>NW_026554998.1:0-2400000 GCF_021234165.1 Pteronotus mesoamericanus | reverse complement strand
AGCTGCCTTCTCCAGGAGGTAAAAGCAGTCAAGCCAAAAATATGGGGAAGGGTAGCAGTGCCCACCGTGGGGGCAGGAGGGCACACACAGGTTTCAGCATTGAAGTGCCTGCTAGAAAGCCCCGCTTCCAGGAACCACGCGTGAGAGCCTGCTCGTGGCCAGGCGTGCTCTGGGCGAAAATGGCTTCAGGGCTCAGCCTGGATATTCCTGCTGACCTGAGGCTCTGGCTCATGACCCCCACGGAACCTCTCAGATGGGAACGGAGGGCCACAGAGGGGAGCGGAGGGGCTGGAAAGGACCCGTGGAAATTCTTGGACCAGTGGAGAGTGTGGCAGTCCCATTGTGCAGCTGAGCAATGGATTCTGTGCCTATTTACTTAGCATGTCATTAACGTCACAGCCAAGACAGCCACCTGTGACTTCACCGTACAGTTGTGAACCCTCAGGGGCTCTGGTGCCACGAGTTTATGCCATCAGCATGTGGCAGGTACCTGCTGTACTGGGCGCTGTTCTGAGTCTACTGGGCAAGCTTCTGACCAACAATGGAACGGATGGAATGCGTGGACAGCCACCAAGCGAAGGAGCTGTGTTACGTGCATAACCTAGGCTGCAGGCAGGGTGGGGGGCAGGGGATGGTGAGGGTGGCGGCGGCGGCAACTTCACTTCTATTCTCCAGGCCTCAGATACCAAAGGACAGCCTGGGCTCAAAGGTCCCCAAGGTCTCAAGGGTTCTTCCCAACTCTGACACCTGGTGACCCTCATCACACAGCCAAGTCTCCTCCAGCCACACCTGGCCGGGTGTTGTGTGCAAGGCAAGAGGAAGAGAGGTGACAAAGGCTAAGATCTCATCATGCACCTGAGAAGCTGCCAGGTGCCTGTGCACATCAGACAGTCCTATGTCCAGGAGGAATCCCAATGGGTCATGTCCAGCCCCCAGATAATGCATAAAAATGCTTAAAAAACAATTTCAAGACATGGTCATCTGGCCTCTTAGCACACATTCCACACGAAGAGCTTCCTGCTCTCCACGGCATTCACTAAGCCAACCAACACAGAAGGCTCCGGTAACTTAGAGCGTGGTGGGCAGTATGGAGGCCTCCACGTGACTGTCAAGACAGAGCTGATCAACCATCTAGATTAGGAGCTGGCAGACCTTTTCTGCCTGGTGCCAGTGGCAGGCCTAGCGAAAAGGTGAGACAGAAACAGAAAGGACAGCGACCGGGATGAAGGGCGGGAGTGCAGCAGCCCTGTTTCTCAGCGAGCGACCCGGGGTGAGTCCCCGAGCACCCGCGTCTCGGCTGCGAGGGCTGAAGCAGCTCAGGTGTGGAAAGGACTTGGCAGAAGGCAGGCATGCGTTACTGAGGGAGGGCAGGGACAGGGTGACAAATGGCAGGACAGAGTTTCAGCACAGGAGAAGTTACAAGAAAAAGTGCCACGTTACTTCTCGGCCTTCTGGCTAAGATCTACTGAAGGAAGAGTGGTGCAGGTTGGGAGAGGGCCCAACGTCTCCCTCAGTGGCCCTTTTTTTAATCCTCACCTGAGGACATAGTAAAACATCAATGGGACAGAGGAAGACTGATCGGCTGACTCTCGCACGTGCCCTGTCCAGGTGCCAAACCAGCAACCCAGGTGTGTGCCCTGACCCAAAACTGAACTGTGACCTTTCCGTATATGGGATGACATTCCAACTGAGCCAGTGGCCAGGGCTCAGTGGCTTTATTATGGTACAAGTGACCATACTCTGAGTCAAGGTTTCCTGACTCTGGTTACTTGTAAATTGTAACTATTAGCACATTGCCTTCACCATCACCACCACCTCGTCCCTGTTTCTCCCATATCACCTGAGTGCGCTCAGGCCCAGCAGTTCCCAGAGGGAGGCTCGAGGCTCCCGCCAGCAGACGGTAACCTGGAAATCACCCATTCCAACCTCCTGACAGCACAGAAAACCGAGGTCCTAGGGAAGGAAAGCGGGTCAACGCTGTGGCCGGTGGGTGGGGGATGAGGCAAATGCTTTTACGCTGTTCTCCGCGCCACTCAGATAGCTTTCCTGGAGAGAATCCACCGACAAGTCCGTGAAGGCGTTCCTGTTCCATGGTTGATCTGAGTGGAAAACCTGAAGGGTGTACACGCATCCTTTCATTCAGGAGTCAGAACCAGCCCTGACTAGTGTGGCTCAGTGGGCCGGGCATTGTCCTGTGAACCGAAAGGTCACACATTCAACTCCTGGCCAGGACACATGCCTGGGTTGCGGGTCAAGTCCCCTGTTGGGGTGTCTGGGAAGCAACTGATCGATGTTCCTCTTGCACATCGACGTTTCCTTCTTTCTCCCTCTCCTGCTCTCTAAAACCAACCAACCCAACCACCCTTATAGATGTATATTAGAAACAGAGCCAGCACCGAGCGACTAGCGTGCATCAAGGCCCTCCGGGGCTGGACGCAAAGCAGAGAGCAAGGCATACCGGGCCCCCCGGAGCTTCTGGCTTGGCTCTGTGATCACAGTTTAGTGGGCAGCCCGCGCAGTTCTGTGAGGATAAATGAAGAATGAGGGCTGAGAGGCTTCCCCTTTGGGTGGAAGATTCCAGGTCCTCTGTTGCATGGCTGAGAGGGTGAGCGGGAAGGGCACCTGCCTATTGTGATTAACGCTAAGTTTCCTGTAATATATACAAGTGCTGCCTGGTACAAGCCCGGCCCTGGAGAAGCGCAGCGTAAGCTCCAGTTCCCTCAGGTGGGTCCGAGCCCCTGGCCGAGGCGCGTGCACGCTCAGCTTCCCGATACGGATCTGCCAGCTTCTGGAGGGCGGAGTGGCCGGGCGCGCCGGGCAGAGGTTCCTCCTGAGCCCCGATCCTCCTCCTTCTGAAGAGGGCCACCTGGAGCCTCTTCCTTCCTTTCTTTGCCTTGATCGCTCCTGATCTGGCAAGGGGACTCAAGACCATTTGTCCCTAAGCCCTGCCCTTCCTCTGTGTAGGCAGTCTCCTTAGAGTCTGAATTCAGTCTGTATTTCACCAGAAAATGTCAGCGTTCAACTATTTTGAGCAGTGATTGTTACCATAAATAATGAGCAACTTGTCCGGTACACCTAGAATAGGTGTCAGGAGTTTCAGTTTTCAACTTTCTCCAACTGGCTCGAGCTACAGGACACTCAATGTGTTTACAAACTAAGATCTAAAACACTGCATAATACATATAGTTTTAGTTACATTTTTAGCCAAATATGTTAGACTCTAAAGGGAAGATTCCTTTCATAAGTAGTTTCTTTTAAGCATTTTAAATTCCTCAAGTAAAGAGTGAAGGCAAGCTGAATTGTACACTTTAAAAAATGGCAAATTTCCTTTTATATATATTTTAGCACAATTTGAAAAATTAATGTTTAAAAAAAGGGTGAAGCCCTGACTGGTGTGGCTCACTGGACTGAGTGTGGGCCTGTGAACCATGGGACCGCTGGTTCGATTCCTGGTCAGGGCACGTGCTTGGGTTGTGGGCTGGGCCCCCTGGTTGGCAGCATGTGAAAGGCAACCAATTTACGTTCCTCTTGCACTGATGTTTCTCTTCCTCTCTCCTTTCCCTTCCCCTCCCTCTAAAAAAAAAAAAAAAAAAAAAAAAAAAAAAAAAAGCCATGGCAAGCACATAGATATTTTGAGATAAAATGTGCACATTGCCCCGCATCAGAACACTTCCTGGGTTTGGAGCTGAGGGACGGATGGGGCTACAGAAGCCCTCCTGGAGAAGAGCTCCCTCGGGGCACGTTCTAGGCACCCCCACTGCCACCATTCACAGCGAATGAGGGCACCTGGGAAAAAGGCTCGCCATTCTGCAGATCTAGGACACACCTCGGGCTGGAAATGGGGAACAATGGGAGGGAAGAGGCTGGCGGAGGAGGCCGGCAGCGGCTCGCAGGATTAGCTGCCCTCCCACGGCCCTCTTGCAGGGCTGAGTCTGTGCCAGGAAGCCCAGGCCTGCGGGGCTCCGGGCTGGCCCTCGCTCTAGGCGCCTCACACAGGAGTCACCTTCTCAACAACCCCATGAGTTAGGTGCTACTCACTGACCCCCATGTTCAGGGGAGCAGGGAGCGGGGCCCCGTGGGGCTCAATCCAGGATGCCCGGCCCCAAAGCCTGAGCTGCCTGCCAAGGGCAGGGCAGGCAGGGTGGGAGACAGGCTTCTGAAAGGGCCGTGGCTTGCAGAGCGGCCCAGGAACCTGCTGGCTCAGCCCGCCCCACCCTGCCCCCATTCCTGTCAGAGGTGACTATTTTTAGGTCCTGCTTTGTTCTAGAAAGAGTGCATCTTACTCTTCTTGAAATAAAAGAGGGTTCTTTCTCTCAGGGATGGGCGGAACTCTGAAATTTCCTTTCTCCACCACACAGAGAACAGGGCAAAATAGAACACCTCCACTCAAGGAGATAAACAGCCAACACAGCAGAGGGGGCCAGGCCCCTGAGCAGTTTTAGGAAACCCTTCGTTTCTTCAGGTCGGCTCACCCAGGAGTGCACATGCTGCCCCCTGAGATGACCCGGGGGAGCCAGGGGCTGGGAGCGCAGAAGCCTCAGGGGCAGGCGGGCTCCATCCCCGAGGCCGCAGGGCTCGCTGGCGCATGGCCACGGAGGCTCCCTTTAGCCCTGACGGTGCTGTTCCGGGCCCACCTTGAGGTTGGAACGAACACGTCCAGACTTCCTGGCCTTATGTGTTTCCTCGTGGGGCCAAGTTACTCGCACACTACCGCGGTGTCCCATGGAATCTTCTCCTTCCGCCAGGAGAAACCCAGGGTTTGATTCTCACATGCATTACCTCACCAGAGAGAACTCCCGGGCACACTTTGGCCGAGGTTCCCGTCTAGAAGGCGGGCTATGCATACACGTCCCCTCCCCTACGTGTGCTGCTCCCATTCACACACGCCTGCTCTCCAAGTACCTCTCTGGGCCACACTCTACCCAGGAGCAACCAGCTCTGAGCATGTGGTTATGTGCCAAAGACACTGAGTGGCGAGGAGTGACACTGGCACCAGGACAGGGCCAGGTCTCCCTCTGGGCTCACAGCCCCCTGGGGTGCCTGGTCAGCTCTGGACCCGGTGGGTAGGCAGAGGCCGCCGCCCCGGGAGCGCACTCCTAGGGCTCCTCCAACTGCTCGGCCCTCTGCAGGGCTGGGGGGAAAGCCAACCTGCTGAGACCTGAGCCCCCTCACACCCTGCCCACCTGCTACTGGGGGCCTGCAGGAGGAGCAGACTGCTCTGTCGCACTCACTGAGCTGGATACCGACAGCCCTCGTGAAAGGCTGCCAAGGGTCACCCTGCCCCCACCTGGCGCAACTCTCCCTGGCCTCCGGTGTGGGCTTGAAGCTGAATCCAGTAGGTCTCAATGGGCCCTCTTCTCTGCCTTCCTGATCTCAGGGAACACGCGCTGGCAGATCTGTGGGCCGCACACACAGCAAGGCTGGGCTGCGATGGGAGGGGCGGACGCTGGTGAGTGAGCAAGATGTCTGTCCCAAGATGGGTGGGTCTCAAAAGACTGAGTGTAACAAGACGCCAGGTGCAGTAGAAGGGAGCCACCCGTGCCACTCTGAGGTGGCCAGGAAGACAGTGACGGGAGCGTGTGCAGCCCCCACGGGGAGCCAGTGCACAGGACCAAGGGCTGAAGTAGAACGGGGCACGGAGTATCGCCGCTCAAAGGTCTAGGCGACACTTTGAATAAAGAACGGAGCAGGTTGCATCTTCACAGAGGGAAGGCTTCCTTCCTTCCTTCCCCAAATTCCTGAGCTCAGCAGGATGCAGCAGAGCTGGCTGGCTCTGGCAAGCCCACTCCACGCTTCCTGGGGAGGTGGGCGGGGCGCGCGGCCTGGCGGGGGGCAGGAGGTGGATGGCAGGGCCTGGCCTCCGGGACACGGACTCAGCATGCAGGCGCCGGCCGGAAGGGAGGTAGAACTCACCAGAGGTTCTAATTAAAAAAAAAAAAAAAAAAAAAAAAAAAAAAAAGCCACAAAACCCAACTGCTTGACTTCTCACTCAACAAGGCCGCCTGCAGCTCTAGCAGGACAGCAGTAGAGGGGAGAACGAGAAGGTGGAGAAAATGCAAGTAGCTCACGGGAGACAGAACGTTTCCCGCAACCGAGCATGGACAAGGGCTGCCGGCACAGGCCAGAGGGGTCCGAGATTGACGTTCGGCACTTGGCACAGGGCAGTCCTGCCGAGGCTTCCAACGGTCCTTCTGAGCCTGTTTTCCTCAACATTTCTGTCAGCAGGGCTGGCCGGCTGCCTGCTCTTCAGCCTCCTGTGACCAAGGAGGAAGGATGGGTGACTTTTCTTCTTCTTCTAACTTCTTCTCCCCTTAAAAAGGTGACTGGGAACTGCAAGTGAACTGCTGCTCCCCTCCTGCAATACTGGGGGTGGGGTTGGGGGTGGGATCCAGGTCATGTGTGGCCACAGCTGTTGTTAATAAACTTGCAGTGATTTCATAAAAGGCTTCCAAAGAGCTGAGGATTTAGTTTCAAATTGTTCCCAGATCGGCTGCAGATCGCAAGCAACAGCAGGCCTGAACCCCCAGCTCCAGCTGTCCCTGCCACAGGAAATTGCGGGGAGGGGGCGAAGCACAGCCCGGAGGGGAACATGCCGTGCAGCTGGGGCCTGGGCAGCGCGCTGGGGAGGAGCAAGGGCCCGAAGGCCGGGCCGCTCCCGCGTGCCTCTCCATCCAGAGCTCCTCTACGGGGACCGGGGGCGGCCTGGAGTGTGGCCGTCTTTTGACTCCTTTCAGAGTCAAGTGCTCAGTCTGGGACCCGCTGGCATTTGCCGAACACAACCCACACCCATGGCCATGTGTCCTGGACTGAGCCACGCGTGTCCTTAGTCAAGTCTTCAATCAGGGACACCATCAGTTTGGAGCTGCCAGGCCCCCTTCGCTGCCATCTGCAACCTGCTCGGCAGGACAGAGTCCTGGGAGGACCCCGCTCCTGAGAAGGCCGCTTGGTTCACTGGGCGCAGGGCCCCGGGGGCACCTGTAGGACAGCACCTGTATTCGGGACCTCTCACTCCAGGGGTGGGGACTTCCAGGTAGAAGGAGCCGACACCGGGTCCAAGACCTGGGGCCCGCATGCATCCAGGTTCCACCGAGAGACCTGAATGTCACTTTCCTCAGCTGTGCAACAGAAAAGCAGTCCCGCCCCCGCTTTGTAAAGGAAACAACGGTACTTAAACAGTGACTAGAAATAAAATGCTCTGGCCAAGTGTGAAAGCTGGGGGAGGGGCAGCCCGGGCCTTGCTCTATCTTCTCTTTTCTAGAAGGTAAATTAAAAAAACTGAAGACAGAAGTGCGGAAGCCACCAGTCAGTTCCCGACCGACTGGAAGTCTGGTCTCTTTCCTCCGGGCAAGTCCCCAGCTTTTCCTCATCGACCCTCCCTGAAATGCCCTCCTTCCTCCCTCACTCCCGCACCACCTCTCCCTTTCCCCGACCACTGAGCCCAGGGCCTCCCAGTTGCCCTGAGCCCCCCCACTTGCCCCCCCACCAGGGAGACCCACTCACGCTCTGGCCCGGGGGCAGCTTGGATCATGGAGGGGAGGAGGCAGGCGAGAAGCTTGTCAAGACGCTGGGGACAGACGACCTGAGATGGGAACACACTCCCGTTTACTGATCGCCATCCTCAGCCAGTGCCCTCATTTGTGAAACGGGATGACACACATGCTCCTGGGAGCACTGCCACAGAACAAAATACGCCAACACATGTGGCCGGCCGGCCAGTGCCATGCCCTGCGGGCTTGGGAAAGATACCTAGGTCTCCTCATCGACAGCCAGGAGGTAATGGGTCCACACTGCAAACTGGGTGGAGAAGCCTTGGGTTTTATTTTAAATGAACATGCTTCTAACTCTTCTATTAAAAAAAAACAAGGTTGCAGAAGACAACTGTGCAGTCTCTGGCAGCCAAACCCCAAGAGCCACATGGACTCTGTATGTAAGGCACCTGGCCCCGCCCTTAGAGGCCGGACTGCCAGGTGGCTGTTCTGAACACAGACCCTAACAGCAAGACAAGACGTGTCAGCCCCTGCCACTCACGGGCCCAAGTGAAAGAGAGAAGAGCCAGCATATCTGGATCCAGTCACACCCCAGGACAGCCCTTCTCTCACAGCGAAATAACGTTCGTTCGTTTGTGTCGAGATTTGGCTTTGCCTTCTGACCCCTAACCCAGAAATCTGCGGTTTGCTGTGACTATGCTTGCTTCTGTTTTTTTATTTCCAAAACGACATCTTGTTTTTACAAGACTCTCAGTTGAATGTTTTGGTTTAGTTTTGATAACTAACAGAGAAAGAAAGTCACTGTTCACCCATGCAGCTCCCTCGCCCGGGACTGGTCTGGGTCCCTAAGCTGCCTCTGGTCCCCCAGGACGAAGTCTCCACTTCTCTCCAAAGCACCGAAGGACGCCTCCCCCGCTGACCAACGAGAGGCTTTTCCTGGCCCTGCGGGTTCATTAAGCGGAAAACAGGCTCTGGCGACAGGGCGTGCTTTGTTTCCCTGAACTTCTGAATGGCTTTGTGTTCTCAGGAGCCCCAGCAGATGCTGGGTTGGAATTCAATCGGCCGCCTGGTGAGAATCAAGGAAACGCGGCTGATCCCAGTTTTGATGGGAACAGGACACATGGAACAAAATCTCTGGCTGTGGCTACCAGAGGAAATGGAAGGGACTTCTATTTGCCTGATTTTCCTTTCCAGCTTTATTCTGAGCAAAGCCAGACCCTTTCTCAGGGTAGAAGACAATTCCAGAAGAAAACAAGGGGGCAGTCTCATGCTTCGGCACCCAAACAAGGTAACAACATGAGAGATCTTTACAATCAGCTCCACACGTGGGAAGAAGAGGAGGAGGCAGGAGGAGGGGGACCAAGAGCAGGGAGGAGGGAGAACAGAGCCGAGAACAGGCCAGGACAAGGACACGAGGCATCGTCCCTTGCGTGGTCACTCTCATTCTGCTTTGTTTCTAGAGACGAAACGGGGCAGTGGGAGGAACACTTCTCAGAAGCGGCAGCCGAAGGAAAAGCAGCTTATTTCCTCACGAAGTTCCTGGAGGTGCCCAGCTGCCCTGTGCCGGGGCGGCGGTGGGCGGGGTTCCAGAGAGTGAGCCAGCAGCAGCTGCCCCTGGCAGTGCGGCCGCAGAAGGCAGCGAGGACTCCCTCGCGCAGCGCTCCCACCGCGGCCAGCAACTGCGGCATGATTTCCCTCTTCGCTAAGCCTCCCTTTTCTTTCAGAGTTTTCCCTGGGCTATGTGGGGGCAAAGAGAGAGGCACGGGGGAGGCTTAGCAAGGGCCTCACGTCATCACAGAGCTGTGGACTAAAAGCAATTCCTGTGGCCTCAGCCCAATTTTCTAGCCAGTGAGGAGCTTGTCCCTGGTAGGCAGACACCTGGTTTCCAGAGGACTCACTGCTTTTCAAAACTGGTGGCTCTGAGGGTTACGGGCTGGCTACCAGGACGGTCTGCTGCGCTTTGCAGGGACCATCTGTGACCCTGATGCCCTTTCCTGTAGGCCGTGCTGGAGGGGTCCCTGCACCGGGGTGAAGGCTGGCGGCTCAGAGACTTTTTCTTTGGCTTATAAAGCATTGGCTTGCATTGTGTTTTAAAGATGGTTGGAATAATGATCAGTAAAAATAGGCAGGTTTCACATTAAAATACATTTCCAGCCTCTCTGGACAGTCTGAAGCCACAGGAACTGAGCACAGTCTGGTCCGGCAACAACCTGTAGGGGCCACAGCTTCTCCTGCTGCCACAGTCTCCACTGCACCCTGCTGTCTCCCGGACGTGGCCGACTTCACAGTCACCAGCCGCTTGCTCTGCTTGCCCCTGGGCTAACGGAGCTCTGCGACCCTGGCTGCATGCTGTGTTTTATGCCCCAGTCTTGCCATGCGTCCCCCTCCCCGTTTTAAACACAGGTTCACAGCACCGCGGTGTGTAGCTGCACACCATACTACTGCGAGCGCCCTGCCCCTGAGCTGCCCAACGCTGGTAGTCACTACACGTGAGGGAGAAATAAGCCCCTATTGGGTAGAAGCCACTGCTATTTTTGGGCTTTCTGATATTCAGAGACAAAACGATCCTTATTAATATAGGGACGTTTACTGATTTCTTATTGAGTCACGTCACTCTTTACATATCAACAACACTTAACTATATGTTGCACCAACTCTCGCTGGTTCCTCCATCCACACGATAGCCAGTACAACCGGAACACTTCCTGAGGCCCAGGTGCGCCCACCAGCCCTGCAGCGGCGCCCGCTACGCATGAGAGGCCCGTGGCCTGGCTCCGGGCCCACCTGTCACCCCACGCAGCGGGCTGCCTGCGAGCCGTGCAGCCTCTTCGGGGCCCCACTGGGCCGAGTCCGTGACGCTCCTCTGGCCTGCCTGCTGTCCCCCCCACCCCCCCCAAACGGTGCCCTAGGGTCGCTCCGCGGTCGGCCTCCTCCGGCGGCTCCCATCACGGTGCTCTCCTCGCTCCTACACAGCACTGACCGCACAAAGGACGCTTGTCTTAGACCGTGAGCTTCATGAGGCCGGGGTTTCCTGCCAGACTAGCCCTGGCAACACTGAACACTCAGGAACGAAAGTACAAATCTGTCATTTCTCTAGGGAATTGAAATGGTGTTTTTTTTCACACGTTAAATTCTTGTGGGTCTGTTTCTGGTCTCTGCTGTTCCTTTGATCTATCTGCCTATTTTTGTATTAGTCTATATGGTTTTGATCAGTGTAGCTTCATAGTAAAAATCAGTTTCATTTTCAAAACTACAGGTAATTTTTCAAGAAAAAAAAATCCTTTGAATTTAAAAGGGAATTGCAGTAAACTTTTAGGCCACTCCTGAGAGAACTGATCTCTCTCTAATACCAAGTCCCCTGTGAGGGGCGAGATGCCGCTCTGCCATCCAGGCCACTCCACTTGTCTCAGGTGGAGGCTGGGCCGTCTCGGGTCCCCCGTGGGCTTCGGTACCCTTCTCCAAAGCCTGTCACTTGCCCCCAGTTAGCGGAATGCTCACTGTCAGGCTGAACCGCTTTTTGGTAGAATAAGTCTCCTCATACGTAACATTGCTATTCCTATAGATCAACTTACAGTTGGTTGTGATAGTTTCAAGTTTAAAACTATTTTTTAAGAAGAACTGATATATTTTTAATATAAAACTATATAAGAACAAAGCGAATTTTTCCATATGTTCAAGCCTCTTCATGTTCTTCGATATAATTTTATAGCTTTCTTCATATTCTTTTTTAAAGTTCATTTCCAGTGTATTTTATGATTTATATTGCTACTAAGAATGGCATTCTGTATATTTATTTTGTGTCTAGCCATCCACAACTTCTAAAAGCCTTCTGATTATTTTGTCTTTTCTTAGGTTTAACATGGTGGATCTGCTTTTCTTCTTTACACATCAAAGTACTTTTAAGAGCATCTGACACATGTGGGCGCCCAATAAACACAGCAATTATTTTCTCCAATATCTGTACCTTTTATATTATTCTGTTAGCTAACTGTATTGACTAGCAATTCCAGAACAAAACGGTGGTGATAATCTTACATTTGACTATTTGGGAATGCTTCTATGTATTTCACTATTTTTTTTTAAAGGTTGGTATTTAGGATTTTATTTATTTTTACAGAGGAGAAGGGAGGGAGAAAGAGAGGGAGAGAAACATCAATATTGTGGTTGCCTCTTGTGTGCCCCTTACTGGGGACCTGGCCTGCAACCTTTCCCTGACTGGGAATTGAACCGGTGACCCTTTGGTTCGCAGGCCAGTGCTCCGTCTACTGAGCCACACCAGCCAGGGTTATATTTCACAATGAAATTCTCGTTAACAATGCCCTGACTGGCGTGACTCAGTTAGTTGGGCATTGTCCTGAACAGTAAAGGCATCTGCAGGAGACAATGGATCAATGTCTCTCTCTCACACTGATGTTTCTCTACCCCTCTTTCTCCTTCCCTTCTCTCCCCTCTAAAAATAAGTAAAATCTTAAAAAAATGCTAATAATGACAGTTTTGAAATATGAGTTTTAAAAATATAACATTAAGTAAAGCACCCTTACAATGCTACTTTAAAAGCTCAAATCAAGAATGGATATCTGATATTAATTCAGCATCTTTTTAAAAAAAGATGTTATGTATTTATTTTTTAGAGAGAGGAAAGGACAGAGAAAAACATCAATCAGTTGCCTCTCACACGCCCCCCAGCCGGGAACTTGGCCCACCATCCAGGCATATGCCCTGATCAGGAATCAAACCAGCGACCTTTTGGTTTGCAGGACGATCCTCAACTCACTGCACTACACGAGTCAGTGCTATCCAATGACATTTTACCATCTGAAGCTATCACGTGCTGAATTATATTAAGTGGTCTTAACATTGAACCACCCTTGCAGTTTTGGAACAATCTCACTTGGTCGTGGTTTCTATTTGCTGGTATTTTATTCAGAGAATTTTAACCCTAAAGTAATAAGTAGGATAAATTTATAGTTTCCTTTTTGGGGGGTGTCTCTGTTACATTTTGGTATCAGAACTATGCAGGTTTTATGCAAATATGTGTAAAACTTTCCTTACTTTTCTATGCTCTGAAATATTTCAGATGGCATAAAAAAATTTTATTCCCTAAAGCGGGGGTCCCCAACCCCCATAATGGTCCATGGCCTGCTAGGAATGGGGCCACATAGCAGAAGGTGAGTGGTGGGTGAGCGATGCTCCGCTCACATTACTGCCTGAGTGCCCCCGCCAACTCCATGGATACACTGTCCTCCATGAAATTGGTCCCTGGTTCCCAAAAGGTTGGGGACCACAGCCCCAAAGGATTCGAAGAATTTGCTCATACACTGGGCATGCTGCTTTCTGAGGAGCAGCTTTTTGATCGCTCTCTGAATTTTTTTTCCTGTGGTTACTGGCATATGTATTTCCTACCTTTTCACTGGTCACAATGTGTTTTGTATGCACTAAACCTCACCGTATCCCTTACTGATTGATATTCCCCCTACAAAGCAACAGGCAGCCACGCACTCTCTTACCGTGGGGTCAGTCCAGAGAGAGCACCGCGAACACTCCTGGCAGGGGGCTCCTGGAGAGCGAGGGTGCTGGCAGAAGTGGTCGTACCCACTGATGGACACGCGACAGAGGTAGCACATCTGGGCCCCACAGCGGCAGGACATGCGGTTGCAGCCTTCGGATTTGATGAGGCCGGTCCCACATTTGTGGCATTTTCTAATGCGAGCAGCAGTCATTTTTTCTTCGCTGAAAAAACAACAACACATGATTGGAGATAGCAGGGAAGACGAAGAAGAAAGAAAAATATGGCCATTAAGTATTTCTTTCTTCCCACGCATGACTCCTAGCCCTCCTGGTGACAAAGACTGAAAGGAACCTGTGTCCTGGAGGCTGAGGGCTGGGGTCAATCTATCAGTTGTTAACCCGGGGTAAATTCCTCAAACGACTGGAGACTCCGTTCCCTTATTTTTAAATGGAGAAAACCCAACTTTTGAAGATTACAGGTAAAATAAAAAGCACCTTGGCACAGTGCCTGGCACGTAACACTTAAAAAATGACTATTCTATTTATTATAGGAGTTTCTGTAGGCTTAAAATGGGAGAATAAACTCAGGGTCTTCCAAAGTAATGTGTTTCATGCGTACAAATTTGGATGATGGAGAGCCAGTTAGCCTACATCTTAGTTATATTAGCACCTTGAGTTTTTCAGTACTTGGCATGAGGGCGGGACAGACACAGCTGGGGACAATCCCCTAGCCAGGGGAACCCCATTCCCAGACTCCTTGCAGTGAGGGGTGGACACACAGGACGCAATGGGGATCTTGCAGGGAGGACCCGTTTCCCAGAGCGCTGTGACTGATGTGGAAGCGCGAACGACGAGGATCAGCATGGCAGGTCTTGGCTCTCTGTCAGGAGCCGGCACCGGAGAACTAAGTTACATCCACGGTACGTTCTTTGTAACACCGGTGCCGTGGCCTACCGCTGCTGATGCGTCTGCGTCCAGCTACTTAAAACCGAGTTCCATGAAGGTGGAGGGCAGGCTGTGCCGGCATGCCCCGCTGCACAGAGAGGTGCGGTCTGGGCGGGACGGTGTGCAGAGGCGAGCCCGCTGAGACTAGGGACGAGCACAGGGGACCGGAGGGAGGACAGCCCCGAGGTTGGGACTCACCCCTCTGCTCTGAGCAGTCCCGATATTAACAGTGTGGGGATGAGTTCTGACCTGCAGACGCTCTCCTAAGGCTGAGAAACGCAGCCACCTTCCCATGGCTGCAAGGTTTTCTGCTCAGTGAGAGGAGCCATGTGAATCAGGGGCAGGCGAGTGTTTTTAATTACTTATATTTAGAAGACTCTTGTGGTAGTATGCTCCTTAGAAGCCAGACCATTCTTTAAAAATAGAGAAATGCATTACGAAATTGGCTGCTATTCATTTAGGTCTAATTTTTGAATGACCCAAAATAAAGGCAGGCAGAAGTCTGGCTTAAAAAGAATTTAAACCCCGTGCAAGTTACAGAAAAACAAATGAGTTTCAAGTTTTGGCTGAACAGGAAACACTGTTAAGCAAAGTTTAAATAAAGTGAATTTCTTATTATCAGCTAAGTAACAGTTAACACATGTTCATGATTTCAGTCATTCAGCAACTGTGAAGGCACCTGTCAAGGATCCATGTTAAGACTCACAAGGTTTTCAGGAAACTTTCCAATTTGAAAAGCTGTGACCGAAACACAACTGCAATTTTCTTTAAAAAAAATTTTTTTTTTGAATTTGAGAGTGGGAGGAGAGCGAGCGAGCTAGAGAGTCGTTGATTTGTTGTTCCACTTATTTATGCACTCACTGGTTAGCTGGTGTACGTGCCTTGACTGGGGACTGAACCCACAGCCTTGGCAGTACTCTAACCAACCGAGCCACCTGGCCAGGGCACAGCTCTAATTTCCTACGGCACAGACTTTCTGTGTCAGGGCACCCCTGAGACCAGGCGCAGCTCTCGGCCACTGCACCCCGGCGGCCTGGGGCCGGCTAACTCACCCCCGGCAGCTCACAGGCTGCGCGGTGGGAGAGAGGTGCTGAAGAGCCAGGGCTGCGCAGTCCTCCCTGAGGGTCTGGGGAGAGGGCGCGGTCGCTTGCTCCGTTCACCACTCGGTCAGCTGCCACTGTGAAATAACAATGGGCGTGGTAAAGGAGGAAGGGCACTCCTGAATGGATGAGGACTGTACAAAGATCGCGTGCAACTCAGCATTGCTGTAATGTTCACACAGCTGTCCGATACTGCATGAATATCCATTCAAGTCTTTTGCTTTTGCAAAAGGAAGAGTCCTAGGTAGGGCCAGAATGGCCTTGTACCCAAAAAAGGATTGCTCTTGTGGGATGTACTGACTGCCTATCAAGTAACATAAGAATGCCAACTGGAATTGGGGAGAAATCCGTTGATTCTTTAGGATTTCTCTTTAGGAGAGTGATTTGGCAACGAGATGCTAAGTTAGGCAGGAAAGAGGCCCACAGGATGTGTTCCTGTTTGGAACAGGAAGAGAAGGCTGAGCTGCAGCTGTGTCTGCTGACCTCAAACAGGAAGATTCACTACCCTCCTCTACATAACCAAGGGAGACCCTACGGACCCAGAGTGATGTATCTCCCCATTGTTTAAGCACACTGGGCGCTGTTTTCACTTGTGGCATGTACAATTCAGTCTCCAACGGCTTTCGTTTATGCACTTTTTTTGGATTGATAAAATGCATGTAAAATGTACTGTTTTACCCATTTTAAAGTGCACAATACAGGAGCATTTAGTATACTGGCAGAGCTGTGCAGCCTTCACCACTGTTTAGTTCCAGAGCACTTTCATCGTCTGAAAAGCAGCTCCGTAACTATTAAGCCGTAACTCCGTGGCCCCCTTCCCTGCAAATGGCTGCTGCTTTCTGTTTCCAATGGGTCTGCCTATTCTGCACACGGCACATATCCATGTGCCTGTGGACATTTCATTTAAATGCAACCAGTTAAGATGTGGCCTTTCGTGGCTTCTCTCACTGGGTGTGTGTCTCACCCACAGCACAGCGTGCCCGAGTTCCCTTCTTACAGCCGAGGGATGTTTTGTTCTACGGCTATGCGGCTATACGGCACTTTTTAAATAATTCATCAGTTGGTGGACACTTGGGTTGTTTCTACCTTTTGACTATTTTAAGTAATGCTGCTGTGATCTGTGATCATTCTTGGACAAGTTTTTGTTGGAACACCTGACGCATCTCGTATCATTTATTATGCTGTAGTTTATGATTCAGCGACAATAAACTGCTTATAATTTCCTGTGTGTACCCTGCTGTTCCTTACTTTTGACACCTGGCACCTGGCAGGATTCTGTGGCTCTCTGATCCACGGAGTAAATAAACACTGTGTGGCGGGGAGAGGAAGCGGAAGCCCACAGAGCACTCCCGCCCTGTGGAAAGTAATACCAGGGTCTGTGGGCGCCTCTGAGATTGATGCCACCACCAGGATGCAGGGCCGCTGACGGCCATCGTGCCTCCTTTTACTTCTCTGGCCTAGAGAGAGAATGGGTCCTGGACCCAGTGCATCACTGGATGCCTAGTTAGGTGCTGACTGTACTTGCAGCTGCTGTTCCAGATGTCATTTCTCACCAAGGCAAGTAAACAAGAGCCTCTGGCAACTGGGATGAAGCTATTGAGCTGGAAAATGCTTTTATTCTCTGTCCAATAAGCAGAGAACACCAGAAGCAGTTGGCAAGAACCTTGAACATCTGTTATCCAATAGGACAACACAGTGGTCACTATTCAAATGACTTGCAGATAGAACCTGGTGAACAGGAAGTGGCAGGCACTCTAGGACACACTGATACGGTGTGTGCATGCCAGGCGGTGGGAAGTCAGTCTCTTGGAAACACCGAGATCTGTAATTCCTACGAAGGCCTGGTGACCTGGCGATCAGGCGTGCATCATTAGGCTACTCCTTCCAAAGCTAAGCACACGTTGCTGTATCTTGTGTCCCTTACCACGAAGAAAGCAGCCGGACACTTGGGAGGCCTTTCTGGACTTTGCAATCAACACAGATATTTGGATGTGCTGCTCTGATCCATTTACTGCTGATACAAAAGGCTGCGGGTTTAAGTAGGACCCAGGGCAAAAGCAATCTTCTGGCGGCTTTGGACCCAGCGGTGCTCCCAGGGTCTACGGCAGGCCAGGCACTGAGTGCGGCCAGCAGCAGAAACTGCCTGAAAGCCAGAATGGGGCTCTGCTCCAAAAAGCCATCAGCTTTTCTTCTAAGCAGCATCTCCTGGCCCAAGACTGGGCCCTAGAGTAGTGCAGGCGCCTGACCCTGGGCCCCAAGAACCAGTAAAGGGCTGCGCATCACCCCATCACCAGCTCCAAGTGGAAAACACCTGAGCAGGCCCAAGCAGGTCCTGAGCGCAAGAAGTTATCTGTTCGCATGCTTGCGCCACGTCTGTAAATCAGGGACTTCTGCTTATGGAAGCCTGTGGGTCTTCCATTTATGTCATGGGGATTCATTCCTTTAGACATTCCATGTGCCCAAAACCATTCTGGGTACTTTAATCTTCACAATAACCCTACAAGTTGATATGACTGTGCTCTGCACTTTACAGATGAGGAAACTGAGGCACAGAAATATTAAGAAATTTGCTCAAGGTTCTTAAAGGTAGATATCTATAGTGAGCACTCAGTAAACCTGTACTGACTAGATGAGTAATACATCCTTCTCAGGAGCAAAACAAAGGCCCCAAAACAGCAACAACAGAAACCCTCCCATCCTCCCAACTCAAACCAGAAACGACGTGTCCACAGTAACGAGAACAGATTTTTCGGGAGCCGAGTCATAAATCGGCTGAAAGACAAGTCCGAATGAAATGCTGACAGAGTTTCAGGCAATAGCACAGCAGCTGAAATCAGCGCACTGCTTGACAAGGTGGCTAATCTGAAGAAAGAATCACCTCTGACGTGTCAATCGAGTCAAGGCCACAGCGCCGGCCAGGTTGGTGGCCACTCTGACAGGTGAAGGCTGGCTGGCTGCGACAGGATTTGAGGAGGCAACGCTGGACTTTTCTAGTTGGGGCAGCACGTGTGGTTCCGTGTCCACTGCTGTACTGGTTTTCTACTGCTGCCATAACTGTAATTCCATCCGCACAGGCCCATCGCCGTGGGAGGTAAAAACAGTCACAGGTGGTGGGGAGAGGGCAGGGACGCCTCTGGAGGCTGCTCTTCTGCCTACCAGTCTGTCCTGTGGCCTCCAAAGACTCACACCTACCCCCCCACGCAACCTAGAGTCACCTCATCCCAAAGACTGCGCCCATCACAGCTCCGGGTTCACGCCCCAAACCTCGTCTAAATCTCCTCGGCTCAACGGTCCCACGTCTCATCATCTAAACAGGGTATAGGTGAGACTCCGCATGTGACCCACTTGGACACACCTCCTCTCCATTTTTGAGCCTGAGAAACTAAAGAAACACGTTATCTGCTTCAAAAATACAGTGATGGTACGGGCATAGGATGACAGTTACAGATATTCTGGTTCAAAAGAGGAGAAAACAAAAGGAAAAAAGGCGTCACCACTCCCAATCAATCTGGGATCCAGCCAGACCAACCCCCTCACGTCTCAGACCTGAGAACAGTCCCCCGCGGTCCTGAGGCTCTGCCCTCCTGGCCCACGGCCCTACTTTCCGAGTAACCATCCTTTTTGCAAGCGAGGCCGTGTGTGCTGCAGCTGAGCCGTTTCTCATCGGCCTGCTGCCCGCTTGTGGAGTCTGGGGGTCTGACAGATGCCTTTCGTTTCATGCTCCCTGCCCTTCCCGTCCAAGCGGGCAGTGCTGCTGCTGATACAGAATCCTCACGGCCCTTGGGGTCTTCCATCTATGTCACAGGGCTCATGCCATTAGACGTGAAGCTCATTCGCAGATGCTTCCGAGACAACCGCACCTCTGTTTTTGGCTTCTGGTGAGAAGGCTGAGTAATAATGCCTGAGTTTACTAGAGGCTGCCTGTTAGACTGCGAGGACCTATGAGTCACTCCCTCAGTCTCTTCAAAGAGCCTTGTGTGTGACCGAATACTCTCGACATTCCGGCCGTATCCTTGTTTTTTTCCTCTAGACCATGTTTCTCCTGACAGTGACTCCATCGGTTTTAGGGTTTCTCATCTGGATGGGATGACGATTTCAGAAACAATCACATCCTATTCCTTTCCGTTAACAGCTCTTCCCTCAATTTATCTCTTTCCACTTGCATTTTCCACTCTTCAGCACCTCGAGGGACACAAATGAGCGAAGCGTCCTGCCGTTCTGTGACAAGGGCTCCCTTTCCTCCAGTTTTCAGCAACAGGCTCCCGTTTCCTTCTGAGTCCTCCCCAGCGGTGCCTTCAATGTCCGTATTTCTACAAACAACAGTCCGTTGATGGTGATTTACGTATTCTCTAAGGAAATTCAGGTTTTCCTTGGAATGTTCCCCAGTTACTTTTGAGCCCTCAATTGTGGAGTTTCTAACGTCGTATTTGTACTAATGGTCTGTTCAAGGGAATCTAGGTTTTCTCCTGTCATGCTTCTCAAAATTTTTCCAGGTTCCACCCCTTGTCCAATTCCAAACCCACTTCTGCATTTTTAGGTATTTGTTGCAGCAGTGCTCCACTTCTGGTACCAAAATCTGTGTTAGTTTTCTATTGCTCCTATAACAAACCACCGCATATGTATTAGCTTATTATAACACACATTTATTATTTTATCGTCCTGCATGTCAGAAGCCCAGCATGGGTCTTGTCAGTCCAAAACCAGGGTGGGCAGGCCGTGGTCCCTCCTGGAGGCTCTGGGAACGAGCCTGTCCGGTGCTCATCACCAGACAGAGCACACCGGGGCTGTCAGCAGAATTCAGTTCTCGGAAGCTGTGGGGCCAAGGTCCCGTTTTCTAAAAACTGAAGGCTGTTCCCTGCTTCCAGAGGCTGTCGCATTCCTTGGCTCATGGCCTTCTTCCTCTGTCCTCACAGCCAGCAACGAGAGGGAGCTCTCCTCGTGTGTCTCTGACTCTGCCCATCACTGCCTCTCCATCTGACCAGAGAAAGGCGCTCTCTGTGCTTTTAAGGAGTCACGTGATTAGACTGTGTACCTGGTAATCCAGGATAACCTCCCCATGTCGATGTCCACCGCCTGAATCGTACCTGGAGAGTCCCTTCTGCCACGGAAGGTGACATACTCACAGCTCGCAGGTCCTGGAGATCAGGGCATGGACCCTCTGGGGGCTGTTATCCTGCCCACAAGCCTGGGGTCAAGTGCCATCAGGAAGCCACTGGACAGGCCGCTTACTGTGTGACCACGGGAAAATTACCTGGGATTTCTGTGACTCAGTCGTGTCATTTGTAAAACAAAGATAATAGTGCCTACCTGTGGTGTAGATTTGGAGACTGTTAACTACCCCAAAGAGGCATTTCCCTCTTCATTTTTTTTAGTAACAAAACTTGTTCCTTAACATTCCAATTTAGGCTGGACCTAAAATCACCCGGCTAGAGATGACACATGATGTCTGCCTTGGAGCAGGCTGTGGCCGCGTGACTCCGTCTAGACCAACAGGGCACAAGCAGAAGTAACATATACACCTTCTGCATCACTCACAAATCGAAGAAAAACCGCCTGCCTGGCACCTTGTCTCTCTCTCCTTACCCCAGGGCCGCAGCGTACATGTGGCTGAGCCCGGTCCCATGCCGGCAGGTGAGAGCACCACCCAGGGCAGCAGCGAGGCACTGAGATAAAGGAACCTGTGTGTCTGAATGACCTCATGGGCAGACCTGCTCCACCCATCTGCAAGGCTGGACTATTACATGAGAGAGAAATAGACTTCTGTATTGTTTAACTCATTGTGCTCAATAAATAAGTATTTGTGAAGCGTTCAGCCACACAGGGAGCACCGTGCAGTGACAGCTCCCATTTCTGACCGCGTTACTTTGCATTCTGGAGACTGTGATACTACTACTCAGTGTCACCAGTACCCTACAGCAAATACATATGAGACAAGCTTAGTGCTACCTTCCCTAACTACAGTGTGTCACTTTGAGACCGCTCTAGGCTGAGCTCGTCCTGAGAACCTGTTTGCCCCACACTACTCACTGTCCCCTCTGCCAAAAAGGCAGGGTAACGTGTGTGGGGGTGTGTTGTGGACCAGTCTGTGGACCCCTCGGAGTTAACATTACTCACATGGACGTGCGGTACTTGATGTCGTCTTTTTCAGCCAGCTCTTCACAGGTGAGGCCGTTGTGCTCTTTCCAGAGTCCCTGACACTTCCTACAGGTTTCCTGGGGACAAAGCAGACACACAGACAGCTCCTGATGAGCATACTCCACGACAGAGAATGGGAAGAAACCTTCATGCTGCCTGCGCTCTTTTGGAGGCTCTCCCTCCCCTTTGGCAGGCGCTCGTCTACAGACAGCTCGGCAGAAGGGGAAAAACCATTACAGAAAAGCGTGGGCAAGTTTTCTCTCCTTAGAGCAGAAGGATGCGTGGCGTGGCGTGGCCTGGCTGGTGTGGCTCATCTAGAGCATCATCCTCTACAGTGAAGGGTTCGATCCCCAGTAGGGCACTTAAGGGAGGCTGCCAACGGATATTTCTCTCTCACATCAACAGTCTCCCCACTCCCCTTCCTCTCTCTCTAAAAGCAATGGGGGAAAAAGAAAGTCCTCGGGTGGGGATACAGGAAAAAAAGGACTCATTGTTTCCATCACCCAATTTGTGTGAGGCTTTCTAAAATGCCTCCCCCGCCCCTGCAAAACAAAACAAAACAAAACAAACAAAAAAAAACCATCCCAGATTATGGGATCTGGAATTTTAAAAATGAAATACTGCGAGCTGCTAGAGGGCAGGCCCTGTCTGGGTCTTACTGGTTCCTGCCCTTCCCGCGCCCAGTGTTCTGTCCAGCGCTGGCCCGGCACGGGCGCTTCTGCAGGACTGAGCTGCAGCGCGGTCCAGGCCACTAGGGTGGCGAGGACCCTTCAGGGGCCTCCCTCAGGCAGCCTCCCTCACAAACACGGGGTCATCCTCCGCATTTAACTTCATTTCTAAACATGAATTTAAAAAAGTACTACTTTTTATTCTAGGATTTCTTGTAGTTTATAAACTATCTCACATCAATAACAGGAGTTAAAAAAAATTAATCCAATTTAATTTCCATAAGTGGAAATTACAATCCTAATAACTACAGTAAAGGAGAAGATACCGTCAGCTTGAACTGGGGAGCTGATCTAGTCTGGGGGGACAGTGAAGGCTAGAGAAGCGGAGCCTGGAATCCGGAAGCGGCGCCAACGAGCGCCCGGGAGAACGGCGCTGCAGGCTGAGGGGCTGCAGGCGAGGCGGCAGGCCGGCCCCTGAGGCGGGGCCGCAGGCGAGGCGGCAGGCCGGCCCCTGAGGCTGGCCCGCAGCGACATCCCGCAAGGCCCCTGTGAACGGTCTGCCGTTCACCCTGAGAGCACCAGGAAGGTGTCCGCAGGTGTCGGGCATGGGAGTAACATGATCAGCTTTGTTATTTTACAAGCTCGTTCTTCATGGAGGACAGACTGGCAGCAGGGAAGGGTGGAAGTGTGCAAGACAGTTAGGAAGCTATAAAAGTCAACCAGGAGGGGATCAAGGAGGCTTCGGGAGACAGGGGAGGGCATGATGAAAAGCTGACTGATCTGACAGAAATTCAGGCAGCGAAAATGGCTGGCGGACGATGCCCGGCTCTGGGAGTGAGGAGAGGCGGGTGTCAAGGACGACACCCTGGTTTCTGGTTTGTGCAACACAAGGCAAGGGCAACACAGATGGCTCTTGGAGACAGTGGGAAAGGCCTGGCTTGGGGAGAGGGAAGGCCGGCTTTCAGATCCAGAGTTTAACTTGGGTGCCGATGGCAGGGGAGGGCCTGTGGGACACCCAGCAGAGATGTCAGACAGGCAGATGGGTATAAATGTTTAGCATCTGGGAGTGGCCAGGCTAGAGATCACCAGGAGACTTACGAGGTTCCGTTTCCACATCCATTCTAAAAACACCCATCGCTGTACCGTCAACATCACTGAGCACTTTCTCACACACACTGGGAGGATGATGCTAACAAGGCACAGAACGGTATACATGGCATAGATGCCGCCGTTTCTATGGTGGCAGGGGGAGAAGACCGTGACACACAAATGCAACCTGAAAGGATACCCCAGATATTGTTAGTAGTGATTGTCCTGAGTGGCTGGCAGGCAGAGGTGAGACTTCTTACTAAAGGCCTTTTGAATCTTATATCATCATATAAATGTACTAGCTAATTAAAGGATACATAAAATTTAAAGCAAGAGAAAAATGAAATGGACTGCTTGGGGAGGTGAGAACTTGAACAACCCTTTGGCAGATGTTGTAAAAAGGCGTCAAACAACAGAATGGGGTGGGGCGGGGGTGGAAGTGAGCTGATTGAAGATTCTGTATTAAATGCTTTTGCTTCCAAGGCAAACGACGTTCTCTGGCTCACTGATTACATCCCTCTCAGTAAACAGGCTAAACCAGCAGTGAGCTAGTTATTACACACTGAAATTTAAAGCAGCATAAGCCCTGCGTTTGAAAGGCCTTTTGCCTGACTCTTTGTGCAGCTGGAGGATAAACAACAGCTGGAGAACAGAGGAGCTGGTAGCTGGGCCCTAACCTTCCAAACAACACTAACCTAGCCACCCGCCAGGAGCAGCTGCTTGGAGACAATGCAGGGCATTTAGATAATGCTTTGTGGAATTCCTGGCGATCCAGTTATTAATTCATGGGACCTTTTTCTTGAGGGAAGAATCTATTTTCCAGGGAAGGCACCGGTCCCCGACAGCAAGATGACCGGACCAAGCTGTGAGAGGTCACTGAGAAGCTACCAGTCACTTCCAGAATCACAGTGGCTCTCTCCTAAGTCTGTGAGTGGATCTGCAGCCGTGGTACTTCCCACTGAAGGGAGGGTCCCCAGGGTCCCAGGGAATAAAACAGCAGTGTCTTTTTAGAAGTCTAGCTAGCTAGACATCGAAACCCACCATTAAAACAAGGCAAGCAAACAGCAGGCTGGGTAAGTTTAACATTCAGAGCTTTCTCTTTAAAAATGCACCCTCTCTTCTAAACACAGCGTATACTTTACTAAATTGTAATTCTCTCCTCTGAAGCACAGCTGGGCTTTGTCCCTAGACTCAACAAACACTTAAACAGTATTAGGCAGAAGAAATGTTCTGGAACGTTTCTAACATGAAGAAATCCCATTCTTCAAAGTGAGGCCAATGAGAAAGTCCCAAGGACCATTTTGGAAGGCAGAGCACACCTTAACAAGCGCCGCGAGGACACTAAGGCCATGCATGTCCTGGCTCTCAAATCTAATCGGAAACTGCGCTCTCAAATGCCTGTGTGTGTGCATTTTTGGATCAGGAGGAAACAGCTGATTTCATCAACATCCCAAATACCATCCGCACATGCACATCCGGGAGAGACAGCAAGGAAGAGGGGGAGGGGCTAAGGAAGAGAACTCTCTGAGGAGTTGGCATCTTCATGGGACCGACTACAAGTACCCGAGTGGTGAGAACACCCGGCAACTAGCCAAGTCCCCTCCCATCTAGGCTGACAGCTCTTTGTAAAGTACCTTTCCCAGCTACAACAGCCATTAAAGCCAAGTATCTAAAATGTAGAACCAGGCCGTTAAACATCAGTAATGAAACATACTCAATATTTTAATGTGCATAAAAGGTTTTCATGTCATTAAATAAAATTATTTAAAAGTATGATTTAATATCACATGTATAATTTCTTACATTTTTGTTACGTTCTATAACGTATGAGGTATGGCAGCAGTATATACACACAACTTACAAATACACACACACACACGGGGAGGTGGCCTGCTCTGCGCATGTCTTCTGACCCGGCGAGCGACCGCAGCCACAGAGCTGTGGCCCGGCTTGGGCAAATGCTTTGGCGGGCTGAGCATTTGCCCACCAAAGGGGCTGAGACTAGAGGCAGGAAGACAGGCACAACTGGAAGAGTAATGAAAGTGACGAGGGAGAAGTCTCGAGTAACTTCTGGGTTTCTAACTTGGGACACCAGCTGGGCTGGTGGAAACACGAACTTGGATCAAATGATGCAGGAGGAGAAGCAGACCGAGTGTGTGTGGGAGGACAGGTGAGAACGTGATTTAATTTTAGACTGGCATCTTTATTCATCCTCAGTATTTGCAGAACCTCTATCATTTGTCAAGTGCCATGTGAGATGTTGGGGACGTGGCAATAAGCAAATCAGACACAGTTTCTACCTTCCTGGAGCTCATGGCCTAGTGAGGAAAACAGGTATTACACAAACATGTATAACTACCACCACGGGCAGAATATTTCAGAGGAAAAGCGTCAGGCGCTGTGTGAAACAGCGGGGTTGTATCAGTCAGGGATCAGAAAAGCCTTTCTGAGGATGTGACACAGAGGCGGAGCCCTGAGGGTGAGCAGGGTTAGCAGATGTTCTGGGCAAAGGGAAGAGAGGATGTGCCGGGCTCTGGTGAGGGAGGGGCCTGTCTTCATTCTAGCAGCGCAGAGGAAGTCCGTGTGGACGGAGCCGAGGGGCGGAGGGGGTAGGGCAGCGGGGTGGGGGGCTTAACGAGGACAGTGGTCAGCGCAGACACGGAGGCCAGCGCGACGCACGTGGGAAGCAGGCCGAGCGGGCGAACTACCCTTCCACATTCGAAAGGCTGCTCTGGCTGCCTGGCTAAGCTGCAGCGCCTGCAGCAGCCCGCCACCAGACCAGGACCAAGCAGGCGACTCCTGGGGAAGCAAGCCCTGGAGTCTGCATTCTACTCCAGGCCAGACTTCCTCCGCGGCCCTGCACGCCCCGCCCTGTGCCGAGCTGCGCCAGCGCTGAGCCTGGCAGGGCTGAGGCCGACCCGGGTGCGGGGAAACAGCGTGCCTAGCTGTCCTGGTCAGGACTAAGAGCTTTTCCTGTATGGCTTCAGAAAGGGACTTTGTTATTATTTTAAAAAGACCCTTTCAATTCTGGCTCTTTAGATGCATTTCCCTCTGGAATGTCATCCTCAAGGCAGCGCGCGTCTTTAACAAGCATCTTGAACTGTCTCATCCCTCCCACTACCCCACAGTACTGCCTCCTGGTTCCAAACCCAAACACCTTCTGGTACAGGATGCTTTGCACACACATCTCATTCAACCTTTACAGCAACTCCACAATGAAAGTATTGGCACATTAGCCCCATTTTTTTTTTAAGTAAATGAAAATGGAAGGCTCAGAGAGATACATTAGCTTGTCTAAGAACACAGAGCTACGGACTCAAGTTTGCCTGATTCCAAAGCCGCTTGCCCCTTCCCCTCTACTCTCACTCATGCGTGCCAGCACAGTGACCGTCAGGCAAGGCCAGGTCATTGTTTACTGGAAATGCCGAGGCACAAGGGTGTGAGACAAGCCTGGAAGTTACAATGGGCGCCCTGTGGACGGAGCCCACAGATGAAAGATCAGCAAGGCCATGGGGCAATGGGTGTCAGGGAACCGGAGGGGGCGGCGCACGGCTGCAGCTGTGCAGGACGCCTGCCTCCCCGTGTGTCCGGGGAGCTGGGAATGGCCCACTGAGATGCAGGATGGACTAGAGTTTCTTAACGGTAATGACAGGGACGTTCTGAGCAACCTCAGACTGGACATGTGGGGAAGTGGCTGTTCCTGCCACCTTCAGCCAGCTGCACGTCTGGCAGGGCAGAGAAGGAAGCGTGTTTTTAGATTCCCATTAGATGTACACAGACAGGCTCACTGTGACTGTTCCACACCGGAAGCGAAGACCCGTCGCTTGGCCCTCCCCTTACCCAGCCTCTGCGCTTTTGCTTGTGAATACCTGCTACTCACGTCTGCAGCAGCCAGCGCTGGTACCCGCGGACTTGCAACAATGATGCTCGTGCCTGAAAGGAGCGACAGCGCGCTCTCCTACTTTTCCTCTCCCTCTCTCTCACTCACTCAAGGTTCCTGTCCCTCTCGTCCTCCTGAGAGCCGCCCCCCGGTGAGCCCCGGTGACCGGGCTCTGTTCTCAGCAAAGGATCAGGGAACAAATGAAGTCTCTGTCCTCCTATAGTCGGCCCACATTCTGGGAGGGGTGGGCAGGAGGAACGACAGACAGCAGGGCGTGCGCTCTGCGGCCGAGGTGTGGGGCAGAGTGCGGGCAGGGAGGATGCGCCTCACACTGCGCGAAGGGCGCCTTGTGCAGAGCCGGCGCCGCGGCTCAAACCTGGGGGCCCTCGCTAGAGCGGTGGGAGCAGGGTGGGGCGTGGAAGAGGGGCTCGGAGGCGGCGCCCTCGCATGCCTAGCAGCTGGCTGCCTGCCAGTGCCACACACCCAACACCACGGTGGGCGCTCTCCTTAGATGTCCCTCCTCCTCTGGCAGCATCAGTCCCCACTCCAAATGCCAGGGGCTCTAGGGAAACCCAAATGACCTGGGCTGAAGTTGACACTCTTCCCCTGGACTCCGGGAGCACGTGGCTCCCACTCCATTACAGCACTTTTAATAGCGTCTTTAATTATCTGATTACATCACATCCCCAAGGAGCCAAGCACTCCTTGCAGGCAAAAACTATGCCCTGTTGCTCACTGCAGACAGGCTTGGAATGGAGGGTTCAACCCATCCAGGTCAAAAAAAAAAAAAAGTTATCTTTGCCAATTTTGTGCTACATGGGGACTCACTGGTGCATAAGCTGCAAATTCCTGACTGCAAGGAGCTTACTTACGATCCACCACACTATGCCTGTTATCTTTGAATTTCTAGGGTCTCACACTAGGTCTGATCCCCATGAGGGGCTGAATACATGAAAAACCACAGAGACGAAGGTGGCAAGACAAAGCGTGCGCACTTCCTCGCAGAGGCCCTGCCGCTGCCCCCAGGACTTCGCCCGCACACCGGGGCGGGGGCACAGGAGAAGCTGACCTCTGCCAAAAAGAACGTTATTTCGTCCTTATGAGGTCTTACAATTATACAAAGTATAATGACAATTTTATGAGAAAACCAAGTTAAATATAAGACCCTATCAAGTTAAATCATTAGGGTTTATGTCTTAAGGATACAGATTATGTACGAGGGGGGACCCAAAAAAGCCTGGAATTCATTTATAAAAAATTGCATATTTATTCACATGTGTTTAAACTTCAGTCACCTTCTAAGTACTCTCTGCCAGATGCAATACACCTATCGAGGTGTTTTTTTCCACTGCTCAATACAGTGTTTGAACTTGTCAATGTTGATGCCTTTTAGTGCTTCTGCCATTTTTTGTTTCACCTCTTCCACATCAGTAAAACATTTCCTTTTGAGGAATTTTTTCATCCCGGGAAACAAAGAGTCATTCAGGGTGAGACTGAGTAAACAGGGAGGGTAGGGCACAGGGGTCATGCTGTTCTTGGTCAAAAATTGCCGAACACTCAGTGTGGTGTGGGTAGATGCACTAATAAATCACCAATCATTAAATGGGCAAACGCGCTTAATGAGTCTTCAAAAAAAATTTCACTGAAGCCAAATGCAGCCTCTCACACCACCACCAGCTGGTCCACTGATACAGATGGGTTCCTAGAACACTCACCTAGAGGGGGAAGCCGGTACTACAAGGGGTCCCCCCAGAAGATTATTCCAGGTTTTTGGGATATTTTTCATTGTGGTTCCTTTCTTTGCTCCCTTTCTTTCCCAATCTAATGCAAAACTGGGAAAATCAGTTATTACCAAGAAGCTAATGACCAAATGCTTGCAGATGGTGCTTGAGAAAGTACTGAATATATTTCGATCAAGATGTTCTTTGCTGATTTTCTCCCATAGCTTCAATATGTGGAAACTGATCTCTTCACTTCTGTTAAAAAAGCTTCAATGGTAGCGTGGGCAAACCTTTGCCTGGAACCTCTAGTTTAGAGGGGTCAGAATGGGAAGATCAGAGTCAGTCTGGCTCCAGGGGCTCTGGAGGTCAGTTACTCCCCAAGGCCAGATCGCAGGTTCCGCTCCCTCCCATACAACCAGAGTCCAACAGCCAGCCTGCCTGGGCCCGCTGAATTTCTGACAGGACAAACAAAATTCAAACATCAATTCTTTTAATACCGCCCTGTAATGATCTGGTTGCATCACACCTCTCCAAGAAGTTGAGCTCTCCTTGCACGGGTTTTCTTTCTTTTCCTCAAAGTAAGTAATCTTTCAAAGGCAGACCCTAGATTTCTAAATGCAGAAATTCAAATCTGGGCACGGCCAGGTGCCAGCTCTGGGCAACATTCCTGAGGCAAAGACTTCTTAGTGGAGACTTCATACTGTTGTTTTTCATGGTCATAGACTAAACTAAGGGGTTTTAAATAATGTGTGCCCTGTATGTGTACTCTACCATTTCTTGGTACAGAAGTAGAGCCTGGAAAAAAAAATCTCCAAGTGTTACTCCTGCAGATTAGAAAGAAGCAAACATCCCCTTCCTTTGGATCCACCAGCAGCAGTAGGTGACAAAAACATGTGGCCTCAATTTTGGTTTCTGGGCTGATGCTGCCCCCTAGGGACAGAACGTTATAAAGGCACCCAGACCTACCAAGGTTTGCAACGCCTGGGAGAGGGAGATGCTTGAGAAGCATTGACCGGGAGAGCCGCAGCGGCCAGCTTTTTACATCCATGGGGACCAGGACTTTTAACATAAAGTGGGAGGTCAGAGCTTCCAGGAATGCATACAAGTCCTATTTTACCTTTAAGAGAATAACACAAAATACCAATTCCTTTACAGCAGTTACTCAAATACTGATGGCCGTTTCTCTCAAATGCCCATGTATATAATAGATACGTGTAAGTGCCATGTACTGGACGATACTGGCAACACCCAGAGCGATGTCAGGAGGTGGACGTTTATGTGCTAAGGACAACGCAGGAAGGGAGCATGCTAGCGCGGGAGTGCGGGGGGTGGGGGCGGCGGGAATTGTTCACAAAGTATAAAGTCAGTGGCTACAGAGGCCTCCCTGAGAAGGCCTGTGTATGCAAAGACTTAGGGCAGGCAAGGAAGTGAGCCCTGTGGCGTCTGGGGGAAGAACTCCGGGCTGAGTGAGAAACAGCAGGGGCAAGGCGGCGGGGGGGGGGGGGCGCTAGCAAGAGCCAAATGGACAGCCGGTGTCTGGGGCCTGGGAGGTAACGATAAGGACTCCAGCTCGTGCCCGTAGTAAATCGAGATGAAGGAGGGTTCTCGCTAAGAGGCTTTGAGTGGGGCTGGTCCAAAGCGCCCCTCTCTGCCATGTGGCACCCCCTTCACGGACAGCTCTCCGCCTCTGCGCTTCCCTTGCGGGCCTGGAAGGGTAGGCGCGGAGGTTGTGGCAGAGCCACACTCATAGGACTCGCTGGCAGCGGGCATGCAACACAACCGTACAAGTTCAGGGAAGTGAAGTTACTTACAGCTGTGATATTTGAACTATGACTCGCAACCCATTGGTGGGTTGTGAAATCATTTTAGTAGGTAATGACCAGTGGGTGGTTTTTTGTTTTTTTGTTGTTGTTGTTGTTTTAACTAGAACAGAAAAGATACTAGAGAGTGCATTTCACGTCAGGTACTTGTTTTGTAAAACTACTGCTCTGGTTATATGTATATATATTTATGCACATTTATGTATGTATTGTGTTTATGATAAAATATATTCTTACTATGGGTCACAGTCAAAACAGTTTGAAAGCCATTAATTTACGATTCATTTACTCATTCAAAATCCTAAAGTTTCTTTAAAGGATCGGAGAGGCTCTTTCTCACAGAAGTTCCCAGGGACCACGTGAGGAATGGAAGGGCGGCCCAGCCCCGGGTCCTTGGGAGGGCGCGCTCTCTGTGAACAACAGTGAACGCGAGTCCGCAGAACAGAGGCCTTCGGGAGGCTCGGCAGCCATGCCCCATGGCCAGAAGTGGTGGTAGCTCTAGAGTAGACCGTTTTAAACTGTCAGAGAGAAACACTGCCAGAGCCGGGCAGGACACGGCCAAGCAGATCTCTTTGCTCACTGCAAGGCTGCTCCTGGACTTCCTGGAACCAGGGCCCAGCAGGAGTGGCCGGCAAAGCAACTGCCAGCACCCCCTGCAAGAGAGCCAGATCCCAGGCAACCCGACAGCCGAACCTGCCATGCAGAACCGCGCCCGTACCTCGCAGCGCTAGCTCTGGGGCGGACAGCACGGGCCCTGAGCGCGCAGGACGCGGAGAGAAGGTGCCCTCTCCCTCAGGACGCGAGGCATGCCGCGCAGCTCCTGGGGGGACAGGCAAGTGGTGGAGGCGGCGACAGAGGTGACACCGGGGAGCTCTAGGGCCAACGCAGGCTCCAACAGATCTGAGGAGGGAGGAGGTGTGCCCCAGTTAGCTGCGGTGAGAGAAAGGGGAAATCAAGAGTCTGTCAGCTGAACTCCACACACGCTAAGGGAGAGGGAGCTGCACTGGCCAGCGCAGCGTCTCTGGCTCATCCCAGCTACGATTCTGCAGTGCCGACAATTGGCCACGAGATGACTGGCCCTCTCCCCCTGCCTTGTGCCCGGCCATGTGCCTCTGGGAACAGGCAGCATGTGCCGGAAGGCCAACCTATGTACCTGTGAGGCAGCTCTACCTGTAACAAACCATCCTTAGCCCTGGCCAGGGAGCTCACTTGGTTACAGTGTTATCCTGATACGCCAAGGTTTGTGGGTTCAACCCTGGCCACGGCACATGCAAGAATCAACCGAAGAATGCATAAGTAAGTGAAACAATGAATTAAGGGCTCTCAAATCAATAAATTAAAAAAAAAAGGGGGGGGGAGAAAAAGACCAACCATCACTCAAGTATAAAACAAACCTTAGGATTCCACCATCTCAAACACTGTAAAAAATATTTGGTCACAAAGAAATTAATCAATGTAGCACACTGCTATATAGTACCTATCACACTGACCCCAAAACATGCTTTACCCCCATCCTGACCTTTTCATTAGGATCTTCATGTTCAAAACCTCAGGGGTGGCTGTAGAAGCCAAAGAGCAACTACGGTGCTGTGCATGGGTCTCGTAGCGCAGAATGTCCCAAACGTTACTTTCCTCTCATCTTTTCCAAGCTGTCTTTCAGCCTTAATCCATGGCTCCAATCTCAGGTCCGGTCCTGTGGCCCACCAGGGGGAACCTGTCGTGGGCCACACATCCACAGCTCTCCTTGAGGGCAGGAGCCCAGCCCCGGAAGGCAGAGCTGAGCCTGCCCAGTGGGGGCCGCATCACTTGTGCCCCCTCCCCATGCCGCTCCCGTGCGTGGCCTCTCGGAGAGCTGCCAGAGGGGCTGCCTGTGCTGGGGTGTTGCTAGTGTCTTAGTTTTCATTCTTAATTATTTCTTTATAGCGAATGCTCAAAATAACAGCAGACGGACAACAGGCTAAAACGTCACAAGCAGCTTTCTGCCTCAGCTGGGCTCTCCAAGCCCTGCGTGCCAGGGTGCAGGCTGGGGGACCTGGAAACACACAGGGGACACATCTGCTGATACTCTAACAACTCTGTCTTTGGCTCAACTCTAAGTCCCATTACGACCGTTTCTGCTTTATGCTGTTTTCCCAACTGTCAGACATGCTGAAATAGACACATCATCACTTGGCACAGTCTGCCCTCAACAAAAGACTTCTGAGACCCACTGGCTTCGGGCACTGTGCCTCAACAAGAAGAGGGTGACATCAGGGAATCGCTTCTTCACAGGCATCATGGATCCTTATTTTTCTTTGTATTCTTTATATTAATTGTATTACTCTTTGTTTTACTAGTTTGGTTTGAGTTACTGGTTTGATTAAAAAGCCAAATGAGGAAAAAAAGTGCCTTGGCCCTGGCCACTGGGCTGGTTAGAGCTTTGTCCCAATATGCCAAGGTTGCAGGTTCCATCTTAGATGAGGAAACACATAAGAATCAACCAGCAGATGCATAAATAAGAGAAACAACAACTGGATGTTTCTGTCTCAAATCAATTAAAAAAAAAAAAAAAAAAGGCGCCTCAGCACAAGAAAAAAAATCTTTTAAACGAGATGACTGAAATTGTTGTGCGAAAAGTACACTAGTAGAAAAGGGCTCTGGCAGAGGCAGTAGGTGTCTAGGCTAGAGAGCGTCTTAGCTACCCAAATGTTTCTGTTAGCACATGCCACTCCTCTCACTACATGCTGGGCGCAGGGCCCAGCAAGGCGCATATCACGTCACGTTTAATGCTCACAACCACTTAATTAAGTAGGTGATATTTATCATTGGCCCAATTTTATACACGAGGGATGAAGAAGTTGAGTAACCCGCCCAAGGTTACAGAGCCTGCGGATCTATGAGCTTTCATTTGAATGCAGGCAGTCTGATTCCAGAGTCCCAGCTCTGAGACACTTATTTTATTGTTCTCTCAACTCTGTAAGATCCCATGAACCTTTTCTTTAAAAAAAATTTATTTATTTATTTATTTTTAGAGAGAAGAAAGGGAGGGAGAAAGAGAGGGAGAGAAACATCCTTCAGTTGCCTCTCATGTGCTCCCAAATGGAGACCTGAACAGCACCCTATGCACGTGTCCTGACCAGGAACTGAACCAGCGACCTTTTGGTCGACAGGCCAGTGCTCAACCCACTGAGCAACACCAGCCAGGGCTCGATATATCTTTGATTTAAAGAAAATTACACTTATTTATTTTTTGCTATTATAACATAATGTAGTTTAAATACACAGGGTCCAGCACAAATAACGCCCCCCCCCCTTTTTAAAATTACAAAATCACAAGCATGTAACTCTGTAACATAACAATATCATACTCAAGCACACCATGCCATTTTAGATGAAATGCTCAAATTGCTTTCCATCTTGTGCGAGACAGTCACATATACCCTACCAACCACACTCAAGCAAGCCTTACTTCTACCAGACCCTGTATATGGATAATTAAAAGCTTCTTTTTGGAATGCATAATCTGAAGAAAGAAAAAGTCAAACATTTCACATGAATGGAGAGCCTAAGGAATGGCTGGAGATACAAATGACGTCCAAAAACACTTAAAAATAACTATCCCAACATCCCCCATCGCCCTGCAGCAGGGAGGGGCGAGGCAGGGGAGACACATTTACCTGCGGCTGCTGTGGACTGCAGTCCTAACTCCACCCCCGACCCTCAGAATGCGAGTCTATTGGGAGACAGGTCCGTTAGAGAGGTGATTAGGTTGAAGCGAGGGCCCTAGGGTGGACCCTAATTTAATCTCACTGGTATCCTTGAAGAGGAGGAGGGTTGGACACAGGGTGTTCACAGTGGAAAAGTCACGTGAGGATACAGTGAGAAAGCCTCCATCTACAAGCCAAGGAGAGAGGTCTAGGAAAAAATCAAACTTGTTGACACCTTAATCTTGGACTTCCAGCCTCCAGAACTGTAAAAAAATAAATATCTGTTGTTTAAGATACCCAATCTGTGGTACTGTGTTATCATGCTCCTAGCCCCCTAACAGGGTGGCCCTCAGCGACCATCCAACATGGGAGGGTGGTGGTCCCACGAGGTCCTGGCCCCCTCGTGCACACACTACTGCCCTCTGACCTTCCCAGGTGTCAGAGGCTCTACATCATGACTCTTGGGAGGAGCAGAGGGAAGGAGCAACTGCTATAGAGACAGCGACTGAGTCCCAGAACACCAAGAGTGCCACCAATGTGCTTTCCACCCAGACGAACACACAGGTGCCATCCAGAATGCACAAAAACCCGGTGACTTACATGTGCATCTGTCTCTCTGCATTCTCTTACTGCTCCCCAACAACAAATAGTTATGATATTTAGGTATGAATAATTGACTCTATTTCAACAAATATTTACCATGAACGATCATGAACAAGACTGTGTCCCTGACTTTTGGGAGACTGCAGAGGACCAGGAGCGGCAAACTCGAAATGCCCACATGGCAGCAGGCAATGCAAGCTGTTACAGACACACCAACCGAGGGCGGCGACTGATGGTCGCTAAGCAAAAGTGAGAATTCAGTTTGCCCAAGGTTTTAAACTGAAGAGAAGCCAGAAAGCTGGAACTTTAGATAAAAATCTGATTTTATACACTGGTAGTCCAGGAGGCCAAGGCTGCAATCCAGAGTGAGAGAGTGAACCAGAGGAAACAGAAGGATGGCACATTCTGAAAAAATTCTCCCATGTGGCTCCGTTCTGGAAACAAACAACCCCTCCAAACCCTGAAACAACTCTACACCATCACAGCCCATTAGAAAAACCTGCCAGCCGGGAACCCCTGGGAGGCCTGTTCAAAGAGGCACCGATGCCCACTCTCACTTGTGGGGCTCAAAGTGGGGGGCCTTTAAAGTGATGTGGGATGCAAAGCAGTCCCTGCAAGAAAGAGCCAGTTCCTCCTTGGCCAGGTACCAGCTGGTTAGAGCGCCGTTTGGATCTGCGCTCTCTCTAATCAATAAAAGAAAAAAAAAAAAAAAAAGAAGCTAGCTTTCTATGTAACACAGAACTCCTACAGTTTAATTAAAAGGTTAATTTTTGATTTTAAAATGATGGCAAAGAAAGGAATGGCTCTGGAACACTTTAACGAAGGACCATTTATTAAGTGTCTGTTATGTGCTAATTGCTATACTGGGCGCTTCGCATCCAGCATCCTGCACAGACACTGGGTCAGTCCGACGAGAATCCGAGGCTCTGGATTCAGAAGGCTGAAGGCTCAGATCAATCAATCAATCAATCAATCCATCTATCAAAGGGGCTTTCCTGGGCCTGCACCTCAGTGGATTGGGGAGAGAGGCAGAGCCGCACAGATCACAGAACCACCTCTATCCAAGTTCTTCTCATCCCAAATAAATGTCCTCCTCCCCGTTCCATACCCTAGAACTTCATGCAAACTTTAACACAAAACAAAGCTGACAGTCAAAGTGCTGACAGCAGGTGCAAGACGCACTGCTCTGAAATGGGGTCAGCGATATATGCGGCAGAGCCAGTGGGCCCCTTCCCGCAGCCCCCGGGCGCAAGCCTGTCTGTGCGGGGCACGCAGCGCAGTCTGCTCCAGACCCACCGCCTCGGTCCCATCTGCCTGGCTGTGTGGCTACCACAGCGTCGGTGGTGCTCCTGGAACACAAATGGCACCCTGGACACTCTGAAGGGGCATAGGTGGTGAACACGTGTACAACTGGGAAGAGTAGCTGTGAGCCAGAAAAAGCTGGTTTAATCGAAATCCTTAGCTTTTTAAAGAATGGCACTTCAGGCCTAACAACTGGGAAATAAATAAAGGACTCACAAACACGGTACAGTATGAGAACCGTGACACACAGAAAAGCCACTGGCCTTCATTGGGCCTCAGGTTCAAAGCACTTCCCCTCCAGCTATTGTCCCACGCCACTATTTCAAGGCTGACCTTGGGCCTATGACCAGGTGTCTGTCCAGCTGGAGTGCTCTAAAATGGGACCAGTCCATGCCAGAATCAACCTCATCCGAGGCCCGAATTTCCAGATGGGTTGGGGTTATTGTTTCTTAAGAGCAAAACCGGGGAGGAGGGGGAAAGAAGGGGGATAAAAGGTAATGGAAAAAAAGTACAATAAAAAATTAAAAAACAAAACAAACTGAATTGTATTAAATGACCTTAAGAAATTTAACCAGTGGTCTAATTTAAGTAAAATACCACTACAGAAAACACACACATGCATGTGTGCGTGGACTTCCCACCCATTTTTAGGGTCCTCTGACACATCTTGTATAACGTGGAAATTATTTTATTTTGTGCTGGCGTTATTTCTCCGCTGTCGAGGCATGTATTCTAGAACAAATGCAGGTTCCTCAGAGACTGCTGAGCACACACCGCCACTGCGCCAATCAAGGAGGCACCAATCACTCTATTTTCCTTGCCTCTGAACACAATGGCACAGGTAGTGCATCCTACACTCAGTAATGGTGAGCACTAGGTAAGTTCTATCCACTGCAGGATGTGACTGCTAATAATATATCTGCATTCCTTTGTGTTCTTGAGATTCCCCCAAGATTTCTACAAGGAGAAAAAATAACGGGAAATCTGTCTATATATAAAAAAAAGGCAATGAGATACAAGATCCAGTCCATGATTCGAAGTCCAGTTTTTGGTAGACTGTAATAATAGCAAGCACTTATAAAGGCATTGTCTAAGCTAACTATTAATCAGCCCTACCTACCTGAAGATCCTCAGTTTAGAAAGATAGCACTAAGAACCAGTCTGGAATCTAGTCACTCAGTTGCTAACACTGGGGGTTAAGAGCCAAACAGCTTAATCCTGCTCTGGCATTTACTGTCCATAGTGCTGGGCGTGTCGCTCAGGGTCTCCCAGGCAACACTGTGCCCAGGAGGAGGATCACACATGCAGAGCCTGTTAGGGTTACTGAACTAGGACCCAAGAAAAATCAGGGCAAGGGGATACAGAATGTGAAGGAGCTGGGCGAATAGTTTCTGGTTCCTTTCCCAGTTCCTGTAGAGGCCAGTGGGTTCTTCTTTAACTTAAAATGGCACTCGGCCCCATGCCCCACCCACAATGCAACACCACATGTGACCATCGGGTCACCAGATTCTGCAACTGTTCTTCTGTGAATAACTGTAATTTCTACCTGACTCCTTATATTGATCTCAGAGGTGCCGGAGCCGCCTCCTCGTTCAGAGATGAGTACTCCAGCGTGGGCTTGCTGGCAAACTGGCAGGCTTCCCAACGTTTCCCAGCAACGCCAGATTCTAGGCTTTGGTGAGGCTCTAGGGCCCTCTGCTGGCTGCCTCCTGTTAGCCTCTCATCAGACCAACAAGAACACTGCACTTTCTTGCTGTAAAATCTGGACTGCACCTTAGTTGTGTGCTGTTATTCAGAGGGACTGAAAAGCCAGCTCAGACATTAACAGCAATCAAATGTTTCTTGTTACCATGCCTACTGTAGAAGCCTATCTATCCAGCCAGGAAATCTATTATTATCTGGGGCCAGAATCTAAATTCTAATCCTGTCTTTCTATCCCATCATTTATCCAGGGTATTTTAAAATTAAATTATCCTAGAGGATTGAGTGCCGGCCAGTAAAGCAAAGGGTCGCCGGTTTGATTCTCAGTCAGGGCACATGTGTGGGTTACAGGACAGGTCCCCAGTAGGGGGCGTGCAAGAGGCAACCCCACATTGATGTTTCTCTCCCGCTCCCCCTCCCTTCCCCTGTCTAAAAACCAATCAATCAATCCCTTTTTTTAAAGGAAAAAGTTAAAAAAATTTAATTACCCTAGATAAATGGACCATTTAATTTTATCCATCGGGTAAAATGGAAATGGGTAATGGAAAAAAGCCACGCTTGGCTTCACAGAAGTGCCACACTGTATATCTACAGGAAAACGACTTTGGATCACCATGTCATGTTTCTTCTGGGAAGAAAACCACCAGCCCTGTTCTGCTAGACACTGCGTTGTAGTTTATTGCAAGGTTTTCTCAAAGCCCCAAAGGCCAGGCAGGACCCTCGGCGCCAAGGACAGCTATCGTCCTCCCCGCTAGGCCTACCGACTGAACCTGTCAAGAACCTCTCTCTGCTCTTCTCACTCAGAGGCGTCAAAAACGAATCCCATACCTCGTCTTGGGACAGTATTCTGTTTGGTATGTTGGCCTAAGCCTCAATGGTCGTAACTTACCTATGACACAGACAGCACTGGTTAGCGGTAACATTTAGATCAAAATGTCCAATCAAATGACACTCCTCAATCCTGGTTTCACCAACAGGAAACAGACCCAGAACAGGAAGGGAAAAAGACTAAGCTCACAAGCAAGTTCAGAGCCCCAGCCGTGTAGCTCAGTTGGTTAGAGCGTGATCCCGATACACCAAGGTTGCAGGTTCAATCCCAGATCAGGGCACATACAAGAATCAACCAATGAATGCATAAATGAGTGGAACAAATGTTTTTCTCGCTCTCTAAAATTAATAAATAAATTTAAAAAAAACTAACAAGTTCAGTGCAGCCACTATTGAAAGCAGCGTGGAATTTCCTCAAAAAGCTGAAAATGGAACTGCCTTTTGATCCAGTGATTCCCCTGCTGGGACTATACCCTAAGAATCCCAAAACGTCAATTCCAAAGAGCCTATGCACCCCAATGTTCATAGCAGCACAATTTACAACAGCCAAATGTTGGAAGCAGCCTAAATGCCCATCAGTAAATGATTGGATCAAAAAATTATGGTACATTTACACAATGGAATACTATGCAGCAGAAAGAAAAAAAGAACTACTACACTTCAAGACATCATGGATGGAACTAGAGAGCATTATGCTAAGTGAAATAAGCCAGGGGGCGAAAGACAAATACCATATCTCACCTATAAGCGGAACCTAACCAACGAAACAAGGATGCGAGGAAAATAAGACTAGTAACACTGAAAGAAAAAGAAACCAACAGAGACAAGAGGGAAGGAGGGAGGGGTGGGCGGGGGAAAAGGAAGGGAAGGGGAAAGTCAAGGAACATATAGCAAGGACTCATGGACAAAGCCAAAGTAGGGAAGGACCGAGGGAGGGAGAGGGAGGAGGGGGCAGGGGAAAGTGGTGGGGGGAAGGCAGAGACAAATGTATTTGGAAAAATAAATTAATTAATTTAAAAAATTAACAAGTTCAGAGCTGAGATGGGACATGTAGCCTCCAAGGGTGGTGGCCTCATGGGTTCTAAAGAATGATACAAAAGTGACTAAAGGCAACAACCTCAGAGCCAACAGCAGCCCTGCTGGAGTGTGTGCACATGCTTGTGAAGGCGGCGGGCTGCACGGGCATGGCCGTTTGTTACGGCTCTTCTCACGCGGTCTCTGCACCCCAGCAGCTGCCCCTCCCTGCATGGCAGGGGTAATAGAAACGACGGTGGTTGAAGTGCCGGCACAACTGTCCACTCAGAGGAGGACAGCTGGGACCACGGTGAGTGCCATGCTGCCAGGACAAACTGTGTGTTTTCCCCTTTTCTAAATGGCAAAGTTTTCCAATTCTGTACCTATGTGCTGGCTCACATTTGTTTTTGCTCAAATCTCAACTGTAAAACTTCCTGTTTTGTTTTGATTCCTTTGGAATCATCACAAATTAGCACTTCACAGGCACCAGCGTCCCCGTGGAAGGGCAGCGGCCACGCAGCACGTGTTACCGGTCAGCTTTGTTTTTTTTAAGACTTTATTTTTAGAGGGGAAGTGGGGGAGAGAGGGAGTGAAACACCAACGGGAGAAACAGGGATCAGTTGCCTCTCTCACGCCCCCCACTGGAGACCTGGCCTGCAACCCAGGCGCACGCCCTGACCAGGAATGGAACCAGCGACCCTTCAGTTCGCGGGACTACACCCAATCCACAGAGCCACACCACAGGGTACGCGTTACTGGTCAGCTTGGGGCTAAAGAACAGACAACATTTTCCCTTTTAAAATGACCAGCATGTGCTGGAGAAAAGGTAACCACTTGAAACTCTTTGGAAAGAAATCTGGAACTCTTAAAATATTCTTTAAAAAACTGACTGTCTTGGACCCCGGAGTCCTACTCTAGGGATCTATCCTCAGGAATAATTTTACAAAAGACGAGGCTTTGTGTACAAAGCTGTGCACTCCATTATTTGGAGCAGCAAAAATGGAAAACATCCTACACTTCCAAGTCAGCGGTGCATGTAGGTCAGTCAAAGCACAAGGGTTAATGTAACGACAGTCACGGGAGACACAGATCTGCGAACGATTTAAGAATGCAGAGGGCACTTACGTCACACTAAGCAAACATAACGAACAAAAAAGAACAAGGCACAACGATGTCCACATGGAATGATTACAATCACGTGGCAAGAACCAAATGCCGGACCACAAGCTAAAGCTGCAGCATCACAGGGTACAAGGGGCAGGGGAGGGGACCAGAGGAATCTGTGTGACCCTGAGCAAGTCCTGCTCTCCACTTCCTCATCAATGAAAATGGGGAGAAAAAGGACCTGGCAGGGTTTCTGTAAAGATGAATGGGAAAAACGTGTGTGCTCAATAAATGACAGCAGTGACAGAGGGACAGCCTGAGGCCCACGGCCTCGGGACCTCGGCCACTTCACTAGAACTTTCTAGAAGGGCTGGCCTCAATTCTGGCCCTTCAGTTAACAGGTGTCTAAGCCCTGAGCCCCAGGGGTGGTCTGGTAAAATGGGGTGAACGGCCGCTGCTGCTCTCAGGGTTGCCCTGAGGGTGGGGAATAGTTTTTCAGGTGCTTGGCCCCGCAGCAGATAATCAGTGAGCTGAGGGGTGTGGCGTTTAGATCAGCGTCTTGGGGTGAAGTCGCAACAAGTTCACAATGAGCTCGGCAGGGTTACAGCCAGGTTACTCTGGCTGTCATCAGAGACAAGCAAGGGACAGGATTTTCCAGCTTCACTTTGGATGATGATGGGGGCAGCTGTGATGTAAAGAAATACGGTAACATTATGACATGACCAGGCACACACGGCGAAAAGGCTGGCCCAGGCTGGCTAAAGGCCTGGGTCAAAGCGGACGGTGCCGTGTGAAGAGCTAGGGGCAGAAGAGCAACTGCGCCTGGTCAGGAACTGGCACTGATCTGTGACAGGCGAACACAGGTTTTCATTAGCTGGGCTTTCTAAGCCAAGTCCCTTAAAAAAGGAACAAAAGCCCTGAGGTTCGCACTACTGCCAGACTTTGTCACCTCTGACCCGCTCCAGGAAGCCCCAGCTACCACAGCCGCTGCACAGCGCTCCCTGGCGTTTCTGGAACTGAGAACTGGGCTCTATCAGGTGCCGTGGAGATTAGCCCAAGTTATGTCCCCAGTTCCACGCAGGCCCAAGTGGCCATGTGCTGGCTGCTGAGCAGCAGGGCAAGGACGGAACTCGTATAGGAACAGCTCTTCCAGTGGCACCTCACAAGCAGAAAAGAAAGCCTTCCCTTTTGTAGGTGTTCTCTCCCAGCAAATCAAGTAACATGCCTCACTTTAGCCACTTTCTTCAAGGTGGCTAAAGAAGAAGTCAGCAGGACACCCGATTTATCTCCACACAAAGGAAACGCAAGACCCATGGGGCGCCTGCGGCTGCTCCCCAGCTGCAGGTCAGCGCGGACGAGGGCGCCAGGGATCAAGGCAGCAAGCTGCATGCAGCGCACGAGGCGGCACACCTCTGCCTCCCCTCGTACTCTTACAAGGAGCCAGACCCCTGCAGAAAGAGGGGGGAGCAGTGTGTCACTGGGCGCAGGCTGCAGGAGTCAGGGAAGCTCCCCGTGGTCGTCACATACTGCAGACGCGTGGTCACGGGGCAGCCCTGCCGGCTTGGCAGCCCAGGTGGAAAGGAACACAGTGAACCTGAACACTCACTTCCTCCTCTTTGCCCCACTTTCTTGGCCCCTACCCGAGAACTACACGGATGAACGGGACTACCGTTCGGGGAGCGCGCCCCACGAGCCCCTGTCGGAGGGCTCAGGGCGCAAGGGCAGATTTCCAGTCTCAGGAGAGTGGGCCTGCAGGAACTGTCACTGCCTCACTGTCCTGGGTGCTACGGGCTGCACACCCACTGCCGCCACCCGCAAACACAGCAAGCTGCACGACAAACCCCATGGGACAAATCTTACTATCTTTCCTCTTTTCTCCCCGGACCAAAAGGCCAAAGTGGGGAACTGCAAATAGGAGCAGAGGGGCGGAGGGGAAGGGAAGTGAAAAGCCAAAGGCCGACCCTGACAGAAGCCACAGTTTAGCCCCTCTCCTCTCGCAGTCACACCCAAATGACAAGTTACCAAGGCTGCAAACAGCAATCTCAGGAGTAATGACATCAGAGTAATCTTGGGAAAGTGCTTTAAATATTCAAACACCCATCAATCCTCATGCCTCATAATTAAACATGCATGTTAAGAAGGCTTGGACAAAAGGAAACCATTTTCAAAATGTGAATTCCTTTCATTTATAGCAGTACAATGTATTCTAAGTACTAATCTTATAGAAAACTATGTAAAAAATTCAGTGAAGCACGCACTATGAAAACATGGCAGGAAGAATGCAGATCCAATCTCAGTCCATACTGAGCTTCAGAAAAATGTGCCGTGATAAACATCTCCGTGTTCAGGCTCCCCATTATTTACCCAATGAGTCTCCCTTAGTTTGAACTCTCTCTGATCCCCTCCCCTCTGGGTCCCCTCTGGCACAAAGTCCTTTGTTTCTACTGCCGTGGGATAGCTTTGTGTCATCTTCTGGGGACAATCTCTCTTTCACAGTCAACCATGAGACCGGTCGCCCCCTCACAGCGTGTCTCGGAGGGAAGGCTCCTGATCTGCCGCGTCTACAACAGAGCATGCTGCCCGAACTCCAGACCAAGTGGCCACGTGACCACGCCGCGGAGCCCCGCCTCACAGAGCCCCACAAGGGAACTGCAACAGGAAGCAGCACGTCCATTTTTCTGACCAGGAAGTCTGCATAAATCATCTGTGGAAGCTCACAGAGCCAGCGGATTGGAGTCTGAATGTGATCGGTCCTCTGATTAAGCACTACTGGTTCCACCCACCAGCACCTTCAGGGAAGGCTGTTAACAGCACAGGCCAATCGCCTACAAGGGCCTCATGGCCTGTCTAAATCCTGGGCTCTGTTAGAACAGCAGTTATCAATTATTTCTTAAAATATGTAAGAGTTGGGCCCTGTGGGTTGGAGCATCCTCTCGTAAACTGAAAGGTCGCGGATTTGATTCCTGGTCAGGGTATGTGTCTAGATTGCAGGTTCAATACCCAGTCAGGGTGCATAAGGGGTGGCAACGGATTGATGTTTCTCACATCAATGTTTTTATTCTCTCTCTCAAATCAATAAACATATCCTTGGGTGAGGGTTAAAAAAAATCTCTGTTGACAGGGGTGAAAGAAAAAAAGACACTTGTACATAATAAAAAATACAAAAAAGTATAAATAAAAAGTGAAAGCTCCCTTCTCATTTCAAGCCTTCCTTTTGCAGTTTCATTCCAGAAAAATATACATACTTAACAGAAATCTTTTTTTAGATAGAAAGGAGAGAGAGAGAGAAACAATCATGTGAGAGAGAAGCATGGACTGGCTGTCTTGTTTACGCGTGTGGACTGAGGACTGAACCTGCGACCTAGGCATGTGCTCTGACTGGGAATCGAACCCGCAACCCTTCGGGATACAGATTGATGCTCCAAACTGAGCCACACCATACTGGCCAGGGCTAACAGAGAAATGTTTTACATTTACATTCAAGAAGCCAAAAGCTCGCCCTGCGCCCACTGTACCTTGCTTTCATTTGACAGTGTACTGTCTTGGATACAGTTCCTGATCAGTAAGTACAGGTCTGGCTTATTTTTTTGGAATGGGTTATGTGAATTTTTGTTGGTGGCTTTTTCTAGCACTGGGCGATTATCAATTAAATCCATTTTGCTGTCTTATCACTAAAAGCATTGCTTTTGGTAAAATGTGGTAACACTTTTACATGGTAACACCTAACATTATGTAGATCACTGTGCTTTTCAAAGTAAAATTTAAGAGACTCTGAATTCAAATATTAACAAAGGGACAGAACAGAAAATAAAAGTTCACAGAAATGAATAAAGGAAATAATGCTTTTTTCCTCAAGTGGACCCGAGAACTGTGGGGGCAACGGGATTCTGCTGCAGAAGAAGAGGAAGCCAAGACTGCAGAACAGCGAACCCCCAGTACGCAGCTGCCCGTCAGTGCGCGCGCACTGGCGGAGCCCGCTGCCTGCCGAGGAAGGGGGTCTGGGCCAGCGCTGCTTGGCACTCCCCCGCCCCCTGCCCTTTACACACGGCGGCCTTTGCGGCTTGCGGGTGTCTGAGCCATGCGAGAACTGACAGCATTTGCTTTCAGTCTTAGAACCATGACTCACCTCCACACTCTCCCCACTATGGCCACGTTTGTGGCATTGAAAAGAAGGCAGGGGAAGAGAGAAAGTGGAGCATCCCAAGACCAGGAGGCAGGGCACCTAGAAGCCCACAGCCTCTGGGCTCTGCTATCAAGTGATCAGTAATTCACCACTTTCCCAAAACTGTTTTCTAGAAAAATCTAAGCTTTGTGTGCTCTCAAAACGGTCTTTCCTACTTCTCAGCAATTAAAACAGTATTGTTTCAAAGTAGTTTTCCCCTTCTCCTGGACTCTCCACAGGGAATGTTCTGGAGCACATGCAGTCTAGTTTCAGGGCTGTGACTCTGGGACGGCGAGCATGGATAGGAGAATTAGATATTCAGAGCTCAAGACGACGGTATGCAAGGGGGCCGGCAAGCCACGCATGCAGAGTTCTGCTGTATTTTATTTTACTCAAATCTTTCAAGCCGCTCCCTCCTTCCCACTCCTCTAGCCAGTCTTGCTCAGAAGCCGGGCGGGTTTCTGCTAAGGTTCCTCCAGGTACATCAAAGGCCTGAGATTCAGCAATGGCCACGGCAGAAGGGAAACACACACTGCTCAGGCCATGAAAAAGGTCCTACGCGGGCGTGCCTCTCACAGTGGCCGTCACGCTGCTCCCGCTGCCATGTTGGCCTGTGCACACATACACACTTGCTATGAAGTTGGAACTCGGGGAGACTAAACTAACAGACTCAGAGCTGGAGGTGAAGGGCTGATTCCACCATACGTGTGAGCATGTGCACATACACAGTGGGATGCGGCTGCGGTCCTCCCCCTGCAGTCTCCTTTTGGCTCATGTGACCAGCGCAGAGATCGTACTTTCAACCAGCTTGTTCTGCCAGAATAGGAATTCAGGATGTTTGTAAGTTCTGACAGAAATGAATTCCCTCCTCTAACCCTGTGCAGACCTGAGTGCGGGGCAACTGGTTGGGAAGTGGAACTCCCCTCCTGCCAGCCGGGGCGCTACGGATGGGTCTCTGGTGAAGGCCCACCTCCCCGCTAAACAAAAGAGCACTGACGCCAGGCCACGCTGCCCCGCAGCAGCACTTTACTGTCACGACACTGCCTCCTGACCCACTTTACTCCCTGCGCCTTACCTCTCAGTTATAAGCAGTAATTAGTAATGCCGCTGTTCTGGATGGGTTGCTCCAGGCCCATTAATAATTAAAGAGCAGGGGCAGGATGAATGCCTCTGTGCACAACAGAGACCTCAAGGTTAAAAGCAGTGATGGAGAGAACAATGGGGGGGGGGCGTGCGCGCGAGGGGGAGGGGGGGGGAGGGAGAGAGGTAGCCTTAAATTTACTTTTTAAAACACTCAGCTTCCCTTAAGGGCAATCTGTATGGCAGAGCACACCTTAGCGTCCTGGATCAAGCTAAGGGCAGCCTCCCCTAGCTTCAGGAGTGGACACACGCCTCGGGTGTGTCAGTGCTAAGTCACCAGCACTGGAGTTACTAGTGTATGAAAGTGAGGTCAGAGGAAACTACACCAGTATCTTTCAAACATATTTTCGGTGTTTTATTATTATTATTTATTTTTTATCTGAGAGGGAGAAAGAGATACATCATTGTGTGAGAGAAACATTGATTGGCTGCCTTGGGACCGAACTGCAACCGAGGCATCGGTCCGGACCGGGAATCGAACTTGTGACCTTTCAGTCTGCAGGATGATGCCCAATCAACGGAGCCATACCGGCCAGGCCATATTTTCGATGCTTTAAATGACTTGACGTATAAAAGGCAATGCCTGCTTGTTGAGCAGAACTGGAACCTTCCCACTTAACTCCCTTACAGGGAAGTCAGGACAGGAGATGCGGAGCAGGCTCTAAGTGGGGAGACCAGGCTCTCCTTTGGTGGAGGAGACCCGCATCTCTGCAAACCCCCGCAGGAACATGTCTCCAAGGGGGGGGTTCCAAAAGATGCACTATCCGATGCTCCTGCCTGCAGCTGTGTACAATGACAGCAAATAAGCCTGCACACCATGCCTAAAGGAGGATCAGTATAGCTATTTGAGAAATATTTGTTTGGGAGATGGGGGAGGGGCTTTGAAGCAAGGCAGGCGTCCACCCGTGACTCCTGAGCTGTTCACATCCATGTCACCACCTAAGCAGACAGAAGGGTTTGCTACTAAGCCTTTCACTTGCCCTTCGCATCTCAAATGTGAACTGCTTTACAGAGTAGGAACAACTTTATCTACTGGCTTAACAACCTAAAGCAGACATTTTTAAAACCGGTCATCGCAATGCTTGGATGAAATCAGAACGCATCCTTCCTTGTTAGTCAGAAGTAGTCTCTGTGGGAAAAGGAAGCAGTTGGAAGCAGTCCCGAATCGCAATTACTGAACGCTGTGTTCATTCCCACGGGCCCTGACTGCTGGGCCGAGGTTTCCTCCCGGCTGCCCCCCGCCCCCCAGCTCCAGCTCCAGTGGCTCTGCTGTGGGCAGGGCTCCTGCCACAGGGCCAGAGGGAAGCAAGGCGGCAGGAGTCCCAGCTCCATTGCCACCAAACCCATCACCTCACCCCCGACTAAGGCTAGGCCTTCCCCCCAGGGCAGTAAGGCCAGCGCCCACAGGGGTCCAGGGGAAATGGCCACGGGCCGTAAAAGACACAAGCACATTTTATAAAGCACATTTCTTTCAAGTTCTCTTAAACAATACAAAGTAAAATCCTTTTGCTTTACAAGTCAGATGACTGGCCCGATGAAAATGTGTGCAATCTATTTTTTAATTAAAAAAGTAACACCCCCCCCACAAGGGGGCCTCCCGCCCCAACAGCGATTCCCTGTGGCTAACGCCTCACCTGCCCTTCCACACAGACTGCTCCGACCAGTCAACACACAGTTCCTCCTCCTCCTCCCACTCAAATTTGAGCACAAATGGAAACACACTAAACCCGCTGTTCTGCCGTGTGCTTTTTTCACTCGATACATTTTGGAAACAGCTCCATACTGGTACAACTGGATGCACGTCATTCTTTTTCACGCTGTGGTGTATGCCAGGGGTTGGCAAACTGTAGCTCGCCGCCCACATCTGGCCTGTTGCCTACGTTTGTAAATATCATCTTAATGGATCACAGCCACGTTCACTTGTTCTCTATTGTCTGCAGTTACTTGAGAGCTACAAAGAGCTGAGTAGCTAGAGCAGAGACTGCATGCTCTGAGAAGCCTAAAATATTTACTGTATCTTACCCTTTATGGAAAATGTTTGCTGACCCTGGGTACATGCCAAGATGTACCAAGATGGATGTACCAAGATGTATTTAATCTGTTCCCTGTTGATGAATATTTATTCCTTAAAATTCCCTGAGAATAAACCCTCAGTGATGACAGGCATTAAGAAGGAGGGGAAGGAAAGAGCTGGCGCTAGCTGGGAAGGGGCGGTAGGAAGAAGCAGGCCTCAAGAGGGAACTCAGGGTAGCTGAGCTCTAACCTCCCAAAGTGTCACTTCCTCTTTTTAGAGGAAGTTAAGAGGCAAACTGTAGGTCTTTTGATAAGAGGAAATTCCCTTTTGCTCTATCAAAGTTACTCCCTGTGTTTGTGTTTTCTAAGTTAGGCAAGTCTGTCTGAAGCATACTGTGACCAAATTAGGAAGCAAGCAGGCTGATGTCTCTAAGCTGGTCACCACGTGGCTATAATGCCCAGGCATGTGTAGACAGTGCTGGATGAGAAGGAGAGGTTCAGTCTAAGACGGAAGTGTTATTTGCTTGAGAAATTTGCCTTATAAAAATTACACTGAACAAGAATTAATCATTGTTCTGTAAGACAAAATCCACTTGCTGCTGCTGATGAAAAACACTGTCTCAGGTTTTCACAAGGAAAGAATGGGTGGAGTGCACAGTGGAGACAAAATCTTTTGCGCACTGTTCTGTTTATTCTAGGAGCAGAAAAGATCTTCAGAAGTACCAGGGAAAAACACAACAATTAGCTCTTTGACAGATCAATAAGCTATTCAATTTTATGCTGTTGCGGAAAAAACAAATCGGAAAGGTCGCGCTACAACAGAACTGTGTATGCTTCCCACTTGATGGCTGCCTATTCAATTGTTTCATTGGCTGGAAGGGCAAGGTTTCAAACACTCACAGCTTCCAACAAGGTCTAGGAATGCACTACTGAGTCATTCACACTGAGGTGGTTTCCGCCATTGCTGCTCAAGTGATATTCTCTTTTAGGAATGACTTCTGAGTTAACTTTTGATTCTGAGCCAATGAGCTCAGAATCTATTCTGACCACCAGCACTATCTGGGTAACACAATTTAACCTTGAAAATCCTTGCTTTCCTCCCAAATTCCCAGATCAGCAAGATTCTTGGACACAGTTTTTATTCCCTCAGGAATGCACTTGGTTGAGTTCCAGCACCCACTGTGAGATCAGACGTGCAGTTAGAATCAAGGTAAGTTTAAAAAACAAATCTCAGTTCCACTTGACAGGAAGAGCTTCAAAGGGGCCAGGCAAAAAGAGGTGGGCGCTGCTGCTGGCTGAATCTGTAATGCTGTTCTCTCCAGGGTGGCAGCGGGTCCCCAGAGAAGGCGGAGGCCCGGAGCAGAGACCCGCCTGGGGGCCATGGAGCTCCTGCTGAAATGACTCTCTGTGCTGCTGCCTTGAGCTGGGACCCCGGTTCCTTTGTCAGGTTGCACAGGGCAGGAGTCTTGTAGCTACTGTCTCCAAAGTGCCCTAAGTGTTGTCAAAAGAGCTAAGTGTTTGCCTTCTACTTGCTCCTGTATTGATTTTAAACATTTATTTACGATCACCTAAAGCAGCAGTTCCCCAACTGTTTTGGCACCAGGGACTGGTTTCGTGGAAGACAGGGGTGAGAGTGGGGTAACAGGAGGCAGAGCTCAGGAGAGCTTCGCTCACTCAGGTCCCGGACCTGTGGACTGGGACCAACACTGGTCCTCAGCCCAGAGGTTGGGGACCCTTGACCTAAAGGACCCATGTATTCTACACGTATCGCTACAAAGAATACAGGGATAGGTAAAAGTAGGGTTAAAGTTCTGAGTACATGAAACAGTTTATTCTCATATTACTTATTAATTACTGTATTATTATTAACCTACTTTTTAAAAAGAAGACTTTACTTATTTTTATTATTTTTAGACAGGAAGGGAAAGAGAAAGAGAGGGAGAGAAACACCAATGTGTGTGGTTACCCGTCATGTGCCCCACACTGGGGACTTGGCCAGCAACCCAGGCCTGTGCCCTGACTAGGAATCGAACTGGCGACCCCTTGGTTCTCAGGCTGGCGCTCAATCCACTGAGCCACACCAGCCAGGGCTATTAACCTACTTTTGCCCACCCCCATAGATACTTTCTGAAATACCCTGGTTGGCTGACACACAAACCCACCAAACTGATCGATTAAAAACTCTATTTCTACTGTCAGTTTCCATGACTCACCATTAACTGGATCGAACTCTACTATTGAGGAAAGAGACAGGTTTGAGAGCTATACCTGGACCCAAAGCCCACATATAACTGGAAGATGGAGGTTTGAGGGTTTCACTAAGCTGTCTCAACCTGGCCCTGAACCTTCTTTCATCTGCTCAGTGAAGGTGGCTGGGCTCTTTGATCTCCAGGACTCCTTGTATGTCCACACCCGCAACTACAAATGGAGAGAGCCAAGTGCCCACAGTCTAGCACCACTGGGCATTTCCTGCAGTTGCTCCCAACGGGGTTTGAACAACATACTCAAGCGCCACAGCTGAGCGCACGCTGCCAGGGATGCCAAAGCCTGGACGGGAGAGCGCTGCTGTTCCCGTGGCGCATCCCTCGGCCCCCTCTCCCGCTCTCCCTGCAGAGGAGGCACCGCAGCTCTGCACAAGCTCCCTTGCCCTTTTATGGTAGAAAAATGAATTGCAAGCCCAGCAGTGGAGCCGAGAGAGATGACAGAACGGAAAGTTGTCATTTGTTGTGGTTTTGGCAGCGAGAGGACAGTGTTCTCCCTCAGCCACCCTGGGATGGACAGTGCACACCAGGCTCAGCGAGGGGAAGCAAGACCCCGCCAAACCGCTCCCAGATGCAGTCTCTCCGGCCCGGCCTGTGAAGGGATCTGTCTATTTACAAGCAATGTCAAGCCTTGTTTTTGTGGAAGTGCACGTTTTACAAAACAAGGTATGAAAAGGCTGTTTGTGTTCTCCTGAAAGATCGAAGCAGAGGTGCCCCAGAAAACAAGGTTCTGTCCAACCGCATCCAAGGGAACAGGATTCATTTCCTTACACAACGAGGTCACAGGACTGAAGCTGGCAGGGGGGAGGGCTCACTCTGAGAGGGCTGTGGCTTCCTTTGTGGCCCAGCCCAGCCCTGATCCCTGTCTCCTGTCCGGCTCACAGGGACAGGAAGTGGCCCCAAACTCCAGCTAAATACCTTCCTTAGGAAAACACACCAACATCCAAGCCCCTATGCAACAAATAGCAGTTGATACCATGGTGCCTTAAACTGTTTGCATTTCTGTCAGGAGGCCCATGGAAAAAAGCAGGCCTGGCAGCAGCTGGGAAAACATGTTGCAAAAGGAGAATTAGGCAATTATCTGTATGCACATGAGAGTTAGTGAAATTAAGCTTATCTGAGTGAGAAATTAAGCTCACCCAACATGCTTTCAGATGGAAAACAAGTCTTTTTAAATGGGCGGGGGGGACAGGGACAGGACGGTTGCAGGATTTCTTCCATAGTTAAGGTGCCTGAGGACTAAAAACACAGCTCAGCCATGGAACTGTCGTGAAGCAGCAGCTAAAGAGAGAGGGGCCAAGCCCCCCGTTTTTCTGCAGCCACAGCACGGCTCGCTCCGACGCGACACTCGCTTCACCCACAGGCGGTGCTCCAGGGCCTGCCACTGTGGGAAGGAAGCGCAACACGAGGCGGCCTCCTGGACGCGTGCCCACACGGTGCCCGCTGTCAGCGCAGACGGGCCGCCTCTCCCCTGCAGGCCAACCCAGCCCCACCGAGGCCTTCTGGGGAAGGAGAAAGAACCTCAGCAAAGGCCTGTGCCGCCACACCCGTGAGCCCTGGGGCTGGGGTGTTGTTAACCAAGGACGAGGAGTGCTGTGTGTTCCCAGCTCTTGGGGCGCTGAGTTACTACATGTGACCTGTGTAACGAAACCAATGAGAGGTGCCAGCCCCTTAACATTCTGTGCCTAATCTCTCCCCAACCCCTACTCCCTCTTTCATGGCTCCACAAGGCCCGCCGGCCCCAGACAGCACTCCGATCACATCGCTGCTGCATTAGGTCTGCAGCAGCGCCTTGGGGTGTCTGGAATCAAGTTTGCTCTCTTTGCTCTGCAAAGCCTTCTTCCATCTGGGGTCTACTGTCTTCTGAGTCCTCTTTCCGCCTGCCCTGTCATGCCTGTCTACTGGCTGACCCTTCCCACAGCTTCGCTGGAGTCACTCCTTGGCTCAGGAGCACTTTGTCCCTATCCCCACCCATTTTAGGTCCCATCAGGGCCCAGTCCTTCATGAAGTATCTCCCAGCTACACCTTCTGACTGCCTGTGGTCGCCAAGATCACCGCCTCACTACTCGATGGTCTGCATCTGAGGGGTCCCCGCCCCGACCTTGGGCTAGGGCTGCGCCCCTTTCGTGGTTTTTCAGGCACAGCGCTTGATAAATAGCTGCTGTGCGAATGGCCAAACTCCAGCCAAAGCGGTGATACCCTGCCCATCTCTGCTGAGGGAGAGGCTAGTGAACGTGTTCAAAGAGGGAGGAAGCATCAGGCCAATGAAGGCCGAGGGGCGCGACCTTCATCAGCTTCTTCCACATGATGACCTGGCAAACGTTTTTAGGAAAAAGAGAGACCAGAGAAAAGCAGAGGAGAAGAGAGGGAAGGAACTGCGTGCCAGGCAGGGCCACGGCCACGGCCACGGCCACGGCGGTGACGGTCAGGGAGGCCTGTCTGGAGAGAAGGGCCCAGCTGGAGAGGGGAGCTGAGGTCAGAGCGCGCCCTGGCCCTGGGGGAGCACGGAAGGTTTTATGGGAAGTGAGCGGGCCTTAGAGCTGAGACGATTGTGGGAACACAAGCAGCAGCCACAGGAGGTGTTTTTAGCTGCAAAATCTGGCAGAAGAGGAGAGAGGGAGGCAAAAGGACAAGCTGCAGTTAAAGGCAAGAGAAGAAAAACCTGTAATCTCACTCTCTTTGGGCTGGAATCTGAATCAGCTTCTCAGACACAGGGAGCTTTTGAAACTTAAATGCTTTTCATATGAACTTCTGATGGGAAATAAAACTGAAAAGTGCTTTCATGAGGCTATAGGGATTTGATCTGAGAAACTCCCTTAGCTTACTGCTCTTTGAAAACCAAATGCCAGAGCTGGGAGAAAACTCTCACATTCTAGGAGTCGCAGGCTCTGGACTGGAAGGACACCGCAAAGGTCATCTGGTCTCTCTTCTGGCCTCGATGGCCCAGGTGCTGGGAGCCGTGTTAGAGAGAGGAGTCTGTGGCTTCAGAGAGCGCCCCGAGCAGGGCCAGGGGCTCCCAGAGCCAGCTCCCTGGTTATGTTACGGTCTAGGATCCATCTTTGAGTCCTTACAGGAAGCTGAAGTCTGCTTTCTCAGAGAAGCTGGGAAACGCCAGGTCACCCCCGTCTCTGCCCCCCGCTACGGGAGAACCGTGTACAAACAGAAACTACCCACGAAGCCTCCCCTCCCCCAGGATGACTAGCCCTTAACCTTTCCACAGACAGCTGTTAACGTTTTCCTGTTACAACTTTCCCTCTATCTTAAAAAAGTGATCATGCCACAAAATACATCCAACATTTGAGTAAGGGTCAGTCTAGTTCCTGAGAGTGAACTTCCTCAAAGCAGCAAAGCCACGCAGGTATGAGCACAGATAACGTCAAACAGACTTAGTTTTTTCTAGTTGGTGTTTTGTAAAATTAACTTTTTGTTATGAAAAAATTTAAATATATACAAAAGTAGATATCATGAATCCCATGTACCCATCACTTGTGTTTAATAATTATCAACCCCTGATCCACCTTAGCTTTTCTAGACCCCATCTACTCTCCTATCTTCTTGTGTAATTCTGAAGCAAATCCTGGACCACACACCCATCACACCAAAATCACACCTGAAAACACACAAACAGGAAGGAGCCCAGGGTGTGACTCCTGCTAGCAGTGTGGCTTTGAGCAGATCAGGAGCAGAAAGCCCCAGAAACATGTGGAGAGTTCTAGTGGCAGCCCCGCCGCCCCCAGGATGTGAAACGCCCGCCCCCAGTGCCCTGGCCGCACCTGCTCTGATCTCTGGGAGAGGAGCGCACTGGCCTGGGGCTGTGCTCCTCACCCCAACCCCAGGAGACTGGACTGGCGTTCTCAGCACTGTGCTTCTGAGTTATCACGGCGATTCCGAGCCTGTCTTCTCAAGGCGCACAGTGCAGGCAGAGCGCACACACCACCATTTAGTTTAAAAAAAAAAAATGCAGGCGGGCTCCTCGGCCGGCCACGTGAAGGACAGTGGTTCTGGGTGGGCGATCCCACTCCAAACAGAACACTGGCCACAGGCAGAGACACACTTTTCTAACCGTGGTCTGGGAGAAGGTTATATGACATTTAGGGACCGGAAAGGTGAAAGAAGCCCTTCTTATTCTCTGTGCACTAGTAAAAGACTATATACCTCTCAGACACCACAGTAATCGGAAAGTGACCTTGAATTCAACAGTAAACACAAGAAATTCCCCACAGTGGCGTGAGCCTAGGCTTCACTCTGATTCTGCTCAGTGCTCTCGGAGCACTCCTGTTGGCTACGGCCTCCCTCACCCACACTCCTCCTCCTTGACACAGGCACCCACGGGGATACAGGGTGTTTTCATGCTTGTGCTATCACCATAGCAACAATTTCTCCTCCACCTGGAAGGCTGGAAGCTCTGCAGCGCTCTGTGCCGAGAATGCAAAGAGGGGACCCCACTGCTCTGCACTCCCCCGGCACGTGCGCGCGCACACTCCCTCCTCAAGGACACTGCAATGAGAACCACTGAAACAAATTAAGGCGCTGACACCTGGTAACACACAATTAGTGTAAAGACAAAAAGGAAGCAAATGACTCTATAAAAAGATATGTTGTAGATATCAATTCTTGAGGGATTTTTAATGTGAGATTTCTGAAGACCTTGAATCAAAATGTACCTCTCCTTTGATGAGGCCATAGGCACAGAAACATGACATTAAGTTAATTTAGCAAAACATATAAAGGCACTAAACAAGTGATGTGTGGTTTCCAGAAGTGGAGGCACTCAAAGCTCATGATTGTTCATGGCCTGTGAACCAGGAGAGACTGTGGTGAGGCCGATGAATGACGGCCACAAAAACCATGGAGCAGGGTCAGGCTCGACTCTAATAAAGTGCCCACACAAACCCATTTTCTTTAATGGAGACCAAAACAACAAGAGAGAGACAAGGAGGTATGTCCTTTGGTGACAAGGTCAGTGTAAGGTGGCAGCCCCCACCAGGCCTGCCTGCTGCACCGGGGGTGGGCACGGTGGTCAGGACGCAAAAGGTCAGTGCCCTCCCAGAAAGACACAAAACATTACCAATAAGTCACTGAGACAAACCACGTGTGGGTTTTTAATCTTCATTTGCAACTAATTCTAAGTTCTCCAGCAAAATGCACTATCAATTTTGTTTCTGGACCCTTCCTACATTTAGCTCTTTGCATATCATTCCTTGAAATACAAATTCTTTTGGACAGATATAAAAAAATCAACAAGAACTCCCAGAGGAAGGGACACAGAATGTTGTAAACCAGGCAACTGAGACCTTGGAGGGCGAACCCACCGGCAGCCTTCTTTAGAACACCGCTTTCCACAGGGCATGACGGGGTCCGTCTCTGACCTCGAACAACATGGGCTTAAGTGAGAGAGATGCCCTGATTGGTGTGGCTCAGTTGGCTGGGCATCATCTCACAAAGCGAAAGCTTGCTGGTTCGATTCCCCGTCAGGGCATATGCCCGGGTTGTGGGTTCAGCCCCTAGTCAGGATGCGTATGTGAAAGGCAACTGGTTGATGTTTCTTTCTCACATCGATGTTTCCCTCCGTCTCTGCCTCTTTCTAAAAATAAATACATTCTTTAAACGAACGATTATCTCTTACAGAACATGTTCATTAGCAAAAAATTTAGCTTCAAAAATCTATCCTTTTTACATTGTAGCATGCTGGTAAGGAATGAGTCTTTTGAATATAGTCATGTACCACAACATCACCGACCGAGATGCTGTTGTGTGGTACATGACTATACTCAAAAACTCATTAAATATGCGATGGTGGTCCCCTAAGATTATGATGGAGCTCAAAAATTCCTGTTGTCTAATGGTGTCACAGCCATTGTAATGTCATAGGGTAGCATGTTACTTACATGTGTGGTTATGTGGGTGTGAACAAATCTAGTGCACTGCCAGTCGTATGAAAGTGTAGCACACACAGTTATGCATGGTGCATACTTGGCAATAAGTGACTATTACTGGTTTATGTATTTATGACAATTTACTTTTTATCGTCATTTTAGAATGTACCTTCTGCGCGCGCACACACACACAGTTTGCTGTAAAACAGCACGCCTGGGTATGCCAGCAGCAGCCCCATACGGCCCGTGCTTACGGTGTCTCTCGATGGCGTCTGTTCTCTTGCCCTTGATTTAACCTCACGTCGCTCTGGGCAGCAGCCTGCTGTGCAGGTTTGCAGCCAGGGAGCAGTGAGCGCGCTGCTCAGCCGAGGCGTGGGGAAGGCTGTCCCACCTGTGTGTGTAAGTGTGCGCTGCGATGTTCGCACGACGAAATCTGTAAGCAGCAGCAGGACTGTATGTGATCTGAAAAACTAAATCACGAAGGAGTCATCTTTTGGTCCCCCATATGCCCACTGTAAGGGAACTCCACACTCTAAAGGTGGCGGATTTGACAAACTGGGAGAAGTTTCTCCTTCCAGGCCGGCGCCGCACCTGCACATGTGCCGGCCTGTCTCTGCCTTCCCACCTCCTACATGAGCGGCACTGGGCGGTGGAGTCGGCGCTCGCCTGCCTCATGCCCTCCCCTCTTCCACCCACAGCTCTGCGGACATACGACGACAGGCCACTTCCTTTCCACCAAAGCTCCGCGATGGAAGCACAACTGTTCCCATTTTACAGACAGAAAATAAAATGGGGCTCAGGGGCTCAGGGAGATGATATATTTGCCCTAGGTCATGAAGCCATGATGTGGAAGAGCTGGGATTAAAGCCTGAGTAGGTTTAATGTCAAAATCCCTATCTTAACCACTGGGCAAGACTGTCTTCTTGGCTGCAATGTAAGAGCCATGAATTCTCTAATATTCCAGCTCAGTGCTGGACCCAGAGCAGCTGCAGGAAATGCTGCTCACATACTGTCTTCAAAAGACCTTGCAAAGCACAGACCTCACTAATCAAGACCAGCAAAAAGGACTTTTCCCAAGCAATGCTGACAGGGGAGAAACTCAAAGCCTCTTCACTGTGAACTGAATAGGAAATCCCGTGATTTGTTTCTGGAAAGGTGGCAACATTTTAACCATCTTTTTTCTTCACTGGGTGAGAAAAGAAGGCGGGGAATGTTCTCTTCTCTGGCCGGGAGGCGGAACAACGCCCATTTCCTGGGGGTCGCGAGCCCATGCTGGCAGCTCAGCCTGTGGGAGTTTCAAGGGGAGGAATCAGGGCTGCGCTGGCCCTCAGGTGCGGGGGGGGGGGGGTGTTGGCATGGCAGTGTCACTCTGCCCGAACAGTCCCCTGCCTCTTCGAAGGTGGGCCCAAGGGGGGACAGGGCAGTGGTTTTCACCATTCAATGCCCAAATCAAGGAATAAAGAGGATGCCATACATGAATAAAAACTATTTCTGTGGGACTGAATGGAAACAAAAATAAATGTTTTATCCAGATTGGCATTTTAGTTTAACACGTGTATTTTTACCTTTCCCTATTTTGGGTAGATGTTTATCTCTTTATTTTTAAAAGATTTTATTTATTTATTTTTAGAGAGGGGGAAAGGAAGGAGAAAGAAAGGGAGGAAAAAAACATCAATGTGCGAGAGAAACATTGATAGGTAGAGCCTCTTGCCCGCCCCCAACCGGGGACCTGGCCCACAGCCCAGGCATGTGTACTGACAGGGGATCAAACTGGTGACCTTTCAGTCTGCAGGCTGGTGCTCAGTCCACTGAGCCACACAAGCCAGGGCTGCCCCTTTTTTAAATAAGCACTGCAAACAGCAGCACATAGAGTAGTTATTTGACTTTTACTGGGAAGGTAGGATGGGAAGAGAGGTAAACAGTACTTGCCTTTGTTGCTTTTATTTTTCATGGAAACACACAAATTTTCCCTCCCCCTCCCCCTCTGTGAAAGATCCAGGTTCTCTAATCACAGTGCCTGAGATGTGAGGATATTAAGCAAGGAAGTGTGGGTAATTATCAGCCCAAACCTCTCACGGACCCAGAAGGCCTAGTAAGCTATGCTGTTTACTAGGGGGGGATTTTAAAGAGTGGAAACTAACAAAAAGAGAGTTAAATCCCAGAAACCTCATTGCTACATTGCCAGCTCTGCCCAGTGCCTGCTGGGAGGGTAGCTCACAGGGACGGCGCCTGGGATCCACTCTGGGACGGCGTTGGGGTAGGAAGGCCTCCCTCTGGGTCCTTAACCCCACTCTGCCATCACCTGACTTCACACGCCAGTGTCCACTTCACAGGGTGGCTGCGGGGACCAGCTGCACGAGGGCTCTGGGAGGCACTCCTGCCTATCACTGCAGCCTGAGGTCCTAAGCCAAGTGGCCTGAGCCTTCAGGCTCGGAAGCACCTCATCTTGCAAGAAACAGGGACAGGCTGAATCTCCGAGAAGGGACACCTCCCTCCCCTTTTTGTGGACTCGCAATACACAGCATGGACTGACACACCAGTAAATGAGCCCTCATTTGGGGACTTAAAACTCCTTCTGTTACCTAGACATTTGGTTCTCAGCCATGTTACTTCCTGAATAAAGTCCTCCCTGATAGCGGGAACAAGAGGATCAAGCTTCATTCACATCTAGATAAATGTAAAGGCCTGTGCTCAGCACAGGAGTCAGCTGACTGGCTGGGCCTCAAATTACAGTGCTGCTAATAAGTGCCAACCGTCCACTGTCACAGCTGGAGCCTCCCTGGCACTGACAGCTGGTCCAGACTCATTTACATTCTCTTCACGCAGCCATTCAGCTACTGAAGGCGGCTGCAGATGCCCGTTTTTTTAAAGCAACAAAACGGGTCCGCTGCAGATGTGAATTTCGGGTATATCTGACTTTTTTTGTAGAGTCAGTAACACTGAATGCCACAGTGGACAGGAAGGGGCCTGGAAAGGCGAGCAGGGAAGAGCGCTGATGGGTGGGAAAGCTACACTGAAAACGGTCACATTCAGGAGAGACGAGCGGTCACACAGTCACACACCCCCACACTTGGACTCCTGGAAAAAACGCACCCTCGGTTCTTCAGTCACTCTCGTTGAAGCCTCACCACCTGACGGCCTCCCTTCTCTCTTTAGCACTTGCTTCTTGAGCTCCAACCTCCACCTTGTGGCCCTGGCTGCCTTTCCAGAAAGCTCTACCGGATGGAGCAAAGTTATGCTTCTGGAAAGACAGAGAAGACTCAAAGGGGAAATTTCTGACCCTAAGAATAAATATTCCAAAAGCATCACTTTCAAACTCCTCTTCCAACACATCCAACTCAAGATTCAAGCGGCACGTGGACAACAAACTGGTGACCCCTTCATCTGAGAACACCGGGCGGGGGCAGGCGCTGAGGGTCCTGACAAAGATTCCCAAACGCCAAGGAAAGAGAGGCCCTCCCCTCACTTGACAGCAACAGAGCCCTGGCCCTCCTCCAGGGAACGCAGGAGCAGGAACACCTCTTCCCAGGGCGACAGGCGCCTGGAAGTCCGGCTGAGTTCAGATCACTGGCACAGCCACTACAGTGAAGAGGCTGGTGCCCTTCCTCTCCAAGGGCCGTAATTAGCTAGGGGCTCATTTCTTAAAGCATAGGAACCCCCCAGGATGACGCGGGCTCAGCCGGAGAGAAAGGGGGCCGTAAGGAGCACCCATGTGAAGGGAAGGGGCAAGCCGATGCCCGCGCCACCGCACCTCGGACGCTGCGCTCTGAAGGCAGGCGCGGGCTGCTTTGGTGCTAAGCCTAAGAGAATCCTTTCAGTCCCGCTTACAAGACAGTGTTTTGCCGACACATACTTTAAAAGCGCCCAAGAGAACATCCTTTCCTCACAGAGCTCCAGTGCCACCTCGTGGCGGCTCTCGCCACAGCGCACAGTCACAGTAGGGCCGGACGTGGGTCTCATCCAAGCTCTCCCCGTCCTCTGGCAGGAGCCTCTCTGCAACCCGCTGTCACTGCCTCAGGTTCCTGTGAGCCAGCTCGCACTTTCTGGCCCGCGGTGGGCCAGAAGCAGACAGAGCTTTCCGCGAGAGCACAGAGCGAGCCGGGACGTCGCGGCGCGAGCCCCACGACGCCTGCTCTGAGGCGCCGGGGGTGGGCAAAGCCCCGCGACGACGGCCGCGGCAAGACTTGAATCGACGCCAACACAGACTTCGAATTTAGATAGCAGGCCTCGACATCTTTTAAGGTAGTAATTTCCCTAAACTCATCTATAAATTTGATAGGATTCTGACCAAAATGCTCCCAGCCGTTCTCCTGCTCCTCGCTGGCCCCAGCTCCAGTCCCTCCGCCTCCCCCAGTTCCTTGTCGCTCCCCTGTCCTCTGCCTTTCAGTGCTTCCCACTCAGGACGGCACAGCCGTCCTCCGGCCTTGACCTCTCCTCCTGCGTGGTCACTTACCAAGTAATTAATTACCAAGCACCTACTTGCCGGCCATTGGAAAACATGTGCACACCAAGTATTTCCACACTCAAAACTCAACATGTCCAAAACAGAATTGATCTTCTCCCGGAATCATTATTTCGATTCTATTTCCAATTTTAAGTGATAGCATCATCCACTTATAGTGGCCCAAGCCAGAGCAGGGGGACCTTTCCCAACCTCTCCTGAGACTGTTTCTTTCTACCCTTACCTCCTCCCCATCTTCCAGACCTGCCCCCCTCGTCCACCCCCCGTCGGCGCTGCTGCTCGGGACCCCCATCACGCGGCACGTGCGTGCCAGGTGACGCAGCTGGGAACAAACTCCAACCTCAGTACCTCAGAACAAAGACTTGTTACTCCAAGGCCATCTTCGCAGAAGGAAAAGCGACAGTGAACCCACATGCTGCTCTTTTCTAAATTGTGCTAAAACACATATAACATGAAATCCACCTTAACACATTTTTAAGAGCACAGTGAAGTACTGTTAACTATACGCGTGTAATTATGTAGGTCTTCAGAATGTCTGCATCTTGCAGACTGAAACGCCATACCTGCTGCATGACGACTCCCCATTTCCGCTTCCCCCAGCCCCTGGCAACCACCAGCTACTTTCTGCTTCTATGCCTGACTACTTTAGATACGTTCTGTAACTGGAATCACATAGTATTTGTCTTTTTTGACTGGCTTATCTCAGCAATAACGTACTCAAGGTTTACCCATGTTGTTGCATGTGTAGAGTTTTCTTTCTTTTTAAATGCTGTATAGTATTCAACTGTATGGAGAGACATTTTCTTTACTCACTCATCCATTGTTGGACATTTAGACTGCTTCCATACCCTGGTTGTTGTGAATAATGCTGCAATAAAGATGAGAGTGCAAATATCTCTTAAAGATCTGTTTTTAATTCTTTTGGATAAATACCCAGAAATAGGATATCTGCATCATTTTATTTTTTATTTTTTATTTTTGAGGACACTCCATACAACTTTTCATAGCAGCTGTATCATTTTACATTCCCACAAAAAATGCACAGGGGTTTCAACTTCTCCACATCCTTGCTGACACTTTGTTTTGTTTTGGTAGTGGTCATCCTAACAGATGTGAGGTGATACCTTACTATGGTCTTGATTTGCATTTTCCTGATTAGTGATGTTTGTGTGTCTTCTTTGGAGAAAAGTCTACTTAAGTCCTTTGCCCATTTCTTAATTGGGTTATTTGTTTGTTTGTTTGTTTGTTTGTTGGGGCTGTAGGAATTCCTTTTATGATGCAGATACTAATCCTTTCTCAGATACATAAATGGTTTGCAAATACTTTCTCCCATGCTTTAGGTTGCTGTTTCACTACTGTTTTCTTGGTTGTCCAGAAACTTTTCATTTTGATATAATCCCATTTGTCTGTTTTTGTTTTTGCTACCCGTGTTTTCAGTGTCATACCCAGAAAAATCACCAAACTTTCCACCTATGTTTTCTTCTAAGAGTTTTATAGTTTCAGGTCATATGTTTAAATTTTCAATCCATTTTGAGTTGGTTTTTTAATAAGATAATGTACAATTTCATTATTTTGCATGTGGTTATCGTTTCCCCAGCGCTGTTTGAAGAGACCATCCTTTCCCCACTGGGCAGTCTTGGCATCCTTTACTATATTATGCATGAGTTTATTTCTGGGCTCTCTATTCTGTTCTACTGGCCTTACGTCTGTCTCCATGCTAGGACCGTACCGCTTTGATTACTGTAAGCTTTGCAATATGCTCTGAAGTGAGGGAGTGTGAGATCTCCAACTTTGTTCTTCTTTCTGAAGACCGTTTTGGCTATTTGGGTCCTTTGAGGTTCCATATGAACTTTAGGATTGTTTTTTCTATTTCTGCAAAAAAAGCCATTGGGATTTTCATAGGGATTGCACTGAATCTTAGATGGCTTTGGGAGGTATGTCATTTTAACAATACTGTCTTCCAACCTATGAACAGGAATATCTTTCCAGTTTCCTGAGTACTCCAGAAACGTTTTGTGGTTTTCAATACACAAAGCTTTCATCTCCTTAGTTAAAGTTTATTTGTATGCATTTTATTCTTTTTTTATACTACTGTAATGGGACTGTTTACTTAATTTCATTTTTGGATTTTTTTGTTGTTGTTAGTTTAAAGAAACAGAACTGATTCCTGCATGTTGATTTGATATCCTGCAACTCTGCTGAATTTATTAGTTCTAATAGTTTTTTAAAAAGTGAGATTTTAGCCCTGGCTGGTGTGGCTCAGTGGATTGGGTGCCAGCCTGCAAACCAAGGGGTCACCGGTTCTATTCTCACTCAGGGCATGTGCCTGGGTTGCGGGCCAGGTCCCCAGTGGGGGCGTGAGAGGCAACCACACACTGATGTTTCCCTCCCTCTCTTTGTCCCTCTCTCCCCCTTTCTAAAAATAAGTAAAATCTTTTCTTTAAAAGAATTGGAATTTTACAGGTTTTGTTTTGTTTTAACATAAAAGATGTCATTTGCAAGCAGAGATAACTTACCTCTTCCTTTCCAGTCTGGATGCCTTTTACTTATTTCTTCCGGCTTATTGCTCTAGCAGAACTTCCAGTAGTATGTTCAGTAGACGTGGAAAGAGTGGGCATCCTTGCCCTCTTCCTGATCTTAGTAGAGAAGTTATTAGTTTTTCACCACTGAGTATGATGTTAGCTGTAGCCTTTTCATATATGACCTTTTTATGTTGGGATTCATGTTTTTATTATAAAAGGATGTTGAATTTTGTCAAGTATTCTTACTGCATCTATTGAATATGATTTTCATTCTTCCTTCTGTTAATGTGGTGCACTGATTAATTTTTGTTGATTGACCCTTGCATCCCACGAATAAATCTCATTTGGTTGTGCAATATGAGCCTTTTTATGTGCTGTTGAGTTTGGACTCCCAGTTACTTCGTTGAGGAATTTTGCATCCACATTCGTCAGGAATACTGTCTGTAGTTTTCTCATGGTGTCCCATCTGGTCTACAGTGCTGCTCAAATCCTCCGCTTCCTTACTGACCTTCTATTTCCTTGTTCTGTTATTGAAAGCAGAGTACTGAAATCTATTACTGTATTGTTGTCTAATTCTCCCTTCAGATCTGTTCATGTTTGCTTCATAAGTTTGAATGTTCTGATGTTGGATGCACATATATTTTTATCCTTGTTTTATCTTCTGGACGAATTGATCCTTTTAATCATTATATAATGTCCTTGTCTCTTGTGACAGTTTTTGACTTAGAGACTATTTTGTATGATTTAGGCACGGCCACACCAGCTCCCTTCTGATTACTAGTTAGCATGGAATATATTTTCCATCCTTTCACTTTCAATCTACGTGTGTCCTTAAATCTGAGTCTTTTGTAGACAGTACATAATTGGATCTTGTTATATCCTTTAAAAAAAAAATCCATCCAGCCACTCTATGTCTTTCGATTGGGGAGTTTAATCCATTTACAGCTAAAGTAACTACTGATAAGGAAGAACTTACTATTGTCATTTTGTTCTCTGTCCTATAGTTTTTCTGTCCCTTGCTGTCTCTAAGTTTCACTGATATTTTTGTAGCGATATGCTTTGATTCCTTCTCACCTTCTCTTGTGTGAGAATTAACATAGGGTTCTATTACCATAGAATTTATAACATTATATGTTAAGCTAATAACTTCTATCACATACAGAAACTACTTTTACCCTCTTTATGTTATTAATATCACAAATTATATCTTTTATGTTGTATATCAATTAATACATTTTTGTAAATACTTCTGGTTTTTGAAATTCTATGTCACAGTTAAAGTGATTTCATATACATACATTACTGTCTATATATTTACCTTTACCAATGAGCTTTATACCTTTATGAACTTTTGTGTTGATATCCAGCATCCTTTTATTTCAACTTGGAGTCCCTTTAGCATTTCTTGTAAGGCAGGTCTAGCGGTGATAAACTCCCTCAGCTTTTGTTTATCTGTGGATGAAGAAAACTTATGCTGGATACAGTATTCTTGATTGGCAATTTTTTCTTTTATTCTTTCAGCACTTTGAATATAGCAGTACTCTCTTCTGTCCTGCAAGGTTTCTGCTGAAAAATTCACTGGGAATCTTATGGGAACTCCAATGTATATAACAAGTTGCTTTTCTCTTGCTGTTTTAAAATTCTCTGTCTCTAACTTTTGACAATTTGATTATAAAATGCCTCAGTCCATCCCAATTGAGGTGTATCTGGCTTCTTGAATCTGGATGTCCACTTCCTTCCCCAGATTTTGGAAGTCTGGTCATTGTTTTTTCAAATATGCTTTCTGCCTCTTTCTCTCTCCCCTCTCCTTCTGGGATATTCAAAATGCACACATTGGTTTGCCTGATGATGCTCCATATATCCCTTAAGCTTTCCTTACTCTTCATTTTTTCTTTTTGCCTCTCTGAGTAGATTATTTCAAATGACCTGTCTTTGAGTTTGCTGATTCTTTCTTAGGCTTAAGTCAGCTGTTAAACACCTCTAGTAAAATTTTCAATCATTTATTGTATTCTTCAGGTCCAAATTTTATTTGGTTCTTTTAAAATATTTTCTTGCCCTGGCTGGTGTAGCTCAGTTGGTTGGAGCATTGTCCCGTGACCGGAAAGATCACAAGGTTCAATTCCTAGTCAGGGCACATACCTAGGTTGAAGGTTTAGTCCCAAGTCAGGATGCATGTGAGAGGTAACCAACTGATGTTTCTCACATGAGTGTTTCTCTCCCTCTCTCGCCTTACCTTCCCCTCTAAAATCAATAAGGATGGCCCTGGCTGAGGATAAAAACAAACAAACAAATAAAAATATTTTCTCTTTGTTGATATTTTCACATTCTCATTACCCTCTTCATAACTTCCATGCACCATTTTCCTGAGTTCACTGAGCATCTTCACGATGGTTTTGAAATTTGTTAGATAATTCACGTATCTCCATTTCTTCAGGGTAAGTTTCTAAAGATTTATTTTGTGTGTTTTTTTGCTGTTGTTGGACCACATTTCTTCTTGTGCCTGGTTACTTTGTGTTGGAATCCACACATTTGAAAAAAGTTACCTCTCCTAGACTTTACAGACAGGCTTTGTACAGGAAAAAATCTCATCAGTCAGCCCAGCTTAGATTTGGGGAGCCTCTAAAACCTTTGGCATGGATGAACCTCCTTGGGACTTTATGTGTGTAAATTCCCAAGCAGAGGTTTTTGCTAGTTTCTTTTTTCAGCAGTTTGTAATCTCTTGCTCCCTCTGGTGTCTATCTGCAATAGTGCAGGTTCTCCGGAGCCGCTGCGAGATGCCCAGCTCTTTGTTCTCGGGGGCCTGCCAGGGCTTGGAGCCAGGTAAGACAGAAACCAGGCCCTTGCACAGTCCTCCAACAGCTAGAAGGTTGGACATGCATTCCAACACTTTCCCTCCTTAGGGAGAAACCAGAATTCGGGAGTTTTCTCCCTCACTAAGCAGAGAGGGGAGGCAATGCTAAGTGAGTATACGCCAGTTCAAACCACTGCCCTTGTTCTCAGTGCCCAAGCTGGTGCCCTTTCCTGTCAGGGCTTAGTCGGGAAAGACAGAAGCGCCCTGGGAAGCCCTCTGAGAAGTCGGCGAGTTAGATGTATATTCCACTCTTCTCATTCCCTCACTTGAGAGAAGCCAGGGGTCAGGAGTTTCCTCCCAATTGAGCTGGTAGAAGGGCTCTGGTGTGAGTTCTAAAATTTTCCTAGAGGCTTCACTGCAGCTGGCTTTCCACTGTTTGGAGTGCAAGAGCCTCTAAACTGGTTTCTAGATTTCTCACAAAGGGAACTGGTCCGTTTATTGATGAATCAGGGTTACTTAGGGGGAAGAAGGGCCTGAGGCTGCCCATTCTACTATCTTGCTGACATTACTCTGAAGTATCTGTTTTTATCACGTTTTATGCAAGTGACCTATTTCACCCACACTCACATTTCATTAGCCAGAAGAAGCTACATGGTCACCTCCAAGTTCAACAAAGAATGTATATTTCTCCCACAGAGAGGAAGCAGACTATCTGGTGTTGCTGCCCAGGATCTGAGGAACCTCTGGCAGGCTTACACAGGCATCCCAGGTTGGATGTTCTCGACACTTGCAGGTGCTGTTCCAGATGCACGGTGTGCCCTCAGGGCTGCTTACAATGGGCTTTGGAGAGTAGCGGCCTGCCCTTCTCTTTGGCCTTCCAAATCATATATGAGCACTTTCATTATAGAGTCTAACTTGGAGTCATAGCAGAAAATACGGTTCCCAGCGCTACCTTAGCAGTTCATGGAATCTCTAGATGCGGTGGTCCTGATATGCATTTCTCACCTGTACTACTCAACAGCCAAACAGGTCTCCCTGGTATTTAACCCTCCCTCATCCCTCTGCCTCAGAATGGCGTCAAGGCCACATGACCCTGGCCCCATCCAGCTCACGAACCTTCCCCTTCACACACACTCCCAGTGCAGTCGGTGTCCAGAATGCTATAGCTCCTTGGACCCAAAACATTCCAACATCTTCACTTCTACTTCACTCCCATCCTTCCTTCCCTTGGCTACTGCTTCCCTGCTCTCTGTATCTTAGGACGGTCCGTCACTCCACATGCTGAGCTCCAAGATGCCAGACTCTTGGGAGAATTGCAACAGGCTGAGGTGGGGACAAATTATCAAATGAATACGTCAGTTATAAGAATACATCCAGATTTTACACGGAAATGTTAATGTTGGAAACAAAAAAGTTTTATTAGTCCATCAGTTTAGTTTCTCCCTTTTCCAATATCTACTTTTTTAAAAAAAGATTTTATTTATTTATTCTTAGAGAGAGGGGAAGGGAGGGAGAAAGAAACATCAACTGGTCGGTTGCCTCTTGGGCACCCCAACGAAGAACCCGGACCGCAACCCAGGCACGTGCCCTGACTGGGAATCAAACCAGTGACCTCCTGGTTCGCAGGCCGGTATTCAGCCAACTGAATCAGACTAGCCAGGGCCCAATATCTACTTTCATTTCAAGGCAGGGGCAGAGATATAGTTTTCAATTCCAATCATGCTATTGTAGTTTAGAAAAATGGCTTAGAAGACAGTTGTCTAAGTGGATGCTGATATTTATTAAAAACTCTAAGTGGCTTATAAATAGCTAACAACTTAAGACATTCTTGGTTTACAGAATAGTCATCTAGTTAAAGAGAAGAAAGATTTTCAATAACGAGGCGACTGGATAGCTTCGGTCTCACTGGACATATTCATTTCTTATGAGAACAGTTAAGTGAATAATATACCAGATGTGACAGAGATGTCACCATAATGCTTAGTCCCTTAATCACAGTGGTGAGGTTAGGCCGGACTTTGAAAATGGCAGGGTGGGAAACTATTTGAGCACAACAGGGTGATAAAAAGAGAAGCCAAGAATAATGCCGGCATTGTGGAAGAAACACAAAACTCATCACATCTCACGTGACAGTCTCTGACCTATGGGAAGAGTGCATAACAGAGAGACAGAGTTTTGTGACAGCAATCCCACAAGTGGCCTGTCTCTGTAACCATGTCAACCACCATCGCAAAGTACTCATCTTCATTTGCTTTCATGAAGGGGGAGCACTCAAACCCTTCTTGGGAGTCAGCACGCAGATAACGAACCAGTAGATGGCTAGGCCATTATGGTAGCTCGTGATACCATGATTTAAATACACACATAAAAAAAGTTCGCCTCCCTACCTTTCGGCAGCGAGGATTGGGACAGCTGAACCTCTTCACATCACTGTCCAACAGAGCGGGGAAGCTACAGGAGGGGCACCTACAGTCAGAAGAGCAGAAGGCACATTACTCAGGACAGGAAAGCTCGATGTGGTTCCATGTGACGTTCGTGCTGTGATGGAGTTCTCAGCTGGATGGCCACATCTGCTTTTTGTCCTTTTCATTAAAACATGGACTGAGGTTCTCCTTTGTGTGGGCTCTTTCCAGGAAACACAGGTGCTGTCTGGGTCCCGTTTCAGTGCAAACCATGCAATAAGCACACCTTTCTGAGAACTCCTCGCACATGTCACCTGTCCTCCAACCCAATGTACAATGTTTTTACTGATAAGCCAGACGATTAAGAGATGCCAAGGAATGTAGGCAAAAATGTGACCTGCAGACTTTTCCCACGATCAAGTCTTTTACGCCCAGTAAGAAATGCCAGAAAATCAGGAAGCTACAGTTTTGTCACAGAATTCTCGCCACCTGGTCCAAGGGCTCAGGCAGCCTCCCTCGTGGAGACTGAGTTGACAGATGACACTCTCCGACTCCGAGGACTCACCTGACAAGCTCATCAGCATAGGCTGCGGCGACTTCCTCCTCAGCTTTCCGCTCGTAGTACTTGTACAGGATGGTCTGGGGAAGCACCTTCTCCAGCTCACTGGTAGGGAACGAACACGTGCAGCTGCCTTCCATGCAGCTGAGCTCTGACTAGAACAACCAGGTCAGGGCGTGAAAAGGAAAAAAAGAAAACTCAATCGAGGTTTCGGAAAAATGGAAAGCCTCAGTGGTTAAATGCATCTAAAGCAAATAAATCGTGGTTAAGTACATAGGCTCTGAGATAATAAAGATCTCGCTGTCCTCTCTTCTCTATGAAACAAAAACACGAAGTCCATCTTTGATACCCCCAGCGGACCTCCATCAGCCCAAACCACAGCACATGAGGATGGAAGGCAGGCGAAGGAGTGTAAAAGGCTCAGCAGATTGGCGGGGGGCGCCCCCCGCCTCTGAGAAGGATCCTCGGAGCTGGTTCCCTCCACAGCCCTGGGAAGCAGGGCCCAGACATCCTGGGAGGCAGGGGTGAGTGACAGGAGGGGAGGGAGCTGCCAGGACTGTGAACTACCACCAGACGGCTGTGTGAAAAGCCTCCAGTTCTGCCCTCTGATGGAGCCAGGCGCCTAGAACTCTTCCAGGAGGCTCCGAGCAGCTGGGCCAGAGGGCTCTGGACTTCACCTTCAAGGCACTGGCAGCAGGTGGACCCCTCATGCCACAGCTCTCCGACCTCTCCTGCTGCTCCATTTTGAGGACCCCTGTCTTTGAGGACTGGGTTCGCCTAGATAATCCAGGACAATGTCCCTAGGTTAAGGTGACATGAAAAGCAACTTTAATCCCCCTTGCCATTTCAGGTAGTACAGGCACAGGCTGTGGGGGTGAGGAGGTAGACGCCCGTGGGGTGCGGGTCGGGGAGGCCGTGGCATTATTCTGCCAGTCACAACCCATCTACTCGGAACTGTTACTCCGTTCTTGACTAAACTACAACTAACTTCAGAATAATGACATTCAGTGATTTGATTATTGGTGGGCATTTAAGAAAAGCAATTTTGGTTTTTAACTGTTCGTTAAGACAAAGCAAAACTCCTTTCCATATTGTTATGCTGTTATCAAGAGAAACTGACTTTGAAAGGAGAATTATGATCACGTATAAAAGTTATTTTAATACATCTGTAAAATCGTTAAAAAAATTGGTTAAAAAACACTAAATTACACTCCCACACATTCAAACAGGCTGCAAGATTCTCTCTTTCTGAGTTGAGTCTACATTTTCCTTATGAACCTTTCCTTATGAGGGAAGAAGCAGGCGCTCCTGCGGCTGGGAAGGCTGGGGGCAGGGAAGGACACCACTCCAGGGCACCACTCCCTGAAGAGATCTGCTGTGCTTGGAACCAACATCGTCACACAGATCGGGCACTGTCGAGGAATCGCACATTCCTGTGTCTTAGCAGAGTTCCACCTCACTCCAGAAAAGGCATTTTACACTTGTCTATAAACGTGGTCGCCTCAGACTCTGAATGCTTCCCACCTGGGGGCGAGGTCCTCGGGGCTTACCTTTCCAGATCCAAAGACGGCCTCCTGGGCATATCTGATGAGACACTCCTTGCAGAACAAGTGAGCATCCGCACATTGTGTCAGCTCCTCGAACGGAAACTCCCCATAGCAGCAGCGGCACTCAATCAGCTGGCCATCCTGCAGGTCGCCACAAACACACGTGAAATTCCCCACATGTAAGGGGGGCGGGCAGCATGTTTCACATTCCCCTCCCCTACTTGTACCCTGAGGTAAAGGGCTACCCCTAGAAGCCATAAAACAATAAGCTGCTTTCTGCCCTGAGTGGTGTGGCTGAGTGGACTGAGTGCCCACCTGCAAATCAAAGGGTTGCTGGATCGATTCCCAGCCAGGGAACATGCCTGTGTTGCAGGCCAGGTCCCCGGTAGGGGGCACGCAAGAGGCAACCACACAGTGATGGTTCTCTCCCTCTCTCCCTCCCTTCCTTCCCCTCTAAAAATTAAAAAAAAAAAAAAAAAAGAGTTGCTTTCTGCTGTATAAATGTAGACTGAGATGCTGGTAACAAATATGAACATATAGTTAAAGAAAGTGAGATTTTCACTTTTGGGGGATATTTTTTGTCGTCATCCTCTGCTAGCTTTATCATAGTCATGAATTCCATGGTGCCAGGAGAACTATATGCCTGCAAATCCGATTCTACTGCTAACAGGATTTTAAGAGTCTAGGACAAGCGGCATGAAAAATGTTCTCTCAAAAGCTGGATTTTCTCTTGTTGCAAGAGAGTGGTGTGAGAGGATCATGCCCCAACCCAAGCTTTATCTTAAGCAACCACTGACTCACTACAGCCAGAATCCCGAGTACATTCCCACTGTGTCAGGAAAGGCTGCTTCTGGAGGAACAGCGCGTGCGCCAGACCCCGGCCCTGGGTTTTCTGGCCTCTGCCTTCTAACCCTACATGATGGGCGAGGTCTAAGTTTCCCTGTAAGAGTTCATTCAATGGACTACGGCAGTGTTCCTTAGCAGGAACACGTCTATCATCATCTTCCCTTCACTTCTCATCCAGTCTGGTATGAAGAGTGACAATAACGTTTCAAGCGACTGTGATGTGGCTACAAACTCAGCAGAATAACAGGAGCTTATCTAGGAACCAATGTGCCATCAAAATCCTGAGGTAATGTGATAAGAGAAAACAGCCCATGAAAAATACCAGAATAAATGAATTAGGTGAGTTTTCAAAATACCTTTTGATACTGTTCTTCGTTCATCTGCAGAGCAAGCAAAAAGTCTTCATGCTGAAGAACAAAAAAACCACACGTGTAGGTACAAATTTAATAAAGATGCCACAAACCATTTAGAATTTTTTTCCACAGACGAAATAAAACTATTATTAATAGTCATCTCTTCAGTTACATGGTTTAGCAGCTTAAATTTTATCAAATTTTGACCCTCAAAAACACCTTCTCCACACTCTGACAAACCAGGAAAAAAGCAGCCAGCAGCCCCGCTGCACCTATGACGGTCGACACAAGGGAGAAGCCCAGGTGCCTGAGGGCTGCAAGCTGCTGAATCAGGCACCTCTTCTTTAGAAAAAGAATGCTGCTTTTACGTGAAAAAAACGACTGATAAAACATTTGGTGCTTGGCAGACATTTCCTCAAAACTGAATAATTATTTGTGGCCAGTGATAAAACTCTAGATCTCAAGCAGAAGTTGGAATTTTGGAGCTCTGAGTAGTGAGGCTCAGATGGCTGGGCGTCATCCCACAAAGCAAAGGTTATCGGTTCAGTTCCTGGTTGGGGCACATGCCTGGGTTGCGGGTTCAGCACTGTCAGGGAGTGCGGGGTGGGGGTGGGGGGCAACCAGTTGATGTTTCTCTCTCACAGAGATGTTTCAGAAATCGGGATTTTGGAGAAGTCATCTTGGTCCACCTGCCACAGAGTTATCAGTCCGCCTGTCTACTGCTATATTGTGTGGCACTGCCATTTTGAAAAAATGTGAGTGCATGGTGGTGAAGAAAATAATGATTTCTGGTACAATTCAGTGCCACTGGATTGACTCATGATAAGGCACCATTGCTTCTGTTCTATGTAAATTTTACACAGTGAAAAGGTAAATGTGTTATCATTATTACAAGATTTGACCTTGCAGGACCCCTAAAAGGGTCTAGGGGGGAAACCAGAGGTCCATAGGTCATACTTTCAGAGCCACTGGTCTAGAAGACACATATTAAGTAACCAATGCATATACCCTGTTTGGCAGTTGATGGTACATTTGGAAGAACTAAAGAGCGCAGTGGTCTACCTCTGGTTTTTCTCCACCATTAGAGGCTGAGGGAAGTCAAACAGAACCGGGTGCTGAGCTCCAAATAAAATTCTCTACTATAAATCTGACTTATGAAACCGTGAACTTTAATATCACTACAAAACCCGGTTTTCTTTTCCTTTTAAAAACTGAGTTCATTCACATTAGTCACACAAAAGAAAACGCCAATCTTCGAAGAACCTTTAACGCTGGGCCCTCGCAGCGGGCCCACACCGCGCCACGCGCCGCCCCACCTCTGCCATCTCCTTGACTTTCTGCTCGTAGAACTCCTGCTCCTGCTGCACAGCGGGAAGGAGGGCACGCCGCTCATAGGACCTACAGTGCCGCCGCTTATTTTCCAGAAAGAACATCCTCTTTTCTATTTTTATGTCACCTAGAAGACATTGCAATGCAAAATCATGCCAGTAACTGTTTGCTAGGGGCCCAGGCCAGCCGTTCGGCCCTCTGGGGCCTGGGCCCCGCCTCCTCTCCCGCAGCACACCCGGCCCCTCCGCCGCCTGCTCCGCCAGCTGGGGACGTGGGGCTCCACCCTGGTGCCCAACCTATGTGCGCTTTTTGCCTTTCATGTTCTTTTCCGTGTTATACTCCAATCAGAGTGTGCCTCTTACCCGGGCAGTGTTGTGCTGCGTGACTATAGCGGTTTATTACCCACTCTAATACAGAGAGCAGGTGGGTCTATAGTTTGGGGCTGGTGTAAACTGGCCTACTGAACATATGTCTGTAATTCAGTTGAGTGCACAGAATGGAATGTCGCACCGAATTTTCCTGTCATGGTGGCTCCTAAGTAGAAAGAAGGAAGACGGCAACTGTAGCCACTTTTTATTTAAAAGCGCTGATATGCTTCCAAGCAGTCCACATCAGGGTCACTGCCCGGACTGGTCTTGAGGACATTCCCTAAGCAGCCACACTGCAGTGTCCCTCCCGAGTGTGCGGGAAGGGGACAGTTCTGCATGGCAGCTTCACACACAGTTTGCCATTACCTTGTTCAAACTTGAAATCTATGTAAGAATACTGATTCATTTCTTTCCTCTTTTTTCTTTTTCCACTGGTTTCTGGAGATAGCTCCTGCCATTTTTTAATGGCATCAGAAAAGGCCTAAAAATTGAGAAAGGGAAAGGTTACCACTGTAGATGGGACTCAAGAATACGTCAAACACAGGCAATCCCAAACCGCATTTGGACTCAAGTTTTAGCTGGCTCCCCTGCATGGTTTACAGAAACAGGCAGTGGCAAAACGAACAGGTAGCATTTCATTATCTTTGTTTTTAGACTTTCATCAACTGCTACAATGGCAGAACCAAAATGCTTGTTAACACATTAAAGGGCAACGTAAAAAAATAGAAACAGTTCAAACTGCCCTTGAATAAGTACAAGTTAAATCACTTAACAAGTGGCTAGCAAGCTGCACTTACAGGTGCGTCCTACGTGGCATCTCTCTGCTCAGCACTCCCTGTCCATCGGTCCCCCGCCACCGCCCCTCGGTGGCTTTCCCCTCTGTCCTGGAGCACCAAGCTCTGAGGGGAGCAATAACCCCCTTTCTTTCATACCTTTCGCTCCTCCCGTTTTTAGATATTTCCAATAGGCACTTAAATGTGCTAAAGTCTTGGTCACCTTAAAAAAGAAAACCCTCCCTCTCCTGGCCTCCTTCCCCTCTTCCTTCCTCCTCTTCAGAGGCAAACTTATCAAAGGCACGGACTGTCCGTGTTTCAACACCTCACTTCCCGTGAGCTCTCCAACTTCTAATCTGGCGTGAACCCGCCTCTCCACTTGCTAATGTACTACCTAACGCCTGGCTTCCGTCCCACTTGACCTTTCAGCGTATCCATGACACTGACAGTTCCTCTCACAGCTTCCGCTTCCTCCTTGCCTGCTCTTCCTCCGCCAGCCTCCTCTCCTTGGTCCTCACATGTGGAAGTCCCCTAGGCAGCCTCTGTCAAGGCAACTCATCCAGGCTGGGGAGGTTACCCTCCCTGTGCCAATAATTCTCAAAATCCCATCCCCAGCGCCTGCTCCCCACCTTTTGTGTCCATCCAACCGCACAGCAAGTTATTTTTACTTGCTGGCCATTCAGTGTTTCCCAGCTTGGATTCACGACCCTTTCTCTCCAGAGTAGCTTTCGGAGTAGTTTTCCTCATCCCAGGAAAAATAATCACCATCTTCTGTGCGTCCTTACTGAGCCCCTACTTCTGTTACACTTAGGTTTGTGACTCAACGTCACTTGCTCAGGGAGGCCCTTCCGGAGCCTCTTAGCCCACCTTCGATTCCCACACTCTCCAAGCACCTTGCAGTCTTCTTTCAAAATGCTTCTCACAGCTGTTAAGTACAGACTTCTTAGTGTGATGCTGCTTCACAGCACCTCCTCCACCAGACTCTGGGCCTCCACACCACAGCCCAGGGCACACCCTCAGCTGCTCGCGCGGTTTTAACAGGGCTGTGTAAGGGGTATAGGGATGCTGTTAATAAACCTTATTCTTACCCCTTTACCTTAGAGACAGCCGTGTATTCCATGGCAGAAGGACAACAAGAGAAAAAGTACTTTAGCTACGGAAGAGGGAAGGATCTCTTTTCATCTTAACCCACCTCCTACCCCTTCCTTTTCAAGCTCCTAGGTTTGGGAATCAGAAGGGAATTACCAGTGGCTACATGTGCCTCCTGGGAGCTTAGCGCTACCATGCACCTTCTTACTGCTTTAATTCTCACAAGGATCCTGAGGGAAGTGTTCCTTATTTCACAGCAGAGGGAAGTAGGGCTTAGAGAGGAGAATGAATGAACCTGCCCCCAGTCAAACCTTCATTAAAATTAGGACTTGAACTCGGGCCAGCTCAGATCTAAAGTTCCCCTCTCTGACATCCCCGTGCGCTCCCAGATTCACTGCCCAAAGGCAACATTCATCTCGCTACCTTTCTACCTCCATCAACATCCTCCACGGCTGCAGTACCTCCTTCCTGGCTTTGTTTCTGCTTCTGGAAGTCCCACTACCCCAGGGGCTCCCTACGAACCCTTAGACACTAATCTTACAGTCACATGTTTGTACTCAGCTGTAAGAGTGCTAAGTTCTAACAAGTTTTACCTAAAGGGCTATTTGTGAAGAAAACTCAGGAAAGGATGCGGGACAGGTATTAGAATCTGCATTTTATAAATAAGGCAGACATCCCTTCCTGGTCAGCAACTAACTGAACTGGAGGGTGAGCTCCGAGCTCACAGCTGGCAGCCCACCAGGCCTGCGACCACCCCGCAGGCGCAGAGGCTCCTCGCTGGAAGTAAACTGAGGCCACTACCTTTGTCCCACTTAAATGATGTTTCTGTTTAGCAGCAAAAAATCCATATACATAAACACAAACTGACACTTGTCCAGAAACTGTATCTCATACAAAATGTTGTCTACAAATTAAAGGAGCCTCCAGAATCTCACTTTTAAAAGTTATATTAATGATCATCACTTATCTTAATATTAATAGTGACTGAAGGTTGAGTTACACACACCAGATAAAATTAGGTTGTCCGAATCCTTTCCTTTTGAGACCTGCTAGTCATACTTCACACATACACATGCCGAAGGCGCCACGGTTACTTTTTCTTGCCTTGTAGCCTTTGCAACATTACTCTACTGGAAACCTCTATTCTTTGAGACCCTGTTCAAACTCTGTTCAAACACCACCTTCTTCACTTCTGTCCTAGTGCTTTCACGTACCTACCTCTCTTTTGCACTATCACCGTTTCTATCTTTCTTTTTAATCTCAAACAGACTGAAAGCTCCTTGGAAGGCAGCTCATTTGTGTTCTATGATGCCAGTGTCCTCAGGGGTGGCCGGGAGCTACCAGCAGAGCACTCCTCAAGCCTACGGGGGAGCAGGGGAACACAGACGGGGAAGCATAGCCTTCCTTTTGCTCCTGACTAGCATTAGTCCCTCCAGCTCCCATTCGCAAATCAAACACCCACTTGTGGTCTTAGATCTGAGAGTCAGGGACACAGTCTACTAAGATTTTTAGGATATCTGTGCAATGGCCAAAATTTCTTTAAGGTATAAACTAAAAATACTAGAATGGGCGCTTGATGGCATAAAAGCTGAGGAATAAAGAGACTCAAGCCTGGAGGAGGGAAGAGCAAAAACTTATAAATTAAAAGAATTAAAGTAACATATCAATGAACTAAAATAAACAGATTTCACTTGGAACCCAATAGCACCAAACAAGCTGTTTTGACACATTCGGAGAAATATGAACACTGACTGGCTACCTAATAATTTTTAATGTAATAATGGTATTTTGATTATGGTTTTCAAAAAAAAAAACAACAACTCCATCTTTTAAACATAAACACCAAGACAGTTATAAATGGAAAGAAAATGGCCCTGGCTGGTGTGGCTCAGTGGATTGAGTGCTGGCCTGAGAACCAAAGGGCCGCTGGTTCAATTCCCAGTCAGGGCACATGCCTGGGTTGCGGGCCAGGTCCCTAGTGGGGGGCACACAAGAGGCAATCACAAATTGATGTTTTTTTCCTCTCCCTCCTCCCCCCATAAATACATAAATAAAATCTTAAAAAAAAAAAAAAAAAACAAAGCAGAAAATGAAATGATTCTTGGAATCTGCTTCAAAACAGCCTGGAAGGGAGGAAGCGGGTAGAGATAAAGCAAGACTGGGAAGTAGCTGATAATTACCGAAGCTGAGTGATGGGTAAACGAGGGCTTATTATAATACAATCTCTTGTATCGGTGCTTGATGTTTATAACAGAAAGTGAAAAAAAAATCCAGGGAAACGTGACTGCCTTCACAGCGAACATGCTTCCCCGAAGCTGTCATCACGTTTGAGGAGCAGCAGGCACAGGAAGACGTGCTATTGCTATAATTACACCGCGCCTCTGGACGCGCCTGCTGCACCTCTGCCCGCGTGAGGTCACTTCCCACAGGGCAGGACTCTCCCGCACCCTCTGCACATCGCAGGGGGAGTTCTAAGCTGTAATTGAGCACACCGGATTTCCGCTTCTGCCAAACACTTTAAACACCTCACTTTCATTCAAATAGCCTGTAAACTTTCAAAATACCCACCAAAACAAGCAGATGCCATAAAAAACGTAAAGGGTCAGAAAGATAAGGAAAGGGGCAAGAAAGGTATAAATGAGGGAAACTGAACCACAAAATTCTACAACCTCCCACCCAAATAACAAGGGGGTCGCAGGATGACCAAACCTTTGGTGGGGCCGTCACTAATGAGGACCAGCCACCCTGAGGCCCCAGAAGCTGCCTCCTGCTGCGGCCCTTTCACTCTGGCCCCGGGCGCCCTGGGAGCTCAGAACGCAGAAGATGCCACTGCAGCAGCAGAGCCTCCAGGTAAGGGGCTGGCTTCCTTGCAGTTTTTATTTTGGGGAGAAGCTCATTCACCTTTCAATGACAGTACAGGCATCTCCTTTCCAGGTAACTTGGGGAATGAGATTCAGAAATAGAAAGCACTAACTCTGTATTCCCTTCGGAGTAATTCTATCTAAAATTAACCTACAATCAGGAGTTTGTCGAGAGTTGCCTGGGTCTTCTTGGCAACTTAAAGATGGGAGGATCCTGGACTCAGCCTGAGGTCACAGTCAACCTGCGGTTCACCTTCTTTCAGGTTAAGACATGGTGGGTGCTTTAACCATTTAAATAACTCCGCATGTTTGTCCTCTTGCAAAAAGCACAGTTTGCTGAGAATCACCAGAACTTCAGCAGAAGACACGGATTTCATGGCAGCAGAGGAGAGGAGGAGGAACAAGCCAAAGAGCTGCTGGTGCTCTCATCTGTCCTGTCTGACCACCACGAAGCAGGTGCTGTGCCATGGACTTCACTAATGAGGCACATCTCCGCTGCCCACCAGTGGCCTGCACTTGTCTGGAACAGAGGCCCTCAAGTGGGATCTTATTTAGGGCCCTGGAGATTAAATAGTGGGAGCTTTCGGCAGCTGTCCGCTCCCTTCTGAGGCCAACCACCGCCTGCTGGGCAGCCCTGCCTTGTGCGTCCGATCCCGGAGCCACCTGGGATAAGCCAGAAGCACAGAAGGGAGGAGCGGCTCGGGAAAAATGAAGTCCCTAATTACACATTAGGAGTGACCTACTGAGGAATTAAAATGTTTGTAGATCACAACAACAGTAAAAATAAGACTGAAGACAATTACTCTGAATTTCTATTTTTGCTTCATAGTTTAAAAAGCAAAGCCCTCTGAAGTTTTTCTATTAGCTGGGTGTCAATGTAGTGAAGTCACTGAGATCCCTACTGGTTAACTGTAGAGAACTGGAGAATTTAGATGAAAAGTATCTGTTTGTCAAAAAACCATGTAACAACGCATTACTCTCCGCGTCTTCATGGTCAAGCCAGAACTTCCCTGCTTCTAATACATCACTTCTCTTCATTCAGTTCTTCCCGGTCAGCAAATACCTTTGCCTATTTATCTTCACCCTGACCAACTCCTTAGCCCTTCGCCATCATAAACCACCCCAATTTACATAAGCTGAACCCTTCCTTCTGCTATCACAGGGGGAAGTAGCCGGAAGGCGCAACCCCACCAGGAGACAGAGCGCACACCTTTCGGGTGATTGCATAGTGCCCTTTGAGCTCGTGCAGGGCCCACTTGATGTCCTGGCTGCTGAGCATTCTGAAGTCGGCCATCAGGAGGTCGGCGGCCTGGATGAAGCAGGGCTGGTCAAGAGGAGCCAACTGAGAATAGTCAAAAAAGTCTATCTCCGGCAACTGAAACGAGAGAGAGGCAAAGCATCAGAGGCGGGACCGAAGGGCTGCTCACTCAAGAACAGGACAGCCCGCCTCACAGCTACACGGGAACAGGCTCCCAGCCTCAGGGAAGATGACAAAATCGTGATTCAGAGATGTTAAGCGGCTGTCTGAGTCTGGAGACTAGTTTTACTACTTAGAGCTGCTAAAAAAATACAGCAGGGGATTTGAACCCAATCTTGTAGCCATCTTCTTTCTACAAAATGTTTTTAAAAATTAAGTTTTTCCTGCTACAAAATATGTAAAAGAGAAAAGTCAAAAGAATTTGTGGGAAGTAGAAGGCTGGGGCAACGGACCCCACTGAAGCAGTTCTAAACTATATTTTCCTTCACCACTTCCACTAAGTGCTCGTTTGGACCACAAATGAAGACAATGATTAAAATTTAAAAAATCAAACTGTTTATATATTGATATAGGATTTGATTACACAGGTGTATGCACTTTATATAAATCTTACAGCAAAACTGTAAAGACATACAGAACTCTAGGCAATTGATCTGCAGGGTGAAGTATATTTGGGCAGTGCATTGATGCTTTTGTTTTGTTTTTTTTAATTTACTTTACTTTTTAAAACCCTCACCTGAGGATATATTTTTTAATTGATTTGAGAGGAGAGCAAGGTGTGGAGAGCGAGAGAGAGAGAAACACCGACTGGTTGCTTCCCATACGCACAACCCAGCCAGGGTTTGAACCTACAACCTTTTGGTGTACCGGATGACATTCATTTTAACCACCTAGCCAGGGAGTAATTTACTTTTAAATGTGTTATAATGAAATAAAATACAAGACAGATGTGCTGATGGACAGAGGGACAGACATGGGACAAAGTAGACACAGCAGAATGTTAACTTTTAACAGCACTGCTGCTGGGTGTATAGGTGATCAGTGTAAAAATCTCTTAACATGACTATGTGTTTAAAATTTTTCATGTTTTCAATTTTCAATGTTAAAAAACACCGAGATGACAAAAGAATCCTGACCAATTCTTGTTTCATTTTGGGAACCTACTTTTGTGTGATTGAAGATATGGAGGATTTACTTGTTTATGAGAAGGGGAAGAGAGAGTTACAATTAAAGAAGTTAAATACAGTGTTCAAAGTGGCTGATTGGGAAATCTCACTAAAATATAAATGTATTCTGAAACCCGTTCTTCCTGGATAGTCTTTAAAAATGTGACCTGACAAAGCACTTTCTTCCCATAAAGCACATAGGGAAAAAGCAGAGCATTTTCAGGTAAAGGCTGCAAAACAGGAGCCCTCACCCACCTCCGCCTCGTCCTGGCTGGCAAGCAGGCTGCTACTGGGGTTGGTGATCACTCGGTCTTCCCTCTTCGGATAATCTGGATTTTCCAGAAGGAAATTACAAATTCTGCAAAAATAAATGACATGACTCATACGGCTCCCAAATCCCACACCTGCCCATTGATTCAAAGCAATGTGTGAGAAATGAAGTCCCTAATTACACATTAGGAGTGACCTACTGAGGAATTAAAATGTTTGTAGATCACAACAACAGTAAAAATAAGACTGAAGACAATTACTCTGAATTTCTATTTTTGCTTCATAGTTTAAAAAGCAAAGCCCTCTGAAGTTTTTCTATTAGCTGGGTGTCAATGTAGTGAAGTCACTGAGATTCCTACTGGTTAACTGTAGAGAACTGGAGAAGTTAGATGAAAAGTATCTATTTGTCAAAAAACCATATAACAAATAAGGGGTGGGAAGAAGTATGTATTTACACCCCTACAATTAAATTCATTTGCTAGGAGAATAAGTAAAAGGAATATGAAAGCCCTCCTGTTAATCATTAATACTTCTGTAACCCTGTGGTTAAGTCAACCTCTACGAGCAATTTGAGTGACACTCAAGTTTGTTTACCAGCCTGTGAGGCTGAAAGAACAGATCGTGTTTGCTCTTCCCACCAAACCCAAAGCCTTGTCTCTCTACCACCGCTACCAAATACTGTGCCAGTGAGGATCCAGAGAGTAAGGTAACACACACAGACGCATCCCCACCCGATTTAACAAACGTTTCCTCACAGGGCTCTTCGGCCTGTAACAACCAAATCAGGCAACCAAGTGCGCTCCTGGGAGGAATCCAGAGTTCAAGGCCAGCTGGGTGGTGCAGCCCGGTCACTTCAGCACGGGTAGCTCCCCCCCACCCTCCCGCAGGGCAAGTGAGGCCGCGCCGGCCCCTTCCTGCCTTCCCGGCCCCTGCAGTTCTTAGGCTGACTCCTCCTGGTTGGAGGTGCCCCCCCGCGGTTCTCACTTGACTCCCTTTCCCACAGGTCCTTCCTGGCCAGTGCCCATAGTGGGGCCTCTAACAGTACGACAGGCACAGCAGGAAGAGAGGAAAACTGCCCACCTCCAGCTCTTCTCCTCACCCTAGTGCTTGGGGACCAAAAAATGGGAGGCACACTTCCTCTGCGACCCCCTGAGGACCCTCAGCACCGGCCTGATTGCACAGCCTCCCCCTCCTCAGCCCGCTGCAGGGCAGTCCACACCTCGACAGCTGCTTCTTCGCCATCACTTCCGGGAGCCCCAAATGCCTCTCCTCTCTGAGCTTTCCTCTTCCCTATCGCCAGCCCTGTCCGCTACAACATGAGAGGCCCAGCGAGGGGAAGGCCCCGTATCAGAACTGCAGCCCAGGGGAGACACGTTTAAGTCAGCCTCACCGATAATAATTCTTTGCTCCAGCGCAAAGCGATGAGCGGTGTAGGTTACGGAGACCTCTGAAGGTCGACTTGAGAACTAGCCACCCTGAAGAGTGCACTGTCCCCGGGCACAGGCCTAGAATCCCAAAGAATCCTTTTCACACACGTAACTGCACGTCTAACAAACCAGAGGTGGGACAGCTCCTCCATTCCAACCTGCCTGTTGGGAAGTGTGGCTCCCACAGACCAAAACACTCCCAGATGCCAGAATTTGGGGGGCAGATAAAAATCTTTCCCCCAACGAACAGACTCTGCTAGGACTGCCCACCCATGAATGAAGTCAGGGGTTTCCGAGCGGTGTGCGTGGAAAATGGTCTACTAGGGTGTTGGAAGTACACCGCCTGTTTGGTTTAATTAAAACAATCTGTACTAATTAGTTGAAAATTCATTAATTTCAATATTCTACTGTTCTTTCCAAATTTACAAGTGTTTCATCCTACAGACTAAAAGGAGGGGGAAAAGACTAAAAGGAGAGAGACTTAGTTTTCATTTTGAATGCAGATACTTCGATTAATCAGGTGCCCTGGGTGCTGGCACTTTCTGTACAAATACAGGAAAGAAAACCTCTTAACATCTTGACCAAAACACAGGCAGTATCAATGCTCAGAATTAACCAAACACGCAGGATTCCATGAGACTGAAAAACCAAACAAACCAAATCTGTATCTGACTAAAATCAGAGCTCTTCTAACAGGATCATTAGAAAAGGCACACTGCCGAGGGAGACAAGGCCAGCGCAGAAGGACAGACACTGCGCAGCCCGCCCCCACAAGGCCCCCGGCGCAGTCAGTCACAGAGGAGGAGGGTGCGCGCCGGGGCCGGGGCGGGGGCGCGGGGAACACAGGGTTCAGCTTCCATGGGGACCGAGTTTCAATTCGGGAGGATGAGAAAGTTCTGGAGATGGATGGTGGTGACGGCTGTGTAATGCAGCTATACCCTTGAAAATGGTTAAATTATAAATTTTTATGTTTTGTGTTATTTTACTACAATAAAAAATTTACAAAAGGCATGGTGGTATACTTACACATTCAAATCATAGTAATTCTTCAAATGAATTATTTCCTCAATATATCCAGTTGCTACATCTGGAAATCTTATTTCCTAGAGAAGAATAAAAACATTATTTATATTTCATACACTAGAATGGTTTCAAATTGCAATAAAACCCAGATGTCAAAAAGTATATGAATGACTACAAACTAGAAAAGTGCTACAAAGCATGTTTGTGACTGGCTTAAAACCCCACATGAGGTCCCCAGATTTATCTGTCTACACGGAGTATGGAATGTAGAAAGGTCTCTAGAGATCACCTGGTCCTCTGCCCTCATTTGTACATCCTTGATTCTTTTAAAAAACGTTGAACATTTCTGCCCAGGCAAAGGGAGTCCCAACATGAATAAAGCCCCATCCAGTGCTTACCCCCAAGCAGCACACGACCTAGTGGGCCCTGTGAAAAAGCCGGGGAGGAAGGGTGAAGAGGCTGTTCCGAGGCAAAGGGCCGCAGAGCCAGGACAAAGAGCCCTGCACTACCTTCTAGATACGCGCTATCCGACAAAACTGTACAGCGACGGAAATGCCCTGCTCTGTGCTTTCTGATATGGCAGCAGCTCAGCCCCAAGTGGCTATCGAGCACTTAAAATGTGACCGCTGTTGCTGGAAACAAAACCATAAATTTTATTAAAACATTTAAACCTCAAGAGCCACAGGAGGCTCCCACCTTGGACAGTGCAGTTCTAGGTCATTTGGCAAACCTGCTTTAAGGGTTTCACTTGGGAGTTGGCCCAATGCCACTTTAAAACCTGGGGAACTGCTCATGTGTCAGCAGCAGGTTATCCACAATCGACAGCTGGAACCCCAGAGGGCTTGCTGGGGCATTAAAAATAGATTAAGAAATCCTGATTTAACTTTCAAGTTTCCAGAGTTTCTCTTTCACTCTGTAAATGCAGCTGTATACCCCTTAGGAAAACAAAGTGCACACACACAACACTTTTGCAAGAAAATAAAAAAACAAAACTCAGTACACCTAGCGTCTGTAATTGTTTGTTTAATAAAAGGAAACTTACTGTTTCTTTCACTAATAGTGCAACGGCTTCTTGATCTACCTCAGTAGCTTCTTGCTGCCAAAGGTTTTCCAAATTGGGCTCCTGAGACCCTTGGAGCGGAAAGGCTGGGCCTGGCTCGTCACCGTCTATTGCTAACTGTTGGTCTTCCAGCTCTCCCAGAGGATGGGCAGGCTGAGGAGAGGAGCGGCCTGGAATCCCATCCTGCTGGGGCCCTGGTCTTGGGAAGGCGGGCCTTGGAAAAGCCAGCCCTAGGGCCTCATGCTGGAAGAACAGCGGGCCCAGCTCTGACCCCGGCGGCCGCTCCTGAGGAACCACCTGATTTGTCACCTCACGGGGCTGCTGGTTCAGAGGCTGGAAGTAAGGGTGGTCTAACCAGCAGTCTTCTTCGATGGCCTGATCGTCGAGGATAGCGGTTGATTCTTCGAGGTTTGATAACAGGTCTGACTCTGAATCTTCAGATGACTCAGATGACTGGTTCTGAGTGTCCAAAGGGTCACTATCTGGAATAAGGCCACTTTTTCTCCAGATGAAGACTTTTGGCCCTGATCCGGGGTTGACAATATCTCTGGCCGCTTGGTTACGACTGGGTCCAGCCTTGGGTTCTCTTTCTGTTTGGCCACTTGGCTGAATGAATCCAGAAACTCCAGGAGGCCCAAGACTCAGAAATTCCCCGTAGTCATCCTCAGAATCGCCCTGCGTCCCAGAATCAAACAATGAGCTGTTACACACTGAAAAATAGTTGTTCTTATTTGATTCAAAAGCTGCTCTAGACTTTTTAGGCCTTTCTTCTCCCAAACTTTTGAGATCTTGCCACTGGGCAGCTGGTTTGATGAGATTGGGTCGTGTTGTCTGAGGTTTAGTTGTCTAAGAAAAAATAAAATTTTAATAATAATTCAATTTCTTTCCTATGTCTATGCCTCCTTACGTACTTACATGCAGCTTCTGAGATAAGACAGGAAAGAAACAAAATCACCCTCATCTACAAAAACCTATTCTTCACACTTATTGTAGCACTGAAATTTGATCATACTATATTCATTTTAAGAATGAAAGTAGCCATTCATAAAGTCTGAATTATAATTTGAATTATAATCTCACCTGAGACCATTAAAATGTAGAGAAAATAATGAAAAAAATGACAACAGTAAACAAAAATGTTCCATAAACATAAAAAATGTAAACCTCATTAATAAACAGCAAAATGCAAATTAAAACAAGATTTTTTTTTTCTCTCCATAGACTAGAAAATTTTAGGTAATATGAAACTGCTGCTGTAAGTAGAAGAGCAATTTGGCATTATTTATTAAAATAAAAAATGTATATCCGTATGCTCTATCAATCTTGCTTTTTTCCTATTTAGCTCCTTTCTGTGTCTAACAGGGGCATATACAAGGAAATTTACTGCCACTATGTCTGTAGCATGAAGAGCACTGGAGACATTCTAAAGTTTGTCCCTAAGAACACTTAGGTAAACTACCTGCTGTACAGAATACTCTCCAACTCCCCTCCCCTAAAGAGGGGTAGCTTATATGTACTGAAATGGGAAGCTCACCAAAGAAGTGTTATTAATGAAGAAAAGTTGCAAAACAATATGCAGAATGATTCCATACTTAAACTCAAAACACAGACATAACCATTTCTAAAAGCACATGTATGTGTGTACACTCTCTCTCTCTCTCTCAAAACACAGACATAACCATTTCTAAAAGCACATGTGTGTGTGTGTTCTCTCTCTCTCGTATTCAAATTTGAGTAACAATAACAACCAACCCAGAAACTATAGATAGATGCCTAACTATTTAAAAACGGAGTGGTACATGAGTAACATATACTAGAAAATCAGCACTACACAGATGAAATGACGACAAAATATAAAATCAAGGGCACAAAGAAGTAATACAATAATTATCTCTTTAATAAATGTTTTTAAGTCATTATTTGTGGAAATAAAATAACCATCAAAAGGCAGGAAGGGAAGTAGAGAAGCTGGGGTCAGATTACACACTTAAACCTCATCAATCAAATGGTGAATGTAAGGACAACATTTCAACGTATAGAAGTAACTACTGGAAGAACTAAAAAGAATAAAACTATGGATAAAAATCTTTCAAATTAACAAGAACTCATGCTTCGAATATAAATAAAAACAAAACCTCAAAGATGCAAGGAACACAGTGAAAAATTATTTTTAAAAGCAATACAAAATGAAGCACATTAAATACTATAAGGGAACTAAAATATAACAACTATGAGGGTCAATTCACCTATTAAATTGAAAAGTCTCTTTAAATAGAACCACTAAACGAAACCCAACCACGTAATTGAGAGTTCCTGGAACATAGTGATTCAGAAAGCACAGAGGTGAAGAACACAAAAGTGGGCTTCTGATTCCAATAAATGAACATTAGGTCACTCAGATAAACCCTTCAATAGAGTAAAAGCAGAAAAACTAATCAAAAAATCAAAGTAAAACCAAAACCAAAACATCCACTTGAAGGCCTCAGATACAGGGGCACAGGAACCAAGAGGAAATACAGCAAAATGAGCCCCACGTTGGAGTCCTTTTTTTCCTACAGGTGCCTCCACCAACTCTAGACCTGACTACAGAATGAGATAAACGTAACTTTTGATATCTTTACTGAGGAGCTGAGGGTACAAAAACTGGAATTCAGAATTCACCATGGGGAAGGGTTCTGGTAATTTTCAAGCTCTAGCGTAAGTCCTCCAAGGGCTTTGCCACTAAACCCGGGTAAACTGGAAACAGGTTGGACCTCCCAGGAACAGAACCCTAGTTTGGATACGTTAAATTCCTGAACCTGCAATTGCTGGTCCCCTGACCCTGCTTTGAGACAAAAAGCAGGCCCTCTCTGAAGACAGATAATGTCATCTATGATGTCAAATTCCTCATATACAATGATGACTATCATTCAATAAAAAATAACTAAGCATATAAGAAACTGATGCAACATTACAGAAAACCAAGCTGAGAGAGGTAACATTCAACAGAGACAAACCTACAGAGGTTTCAGATAGTGAAGTTACCACACGTGGATTTTAAAATAACATGCTCAGCATGCTTAAGGAAATAAAAGACTAGATTGAGAATGTCAGCAGAGAACTAGAAATTATTACAAAGAGCCCTGGATGGGTGGCTCAGTTGGCTGAAGAGCCGCCCCATTCACCAAAAAGGTTGTGGGTTCAACCCCCAGTCAGGGGACATACCTAGGTTGCGGGTGCAGTCCCTGGTCGGGTCATGTACAAGAGGGCAATCGACCAATGTGCTTCTCTCACATCAATGTCTGTCTCTGTCTCCCCTCCTTCCTCTCCGAAATCAATAAATATATACACCCTCAGGTTAGGATTAAAAAAAGTTTGGAGAAAGCCAAGTGAATATTGACTGTATAAAACAAAACACACTGTTGTGTTTTTAAAAATGTATACAGAATTAAGCCCTGGCTGGTGTGGCTCAGTGGACTGAGAACTGGCCTGTCCACCGAAAGGCCGCCAGTTTGATTCCCGATCAGGGCACAGGCCTGGGCGGTGGGCCCCAGCTGGGGGTGTGGAAGAGGCGACCGATCCACGCTTCTCTTGCACATTGGTGTTTCTCTCTCTATTCTCCCTTCCTCTCTCTCTAAAAATAAATTTAAAAATATTAAAAAAATAAAAATGTATACAGAATTAAAATATATTAAAAAACATTATTTAAACTGGGAGATGAATACACAGAATTTAATAGAATTCTACACTGACTAATAAAAACCTGAGACAAAGTAGATGGCTACTTCCTTGGCGTAATTTTAAAAATGCTTTCTCACCCAAAAAAGCCACTTATGTCCATGGCTATTTTTCTTATTCCCATTACTACTATCACAATTTTTGAGGAGGTATCATGTAATATAATTAGATAAGAAACTGTAAGCACTATTTGCAGATAAATAAGCTGCCCCCCCTTGAGGAATTATAAGTCAAATGAAATAATGACTACAGACAATAAAAATAAGGTGACTGAGTATGAACTTAATATATGAGAATCAACAGACTTTTCAATCGACAAAAATGGATCTTAGAAAGGGTCAGTATTATAATAACTGTTCTATAAATATAACGATAGGATTTGTTGTCTATCTGTCTGTATTAGAAAAGTTGTTCTTCAAATTTATATTAAAATGGAAGCAGAAAAATACCCAGGATGATTCTGAAAATGCGGAGCAATAAGGGAGAAGAACGCCACCTGACGTTAAGATGAGCTACAAGGCCACAGTAGTTCCTACAGCGTGGTCTGGTCCGGGAACAGTCAGACAGCAACAGTGCAGCTGAGTTAAGTCCAGAAACACAAAAACACACAGCTGCTGAAGGCAAGGGGACACAGGCAGGCTGGAAGGGGGCTGCTCTCAGAAACACAGAACACGTGCGAACAAAGGGCGCGACCCGTGCAGCACAGGCAGCGCTCTCAGCGGCCCTACCGCACGGCACAGTGCCACTGCTGAAGTGGCTGAGCAATCGGTCGCTACCCTGGAACAACGCCCCACCATGGTACGTTTAAGAGAACTCACTTCTGTCAGGATGACATCATCATCCAGGTCCTCTTCGTCATGCTGCGGAGGGGCTGGGGTGACCATCATTGGAACTCCTTCCTCATCGGAGTCATCAGATATGGTGATGGGTCCCTCTCTGAGACTGATCCAGTCTAGAAGTAGGCAGGGGACACTGTTACCAGGGGGGAGGCACGATCCCATTCAGTCCTTTAGTTTGGCTTTGGCACACAAGGGGTCAAGTCTAAAGCCAAGTTCATGGTTACTAGTATCTCAAGTGGCACATGCACCTAAGCAGTAAGAACTATGTTTTCATGCTGATCTTTACCAATAACACATTTTGGGAATCACTTGAGAAAATATGGCAATTACTATGCTCAAGATTATCAACTTTTTCTTAGGCTAGAGAAATCTGTTGACGAAATCTGTCAATGTTTTAAAAGTGAAATCATGGCCTCCCATTTCATCTCTAATCCTCCCACGGAATAAAACACTGTCATTCAAGCTGATAGGTCTGAAAAAAGTTTCATTCAAAGATAGTAAAATCTGTTTAATATTTAAAATATTAAAATTTGCTCAACTGAGACCTAAACCTTAAGTATCATTTATAGAAACATATTTCAGTGTTTCAGCCAAACACTCATACAGCATCTATGAGTAAGCAATTTAACTTTTCTAGTTTCTTTTTAAATATAATTAGAGCTAAACTAACATCTAGATGTATTAATTCTGTTCAAGGTCTCTAAATTCCTTTAATTTGTCTGAAAACAGATCGTGCTGGATGTGAACTACAGGATAACACAAATTCATTTTTTTTCCTGTCCACGAAACTCTTAAAGCTAAAATGGGCAATGAAGAGAAAATGCATTAACTTTCCTAGAAAAGAAAGTTTAAGAATAAAAAAGAAAGAGGCCTCACATTACAAGTTTTGAAATTCCTCCATTAAATCTGTCATTTCTTTCTCACGGTTAAGGCCTCACATACAGAGTGTAGCAAAAGTAGGCTTACAGTTGTGGGTACACAAAGGACAATTTATTCCTGTATTCTTATCTGTTAATTACTGCACTATTTTCCGTACAAGGAACCGTAAGCCTGCTGCTGCCCTGCCCTGTATTTTTATGGCACCAGGAAACCTGCAGAGCAGCCTGCGACCCGTGGCCTCGCGTCAGTCCTGCAGCAGAGCTGCAGGTAGGGCCCGCAGGCCGTCTGAAACAGGAAAGTCTACGTGCTCTCTGGCCGGCGGCCTGGGTTCCAGTCTCAGCTGCACCACATGCTAGTTACCTTCCGCTGTTACCTAACTTTTTTAAACGTCTATTTCCTCAACACTGCAAAAAGGTTAACAATGGTGCCTACCTCGAGCAATTGTACGAGTTGAGAAAGGTCACATAAAATGCCTGTTTATTATAGTACTTGACATGCAGTACAAGTTGCCTGATGTCAAGTCCACTGCTACCAGCACAGCAGTAGACAGATAAAATCTAACCACCCACTGCACCGAGGGCCTGAGAAGGGCACGACAGGACTTCTGGTGACATCTGGCAGAATGAATTCAAGTGATTATCATCACCACCTCCTGAAGCCCCACTACAGTGACAGTAAAGGAACTTCAAGTAGAACTCCGCAAGTACACAAAGAGGAAAGGAGATGAGAGCTGGCAAGAGACCCAAACAGATGGCCAGAGCTCCGGCCACGGGGACAAGGCTCAAACCCAGCCTCCCGCAAGAGGGGGAGCCAACCAGAAGTGGCCCAAGTCATGCCGCAAAATCCTGGATTTTCCTGAACAAATGGTCTCAATTATTGTATATCTTTGGTTGTTTCCGGTCTTTAAGAGGTAGTTTCTGACAATGGTGGCTAACTTTATTGTTGATTTTGGGGAGAGACCTTGCCAAGCCCCTCACCTGGCCACCCTGTGGAGGCCCATTCTAAACAGACTCTGCGGCACAGAGGCCCTGGACACCATGTACAGGCCGAGGAGGAAAGAAATGCCTTGGAAACAGGGTAATGGGTAAGACCTGGCTGCCTTCTGCTGCCGGCCTCTCAGATGATAGCACTAGCCCAAGGCGAAGACCCGATGAAAAGGGTGGCCTGAAATTTATCACCTTACAGTGAAGCCCAGTGGGTGACAAGGTACTTCCCCAAACACCAAATATAAACACAGTAGCTTTTAAAAATATACTTTAAAAAATTAAAGAATAACAAAATCTATGAACCAAGCGTGTAACTCACAATTTAATACAAAAAGTCCACACCTGTGCGACCACCATCACTGAGGTCACTTCCAGCACTTTGGGAGCCTCTTAACCCTGCAGACTAGTTTTGTTTGTTTCTGAGTATATGCTATTGTTTCTGGCTTTCTTGCAAACAACATGTCTAAGACGTATCCACGCCTTCACATGCTGCAGTAGTTCTCTTGCTGGATGTAACACGCTGCGTGACTAGACCGTTATTTATTCTTCTGTAGATGGGCACTTGGGTTGGTTCTGGCCTTGGACACTCTGGACAGCATTGTTATGAACACTCCTGGACATGTCTCTGGGTACACTCATTTCAATTGAGTGCATTCTTTGCTGAGTCATAGGAAAAGCGTATGTTCAATTTTAGTAGACAGTGCCCAACAACTTTCCAAATTATCTGCACCAATTTATACTCCCGCCAGCAATGTAGAACAGTACCTGCTACTTCATGTCCTTACTGGAACACAGCCATGCTCATTCATTTATGTGTTATCGACAGCTGCTTCCATGCTACAATGGTACACAGCTCAGGAGCTGCAACAAAGACTGCATGACCTGCAAAGCTAAAACAGTGACTACCTGGCTCTTTCAGTTTGCTGAGCCCTGGTTTAGATTAATTTCCCAGCTCCACTTTAATATATGCATTTTAGTTTTCATGACATTTGGTTTTGGTTTTCTTATGCACATACAAGTTTTCTTCAAAACATGACATTAGGTGCATCTCATAAGCTTCAACAGATTGTATTTTCATTATCGTGAAGTTCAAATTTTTTTCCTAATTTTCATTGTGACTTTTCTTTTTAATTCTCAACCAAGGACCTTTATTGCTTTTAGAGAGAGAAGAAGGGGGAAGGGAGGGAGGAGGGGGCAGCGAGAGAGAGCCAGACAGACAGACATCGATTGACTGCCCTCTTGTACATCCCCAACCGGGATGGAACATGCTACCTGGGCATGTGCCCTGACCGGGAACTGAACCCATGGCCTTCTGGTCCACTGGATGATGCTCCAACAATCTGAGCCATAGTGGCCAGAGCTCATTGCGATTTCTTCAAATCATGGGTCATTCTGAAGCGCATCCCTGTTTTCCACACGTATAGGGATTTTTCTAATTATATTTTTGTAATTGATTTATGGCTTAATTCCAATGTGGTTAGAGAACATAATCTATATGATTTCAATCCTCTGAAACTTGAAACTTGTTTTAGGGCTTAAAATATGGTCAATTTTTGTAAATACATTGGGCATACTATTTCGTGTATGTCTATCACGTCAGGTTTGTTGATCATGCTCTTCCATATTCTATATTCATACAAATGTCTGTGTGTGATTGCTCTCCCAGTTATTGAGAGAAACATGTTAAAACCTCCCATTATGATTGTGGACTTGTTCATTTCTTCTTTTAGTTCTGCCAATTTTTGCTTTGTATATTTTGACACCATGTTACTAAGTGTGTAGGGATTAGAATTGTTTTACCTTTCTAGTGCGCTGATCCTTTTATCATTAGGAAATCTTTATTAATACTTCTGACTGCAGTGTCTATTTTACCTGATTATATATAGATATACTAACTCTCTTTTTAGCTACTATTTGCATAATATGCTCTTTTCATTCCTGTACTTTTAACCTTTACTTTACCTTAATTTTTAAGCCTATTTTCACTGGGTACAGAATTCTAGGTATTATTCAGCAACTAAAAGGGACGGAGTTACTTATGTTAAATACATGCAACAACATGGATGAATCTCAAAATAAATGATGTTAGGCAGGAGAATTCAGGCACAAAGAAGATACACTGCATGCTCCCATTTATATGAAACCGTATAGCGACAGAAGGCCGATCAGTGATTTCCTCAGGCCAGGAACAGGGTGAAGATAGGCTGTAAAGAGGCATAAAGGAATGTTTCTGGGGTGATAGAGATGTTCTATATCACGATTGAAGTGGTGGTTATATGGGTGTATTCATTTTTCAAAACTCACTGAACTATACACTTAAAATATGTGAATTCACTGTATGTAAATTATAGCTTCGTACAGATTGCCAAATGACCTGCAGGGGACGGCTCAATAAAAATTATTAATATAGACAATAAACACAAAACAACTCCGCATGCCTTAAAGGAAGCCCTGATGAGTGTAGGGTGCATGAAATTTGTCTGACAGAAAAATATGCCTCCAAGGAGCGCCCTTCTAGTTGCTAGAAGAGATGTGCCGAATTCATGAACTGTTTAATAAAACCAATTAGATCTTTAAAAAACCTATAACATCATTTTTCACATGTTCATACCTACGAATTATAGCTAAGATTTAAAACATTCTTAATCACAATAAATTATAGCTACAATCACTATCAAGTTATAGTACACTAATAAAAATCCTTAAAAAAATCAGTATTTCTTTTTAGTACTCATAATTTGATAGCATAAACAATTTTATTTATTTTCTTCAATTTATTTGCTTAATAAAATTTGCTCTATTTTAAAGGCTCTGAAAGCCAAATATATACAATTTACCCTCTGCTGGAAAAAATCATCTTCATAAACACAAAATAGTATCAATGGGAACAACAAAAAAACCCTAGTACAGCCTCTTCTATATACTTGCAAAAAAAAGTGATCTTTCCCTACTCATTAGCACAAAGTTTTTTCTTTTAGTGATGTATAAATGTGAATTAGGATTTGGCAGGAAATTTCATAAGCATTTAGGAATAAAGTTATAGAAATGCAAGCTCCCTTCCCTTTATGAATCAATGAATTTCCCCAAATTAAAAAAACTGTAAAACAGAAGATTGCATGTCCTGAAATTCCCTGTAAGGCTAAACCAGAATCTTCTGGCAAAAAAGAAATTAAGCATCGTATGAGGGGGCAAAAGTGGTTCAGCACCAGCCTCAGTGCTTTCAGATCACACAGGTGTGGAGGAGGGTTTCCTGGCAGTCACGGCCCCTTTAAGAACAGAGGACAACCACTGCTGTCATACCCTCATCCCTTAAGCACCAAGGCCTGTGTGTTCGCAGCTCTTTTTACCCTGCTAAGGCACAGCTTATTGATCTTACTTGTGATGAAAGATTCTTAAACTTCTGTCATGCCAGCAAGTATCATCATTTGACACAAAATTCTAGTCTGCTGAGTGCATTTACACCTGATGTTCTGAGGCCTAAAACTGAAACAACTCTGGGTTCTGCATGGCGCAAAACAGGCTCATTTTAAAGAAGACATAACTGGAACGCTAAGAGGAAACGCAAGATGAAAGGGAGAACCACCGCTCACCTTGTCCCTGGTGGCAGTGAAAGTTGTTCAAGTGAATCACCTCTTCATTGTTACTTCCCTCTGCCATTTTCAAATGCGGGCGCGCACGCACACACGTGCTTGCTAATATCTGAACATGGTGACTATCTGTTCCAAAGGCTCTGAAAAATAAGAACAAAAGGAACATTAAGAACAAGGAAAATACCAAAACTCTTTCCACATATCTGGTCAAAACAGAAGCATCCCAAGCTTATGGTGAAAATACCACTAAACAGAAGTAAAAACAAACCCTAAATGAACACGTTCCTGAAAAGCTAATAAAAGAGGAGAAAATGGAATAATTAAAAAACTCAATTATGGTAACCCGTGGAATGGGAGGAAATATTTGCAAATCATCTATCTGATTAGGGGTTAAAATCCAAAATATATAAGGAACTCATAATTCAATACCAAAAATACAAATAATCCAATTTAAAAATGGGCAAATTTAAAAATGGGCCCTTTTTTCCAAGTAAAATATTCAGACGGTCAACAGGTACATGAAAAAGCACTCAACATCACTTATCAGCAGGGCAATGCAAATCAAAACCACAGTATCACTTCATACCTGTCAGAATGACTATTATCCAAAAAACAACACCTAAGTATCACTGAGGATGTGGAGATAAAGTCCTCATGCACTGTTGGTGTCCATGTAAATTGGTAACATAACTGTGCAAAAAAGGCTTGATTCTTTTTTCTTTTCTTTTTTCATTTCAAATACATTTGTCTCTGCCTACCCCCGACCACTTTCCCTTGAAGGCCTGATTCTTGATCAATTATATTGAAAGATACATAACCCATAAAGACACAATCCACTGCTAGAAATCTGTAGTACAGAAACGCATTGTTTATGTGCAACAGGTCTATGCACAAGAATGTTCACAGCAACGTTAATTCTACAAGCCAAAAACAGAAAGGGACGCACATAAATGACAGAATGGACAAATACACTATGGTATGTTCATACAATTAAGACCTACAGCAAAAAAAAATAAAAATGAAGCCATTGCAGTCACACAGAACATGGATACATATTAAAACACAAGGACTGAGTAAAAGAATCCAGACATAAAGTATTATATATGTTGGATGACTCCATTTAGATAAAGTTGAGGCACAGGCCTAAACTTAGTTGTTTCGGGTGGAACTTCTTTGTGTGTATTGTATTTCACAACAGGAAAGTTAGGGGGAACGAGTTAGGGGAGAAAGTGGTTGCCTCTGTGAAACAGCAGTTGAGGATCAAGAGGAGATGATTATTGCTTTTAATTCTTTCTGTAGTTTGATGTTGAACCATTTTCCTGCTTTAATTTGATAAACATTAGAAGAATGAAAATCAATAAATAAGAACCAAAAGGATACAATTATAACTGCTATGGAGCCTCTTTCGTTCCAAGACTCTGTCTTTAACTTACCCACTCAACATTTTCCTTCACCTCTACCTAAATTTTCTTTGCTTTCCTGGGAGAAACCACATGCTTTAGAGGAGGTAAGCTCCAAACCCTGGTTTCCCATTAACTGTCTACATAGAGTTAACAGTCAAATAATATCAGCATTGTTCCAACTTAGAAAATACAAAGTTGTATATCAAGATTGTTTTACAACAGAATTTTATGGTATCTGTAAGTGGACAAAGGTATCTCAAATTTTTTAAATTACAAATCCAAGGATTAAGTTTGGGTGTCTCACTTGATTTAACAGCCATGTTATCTATAAACAGTGTGGTATAAAGGGAAGAGCTTGGGTGTCAATTCAAGTACTTTACTGCGTTTCTTTCAGAAAAATGTTTTGTTTTTTTTTTTTTTTTAAGTATTTTGAACACTCAACTGCAATAGCCAAGTCTCATTTCTTCTTTTACCACAACTAGGTTCCTTCAAATTTAGATTGGTAATCAAAAGGAAACGTGACTTTACATCAAATTTAGTTAGAACGTCAAGCTTGTAGTTAAGCCAATTACTAGTGGTGCTTTAAAAGCAAGATTTCCCATGAAGGGCACATACAGTGGCCCGAAGCTACAGTGAGAAATGAAATCTGATCATGGAATTTCTACCTCTGACTAGTTTCTCTGTAAAAGTCACTCAACCCTCTGACATTCAGTCCTCTCTCATCTGGGCTTCAGATCAGGCAGCTTAGGTATAAACCTGGCTTCACCATTTAGTGAATCAGTAACCTTGTAAATTGCTTAACCTCTTGGGCCTAAGGGTTCCTCCATTTGTAAAATAAGAATACAATTATTTTAAAATTTAATTGAATTAAATATGTATCATTTTTAGCACAGTGCCTGCGACATAGCAAGTGTCACATTATGACCATTATTATTATTATCATCTGTGAAACAGAGCTATTCTTATCTTGTAAAGCTCTGTTGACAATTAAATAAAACAAGAGCCTTATCACAAGTACACAGATGATGCAGTGTTTACTAACAATAAGAGTTGATAATACAGCAAAACAACGGGGAGGACTATATGTCCCTCCTACAAGTTACTCTTCACTAGTAGTATAACTATTCACAGTAACGCTTAATTCCTTCTCTAAAAGAAACTTCATTTTCCCTCTGCAAGTAGCAAGAAGCTATTCACCTCTTGATCAGAAAACTGAGGAGAATAGTTTAAAAAAAGTGAAGTTCAGAAACTGGAATGCCACCCAAGAAAGATTATTTCAGTTCTTGCCTCTTCTCTTTATTGTAAAAATTAAAGGTATGTTTATGACTACTGTTTATAGTCAAATATCAGTTAATGCTTACAAAATAAAACTAAACATTAGCACATATTTTTATCACTTCATAACTGGAGAATCTTCAGCAGAAGTACTATTGTAAAAATTTAAGAAAGTTAGATGACGGTTCTATGCTCTCTTCCACTGCAACAACTGCCCTTCCTTTTATGGATGAACCAACATACGAGAAAGAGTTCACATTTGAGCTGTTTTCTCCCTGTGCCCTTGACTATGTCTTACTCACAGCTGTATTTCCAGTGTCTCACAGTTGATTTATAGGCTGGCTCCAAACGCATCTTTCTCTGTCAAAGACTGGAGGTGAGAATCACAGCCGTAAGTAACCAGAGTCAGGTAAAACGGCTTAAGTGACAACAATCAGTTTATCAGGATTTTCTTCATTCCTAAAGTATGGCCCATTACAGAAAATTTGGAAAACAAAGAAAGTTGGGGGGGTGCGGGGGGGATCACCCATGGTGCTCTCCTGCAATTTTCTGGTCTCAGAATTGCAACTTTGCTTCCTCATGACCAGAGACAGAGACAGACGGGTTTGTCTCTGACGATCATTTTCTTCTCAGGCTTCTATTCATGTTTCTCCTTCCACATGTCCCTAGTATAACACTGCACAGTCCTGGGCTTTTGTGCTCCTGCTTTCCAGAGTAAGTTCCATAAATAGGCCTGTCATTTCTGCAAACACGGATTTAGGGGCAATAAAAGATGTTTCAAATTTAATGAATTAATCTATGAACATTCCAGGGAAAGGTGAGCAAAGCAGAGTCAAGCACAGGCTGGGAGAGGCTGACATGCCCATCATACCAGCCCCCGCGATGTCTCTTCCTAGCATATTTTTCAGGAGTCTATAAATAACTTTTGCTTTTCATTCAAATTCTAGCTTTTCATCTTAACCAGTATTTGGATGCCATTAGCATATCTAAATACTAATATTTCATCAATATTAAATCAACACAACAAAAAGTTAATGGCTTTTTCAAAGTAATAAGTTTAAGGTCATTTTTATTTTTTGCTTCCTTATATTTTCTGATTTTTCTATACTAAATTGGTATTATTTACATTAACACTTAAAAATTAAAATACATTAAAAGAATTCAACAAATATTTATTGTGGTTTGCCATATGGTATAAACAATGTATTATACCAACATGCATCTTGCCTCAAAGAACTTGGACTCCCATCAATGAGAGAAAATATGCACATAATTAAGTATACTAAAAAGTAAAAAGCCACCCTGGCTGGTGTGGCCCAGTAGATAAGAGTGCTGACCTGAGAACTGAAGGGTTGCCAGTCTGATTCCCGGTCTAGGACACATGCCCGGGTTGCGGGCCAGGCCAAGGGGTGCAGTGGGGGTGTGGGCGGGACGTGACAGACAACACCACATTGGTATTTCTTTCCCTCTCTTTCCTCCTCCCATCCCCTCTTCTCTGTAAAATCTTTAAAAAAAAAAAAAGTTGAAAGCCATTGGTGCAATAAAAAAACTATTCCAGTTGGGGAAAGGGAGGCAGTCTGGAAACGCTTAGCAGAGGTAGCAGCATATAGGTTAGACTGAATGTAGTGCCAGCTCCAGGCTTAGTCTTTAAGAGAGGCAGCAGCTTCCAGCCCAGGCTCTTGAAGCCCAGAGTTACCACCTAAGACGTGCAAATGCCCTGTTGGAGAGAGCACGAGGAAAGCCCTGACACGGCACAGGGACAGGGCAAGGCCAGCTGAGCCCTGCCTTCCAGCAGTCTCTGACAGGCACGGGAGTGAAGAAGCCTCTTAGGACGTGGGTCCCCCAGCCCTGGCCATCCCATCCGACGACATGAGAATCAAATAATTTGCCCGGGTGAGCCCTTCCCAGTCTCCTGACTCACAAAACGATCAACAAATAAAACTGCTGTATTGTATTAAGTCACTAAGTCTGGGCGTGGTTTGCCAAAACATCGATAAATAACCGAAGCAGAGCTCAGATTTTATTTTCTGTTCAATGGGAAGCAATGCAGAGTTATGCTTTAGGAAAATCAACCTAGTTGCAATATGTAAGACAGATTGTAGAAGACATCTGGTGGCAGGAAACCCGGAAATAAGGCTAGTGAAGTCTGAACTACAGCTAACAGTAGGCAGGAGAGGAACACAACATTAGACACTGATTACAGAATTAGACTCAATGGGATTTCTGTATAATTAGCCATCAGGGCAAGAGAAAGAAAGGAGTCAAAGGTGACCTAGATGTTGAAATCAGGCGACTGAAGGATGGGGACACTATTAAGGAAGAACAAGGCAGGTGAGGAACTTAGAATAAGAAAATGCAATGAGTATTAAAAACACTGACAAAAAGGAAAGAACTAAGGTAAAATGCCATCCATAATTAGATATAATTATACAAACAATTAGTCTGGAGTTTAAGGGGCTCTAAAAATCCTGTAATTAGTGTCTTTTCACAATAGAAGAGGTTTTCATCCAAAAATTCAATTCAAAATCTTCTTTGGGTGGGCTGAAGAGCCTAGTGCATGACATTAACCAGGACAGCGAAGCAAGCCCTTCTCATCCGCAAGGTGGGGTGGGGGCCGCAATCACCGCTGTCAAAGCCCTTTTTCCAGCTGAATCCTCTCTGAACTCATGACACCCTGTCCCTTCTATCCCAACACTGCCTACGAGCTGTGCCCCGACATATTTTAACACAGCACCAAGAGCCTGCTTTTCTAACCCTCAAATCTCACGATGGTAGAGCCTGTGAAACGCTGCCCCGAGGACCCTTGCGGACACAGCGAGCCTCGCCGCACGCCTCTTCCCCCATTCACCATGCGGCAGAGACCACGGTCTTCGTGACCAGCCACGCTGCTTCCTTCCTCTTCCCGCTCTTTTCTCTGGCGGGATCGCCCTTCGCTGACTCTCTTTGACCAAATGAACTCTGTCATCGTTCACTTCATCTTAAATGTCACTTCCTCTGAGAGAGAACTTTCCCGACTATCCCCAGTATTCAAGCACACACCTCTCTCTCCATCAAAGGACTTGGCACAATAATCCACAATTATTTGGGAAGCTGCGCTGAATGTCCATCTCCTGGGCTTAAACAAATTCCAAGAAGAGGGGACCCCGCATCCTATTCATCCCCCTAATCCCAGGACGTGCGCACTGCCTGGCACAAAGTTAACACTCGTAAGAGCTTTTTGAATAAATATTTACAGGTGGCACAGAATAACCAGGAGCATGAACTCTGCAACCAAACCGAGTTCAAGTTCTAGCTCAGTCCCTTGTAAGCTTTGTGATTAGCAAGCTATTTTTCAGCACATTTTCTTCCTTTTAAAAGTAACAAAACCCACGCCATCGAGGATGGAGAGCTACCATATGGAAAACGCTTAGAACAATATCTGGCACACAGCATCCTGTTCTGTCCTATTATTATACTATTAGCCACCGAGACAAAATAACATGGTTAGGTGTGAAAGTAGCTGCGATGCCTGCGAAACCTTCACAGCCTGGAGTATAGTAAACACTCATTAAAGAGGAGCTACCTCTCGGGGTGAACAGACCCAGCTTCTCTCAGCTCTCCAGCTTCAGAAACTTTCAGTCTCCTCGCCCCGCTTCTCGACTTCCTTTCCTACACTTCTCCTCAGGGGCTGCCAGGCTTCCCCTTCACTGGCTGCTGCAGGGCCTCGGGATAAAAATCGAAAGCCTCCATCTCCAGCTATTTCCCCAAGTCCAACCACTCCCTACCCCCAAGCCACAAAAAAATCACTTTTACAAAACCAGAGCCAGGCCAACTCGGTCCTTCGGACGACGCACTGGAGCTGGAGTCGGCCCTAAAATCTCCCCCGTCCCCTCCCGGCGGGGTAAGCCAGCCCTTTCCGTTAGCAGAAGGCCCGGGGCAACGGGCCCTGCCAGGGCACTTGCCCCGCGTACTGCGGTTTTCCGCAGGGCCCCGGCTGCTGCGCCTGGGAACCGGCGCTAGGAGCTGAGCTGCGACCCGCAGGCACTCGGGGCGGCTCGTCACGACACTGAAGGGGCCCGAAGTTTTGGACCCGCGCTGCACAGCGGCCGGGCGAGCCGCCGTGAGGGAGCGCCGCTCCCGTGCGCCGCCGGGCGCTGCAGCACGTGCGCCGGGCTCGCCCTCTCCGCACCGCGGGGGGCTCGGGCACACCTGCACGTCCTCTCCAGCGCGGCGGAGGCGTCGCCGGCTTTCCGGGCTGCACGACCCTCCAGAGCCGAGCCCGGAGGGCGCGGGGCTGCGGCGCGTCAGCCCCCGGGCCAGGGACCCCGCAGTTCAAAGTCACAGCGCACCGCCCCCCGCGCTGCTCCCGGCCGCGCTCGGCTGCACGGACGCCGCCTCCCGGGGGATGTCGTCCAGGACACTCGGACTTCAGGCGCTTTCGCCCTCGCGCTGCAGGCAGACGGACCGACCCGCGAAACTTCCCGAAGTGCGGGGAGCGGGGGAGGGTCCGGCGGCCGCGCGCGCGCGCCTTTGTCGCGGCCGCCTCACGGCCAGCCCCGCTGCTCCGGCCGCCCGGCGCTCGGCGGCGCCCCGCGCCCCCGCCGCCCCTCACGGCCGAGGCCCCCGCCCCGACCCCGGACCAAGGGAGGCGCCGGGCGGAGACGCCGCTCGCCTCCTCGAGGAGTTCGGCGCGCCCCGCGGACGACACTTACTCTCCACTCAACTCGCCGGCACGCGAGGCGGGCTTGGCGGCTTCTGTCGCCGGGGCTTTTAATCTCCAGAAGCTGTGGCCGACAGCTCCTTCGCCGCCGCGGAGGCCCCAGCTGCGCTCCTTCCGGCCCTGCCGCGGCGTCACCTCGCGCCTGCGCACAGCGCCCCCTCCCGACTAATGACAGGAAGAACCATAGAGGCACGCCGGGTGCGAGGGAGGAGGGGCTGGGGGACTAAGACCATAGAGAGGGACGCCTGTCCGCGGCCCCATCCCGCTCTCTGCACACTGAGTCTTGACTCCCCCTCTGGGCGGGAGGACGAAAGGGGCTGAGACTGCCTCCCCGCCGCCCCCGTGGGGGGTTCCTGGCGTCCCAAAGTTGAAAAGGGCGTGGGGGTAGGTGGCCGTGGAAATCTCTTGGGTAGGCACCTATTTGCCTCCGTTGCCCTTGACAAGTCATTCTTCCATTCAGCACATATTTTCGGAGGGCTTCCTGTGTGCCAGGCCCTGTTCTAGGCATTGGGGATACGAAGGTATAGAGGTCCCTGTTCTAGTGAGCTCATGGTTTAGCGGGCAAGTCAATAACTAGTGAACTAACCAGTGAACTAACTAACTAAAATATTGGCTCAGACAGGAAGTATTTAGGGGGGAAAATAAACACGGGAAAAATAAAGCAGGGAAAGGGAAAACAGCATGGCTGCAGTGCGGTGAGACAGACAGGTAGTGGTGGGGAATGGGGCTGGCGAAGTGGTAGGGGCCCTAATCTTAGGTCTTAAGAAGGAATTTGGATTTTATTCTAAATGTCATGGAAGCTGCTAGAGAATTGGGAGCAGGGGCGTGAGTGTATCTGCTTATGTTTTGCAAAGATAGACTCTGAAGAGGTAAGATCAGACAGAAGCAGGAAAGCAAGTTAGGAAGCTATTGGAGGGTCTAATTGAGAAGCGTTGGCGATTTGGGCTCGTATGGTCAGGGAGGAGGTGGTGAAATATAATCAGATTAGGGTTTTTGGGGTTTTTTTTTAAGGTAGAACAGAGATTCATGGAGGGACTGGATGTGGGGTGAGAAAGCAAGGAAGGAGTCAAGGATAACTGCAAGGTTTTTGGCTTGTGCAGCTGGGTAAGTAGTGGTTCCATTCACAGACGTGGGGAGAAAGGAGAACAGATTTTGGTCAGGGTAAGGAGCAGCGAACATGTTTTAGACATACTAAATTGCCCACAAATCTTAAGTAGTGATGTCAATAGGCAATTACAGTCCTGCATCGCTTAAGGGAGGCAGTATGTTCTAAGAAATGCGTCTTTAGGCGATTTCATCATCGTGCAAACTTCGGAGAGTGCGTTACGCGAACCTAGGTGGTACAGCCCGCTACACACTAGGCTGTGCGGTGCATCGCCCATCGCTCCTGGGCTACAAGCCTGTACAGCGTGTTACTGTACTGAGTACTGCAGGCAATTGTAACACAATGGCAAGTATTTATGTGTCTAAACATATCTAAACATAGAAAAGGTACGGTAAAAAATATGGTATGAAAGATACAAAATGAGCCCTGGCCAGTGTGGCTTACTGGGTTGCATGCTGGCCTGCACACCAAAGGGTCACAGGTTTGATTCCTGGTCTAGGGCACATGCCTGGGTTGCAGGCCAAGTCCCCAGTAGGGGGCACACAAGAGGCAACCACACAGTGATGTTTCCTTCTCTTTCTCACTCCTTTCCCCTCTCTCTAAAAATAAATAATTTTTTTAAAGATAAAAGATGGCTCACTTGTATAGGGCGCTGCTGACCCCACTCCATCCTATCGAGATGCCACAGGTAAGCCCACACCCGCCCTCCCATTGAACAACAAAGCAGGAGAGCTGAAAAGGGAACAGCCTTTCAGACATCTGAGCAGTCCTACCACAATATTTGCCCAATCCACTTAATGCCTACGAGTGATATTTTTCTTTAGATTGATTCATTTTTTTGTTAAACTATGTTTATTTTAAAAGAAAATGTCATTTCACTACATAGAATACAAGTCTCACTTTCCATAAGCAGAAAGTACCCATAAAAATAGATCCCATGAAATAAAACGACATTACTGAATTTTTAAAAATTAAACCGATGAGCTACAATAAAAATTAAATTGGGGGCATTAAATCAAATGAAGGTGTGATGTGTATATCTGAAAACAAGCTCCATTAAGAAAAGAATGGAATTGTTTGTAAGCAATCAGAAGTAAAGGGATATTTGGTCCCTATTTTTTAGTTTAAAGGAAAAATGAAGTGCTGTGCCAATAGGAGCAGTCACTTTTTTGTTGTTTGTTTACTGCATCAAGAATCAAAAAGGGCAAGGCATATCTCCCTGCAGATGAAACTATTGTCAACAATGATGCTTTGCTATTGTCCTGGGGAGAAGCACGGAAGTTCCATCCACGGAATGCCGTGTCATCTGTCCTGCTCTCCATCCCTGCAGTCAGGGCTGAGGTGTGAACCACGCACAGCACCCTGAGCCTGTCCCGTGAGTCATCACAGCGCTGCTTCTTTTATTTCATTTTCTCGTTACAGTTAGTAGAATGTGCCTGTGACCTGCAAAGTCATTCGTGGTAGTGGAGGGCTGCTGTTTTCACAATTCGTGCATCATCGCTTTGTTCCCAAGAGCTCACCTGCGGCATTGCCGTCAGCTTTATCTAGATGAAGCGGTGCTAGTCTGGCCGTGGGGGAAATTATTCCTGAACTCTGCCCGCTTTCAGAAGTAGTAATTTCCTGCTATTCTGGCCCATTGCTTTTTTTTTTTTTAATCAATGTTATTGCAGTGTAATTTATATGCAATACAATGCACCCAATTTCAGTGTATGTTTCTATCAGTTTGGGCAGATTTATGTACCCATGCAGCCAGCACCATAATCAAGTTAGGGATCATTTCCATCACTCCAAAATATTCCCTTGTGCTCCTTCCTACTTGATCTACCACCCTCATCCCTGGTGCTAGGCAACCAATTATCTGTTTTCTGTCCCTTTAGATTAGAATTGCTTTTTCTGTAGTTTCAGATAAATGAGATCATAAAGCATGTACTCTTGTGTCTGGTTTCTTTTGCTCAACATATGTTTATTTTTCAGGTATTTTTATTGTGGTAAAATACACATAAATTGATCATCTTAACCATTTTTAAGTATAGTAAAATGTTTTGCAACCATCATCACCATTGATCTCCATAACTCTTTTCTTTTTGCAAAACAGAAATTCTATACCTATTAAACAGTAGCGCCCCTTTCCCCCCAGCTTCTGGTACCCCCCATTCTACCTTCTGTTTCTAGGAATCTGACTACTCTAACTACCTCTTTTAAGTGGAATTATACAGTGTCTGTCCTTTGTGACTGGCTTATTTCACTTAGCGTGATGTGCTCTAGGTTCATCTGTGTTATAGCCTGAGTCAGAATCTTCTTTCTTTTTAAGGCTGAATAATATTCCATTAAAAGGATGGGCCATATTTTGCTCATCCATTCACCTGTTGATGGACACTTGGGTTGCTTCTACGTTTTAGCTCTTGTGAATAATGTGGGTATGAACATGGCTGTACAAATAGCTCTTACAGCCCCTGCTTTCAGTTCCTTTGGGTGTATACCCAGAAATGAAATTGCTGAATCACATGGTAATTCTATTTTTTAACTTTTGAGGAACTATCATATTGTTTTCTACCTTTCGACATTCCCACCATCTGTGCACAAAGGTTCCAATTTTTCCAGATCCTTGCTAATTCTTGTTACTTTCTGGATTTGTGTTTTCTTTTTTTTAAATAGTAGCCATCAAAATGGGGGTGAGGCGGTATCTCATTGTACTTTTGATTGACATTTCTTTAACAATTCATCATTTTCAGCATCTGTTCATGTTTTTATTGGCAGTTTGTATATTTTCTTCATAGAAATGTCTGCTCAGTCTTGTGGTCATTTTTTAATGGAGTTGTATGTTTCTTCGTGGTTGAGTTTGCGGGGTTCTCCAGATTTTGTTATTAGCCTCAGGTCAGATATATGATTTCCTAATATTTTCTTCCATTCTGTGGCTTGTATTTTTATTCTGTCGATATTGGTTTCTTAGGTACAAGTTTTTAAAATTTTCATGAAGTCCAACTCGCCTATTTTTTTGGTTGTTGCTGTTGTCTGTGCCTTTGGTATCATAGCCAAGAAATCATTGCCAGATCCAATATCATAAATGTTTTGCTGTATGTTTTCGTCTAAGAGTTTTATAGTTTCAGATCTTCCACTTAGGTCTTCAATCCATTTTGAATTTATTTTTGTGTAGGGAGTTAGTTAAGGGTCCAATTTCATTCTTTGCATGTGGCCAACATCTTCCCAGGACCATTTGTTGAAAGGCTCTCCTTTAGCCCATTGAATCGTACCCTCCCTAAAGCCTGGGGTCTTCTTAGACACTGCAGCGACCCACCGAGCCAGCGGTGTGCTGGAGCAGCTGGAGCCCACTGTGTGCAATTCCTTCCAACTCCCTGTCCAGTGAGGCCACGCTGGTAGCTTGAAGGAGGCCACGGCGGGAGTGTTTACACCATAGAAATCAGCAAAGGCGGCACACCTGAGCTCTCCCCACGAGCCAGGCGTTGACCTTTTCCTAGTGCACCATTAAATCGGGTGGCTGCTGCTGCAAGGCAGAGATTTGCCTCCCAACCATTTCTCTGATCTCCAGATTTTTCTCCCCTTGCCACTTCGTAAGATCTGACCCATTTTCCTGCTCTGTGTGAATTTTTCCATTCTGGCTTCAGGTCAGGATTGCTCTGACCTTCCCGTAAGCTTCTTGGCCATTAGTCTACTTCACATTAGTCAAGTAGAATTTCTAGACTGAGATCATTAAAAACCGTTGCCAGTCCTGGATTTGAAATTCGAGAATTAATGATGTATGTGAACACCTGAAACGAGGTAAAATTTACAATTGCATTTGATGATAAGCCTAGTAAGGAATGTGTTTGTAGTGAAACATTGAAGTGTGAGGCACTGAACGCTATGTGTGGACTAAAATTAAGTATCACTTCCACTTCAGTATTGTAACGTTTGTGGCTATGATTTACTGAACACAGTTCCAAATACATTTGCAGCTCTAAGTTTCATTTGTTTTTAATTTTACCTGTTTCAGCTGACAGTGGAGAACTTAGTCTCTTGAAATAAACATTTACTAAAAACTGTTAAGGTCACCCTGGCTGGTGTGGCTCAGTGGATTGAGCACCAGCCAGCAAACCAAAGGGTCATTTGATTCCCAGTCAGGGCACAGGCCTGGGTTGCAGGCCGGGTCCCCAGTAGGGGGCGTGCAAGAGGCAACCACACACTGATGCTTCTCTCCCTCTCTTTTTCCCTCCCCTCCCCTCTGTCTAAAAGTAAATAAATAAAATCTTTATTTAAAACAACTGCTAAGGTCTATAATATCATGTAGGATAAAAAACTAGTGACCAGTTCCACAGAAAACAGGACTTTGGAACTCATAAGCTTTGAAACTGTGGTAGTGCCTTAAACCGCAAAAGCGTTTTATTGTCCCTCGTGACCCTGTGAGTTGACTGGACTCAGCCGGGCAGTTCTGTCCCTCATGCTGTCACCTGGGACTGCATCCTCTGAGCGGAAATGGCTGCAGTGCTCACTGGCTTGGCTCACGGGTGGGGCTGGCGGGTGGCTGGAGGCTCAGCCGGAGCCATGAAGCAGAGGGCCCTGGTTCTTCTCCCTACGGCCTTCCATGTGGGCTGTGATTCTCAAAGACATAGCTGGATTCCCTGACGGAGCATCCCAAGAGCCAGCATTCTAAGAGAACGAAGCGGAAGCCGCCAGTCCCAGCGCCTCGGCTTGGAGTTCTCAGAACACTGCGGGTACCGCATTCTCCTGGGAAGGCGGGTGCCAGTGTTCCGATGTCCTGGCGTCATCCGGGCAACAGAGGAAACCACAAACGGATAGGAGGCGCTAAGGAGGCAATGATGTGTGCTGCGATCTCAAGGGTGACAACTACAGAATAAGGAAATTAGACGTGTTAATAGAGCGGAACTAGAATAATTAAAATACTCAGTCCAATCTTAAAGCAATAAAATTTGACATGAATGATAAAAGCGTGTGGAAAAATTCCACATTTGAAAACGAAATAGCATATTACTAAGTAACTCAAGTTAAAAAATGGAAACTACAAAGGAAGCCAATCAAGATTTAGAACAGAGGGATATAAAAATTGCTTCATGTCAACACACCACAAAAGAAGTACATAATGACAATTGATTAGTTTAAAAGCGTTTATTAAGAAACAACAAAGTCTATTGAACTCAAGAGGCAAACCCAAAGCAAGAAGAAGAAAGAAAATAATAAAGATAAGGTCAACTCAGGAGCCAATCAGATAGATGTTGGAGGGGGAAATAAAGAGAAGATCCTTTGAGTCTTTGATTTCTTGAAGACAATTAAGGAGATGGATATAACTCAGATCAAGAAAACAAAAGTTGAGGTTGAAATCAATTACAAACCCGACAAAAGTCATATCTATATATATTCTTACAAGAATAAAATCAATAACCTTGATTATTGATTATATAATCAATAAACTTGAAAATTTACAGGACACGGTATTTTGGTTTGTGTTCTCCCTAAAGACCCTGACATAAGGATTAAAATGCAGGCGGCGTTTTGGGGACACGGTGGGAAGTGATACCCATGGGGAGTGGGGAAGCGAGACAGGAAAGGGAGCTAATCAAGCATGTTATCAAGCCAGTTTCCTTTGAAGCTTAATCCCATCGGGGACTCTGGGAGACATGCAGAGAGCATATCGAAGTCAGCCCACCCACGAGGTGAGGATGCTGCGGTTTAATTCGCTACCTCACTGCCTGTCTTTGCTTGCGGGCTGTTTCCAGGGGCGTCCTCCCTCCAGCACCTCTGGCTGGGCCTGTGCGTGGTCCGAGTGTGCCCCCAGCAGCCGGCCAAAGAAGCTCCAGGGCCTGGAGCTGCAGGTGCTCACAGTAAGCTGCCTTTGGAGTGGACGTGACTGCCTGGGATCATTGGTGAGGCACGGGCAGCTGCTCCTCCGGGTCACATGTGATTTCCCAGCACCCACTTGTGCCCCATTCATTCTGCCTCGCCACTGGTTCTTCAAAGTGGTGGCCGGTCATGATTTCTTAAACAAACAAACAAACAAACAAACAAAGTCAGCCCTGGCTGGTGTGGCTCAGTGGATTGAGCGCTGGCCTGCGAAACAAAGGGTCTCTGGTACAATTCCCAGTCAGGACACAGGCCTGGGTTGTGGGCCAGGTCCCCAGTAGGGGCACGCAAAAGGCAATCACACATTAATGTTTCCCTCCCTCCCTTTCTTCCGCCTCCCTTCCCCTCTAAAAATAAATAAATAAATAAATAAATAAATAAAATCAACTTTAAAAAAACAAACCTTAGAGCAGGGTCACTGGGATAAACCACAAGTCCCCCTACGGCAGCCGGCCCTTCACTGTGTGCTGCAGCTGATGAGCGTGGCCTCTCTCTTCCTCCACCCCATCCCTCATCTCCAGCCTGCACCTCGTCGATCTAAACTGATTGCTGGGCAGGGCGACATGCCTCTCTGAGAGGTCTGAACCCCGCTTACCAAACGCCCTTGTTATGCCTTTGTTCTTGCCCTTTTCTGGTGGTAACTAGGCACAGAAGCCCCGAGACCCAATTCAGCGACTCTCTGGCGTTCCAGACATACCCGTTCCTATTCGCAGCCTGCATCAGCACCGTGGCTCCCCATGACTGCTGGGGCCTGGTACCCCACCGACGGAGCAACTCATTTCTTTGCCTGCTGGTCTGTTGGCCTAAGGAAGCCCAAATGACCTGGTGGCAGTCACAGCTTTTGGCCAAGTGGAACTCTTACTGTGTGCCCTGGTATACACACTGCCACTGCCTGTCTCCCAGGAACATTCTTCTCCGGGAGACTGGCTCTGCCGCCACCAAATAAGCCCCCTGTGTCCCTAATGGTGGGGGACACAGCTTCAGATTTGAAATCAGCCCATCAGCCCATGAGTCAACGGCCAAAATGGACACTCCCAGGCTTATCCTATTTGAATCAACATCTATTATAAACAGTCCAAACAAAAACTATGTACAAGGATAGGAAGGCTATCTGAGCAGCAAATGACGTGTCTTTGAGTGTTTTGTTTTTGTTTCTATCTTCATCTAAGGGGCTGAGCTAAGTGAGCACCATTGCCACGGTGATTCTGAGGTTCTGTGTTGCTATGGGGATGGGATTACATGATTCAAATGCACAGCATGTCCTATTGCTAAGGGGATTACAGGGGTCCTCACCCCTCTATCCGGGCCTGCTTTGTCAGAGATATTAACCATGGGGTAGAATGGGCCTGGAGCCCCAGGGGCCAAGAGAGAGATGGGAAAATCAGCTCTGTGGGCGGTTTGCGAGGGAGTGAAAAATTCCACTTGCTGCTTGACCTCGATGGCCTCATGGTGGCAGCCAGCAGCATGGATGGTGTGGTCACTGGTGTCTTCAGAAAGCTCGTTCCAGGATAGGAGTCAGGGACTGCCGTTTCACAGGGGCCTGGCGGGATCATGGCTAGATGGCGGGCCAGGGGCCGCTGGCGAGCGGAGGCAGCTAGGGGGCTTGCGAGCCCGCGAAGGTGCTGGGCCCTTTCAGACCTGTGGTTCAAGGACGGGCCGGAGCCTGGGTAAAGGAGGCACAAGGGAAGTTTCTGGGACCATGGACAACTGCATATCCTAACAGGGTTTAGTCACGTGGGTGTATGCACTTGTGAAAACTCACCAAATTGCATGCTTATGTTCTGAGCTTTCACATCACATGTTAATTTTATCCCAATAAAACCAACAATTCAGACTAGACCGGGAGAAAGCCACCTCGGAGAAGCACAAGAGAGCAACCCTGGAGTGTCCAAAAACTTACTTTTCTGTGGTGAAGAGAGAGGCTGGCACGTGCTATGGCGTGTGTTGCCTGCTCTCCAGAGGCCGCGAGCGCGCTCTGCGGGCCCTTGACTCCCGTGCACGTCATCCGCCCCTGCTCTAGCCTCTCAGGGTGGTGTGTCACCTCGCTCTCCTCCCTCAGTCCCCGGGGGTCTTGCCATTCTCAGCGGCCCTCCTCCATTCCAGGACAGGGAAAGGCCTCAGGGGGCGCAGCGGGGTAGAAGTTAGGCAGGCAGGGCTCTTATCCAAACGCTGGTGCTCGGGGCTGCAGCTTCCCCAGGTGGCGCCTGGGGTGAATGGGTCTCACGAGGGGACAGAGCTCGCTGGGGGCGTGCTGGACGCGCGGGAGAGTGGGAGCCGCGCAGGGGAGGAGACGCGGGTGGGGTAGGGGCGCTGCCCGATGACGTAGGGCACGGGCATAAAGCAAGAACATCGGCACGCGGGCCTCCGTGGCTTCTGCAATATTTGGGGCGGGGAACAATAAAGGAACAGATCAGGTGGGGGCGTCTCAGGAGGAGGTGACCCAGTTGAATACCAGCTTGCCTCCTGCATCTCCAAGCGCTCTGCGCCTGAGCTCTCGGGGCCTCAGTTTACACCTCTGTGAGTTGAGGGCCACGGGCGTGGAACTGTGGAGGGAGAGAAGGGGGCCGTGGCGCAGCTACCAGAAGCGTTGGAGACGCCGCTGACCCTCCTGCAGCCTGGATTGTGCGGGCGGCCTCATTGCGACATTATCTGGCGTGTTTTCCTGTCGCCTCTTGTTTCCCTATAATTTGGTAGTTCAGCCCCGAGGCTTGGGCAGACGCAGGTTGTTGCCGTTTCCAAGATGACTCAGAGCTGATGTCGCGTGCAGCCGTAGAGGTGAACAGGGTGTCAGGTTTTCTCACGTATTTAAAAAGATGTCAGCGGTCATTGCCTAAGGATTCATTAGGGGTTGCCAAATGATGAATATTATAATTCTATTAATTCTTAATTTATTGATTCTCCCTTATCCATTATTTGATTACCCCATATCAGTTATTTGGTTACCCACCGGTACAATTTAGATACGGAAGAGAAGACAAATGTTTTATCTCCCCCCCTCCATATATATCTGCTTTCAAAATAATGATTTGGTCTCCTAGCATCTTCCAAAGGCAATTAATAAATATTTTTGACTGTGTTATCAAATATTTACATTTTTGTAATCTGATTTGTGAGACATGCTCTCTCCTTGTGTGTTTCTTAAAATGAATGAGATTGAGCAACTTTTCATATATTTAAAGAATTTGTCTTTCTTTTCCTGTGACCTGTCAATTCATGTCTAATGGGCATGCTTGCATAGGGTTTTGTCTTTCTCTAAGTTTAGGAACATCTTCTATATTACAAATATTAACCCTTTGCCTGCGATGTACATCACAGGTATTTTCCACAGGAAGTCATTTGTCTTTTTACTCTGGTCACAGGCTTGTATGCTACGTAAGTGTTTTCAGTTTTCATTCAGTCCAATGTGTTCATCTTTCCCTATTATTGCAAACAGATTTCGGGTCTCAGGGACGTTCTCACCGTTCCCAGTTACCGAGGAATTTCCCCAGCTTTTCTTCTGGCACTTGCATGGTTTCAGTTTTCATTTTACACTTAAATCTCTAACTCATTGGAAATTACTGGGTATTCGGCATGAGGAATCTATTTAATTCTATCACTGTCCATAGGCTGGCCCGTCACCCCAGCGTCGCACACAGAAAGTCCTTTATCCCTCCCACCGGCCTGAGACGCCGCCTTCGCCCAGCAAGCACTTGTCCTGCATCCACAGTTGGTTCTGTTTCTGGATTTCCTCCCCCTGCCTGTGAATGCGCCAGTGTCTCGTTTTGTGTCGATTTTTCATTGCATTTTTTTCCATTCCCATTAACGCCCCTTATACCCTCTTCCCCCTCCCCCCACGCCTTCTGCGACCCTCGCGCTGGTGCTTGCTCCGTCTCGTCCAAGTGTGTTTTTGCCATTTAGTATGCCTTGTAATTTTTTGTTGAAAGGTGGGTATGATGTACACTGAGTCCTCACTTAAGGAAGCCGATAGGTTCTTCGACTTCCAGCAAGACAACTATAATGAAAGCAGTTTTACCATAAGCTGATTGCTATAATGAGAATTAAGTTTCTACATCATCTCCTCAGCGTTATACCTAAATGACATTAAATGAAACAATGTTGTTTGAGGACCTGCTTGTACTGGGGGGAGAAAAAAACCACACACACACACACACACACCCCCCCAAAACACAACACCCTGCTGTACGGTGACCTTTAGCAAGGCGGGGTAAGGTGTGGGGTACGCAGAAGCGTTCACAGGGCCCACTCAGGAGCCTGTGCTGCCAGTTTCCCAGCCCCTCCCCCGCCCCTAGTGGCACCGCTCGGATGAAACCCCAGCAGGGCAGGCTCTGGTTAAGGAGCTTCTCCTGAGGGCAGCCCTCATTAGGAAGAACGGAGTGCTCAGCTGTGTTTCAGATGGAAGCAGGACGGGACTTTTCTCTCCTGGTCAAGCTCCCAGGGGTAAAATTCACCACAGTGTGGGGACCTCCCTGGAGCTTTTGACCCTCACACTTGTCCACTCTGGGCCTCCAGCAAGTTATCGATCACAGTCCAGAGTTTCCTACCCCAGACTGGTCCACATGCAGGCTTCTGCTCTGGTAAGTTGTGATTCTCTGAATCTGCCAGTTTGTCTCTCCCATTTTGGGGACGGCGGCTTGCCCTGTGACCTCACTTCCCTGATGGATCTAAGACTTGTTGAGCTTTTAGTTTGTAGTGTGAATAGAGAGGCAACTTCTAAGCTCCTTACAACTGCTGTATCATTTTAGATATCTAGTTGACTAGTTGGGGTTTTGGATAAGTGAAAACACAATAGTCTTGGGGAGAGTTAATCCAACCCTGAAGATGCCTACAAAAATATCAATTTTAATGGAGGACAGCACAGACTTCAGAAGAAGGCAGATTTTACTTCAGTACCTGACACCCACATAGTGGGACTGCGCAGGATTTTTTTTTAATCCTCATCCAAGGACATTTTTTTCATTGCTTTTAGAAAGATAGGAAGGGAGAGAGAGGGGGAAAGAGAGAGAGACAGAGACCGACAAACCCTGCCTGGTCGACTCCCACACACACCCTTACTGGAGGTGGAAACTGCAACCTAGGCATGTGCTCTAACCGGGAATTGAACCTGTAAACTTTTGGTTCCCAGGACAACGCTCAAACCAGCTGAGCTACACCAGCCAGGGCTGTGCAGAATTTTTAAAGTAAAGGGTAAGAGATTTAGTCGTTTAACTTTTTCTAGAAAGAGATTTCATTATGAGACATTGATTCCCTAGTTGAAGCCTGATGAGACCAAGGGTTCACATTATTGAACTACGGGGCTTTTATAATGTCTGCATTGTGATATTTTAACTGTGCCATCATTGGCTACTTGTTAAATTATTATTGATTGTCTCAAGGACGTATGGGGCTACTTTACTCCTGGGTAAGATTCCATATTGGGAAAGAGATTTGAGGCTGAACGTGAGACTCAGGGCCACTCCCCAGGACAATATTTCTCACAAGAAGGAGTGATAAACCCTGTTTTATAGTTGCTTTAGGGGTGCCAAGTCCCCCTCTCCAAAGGAGGTGCTGCTGGAACCCCATCAGTTCCCATAGACCATGGTCCAGGCTTCAACTATAGATGAAGGAAACAGATTCTACCTTGTAAGCTACGTACTCTGGATTCAAGTCGCTCGCTTTCTAAATGTCTAGTCTGATAAAGCTGTAACTCCTGGCCCAACTCACATAAACTACTTGGCTAGATTGAACCAGTGGTTTTCAGCTTGGGGCAATTTTGCCTCTCCCATCTCCCTGGTGACATTTGGCAACATCTAGAGAAGTTTTTGGTGAGAGGTACATATTTGACTTTTTTCTGGTTGGTCCTAACTTAGAAGTGGGGGCAAAAGTTAGGGAAGCTGTCAGTTATTGATTAAACCCCGGTGATTTAGGGCCAACTATTACAGAAGTTACTCTTTTGCCCTGGCTGGTGTGGCTCAGTGGATTGGGCACCAGCCTGCGAACCAAAAGGTTGCTGGTTGGATCCTCTCTCAGGGCACTGGCTGGGCTGTAAGCCAGGTCCCCGGTTGGGGGCGTGCAAGAGGCAGCACATCGACATTCCTCTTCCTCTCTTTCTCCCCTCTCTCTGAGAATGAATGAATGAATGAATGAACGAACGAATAATAAATATTTTTTAAAAGAAGTTACTGTTTAGCTTTATAGATTGTTCTAGAGATAGCAATCTGGCTTCCTGGGCTGTTTATTGTAGGTAAGGGTTTGGTTTCTCCTGGGGTAGGTCGGAGTACTGTTTCTATATATGGTCTGGCCATTGTCCATGTTGCATATTCAGAGGTACAGCTTCATGATCGCAGACATAATATTTAGGCAGTGTGTTCCCTGAGATTTGAGAACTATTTCAAGGATTTCTGCAGAATGAAAATATAGAGAAAGGCTGCCTCTGATTCTTCATCTGGGAAATGGGGATAATGATACAAATTTTGGGGATTATCACAAGGACTGAAGGGTAGGTCTTCACAAAAAAGAAAAAAGTCCCCTTAAGGACAGTGGAAGTTCTGGGCCAAGGCCTCAGACAGGTCCACGTTGGACTTGCAAGGCAGGGGCAGTCATAAGCTGCAAGCCACCCCTCTGGCCCCCGCCGCGGGGCTGTGAACAGGTCAGATATGGCGGAAAAACGCCAGGGCGACTGCCACCCAGCCTCCACGTGGAAAAGGGTTCGTTCACGGACCCCTCGCCCGCCCATCAGGGCCGCCACCGTACTCGGCTCCTGCCCAGTCCACGGAGCTGTGCCCACTGCCACGTCCTCCGCCACACCTGCCTCCACCGTGGCAGGAAGTGCCTTACGGCTTATCGGAAGTGCGTCGCGCGGAGGCTCCCGGGAGTTGTAGTTCCGCCCAAGTCCTGGGGTACCTACGCAGTGTTGGGAGGTCTCCGAGTGTGATCTGCGCACTTCCGGACCCCAGGCTGGTCTCGGGTGGCCAACACCTGGACCTGCTGGGTTCCGAGGCCTCCGTTGCACCTCGGATTGGCGGTTGCCTCTGCGTCAGGCTGTAGAGCGGACACGTGTGGCAGACTCCACGCCGCGAAGGGTGCTCTGTGCGGGGTCCGGTGGGCAGCTGCGTCTGACGTCTTCTGCCGGGGGTCGGGGTTCCTGGCTGGTTTGGGGCGGGGGCGCAGGCAAGCCAGGTCTTACTACTTCTCTGTCCTCCTGCAGCTCGGCCACGTCAGAGTTCACCATCTGCAGGGGACTTAGTGACAGCCTTGGCTGGGTGAGCTGGGGGCCAGCTCTTCCCCCGAATGGTGACCCCTGTTTCCCAGTGGTAGATGTGTTTCCGTCCCTAGACCCCGAGTTTATCTGCCCATCCAGGTCCACTCCGCTCAGGTGGCCAAGCCTCCTTTGGGCAGGAGGGACTGCTGAGGAAAGGACCCGTCTCTCCGACCCTCCTTCCTTGCGGTGGACCCCACATCGCAGCCCACGGTAGGCTCTGAGCTATGAAGGCAACGAAGGCAGGCTGTGAAATGATTGTGGTTTCAGGGATCTACAAGTGTCTGTCTTCGTTCGGCACACCTTTATTGAGTGTCTGGGTCAGAGTCCCAGGGAAGCACCGGGTCCCATCCTTGGCTGGGGTCCTGTGTAGCTCTGGGTCCCGTGAACACGAAAGGGCTCCCCAGTGTAGGTGCCCCGATGCTTGTCTTGGCTGGGTGAGTGGACCCAGGGAGGGAGGGAGGGAGGTCGGTTCCTGCCGGGGACGGCATGACGAAAGATCAGACTTAAAAGATGAGGATGAGCGGGAGCGCTGAGTTTGGCGCCACGGAGGAGCCCCTGGGAGGTGCAGCTGGAGGCGGCTCCGGGAAGTAGCTTCCTAGGGGGTGCAGACTGAGTCCTGTTGGTGCCTGACGCAGTTACATCTGTCTTTGGGTCAGACTGTCCCAGCGGTGAGTAGAGGTGGTGGCGGCTGAACTAAGGTAGCGAGGACAGTGAGTAGGGGACTGCGTCTCGGACTCGGGAAGCTGTGGCTGCCCTACCTCGGCGAGCGGAGGTGGGGCGGCGTGAGCGCGTCGGTGCGCGGGGCGGTGAGAGGCGGCGGCGCAGTTCCGTGTAGACCGTTAGGCTGGGGCACGGCGAGGGCGGGAAGTGGTGCGAAGATCATGGCTCTGTCTGGCTTTGATGCTTTCTGGACCGAGGTGGGACGGACTCGAGCTGGGGAGGCAAATGAAGTTGGAAGTGTAATTTTAAATCTTGACCAGGCCAAACGTATCAAAAATTTTTTTCCATTATGACTTGAACTTGGATGTTATTACAGGTTTTTCTTACTACGAAATAATTCTTTTTAAAAAACACCAAACTTCTATTAGTAACCCTATTCCATCTTCCCTCCTGCTGCAAGGAGGTCACAAGTCCTGAAATCGCTGTGCCCTTCTATGTTTTTATTTACTTACTAGGTATGAATGTAGCTGTAAACATTACATGTGGTTGTTTGGTCTGTTCATTACCTTTGCCTGTATCTTTTTAGGATTGTCTTTTTCTTATTTATTTTTAGCATTTTTTCATATATTCTAGGTACAAATCCATCTTGGCTTATGCATATTACAAAAATCTCGAACAGGATTTGATTGTTTCTTTGATGGGGATATTTTTGAGTGTGGATCCATTTCATTTTCTATTTAGTGGTTTATGCAGTTTTCTGTTGTTTTGTCAGTTTTGTAATATATATTTTTCTAGAAAGTTGCCCAATTTAATTTCAGTTTATGACATCCTATTTAGAGTAGTCTAATAACTTAAAAATACCTCTGCTGAAATTGTCTCCTTTCTCCTACCTAAATAGTGTATATATTTGCCTTCTCTTGTTTTCCTGATCAGTCATGCCTGAAGTTAGTCTATTTCATTAGTTTTAAATACAAACCAATTATTTTATTGCTGTTAATAATCCTTTCAAGAATTAATTTTAGTTTTTTGTTGTTTTTTTAGTTTGTTGTTGTTTTTTAAATTTTATTTATTTACTTTTAGAGAAAGGGAAAAGGAGGGAGAAAGAGGGGGAGAGAAACATTGATGAACGAGAGACACATCGATCGGCTGCCTCTTGTACACCTCCAAATGGGGACTTGGCCTACAACCCAGGCATGTGCCCTGACTGGGAATTGAACCAATGACCATTTGGTTCACAGGATGGCACTCAATCCACTGAGCCACAGCAGCTGGGGCTTTTTAAAATTTTTTATTGGGGCACAATTTCAGACTTAAAGAAAAGTCACAATGGTTGGTAGACCAGTACAAAGAATTCCTGAATGCCTTTCATTGAAATTCTAAAATTTGGGATGTCATCCCAAATACTAACATTTTACCACATATTTTATGGAGAGATTCAAGGGATTTCAGGGCTGACTAAGGGAAAGATGGAAGCATGAGGTGACAGGGGCACACACAAGCTCATGGCAGGGCGGGGGTGCCCCGGGAGGTATGAGATCCCCCAGGGGCTGGCGCCTAAGGACCACTTCCCAGAGGGAGGAGGACAAGAGAACCCCCTGGCACCTCTGGGTCCGAGCCCCGTGGGGTGGCTGTAGCTTTGCGGGCAGTTCTACCTGTGGCTGACCAGCACTGGGTGCAGCTTCACGGAGCGGGCAAGGCAGGCAGGTTCTAAGCGACTGCGAACTGGCTGCTCTTTGGGCTGTGTTTAGGACATGCCCATTCGCCATTCCCTTTGGGGCTGCCGGTCTTTTGAGCTTTGGTCTCAACCAGCTGAGAAGAAATGAACGGCCTGGGGTCACTGTGCAGAGCCATTTTCCTTCCGCCCAGTTACACAGCAGCCTGCTTTATCCATCTCTGCCTCCACGCCGTGCCTGCGTGTGCGCCCAAGCCCCTTAAGGTGCACTTCCCCAGCACGAGGACAGGCTGTCACCGCGGCACGGTACAATCACGATCGAGATCAGGAGTTGCCCGTTGATGCGGTGCCTTGATCCGGCCCACGGATCTCAGGCAGACGTCGCTGGCCATCCCAGCAATTCCCTCTTCTTGCTAAAGGAATCTCAGACCACACATCGCAGTTTTTCCAACTCTCTTTAGTTTCCTTCACTCCATAACAGTTCCCCAGTCCATTGTCTCTAAGGACACTTACGCTTTGAGGAGTATAGGCCAGTTGTTACACAATGATCCTCAGGTTTCATCAGGAGTAGATTCAAGTAAAATATTTGTGTCAGGGTTGTTTTGTTTTTTGTTTTGTTTTGTTTTGACCAGCTCTCTCATTTCTTTGGTTTCTTCTTTTTAAACCTCTGTTCCTACTTGTTTCTTTCCTTTCACGTATTCTGGGTTTACTCTTTTTTTCTGTGCTCACCTCCTGAGTTGAACGTCATTAACGTTCAGTTTTATTTAATGCATATATCTTAGAGCTATAATTTTCCTTCGAGTGTCTGTGTGTAATTATCCACCAATTTTGATAGGTAGTATTTTTGCGGCCGTCATAAATATTTTTGCATTCTTTTTATTATTTTCAAGTCCTGTTGCTTTTAGATTCAGAGAGAAGCATCTATGCAATGTTGATTTTTAAAATGTTTGCTGAGGTTTATTTCTTAGCTGACTTGTCAATTTTATAACTACCCCAAATGTGCTCAAAAAGAAAGTATATTCTCTAATTATCAAGTACATTCTTCTGATTCAATAGCTCAAGCTATGAAGTTATTCACATGTCACGCATCCTTATTTTTCTTTTGTATCCTAGGTAGCCATTTCTAAAAATACCCCCTAGAATCTTTCCCTGTGGCCGAAAGCTTGTCGGTTTCTCCCGTTTGCGTCAGTGTTTGTTGTCCGTGTGTTTGAGCTGCATATGCATTGTTTGCATTTATTGGTGACCCAGACCTAAGATGGGGTTGGCTCCTGGTCCCTGCTCTGTCGCTTTGTCTCTTTGCAGTGGGTTGTTCTTTCTTGCTTTTTGTACGTCTCATTTTTTTTTTTTTTAACGAATTCCGGACACTGTGTGCCAGCCAGAAGAGGCTTCACCTCGGCTGCCCCTGTGTGTGGGCTGCGAGGGCAGGAGGTTGATTGCGTGGAGACTGATCAGGAGTTGAGTGGGCTGGCATTTGTTGTTGCTATGGTTACCACCAGGCCACTGCTTTCTTCGCATCTCACCGGCATTGCTCTGTGCACTGAGTGGGCTGATTACCGTTGCCACCAGGGCGCGGGCTTCTCCTCCTGATGCCCCCCCTTGCCCCTCAGTGTTGGCCGGCCTGGTGGGGGAGGGGCAGGGTGCTCTTTCTCAGGCTCGAGCAGCCTCTGGGTCCCTGAGTCTCAGGGCTGGAGCTTGTGGGGATGCTGTCACCCCCCACATGGCAGGAGGCTCTAAAAGTGCAAGCCAGGACATAGGCCAGCCCCTGACCTCCCCCTGCCAGACGCGGCAGGTCTTACCTGGGCTCTGGGACCCACACGGTTGGCCCTTCCCAGAGCAGCATTGGGCTTTTGTTCCTCAAAAAGAACTTTCTGGAAAGATGACACTTCAGGTGTTTCCCAGGATGGCAGCCGCTCCCCTCCTCCAGACCGGCCCTACCCCAGGAGTCTGTCTCTGGCCAGCGCCAGCCCTTACCTCCCTCCTGAGCCCGCAGCGGAGGACTGTGTAGGGTCCCTAGGGCCACGTAGCAAATTACCGCACGTTTAGCGGTATAAAGCAACACTCTTCTCTGAGCTCAGAGTTCTGCGGGCAGCAGCTTGGGGGGCCATGGCTGGGCTCTTTGCTCAGGTCTCCCAAGACCAAAATCCAGTCAGATGGGCTGGCCTCCCACCTGGGACTCTCCTCCAGGGGGACAGTCTGCTTCCGGCTCATTCAAGGGCTGACAGCCGGTTCCTGCCAGTGTGAGGCCCGACGCCCCGAGTCCTCGCCGGCTGCCACCTGAGGTCCTCTCCCAGCTCCTCCTCGCACAGTGTGTCCACTGTCAAGGCCAGAAACGGGACATGGGAGCCATCTTGTGTTCACTCTTTCTGACTCTCCCTTCTGCCCCGACTTGCTTTCTGACTCAGAGGTAAAGTGAAAGTGTCCTGCTGATGTCTTCATGCGAGTCTCACCGCGTCGTCTGTGTATTTTCAGGTGTTCTTAGTGTCTTTGCAGAGGCTCAGAATCAGACTGTAGCTGAGGGGCTCAGTCCTATCTGCCCATTCAAGTTCACTCTGCTCCCCAGAGTCGGAGCTGAGCGCGTAGCTGAGGGTAAGTTCTCAGCAGGAGAGCAGGGCTCAGCAATGTTGGCCCCGGGCCTGGAGCCCCGGGAGCCCCAGGAATAGAGAAGTGTCGTGAAGGAGGAGGCCCGGAGGCCAGCAGCGTGCTTTGGGCGGGGGCTTCGGCAGGGCAGCGTAGGGTAGGGCCGCAGTTGGTCGCAGTATGGGGCAGCCTCCAGAGACGCATCTTAAAACAGCCCTGGGCCGCTTGCGGACAGAACGGTTCTGGGTGGTGCCATCACATCAGGGGACCCTCTAGGATTCGGGTTAGGGAAGTTGTACCCGGCGGAGCGGCGGCTGGAAGTCAGACGTGGAGGGCAGGGATCCCTGGGACGCAGGACGGCCTGGACCACTGAGGTCCCCCCACCCCTGTGCGCGCTCATTCCCTGCTGCCCGGGGCCAGGAGGTCTAGCTCATCCATCCTGCTGTCACCTCCATGTGTCACTACTTGTGGTGCAAGAACCACCTCTAGTGAAGCCAAGGCACCAGAGTTGCTTTCTTAACCTGAGAGTATTTCATTTTTCCTTCTCCTGTTAAAGATGGAAGACAGTGGGCAACAACGGGCGTGAGGAGGTGCTCACAGCCACCCAGCTCACCAGAGGCGCGGCCCACGCGAGCCCCCAGGGCTCCTGTCCCGCAGGTCCTGCTGGGGGCCCCTCCCCCAGCCACGATGCCCCCTCAAAGCCCACCGCCTCCCACCTCCACCCCTTCCCACCTTCTCACCGGAGACTTCCTCTCCTCCAGGGGAAGGGCTCTGATAGAAGGTTGCGGAGAGAAAACCCACAAAGATGGCATATGTATATTCTTCTGAAATATTTACACATTAAACAATGAGTGTGTTTATTGTTTTAAAAAATAGGAAATGCCACTTTGTAAAAACAAACCAAATCCTACCACGCAGGGGTAACCATTGTTAACATTTTGTGTGTTTTCTACGGAAGTGTTCCTTATATGTTTAGGAAAACCCACTCCTGCGCAGAGGTTGATGTTTCCAAACAGGAAATGCAGGAAGTGTCCCCACCCCCTGCATTTCACCCCTGCTCTCTCGCGTTTCCTGGGGCTGCAGCCACAAAGCACTGAGGCTGAGGGGCTTACCGCAGAAATGTAGTCTCCCGTAGCTCTGCGGGCCAGAGGTCCGAGGTCCAGCGGCAGGCAGGGCTGGTGCTCCGGGGGCCGGGAGGGAGGGTCGGCTCGAGGCCACTCCCAGCTTCTGGAGATTCACTGCGATCTTTGTGGCTCCTTGGTTTCTGCAGCATCGTCCTGATCTCTGCCTCCGTCTTCATGTGACATTCTCCTTGTGCCTGTCTGTGTCCAAATGTCCCTTTTTCACAAAGACACAGTCACATCGGATTAGGGCCCGCCCTCAGGACCTCATGGGCACTTGATCATCTGCAAAGACTATTTCTAAATAAGGTCACGTTCGGAGGCACTGAGGGCTAGGACGCCCATATATATTTTCGGGAAAACGCAATTCAACCTGTAACACCTCCCTACCAGGATGATATGCAGAGAAATTGCAGTTACTCAATCACTTCAGGTTATAATGAAGAACAGTCTCCCCTGACTTGTCAACAGCCTACCGAACATTTCACGCGCATGCGCAGTTCAAACTTCTCCCTCCTCCCAGCGGAGCTGGAGTCGAATCTCTCCAGGGGAAGGCCCTCCTCCTTGACGCTTCCCTCTCATTGGACTTTTTCTTTCTCCTCCCGGATCAGGGCATGCGGAGGGGGAAATACGGTCATGCATCTCTTAACAACAGAGGGGCACAGTTTCTGAGAAACGTGTTATTAACGGATTTCGTGACTGTGCAAACATCATAGTGTACACTTCACACACACCTGCGTGGTCCAGCCTCCCTCCCGCCTAGGCTGCGCGGTGCAGCCTGTCACTCCTCGGCTACCTGCAGCATGTTCCTGTACGGAACAGTATGAAATCAATGAGTCACGTGTTTCCATGCAAGACGATGACAGTTACGCCCTCGAGAGAGGCGGTAAATACGAGACGGGCGAGGCTGCCAATGCAACAGGCGAACTTACAGCGAACTTTTTTTTTAAGTACACAGAGTGCATTCTAAAACAACGGAAGAGTAAATACATAAACCAGCAACATTGTCATCTATTGTCATGATCAAGTACGTGCTGCACTTTGATACACCTAGCAATGCAGGTCTCTCTATAGCAGCATCCCCACGAACACGTGAATGATGTGTTCCTAGGATATGACAGCTCCGAGGTCACTAGGTGACAGGAAGTTTTCAGCTCCATCATGCTCTTAGGGGACCACTATCACATATGCAGTCGTCATTGACTGAAAGGTCGTTATGCGGTGCATGACCGTAGGGGCAGAGGAGCACAGGTTTCTCCTTGCCTGGCGCTATTTGTAGCTCTCACTGCCTAACCGTGGCTGCCCTCAATTATGCAGGAGGCCACGCGATGGCTGATGGCCATTTGTGGGGCACACAGCCTGCGACAGCAGCAGGGGCTCCCTAGAAGACTTTGTGCACACCCTGCTCTTGGCTGCGCGGTGCCCCCCACCCCGGGCGGCATTCCTCGCCCAGCAGGCGGCCTGCCCAGTCACTGTCCCGGCAATGCGGTTCAGGCCCACTCCGCTTCCTCGCCACCTCTTGGAATTTGCATCCTTGTTCCAGAAAAGGCACACAGTACAGGTGTCTCTCGCTCCTGTCCCCTCTCCTCGCCTGGCCGCCACGGGTGGCTTTAACTGGCTTCTAATATCCAAGTTCCTCAGCTGTGAAGCTGGCACCTGTTTCTGGGTTCTCCCACACCCCAAACTTTCTCAGACGCGCTCTCGTGTTTCGCTGCTGTGCACCTAGGAGTTTCTGCAGCTGAACACACATCCAACCTGGGGGTGCGAGGTTGCCGGCCCACTTTTTGCAGCTCCATCCCGTCTCCGTGGACAGTTCCCTTGGAGGCCCCTCTCAGCTCAGGAGGGAGGACAGCCCACCCGACACTCCTTCCGAGGGGATGGCTCTCCTTCAACTGCTTCCCTCAAAGGGAGGGGTCGGCTAGGGGATGCCCAGCAGCTGCTCCTTAGAACTTGGAGGGTTTGGGGTTTGGCCGAAACTCCCAGGCTCCTGGGGGAATCCCACCCACCCACCTGGTACCCATCTGTGAGTCATAATGCTTCTGAAGCTGCTTTTTTCAGTTCTGATATTGCTGGGAGAACTTCCCGTGTCAGATATTTCTTCCATAATATTTTAAGTTGATTCATATCTTGGCATGCTTTAACTGTATCTTGGTTTATTAACCGGTCTTTTATTTTTAAGCACTTACGTGGTCTGATTTAAAAGAAAAATACCCCACCCCCTTCAGCACTCTTGCTGAAGTCCCTGTAATTCTAGAGTTTAGCGTCTCTGCAGAGCTCCTGGATCAAACTCCAGGGCGCCTCTCTCCTGCGCAGGAAACAGACCTAAGACCCACCTTGTGTTTGCTGAGGAGACAGGTAGGCCTGGGGCCCAGGACAGGCCTCCAGTCGCAGAAGAGTTGCCCCTGAACCTCCGTGTTCCTCCCAATGCAGCCAGATGAAGGGAGAAGGAGGGTTCAGGAGAAGTCATCAGATCTTGTCCCATATTTGGTAAGTGGCAGAGCCAGACCAGGACCGCCCCCTGGGCAGAGGTCAGGTATGGCCAGGACAGCTCTTAGTAAAAGGCGGTGTTGGCAAACGGCAGCTACGAGAGGAGAAACGAACGAAACTCAGCAGGGTCCACGGACAGTGTTGGGTGCCCCTGGTGAATGGGGCTCCACATGGCTGGGCTAAGCCCCCTTAAACAGCCTTCACAAACGCATTTTATATTTCCCTGGGAATTTCCTCAAGACCAGGGCAGGACTGGTGATAGAGGCTTTGGGTTAGAAGATCAGTAGGTTACAGATATTTTAAAAATAACTTTTCACAGATGATCATATACTGAATGCCCATTTCTCATAGAAAAGGGTAAAAAATTCGCCTCAGCGCAAAGAAAAAAAAATGTAACGGTCATGATCCAGCTACACAAAGCAAACTGCTCGTAGGCTTTTGCCTCCGTCACCTGAGAGGTCATTCTGTACGTGTGCATGAGTGCGCGCGCGCGCGCGCGCGTTGGGGCGGATGGGGTTCAACCACCTTTTACAATGATCAGTGTGATGTTTTAATAAATGGTTTTCTATGATTCCATTTTTTTGCTGCAAAATGTTTATTTCCCTTTGGATGTAGTATATTCATCTCACTAGTGTTCTATAACTGAATATTTAGTTACTTCTGTTTTTATAGAGTTTTACCAAATTTGTAATAAATAACTGGCCACTAAATCTTTGCCCGAACTCATGACTGTTTTCTTCAGAAAAAAAAAATTTCTAGTGAGTAAATTTGGAGCGTAAGGGTGGGCAGAGGGTAGTAAATTGCCCATTAATTACTAACACACGGAGGTGTGTGTTCATTACTTGCAAAAATCCAGGTTCGAATCTCCCGGTCGCGTTCCAAGCTGAGGGGGTCCTTGGGGCCAGCCTGCCCGTCCACGCGGGGGCAGTGCAGCCGCAGATTCCGGGCGGAGGCCAGAGGGAGCTGCCTGACGCCCTCCCCTCCCCCGCCCCCGTCTCTGCCTCTGCAGGTGTCCGCTTCTCCCAGACCGGCAGCTGAGCGCCATGTGCCAGGTGAGTGTGGCCTTTCTTTCTACTGCTTGCTGTTTAACCGTGGATTTCAGGTTGCTCATGAAAATGCAGCCAGTAAAACAGAATGCAAACAGAAATCAGGATCAGTGGCAAGATGGAGGGGAAGGAAGGCCAAGGCCGCGGGAAGGGTGGGCGGATGCCGACGGGGCTGCCGGAGTTGTTGGCTGCCCTGTGAAGTTCTGCCTGGCATTCCTGGCACTTAAAAAAGACAGAGTCCATCCCCTATGTGACGTGTGTGGTCTGCCTGGGACAAGCCTGTCACGTCTCAGGGGAAATCCAGCTTTGGGGGTGCTTGGAGATCGGTGTGATAAGTCTGGTCTGTGCGTGGCAGCAAGGGGGCCCCACGTCAATGAAGACATTGAAGCAGACGCCGCGGCGAGTCTCCTGTGACTTCCTTTCGGGGTGAACAGTGGATGCCACACCAGCACAGAATCCTGTGACCACAGTTGCCGAGGGTGGGCGTGAACAGCCTGGTGTGGTTCAAGCTGACCTAGATACAACGCCGCATCCTCTGCAGGAATGAGTGCTAGCGCGCCCTTCCAGTTACCCGTAGCTTGCCGGGTATGATGCACACTTTGTGCCCAAATTTTTGAGGGAAAGATAAGGATGTGCACCATAGGCGGGTATAAGGATTTCACACCATGGGTATAGTAATCCCGTGTATAATGTGCACAATACGGAGGGTGTGCGTTATACCTGGCAAAATGCGGTATTTTCCCAATAACTGTCGTCACAGACGGAGAGTGAACAGCTCCCGGTTTCGGTCCTCGGCGGGGGCAGGAGGGCAGCAGTCTGGCCTTTTCCCCTGAGTGGTTGGTGGCGGCCACCCCTCGGCTCAGGACTTAGGCCGCGCCCACCTGCCCTCAGCCTCCCACGCGGCCTTTTCTCACCCCGTCGGGTCGTCTCCGGCAGACCTCAGCGCGGTCCTTCGCCATCAGCCTGTCTGTACCTTCACGTTTCTCTGTCCCCAAGCACACCCTCCCCCGGGCTCTGCGGAAACAGGAACGGCAAGTGCGCTGCGCAGAAGCTATGAGCCAGGAACCCCGCTAGGCCTGGTTTAGCACAAAGAATCGGGGCAGCAGTCTGCACCCATGGGATGTGCGGGTATGCAGCTGGGACTTGGAGACAGTGACACCCAGAAACCCAGATAGCACCAGGAGTCTCCTTTGTCCTCTGTCCCTGTGACTTCCTTCTGTCATACTGACTTCGTCCGTGAGGCCAGGCATAGGATGCCCAGTGGCTCCCACCCCTCAGATAAATCTCGCCATGGAAAGGGTCCAAGTGCCCGCTCAGAGAGGATGCAGATGGGTCCAGCTTAGTCCAGGGCAGGGCTGGGGGGCTGCGCCTGCAGTTGCGACCCTCCGGGGCACCACATGCTTCAGCGAGACTGTGAGTCCCGGGTAAGGCCAGGCCTCAGGACAAACTGCGCAGCTGTCTGGTCCCAGAAGGGACGCAGTCACAGGGTCTTGGTGTCCAGCTCAGGACCTGTCTTGATGGGAGTGTGTGTGGCCAATAAAGCTGGGACTCTCTGGACATTCGCCACCAAAAACTTGGGGGCAGGGCCAGCGTGAGAGGTGGGAGGCCAGGTGGTAACTCCGCAGGCTTCTCAGAAGAGAAAGCCGACCGTCGAGGCAGAGGTTCCGTTTGGTGTCTTTTGGGAAGCCCTCGCTTCGCAGGGAACCAAGTCTCTTGGGGAACCTCGCTCTCTCAGGGCCGTCTGCAGTCAAGGTAATGACAATAAAAGTTTTAAAACTCCATTTGTTGAGCACTTCTGTGCCGGACTGTGTTTTTCATGATCATTTCCAGAATAATCCTGTGAGGTCGATATGAACCCTTTCTCCCGTTTTACAGACCAACAACCAGAGGCTAGAGACAGGAAGAAGTTGCCTGCGATCTCACAAATGGGGGCGGGCTGGGGTCTGCATGCAGGCAGACAGACACAGGCCTGGACCCCAGGGGCGGCACTGAACTGTAGCTCTATTTGCCAGCACCACATCCGCAGCAAAGAAACCCACCGCCCTGGAGCCAGCGGCCCAGCCCCGCTGCAGAGCCAGCCTCAGGCCCGCAGCCACGCCCACCAGCCCCACCCCCTCCCCAGCCCTATCAGGATGCCCGGCGGTAAAGCCCGGAGGGGTGACGGCTCCCTCACACGCCGGTGCCGGGGCAGGGCTCCGACGATCATGAAACACGGGGCGAGCACAGCGCCCCCAAGGGCCCCGAGTAAAGGCCCCGTAGCGCAGGCCCTGAGAAACAGACCCCTGTGAACTGCGTCTTGATAGGAACAACCTTGCGGCCTCAGAACCCGCTGTTGATGTTCCACGACTGCTCCCACGCGACCCCCGGGGAAGCTGGGCTTGACATTAGTCGCTGAGTCGGACTGCCATCTTCGCGTCCGTTCTGCATTTACTGCCATCACAGCTTAGCGCGGCCTTACTCTTCAGCGGTCTCCTCCACCATCTCCTTCCCCGGGACTCTTAGTCCAGCGCAGCGGCCGCGCTGCCTTCAGCTTTTGACCCCAAGCACCAGGCAGAAAGCCAGGAACACCTGCAAGAGATGCCTGTTCACTGAATGAATGAATTCCATTCATTCCATGGAAGTGAGGTCTTCTTTTAAAAAAAGATTTTATTTACTTTTTTTAGAGGGGAAGGGAGGGAGAAAGAGAGGGAGAGAAACATCGATGTGCAAGAGATTCGGTTGCCTCTCACACCCCCGCAGCTGAGGACCTGGCCCACAGCCCAGGCGTGTGCCCTGACGCGGAATCAACCAGCGCCCTCCTGGTTCCCAGGTTCGCGTTCCATCCACCGAGCCGCACCAGTCAGGGTCAGAAGCGACATCTTTTCTAATACTTTTTCTCTCTCCCACAAATGTACAAAGGTGGGGACACGCTAGGTTTCTACATAACTTCCCATGGGGAACCCGACCCGGAGGTGGTACAACCCACCTGCTCGACACCTCACCCCAGCGCTCAGGGCGGAGCCGCCAGGCTCATCGGGACGTGCTCTTGCAGGGGTCTTTGTCATTCAGCGACGTGGCTGTGGGCTTTACCCGTAAGGAGTGGCAGCAGCTGGACCCCACGCAGAGGACCCTGTACCGGGACGTGATGCTGGAAACCTACAGCCACCTGGTCTCCGTGGGTGAGGAAGCCCCCCGTACTCCCCAGTCACATCCCAGCTCCTTCCTTCCCTCTGTGATGTCAAACCGCCCGAGCACCAGCAGTGCTTGGCCTTGTGGCTCAATTGTCAAAGAGTCTTGATCTCCTCCCACCTGGATTATTTGTGAATTTACCTCCCAAGAGAAACAGCTCTTCTCTGGCTGAGAGGTAAATGGCCCCTGTGTGGCCTGAATGTCCTGCTTGTGTAGGTGGCTCTGGCGGCTCAGCATAAACTCTGTAACTGTTGTCATGAACAGGGTGTCACGTCACCAAACCGGCTGTGATCTCCAGGTTGGAGCTGGGGCAAGAAGCATGGACGGAGGAGGAAGAGATCCGTGGGTGGAGCGTCCCAGGTGAGGGGACCAGCCCTCAGGGGGACCGTGGACATAACACTTCCAGGTCACAAAGCAGAACCTTGGGTTTTTCCTGTGTCAGGCAACTAGTCCTAAAAGGCTGGGGTCTTTCCAAGCAGCTCTGGACACTTAGCCCAGGAACCTGGGATGCCCGAATGGTCCCGCTGCCTGCACGTATCACACGTCACTGTGTGGTCACTCTCCTTTCCTTGGACTTTAGAGAAAGAAAAAGTCCATGGTTATTTCTCCTTGTGCGTATCCCACCATCTCCGCTTCAGACCTCGCTTGCTCAGGTTTTCTCTGGACTCTTCATTCTCACACTTTTCCCCGCGGTTATGAAATAGGCTTCCTCATGCAGCCAGGGATTCCATAGATTTGCCCTCCTTTAAAAACAACTCTTATCTTGTGCCGCTCATTTTTGTTTTAGTTGTTTTTCTGTCCCATTGAAATGCCTCAAAAACTAATTTACTACCTTGTATAGGACTTTAAATCTGTCTTCTTTCAAAACCATGTAATACGGTCTCATTTTGTCTCATAAGTTATAAATGAAGCTTCCTCTCCATCCTGTCAAACCTCGTGGGGAAAAGTATTTTATTTGTCCTTATTTCTTTTTCTTCTTTTTTTAATCATTACCCAAGGATCTGTTTATTGGTTTTGGAGAGAGAGAGAGGAAGGGAGAAAGAGAGGGAAACATCCATCCGTTGCCTCCCTCATGTGCCCTGACCGGGATGGAACCCACAGCCCTTTGGCGTATGAGATGACGCTCCAATCCACTGGGCCACCTGGCCAGGGCTGTCCTTAGTTCTGTAGGACTCCCGTAGGGGACACTGACTGCCTCTTCCTCGCGGGACAGGGACGCTGTAGCAAGCGTTTGTTCAGGGCAGCGGTTACTAATCAGGGGTGCACCCCGGAATCACCTGGCAACCTTTAAAACTACCCGCTGGATGGGCCCCCGCCCAGCCAGTCCTGAGGGGAAAACCGCAGCCACTGGTTTCATCTCGTAGGGAGCACAGCTCGGGAAGCAAATGTTTCTAAGCAAAGGAGTTCTGCGGCCACGTTGGGTCGGGGTGCCCGCGGTGAGACAGAGGTACAGCGTGTGGTTTAAAACATAAATGAAGGAAAAAGCAAATGAGCATCTAAGCGCAGGGTGACGAATCCAACATTTAAGATTCTCAAAGCAGATCCCACAGGCCTGTGGACACCAGGAGGCCTGGAGCCATCAGTGCGGGGCTGGTTGGCTGCGGGGTCCGTCAGACACGGGGAAGGGACACATGAAGGTTTGGCTCTTGGCCAGGTTTGCTGTCCAGGTTTACATCTGGAGTAAATGGTCACCGAGCCATCAGACGCCAACGGGGATCCCCCCGGGGCAAGGCGGCCTGCGCTCTGTGCCCTCAGACAGGACACCAGGCCAAGCTCTGGGGCCCATGAGCGTGCCCGGCTGCGGCGTGGCCTTGCAGAGCCGGAACCTCCGCCACCCAGTGAGGGCGTGGTGCTCCGTGGGAGCAAGTCAGCTAGTGACTTTGTAGGCGGAAGGAAGGACAGATCCGCGACCTGGGGACCCGGGGAGGGAACTCAGACCCGGTTTGACCTCTTCCAACCTGAGTCCTTTGCTCATAATCCCTAAACCCTCCTCTCCCGATTCCTCCCGGAGCCCTAGTCTTTCTCCCATCCTTGCTAATACTTCTTACCCACCCTCATCTCCGTGCTGACCTCCTGCTTCGTTTCCCCTCACCTGGGGATGCCTGGGATGACCCGTGGTCGCACTGGGAACTTCCCTGCTCTGCAGTCAGTAAGTCACCCGGGAGGCGTGAGAGGGCGCGTGCCACGGGAGCCTCCTCACCACGGGCACCCGCGAACGCCGCGGCCCAGGCCCGTCCTCCCCGGCGGCTGGCCCCTCAGAACCGCGCCAACCCAGCCTCCCGCTCGCTCTCTCTCTCTCACCATCCCCCGTGTGCGTGTGCGTTCTCCCAACGTGCTTGTCAGGCCCGTGAACAGCAAGGCTGCTTTTATTCATGGCCAATGTTTTATTCCTATTTCCAGTATTTCATTTTTCCTTTTCAAAAGCCAAGGGACTGGGAGGTGTTTGTAACCAGATTTGTATTATTTAATCCGGGCAACTAGATTTGAAACTGCAAACTTAATCCTCCTTTCAAATGTTTCTGAAGAAATTTCCTTCCATGATGTGATCCCAGAAGCGTGACAAGCGTGTGTCCTTTTTTTTCCCCAGCCGAAGTCTCGCAAGTTGATGCCCAAGCAGGCGGACAACGGGAAGAGCAAGACAAACCTGGGAGGCAAGCCGCATTCCTAGACAAGAAAGGTTTGACCCAAAAAGGGCTCCATGAATGCAATGCAATGGAAAAAGACACCAGTCAGAACGCAAACCTTGTTCCTCCGAGACAACAACAGGTCCATAGGTGTGACTCTCGTGGCACGAGCTCGCAGCATGACGCGGACGTCAGGCCTAATGCTTACCTGGCCAGGCGGAGATTCAAGTGGGACGGACAGGGGAACCTGCTTCTCTACTCTAAGCCTGAGCCTCCCTCTCCTGGGGCGCCGCCACGTGGCTGTAACCAGTGTCCGAAGGCTTTTAGCGACCGCCCGGCCCTTCACGGCAATGAGGGAGCCCACGGCGGGGAGCGCGCCCACGAGCGTACCAGATGCGAGGAAGCCTTCTCCCATAAAGCAAAACTCCTTCCAGCTCCAAGCATCCACAGAGGCAAGAAACCCTACGGCTGCGCGGAACCGGGGGGCAGCCCCAGGGCAGGCGTGCCTCCGCAGACGTCAGGGAAGTCGCAGGGAAGAGAAACCCGGGGGAAGCAGCGCTTGTGCTAAATCGCCCCCTCCCTGCACGCGGGATGGTTCTCGGTGGCGAGAAGCCTGATAAGCGAAGTGTTCGGAAGGCGAGAAGACCTCCTCCAACAAGCCCTGTCTCATCGACATCACAGATCTCACCCAGGACAGCAACCCCACGGCCGCTGCCAAGAGCGCCAGGAACCTTGCTCCCGGCAGCCCTGCCTCATCACCCATCGCAGAATCCACGCCCTGCGCGGGCGGCGAGGACGGCCGGGCCTCCTCCCGGGACTCGCGCCTGATGACACACGAGAGAGCTCACGTGGGCAAGGAAACCGTCCCCAGGGGGCAGACACCACGGAATCCGCACAGGGGGGAGGCTGTCGGATGAAGGGAGGGGGTTTTTATCCAGACGTCTCAGCACATCTAGGAGGGGAAACCCATGGCGTGCTGCGTGGAGAAGCCTTCAGCGAGAAGTCCCGCCTCGCTCACCCTGTGCAGAAGCTCATCCCAAGGGGACATTCTACCGATTTAGAGACTTGGGAGAAGTCTGTTCTCTGAAAACTAACGCTAGGGTGGAAACGATGCTGTCGCAGGGTGTCCAGCCCACGGCCCAGGATGGCCACGGATGCAGCCCAGCACAAAATCGCAAATTTACTTAAAACCTTTTTTTTTTTGCTCATCAGTGTTCACTAGTGTTTGTGTATTTAATGTGTGGCCCAGAGACACCAAAAGGCTGGACACCCCTGCAGCTAGAGAGATATATTTTTATGGAATAGATTTAATTATAAAGTGTATCTGTACCTATATTAACTGTGAATATTGCGCTTTGATATATGTGAATAAATTAAACCATTAAGCAAGAGATCTAATAAGCATTAGGACAATCCCACAGCTATATAGGGGTTATGTTCCTGAGGATGTACAGGAAAAGAATTTTATTTATTTGTGAACTTCATTAGTAATTGAACATAGTTGAGAATTTGTGGACATACTCCCCATAATATATAGAATGACATCTATCTTTCCACACGGAATCACAGTCTTTTGTCTTTGTGATATGCATTATAACTGGAACAACGTGAGTTTATTGTTAAACCAGAGGTCCCCGCACCGTACCCCATGCCATTTGTGGGTTTTTGTCTGTCTGTTTACTGACAAGTGTTAGAGAAGCCCACTGCTCATGACATCTGACAACCTCTCAATCACTAGTTTGTAAGTTACATTTGTGTGACACGTGTGACCTCCCTCTCCCCGCAGTGTGGTAGACTGTCTACAGCAAGGCCCATGTCACTGTAGGGAGCTGGAACCCATGAACAGTAGCACAACCTGTTCAATGTGTAACTCAGCTGGCAAGAAAATAGGCGAGGTCCAGGTGCCAGCTTGGCAGAGGGACCTGAAAGCCACAAATAAAGTCTGTGAGTTGATCCACAGCTGTGCTGAGGGTTTAATTTTGTTTACCCCCGAAACCTGGTGTTAAGCGCCACAGGAGGATGAGAAGCAAGTCCTTGGGCCCCAGCAGGCAGGGAGCTGGCGCTGAAATAAAGGTAGAGATTACAAAAATCTGTGCATATAGTGAGAAGGGGGACTAGAGAAAAGTCTGCTCATCGCACCCAAGGCTTGAATTTGCCGACTCGTGTGCCCAGTAGAAAAACGGGTCAGTTGACATAGAAATTTGTCCTGGCCGTACACACCCAGGGTGTGTCTAATTGTGAGACAATTTAGAGAAGCAAATAAAATATTTCGGAGGAAGACACATTCCTATAAACCCAAAATGAGTTCATAGTGCAAAATTACAAAACATGAGGAACCAACCCACCATGAAAGTCGACAGACAGTTTAACTAAATAAGAATCCCAAGTATTTTAAGTAACAGAAAAACTGGAAGTTCTGTTAAAATAACTATCTTTAAACAGGATTCAAAACAAAACTTAAAACCATATCAGAGCAGGGCGCAAAGCAAGACGACTGGTTTATTTGGGAAAGAACTACCTGGAGCATCTAGAAATGAAAAACCGAGTCACCGACATCTAAAACTCAGCCTTAAAACACTCTCTGAACGTGTCAAACGGGAGGTTACACTCAGCCGAAGAGCAGCAAACGCGAAACCGCTGAGCGATTCAGGGTAGAGAGACGGAAACGGGAGCGAATGGCGAGAGACAGACTGGAATGACCGGAGCAGCTGGAGTTCCTAAAAGACCAAACAGAGCGTGGAAGAAAGGTAAACAGAGAGAGGGTGGCCGAGACGTGACGAAAGACGGCGCTGACAGGAGTGAGCAGCAGGACCGCGGCCTCGCTGGCGCGTAGGGAGGCCGTGGCTTCGCTCCATCTCTGCGGAACTGCAGCCTCGGATCCACTGTCTGGCCTGGCCGTCCACGGGGGCCTGGGACAGACACGGGTCCCCTCACGCAAGTGCGCGACCTGGAGGGCAGCTGCAGAGTCACAAGCAAATTTCAGTCCCTGTGAGGGCTCCCACGACCCTTGGGATCATCAGCCTCCCTTGCCTGCCGGCCCCTGTGCCTTGCGTGCCCTTAGCTGAGAGCCCCATGGAACTCCAGGCCCAGGCTCCCTCGGTGGGAATGGACCGGTCGGGCCCTAGCCCGGAACCCCAAAGCGCTTCCCCCAGGGACCCTAGTAAAGGCCTGTGCCCCCATCCTACCTTCCTCGGCCTGCACTCTGCCTTGACCTTCCCAAGTGGCCCGTCCGGGTGTCGTGTGCCGTGTGCCTCCTCCAGCCTGTGAGTGAGAAACCTCCCTGTTGCAGCTTCCCTTGCGGTCTGTTGGTGAACGAGCTCACCGTCCGCACTACGGCACCATGGGCGTTCATTTAACAAAGTCACAACAACTGACCTGCAGACAAGGTGGAGGCGTCCGCTGGCAATAGGCCTCTGGAAGCCTTTTAGCTGCAAATGGCCGGCTGCCGCGTGCCCCCAGGTGAACAGCGCTGCCTGGGGGTCTCACCACCTGCTGGCCTCCTGCCTTCCACCCAGTGCCAGCTCCTGAAGAAGCACCTGAGGCTTCCTGGACCTCGGAGCACTGTTGGCCCCAGAGGGCGAACGCATGCCTGTCGCCCCACGGGGTATTTGGCTTCAGGTGCGCGGCCGCACCGCCAGCACCGCCCCCGCTGCCGACTGTTGGGAGAATTGGCCACTACTTTGAGGAGGTCCTGCTGCGTTAGTTAGTGGCCGGGACGCCAGAGCGGCAGCCCTGCCCAAGTTCGTTATGGGGTGAAGGTGCCAGGCAGTGTCCTGAGAAGGAGGGAGGGGGATGGGGAGGTGCGGGGATGCCAAGTGCTACCCAGACAGTAGGGGGCGCCAGCACCAGGAACAAGTGGCTCCTGGCAAAGGCGAGCACGGGCTCTGTTGCCGCACATCGTACTGCTGTCGCCCGCGTCCCCTGACCACAGGGGCTATTCTGGGTTCCACCCCTCCCGCATGGTGACGCAAGCTAATGTTCTGATGCAAACAGCCTGAGCACCTGGTGCCAGGCCACCTGTAACGCGCCCACGGTGCGGCTCGGGCACCCAAGCACTGGCTGGTCCTCTGCTGTCGCCGGGTCTGCGGGCAGCAGCGGAGAGTCCGCCGCTGTTGGGCAGCAAAGCCCGACCCTAGTGCTGGGACGTTATGGGGACACCCTGGAGAGGGAAGGGGCCACCTGCGAGGTCAAATCAGTGCGAGGTAACACGGTTTGGAACTGGAACTCGAAACTGCATTGTGTATTTGACAGGTGCTAAGAGAGAAGATCTTGAAAGTTCTTTTCACAAGGAAAACAAATTGTGACTCTGTGAGGCAACAGATAACTAGACTCACTGTAGCGATCACTTTCCAGTGTGTACAAATACGGAGTCACGATGTTGTACACCTGAAACTAATACAATGTTGTATGTCTGTTATAGCTGAATAAAGGGGAAAAATCTGAAATTGCAGCTTTATGCATCCCAACATTCAAAATATTTGAAGAGATGTTGAACATCACAAAAATGAAATAATAAAAAGAAAAACAAAACTACAAAAATAAAAAATAAAAAAGGAGGAAAGAAACCCAAGAAAAGAAAAAAGAAACAAAGAAGCCAAAAAGAAAAAAGTCAAAGAGGAAAACCAACAAACAGGCCTATGTTCAGCAGGAGGAAGGGAAAGGGGCTGCTGAGAGGGTTTCACACTCCCCTCTGAGCCGCAGAAACGCAGCCTCCGGAGATATTTCCAAAGACCCCAAATGCATGGCCCTTTAAAAGCATCCCAGGACCTAGGGTGCGGAGGTTGAGTCCCTACTCCACTTCACATGAAAAGGTAAACAACCTCTTACTCCAGCACAACCACAGCGGCCTTTGGGCGAATACCCAGGCTGCTCACCCCCAGGAGGCCCCTGCAGCTTGTCAGGCGCACACCGCCTCCCTCCGCGTTGTGGCTGTTACTCCTAGGCGTTCAGCCCGGACACTATGCTGTGGGTGGAGACCTCAGGCCTGAGCAGTGACTCACTGGAACAAATTGGCCACGTGGGCAACTGCACCGCAGAGGGCCCAGCATCCCTAAGCCTCTCTGGGGGAGCAGATCTGGGGCGGAGGTGGGGGCGTGTAGTGCTTGGTCACAAGAACTTCAGGGAGAAGCAGGAGGTGACGATGGAGGCAGCCTGGAGAGCTGGACAGAGGCCCCCTTTCATGACGCTTCGGGACCATTGGTTCCTGGCGCCCCACGTTCCCTGCCCAGGTACGATCCTCGCTGGGCTCCAATCAGCCTTCAGAGGCAGGAGGCAGCCCTTCCCAGCGCTGAGTCTGCCTCCAAGACTATACCCCTCAATGCACCCGAATGCACCCTTCAGGAGATGTTTCTAAGAGCGGTTCCCTCACATGGAACCTGGGACTTTGGCCTTGGGACACGGCCAGGGCTCTCCTGTTTCCCAGATGCAGCTGTTATGCCCAGCTGCCAACCTGTTGCTTCCGAGGCTCTGCGCATGGGGAAGGCGGGGTTCTCACAGCTGGTCCTGATGCTCTGAGGAACAGACCAGGGAGGATTCAGTCTTCTAGATCCTTCCCCTTGGTAGGACTTGAGCTGTGCCCCTGGCCCTGGAACCCCCAGACCACCCAGAGCTTGTCCCTGGTGTGTTCCTTTGTCAGCTATTTAGTAAGAACTGCCAAGGTCACTGACCTTGAAATATAAGAACAGGATCTGAGACCTGGTTTTACAGGGCTTACAATCTAATTGTTGGGGGGAGGAGCTGAGGGGGTTAGGTGACTGGGAAGTGAAGCAGGTGTTAACCATTTTAGGCCTTGGCTGGTGTGGCTCAGTGCATTGAGTGCCGGCCTGTTTACCACAAGGTTTGATTCCCAGCCAGGGCACATGCCTGGGTTTCAGGCCAGGTCACCAGCAGGGGGTGTATGAGAGGCAACCACACACTGATGTTACTCTCCCTACCTTCCCCTTTCTATAAAAATAAATAAATAAAACATTTTTAAAAAATTATATTTTAGAATGACAATAATTACAACTGAGAGGAGGAAGGAAAGGGTACTGTCTTTGTCTGTTCAGGCCGCTGTATCAAAATACCACAGACGGAGTAGCTTACAAAAGAAATGAAAATTCATTTCTCATGGTTCTGGAGACTGGAGGTCCAAGGTCAAGGCGCCAGCAGGCACAGTATCCGACGAGCGCCTCCTTCCTGACTCAGGATGGCCGCCTTGCCCCCGGTCCTCGCAGGGCTGAAGGGGCCTCTGTCACAATGTCACTAATCCCCACCCATGAGGGCTCCACCCTCATGGCCAATTGTCCCCAGAGGCTCCCCCTCCCCACGTCATGACATTCGGGGGTACACGAACCTTCAGTCTCTAGCGAGGGTCATATTGAGGCTGACCCCTGAATGACACAGGCGTTTCGTGGGTGGAAGGGAGGCGCGAGCCCGGGCCGGAGGCCGGGAGCAGCGCGGCGGCGGTTATGACGCCTCGTCCGACCTTGCGACCAGCCTGCGTCGGCTGCAGCGTGTCCCGCCAAGGACAGAGGACACACGTCTGGTGTGTATCTTGATGACGTTTCGCTCACCACTAAACCCATGTCATCACCACCCACATCGAGACCCAGAACATTTCCAGCGCCCCAGAAATCTGCCTGCACCCCTGCGGTCCAGTCCTTCCCCAGGTGACCACAATCAGGACCCCAGCCCACACAGATGAGTGTGACGTTGGCTTTTATTTAAATGGAAGCGTGTGGCAGGTACTCTTTGTGTCTCCTTATGCTCAGGATTGTGTCTCTCTTGGGCTTATTTCTTGCTGGCAACAGTAGGCCCATCTTTTTCATCACTGCGTCGTATGCCACGGCCTGACTCTGCTGTGCGTGGTTTGTATCTATCAAGGTCATGAACATTTGGATTGTTTTCAGGTTTTTGTCTACTATAAATAAACTCCTTGTACATTGGTTCTCATTTCTCTTCTAAAGATACTTTGTGGCTAGAATTTAGAGCAGTGGTTCTCAACCAGCGGTGATTCTGCCCCCGGGGGGACACTAGGCAATAACGTGCGATGACAGTTTTGCGGATTCCAGCCTGGGAGCGGTGTGTGCTACTGCCATCTAGTGGGTAGAGGCAGCGGTGCTGCTCAACATCCTACATTGCACAGGAAGTCCTCCCAAAGCGGGGCGCATCCAGCTCCAGATGTCCATAAACGCTACCCAGGCGCTGTCTGGGCGGCACGGGGACCCATGGGTGGCTCTGGAACAGTGAGACCTCCATCAGTCAGAGAGGGAGAGGCAGAACAGACGCCACCTGGCGGCCAGCATTAGGCGACCCCAGCCTGGTGGGCGGCCCCCCGCGTCCAGGAGCTGAGCGCCCGCTGCAGCGCGCCGCGCACGTCCTGGTTGCGCAGCGTGTAGATGGCCGGGTACAGCAGCGGTGTGAGGTTGATGTAGATGAGGGACGCCAGCTTGTCCTCCTCCAGGGAGCGGCTGCGCAGGGGCCTGGCGTACATGGCCGTGGCGCAGCCGTAGTGCAGCACGGCCACGGTGAGGTGCGACGCCACCGTGTGGAAGGCCTTGCGGCGGCCCGCGGCCCCGCCGACACCCAGAATGACCAGCAGCACCCGGGTGTAGGAGAGCAGGATCAGGGCCAGGGGCAGCACCAGCAGCAGCAGGCAAGCCACCAGCAGGACGTGCTCCTGGAGGTCGCGGCTCCCGCAGGCCAACACCAGCACAGCCGGCAGGTCGCAGAAGACGTGGTTGACCACGCCGCCGTGGCAGAAGGGCAGCTGGAAGATGGTCGCGGTGAGGCCTATGGCCAGGACTGAGCCCCCCGCGCAGCAGGAGGCCAGCAGGCACCAGCAGAGCCTCCTGGTCATGAGCTGAGGGTAGTAGAGAGGGCGGCAGATGGCCAGGTAGCGGTCCAGAGCCATGGCAGCCAGCAGCAGGCACTCGGAGCCACCCAGCGCCACGAAGAGGCCCATCTGGGCGGCACAGGTGGAGGGGGCCACCGCCTGGCCACCAGGGGGCAGGAGGAAGCCCGCCAGCATGCGCGGCGTCAGCACGAGCGTGTAGGCCGCCTCCACGGCGGACAGCGCCCCCAGGAAGAAGTACATGGGCGTGCGCAGCGCTGCGTCCACCAGCGCCAGGCCCAGGATCACCAGGTTTCCTGCCAGCGTGGCCAGGTAGAGTGGCAGGAGGAGGGCAAAGAGCAGCGCCCGGAGCCACTGGGACCACCCGGAGAAGCCCAGGATGACAAACTCCTGCGGGGCGGTCCAGTTTGGGCAATGGCTCATGTTGGTACCTGGGGGAGGACAGTGTGCAGGCAAGGAGCAGAGTCACGGTGACCCTCCCTTGGCCTGGGAACCTTTGACCCAGCCTCCCAGGGGCCACCCCTGGCTTCTCACATTCCCACTCCCCTCTCCCAGGGACCCAGGGTCTTCTCCACCATCCAGTACTTTCCACCCTCACTTCCTGCGACCCAGCGTCCTCCAGGGACTCAGATGTGCCGAACCGCCGTCCACTCTCCCTCTGGCCCCCCACACCCCGCAGACCTCCTTCCAGTGTTCCAAACCCCGCGTCATCTGTACCTACGGCGCCACGCAACCTGCATCCCAGCCCACAAGACAAGAAGACAGCGGAAGGGACTCCGATTTCTACCCGGCAGCATCCTCACTGAGTGGGCTGGTTCTGAGTGACGGAGACAGGAGGCGAAGGGGCTTGAGCATCTTAGAAGCTCCAGGTCGCAGCGTCTCCCCCTGCCTGCTCCCCCTCCCAGGCACACGCCGCTCCTGGGGGAGGGTCACCTCCCAGCTCTTTGCTAACAGGACACCTGTGCTCCTCTGCTCCTGCCCTGGGCTTGGCCTTCTGTTTTATGTATGGTTGCCATTTCCTCCCCTTCGTGGATTCAGGACAGACCCACGCTGGGCCTGTCATTCCTCTCTGACTCCATTATAGGGGAAAAATGACAAGGGAGGATGGTCACCCCCCTCCATGTTATGATGAAAAACAGCCTTCATGACCGATCACATGAAATGACCACCATGGCTGAAGCTCTGCTGACAGACCCTCCCTCTAAAGACCCACCCCTCCCCTGGCTGCGGACCCTGCGGTTTCCACCCACGTGTCCCGCCAACCTTCCAATTCAGCCTGTCCCCAACCGAACATATTATTTCTACCCCCAACTTCCCCCTGCCTCTGCGGATGGAGCGGGCCCAGGGCCACGTGGGAAATCGGGAAGTCCCTGCAGGTGAGTTCGCAGCCCTGCACCCTCAAGTGCCACCAGGCACCACGTCCGTCAGAAACACTCAGAACTCCCGGAGGTCCTCTTTCCTCTCATGGCTGCTTTCTCTCACTGGTCCCCTTTGGCATCCCCGTGCCACCTGGGAGAGCTCTGTTCACCCCCCGAGGCTGGACTCACACGCTACGTCCCGGGTAGACAGTCCTGTCCCCAGGCAGCTTTGGCGTCCTCCTCTACTTCCACGGTTGCTGTGGCAACGCCACTCAACTCAGTCCCCTGGGATCAGAGATGTGGGTCCCAGTTCTTATTTGCTGAATTGCTCTAAGTGAAGGAACCTGTCACTCAGCCCTCATTTCCCCCAGATGTACACCTCCTCCCAGGGTCCCTGTGATGTCCCTAACCCGGGTTCCAGGCCCTGGACCCCCAGAGTCGGGGGGCTCACCCTTTACAACAGCCAACTGCCCCCAACACCTGTTGGCTCCTCCCCTGAAGTGCCCTCAGCATCGACCATTCATTTCCGATGGGGCGTACGCAGCCCATCAGCTTCAAGGTCAGCGCCCTGCCCGCCCAAGCCTACCAGGGCCACGTTCGTCTCCCCATCCAGCCATCCGAGCGCAGTTGTCCTTACTCTCTCAGCTCAGAGACACGTTCTCCCCCTTCCCCTTCTCTGCACACGCCCCAGTCCTCCCTCCTTTGAGCCACTTCTGGCTCACCCTCCCCAAGGAGCCTTGCCTGGCTGGGCGGAAACCCCACTTTGAAGCACTTCATGTGGGACATAGTGATGCCCATCGAGGCGCCACACTACCTGACCAGGCTGGCGTGTAACCGACGGCTCCTCTCCTCATGGGAGGCTGGCGGGGCGTGAGGTCATTTTTATAGCGCATAGACCAACTAGCCACCGCATTGTGACCGTGCGACCATCCCCAGCCACCCACCGTGTGACGGGCGCCTGGACAGGGCGTGCCGGAGCCTGTTTCCTCACCTGTAAGAAAAGAGAGTTGGGCCAGAGGATATTTACAGTTTCTTTCAGCTCTGACATTTTATGTACAATCAAAAGCTGTGTTTGTGGTCATGTTTATACCCGCGGTGAACCATTTTTTTTAGAAAAAGATACTCTGCTCTTTCAAAAGCCCACGAAGAAGTTGGGAGACATGGGCTGAATTTGGAATTCAGACTCAGTAAGGGAGGCGTCAGAACAGTTGTGACATAGTTGTCGTCAATCTCTGCTTCTTAGAAGGACCTGAGACCGGTGTATGTAGCAGAGCACCTCCTGTGGTTAGACCAGCGCGTCTGTGCTACGTGCCCACGCGCTCGGGCGTGTGCAGCGCGCTGTGGCGCGCCCTGCCTCCTTGCTCCCCTCTGGGTGGCTTCAGACAATAGGGAAGGCTGGGAGCCGAGTCATGGGGGTTGGCTTCTAGTCCCGCCTGTCATGTTGCCCAAGTCACACCTTTCTTTGGGTCTCTAGTCCCTCACTTGTCCCCTCGATGTGGGACTCAGGCTCTGTAGCTCCCAATGTCCCAAGATCGAACTGCCCGGTTTGTCGTGGAGCGAGGGCAGCTCGGAGGCCCAAGCGGGCCTCGGGCCCCTGCGCCTTTTCATCTCTGCTCTTTCACAGAGCAGCGAGGAGAACGTAGGGAGCGTTTGGAACCATCTGAGGCACCGGCAGCCTCCTCAGCCCCATGGGCTTGTTTCCGTGACCTGAGATGAGGCGCAGAAAGGGCCTGCGCAGCAGGTCCTGCGGGGTGGGAGCTCTGCCAAATGAAAGTCACCCAGGTGTCAAGCTGTGCCCAGAGCTTTTCTGTGCCCTCTGCCCCGGAGGCGGTCACATCCCGCCTGGCTGACCTGCTCAGGAGGGAGGAGTTCCTGGCGGGACCAGGTAACCAGTGGGGGCGGGGGGAACCCGGGGTGGGGGAGGCCCCCTTCCAAGCTGCTCGGTTCCGAGACCTGTTGTTTCTTCAAGTTCCAGCCTTGGTCTCTCCTCCCCAAGCCCTCCTGTCAGCCCTCCCCCCGTGGCCTCCTGGCCTACGCTTCATGGGCGGCACCCTGCCTTCCCTCTAAGTGCCCACGGGCGTCAGAGAACAGAACCGAAACAGCAGCTACCTCTGCGGGGACGGTTGCTGCCGCGGCGGAGCCCGGGCGGGGCGCAGGAGCATCCCCAGCGCTCTGCCAGCTCGGTCGTGTTGCATCCTCGCAAGGCCACCGGGAAGTCGTGTGGCTCTTGCCGCTATTAGTGTACAGGTGAGGAGGCTGAGACTGGGAGAGCTCGGCCAGCCCCTCCCTCCGCTGGGATCTGTCCCCAGGGCTGACTGGTTTCCACACCTGTGCTGTCTCTCTCTGTCAGGCCTCCCCACCCAAACGAGGGCGACCGGAAGCCGACTTACAGGCGAAGAAGCGCAGAAGCAGAACGAGGGGTACGACCCGTGGAGGACAGGTTAGAAGTGGAGACGCGCCATGTGGCGGGGTGTCCCCAGCCCCAGTGGTTCACCAGGCTCTGCGCCGAGAGAGAGACAGGCAGACACAGGCAGACAGAGAGAGAGAGAGGAAATCTCCTGTGTGTCCAGCCTTCAGGAGCTAAAGCTCCCTCCTCACAGAATGTCCTCTCTGTGACAAACACGGGTCTCTGCTGCTGAATCTTAGCAGGGGCCCCGGGCTCGGGACCTGGCACCAGAAGCCACAGGACGCACCTTCCAGGGCATCCCTGGAGGGGAAAGAGCAGAATATGCAAACTCTTTAAAGGGAACGTCCGGACTCGGGGCCGCCAGACCCGCGCTGCCGCCCGGACCCCGTTCAGCTCCTCTGCTGACCGGGCCCGTTGCCCGCTGTCCCGGCCGCGGCTCCTGCGGGGCGTCAGGTCCAGCGTGGGCTGAGGAGACGGTGCCCTGAATGGTGGTTAGAAGGAGTACAGGCTGCAGCCACTACCCTGTGGACACACTGGAACTTTTTTGGTCCCCCCCTCACCGTCTCTACCCCGCCTGTCGTTCACACAGAGCCACGCAGCCACCTGCACGCGCCACATCATTCTTTCCTCCGCAGCCCCACACAGGCGTCTCCACGGCGGGCCGAACCCTCCACACCTGGAAATCTGCTCATGCTTCGAGGCCCGCATTGACTGTCAGCTCCTCTGTGAATAAAAGGAATAAAGTAGTGGGTTGCAGAAGGGTTTTATAGAAAATGGAGAGCAGGCTGACTCTGCCACGTCGGCGTCCCTCCCCTCCCATGACCTTCCCACTGCTGCGCCCAGGGGCCCTCAGGACGGGAAGTCACCTAATAGGTTTCCCGGGGCCCACTTAAGGGTCTGCCTTGGTCCAAAGCCCCGGGGTCTCATTAATGATCATCGCCCCCACCTGTGGTCCCTGAGGAGCAGGCGGCCTCAGTGGGCAGGGGCTGCTGGGATGAGACGGGGGACACTCGGGAAACCTGAACAGGGGGCTCGGGGGAGACTGAAACTTCAGGCGAGGGGCCGGGCGTCCGCTGCCTGCAGAGGCGGAGAGATTGTCTGCAGCAAGAGCTGGGGGCGAGCCTGGGCCCAGGGCCATGAGCGCCCACCGCCGGCGGGGAGGCAGCTCCCCACAGAGAAAAGAGGGAAGTTGCTGCTTTCTCCACATTTCCCCAAAGTTCAAGCCAAGGGGCGGCCAGGAGACTGGAGGTCTCGGGATAGACTGACTGGTGTAGTTGATGGGGGTAGAAATTTTCATCCTCATCGTCATCCCCACCCTCACCACCGCCACCGCCACCGCCACCGCCATCACCATGACCATCATTATCACTAAAAATACTCAAAAGTGCTGGACCACAGAGCCCAACAATGCAGACTTTGGGTTCTGCCCCCTTGGAGAGAAAATGATGGCATTGCAGGCTACATGGCTTTGTATCCTGCTATTCCCATTTAATATTGAAGTACATGTGTTTTCCATGTACTATTGTACATATTCATTCTCACTGTCTATTCAAGTGTTGATTTATTTTTTAAAATATGAGATACCTGGTTCAAAGTTCCCAGGGTAGAAAAGTATTGCCTGCCCCGGGAACGTGACCTCCACACTCACCCAGAGACCACAGCTCCTATCGGGTTCGTATCTCCTTACAGAGAGTCTAGGTAAATACAGGATAGTAGGTGTGTGTCTGTGTTATTTGCTATTTTCAATGGACAGACTATTAGCAGCATCCCCAAATTATTATTATAGTCCCCTCTCACTTAGCAGTGTATCTTGGAAATCATTCTACATTGGTATATTCTAGTTTATTTAACAAATGCTTATGTAGTGTTTACTATCTACCAGACACTGTTCTTTCGTGACAGAAAAATAATAGATCCCTCCAATCCTCACCACCCTTTTGTGTAGGCACTATTATCACCACGGAGGCCTCCAGATACGGCAGGACTTGCCTGTGGTCACACAGCTGCTCAGTGGTCCCCGTCTATCCTGTACTGCCTCAGTACGATGACAAGTGTCCCCACGTTTTGTCATATTGCATCCTGTGCCACTGTAGGTAGACACCATGATTGATTTAAAAGTCCCTGTTGAAGGACATGAAGGTGGTTTCTGATCTTTGGCTCTTATAATCAATATTGCAATAAGCAACCTTGTCCCTGTGTTATTTGGCGTGTGTGCAACCAGTAGGTCAAGGGGTCTGCACATTTTAAGGTTTGTTATTTTGTTAATTACTGACATCATTCTCCTTGGCTGTTATAGCGCCTTGTGCTTCCCTCTGGAGTACATGCAGATCCGCATGTCTCCACACACCTTCACCAGCACAGGAATGAGAGGTCATTTTGACATTGATAATTCAATAGAAACACAGTATCTCAGTGTAATTTTCATGTGTACTTCTCTACGGATAACGTTGACCTTTTCATATTTTAAAAGATATTTGTACTTTTGGCACCGATGATTCATATTCTTTCTCATTTTTTTCCATTTGCCTTTGACTCTCTTATTGGTTATAACTTGTTTTTAATTTCATTGTTCGATATTTGTCTTTTGGTGTTTATAGCGGGTTTTTTTCCACGGAGAAATTCTTTTTTTATATCCATGTAGTCAGACTTATATTTTCTTTTATAGCTTCTGGGTTTGCATCCTACTTGAAAGACTCTCTACACTTTAAATCAAAACATACTTGCCTACATTTTCTTCTTAAATATTTATGGGTTTTTTTTTTTTTACATTGATGGTTTGATTTTTTTTTTAAACTCATTAAATGTTTAATCCACATGCAATTTATCCTGTAAGATGTGGGTAGGAATCCAATTTTATTTTTACATGCCAGTCACCATTTAAAAAATAAATAGTAAAAATAACATGTAATAGACTTACAGAAAAGTGCAGAAAATAGTAGTACAGCTGGGATGGAATTTCACAAAGTAAAAAAAAATAGAACATTACCAGAATTCCAGAAATCCTCTCCACCCCCCTCGCCTTTGTCTTTCCTCCTCCCGAAAGGAAAACACTGTTTGTTAGCACCTTGTATGAGTTTTGTTTTTGTGTCTGGTGTCCAAGGATGTGACCATCGCTTTCTGGACACGAGGCAGGGAAGACGGTGCCTTCCCTTGCCGCCGGGATCCCTGGCACCTCCCTCTCAGATGAGTGGGCATCTCGCATCCCAAATGTGGTTGATGGACAGGAATGCATAGCAAATAGTAACACTTCAGGCTGAAAAACAACCCACAGAGACAGCTGATGCCACCACCGCGCTCAAGAGCTGTGTGCCAGTGACCTGAAGGCACTGTGCGCCGGTGGGCCCAGGGGGACAGGGCTCAGGGGGGCTTTGAAGAGTTCTGTTTCTTCAGGGCGACTCTAGCTCCCGAAAGAGAGCATCCCTGTGGGCCTGTCAGTGGGGAGAGGGAAACCTCACCACCCCATGCGGCCAAAGAGCGAAGAGTGTCCCCCGTTCCAAGTGACTTGCTCAAGGGCAGAGCAAGACCCTGCAGGGGACCATTTTCTGAAGCTTCAGGGGACTGGGTCAGCTGTGCCAGCTTCTCCTGGACAGGAAGCTTTGGCTTGATGACCTTCCTCCTGACCTCCTGCGATTACTGCTGTTAAGCATGCATTTTTAGGGAGGCTGGGGCGCCGGGAAGGGCGGCCCTCCAGGCAGCACGCAGAGGACCTGCTTGGCGCACATCTAATTCTTGACAACCAAGCCTTTTTGAGAACTAAATGTGAGCCACGCTCTCAGGGATGCACGGGAGGCATCGGGCAACACCTTCCCACCTTGGGAGCTTGTAAGCAGGATTCGGTAAAAGTAGACAAATTGTTTTCCAGCTGGGGACTGGTCTCAGAAGGAAATAGCAGGCTGGCTGCAAGAAAAAACTTTATTTCTAAATGGAGCTGGGGGTGGGGTCTGCTGAGGACACAAGTCTGTCCCCTGCCAGTCCTCTGATGACCATCCCCAGCAGCTGCAGCTGATGCTGAGCCTGGGAAGGGTCAAGAGTGGGTCTTGGGGGTGGGCTGTGTGGGGCAGGGGGGCCCCAGGCGCCCCTGCCCCGCGGGCCCCATTGAGGAGCCCGTCGCTGAGGACAGATGCTTCTCACGGAGCGGCTGTCCCGGCTCCCGGCTGCCGGGTGGCCCGGGTGCCCAGCCGCACAGCCGCCTCAAGACCCAGGAGGGGAGCCACACTTCCGAGCCGCGTTTTTGGCCATCCACAGCTTTCCGTCTCCGCCGGCTCCGGTGCCTGGTGAAGAACGAGATGGGCTCCAGGGGGTGCGCCCTGTTCCGGGCCAGGAAGAGCGCTGCCCCCCAGCCAGGGCCCCTGGGGAGGCGCCGGAGCCCACGGGGCAGAGAGGCAGCTGCCCCTGATCCGCAGCAGGACCCCGGGGCTCGAAGGCGGGGCAGCTGAGCCGGGGGTCCCCGGCTGAGGAGTGGATGGCTCTCCGGGTGGCCCCGTGTCCCCTTCTGTCCCCCTTCCCTCTCCACCCTCTGACCTTCAAGGTCCAACCAGCACCCCCCCATCTTGTCCCCTCTTCTCATTCGGGTCCTGTCCTCTCTCTGTCTGCCCCACTCTCCCCCGTTGCTGCCTCCCTCTGTCCCGCGGCCCCCTCCCGGTGTCTCCGGCTCTGTCTCTCTCTCCCTGGGTCGCAGTCGCTGCCTGCCTGTCCCTCTTTCCGGTCCTCCCGACCCCCAACAAGAGGCGGTCGCTACCTTGCAGTATGCTCTGCTGATTGTCCTCGGCCTCGGCCTCGGCACTCGGGATGGGGGCGGCAGTGGCGGTGGGGACGGGGGTGACAGAGAGCAGCAGCAGCAGCAGCACGACCAGTGGGCACCACATGGCTAGGCAGGCAGGGCTGGGGGAGGGGGCGAGCGGGACAGGTGGGTGGTCAGAGGCCCTGCCCTTTGTCCCCGCACCGCCCGCCAACTTGCCCACGCCCTCTGCTCCCCTTTTCGACCCCTTCCCCGCCTCCCATGTGCTGGGCCCATCGCCCCGGAGGCCCGGCCCACACGCCCAGGCCTCAGTCACCCCGCACCTGCCACAGCCCGGTCACCAGTCTCGGGCTCCCCCAGGACTGTTGGATCCTGACAGTTGCCTGAGCGGTCCCTGGCGCTCGGACGCCAGCACGAGCCCAAGCCACGCCCACTCCTGACCACGCCCCAACCTCGCCCTCCACTACTACCTTCGCGTCCCAGGACAAAGCCACGCCCACATCCCCCAACCAGGCCCCTAGAGCCAAGACAAATCTCCACCCACTGGGCGTGTCCCTGGCACAAGAGGCCACACCCCTAAGCCGGAGCCACCCGTCTATTGGCTGAGCTAGACCCACCCCGCCTTGTCCCTCCTCCTAGATTGTCCCCGAAGCCCTGCGAGGCGGGGCTCCCGCCTCTGAGGGCAGCTCTACCCCGATCAGCGCCGTTCTGCGCCCTCCAGCTCCCGCTTCAACCGCCGGGTCGCGGCGGGCACCGTCCCTGGCCACGATCTGGGATGGAATAGGAACAGCGGGCGAACTTTTGTCCTCAGGCGCTCAGTGGCCTTGCATTGTCTTTTGTTCTGCTTAAGAGGCTTTAGAGGAAAATATGAAAGCCCCAGGTTGAGCAGCAGTAAATGTGGGGATGGAGGAGGGGACCCCCCCCCAAGCCCGATGGCCGAGTTCCCGCTCACACTTCCCGGCCCAGCCGAGGGTGAGAAAGGCGAAACAACGCCGCGCACAGTCTGCTCGTTCAGTCGCGCGTCCCCACGTGCTGTTCACGGGGCAGGGGGGCCGCAGGCGTTGAGCCCACAGCCGACTAGCCACAGGCTTCGTTTTTCAGGGTGCGAAGTCTTAGCTAACCGCTTCCTTCACTCCCGTGTGTGCTGTGAACTGCATCGGAAAGGGCTACCGAAAGCTTTCACATAGACTGTTTCATTATATCAAACTCACCGTTATACTTACCTACCTCAAAGAAAAGTCACCTCTGCGAGAGGGTAATAAGGCCCCCGGACTCAGAAATGTGAACAACTTGAGAAAATACAAAGCATTGACACACATTAGTTCTTTATTGAAGAGGCAGTTCAGACCCACTTATATATGCAAAGGGTAGGATGACAAAATACGTAATGGCCCGTCACCTTTCAAATATTTTACTTAAAATATATAGTACAGTAATTAGGCTTTACCATCGCAGCGTGGGAAATCTCAGCAGTTGTCATTAAAACTACTACAGAGTATTTCCTGCACAGAATTATGCAAAATCTACCACTGAACTTCTTCTGCAGCATATTCATAACCATGTAGAAAAATATGGCAGGAGTGCTGAGCAACAAGAATGGTAGACATTTGAGATTGAAAAAAACTTTTTATGGAAGTATAATACACATGCGGAAAAACACACCTTGAGTGCACAGGACACTCAAGTGTTCAGCACCCGGATTTCGAAACCGCTTGTTACCAGGGCCTGCGAAGGCCCCGTTTCCGCCCTTCGCCAGGCTGACCGCTCTCCCGGCTTCTAATTGCATAGGCCGCTTCGGCGCGTCCTCCAGCCGCACAGAGATGGAGTCACACGGTGTTCGCCTTTGTGTCTGAGCCCTTTGTTCGTCCCTGTACGTGGAGTTGAGCGGTGTTACTGTCCGTTCATTCTCTTTGCTTTATGGTATTTTGAGTGGAAACACATCACTTTACGTTCATTCATCCTACGGCACATGTGCCTTCAGAGGACTCTGGTTTGTGCATTTTACACGGATATTCCAGTACATTCCCTTTGGTGGACACATATGAGCACTGCTGCTGGGTTTGAGTTATGAGGGTACGCATGTTGGGCCTGAAGAGCCGCTGGCTTTCCAGAAGGGTTCTATCTGCGACACCAGCCGCAGCATAGACTTCTCGTGGCTTACATTCTTGTCAAAATGTGATGCTTTTTATGCTTTTCATTCTAACCATTTCGGTGGCTGGGAAGCAGTACCACATGGCGCTTTTAAAATGTGCATTTTCCTGATAATAAAATTAACATACCTTCTCATGTTTATTGGCCATACGATTATCCTCATTAGTGAATGTCCAAGCCTTTGAACCGTTTTTTAATTTTGTTGAATTGTAGGTGCTCTTTCTACATTTTAGAGGGTCAGCAACTACAGCCAGCAGGCAACCCAGACTGCTGCCTGTTTGCAAAGAGTTTCACTGTGACGCGGCCACCCTGCTCGTTTCTGCGGTGTACAGGGCTTTTGCTGCACTGCAGCGAGGTCGAGTGGCCAGGGTGGAGACCGGCCGGCCGGCGAGGCCCCAAAGGCCCGCTGCCAGCCCCCCACCCTGCTGCGCTCCAGTCTGCTCCCCCTCTGTGGTTTGTCTATTTGCTTTCTTAATGGTGTCTTTTTGGATAAATATAAGTTTTAAAACCTAATATATCCAAACACATTTTATACTTTGATGCTTTTTGAGTCTTAAGAAAATTTTGTTTACTATAATTTTACAGTCTGTTTTCTCCTTATAGCTTTATTATTTTACATTTCATGTTTAGATCTGCATTTCACATCAATTTTTCTATTACGAAATTTAATGGACAGAGCATTTATCGGAAAGAATGTGTTTTCCCAAACTGCACTGCAGCATCATCTTCCTCCTCACCGCATGGTGTCACGTGTGGGTGTTTCTGGACCCCCCAGCCTGCCCCGCTGGTTGATTTACCTCTGTGCCTGTGTCCCACCACCGTAACTTCTATGGCCTTACAACAGGCCTTGATATTTGTAAGTGTCCTCTTCCTTTGTCTATTCTAGAAGATAGCCTTGACTATGATCAGTCTTTTGAATTTTCACAGATTTTGGAATTAGCTAAATTTCAATTAAATAACTTATTAGGACTTTAATATTGTATTGAATATATGAACTTGAGGAAAACTAACATCTTTTAAAGAACAGTGCTGGAACCCACAAACTAAATATGTTTCCTTGTTTTATAATTGTTGGGTTTTTTTAAATTTCAAAATATGCTTAAGTTTTCCCCTAAGCTCTTGGCGATTTTTGATGCTATTCTAAGGGGTACTGCTTCTAAATTTTTCATTTTCTATATTCACTGCTGGTATAGCAAAACAATTTTTTCATAATGATCTTGTATGCAGGGACCTCACTAAATTTACTAATTCTAATTATCTGTATCGTCGTCATAATTTTCCATGCAGAAAATCATGTCACCTGCAAATAACTTTTACTTCATTCTAAACCTTATGCCTTTTGATTGTTTCTTCCTTCCTTCACTTTCCTAGCTAGGTCCACCTGCATAATATTGAATAAAATGAGCCCTGGTAGACATCCTTGTTCATTATTTTGACCTTGGGAGAAAACTTTCAACATTTCACCTCTAGGAGCGCTGCTGACTGTGGTTCCAGATACTGTTTATGCGACCACAGAAGCATCTGTCTACGCACAGCTGGCTAAGATCACCAATGGGGACGATTTTACCACATCAGTTTCCTGCTACTGTTACCTTTCCTCATGTGATGTGCTACGGTTACTCATCTTTGATGATTTAAACACCCCCCATCCCTGGGGTAAGACACATTGGATCACTGTGTGCCCAGGGTGGGGTCAGGTAGCCACTGTAAGAGTTACTGGCAGTCAGAATGGAATTATCAGGATCAGTTCAGACTAATCGGGACTTCATCCTTTAAGTCACATGAAGAAATGAGAGGCACCAACGCCTTCCACCAAGGAAAGAGGGGAGAAAAGACACCGAGTTCATTAAAGTGTCTGTGAGACTTGTGTTAATTTCTTTCAAAATACTGGAAATAAGGGGTAGTGCACGAAACAATGGGCCTGTGTTCCTATGAAACAGAGGCATAGACAAAACCTCTGAGTTACCCAACACCGGCGCGCTGCGCCACCACTCGCGGGGTGAAACCGAGGCGGCCTGAGAGCCGGGCGCGCTCCGCGAGTGACGACAGTATGGCTGTCCTTTACCACTGGAACAGACTTAATTCCAAACTACCTACAGTTTATGAAAATAGTCTGCTGTAAAATCTTTTTTGCTCAAATGTAGTTGAAAAATACAAAAAACCACTATTAATGAGGCATTGGAAACCCCTTTATAAATGCCTCTAAAAAATAGAAAATTATGCATTTAATTTTGTACCTCTCAAGCATCGCACTGACATTTTGCCATCTCATTCATTACAAATAAGACTACTGCCTTTCCACACGTATTCAAACCCCAGTGTAGAATTGCATAGAATTATTGCTAGACTGCCTGTGTAAAACATGGCGGAAACGCCCCTCTGGGTATTAATGCTGCCCACCTCGCTATCCAGGCCTGCTGACCTGGAAGCTTCATTTTATACAATAAAGGTTTATTCAGAGGTGATAATTTCTGACATCTTTCTTATAAACATGTGATTTTACACCAGAAATATGGCTTTTGGTCTAACCATGTCCAAGACAAAATATTTCCCATTTATTACTTCGACACTTTGCCTTGGTATGATTCCCTGATATGTAAATACACTTTGAGTCCAAAATAAATATTAAATATTTATAAAGTTTACTCCCGTATAAATTATCTAATGTCCAATGAGTTGTAGTGTCTTGCTGAAGGCTTTGCTTCTTGTTCCCTTCTTAGGGATTCTTCTCTGTGAAAATTAAAATGAACCTAATGTCTAAATGTGTTTCCCCATTCAGAAGCATGAGCTCTCAGATCATGATATTTCACTCCAAATCATATTCAGAGGGTTTTCTAAAATGAGATTGGGCTTCACAGGAGGTTGCCCACATCCAGTACATTCTTATTTCCTCTCCTGTGGATTCTCTGATGGCTATTGAAGGCTGATCTGTGGTGGAACTTTTTCCCACATTCGTTACATTCATAGGGCTTCTCTCCTGAATGAGTTCTGTAATGTACAGTGAGGTATGACTTCTGAGAGAAGACTTTTCCACACTCATTACATTCATAGGGCTTCTCTCCTGAATGGCTTCTATAGTGTACAGTGAGGTTTGACATTCGGGAGAAGACTTTCCCACATTTACTACATTCGTAGGGCTTCTCTCCCGAGTGGATTCTGTGGTGTATGGTGAGGTATGACTTCTGAGAGAAGAACTTCCCACACTCATAGCACTCATAGGGCTTCTCTCCCGTGTGGACCCTCTGATGCCTGAAGAGGGATGAGTTATGGGAGAAGGTCTTCCCACATTCGTTACAGCCATAGGGCTTCTCTTCTGAATGACTTCGATAGTGTAGGGTGTAGTACGACAAATCAGAGAACATTTTCCCACATATATTGCATTCATAGGATTTTTCTCCTTTTGGGAGTGACTGATGACCATCAAAGGCTGAATTTTCAAGGAAGGTTTTCCCACACTCATTACATTCATAGGGTTTCTCCCCTAAAGGAGTTGTATGATGGTCAGTAAGATAGAGCTGAGAGGACTTCCCACACTCACTGCACTCATGGGACTTCTCATCTGTGTGTACTTTGCGATGTCTAATAAAGGCTGAATTTAAGTTGAAGGTTTTGCCACACTCATTACATTCATAGGGTTTCTCTTCCAAATGGCTTCTATAATGTATAGTGAGGTATGACACCCGAGAAAAGAACTTTCCACACTCACTACATTGATAGGGCTTCTCGCCTGTGTGTGTTCTCTGATGTGTAATAAGGGTAGATTTCCGGTAGTAGGACTTCCCACATTCATCGCATTTATAAAGTTTCTCTCCCGTGTGTGTTCTCTGATGGTCACTGAGGGCTGACTTGCGGGAGAAGGATTTCCCACATTCGCTGCACGGATACGGTCGTTCCCCTGAATGGTTCCTCTGGTGCAGGGTGAGGTGTGTCTTCTGGCAGAAGGTTTTCCCACATTCATTACATTCATAAGGTTTCTCTCCTGAATGAGTTCTCAAATGCTGAGTGAGATGCAACTTCTGACAGAAGGTTTTCCCACACTCATTACATTTATAGGGCTTCTCCTCTAAGTGTGATCTCCGGTGGACAGTGAGGGTCCCCTTCTGGCTGAAGGACTTCCCACACACATTACATTCATAGGGTTTCTCTCCTGTGTGAGCCCTCTGGTGGATAATGAACTTGGACTTTTTACAGAAGGATTTCCCACAGGCACTGCATTCAAAGGGCTTCAATTCCATCTGTGATCTCTGGTACACATTAAAATTTGACATCTGGAGGAAGTCTGATCCTGAATCATTCCACTCATAGGGCTTCTCCCCCACATAAGCTCTCCTGCGAGTAATGAAAACGGCTTCATTGTCTAAGGCTTCCATGCATTCATTGTATTCAAAGGGTTTCTCTAAAATACTAATTTTCCGAAGAACACTTTCTTCGTTTTGAGTAAAGCCTTCCCCACTTTGATTAAATTCATAGGGTCTCTCTCCAGGGTATGTTTTCCCACATTCACGACACTCGTCAGGTTTCTTTTTTGCATAGCTTCCATCACTAATGATTAATTCCGAACTAGATTCTAAATTTTTTCCACATGAGACACAACTGTGAGAGATGCTTGAAGGAACAAGGCTTGCTTCTGCATTACAAGTTTTATCAAATGCATTCTCTCTCTCTTCAATCACGGTTCTGCTACTGATATAAACAGCTTGCCTTGAATGTTCATCTTCACTTCCTTGGATTCTGTCAAACACATCATCAGCTTTCCAGATTTCCTCTGAAAAGGAATAAAGTTAAATAAACCTTGTGAATCTGAATACACAAGCTACAGAATGGGAGTGGTTTCAAGTGCCCTATTGTGGGGTTGACTCTGGCTCCTTGGCCAATCTCCACAAATAAAAAATTATTACAAGTGTATAGTCCTCTTTTCCCCTTGATTTGTCATATAACACACACACACACACACACACACACACACACAGAGGTGGGGCTGGAGGGGCATGGGGAAGAGATGAGGCTGAGATAGGACTCAGCATTAGTGGGTAAAAGGAGAATCAATTCACCTAGAACACAAGTACCTTTGTTACTTTACAAATATGTTGAGCACTTTGGTAGAAAAGGTAAAATAGACACAAGAAATGAAAAGCAGAGGACAAAGTCATGGAAAGAGTGCTAGATCCAGGCAGAAATTCGGGGACTCAGAGCAAACGGTGCCCGTGGAAGAACAATTACTAGGTGGGTATTCAAAGGGAACATTCAAGTATGAATTACATCTGGGAGAAATTCCAATTTATATTAAATGGTAATAAATCATTTCATAACACAATTACCATAGTAACATCCTCACTAGTATAGATCCTTCCAAAATCTTGGCCTTTCTATTCTGCACAGAAATCCAAATAAACATTCTGAAAGCTCCATTCCCCTCCCATTTAGAGACAGTCCCACAACCAGGGCCCCAACTGCCTAGTCCTGACCACATTCACCAGGAAGGAGAGCTCCCTGGGAATAAGTATCCCAAAGACCCAAGACCAGATGGCAAGAAAACTTTCCAGTAAGATCACCTCTCACCCTGACCACGGTGGCTCAGTGGGTTGGTCACTGACCTACCGGGTGATGGGTCACGGGTTCGATTCCCGGTCAGGACACATACCTGGGCTGCTGGCTCAGTCCCTGGTTGGGGAGTATACAGGGAGCAACTGATGGATGTTTCTCATTCATTGATGTTTTTCTCCCTCATCCTCCCTCCTTTTCCTCCTCTCTAAAAGAACTAATAATACATAAAATCTTAAAAAAAAAAAAAGTTTCTGCTCTCTGAGGGACTGACAGTCTTATTTTATGCTCACGGGACTTGCTTGCACAGCAGAGCACAGTGGCTAGGCTGGGAGTGCTGGGACCCCGACCCCAACACGTGAAAGCTGGGGGACCCTGGACAGGTGGTTTGACTGTGACGCAGCTCCACCTGCCTGGACTGTGGACCGCCATGCCCAGGGCACAGGGCTGGGAGCAGACCAGCCCAGGCAGCACATGCATCTAGACAAAACACAGGCTAATGCCGCTTCATCCTTAATTTTCTTCCAGTTTTCTGACTTAAATTTCCCCAAACCAGTCATGTGTCTGACACAACACTGTAACTTAATTCTGAGTACAAGTAAGAGTCCCATGCTCCTGGGTTTCATTTGGTGTCAAACCTTAAACATCAGATCCCTACTGTTGCCCCCAAAATACTAACATTTCTCTAGGGATAGTACAGAGTTTTAGATTCTCTCGTCCATCGTTACCTGCTCTCATCCACATGCAATGCAACACTGACCAACTGTGCTCCGAAATCCACAGGGCCCTGAGCCCCAAGCACCAAAAGAAAAAGACAGAGAAGCAAGGCTTCACCAGTAGGACCCTTGGGGACCTGGGCTCACAGTACATGTTCAAACTAGTGTCGCACTGGTCTCCATAGACACCTGCTGCTCCAGGACACCCAGGTACCTGCCCCAGCCACAAGCCTGTGCCCAAGTTCCTGTTCACGCAGCCTGTCCCTGTAGTGAACGAAGGGTGAACGAGGCCCAGAGCTGGCGATCTGAGGAGGGAGGAAGGGCACCGCCCCCTGCCGGGCAGAACCGTCCTCTCAACTGCAGGTTAAAGGTGTTGGGTGTCAGTGTGGATCGGCAGCATACACACAAACTGGAAAGCCTCAAAAGCTGAGACAAGATGATCCCTTTTAGGGACCCAAAGAAAAGTAGAGGCAGAAAGCAGGCCTGAGGAGGCAGTGCCCCGAGGGAGGCCAGAGAACGGACCAAAGCCGGCGGTGAGATGGGCGCCTCCTGACCACCTGCTGTGGACACAGGAATGGACAGACACACAGACGTGAGGGCGCTCGGGGGAGCGAGGGAGGCGCAGCTGGTGTCGCAGCGCCGAGGAACCGGGACGCAGCCGGGGCAGCCGTCAGCACCTCCCCCAGAAGCACACGCACACCCGGCGGCGAGGCGGGGACCAGCCTCACAGCTTCGGAGGGGACGAGGTGTCAGCATCTGAGAGCAAAGGGCGGGGGTAGAAACTGGGCACAGAAAACCAGCCTGGGGCACTTCACAGCGAGAATGGAAAGAAAATGGGAGATAAGAACAGACAGGACAACCTTGAGAACGTTTTCTGCCGGCCTTTCGAGTGCCTGGAAACAAAGGAATTCTGTGATAGTGGGGAGGCTGGTCACCAAGCCTGGCACGCCCCTGCATGTGGCCGTCACATGTGAGACCACGGGAGGCTGCAGCCACGAGCTGGCGGGCAAGTGCTTCCCGGGAGCTGGGACTCAGGGCGTTGAGGAGCAGGGAGGGGTACGGGAGTCACTCCCAGGGGTCCGGGGATCGTTTCTAAAGTTGTGACATTCTACTAACTTACCTGGACAGCTCTGGCATGGAAAGTCACCTTCGGCCACCCATGGCTCTTCTCCCTGCTCCAACCTGACGATCACATTGGGCTTGGCGCTGTCGTACCCTGTGCATGAGACACGGAGCAGGCTCGGGCCAGCTGCTTGGCTGGGGGCGCGTCCTGCACAGACAGTGCTGCCCCCGAGGCTGCAGGACAAGCTGGCCCGCTTTGCACCTCATCAACAATAGAACTTCTTCACGGAGAAGCAGAGATACAAACACTACCTGGTGCCCAAAGGGAATTCAATGGGCTTATCACTTATTTCTTCAAAGTGGAGGATAAAATCACTGGACAAGAAGCCCTCCCAGAGCACAGTCCGAGTGCCCGCCCTGCTCACCCACGGACACCAGGTGGCTGTAGTTCTCCAGCATCACGTCCCGGTAGGTTGTCTTCTCCGCGGGGTCCAGCTGCTGCCACTCCTCCTGGGTGAAGTCCACGGCCACGTCCCTGAACGACACTGGCTCCTGCAAAGGCACCATGGGGGAAACTGGGTGACGGGGACAAGGCATCTGGGGACAAGAGCTTACCGAGCTCCCTGGTGAAGTCAGCCAGGAACATGGTACACCTTTTATGTTACAAGTTGTGGACGAAAAACCAACCATTTAGAAAACGCATGGTCTCTGGGTTCAGACCTTCTTGTGCCAAAAAATAAAATAAACTAACAAAACCCTCAAACCACAAAGAAACTGTTTTCTGGTTTCACAATGGAAGCACCTGGGTTCGGAGGCCGTGATGAGTAAGCTTCATTCCCGCTCGCAGAGTTGCAGGCGCTGAGTGGACACTGGGCAAGTGCACAAAGCCGCCTGTTGCCGGTTGTGTTCTTCAGCAGCCCTGGCTGGGCCCCCTCTCCTGCCTCCTCTCACTGGCGCCCAGGACCCTGCCTGTCCCCCTCCCTGCCACACTGGCTGTGCTGGCGGCCGTGGCACAAGTGACCCCCGGCCCGCCCAGAGAGCCACGAGCGGCCCGGGCGGCTTCCTGCCCCCAGGGCGCAGAGCGGCCGGATGACTGCCGAGTCGGGTCAAACCCTGCGGCCACGACCAGCACCGCATGCCGCTGCAGAGCCCCATAATCAGGGGGCGACACACTCGCTGGCCAAACAGGAAACTTCCATCTGGGACAAATACCAAGGCAGACGGCACACCGGGAGCTGAGGTGTGATCCAAGGCCGTCTCAGGTGAACCGGGACGCACGGTCAACTCAGTCCATACTGGACGTGGAGGTTTTTCCCAGAGGCCGCTCCCAGAAAACGGCTCTCACCAGCAAGCAACCCGCACAGCTTCCCCTTGGCCACATAACAAGCACTGGAGACGCTGGGCCCTTGAGCGCACCATTGGTGGAGCTGAAACGCGGCGCGGCTGCTGTGGACACAGTCCAGTGGGACTCAGAACACCTAACACAGAATGACCGCATGGTCCAGCAATTCCACCCCAAACACTGGAAGTAAGGGCTTGAAGAGACGTTTGTACCCTCTTGCTCACAGCAGCATTATTCCAACAGCCCCATGTGGAAGCAACCCCCACGTCCGCTGGCGGGTGAACAGGCCAGCAAGATGCAGTCTACGCGCATAATGGAACACGATTCTGCCGTCAAAAACAAGGAAATTTTGACAGATGCTGCAACATGGGCGAACTTCAAGGTTATCGTGCTAAGGGAAATAGCGCAGTCACAAAGAGACAAATACTGTGTCACTCCACTTACACAGGTACTTAGAGGAGGCACATTTGTAGAGGCAGCGAGCAGAAGGGAGGACAGGAAGAAAGTACAGGGACGGGGGCCGTAGGGTCAGGAGGCGGCTCACTCAGTATGAAAAGCACAGGCCGGCATCCAAAGTAAAATAGTAGCAAACAGAATCCAATACCAGATTGAAGAGATCTCACATAACAGCTAAATGGGACTTATTCCAAGAAAACAGAAGATTTTAATACTTGCCAACCCATTCATATGATCTGTCATTAGAATCCATTAATGTGATAAGAAGAAAAATCTTGTATCTCCAAGATGCGGAAAAAGTCTCTGGCAACATTCAATATGCAAACGGAATTTGAAAAAGAAAACTCTCAAGGAAATAGGAATTGACTGATACTTTACTAATATGAATGTATGTATATATTTACACACAAACTCTTACAGCTGAACATGCATCGTATATGTGATACATACCTATGTAAGCAATACATATATGCACATATATCACAATTACACACAAGCGCGTATGCACACTTTTTAAACTTATACAGACAAGCACGCTCGCAGATATTCCTGCTTCAGTGCTCTCAGTTCTAAAGTCAGGCTTTTACTGCTGGAGACACACTCGGCACTCCCACGAGAGATGGGAAACATAACAAACAAGGAGAGCCCTGCAGCCGCCGCCTGAGAGCCCCCGGCCAGGGAACGGGGAGGGAGAACCGAGGCAGAGTTCAAGAGAAGGAGCTAAGAAATTGAGAGAAAGAGGGAGGAAAGAAAATATTCAACTGAAATGGGCTCAGAACTGACACAGAGGTTACAGTTAGCGGAGAATGTTACAATGGTTTATAGCCGCATTCCATATGCTGAAAAAAAATGAGTGGAGACACAGAAGATATTTTTAAAAGACTCAAATTTAACTTCTACAGATAAAAATGACACCATCTTCTTTAGGTGAAAATCATACTGGCCTAGATTAACAGCATGACCGGAAATCAGGGTGGTGAACATGCAGACAGACAGTGGAAACTGGGTAAAATGAAACACAGGGAAAAAGGAATTAAAAGAAAATGAAGAGCATCCCTGAGCTTTGGGACAATTTCAAGCAGTGTAACACACAGGTAATAGAAATCACTCAACAGTGGTGGTGGGGGAGGGGGGTGGTACTTAAAAAAATAATCATCAAAGTTTCCCAGTTGATGAAAATCATTAATGCACAGATCCAAGAAGTTCAATGATCCCCAAGCACAGAAACATGAAAAAACCAATATCAAGACATATCACAATCAAATTGTCAGAACCAGTGATAAAGGGAAAAGTTTAAAAGCAGCAAAAAAGATGTACCAGAAATGGTAACTATGTATTTTTTCTTATTACTTACAAGAGGTGTAATAAGAGAAAACACCTCTTGTAAGTAATGAGAGAGGAAAGGAGAGTGAGAGGGAGAAGGAGAGAGAAAGAGAGAAACATCCAGTTGTGGTTCCGGTCATTCGCGCCCTCAGTGGCCGATTCCTGCATGTGCCCTGACCGCGATGGACCTGCAGCCCTGGGGTATGGGATCTCTGCTCTGACCCACTAGCAGGCCAGGGCTCCCTGAACAGGTAACTGCTTGATTAAAAATAACAATGTATCATAGGATGGATACAGGTAACTGCTTGATTAAAAATAACAATGTATCATAGGATGGATATAGGTAACTGCTTAATTAAAAATAACAGTGTATCATAGGATGGATACTCCCTATAAAAGTAAAAAGCAGCAACAGGGTAAAGACCAAGAGGGAATAGTGAAAGGTAATTGTAAACTTCTACTCCATGTGAAATGGGATATTACTTGAAGATAAAACATGATAAATTAAAGTTGCATACTATAAACCCCAAAGAAACCACCAAAGTAACAAATCAGTGTTATAGCTAACAACCCAACAAACGATATAAAGTGGAATCATAAAGAATACTCAATTAATTGAAAAGAAGGAAGGTGAACCTTGGCAGGGACCAGTCCTGGGGGCCACGCACAACACACACACACGTGCACACACACACCAGCAGACTCCCCGCAGCCCGAGCGAACAGCCCCAGGTGGAAGGTCCGCCTTATGTGCTCACTCATCCCTGGGACTCGAGAGACTGGCTACTTGACTTCCAGCCCTGGCCCTGCAGTTGGGACCACTGCAAGCTGCTTGAATCCCCGCGTGCACCACCGGCTCCTTGAGAGGATTTCAAAGATCTAGACACAGTTATCTATCTCACGGAATCGGGCCAATGCATTTTGCGCAATGCTGCAGAGTGAACAGAGTAAGCTCCTAGTCTATCTCCCTGCTCCAAAAATTCCATTAGATGTGTGGTCCTCGGATAGAGCACGTGTCTGATATTAAACTGATGAGAACAGAGAGATACTACACTTGATCTTAGCCCAAAGGGCAAGGACCGATCGAGAGATTTTTTTTCTCCTTTAGAAAAGAATTCCAGCTAGTAAATGAGGGAGAAATGGTAAGAAGCACATCACCACTTGGTCTCCCCTAATGAAGTGACGGATCATGGCAATGAACATGGACCGACAGACGCTAACATCACAGAATAAAGACAGGATGGTAACGTGGGCCTCTGGAAAAGAAAACACAAGTGTCTCACACAACAGTCTTGCCGAAAGAACTGAACCTACATCTGAGTGAATTTCCAGAGCTAACTATTAATTTTACAAGGTGTACAAGGGATTTTTTAAAAAATGTAAAGTTAAAACAAATGGCAATGCAACCAACACAATCCAGACTGCGGGAAACTGAGGATAAACAGCCCAATTTCTTCAAAAAACATATTGCAAACACATAACATGAAACATAAAGAGGGAGCTACTAGTAAAAGATTTAAAAGGCCAATACACCAACTGCAACATATGGACTCTGTATCCTGATTGAAAAGGATAAACCAGGAAAAAAAAAACCATTTGGAAAACTGAAACTTTGAACACCGGATATATCATAAAGGATGGTATTGTACGTTATTCCCACTCACCTTTTGAAAGGCTCTAGTGTTGAAAGAGATGTACAGAAATGTGGGTAAATGTTTCTAAAGCCAAATAAGGAGAGAAAATATCAGATTGGAAGTAACAGATATCAAAGGCAGATGAATGCTCCCGTGAGGAAAGGACTGGAAAATGTCCACTGGATTTGGCCACAATCAGGCCACTGCTGATCTTTACCAACAGCTGCAGGAAAGCGGTACAGACAAAGCCAAGACTCTGAGAACTCAGGCAGGAACGGGAAGCGCTGACACCCTTACAAGAGAATGCTTTTTTGTTCTGTTTGCTGGGCAGCCAAAGAAATGGACTAACAGAAATATCTGAGAGACGCACAGGTCGCTGTCCAGGGCTTCAGTTTTATCCTTGGATAAAACAGGAAAGACAGAAATGTGTCTAGTTGCATCACAGTATTTTGGTGCCTGGAAAAATCAAAAGCACCAAGTTCTCCTTGGGCAGAGGTCCCTCTGCTTACAATGGTGAGTATGAGCCATATATTGCAATGATTATTATAAAATCTATTCATGTTATATCAACTTTATCGAAGAAAATTTTCCCAGTCCCAGGAAATCTTCGCAACACACAGGTAACAAAAATGGTTTATCTTCTTATAGTCTATAGAAATCACATAGTGGATGGTATTTTCCTTTTTCTTTGACAGTCAAGGAGGTTGGTCATATTTGCAGCTCAACTTCAACGGCTCTAAAGTACCAGGCTACCCGTATAAGTGAATTTAACACAGATTCTTGGCACCAGTCTCACACTCTCAGAACTGCATTTCACATGTCTTTTATGTACCTCTATGTTCTTATTTTAAAGTATGGATCCTTATAAACCTCCTAAAATGTATTACAATGCCAGGTGGGAAAACTCACCTGGAATTCTCGCATTTTTCTGCTGCTCCTGGGAAACTGTAGAGATTGTTAACAGTGGACCTAGGGGAGAAGAAGCAAGTAATTGAAGTCATGAGCAGCCTGGCCTGATGAGGCAAGAATCTCTTGCACAAAAGCCACCAAAGAAAGTTCAAGAAAATGATACCCCATGAACACTCAGAAGGGACTAAAAAGAGTAATAAGAGAAACACACACTTGAACCAGTCAACGCCAGAAGGATCCAAAATAGTTAGGTTACTCTCATTGGTGAATATAAACACTGATTCCTTTTTCAAAGAGTTGGCCAGGAATAAAGAAAAAGTGAAAAAAGTCCTTTTATACTGTTTACATATGTTCTTACTGTTCTTTTCAATTGCTAAAAATCAAAGAATCCACTGGAACATAGACCATGAGCTTTCAAAAATGGGATAAATGTATATCAAGGCATGGTTGTGTTTATCTGACTAAACTTAGCACTGCTCTTAACCTTCTATTAAGAAAATGGTAACACAGCGGGGACAACCCTTGACCCGGGAGCCTTAGCCGTGTCAGCAACCCCACCTACAGACCCCGACACCTCGGACAAGTCACCGCCCTTCTCAGGCCCAGTCTCTCCCTCTGCCACCGAGGCAGCAGGACGGCCCCCTTGCAGGCTTAGCCTGCGCTGCCCTGCGTGACTGACCGCACAGGGCAGAACCAGCGGGAGTCGGCACACACTTAGATCAGAGAACAAAGGTCCCGACGCGCCTTTAGAGACCCGTCCGGAACGTGGGGAGGACGAGAGCTGAGGAACGGGTGTCGGGTGTGCAGGGAGAAGGGGTCACGGCACGTCAGCAGCCCAGGCTGTGACACGCTAGTCGCCCAGGAGACCGAGAAGTCACAAGGCCCAGGGGAGCGCCCACTCCAGAGCGGCCAGCCGCTGCGCCCCGGCCCAGACACCGGGATCGCCGGGAAGCGGCCCCCGCCCCACCCGCCGCACACTCGCGTGTCCTCGCCCCGGCGAGACCCGGCCCTGCTCACCGGGGCCGCAAACGCACGACCTACCCCGGCGGGACTCGCTGATCTGCCCCGAGGCTCCGGGACCGGGCTGCTCCTCCGGAGCCTCCTCCCCGGGGTCCCCGCCGCTGCGCCTCCCAAGGCCGCGTCCCCGAGGAGCCGGCTCTGAGCCTACGGGACAAACCCACTCAGGAGAACATCCCTCCCGGGGCCTCACCGCCCCGCGCGCCTCGGCCGGGCCGCCGCGAAGCAGACGGGCCCGGCCCGGACCCCGCCGCCGCCGCCCAGCTCCTCGGGCCTGGCCCGCAGGCGGCGGGGTCGCCTCGGGGGTCCCCGCTCCAGACTCCGCCCGCCCGCGCGAACCCTGGCCCGCACAGCCCCGCGCCCGCTGGGTGGAGGCCCGACCGGACAGCGTCCAGCCCCGCAGGCCCCGGGATCCTCGCCCAACGGAGGCCAAAGCCTGGGAACCACGGCCAGCGGTGACCTGGGCACGGACAGGAAGCGACAGCAGCGCGCCGGCAGTGCGCGTGCGCGAACACGCACACAGCCCGGGGTGCACATGCGCACGAGGATGCCGGAAGTCCGCCTGCCAGGGCCCACCGGAGCCGCGGGACAAATACCAGGACTCTATTTCCCATAAGTCCGCGTGCGCCGAGTTAGGGGAGGTCTTAGTAGTCCTCCTGCTGTTAAGAGTCTGGTAACTGGTCACTGATACTCTTAAGCTCTCAAGGTAAGGACAGAACTAGGTCACCAGGGCACCTGGTGCAGCAGCGATGTTATAGATGTTAAGAGGTGCTGTGCAGGGAGAACGGCCGTCCAAACCGGGACCCCAATTGCCCCTTAATTCAAACGGACATCTATAACATCGCTGCTGCACCAGGTGTCCGTACGAGATTAAGGGCCAATTCTGCACCAGGTCCCCTGGGACCCCGATTGCCCCTGCATCAGACCTCTGAAATCTATAACATCGCTGCTGCACCAGGTGCCCTGGTGACCTAGTTCTGTCCTTACCTTGAGAGCTTAAGAGTATCAGTGACCAGTTACCAGACTCTTAACAGCAGGAGGACTACTAAGACCTCCCCTAACTCGGCGCACGCGGACTTATGGGAAATAGAGTCCTGGTATTTGTCCCGCGGCTCCGGTGGGCCCTGGCAGGCGGACTTCCGGCATCCTCGTGCGCATGTGCACCCCGGGCTGTGTGCGTGTTCGCGCACGCGCACTGCCGGCGCGCTGCTGTCGCTTCCTGTCCGTGCCCAGGTCACCGCTGGCCGTGGTTCCCAGGCTTTGGCCTCCGTTGGGCGAGGATCCCGGGGCCTGCGGGGCTGGACGCTGTCCGGTCGGGCCTCCACCCAGCGGGCGCGGGGCTGTGCGGGCCAGGGTTCGCGCGGGCGGGCGGAGTCTGGAGCGGGGACCCCCGAGGCGACCCCGCCGCCTGCGGGCCAGGCCCGAGGAGCTGGGCGGCGGCGGCGGGGTCCGGGCCGGGCCCGTCTGCTTCGCGGCGGCCCGGCCGAGGCGCGCGGGGCGGTGAGGCCCCGGGAGGGATGTTCTCCTGAGTGGGTTTGTCCCGTAGGCTCAGAGCCGGCTCCTCGGGGACGCGGCCTTGGGAGGCGCAGCGGCGGGGACCCCGGGGAGGAGGCTCCGGAGGAGCAGCCCGGTCCCGGAGCCTCGGGGCAGATCAGCGAGTCCCGCCGGGGTAGGTCGTGCGTTTGCGGCCCCGGTGAGCAGGGCCGGGTCTCGCCGGGGCGAGGACACGCGAGTGTGCGGCGGGTGGGGCGGGGGCCGCTTCCCGGCGATCCCGGTGTCTGGGCCGGGGCGCAGCGGCTGGCCGCTCTGGAGTGGGCGCTCCCCTGGGCCTTGTGACTTCTCGGTCTCCTGGGCGACTAGCGTGTCACAGCCTGGGCTGCTGACGTGCCGTGACCCCTTCTCCCTGCACACCCGACACCCGTTCCTCAGCTCTCGTCCTCCCCACGTTCCGGACGGGTCTCTAAAGGCGCGTCGGGACCTTTGTTCTCTGATCTAAGTGTGTGCCGACTCCCGCTGGTTCTGCCCTGTGCGGTCAGTCACGCAGGGCAGCGCAGGCTAAGCCTGCAAGGGGGCCGTCCTGCTGCCTCGGTGGCAGAGGGAGAGACTGCACTTTGTTACCGTTAAGTCAAAGCTTCTTGATAAGAGATCCTTTGGGCAGCACACTCCAGTTGGTACAAATGATTTAAAGACTTAGCCATGCCTAAATATATCCTTTTTACTTACAGCATCCCGCGGACTTTCTGATCTTAAGTTGTTAGAACAGTAGGAAAGATGAATGTAACAAAATTTCTTTTTTCATCTTATGTGTAAGGATGGCAGATTCTTTCAGTAGCTTTGATGTTCATTCACTAATCAGAAATGTATCCACTCAGTCAGTGTGGGAGTTTCAGGTGTCCAAGTGGGTGCTCCTTCCCTTTCATTCTTCCAGTCACTTCTTTAGGTTTATAGGGACAGTCTCCCCTAGATGGCTTCCTTGGAACTTCCTGGCTGAGGTCTGACGCAGGAAGAGTGCCCCCTTAGCCGCCGCCCAGAGCACGTAACTTGGTCGCCTGTGTTTTCCGTCTCCAGGTCTGCCTTCACTTTCACCGTCATCCACATCTTTCCAAGAGCAGCAGAAAATGAATAAATATCTGGTGAGTTCTTCTGGTGATGTGTTTACTCTCTAGTTTGCTTTATAATACACCTTAGGAGGCAAATAGTTCAGGCTTTAAAATGGGCAAGTAGACCAGATAGAAGATGTGCTCAGACAAATCACGGGGCAGCAGATCAGCACCAGGCGTTTTCTGTCATGTTCACGTGTGTGGACAGCATGACTCTTCAGGGCTCCCAAAGCCAAAGGACCAGTGTGTCCATGTTCTTGATATTTGTTACAAAAAAGGCAAATGCCATCCGTTACTTGACTAACAACTGACCAGCTGAAACACTTGTTCTGTCATGGGTTTTAAAGATTTTGTTGACAGTCTCGCCGTGATTGTGACTGGCCTCCCAGAATGACAAACCCTGATCCGTTACCATTGGTGCCTTGCGCTTCCTGTAAGCCAAGGGCATGCCCCCGGCGGGTGCACGGTGCACATAACTGCTGGTAACGGAAACGCCATTGTCCCATAGCTATATCGCCTTTACTGCCTGATGCAGGGGTAACCCGAGGACCGTCTGGAGCAATGGCCCTCTCATCCTCCAAATGAGTCCCATAAACACCTCTCCCTCCGGTCGCCTGTTGGGGCCACACAGTAGACCGGGCAGCGATGTCTCTGGCAGAGATTGCACATCTCCCAGTCACGCTTTATCGTGCAGCCCGCCGTGCAGGCCTGACCCGGTCAGGGTGCCCCGGGGTCTGCAATAGTGCCACTGCCCCCTTGCCCGTCTGTAGTCAGTCTCCTTGCTGATTTCTGTGTCCGGGTCTGTCCTTGGCCCTGATTTTAAGAGGCAGTTCTTCCCCTCAAGGAGCATCCATTCTCCCTGGAGGAGGTGATCATGGAAGTAGCTGTGGGCGATCACGGATCCCCCGCCCCCCAGCCATCAGAACAGGGGCCCTGCGGTGGCGGCGAGCAGAGGCCGGCGGTAGCCGCCCCGTCACAGCGTGCGGCGGCGTCACGCGGCAGAGGGGCCGGCGTGGGCCGGACGCGGCAGTGCGTGGCGGTGACCGCCCTGAGACGAGCAGCACCCGAGCGGCTGCAGGGGCTGGCGACGTGCTCCCACGGAGAGCAGCACGAGGCGACCGGCTGTGGCTCCCGGGGGCCGGGGGTTGGGGGGGGTCTGGGCGCCCTCAGGACGAGGGCCCGCAGTGGCGGGACGGTGCGACGCGGACGGCCGTGGGCGTGGCCCCCTGAGGGGTTGCCGGTGCTGCCCCCACTCTGCCTTCTCTTGTGGGGAATCTGAAACCTTGGCATTGGAAAGCGAGTCCTCTGATAAAAGGACGCCGCGCTGTGCAGGGACCATGGGCATGAAGCGCGGATGGAGGGGAGTGAGTCGAGGGGACCCGGGTTCCGAGAGAGACGCCAGAAAAGGAGGACAGCATGGGGTGCCGGGCTGACCCTGGGCCCCGACGGCGTGTGTGGAGGCCCACGACAGTCTCAGTCGTGAGCGAGCTGGACGTTTTTACGTATTTAGAAACGTGCTTCCCATCAATAGACTACGTTTAGAGCCGTTTCAGGGTTACGGGAGAGTTGCGCAGACGGCGGAGCCCTCACACACCCCTCCCTCCCAGCCTCCCCTCCTGCCACCATCTTACAGGAGCTACAGTTCCTTACTTTGCTACAACTGCAGGATCGGTATCGACACATTAGTGTCTGAAGCCCGCAGTTTCCAATAGGGTTCACTCTTTGTCTGGTACGGTTTAGGTTTGGACAGATGCTTAGTGACGTGGACCCACCGTATCTCTGCCGTACAAAATAGTGTCAGGACCCTGAAGTCCCCTGGGCGCCACCTGTTTCTCCCTCGCGCCCCCGCCCCTGACAGCTGCTGACCTTTTCACTGCCTGTGGTTTGGCCCTTTCCAGAATGTCAGAGCGTCAGAACCATACCGCATGCAGGCTTTTCAGATTGGCCATGTCTGTTTCCAAGGGAAGTGCCTGTTCGTGCCCATGGCCGGCCCTTCTGTCATGATACCGGTTTGCTTTCTTGCTGACTTACAAAGTCGTCTTAAATGGTTATATGTTTTTCCAGCTTGGGTCATGTTAGTAAACATTTTCTTGCAAGTTTGTTGGTCTTTTGACTTTATTTTTCAGGATTACCATATAATCCTGTGATTTTTTTCATTTTGAGAAACCGAGTACTCTGTATTTTTTCAATGTCCCCAAATGAGCAAGTTTGTGTAGGTGGGGTTCCTAGCTCGAGAGGGCGCCCTTCTGGGAGCGCTGGCTGCAGCGCCTTTCGTGGTGGTGGGAGGGAGGGAGGGAGTCATTGGCCCGGCGACTGTCTCATCTATCTCTGTTCTTCGCCTCCCCTTCCTGGCTTGGGAGCGCGCGTCCTCGCTGTCTTTGGACAGGCTGTGTAGGCGGTGTGCCAGCTCCCGGCTGGCTCCGGGGGCTTTGAGTGTCTGAGAGTGGCTTTCTTTTTCCGGAAGTGGAGAAGGACCCTGTGGCAGGTTCTGGGCCCGGGGCGGCGACCTTCGGCCCAGCAGCTCCCGCTGTTCCCGGGAGAAGTGTGAGATCTGGGCACATCACCGCCTCTGTTCGGCCTCTGCTGGCTCTTTGTCACTTCCCGTCCTCCGGGGGCCGCCCTTTTTCTCAGTCGTTGCTAATGCAATTCCGGTGCTTCCTCCCTCCCTGGCCAGTTAGGAGAGGCTTCTCAGAAGGCTGAGGAGACGTGTCCCCTCCCCTGCTGCAGGGGGCTGCGTGGCCCTGCGTGCAGGGAAAGCTGGCTCTAAGGTGGTGGTGACTGAGAAGGTCACAAAGCGCTCCCCCTCCCCTGTGCAATGTTCTGGCTTGTGTGGCAGCGCCTCTGAGACCACAACGCTGGCTCTGGGCGGCTGCCTGCCATCGGGCTGCTCCCTGTCTTTTGTCACTCGCCTAAAACCCCTCAGCACCTGCAGCTCTGATGGCTCTCCCAGCTTGTTGTCCAGGTTTCCTGAAACCCCGCTTTATTAAAGGGAAAAGTGCTCATAAAGCTTCTTGCTTCAAGCCAGAGGGAGAGCAGTGCAATTTCCCCTTCTCCTTACACGTTAGAGTGAACGTGGGCAAGCTGCCACCACGCCACGGGCCGTTCAGGACATTCGCGGCAAGGCTATATCGTCCTGCGGCGGCGGCGGCGCACTCCAGGCACAAACCTCGGGCAGACCCGCTGCAGGCCGACCTCTGCGGTGAAACCCCAGGCGAGGCTGGATGTCGCCGGGCCTGCTTGCACTTTGGCAGTTGCAGCAAACACTGCAGGTCGGCTCCTTCTAGAAGCTGTAGGAGGACCAGGTTGGGCAGGAACAGCAGCTGAATTTCAGGCACGTTGAGGTTGAGGCCCAGGGCCTGTGTGCCTGGCATTTAGGAGAGGAGTCCGGGCCAGGGATACGCATTTGGGAAATGTTGGTGCCTGGGTGGCAGTTTGAGCCAGGCAGCCGGGTGAGACCTCCATTGGAGCGGCGAGCGCAGGCGGCAGCGAGCGAAGGACGAGGACGGACGAGGACGGAGCCCGGGGCCCCGACCTCAGGATGACCTGAGGCGAGGAGGAGCGTGAGAGGAGCCACGCCAGGACTGCTCGCGTTCTGGCAAAGCGAAGGGGCAAAGTGTGGCCTGTGTGCCTACGAGTGGCCCTCAGGCCTGTGCCTGCCAGCCTCAGTGTCCCCAGCAGCCGGATTGTCCCTGGCTCTCAGTGCAAGGCAGCAGTTTCTTTTTTTTATGTACACTGAACGAACTCTTTTCAGTTCTGCCCGATAGCTTGATTTCCTTCCATGGCCGCAACATAAAAGGTGTACGATGTTTGTACTTAACCCGTGAGCTTGGCGAGCTCCTGTCCCTGGACGCCTTCTCTGCGTCATCCAGTTCCCATCACATCGCTGTTACAGGGGCCAGTGTCATTCAGGGACGTGGCTGTGGACTTCACGCAGGAGGAGTGGCAGCAGCTGGGCCCCGAGCAGAAGACAACCTACCGGGACGTGATGCTGGAGAACTACAGCCACCTGGTGTCCGTGGGTGAGCCGGCCGGGCGCTCGGCGGCCGAGCGTAGGGGTCCCCCTCGCACGCCCAACTCCGGCTTTGCACGCGACGGGCAGGTGTGGGCGGCGCACGCCGGTCGCCCGGCAGGGCATTCCGGTCTGCTGCCCAGGGAGGGGTCCTGGGTGTGACAAGGCTCAGGTGGGCACTCGGGGGCGGAGTCCATCAGGCCGCACTGTGCTCAGACAGAAGCGACCGGCAGGCCAACGGCCTGGCTCAGGTTCTCCTTCGTCTCTGCTAACAGGGTGTCACGCTGTCAAACCGGAAGTTATCATCCGGCTGGAGCAAGGGGAAGAGCCGTGGGCAGAAGGCGAGCTGCTGCTTCAGAGGGGCCCAGGTGCGTTGCGGAGGTGCTAAGGGGACTGGTGGTAACTGGCCGTGTTCCTTCCGGGAGCTTGTAATGGTCCCAAACCTTTAGAAGTGATACAGGTAGCTCCCTGACTCTCGCCCCCAAAGGCATCTTCCTTCCCCACAAAAACCGGGTTTCCCACGCTTCCCTCCCAGAACCAAAGTCCAGTTGCTTCCTTCTTCCTCATAAACGCTGCGCCTCGCTCGCTCCCAGGGCACGTTCAGAAGCCAGTGTCACAGCCTCCTTGTGTTTTGAGGCAGTCATTCGTCTATTAATAAAAAATAACTTATGTGTCCCTTCTGTTCTTAGTACCTCCTTTCTTCTTCTTTGCTGTGAGATGCCCCAGCTGTGTCTCTGTCCTGTTCCTCTCCTCGCTTCTCTCTGAGGCGGGACCCCGGACTCCCGTCCTTTGCCTCGGTCGCCAGGGCGGCTCTCCTGCGCTGTCGTGTGCACGTGAGCTGGTCGTCATTCCTGGGCCCCGGCCCTTGTTAAGTTTGGTGACAGCAGGAGCTGGGTTCACCTCATCTCTCTTACTGACCGTTCAGTCCCCGAGGCTTCCCAGTGCCCCGCCACAGCAGGTGTGGCTGTGGGCCCTGCTTCCCCCTTGAGTGGTTTGCTTTGCAAGGGGCCCCTCCTGCCTCGAGCCCCCGGGTGCTGCTCGTCTGTTTGCCGCACCCCGTCCGCCTGCCCTGTCCTCTGGGCCAGCGCTCCCAGGCTTGGGGTTGCAGGACGTGCTCACCCGCAGTGCCCAGCGCCTCTCGCGGCCCATCGCGCAGGGCAAGGCTCCCCAGGCTCCCTAAAGGGAGCGTAAGCTCCATGTCCTCCTGGGAACGCCACCGTGCGCACGCTGTGTTGCCTGGAAAAAGCAGTTTTCAGTTGCTTCCCGAAATGCTGCTCCATTTGGACAAAACTCCATTTAGCCCAGATTCCTAAATGGGTCGTGTTCATGTGATTAGTGTCCCTACAGTGGGGTGGGCTTCATTCAGCCAGATCACACGTTCACTAAGGCTGAGCTCAAATTTTCAAACCCTTCCCTCCTTGAAGTTTTTCCTAACTCTTATCCTTACTCCAATTTCTCTCCTTCGACTTTGACTCTGCTCTTGGCGATACCTTTAAAAGAGTGAGGCCTGAGTCAGGCGCCCGCTGTCCGGCGGGGTGTGCGTGGTCTCTGCCTGAGCATCTCTCCTCCCCGGTTCCCAGCCCGGCCAAGCAGGCTCGGCCTCGCGCAGGAGGTACCGGGTGGTGCATGTGCATTTCTTTGGTCACCTGGGAGCTGGGTAGGTGGCAGAACGTTCTTGTCCATCTTGTCAGAAATACGTTGCGGGTGATCGTCTCTGAACATGCATGTCTGGGCCACACTCCCATGTTCTGCAGGTGCTTGAAGGACACCCGTAGCGTTCAGACTAAGAACGGCATCTCTGGTCTCTATTTAGGGTTCAAAAGATACAGGAAGCGGAGCCACGCATTCTAAGAGCCGGGCTCTAGTTAAGGACAGAGAACAGGGCCGTCTGGAGGAACCCGAAACTCAGCCTTTCCCGTGGGGTGTTGGTGTTTTGCTGCAAGGCCGGGTCACGCTGTGCTAACGGGACTGTATGGAGGGTAGTTACTTTCAGCTGTAAGGGAAGATGGCTGCTTGAGGTGAGAAAGGTTCGAGAAGCGTTTTGATAAAGTAGGGAAACCCCCTGGAGGCAGGGTTTGCACCAACCAAGGCCGGAAGTCACGTGGACCGAGTGACACAGCAGGAGCAGGCTTAGGGCAGGGCGCACACTGGCCTTGCCAGCACCGCAGCGGCCTGGACGGCGTCTCCCTCAGGCCTGTTGCGAGGCAGCGTGGGGGAGGTGCTGCCCGCCGCGTCCAGGCGGGCGCCCTGAGGCCGCGTCTGACGGCCCCCCGCCCAGTGGAGGGGCTGCTTTTCCTGGGGCAGGAGCCACTCAGAAGGCCAGGACGGTGCAGGTCGCGTCCTCGTTGTGCATCGAGGTGGTGGGAAGTATTCTCCACCAGGTTTTTATCTGCGGCTATTTGGACAGTGGGCTTATGGCACTTGTAGGCTTTGATGTGGACACTAGCAAGGAGAGTAGTCAAGTTTGTCTAAAAACTTGTAAGATGAGTGAAAATAAAGGTCACAATTTTTGGAGCAGGTGGAGGAATCTGATTTTTAACGTGTGCACACTAAGCGAAACTCAGTGCCGTCCGCGTTCGGAGTTAAGTGGCCGTGCGCGTGCGCCAAAGACGAGGCGAGCTGAAGGAGGATGTCCGGAGACTGGAAGTGGAAAACATAGCTGCTAAGCGTGCCGAGCGCGTCTCTTGTGCCGGACGCCGTTGGGAGCACGTGATCTGTGTTAACTCGCGTAATCCCACCGCAGCCCACAGGCGGCACGGTGTTGTCCCCACGTCGCCAGGGATGCTGCTGACCAGGGGGCCGGTCACGCACTTGCCCTGGTCACCTACCAGAGTTCCCGCCGCCGTGTCCAGAGAGGAGCACACAGAGTCCCACGGTCAGCATGAGTTCTGTTTAAATCGTAACATTAGAATAGTTAAGAAACCCAAAACCTGAGAAGGGGTGGCCTGCTCTGTGGTCGGTCGCGCTCCCCGTGGGACACAGCTGTTCCCGGGACTGTCCTCTAAGGGAACAGAACTAGAGCCAGAGCCCCGGGTGCAGGACTGTCACCCCAACCCCGAGGGGGTTTAGGTGTCGCTGTGCTTGGCGCTGCTCTGTGGAATCTGAAAAAATGGCCGAATTTTTGGATTGGAAGGATCTAGACCAATCAAAACGCTGCCACAGACCTCTGAGGGCAAGGGGACAGCGCCTTAGCCGTCACGTCTCTCCCAGCGGGTCGGCAACGGCCCTGTGTGAGGCGCTGCTCTTCCTCCCCCGGAACGGACCACCCTGGGAGAGATCCCATGGCCTCCGTGCCCCGAGCCCCCCTCGTTGCCCCGCCTCGTGACCCCGCTTGCTGGGGGCCCTCTCACTTCTGGCCCGTCGGGCACTCGGAAGGCACCCCGTGTTCTGATCGCTGCTCTGAGTTTCTATTTTGCCTTTTATCCCCAGTTTGAGCAGGATCTTATAAGGTAGTAAAGATCACAGGTACTTGTGTGTTTGTCAGTGTCTTTCCCCGTCTTGTCACCACGGGAGACTGTGTTTGCGTGTTACCCCAAACCAAAGAATAAGGGGGAAAGGATGCATGGAATTGTTCTCATCTGTCTGGGAAGCTGGCATCTGTGCCACATGGGAGTCCTGTGCGTGTGTCAGTCCATATCTTGTGTAGGGAGATGTACAAAATTTGGTTACTTTTGCCTCTTTTTAGAAGACACCTGGAAAGTCGATGGGATAGAGACAGTCCAGGAAAGCGAAGACAGGCGTTCGAAGCAGGCTGTGTCCATCAGCAGCAAAACCCTGACTGAAGAGAGGGTCAGTCTTCTTGGTAAGACTTTAAATGTGGAACCCAACCCCGCTCCCTCCAGAGGAGCACTCTCGCAGTGTGGCTCCTGCGGGCAGAGTTGGAAGCCCACTTCCGAGTACATCAGCAGCGACGGGAGCTACGCGAGAGCAAAGCCCGACGCGTGCAGCGCGTGCGGGAAGGCGCTTCTCCACGTGAAGCTTGAGAAAACGCACCCAGGAGAGAAAGCTAGTGAACTTAATCAAAATGGGGACGCTTATACTCTGAATGAAGACAGTATTTATCAGAATATTCATATTTTGGAGAAACCCTTTGAATATATTGAATGCCAGAAAGCCTTTGCAAAGGATCCAGTTTTTGTTACTCCTATGGAGGAGAAGCCCTACAAGTGGAACGAATCTGAAATAGCCTTTCTCCAGATGTCTAACCTCAGTGTCCACCCTGCGTCTCACATGGAAATGAAGCCCTATGAATGCAGTGCATGTGGGAAATCCTTCTGCAAGAAGTCCAAGTTCATCATCCACCAGAGGACTCACACAGGAGAGAAACCCTATGAATGTAATCAGTGTGGGAAGTCCTTCTGCCAGAAGGGGACCCTCACTGTCCATCAGAGAACACACACGGGGGAGAAGCCCTATGAATGTAACGAATGCGGGAAAACCTTCTACCAGAAGTTACACCTCATTCAGCATCAGAGAACTCACTCAGGAGAGAAGCCCTATGAATGTAGCTACTGCGGAAAATCATTCTGCCAGAAGACACACCTCACACAACACCAGAGAACACATTCGGGGGAGAGACCCTACGTTTGTCATGACTGCGGGAAAACTTTCTCCCAGAAGTCAGCACTGAATGACCATCACAAAATTCACACGGGAGTGAAGCTCTACAAGTGTAATGAATGCGGGAAGTGCTTCTGCCGCAAGTCTACCCTCACCACCCATCAGAGGACGCACACAGGAGAGAAACCCTACGAATGTAACGAGTGTGGGAAATTTTTCTCCCGGCTGTCATACCTCACTGTACATTACAGAACTCATTCAGGAGAGAAGCCCTATGAATGTAACGAATGTGGGAAAACCTTCTACCTGAATTCAGCCCTCATGAGACACCAGAGAGTACACACCGGAGAGAAGCCGTATGAATGTAACGAATGTGGGAAGCTCTTCTCCCAGTTGTCGTACCTCACTATCCATCACAGAACTCATTCAGGAGTCAAACCCTATGAATGTAACGAGTGTGGGAAAACCTTCTACCAGAATTCAGCCCTTTGTAGACATCGAAGAATACATAAAGGAGAGAAGCCCTACGAATGCTACATATGTGGGAAGTTCTTCTCTCAGATGTCGTACCTCACTATCCATCATAGAATCCATTCAGGAGAGAAACCCTATGAATGTAACGAGTGTGGGAAAACCTTCTGCCAGAATTCAGCCCTAAATAGACATCAGAGAACGCACACTGGAGAGAAAGCCTATGAGTGTTACGAATGTGGAAAATTCTTCTCTCAGATGTCATATCTCACCATACACCATAGAATCCACTCAGGAGAGAAGCCCTTTGAATGTAACGAGTGTGGAAAAGCCTTCTCTCGAATGTCATACCTCACTGTACATTACAGAACTCATTCAGGAGAGAAGCCCTATGAATGTAACGAATGTGGGAAAAAGTTCTACCACAAATCAGCCTTCAATAGCCATCAGAGAATCCACAGGAGAGGGAATGCGAATGTACTGGATGTGGGAAGACTTCTCTGAAGCCAGACCTCACACCACACCGGAGAGCCTTTCAGTGTGCAAGGCCCCGCCACAGTCGTTAGGTCCGAGCACTTGGGGGGAGCGCAGACCGGCCTCTGTGCGCCAGTCAGGCTTGTAAGCTGAAAATTCACAGGGTAGAAACCACAGCAGCGACAAGGCTGCATGATTTCTTGGCCACCAGACTATACAGGAGTAAAATTTATAAAGACATAGAATGTATATACATTTCCGTGGTTTCCAACTCTTACATTTCAGGGAATTCATACCAAGGGGAAGTTGTCATTCTAAGGGAGGTGGAAAACACTCCTTTGGAAATTGTTGATACTAAAAGTTATGTTTCTGATATAATAAGTTTTTTGTACAAAAAGATACGTTGTGAATAACTGTGCTCCTTGTGTAACTAGAAGCTGTAAAATCAGAGAGCTAACCAAGACAGCACCACAGCCACATTAAACTCATATATAAGTGTTTCCTGAGAATGTACAACTTTATTTGTATGTTTGCTTTTTAGAATGATACATTACAGGAGTTGTATGTTCAGTCTGAATCATGTTTGAAAAGGCAGTGTGTCCTTCGGAGTAATTTGTAAGACATGCAGCAAGATCCCTTATTTTAAATAGCACCCCCATGTTAGTATCTGATAGGCTTTGTCATTGAACTAATATATGATAGGTATAAAGGATGCTGCTTCTTGTAGTCTTCCCTAACACAATGTATTTGATCATTGTTAACGAACTGATTCTTCCATAAAGAAGTCAATGTTTTTTATAATATTATCAACTGTATCTGAGTCAGCGAGACAGCAGTTATGCATAAAGTAGATAGAAAACCACGTAGCTAATTTTAAATTATTACTGAAGCCTCCAATAGTGAGAAACAACTGTAATATTCACTGAATTCTACACAGGTTAAAAATAGTCCCATTTTTACTTACTTTTTTTTTCTAATTTGTATCTAACTTTTTCCATCTATTATTATTGGGATGTCTGCACAAATGTAAGTGTGCAGGCCACTGTACAATGTAACCGAGGAATGACCTGTATTTTTATTTTCTATAATAGTATTTTAAACATTGTGCTCTACTGCTTCCGGGTCCTGAGTGGATGAACACGTTTGCATGGGTTTGTGCAGACATCGTTGAGTAACCTCCCTCGTCACTTGCTCCTTACTGGTTGCTGGCACAGCCTGCGTCGCCAAGTCTCCTCACGGAACGGGAGATAAATCCTGATCAGTTTTGACCAATGATTATCCCTCTCTCAGCACCAGGGATGGAGTGGTCATAGGAGCCAATTCTAGGCACGTCTACGAAGGAGATACCGGACAGGTTATATCTGGCAAAGGTTTCCTCTGAGATTCAAGGAACCCTGAAGGGTGACATGGGACCTGGTGTCGAACGCTGCCTGTCGGGATGGGAGGCCTGGTCATGTCTCCCTGCGACGGAGCGCACTTGGAGACGAGGGCCCGGGGCCCGGCTGATGATGCTGAGGCTGCTGAGCCAGCCAGCCACGTAGCCACGTAGCCACTTCACCTCTGGACTGTTTCTTCTGTGAAAGACTAACTTTATTTTTAAGCAAGTGGATTTAGGTTGCTCTGTTAGTAATAACAAGATACAAAGTTACACTTTTGTAGGAGCTACACAGTTGAGAACTGGACTTTAGGTAAATCATTTATTTCGAGGTGTTGACATAGAGATTTATTTTCTGTAAATTTTGATGTAAGTAGTTTGAGCATTAGAAACAATTAAGTGTATGTTTCCTTGAATTGTTACATCGTTGACCTAAGGACCTTTGGAACCTGATACAATCTTCCTTTTTATAATTCACGACATTCAAGAATTGCTTAGGTTCATTTATATCCCCCATGCATCGTTGCTACAATGTTAGTTGACAACATACAGAGTAAGGTGAGGACCTACTTCTGCTTGCTCCCCAGAGCCTGACACCTGTTCTGTCTGGATAACTCGCCCCTCACCGCTGAGATGAACGGCCGCGCTTTTCACGTGTTTCCACCAGTTGGGCACCCGTGTTGTTGTCACACTTCCCTCCGCTGCCTTCTAGGTGACTGGACTGTGCCACGGAGCAGGACCTGCAGGCCCGGCAGGCTGCAGAGTTTTGTGTAGGAACCATGTGTTCACAATATGTTTGTTGAAGTGATATCTGCAAAGGTTTCCCACACTCGCGTGTCATCGTCATCGCTTAAGCGCACGGTGTGCATTTTCAGTAAAACGTTTGAAAAGCTCCCGTGGCTGACGCCATTCTTTCCGTCTGGCGGAGAGCCTGCAGTACAGGGGCCGGTGCGGGGCCGCCGCCTCGGAGCCTGGCCTGGTCACTTGCGATCACGTTTGGGTACCTCTGTAACGGTTTGTCTTGGAGCTGACGGAATGCCACGTTTGAGAAGCTTACCTCTCCTGGCGAGCGTGTAGGTCACACAGGCCCGAGTCAGCGGGAGGAAGCACCGTGGTCCGAGTCCGTGCCTGCCGGGCAGCAAAGGCTGAAAGCTCACACGGCGCGAGCGCTTGCTGTGTAGACACAGCAACGTCGTAATTCATGGCGTGAGCAGATCAGGAGCCCTGGGAGGGGCGTCCAAGGGCTGAGCAGGAGGTCAGCCCTCCCTGGCAGGTGGGCATGAGCCCCCCTCCCATGTTTCTAATCATTCTATGGTTAGTGGAGGGCTGGGTCAGTCGTGGCTGCCGTGGCCTCAAATAGGTCAAGATGAAGACATGGCCACGTTGTGGCTGAGGCCACAGGTCCCCTCGCCTCTGTCCCATCGCCGTCTGCCTGGCTGGGCCGCCCAGTTGAGCTCCCCAAAGGCGGCTGCATGCTGAGAGGCATGGTCTCCGTCCAGAGACTGGCCAGCTTTGCAGGATGACCATTCAACAAGGAAACACCCTTTTAAAATTAGGTTGCTTTTTCCTTTTCATCACCGAGGTAGCTACACCACAAACAGAGCTTTCCCTTCCTTGGATATGAAGTCTATGGTTCCTGCCAAATTGAGGAACTAGCATGAGCCACTGGCTTGTTTCCATAGCCCGACGCAGAGATGCCACAGAAGTTAGAGCCGAGCCCAGGCCGGGGAACCACGCCGCAGGGGCGACGGCTCTGCGGGAGGGCCGACGTGGCTCCTGCTCGGGGAGGTTCGGGCAGGCGGAGAAGACGCGGGCTGGACACCACATACTCTCACCCACCGTGGTGCCTTCTAGAGACAGGAAAGCAGTGCAGCGCCTTGGTCCCCTCAGGCGAGTGGACACCGGCGCGGGGTGCTGGCCCGCAGCCCCTCGCTCCAAAGCCACACCGCCGCAGTGGGTGGGCATGCTGCCCTGGACGCAGGTGGTGGTGCTTTCAGTGATGGTGCAGGGCCCAGAAGAGAGGGATCAGTCCGGAAGGGGGTTTGTCCCTGCTGGGGGTGGCCTTTCTCTTCCATGGGCTTCTAACCGCCCTGGGGAGCAGGCACTAGGGACCACACCTCTCTGCTACTCGTATGAACCGATACTGAGGCTTGTGGATACCCCAGTGGAAACTAATTCCAGAAAAAGTCGGACACGTGGGCTTCCTAAGAGGCAGCTGACCACACCATCCGCAGCTGGCAAGCTGAACGGGCTGTGGAAAGCCACATCGCAGGTTTTCTTAAAGACGTGGTCTCCACAGAGGACCCTTTGTTCACGACCTCCCGCCCCTTCCCTGCGGCGCCAGTGAGCTGGCTGCTGAGCAGGCTCGCCCGGACCGCCCGCCCCGCGGCCGGCACCGAAGAGACTTGTTACCCGCTGGGCATCCGTCCTGGGTGACCGCTCTGAGGGGTATTCAGAAGTGACTTCACGTAGAACGACTTTCCACATCATCATGTTTAAAGGGCCGAGCCTCCCCAGGGTGAGCTCCGGTGTGACTTCACGGCTGACTTCACGTGGCAGGCTCTCCGACACTCATCGCTTTCACGTGGTTTTCTCCCCGTGTGAGGTTTCTGATGAGAGTGAAGGCTGACGTTTCGTAGGACTTCCCGCATTTACTGCATCCGTGGCGCTTCTCCCCTGTGGATGTTCCTTCCATCACAGTGCGGATCCAATTCATCGCAGCGGAGTTACCACCCCCGTTACAGGTGTAGGGCTCCAAACCTGTCTGAGTTTTAGATGAGCTCTGAGTGCGCAGAGAAGGTCTCCCCGCATTCGCAGCAGCCGCAGCTTTCTTCCCTGGACGACATGCTCGGCGTAGGACGAGGGCTGGCTCAGTGCCCCGCGCGCGTCCCGGGGCACAGGAGGGCCGGCCTACCGTGGGAGGGCCTCCCACGCCCATCGGCCCACGGGGCTCCTCCCTGTGAGTGCTCTGCTGCGTAGTTAGGTCAGGAAGTCACGCGGGGGGACTTCCCACAGCCGTCCGTTCTTACGGCTGCTCCCCGTGTGTGTGCTCTGCTGACGGCCGGAGCGTGATTTTGCACAGCAGCCTTTCCCACGCTCGCTACGTGGACAGTGCTCCCCTCCCGCGGGGGCCTCGGCTGGACTCTCAGCGCTGAGCTACGCCTAAAAGACGCACGCTCGCTGCTCACAGAGAGCGTGTCTGACGTGGTCCCCTGCCGATCGGTTAGGGCTGACTTCACGGGGGCTTTGTCACGTCACAGGGTCTCCCTCCCGGGCAGCTCTTCTGAGGGTCTGTGGGCTGCGGTCTCGGGAAGGTTTCCCCACATTGATTGCTTTCACGTGCTCCTCTCTTGCATGGGTCTCCCGATGTTGAGTGAGGTGGGGCTCCTGCTTAAAAGATTTCTCACAACGACTACGTTCCATGGTTTTCTCTCCAGGGCAAGTTTTCTGAGATTGGAATTTTTTTCATTTTCATTAGATGCCTGGGTTTTCTCCTCTCTGTTAACTTCCTGCTGTTTGACGAGGGCTGACTTCTCACACTCGTTGACTTCGGGGTGCTTCTTCCTTGTGCGCGCTGCCTGATGGGCTCCGAGGGCGGACATGTCACTGATGGGTCCCCCGTTCTTTACGATCGCAGGGTTTCTCTTCTGTCTGCGCCCCTGAGGGGCTAGCACGGCTGCCGTATCAGAGAAGCCTCCACACGCCGTTGTCTTCAAACGGTGGTCCCAGCGTGGGAATTTTCCGGAGCTCCGTACGGTCCTCGGTACGACTTAGGGGTTTCTCATCTTGGCTAGAGTCGTCAGATCTCTTTCCAATATGGATGTTTCCCTGTTGTTTTTGTTTTCCAATAAGGAACTTCCCACGTGCAGTAATCCCATTACAGTTCTTACTGGAATGATTTTTTTATCACTAGTTATTGGTGCTGAAACATTTTTCAAACTCAGTCCACGAGTCATATTGACAGGATGGTTCCCCCGCCCCAGACACAGGGTTTGTGCCCAGAGTAAATATTTTTCTGAAAACATTCTCTTTCTCGTAGTCAGGGTGGTTTTTTTTGTTGGTGAGTGAAACTCACCACAGATGTGTATCTTGGTTTTCATGGTTCCTGTTTATTTGACTATCAAACTTCCTGACTTCTAGAAATAAAAAAATTAAGTGTACTATTAAAAAGTTAACACATTTCCTATGTTAGTATAATTTATTATGTTGCTGATTCTCAAATTTCAGGCCCCAGCTCCTTGGGTCAGAAAAAAAAAAAGAAAAGAAAGAAAATGCCTATTACAGTGGGAAAGGAAGAGTAAAGTGAGCGGTGGACATATACCTATCTGCTATTTAAAAAATAGGACCTTTAGGGCTAAAACAAGAGGGGAAACTAAGCACAGGAGATGAACTGAGGGGAGAGCATTACACAGAGGCTAAGATAATGGGGCCAACCCGGCAGAGCCACGGCCATGAAGGCGGGAGGGTGGTTCCGCACCGTGGGCCGGAGGGGCCGCACAGGAAGCCGCAGATGTGGGATAAAACAGATTATGTGCATCTCTAGGGATGTGGCCCGCTATCCGTGCCAATGCATGAAATAAGATGTCAGTTGTTCAAGATACCCTTACAAAAACACGCAACAAATATTTTATAAATATTCACTGTCAATCACAAGTTACACCTTTGATACAGATCCCTACACGCAGCAGCCTACTTCCCAGCAGCAGTTCAACTAAAAACTCTGATGTCCTCTAGGAAATGCATCTCTCCCTAGCTTTGTCTGTCTGTCTGTCTGTCTCTCTCTCACACACACCCTTTTTCAAACCATGCCTCTTCAACTCCATTTTCTCAAACACTGAAGGTAGTCACTACCTACATTTCTCATTAACACACTTTGGAAAGCACTAACTGTACCCAGACAGCACTTGATAAGACTGAATTTCAACCAACATCGCATGATTTTGTTTCCCGCTCCCATCTGCAGCCTCGGCCCCCAGCACGTCTGAGTGTGTCTCTCGTTGCCTCTGAGTAGATTCAGTTGGTGGCCCTCAACAGGCAGGATGTATCACAATTACCTGGAAATCCACTCAAAGCACAGTGTACAGACGGTCACAGTCCCATGCCAATCTATATTCCCTACCTATCAGGATCTACAAGGACGCAGCATGGGCCTGTGTACTCAGGAAAGGCTCTCCGAATAAACGTATCTATCAGTATGAACAGATGAGCGTAGTTCCTACCTAGTACACGTCGCAGTAAGGAAGGGTGAGAAGAGGCCCTTTGGACGGGAACAAAAGCCGCGGGCAGATGACCAGGTGCTTCTCACAGAGAGTGATCACGCGTGAGGTGCTCATGGTTCAGCCACTGAGTGAAAGTTTTTTTGTTTTTGTTTTTAGATTTCATGTACTTATTTATTTTTAGAGGGAGGGGAAGACAGGGAGAAAGGGAAGGGGAGAAACATCGATGTGCCAGAGAAACATCCATCAGTTGCCTCTCACGCGGCCCCAGCTGGGGACCCAGCCTGCAACCCAAGCCTGTGCCCTGGCTGGGAATCTAACCAGTGACCTCTTTGGTTCGCAGACCCGCACTCAATACACTGAGCCACACCAGCTCCGCTAGAAAGTGCAGTTCTATCGGGCATTGTCAGGCTAGGCTTCTCTGAATAGTGCGTCCTCACCGATGTGGCCCCAGTGCATAAGCGAAGTCAGAGAGACGCCCAGGACGCGCAGCTGCGCGGCAGGAGAGCGGCTGAGCGCTGAGGGCAGCGGCTGCAGGGAGGTCAGGACACGAGCGATAGGGAGGCATTCGGGACTTGCTCCTGCAGTTCCGTGGTCTCCAAACTGCTTCGCCACCTCCCGGGCAGCAAAGGCCTGAGCGCCCCTAATTGATCTATCCTGCCCTAGTGCCCGTCCGCCCTGCCGGTCTGCACAGGCGCTGGTGCGACCGTGAGGACGCTGAGGAGCCGCCGGCCGGACGCTGCTGTAACCGTAAGGTTCACAGGAAATGACAAGAATGAGCTCAGGTCAATAACCTGACTTGACAACTTACAGACCTAGAAGAAGAACCACAAATTAAACCCAAACCGACCAGAACGAAGGAAGCACAAAGATTACAGCAGAAACCAACAAAGTAGAAAAACAACAGAAGAAATGAAACCAATGGCTGTTGTGGTTGTTGTTTTTGAAAAGATAAACAAAAATGGACAAACCTTTGCTTAGATGGAGGGAAAAAAAAAAAAAAAGACGACTCCAATAACTGAAACCGGAAATGGAAACAAGCACATTGCTACTGATCCGGCTGGAATAGAAAGGATATGAGAGCGAAGTATGAAAAACTGCACGGCAACAAATTGGATAATCGAAGTGAAATGGACAAATTCCTAGAAACACAAAGCCTACCAAGGCTAAATCACAAAGCAAATAGACAATCTGAATAGAGTTATACCTAGTAGTGAGATTGGAACAATAATAAAAAATATCCAACAAATAAAAGTCCTGGATCTGATGGCTTCGCCGGGCACCGAGGCAGCCGGCGCAGCAGCTCTGCGGGGTCGCGCCGCGGCCAGCAGGGTTAGGGTTAGGGTTAGGGTTAGGGTTACACTGCGCAGAACCAGCCACAGGCGCTGAGGACACTCAGGGGCCCCGGTATTCAAACGGCCGCCGGCAGGCCGCGGGCACACATGGCGGGTGTGGATCTGGGGCCTCAGGTACGGGCGCCACCTCCTGCGCCGCGCAGGGCGAAGCGCCGGGCTCCGGACGCGGAGCCCGCGGGCAGGGCGCACACCTGGTCCCACCTACCTCGCTAATCCGCGGGGCCCGGGCCGGCCTGTCGCTCCGTCTTCTGGGCCGCGTTCCAATGAGGGTGAAAACCCCGCGGCAAGCGCGGCCTCCCGGGAAGGACGGTCCTTTCTGCGCTTTCGCTCGGGCCCCCCATTCAGTGTGGACACGGCCCCCGCAGACTCAGGCCGTCCGACGTCCAGGCCCGGCCTCGGCCCCAGGCGCGTCCCCGCCCGGCGGGCCGAGCGCCCCAGGACGCCCCGCCGAGGAGCGACGCGCGCCGGCGCGCAGAGCGCAATGCGGCCCGGGCCCTGCGCGGCCGCAGACCCCGCGGGAGGCCCCGCCCCTCGCGGACCCTCCAGGTCCACCTCGGACGCCCCCCCACCCCACCTCCCCACACTCCACGCTCCCCCGCCCCCGGCCCCGGCCCCGCTTTCCCGGGGGCACCGGCCCCTGGAATGAGGGGCCTCCTCACAGCTGCCAAGCAAGGGAGAGATTCGGAAATACAGATGTAAAATGTAATCAAATTAGCACAGCCAAGCAACTGTTTAAAAAGATGAATGATAAAGAAATGAGGGAGGAGGGAGTTTAAGGTGCAAAACGCGAACACGGGAAGTAGGTCACCACGCACACCGACGAAAACAGTAAAAAGTGTACCTCACACGTCCTCCCAGAGGCGGCTGCGCGGACCCGGGAGGTGCGTATCTTTCTGACAGTTTCACCGTAAAGAAATAATCGAAAAGTATCACGAGGAGCCAGAGAACAGGCCTGGGACAAAGGGTCTTTAACGTTTCACCAACTGACAATGGAGCCTGGCCCTGGGGGGAGAATAAAATACTTCGTGCGTTATGGGCCCCTGTCGGTGGCCACTCCAAGTACAATCAGGGCTAAATCCTAGATTGCACGTGAGCGGAAACCACGTTTTGCCTGGATTCAAGATTGTTACATTCAAAAGCAAATTCGTAAAGCAGAAGGGAACCTTAAAGTTTCCTTTCTGGGTGATGACAACGTTTTTGGACTAGACAGAGGTCCAATGTGTCCACCACGTGGCAAATGTACCAAATGCCACTGAACTGCGCACTTCAAGATGGTTCTCCTTATGTGAATTGTAAATTTCACCTCGATTTTTAAAAGGAGAAAGAGAATCTGCATGCAATTCTACTGCAAGGGTCCAGGTGGAGCGGCTTCTTTTCAAGCGCTTTCCTGGAAGCCTCACAAAATGATCCTTTCCTTACCTCTAATTAGCTACTTCTATAAAAAGGGAGGATGGGGAATGTGGTTGGGGCACATAAGCACCCCCAGCAACATACGGGTGTGTTTGAGGGAAAAGAAGGGGGTGGGTATAGAGAGGGCAACTGGGGGGGCTGCCGTGGATAAAGGGAAAGAAATAAAACTGACATCGGGGCAAACAGCTCGGCAAGTTTGCCTCCAACGCATTCCTGGCTTCAATCAAAACGCAGTGAAAGAGAACATTTGTGGATAGAACATGTAAATGTCAAAGCCAGGCTCCGAAAGCAAGGCCAACATCTCCAGTGACCAAAAATGAGCAAAAATCATGTGAGGGGTCAGACACAAAGGCCCCCTGGGCTCCAGGTTTGGAAGTGACTAGGCTGCCTCCCACCACCCCCACCCGCCCCCAACCAGGGACCTGGCCGGCAAACCAGGCAGCCAGGCACGTGCGAATGAACCTGCGACCTTTTGCTTTGAGGGGTGATGCTCCAGCCACTGAGCCACACTGGCCAGGGTGAGAAAGGACACTTTAAGGGACCCTGGTGAGGAAGAGCCAAAGGCGGGCTCACCGGGTGAAACAGAGCTGGGAACAGGGCTGCCACCTGCTGCTGGCACCTGTGGCTCACAGGGGGCTGAGGACCCAGGGAGGTGGGCGAAGGGGTGCAGAGCTGGCTTGCTGCTGGGGAGTGCATCCCAGAGGGGGGCTGCCCCCTTCCCGGGGTCAGCAGCACCGCTGGAATCATCACGGAGCAGCGCTGCAGAGCGCTGTTGCCGCGCCCCTTGCTTCCCGCGGGCGTCGCCCACCACTGCTGGTCTGGGGGACCCGGGAGAGGGATAGAACCGACACACGGGCCACACCAACCTCCGCCAGCCTCCGACTCACAGTGAACCTGTCTGCAAAGCAGGTTCCCAAAAGGGGAAGCAGTCTAACGCCAAGAAAAACAATCAGCACATTTACCAATCAAAGCATGAATTCACTGCAGATAGAAATGAAGTTCTTGGAACAATGTGGCAGAAACTTAAGTAGGTTAAAAAGGGTGAAAGATAAAAATAAAGAGATAAGTTTCAAACTATTACAGAACAAAAACTGCACATAGACGCACGGTGGCCACCTTGGCCGTCAGACAAGGAAAGGGCATCCGCGCCCCCTCTGCAGCTCCAGGTGGGCAGGGCCCTGGGCCCTTCCTGCCTGACCCGATCTGTGCCTGCCGAGGGCTCCCTCCGTGGCTCCGAGCTGCCCGCGGCTGCTCCCAGCTGAGGTCGGTTTCTGCCTCCTGCCCCACCTCTTACCACGGCTCTGCTCATCTGCACCCAACCTCTCAGTCACAACCCCACCCCGCCGGCCAGCGCCCCCCACCCTGTGAACAGTTCCACGCGTGCATCGACTTCCTGCCCATCTTCTCACTCAAATCACAATGCTGCACGGCTGCCATTCCGGGCGGCTTTCTCCTGGACTGGTGCCACCATTTCCTGTGTCGCAAGCCTTCTTCTTTCTTAAGTGAGTCTTCCGTTATAATATTGATTAATGGATGGTAAATTTCCTGAATTCTTGAATGTTTAAAAATATCATTCTTTGTTCCCATAACCAGAAGAGCAGCTCGCTAGATACAGAATTCTAGATGGAAATTTTTTTTCCCCTAGGGAAATAATAACCCAACAGCATTGAGCACCCTGCCACCCAAATTGTGGTCTCTAAATATTATTTCTCAATAAAGGAATCAGGGCTCCTTGGAGAACTGGCTAGAGGTTTGGGGTAGGAAGTTTTCAAGGTAAGCCTGAGATATCTTGTCATACCAGAAAGTCTGAAGTGGGTGGGGATATTTTATACTCATAGATGCAGAAATAATTAGCAAAGGCCATGAGTGTTTTAAATACCGTAACCTATCTACATGTTAAAAAGAAAGGGAGACATGCAAGCCATTCACCTCTCTGGGAAATTAACAGAGACTAAAGCAATCGTTGATGTCCTGCATTGTCCATGGACCAACAGCCCTTCCACGCTGTGCTGGAGGACGCGCTGCTGGGCTGGCGTTAGCCTTTCCTGGTGGCACTGTGATTGTATCCCAGAATGTAAATATGCCCTTTGACCCAGCAATGTAAATGGATGTATTAAAAATCTGTGTAACTGCGCAAGATACATGTACAGGAATGCACATTGCAACATTGTTTGTAAGAGCGAGAAGTTGGAAACAACCAAACCCCCAGGGACAGAGCAGTGACGTAAATGACGGTGCAGGCACAGAACGAAATGCGGGGACGGTGCTGTCAAAGTCAGCGAGGCGGCTCTGCGGGCAGGAAAGAGTGTCATTATGTGTTAAATGACAGGAGCCATTGCAGGGGAATACCCTTCGTTTTGAAACATTTCCACACACACAGAAGAAATGGGCTCCCACGTGGCCTGCAGAAACCGTGATCCCCGATGGCCGTTTGCAGTGTGACTCATCGGGAGATGCGGCGCGTACCGCTGGGGTTCCTACAATCAGCATGCATTTTGCAATCAGGGGAGAAAAAAAAACTAAATAATGAACAAGGATCATAAAGCTTTATTTAATAAATATAACCAAAAATTTCAAAATACTTTATTCCATATGTAGCCAATTAGAGGCAGGAGAAAAGAGTTAGAAGGAAATGTTTGGAGAGATGCAGTGAGAGGGCCAGGGGCGAGGCAGGGGTTGGGAAGGACTAGACAGACACCAGGAAGGCAACACGCGCGGGCGGGGCGGGCGGAGGCCAGAGGGGCCCTCGCCGGCCCTCCCAGCGCCGCCTGTCATTGGTCACATCTCACAGGCGTCCCCCTCCTTGGCACGATGGGAGACACCAACCTGACATTTGCAGAAGGGACTGGGATTCCAGGAATTCTCAGCCCGGGAAGGCTGCCTCCTTTTTTTGTCTATGACCATCAGGATGGCGGTTTTTCCCCTCCAAGGTTAAAAAAAAAAAAGAAAAAGAAAAATTGGCTGGACAAGGCAAGCTCTAGCGAGGAACAGTTTCATTGTTCTGAAGACACTTCACAATCCTCAAGGCTATCTTTTCCAACTAGGTCTTAACACCTGTCCTCACTCAAAAGCCTGTCTTTTAAAAATATCTGGAATTTTGGGTTCTGTTCTAATGCCTCCAAATCCCATTTGCAAACAGTGTTCACTTCACAGTTCATGGTTTTCAAACCCACTGGGAAGAGATGGGAGGGTCAGGGCCTGGCTGGGGACACCGTGTGCTGAGAAGTCAAGGAATCATCTCAAAGGTAGCAGTGCAGGCGGCCTCTTGGGGGGGGGGCCTGAGCTTCGGGCTCGGTTCCAGACCTCGGGCAGGGGGCCGGGGGCAGGCGGGCCAATGCGACCCTCCAACGGCAGCGCCGACCAGTCGAGCTGATGTGCGACAGGGGAACGCGGCAGTGTGCGGGCGCCGAGGACGCCCGGAACACGGGGCGAACACGGACAGGGAGGTCGAAGCTCACCGCGGGCTGACTCCTCCTGGACTAGTTTCCTAAAAGAGAAACCCCTAAAAAAAAATGTTTGCAGAGACCAGAGGGGCCCAGGGCCTCGTAGAGCTTCCTGAGGGCAGCGAGGAGCGGCAACAACACGGAGCCCAGGCAGAAAGCTCGTTTGTCCAGTCTTTATTAAAGCTAGGGCCGCCGCCGGCAGCTCGGGGCGGGGCAGAGGCAGCCCGGCCGGGAGGGGCGCCGAAGGTAAGCGTTCGAGGGCCCGGCCTGGAGGGACAACTCGGAGCCAGGCCCCGGCCGCGCAGGGCCTGCCCACCTTGCCCGTGACCCTTCCTGAGGCTCCTGCCCCATAGGGAGAGGAGCGAGGCCAGGGGACCAGGACCCTGCCCTCCTTACCATCCCCACCCCCCACCCCCACCCCGGCGAATTCCTGCCTCCACCAGCCAGGACCCGTCCCCACCCGCCGCCTACTGCGCCTCCTACTCCCAAGGCCACGTCTACACTACAACAGAGGGAACTAGGTCTAAAAGGGATGCAGATGCTTCAAAATCTGTTCTCTGGCCCCCGCTCACACTGGCCCGGGAGGTGCTAACGGTGGGACCCCTCCCACAGGAGCCGAAGCCGCAGCCTGCTCAGTGGTTTCCAATGGCCCAGCCGGGGGGTGGGGTGCAGGCCTTGCATAGTTGGGTGCTTGGTTTGTCACTGAGCCAGGGGTTCAGCTCCACGCTCCCAGAGGCGGACCACCACTGTGCAGACTGCCCGCCCTGTGGAATGGGCATCTAGGCAGGACCACAGCTGGCCTTGGGTGTAGAATAATGACAGAAGCAGCGTTAAAGGGACCTGCAGACACCGCAGGGCCCTGATAGTGAAATGTGAGAAATGGTCCCGCCACCGAACCCGGTCACGTTCCGCGCGGGCATTAAATCTAAGTGAGTGTGGGGCTGGGCGGGGGCAGGACGGCGCGTGCCCGCCCGCTGCAGGGGGGAGGGCAGCCCAGGGGCTGAAGGCTGGGGCCCGGGCCCCCACGGATCTCTGAGTGTGCCACCTCCGACGCGAGGGGTGAGCACCGAAGGACTCCAAGGGAAGGCTGAGACTAAAATGACTGGCGCAACTAGCGCCTGGCCCGTCTGAGCGCTCAAGTGGGGTGAGGAGAGTGGGTGGCTCTGGAGAGTAAGGCTTAAAATTCCCTTGGGACCTGTCATTCCTGCGACCCGCCCTCCCCCCAGGCCACAGATTTGGTTTCTGGCTTTTTTTTTTCCCTCCACCCTATTCGTCAGGCCACTCAACAGATGGAAGTCACGTTCACAGTCCACAGTCCAAACCAGAGCTTTCCCAGTTGCGTTCCTGTCCTCAGGTCAGGGAGGACCATTGTCCTTTGGAAACCCACAGGCTGACCCTGCTTCCCCACGTGCACAGTCCTGAAAACTCCCCGGAGGTACTCAAGGGGCCAGAGGACCCCTGGGCCTCCCGCTGAGGGATGGAGGAAGCCAGCAGCAAGCCCACGGAGAAGCCCATGCGCGGCTCTCCACCACCCCACCTCCCCCTCGACACAAGGGCTTCCCTGCCCTCGCGGCAAGACCCCTGGCTGTAGGCTCACTGGCCACCTGTCCCGTGGGCCACCCAAGTCAGAACCCCAATAAAATAAATAACATGGCCTGACATCCCTTCTGCTTGGTTTCACAGCACCGACCAGGGATGTCGAAGTCTGTCAGGGTGGGTGGCCCGCCGCCTCGTCTCCTCCACCGGGCTCTCCTCTCTGCGTGCGCCGCCCCCTGTCCCCCGCCCCCGCGCTGGGCAGCACCGCTCTCAGCTGGGCAGGAGGGAAGCCGGAGGCCAGGGGCTGAGGGAAGGCACCGCACCAGGACTGGGACCCTCAGCCCCGAGAAGCAAGGGGCAGGCCGCCGAGCAGCCCTGGGGAGGGGCTGGTGGCCCAGCAGGCTGTGCCTCCGTTGGCCTCGGCACTCACAGCACGCGCTCCTCGTAGGCACCCGAGGGCCCCGCGAACGCGGCCGCGGGCTCAGAGCCGAAGCTCGTTCCGCCCGCGAACTCCAGGAGGGTGCTGCCGTGCTCGCCCGGCCCGGCGCCCGTGCTGGTGCTCGGCGGCCCCTTGGCGGGTGCCTCGGTCTTGGGCGCAGGGGCCGTGGTCGCGGGGCCGGGCGCGCCGGCCGCGCCGCGGTGCGTCTTCATGTGGGTGAGCAAGTGCGAGCTCTGCGAGAAGCGGCGGCCGCAGTTGGCGCAGGCGTAAGGCCGCTCGCCCGTGTGCGTGCGCTGGTGCGTCACCAGCACTGAGCGCTGCGAAAAGCGCTTGCCGCACTCGGGGCACGGGAAGGGCCGTTCGCCGGTGTGGCCACGCCGGTGCTTGGCCAGGTTGGAGCGCTGCGCAAAGCCGCGGCCGCAGTCGGAGCAGCGGAAGGGCTTCTCGCCCGTGTGCGTGCGCCGGTGCCGCTTGAAGTCCGAGCTGTGGCCGAAGCCCTTGCCGCAGTCAGGGCAGCGATGCGGCTTCTCCTCGGCGTGCGCCCACTGGTGTCGCGTCAGCGCTGCGCTCTGCCCGAAGCGGCGGCCGCACTCGCCACATGCGTAGGGCCGCTCACCCGTGTGCGCGCGCCCGTGCGCCGTCAGGTGCGCGCGCCGGCTGAAACCAGCGCCGCACACGCCGCACACAAAGGGCTTCTCCCCGGTGTGGCCACGCACGTGCGCCGCCAGGTGAGAGCCGCGAGCGAAGCGCGCGCCACACTCGGGGCAGGGGAAGGGCCGCTCGCCCGTGTGCGTGCGCCGGTGGCGCGCCAGGTGCGAGCCGTACACGAAACTCTTGCCGCAGTCTGCACAGCGGTGCGGCCGCTCGCCCGCGTGGTAGCGCTGGTGTTTTGCCAAGGCCGCGCGGCGCCCAAACGTCTTGCCACAGTCGGAGCAGATCCACGGGCTCTCCTCTTCGGCCAGTGCGGCCGGCGCCGGCTCGGTCAACAGTCCCCCTACAGCCGGCCCGAATGCGCGCAGCCCGCTGCTGCTGCCGCCGCCCCCGGGCCCGCCACCGCTGCGGAAAGGCTCACAGGCCAGCCCCGCGCCCTCCACCAGGGAAAGCCGGCCCCCCAAGGGTCCTGACAGGGGCCGCCCATCAGCCGGCAGCTGCTCCCCAAAGCCCGGGAGGCTCAGGATCTGGAAGCCGTCTGGATGGAGCCAAGACTTGGGATGAACAGAAAAATGGAAGCCGAGAGGGTGCGAGGAGGGACCTTCACTGTCGCCTAGGCCGTTGCCCAGCTCCAGGAACCGCCGGTCAGGCTCGGGGTCCTCCTTACTCCGCGGGGTGGGCACCTCTGCGGCAGCTGCAACCTCCTCTCTCACCTCGGCCTCAGCCTCAGCCTCTCCATCCACCTCGTTGGCTTCAGGCCCCTCGGGCCCAGGCTCAGCGTCCTCAGGCTCTGCCGCGAGTACCGCGTCGCCGGGCTCCTGCCGAGGGCCGTCGCCGCTGGGCTCAGAGCAGCCCCCGCCGCGCCGGTGGCGCTGGAAGTCAGCGCGCAGGCGGAAGGCCTGCCCGCAGTCGGGGCAGCAGTGCGGCCGGTCCGCCGTGTGCACGGCCTGGTGCCGGGCGAGTGCCGAGCTCTGGCTGAAGCTGCGGCCGCAGTGCAGGCACGGGTAGGGCCGCTCGCCCGTGTGTGTGCGCTGGTGCGTGACCAAGTAGGAGCGGCGCCCGAAGCCTGCCCCGCAAAAGGCGCAGCGGTAAGGCCGCTCCCCCGTGTGGATGCGCCGGTGCGTGACCAAGTGGGACTTGTAGACGAAGCGCTTGCCGCAGTCCGGGCATGGAAAGGGCTTCTCGCCGGTGTGCGTGCGCTGGTGGATGGCCAGGTGCGAGCGGTACACGAAGCCCTTGCCGCACTCGTCGCAGCCGAAGGGCTTGACGGCCGCGTGGTAGCGCTGGTGCTTCGCCAGCCGGGACCGGTGCGGGAACACCTTGCCGCACACGTCGCATGTGGTCTCGGGGCGCCCTGCCTGAGCAGCCACTTCGTCTGGGAACGCCCAAGGCGCCAGCAGGCTCCCGCCAGGCTCACTGCCCGGCAGGAAGGGCTTCACCTCCGACCCCTCGGCCAGGGCCCCGAGGCCGCCTGGGTCGAGTCCCCAGCCCTCCGGAGTCGGCACCGAATCCGAGTCATCTGGGCCCCACGTCCCAGGCACATCCCCCACGCCATAGGCCGCCGACCACAACCCGGGGGGCTCGTTCTCTTCCTCGGCCACCTCCGCCAGGAAGTCCTCGTCATCTTCCTCCTCATGGTCCTCTATGTCATCGGTCCAGAACCAGGCACCTGAAGGCGGCAACGAAGGCCAGAAGAGAGAAGTGAGAAGAGGCTGGGGAGGGGCCCCTGCAGGCTCGGGTCCGGGAATCTCGGCCTCTGCGCACTCTGCTCTGAGCTCCTCCCTCTGGGCTCTTCGCCACCGGCCGAGGGTTGGCTGGCAACCAGCGGTCTCCCTGCCACCCCTGGAGCTGAACTGGGAAAGGCCGCCCTGGGTCAGGGAGACCGGGGCGCTCTGCATGCACCCCAGGGGCTCTGGCACCACCCCACGCACAGCCCGGCTTCCCCGCCACGCCACCCCCGCAGCGAGGCCTTCTGAGTGGCTGTCCACTTGGGAAGTGGTCCCTAGTGGGTTCAGACTGCAGGTGAGCTGCAAGCCTCTCCCACTGAAAAGACAAGGACCCCCCAGTCCCTGCTGCCCTGCCCCTCGTCTCGCGAGCCGCACCTGGCCCTCCCCCTCGGTGCAGAGCGTGGCTGTGGGGCCGGGTCTGCGGGGCTCCCGGGTTTGCAGGACGGGGGTGCTGGTGTGCCTGCCGCCAGGAGCCACCCTGGAGGGCACCGAGGGTTGTGGGGCAGGCACTACGTCACACAGGGGCCAGGCCTGGCCCCGGGGGCCCAAGCACTCGGAAGCACCTGTGTGCTTTCTTCTGCGCACTTGGTGCCGTGTGTCCACGGCAGGTGCGCATCGCTCTGCAGCCTGCCTGCAGGGAGACCCTGGCCAGAACCCAGGCCTGAAGATGTGGCCCGGCGTGTCGAGAAGCACAGGCGAGGGACGGACTTCCGCCCCGCAAGGCCACAGCCTAGCCAACACAGGAGCCCTGCTGGGCTCGGCGCGGTCGGCACCCGCCCCGCCGAGTCCCAGCAGCCTCCCCCTGGCGCAGCTGCACAGAAGTGCGGATGGGGGAAGGGTGGGAGGCATTTCGCAGACAGGGCGCAGCTCCGCTTCAGGAGGACTGGGCGGGTTCGCCCTGCAGACAGGTGACACATCTGACACTATGCGTGGATCCAGCCCACCTCGGGCTCTGCAGATGGCCGGAGCCAGGGGTGGGGGAGCATTCCAGGCCCCCAACCAGGTTCATGGATGCACCATGGCTCCACCCCAGGACCCTCCAAGAACTACAGAGGACTGGGCACATCCAGACCCCGTGACAAGAGACCAGCCAGTGCCAGGCCGTGGCCCTGCCACCTGCGGCGGCTTTTCTGAGACATGTCCATCCCAGAACCCATGCCCCTCTAAGACCCTCTGAGACACATCGTCAACACCCCAGTCTCCTCCCGGAGGCAGCAGCGATATTTCTCGCTGGCCAGAGCCCCCCTGATTCTGAGGCCCAGGAAGGATTCCCACGGGGTCCCAGACAATGGACGCCTGCGCAGGAAGTCCACCCTGCAACATGGTGGAAAGTGAGGCCTGAGACTGGGCCACCCACGGGCAGGCCAGGCGATCGCCACCTGGACGGTCAGCATCCTCAGGTGCGAGGGGAGGCCAGTCCCCCGCTGCTGTGACCCGGGGTTGTTAGGAGCACCAAGAGTACGTGGGGGGACGCTCCGTGGCGTGCACATGTATGCAGAGCGCTGCCTGTGTTTTTCTGTATCTTTTTACTTTAAACGCATCCAGGAGCTGCCGAGTCTATGCAGGCACGTGACTGGCGTGAGACGGGCAGCGACCCTCCCTAGGCCGGCGCCACGCCTGCTGTGAGAGGGCCTCCGCTGAACCTCGCAGCACCCACGAGACCCCCACAGCATCGACAGGCCGACGTCCTCAGGTTGGAAACTACAGATTTAGTTCAAAGTCTTTATTTTCCAGGTGAGTAAAGTGAGCCGCAGACAGATGAAGGAATGGAGCCGGGCCCTGGGTCCCCGGAGACATTTGCCGCCCTGAGCGTTTCCTGGAAGAATCTCTCCAAAATCCCCTCTCTGGAAGGTCCAGAGCTGCCCGGCCAGGCCGGCGGCCTGTCTCTGGGCCTCCCGGGGAGAGGAGAGCAGGCTAAGGGGGACCCGTAGTTCGGAGGTGGCCAGGTGGGCGGCGGAAGCCGGAGGACCAGCTCGAGCACAGCCCGGACCGACAGCCCACTCGCCCCTCCGAGCGGCAGCTTCGCAGCTGGCCCTCATGTACAAAGACTCTTGGAGGCTCCAAGGCAAGGACGAGGGGTCGTTTCTAAAGTCTCCTAAGAGGAACCTCTAGGTTCTCTAAGGAGCTCCCAGCCCGCGGCTCCCTGCAGGCTGGGACCAAGAGGGGCCAGCTCACGGAGGCGGTGTTTAGCCCATAGCGGCCACCCTGTCTCCACGAAGCCCACCCCAGAGCCCAGGCTGCCCGTACCAGGACGAAGGAGGGACCAAAGGTGAAGGCCAGGGTCCGGCGAAGCTCCGAGGAGCTGAGTTGGCAGAAACCCCGCGAGAGTCTGTCTCCTGCTCACCTGTGTACACACCAGTGACGATGTCTCCCTCCTCAGGACGGGGGCTGTCTGGGACCCAAGGCTCCTGTCCTTGTTCCAGACGAGAGATCAGATCCGGCTTGGGGATGGGGTATCCTGCCGCGGAGGAGACCAGCGGCAGTGCGGCTGCGCCCGCAGGCCCCTGCCAGCCCCGCCACACACCCTGTGAGGGCCCCCTCCTCTGCCTCCTCCGCCCGGGGTCTCCGGGAGCGTTCCAAAGGCAGGGGCCAGGCCGGCAGCTCCCCAGAGCATGCCCTCCCAGCTCCTGGCACGGCCGGGTTCCCCTGGGAGGGGGCCCCCTGTCCAAGACCCCACCCTCTCGGACAGCTCAGGCCCTGGCAGCCATCGCACCGGGATGCCCTCGGGGATGAAAGGCCCCTGCTTACCCAAGGACACCAGGATCCCATAGTTCCCCTGCATGACTTCCTTGTAGAGGTCCCGCTGGTCGGCGTCCAGCCGTTCCCACTCCTCCAGGGAGAAGTACACGGCCACGTCTTCAAAGGTCACCAGCCCCTGGGAAACAACGTGCCCTGGTCACAGATCTAAACCACCCCAGACAAGGGGCAGGACCTACAAAGGGAGCCACGGATGATGACTTCGACAGGCCGGGCCGAGGCCGAGACATGGCGCTCACGGGCCGCACCGCGGCCCCGCCACCAGCAGGCCCACGAAAGCCCAGCAGCGCCGGGGGCTTCCCGGCCTTGCCACAGCCCCCGGGCAGGGGCCCCGTGCCACACAGAGGCGGCAACCCAGGCTCGGAGGGGCGAACACCTGGCACATACGGGGCCGAGGCGCGCTTCACACGGACATCCGGGGACAGCGAAGCCACGCCCTCACGCCCCTGCCACACGACCGCCCCATCCCTCCTACCTCACAGTTTGGCTCAAACCAGCAGTCACATCCGGGGTGTGAGGGCCCCCCCGGGTGGATGAGTGGCACCGGTTAAACAGAGTGTGGGCACTGGTGTCCGGCCGGAGGGGCTCAGCAGCAAGTCAGAGCCTGGACACACGACAGGCGCTGCAGGTGAGGGCACAGCCTGGCCCTGGGGAAGAGCCAGGCCTCTGAAGGAACAGGGCTGGCGAGCGGGCGGCGGCCGACACGAACCGGACATGCCGGTGGCCTGGGAAGGGTCGGCCCCAGGAGAGCGTACCACATCCCACCGCCTGGGGCCTGGCGGTGCCCGGCACCTTCTGCGGCCCCGCCCCAGCCCACAGCCTGGGCTCAGCCGGAAGACCACGGAGCCGCTGCCCTGCCAACCGGGCCTCCAGGGCGGCGGGCGGCAAGCGCCTGGGGACCCTGCCTGGTTAGCTGAGCTCCAAAGGAGAAGGCAGCTCACTTGAGACGCGGCTGTCAGGAAACCATCCTCATCATCCTCGTCCTCATCCTCCTCCTCCTCCTCGTCCTCGTCCTCGTCCTCCAGGTCTTCCTCCCCAAGCGCGGCTGGAGGCCGGGAGGCCTGCAGGGCTGTGGAGGGGTAGGTCTCTTAGGGGCCAGCTGCCTTCAGTGCGGGGCCTCGCCGCCCGGGCCGCCTTCGCCTGTCCGGTGAGCAGGGTCGGGAGCTCCCGGCCACACCCCGTTTCAAAGCCCGGGCCCTGACATCCCGGCTGCAGCTCCCCCGCCAGCCCCTTGGGCCGGGGAGCTCCCAGGCCTGCCCGCCGCGCCCTCACCCGCCTCCCTTCCCTAAGGGCCAGCCTCTCCTCCTTACCCTTCTCCTTAAGCACCGGGGACTGGGCGGCACCACCGCGACCACGGCGTTCCTGGGTCCCCGACGCTGGGCTCTGCTCCTCTGCCACCACCTTCTCCACATCCTCGTCTCCCTGCAGCTCCACCTCCACCTGCTCTGCCGGCCCCACCTGCGACCCGGCGGCCTCCAGCTCCGCCACCTCCTCATCTTCCTCTTCGTCCGCTACCAGCCCCTCCTCGTCCTCCAGCATCTCCACCTCTTCCCCCTTCTCTTCCTCCTCCTCTTCCTCCTCCTCAGGGTCACATTCCGACCCGTCCTCCGCTCTCTCCAGGTGGGCCGCCGGGGAGTCCGGGGCCGTGTGAAGGGCCGCCATCTGCGCGGGAAGCCAGCCTCGGCCCGCCCTGAAACAGAGACAGGCCGCGTGATGAGCCGACGCAGCACGAGCAGGCTCCTGCCGGGGCCTCCTGCACCCACGGGCGCTGCCCCAAGGGACGCTCTCTGTGAACCCCATTGTGTGGTCTCAGCTGTTGAAGTAAATCAGGGATTTATCCTAGGTCTTCAGTCTCAGGGACTGGGGTCTTTGCAGTGGGATTAAGTGAAAGGTCTCGAGATGGGGTCATCCTGGGTCAGGGTGGCCCCACCTCCAATGACAGTGTCCTTAGAAGAGACAGAAGAGGAGACAGACACAGAGGAGAAGCCATAGGGCAGCCCTTTGCAGGGCGTCCGGGCAACGTGGCTTGAGCGGGGCCTGCATTTAGCTGCGCAGAGCGAGCGCCGCTGTGAGAACAGGCCCCCGACACGCAGGAGGAGGGGCTCACCCAGCCCCGCACGCAGGAACTCCGCCAGCAGGGAGCGCTGGAGGGGAGGCCTGTGCAGGGGCAGGCGGCAGACCCGGCACAGCGAGGCGGCGCGGAGGCGACAGTGAGACCAGCTCAGCCGCCCACTGCCAGGGGCCCCGCGGCGAAGAGGTCCCGAGCGGCACTGCCCGCCGCACCCTCCCCACCCCTGGCTGTGACCAGGCCGTTTGGGAAGAGCCCAGCGGGTCACGGAGATGCGGATCATCGCGCGACCAGAAAGGTAATATCGAATGCCCTGGGACATCTCTCCGGGCTGGGAGATCAGAGAATCCTAAGAGCTGAACTGCCAGAGCCCCGGTGGCTGACAGGGTCCTACCTCACACCAACGTCACAGCCGGTCCAACCCAGGCCCTCAGGGGAGACACGGACAGGCGGTGGCATGGCCCTGGACTGTGGTTCTGGGGGAGGGGAGGTCCCCGCCCTGGGGCCACTCCTCCCTCCCGGCTGTGGACCCTCCATCAGCCCCAGTGAAGTGCCAAGGGCGGGACAGGGTCCGTGTCCATGGCTCCTTGCCCGGCGCCGCTCCATCAGCCTCGCAGACTCAGCAAGTGCCTTCCTGACGTGAGCCAAGCCCCCTGCACACACAGCGCCCCCGAATCCTGGGGTGAGGGCACGACACAGGGAAGATCCAGAGATGTCAGGCCGCCTGGCTCCCCCGGCTGCCCCAGCAGAAGCGTCTGCCACAGAACCCGAGACAGGACGGGGCACCAGCAAACAGATGCCCGGGGTCACGAGGACAGTCCGGGTCACCCAGGGGGGCGCTGTGACCCGTCGCATCTGTGCTGAGGCGGCGGCGCACGCTCACATCCTGAGCCGCTCGCTCTGAGCTGCCGCCTGGAAGCCCACACTTCAGAGTGAGGGAGCTTGGAGCGTTCCTGTAGCTCCTGCCGAGACCGAGGCCCGGGCCTGGGGGTCACTGGCACCCAGAAGCCACGTGTGGCCTGACCCTCAGGCTCCCCCGTGTGGCTCCAGCCCCGTTCTAGATTCAGTCACCGAGCCCCAGGTCACAGGGGAAGAACCGTGCCCGGCGGGCGCCCCCCGCCTCCGGCCTCTCCTGGAGCGACCTCTCGGTCTCCACTCCTCCCTCTGTGTGAAGGTGCCCTGTGTGGCCTGCCAAGGCCGGGAGGACGCAGCCCTGCCCAGCCCTCGGGGCACCGCGAGTGCCAGCAGAGGTTTCCCAACTGCCACCTACCTCGGGCTCAGAGGAGGACCCTTCTCACCCAGACCTCAGGCTGCAAGTTCAGGCTGAGTGCGGACGCCATGCCACGCGCGGCGGAGGTGCCTCCTGCCTGGCCACCAGGCGGAACTGACTGCCACAGGCCAGGCCGCGGTGTCCAGGGACCACACTCAGAAGACGCCGCCATGGCTTTGGAATGAACCGACCCCCTGCTCAGGGCCTGGGATCTGCCATCCCCCTCCCTGGAACCCACCTGCCCTCACCCTCGCACATCCCCCGGGGGCCGCCCCGCGCTTCTCACACACTTAGGAACGGTCTGCTCGCTGCCCGTCCCCCAGGTACACAGTCACCTCTAAGAAGGCAGAAGTTCCCTCTGCTCATCTCTGCACCCCCTCAGGCCAGAGACAGAGTAGGCGCTCAACTATCTACGGAAGAAATGGCTCTAAGCCCGAAGTCACCGTGATGAACGTGAAGTTTTAAAAACTTCCTCTTTTGGCCCCACTGTCACGCTGTAGAACAGACTGACCGCTGCTGGGTCCCACTCCAGACGCGCTGCAGAGGCTCTGCCTCCAAGGAGGTTTGGCCTGGAGCCTCTTCTCCCAAGCAGTGCACCTGCTGGTGACCAGAGATGGGGAAGACCCAGCAGCCACAGAGGTCAGCAGTCACCCTGCGGATGGGGACGGCGACCAGCACAGCCAGGCGGCCCACAGGCCCAGCCCAGGATGCAGAACACGGTGGTTCTGTAACACGGACCTCGGTCACGTGAGCGCTATGCTGGCCGTGCCTCCCCCGGCCAAGTCGTGCTGCGCATGCGCCCCAGACCCCCACACTTCTTTCTTCTCTGTCCCCCCTCTCAGCCCACCCGAAACTCCCTTCGCCTCCTTCCCAGCACCCGATTCCAGGTCAGCGGCCACAGAGGGTCGCGTGAGTCGCATCACCAACACAAACTCGGCCCGTCCCAGACCCCCATTTCCACTGGAGCCCTGCTCCCGGGGATACGGCGCTGCAGACGGTAGGAACTGGGCCAACAACACACCTTCCACGGGGAGAGGGGAGGATCCCGTGGACCGAAAGAAAGGGCAGCGTGTGAAAGCCATTAGAAGTGCTCCAGAAAAGTGGATCAGTAGACAGAGACCGTGAGGCGAGCCGGTGCGCATGGAGTCCTCCCCACTGGGTGGCCTTACTGACCGCACCCCGGTGGTTCTAGGCCTTCCAGGGCTTCAGCTCCTCCGGGAAGCCCTCCTTCCCTGACCACCAGGGTCCGCACCGTCGGGCTGTGGAGTTGGGCTCCCCTGCTCTCCCGCTGCGAGTGCCTCCACGGACCGACCGTCCCAGCTCTTGCCACGCCGGCCGATCCCCAGGCCTGCCAACACTTGTTGAACCGAACCAAGTACCAAGGTCTCCCCACACAGGCGCGGCGAGGGGCCTGACCCTCCTGCACGCCTTCCCTTCCCCACCCCCGCCGGGTCCTCCGCGGAAGGCCCACCGCTCTCCCGGCGCTGCGGCCACACGGGGCAGCCCAGACCCTGTGCAGCTCCAGGGTTGGCAGCTGCAGACAGCACAGCAGCCTGCTCGGGCGTCCATTTGCAGACGAGGGAGGCCCGGCAAGGCCCCCGAGGGCGCTAAGCAAGCTCACAGGGGTCAGGTCAAGCCCCTCCATCCTTCCAAGGGGCTCGCCTCCTACAGAGACCCTGGCGGTGACAGCCCCTCCCGGATGGGTGTGTCCGCGGGGCCGGCCACAGACCGCCCCCCGCCCCAGACGGCTGCGAGCAGCTCCCGAGGAGTCGCGCCTGCGCCCCCGCCGCGCCCCCGCCCACCTGCTCCGTGCTGCCCTGCGGGACAGGCCGGGGGGGGGCGGAGCCCGCCCACCGCGCAGGCCCGGGCGGGGGTCGCAGGCCGCAGCGGGTATGGGCGCGGCCGCCTAAGGCCCGGCCCGCGCGCCTCTCCGGCCCCGCCAGGCGCAGGACCAGGCCCTTAGCCCCGCCGCGCGCCGCGGCCTCCTCGCCGCTTCCCGGGCCGGCGTCGAGGGGCCGCCCGGCCCGGGACCCGTGCCTGCGCCCCCGCCGCACCTGCAGCGCGCGCCGCCGCCCGCAGGCCCCGCCACCCACTCACCGCGCGCTGCGGGCCGGCCGAGCCGTCGCCGGACGCCGGGGCCGGGCAGGGCCTGCGCGCCCCGCACTACACAAAGTGACGGCCCCGGAGCTGCGCGGCGGCGGCGCGTGGGCACCGGAAGTGCCGCCGCCGGCCCCGCCCCGCCCGTGCCAACGGGGGGGCACTTCCGGTTACGCGGGGTCCAGCGCGGCTCCCGGAGGGGGCGTTCGTGAGCGGGAGGAAGCTCCCGGCGGGCGACGGCGCCCTCAGACCTGAAGTCGGCGCTCGCGGGCACCCGCGCCCCCATCCCTCGGTCCCTCCCCCCCGCCCCCCGCGATCGTGTCCCTGAAGACTCCGAACCCCCACCTTGAAACCCCGGCCCACCCCTGCAGGCCCCGGCGCCCGCGACCTGCCCCGAGACCCGGACCCCACCGTGGGGACCCTGCCCTGCTCTGACCCTGGAGCCCTCCCGAGAGGTTCCACATACCCTCTCCCCTAACGCGCTCAACCCTGGCTCAGGGGCCTTGCTGAATGCCAGGCCCGCGCTGGGCCCGCTCAGGCCTCCTGACCCTCTCAGGGACCCACGACGGTGGAGGGAGGTGGTGACCCCTATGGGGGCCTAGTGGAGGCGTCCCTCTGTCCCGAGTGCTGTCAGGCCTGGACGTGGTTGATACCTTGGTGGTGCCGGGCAGTCGGGACTCTGGCGGGTGGATCGCGGCCCACAGCTCACTGTCCTGGCTCGCGGGAGCACTGGTGCATGTAGGGCCAAGGAGGGGGAAACTCGGGGCGGGGGTGGGGTGGGTTACCCAGAATGGATGAAGATGATTACTCACGGGCAGGGGCAGCTGAATAAATGCAATAAGGGCCCCGGGTTGGGAAGAGACCTTTGACCAGGACCACGGGGAGGGCATGGATCTGGGAAGGCTGGGGCTCTCCAGCCAGAGGGGGCAGAAGGGACAGGTGACTGGAGCTGTGCTGCAATAAGGTCCGGGCGGTGGACTCCAGCTGGCCACCCGCAGCCCTCTCCAAAACCTGTGTGCACCCGCCCCCAGGAGACGCGGCGGAGGGCGCACGGTGAGCTCCCGCACCCATGGAGGGTGTGGCCTCTTTCAGCCTGGCTGCAGCTTCTGGCCAGGAATAGCGTCGCCCCGCTCCTTCCCACCGGTACCACGGTACCCCCAGCCCAGGGACCCTCTGTTCAGGGCAGGCTCACACCTGCCCGGAGTAATGGCTTCCCCCTCCGGGAGGTCAGCTGTGATGTCGGGAGCAAGGGGCGTGCAAGTAGACCGTCCCCTGTGCTCGGAGAAAGAAACCAATTCACTGGATAGGAGCGTTAGTCTCTGTGTTTATTTTGGAGCCAAAAAATAAAATTCCTCACCCTTGTGACCCCTTGTGCAGGGCCGGCCAGGCCCGGAGAGAGTGGCCCCCTGCAGCCATGGGGCAGGCAAGGTGGGGTTGCAAGAGGCCGGAAAGCAGGTGCAGATGGAGAGCAGCGGAGCCGCCCCACCCAACAGGGATGGGGGATCAAGTCCGGGCCCTGCAACGGAGCAGCAGCGGGAGCCAAGCAGGGCAGGGCGTGGGCCACGGACAGAGGAGTCCCGGGGAGGGGGACAGAGTCTCACCTTGACCAGACTCCTGGTCTGCACTCCACCTCAGCCGGGCCCCCGCTCTGGGCTTTCGTGTCTGTGTGGCAGCACCCAGCTCTAGCAAAAATCCTGTCAAGTCAGTTCAGCCAGAATCTCCACCCTGGATATCTGATCACCTTTCACATTTGACCAAAGCCCGCACCCCGCCACCCCCCAGCTGGCGACAGATCGCCCCGCCTGGCGGCGGCAGGAATGCAACCCGGGCTGCTGAGCCACAACCCACCCATGGCGCCTCTCTCCTCGGTTTCCGTCCACCGGCTTCCCCGCCCCCACACACCCTGCTCCTTGGCTGTGAACCCCTACACGTCTTCCCGTCCTGAGGCCTCTTTTCCCCTATTGCACTAGATCCTGAATAAAATGTTGTTACTGCTCTAACTAATGTCTGGCTCTGGATCTCTGTAAAGATGGTACTGCTGTGCTCTCTCCATGCTGGGGGCTTGGTGGGGACATCAGTCATCACCCCTCTGTGCCAAGCTCCTTGCCAGCCACCCCGCCTCCATCATCGTGTGAGAGCCCAGGAAGAGCCCAGGAGGGCTTCCTGTAGGAGGAGACAAGCTGACAGTCGAGTGGGAGTGAGCTCTGTCCAGGGAGCAGGCCAGTCCCTGAAGGCAGCGCACCGCTGCAGGTGGTCTGTGTGGAGGCAGGGCGCCTCCAACAGAGAGTCCCACACGCACCTAGAGGCCTCATACCTCCCGCGTCCCTGTGTCCCTGCTGGTGAGCCTCAGCAAGGCTGACACACAGAATGGGCTTTGCAACGATGACTGGGTGGACTGACATCCCCCTCGCCCCCCACACCCACCACAGAGTGCGGAGCAGACACTAGACAAGTGACAGTGTCGGTGAACTCCCGTCATGAACACATTTTCAGGCTCCTCCCCTAACTGGTGAAGGCACATAACGGTGACGTGGAAAATGTATTAATTGGATACGATCGATTCAGAGCTTGTCCTCAGGAGACGCCTGTCCCTCCTGTGAGGGTCTTAGTGAACAATCCATCCCTAGCCGAGGGCCTCAAGCTGGAAGCAGGGGCCCGGGCGAGGCCCGCCCGGCCAGTGCGCACCTGGCTACCGTGTTCCTGTGTCTGGAGCCGCCAGGGAAATGTCGCATGCAAATGATGCTGCACAAAACTCAGCGGGAAACACACGGGACAATGTATTTCTTCATTTAAGTTTATTTTTTACATTTTTGTTTCTCACTTACCAACACGTGTGTAACATGTAGCAGGCTGTGTTAGTAAAGGAGAGCGCGGCAGGGGCGGGACCTCAGCAGCCACACGTGGGAGATCCGGGCGGTGGGGGGGCCGGGACAGAGGGGGGGGCAGCCTCCTCTGCCGCCTGCCTTGCTGCGGGAGGCCGCGGCCCCCGGATGGGTGTGTGAGTGCAAAGAGCATTCCTGATGTCTCCCGCCCTTGTCCCCAACGTCCTCCCTCTGACCCTGGCAACCAGGCAGCGTCCGCTCCGGCCAGCCCCCTGCAGGGCCTGGCCCAGGAGGCTCCTGCCCCTGGGTCTCAAGGGCGTCCTGGAGCGGGAGGGTTACAGGGAAAGGGGGTACCCCAGGCCTCTTTCAGGCCGTGGGGGGAGCATCATTCCTTTGGACTTTGGCCGGCACTCCCAGAATGCCCTCTGCTTCAGCCACAGGCTTCTACGAGAGAGACACGAGGGGCCGCTTTGGACACGGGAACAGGCGCGGCAGAGCCTACGGCCTGCGCCCCAGCGAGTCAGGACTCCCGTGGCCCCGGGGCAAGGTTGCACCTTCTGCCCAGAGTAGGACTTCCTGGCATTTGCACATTGTCCCAGCAGACACTCTGACCCTGTGTTTATGAACACAAACATTTAAATCAGGGTTCTATTCCCCCTGAGGAAGTTTTGTTCGAGAAAGTATATTCAGAGCAAATGCAAGTGAGGGCAATCCAATGCCCCGATCAGTTAGTTCTCGACATAGTGCAGACGAATTGCCTTTCCTCCCATATTTCTTTGAAATAAGTTTCACCAGGATCATATCCTTTTCATGTGCATATCACCAGGTATATTTGATTCCCTGGATAGTGTTCAATCCGCATCCAATGTCCCCAACTGTCCCATCTGTCACTGGAAGTTTTCTCGGGTGGCTCTCGTTTCTAGCAGGCCCACGTTTCCCAGGAGAGGCGCTTCTTGGCGGTCTCCTCCCCCGTCGGCGCCCAAGACGAAAGTGTAGCGTGTGCTGTTTTGTGCTGATGTGCAACATCTGTGCTGTCTCAGCCACACCGGCCTTGCTGTCGCAAGCGTCCCTGAGGGTGGTGATCCGTCCTGCTCTGCCGGCGATCCCGAGGGCGGACGGAGGCCTTTTCCGAGAGAGGCGCCGGGATGTCAGAGAAGACCGCGGAGTGGGGTCACGACACCGCAGCGGGCCAGGCGCAGTGCCTCCCAAAGCCAAGGAGCCGGCCCCGTCCCCCTCACGGGGCCTTGTCCCCGGTGGCCTGCTCCGCGCGCGGAGGCCCGCCCGTGGCCGTGCGCGTGCCGCGGAGCAGACCCAGGCCCCGCGAGCGGCCAGCCCCGTGCAGCTGTCGCTCGTGGCGGCGGATCTGCACCTTGTGGCGGAAGCGCTCGCCGCAGTCCTCGCAGACATAGGGCCGCTCGCCAGAGTGCGTGCGCCGGTGGCGCAGCAGGTTGGACGAGACGCTGAAGCGCTTGCCGCAGTCCCCGCAGGCGTAGGGCCGCTCGCCTGTGTGCGTGCGCTGGTGCTGCACGAGCGCCGAGCTCTCGCTGAAGCGCTTGGAGCAGTAGGAACAGGCGTAGGGCTTCTCGCCCGTGTGGATGCGCTGGTGTGTCACCAGGTTCGAGTGCTGGGAGAAGCCCCTGCCGCACTCGCCGCAGCGGTGCGGCCGCTCGCCCGTGTGCGTGGCCTGGTGCCGGATCAGGTCGGTGCTGCGGCTGAAACCCTTGCCGCACTCGCCGCAGATGGTCGGTCGGTCCCGGGCGCGCCGCCTTCGCCGCTGCCTGGCTGGTGCCAGGGCTGCGCTGCCCGCGGGGCCCGAGATGGGCACCACCGCCGGCGGTGGCGGGGCCACGGCCGGCAGCACCATCAGCTCCTGCAGCACCACGTAGCCAGGAGGAGCCACCATGACGGCGGCCGGAGCCCCCGGCCCCGAGGCCCCGCTTGCCCCCGCAGCAGGCACCAGCTCCAGCTGCAGCTCTGGCTGCACGGGTGTCAGCTCCAGCTGCACCTCCTGCTGCTGGGCCCCCAGCTCCACCGGGGTCAGCTCCAGCTGCACCTCCTGCTGCTGCTCCAGCTGCTGCTGCTGCTGCTCCAGCTGCTGCTCCAGCTGCTGCAGCTGCTCCTGCAGTTTGAGCTGCAGCTGCCGCTGTTCCTGCTGCCGCTCCAGCTCCTGCTGCCGCTCCAGCTCCTGCCGCTGCTGCTCCAGCTCCTGCTCCGACCCCAGGTCCACAGGCATGAGCTCCAGCTCCACCTCTTCCTCCTCCTCTGGCTCCAGTGGATGGGGCTGCAGCTGCTGCTGGTGCAACTGTTCTTGCTGCTGCTGCTGCTGCTGCAACTGTTGCTGCTGCAACAGCTGCTGCTGTAACCTTTCTTGCTGCTGCTGCTCCTGTTGCTCCTGCTGCTGCTGCTGCACCTGCTGTTCTAACAGCTCCTGCTGTTGCTCCATCTGCTGTTGCTCTTGCACTTGCTGCGCTTGTAACGCTCCCTGCTGTTGCATCGGCTTCAGTCGCTCACGTTGCCCAGATCGGGGTTCTTCCTGTAGTTCCTGCTGTTGCCTGTCCTGCGGCTGTGGTGGCTGTTCCTGCTGCTGCTGCAATAGCTGTTGCGCTTGCACTTGTTGCATCCGTGGCAGTTGCGGCTCCAGTGGCTGACGTGGCCGGGATTGGTGTGTTTCCTGCGGTCTCTGCTGTCGTTGAGGCAGCTGTTCTTGTCCCTCTTGCTGCTGCTGTGGTTCTGGCCGATGTCCTGATGGCTGGTTTCGTAGCTGCTGCTGTTGCGGCTGTTCCTGCTCTGGCTGTTGCTGCGGCTCTGGCTGCTGCAGTTGCCGCTCTGGCTCTCCTGGCTGGGCTTCCTCAGCAACCTCACCGGACCCCTCTGGGGCTGAGGCTGCGGGCCGTGGCGCGCGGCTGCCGCTCTCCTGAGCCTCTCCTTCCTGCCGACTCTCACCCCGACCGCTGCCACCTAGAGTGGAAATGGCAGGAAGCCAGGAGAGGAAAATCTGCAAGCAGCTCAGGCCACACGGCCGCCCCTCGCCCTGCCCCACGGACAGCCTCTTTAGGATACCTGACTGAGCTCTCAGCAGGGCCCAGAGGCACTGGATCAAGTGACAATGGCAGCATGGCAGAAACCGAAATGCCCAGAGGGGTGGAGTTGGCCTGGAAGGGCGCCCAGAAGACTGCTGGTCACGTCCCTCTGGACCCCAGCTCCCTGGCTCCCTCTCAGGGCCGCCCCCTGCACAGGCTCCATGCTCGGTAGTGACATCAGCGTGGGTGTCTGGGCCCCCCGACAGAAGCCCTCTGTGCCTGGTCACCATCCAGTGGGAACCCGCGAACCAGCCGTCCCGAGGCACAAGCCCACGCTGCTCTCTGACCTCAGGCAGGATCACACCTTAAATAAGTGCAGCATGCTGTCTCTGTGACTGAGAAATAATTTCTGCAAAGCCCCCTGAAGCGTTGCCACAAGCGGTTTCTATAAGTCACCTGCGTTTCAGAGAGAGCCCGCGGTCTCCACTGGGAAGGCCTCCCCCAGGCAGAGCTGCCCAGCTCCGCAGCCTCAGCGCCCTCCTCGTCCGTGCGCCGGCTTAGGGGCACCCATGCCGCCAGCTTCCTGAGCGGAGCAGGAGGGGCCCCGCGTGCCCCCTGGAACCTGGGAGACACTTGACGAGGGCCTCCCCCTGTGGGTTAGGACTTAGTTTGCAAACTAACAAAACGGTTTGGAAATGCCAAGGACACAACTCGCTGCATCGGAAACAGCCTAAAGGCGGCCGTGTCTGACGTTGCTGTTCTGGAACGGAGGGGACGCACGCGTGGCCCTGCGTGAACAGGGTGGCCAGCCAGTTCCCTGACCTCCGGGGACCGCAGTTTCTCCACCTGCGGAAGGAGACGGAGCCTTTCTGGGGACACTGAGAACCCGAGAGGATGAATGCACGGCCTGGCGCGGCCCTGCGGCCGCACAGCGTCACCGTGTCACCGTCCACACAGCGGCCGCAGGCAGTCCCCGCTCTGCGCCTCGCTGCTGGGCTGGCAGGCGCCCTGCGGGGCTCTCTCCACTCCCGGGTCCGGCGCAACATCTGTGCTTCCTACGGCATCATAGTCTCACTTTTGTGATGGAAAGCAGAGATCTGATTTACAAAATTTTGCTTTTTGCTCATTTTCCCCGTAATATATTGATTTAATGAAACCGAGGGATATCTACACGGAAATAATTTTCTTTTAGAAAACTACTCCTGATAACCGGGAGGGCGCACTTCCAGGCAGCGAGCCGCCTGCCATGCTCCAGGCACCTTCCGCCACCGCAGCAGGCCCGGGGCTGCGGCAAAGGGGCCTCACTGGGGCCTGAGGTCGGCCTCCTGGCTCAGGAGGTCAGAGCCCCACCCCTGCGCCTCACCTGAGAGGGTGTCAGGCCCCGGGCCCCCATCTTCAACACAGCGAAGCTTCAGCACGAGGGTCCCAGTCGCCGGCCCCAGCTCCATCCCAGAGATCAAACCAAGATTCCAGGGAGCCGACTGTGCTGAGAGGAAGGAGGAAGGGAGCTGTCCAGGCGGCCATGGTGCTGTGAGCAAGTGCCCAGCCCAGGGCACCGAGTGCCAGAGAGCCCCCGAGCCGGCCTCGGGCCCCCAGAGCAGGCAGCCCCAGCCCCTTGGGGAAGGAGGCCGGTGTGGTCCTCGGTCCCCAGCAGGAAAGGCAGGCGTGGGCAGCCTGGAGGCCCACTCCCAGGGCCCTTCCCTGCACAGGGGCCCCTCCCTGACGCCCTCTACGCCCAGGGGTGGCCTGCAGCTGCTCTTCAGCAAGGGGACTGGGGGAGCCAGACCCTCCTGGGGTGGGGAGCTGAGGTCCCAGGGGGACATCTGGGACGTTTGCAGAAAAGATGCTTGTCCATCCCATGTTCCCCCGCCCTGTTCAAAGCACTGACAAGTCTGTTCACTCTCTGTTCTCCTGCCTCCCAGACTCAGGATTCACTCAGCCTTCCCAGGCCATCAGCAAGCCGTGGGTCCCAGGTCACGTGTGTCCTGGTGCCAGCTCGGCTCCATGGGAAGGCAGGCTCCCAAAGCACCACAGCCCGTGGAACTGGCCAGCTGCCAGCCAGGCCATGGGCCCGGGGCCTGGGGCCCCTGAGGTCTGGAGGGTTCCCCGCCTCTCTGTGTCCCCCGGCCCCTGCAGAGCTGTCCCCACATCCAGTCCTCCCCCACCCCTGCAACAGGGCCACTCCAGGCCCCTCTGGCCTTTGAGAGCCCAGGCCACAGCCTCGTTCGTAGGAGAAGTGCCCTGGCTTCACCCAGCTCTCCCGCGCACCGGGCCTCACCTGGTGCAGCATTTCCTGCTTCACGCAGCAGCCTCTGCGCTGGGGGAGGTGCAGTCAGCAGGAGAGGGAGGTGAGGGCCAGAGCCCTCAGCCGGGGCCTCCCTGTGGCATCTCCATCCAGAAAGAGCTGGGGAGGCGCTGGGCACCCCCCGGGCACCTTTCTGGGCACTTCAGGGGGGTCCGCAGCCGTCAGGGCTGCCCAGGTCGCCGTGGGCCAAAACAGGGGACAGAACTGAGTTCAAGAACAGAAGTTGGTGTCAGCTCCTTGGGGAGGGGAGCGGGGAGGAGAGCGAGCCCCATCCAGCGCTGGGCTCACAGCTGGCCCGGCGCGACCAGAGCGCGTGCCGCGGGCTCCGGAGTGGACCAGGTGGCGCGACCCCGGTTGAGGTTGGCAGGGGCCAGGCGACACCCGTCTCGGCTCAGGAGGCTCAGCCCAGGGCAGTCCGGGGCCGGCCGGGCTCCGCGAGAGGCCACAGGTGCCCAGATCCCACGGGCCTCGGGCGGGGGGCGGGCGGCGCGGCCGGGCAGGGGTCCCCCTTCGCTCGCCCGCCCGCCCGAGCGCGCGTCCGGACGGCCTGCGTCCGTGCGGGCGGCGGCCCGGCCGGGGTGGGGGCGGCGGGGGCCGGCACAGGAAGTACCCCCAGCATCCGCATCCTGTCCCCCGCCCGCCGCCCGCCGCCCGCGCCCCCGCTCCGCGGCCCCCGCCGCCGCTGCCGCCGCCACCGCTGCCTCTCTAGGCAGTCGCCAGCTCGGTGGGCTTAACCCTTCCCGGCCCGCGGCTCCCCCGCGGCGTGGGACGCGAGGCGGAGACCCTGCGGTGCGCAAGAGAGCAGCGCGCTCTGCCGCATCCCCGGGTGCGCGTCTGCGCGCAGGGCTTGGCGACCCGACAGTCGCTGCGCCGGTCTCCGCGGAGGCTCGCAGCCTCAGCGCGCCCCTGGACCGGGTCCAAGTTGTGGCCAATTAGCTCTCAAATAGGTGACACTGAGTTAATGCGGAGGCCGCGTCCCAGGCCCAGCAGGCTCCTAAGGGGCTTCCCGCTTCCACACCACGGACCCCTCCTCCCGGACTCGGGACGCGAGGGCAGGCGTGCGGGGGGAAGTGTGCCGGCCGGGGCGCTGCCCCTGACTGCAGAGCTGAGCTCAGCGCTCTCCGGACCCCTGCCGCGTTCCAGTGCGCGCAGGACCCGGGGTCGGCCCCCTCCACGGCCCCGCCCTCTGCCCTCGCCAGGCCCAGCCTCCCCGGAGGCGCCCCGCGGCCTCCTGCCCGCGTCCTGCTCTCCTCCCCGGGGAGGCCTTGCCTGACCGCCTGGCATCCCATCACTTCGCTGCTGTGAGACCCTCGGGCAGACCACACTGAAATCTGGTTGCTCATATTCTCTGGAAAAACCCCAAGATCTGGGATGGAGAGCCGTTCCTGGGGGTGGAGTGTGGGAGCGCCCACGGGGGCGGGAGGTTGGGGAACAGCCACCCTCCTGTGGCCACCGCCCCTCCCCTCCTTTCGCGCGCGTGGTCTCCTGGTTCCACCTTGTGACCCCCGCGCGGGGCTCGGGGCTTCCCCTCCGGCCCTGACCTGAGAAGCCTGCCCCTGCGCGGTGACCTCAGGGCAGCGCGCGAGCTCCGGGGGCGAGGGCACAGCTGCCTCCGCCGCAGAGCGAGGGCAACGGCAAGAGCCTCGCCCTGAAGGAAGAAACATGGGGGGCGGGGTCTCTTCCAGCCAGGAACGCAGGCACACGGCGACCCTCCACCTGTGGCACGGGACAGCCCGTGCCAGCCAGGAGCTTCAGGAGTCAGCGAGCATCTCCACGCTGGATGGGGCAGGTGGGTGCGCCTTCCCCTCCCTGGGAGGCCGGCGAGCAGCGCCCCCCGGGCTGCTGGAGCCCGCAGGGTCCAGAGCGCCCCTCCTCGGGTCTTCACCCTCCCTCTCGCCTTGTTCCCTCCTGACCGCACTCGCCCCTTCTCGCCACGCCCCAGGCTTGTAGACGAGGAAGCCCCTTCTCTCCTGCCCCCCGTGGCCCGGCTTCCTGGAAAGACTCCGGGTGGTGGTTTTGTCTGTACCCCACCTGCCTACCCCCCTTCCGCCTCTGCATCCCGGCCCCCACACATCGCTCCACCCGACGGCCCCCTTTCATGTCACCCGCGACCTCCAGGTCGCTGCTGCCCCCTCTGACTGCGCCTCTGGGCAGCACGGGACACCTCCCGGGTGCGGGGGAGTGCAGGGCCTCCAGTCTGCCCCCCCAGCCCCTTTCGGATGGACCCCTGCGGGGGCTCCGCCTCGGGCGCTGGTGGGTGGCCCCTCTTTGCAGGGTGCAGGCCACACAGAGCTGTCTCCCCACACCTGTAGCCCCCCCCCCGCCCAGTCTTCCTCCCGCCCGCACGCGGACACCCGCCCTCACACCAGCCCACCCCCGCCCCCCGCACCCGTCTTCCCCGGAGGCCGCACACGCACGTAGTCAGATAGATCCAAACGTTCTCTGCAGCTTCGGCAGCAACAAAAGTGCCTCCTCTCTTCAGAGTCCACGGCCACTTCTTCTGGGAAGCCTGGCCACATTTCTAAATAACGCACTAACGATGCAATCGCTTGCTCTTCCTTTGTAGGTCGGTGTCTATGGACATCCCACTTTGAAAGATGCACCTTTCCGTGTAGAACAAGTATTTACATAATTGGAAAAAAATTCCTCCCGCCTCCAGCTGCAAAGATATGCCTTAATTTATTTAACCAGGTACCTACTGATGAAGCTGTTTCTCATGTTTTGCTACTGCTAACAGGTCTGTGCATAAAACTTCATGTGTATGTGAGAGTTCTGCGAGATGCGTCCCTCGCAGTGGGCGAGCCGGTCCATCCATATGAACACGCGCAAAAGCAGGGTTCCAGCTGTGAGCACACGAGACACAGTTCTTCTGTGTCAACAAAGCTACTGTAACAATCATAACCTGCAGGCCTTTCCACCCAAACAACTGTGCGCCTGCTTTTGCCCACTCCTGTGTGTGTTAGGACTGATAGCTCGTGCCCCGGCAAACGTGTGCCAGTTTAAGTCCTCACCAGCCAAGGATAAAGGTGCCTGTTTCCCCACCACTCTACTTTAGCACAGAGACTCTTAGTTCCACCTTTCAGAAACACCCCGTTGAGGCTGGCTTGGGGGGAAGACCCTGTTGTCTCATTTAACGAGAGGTGCAATGTGGGGGCGTAGGGTTGGCTAGGGACCGACTTCCCAGGAGCGTGGGGAGATGCTCGGCACCTCAGAACTCAGGCGCCACACCCTCCACAACCGTGGTCCTCAGAATGTGTCCCTGTTTCTGGTCCCTTTGGGGTTACAGGAGAACGTACCAGAAAGCCATCTTCTCAGACGTGCCCCTGCATTGGCCGGGGCCGCACCCTGCCCGTTACGGCGCCTGGTTCTGGCCAGCGGCGTGGAAGGACATGCCGGCGCGGACCCATCGCGGCTCACCCCGCGGGAGGGACCGGGGTCCACAGGCAGGTGCCTGACCACTATGGGCCCCGAATGGGGTCCTCCTCCAAGCAGGGTCGGCCCACGATTCTGTGACGGAAACGTGCTGACAACAGTTTTTTGAACAACTGCCAATGTGATGGGCAAGGTCACTTGGTTGCTTTAGTTGACATTAAAAAAAACTCTTGGTGACATGAGACATCATTTCCTACATTGAGGAGGGCATCGGTATCGTGGAAACACTGCCTTTTGGAGCAGCTGGAAGATTTTTCTGTGTGGTTATGTTAGTAATTCGGATACCAAATTAATTTCATTCGTTTCAGTTTGCTTTGTGCTTCTGTTTGACCTAATTATGTTCAGCATCCACAGGGTCCCAAAGTTAAGACTACAAAGCAAGGTACAAATGGCTGTCTCGGTTCCTGTCACTTCACCCTGCCCCGCCTCCTTCCCCCAGCCTACTGTTTTATTTTTCCTTTTCCTTCATTTCTATTCTTATTTCCCCTTTTTGAATGAAAAAGGTAGCACCCCTAAACACTTTTCTGGGCCTTGCTTTCTTCTTCTTAATAAATATTAGCAATCCCGCCATAGTTTAACATACATCTTTTCTGAACAGAACTTTAATGCTCTACCCTGTGGATGAAGCACCTGTCACCTTGTGGGAAGCTTTGGTCTTTCACTGCTACACTCAGCGCTGCAAGGACAAGCCTTGTACACAAGTTATTCTGGACTTTGCCACTGGATCTAGAAGCACATTCCTGGGTAAAGGGCAAGTGTGTGTGCAGCTCTGCTAATAAGCACCACATTTCTCCGCAGAGGGGCTGGACCATCTTGCCCCTCCACCAGCTCCACTGAATTAAGGTGACTCTACCTCTCATTCCTGGAAGTTCCACCTGGCTCATTTTCAAATCCGCAGGGCAATGCATGCTTCCTTTTTTGCTTTGGATCCATTCACCCTTGTCTTTTACTCCTTTCAACAAAGTAAGTGCAAGTGTTTTTGTCCAACCCGACAATCCTGGAACTTTCTGGGCCTGATTCTGCCGTCGGCTGCCTCTGCTGGTTCCTGCTCACGGGCCTTGTGCACTTTTCGCTGCATGGAAGTCGTTGTTCTTGAGCCATCGTGGGTGGGCTCCTTGAGGCCTATGGCAAATGCCTTTCTTCCGGAAGACGTGCATCCATGCGCTTGCCCCACCAGGCACCGGAGAGGGCCACACGTCCGGGGACCCTCCGAAAACGGGAGGGCTTCTTCATTAAAATGTGACGCCGCGTGGGCAAGGGCACGCCAGTGCACAATCTGAATTTACATAAATGCCGGAGAAGCCTCTCCTAGTAATTACCCGCTCTCCCCAACTCTCCTGGCTTCAAACACCAAACGTGATTTTTTAAATTAAGACAATATGCATAAACAACCCTGGCTGGTGTGGCGCAGTGGATCGTGCGCCAGCCTGCAAGTCGAAAGGTTGCTGGTTTGGTTCCTGATCAGGGCACATGGATTGTGGGCCAGGTCCCCGGTGGGGGACGTTGGCAGAATGCAAAAGGCAACCGATTGATGTTTCTCTCCCTCCCTCCATCTCTCTCTAAAAATAAATGAAAACAAGTCTTTTAAAAAAGAAAATAGCATAAATACATACCTTTCCACTCTGGCCAGCTAGCTCAGCTGGTTAGAGCGTTGTCCATATACGCCAAGGTTGCGGGATTTGGTCCCTGGTCAGGGCCCATACAAGTATCAACCAATGAATGCATGAAAAAGTGGAACAGCAAACTGATGTTTCCTTCCCTCTAAAATTAATTATGCATGCACGCGCGCGCGCGCGCGCACACACACGCCCCTCCACGTTCTCTTGAACACTCAGCAGCTCTGGCAGCATCCACCGCGGTCAAGCCCAGGTACCCTCCCGGCCGGCAGAGTTCCCGGCTCCCCCTGGTGGCTAACTCCGGAAGCTTCACCCGTTGACATTACTAGCGTGGTCCCGAGGGACGTCAGAGTTTACACGTAACTTGGTCAGTCCTCTCCTGATGGCTACTCAAGCTGTTTCTGGATTTTCAGTATTTTTTAAAAAAAGATTTTATTTATTTCTTTTTTAGAGCGAGGGAAAGGAAGAGAGGGAGAGAAACATCAGTGCACGATATAGATACATAGATTGGTTGCTACTCCCAGGCTCCTAACTGGGGACCTGGCCAGCAACCGCAGGCAGGTGCCCTGACTGGGAATCAAACCAGCGACCTTTGGATTTGCAGGCTGGCGCTCAGTCCACTGAGCCCCACCAGCCAGGGAGTCGATTTTCCGTATTAAAAGGAAAAAAAAAATAGCGCACACGGCATTTCCACAAAGGGGTGTGTGTGAGTCTCCAGGAGAATCGGAGTATAACCTTGTCCGTAGCAGCATCACTCATAAAAGCCAGGCGGGTCCACACGTCCACCTACCAATGGATGGACAAACAAAATGTGGCACGTGCGTACACCAGAATCTTATTTGGCCATAGAAAGTAATGAAGTACTGACACACGCTACATGGATGAACCTTCAACACATCGGTGTACAACACGCGGCGCGCAGTGAAAGAAGCCAGGCACAAAAGACTGCGTATGGTATGATTGTGTGGAACAGCCGGAAGAGGCGAATCTGGAGCGACAGGAAGTGGACCAGGGGTTGCCGGGGCTGGGAGGAGAGGGGCAGTGGCCGTTCACAAGCGTGGGGTTTCTTTTTCGGATGATGAAACATTTTGAAGGAGACAGTGGTGATGGTCGCCCAATTGTGAATACACCGAAAACCACGGAATTGCACCCTGTACACGAGGAAGCAGGGTGTGCCAAGTCTCTCGACAGGGCTATTGCAGTCAGCCCTCTGCATTCGAAGTCCCACATGGAGATCAGAAGCAATTCTTGACCCCTGGTGGGCGGAGTCAGCAGATGTGCGGTCCACGCGTGCATCGTTCGGGGGTCCTGGAACCCGTCCCCCAGGCACCAGGGGACTGCATGTGAAACCACCGCTGTGGTTGCCCCAACACCCCTCGGCGTCCAGGGCTGCGGGGTTGGAGCCAGCTTGCCTTCTCCCTTCCGGGGCCTGAAGGACTCGCCTGCCCCGCTGCTGTCCCTGGGCCCTCACTCCATGGCATTTTCTGTTCTCCCAGCCTGACAGGCAGGTGGGGAAGTGGCAGCTCGCTTTACTTCCTATTTATTTCCCTGGTCACCAGTTTTGGAATCATTTCATACTTACTGGCCATTTGTATTTTCTCGTTTAGGAATTTTCTGTTCATGCCCTTCATCCATTTTGTTATTGGAATGTGTTTTGATTAACGTATAGGGTTTTAAAAAAAGATTCTATTTTTAGACAGAGGGGAGGGGAGGGAGGGAAACATCCATGTGTGCCTCTCACATGCCCCCCCCCGGGGACATGTGCCCTGACTGGGAATTGAACTGGTGACCCGCTGGTTCGCAGGTGGACAATTCAATCCACTGAGCCACACCAGCCAGGGCTAACCTGTAGTTTTTATACATTCTGTATAAATGCATTTTGTTTTGTATTTTGCAAATGTTTTCTCACAGATAAAGCTTTTAAATTTATTGACTGATTTGAGAGAAACACTGATTTGTCGCTCCGCTTCTTTATGTATTATCAGTTGCTTCTTGTATGTGCCCTGACCGGGGATCAAACCCGGAACCTCGGCGGATTGGGACGGTGCCCAACCAAGTGACCTGGCCTCTCATGGACCAGCCTGTTCTGCAAAATGCTGAGCAAGCATTAGTAGGTTCTTAAAAACACACTCCACAATGTCCACACAACTGTTTAGAAAAATTTTATTTGAACGTGTGAAAGAAAAACGTGGAGACCCCAGTGAGGCAGAGGAGCCCCTTTCCTTGCGGGTTCCCGCGCGGAGCCAGGTGCCGGCCTGAGCCTGGGGCCACAGGGCTCGGTGCGGAGCTCTCGGGGTCCTCGGGCGGCCTGTGTTCATGGCAGGACACACCCCGCTCACGGGGAAAGAAGCCAGGCACGTGGGCGTGCAAGTGCTGCGCCGCACCCCCGCGTCCCGGCAGCACAGGCTCGGAGCGTGTGCGTCTGAAATGACACGCGGGGCGGCGGGGTCACGGATCGGCATCTTTTAAAGATGCTGGCGTCGCTCTGCACAGCGCCGGACCCTTCTCCTTCTGTCTGTCCCATCTGGACTCTTACGAATGCGGCCGGGCAGGCGGCACCTGGTCGGCGACGTCACAGAACTTCTGCCCCACGACAGTGCTGCTGGTGAGGTGGGGCTGCTGGCCGCCTCCCGAGGGTCCTCCTCCGCCCGGCGCAGAAGGCACAGTGCCACTCGGTGGTCGGTGGGGCCGGCCTAGCGGATAGGCCTGAACGGGAATGTCATGCCCGAGAGGAAGGTGTGCCCGGGGTGTGCGGGCAGCGCGGGGTGGGCGGCCGGGTGGGCAGGCACGGCCCCATAGCCCAGCGGGGGCGTGTGGATGTGAGGGTAGAAGCCGGGGGGCAGCGCCGCGTGGGGCGGCTGCTGCACGGGGCCCGAGATCACCAGCTGCAGCAGGCTGCGGACACAAGGAGGGGGGTCAGGGCCCGGCAGCGCCGGCCGGCCGACGCGCGGCCGACGCGCGGCCTCGGCTGCCCTGTCCCCCGCACTTGGCGCCGTGCAGGACACAGGATGGCAGGCCGGGCGCGTGAGACCCTCGCACGCGCCGAGAGAGGCCCCGGGTGCAGGCACAGAACACGCGGTTTCCAGGCGGGGAGCCCAAGAGTGGAGAGGAGGGGGTGGCTATGGCCAGGGAGGAGCAGGATGAGGGGACAGGGTTTGGGCTGGGACGGGCAGAGGAGAGAGAAGGGGCCGGCCATGGGGGCAGCCAGGGCCCTGTAGGTGACTAGGTGGCAAGGCGACAGTGCAGAGGCAGGGACCTGAGGACCTGCAGGTGCCCTGAGGGTGGCAGAGGCAGGGCTGCAGGCCGGGGTCGGGGGCGGCTGGGTCCCCAGCAGCAGCCCTAGCACCTGGGCTGGAGGCGGTCGGCGTCCGCTTTCCGCTTTGGCCTCAACTGTCCACGCTCAGGACGGGCTGACTGAGGCCCCACGGGGAGCGGCCGGCGGCCAGTTCTCTCCAAGTCGTTCCTAACGATGGTCCTGCCTGATCTTGGCCAAACCGCCCAGAAGCTGGCTCCCTGACATCCAGCGTCCTGGACAGGCCTGGGCCTGGCCTGACCCACTTTCAGGGGCCCATGACCTTCAACTCCTGCCCGAGGAGCCTCCGACCCTGCGACCCCCCAGCCACCTGCCCCTTCACTGCTGGGGGACAGGCTCTCAGACCTCAGGGGCAGCCCTTCCCACCTGCACCCAGCCCCGCTTCCCGCTTCCCAGGCGCCCGGGGTCTCTTACCCATCTGCCCTGCCCCCGCCACTCCCTTCCACCCTCCGTGACCCCCAAGCGCGAGGGCAGAGCACCCCCCTCAGGTGCAGACGGCAGTACCTTCCGCCCCCTGGAATCCGCTGCCCTCCTGCCCTCAAGTTGCCTCCAGTGTGGGGCCTCCTGAGGCTCCCTGAAGGGGTCTCGTCCTTTGCGACTCCTCTCCCCGTCCAGCGGAGCAGCAGAGCGCCTCACCCTCAGCCCCTCCCTGCTGCAGACAGGCCGGACGCCCTCAGCTGCAAGGCCTCCTCAGGCCCCTCCCAGCCCGCCGCCCTCCTAGGACGGCCCAGGGCCCCGGCTCCCTGGCTGTGCCCGTGTCCCCTGGCTGAGCCCGGCTCTCCAGGCGCCTGTTCCCAGTGGCCGTCCCATTCACACCCATCATGCGCCGAAGCTTCCTTGTCCCCCGGCACTGTCCCTGCTGCTGCCCTGCTCGCCCCGCGACAGCCCCCTCCCCGACCGCATCGCCTTGGCGGGCTGAGCACTGCGGCCTGCCCGGCAGGTGCCCAGGCCGGTGCCCGGGGGCGGAGAGCCGGGGCCTGAAGCTCTTCTGGGCCCCTTTTCAATTTATGTGGCTTTTTCATGACTGGGTAAGAAATGCGATCAAAATAAGCAGACAAGGAAATACATCTGAGGGGGGAGTATCATTGAGGTAAAACTCAGGTCGTGTGTTTGTGTGAACCTGCACCTCCCGCCAGAGACACAAGAGGCTTCAAGAAGTCTCCAGTCTCGCTGGAAAGGCAGTAACACAACAGGGACATTTAGAAAGCGGAGACTCTCCCCAGGGACTGGCCTCTCTCCTTGCCACTGGGGCCGCGGCCGCAAGGCTGGGCTCTGGGCCGGCGCGGCGGGGCGGGGGGTGGCCACGGCTGGGGAGCGGGTCCGGAGGGGACCCTGTCCGGAGGGGACCCCGTTACGACACTGAGTTGGTAAAGGGCTTATACCCTACCATTGTTTTAGTGTCCTGAAAACACTAGGCCTTTTTTTTTTTTAAAGCTGTGCACAGAGAAGGGAAATATCACAAAGGGATCATTTCAAGAAAGGTAAAAGGTCCTAATTTGTATCAGTAATGTCCTCAGATGCCAGGGAACTTTTTTGGAGCCAGAAAAAAGGACCAGTGTGGGTCCTGAGGGAGGGACAGCCCTCCGGACAGGCTGCCCGCGCCGCAGGCAGAACCCCAAACGGGGCCGTTCCGCCCCCCCGGGAACCGCCGAGCCGCGCCTCACGCACCTCCACGTCCCCCAGACACTCCGCAGCCTCCCCAGCACAGCGGGCCTGCCGGCCCCCAGCCGCACACGAGGACGTGGGTCCCCGGCTGCAGCTGTCTCACTGGCAGCCATGAATGAGCACCTGGCTGGCCCCTTGGCCTCAGAACATGCATATTCCTGTGTCAGCCTGCCGGCCCTGGCCGCACACGGCCCTGGCCTGGAAACTGCTGCCCCGCCCCCCCGCCCCGGTCTACGCTGCCGGCGGACGCCAGCCCTGGAGCCCTACCGCCCCGTTACAGACCAGGGCGACCCTCAGAGAAACGGAGGCCGCCCGGCCTGCCTGGGCTCTTTCATTTCTGCAAACTCTGCAGGAGCGCACTACAGGGAGCCTGGAGCCTTCCATCACCAGCCTGTCAGCAGGGGCAAGGATGGCTTTTGGAGGATACAATGTTCCTCCCTGGTTGCCACTAGAACTTACTAACACTTCCACAGCCAGCTGCCTGGTGCCTAGATACAATGTTCCGTTCTGATGTAACTCTACAAACAGTGCTCCCCCCCCATAGTTAGGTTGCTTCCTGGTTTTTGCTGATAGTGCTGTATTTGCATGAAATATTTTTTGTGCGCAGAGATTTGTGCTTCTTAGAGTCAGTAAAACTCATTAGATTAAGTAGAACCCCTCAATTATAGAACTCAGAGTAAAGGGACTTACTGCTTGGGCGCTTATTGCACAAGTGCTGCTCTGAGCGCTTCTGTTCGCTCGAACTGCACTCCTGGGCGGGATGGGGGAGGAGGAGGGCGGACCTGCGCCCTCACCGTTATTTTCTTGGTGTCACAGAGAGAAGGAGGCCCTGGGAGGCGAGGAACTTGCCTAAGGTCACAGCCATAGGAAGGAGCAAGGCTGGGCGTCCTCCCAGAAGCGGTGTGGCCGCGTCCCTGCTTTTCACCGCCACTCACTGCTTCCCCCGCAGCCAGTGACGGAGAGTCCCAGACGCCACAGACGAGGCTAAGGGATGCTCGGGGGTCTCCCCATTCAGCCCTCTCTACAACCCCCGGAGGCAGGCGAATCAGTGCCCCTGGTCACACCGGGGTCAGCTGAGGCTCAGCCAGCCAGGCGGCCAACGCCTCGCGGCAAGACACGGACAGGCGGCACTCAGACCGGCTCCGTGCCTCCCAAGGCCAAGGCGCTGGCCGGACGCCACGCTGCGCCCTCGGGCTGTGGCTCTGCAGTGTTTCCCGAAGGGCTGCACAACTCACAGCGTCACTAACACTGTGCAACGGCGCCACCACATGACCTCCGTGTGCACAAGCACAGAGGGGGTGGCACTCGAAGCTGATTCTGGTTTCTTCCCTTGACTCCAGCACGACGACCGCCTTTTTCTCCCTGATTTGCTCTTTGCTTGGCCTTCCTCTCATCCTCTCTGCCCCCACCTACCATCAGTCCTTGAGGCGCTCCATGTATACAGAATCTCTAGACCAGGACAGGGGGTTCACCCCGCCATGCACCCCCACCCCCAGAAGTCTTGAGAGGGCACTTACTTATTATGGGGCAGCCTGGAGCACAAGGTCCTCAGGTCATCTGAAATCAAGGAGATACATACATAGTTAAGGAACAGGAGAAAACAGGGTGAAATGTTCACCCACATTCTTTCAAGGGCTTTGGTGAGAGAGTAAATAATTGCCTGATGCTAGTTTTCCTGCCATCTTTTAGAAACCGTATTCTTTTTCTTCAAGTTTGCTTTCACAAACTAGGCCCCAAATACAACGTATCACTTAGGGAAGGGGCAGCTCTCCGGGCGATTGGCCAGAAGCCGGGGAAGGGCCCCAAGGCAGGGCTCCCAGGGAGCAGGTCAGATGGCATTATCACAAGGCATTAAGCGCAGTGATAAGAGGGAGACCCATCCCCAGAGACCACAGCTTGGGGCCACAGGCAGCTTCTGGGAGCTAAGGTTAAAGGGCAAACACAAAGGTGTATCACTAGCAGGAGCTCATTCTCCTGGGAGCGTTAGCGTTCAAGCCTAAAATGCAGGAGAATTAAGGAACCTTCAAAAGAGGTGATGGGAATGATTTCTGCATTTAAACCTATGCATTTTACTGCACGTAAATCACGCCTCAATAAAAAGGGACTGCAGGAAAAGAAGAGAAGAATCCCTAAGAGCACAGATATTCCGCTCTGGCTCTGAGGAGTCCCCGCCCTGGCACCAGTGGCCAGGAGGCACAAGGACCCCGCGGTCCCAGGGCTCTGCCTCGGCACGTCCTGAGACTGCCCCCCCCGCCCCGCCCTGTGCTCACGGAGAGGCAACCCTAGAACAGGCAGGAAACCGTATCTGCCCGGGAGCCCCCCTTCCTTTGGGACGGACGGCGGCGCCCAGCCCAGGAGGGCCCGGCAGGATGTCGCCCACCTCTCGTGCACAGCAGCGCGCCCGAGGCCATGGCCACCTGCAGCGCCTGCGCGAGGCGGTCCAGGGAGAGCTCGATCTCCTGGGAGGCGTTGAGGGGGTTCAGTTCGTCCGCCAGCCGGTTGATCTCCTCCACCAGCGGGACCATGTGGTCAAACAGGATCAGCCCCAGGCGCCCGTAGAGGTTCTTCTCGGTGAGGTGCGCCTGGAGCACCATGAGCACCTGCAGGACGCTGAGGTGGAGCTTGGAGTACAACAGGTGTGCGTCCCTGTCCGGCCCCGCCGAGTCCGGGGCTGCTTTGGGGGCCACGTGGCCGTTGGACAAGGAGGGCTTCCGCTTCCTTTTGTAAGCCAGGGGGGCCTTCACACACCAGCGGATCAACCCGGTGAGCGGGGCGAGCTCTAAAAACCCTATTGGCAGATTGGCTGCGATGGGGGTGTTTAAAAAAGTGATGAGAATCAACCTCGAGTCCTCAAAAATCCAGGCGACGATCGTCTCCAGCAAGTCCAGCGGCGGGACGAGGTCGTCTGCAAAGACACCGGAGTCAGGAGGGGCCCCGGCCCCAGTGCCGGGGTGGGCGGAGGGGAGAGGGGCCCCGGTTCCCCGCACGTACCCCCCGCCACGCACACCCTCTGCCTCTTCGCTCATCTGCTTTCCGCCTCCTTCCCCAGAGCACCAGTCCGGGAGGGCGGGCACTCCCGCCCCCCTCGGGCCGCGTCTGGCCAAGGGGGGGCCCGTGAAACACTTCACCCAACCGTCCCTAGAAACCCACTACTCCTCGCATAACATCTATCCTATGTGTCATTTTAAATACAATGCCACGCTTTCTACGTCCAGAACTACACCGCACCGTGTCCCTTCCCTGGTGAGTGGGCCTCACCCCTGCGCTGGGTGTCCCCTCCAGGGGGTTCAGCAGTGACCTGTCTGCTGCCAGGCCCCACCCCGTCCTGCCCCGCCCCACACCAGGGACTCTTGTCTAACCGAGAGCCTGGCTTTCCTGGCTTTCCGGGCAAGTCCTACAGCCCAGGCAGAGAGCAACAATGATAAAAACAAGTAAGAACATTCATTTTGGGCTTACTATGCCCCAGGCACCGGTCTCCTTCCTTTACAGATTCACACGTTTTACCCCAAACAACAGCAGAAGACACTGAGGCGCCAGTATCTTAAGTAGCTTCCCTGAGACTCATCAGATCTGCGGCCGGCCCAGTGCTGCCCCCTGGTGGCCTGGCTCTTACACACAAGACCGTGCGCGGGAGTGGGGTCTGGGCCCCCTTCTCTGGGGCTGTGCATCCCTCGCTCATAAGGGAGGCTCGGCCAGGGCCAAGTATGACCAAGGAGCATGGGGTGAGACACACATCGCTGAAAGGTTCGTGAGGGCTCTTTCTCAGAAGACACTGGCCTTTCCCCGAGATTTTGTCTACTGTCTGGGTCTTAACCCCTCCCCCCACCCCACCCGGCCTTCTGCTATGAAGTGACTGCCAACAGCAGGAAGTGCTGTCTGTGATCCTATGTGACAACGTAGACAGTGGCGACCCTGGGGCCAGCCCCCGATCCCCTGAGACACGCCTGTCTGGGAGATGCTGTTCTCTCACCTGCCCCTCTGGCATGTTCCCCCGCCACCAAGCCTGAGCTGAGGCGTCTCTAAGAGCCCGAAGGCAGGGTGTGTGTGCCTGCCCTGTGTGCGCACACGTGAGTGTGTGCCTGAGAGTGAGCAATCCCTGCGGCCCCTCTACTCAGAGACCCGAGCTCTCTGCACCATTCGGGCACAGGGGGTCCCGCTGGGCTCGGGGAGCTGCTTCCTCTGCGCCGTTTCGAAGGCACAGCCTCCCCAGGAACGCCCTCCTGCCACCAGAAGCTCCAAAAGCAGCAGCATCACCACCCTTGGAGCGGACGCCAGGGCCAGCCCGCCAGGGCGGCCACCGTAGGCCCGTTCCTCTGAACTCATCAGGCGGTTACAGTGAACCTGTGCCGCGTGCCGCATGCCAACGCGCCTCAGTAAAGTGGCTTCAGAGAAATCACCGACAGCCCAGGACAGCCCAGGCCGGTGAGGCTCAGCTGGTGGGAGCTCATCCTGTGGACCGAAAGGTCGGGGGTTCAATTCCCAATCAGGGCACATACCCAGGTTGCGGGTTTGATCCCTGGTCAGGGTGCGTAGGAGAGGCAACCAATTGATGTTTCTCTCCCCCCCCCACTGCCCTTTCTCTCTCTCTCTCTAAAAGCAATGAAAAAAATGTCCTCGGGTGAGGATTAAAAAAAGAGAAAAATCACTGACACATTAGACCAGCAAACCAACTTGAGAGAAAAATGCCATGTCCCACGTCCATTCTAGAAAGTTGGCGGTATCTCTGAACGTTACTTCTTTTTCCATCTGTTAATGACCCCATTCTCAATGTGAAGGCCCATTTCTGTCTTTGCCGACCTAGAATAATAGGTGAAGCCTGAAAAGGCAGCTGTGATGCTGTGAACTAGGTTTAATTAAGTTTCTCCTGTTGGAAGACAAAAGGCCTAACTACGGCTCCCAGCTATTCACAGCTCTCAGAAGCCTCAGCAGAGTGGGGGCAACTCCACCCCCCAGCGGTCGCCGGCCCCCCGCCCCACGGAAAACACCATGGGAGGAAAAGTCTCAAACCCATGTGTGAGCACGAGAGGCACCTGAATGTTCACGCTGTGTCCACACTAACTTTCTCAAGAGAACTAAAAAGTCGAACAGCAAGAAAAGAAGTCACAAAGTAAAGGGCACTCAATCCCTGGCCAGGCGGCCCAGCCGGAGACAGTCGTCCCGATACACCGGGGCTGCAGGCGTGATCCCTCTCCGGGGCACGTACAAGAATCGACCAATGAACGCATCAACAAGTGGAACAACGCATCGATATTTCTCTTTCTCTCTCCCTCTCTAGAATCAATTTTAAAATAAAGAAATTAAAAAACATATGGCAGGGGGATCAACTCTAATCAGGATGCTGGTGGGAGGCCAATGCCGGACTGAACAAAAAAGTGGGAAATGCTGTCAAAGACTTTCAAGCTGCTGGGTGAGCTCCCAGATGAGGCTCAGACAGGGACCGTCTGCCAGCCTCCGGGCGGCAAGAGCCGCGGGCAGAGCAGGAACCTGTAACAGGAAAGTGCGCTGTGGGCAGCTCTGCGGAGAAAGCTGCGCACCCGGCCAGGCCCCTAAGCACCGCATGCGGGAAACAAGGGCCCCCGCCCCCTTTAGGCCAGAGCTGGGCAGCTGCTGCTGGTTTCTTCACTGGGAGTTTGCATCAAATGACCTGACCAGGGGCTCTGCGGCTGGACAGGGACAAGGACTCTCCCAGCCAAAGTCGAATGCCACCTAATGGCTACCGGAGAACCCTCCTGGCATCTTGCTAAGGAATCTCAAAGAGGTCACTGAGCAGTTCCGCAGCACACGCTGCCTCAGCGCAAGGCACTGAGGATGCACATCCACCAAGGGGGTATTGCTGCCCAAGGGGTTTCACTGGAACCTTTACATAAAGAAACGATCAGAGAGATCCAAATCGAGGGACATTCTGCACAACAAGCCTGAGCTCTTCAAAAAGTCAATGTCATGAGACATATTTTTAAATGCTGGGAACTCATCCAGACGTAAAGAACAAAGAGAAGCAACCGCTCTGTACAATGTACAATCCCGGACCTGGATCCCGAATTCCCCTGATCCCTGAGAGGGGATGGGGGCTGTCAAAGGCAGAACTGAGGCAATCAGGGAAATCTGAGTGTAGGCTACATGTAAGATAATAAATAGTCTTCTCACAATTTTTAATTTCTTAGGTGTGATGATAATAACATGGTTACGTAAAGGAATGGTTTTGTTCTTAGGAAATATAGACTTAAGTCCTTGATATTGGCAACAAACTCAAAAGTTCAGGAAAAAAATATTTGTGGGTATGTGTGGGCGGAAAGGAAAGAAGGGAGAGAAAGGGCATGCATGTCAGAAATTGGTGAATCTAGCTGAGCTATACGGGTGTTTGTTGTAATATTCTTGCAACCTTCCTGAAGTTTAACAATTTCTAATATAAGAAGCGAGGGATAAAAAACAACTGAAGTCTATGGAGAAATCCATGTCTCTCCCAGACACCACACTATTGCTTTTGGGCTGTCTGCCACCTGGACCATCCTGAACCAGGCCACTGGGAATCGCTAAGGAAATGCCCTGTTAGCAAATCCCAGAAATCCAGGTGGCCCATTTCTTTAGCTTTTAGCCTAAAATACAACACAAAGTTTCAGAGAAAAAAGGCCAAAACACTGAAACATTTGCTAGACGTATCACCGGGTGTTAGAGGAAATCCACCTGGCAATCAGCTGAAGCTTCTCTACCTGGCAACAACCTGCTTGGCGTTTACCTGAGGACAAGTCGTAAAGCGCGGTGACGGAAGTGATGAACTGGCAGCAGAAGCGGGGGCTGGCGCTGAGTATCTGCTTCAGCGTCTGCACCGAGCCCGGCACCAGGCAGCAGTAGTCGTCCACGAGGGCCCTGGCCAGCCTCACACAGTAGACCGCAGGCGTCCGCTGCAAAGAAGCCACAGTGCACGTCACTACAGGTGTCACGGGCTCATGGATGAGCAGCTATGCATACCTGGTAAAGACTGCCAGCGGCGCGGAACCCCTCCAGGAGGGGGAAGGGCATCCGCAGCTTCCTCTGAAGCCGGGGCTGGCAAACTCAAGCCCGCAGGCCAAATCCAACCCACCACCCAGTTCTGTGAATGCGGTTTTACTGAATCAGCCCTGTTCACTCGCTTGACTGTTGTCTAAGGCCGTTAGTGCATCACTAGAGCTGAGCTGAGTAGTTGTGACAGATACGCTAGGACAAACGAAGCCTAAAATACCTACTGCCTTATAACTCATTATATAATTTCCTGTGCTGCACTGAGGCAGGTAAGATGCCTGCCAATGCTTGCGTTGAAATTTACTTAGGAAAGATCATTTCCTAAGTAAATGATCTTTACAACTTCTGCAACCCTATAGTAGAGACTCCAACGGTAAAAATTAACAGCTGCTACAATTTAAAAGAGCTTTAGGAGAGTTTGTGAATTGTCACGAGGTTAAGAGCAGTACCCTCTCCATTGCTCTTACAGCTCTATCCTCTTACAGGGGTGTCTAATGTTTTGGCATCTCTGGGCCACACTGGAAAAAGAAGAGTTGTCTTGGGCCACACATTAAATACATTGCGACATGTAATCACAAAAGATCTCATAATGTTTTAATCAAATCTATGATTTTGTGTTGGGCCGCCTTCACCGCCACCCTGGGCTGCGTGCGACCCGCGGGCTGCAGGCGGGACACCCCTGCGCCTAACAGGTTTCCAGGACCCTTTCAGGTCCTACATCACCGCCTTCCCCGGCCTTTTTCCTTCTCACTCAGGCGCTGATCTGTAACTACTGCCGCGTTCAGCAGCCACTCAGGACACTACAGATCCAAGGTCCAAAAGTGGCCTCCAGGGGAAACTGCAGGAGGCAGCAGGCTGGGCTGCCCGCTCGCGCTGACCTCTGCCTGCAGCACCCGAGCAGCCAGGGCTGCTTTCCCCAGGGCGGGGGGGCAGGGGGAGGGTGATGCGGGCGCAGCTGCAGCCTCTGGCCCCGTGCGGCAGACCCTGACCCGAACCGCTAAGGCCCTGTCCTGCTGTTCACATCTTCTCTCATTTTGCCAAGATACCAGCACAGTGCAGCACGGGAAATTATATAATGAGTTATAAGACGCCTCACCAGGCTGTCAAGGGACACAGGTAATCCTGAGGTTAAATACAACCCACATGATCACTGCAGGTGCCCCAGAAATCCTACAGGTGAGAATGAAGGCACATTCCACTGAGATTTACCTGTATGCTACAGAGAAAAAAGCGCATCATTTTGCTAGCCAAATGTTAAGGATAAATAAGATTACAAAAAAAAAAAACCCCAACCAAAACCCATTTAAATAAGTTGGGAAAAAAAAAAAAAACCCAAACGGTTCTGAGACCTTGGGAACAAACAGGTTTGTGAAACCAAATGCACTAAATTTGGTGAGCGGAACTGAGGACTGTTATCAAAATTTTTCATTAATAATTACTCTAAATGGATTAGCAATTTTTTGAAGGCTTTGTTTGGGTAACAAAAAAGCAAAACAAAATCAATCTTCTAAAACATCACCTAACACAGTATCTGCTGTCAATATACATGTTTCTTTGATATTTAAAAACATCCTGGAAAGCTTTTATGTCCCTCTCCATCGTAACAGCCAGCCACTTGGTAACATTACCCTGGAACAGCGCAAAACCACCTGCACGCTAACTGACCTGGCCGTCTAGAAAACAAGAAAACATGCCACAATCTGACATATAATGCCCTTTAAAAAAAAAAAAATCCTATATTTGAGGCTGCACGCATAGTTGTTTTCAAAATCCTACCTGTCATTTTCAACTTATTCTAAAGATGGAGTCTTTCCTTTTTCCTTTTTAAAAATTAATCTACCATTAGAAACTACTGTTTTCTCAAGAATGGCCGTCACCTGGTATAAATACAGGTCTGGGGCATCAGAATACAGTAACATCAAGGAGGTAACACCTGGAAAAGGCCACTCAAGAAAGCCAATTACTTGAAAATTCCTGACCCTGAGCTCCTCTTCAGAGACTCTCCGGGGAAGGCTACTTCTAGAGAGGTACCTGGAGCCAGGAAGCCGCACACTCCAGCACGGGGATCCGACACACAGCCACGGCCATGGAGACCAGTTTTCCCAGCAAGCTCATCCGGCTGTCATCGGCTTTGTTCCCTTGGGGGCTGAAAAGGGATGAGAACATAATCTGCCGGACAGAGTCCTTGGTTTGCTCCTGGAAATAATTGCACATGATTTCAAGAAGCTGGAGCTCCTGAAGTGAATTCAATCTCTATAAAACAAATCCAGGAGAAGGGATGAAAAATTTAGTTTTAACGTGCATATTAATTCATATAGCAAGAAATCAGAAAATATGCTCTTTTCCCCAGGGAACTTCCGCCCCTGGCCCCGCCCCCCACCCCCACCCCAAAGTCCAGGTACCAGGGAGTAGGTCTCTACTATTAATCCCAAGAAAAGTCACTACACTTCATTATGCGTCATCCCGGGGGCGGGGGGTGGGGTGGTGCAGAATGACCAACAGAAGTTTGAGAGTCTCGGTAACAGGCCTTTAAAGTCTCCTCCTTTTAACACCATTGGAGTATGGTTGTCACTCGCCCCACAAAACAGGCACACAGCTGAGCAACGCTCAGGACTCCAGAGGTCTGGTCTGCAGCCGAAGGAGCAAGGCCAAGGGCGAGAACACAGCCCGCATAGGAAGGGCATTTGTGGTCTGGCTAGCACCTGTCACCGAGACGGGGGTAAAGAGCAGGAGTGTGCGGCCCCAGCCGCGGTCACCCGCCAGCCGCTCTGCGCGTCGCACCTTGGGCTGCGCGCCGCGCTCCTTGGGCACCTGGTACACGAACTCTTCCACCAGCTCCACCGGCCCCTTGTCCACGATGGGCAGCGGCGCGCTCTGCAGCTGGCTGCTGAAGTAGATGTCCAGGTGGTACAGCACCTCCTTGGCCGCGCTCAGCGCGTCGCGGCGCAGCAGCGAGTGGCGGATGTCGCTCATGGTGCGGCCCGGGGCACCGGCAGCCCGGCGGGACTTCCGCCCCGAGCCCCGGGGACGCGCCTGCCGCCCTGGAGACAAAGAGGCCGCGACCCGGGCTCCGCCCGCCGAGGCCGGCCTGGGCCGCGGCGCCCGCCCGCCCGCCACTCCCCTCCCGGGCCCGCTCAGGGGGCCATCTCCGCCGCCGGCCAGCGGAAAACCCAGGTGTGCGACTGCGGCGCCACGGAAAGCCGCCGGAGCCCGACGCCGCGGAGCCAAACGGCGGGGGAAAGCAAGCGCGGCGACGGCGGCCCGCAGGGGTCAAGCATAGTCCGCGGCGAGCGCCCGCTCTCGGGAGGGCGCCCCCTGGCGGCTCGGTCCGCGGGCGCGGAAGGGCAACGCGGCGGCCAGAGGCACGCCCCGCCCCCGCGCCGCGAGCCCGCCTTCGCTCCGCGGGCCGGGCCGCCCAGCCTTGGAGCCAGCGCACCAGTGAGCGCTCATTGGTCCTGCGCTCCCCGCCCCAGCCCTGGCCGACGCTCCCGTGGCCGGCGCTCCAAGCCTACACGTGGGCTTTCCCACCGGTAAAGACCAAGTGGTGGCGCAGGCTCAGGCCTCAGCATCTCACCTTGAAGATGGTATCTAGTCTGAACTCAAGGGGCTGCGACGACAAAGGACACCTCCCCTACCCGACTCCCAGTCCTGCCCCCAGAGTCCCTATACCCCAATCCCTTCAGAGCGGCTTGGGAAGGCCTCGGGATCGTAGCTGTCCTGCTCCTAAAGGCTCTCCCACCCTAAAAACCGTCAGCAATTGCTATGCATCTCTCTTCCAGCATTCATCTCTCTGCACCGAATTAAGTAGGCTTAGTTTGAAATTTTAAAAATAGGACAGAAAAGACGAATATGGCCACAAGAGGTCAGTGGAGTGCAGGCAAGAGGCCACGGCACAGAAATGTGCCTTGTGTAGAAGGCCCATGCAGACCCCGAGAGCTGGCCTGGGTGAGGATGCTGTGTATGGTTAAGGAGATGGGGCGGAGGGGAAATATCAAAAAACAAAAATGCAAGGCCTTTCCTGGGGAGAGATGGGAGGGGCATCAAGAAGTCACAGCTAGGCACAACTCCAAGGTGCTGAGACCCTCTTGCACACCAGGGGACACAGCCATGAGGCCCCTCCCTGTCCAGCAGATCAGTCTAGAGCGGGAGACCAAGGTCAGCTGGAACCTTTAACAAGTCACCAGACTTCAGAGAAGCTCCATTCCAACGGCTGAGTAAACAGAAGATGTGCAAGGGAGATTTCTATTAGGGTGAACCCCACTCTTCACTTCCCTTCCTTAACCACTGAACACCAATTTATAAACACAGAACAGAAAACAAAAACAAAAACATTGCTTAGAAAGTATCCATATGCATAAATATATGTACACTATATTTAAAAGGCAGTAACACTCTTCCTGTCCTCATTTCTTCTTTTTCTCATCCTGTGCAGCAGCAGGTACAAAGATCTCTCCCAGGTTGCTCCAAAGCCCGTGGGAGTGCATGTTCTGGTAGACCTCGGGCTCTGCTGACGGGGCCCCCGCCGCACGGGAGCAACGCTGGTGCCGGGCCCGGTCACCTCTGTACCACTCGTTCGTAGTCTGGTTGGTGGCGGCCAGGTAGAGAGTAAAGCACAGAAGGCCTCCCAGGAGGAAGCTCAGCACCAAGACAAAGCCCAGCAAGAAGACAATCCTTGGGAAGGTCAGGAACAGGTACTGGGGACAGAGAAGAAGCAGCAGATTAGGCAGCCGGGCTCTAACGTGAATAAGGATCAGCACCCACCAGCCCTGGTCTTGCCTGCGACACCGTAAGAGCCGCTCCTGCTCACCCACCTGCACGCACATCTGACCCACTGAACACAAATCGGAACCACACACAGCACCGACCGACAGCCCAGGAAGATACCCCAGTGTACACAGAGTTTCACATGGGATAAACGCAGTGTGTACACTGGAGGAAAAGGGAAAGGACACTCCGGAGATGGTGCTATGCAGTTAGCTCCTTATAAAATAAACAAAGAAATAAATGCAGATCTTAGCTTGTGCAGTGAAATACAGTCCAGATGGACAGAAGAGATCTATTTCTCTTTCAAAATAAAATGACCACAGAGATACAGGTACAAGTGTCCTCACTGTACAGTGGCACTGATTTTAACTCCTCTTCCCAAAATACGCAAGTTAAATGTCCACCCATGAGGAAGAGTAAAACCTAGGCAGTCTTAACTATGGAATAATTAGGAGCCATTCAAATGAGGTCAATTTCTATGTACTAATTTGGAAAAGCTGTTGGTGATGTATTGCTCAGTGAGAAAGAGAAGATGCAAGGATCACAAAAGGGCTCTCCCGGTGCAGACACAAAAACGACCCTATGGCCACATACGGCAATGTGAACACACACAGGGAGAAAGCCTGAAAGAGACACACCAAGACACCAAAACAGCTGCCTCTGGGAATGGAAAGTGTTGGGGAGGAGGGGTATGAGTTTTCATCTCATTTTATTTTCATGATGTTTTAAATTTTCTTTCCTTCCTCCCACCTTTGCAATATAAACTGACATTAACATTGTGAAAGTTTAAAGTGCACAACAGTAATGCAAAATACAACGAATGTGTATACTGAAATGGTTATCACAATGAGGTTAGTTAACATATCTAGCACCTCACAGCTACAATCCTTCTTTGTGGTGAGAACTTTTAAGAGCCAGGCTCGTAGCAGCCTTCCAATGCACAACACGGCAGAGTCAGCACGCTGTGCGGCACATCCCCAGCGTGGCGCCGTCAGCGGGCTGGGAGTCTGTGCCCTTTGACCACCTTGACTTATTCCCAGCCCCCCACCCTTTTCATTTAGACACCTCTGACTGGCTGAACTGTTGTAAGTTATTTTTTATAATAAACAAAATAAAGAATTATAAAAGTTCAGTATTTTTGAAAGTATGAAAAAAAGAGAAGCAAATGATTATCAAAACTCTTGATAGGGTTCTTGGTGTGGCTCAGTTGGTTGGGCATCGCCCCACAAAGTGAAAGGTCGCTGGTTCGATTCCCAGTCAGGGCACATGCCTGGGTTGCAGGTTCAGTCCCCAGTTGGGGTGTGTACAAGAGGTGACCAATTGATATTTCTCACCTTTCCATTGACCCTCCCTTCCTCTCTCTCTCTAAAAAATAAATAAAATCTTAAAAAAAAAAAACAAACCCTCTTGATAGGAAGACTTTCTAATTAAAGTTACAAAGTTACAAAGAAAACAGGCAGATTTGAGGATGAATATTTAAACTTTTTATATAAAAATATACACAAATAGAAAACAAGTACAATAAGAAGGAACTATCATTATTATGTAAAGAACTCAAATCAAAACTTATTCTAGTCCTGGCTGGTGTGGCTCAGTGTACTGAGCACTGGCCTGCAAACCAACATGTCACTGGCTTAGTTACTGGTCAGGGCACAGGCCTGGGTTGCTGGCCAGGTCCCGGCTGAGGATGTGCAAGGGGCGACCAATCAATGTGTCTCTCGCACATCGATGTTTCTCTCCCTTTCTCCCTCCCTTCCCATCTCTCTAAAATAAATAAAGTCTTTTAAAAAACCAACCTTATTCTAATATCAAATAGGGCAAACAGTTAAAGAACACCATTCATAAAAGAAGACATACAAATAACTGAAAAACAAGGAAAGTAATCAAAAGTAATGAAAGAAATATAATTTTTAAAAACTTTTGATGTTTCCCTATCAAACTAGAGATACCTTCCCATCCCAGCAGTGGATTTTAAAAGCAATTTGACAATAGATGTTTAGATCAAAAGACTTTGAAGTATTGATAATCTTTGACCCAGTAATTGTATTTTTTGCAATCTATCTTAAATAAAGTCCTAAATACAAAACTGAAACCATACACACAGATTGCCCATTGCCGTGGGGAAAACGCACTTCGCCAACAGAGCTGGTGACTACCACCTCAATGCATCCGCGAAAAGCTTCCCTGACCCTGGGTTCCACCAGACAGGAGGCAATAGGAGACACGCAGCTCTACACAGGAAGCATTTTTGCCAATAAAAATTTAACCCGAATCTAATCAAAGCTCTAGAACTAACTTCCAGTTTATACTAATATCAGGAAATAAAGATGAGGTGGCACAATTAGGGAACATACAAATCTAGAACATGGGATGTTCTATAATAATAGGCAACTATACTAAATGTCCATGTCATTAAAAAAAGAGGGGGCACTGGTGTAGACTAAAAAGACATGTTCAATGTGATGCTCAACTATAAAGTGAACTCTGGTTCAAGGAGGTAAGAGCTAGGACGACTATAGTGAAATATAACAAATGTTGGTGAGGACGCGGAGAAACCGGAACCCTCACAAACTGCTGGTGGAAGGTAAAGTGGTACAACTGCTTCGGAAAACAGTCTGGCAATTCCTCAAATGATTACAAACAGAGTTACCACATGACCCAGCAATTCCACTCCTGGGTATAACTCAAGAGAAATAAAAACTTATGTCCACACAAAAACTTGTACATAAATATCCATAGTATCATTATTCAAAATTAACCAAAAAGTGAAAACACCCATAACTGATGAATGGAATAAAATATGCCATACCCGCACAACAGAATATTTTTCAGCCATAACAAGAAATGAAGTACTGATTCATGCTCTCCCATGGACAAACCTTAAAAACGTTATGCTCAGTGAAAGGGAGTCCAGAAGGCCACGTTGTATGATCCCATTTACATAAAATGTCCAGAAAGGGCAAACCCATAGAGACAGACGGCAGATCAGTGGTGGCTGTGACTGGGGGGAGAATGCAGCGGGGAGTGACTGTGAGCGGTATGGGTTTCTTTTTCGGGTGACGAAATATTCTGAAATTACTGGTGATGGTTACACAGCTCTGCATATACTAACACCATGAATTATATACTTTAAAAGGGTGAATTTTATGATATGCGAATTACTAATTTTAAAAGATTATAGATGGATTTTTTTTATTGATCTGAGAGAGAGGAAGGGAGGGAGGGAGGGAGGGAGGAACAGAGAAAGGAACATACATCAACTTGTTCCACTTACTAAGGCGTTCACGGTTGATTCTCGTATGTGCCCTAAAGGGGATCAGAACTGCAACCCTGGCACACGGGGACAATGCTCTAACCAACTGGGTGACCCAGCCAGGGTCTATATGTCAATTTTTTTTTAAAGGAATGGCTTCATGTTTTTACTGGGAAAACAAATGGCCTTTTTCCAATTTTGAAACCAGAAGTTAGAAACGTACAGCCCACAACATAATTACCTGGACAAGAACGACAGTGTCCATAACCTGGGAGTGTCCAAGGTCATCAACGTAAGTCTCCAGGTGCAAGTCTGACAACACCACCACCCGGACCAGAAACACAGTGCTCACAATGGCTATGGTGGCCGCGGACGCGGTCAACGTCAGGAGGTAGACGAGGAAGTACCTGGTGTTCCAGGCCCCAATGCAGTTGTTCACCCAAACACAGTGATGGTCGAAACGATGCACACACCGGTTACACACACCTGCACAGGAGAGAGGCCACAACCCTGAGCCGGTCCTTGGTGAGACAGCGACACCAGGCGCACCTACTGCATTCCTACAAACTGCCCGCTGGCGGCAGGGGCTGGGGAAGTGGCAGCTGCGGTCGCCACGCTTTTAGGGCTGCACTGTCCAGTAACGCAGCCACTAGCCCAGCCACATGTGGGTACGAGCACTTGATATGTGGCCACGAGAGACAACTGAAAGAATGTTCCGTTGACATTGATAAATTTACAGTTGTTTTTCAGATTGTGCAATACTCCTTTTGAGTTCAGCATGAATAATACTGAGATGAAAAAAAGAGTGAATTTACTTAACTTAGGCAGTTTCAAACTAATGCTTTTGCTTTAAAGGCAAATCAATTCTTCTGATAAACCATCATGTCAATGTAGATGCAGATATTACAGAAAATGACACTTTGGTGCTGATTCAGTTACTGAAGAACATTTAAGAATGTCTGGAATGGCTTGGGTAAGTGAACCTGCTCTTCCACTTGTAACTTTTATGGTAACTAAATACAGATCCAGTGTTTCCAATGAAAACTTAGTGTCTGGATGAGAGGTGCTGAAACACGTCTCTGAACATACGTCAGATTCCAAGACTCAGTATAATGAGAATACAATCTATGCCATGAATGCTTTTTAAAATATTGATTACAGGTTAAAATAGTATTTTAGATATGTTGAGTTGAATAAATTATATGATTGAAGTTAATTTCACTGATTTCTTTTTACATTTGTAATGAGGCTACTAGAAAATTTAAAACCTTGTGCGTGGCTCCCACTATACTTTTGCTGGACAGCACCAGCCTGGCACGCTGTGACTCCCCAGGACAGGCTCTGCCGGGACGGGACTCTGCGAGCACAGCCTCCTGCAGAAGCACCTCCTGGGCAGGAGGCTCGGCCACGGGGCCACGGGGCCACAGAAGGGCTGACACCCCCACGCGGAGGGCTGCCCAGTAGGCAAGAACACAAGACCGCACCTCCAGTCACCTGAAAGAGACCGTCATCAGGCCTCTACCAGCAGGGGCTGCCCCATGTCTGGGGGTCAAATGGCCCTGCTTCCCGATGTCTGTGACATTCCCTGGCAGACGATGCCCACATGCCTGCTGTGAGAAGGCAGAGGAGACAGGGCCGCCGGGGCCGCACTTACTGCAGTGCTTGGATCGTGCTGGCTTCCTTAAATCACAAGTAGAGCACCTCACGTTCTTTGGGAACATGACTTCATCAAATTCATAAACTTGAAGAAGTACTAATTCGTTGGCTTTTGTTATGGTACCTGAAAACAGTAAGGACAAATGTCAGTTTCAAGTAATAGAGGATATTCACAAAATCTGTCCTGACACAACACAATGAAAAACTGCTATATTTAACATTTTAATTCATGTTATAATTTTTCATTGCTTTACTGAGATACAATTCAAACAATCAATTTGCCCCCTTAAGCTGTACGAGTCCGCGGTTTTCAGTGCATTCACGGAGTTGGGCCGCCACCGCCAGGACCTTAAAATGCTTTGTCTCTGCAGAAGAAGAAACCCTCCAGCGGCCAGGACCCACCTCTCTCCCCACCCTCACCTCCAGCTGCCACTAATCAATACGTCCTACCCCCTGGGTTTGCCGTTTCCGGATACCGTTATATAAACCGAATCCCACAGTATGTGGCCTTTTGTATCTGGCTTTTCACTAACATAACATTTTCAAGGTTCAGCTGTGTTGTAGCAGGTTTAAGTACTTCATTCTTTATTTGCCGAACAATAGTCCATTGAAGAGGCGTACCACATTCTATTTAACTATTCATCAGTTGATGGACAATTAACACTTCCAGGACAGGAAAGGTTAAAATTACAAGAATGGGGGGAAAAACAAGCAAATATCAATCCAAAAAAGATACTGTGATAATATTAATATTAGACAAAAGAGCCTTGAAAGCAATTACCAGTGATAGAGGCTCATTATACTTTGAAAAAAGGTTTAAGGAAGAGATACTACCAATTCTAAACTTAATGCATCTAATAAGAATTATGTGTATGTGTGTGACTAATAGACATACACACATACACAAACACTAGTTTCAAAATATGTGAGGAAAAACTTACAAAAGGAAATCCGTTAAATCTTCTATCAGAATAAGATAACCCTCTCAACAAAAGTATTAGTATGAATATAAAAGATACAAACATAATTAAAAAACTCGATGTAATGAACTTATATGATTCTCTGTATCCAAGAACATGGGCCATTTACAAAAACTACATGCCCAGGCATAATGCAAATATCAATAAAATTTTCCTAAAAAACAGTATCCTTCAGATCATAAGCTCTCTATGTAACACAATTAAGTGAAAGTACCAAAAAATTAAACTTGCCCTAGCCAGTGTGGCTCAACTGGTTAGAGCATCGTCCTGTAAACTGAAAGGTCATGGGTTCAATTCCCAGTCAGGGCACATGCCTAGGTTGCAGGTTCAGTCCTTGTTCAGGACACATACAGGAGGCAATTGATCGAAGCTTCTTTCCCTCCCTTTCCGTCTCTCTAAAAATCAATAAGCATGTCCTCAGGTGAGAATAAAAAATAAAATAAATAAAAATAGAAAATTAAACTAAAAAATTTACATGGAAAATTTTCAAATGATCTAAATAACTCATGGGTCAAAGAAGGAAAAATAAAATTAGAAAACACTCAAAACTGAAAGATTATGCAAATGCTAACTAACTAGCCAATCTTTTTCAAAGTCCTTAGAAGGACCACTGCGTGTCTGCGGCTCTATCAGTCAGACCGACAGCTGAGCTGGCTCTCTCTGCCAAGAGCCCGCACTTACCAGGGTCGGTCACACAACTCAGAGTGAAAAACACCAGGTTTACCATCAGCAGCAGGTAAGGCAGCAGGAGGTAACATAAGGAGAAGTCCAGGTCTCGACAGTAGCCCACTATTTCCCAGGTATATTCAGCATACACCATTCCTTGCAAGGCGAGGTGCAAGATAATGAAGGTGTAGTTTCTGAAAAGAAACAGGCACATCGCTTGTTCCTGAGGACTCTCCAAGGAGAAGTCATATCGTACTAAGGAAAGTCAACCAAGAGCCAACTACTTCCCTTGGGCTTGAGATGACAGTAAGAATTACATAAGAAACTATGTAAAACATAGTTTCACATACTGTGTGCCAGCATGGGACCTAGCACACAGTAAGCTCTCAGTAAATGTTACCTATTATTATTTTTCTGTCTTGGGAACCGAGATCTTAGTATCAGAATACACTTCCTTTTATGGAAATTCATACCAATATTTTCACGCTCTCTAAATTCTGCTGTTTAAAAGCAGATGTGTCTAAACCCCAGAGGAAAAGGCAGATTATCTATAAGCAAAGGACACCCCATCCTTGGCTGCACCCCTCTGGGCCAGGCTGGACAACACAGGGAGCTTCCCAAAGCCACAGAACAGTAACAATTAACAATCCAAACAGAAAAGAAGATATTTAAACTCAAATGTAAATACCGTGTGTGAAAGAGATGGTGGAGCAACCTTAGCACTGCTCTCTGAAGGCATTCTGGAATTATATAGGAAAATACCTAAAACAAAAGAAAAGAGAAGCATTCGATCTTTTTCATTCTTCCCACTTCCCCCCAGCTCTCGCCATATTAAGCGCTTCATGTTCAGCGGACAATGCTGGTGATATTGTGCTTCGCAAAATGGGCAGAGAAGAGATTTAAGAGGATAAAGAGGATGACTTCCCTCAGCCGGCCTTCCCTTGAAGCCAACTCCTACATTTTCCACCCTGAACTCAAAGGAGGCACCACGGCAGGGTCTCCAAGTCAAGGGAGGTGAGCCGAGCGGATGGATCAGCTAATGCTGCTGCGAGTGCCGCTCTCTTCCCTGCCCTGGGTTCAATCCTCCGTCCCAAGTCCCCCTCTGGATCATTGGCCATCAGCCCAGGCCCCTCCCAAGCCAAGCCCTTCCCAACGACCGCTCGCCCCAGTTTTGCTCACTTTGACCCCTGAGCAGTGTGGGCAGCCCAACGCTCAGCTCTCCGCTCCTGCACCCCCCCGTCTCCCCCCCAGGCCCCTCCAGGCAGACGCCGCTCAGGTGCGCGCCCAGTCACAGGCGGCAAGCCCAGAGAAGCACAGCCAGCCGTAAGAACGCCACCTTTTCTCAAGGCATCAATGCAAGGTTACTGTCAACAATAAGGGGGGGGGAAACACACAGAAAGACTTTGGAATACACCACAATTGCCATAAATGAAAGAACATGTGAACAAATGAATAAAAAAGGCAGCTCTTTTTTGTTCTGCCAGGAATACTGGTGAGCCTTTTGAACTAGTGACATTTAAAATCCGGTGGCCTCCAAGCGTCGCTGTTACCTGTGTGCTTCTCAGGACCAGGCCTTTCAGGTAATGGGTTCTCGAGCAAATGCAAATCATAACGCCACCAATCAGCACTAAAGCCAAGTAGAACAAGAAGAGAACCAGAAAGTCCATCCTAGGGCTACAAGGGAACAGAAAGAATGTGACTACATTGAGGGATTCGTTCCATGGCTCATATTCTCAAGCATCAGCTCCCCAAGTGGTTCCCAAAACAAAGTTCATCAGCCACTAAGCACACTGCCTCTTCATCAGGCCTCCCAGGGAATCCCGGGCTCTTCCGCCTTCAAACGTCCCCAGTTAAACCGGTGTGGTCTGCTTTGTAGTATCTCCTATCTGCAAATTCCACAATACAGTGGGGGAAAGTATGCAAAAAGCATCCACCTTCTCTCCCCAAGAAACAAATCGTTCTTTCAGTTCCTATAATACATACAAATACTCGCACAGATATTCACGCTGAAAGTAGCCAGAAGAATTTGCTGATGATGCAGTTGGAACAAGCATCCCCTCCAGGCAGTCAAGGGCCCAGGAGGAGGCGTCCTGTCTAAGAAGGGATGTGTGCGCAAAGGCCTTGTCTAAGACACTAGAGATGGTGACTTTTGGCCTTAGTAAGTATGATTCTGGCCCAGACTCCCAACTAAGAGAACCAAACTAGCCCTGGCTGGTGTGGCTCAGTGGACTGAGCACCAGCCTGTGAACCGAAAGGTCACTGCTTCGATTCCCAGCCAGGGCACAGGCCTGGGCTATGGCCCAGGTCCCCAGGTGGGGGCGGGCGAGAGGCAACCAATCCATGTATCTCTTGCACATCAATGTTTCGCACCCTCTCTTTATCCCCTTCTTCCCCCTCTCTAAAAATAAATAAATACAATATTTAAAAGAAAAAAAAAAGGTAACCAAACTGGGAACTATTCACGAGGTAAGACACAGGACACAAACAGCAGCATTTCTCACGAGGTGATTCAGGGTCCCCAGCCTACATATTTCTCTTTATCGGATAATTTTCGCAGGCAGCTCCGGCGTTCCTCCTGCCAGCGTTCACAGGGAGCTCCAACGGCATGTCCTCTTGGGCACAGGCTCGCGCCTGGACCAACAGGTGACACCTAAGGCTGCAAGAGGCATGGTTCCGCCCGTCGGCTGACTCTGGCTGCAAAGACAGGCCAATCCAGCGCTCACGTAAGACGACTCGCGTAATAGGAGTCAGGGGAGGGGTACACTGAGGAGAGCTTGGAAGTCGGGGGACGCTCCGAACCCGCGGCGTGAACGGAGTTATAAGACTTCTTGAGAAAAAGTTAACTGGGAAGAAATAAGCTGGGAGCCTTGGACACCCAGCCCTGAGGTGCCCGCGCCGGGGACCTGCCAGAAGGGTCCCCCCGAAGTTACTCTCCGGCCTAGGGTCCCGGCAGGTGGGCCCCGCAAGGAGCTTTCCCCGGGGGCGGCACCTGAGGGGGGCGGGGTGCAGAAGGCTGGAAGGTTGTGTTGGGGTGGACGTGGCTGCAGCCCCACGTACACAGGCGCGAGCGGCGGTCCGACGCACAGACGGGCAGCCCCGGGCCAGTCGGGGTCCCTGAGTGCCCAGTCGAGGACGCCTTACCTCCAAGGGCGACCACCGGCTCCGAGCGCCGCACCGGCGCCTCCGGGCCGCGCCCCCAGACTTCCGTCGGGCTCGTTACGTCACGCGCGACGCTTCCGGCCAGGCCAGCTTCCGGCGGAAGTGCGGGCGCGGGCAGCGGGTGGACAGAGCCGTTCCCGTGCTGCTTTTTTGGCGATGTCCCGGGCCGTGCGACTGGGCGCCTCGGGACTGTGGTAGAACCTGGCGCTGGGAGGTCGGACCTCAGAGCGCGATTGCCCGGACACTTACAGGACGACTGTCCTGGGTCTGGGGCGGGCGAGGACGCCGGTGCTGTGCAGCGGCCGAGCCTCCCAGCAGCCTGGAGCCGAGCGGGGTCCGGCAGCCCTGGGCAGGCACCTTAGGGCTCACACGCTTTGTCTTCGTGCCGGACAGTGTGCTTTGATCTCTGCCCACCGCACCGCCGGGATCTTTGCTCCTGCTGTCTCGGGACAGCTCTGAACATTCTGCCTCTGGGAGCAGTGACAGCTGCTTGACAAACCTGGAGGATAAGAAGGAAAGCTGTTTAATGGTCGTTGAACCTGGGGGGAGAAGGGCTGCTTCCAAACATAGCCCTGAGAGGCCCCCCGTAGGGCGTTGCTTTGCTCCGAAAGCCTCTGAGTCCGCTGAGACCAGTCTATTCTTGTACCTCTGAAAACCTGTCTCACTGAGCCAGGTCTTGCCTCCCTCTGAGGGGAAATGTCTAATCTCCAAACACTGACCTTAAACACTTCTTTTCCTGGCTGGCTTTGCTGCCTGCCGCCAAAGCTTTTTCCTTTTTGAAAAAACTTACCGAGCTGGACACCTGCCGATACATTGTGTGCAAGGCCTTCATGAACTTGTAGAGTCGGAATTGGAGAAAAGTTAGATGTAATGTCACCAGGGAAGACAGTGGTTCTGGGTGGAGCCTCATCGCATCCCCAGGGGGCTGGGTTCGTCAGTGTCCCCAGCTCACTTTTCACCCTGCTGTTTAATTCTGACCTGGAGACTAAGTATTTTGATTTAGTTTTTTTTTCTTATAAATGCCGAATTTTATTTTTATCCACGTTCACTTGTTTCTGGATGATTTCACTCGAGACTAACCAAATCTTGGTTTGATTGCCTATGTTATATTGTGCCGGGTTGACTTCCTTTAATTTTTAAAAATTTATGAAAGTAACAGTACTATGTTCTTATAAAACAGACTTGGGAGGCCATCAGCATGGACAGGCACTGTGTGCAGGTACCCCCACAGTGGACTGGGGAGGCCTCCCCAGCACCCCTACGCTGCCTGCTGCACCGCTGAAACAGACCCCAGTGGCTTTCATGGGAAAGAAGTTCATTCCTTTCACACGCAGTAGTCCAGAGTAGGTGGGAAGTCCAGGGGTGGCAGGCAGTTCTGCTCCAGGATGTCCACGTGATCACACAGCACCCAGATTCTTCCCATCTTGTGGCTCCACCACTAGGCAGAGCTTCCCAAACTTTCTCTGTTCACAGCACCCTTAGGTGACTTAGACATTTTTTCGCAGAGCTCCTATGCCAAAAGAAATATCTAACAATCCCATCTATTAAATAACTAGCTCCAAACAAGTTCCTAAGTATCCATGTCCTAGCAATGTAGTGTCCCTGGAACACTGCACAATTGATCAAACTTTAAAATCGGGTTGGAAACCACCATTCTCATTTCCCATCTCTATAGATGTTCTAGAGGCACTTGCTTTCTCAGTCTGAGCTGGCATCTCATGTTTGGCACTGATTTTGCTTTGTTCCTTCAAAATTTAAGCAATCCCACAGCACCCTTAGAAGTTCGCTGTGGCACCCCAGGGCCCTTCGTGGAGAGTTTGGTGCCACGAGACAAGGGTGTTAGACGATTTTTTTAATTTTGTTTCTTTTATTTACTTTCTCCTAAGTGCTTTTCCTCTATCTAAATAGTTTTCATTATTATTAAGGGATACAATATAATAAACTTAATACCTTATTGTTGGACATTTGTATTATTTCCTATCTTTTAATATTATAGGTGGTTTTGCAAGTAACAAATTCATCGCTTTTATTTTTTTCAGTTGAAATATTTTCTCAGGCTGAATCTCTCAGTGGTCAATCAGTTCCTGAAACTCTTGTGCCTCTGGCATTGTAATGCTTTCCCTCTGTTCTTCAAAACCTCCAGGAATGAACCTTGACACTTGTATTTCACAAATAGCACAGGCAAAAACACACTACTAAGTCTAAAACCAAACATTTAACTCAAGCTTGCTGGGCGGGATTGCATCCCCTGTAAAATGTAGCAAAGAATCCCTCTTTGGAGCATTCCTAAACGCTCCTGTAGGCCCCTGAAACTGGACCCGTGGGTATCAGTTTTTCACCTGTTCCAAGATCGGTTGGCAGGATTAACCACCTTTTATACCACGATGTCTTGTCCCCAAGGGGACTAAAGCAATACTTCGGAAATGGGACATAGGACTTCATACCTCCCCTTGTAACAGTCAAATGGCACATGGTGCTTGTTTGAAATCAGCGATTTGTTGGCTGATAGCAATTTTGCAATGGAGAAAACAAGAAAGAAATTTAAAGCAACACAACAAAAGTATTTGTGTTGGAGGGCAAGGATTGTGTCTTTGTTTACCGTTGTATCAGTAGCAACTATTTTAACGACCAGCTGTAGTAGATGCCCAATAAAAATGTGTTAAATGAATGAAAGAAAAAGGAAGACTTATACCCAAAGAAAAGCTATATCCTGGATATCACTAAAACAAAAACTCCTCTGGCCAGTAGGCAGGGCCACAGGCTGGAGCATAATGTAGGTGTGGCCACCTTTCGCTTCCAAATTTTGAATTGGCCTTTGCTACCTTAATTGTTGTCCCTTCAAGCAACTGTGTTTCGCTACCAGGTCAAACGGGGGTTATGAGGGCAGAATCTCCACGGTTGGATCACTCCTCAACTAGCGCTGACTCGGCGCGCTGCTCAGCTCTGCTCGCCCCAAATGCTCTTCTGCTCTGGTCCCCAGTACGCAGTTCACCATCAGCTGTGGTCTCTCTCAAATGAGCCTATAAATATACTGTGCGTAAAAATTACCTGTTGTATATCTGAAATTCAAATCTAACTTGGCATCTTGTATTTTTATTTGCTAAATCTGGAGATCCTATGTCCAGCCACTATCTTAATGCCTCTCATCAGAGATTCTAGTTTTCCGTCCTAACTGGGACCAAGAGTTAGTCTTGCAGTTGGAACGTGGTCATCCCTCGGCCAGCAGCGCTGCGCAAAAGGAGCATCCAGCCCTGGACATTGAATCCGGGCTCAGCTGTCTCAGAAGGGTGCCTGAGGCATCTTCAGAAAGGAGGGGCCACCTGACAGCCTGGAGGAAAGGCAGACGACAAGAGTGCAGGCTGACCGGTGGGGGACGGTCCACCCTCCACGTAAAGTATACAGTTTCTGCTCTGCTGGCTGTATTTGTACGCCACACAGAAAGAGGCTAGAGAAAGACAAGGGATGATATTGTGAGTTGTGTCTCAGAGCGAGGGACACAAAACGAATGGCACTACTTGGCCAGTGTCCCAGAATCATGACTTTATTATTAACACTCCCGACACCAAGCAATCAGAACCGACACTGAACTCTGTGAAGAGCAGACATGAATGTAATTCCAGGAAGAAACTCGGAATGAAGATTCTAGATGGGAAGACATGTAGGGGTTAACAGTATGAGCTCGGGACTCGGGGGGGTTCCGGTCCAGGATCTGTCACATCTGGCTGTATGGCTTCAGCCCAGTTACTTGACCTCTCTGAGTCTTGGTTTCCTCGTCTGTAAAGTAAGGATGAAAGAATAGACCTCAAACGGTGTTGTGAGGATTGAATGAGATAATGCACATAAACCACATTCAATCAGTATTGGCCGCTGATATCACAGATGCAATTCTCAAAGTTAACTAAGTGATCAATACAGGGGAAGGAAGTGGGAAGTATTTCTGGTACAAGGGGTTTGGGGTATCAGGGTTCTCTATATAGCAAGTAATAGTAAGTCCAGCTCAAACTGGATTAAACAACAAAGGAGATTCCTTGGCTTCTACCACTGGGATGTCCAAAGATGGTGCCAGCTTCAGGAATGATTTGAATCAGTGGCTCAATGGCATCGCCAAGCATGGATGCTCTTTTTGTCCCTCACTCCGCCACCCCAGTATCCCCAGACCAGCTTTCCTCCTGGTGATGGGGTGGCTGCCAGCCACAGCAGGCACCTCATGCTCCCACATTCCCTTAGAATGAGGAGACCGGGGAGGTTGACTCTGGCTTTCCAAGTAGGAGGGCTGAGATTGACCCCGCCTGGCTTGAGACATAGGTTCACCCCGAACCAATCAGCCATGGGGCCGGGAAAACTGGATGGGCCATCTGGTGAGTTCAACGAGCCCCCTCCCCAACTGAAGCTGCGAAGGGGATCAATTTCTCCGAAATCACAGAAGCCACTCAGGGAGAAGCAGATTCTAGATGAGACCCGTGCAATACTAGAGAGGAGCATGGATATCTGGTGGGCAATAAGTTGTAATATCTGGAGAAATATGTCAAAAATATCCTCAAAATTAAGACTAAGCGCAGGATGAAGGAAGGTGCAACATCGAAAGCCGGGACGCTTGGGGCACGGCGGGAGCTTGTGGTGCGTGTCCTTCCTGTCCCAGGCTGAAAGGCAAATCTATTAATAAAATTCCTTGCTGGCAGCCGTCTCCTGGTGTAAGCTCAAGGAAATGTATATTCAAAGGAAGGAGGAGGAAATTTTAGCCACAAAGCTGCAGTAGCACATTCTGCAAGGTCACCCAGGGCGGATGCAGTTCCTTAGGAAGAGCAAGGAGGCCTAGGGAGAGAGGAGGCAGAGGCCGCCCAGCGTCGCAGGCCCGCAGGGAAAGAGGAGCCGGCAAAGGAGGCCGAGCGAGGGGGGCCAGCCGCCGCCGGGGGCCAGGGGAGAGCGCTGCCGTGGAAGGCAGGAGGGGAGGGTCTGCTCGTCTGTCCAGGGGGCTCAAGCGGGGAGCCGACAGGAGCAGCCGGGAATGAGTGTCCAACAGAATCCATGCAGTGTCCCTGGGGAAGCAGGAGCCCCCTCCTGGCTCCATAGCGACAGCCCACCCGGTTCTGATGGCTTCTCTGGACCAGCGAGCCATCTGGGCAACTCCTCTTCACAAGCCGCCTGGGGACCCCTTCCCCCCACCCCGGGGAAGCCACCCTACGCACGCCAGACTGCGGTGCAGGTGACAAGTGAAACTTGGAGGTCGTTTGTTACGATGGCGAACATCGACCGCCCTGACGAATGCGCCGCTTGAGTTGCTGAAAGCCCCACCCCAGTCATCCGGCCTGACCTGAAAAATGCCATGGGGTCATCGGTCAGCCTCAGCTCTCGTGTCATGGGGTGGACAAGCACCTGCACCCCCCCCTCCATGCCCCCGGCGGATGGCCACCTACACCCCGGCCTTTGCCCTTCAGGACACAACACAGATACTCTCAGAGGCTCGGGGTAGAAGGGCCCGACGGGACCATTAGATGGCAACGCCCAGTTTGGACTCCTCTGCGTCCAGGGCGGCTGGATGAGCCCCGGCAGGCTTGGCAGGGAGAGAGGGGACGGCGCCCGCCAATGTTTTTTAGATTTTATTCATTTATTTTGAGAGAGATGGGAAGGGAGGGAGAAAGAGAGAAGCATCGATGTGTGAGAGACACAGCGACTGGCTGCCCCTCTCACACCCCCGGCCGAGGACCTGGCCCTGCAACCCCGAGGCCAGCCAACTACACACGGGTGCCTGGGTTTTCCCAATCGATGCCAAGCTGCCCTCATTTGCTCTCCCTGGCCAAGCCCGCTTACCCAGCTCTCAGCACATCCTGAGTGAAGAGTCTTGTAGCCGTATTCAGATACAGTTCTCTATGGCAGTGCAGAAGAAGTTTTGGGGGCTGTCTTACCAAAATACCAACGGCTGGTATTAAAGTAAATGTATTCTCTCACAGCTCTGGAGGCTGGAAGTCGGGGATTAAGGTGTCAGCGGTTGGTCCCTCCCGCAGCCTCTCTTGCCGTGGCGAGCAGACGGCCACCTTCCCTCTGTGTCCTCGTGTGGCCTTTCCCCAGTGTGTACGCATCCCGGGCTTCTCTTTGTGTCCAAGTTTTCTCTTTCTGTAAGGATACCAATCATGCTGGTTTAGGGCCCACCCTAACAACCTCATTTTAACTTAATAACTTAAAAAAGTCCCATTTTGAGGCGCTGGGGGTTAGGAATTCAACATATAAACTTGAGGGGAAACAATGGATCCTGTGACAAGCTGGCGCCGTTTGATGGTGTTCACAGCCATATTTCTGTGAATTACTTAAGGGCAAAAAAGCCTCTTCTGGAAGAGTCAGATCAACCACAACACACTGTTGACCGGGCAGCATGGTTGGGATGGATGTTTTCCAGTGTTTGTGAGAAAAAAAAATTAGGAGAAAATCTACACAGCCCTGGGTCGGGCGATGAGTGTCTAGATACAACACCAGAAGCCAATTCCTCCCAAAATTTAATAAACGAGACCTTATTACAATGTAAAACCTTTGCTTTGTGAATAACGCTGTTAAAAAATGAAAATACAGGTTATTCATTGGGAGAAAGTATTTGTAAATCATATATCAGATAAAGAACTTGTATCCAAAGCGCACGCGCACACACGCACAGACACACACTGTTAAAACTCAACAATTACCAAAAAAATATTTCATGGTCAAAATACCTGAGCAGACACTTCACCAAAGAAGACCCATGGACGGCAGTCAGGCCTACGAAAAGATGCTCAACATCATCTACTATTAGAAAAAAAGCAAATTAAATTGTCAACTACGTACTAGTAAGGCTAAAATCCAAAATAACCTCTAGCATGCCTACTGCCCACTGCCCACAGAGTGAGGGGCAACAGCAACTCCCGTTCATCGCTGGCGGGAGCGTGAAATTACCGGACATTCTGGAGACAGTCTGACCGGTGACAAAGCTAAATGTCGTCTTACCGTGTGAGACAGCAGTCATACTCCTAGACGCTTACCGAGGTGATTGCAAGTTATGTCTACACAAAAACCTGGATGTGAATATTACAGGAGATTGATTCATAACCCCCCGAAACTGGAAGCAATAAAGATGTCCTTCAATAGATGAATGGCTAAAGAAATTGTTATGCCTACAGTGGGATGACATACAAAAATAAAAATAAATGAGCTAAAAAGGCACAAAAACATGGATGAGCCTTAAATGCTTATTGCTAAGTGAAAAAAAAAAAGCCATGTGTTATTTGTTGCCGGCTTCCCTCACTTAGCCTAACGCCTGTGAGGTCCAGCCCTGCTGTTGCACGTATCACTACTTCATCCCTTTCTATTACTGAGTAGCGTTCCCTTGCGCAGATGTTGATCCATTTGCCAGTAGATGAGTATGTAGACTGTTTCCCATTTGGGGCTGCTGTACCATTCATGCCCACGTCTTTGTGTTGACCTAGATGCTTTCACTTCTCTTGGGTAAATAAATACCTAGGTGGGGGGGGGGGTTGTATGATAAGTGTGTTAACTTTTTAAGAAACTGCCACAGTATTCCCTGGTGGTTATACCAGTTTACGTTCCCATCAGCGGTGTCAGGTAGCACCGTTTCTGCCCTCTCCAGAAGCATCGGTTGTTACCGCAAGAAGACGACAGGGCAGGCTCAGCAGTCACCCACATAGCCGCCGCAGGACAGTGCTCTACAGCCCGTTACGCGCTTGGCTCTGCGCTCGAAGACATATTCTGTTACATCGGGCACTCTTCCACCAAGCTCCGGGCACTCTCATTCACTCATGGTTTTCTTTTCTTTTCTTTTCTTTTCTTTTTTTAAGCATGAGGATACTGTAAGCTCCCTAGCAGGATTTACAATGTATGTGAGGCTGGAGAACACATAAGGACACGTCTATCTCACACACACACAGGAACTTGGAGAATACCTCTGGGTAGAGCGAACTCTGGAAAACGTCCAGTTCAATCATGGTGACCTATCTCGCCCTAACTGGTGTGGCTCAGTGGGCTTGGCGTTGTCCGGCAGACCGAAGGGTTGCCAGCTCCTTTCCCAGTCGTGGCACAGGCCTGGGTTGCGTGAGAGAGGCAACTGACCGATATTTCTCTCTCTCACATTGATGTTTATCTCCCTCTCTTTCCCTCTTTGTAAAGTTAAATAAATAAAATCTTTTTTTAAAAAAGAATATCTTCTAGTCTATCTAATCCCCATCTCCCACATCCTAAGAAGATGGTTTAAAAATAAACTTTTAATTTTGGAGCCGTTTTAGGTTTGCAGAAAAGTCATGAAGATAGTGCAGAGTTCCCTTTTGCCCCACGCCCTGTGTCCCCTACTGCTGACACCTGACATTACTAGGGTGCATCTGCCATAACCAAGGAACAGTAATATTGGTCCATTATTAGTAGCTAATTCAGATTTCCTTAGCTTGTTACCTAATGCACTTTCTCTGCCCCAGCATCCCACGCTGCATTTGGTTGTTAGGTCTACTTAGGTTGCCTTGAGCCATGACGGTGCCTCCGGTTTTCTCTGCTTTCAATGACTTCGACAGTTCTGAAGATTCAGACGTTTTGGAACGTCCCTCGGTTTGGGCTGGCTTGGCATTTTCCTCGTAGGCTGGTTATGGGTTATCAGGAGGAAGACCACAGAAGCAGAGTGCCATTCACGTTACGTCAAATCCAGGGCGCATGCCTTCAAGCCGGCCTAGCCCTGTTGATGTTGACCTTGATCGCCTGAGGTCATGTTTGCCAGGTTTGTCCCCTGTAAAGTTACTCCCACCCCGCCGCTTCATGCTGGCCCCTTTGGAAGGAAGTTACATGCGCAGCCCACACGTATGTATGGGGGGGCATGTTCCAGCTCCTCCAGCTATGCAAATCATTTGGAATTCTTCTACATGGAGATTTGTCCCTTTTCCTCTTATTTAATCGGTTGTCTGTTTATATCAGTAGGGACTGGTGGATTTTTTTTTTTATATTTTGGGTTAGAATCCAATACTATGTTATGCTGTTGCTCTAACTGTTGCCGCATTGGCCACTGGGAGTGTTTTCAGTCGCCTCCTTTGTCCCTCTGGCAGTGTGTGTGTGTGTGTGTGTGTGTGTGTGTGTTTAGCACTTCTTACTCTCTGGCCTGAGAAGATGCTCCAGGCTCATCTTGCATATTTCCTGCTCAAGCCCTAGAATCAGTCACTTCCCCCACTTCCGCTGGGGGACAACGTGGAAATCAAGAGGCAGTGCTGGATGCGCTCATTGCTGCTGGGGCGGCCTTACTTCTAGGCCCTCGCTGCCGACAGAGCAAGCAAGTGAACGTTCAGGTACTAACCCATGTGCACACGCGTAGCTATTTCTACACGCATCCACCACGGGGGTCATCCTGCCTCTCCCCTCTGCTCGCTGGTAACCGCGCCCTCCCGCGCAGACAAACATGCTTCCAGCAATCCCCTTACTTAATTGCCACTTCCAGTCTGCACGTATTGTGTGACTCCAGAATTGTCACCCCACATCCCACGGGGAACAACTTCGCCAACTGGAGTGCAGCACTGTGTGAAGTTCCTTTTGTCTTTAGCTTTACAGGCTCCATTTCCAAAAAGACTTAAATCAGCATCTTTTCTCCCTGCAGACCTTTCTCTCTGGCCTGGCTCCCCGTCTCCTGCCAATGAAACCTGGTCTGTGGGGCTCCGGTAGTGGCCCCACAAGAGAATTCTGTGGGGGCTGAGTGCCCCCCATGCCCTACTGAAGCTCATCGGCCCCCCTGTGCCATCCCTAGGCCTGGTGACATCCCTCCCCTCAGGACAACCCAGCTGAATCCTCTCAATCCACTGGCTGAGCTCTGTGATCTCACGGTCTGCCTTCATTCCAGCCTGCGGACCACCGTTCCTCCACGCAGGACCCTGCAGCGGGGGCCGGCTGGCCACTCTGGGCCCTGGCCAAGCTGCCTGGCCATCCTGCTGGTCTGCCTGGTAAGCGGGCCTTCTCAGGTTACCCCGGGGATCACTTTGCCTTAGAAACTCCAGCTGTCACCACGGGCGCGCCAGTAACCGAAGCCAAGGCCCCAAGCCACAGAGGGCCAGCAGCAAGCAAGTGTCCCTGGCTGTCCCACAAGCACAGCGTTCTGTCACTGCTGCCACAGCCGTCACCAGAAAGGAAGGTGAGCAAACCTGGCGGGCAAGGAGGGGCGGCACTCCATGTTGTGGGATGGGGAACCCTGGGACGCCTCCCTCCCTCGTGCCCTGAGACAGCCCGTCAGCCCTGTCAGGAGCCTGGGTTCCTGTTTCCAGGGCAAGGGGAGAGGGGGAGAGAGTGGCCCAGGTGGGGGACTCCGTGTGGGCGGGAGAGGGCGTGGGTCAGTCTTCAGGGCCGGGGCGCACTGGAGGGCTTGACGTGCTTCCAGCCGGGGCGGGGGTTCTTGGTGTTGCAGCCCTTTGGCCCTGTGTGCGCCGCAGGTTGGGTGTGGAGGTGCCAGGAGCTCTGGCCTCTGACAGGCAGCCCGGCGGCAGGTGTGTTGGTCAGAACATACGTGCCCCTGGAGGGGAAGCGTTTGCCCCGGCCCCAAATTCAGAGCTTCTAGCCAGCCCCTCCTTGATTGTGGGGGCGCTGGCTGCTTCCCTCACGGTACCTGCTCCTCCAAGGCATGGGATGCCCCCTCTCCTCCCGGGCCCAGTGGACCTGGGGTCTGGTGCGGCCACCAAGCAACAGAGGAAATGTCCCTGAGGCCGCATGGCAGTACCACTGCCTGGCAGAGGCGGACGGAGCCCATGGGGTGTGACAGCCTCCACCCCACCCAGTGTGAAGCGCTCTCACCTCGTGCGCTACTGGTGCCTGGTGACACAGGTTCTCTCAAATATCACTCAGGGCCATTTCCTTTCAGTCTATGTTGCTGTGGGACCCTGGGTCTCCTCCCTGCCCGCAACTCTCCAGCCTCGGGAGTGCTCCCAGGCTTCCCGGGAGAGGGAGCCAGAGGGAGGATGGCTGGCAGGGCAGGGGTGCCCGGCGTGGGAAGCGGGCCGGGGGCAGGGCCTCCCAAGGCCAGGCCTCGGAGGTCTTTTCAGCCAGGGCAGGGAAGTCCTGAAACTACACACCCTTCCCCAGGAGACGAAGCCTTCACACCCCAGGTTGCCCGCGACAGCAGGGCGCTTCCGCGCACTCCTGTAAGGAATCCCTGCTCTAAGCCACCGTAGGGAAAACCCACACACAGACACAGCGCACATAGACCCGGTCCCACCTGGGACGGTCATCCTCAGGTCCCCAGGCTGTGCCTGTGCCTCCACCTACCTCACTAGCCCATGCAGGCGGTCTCTCTTGGAAGACAGAGGCAACCTCTGTCCCTGAGCCTGTCCCAGAGTCAGGAGCCCAGGGACCCCAAATCAGCCGCACCGTGCTTCCCCAAGGACCGAGCGTCTTACAATTCAAAGGGCAGATACGCCCCAAAGTCAGCAGGAATTTGTGAGCTCCTGTTACTGCGAAGTCCTTTTGTCCCATGGAAGCTGGTGAATTTCAGGCACAGCTGGATCCAGGAGTTCAGACACCAAGGCAGGACCTCATCTTCCACCTGGATGTCGAAAGAAGGGGTCCTGGGCCTTTGAGCCGCGTGCAGCGCCGCGGACAGGGCCACAAGGACTCCCCTGTGTCGTCGCTCTCTCCAGCAGCACGACCACCGCCGCCATGCCTGCCACCAACCAGGGCTGGCCCGAGGACTTCGGCTTCCGGCTGGGAGGCTCCGGCCCCTGCTTCGTCCTGGAGGTGGCCGAAGGGAGCAGCGCGCACGCCGGGGGACTGCGGCCCGGGGACCAGATCCTGGAGGTGGAGGGGCTGGCCGTGGGCGGCCTGAGCCGCGAGCGCCTGGTGCGCCTGGCCCGGCGCTGCCCGCGCGTGCCGCCCAGCCTCGGCGTGCTCCCGGGCCCCGACGACGGCGCCGGCCCGGGACCCGGTTCCGGCTCCGCGCCCCCGACCACAGCCCTAAGGCCTTCGCGCCCGGGCCGTGGCCTGTGCCTGGGCCGCGAGCTGCTGCGCCTGGGGGGTCGCAAGCGCCCCGACGCCGTGCACCGAGAACGACGGCGCAAGGCCCAGGAATTCAGCCGCAAGGTAGGGGCGGAGCTTGGCTCGTGGGGGCGGGGCTGTGCAGACCGCGTCTCGGAGGACCTAGAGCGGGCCTGGAACTTGAGGCTCGCACAGCCTGGGGAAGAGGACTCTGCTAGGGTCAGATTTAGCAGAAATAAAATGACGCTCACGCTGCAAGGCCCTGTACCTTGATGTGGGGGTTGCTTTTCTTTTACAGTTGGTACAGGTAGGCAGTAAAGTGCTGTAAGTGTACAGCTGAATAAATTTTATGTGAATACACCCTGGTAACCACCACGCTGACGAAAATATAGACTAAGAGATGTAGGATGTAGAGTGATCTCTCCAGCCCCGAAGGTTCCTATGCACCTTTTTCCTTGTCCCTCCCCCCTGTCAAGAGACAGCTGCTGTTCTGACTTGCATCATTGTAGGTGATTTTGCATCTGTGAACTTCACATAAATGGAATTACGCAGGACATACTCTTCGGTGCAGGGCTTCTTGTGCTCAACACTGTATCTGTGACTTTCATCCATGTGTGTGGCAGTTATCCATTCCTTCTATTGCCATGGAAGGCGCCTTAGCGCACCTGGGCTGCTATAACAAAATGCCAGGGACCAGGCGGCTCCTCAGCAACAGGAGCCTACTTCTCCCAGTTCTGGAGGACGGCGGTCTGACTTCGGGGAGCCAACATGGCGGAGTGAGTTCCATCTTCCGGGTTGCGGCCTTCAGCTTGTGTCCTCCCATGATGGACTGCGCTAGGGAGCTCTCTGGGGTCTCTTTCACGAGGGTGCTAATCCCACTCATGAAGGCCCCACCCTCAGGACCCAATCGCTTCCTAAAGGCCCCACCTCCCAATACCATCACATTGGACATTAGGTTTCAACATATGAGCTTTGGGGGAGGGACACAAACATTCAGACTCTAGCAACTGGTAACGTCTGCTGTGATCCCAGAGGACCTGCTATAGAGCCAAAGGCCTGTCCCAGAGCCCATCGAATCCCTGGGAAGTCAGAAGGGGACATGACCAGAGCCTCCAGAAGGGCAGGGAGGTCAGGCAGATAAGCCAGGGAGCAGGGCCTGGGTGGCCACCAGCAGAGGGTGGAATCTGACCAGCTGCCCAGGCCAGCTGCTGTGTGCTGTAGGAAGGGGCGCAGGAAGAATGGGTTCCACTGAGAGCTCACCAAGCCCCTCTAAAGGCTGAGAACAAACCCCCCAAAAATTCTGCCCCCAGAAGATCAGGGCATCGGCGGAGCCCCCATTGGTTTTCAACACTCGGCCGCCAGGTTCTCACCAGCGCCCGCCCTGCCCCAGTTTTTCCTCCTTGAAGACTCTGCTATTTAACAGAGGACCCATCTGTGTCCCGTGATGGCATCTCATGCTTCGATGTAGGTTGCAGAGCATCCAGATAATAGCTGACACCAAAACCGTGCTGTGGCACAGGCCCCAGGAGGGAGGAACTATTTTTTCCTTTCTTACATAAAGCGTCTTTCCAGCGAGCCATGTTCTCCTTTGACTCAAGGCTGCAGCGGACTTTGATTTCAAAACCACGAACGTTCCTCAGCACGGTGGGCGTACGAGGGGGTGCAGGGTGCTACAGCCGCCCTACTCACCGGGGGTCACTGAGGCCGGCAGGGGGACTGCAGGAAATGCAACGTGAGGATGGCCGGCCACTCACAGCCCTTCGGTTTGGTGCCATACGCTTCCACCGGATGCCTCCTGTGTGCCAGGCCCTGGGCTTGGGGCTGGGCAGGAGCAAGGACTCAGGTCTGCGTCTCGGGCTGTCCTAACCGGAGGAGGAGACAGCCGGTAACCCAGACTTGTGGCGTGCGTGTGCTAGGACTCACGCGTGCCAGGATGTGGCCACTGACTGAGGCCCTGGAACGCCCTGCCTCTATGGTGTTGCCCCCCTAGAAAGCCTTCCTTCATCCCCTCGTGCCACCAAGTAGGAAGCAGCTGGGTATACAGTCCTGAAATCCAGGAGCAAGCTCTGGGTGAAATCAGGCTGTGGAGTCGCCAGGTGGGGTCCGTGGGGTCCTATCAGGGAGCTGCAGGCGGGGTGCCCTGCGGTGGGAGGGGCAGCTGTGCGGTAGGAGCAGCTGTCAACAGCGCTGGGCCAAAACAGCGAGAAGATGATTGGGTCGTGGGGACCGGGGGACTTTATTAACAATCAATTATAGGTTGGGAGAGACTTGAGCATTTATATGAGATGAAGGGGAGGAGGCAGGAGGGCCGCTCAGGTCTGCGCATTTAGCGGTTGTTGATGATGGGCCGTGACACACACAGGACAGGCAGGGGGCCTGCTCTCTGCAGTCGCCATTCCTGTGGGCAAAGCGATGAGGAGGAAGTGGACGCATCGCAGAATAAGCGATTGCAGGTCATGACCAAAGAAGTGAAGAAACAAACCGGGGGAAATAAGACAGTGACGGCGGCACCAGGGCAGGGTGGTCCGGAAGGCTCCCCGAGGAGTTCTTTTCGGCTCTTCATCCGCTCGCGAGGGGAGGGGGGCGGGGGAGGACACGGCGTGTGTTCGGTCTGGAGGCGGGTGGAAGGGGAGAAGGACCCGATGACCCTGGTTGTGGCTGAAGTTGCACCCGCAGGCCCCTGAGAGAGGCGCTGCCCCGGCCTCCCCGCCTCCCGCCTCCGCCCCCGGGTCCGTTCAGGTGTCTGGGTATGTTTCCGTTGCACAAACACATGTGTAATCACATATCATGAAAAGGCAAGGCTGTGTGTTCTATCTGATAATCTGCTTTCTTCACTTGCCTGTGTATCGCACTCTTGCCTGTCCACTCGAACAACTTCACTGAGCTGGAATGCACTTACTATACATCTGGCTCATGGAAACTGTACGAGTCCGTGGTTTTCAGTGTATTCAGGAGGTGAGCCACCATCACCACAGTGAATTTTAAGACATTTTAATCGACCCAAAAAGAAACCCTGCACCCCGACAGCAGCTTCCTCATGGCCGAATAGCGCCGCCTGGCACAAAACCTAAAGCACCATCAATTGTAAGATGTGCCGTTGTTTTATTTTCTGCCAAGGGTGAAAAATCCCTGCCAATAAACCCGTGACACCTGCATCTTTATCGCTTTCTGGTCGCTTAATTTAGTAGTTGTTGAAAGAGGACTTTTATTTGGACAAATGTCTTAGCAGCAATGCACATAACTCAGTGGATGTAATAATATGAAGACCTACAGCCAAATTCATACGTGCACAGGAATGACAGTTCCCCACAGGAAATAGCCACAGAGATGTTAAAACATGAAAAAACTGACGTCCAAAATTACAGAGTATGGAGCGAAACTGGCCACAGAGCAATGAACATCAACTCCGGCAACTTGGGCAGGAGGGCAACTGTGGGAGGGACAGCTCACTGACTCAGTGCCGGAGGCCTGGGCTCCGAGCCAAGAAAAGATCGGCAACCTGGAGCACAGCAGTCCTAGCGTCCTTCAGGAAGAGTCTGCTCAGGGCGTCCTCCGGGGGGGGGGGGGCTCTGCCGCGGCCCTGAGCAAGCTCTGCTGCCCCCGCGTTCCTGCACCATTCCTTCAGGAGCCAAAGCCCTGGGCAAGAGCTTCCTCATGGCCGACGCTACAACGTAACTGCTGGGGTCTTGCCTTTCACCAATCTGGGGTTTTCCTCCCTTCTTAGCTCAGCAGCCAAGAAACTACAAATATCTCTCAGATGTATGTCTACGTGCATGTTTCCATGGGCCGCACAGACTCCTCTGTGTGGATTGGCATCAGCTGGTTTGTACACAAAGACAAAGAAAACAAAAGCCCAGAGACAGCACGGGGGAGCCAAAATTCAGAGGGAAGCGTGCACTCCAGGGCTTTTATGTGGAGCGAGAATGCTCTCCGAGGTATCTAAGCAAACAGTGTAGTAGAAGGGAGTAGAGTAATAATAGTAACTAGCAATTATTGAGTGCCCTGCACACATTCGCGTGTAAGCTCTTGTATCGATTCCTTCGATCCTTACAATGTCCAGTAGAAGGGCTGTCCCTGGGCTTGAGCCCTGACCCCGTGACATCGGGCCCATCCCCTGTGCCTCCACCAGCCTCAGTTTCCTTCAGTTGAAAGAGGATCCTGGGCTGCTGAGGCTTCAGAGGGAGGGGTCTGGGTAGCAAGCTCGCAGCCGGGCTATGCTGTGGAGGTAAACTGAGGAAGAAAGGGAGGCCGAGGGGCGATTGATTCCCCACGTCCCGCCCTGTGCCTTTGTGATCAGTCACGGGACCCTTCCTCGCAGGTGGACGACATCCTCGCGGACCAGCCGATGGCCAAGGAGCAGGTGTTCGCGGCCCTGAAGCAGTTCGCGGCCGAGCAGCGTGTGGACGCGCTGGTGCGGGCGCTCACCCTGGCCCTGCCCCGCGAGGCCCGAGGGCCGCTCCTGGACAGCCTCAGGTACCCCAGGCTGGGCCGGGGCGCGCAGGCGGGGCGCCGCGCTCAGGGGCGCCCACTGCCATCCAGCTGCTGCTGCTGCGTGGCCCGCCCCTGGGCTGCACCCCGACGCCCTCAGCCCCAGAACACGGGTGGGCGGTGACCCTGAGGAGGGCGCCTGCTGGCTCTGCGGGAGGCCGGGGCACCCCTTGGGTTGAGAAGGGAAGGGCTGCAGACGGCCGGCCTGGGGCGGCCCTGAGGGGCCCGCCTTCCGATCTGCAGCCGTAGCTGCCCCGCTCCACCCCAAACCCCGAGCCCCAGAAATCCGCAGGACGCTCAGGCAGTCCTAGCTCTGTCCCCAGACAGAGCGGTGGCACCACGTGAGGTCCAGGGTTGTGCTGGGCAGCTCCGGCTCCCCGGTCCTACGGCGCGCGCTCTGTCCTTGGCGACGCCAGCGGAGAGTCCGGGTCCTCCCGGGACTCTGGAGGGATACGCTCCGGCCGACTCCCCCGGCGCTACTGCTGTTCCCATTTCACAGAGTCCGACTGAGGCACAGGGAGGTTAAGAGCCTGGCCCAGCGTCACACAGCAAGTGAGCGGCAGGCTCGGGAATGCGAACCGGGTCAGCCGTGCGCTTTCTGCTCTGCCGCTCAGCTTTGGACCCTCTAAGTTTATTCTTCAGAAAAACAAACAAACAAAAGTCTCCTGGTGCGTCCACAAGGGGAAGCCCCTCCCGGAGCCCCGTCCCCGCCTTCCCCACCGGAGGCCGCTGCCCTGCGCTGCCCCGCTCGGACCAGGCCGCCGGGCCTGAGCGCCGTCCCCAGCGCGGATCCCGCGGAGCTTCCCCTCCCCACCCCGCTCCCCGAGCCGCCGGCTGCTCCCCAGCCGCGCCCCTCCCCCTTCCCGGGCTCGGCCCGCCCCCTCCCCTCGCTGCCATTCACCCCGCGCCCGCCCCTCCCTCCGGGCCTGGCCAATGTCGGGGACGGGGTTGGCCACCCCCCCGCCCCAACACCGGGCGGGTGCAGCCTCTCGGCTCTGCAGCGGAGCGCACAAGGCCACCGAGAGCGGCCACCATGAGCTGCCTGGGGTGAGTGAGGGGCTGGGAAAATCCGGAAAGGAGACAAAAAAAGTTATTTCTGGAGCCGAATTTGCAGTGGAGATGCGGTGCTGGCGCCTGAGGGCCCCCCGGGAAGGTGATGCCAGATGGGCCGCCCCCACCCCGCCCCTCTCCACGCGGGCTGGGCCAGGGGCGAGGGCTGTCCCCCGGGAAGTTGGCACGTGCCTCAGGACCGCCAGCGGCCGCGCTCCGCCGGAGGCCCCCTCGCGCCGCCTCACCTCCCCTCGGTGCGGCCCCGGCTTCCGTCCCTGCCGCCGCCTCCGCCTCCGCCGGCGGGTCAGCCCGTCTGCCGCCCGGGGCAGCCCTCACGCCTGCCTTTCTCACCCGCAGCCGCCCCCGGGCCACCGGCCGCGCGTCGGGAAAAGGTGGGGTGGGGGAGGCGCCCCCTGGGCGCTCGCAGTTCAGAGCCCGGGAAGCGGGGAACCCCGGGCACGTGGGGATGCCCGTTCCCCGCAGCATCCCCGGGGCGCCGCTGGGGAGGATGAAACAGCAGCCTCTGTTGTCAGCGCGTGTCAAGTGCGGCAGGAAAATTGGGGAGGCTGCCGGAGGAGGGGGCGGCGCCCAGCTGGGCAACCCTGGCAGCGTGGCTTCAGCCCCCAATCCCCACCCCCACCCCCAGGCCATCGCCACGCAGCGCGTTCCCAAGGGAGCTCAGGGGCGCATGGGGGAGTCACCGTTATCTGTGACTCCCGGGCATGAGTGCCCGAGGAGGCAGCTCAGGGCTGGGTCTTCAGGGGCGCCCAGGGCAGGCTCCTCCGAGGAGGCAGCTGGGGCCAGCCCGCGGCTCAGACACTGACCGGTGGGTCTGGCAGTATGTCCTGTGGAGGTGGAAAGGCAGTTCACCAGGGCCAGGCATCTAGCCGCAGGGGGGAGCCTCCAGAGGGCCAAAGAGCAGTGCCCTACAGGCCGACCGGTACCGACACAGGGCGGCTGACAGAGCCTGCCTGTGCACCATCCTACCTGGCGGAGTGCCATGAGGCGCTGCGGGGTGGCCTTGGGGACCTCCCCTCCCCCATCAGCGAGAGGCTGAGCAGCAAAGGACCGTCCTGGAGGTGTGTGCAGGACTGCGTGTACCCACGTGCGCATCGGTGCTCAGCAGAGGCTGGGACCCTCCACAGGGCCGTCCCCATCGCCAAAACAGAAGGCCTGGGGAGAAGGGAGAGGGAGTGGGACCATCAGGCTGGCCCAGCACAGTAGCCACAAGCCACGTGTCACTATTTTAAATTAAATGTAATGAATATTAGATACAATTTTAACTTTGGCTTCCCAGTCTCCCCAGCCACAGTTTAAGCGCTCAATAGCCACCCGTGGCTAGTGGTGACCTAGAGACAGGGCAGAGTGCATGATCACACGGAGTCCTCTGGGCCGGCGCGGCCGCCCTGAGGGGACATTGGGGTCAGCGGCAGCCCTGCCAGGCAGTGCAGGGTCTCCTCTTCCTTCACCACGGCGCGGGTCCCATGGCTCAGAGCCTAATTTGGGTCTGTCCCCAAAGGGATCCCCGTTTGATGAAGTGACGGCTTTCTAATTAGGACAGGCCAGGCAGTGTGGAAAGTGTGGCGTGGTCGGCAGGGAACAGGAAGGCTAAGTCCGCTTTGGGGTCTGCGGGCGTTTCAGGAAACACAGAAGGGGGGGGGGCATGCTTGGGGGAGGGGCGCAGCGGAGGTGGCGGAAGATTTGGAATCCCCCTGACCTAGCCCGAACCGCACATCCACCCACTGGCTGTGCGACCTTGAGCAGTTCACTGACCTCTACGATTTATCTGTAAGAGGGGCTGGTGACACCTACCCGTCCCCAGAAGAGCTCCTGGTAGGAGATCATGTAAACGGACTCCGCCACCTGCAAACAGGAAAGAGATGGTTAATTTTATTGGGATGATATTGGTTCATCAAACTATATAGGTTCCAAGTGCATAATTCTATGATGCATCTTCTGTATAGTGCAGCAATTTTTCAACCCGTGTGCCGCAAGGATTTTTAAAACAAGCAATACCCGACTATTTAGTCAGGGCCCCTGACCCCTTTGCCTTTAGACTGTCAAATAAAAGAAAAAAGGCAACAGCCAGTGCAACAATAGCCATCCAGTGAGGATGAATCAAATGTATACCTATTTTTGTCAGATGGGCAAAAAATATATATTTTTGGTGTGCCACAGGATTTCCGTTTCTAGCTTGTGTGTGCCGTGGATGAAAAGGGTTGAAAATCACTGGTATAGGGCATCGTGTGTTTACCACCCAAGCAGAAAAGAGATTCGTTGAGAACCGGGGGGGTGGGGGGCAGTGAGGGGACACCGGTGCTCCCTTCGCCCGCTGTGCTGTAGCGAGCGCCGGGGACACCGCGGGACAAAGCTGCCGTGAGAAGTCTGCGGGGCTGTGCAGCGGGGCCGCGTAGGGCTCCCTTAGGGCGGCTTTCCCGGGACGGCCTCTTTCTCCGGGAACTGCTTTCTCAAGCAGGGCAGTCCCGAGCTTTTGGGCCCGACAGTCCTCTGTCGTGGGGGCCGTTCTGTAGGTGGTGAGATGCTTAGCAGCATCGCTGGCCTCTACCCACACATGCCAGCAGCACAGACCCCCTTCCCCTTGTCATTTTGTGGCAACCAAAACTGTCTCCAGACAGTGCCAAATGTCCCCTGGGGGGCAAAGTCATCCCCGGGTACAAGCCACTGCCCTACAGTCCTCCGTTCCCGGTGGCGTACTCTCGCTGGGGTGGGCGCTGCAGGGAGGGCCCACTGTTGCCCGGCCCCTGGCCGCCCCCGGCCACCTTGGGTCGTCTGCCCAGACGTGCCAGCTGCTGGCCCCTTGCAGTGTGCGCATGGCTGGCTGTGTCTGGACTTGAGCGGGGCATTTGCTCCGTGCTGGCCGCTCCTCAGCCCCCAGCAGGGGGACAGTGTGCGTACCTCGCGGGCAGGCCTGGCTCTGGATGCTGGGCCACTGCAGCTCTCAGAGATCACGCAGGGATGGCTCCATCGTGAGAGGACGATGGTGGCCCTGTGGGTGTCAGGGAGCAGGGCCCAGGGTGAGGGTTTCGGACAGGTCTCTGCCCAGCAGGGCTGAGGACAAGACTTGGGGAGGACACAGCTCTGGCTTCCTGTCCCTGTCCAGGGAGAAATGCGGCCTGAGCGGTCACTGCAGGGGGTGGCCTTGGGGGTCAGGAGCGTGGGGCTGAGGCGCGTTGGGCAGCAGGGCCCGGACCGAGTCCCGGGGACTGACGGTCAGGCGTGCAGCGCCCTCCCTGGGATGGCTGCAGGCGCCCTCAGGCAGGGCCATGTGAGCTGTTCCCCCCAATGACTGGGACAGAGGTGGCGCCCCCAGGGCTTCCTGCCTCTGCAGTGCCAGCCTGCCCGGGTGGTGACTGCCCCCAGGTGAGGAGACAGCCCGGCGCTGCGTCCTTGAGGAGCCCCTCCCTGGGGTGCCCTGGGCCGCTCCCCGGCAACCAGCAGCGCTTTCTCGCCTGCAGTCACGACTTGGCTCGGACCAGTGAGGAAGGACAATGCAGTGGGGTCCCTGGGGTCCCCTCCTGCTCTAACTTCCAGGGAGTGGCAGGCCCCGAGCCCTCTCCTGGCACCTCTCTCTCCTCCCTGGACCGCGCCTCGCCTCTGCTCTCCCAGTAGGATGGCCCAGCTCAGTGAGGTCCTCCACTCCCCCCACCCACGCCAGCGGGACGGCCCCCTCCTCACGAGTTCCTCTTGCTCACCAGGTCTCATACCGTCTCCTTCCTCTGCTCTAAGAATCTAGAAATGTGTCCCCTCACAATACCCTTCCCTGCCCCCCTCCCAGCATTGCCCCTTCCCTGCTGTGGCTAAACCTCTGGGGTCCCTCCAACCCCACCCCACCCCCGGAAACCCTTAGGCCCGCCCACGGCTCCCACTGGCGCCAGAGTGCAGGCTCTGCGGCTGACACCGGCATTCAAGGCCCCCTCTCTAGCCTCTTCTCGGGGGCAGCTTGCCCTGGATAGGCAGAGAGGGCCTGCTCTCGCTGACCTCAACTCCTGCTGAGCCCTTGAGGACCAGCGCAGTGGCCACCCCCTCCGGAAAGCCTTCCCGTGCTCTGCGAGAGACAGTCGGGACTTCCTCGGGACTGTCGGGTTCATTCTCCTGCAGCGCGCGTTGGGGACACACCACTGTGCGGGCCACCGGGCGCTGGCCGGCCTGAGATCGGAGGCGAGGCGCCCGGGAGGGACTAATGAAGGGGGGCAAGAGGAGGTGGCGTGGCAGCCTCGAACCGCCCCAGATCCCTGGCAGCTCGCTGAAGGGTCCCCCCGGAGGGGCGGGGCGGGGCGGGGCTACTGGAGAGGGGGCGGGCGCCCAGCCGAGGGCCGGGCTGCCCCGGGAGGGGCCCCGTGCGCTGGCCCGGCAGAGGCGCAAGGAGTCGCGGCGCCCTCGCTCAGCTCCCGGGCTGGGCTACCTACCCCCTGCCGTCTGCACCTGCTGCGCCGCTGTCGCCCGCTCCAGATGGGGAAGGACCAGGGCTTCTCCCGGCACTTTCGGTAGCTTCCCTACTGCGCCCCCCCCCCCCCACCGCCGCCGCCCCACGTCCCCAGGAACCGTGCGCTCTGGGTTCCAAGGACCCGACCCCGCCGGGCTGAGAGGGGGTGGGGCTGGGACACTGAAGGGCTTCTCTGCCCTCGATGGGCACCCGCCTTGCCTGGCTGGGTTCCGGGGGCTGGGGAGGGTGGACATAAACGGGAAGGGTACAAGGAGGCGAGTTCCCCGCGCTGCGTGGCGCTAAGGGTCGGGATGGGGCTAGGGAACTAACGGCTGGGATTGAAAAGCTCTTTCCTTCCTATGCCTGGGCTGGTCCTGGAAACTGGGCAGAGATCAAAGTCAGGGAATGTCGTGGAGAGAGGGGACCCTAGGGCAGGCCTGGGAGGAACCCGGAGGTGGATTTAGACCGGACCCCTCCCCCCACCTCCACAGATAGAACAGAACTGACCCTGAGCACCGCTCATGGTGTGGCTCAGCCCAAGGACACCAGTCAGGGAACGGGCCACCCAGCCTCCCCCGACCTATGCACTTGCTGATTCACCCTGGTTCCCACCTGGGGGCAGGCAGGGCCTTTCCTAGTAGCCCCTGGAGCGTAGAGCTGGGACCTGTCGTCTGGCCCCTGCCCAGGCTGGACCCGGGCGGACGCCTGCTGGAGTCGGGGGCCAGAGCCCGAGGTGTGCGGTGGACAGTGTCCTCCTTGTCCTCTCTTCTTTGTCTGAGCGCGAGGCATGTGGTGGGTGCAGGGGGCCGTGGGAATGCGCAGGCCAGGCAGATGGGGGTGTCAGGCTCCAGAGACCTTGAGTGACCATCTGGGGAAGGAGGCTGAGGCTCCAGGTTTTGGGGGGTTGCGGCGAGGAGCAAGGGCGAGCAGCAGACCAGGCAAGGACGCTCCTGGCAGAGCCGAGCAGGCCGTTTGTCCTGTGCCCCTGGTCTCCTGGGACATCCAGGAGTAGAGCTCACTCACTGTGTGTGGCGGGGGTCCGGGGGGGTCCTGGTGCACCCCTCCCGCCCAGCAGGCAGCTATTCTGCCTACCTGGCCTTACTAGTCTATCTGCAGAGGTCTAGGGAACGGAGTGGGGGCCACGGGACAACCCCGGAGGGGCTGTGTATCAGTCGGCTGCAAGGCCACCGATACCCTCCCCCCCCCCATTCCCTTGGTACCAGCTCCTGGTACAGAACAACGGAAGGGAACCGGGGGTGCAGCCAGGGAGGCCTTGCTAACAGCCAGGTCTTCGGGGGCCCTTGGCAGAGCCCCTCTGCGGTGCTGAGGCCCAGAGGCCGGGCTTCTGCCACAGCTGTGCCAACTCCGGAAAGTTCCGGACCCTCAGCATTCTCTGCTGTGGACCGAGGAGTCCCCCTGGGTGTTAGCTGCTCCCATCACTCAGTTGTGTGGCCGGACCACCGGTGGACCCCTGTTTACTGAGCCACTGAGTCCCTCCCGGGGGCAGAGCCTGGCTGGTCACCCTGGCTCCAAGCTGAGCTACAGGCCCAGCCCTCTCGTAGAGGAGACCCATGGTCACCAAGGGACCATGCCGGAGTGTGGGCCCTCCCACAGGCGACAATGAGAGCGACACCCTGCTTCTCACCAACTCCGAAGGTTTCTCTGAGAGCAGGAACGAACCCCAGTGCCTTGAGCTGTGAAGCCCAGGCCTGGCTGGCCCAGATCGCACAGCCAGATAGCAGGCGCGGCCACGGGGCGGGGGGGGGGGGGGAGTGGGGTGCCGGCCGCTGAGTCTCCCGCCACCCTGAGGAGGAGAGGAAGAGCCGAGGGTCGCGTCTGCCAGGAGGCGCCTTTGGGCCGCGGTTTGCAGTGATCGGGGCAGGGTCTGAGGGCGCGCCCCGACTCAGATGGCTTCCCCGGCAGGATCTTCATCCCCAAGAAGCACCGGGCGCGCTTCGACGAAGTGGTATCGCAGGGTCTGCTGGGCAAGCTGTGCCGCGCCCGGCGGGCGCAGAGCGCCCAGCGGCTGCGCCGGAGCCGCAGCGAGGAGCGGCCGGAGCGCCTCCTGGTGTCCACGCGCGCCAGCGCCGCTCCGCGCCGCCCGGACGAACCACCCCCGCACAAGGCCCCTTCGCTTCTGGGCTGCCACGCTGGCCCCGGGGGCGCGCGCAGGTATCCGGAGCCGGGGCGTGCGCTGCGGGCTGCCTCCTCATCCGTGGATGGGCTTGGGATGGAGACGGGACAGAGGGCACGGGGGCGAGGCAAGGGCACGGGTGGAGGTGGGTGGCTGGTGGGGATGGTAAGGGGAAGAGGACGTCAACATTCCCCGCGCCTCCCAGCCCCTTCTCCCCAGGGAGGGGCACACTGCCCGCCCCCCATGCCGCGCCTTCTCTCTCCCCAGGACAGTCCGCATCTACAAGGGCAACAAGAGCTTTGGCTTCACACTGCGCGGCCACGGGCCTGTCTGGATCGAGTCTGTCCTGCCTGGTGAGGCATGGCGGGGGGGGGGGGGGGGGGGCGGGGGGGCGGGGGGGGTTGTCCAGGACGGGGTGAAGGACCCCCGGAGGCCGCTGCTCGGCACCTCCCCCCAAACCTCATGTAGCCTGTGTCCTTTGAGCGTCCCAGAGCAGCATGTCCAAATCATCCATCTGCTGGAGTTGGGCCAACACCATCCAAGTTCAGGGCCACCCCTGAGCCAGGTGAACCAAGCGCTCCATCCAGACCTTCCCTGTGTCCACAGGGAGGGCGGGGGCACTTCCTGGGACAGGCGACGAGAACCGCGCTGGTGTCCGCCCAGGCTGCACCCCCAAAGGATGCCCTGCGTGGAGCGCCACAGTCGCTGTGGACTGGGCATTTGCCAAGTAGGCCCGACCCAGGGAGGCGGCAGGGCTGCTGGGCCTCTGCCAGCGACCCAGACCCTCCGTCTGGACTCCCTCCCCCTCCCACTCAGCCCGCTCCTTCTCACCCCTGGACGGTGGCCCCCTGAAGAAGGCAGAGCAGAAACTCCTCCTCCTCTGCGCCCCCCCAGCCGGCGCAGGGTGGGGGTGGGAAGAAGAAACTCCTGTCCCACTGAGGCAGCTCATTCCAGTGTGGAAGGTCCCCAGAGGCCAGAAACATCTCCTGGCGCTGATTGAGCTCTCCCTGTAACCACCCACTGGGCTGGGTCACCTGCTCTGTCCTGCACCCATTCACCCTCCCCCGCACCTATGCATGGTGCTCTTAGTGACACGTCCCTGTCAGGGTACCGACTGAGGCTGAGTCCTTTGGACCCCTGCGCCTCACACCTCCAGGCGCGATGTGCGCGACGGGCACCTTCCGCTCCCCGGGAAAGTGCCTCCGTGCCTTCGCGTCACTGTCCCAGCCCTTGGACAATCCCCAGATCTAACCCTGATGAGTGACGTGTTCTGGGTCTCCTCGGATCTGTGTACCACTAAGTTGTTGACATTCCATTGTTTGGAAAAGGCCCAAGGCGGCTCTCGAGGGAGCTCCTTCCAGAAATTATTAATCTCTCCTCTTTGAATGTGTCTCTTCCAACCATGCCACCACCACCACTGCCACCTCCCTGCCTCTCCCACGCACGTAGCCAGAGACACTTGGTGTAGGGCCATGTTAAAAACCAGGTGTCCCGGTCTGCCCAGCCCAGCCCCCAGGCTGGTAACCCCATGCCCTCCGAGGCGGAGGGAGCCACTGGGAAATGTGGGCAAGGGCCTTTGCTGTGGTTTCCGTGGGAACAACTGGGCACGGCCAGGTGAACAGGCTTAGGGCTGGCGAGTGTGCACAATTTCGGGGGCTCAGGGACACAGGGTTGTCCCTAGTTGTCTGGTTCCCGGCCCCGGGTGACAAGGGCGAGTGCTCCGTGGCTCAGAGCGTGAGAGCCCGTCGAGAAGGCGGCCAGCGGGCGTGGGGCCAGGATCGGAGGGCTTGCATGCCCAGGGCCCCCTGCAGACCCGTCCCTCGCTCTGTCCCTGGGAGGGCCAGGCTGTCCGCCCAGTGTCGGCAAGGCCCCAGGCGTCAAAGCCTAAGAAACACTGCCCTCTGGACCTTCTTGTTTCAGCTCCTCTCCGACAGCGCGGGCTGCCCAGCGGCCCGGCTGCCCCCCGCGCCCCGACCTGGCTCGGGACCACCCCCTGGCCAGAGCCCCGGAGAGCAGAGGCGCTGGTTCTCCTGGGGCCCCGCCGGCCTGACTTTGGCTCTCCTGTGCTATCGTCCCCGGCCCCATTTCCCGCCCCGCTGACCCGCGCCCCTCTCTTCTTGCCCCCCAGGGAGCCCGGCAGACAGTGCTTCCCTCAGGTCCGGCGACCGGATCCTCTTCCTCAATGGACTGGATATGAGGTCAGAGGCCACTGGGGACGCCAGAGCTTGGTGGTGAACTGTCCCCCAAGCCTGCTGCCTCCTGGGACCTCTAGGCCTTGGTCCCCATGTCTGAGAAGTTGGTCCCCAGGGTTTGTCCCTCGTCCTGTGGGAACTCTTGAGTCTATTCTCCCACCCTGGCCAGGACGTCAGTTCGGCTTCTCAGCCAGAAAACACCCCAGCTCCACACAGGGGACACTGGGGAGCCCGGCCTGGGGGTGACATGGGTGCAAGCCCTTCTGTGCCCAGAGGTGTCCAGTGGAGCTTCTCCTGTGAAGATGAGTGGGCGGGAGGGGCCGCGCCCTGCCCCGGCGCTGGCCCAGCTGGGGACTTGCTGTGCAGCTGCTGTGGGCAGGACCGGGAGGTCCGGCGGGTGGCCCTGGGCTGAGCTCATCCCTGCCAGGCCCTCCTGGGCCATCTCTGCTCAGCAGGAACTGCTCCCACGACAAGGTGGTGTCCATGCTGCAGGGCAGCGGCGCGATGCCCACGCTGGTGGTAGAGGAGGGGCCCGTCCCATTCGCCAGCGGTGAGACCCCCACTGCCACAGGGACCGCAAGGGGCCCCTCCGCTCTTCCCCCAAGCCCGCAGCTCCCTCCCCAGGCGGCGCTGTGGGACCCAGCGGGACACCTCAGGGCCCCGCCTGGCCTCCCTCCATCCCCCTCCCCCTCCCAGGCCTCAGGGCTCCGGCTGCAGAGGAGCCTCCCAATGCAGAGGCGGCCGCACCCCAGCTCAGGATGACCCCCGGCCGCCGCTCCTGGCCTGGGCTCCCCGCGTCACCTGCGCCTCTCCTGCCTGTGACCCTGCAGACTCTGATTCTCTGGATTCCCCCAACCCGTCCTCGGCGCTCACCTCGCTGCAGTGGGTGGCGGAGATCCTGCCGTCGAGCATCCGCGTGCAGGGGAGGACCTTCAGCCAGCAGCTGGAGCACCTGCTCACGCCTCCCGAGCGCTACGGCGTCTGCCGGGCCCTGGAGAGCTTCTTCCAGCACAGGTGGCCAGGCCAGAGGGGGGCGGGCGCCTGCCCCGCGTGGGCCCCAAACCCTGCCCAGACTCACCGCCCAGGTCCCCCTGCCTGAGCCCTGTCACCCACCCCTGCTTCTCCTGGGGGAGGCTCAAAGGAAGCAGCAGCTGGTACTGGGGCCCCCAGGCGGGGGCAGATGGGCTGCCCCAGAACACACCTGCCTCTGACACCTCCCAGCCACGTGGCCTGGGCAGGTCGAGGCCTTATCTGTAAAGTGAAGCAGACAGTGATCATCTGCAGCCGTGAGAGTGGGGCCCTCACAGGGACGGTACTTCCAGTGTCAGCAGGGCCCCGAGGTGCCACACGCCTGCGGGCACTCGCCACCGGCCACATGCCCTGCCGCTTGGTTTGGTGTCTTTCTTTTTGTACCTCCGGGGCAGCAGCCTGCGTTGGTCACACTCTTCAGCTGGAGGGTCACTGTCATGGTGCAGGCCAAGCTCCTCGCTTGTTCACCCTTTTTCTTTTTTTGTTGGAAGAATTTTATCGAGACATAGTTGATATGCCATACGATTCGTCCATTTGAATGTGAATTCAATGCACTGGTTTTTAGTACGTGCACAGCTATCGCCACACTCCATTTTAGAATATTTCATCGCCTCCGAAAGAACGCCGCACCCCTTCGCCATGGCCCCGCCCCCCGCACCTCTTTTCTGCTCTTCCCCACCTTAAGGAACCATCCATCCACTGTCTGTCTCTACTTTTCCGGTTCTGGACATTTCACATGAACAGAATTGTACACTCTGTGGACTTTTGTGTCTACTTCTTTCACTTAGAATGCTTTCAGCTCTCATCCCATTCATGACATCTCCTTCATTCCTTTATGGCCTAATGCTCCGCCGTAAGGACAGGACATGTTTGGTCGGTCCCGCCGTCAGTCGATGGACCTTCGGGGGCTTCCACCTTCCATTCCCTTTGGTCCCAGTCCCTCCCCGCCAAGTCTGAGGAGTCTAATGGGTGCCCTTTGTCTGAAGATGTTCTTGGAAAGTGGGCGTTGCTGTTCTGTGTGATATATTTTTATGTTTCATCATCATTGTGCTATATTCTGCATCCTATGCCTGGCCCTTTTATTTTATTTTATTTTATTTTTACCAAGTATTCTGTGTTTGTCACTGCCTCTAGCTCAAAAAATACTTTTCTGCATTCTCTACTATTAAGTTTATAATTTTATCTTTCACGTCTTGGTCTTTTATCCAACCGGAGTTCATCTTTCTGCATGGCATTATATGAGAATCCAGTTTTTGGGTTTTGTTGTTTTTTTTTTAATACAACGCAAAGGTCAGCAAACTATTTCTATGAAGGGCTGGATAGTAGACACTTTAGGCTTTCGGGGCCATACCATCTCTATTGAAACTATTCAACTCTGCTGTCGTCGCTTGAAAACAGCCATAGACAATATATACACACACAGGCATGCCGCCCTTACCGAAGCAGGTGGCAGGCCAGATTTTGGCCCCTGGGCCATGTCCCGCTGATCACTGACACAGTCTCTCAGCCTTCCCAGCACGCTCCGCCGGCTTCCGTCTCCTCCACAGCTCTGTGTGGTAGATGTCACTTTTTATCCCCATCTTACAGATGGGGAAACAGATGAGGCACAGAGACGTTAAGTAGCTTGAGAAAGGTCTCTTGGCTGGTAAGTGGCAGAGGTGGGATTTGGGTCTGGGCAGCCCGTCCCCAGAGCCTGCCTTCCTGCCCCCCTCCCGCCCTGTCTTGGCAGTGGGAAGCGGGGCAGGGCCTGAGCCCGACGTCTGTGACCTGGAAGTGCCCCCCATATCCATCCCCACCCCACTCCACTCCCGAAGGCGCGCCCCTGAGAGGACTTCTGCCCCTGCCCCTCCCCCAGGAACATCGACACCCTCATCGTCGACGTCTACCCTGTGCTGGACACGCCCGCCAAGCAGGTGCTTTGGCAGTTCGTCTACCAGCTGCTGACTTACGAGGAGCAGGAGCTCTGCCAGGAGAAAATCGCCTGCTTCCTGGGCTACACAGCCATGGCAGGTGAGCGGCCCCGCGCCCGGCCTACCCGCGGGTGAAGGGCCAGCCGCCTGTTCTCTCCCGCCGGGTACCATATCCGACCTGGCCCCTCCCTCACACGGAAGTGCGCATGTGCCATGCAGATGCGTGCCCAACACAGCCAGCCGGCCCCACGCCTGGCCCCTCAGAGGCGCCTTCCCCGCTTTAAGGAGCAAATGCAGCATAACCTTAGACACCCCCCAACCGCCTGGGGTCTCAGGTTCCTCACCCAGAAAACAGGGGGACCTCGGTGGCTGTGCTTTGTACCCCAGGAAGTGTGGCACAGATTGAGAAGATCGTGTGGCTGCTGTTTGCAGACTTGGATCATGAGTGTGTAGCCAGGTCGCACCTGGCTAGACAGACAAGCACAAGGGCCTGCCAGGCCTTCTCGTTGCTGCCACCTGTCACAGTGCCTTGTGCCCATGGAACCACATGCTTCATTGTTCAGGTCACAGAAGTTGAAACCCTGTGGACTTGTTCTGGGTGCTCTGCACCTGCTGGTCACTCCTTGCAGATCCACGTGCGGGCCCTTGTGTGCCCACTATTCCTAGTCCCACAGTTAGTAGGGGGAGTGTCCAGGGATTTAGCAAGAAATTCTGGGTACAGGTATCTCACACCTCTGCCTCTACCTGGAGCCTCCCTTTCCACCCCGCAAGTCCCTCCGGGAAGCTGTGACCGGGTGTCGAACTGTGGATCATGGGGCCCTAGCCTCCTGTCATGCGGAGGGGCCCTGTGGGGGGGGCAGTGGCCACCGCCCCCAGCCCCCATGCTCAGCCTCGCACCACCCGCGTGCTCCTGTTCCTGGCACCCATTTCTCACCCCGGGCCTGCCCTCGACAGCTGTCCTAGAGCCAAGTAGGCCAGGGTCACAGGTTGGCACAGCTGGCCGCCGCCCTCCGCCTCCCTGTGTTCGGTGGCTCCTTGTCTGGCTGACAGGCAAGGGCCCATCTCCTGTGCGTGTCCCACAGCAGAGCCGGAGCCATCATTGGACCTGGAGCCGGAGCCGGAGCCGGAGCCGGAGCCAGTGCCCGAGCTCCAGCGGCGGAGCTCCCTGAGGGCCTCCTCCATGTGCCGCCGCAGCCTGCGGTCCCAGGGCCTGGAGACCAGCCTCAGCTGCGGTGAGGCCCGGGCCGAAAGGCAGGAGAGGGTGCAAGGGTGCAACCAGGGCTCAGTTTTCCCATGTGCAAAACGAGAATGCCCAGAAACAGGTGGGGCGGCGGCCCCCCGGGGCTCCAGGGCTAGCAGGTTCTTTCTCTCTGGCCCCCAGCCGCTTCTGGGCTGGTGCCTGAGCGCCAGAGCACGAAGCAGTCCTCGGACCCCTCGCAGCTGACTCTGCCCTCCCTGATTCCCCTGCAGGTCCCAGCGACTGCCCCGAGATGCCCCTTCCTCTGATCCCGGGCGAGCGCCAGGCGGGCGATGGCACTTCCCTCCCTGAAACTCCCAACCCCAAGATGGTGAGACCACTCCGCCCTCCTGGTGGTGTCAGCAGGGGGCTGCAGGGGATCCCTGCTGCCCAAGCCAGCCAGGCCTGGCCTCTGGGGCGCGCGAGGGCTGCACAGGGAAGGTGAGGGCGGCCGGACTCCCGCCTCCTTCCTCTTCCTGCAGATGTCAGCCGTCTACGCGGAGCTGGAGTCTAGACTGAGCAGCAGCTTCAAAGGGAAGATGGGGACCACGTCCAGATCCCGTGCCTCCCCGCCCACACCCAGTCCCACAGGCACAGCAGGTAGGGGCTCAGCCAGCCCTGCTCCCGAGCCTCCGTCCCCCCGGGCGCCTGGCTGGGTGCTGTCCCCTCTTTGCTCCACAGCCGTGGGGATGAGTCCTGGCGAATCCCAGCAGCCTTCATGGCGCGGGACGCTCCAGGTCAGGGTTGTCCTTGTCCCTCCATGTCCCCTCTGGCCCTCACCCCTGCTGTGGATCTAGAAAAGCAGAGGGCAGCCCGCAGAGGTGTCCCCAAGCTGGTACGTGGCTGTTGGATAAACCGCAGTGCATGGTGCCTTGCTCTGTGACTGGCACAGCCAGAAAGCTGTTGCTCGCAGGATGCACATGGTGACTCTGCCAGGCTCAGAAGGCAGGACCCTGGGCGATGCTCCTGGGAGCCCAGGGCCTGCTGGGTGTGAGAGGAGCCTCGTGCCCTGGCGCTGAGGCCTGTAGAAGGCTCCTTGGCCCTTTGAGTTGTGCCCAGCGCATCCCAAGCAGGACCCCTGGTTTCCTTCCAAGAAGATCCGGAGCCTGGGCTGAGCGGCACCCCCACCCCTAATCTGTGACCACCCTTGGGGAAGAGTAGGGAGAGTGGGGTCACCCAGGTCTTCCCCGCACTGTGTCCAGAGAGGGAAAAGAGGGGGCCCAAGGACACAGAGCCAACCGACCGCGGGCCCCTCCCCTCCAGCCTGCGCCTGGAACCCAGGTGCTGACTGGAGCGGGGTCCTCACCTGTGCTCCCTCGCCCCAGGGCCCAGGACTCTGTCCAGCATCTCCTGGCCCAGCGAGCGGCTCCTGCCCTCTCCCTGCTACTACCCACTGTGCCCGGGGGGCCCGGCCTCGCCCAGCAGCTCCGAATCCCACCCCTACGCCAGCCTGGACAGCAGCAGGGCGCCCTCCCCACAGCCAGGCCCCGGGCCCGTCCACTCCGACAGCCCCCCCAGCCCGGACCTCGCCCGCCAGCCCAGCCGCAGGAAGCTCTTCACCTTCTCCCGGCCTGTGCGAAGCCGGGACGCCGACACCGACCGTTTCCTGGATGCCCTGAGCCAGCAGCTGCGCCCCCGGGTCCCCATCGGGGATGACTTCCTGAGCCCGGAGAATGACTATGAGGAGGTGAGCAAGCAGGCACTTGTGGGCGGCGGGGAGCAGTCGGTGTGGGGGTCTTGACGGGGAGCTGTGCCCCGGAGCTCCGGCCGGAGGCCTGCTGCCCTGGGGACCTGTCCCAGGCCACCTCTCTCCCTGGCTGGAGCTGTCGCACCCTCTCACTTGAGCTCTGACACCCCTCGCTCAAGGCTGCCCCGTACGCCCTGTCTCAGGTCACCCCATTCCTCGCCCTGTACCCCATACTGTCAGGCCACACCCCCCACAACCTCGGGCTGACAGACCAGGCTACCCTGTCCTTGTCCAGGCTTTTCCGCTTTCCCTCACCTCGCCCCCTGCCCTACTGTCCCTGCGCCCAGCCTGGTCCTCCCCTCACCTTGTTCTGTTCCCACCAGATGAGCTTCCACGATGACGACCAGGGCAGCTTTGTCACCAATGAGCGGAGCAGCGCTAGTGAGTGCATCAGCAGCAGCGAGGAAGGCAGCTCCCTGACCTACTCCTCCATCTCTGACCACATCCCCCCGCCCCCACTGAGCCCCCCGCCGCCGCCGCCCTTGCCCTTCCATGACCCCAAGCCCAGCTCCCGCGCCACTGACGGTCCCCGGGGCCCCGCTCAGACACTGGCCAAGCCCCTCACCCAGCTGAGCCACGCAGTCCCTCCACCGCCCCCGCCGCCCCCCCCACCGCCTGTGCCCTGTGCGCCCCCCATGCTGTCCCGGGGCCTGGGTCACCGCCGCAGCGAGACCAGCCACATGAGCGTCAAGCGCCTGCGCTGGGAGCAGGTGGAGAACTCGGAAGGCACCATCTGGGGTCAGGTAGGTGACCTGGGGCCAGGGAGCCCCGCACCAGGGGAGGGTGGCCTGGGCAGCAGCACCGAGAACAAGACCCTGTCCAGCTCCTAGCCCCTCCCTGGCACTTCCCTGGTTCAGTTCCCCCGGCGTCAGGAAGCTGGGCCAGCTCTGGTGAGCTCACTCCCCGCGAAGGACATCTCCAAACAGGGCCGGACTCTCGGCCACCTCGAAGCCCCCTTGGTGGCTCCAGCCCCTTGGCAGCCCCCTGCCCCCAGCCCCAGCACAGCTGTGGCTTCTGCGTAGATGGTGCTCCAAGTGTGAGCGTTACCGACCACCAGAGCGGCCGGCTCGTGGCCTGGCAGCACAGCGTGCGTGGCTCAGCTTCTCCCGCAGCCTCCTGCCCCTGGGTTCACCCCAGCGCTTTAAGGGGCTCCCCCTCTGGGGCTGGCCGGCCAGCTGCCGGGGCTGCCCTCACTCTGAGCCCGCCCCCCCGCAGCTCGGGGAAGACTCTGACTATGACAAGCTGAGCGACATGGTGAAATACCTCGACCTGGAGCTCCACTTCGGCACCCAGAAACCTGCTAGTGAGTGGCCTGAGGCCTCGGGGGCCCCCGCACCAGGGTCTCTGTGGCAGCAGTGCCCTGCCTGCTGTGGCAGCCCAAACTCAGAGCCCCCAGGTCCGCACTGACTTAATTCGCTTACTGTGTCCCTGAGTTAGCTTCTCCCAGCCTCCGTTTTCCCATCTCAAGACCAGGAGGCCGACAGCTGGTCTTTACTGCGCGCTTACGAGATGCCAGGCACCCTCCACCCTGCTTTCAAAGCTAATCCTGTGGCACTGATGACTTCCGAGGAGAAAGCAGACAGGCTAGGTGATCCGCTCGGTCACACAGCCAGAGTAGGGTGGACGAGGGGCACCCACAGACACCCCCTCCAGTCCTCTCCCCGTGGCCCTCTGGGCGTCTCCCTATCGTTGTTGGTGGGGCTCCAGGAATCCAGGGATACTGTGTGTGCTAAGTGGTCCTGGCATGGAAGAGAGAGGCCCTTGTCCCTCCAGGAAGTGTCTGCCAGGACCAGAGGTGGCTGGTTCCCCTAACACAGCCAGCTCAGTCCCACCGGCTCAGGGGATAGAGGATGGGGGGAGGGCCGCGCAGCACGCATGCCGTGTGTGTTAGACTGGGCGGGAGAATCCATGCGTGGGGACCGTGGACACGTGGAGCTGATCCATGAAGGCCATGGTCACGGGGCATCTGGGCTATCGGGTGGCCACACCCCTGCGGCGCCCTCCCACGCAGCCGCAGCCCAGTCTCCCCTCAATAAACCATCGCTGTCCCTTCCAGAGCCAGTGCCGGGGCCCGAGCCCTTCAGGAAGAAGGAGGTGGTGGAGATCCTGTCCCACAAGAAGGCCTACAACACCTGTGAGGGGCCAGGGAGTCCCAGGGGTTGTGGGGGGCAGGCGGCGGCCCTCCCTGGGTCGCAGAGCCGCGGATCCGCCCCTTGGATGACAGAGATTAGGCTGTAAGGTCCCCCAAACACACACATACCCACCGCCCAGCCGGGCGAAGGCCCCCTCTCAGCTCCCGCATCCAGCCTGATTTCATCGGGTAGGTGCCGGCCTTGGCTACACCCCCGTAGGCCTCGCCCCTGTTGGGGCCCCCGTTCTGGCCCCGCAGCCCCAGACCCCCCATTCAGGTCTAGCTCTGTGCCCCCCCCCCCCCCGAGAACCCCGCTCTCGCTCTGTCCTCCGTCCCCCGGAGAAAGGACCCTCTGCGTCTCTTGGCCGGCTTCTGCCCCGCCGAGGTCCCGCCCCCAACCTCTAGGCTCCACCCAGTAAGCCTCTAGAGACCCCGCCCACTTTCCACCGGGGCCCCGCCCGGACTCACCTAGGCGGCCCCACCCGCAGCCATCCTGCTGGCGCACCTGAAGCTGAGCCCCGCGGAGCTGCGTCAGGTGCTCATGAGCATGGAGCCCGGGCGCCTGGAGCCCGCGCACCTGGCGCAGCTGCTGCTCTTCGCGCCCGACGCCGACGAGGAGCTGCGCTACCAGGCCTTCCGCGAGGCGCCCGGCCGCCTCAGCGAGCCCGACCAGTTCGTCCTGCAGGTGCGGCGGCCGGGACCCCCGCCCAGAGTCAGGGGCTGCTGCCCCGCGGCCTCGGCCGCCTCCATCCGGGCTCCCGCTCTGTCCGGGGGCCGCGTCGGTCCCACTCCACCTGCGGCCCCGTGCTCACACCTCTTGAGTCCCAGTTGACACGTTTACGGACCAAGTCCCACTAGGGGTCCAAAGCACAACAGATGGGGTGAAGGCGCCCCCTAGAGGTTGTGATTGTTTTTCCTAAGGGTCTCCCAGGCCCAGGCAGCCCGCTGACCCCCATCCCAGGCTGGATGGGGCAGTGGGTCTCTGGGCTGTCCTGACCGGATGGGTGAATCCTGGCCCTGCCTTCCTGGCAGATGCTATCCGTCCCCGAATACAAAACCCGCCTGCGCAGCCTCCACTTCCAGGCCACCCTGCAGGAGAAGACAGAAGAGATCCGGGGCAGCCTGGAGTGCTTGCGCCAGGCCTCCGTGGAGCTCAAGAACAGCCGGAAGCTGGCCAAGATCCTGGAGGTCAGGGCGCACCCCATCCCTGGACACTCTACCTGCCCCTCTGCTCCCTGGGGGCTTCCAACCTGATGGACCGGGGGCGAGGGGCGGGGCGAGCGGCTGCCTGCACACCTTCCTCTCCACAGTTTGTGCTGGCCATGGGCAACTATCTCAACGACGGACAGCCCAAAACCAACAAGACCACAGGCTTCAAGATCAACTTCCTCACGGAGGTGAGGAGCTAGCCCTGCTCTGCCAGCGGGGCTGGGAAGGCCAGGTCTCACCAGATCATGGCAGAGCGGAGGCGGGCACGTCGTGGCCAAGCAGGGCCCTTCTCCAGGGGGAAGAGCTGGCTGCCCGCAGGTCGGACAGGGCCTGCAGCATAGTTTGGTGGGCGTGAGGGGAGGTGTTCCTCCAAGCCAAGCCTCGGGACCTGGACTTAGGGAGTAGTGGAGAGCAGGGAGGAAGAGCTCCAGGAGGAAAGGGAAAGCCCACCTGGGGGTAGGTCCTGTACCCTCAGCAGCACCCGCGCTGTCAGCTCAGGGTCAGCAAAAGGAACTGCTCAAAGGCCCAACCTTCCCCCAGCGTTTCCTGGGCTTTCCCCCCGTCTGCAAGAGGAAGAAAAACTCCATTTGCAGATATAAATGGTTTAGAATGTCTGAGGCTCAGATGGGCCGCTGACGCTTCCACAAGAAAACCACAAGAGGGAAGATCTGTGAGTGATGCTCCCCATCTTGTCGGAGTCAGGAAATCTTGGGTTATATTGGCCGACGTGGACAGAAAAACCTAGGACCCCTCTGGCTGGGTGCCGCAGGCCTAGTTCCTGGGGGTCTCCAAGATTTGGGCCAGTGAACCTCCAAACTCCTAGAGAGGCCTGTGGCGTCCCCGCAGGCCAGGCCTCCGAGGAGGAAGCACTAGCAATCGGTTTATGGGCTTTGGAGTTAGTGAGCGTCGAGGGTGGGAGTTGAAGCCGCAGCCTGGGAGAAGCAGGGCTGAGGGTCCCTGGTGCTGTGTGGCCAGGAGTCTGATGGGGTCCGTGAGGCGTAGGTATGTTGGGGATCATTTGCAGCTGAACTCCACCAAGACGGTGGATGGGAAGTCCACCTTCCTGCACATCCTTGCCAAATCGCTGAGCCAGCACTTCCCTGAGCTCCTGGGCTTTGCTCAGGACCTGCCTACGGTGCCCCTGGCTGCCAAAGGTAGGCTGGGTGGGTGGGCGGGCGGGCAGAGGCATTGCCGTCCTGGGCTGGGAGCGTGGCCCCATGAGGCTCTGCCCCCTTCCCTGCAGTGAACCAACGGGCCCTGACCAGTGACCTGGATGACCTCCACGGCACCATCAGTGAGATACAGGCTGCCTGCCAGAGCATGTCCCCCTCCAGCGAGGACAAGTTTGCCGTGGTCATGACGGTATCCTCTGAGCTGCCTGTCCCTGTGCCACGGGGGACCCTGGGGTGGTCAAGTAGAGCTGGCTATGGCTCCAGGGACCACTGCAGACCCTGTCTCCAGCAGGGGTCCTGGGCAGAGGCTGCTGTGAGTTCAGCGGTGCTGGAAGCAGGTCCGTCCTGCGTCATTTAGAATCCAAGCACTTATGCCCGGTCCGTGTGTAACTGGAGGGAGTTCTTCGACTGTCCTAGAGCCACTGCCTTGTCCCATCATCCTGGTTCCCAGGAGAGCCCGGACTAAAGTCACAAGATACAATAAGCGGCTTGTCAGGCCCTGGCCCTCCAGAAACGGTCGGGAGAGAGGAACATTCCCACTAAGCGCAGGCAGGGACGAGTGCCATAGAGAAGGAGAGAGAGTGTCAGGCCTGGAGAGGGACAAGGCACTACTCCAAGTGCATGGTTGGGGGTGAGGGGAGGTGGCACCTGAGCAGAGCCTGGAGGCGCAGACAGTTGCCCTGCAGAGAGGAGCAAGGGAGACACCCGCGGCTGGACTGCTTGCGGCAGGTCTCAGCAGGAGCCTCTGAACAGGGCGTGGTTCCCAGCTGAGCACTGCGTCTGCGCAGCTTGGCTGCTGTCTGGGGTCACTGGCTGGGAACCCGGGACACCCAGCAGGTCTGCAGTTTCCTGAGCAGAGGCCCATCAGTCATTCCTGGACATGGCGCAGCCCGTGCTGCGGGCGCTGGACGGGCTGCAACGAGAGGCCATGGAGGAGCTGGGCAAGGCGCTGGCCTTCTTCGGGGAGGACTCCAAAGCCACCACCTCTGAGGCCTTCTTCGGCATCTTCGCGGAGTTCATGAGCAAGTTCGAGGTGAGCCACGGCAGAAGGCTGGGAGGGCACCTCAGGGGAGGCCAGAAGAGGGGGGTCTTCTGTAAAGTGGGGGGTGGGAAAGCACCCCCAGTGAGTGGCACAGCCCCCCACGGTGGGGGGTGCCCCGGCTCTGGGTGGCGAGGTGAGGCAGGGCAGGTGTTGGTGGGAGGGCTCCTGGAACCACCGACCAAACCCTTCCCACCTGCTCCTCCCTCCCCAGCGGGCGCTCAGCGACCTGCAGGCCGGGGAGGGTGCGCGCAGCTCTGGGATGGCTTCGCCCCTGGCCTGGTGATGGAGGCCGCCCCACGACCCCTGCAGCCCAGGCACGGAGAGGAACGCCAGGGGCTGTGCCCAAGTGGGCGGCCTGCTGCCACCAAGGTTTGGGCCGTGCCTGCCCCTCCCACACCCCCTACCTGGGACCTCGGGCCGTTGTGGCCACTGAGCCCGTGTCTCCAGCTACCTCAGCTTTTGAACTTCGGCCACTGTGAAGGTGCGGGGTTCAGCAGGACCCCCATCTCCCGGGCGCGGGGCAGGAGAGGACGTCAACTCCCAGGGAATGTGAACCGCGTCTGCCCGTGGGCACTGGTGTGTTCACCCCGGGGGAACTGTCTACGGCTCCCACCCGGCTGCACCCCACATTGCCCTGACTTCGTGCTTGTTGCCCTGCCTGGCTCCCAGGCATGCCAGCGAGGGCAGCCAGCCCTCAGGACATAGGGGACTTAGGGAGGGGGAGGGGCGGCGACCAGCAGGTGAATTGAGACGTGGCCACGGCCCTGGGGTGGCGTCTGCTGTCTGATGCTTTATGGCGTGGCCAGAGCACACCAGGTTCTGAGGAAGGACATCCAAACCTCCTTTCTTGGCCCGCTCAGAGCAGGCCCCAGGGGACATGATCGTAGAGCAGAGACATCGAGGATCCTACACCCTGGAGAAAGAGGCAGAGGCCTCGGACAGGCCAGCCACCCCATGGTGCATTACAAGGCCTGGAGGTCCCTCACCTGGCCGGGGCCTCCCGGGCCAATCGGAGGAAGGCCGGCACAAAGGAAGGAGGGCCGCAGGCTGCGCCTGGCCTGGGTCTTGGAAGCTGAAGAAACTGCAATTGGCTGCTGCCCAGAAGGCGGCAGGTGGGGTGTGGGTGGGGGAGGCGGGGAAGCGAAGTAGCAGAGGACCGGGTGAGCACGACCCTCATGTTAGGCTGCAGAATTGAGGTTTCTATCCAGTGGACTAACGTCAATCCAGTTTAGAAGTGGTCACTTTGGAGCGGGAGGCCTGGGAGTGGGGCGGGGGTCATCAGGATAGGGCAGGGAGAACAGAGCAGTGTTAGGTGGTGAATGAACAGGAGTTGGCGGCTGACGGGACGGGTGGCGTGATAGTCCCTGGAATAGGTCCCGCTGAGTAAAGCTTAGAGGCAAAAGACACAATCTCGGACATATTTGGAAATCCCAGAGGCGGTTTCACATGTGCACCTGGAGCCCCGGTGAGGGCAGGGGACAGAGGAGGGAGCAAGCTGGACGCCGGGAACAGGAGGTGCTGTGGGCAGGGAGGGCGCGTTGACTTCTTCCGTCCTTCCCAGGCTCCAGTCACCAGCCCGGGCATCAGGCAGTTTCTGGTTACCTTGTTACCTCTTTCCTTAACTTTCTTCCCAGGGCAGCCTGCACTGGGTGCTAAACCTGTCCTTTGGATTCTTTTCCTCCCACTGGGTTCAAATGACCCATGTGGCTCCTGTTCTTGCCAGTTTCCTACGAGCCCCTCTTTGAGGCCACGTGTTTTGTTTTTGGTTGTTTTTTTTGTTTTTTTTTGTTTTTGGTTCCCCACTCATGGCCACCATCTAGAAATGTCTAAACCAAAATATATAATCCAAGGGTGGGGAAGGACATACCCAGACGTGGCTAGTGGTGTACATTTCTCCCCAGCGGCTCAAGCTGGACAATTTCTATACATTTCCAAAGCCGTGTCTCTGAGGATCATGCGACCTGTAGAGATTACCGGCTCCACCAGGCTGTGAACGGGTGTGATCCCGCAGCCCAGGGAGCCTGTATGGCGTTTCCCTGCAAGTTAGAAACACATGGGAGATCCAGCCCTGTGCCAGGGAGCACGGGCGGGCAAGCCGTGCACTAGCTGGATTTTCTCCCTAACATGCCTTATATTGGTTTATCTATTTTCTGCCAGTGCCATGTAACAAACTGTCCCAAAAGCCAGTTGCTTAAAACGGCAGCCACTTTCTACTCATGAGCCTGTGGGTCCCCTGGGCAGTTCTGCCCTGAGCTGGATGCAGTGGACTCACTCAAGCTTCTACGGTCACCAGTGAGTCCTAGGCTGCTGTGCTAACCCTGCCGAGCTCTCTCCCACATCTGGGGTCTTGGCTTACGCAGCTGGGCTGGTTCCACGTGGCCTCCCCTCCTCCAGCCCAATTGCCAAGATGGTTCACAGCAAAAGCACAGAATGCCCCTTGTGGCCTACGCGCAGAACGGGCACGCGATCCCTTCCACCCAGGTCTGCTGTCAGAGCAAGTGACAAAACCAGCCTGGGATCCACGGGAAGGGAAATACACTCCATTCTTGATGAGAGATGCTGTGAAGTTACGATGCAGAGAATTCAGGGGTGGGTGAGAATCAGGGCCGTTTTTCCAATCAATACACCAGAGGCCCCCTTGGCCAGGCACCTTGTGCAAGTCCCAGTCTCCGTAAACTCCTCAGTGTCCCAGTCCTGCCTGGACCCAGCCCGGCTCTGGCTGCCTGTCCCCACGTGTCCTCCAGGTTACACACTTCTCGCTCTCCCTCACTTGGTCACCCAGAGCAAGCTGACTCCTCTCCAGATACACTCAGTCCAGTGGGGAGCAGTGGTCTATCCTGCCAGGAAACCAATGTCCCTTCTTCTGGGGGAAGCTCCCTGTTCTTCCTCGGGGACATGATCTCTCCCCTACTTCCACGCCCTGGAGCGGTACCGACTGGGTAAGGATGGTCTTGTGATCCTGGCTGGGGGGCTCAGGGTCATTTTAAGACTCAAGCTAGAACGATTTGGAAAAGGAGGTGTCCTCTCTTTTGGATGAATTGCTGGGTGTACAGAAGGTGGAAGACTGGCGGGAGCTGCCCCGCCCGCCCCCTGGAGTGCGCCTGCCTGGGTGTGAAGCCAACACAGGAGGGCAGAACAGAGATCGCGCTGTACAGCCCTTTATCCCGGGTCCAGTCATGCCTGAGGCAGGTATCTGGGCTTGTCAGTTTCCAAGTCAATTTTTAAAATTTATTGTTACTATTGTTTTTGGTTTAGGCTGGTTTGAATGGGTTTCTGCCCCTTGCAATGCTAAGAGGCTGAGTAATACACCCACCAAGAGATGGTTGTAGATGTTCCGTCTTATAACATTCTCAGCAAACTCTCTTCATTCATAAATGCATTCGCCAATACCTTTTGACTGCCTCCTATGTGCCAGGAATAGTGCCGGGTGCAAACAGCTAATGGGTCAGCCTCTCTGAGTTTGGTTTCCTAGGAAGTTGCATTTCATGGGTTTTATAGTTGAGTCAGTACAAAGCCCTATATGTGAGCCCATATGTGCACCATATCCGCCCCCTCCCCAACTCCTATTTATCTCTCAGTAATGCTGACAAAATTCCATAGCCTATGACACACTGCCTTTCCTAATAACATCCATCAATGGTTACTAAGTAGTGTGCTCAATGTTTGTACACATTTCATTTCATTTTACTTCCACAACGACCCCCCAGGTGGGTTTTGTTATTTCCTTTTTACAAATAAAAAGTCTGAAGCTCAGGAAGGTTATGTGACTTGCTGGAACGAAAACTGGGGTCTGTCTAGATCCAAAGCCCATCCTCTGACTGGAAATACCTTCTTTTCGTTTGGCTGGACATCTTTTTCACGCGTTTTAAAATTTTAATCTTACTATTCCAAGGGCCGCAGATGCTGGCGACTTCAACATAAAGCCCTCCGCTCTTTTCCTACCACTTCCCGTTCCTGCTCAGACTACAAGAACAAAATGCCACAGGCTGAGTGGCTTAGAAAACAGGGATCTATGTTCTCCTTGTTCTGGAGGCTGGAAGTCCCAGGTCGACGCAGGGGCCGGCCTGGCTTTTCCGAGGCTGCTCCACGGCGTGCAGAGCGCCACCTTCAGGCTGGGCACTAACATGGCCTTTCCTCTGTGCGTGTGCGCGTCCCTGTGTCTCTTCTACTGAGGACACCCATCCTATTGGATTAGGGCCTCACCCATAGGACCTTGCCTAACCTTAATTACCACCTGAAAGACCTGGCCTCCAAATAGGTCACATTCTGAGATATGGGCAGTTAGGATTTCAACATATGAATTGAGGGGGGGGCACGCAATTCGGCCTATGCTTCCTTATCAGGTGCCAAGGGCACAATAGTCCTGGTTTCAAGGAGGCTGCGAAGGTCACTAGATTGAGCTGAGGCTTCCAAGAGAAGGGATCCTGTCCAGCAGGATTTTCTCACCTTCTCCATCTGCAAATGTCGGTGCCCCCGCCCTCCTGCTCATCCCCCGAGGGCCGGGCCTTGCCCTCCGCTCCAGGTCAGAGCATTCCTGCCTCCCCCCGCTCCCAGGCACCTCCATGCCGGCGACCACAGCGCACTCTCCAAGGCTCCCCCGTCCCCTGCAAACATTCCCCTGCCAGCGCAGCCCTCTGAGAGCAGTGAAGACCCTAGTGGCTGGTGCTCTTGAGGGCCCCATTTCTCAGGCTCTTGTCTACACCGGCTGCCTCTGTGTCCTCACCGTCCAATCCCCCTCTCAGCATATGGCAGCCTGGCTTTCTCTCCCGTCGTGCCCTGGAACCTGCTATTGCCTCTCACAGGAAGCTACAAGGAGGGCCTGTCGTCCTTATCTTAACTGACCTTTCTTAGAGTGGTGCTGGGCACTGTTTACCCTCCCTTGGCAAATTCTCACACACCCAGGCTTTAGTCACCAGGTGCCTGCTCAGCGATAACCCTGTCAGCCATTACCTTGATTTCCCACCGGCCCCGCTGTTTCTAGACCTCACACGCCGCACGCGCTCAACAGTGGCCCATTACACCAAGCCAAATAACATCAAGGTAGGCGGCTACCGAGTTGCCCGAGAGAATTACTGCCTCCTTTCTACAAAACAGTTTGGCCACCTGTGTCCAGGCCCTTGAAACCAGGGTTGCAAAGTAAAAGTCGACAGAGGCCAGATGGGCAATGCAAACATATGCTGTGGGTGGGGGTGAGGAAACAGTGACACAAGGACAAGGATGTCAGGTGACTGACACTCGAAGACAGGGAAGAGACAATAGGGAGGGCTGGGCATGGGGGAGCGGGAGGGTGGATGCCATCTGCAGGGGGACCCTCCCACCCGTCAGGCCATGGACTTCCACATGGGAGGGCACTCCCTGCAAAGCCTGATCCTCAGAACTTCTCAAAGGAAGCCAGACACCCGGAGTTGTATTTATTTTTAGAGAGAGGGGAAGGGAGGGAGAAAGAGGGAGAGAAACATCCAAGTGCCAGAGAAACATTCATTGGTCGCTCTAGCACATCCCCAACGTGGGGGGTCGGCGGGGGGGGGGGGGGAGGGTGGTACTCAGTCAGCAACCCAGGCAGGTGTCCTGACCAAGAATCAAACTGGTGACCTTTCAGTGTGCTGGACAGTGCCCATCCCATTGAGCCACACCAGCCAGGGCCAGATTTTTATTTTAAATGTCCTGATGAAATGTTGGCAACCAATTCAAAACTTAAAAAGAGATGACCAATTCTGAACCAGAGAAAACATTGCTGTGAGCCACGTGGAGCCCAGCTTGAGTTTGCAACCCCTGAAATAAAACATCTGCGTCATTTGATGCATTCATTCTACCCTAAACGGGGGTGTGGGGGACCCCCCAAAAAGGAACTTGATGCGTTTCCAGCGTTAGCAAGGGAGCTGTGCTCGGCTGTTGGCAGTTCTGGAGGGAAGGGTGCCGATGACCCTATTTTGAAGATGTCCTTCGTTTTAGGAAATCCACCCCGAAGGAGCCCTTTCAGGAAGGCAGGAGACACCCAGTGTTCTTGGGGGAACCTGTGAAGTCACCCTGAAACAAGTGCTATTCCGCAGACCGAGGGGTTCAGGGTTCTGTTTGTCAGCTTCATACCGTTGGTAACTCCTCTCTGTGATTTCTTCTCTCATCCCACAAAACTGTTCACTCCTCTACCTAATTTTGCACTCTTTCCCAAAGGAAGTCCCCAGAATGATAAAATCTTCAGACCCCCTCATAAGACGCATCCTTCCGGAGACCCCCAATACCGACCTTATCTTGAAAGCTGCCATCACAGATTAATTTTTATTTGTCTCTTACGTTTTCCCACACAGTAAGCCTGTAGAGCTCTTAAGATTAGTGGGAGGGAAAAAATCGCTCACAAGGGAGAGTCATTTCAAAAATTAAAGGAAATCGCTGGCACCCGAGGAGAAGCCGGAAACTCGGCAGGGGGAAGTTGGAGGGGAGTCGGGGTCCTCGGAGGGAGCCCGGGAGCGGGAGCTCCTCGCTCGGCCGCCGTTTGGGCGCGCCTCCTTTAAGGGGCGGGGCCGGGGCGGGGACAAGCGGCGGCCAGCTTTCCCAGGCTGCCCCGCGCGCGCGCCGGCAGTTTGGCCACGTCCCTGGCCACGTCGCGCCCGCTCTCGCCATCTTCGTCGCTTCCTCTTAGTGGCCGCCGCCTTCGCCTAAGCCGCCGAGCCCCGGGGCAGCCGCGCCGACCGCCGCCGCCGCCATGAACATCTTCCGGCTGACCGGGGACCTGTCCCACCTGGCGGCCATCGTCATCCTGCTGCTGAAGATCTGGAAGACGCGCTCCTGCGCCGGTGAGCGGCGGGCGACGGCCCGGAAAGGCTCGGGCGCGGGGCCGGGTTGTCTGGAGGACCTGCCGACCTCGGCCGCTCCACGGCCCTCAGGCCTGCGCTGGCCGACACGCCCCCTCGGCGGCGTGGCGGGCGGCGGGACCCAGGGGGCCTGCGACCCCTCTGGGTGGGCTCTCAGGCCGGGGCGAGGTGTCGCGGCCCTGGGCCCTGCTCCACACTTGGTCTGCTCCCCAGCTTGAGTCGTCGGGGTGCAGGAGGCGCCAACCCGACAGCTGGGAGCTCTGTTTTGCCTGAAAAGTTTGGATGGTGGGGCAGGATTGGGGCTCAGGCACGCACGCCAGCCGCCCCTGGCTTTCATGAGCGTCTCGGTGGGGGCCTGGGCGAGGGTCCGGAGGTGCGGGGACCCTGCGAATCAATGGGACGGGCGGGAGGAGGGTGCGACGGACCGCGGCAGGCTCGTCCTGACGTGGCAGCCAGGCCAGTGCGGTAGGTGGGGCGGGCATGGGGAGAGGTCACCTCGCTCCGAACCCTGCCGGTTCGAAGACTGGCCTTTAGGTTAGCGTGTCGGGTCAGGCCAGGCCTTAGAGTTCTGCGGGCTTCACTCCCAGCTCTCGAGTCCAGGATCACGCCTGCCGCGGGAGGGAGTGTGGGGAGGTCTCTCACGAACTTCTTGGGGACAGTTAATGCTGCTTTGAGAAACGCAGTAGTTTGTCAAGCCCCGAGCGCCTCCATCTAATGACGGGTTTTCTGAAGCCTGCGGCGGCCGCAGGACCCCGCGGAGGGCTCCTGTGGTCTCCTGTAATCCCTCACTCCACGTCACCAGTGAGTTGGCGACTCCCTCGCCGGGAGTACACGTTTCATGCCCGCAGTGCTGGGAGGCAGGGAGACGAGCCTTGTTGCTGTGGAGTTTTACATTTTATTAACCCTGTAATTTTCAGAATGGCGACTTCCTGAAACTTATAAAAAAATGCTTTCTTAAACTTGTGTTTGGTGCCATGGCTGCAGTGCAATAACTTGTGGTGAATTCAAGAACTTAGTTGTTGCCGAGGCCGTAAAAGATGGAGTCCTAAAGGACCTGGGTGGCAGAGAGTCCATTTACCTGATTGATTTCTAAAATTTCCCACATCTAAAGTCGGACCACGTCTTTGATCGCCGTCCTCAGGCCTCACCTCTCTCCCCGGAACATAGCCGAGGTCCAGGAAGCAAGCAAAAACAAAAAAGACCTTTGAGCAATCCAAATGGATGTTACAAAGTCCAGGGACTGAACGGTGGCTCGGCCTGGAAGGTGATCTCTCAATTTATACATAGTGAAGAGCCGTTGAGTTGTATGATTTCCAGTGACAGCAGAGTAATTGCAGCGGTTGTGAGAGCTGACACTAAGCGCCTGCGGTATACTAGGTAGTGAGCTAAGTGTCTTCCTTGGCTTATTCCATGTAGTCCTTAAAATAGCCTTATGAGGAGGGCGCCATTGTTCCCATTCTGCGGAGGAGGGGACTGAGGCTAAGGCAGGTGAGGACACTAGCGTGCAGCCAGGACTGGAACGGGGCAATCGGAAACTTGCAGTTAAGGATTTTGAAGAAATGTCTATTTTGTCCTAAGTAATTTCAGCTTAAACGTTTGATGCCAGACCAGTTGTTTAGGTCATTTTTGCTGTACTCAGAAAATGTTTTTCCCCCAGCTTTATTGAGATATAATTGAGACATAACATTGTAGTAGTTTTATGTATACAACCTAACGGTTTGGTATATGTGTATTTTGCAAAATAATTATCTCAATAAGTTTAGTTACCATCTGCCATCACCACAGGTAGGTAAATTTTTCTCCTTGTGATGAGAACTTTTAAGATCTGCTGTGTTAGCAACTTTCAAACATGCAGTACAATGTCCTTAAGTGCTGTCACCATGCTGTAGAGGACACCCCTGGGGCTTACTTATCTTACAACTGGAAATGTGTGCCTTTAGAACAACGTCGCCCATTTTGCCCACACACCCCTCCCCCACAGGAAGTGTTACTTTTAGCCTTTATTTTTGCTTCAAAATTTTTGGATGAGTTTCTTCATCTTCTTTCATGTGTTTCTCAGGACCCCTGCCTCTGTCAAGTCATGAAGATGAAGCATGATGTCTCCTAAATGTGTATCTGAACTAAGGTCTTGGGGAGAAGTTAGTGCAGCCCCAGATCGAAAATACCTAAAGAAAAAAATTTTTTTTTAAAAATCTTTGTTGTATTTTTCCCTCATTACTATTTAGTCCCCTTATACCCCCTCCTGCAATCACTACGGTGTTGTCCATGTCTGAGTTCTTTTTCCTTTTTGTTCGTTTTTAATACTGTTTTCATTTAGGAGATTTAGGAGCATTTAGGAAAATATAAAATACTTCAACCAAAGTAATTGGGAAGATAAACAGGTGAGTTACATTTGTGTGGGTTTGTCAGGTATTCCTAGAGTTAGCCCGCAGTTGTAGGGCTTTGTTAAAACTCTTTTCATAGTCAGACCTAAGGGCATTTTAGTTCTTATGCTTGAGGTTTCCTGGCCTTTTAAAAATCAAAATCACCAAGATTATTTATTCAGAATTAAATGCTAAATTTGACTAGCTGTTTTGTTTTTCCATCCTAAATTATAAAAGTTGTTTAGAGACTTTTCAGAGAGTAAGAATTTGATATGAGTTTCTCAAATAACTGGAACAGGAGACATGTACATCCAGGTTGTGTTTCTCACTTTGAAAGTGCTGGTATTGGGGTTCACTTTAGGAATTTGGCACCCGTTTTGAACACGCCTGCAGCTGCAGAACCGCAGGGCTTTCGTCTTGCAGGGTCAGGGGTGAGGCAGGCGGGTGAGGAGGCTGGGGGTCGCTTCCCTGACGTCCGAGTGAGCACAGCTGCGTTGCGAGACCAGTTTTAACGTGGGGGAGAGGAGGCGATCTTGGTTGGCATTGTCCTGTGTCTGTGTCTGCCATTGTCATTGCAGAAGGGCGCCCGAATGAAACGTGAGTTCCCATATTCCTGAACGGTCTTTGCAACGGGATCCGCAGTGAGCTCCAGCTGTCACTGTCCCTTCCCTAGACACCGCGCTGCGGGCCTCGGAGGAGCGGGGCTGGGTTTGTAGATGAAGAGCTTCTAGCTACGTTTTCTGTAGGCTGATAGTAATAGTGCTGTGTCTGTTATACTGAAATTCCTAGTGGAACCCGCCCTCTCCTAGTCCATGCCCCCCCCCCGCCACCCCCACCCCCCCGGCCCCGGCCCTCTGTAATTGCTTAGATTGCTGTTATGTAGATTGTAGACTTTTCATCCTACCACACAAGCCAAGATGGTACTGTGTCCCTGAATTCCTCATAATTGTACATTCTGTTTTTGAAGTAAATGGAAAACACCTAGTCGTTTGTTGTCATTGAGTATTTCAGGTAGCTTTTGCGTCACATTCCCAGCCTCCCTCTTTGTGGCAGTTGTCACCTCTGGATTTTGAGTGCCAGCCTCTTAAGTATTCAGTGCTCTCAGACACCCTTTGACCTCCCACTATGTGCAAGGCACTGGGGGCACAATACAGAGCAGGGGCTTGTAGGTGTCAAAGTTTCTGCTCTCAAGAAGGCTGCAGTTTAGTTGAAATAGTAAGCTATATATGCAAAGATCAAAAACAGGGTATTAAACCATGGAAGCAGTCAACCCTGTGACCGTGAAGTGGCAGAGAGCCCCGTGGACAGGCTCCCTGACGCCCCCATCGGCCGTGTGCGAGGCCTTTGCGAAGGAGGTTTACGACCTCGCGGCTGGACACAGACGCTGGCCTGAGTGTGCGTTCACGCCCGGGTCCTGGATGGGCCCCGTGGGCAGGGGAGGGAGCCAAGGTGGCACGCCCCCCACGTTCACTTACGCGGAACGTCGTCAAAGCTAAAGCGCAGGCTGAGACGTAATCTGCAGTACAGCTAAGTGACAAAGTGTTTGTACCCAAAAGATACTCCTACAGATGTAAAATAAAAAGCCTACTGGAAAAATGGACAAGGTTGGCATTTCACGGAAGGATGACGAAGGCCCGTGGAGCGTGAAAGGGCGCTGGCCTCGCTGGCGGCCAGGCCCCTGGACGGTGAAGCGGCGGGGTGCTGCGTGGGGCGGCGCTGCTGGCAGCGTCCCGTGTCAGCGGGGCGTGAAACGGAGAGTGTGCCGTCTGGTGTCGGTGCCTAAGAGAGTGGCACCGCCTGTCCAGGGGAGGTTTGACAGTGCGCCGCACTTAAAGTTACATACATCGTGTCCCAGCAGTCCAGGGGGTCTGAACAGCAGACACTGTGATGGGTATGAACAGACCACACAGAGTTATAAAGATGCCTGTTGTACCTAATAAGTACAAAACACTGTTTATGGATGCGGAGATGTTCGTACAGTGTTAAGAACACAAGGCGAGCAACCCCTGTGTCCATCCCTGGAGGAGTCACTCCACAGTCTGTGCGGCCACACTCTGGAGCACCACGCAGCCCTTGGAAAGGATGAGCCAGGAAAGGGGCTTCCGACGGCCTAGGAAGGCTGCACTTATATACAGGTGGGAGAGTGTTGGAGGTCTGTTTGCCTGTTGTTCCATATATTTTAGCCCAGTTGGAGTTTTTAATAAAATAGCATGGAATACTCTAGAGTGAGTGTTCTTGAGAGCTGGTAGCCTTAGCATGCTTTAGTCTTTCCTGCTCCTACCCTTCTGTCTTCAGCTGGGATCCCTGCCTTCCATGAAGACAAGACAGTTTTTCTGTTTTAAAGGGAAAAGCTGCTACTTGCTAACCAGGATCCCGGGCCGGAAAGAACAAGGTGGCCCTGTTAAGCGCCCTCAGATGCCGGCGTGGCAGTTCCTGCAGGGGTCCTGCCCATGGGACAAGCTCCAGGCCACACGCTGCCTGTCCCCTGCCCCACGCTGTGCTCGGGGGCTCTCCTGCCCTCGGCGGGCAGCAAATTAGGGCAGAGCCCAGAGCCCGTTACCTAGTGACAGTCACAGAGACACAGAATGGCTTAGAAACTCTTTGGAAGTATTATCCCAAAATACCACAAGAGGAGTATTTATTTACTCCATGACATGAAAATAAAATGAATTCCATTTTCTTTTGTCCATTTGTTCATTCAGCAGATATTTCCTTCACCCTGCTGTGTGTCAGGCCCAGCGCTCGGCACAGATAACACCAAATGGAATAGGCGCTCGGCACAGATAACACCAAATGGAATAGGCGCACGCCGGCCTTTGGAGAGCTCCGTGTCTAGTGGGGGAGGGGAGGCAGCAGCTCGGCCGTAAGTGCTGTCCTAGGAGCTGGGCAGCAGCTGGCAGGAAGCAGCCCCCGCTAGGAATAAACAGCACTGAGGGGCGGGTCTTCATAGCTGACTCCGAGGAAGTGATGTGTGAGTCGGGTCGCCAAGGGGAGTGGCAAGCAAAGGGGAGTGGCAAACGCGACCTGATAGTTCCTGATCTTTAGTATAGGAATGCAGGAAATGAGGACAAGATGTCAGATCTCCCTGGCTTTCAAAGTTCCATTGGAATAAACCCTTTGCACAAAGTTTGCCCATATGTATCCTATGATTTATTTATTTATTTATTTATTTTTTAGTTAAAGCATTGGAAAGAACCAAATAGGAAGTTAACTGAAAATTCTCAAGGCTCCGACAAACATCAAATGTGAACCACTTGCTCCCTGTTCTCCCCCCTCCCCATCCTGTCTTCTTTCTCGTGTTTTCTGTGTCAGCCTCAGCCTCATTGGTTCCCCTTTGTAACAGGGTTCCTTTGTAGGAAGGTACAGTCCTTCATGCTGGGAGAAAAAGCAAAAGAGCAGCGCCCTGTCTGCATCTCCCCCCTTAGCCCTCGAGGTCGGTTATGCTGATGGATCCGGATTCGGTTTCTACTTAAGTGTTTTGTGAATAGACTAGAACTGCAAGTATTCAGGCATGGAAAGTAACATCCTTAGATCCAGGCATTTAGTTTCAACAAGCTGCAAAATTGTTCTGTAAAATATATTTTTTTTAATGTGGGTTTTACATTCTGTAGATGTGCTGCTAATAATTTGGGGGCAGTGACATAGCTGCTAAATCCGCGCTTAAATAAGCCCAACAGTGCGAGGTTCGCAGCGCAGGCGAGGCTGGGCAGGTTCCGACCCCTGACGAGGCTCGGTTTCCTTGGTCGGTCACTCAGTCTCCAGCGCCTGACCCCTTAGCGCTCGTCCTTCGTCACAACTGTTCGGCCAGGTACAGAGCTCGGAGGGGCCCAGGGCGCGCTGCGCAGCCCCGCCGCCCCAGTGAGCCCAGCCGTGCCGCAGCGGGGCTCTGGGGCTGGGCTGCTGGTTGGCAGTGGGAGCAGTTTCAGGGCGATTAAAAAAAAAGATGGCTGCTTTTGGAAACTGGCTGTGTGAGGATGAGGTCGGTTTTGTGATGAATCTTAAGAGGTGGAATTTTTCAGTGTCTTCACGTGTCCAAGTCAATGTTCCCGTTGCAAAAGCTGCCAGTTTGGAGGCCACACCAGGGGGCTGGCGCCTGGACCCTCCCTGAAGCAGCGTCTTCCTCCCTCAGCGTTTGAGTCCCGCTCCACCCACGGGAGCCCTGTCGCCGGGAGCTGCTGTTTCCTAGTGGAAAGAGAGGCGCTAGAGGTGACAGGTTACAACACTAAATAATGGCAGAATTTTTTACCTAAAGTGACATATTTGAGAAGTAGGTGTTTTTTTGAACAATGTGCATCCTGGTATGTTGGCTCTGGCATAATTAAGTCGCCCCTGCGGTCACCCCATCATGTTAAGACAAAAGTTGTTAGGACCTCCCTCGAGGAGCATGTGCAAGAATGTTAAGGGAAAGAAAACTGAAGCGCATGTGCAGAGTCATCCCGGGCGGCCGCCATTGACCCTGGGCCCCCCTTCCACACCTGCTGCCGGCGCAGTGTTGTCTGCGGGGGTCAGAGCTCTGCCTGGCCTTTCTAATGCTTTCCTTTTGTTTCTTTAGGTATTTCCGGGAAAAGCCAGCTTCTGTTTGCACTGGTGTTCACAACTCGTTACCTGGATCTTTTTACTTCATTTATTTCATTATATAACACGTCTATGAAGGTGGGTATGGCGTCCAGCGGAATGTATCTCATGCGTAAGTCACAGACCTGTGGAACTTATCATTGAGCATATTTTTTCCATTGAAGAGCAATGCCTGTTTAATTAAATGCTTTGCACTTAGAAATGTTTTCATCTTAAGCTTCTTGTGTATGATAAACTTCTAACGCTCTTGACAACTCTATGAGAAGGCGGGGTAACTGCTAAGTTTTCAGGCGGTGGGGGCGGTGGCCTCCCAGCTCGGAATGAGCGGCAGAGGCCAGGCTCCTTGCCCCGCACCTCGTTGCGTGCTGCGGGGCGGTGTGGGGCGCCCGCCGCTTTTCTTCTCTTTGCACTAAGTCCTCGTTTCTTAAGCTTCTGCTCTGCGTGCCATCTTTATTGCTTTGCCAAGCTTAAATAACATCTGTGCCATAACCTACTGAATATGTGTTTTCAACCTTTTAATTTGTCCTCGGCGTTGGTATCCCTGGCACCTTTGGTGTTCATCTGTTTTTCCTAACCCACGTTCAGACCAGCATGTAACTGTTAAAATACAGGGTGTCCGCATACACCTGCCACCCTGTGTAGCACTTGGCGGCGCACACTCCGCACCTGGAGAAGCCTCAGCTCTGTCACATGGAATGGAACACCCGCGGGGGCGGGCACCTCCCAGCGCCCAGGCGGGTGGGCAGCGAGCAGAGGGCCGGGGCTGGTGGGGGGCAGCAGCTGCCCCGCTGCTGCAGGAGCGGCTGCGGCTCGTGGTAGGAGCTGTGACGGAGAGTGGCGGCTCTCAGGGTGCACCCGGGAGCCCGGTCCTCATCCGGTCATTCTTCACATGCTTAGTGGGCACCTGCGCCGGGCACCGTCGTGGGCCTGCGGTTATTGGCACAACCGAGGAAGAAACGTGGAAGCTGCGGCCTATTGGTGTGTTATTTAAAACTACTCTCCAGCACTTAGTGCCCAAAGCATTTTCGTCAGCGCAGGTCGAAGTGGACAGAGCGATCCTTGAGTCTGCTGACTTCACCAAAAAGCAGATTGGAGATGCTTGTAATCATCACATTCTTCAGTACTAAGTGATGGGAGCCTCGTCATCAGGAAGTCAGCTTACTTCCCAATGCCCGCGCCCCTGCTTGTCCAGGCAGGTTCAGCCTGCAGGAGCTGGACGTGTGTGAGCGAGAGACCCCCTCCCCCTGCCGCCGCCCCTGCCCCCAAGGTAGCAGCTTTCAGACTGTGCCTTCTGCTGGGTTCTGGTTTCCAAGCACACGCTAGAAATCGGAGGCATGCAAGTCAGGTTTTATGTGCTCATAGCTTTTTACTTTGAACGCCAAGTCCTGGGGCGAGGAAAGGGGCTTCTGTCACCAGTGCTGCTTCAGTTTCGTGGACGTCACATGGGCGGGCCACGGGCTGCGTGCCAAGGAGGCAACCCTGGCTGCCGTGCGCCTCAGCCACCGTGGGGGGTCTGTGTGCATTGATTTTGTATGTTATTTTATGTATTTTTAAAATATTTATTTGTCAAGAAAGGGACAGAGAAAGGGAAAGAAACATCAATGTGTGGTTGCCTCTCGACTGCCCCCAACTGGGGATCTGGCCCACAACCCAGGCCTGTGCCCTGACTGAGAATTGAACCAGCGACCCTTTGGTTTGCAGGCCAGTGCTCAGTTCACTGAGCCACAGCAGCCAGGGCTGATTTCGTATCTTATTTTATTCATGTGCATGTATACATATATTTGTGTGTGGAGAGAACTCTAACAGTATGAGATAGTAATCTTGATTTTTTTTTTGGTACTTCTTTGGCATATGCATGGGTATGACCAACAGTTTTAATACCTTATTGATTATTGCAAATATAACTCATAAGGTGCCAGGGACAGTTTGGTGTCTCTTGTTTGTTTTGAAGCGTGTGAAGGCTTGGCGATCGCTTTCATTGTCCTGGGTCGTTGGCCCATGCGCTGCCAGCTAAGTGTTGCGGGGCGCTTTTCCCAAGAAGCCGTATGAGCAGGGCAGCTGGCATCCCAGTCGTCTGTATTCACGGGCTGAACTTGCTCTTGGGTTCCTGGGCCGAAAATTCTACAGTCTGAAAATTAGTGTAATTTCAGCAGTCAGACTCCTCCTTGGGGCCAGATGAATCTATGGCGTGTGGCCTCTTGGATGGGCACGGGCACACGGGGCCATTTCAAGGCCCTGGCGGCTACGCTGCTGTGCAGCCGGAGCGGCCCCTGCCGAGGGCGGCCGCGGTGCACGGGCGGCCGTGCGCTTTCGGGTTCGCTCTTGCTGAGTTCCTGCGCAGGAGCTCCCGGCCGCTGTCTGCATGTGCAGTGGTAAAGCAACGTGATCGTTGTGAAAACCATCGCGGGGAGGGTTAACAGGAATTACATTATTTTATCTTAAAAAGGTCTAAAAAACATCATGATGCCGGGAGTGAGTACCTAGGTTTTGAACTGCATTGAGCTTTGTATTCATTTTTTTTCCCCTTAAGCTACATTCTGATCATTTAAAATGGGATTAAAAATCCATCCTTTGACAGTTTCTTATCAAAATACAAGTACATTTAAGATATCCAGGAATCCCACCCCTAGGTATTTACCCCAGAGAAATGAAAAATCACACAAAAGCCTGTACCCAGATGTTTGTAGCAGCACCTGTCCTCCAAGCTGGAAACAGCCCCGTCCTTACCTGGTGAGCAGACGAGTGGACGGGCAGCCTGCACCGCCGCTGGATGCACTGCTCGCACGGAAAAGCGGCCGCTGGTTGCAGTCGTACACCAGCCATGTGGTTGGAGCTCAGATGCATGACACTAACTGAAAGAAGCTGGTCTTAAAGTCGGCCTGTTGAATGATTCCATTTAGGCAGCATTCTAGAAAAGTCAAAACTACAGAAGCCAAGGACAGGTCAGGCTGGCCAGAGGCTGGGCCAGGGGGCACGGCCTGACCACAGAGGGGTAGCAGGAGGGAGCTCTTTCTGGGGCGGAGGGTGACCTGGCTCTTGATTGCGGTGGTGGCTGCATGGCCCACACAGCGACAGGCCCTCCCAAAAGTGAATTTACCGTACTTAAACTTTAAAATTAAAAAGCACACGTATGGATGCTGTAGAAAGCCAAGGGAGTGGGAAGCATTGTAAGGTGTTGGTGACCTGGTGGCTGTCTCTTGCTCGTAGCTTATCTACATCGCCTGCTCCTACGCCACAGTGTACCTGATCTACATGAAGTTCAAGGCGACGTACGACGGCAACCACGACACCTTCCGAGTGGAGTTTCTGGTAGTCCCTGTGGGAGGCCTCTCGTTCCTGGTCAATCACGACTTCTCTCCTCTCGAGGTTAGTAAAGTGGTTATTTAGTGGACACGTCCAGTTCCCTAGGGAAACAGACCAGTTTGCAGATAATGTGGGGTTGGTGTGTTTTTTTGTTTGTTCAGTTTGGCAAGCTTCTGGTGCAACACAGACCGTTTGGTATAAATCCGTCGTGGACCAAAATTATGTCCTTAGGTGTTTGGGTGTCCACCCGACAGGTTATTGCCTGACTCCTCTGGAATATAAACCTGGCTTCTGTGGAACCAAACAGGGCGCCCTGCCTGTATGAGGGTTTGATGAGCATGTTCTCTCCCCTCTATCCCAGCTCTGTTTCCCCTTCGCGACGGGCGTCGCACATTGACACTGCATCTGTGGTCCCCTGAGCAGCGCTGCTGCTGTGCGTCTCACCTTTAGGAAATGCGGTTTGCGTGGCGCCCTGGCACTGGGCAGGGCACTGCTGCCCCTCGGTGCGGGCCCTTCCCCCCGCACACTGGGGTTCGGCTCCTGCGCTGCCCTCGTCCCCTGGTGGGTGCGGTGAGTGCCGGGCTTTTAAAGCGCTCCCAGGGCTACGCGCGGGTCCTTCTGTCGTCAGCGTGCACCAAGTACCATATTGGACACAGTTTGTGTAATTACAACTCTGATCTCTTACTCCTTTGATTTAACCCCATCAAGCTTAAAGAATAAGAAAAATTGGCTATTTGGACAGTCTGGCAAGAGGAGCCACTGGTGAGGAAAGTTAGCAGGGAGGGAGTGGACGGAGCCTGGTTGTGTGTGGCAGAAAGCAGGGCTGACTCGGGACCCTGGATCCAGGCTGGGGCACGCCTTCCCGGGCAGCATCACCCATGAAGGTGCCCAGAGTCACACGGAGAGGGTGCCGGGGTGGGGAGACAGGCAGTGAGCTTTCGAAGGGGCAGAAGGGCCCAGGTGACCCTGCTCGTCGGTGGGAGTGTCCGTGCCTCTGAGACGCAGCCTCGGCCTCCGTGACTCGTGAGGTTGCTCAGCTGCCCGGCCGCCCACCCCCTGTGCTGCCCGATGGTGAGGCAAGCATGTTCCCTGTGGCCCACGTGGGCCCCGGGTGCTGAGCAAAGCCCATGCTGCCCCCCCAGATTCTGTGGACCTTCTCCATCTACCTGGAGTCGGTGGCCATCCTGCCGCAGCTCTTCCTGATCAGCAAGACCGGGGAGGCGGAGACCATCACCACGCACTACCTGTTTTTCCTGGGCCTCTACCGCGCGCTCTACCTCGTCAACTGGGTCTGGCGCTTCTACTTTGAGGGCTTCTTTGACCTCATTGCTGTGGTGGCCGGCGTGGTCCAGACCATCCTCTACTGCGACTTCTTCTACTTGTACATCACAAAAGGTACGTGGCCACCTGCGTTGTTCCCGCAGGCCGCACGCTTTCAGGCGCCCCGAGGCCCGCGTGCCTGCTCCGGCTCCCGCTTCATGGAGCAGCACTGGCTGCGGAAAAGCATGTCAGCGACTGTCACATTCCGTTCCGGGTCAGGTTCTTGTCTTGTCTTTTGCTGTAGCTGTATAGTTTTTTGCAATGGCATTGCTTTCATTGTAAAAAATCCAGTTAGAACTAATAATTCTGAAAACAATCACCTGAAATCCTACCACTCAGAGATCATTGTTAATGTTTCAGTACATGTAATTCCAGATCTCTAAGCATATAAACAGATACATGATTAAACTACTTGTAATCTGTTTTTTCCCCCACTATAGTTTTTCATGTCAGTCAATAGAAATCTCCATGATTTTCAATAGCCATAGTATTTCATTGCATGTATCACCATAGTACATGAACTGAGCCCTTATTCATGGATATTCAGGCTGTTACTGCTGTTCTGCTGTTCTGCTGCAATTAAGATGCAGTGCCTCTGTCATTGTTCTTGTATACATACATTTTTGCATTTATGTGAATGTAGGACATGTGAACTTCACAAAACTCTGGTGAAAGCTACAGTCCTTGCTCAGGAAAGAATGCATCTTTATGCATATGCACTCAAATTTATGCTTATAGTTTTACGGGATTCAGGAGCCCCTGAAACCCAACTATAGACCCCGGGCTAAGAACCATTGTTATTGCAGTAAAATTCCTAATGGTGGACTTGCTGGTAGCAGGGCATAAGTATTTTACCTCTTTTTTAATATGCAAATTTTATAGACCTCTGTGTATAGTGAGTTACATTTTAATATGTATTGATTAGGGAAGAAAGTCATGATAACAGAAAGCTGCCACGAACTTAGCAACAGTTTCAGTCAAGTTGCATTTCTTAACTACAATTGCTATGGCATCCAGGTACACGAGGAAAGTTCCAGTATATGTGTGCCTGACAGTTCCGTAGCTGGGGGGGGGGCTTGGTTTACCGACAGCCAAACGCAATCCCTTTGGTTGCCAACAGGGTCTTTCCTTGCCCCTCCCCCTGCGGGGTGCCGGGTGTGGCAGACCTCTGCGGGCGGGAAGAGGGGGGCCGTGCGCTTGTCCATGCGCTGATCACTTGTTTCCGCCTCCTCTCTCTCACATTCTAGTGCTCAAGGGGAAGAAGCTCAGCCTGCCAGCGTAAGTGCCAAAGACCGTCCCCGGCGTCCGTCCTTCCGGGTGCTCGGACAGACTTCTTACCGCAGCAAAGGCACGAGATGCTTGACACGGAAAATCAGAAACTTAACTCTTTTGTTGCAGATAGTCATCAGGGGCTCTGTAAGAACCCAGAGGAAAAGAACCAGAAGGTTTCTGTTTAATGCATCTTGCCTTATCTTTTTTTATTACTATGTACAAAGATTTTTTTACACAAAGAAACTTAATGCTGTATTAATAAATTCAGTGTGTAGCTTCAATTGGGGTAGTTCTAAAAGTGACAGTTTTGTGAGAATTGTGCAAACTTCTTTTTTTTTAAATTCTTTGAAATTGTCGAAATGTCTGCAATGAAATTGTACTCCTTGACAGTTGGTAGATTATATATTCTTCCATCTATCAAACTTGCATTCCACTATATTTATTTTCCTTTGCCAAAAGAGGAGTCATATTTGTTTGAAATCTGAAACACTACGGTGAATTTGGTATACCTGTTCAAATTTCTTCCTGCCAAATGTGGAAATCCTTCCCTTGGACATCACAACACTACATTTAAGGCTGGTGAGGAAAACATGCAAGTCTTATGGTTTTCATTACCAAAAATTTTAAGATTCTGAATGTAGACAAAGTCTCGTTTGGGAGTCGCCAAAGGTGCCTGCCTGCCCGTCCTCCTGCCCTGCTACCAAGCATCCCGCGGGGACTGCCCCAGGGATCGAAGCACTGGCCCGGCCGGTGGGCCGCGGCCCTGGCTATTGCCGCGTCACGTGGGACGCAGGGGGCGTTAATGGCTGTTTTGGATCCGGGACTCTGCTCCTCCGAGGACTGGACACAGTGGCCCCATCACGTAGTTCACAGCTCTGCTCGATGACCGCAGCCACGTCCGGGCTCAGATCCAACCGGTTTTTGAAGTCACTCTCGGGTAGGAAAATGATTTACATATTTTTAAATTGGCAGCACCAATCACCATTCCTTATATTCTTACTTTTTTTTTTCCTGAGCTCTTGCATGATTTATCTTGTGTTACCACCTTAATAAACGTTTTATTAAACATAGAATAAATTGTCTCTTTTTCATGAATTAGGCTTTTGGAACATCCTGTGTCAGGATGATTTTTTTTGTTTTGTTTTTCATTTGGCAACCAAAGCTCTATAAGGGGCTGAAAACAATTATTGTCCACTTAATATCTAAAGCTTCCTGTATTTTGTGGAAAAGTTGGTATTTTTCCTTCCAATTTTGCCATTAGGTTGATTTGCTACATTTTTTGATTTATGCAAAAGCACACGAATGCACCAGAACTGTTGAAGTGGTGAATGCTAGCAGTGCTCACCGCCAGAGGGGGTAGCAGGCTTACCTGCCGCATTACAGTAGGCAGCTGGGTGGGCTTTCGCTTTCTCCAGCGGGTCTCTGAACAAGCTGGCTTCGCGGCTGCACGGGTTAACCTCCTGGCTTTCCTCTCTGGTTCTGCTTCCCCCTCGCCTCAGGGTTTCCCTTTTGTGTATCAGTATCTCTTTCCAGCATCCTCGTCTTGGTGTAGTTTCTGCTTCCCTCCTCCTGGAAGATTCTGAGAGCCTGGAGGAAGGGAGGAAAGCCCCTCATAAGAGGCCCAGACCGCCCGCTGCCCACCCCGGGGCTGGGGCGGGGGCTCTCGCGGGTTTTTGTGCTTGTGGTTCGGGCGGCAGCAGGGTTCGTTCACGGGACAGCACGGCGCGGGGAACTCGGACCCGGGACCCCGGCACGCCGCCTGGTTTCGGAAGTGTCTGCCTTCGCGGGGCCTTCTGCCCAAGTGAAAATAAAACTGGCTGAGATGTCACCGCCACGCCGTGCCAGCCAGGGTGACATTGTAATAGGCTGCCCGGCCAGAGTGCAGGACTTGGCTGCGCCCTCGCCCGCGTCGGAAACAAAGGCCTGGCACGCGCGCCTAGCAACGAAGCCCCGTTTCAGAGGAACGCTTGCTCCCTGAATAAAGGTGGTCAGGTAATTCATATCTTTTATTGAGCTGTTTTATTTGTGTGGATTTTTTAAAATGTAAGCACAAAGGGAAATAAAGCAAAGTTAACACATTGCCTGCTAGTGACACCTGAAACGCCACTCGCTGTGGCTGCTGACAAACACTGGCCGGTTCCCTGCCCAGCTTAGAATGGCATTTCCTGCTTTTTTACAGTCAGGTCGAAAGAGGAGAAAGAGGAGAAAGAGGAGGTGGGGGGTGGGGAAGTGCAGGTGGAAGGCCTTGCAAGAAGATCAGCCTTTCCAACGCCCCCGCCAGGTTGGACAGCTGCCTGGAAGAGGCCAAGCAATGGTTTCGTTTCAGCAGAAAGTGATTTGTGGAGCCCTGAGTAGAAGCACCAGCTTGGGGGTCAGCCTTGCGTGGAGAGCTGTGGCCCCCCCACACTCCGGCTCGGTGACCCCGGGCTTGCTGTGTGCCCCATCCCCCATTAGATGCAGAGGCTCCTGCCCCCGGGATCCTGTGAGGTGTAAATGAGCCCGTGTGCCTGACGCCTGGGACCCGGCTTGGGGCCCGTGAAGTGCTCAGCACCAAGGGGACCTCCACTTCCCCTCCTACTGCGCTTAGTTTGGGACAGCTGCCTCAGAGGCTGGTGGGGACCAATTCTGGCCGGTCTGATGGCACGGGTCAGCTTTGCTCTTGTTGGGAGAGCAATACCCTATAGAAATGCATCAGGTGCCTTCCCAAACAACCCATCCCGATGAAGTCTGAGGAGGGCCGATTGCACGGGCTCCAGGTGGGGTTTGTCAGTGTGCCTCGCCCTCTAGTGGCTAAGCATGGAATTTCCAAGGAACTCGCGCTCTGCTCAGTTCCGTCCTTGCCTCAACCCCCGCCGCCCCCCAAAACTGACCTGGGTTAGCCTTTGCAGCACAGTCTCTGTGGTCTTAGAAGATGCTGTGGGTGTTTCTCCTGCATCTCTGAAACAATCCCCTCTTATCCCTTCCATTTTAAAGTACACTGAAGCATAACATGGCACTACTTTTCAACAATGACCAGGGTACTTTTTTTTTTATTATACTAGAATACTCCAGATCTCTACTCCTGGCTTCACTTTGGGCACTTCATAGGTGAACACTACACTACGCTTTACTCCACTGCCGAAACAATGGAAATACAGAACTACCGGTGTTTACTACTTACAAAGTTTCTAGGAAAATTAATTGTTCTGTAACAGGGAAACTGGTGTGCCCTGAAACCAAGAGAGCAACTTGTTAAAGTTCTGAAAACTGAAGATCTCAGGACTGTAAAGATGAAGAATGCTTAGGAACGCAGCGATCCCACGCCTAGCTAGAACTGCCCACCTCTGACTGGCCTGAACAAACCATAGCAGAAACCTCAAGTGCAAGGGTATTCCCTGTACCGGGGCACAGAAATTTACTCAAAGAAAATCAAGTCCTAAAGGGAGACATAGAGAAGGAGATGAATCAAGCGATTTGGAAAAATGAAATAGTAAAGGTCAGTTTTTCCAAGTGAATATGAAGGTGAAATGCCAGAAAGGTCCCTGAAGAATACTTACTAGCATTTGCAAATAAATAGCGATATTAACCCAAAACAACAGCAGAGAAGGATACCTAAGACTCCCCCACCTAAAAAAAAAAAAATAAGACGGAGCAAACACGGCAGGATGTTATGTCTTGTTAAACCTGGATGGCGGGGCCTCAGGTGTCCCACGTCTCTGAAAATTTTTATCATTAAAGAAAGTCATGGCAAGTGGTTCACCTTTTCAAGAGCTACGCTTTGACTTGGATTTTCATTTTGGAAAAAAAAAATATTTTAAAAATAGATCTTTTGTATACATCTATTTTAAAATAGCCATTTTTGATAGCAGGAAATTGAAATCCGGTGTTTAAGGGAATCACATGCTTTGTATGAGATACCCGCATGATGAAGTGTTTTAAAATGGGCCTAATTCAACTAATGGATTGATATTACATGGAAGGGGCAGAATACACTTGCACTGATTAGATCTATACAAAATATATTATTTTTTAAACATGGATACCACCTCAAATATAGTTCTGTGGGTGGTCACGATATAATATTTTCACACTACCTACCGTACCAACAAAAGTTTATATTGAAAAGTTATCTTACTATTTAACCTTACAAATCTGTTTTCAAAAGGGAATGATTACATTTAAGATTATGTGCGACCACAGGCCTACTCTAACTTCTGAATCACCCCCTCACCTTAATTCCTTCTTTCCTCCAGGACTCATTTTAGTATCTTCAGGGATATCTTCCCTGACCTCTCATTACCTAGTCAAGTGCCTAGTAAGTATTAATTTTATAAATTTTATTTTTTAAAAAGATTTATTTATTTATGTATTTTTAGAGAAGAGAAACATTAACGTTTGGTTGCCTCTCCAGCGCCCCCTACTGGGGACCTGGCCTGCAATCCAGCCATATACCCTGACTGGGAATTGAACCAGCGACCCCTTGCTTTGCAGGCTGGCACTCAATCCACTGAGTCACACCAGCCAGGGCAAATACTAATTTTATGAATGGATGAGTGGCTCCATCCTATAAAAATCTAACTTCGCTATTTACAATTCCTTGTATCATTTCGACAACCATCAATACAATTTCAATATTATTATTTTTAACCCTGAAATTTTGCCCTTTAGAAGACCCCTGAACGAACTTCAGACTTGGAAAATCTTGACATTTCATGAATTTTGTTCATTCATCAACTATTTAATGTATTCCATTGCTTGCGCAGCAGTGAACAAGATGGGCAGGGTGCCTAGCTCCCACTTACACGGGAAGGTGGGAGGGGAGAGATAATAGGCGCGATAACTGCCAGGGAGAGGTTAAGTGCTATGAAGAAATCTGAAGTGGGGAAAGGGAATGGGAACCGATGGGTGTGCCGTTTTAGATAAGGTGGCCAGGGGAGGCCTGTTAAGAGGCAGTGACACTTGAGCTGAGGCCTGAATGAAGTGAGACACAGCGAAATACAGCAGGCAGGAGCATCTCTGGCAGAGGAAACAGAAAATGTAAAGGCCCAGGGCGAGAATGAGTTTTAGGGAGGAACAGAAGGCGGCAGGCAGTGGGGTGACGGAAGGAGAGAGTACTAACCCTAACTCGGGGAGATGGATAAACACTCCTTTACGGACTTGCGACGTGTGACGACCTGGGAAGGCCTTTGCGGGGGGATTGGAGTCTAGTATTTTACACACAAAGTGCAAAGATCCAAGCGGAGGATGGGCTTGGTCTGACGGTGCAACGAAGTCACCCGGGCTGCTGGAGGGGAAAGGCACAGCAGAAGGAAACGGAGCAGTGGGAGATGAGGCCGGGCACGAGACGAAGGGGGCTCGGGCCAGGTAGGAGAGTGGAGGCGCCGAAACGTGGGCAGGACCTAAGGCACTGAGCGACGGCCTGCTCGGGAGGGAGGCGAGCAGAGCAGGCTATTCCCCACCCCGTAGCCCCAACGTGCCCAGTGATTTCAGGCCCTGAACTCCAGAAGGGTCCCCCGTTCCTTTCTCCGGACCGTGGGATGCACAGAGGACGCAACTGGGATGCGCCCCAGGTCCGCATTAACAGCCGTGTGACTCTTGGCTGACTAGTCCCTCCGGGCCAGATGAGTCTCCATCTAGAAAACGTACCACAAGCAGAACGGACTTCACGCCCCAGCACAACTGCGAGGAAAGCGGCCAGAGCCTTCCGGGTCAGCGCACCTGCACAGGCGCAGAGGGTCCCGCAGCGCGCGCCCGGCCTGGCGTCGGCGTGCGCGTGCGCCTGGCTCCCTGCTCGCGTGCGCATGCGCCGAGCCGCAGGCAGTTTGCTCCTGGAGCCGGGACGGCCCCAGACGCTCAGTGGCGGCGGCGGCGGCGGAGGCGGTGATCGCGCGCAGAGGCTGTCCCGAAGCCGGGCGGTGGGGCCTTCACCATGCCGGGGATGGTGCTCTTCGGCCGGCGCTGGGCCATCGCCAGCGACGACTTGGTCTTCCCGGGGTTGTTCGAGCTATTCCTGCGTGTGCTTTGGTGAGCACATCGGGCTTTAAGTGCAATCGGGCGTCCCGGGCCGAGGAGGGGGCAGGCGGTGGGGGACATGGTGGCGAGCTTCCCGAGAGCAATGACAGTCGTCAGGTGAATGCAGTGTCCAGAGTTTGCCTTGCGTTCTCTTATCTAGTTCTCGCCACCTCCCGAGGAGGCAGGTGGCAATGCGGTTACTCTTCCCATTTTACAGCCTGCAAAACTGAGGTCCAGAGCAGGTGGGCCCGCGGCTGGGACGCACGCGCTGCGGGGCACGAGCAGCCCTCCCAGGTGCCCGCGTGCGGGCAGTCTTAGCCCTGGGAGTCGCCGGGACTTCCTTGCATCCTGAAAGCCAGGGCGTGCGGATCTGCTTCCTCCACCCAGGAGCAAGCACCTGCACCCTTCCTGCGCCCTGCGCGGGGACAACCAGCATCTCTCACCTGCGAAAAGAAAGATGGGGAATGGCGCCTTTCAGAGCCGTTTTTCAGCCGGGTGTGCCTCTGAATTCCTCGAGAAGCAGACAGGCTTGGCGTATACGCTCTTATTTTTCAAAGTGTGAAATTGTAGGAATTGGGGCCCCGGGGTCTGTTATCAGAGGGCCTGAACAAGGAGCAATAATGCTGTTGTTACAGTCGATTCTCCACGGGAAAGAAAGAAAAACACGAAATGTTAGGAGCTGCTGCACAGTGGTTTCATAGTTTTTGGAGCTAAGTCTTTGCAGGTCACTTCCCATTATTTCTAGATACACGGTCGTGCTCTCGCAGAACTGACAAAAGCATAAAAAGTTACGGAGTCCCTTTCCACTTGGACTGGAATCCTTGGCCTGTACTTGAATCCTTAATACCGCGTGCTTGCTGGGCGGCTGAGCCGTCTGCTGAAATACGCCAGCGGCAGGCCCACTGCTTTGGCGTTATTTGGCACTGCCTTTCATCATTATGCACTGAGTTACAAAACATATTTATGAATGGACAGTAGCCGTCCTTTCAAGTTTCTCAGTGTGCGCAATAAAACATCGTCGCATAACTTGCTTCCCATCTACTCGGGAGATTACAATGCGTGTCTGTCCTTTTTTGTTAATCCACAGAAGTAAAAGTCGAGAATAATTTAGCAAGGATCCAGCGTGTTGCTTTAGCAGTTGTGTACTTCTGCGTCACCCGGGCCGCGTGCAGCAGCCCGAACTGCGTCTGCTTTCTTAGGGCTGTAAACGCCCTTCAGCAGGTACAGGGTCAGAACAGTTATGTAACGTGGGAAGCATAAAACTCGCTTATCGATGAAAAGTATATTTCAGAGCAAACCTCAGCTCATTTTGGAAGATACTGACCCCTTTTCTCTCTGTCATGTTGTACGAGGCAGCTCCTCGGGTTGCGTTCCTGACCCTCCCCTTTCTCAACAGGTGGATCGGCATCGTGACCTTGTACGTCCGGCGCCGGGGGGAGCTGGACTGTACGGGCGGGGCCCCGCTCCGAAGCTACCTGATCGTCCTCATCGTCCTGCTGGCCATTATCATATGTGCCATGGTGGCCATCGTGGGCGTCAGCATGAGAGGTGAGAGGAGCAGCCTTTTCTGTGTGACACCCAGTGTATGTGAAGCTTTCTCGACCTGTGATTCACACAGCATACAGTTCGCCCGTTTAAAGCGTGCAGTTCAGTGATTTCTGGTCTATTCACAGGGTTGTGCAACCATCGCTGCAGTCTGTTTTTTAGACCATTTTTATCACCCAGGAAGGAACCCGTGCCGAGTCGCTCGTCACATCTCCCCAGCCCTGGGCGGCCACCAAGCGACTTTCTTTCTCTGCAGATTTGCCTGTGCTGGACCTTTGGGCCTGGCTCCTTACCTCAGCATAATGGTTTCAAGGGTTATCCATGTGGTAGTGTGTGTCGGTACCTCATTCCCGTTTGTGGCTGAATAATATTCTGTGGAATGGCTAGATGCTGTTTCACTTACTCCTTCCTCAGCAGGTGGACATTGGGGTGGTTCCCACTTTCTGGCTATTACAGATAATGCCGCCGTGGACATTTACCGGCATGTCTTTGTATAGACACGTGTTTTCATTTCTCTTGGATGAGTCCCGAGGGGCGGGATTGCTACGATAACTCTGTCTAGCCTTCTGAGGAACTGCGAGAGTGTTCTCCAAGCAGCTGCGCCATTGTGCTTTCCCACCCCAGTTTGTAAGGGCTCCAGTTTCTCTGCCTCCTCAACAACACTCGTCACCTGACTCCTCCTCGTGGAGGGGAGATGCCTGTCTCACGGTTGTTTTGATGTGCATTTCCTTGATGACTGATGAGACTGAGCATCTTTTCATGTGCTGATTGGCCGTTTGTTGCCAGTTTTTGGAGAAATGTGTGTTTAGATCCTTTGCCCAATTTTAAATTGAGTTATTTGCCCTTTCACTAATGAGTTGCAAGAGTTACATCTATCCTTAGTGATAATTTTTCTACATGTTACCGTTTTCTGTAGATAGCCACTTAGCTGAGAATGTTGGAAACCCCCCCTGTCGATTGCTCTGGTCCATAGGATGAGCTGAGTGCTCTGGTGACTCATAAAGATATAGGTGACCAAGTGAAGCGCCTCAGCCAAAGGCAGGGCAGGCCGCTGTCCGACGCACCGCCCTGTTTTATCGCAGCTTGAACTCGGGTGTAGGAGGCGCACTTCCGCATCGCAGGTGGATATGAAACCGGGGAGGCATAGCTGATGTGGTGGGTGTCAGAGCGAGTTCGTGGCATTCTGGGATGATAGACTGAAACTCAAAAAATGCTCGTTCACGAGGGGAGATACAGAGAAAAATGTTAGTGGCAAAGCGTTTCATGAGAAAACAACCTTCGGGTTTGGAAGACCAGGAAGCATGGCCTGTGCCCACTCACTGGAGCAAGCTGTAGAAAATGAGCTCCGTGTCCTTCAGTTACACCTCTGCAAACGGGTGCGTGGCGCCTGGGTCCCAGAAGGTCCTCTCTCGGTGGTCTGTGTCAGTCCCTGAGGCTGGCTTGCCACTGGATGCCAGAGAAAAGGAACTGAATGCATACCATGAGGCGTTCGCAGCATCACGAAGCTGTTAGTCGGAATCTCTGAAAGATGAAGTATTGAGATAGGTCCCATTCCAGATACAGCATTACTGAAGGCATGTGTCTCCTCCGTTCGGTCACATTCCGGTTAATCGCCACGTTTACAACTGTAATCATGGGTTCAGATTTGAAGCAAAAGTGTAAAGGTTTTCCCCTGAAATGGTTTCCTTCGGATATCTCTGGGGCTGTCAGGGCACAGTCGCGCCCTTGTGCGGGGGGCCGGATTCACCTGGGCCCCTCCTCCTTAGCGCTGGCACCACGCCGCACCCGGGGTCATCCGGGATGTCCCCCGTCCCTCCGCACACCAAGGCTCTGCTGTGGAGAAGCCGGTCCTCAGCCAGGCTCAGGAGTGGACATGTGACTCCGCTGGGGCCCGTGGACGTGAGGGAGCTTACGGGGAAGTTCCGGAGAAAGCCTTCCTCCTCAGGATGATGCTGCGCTTGGACAGGCTGCCGAGCCCCTGCTGCGCTCAGCTGGGGGGCACCCACGCGCAGGGGGCCAGCGCAGTGAGAAGCTGGGGAGCCCCGACGCCTACCCCGGCCCCACGTCAGTGCAGGTCTCTGGTTTGTAAGCTGCTTTGCATTGGATTTTCCGTTACTTGTGGCCAGAGTCATCACAGCTGAACTGAAAACAGTATTTTATCAAAACTCATCAATTTAACTGCCAAGTTGTTAGAAATGGTTGACATTGTATGCTTTAGTAAAGATACGTAGATTTTAGTGAGACATACTATAAAGAAAGTTAGAAAAAAAATAGGAAAAAAATATGGTGACACCTGAGACTTAGAGCCAATCTCCTTAATTATGTGGAGTTTTTGTAATAAATAAGAAAAAGCCCTGACCAGCGCGCTCAGTTGGTTGGGCGTCGTCTGACAAAGCAGAAGGTCACTGCACTGGGTGTGTGCCTGGGCTGCAGGTTCTGTCCCTGGCTGGGGCGCATGCAAGAGACCAGATGGGGCATGTTCCTCTCCTCTTTCTTCCTCCCTTCCCCTCTCTCTAAAAATAAGTAAATAAAATCTTTAAAAAATTTTTGAATAAATCAAAAAAAGATCAATGGTAGAAAGATGAGCGAAGGTCATGAACGGTTAAACATAAATAACTTTCACATCGTTCAGCCTGAGTCACAATAAGGAAAACCTGCCTAGAGGACACATTGAGTTGTCGAGGCCGTGCAGAAACAAGCAGCTCCTGTTGTCGGTGGGAATGTAATGTGGTCGGCTCTCTTGGAAATCCAGTTAGGCTGCGAGCATATCCGTCCATTTTTTCCTATATATCGGGACGCTCACTGCAGCGCTGCTCACAGGTGCGGAAGACTGGAACAAACCCCGTGCCTGTCGCTAGGCCACTGGTTAGGGAGCGCGTGGTTCCTCTGTGTGATGGTCTGCTGTGCGCCTATTAAAAAGGACGAGAAATGCTTGAACAGATGGGGCGGGGCTTCCCCTGCACTGAGGCACAGAGCATTGCATTAGTTGGCTGCTTTTTCCGAAGGGTGTGTGTACCCGTCGCATGTTTGGTCATGTGTGGACTCGGGGAAGCCTCACAAGCTGCTAGTTTACTTTTAGGAAGGTAACTGAAGAGGTGGAGAAAGACTAAATACTGACTTTATACCTACTTGAACCATAGGAACTTTTCACCCTTTACATGTGTAACCTGCACAACATCGGTGAATTTTTTCTTAATTATATATTTTAGGTGCCTTTTTAAGTAACTGGTGACACATTCACTCTTGACGCGTGGAGAGGCTCCATTGCCCCTTCTGCTTTATTAGTCATCTCGGTAGCGTGTCTGTCTTTTGAGTGGAAAGACCACGTTTATTTAGCTTTTGGATGACTTATCTCCCAAAAGAAACACAAGTGATAGAGCATAAGTGGAACAAATGCAATTCAGTCTTGTCTTAATAAAATATTTTGTTTACTCCTTAGAAAGAGGGGAAGGGAGGAGAAAGAGAGAGAGAGAAACGTCGATCGGGTGCCTCTCACATGCCCCAACTGGGGACCTGGCCCGCAACCCAGGCATGTGCCCTGACTGGGAACCAAACTGGTGACCTTTTGGTTCACAGACTGGCGCTCACCCCACTGAGCCACACCAGCCAGGGCTGGAATTCAGTCAATTTTGTCCAAGAGACAGCAGCTTGTGTGTTTACAGGTCCTCCATCTGTTGGTCAGCTCTGTAGCCCAGTTGGGGAGAGTCCTGATCTCCTCGTGGTAGCTTCTAGTTTTGATTTGAGAGCCTCCCTGATGCGATCCGACTGGTCCTGCCGTGTGGGAGGTTTAATTAGGGAAGGGCCACCCTCTTGACTACCACGTTTCCATAGGACACCCTTGACGTACAAGGTGTGCATTCCCGTGTCTGGTTTTGATTAGTGGACATCATGCCCTCCTCTGCATTTGTATCTCAAAAGCGCGTCGCTCCTCCCACGCCGGAGGAGGTTGCCACGGTGGCCAGAGGTGCTGAATCCAAGGGTCCGCGATGCAGCCCTTCCTTTTGTAGCGCTTGTGTTTTTAAACCCTAAGAAATGGCCGTGCCTTGTGAAAGGCAAGGGGTCACCTCGCCAGGACTGCTGCGAACCAGCTTTCAGGGATGCAGCTGCCTTGCTAAGGTGCCGCGCTGGCACCACCACGCCCACTGCAGCGGCTGAGGCCTCGCCAGCAACGCTGTCTCTTGAGAAGAAAATAAGTATCTTAAGTCAGGTAAAAATGTTTGCTGGGCAGGTGTGACTGTGTAAAGGAGCCACTTTCGGTATGTTATTTCTTTTCTGGAGCCTTAACCAGAACTCCTGCTTCCTCATTCATGTATTTTATCTCATTCCGCAGGGTCAGTCTGTTGGGCGGTTCAGGTCCGGGGGCTGCTGGGTGTGAGGCCACCACGCCCGTGTGCTGCGAGAGTGGGCGTGTGCAGGCAGCGATTCCTGTTAATTCCTGTTTCTCTGAGCGATTGGCTGTTGTTACACCATAACAAGCTCCAGATATAGAACTGATTTTTTCACGCCTGTGCTCAGCCTCCCACAGAGAGAGGGCTGAGTCACTTACCTCATGAGCTCTCGCCTTTGTGCCAAAAATGAGGCCTGATAGCGTCTAATATTTTAAAATATGATTGTCAGTAATTCATTCTAGCGGAAGACAATTTTTGGAACTTAAAAGCGATCCCCTTACCAAATTATTCTTTAGGGCTTAGATTTATTGTTTGGATTGTATGTCATTTTTGTGTTCCTTAAATGAGCATTTATCATATCTTTTTCCCAGACGGAGAGAGTTGATGATTTACATCGAGAATTAAAGCATACAGGCCTCTGTTGACACTTGGATTTATTTTACAAATACAGTACAAGTGTTGCGTCTAAAACACTCGGCGTCTTTCAGGGGCCCTGAACGTCAGCATTGTTCACGTCCCGGAAGCGAGGACCACGGGGCGCTGGGGAGCGGAGAGCGGGGTCATAGACCCGGGTCATACTTGGGAGAGTAGCTACTATGCTCTGGGAGCCTCAGGTTCCTCGTTTGCAAACTGGGATGGTGCTGCCCCACAGGTGCTGTGGGGGTGAAGGGGCAGTGGGTGGGAAGGGTTCCGCGGTGCCTGGAGAGACAGGGCTCCAGGGGAGGGCGGGCCTTATTTTCTTGGCTGTTAGAACTTTCTCTCTGTTTGCCTGGGATAGTTCTGTTTGACACTGGTTGTCCCAGCATAATTGTTTGTTTTTATTTATTTATCCTTAAGATCTTATTTATTCATTTTCCAAGAGAGAGGAGGGGAAGGAGACCGAGAGGGAGAGAAACACCCATGTGCGGTCGCCCCTCATGTACCCCCGACTGGGGACCTGGCCCACAACCCAAGCATGAGCCCTCACTGGGAATCGAACCCGCGACCTTTTGTTTTGCGGGCCGGTGCTCAGTCCACTGAGCCACGCCAGCCAGGGCTGTCCTAGCATAATTGTTAACCGCACCTTTCCAAACTGGACGGTGACTGTATGGACACCCTAGTTAGAACCCCAAAGTGTTTTTAAACCCTAAGAAGTCTAAGAAATAAATCTGAGGCTTTTTGTCCCGTTTCCACTTCCCGTCACGTACTCCCAGCCTTGGGCACTGGTTGCCAGTTACAGGCAGAAAAGGCCAGGTGGCGGGTGCGCGCGCAGCACGGCGGGCGCCCTAGGGTCGCGTCTCTGTGGAAGGGGGGCTCTGTCTCTGAGGAAGCAGGCGACCCGCGCCAGCGCCTCCTGTGTTTCAGGGACCATCTGCAACCCGGGGCCGCGGAAGTCCATGGCGAAGCTGCTGTACGTCCGCCTCGCGCTCTTTGTGCCCGAGATGGCCTGGGCTTCGCTGGGGGCCACCTGGATAGCAGGCAGCGTCCAGTGTGACAGGATAGTTGTGAACAGCATCATCGCGACGGTCGTGGTCAGGTGAGGCCTTCCCACCGTCTCTGTCCGTCCCTTGTCACAGGTGCGGGGGCGGCCCGGGGAGACAAGCCCTCCTGAGTAGCTGCAGGTAGCCCAGCGCCTGCGCGCTCCCTAACAGAGTGGGGAGGTGGACCTTTATAAGGAAACTACGCGTTCAGAGGCACCCGTTGACACATGAGAAGTAATCCATCTTCCATTACACACCTGTCGATGGCGTTTCCTTTCTTACCAGTTCTCACTGTGCTGTATTCCCTCCCTTCCCACATAAGAAGGGAAAAAACCCGAAGACTAGAGCAAAGGCCAACAGTAAATGCAGGATGAGAAGAGTGGCAACAGAGAATTAGACACTAGAAAGAGATTTTTGCATTTTCCAGGCTAAAAATTTTTGAAAGATCTAGCTGCATCCCTTGTGTTGTAAATAAGGACACGGACCATCATGCTGACAGTGCGCTTCCTGGGTCTCGCCACCAGGGGCAGCAGAGTTCCTTCTCCGAGGCTCCTCTTGTGCTAGAGCACACGGTCATGAACCCACAGAGCCTTGACCGTGGTGGACAGCCTGGAAGCCCTTAATCCTCTGGGCGAAAGACTGTCCGAGTCCTCACGCTGTGGAAAAAGTTCTTTCCGTTTTACCGAGAAGCCCCGGAGGAGGCAGGGCCTGGGTCTCGGTCGGGGGCTGCAGCTCTGCCCACCCGCAGCGCCCTTGTTCTTTTGCGGCCTTTGCTGTTAGGGCTCTGGTCTTCGTGGGGCCTCATGAGGAGCGCTCTGGAGACGAGCACGCGCCTCAGCCAGGCTCTGGGAGAGCTGCGTCTTCCTCGGGAGCGGGGGCCGCAGTAGTGCAGACAGAAAACCGGAGCTGCCAGAGGGAGCCCCCGGCGCCGGCCTCCGGTGGGGCACCCACCGCCACGGCCTGCTCGCTCTCTGTTTTGCAGCTGGATGATCATCATCTCCACTGTGGTCACCATTGTCATCGTCTTTGACCCCCTGGGGGGGAAGACAGCGGCTCTGTACCCCGCTGCTGGCACCAACCTCCTGGACAGTCACGAGTCGAGCCAGTTTCTTACGGGCCTCAAGACGGCAGCCACGAGCGTGTGGGAAACCAGAATCAAGCTCCTGTGCTGCTGCGTTGGGAAGGACGACCACACTCGCGTTGCCTTCTCTAGTACAGCGGAGCTTTTCTCAACCTTCTTCTCAGTAAGCTGCGGGGGTCTGGCTTCGTGCCTTCCTTCTGCTTGGGTATATGCTGCTTGTGTTAAGATGAGTGCTCTGCCCTTTGAGCCGGTCCCTCGTTCACGTAAAGTAGCCCTGGAGAGTTTGTAACCGGAGGGTGGGGGCGGGGGAGATGCTCTGCCCTGGGACGCGCACTCGGGTTCTCTGGGGGCAGTAGCCGGGCCCTGCGTTGGCAGGCAGACCCTGCCTCTGGTCACTGCCTCCTGGTGTTGACACAGAGGGGGTTTTGAATTAGCTTTTTGATGAACTAAATATGTTTTAAGGAATCTGTACATTTTGGGAATAATTCGCGGTTGTCTTTTCACGTCCGCCCGCCAGTCGGTACTCAGCAGACACCACACACAGGGGGCCGCGTGCCTGAGGCACCCTCAGACCTTGGCTTCTTCCTGCTTTACGGCCTGATCGAACCGGTAGATCAGCCTGCTTTGACGGAAAGTTTGAGTAGTTTGTTGCCATGCAGAAGGGCGTCGCCGTTATAGAATGGTTTCTTCAGCAACTTGGGGACATTTGTTTTTCTTTCACGTTTAAAGCGCGTCTTTCCGTAGCATGGTTGGCCTCCAGTAAACTGCTCTGTGGGCGTCGTTGAGCCCAAGGCGGGGCAGAGGCTCTTTTCCGGCGCCGCGCACGCACCTGTGCTCTCTGTCCCAGCTCTGTGGTGTCCAGCGGTAGCAGCCTCTGTGTGTAGATCGGAGGAACGTGTCCCCTGAGACACTGTGAAGGAGTGCTCCAGCCTAGTCCGGAGCCAGGCGGAGGAAGGGAGAAGAGAGCCTGGCACTTCCTAGAGGGTGACGTGACCTGTATCACACCCAGGGACCATGCAGGGAACTCGGGGCTCAGTGGCCAGCACCCGGTTCTTTCCTCTGGGCCAGAAGGGCCCACAGGAGGCGCGACCCCTGCCAGCTTGCTAGCCCTCCTGGGAGGGAAGGGCAAGGTCGGGCTGAAGAGACTCGGCCGCTTCCCCAGCTCACGGTTCTTTCCCAGGCCCGCTGTGCCCGCTGAGAGTGTAAGCTGGGGCCAGAATCGGCTGTTGCCACAAAAGCGGCAAATTCACCCACCGACTCCCCCGACTTATAAAAGATGGGAGGTAGATTAAAAACAGCTAAGTCATTGAAGGACACTTTGAAATAGAGACCCACAAAATTTTTTTGTTCTCCAGCGGGTTTGTCTGAGGGCAGGATAATGAAACACATTAAGCTCACATATAGGAGGAGCCCTGAAAGGAAAATACATTTTTAAACACCTTTTTACATACAGCTATATCTGCATGTGCACGCATGTGCGAATTATATACAACTGATTTTAAGGAACTCACAGGCAACTCCTGCCACGTTGTATGACAAGCCCCTGTGGTCTCGCCCCCAGGACACAGATCTAGTGCCCAGTGACATCGCAGCAGGCCTCACCCTGCTCCACCAGCAGCAGGACAGTCTCAGGAACAGCCAGGAGCCCAAGGAAGTGATCAGCCACTCCCCAGGCTCCTCCCAGGTACGCCTGTGTTTCTGTGGGTTATACAGTCTTGACATTTACATTCATTTGTAAATCTTTTCAAAAGAAAAGAAACCAAAAACAAACAAACAAACAAACCTAGCCAGCAGCCGGATCGGGCGCTGGCTCAGAACCAAAAGCGCAGCGGGCGCAGGCTGCGGTGTGCCGCCTGCCGCCTGGGGTCCGGTGGAGGAGCCCCTTGCCGGCCCCTTCGCCATCCGTGGTATCTTTAAAGCACCCTCTCCCAGGCACCTGGCCGTGAGTCCACACTTCAGAACTCCCTGCAGCGGCGGGGCCTTCCCTTCCCTGGGCCTGGGGCAGGGAAGCCAGCTTTCCTTGGTGAGAGTTTTCCTGCCACAAACCTTTGTACTTTGGGGAGAGGAAAGTCCACGTAGATGCGCGTGTCCCGCTGCGCCTTCCTCAGGCTCCTGTCCCCCAGCTGGTTGGTTGCAGCGGCATGGAAATCTGCTGGTTTGTCCTGTGCCAGGTGGGAGTCCCCCGCTCCGCCCACCAGGAGCCTGGGAGGACGTTGGAGGTCTTTGCTGCCAACCCCGGGTACCGGCTGCACTGCTGTGAAATGAGGGGTCGGTTGCCATGTGTGTCTAAGGACCCGTTTTCCCTGTGGACATGCTCCGAGGGGTGTGTTCCATGAGCAGAGACGGGGAGAATCAGATTTCGAGTTCAGGTTTGAGGCTTTCGTTGGTCCTTTGCGGAGCGGTTCCCCGTGACGAAGGGCTGGCTTTGTCCTCCTGCAGGAAGCCGACCTGGGTGCAGAGTTAGCGAACTGCCACCACTACATGCAGTTCGCGGCGGCTGCCTACGGGTGGCCCCTCTACATCTACAGGAACCCGTTCACCGGGCTCTGCAAAATCGGCGGCGACTGGTAGGTGCTCGGCGCTGCGCGGGGTGGGCAGTGGTGGCGGGGGGTTGGCAGGAGGCCTCCGCCTTCCTCCCCCATGTCGTTTGCTGTGCTGCCTGCACATTATTTTCTAAAAGTAATCACATTTCCCTTAAAAAAAAAAAAAAAGAAAACTTTCTATTTTGCAATATTTTAGAAACTGCAAGAGCAGCACTGAGAATTCCCATATCTCCTTTATCTGGAGGCACCAGCTGGGACTCGGTGGTCACGTGGGCGGCGTCCCTCTCGGCAGCTCTCCCCCAGCACTGGGGTTTAGTTGCAGACATCATGTCCCTTTGTCTCTAATGCCGACATCCTGTTTTTCGTAAGAACAAGGACGTTCTTTCACATAACTACAGCACAGTTACAAAATTCAGGAAATTTATCATGAGTCATTAGCTAATTTACAACTTGTATTCCAGTTTCCCCATTGTCCCACTAATATTTTTATAGCAACTCTTCCTCCGCTCCAGCACTATGTGTTGCATTTAGTTACGTCTCCTTCAGCCTGGAGCAGCCTCTCAGTCATTTTTTATCCCTCATGATATTGACGTTTTGAAAAGTCCAGTCCAGGTAGTTCGTAGCCTGGCCCTCACTCTGCACGGTTACGTGCAAGCCACACACCCTCAGCAGGGACGCTCTGTGAGGAATCTTGCCCTTCACGGCGCGTCACGGTGGGAGACGCCGGCTGGCAGTTTGTCCCGTTGCTGGTGATTTTAGGGTCTCTCCATCCGTGTTGACTTAATTCGTTTTTTGAAAAGGTAAAGCACTCATGTGATCCCAGATGTCACAACTCTAGTGAGAAGGGAAACGCATTGTCTTTTAAGGGCCATTACATGTTAGCCAGACGAAGTCCTGGAAACTGTGAACTCAGGCCCTGCGTTTGCTGGGGAAGCAAGATGGGGTGCGGCGTCCCTTGGTCCGCGGCTCAGGTTGTCCCTGTGCTTAGCTGCAGAAGCAGGACAACAGACTATGACTTGGTTGGAGGTGATCAGCTCCACTGTCATTTTGGCTCCATCCTGCAAACGACAGGGCTGCAGTACCGGGACTTCGTTCACGTCAGCTTTCACGACAAGGTGAGTACGGCAGCACGTCTGACTTCTTTGGGTTCTGGGCGTCCGTTGAATTCTGACGAAGTTCTCAGTTTTTCCCCCAGAAACTGTGCGTAGACATGCACACCTCGCACTCTTCCCCCAAGTTTTGCATGTCATCCCAGGGGCGTTTCAAACCCCCGGAGGCCCACGCGGGTGCAGCGTCCGGTGGGGCAAAAAGCCTGCACCGGCGGGGCTGTGCTGCGTCTTTACCCGGGTCCGTCCTTTACGGCAGAGCAGCGAGGCCCGTGGGGGTGGACCCTCAGCGGTGCCCGGAGTCGCTCAGTCCCCGTCTCTGGGTCTGAGCCGCATCCACAGGGCGTAGCGCAGTGGGTCTCGCACTCTGCAGGGGGCCGGGAGCACTGGGAAGCTGGTGGCCCCACAGAAGCCCACGCTGTCCAGCCTCTACGACCTGTCCTTGGTGTGGCTTCGCAGCTCCCCAGGCGACTCTCACGTGCAGCAGTTAGGATCCCGTGATCTCTCAGTTCTCGAACTACATGCTGCCTCAGAGGCTCTCCCGGGAGCTTTGAAATCCCCGCACATCCAGGCCGCACCTGGGCCCATTACATCAGAGCCTCCGGCAGGGCCCCCCCGGCCCCCGGCCTGCCCACCTCGGCTCGGAGCCCTGAGGGGATTCCACTGTGCAGACGGGTTGGGAGCCACTGGTGAGCACCCGCCCTCCAGCCCAGCGGCTCCCAGAAGCCCAGGTCGCAGGCCGCCCCGTGACACCGGATGTCATGGGGGACCGGGTGTGATGTCGCCCTGAGAAGCGCGACGAGTCTGAGGGCTGAGCGCTGCCCTCACCCGGCCATCGGGCCAGGGAGAGCGGCACTGTCTCAGAGAAGATCATTTCTCGGGGGGCTTGCGACTGTTCTGGGAGCTCTCTCCAGGAGCCCCGGTGGGGCAGCCGGGGGGTGAAGACGGCGTCTTCTCTCTCCCACTCGCTCCACACCCGGGGCGTTCGTGGTCAGCCGGTGGCCGTCATCGCGGCACTGCTGTCGTTGGCCCGTTGCCAGCTGCACTCCGGCCTGCAGAGCTGGGGCCGCCCCACCCTCCGGAAGATGAAGGGGCGCTAGCGACAGGGACGCCCTCAGCATCCTTGCAGGACTGGCTGCGAGGGCCAGCACCGAGTCGCAGCTTTACCTGTGCGCGGTGCTGGATGGGAGTGAGGCCCGCCTGGCCCAGACCTCTCACCTGCCAGCGCGCCGGCCCCGCCCGCCTGCAGGGAAGGTGGTAACCCGCAGGGAGGCGTTGGCAGACGGTACCTGTTGGTCTGGCCCAGACGGACGACTTGGAGTTGCTTCGCGTAGCACTGCACTTAGCCACAGACCTGCATTGCTGGGCCACAGCGAGCGAGGCCCAGCGAGCCTGTAGCCCCCTCAGCCACACAGCACACGGGAGGGAGGTCGGGGGCCGGGAAGGGGAAGCAGAGGGACTTGTTCACGTGAACGAAGGCATGGTCCGTGAAAGCCTTGCAGCATGGAGAACCGGGGCGGCCGGCCGTGCCCCCGGGAGGCGGCCCCACTGGGGCAGGCGTGTGTGCTAATTCAGTCCTCGCGCCTCTCCCCCTGCAGGTCTATGAGCTTCCCTTTTTAGTGGCTCTGGATCACAGGAAAGAATCCGTGGTGGTCGCTGTGAGAGGAACCATGTCCCTGCAGGTAAGCAGCGTGACGTCAGGCCTGGGAACAAGGGGGCGCCAGCCTGCGGGGCTCAGACGCCTGCAGGCCCTGCTCCACCGGGTGGGCAGGCCGTCCGGGCTCCGCATCAGACTTGGAGGGAAGCCCCGGGCCGGGAACGGGGAAGTGAGCCGGGGTTGCGAAAGCCTTCCTTTGAAAAGTGGGTGAAGGTCTTTCCTTTCAGCTGAGAGATGTCAGAGACGGACGCCAGGGGGTGGGTGCTCCTCCTGGAGGAGCCCGATGGGGGTACCCGCTTGACCCCCAGACGTGCCTGGCCAGGCCCCCAACCTGGAAGACCCTCCCCTTGGATTCTCTACCTCCGAGGCCAGAACGGAGGAGTCAGTTAAGCAGCTGTGTTGGAGCCGCACTGTGCTCCTGTCCCTCCCTGCCCCCGTGCCCGCCCCCTCCCCGGCTGGCGTCGCGTCCGGCCGCCCACGGAGACGCGAGGATGAGGATGTGGTCATTGGCCGCCTCCTCCCTCAGCGCCCAGGCTGTTGAGCGCATGGTCCTGCCCGGACCCCAGTCTCAGGCCATCTCCCCACCCTCGTCCTGGACCCGTCCTGTCTTTCCCGGTCTAGGGAACGTTTTTGACCCTGGTCCCTGTGTCTAGTCTCCCGCTGTCCCAGTCTGTCCCAAGTACTGTCGACAGAACCCTTTCAAGAACATGGGTCAGATCCTACCACTCCCCAGAAACCTCCAGGGCTCCCTGCCGCTTCTCACAGAGCCAACGTTTCTTGCTGCAGCTGTGCAGGCGCTTTACAACCCACCCTGCCTGCCTCTCCAGCCCCCTGGGCATTGGGAGCTCAGCCTGGGGCCGGTGCTGCCCAGGTCGGCCCCCTGGGTCCTGGGGACACACCTGCCTCCCCGAGGCCGCCTCTCTGCCGCAGCCCGTTGATGCGTGCGTTGCTGGGCGCCCGCGAGCCCAGCCCACCGCTGCTTCCACTGTAGGTGCCTCTGTCTTGTGTCCTGCGGCTCCCTCAGGTGAAGATGCCTGCCTGTCTTCTCCCTAAAAGCGATTTTTTGGGGGCTCTCAGCTCAGGTGCCACTTCCTCCAAGAGCCTCCGTGGCCGGCTTTGTCCACCGCCCCCCCGCCCCCCCGCAGCGAGCTGTGGGTGAGCCCCAGTGCAGGGCTCTCAGGCGCTTCGTGGCACTTGGACCTGTGCAGTGAGGGAGGACGGAGGGGTGTCTTGGAGGGGTCCCAGGCCCTCCTCCCTGCTGTTCACACCTGGCCCAGAGCTGGCTGGGCCTCCGGTCTCTGGAGCTGCCGGCCACCTGGGTTTCTCTCCTGAGTTCCGGCTTCAGGGGTTCAGGTTGCAGCAGTCTGACCCGGGAGACGGCCATCCCCGCTGTCCCCCCAGCCCAGCCTCAGACGGTGCCCGGCGCACCCCAGCTGACGCCGTTCCTTCCGATGCCCTTCTGTAGGACATCCTCACAGACCTGTCAGCGGAGTGTGAGACCCTGGACGTAGAGTGTGACGTGGAAGACCGTTTGGCTCATAAGGTAGAAGCCCTGGGGCCTGGGGTGTTTCTAAGGTGAAGGGGGTCAGAATTTCCCGACTCTGAATGCGTCGTTAACTCCCACCACATAACAAACAGCTGCCCCAGCCAAGCGCAGCCCCCGGTGAGCGCGCTGGTTCTCCCAGTGCCGTCCGCACCCCAGCCCTCGACGAGACAGACGCTGGTTCAGAGGGACTTACCGTAAGCCACACAGTCCTGGGAAGGAGTATCAGAGTCGGCACATGAACTCCAGTGGAATGTTTTCTTCCCTTGTAATTTCAGCGATACATTCTGACGGTGGAAGAAATAACCTTAGCTGAGTACAGTGCGCACTAGCCCCCCGCATCAGGAGCCCTCCCGAGTGGGGGCAGCGGCGCTGTCTGGGGGCGCTCCCCACGTTTTCTCTGCGGGAGCCGGGCTGCCCGCGGTGCAGGCCTGCCTGTGCGGTGCTGTGGGCAGGGCGCGTGAGCGCCCCCTGCAGGGTTGGGAACAGGGCCTGCCCGGAGCGTTGTCGCGTTTTCCTACCGTTTTAAGTGTACAGGGCATAATACAGGGTGCGGCCCAAACCACGCCCCTTTTTAATTACAGAATCATAAGCATGTACTTCTGTAACATGACAATCACACTTAAACACACTAGATGACATTTTAGGTGAGATGTTCAAATTAAAACTAATTATTACACCCATATTCTTACCCTACAAACTATACTCAAGCAGGCATTGCTTCTGCCAGACCCTGTATTTTTCATTTTAACTGTTTCTAAGTGTTCGATTCAGCAGCACTAAGTACATTCACGTTGCATTCCATACAATACATTCAGTGCTGTGTATCCGTCCCCACTGTCTACACCTGTAACCCTCATCGTCCCAAACCGGGGACGCTGAGCCCCTCCCCAGCCCCCGGTAAGCGCCACTCTGCTGTCCCCGAGGAGGCAGCTCCCCTTGCGACCTCCTGTGGGGGGAGTCGTGCCGCGCGGGCCCTTTACTCCTGGTTTCCTTCCCCCAGCGTCCTGCTCTCAGGGTCCGTCCCCGCGGTGGCTGCGTCAGGACACGCCTGCCCCGCCCCCGCCCCGCTTCATCCGTTCAGCCACAGGCGGACCCCGGGCCGTGCCCACGCTGCGACGGTCGTGACCGATGTTGCTGCGCGTGGGCGTGCAGATGTGTGCGCCAGCCCCTGCTTTCGTTCCTTCTGAGTGCGGGCCCAGCACGGGGATGGCCGGGTGCTTCTGTGCTTCACTTTTTGAGGAACCCGCAGTTTAGTTTTCCAGCAGCCGCCCCGTTTTGCATCCCACCATCCCACCAGGCGCGCGCCCCGGTTCCGCTTCCCCGGGTCCGCACTTCCCGTTCTCTTCAGGGAGGCCGTCCTCTGCGGGGCGGAGGGCGGAGGGCGGAGGGCGGAGGGCATCCCGCTGTGGTTTCCGCGGGCGCTTCCGGTGACAGACGTGCGCTTCCGGTGACAGACGAGGTCCTGGAGGCTGCAAGGGCCACCAGGTGTCGGGGCCACGGGGCCACGGGCTTGTGCCAGCCTGTGCACTTGGTGTGCTTTTTTTAACTAAAATATGTCACTTCTGTAGTAATCATTTTTTTAAATAAAATGCTTGACTTTAATTCAGATGTGGGTTATGCAAGAGTGTAGCTGCGGGTCACCAGCCCGGGTGTCCGGCCAGGACAGTTTCCAGTAGGGGGCGGAGTGCGGGCTTCGGGGGCCGCCTGTCAGAAGCCCAACAGCCCTGGGAGTGGGGGGTTTTCCCTTTAACTCTGAGCGATACATCTGCGTCTCAAGTCACGAAAGAGTCCATTTTATTATTGGACACGTTTGAGAAAAACTGTTGAGCCTCGTTGGGGACACACCAACCAGCCCCCCAGTCCACAGGGCTCAGCAGTGGTCAGTCCTGACGGGCCTCGCCGACCCGCGGGTCCGGGCTTCGGGACCGTGGCCACGGCGCTTGGGGCGAGGCCTGCAGCTCCAACTCATCCTGCAGCAGTGCTTCCCCGCAGGCCGGCAGGACAGCGGCTCGGGCCCAGGGCCCGGGTGTCCTCTGCTCTTGGCTTTGGCTGTGGCACTGGCCACGGCACCCGGCACTGGAAGCTCTGCCGCTGGCGGCGGTCTAGGCATTGTGTGCATGAGGCCTGTGCCAGGGAGGCGCCCCGGCAGCCGCTGTGGTCCAGGTGGCCCGGCTCTGGCTGCCCAGGGCCGGCCGTGTGATCGGCGCCCAGTGAGCGCTGGAGGAAGCCGACTGTGCTGTGCACTTGCAGGGCATGAGGGGAAACCGGGTGGTTGTCAGGAAGTGCTGTCACATTGTCCCCAAAATGGCAAACGCTTCAAGTTGCCTTTTGGTTTCTCATCTGAGGCCGGCATCAGCACTGTACTGACAGAATAACATGATTACAGAATCGGAAACACGCAGTGGCTCCGGAGAGGGCCGGCCAGTCTGCTGTCTGCCTGGAATCTACCCCCGCCCCCCCGCCTCCATGGGAGGCCAGGCTGCCCAAGGCCGCACCTGCCTGGGCAGGACGCGCTTGGAGCATCACCTCTCCCTGTGGGAACAGCTTGGCTTTTGAGAATCTGTGAGAGAGCTGTATTCGTGAGGGAGTTTTACACTGTATTTTTTTTAAATTAAATCAAACCTGGCTTCCCTAAAACTCACTGTGAAGCTCTGAGTTTTGCCTTTGCAGGAACAGTGGGCACTTAATCAACACCACTGATTCCAAACTTTGTTAACATCATTTTGAAACCTCAGTCGTGTATCATTGCAACGTGACCAACCGTAGGGACCTGGCTGGACTAGCCCACGGCATGTCCAAATGGCAAGAGTACACAGGCACAGAAAACGCCACGGGAGCACCCACTGACGAGGACAGGTGTTTCTGGTGTCACCCATCTGTCCCCGGGAATGTGTGCAGTTCACCTGGTGGCATGCCCAGCTCTGCTGCAGGTGCCAGGAATGTCACTGAGCGGCGGGCGTGGCCCCTGCTCAAGACGCTTATCTCTTAATGGGGGACAGAGTCACAGATAAGTGCACAGCACAGCCCCGTCGCCCGTCCTGCGGAACCTGCCTCGTTCGAGTCACGAGTCGCCTCCTTCGTCTGTTTCCAGGGGATTTGTCAGGCTGCCTCCTACGTGTACCGACGACTCATCAACGATGGGATTCTGAGCCAGGCCTTCAGCGTCGCTCCTGTGAGACTGCCGTTTTTCTGCTTCTTCCCTTTGCTCTGCCATCTGCTGTTTGGTTTCTAACCTGTCCGCGTTCTGCGTCTGTCCCCCAGGAGTACCGGCTGGTCGTGGTGGGGCACAGCCTGGGGGCGGGCGCTGCGGCCCTGCTGGCCTTCATGCTCAGAAGCGCCTACCCGCACGTCCGCTGCTACGCCTTCTCCCCGCCCCGGGGGCTGCTCAGGTACTGCGCTCGGAGGGGCCAGCGCTGCGGGCCGGTGCTGGTCCAGGCAGGTCTTTTGGTGGTTTAACTTTTCATCCCCAGAGATTTGTTTTTCAAGTAGTATTTAGTGGCAGAAAGAGGAAAAAGCCTCTCATGGGTGTGACCATGGCTTCGATTTCCTAAATGGTACGATGCTGACTAAGAACATTTTATTCATCCTGGGTGCACAATACAGTGATCCAATGCTTCCATCTCTCGCAAAATTATCTCCATGAATAGTCTAGTTAACGTCTGTCACCGCACATTTTTTCTTTTGACGACTCTTAGCGACCTTCAACTATTCACAGCAGAGCTTACGGCAGTCGATGTGCTTATTTTATAACTGGGCGTCCCCCCTCCCTTCAGCCATTTCCCCCCCCACCCCCAGGCAGCCACTGATCTGCTCTCCGTAAGCTCGCTTCTGGTAGATCCCACATACAGGTGAGATCATATGGTATGTGTTTGTCTGACTTAACCTCACTTAACACAGTGTCCTCACCATCCTTCCGTGTTTTTCCAAATGCAAGATTTCAATTATTTATAGAAAAGTTTTATAAGGGTTTATTTGAGCCACAATGACCACATATGCCAGGGAGCGAGATCTCAGAGGCCCCCGAGATTCCGTTGTCTTTTATGGTTCAGTAATATTCCGTGTGTGCACATGTCTACACACACATCTTGTTCATCCATTCGTTCTTCCAGGGACGCTGAGGTGGTCCCCCGCTCGGCGGCTGTGAATGACGCCGCGCCGGACACCTGGGGGCACGCCATCTTTTCGAGTTATGGTAGGGGTAAAAAAGTTAACTCATTTTTCTTACCTTTTTTTTTTTTTTTTTTTGAATTTCAGCAAGGCCCTTCATGAATACTCCAAGGACTTCATCGTGTCCCTTGTCCTGGGCAAGGATGTGATTCCCAGGTCAGTCCGCCGGGGGCTTTGCCGGGGGCGGGGGGCTGCCGGAAAGACTGAATCCTGAGCCTCCATCTGATCTTTGGATAAACAGGTTAAGTGTGGCCAACATGGAAGACCTGAAGAAGAGGATCTTGCGAGTGATTGCTCACTGCAACAAGCCCAAGGTAGCTCGCGCCGTGGGCGGGTCTGCGCCCTGCGGGGCCTTGGGAAGATGTTTCTAAACTCAAGGCCTCTTAGCCCAGGGTAGGCGATGCCGTTGCTCACCGGTCAGACGTCTGTGCCCACAGGTGATGCCTAAGGACACAAAGGGCTAAATCCAGCACATGAAATACCAGTAGCCACTCCTGCCACAGAACTGTCCCTGGCCCAATGGAATGACTTGCTGTCATACTTCTTAACCCTGTCTTGTGACCAACAGTGTCCTGATGCCTTTGGTCCCAAAGTTTAGAAAGTAAGGCTGCCACATCTGGAGTGTAAGACATAATGGTATGTCTGTCCTGTGTAACATTATGCAGCCATTAAAGATGATAGTAATAGGAACGGTTGTTAGAGGTGTGGTCTGAGGCCTGGGGGCGGTAACAAGGAGATACATGAACTTGGACCCAAAAAATATCAAAATGTGATTTCATGTACATCTCTGACATTTTTAGATTTTGTTGCTAATCAGAAAAAATATTAAGAACTTAAAATACACCTTCTACTTACCAGCTGTCACCCCAGATTTTAAAATATTAGCATCTAATGTCTTTAAGGGGAGAGAAAGACTGTTTTGCAGTTACCTGAACAGAATTAAGGGTAATTTCCCCTCAATCCACGTGGTTTGGTTTTTAACTATTGCTTCTAGTGTGACGGCTCCTTTGCCCAAGAGAGCCCTGAGTTTAGGCCACTGACCCCCACACTGCTCAGCTCTGGGACTTAAGGACGAGGACGCAGCCCCGCACCTGAGTCGCTGCACCTACCTCACAGCGGCTCACGGGTCCGGGTGCTCGCCGGGGACTGTGGAGCCGGAATGACGGGGACGCGGCCTTCTCGGGTCTCGCCCTAGTACAAGATTCTGCTGCGCGGGTGCTGGTACGAGCTCTTCGGAGGGGACCCGGACAGCCTGCCGACCGAGCTGGACGGGGACGGCCACGCGGACCTGACGCAGCCTCTCCTCGGGGAGCAGAGCCTGCTGGCCCGCAGCTCCCCGCTGCCGTCCCCCACCAAGTACCCGCCCCTCTACCTTCCCGGCAGGATCATCCACCTGGAGGAGGAGGGCACCTCAGGGAGGTGAGATGCGGGCAGCGGGGCCCTGCCTGGCTCGGTCCACACTCTGCAGCGGAGAAACGCGCGTGGCGCCAAGCTCAGGGCGGCGTGTTGCTGATGGGTTTCTCTCCGTCAGGTGCTCCTGTTACACCTCTCAGTACACCGCCAAGTGGGCCTCGGAGTCGGAGTTCAGCAGGATACTCATCGGCCCAAAGATGCTGACAGACCACATGCCGGACATCCTGATGAGAGCCCTGGACACGGTGGTGTCCGACAGGGCTGCCTGCGTTTCCTGTCCTGCCCCCGGAAGCTTCAGCGTGGACGACGGGCTCCCGCCGCTGTGACTCACACCCGGGCAAATCCCGTGGCGCCAGGGCGTCGGTAGGGACCTGACAGGCACTGGACCCGAGCGTCTGAACGGCAGGCCGCTCTGAGAGACAATGGGATCGAAGGGTCTGAGCCCCAGGAGTCGGGAGCACTGAAGTGGGGAGCCGAGACACGACATGGGTGGAGCCCTGTGGGGTTTCCCCAGCTACCTGCGAGCGCCTCGGCATCCGAGAGCAGCCCGGAAAAGGGCGGGGCCCCGGCAGCCAGGTTTAAGGCCCTGAGGCCCGCAGGGCCTCCGTCCGGTCCCTGCTCACGCGAGGCCACGCCCAGCGTGTGGCTCGGGCAGCAGGCCTGGCATTCCCAGCTACACGCTCGGCCCTCGGCGGTGAGGGCGCAGCCGGGCTTGCCCTTGGGGGCGCCGAGGTCGACCCTGAGCTGGGACTGGCAGTGCGGACAGAACCAGGCCTGGGAAGCCGGTGGAGACAGCTCCCGCCCCTCAGGCTGGAGCCTGGTCCTTGTTTATACACGCGATCCACTGTCACACAGACCCGCTGTGGCATTGACGCCCATTGATGCGAATGGCACTCTGGCTCGGAGGTGGCCAGGGGCTTCAGAGGGTGTCAAAAATAAAGTGCTTACATGCATCGCGAGCCTGCGCGGTGATGTGCTCTCCTGCTGGGCGCCCCAGGAAGGTCCTTCACCGGGTGGTTCCACAGCAGTCGTCTTTAAGTGGCTTTTTCCTGTCCACTCTAAACAAAACGAAGTCTCCTTGGCCCTGTGGCTAGAGATCAAAGGTGCAGGCATCGGGCTTCACCCCACCCTACAAAGCCCGTAAATGGCGGCAAAGGGATTTCTTAAAAGAGCAAAGCCCACAAGGATGGGGAACAGGACAATCGGGAGGCCAGAGGTAAACACTTTACACCCAGACCCCCTGCACCCGACGGGGGGCGGGGCAGCGGACCGGGCCTCGCCAAAGCGGGGTGTCCCCGGAAGCTGAAGAATCCGGCCCTCACTTGCTTTGGGTCTGGGGTGGGCGGGCTGGACACCGGTCCAGTGAGGGCCGGGCAGTGACTTCCTCCCACTCGCCTCCCACAGCCTTCAAGGAGAAAAGCCACCAGGGAAACCTGCCTCCAGCGATACCTGGCACAGGGCTGCTCAGCGGTCACAGCCAGACCACATCTGCTTCTGAAAACCTGCAGAGGGCCCTTTGAAAACTTCACTAGAAATGCCATGAAATGTCCAACTTCTACAAGTTCGTTTTCTGGACCTAATTCCTATACGTTCTCGGCACAAAAGTAAGAAATCTCAGACGCTTTGAATGATGCTGTCCTGCTATGAGGCACCTCTGTGCTCAGCGTTCCCTGCTTTCGAGGCCCCCGGCCCGTGAGGGCGCGCCAAGGGCGGCTGGTGATGGGAGGAGGAAGGGACTGAGAGGGACAGGCGCAGGAGAAGCTTCGCGCCACCCCAGCTGCGGGCGGGCAACAGCAGAAGCTCTGTGACCCCCACTGGAAGGTGGTGTTCAGGGAATTAAAACAGAACCCCCCAGAACTTAAAAGCATGAAAGACGACATCAACAGAAACGGACACCTGAACAGTAGGAGCCACGAGGCTCCAGATGAAGGGCCCCCAGAGCATAAGGGACAGAAATACACCCAGGCGCTGGGAGACCCAGGGCAGGTCCCACAAGGATCCCGTGCGGTGGGCGTGGCCAACGAAGCGGACCGCTGCCTCCAAGACCCCGGAAGGGGAGTTAGTGCCAGCTTGGCCTTGCAGGCCCTGCCAGAAGGTAGCAGGGTAGAAGGAAGTGATTTTCAAAGCTGTGAGGGTTCAAAAAAGAGCAATTTCACACAGGCCTCAGGGAGCTCTTGGAGAACCTGTTCACCAAAATGAGGAAGTAAATGAAAAAACAAGGCATCGGGCGGTGGCGATCACTACCACCACGTTAGGGACACTCGAGAGGATCCTGACACTAGGAAAGTGAAAGCTGATGAAACACACGACCCACCCACGTGAACAGCTTAAGAGATTCAGGCCACAGAAAACAGCTTCGAATGAAGTACTAATTACCTCAAGAGAAACCAAAAGCTGTCTAGGAAGGGTCAAATCCTGTTACTGCGTGGCTCAGCTGGGAGCCACCAAGCAGTAAGCGCCAGCCACAAGACCCGTACGGAGGGCATGGGAAAGGCTGGGGGCCGCAGGGCAGCTGGCAGTGGGGCGCCCTCACCTTGGCCAAGACAGGAATGTCGGTGGGAAGGGGAGGAGCTGACAAACCCAACTACCCGTGAAAACGCGTGGTGTATGTAGACGGACCCCCCAGGCAGGGGCTGGCGGGCCACTCCATCCCCAGCAGGTGTAGTCCGTCCTGCCCGTGTGACAGGTCGCCGTAAAAGCCTAGAGGGTGGGTCCTGAGCGCGTCCCTGTCGGCGAGCACGTGGAGACTCAGGGAGACTCGGGGAGTGTGGACCGCACCCTTGCCCCACGCATCTCGTAACATCTGGCTGAGCTACAGCCTTTTCTAATACGGCGGTGACCTGGCAAGGAAAAACAGCCTATGATTTACACGCGTGGAGACAAATGTCGAAAGATCTCAAAAGTAGTTGGCTCTGGCGGGGTATAAAAGGGGAAGGCTGCCTTTATCGGAGCAAACCTTTACATTTGGTCTTTAAACAGTGTATTCGTCTTTGGTGAAAAAGGAACTCAAGATATTCCAAGGACTAAAAAATATTTAGAAAGAGATTCTAGCATGAACTGTTTATAGCACAACTTCATGCTCCAGAAAGATCTGCAAGGCACAGTCAGCTTCCGCCCTACCAAGATGCCAACTCAGGTCCCAGCATCCCACGTTCAGCCCGGAGCCCAGAGCCCTGGCTCGAGATACCCGTGTAATGCGCGTGTGCACACACAAGCACACGTCCCAAGGCGGACACTGTCCCTGACCAACGCCCAACCGGTCTGAACCCAACCACCCCTCGTCAACCCTCCCCCCTTGCGGGGTGGCGGACACTGTGCTGAACCCTCCGTCTCCCCTACAGGGGCTGCTCCCTGCCCCCAGCACAAGAACACGCACCGACTGAACACAAAACACGGCAAGCGCACTCCCGGCTGCTGTTGGTCTCGAGAACTCAAGCTCTGGCGCGCGTCTCCCCAACCGGGGTCCCAGCCTCCAGGCCCCACGGCAGGAGGCGAGCCTGGATGTAAAGTGCTTGAATCCCCTGAAACCACCCCTCTCCCCAGAAGGTGGGAAAACTGTCTTCCACAGAACTGGTCACTGGTGCTAAAGAGGTTGGTGGCCACTGTCCTAAATCCTAAAGGTCCCCACAAGACTTGCAACCAGGGGAGCAGTGGGCAGCGGCAGCACATCTGGAGCTGCCCCCCCCCCGAGCCTGTCTCAAGGCCCCTCCTCTGGCTCCCCAATGAGCCAACGCAGCCACGCCGGGCGCTCACTTCGCTGTCCGCCGCTGCAATAAACACACCCCCAAAATAAAAAGTAAAAAAAAGAATTCAAGTATTACCAGTCATATGATTCAAGGATTTATTAAGTCATACATGCAAAACATACTGCTAATTGCATTAGCAAAAGATCAATGTAAAAACACTCCACAATTCTGCAACTGTCAATTTAAAAAATGTTGTTCTAGTGGTTGAAAGGTCCTGCCTCGTCGCCTCGCCAGTGGGCGAGCTGCACAGGACTCGGTGAGCACGAGCGCGGGGCTCGCCCCCAGGGGCCTCGTGAGGCAGAGCGACAGGGAGCGTGTCCGCGGGGAGGCAGGGAGGGCCAGCGTCAGGCAAGGTGCGGTGGGGGCTGGCAAGACAGCGATGGCAGGAAGGTTCATAGTAAGAATATCTAAAATATTTTAAAAACTGTAAAGATGCAACACGTGATTTTTACATCTAGTTACTAGAAAACTAAGTAAGGAAAGCACTTATTAGCTTTGAATAAAGGAACATGAAAACAGGAATGCACTTGTACTAATCTACAAGAAATTAAAAAAAAAAAAAAACAACTAAAGTGTTATCAAGAGAGGTTTTATACAAGGAGGCATACTGCCCGGTGAGAAGGGCTCCATAAAAAAAGCACTTTCTCAGTTAGTAACCGTGGGAATGACCATTTCAAAGATGAATTAAATGCCCAGTTTTGGGAGGGATCGCAGGTTTAAGAAAAACGAAAAGCTTAAGAAAACACTGATTAATACCGACTTTCTTCATCATCTACTACATTTGACAGAAATTAACCTATTTAAAATTTTACCCATGACACTTTTATTCAGTTTAATTATTATGTGTACAATGTAGTGTAAATTAATCTCCACTTCCTATTTTGTCAAAATACTGCCGTCTTCATCCTTGGATCACATCAGGTGTTCCGTACTTGCCCCGTGCGCCCACGGCTGGGGCAGAACAGAGGAACACGTGAGTAAGAGTTCTGTTCAAAATCTCAGCAAAAGCTCACACACTAATTTTTTTAAAAAATCACTCCGAAATCAGAAAGACCGATCCAAAGAGTTGGGCTGTCACACTCATCCCACTACGACATACAGTGCAGCGTTAGGCAGCGACCACGCGCGTTAAGTGACGGAGCAGTGAACGGCAGCGCGTCCTAAGGGAAGCTGCGCTGCTCGGGCCTGGGAAACGCGTTAGGAAGTGTCTGCCTTCCCTCCCCGCGGAGGCTGGGCTTCTCAGAGACAGGCCTCTGAGCAGTTTAGTGCTTAGTGTTCTTAGCACAGCAATGCGACTTAGTTCACAAGGTATTTTGGCAACTCTTAATATGAACAAGAATAGGGACTTTTGAAAAATAAGGCTTTAAGAAAGCTTGTCATTTTAGGGCTAAGTTTTAATAGAATATGAAAGTTTGAACTCTTACACTTATTTGTTTAAATAAAACCTAAAAATTACTGATTGGTTCAAAATGGTTTTTTATGGAAAAACTAATCTGTAACAAAAACTTGGCATTGAGTGCGAAGGCTCCATTGTTTTTGAGCAAAGCGTACAAAGGTTCCTGGGGACAGGGCAGCGGGGAGAGGGGCCCAGACATTTACAACAGCAGGCATTTTCTCTTCCTCTTCTTGACGGGAGGTGGGCAGAGAACGGCTCGAATAGCTTCGTCGAACACTGTCTTGAGGCCTCGCTGTGTGAGGGCCGAGCACTCCAGGTATTTCACAGCACCTGCCAAGAAACGGAGCACCTACAGCCATGCGGCCACGCCCCTGAGCAGAACGACGGCGGGGCCGCCCCCCAGGCCCTGCTGCCTTCTGCCGGCAGCCGAGGAGGCGCAGAAGCCCCAAACCCTGCTGTCTCCTCCGGAAGAGCGACGCTACGGGCCTTTTTAGCTGGTTCCCAGAGGAAGCCAGGCCCCAGGTTGGAGGACCACACCCTCCGCCTCCCCAACCTCAAATCCTATCAGGGAAATAAAAACACAAGCAGAGCAAACGGGAAGAACACGGGGCTCCATACCGATCTCCTTAGCCATGGCTAAGCCCTGTGGGTAGGTGATGGGTGTCAGTTTCTTTTCCTTCAGCTTCTCAATCGTGTCTTTGTCATCCCTGAGATCAAGCTTGGTCCCCACCAGGATGATGGGAGTGTTGGGACAATGGTGTCGCACTTCAGGATACCACTAGACACATGCAAAGAAAAAGAGATGACACTCCTTTACGCACTTCCTTACCTGAATTATATCCACCCAGCTGCAAAGTGTCCACCACTCCTGAGTCAAGGTGCCCCCAGAGCCCTCCTGCAGGGGACCACACCTGCCCTGCAGCCTCGCTCACGGCTCCACCCACATCCTCAGGGGCCGCAGGACGGCCAGCACCAGGTCCCAGAACCTCCTGCTGGTCTTCGTTATTTATTAGCAAATCAGGACTCCCAAGACTATCAACCTGACAGGGTGGTGCTACTTGTCAGTAAGGGGTCGTGGTGAAAGGGGCTTCCCCACCCCGCCAACCAAAAAACCCACGTTGCTTTTGTAAAACGAATCAGCTTCTTGGGTCATCTCAGAAATAATCCATACAGGGGTTGACAAAAGTAGGTTTACAGTTGTAATACAAATAACACACTACGTAATAAATAATAATACAAGGATAATCTGCTTCGCGTCCTCACAACGTGAACCTCCACTGGCCCACCCTGTACATTCAGGGACTTGAGTAAACCATGTGGACCGCGGCCTCAGCTCTGCTGCCACCGCCCCACTGGCCCCTCCGAGGAAGGGCCTCTGGCACGCGCCCGTCCCCCAGGGTGTGAAAGATGTGGCGGGGGGCAGAGGGCGGCAGTGATCGTGCTTCGCTGGTTTAACAAGGGACACAGCACCTCCGAGTCAGCCTGAGAACTCTATACATTAAGTCACACACTTAGAAGACTGATTCTCTACTTTAGCAGAATTACTAAGGCCATTTAAAAAACTGAAAATTTCAGTCAGTAAATGGTAGTTTATTTCTCAATGTTTCTTCCTGAGAGTAACATTATGTAACAAAGTATTTTCCTAAAAAATACCCGCTTACCTTTGCACGAACATTTTCAAATGATGCAGGACTCACAAGAGAAAAGCAAATTAAGAACACGTCCTATAAAAAGGAAACACAGGGCGGTGTTCAGAAGAGGGTCTTACGAAGATGAACGCACTCTGCTCTCTGGACGCTGCCGGGAAGCCCCCAACCCCCCGCCGTGCCAAGGGCATGCGCGCTGCCTGTGCAGGGAACATGCTCCCTGGACGCAGCCCGTGGCTCCTGGCAGCAGCTCCCAAACCAGAGAGGCCCGTGGAGCGCCCGTTACTGCGAGGAGAGGGTCGGGAGGGCGAGATGCGCTACAAGCTACTTGAGGCTGCGGCAGCATCGAATCGGCCCCTGGGCGCCTCTTTTCCATCGCTCCCACCTCCCACGGGGGACAGAGATCAAGTGTCAAGGCTCCACTTGAGTGTTTATTTCTGTAAAACCCGGTCTGCTTCTCAAAACATCTACTAATGGCATGCTTTTCCTTAAGCTCCTCATCAGCTCCTTAGGTATAAACATTTTTATCTCCATTGTGTCTTTGGACTCCAATCAAATGTTTTTTTCTTTCTTTTACTGATCCTGGAGAGAAAGGGAAGGGGGGCAGAAACATGGACTAGATGCCCCACATCCATGCATTCCTCAGAATGCGCCTGACCGGGGCTTGAACCCCCACCCTTGGCGGACCGGGACAAGGCCCTAACCAGCGGAGCGGCCAGGCCAGGGCAAACTGCTGCTTTCAGCGCAGCCATCAGCCCCCCGCAGAGGGGGCTCCGTGTCTGCTCGGTGGGAACGCTCCCTGTCAGGGCACTGGGTCCAATGTGCAAGCGACGCCTTCCCAGCTGTCAGAGCTCCTGACGCCCGCCCCCTTCTCTGGAAACCTGCACCCGGGGGCACATGCAGCTAAAACAGATTCAAAGGAAAGGGAGGAGCACAATTAATACCTGAAAGAATTTCAAGCTAAAAGTGAAATACCTGGATTTTTCCTCCCATTCTGCCTTGTGTAAAAACCCTAATTATTTGCATGAATTTAAAAATGCCCCCAAGTGTCTAAAATGCTAATTTTGTAAGACATGACTCCTGGAAAAAGGCGACTGCGCTACTTTGTGCACTGCCCAGTTCCCAAGCTAACACTCCCTCTCCTCTGGCCAGGATCTGGTACCTGAAAGGGAAAGAAACATCCACACAACAGCTTTTTATGAACGACGCTTTAAACGCTAGCGCATGCACAAGTCTGCCCCAGAATCGCCTGAGCCGGTTACGCGGTGTCGAAGCGGGCGGGGCCCGCACACCAGCCCACGCAGCCACACCCCGCAGGCCCTGGCACCGGACACCAGCAGAGGAGGCGGCCCGGCAGCCCTGGTTAGTCCCCCAGCCAAGCTCAGGGCCCATGGGGGGCTTCCTCGCGGAGCCCCCACATTTCCATTAGAGCCCCAGTCATAAGAGCCCCTTCTCCTTTCACTCGGGAGGGGGAAGAAAAGAAGTTCCCGAACCACTTTAATTCAAGCGGGAGGTAAACTGTCCCATTCTAATAGAAGCGTGATTCGTTAAGCAAAACCCCAATCTTGAGTGAATCAAACATAAAACACTCAAGGAATGTGAGGCCAAATAGGAAATCCTAGCAAAACTAAGAGAAATGAAAGAAGAGATAAAGCTTGAAACTGCAGGCGACTGAAAGTTTTACATACGGCAATCGGCTTGTCTTTGCCCCTGGAGGTTATATCCTTACCATACGTTCCTCCGACCTAGTAATGCACGAGAACTTTGTTTGAGTTTAGTAAAAATGGAGAACAAAAATCATTTCAGCCCGTTATTTATTCCTTCTCAGAATCCTGTCTCTACTCTCCCAAGGCTCTGATTTAAAAGCAGAGGACGCTCTAACAGGCGTATGATGCCAAAGCCACAGAAACACTGTCAATCAGCCTGGGAAGTGGCACAAGGGGGCACTGTGTGCCAGTCCAGGATGGTGACAGGAGAGTGGGCAAACCCCTGGAGGGGGCAGGGTGCCCCTCCCTGTGGTGGCAGCACACAGGGTCCCTTTTCCAGCAGAACCGACAACACGCCCAGGAGGCTTATGCTCAGGAAGGAAGGGCTAAATGCGCGTCCTTCCTGCCGCTGCGCCCGCAGCGCATGAGGGGCGCCTGCCCGGGAGCCGGGCCCCAGGGAAAGGCTCAGCGGGAGTGGGGCCGGGGCTGCGAGCTGCGGCGAGACCCGCGTCCTCTGGTTCTGGGGTGTTGCCACGCTGAGTCCCCTGCCCCTGCGAATCTGGATGAGGTGGCCTAGACGGACAGCATTCAAGTGCCTGTCACAATGCCTTCCACTCATCTCGCTGTCCCCATAAAAATGGACGGGCGTGCTCCTCCAGCAACACAGGGCCCTAGAATTCTTTTAAGAGACAGGCAGACAAGAATTGTTTCCTTTCACCTTATCTGAGCTTCTCTGATTTATAGTCTGAAGAGACCACTTAAGTTAAAGTTTCCGTAAATACCCTGGTTTAATCTGCGAGCTGTTTTGAAGATGTGTCCTCCCAAGGCCTCAACATAGCGCCGAGCCCTCACTGTGACCCAGGGACTGCATGGCTCGGCCACAAAGGTGCAGTTTTAGGGTGTCCTCTAACGACAGCTGTCGTACCCTTTTCAATTTTTAAGAACAACTTTTTGATGAATCAAGATGCTTTCCTCCTGGCCTCGGTCAGCGCTACACCAGCTGCCCGCTCCCCGTGCCCAACCTGGACTTCACGGCGCCGCATCTCAGCCCCTGCCCCTCATCTTCCGGCCGCGGCTGCCCGGACCCGGGTGCCTCCACTTTCACGCCAGTCCTTGCGACACTCAGAGCTCCTCAGCCAGAGCCACCTGTGGCGTGGCCACACTCTCCCTTCCTCACAGGACACCTTCCCTCTGGCCTTGACTATCACTTTCCTTACATCAGTGGGGCAGTTCTGAATGCCGACCTCCAGCGGGCCTCTGGTGACTTACTGCTCCTGCACTGCAAAGCCCGTCCCCGCTGGCCGCCATTGCGGGCGCTCTTCCTGCGGCCCCCGTACCAGTCAGGGGGACCACCCATGAGAAGCGGAGCCTGCGCTGAGCAGACCTGGGGGGGAGGGGTGCTCCAGAGGGCTGAGCCCGCACTGCTCTAAGCTGTTCCGTTTCTCTTTCTTTCATTTCCTTCTCTTCCAAACGCTTCCACTCGGTTCTTACTTTCAGGCTTGCAGTATTTTCTAACACGGGCGGCGCTGTACACAGCAGGGGAAAAAAGACCAGGGCACATAAACACGGCAGAGCACAGGGGTCGCGACACCCGGGCACTGGCCTGGCACCCACAGCTCCGCCAGAGCAGGTCTGTGTGGGAGAGAGCAATGTGCCAGGGCACTGGCATCAGACACGGTCACTGTGTGACTCTGCTCCAATGGGAACCCAGCGTAAAGAACGGAAGACCACTCACCCCACACTCATGTCTAAGCACAAACCAACCTAAGGTCACCGTGCCAACTGCAAAACACCAAGGACCCCCTCCCCAGCCAGGGAGGAGAGTGACTACCTCTCTACCAATCACAGCTTTTGACTTGCTGCTCCCCACCCTCCGGGGAGAGTCACTAAAATACCCAACCCCTGACTGCCCTGCCCCCACCGGCACTTGCTTGGGCCCTTGCCTGGCCTCACCCTGCGGCCCCCAAGGTGCCTGTCTCTCTCAGGACAGAGTGACAGCCCTGTCTGGTCAACCACAGGCGTGCTCCTCGGGACCTCTGGCTGGAGGGCACTGAGGCTGCAATAGCCACCCAGCAACATCAAAACTCGTGAACATCGAAACAGCCGCACCAAACACCACAGGTTTCCTTTTTGTCTAACGCTGCAGTGACTGAGCTCAGCACTTAAAAACCCTTCCCGAGCCAGGCAGGCGCAGAAGGTGAAAACACTGCCTGACACAGCGGCGCCCTGGCCAACCCGGTGCAGCGAAGGAAACCAACCACGCAGCGTGTGCCTCTCCCAATACACACAGGGTGCGGGCCAGTCACATCTCTTCCCCCAGCACCACGAACTACAGGGACAAGCAGGCAAGTACAGGTGCGCAGACACGAAGTGAGACACTGGGCTTGAGCACTAGGCTGATGATACCTCCATTCTGAGCACATCTGCTGAAGGTGAATATGCAGAACTTACGTGTTTTTAAAGAGAATGTAAAGATAATTTATTGAAGGGCAGAAAAGCCCTAAGGATTACATAATTTAGCAACATTAAAACTTGAAGGGCAATTTATACTGAAAATGACTACTTGCCCACCATCTTTTGGAGAACAAAGTCGAAACTGACGGTTTTAACAGATTTCACTTAGCTACACAGAGCTGCCCAGCAGAGAAGGGAGCCAGCACCCCATGACCAGAGGAAACAAGACGTCTCTTTTCGGGCACCATCGAAGACCCTTTCCGCCTGGCCCTGCCTCAGGGGAAGCCACAGGAAGAGGCCTGCAGAGCAGGGAGCCGGCGCCTGGGGGCCGCGCTCCCCGGGCACAAGGTTCAGGTCTCTCCGCCTCTGCACCCAGAGCGCGGAGTGCAGCCCGTGAGCCCCAGCGCCTGCTGCTCTCGGCAGCGCAGCGTGAAGGCAGGCGGCCTCCCGAGCCTGGCTGCTCCGCACCCAGGCCAGCCCCTCAGCTCCCAGGAGTCCGCGCGGGCACATCTGCCAGTGTCAGCTGCGTGCTCTCCCTCCGTGTCCCTAAGCACCCCCTCAGCTGGTGCCTGGTGCATGGCATGACATGGCGCTTGGGAGCCCCGAGGGCGAGCACCACATCCTACCTCTTTTAGCTGCTCCAGCACCTGACAGGCAAGCAGGGCCTCCCCGCCTCTCCCGCCTGTGGAACGGGACACGCAGAGCGTAGGCCCTGGCGCTCGCGCTGCGGACTGCGCCAGTCAGTCCTGGGTTCTCCAGCACGCGAAGGGGAGTCTTGCCAAGTCACCTCTGACAGACCGTGAGCATCTCTCTCAGAGAAAAAGGCCACCATGCCCCGCCCTCTGAGCCACAGGGGATGGTTGAGAGATACCCCACCCTTCCAGATGTATCCAGTGGGACAGGAGACTCCTACTCAGTATGTTTGCAGATTCATTTAAAATCTGGTACACCCACTGGTACAGAATAAATTCCTAAACATATTGAAGAACTCACACCATTTGGTCATTTGGCTGGTTTTTAATACTTAGTTAATTTTTAGCTGAGGTTTAAAAAAAATCACATAATTCAAACCTCCCATTTTATAGTTTTGGTCTGTTACCAGAATCTAGCTAAAGAATAATCAAGAATCAACAACTCAAAAAACTGTGTCTGGTAGTGCCCCCAGCAGAACACAAGACAATGACTGTTGCATGGAAAAAGTTGGATTCAGAAGCGTAAAGCTATCATTACTAAACAGGGAATTCATTTAAAAACAAAAACAAAAAAAATTTGGGTAGACAGACTAATGTTATTTTCACCCACACGGAAAAGTGATGATTGAATCCATCAAAGGACCACAGCCTGCCTTCTCTGCATGCCCCCGGCCACCCTGGCTGCCCCGGCCACCCTGGCTCGCTGAGAGCGGGGATGGACAACACAAGGGAATTTGGTTTCCGCTCTGCACCGAGGAGTCTCTGGGTCGATCGAGGCATCGACACCAGAACAAGGCAGAATCCTAACAGGGCCACACTGGGGTGGGTGTCTGCGACATGCCAGGGACCGATCTATGTGCTTCGCATGCATTAACCCATCCAATCCTACAAGAGGTTAAGACCAGAGATGAAGAAAGCTGCCCAACGGTCCCACAGCTAGTAAGAGGGAGAGCGGGATTTGAACCCAAGGAGTTTGCTCAACTGCCTCAACACCCAAAAGATGGTAATAGAAGCAAATCCACAGGCAATACGCAGTAATTAACCACTCAGGAATTGAGCATTCTAGAGAACACATTACAAATCAGTCATGATCCTTACTGTCTGCGGATAGGATAGGGGACGTAATCTGTCATAATCTTCTTGTCCAGCAGTATCCCATAAGCCCAGATTCACCGGTTTTCCATCTACCATAACATTGGCAGAATAGTTGTCAAAGCTGTAAAATATGGAGGAAAAAAGGTTAGTCTCTAGCCTTGGAGCCTCAGGCCCAGGCCCTGGCCCTGAGTCGCTGCTCCAGCCGGGGTCCCAGAGGCGGCAGCGCTGGGACAGCCAGGAGCGGGCCCAGAGGCCACCGGGCCAGCCCAAGTCCTCCCTGCAGGCCCGAGGACATGCCTGCGGACGAAGCAGGGCCCGGGACACGAGGTGGAGTGTGAGGGAGACCAACGCGCAACTGGAGAAAAAAGCCAAGAAACAAAGGAAAGCTACCAAATTTAACAGACACAAATTACTGTCAGCAATAAAAAAAGTCTCCACCTTTAGTAAATAGACATTAAGGTTTTTCTCCCCAGGATGAAATAATGTGTAAACTTGGTCCCTCTTTCAAATCCCACTTGTGGATCTGAAACCCCCAACTGGGCCCGGCTTCCTCCCACAGCCCCGCCCCGCCCCGCCCCGCACAGGCGCAGCGTGAGCCGCTGCTGTGGGACGTTTCCAAAGGGTACACACTTGCTTAAATTTAAATTATTTGAAGCTGCCACACAGAAATCAGTTAACCGTAAGAGGCGGCCCAGAAAAACCTACAGGCCGACAGGAAAACAGGCTGACAAGAAATTACAAGTATCATACAGTTCACCAAAAAGAAAATCTGGCATTGCAATTCAAACCAGAGCAGGTACCAAAGAGAATACAATAAAACTCCACACTTCTTTATTACATGCTCAGGAGACTAGTACTTAGGGGCTTAACTACCCTGGGACAGCAAAGTCAAGGCCTGAGTAAGGTGCTAATGTGGTTTATGGAATTTAATGACCAAACCAGCTTTCATAAAGAAAAGGTTTGATGTGTAGTAATTCTGCCTCACGAGAAAAGGACTGATAATTCACTAAATGGTGACCCTTTTTCCAATTTGGGATCAGGTATCTCATACTATACCAAAAAAATACATTCCAAATGAATTAAAGAAAAAAACTTCAGCTACAAAACTCCTAGAAAAATTCCTAAAGAATATTTTGCATCACTCAGATGGGAATGGTCTTCCTTAGCAAGGCACGAACGCAGGGAAAGGGGAGGCAGCGCACCTGTGTTAAAATGCTACACTTGTTCAGGGCAGAGGACATTCTGACAAAAATTAAAGACAAATTCGAGAGACAGAGGAATTAATATTTCTTACATACATAACTTCCATCAGTGAGAAAAAATTCAGTAGAAAAATAAGCAAAAAATTTCAACAGGCAAGTCCCAGAAGACTATAAATGGACTGGAAACATTCAAAAGGCTTTACCTTCATTGACACCAGAAATGCAAATGAGGAGGTAACTTTTCAACTCTGTGTGGACCACAAGCTGTATGAAGGGGCTGTTTCAGTCACAGCTGGTCAAAGCGATAGCCTTTTAGATAGCAAATGGGCAGTAGGTATCAAGATTTAAAATTCAGCACAATTCCCCTACTAACAACCTACCACGTGCACATACATGCAATGTTTGACACAGCGCAGTTTGTAATGCAAAAGAAAAAAGAAAGAGCCCCAGCGACCTGTGGTGGAACCGGCTGGAGGAGGACAGCGGGACTCCGCTGCACTGAAACGGGCACAAGACTCTGCAGGGAGGCCCGAGCGGGCGTGTTTGCCGGAGGAGCGAGAGGGAGGCAGCGCTCGCAGCGGAGCGTTACTTCACCGGACGTTAACCATGGGGACAGAGCTCACGGCGGCCACAGGGTGGTGCTACGAGGCCACATGGCTGCGTGGAGCTCCCTAGCAACCCCATCATCAAAAAAGCACTTTTCCATCTCCACCCAGTTCTGCTGCCAACAGGGAATAAGCAGCTCAGTAGCCAATTCCATCCTCCCAACCCTCCCCCACCCCCGCCAAACACACCCTGGTTTCAATTCCAAAGACCCATAACTCAACAGCAGCTTGTAAAGCAACGGTTACTTGCCAGAATCACACACAGAACCCGGAAGGCCAGATTTATCTGAAACTCTTACATTACCCAACCTCTATACTTCAATTAGTTTAACTTTCTTTTGTTTCCTAAATGTCTAAAAATAGATTAGAAAAGCTGTGTGTTTCATCACTATGTGGCAACTTTACATTAAGTATTTCTTAAAAGCCCAAATACGGAGACTTTGGTGAATGTCTGAAAGAAAAGGTAATCACATCTGTTCACATAAGGATTAAGAATGACTATAGCAAAGCAAAGGTCAAAGGTGTCCAAAAAACATCACTGATGTGCTAACTCCCAGTTTAACTTAAAATACTTACACGGTGGGGATATATTCTCCAGGAAATGCATTGGTTGTGTAACTGATCAGTAGGCAGGTTTTACCTACAGCGCTAAAGAGAGAGGAGACAGGTGTAAGTTGCTTGGTTAACATTTATGTAATCTTAGCTTTCGCTATCCTGTTAAAATAATGCACAGAAAAATCAAGGAGTATACACCAAGGACTTAGAATGAAAGAAAACTGTTTCTATAACCTTTTATTTAACATCACACATACATTTTTATCCTGAAATTTAAGTAAATAAACTACAGTTTTTCAGAAAGGCAGCATCAGGAGCCTTCACACTCTGTGTAGTACGTGGTATTAGCACTCATAGTCCAGAGACAGTTATTCAATAAGCACAAGGTTCAAGAGGAAAACAAAATATTTTAAAATTGAAAGTCTTTTTTGTGACCATCTGTAGAAGTCTTTCATCCAAGAATCTTCTATTCTATCCTGAAATGATTCTGATGAATACTAATATGCAAACACAGCTTTCCTCAGCAACTCCCACTGTGTTGCTAAGTAACAGATTTAGCCGCTCCGACTGGCAGCTCCGACTCCAGCCGCCCCCCCCCCTCCCTGGCAATCAGCAAGGACTGCTCCCTAACAGAGCGCTTAGTCATCGCCGCCACACAGAACTAGTCTCTCCCTAGCCCGTCCGGCCGCGCGCTCTTGCCAGCGCCCGCCCCCACCCCCACCGATCGCCAGGAGCCCTCAGAGCAGCTCACACAGGGTAACCCAGACCCCTCGTCAGCAGCCCAGGGGTGCTGGAGTGAGCTTCCCAAGCGGCTGCCAGGGGGAGGAAGTGAGCGGCAGCAGGGCCCTGCCCAGCCGCTCAGGGGCACAGCGCACCGCCAAGAACAGGCCCCAGTGCGGTTGCAAGTCTCCCAATCACTTCAAAAAGATTTTTTTTCAAGAGAGCATCACCTAAAAATTAAGGTTCCTGCACCCGTAGCCGCACCCCTCCAAAAGCCAGTCTCCAAATCTGCAACCGTCACGGACAGACTTTAGGGGCTTCCAGAGCCCAGGTCCCTGGCCTCCTCGCGGCTCACCCGATGCTGTCCTTCCACGGGCGCGTCACCCTGCTGTCCTCTGCGGGCTTCCCGCAACTGAGGGCACACCGGCGCTCGGAGTTGTAAACTTTGTTGTTCAACCTCAAAGAAGTTTTGTGCGTTTCTATTTCCCCTGCACTCCTAGCTTAAGGCAAAAACCTCTCACAAGGGCAGATTACAGGCCCATCCAGTCTTGCCAACACTTGTTTCACTCATAACACCGTTAAGGGCTTAACAAAAGCTGGAACTCCCCACCCTGACCTCACTGAGTCAAACATTATATCATCGGGAGGTAGCTTCCCACTTCTGAAGGCTGTTTACTGAGATGACTCATTGACCATACATTCTGTTAAAAGCTTAGAATGTCAAAATAAACCTGTACGAGCAGGAGCCTAAGATTTGAAGTCATTACCCAGGATATGAAACCTACCCATGACCAACTCTATCACTCACTGGCTGAAATTTTGGGGTAAGTTTCAACTTCCTTACACCTCTAGTTTTCTCAGCTGTAAAACGGATACAAAATTACCAACTCCATCACAAAACTATTGTGAGCATTAATTCAATGTCAACCTATACCAACAGTATTGTGTGTTATGCCAGGAAGTGTACTAAGTGCTGCAATGAACAAGACCTCCTGGAATACATGCAGTTACTTAATTCAGAAATGAAAAACATTGCCCAGGCTGGTGTGACTCAGTGGAATGAGTGCCGGCCTGCAAACCAAAGGGTCACCGGTTTGATTCCCAGTCGGGGCACAAGCCTGGGTTGCAGGCCAGGTCCCCAGCAGGGGGCGCATGAGGGGCAACCACACATGGATGTTTCCCTTCCTTTCTCCCTTCCCCTGTCTAAAGAAAATAAAATTTTTAAAATTTAAAAAAAAAAAAGAATTGGATAGTTTAAACAATTTCAAAACCTATAAAAAAATAAATATTTCCTTAATTTTTAAAAACAGATAAAAAGAAAAAGAAAACTGTTATCTGCCCCCTTTTAAACACACTCCACAAATAAAATCCACACTGGCTCCAGGCAAACTCACAGTTTCCCCACAGAAGGCCAGAGCCTATTTGGGCACACACTGGACTGACGCTGCTGCAGCATTATGGAAGGTACCATTTGCCTTAGAATTGCCCACTGTATGTATTTAAGTACTCAGCTCAGCCCCTTTTTAATTTTTGGAGAAATGAGCATGAGGCTACTGGAAGAAAGCACCAAGAGCACTGTTTCTTTAACCTGTCTGTGCATCGGTCCATCCAGTATAAATAACCAAGATTAAAGCCAGCAACTTATGTTCCTATTATGCTCAATTTAAAGGAAACTTTTTACTGAAAATATCTTGGGTAAATTTCAGTGTTAATTCCTGAAATCCAGAAACCAAAACTTAAAAAAAAAAAATCAATAAATCTAGAAACACCAGCAATTTCTTCACATGAGAAGAAGAAAAAAAAAGGGATCCAGGAAGCTCAAAAATTTTAAAAAGACCCTGAATTGAAAGTCCTCAATTTGCATTGGGAAGCAGGAATGGGTAACAGTCAGCCTTCAGTAAACACGCAACAAAGCAGAGAACAGGTTCAGGGAACATGTGAACTAAGAGAGCCCTTCCACACTACGAAAATACAAAACCCAAACGGGAATTCTGCTGTTCCGCTACTAATAGGACGTCCCAGCCAGCATACAGAAAACCACCCATTATCCACCCACTGGAGGCTGAAAAAAAATTCAGATTCTGTATCGTTTCTAGAACACTCAAAGCTGAAGCTACTACCTACAACAGAGTCCAAGTCTGAAGCAGCCTTAACTCTAACCCACCCTTCTTGACCACCAAACCTAAACCTAGGGTTAGTTGATGTTTGAGTCAGCTGAAGACAGAATTCAAAACAAGAATTTCTATCACTCTCATTCTCCTTCAAAATCAACTTCTCTGTTAAATCCTCTTAACATAGCCCCTCCCTGCTCAGGCCGGTGTGGCTCAGTGTACTGCAACCCGCCTGCAGGCTGAAAGGTTGACAGTTCGAGTCCCAGTCAGGGCACATGCCTGGGCTGCAGGCCAGGTCCCCAGTTGGGGGGGTGCGTGAGAGGCAACCAATTGATGTTTCTCTCGCACATCTATGTCTTTCTCCCTTTTTCCCTCTCTAAAAATAAATAAATATAATATTTTAAAATGAAAAAATATCCCTCCAATGAAGATATGTGATAAAGCACACAGAGCAAAATGTTGATTACAGAATCCAAGTGGTGGTATATGTGTGTTGTTTGGGCAATTCTTTCAACTTTTCTGTATGTTTGAAATTGTCCATATTAATATGTTGAAGAAACAATATTCCTTCTGAGGACATTTGGTAACTAACTGCCACTCAGGAATCAGTAGCAGGATTCCTGATGAAACACCTCCTTCTCCAGGAAGACCACAACTGTGAGACAGAGCTACCTGGTGACGCACAGGTGAGAAAGCAGTCAGTGCGGAAATGTCAGATGACAAATGCAAAGACAGAACGTCAAAGAAGGTGGATTTAAGGGTTCTAGAAATGGAATCCCGATCCTCCTCCACTAAACCAAACCTCAGACTTTTACTGAGATTACCATGTGAAACAGCTGTCAGAGGGCAGGAGGACTGGGTGAAAAAGGCGGAGGAATCAAGCAAAAGACGCGGACAACAGTACAGCGATTACCAGAGGCGGGTGGGGAGACGCTGACGCGGGTAAAGGGGAGACAAATGGCGATGGAAGGAGACTTGACCTGGGTGGTGAGCGCACAATACAATATACAGATAATTACAGAAGTGTACACCCCAAACCTATATATATTTTTTAACTTACTGACTTTAGAAAGAGAGAGGAAGAGAGAAACATCGATTTGCTGTTCCGCTTATTTACGCGCACACTGGCTGCTGCTTGTGTGTCAAACCCAATGGACCTACCCGGCCAGGGTCTGAAACCTATATAAGTGCATTAATCAGTGTCACCCCAACAAATTCAATTTAAAAAAACAGCTTACACAAAAAAGGCAAATCATATACAACCTAACCATCCAACATGAGAATGACTGAGCTAGGACTATAATAAACAATGACACATTACCATAACAAAAAAAAAGAGAGAGAGAGCGCATTTTGTGTCATTTTACCAATCAGTATCAGAATCAGATGCTAAATCTGAATTTGGAAGCCAGTGAGAAATCCAAACCCCTTTACAAACATATAAAAAATATGGTACCCTATGCCTCAAGATGAAATGCATAAATTTACGAAGCTTAAAAAAAAAATTCATGTATCATGCCGTCACTGATTGGTTGTTCAACAGAAGTGGCGAGTAACTGGTGTGAATACATCCCTATAAGGATGACGTCATGGAAGGCATTCTTCACACTCAGCTGAAAAAATCCCTAAAGAAAAAATATCTTAGGCAGCAGTATCTAAATTAGACACTGGAGTGAAGAGCCCACTGGCCCAATCTGGACACCAGTTTGTACAGCGAGTGAAATGAGGGCCTCAGGTCATTCACTCCCAGCCTTCCAGCAAAACTAAGCAAGACCACCACTGTCAAAAATGACCACCTGTAAACACGTCGGTGGGGTGCTGTCTTACCTAAGTAAGGCTGAGAGAAAATCTTGGGGCCGAGGTCCCCCAAATAAAAGCGACAGATGCTGTGTTAAGGACTGCCTTACAATAAAAAGCATCGAATTTTATCTCATATTTTAGTCAATGCCAATGAAATCACAATATAGGAAATAATCCATTTGAAGAATATAGGTTAATTGATCCTGGTTATAACATGGTTTTGATATAGCTTTTAAGAGCATTTTTTAAAAAATTTTAATTTACTGATTTTTAGGGAAAGAAGAAAGAGGGAGGTGGGGGGGGGGCCCGGATTTTTTCCTCTTACTGGCACCTCGGCTGGCAGACTCCTGCCGGTGCCCTGACAGGATGGAGCCGCACCCCTGGCCAACTGGGCTGATGCTCTGACCAGCTGAGTGACCCACCCGGCCTGGGGTCCCAAGAATACTTTTAAAACGAGGAAGCTTGCAATGTGTGGAACCTGTTTGCCTTCACTGCTTCAACTACCCTTAACTGCCTCCAATTCCACACATTAAGTGTCAGCCCCGCTAAATTTAGACCGCCATGTACAGCGAACATTCCAACTTTATCACCAGGGATGTATTTTATTTGGGTAAAAGCAAAAAAATGGTTTCGGCATGGAAAATGAGGTCTCTAAAGTTTTGTGCTGAGGTGCTGTTTGCTCCATCCCGTTCATTAAACAGTACAGCTTAAAAACTTTCTGTAAAGGGAGAACTTCCCTCCAAATAGCACCTCACCCTGATCGACACTGATGTCAAGTACAGTATTAAAAAACTAAAAAGACTCCAGGCCAGGCACGGTGTTTTCTGCCTAACCCGCCTTCACAGAGCCCAGCAGCGCCTGCGGGGGACAGCAGCAGTGACTCCGCAGCTGGGACCTATTAGCCAGCGCCCGGTGCGACCTCACGCCTTCCCCGCGGGACAGCGCCGCGGGGGGAGTGGCAGCTCAGGGTTTCCGCGGGCCCGGCGGGGCCGGGATCTGAAGGAAAGAGCCAGATCCCGCGGCAGGCAGTCAACAAGGACTCGGGCTAATCGAGCCAACAAAGACGGCAGAGGTCCCTGTCTGCGAGTATCACACAAACTAAAAGTATCTGCTGCGCTTATGTTTTAGTTTTAAGCATTTTCAAATAGGAATATTACACACGATGGTTAGATTTTAAAACGTCAGCAATTTGACTTTTTTTTTTTTAAACTTATAGGAACAATTTCAAATGTCCAACTGATCGAAATCCGCCGAGAATTCATGAACTCATGCAGAGGCATAAAAGCCACATCAGTCCTCCCGACAAGTTAGGGGGAAAGCAATCAAAAGGCTCAGCGGCGCCGAACCGCTTCCTTCGACTTCGCACGAGTCGAAAAATGTACCAGTTGCATCCTGAGTTCGATGAAACTGGGAGCAATTCTCGGAGCTTCCCTGTTCACAATTAACTACTTGAGCAATGCTGAGACATACAATTTTGCTCGCATTACACTAAGATTCTTGTTTCTACGAGAAAAGAAAAAAGAAAGAAAGAAACGACTGCATAAGACAAGTCTTGTTTTCCTCCAAGACCTGTAAACCACCAGACAGTAATGAAAAGAACTGCTCTGCCTCCCAGGGCCTCTCGCCCCGGGAAGCCTGCTCTGCTACACCCCCTTCCTAACGCAAGGAACGAAGGCCAGTTTCTCTTTTTTTTAATGACCACACCACGTTCAGAAAAAAAAAAAAAGAACCGTCTTACTCAGACCCAGCTCCTCGCAGCTAGAATCTTAAAAGTTTCTCCAGGAAAAGAGCAAAAATAATCCTTTTTTAAAATCCTAAAAGTGGCCAAGTACCCGTGGAGGGAACCCCTGGTCAATCAATTTAGGGTCCCCGATCCAACCCAGGGTCGTCAGTTCTGATCGACTGACCGCCGGGCGGCACGGATGCTCTCAGCGGGGCTCGAGAGGTTAATATAAAAGCCAAGAAAGAGTCCTTTTTTAAGAAAGGCAACTCTCTAAACCCACGTAATCCAGAGCGACCGAGGGAGGTGGCGGAGCGCCGCCGGGTGAGTTTGGCCGAGCGGTCTGCGGGTGCGGGGAGAAAGCGGAGGGTGGAGTTCACTTTTCCCTCCGGCCGCCCAAGGCGGTTCCCTCCCCCACCAAAAAGAGAGAGAAAAGGGCCAGAACCAGACGTCCGCCGCCGGGTCCCGGGGACGGGTGGCGGCCCGCGCCCCCCGCCTGCGCCCCGAAGAGGCCGGAGCCCAGGCCCCACGCGCGCCCTCCCGTCCTGTCCCGCCCCGGCCCCAGACCCCTAGCTGCGACCCCCGGCCCCGGGCCGCGCACTCACCCGTCTCCCACCACCACACACTTGATGGCCTGCATCTGGGCCGCTTGGTGGGCCGCGGCGGAGGCGGCGACCGGGCACTGAGGCGAGAAGCGGCGGGCTCGGGGAGCAGCAGGCGGGCGGGCGCGCGGCTGCGGGCGGCAGGGCGCGGGGTGCCGGGGCCGCTGTCCACGCCGCCTCGCCTTCCGCCTACGGGAAGCTGAAGCCCAGCAGCGGCCACCACCCAAAGCTGGGGAAAACTGCAGAGAAACAGGAAATGGCCGCTCCACTCACATCCGGCAGTCCCTCCCCAGCGTCGGCGCCCGGCGCTCCCAGGCTTGGGGCGGGGCTTTCCCGCTCGCGCGCTCCAGGGGCTACTCTCGGCTTCGGGCGCGCCCGGGGATGTTCGGGAACGCTCGGAGACTCCCGGGATTGCTCGGGCACGCTCGGGAGAGCTCGGCTCCAGCCGGGCGCGCCGGGCGCCATTTTTTGCGCGCTGACGTCACGGTGCCGCCCCGGAAGGCCGCGGTTCTATCTGAAGAGCGTAGGGGTCTCTGGCAACCCCGCTCTTGGTGCTCAGCCTCAGCTCCTGTCTGAATCCCGCAGAGTAGCGACGTTCTGTCCTATATATGTGATAATGGTAACTTCTAGGGTGACAAAGTCGTTCTAGAAAATTCGGAACCCAAAACTGTAAAGAAGACCATACATCGCACCATTATTCCGACATAACCTAGGTTCATTCAGCCAAAAGTTCTGAACGTCCTTCTCTTTCTTACACATTTTATATTTCTAAATGCGTTGAGCAATTATTATGTCCTATGCTTTTGTTGAACAGAAATTTTAACTTCCACGGCTGAAGGTCTTTTTAAAAGGACAGGGGTTTGGGGCCATTTCTCTCTGGAAAAGAAAACCACAGCATAGGGCGCGGAGTCTGAACCACCTGCAGCAGCTCTCAGTGGGAAAGGGACTGTGTCCGGGACCCGGAGCTGACCCGCTCGTGTATGCAAACAGTTTGGGGGAAAAAAGATGTAGATTGCTGTGAAAGAATATACATTGGCTATAGATAAGCGGGTGGGAGAAGGTGAAGCAGGGCTAGCAGTGGGATAGGCGCAGACTCCGTAAAAAAGCAGCGTTTGCTTCTTTGGTTTGCTCCTTTGGGTGGGAGGTGGGCAATAGTCTAGAAAGTTCACACGGAAACAGGAAGTGGAAGCTTCTGGGGTTTGATGGCTCCTGACTAGCCTCACTTTTAAATAATGTCGGAAATAGCCCTGTGGAAGTACAAAGTTCCAACCTGCACTCAGGAATGTGCGTAGCCTTGTTAGCTGGCCCCAGCTACTAACAGGCTAACTATTCTCTGCCTTTCATTCGCCAGTCCTTTTTAACTTAATTCAGAACATCTCGGGAGTTTTGTCACTTTGTACAAAGTCTGGAGATAATGTTCTGTTAGCAGACCATGAAAGTGCCAATATTTTGGTGTATTTCTGCTCAGTCATTTTCTATACATAATGAGCATGTTTTAAACAAAATTGTGAAGTCATACTGAATCATCGTTAGAACATCTTTAATGGCTGCTAACTATTCATTCTATTATGTGTATGTGCCTTCATCTAACTGTTCCCGTTATGGAATACTTGAGTTGCCCCTATTTGATAGACAATGCTGGGATGAGCATGTGCAAGCATCTTTAAGAGATTTATTTCTTTAGACTAAGTTCCCCAAAATGGAGTTCCTGAGTTAATAGGGGAGGATGTTTTTAGCGTTTTCGTACATTGTGCTGCCCTTGCAAAGTTTGCATTCCCCTCCACCCACTGTGAAAATGGACCCTCCAGGGAGTTGATTTCAGATATTTTCATCTTTTGGGCCTTGTCTTTCTATAACTCACTCTGTTACTCAGTATTGTAACAGTTTTTTGTTTTTGTTTTTGTTTTAAATCAGAGCTTTCCTACACAAGCTTTTTTAAAGCATGTTTGTCTTGCAATTATTTCACAATGAGCATGTTGCCTGGGCAAGGGGCATTTTTGTGCTCTGTTCATAAAGAGCTCCCTTGAGAAGGAGTTGAAATTTCAAAAGCAATGGTGTCCCCTTTGCTGATTAAAATTTCCAGCAAATCTATGACAAACCTTAATTGCTATGTAGGATTGCCCTCATGTCTTTAGGACAGGAGCGAATGAAAGGGTGGGGACTCAGGCCAATCGTTTAATTCAAATGCGCAGACATTTGAGTGCTGCCTGTGCATCATGGCCGGAGAGCAAATGACCCGGACGGGAACATGTTTGCCAGGACGCCAGGCCCATGGCGCTCAGTGCTGTAAGTGAGGTACAAACACGGTGCTCGTCAGCGAGACGGGACAAGTGCAAAGGGAAACTGAGAGATAGCTGAGCGCCCTGGCTGAGCAATTTACTGCCAGATGCAGAAGGTCACCTCCCTGGAGATGACATGTAGGCCTCAGTTATATTTTAGCTCTAGGCCCAGAAAAGCAGCAAACCCCGGTGGGTTAGGCCAGGACCAGCTGCAATGACTGATGACCCCCTGGCACCAACCAGTCAGTAAAGACCATGACCCCGAAAGAGCACACGTGGAACGCTGACGAATATTCTGCTGAAACACCCCCCCTGAGATTCCCTCCTGCAAGAGAGAGATAAAAGCCTCATCCCCCTCTTCTTCCCCACTTCTCCCCACCTCCCACCCCACCAGGCACACATCTCCTAAGTTCTAAGGGATCTCACAATGCTCGCAACCAGGGGAGCAGCGGGCAGCCGCAGCTCATCTCATGCTAACCCCCCGAGCCTGTCTCTGAGGCCCCCTTTTCTCCAGCTTCCCAGTGAGCCAACAGCAGCCCAGCCTAGGTGTCTCCTGCTGCTTCTTCTATGCTAAGCCCTGCCTTCTTTCACTGTCCCAAGCTTTAATAAATGTATGCCCACGGTCACCTGGACTCATGTTGTGGGAATTTTCCTGTGTGAAGCCCAGAACCCACACACTACCGGCTGGCCCTGGGCAGACCCGCTCAGGGCCAGGTGCCCTGTCCGGTAACATCAAGAAGCAAAAAACTGTATTTGGGCTGATAAAAGGGGTTTCCTCAGACAGAAGAGAGTTGAAAGGTGAGTTTGGGTGGGATTTCTGGTGGGTCTCGATGGAGTAAGAAGAAAAGCGTTTTCCACAGAGAACAAAGTCCCAGAAGTTAGAGGCTGAGGACCATCCCCAGGTGATACTCAGGGAGCCAGGCAGGGGCGTGCTCCAGGCATAGAATCTGGAGGTAATCCCGGCTGAGTTACAGGCTGCCTCCCGGCTGAGTTACAGGCTGCCTCCGGCTGAGTTACAGGCTGCCTTGGGCATGGACTGTGTTCAGACAGGACATGAGTTTTTGAGCCAACGTGTGACACGACCACATTCAGATCATTGTTTCTCTAGATTGATAAAGTGAAAGTCCACCATGTAAGAGATTGGATTGTTACTATAAAATAAAATTAATGTGCAATCCATGTATGGACATCAGCTTTAATTTAAAACTGAGTTCAATTAAAACTTGTCCAAGTCTGGCTTTGAGCATCTATTTGTAATGTTCTCCATGCCAACAAATGGTCCAAAAAGTTAAAATTACAACTAAATAAGTAAACATTAGACCATATGTATTTCTCAATGTGATACATAGTTATTTCTCAAGCGCCTTTTGTTTATACAACCATGTATCCTACTTAGGTCCCTCATTTGTGTCAGTCGTGTATTCTGTTCCAGTCCCTGGCCAGGGGTTGGAAGCATGAACTGAACAAAACAGATCCCTGCCATCAGGAAACCTACATTCTAGTGGGAGAGATGCTTAGTAGGCAAATGAACATATAGTATCATTTCCAGGTTAACATGAGGGAATTACATGCAAGTATCTAATCTCACTTCAACCCAAAGCTCCGGTAGAATTTCAGAAAAGGGATTTTTTTAAAAAGGCCCCATAATCCTAGAACAGAAAATATAGAAAAGAAGACGAATCATGGCTGGTGTGCCTCAGTGGACTGAGTGCTGGCCTGCGAACCAAAAGGTTGCAGGTTCAATTCCCAGTCAGGGCAGATGTCTGGGATGCAGGGCAGGTCCCCACTTGGGGGCTTGCAAGAGGTAACCAATCGATGTATCTTTCACGCATCGATGTTTTAAAAAAAAGAAGAGGAAGAAGAGAGATATTAGAAGCTGGAGAGAGTGGACAGGACAGATTGAAACGGATTTAGCCACCGAGACGAGCTGTGGGAAAAGCTGATCAACAGCAGATCTACAGCAGGGAGTTCCCAAAGGGCCAGGGACCTGCCGCTCCAGGCACCTGTGGAACTGGGGGTGAAGGAGGAGGGTGGGGTGAGGAAGGAAGGCTGAAAGCTTGGCAGCAGTAGCAGGCAGTCTACATGGCTTCCTCTACTGTACGAGGCAAAGTGGCCGCCATCTTTCCCTCCAAAGCCTGCAGGTCTCTCTCTGGAGAGGGTGAACCAGAGGGGGTTTGTAGCCTAGGCTGACCCTTGAACCTCTCTAAGCCCCGCCTTCTTGGCTTTGGCTGGCAGTTTTCTCTGGAACAGGGGGGTGCAGAGTGAAGGGCTCTACTCGGGGACAGAGCAGTGTGGGAAGAACCTTCAGGAAGCCTTCCAGCTCCTTCAGAACTTCCCATTGGCCCTTAGTTTCCCACCTCTGATCGGCACCAGACAACCATGGATTAATGGATATGAGCAAAAAACTTCTAGAATGGAAAACACACAAAATAAGCAAATTTAAGGAAAACAAAGGGCAGGAAGAAGGACACTTTTTTTTTAAATGGTTGTCTCTACCTTCATCGACAATTCATCCGTGAATGAGAAGGGAGTACGGTTTTGTTTTGTTTTGTTTAAAGTAAGAAATATTCAGATGATTTTAAAAAGAACTTAGATATTGAAAGCAGGCTAGGAAGAAAAAACTCAGCAGAAAGGCTGAAACGTCACATTGAAGAACTCGCTCAGGAGACCTGAAACACATGAACAGATAGGAAGCCAGAAACTGTAAGAATATTAGGGCCCGGGAGGCCAACCACCCTAGACTCTAACAGGGAAGAAGGAACAAAGGGAAGGCAAAGGAGGAAATTTCCCAGGCCTGAAAGACAGGAGTTTCCAGAGCGAAAGTGCCAGCCCCGTGGAGGAAAACGCACCCAGCCCCGTGTCCGTCTTGTGAAACCGCAGAACAGCAGGGACAGATAAGAGTCTACGAGCTCCCAGGGAGAAAACACAGGTCACAGGGAAACAGAAAGTGGTATGGCTGCAGGTTTCTCAATAGTGGTGCTGCGGGGGCCACGCCTCCAAGATTCTGAAGAAAAATGATTGTCAACCAGGAATTGTACTCACAGCCAAAGCATTGATAGACTGGATGGGTCACATCAGAAACATTTTCAGCCCAGGAAGTTCTCAAATGCGTTTACCTCCCACACCCCATATCCCAGGAAGATAGTGGAACATGAGTTCCCCCCAGTAGGAGGAAATCAACCAAAAGAGGAAGAAACTGGAGGTCCAGCACAGCAGAGGGGAGAAGGGATGTCCCCTAATTTAGCAGGGCCCACGCAAAGGGCAACCCATGGATGTTTCTCTCTCACGTCGATGTCTCTCTTCTTCTCTCTCTCCTTCTCTTCCTGTCTTTCTAAAATCAATAAGCACGTCCTCAGATGAGTTGAAAAAAAAAAAGAAAAAGAAAAAAAGCACATTTAGAACAACATAGTAGAGAAAGTACTTTCGAACTGTTCCTGAGAAGTACTTCTTAATGTGAATAGTTATATTCCTGCTTATATGTCTCTTTTTCTCCCCACCATTTTATTATAAAAAAATGTTCAAACACACAGGAAAGCTGAAAGGAATGTGCAGTGACCATCCATATCTCCATCTAAATTCTACAATTAACATTTCACTCTACTTCATTACGTATCTGCCCATTCATCTGATTTTTTTTGATGCGTTTCAAAAGAAGTTACAGAAATCAGTACACTTCACTCTTAAACATTTCAGCATGCATATAATTAATTATACTTGTTTATAGTTCACTTTTTTTAGGCAAAAACTTACCATGAAATGCACAAATCTGAAATCTACTATTCGCCAAGTGTTGAGAAATATAGACACCCGTGTAATGCAAACCCCCATCAAGATACAAAACATGGCCACCGCCTGGCGCTCTGTGCTCTCTGCGTCCACAATTCCAGCAAGGGCCGCACTCATGTGGAGGAACGAGCCTTAGCAGTCACTCAGTACTTGTCACTGGAATTTCCTGCAAATAAAGACATGCTTTCACGTTGTTAAAACAGCAGCTTGGGCAGCGGAGCTTGTCCTACAGCCCGTGCCCCGTGCCCAGCCGTGCCGGGGTCTTCCTGCCCCGAAGCGGCAACCGCTTTTTTTTTTTTTTTTTTTTTAACAGAAATGGTGAAATACAACAAATCAAAACAAACAGCATTAAATCTAAACATAGGTTTAGGGGTAACCATTTTTAATGTATCTTTTTTGTGTGGTGGTTTCCTCTACCTCCAAATAACAAGCTGATACTGCTATTTCTTGTCTGATCAACGATTTATATTTTTTCTTGGTTTTCTGCTGTGACAAGTGAAGATTTAGCTCACCGATATGCTACCCTTTTCCCTTTATTATATGCATCACTATTTCAGGTCTTCTCTTAGTTACGTCGAAACTGTAAATAACATTCTATTCCTGTCTTTGCGCAACCCACTCTCTCTGGGTCCTTCTAGGCAGGATGAAGAGAATGCCGCCGTTCACCAGGGCTGGCCGGGCCTGGGCGGTCGGGGTGAGCGGGGCACCTCCAGCTGCAGAGCCCGCCCCGAGGGCAGGCTGTCCGCGTGGGCCCCGTCTGTGGATTCACCAGTCGTGCCCCTGAAATGGGGGCCGCTGGAGTCCGGCCCAGCACTCAGGCAGGAGTGGTGGTAGCCGCCCCCTCCCAGCCCTGCAGACCCGGAGCCAGCTGCTGCTGCTCCTCTGCTGGCGAAGGTCCCTGGGCGGGGTGGGTTGCACCAGGAAGCGTCCAGCAGAAACATTAATGCAAGCTATGCAGGGTTGTCCCGGTAACGGCATTAGAAAAAGCAGAAGGAAACAAACACAACTAATTTTTTAAAACCCATTTAGGGAGGCGTGATCAATGTATCTCTCGCATGTCAGTGTTTCTCTCCCCTTCTCCTTCTCTTCTCCTCTCCCTGAAAATAAATAAGTAAAATCTTAAAAAAAAAGGAAAAAACTAAAAAGGAAACAAATAGATATGTATTTGTATGTATGTGTGTATATATATTTGATTATTAATATTTTGGTTATATATTGGAGACACATATAATATATAATGTATATAATATATTGGTTATTAACATACACATATATATATGTGTGTGTGCATTCGGCCTTTGTCCCCAGTTCCTGGCACAGAGCTCCTAATACCCTTGGAATTTCCTCAGTGATGGGAGTGTCTCCTATGACTCAGAAGAAGACCTTTTCACCCATACCTGAGTTTCTGCTAACGTGTGCACTGTAGGCTGGTCTCTGGATAGCTTCAGGGTGGGGGCTGGGTGCCAGATAAACCAGCCTGGCGTTAGCAGGTGGGAGCCTTCAGCACCACACCCGACCCGCAGGCCAGGCGGAGGGATTGGGGATTGAGCGCGGCCAGACACCAGCGGTCCGGTCCGTCGGGCCTGTGTGACAAAACCCAGAGCAAACCCTGCATCAGCGGCGCTGGAGGAGCTTCCGGGTTGCTGAGCGTGTTCCACCCTGGGCGGCTGGGCGGTGTGCCCAGGGCCCTTAAGGAGCGGGCACGGAAGCTCTGTGTCTCCCCACCCGTGGACCTTGTCCTATTCCACCTTTAAAAAAACACTTCAGTGAAGTATAATTGACACACACAACGCTATACTTATTTCGCATGTACAAGGTGAGTTTGGAGTACACACTCATGAAACTATCATCACAATTTATGTCATGAACATATCTGTCACCTCCAAAGTCTCCTCCTGCCTTTTACTTTTGTGTGCGTATGTGTGTTCTACGGGGACCGGACCCGCACCCCAGGCCTGTGCCCTGACCAGAAACCGAAACGGTGACCTTTCGGTCTGCAGGCTGGCGCTCAGTCCACTGAGCCGTACCAGCCAGGGCTATGTTGTTGTTGTTGCTGTTGTTGTTGTTTTTTAAATGTCCAGCCCTGGCCTTCTTTCTTACGGCTGAATAACATTTCCCTGCATCCCGGTGGGCCCTTCGTCTGGCTGTTCATTTCTAGCCAACCCGTAATCTTAAGTCTAGTGGTTTCCTAACTTCTGTGAGTCATCCCAGGGGATTATCAAAGCCGAACAGGGTTGTGGGAACCCCCAAATTCACAGCCTAGCCTGTCAGAAGTATGAGTGGCACCCGGAACTTGTGGCTGGTATCTGAAGGGGGCGTCATCATGCGGGACGAGCCCTTGAACCTGGGGAGTCTGACAGTTACTCCGGGTAGTTCGTGTCAGGACTGCGTCGAGCCGGTGGACACCCAATTGGCCTCAAGGAGCTGCTGTGGTGGAAAAGGCGGGAAGCCTTCGAGGTGACGGCAGCCCCAGCCACCGTCTGGCTGCAAAAACAAGAGCCACCCGAGTGAGACGCACTTCAAGAGCTGGGCCCGCCCCACCCCCGGAGCAACAGAAGCGATAACAAAGTGATTGTTGTCTGACAACATTTATACATTTACTCGGTTAGGGGGTGGTTTGTTATGGAACCATGGTGAGTCGCAGGGATTCCACGGTGGGGACACTGGCAAAATCAGAAGTGAAAGAACGGGGAGGCAAAGGACACGGCGGGGAGCATTGTCAGCTGTGGCTCTCGGGTTGATGGGAACAGAAAACTAGCCTGGAGTAAGGGGACGAAAAGAGAAAGATTAGTGGGCAGTGCACTGGTGGGCTCACAAGAGTTGAAGGAAGGTGAGTAATCGGAACTCAGAAAGGACAGGGCCCAGGGCCACGCTGGGGCCCACGGGGGTATTCTATTAGGCCCACGTGCTTGAGGGTGGCGCTCCACTCAGGTTTCCCTTCATGGCAAGGGGAGAGAGCCATCCTGGTTGGTGTGGTTTGGTTACCTGCCCATCCTGTTGGGGAAAAAAGGGAGGGAGGAACCCAGTGACTCATAGCCCACCAGAACCACAGAGAAGGCAGTGGAGGAAGTCCCCCCAAAAGAACAGGAAGTTGTGGCTAGGCAGGCAAAATCAGGAGATACTTACTGTGTTCATTAGGGTTAGTGCAAACGACAGAAACCTAAAGCGACAATGGCTTCAACAAGATCAGTTTATTTTTCTCGTGTGTAAACATCTGGAGGTAAGTAATCCAGACCAGTACGTTCACATGCGTGAAGTCTCAGGGCCCAGCTCCTTGCTCAGGGACCAAGGTGGAGCTCAAGCACATCTCAGTTCCAGGCTCAGCATGGAGAAACAGACCAAAGGATGCTGAGGGCGCGTGCCCAGGAGGCTTTTCAGGACGATTCTGGGAAGAGCCACAGTTCTCGCATTCCATTGGCCAGGACTTAGTCACATGACCATAAAGCTGCAGTGTGGGTTGGGAAATACAGGCCCTGCTGAAAATTCTATTACCCCTAAAAGAAGAGGGGACCCAGGGGACCCTGATCAGGACCTGCCACACCCACCACAAGCCATCTGGCTGCCTGGTACTCACACGCTCACATTTCCACACATTTAATATTTTTATTTAATTAAATCAATCAATTTTAAAATTATTTATTTATTTATTGTTTTTGAGAAGGCAAGGGAGAAAGAGATGAAGAGAAACATCAGTGTGTGGTTGCATCTCATGCGCCCCCTACTGGGGATCTGGCCTGCAACCCAGGCCTGTGCCCTGACTGGGAATCGAATCGGTGACCCTTTGGTTCACAGGCCGGTGCTCAATCCACTGAGCCACACCGCCTAGGGCCAATTATTTTTATTTTGAGAGTATGTTTATTAAAGCCGAGGACAGTGAAACAAGGAAGGGCTTAGGACAGAAGAAGCAACAGGAAGAAGCCTCGGTGGGGCTGCTTTGGCTCTAGAAACGTTGTAGCAAAGAAGTGAGTCTGGGCAGTGCTGCCTTGGCTCCCTGGAAAGTCAGAGGAGAGGGGGCCTTGGAGACAGACAGGTTCAGAGGGCCAGCCCAGGATGAGCTGCCACTGCCCACTGCTCCCTTGGCTGCAAGTCTGTGGGGTCCCTTAGAGTTGAGGAGATGCATCCCTGTGGGGGAGAAGAGGGAGAAGGGAAAGGCACAGTTGCAGTCCTGGGGAGAGAGAGCTTGCCTTTGATATTTTTAAATGTTCTCACCCGTCATGATGTAACCATGGCAATCTCACATTCAACCAAGAACACACGCACCCGTCCGCAGGAGAGAAACACAGAGTCAGGTCCAGGTGCCTCCATGGCTCCAAGTCCAGGACCTCTTCCTTCAGTCCCATCTCAAAGTTTGCCGCCTGTGGTCCAAACAGAAGTTTAACTGGCACCAACTCCTCTTAAACACTGTATAATAATGAGGAAAAGGAGAAGAAAAACGACCTAAAAGATTTTAAATAACAATAAGGCGATATAGCAAGCAAGGAAATGCAGGTGGACACCAGCTACACCCCCGTTTCCTCAGTCACAAGCCTGTGGCCGCCATTCCTCGCTTCCCCCTTTCACTACCCTCTCCAACGTCCCCTGGCCTCTGGCCAGCACCAAAATTAGTTTCTTTGCTCAAAACCTCATTGCTAAAAGGTCTGAGCCCTCGATAGTCCTGCCCAGGTAGGGATTCTGGTATCATCTTAAACCTTTATCTATTACCAGGTAATAAATGACTCCTAAGTGTAAAGGTATGCAAAACAACAATCAATAGCAAAGGGTCATGTGGAATGACCAATTTCCAAGCCCCTTTTTCAAAGTTGACTTTTTTTAAAATTAAGTCCAGGCATTGGATTTGATGGATAAATGTTTCAAATCTCTTTCAATTTATCAGTTCCTGTTCACTCTCTTTAAGTTGTTTTTTGGTTTGTTTCTGTGTGTGTGTGTGTGTGTGTGTGTGTGTGTGTGTGTGTGTGTGTGTCACAGTCTTGATTTTGCTATAGCTGCATCACTGTGGATGTTCAATATGTTCCTCTGGTAATTGGATCTAGAGGCTTGATAGATTCAGGTTCGATTTTTTTCCCCAATTATATTTCATCGGGAGTTACACGCCTAGTTGTTTCTTTTTGTGTTGTTAGCAGTCATCAGCGATCACTGCTTAGATTCACTAATGCACTAAGGGCTGCCTGTGGTCCATAGTTAAATAGGATTCATTAGAATGATAATTAATGGATCCACTGTACTTGCATTCTAAGGACTCAGGGCTCCGAGTAGGAAAATAGTGACCACGTCCTGGGTGTCCTCTGCCCACCTAGGACTGTGCTGGATGCTGGACACACTTGTGCTTGTTTATTTCTCACAAAAACTCTGTAGGCTGGGGTCCTTATCCTTGTTTTAAAGAACCATGTCACAGGCACTGAGAAGTTGCTGAACCTGGAAACTGACTTCCTAGTGTTTTTCTTACCAGGTTAACCTGAAAGGAAAAAATATTTTATCTACCTACCTACCTACCTACCGATCTACTTCTTTATTTTGCTGCTCTGATGGCAGGAGGGATGATTGCAGGCGAATCACCTGGATCCTGTTGATCAAGGGTTAATAACTTGTCCCACTTGCCTCAGCCTCTCTTCTCCCTGCTCTCCTAGTCCTTTGTGTCACTATGAAAATACTTTACACACCGACTTATAATTAGTTCTGTCTGTTAGTTCCTCAAATTATCATTAACAGAATGTCTTCCCAGAATGCCAGGAAATTGAGGCTGAGTTAAATGTTAAGTCAGGAGGCTAGACTGATTCACCAGCCTACTTTATAGTGTGGAACTAGTTCACCTCGAGAGGTATGAAGCCTCAAATCTTGTTACCGTCTCTGTGTTCTCTTTGACCTCTCCTTCTGTCTAATTACAACAGGCTTCTTACCTTGCTCAGTTTAGTTTTGTGGTAATTTTGTGAGCCGTTGTTTATGGCACTTACATGGCTTGTTGAAAATGCCTCGTGGGCCTCAATAGCATTTAGAGACAAAGAAACGAGCAGGCGGGGAAGACACACAACACATATGTATCTCACATCACCACAGCTTCTGGTCTTCCCACATAATTCTAACAAATAGGACTGCCAGTTCTCCACCACTGAAAGTCTTTACAGCCTTACAGCCTTCAAGGGTAAATTTAGCTGATCTCCAAACCTGTTTACGCAGGGTTAGATGGACTTGGGCAAACTTTACCTCAAAGACTCTAGGCTTTAAAGTGTTTCAATTAGTTTCCTAAACATTTATAAAGAAATGTTCATTTTGCTTTATGGAAAGGGGAGCTTGAAAAAACAGTAAATAATTCAGCAGTATGTGCTCTGCAGTCCTCAAAGACAGCCCTGTGCACTGAAAGGCAAAAGTAGCTCCCAAGAAAAGGGATGTGAGCTTCTCAGCATCAACCATGCATGTGGCAAAACACAATGCTGAAAAACAAGGGAAACTAAAGGTTTGTGCAAATACTTTGAAAAATATTACTTCAATAATAATGATAATACTAATAATAAACAAGTGCAAGGCTAAAAACTCTGAAATATTTATTTAAAATGGTTTTGGCCCAAAACACAATGGATAGTAAATAAATAAATTGAGCATCAAAGAGAACAGTTGTTTTATACAGTAGACATTTAAAGAAAAACGATAGTCCTAAATAATTTTCACAATGACAGTACTAGAAATGTCCTCTGTGATTTGTCATCTTTGGATTATAGAGCAGTAAAACGAAGATATCTAAAAAAAAGATTTTGAATTCATTTTAGGGTAGAGAATTTTAAAACGACTTTTAAAAATTATTATTGCAAATCTTCTGTGGCAAAGGATTTTTACATTTAAATCCATTTTCACACTATTGTTTTCTTAAAGGACTTAAGATTTGCTTTTCATTTCATCAGTAAAACCCTTTTGTCCCACCTGTACCAAATTCTAAGACTTCCTTATTGGTGGGCAGAAGTATTCACATGATATACTTTGTCTGAACCTCCAAGAAAGATACCTACCTCCCCACCACCCAAACCTTCGGTAGAAACCTACATGCTTCAGTAGGAACGTAAAAACCTCCCAAAAGACCCAGAACACAAGACGTTTTGGAAGTTTCAATATTTTTACTTTTCATAACAGAGGCTTTCATTAATATCATAATTATTAAAAGAGTAAACTTTATATAAGACGACACTGAACAAGAATGGCTCGAACCACGAGCAATCTGGGGGGATGAATGTTGTGTCCGTTGTTCCCAAGAAATCTCTCTTTGTTTGATGTTTATAATTGTGGTAAGACATATATAACATAAAATTTACTATTGTAATAATTGTTTAAGTCTACGCGCATTAAGTGAATTTCCAGAGCTGTGTGCCTCAGCAATTCCAATTCACCGTTTCTCGCCTCCATCCGTTTTTATTCTTTTTGACCATTAGGGGGCAGCCGTAGACAGCACATCAGCCGTCCTCCCAAGCCACCGCGCACGCATGCGCGTCTCACCTGCGGGAAGGTGCCCGGGGGGCGGGCCGGGGCGCGGCCTAGGGGCGGGGCCAGGGCACGCAGGCGCGGCGCGGCGCGGGCATTGTGACGTCAGGCCGGGTGGCCGGACCGGGAGCGGGCGGTGTCTCTCGGAGGTGCTTCCCACCGCGTGACGCGCGGACTCCCCTCCCCGCGGCCCGCCCGCCCGCTGGCCTCGCCGCCGCCTCCTTCGCTCCCTCAGCGCGCCGAGCGCGGGCCAGCGGCCGGGGCGGAGGCCCAGGGGCGACGCGGGGCCTATAAGAGAGCGGGCGGGCGGGCTTCAGAGCGCCGGGCGGCTCGAGTCCGCGGCCGGTCGGTGCGCGGCGGGCGGGCGGCGGGCGCGGGTCTATATGGCGGCGGCTCTGTCGGGCCTGGCTGTCCGGCTCTCGCGCTCGGCCGCCGCCCGCTCCTATGGGGTCTTCTGCAAGGGGCTGACCCGCACGCTGCTCATCTTCTTTGACCTGGCCTGGCGGCTGCGTATCAACTTCCCGTACCTGTATATCGTGGCTTCCATGATGCTCAACGTCCGCCTGCAGGTGGGTGAGCCGCGCCCTCCCGGTCCCTCTCCCCACAGGCTCCCCGAACGCAGGTCCGCCCAGCGCGGCCCGGCCCACCTCGCCCAGGGCGCTGAAGATGCTGTCACGAGCCGCGAAGCTGGATGCTGGGTGTTTGCCCAGCCTCGTGCGTTGGGAGCCCCACGGGAGGAAAACCCGCCGAGGTTATTGTTATCTTCGTTCTGCAAACAAGGCCGGGGTGGGGAGCTGGCCGTGGCTCTCCTGGGCTGAGGGCCTGCTGCTGGGCGCGGGTCCGCCGAGGGGCGGGTGGGTGCTGTTGGCACGGGCAGCAAAGGCCCTGGCCCCGAAGGGGAAACGTTGCCCGGAAAATTGCAAATTGGGCCTCGGGGCGTGGTGGCTTTATGGTTGGCTTTTCTAGTTCCCAGACGTTACGAAGCGTCGAAAGATAGTGTTTTTGAAATTTAAAATGGATTAATGAATTAACTAATGCTCTGATAGATGACTTATTTATTCTGGCCGCAGTGGAGGTGCGCTGGGAGGGAAAAGGAGGTGGAATAGGTAGGGACAGACGCAGAAGGTTCAGAGGCTAGAAACAAGTCAGCTGTGAAGTTGTGGACACACACACACACACACCAGCTCCCTGGAGATCACCTTTGTTATAAATGGCTGACATTTCTATATCCTTTGAATTAGAAACGCTTTTTTCTAGTGGAATGGGAAGTTGTCAGATTGAGAATTACTCTTTTCAAGTGAGTCATTCAGGACCAAGTGCAGCCTGCTCTTGGATTCTGTTTACCTCTCCTGGAGTGGCCGCTGGGGCTGGGCACAGGCCCTGTGATGGACGGGGGACAGGCCCCAGTCCCCTGGATTTCGCAGTCTGACAGTACGCGCATGGCTCCCTGGTGAGCAGAATGAGGAAGCCCGAGCAGTAGGACCAGGCCGTGGTGAGAACAAGCCAGTGTCGTCCTTTTATTTCCCCCTTCTGGTTTGCTTGTATCAGAATGGCACTGTCCCTGTGCCTGGACCTTCAGGTTTTGGGTGCCTGTCATAGTGATGGTAGGCCACATAAAACTTGAAACCGGCTGTTGATTAAAATTGTGTTCAGGTGAAATGGGATGAACCTACCTATCCATTTCAAGGTCCAAATCGAGATATTTCTATGTGAGCAAGGGCTTGTGGCGTCCGTAGGTGGTCGCAGACTAGAAGAGGGGAAGACGCGCATATCTTGCCAGCAGGTGGTATGAATGGGTCAAGGGTGCTGGATGTGGGCAGTGGGGAAAAACAGGGCCTGTGCTCCAGCCAGTTGTCACTAGCCAGCTGTTGTTTGCTACATCAAGCCATTTCCAAGGGAAATTGGAAATCCTGCTTTTTAGATACCAAATTAATGAATTAAAGGAAAGCCTTTGTGGGCAGAACAAAATGTGTCTGCAGGCTATATCTAGCCCCCAAGCTCGCACTTTGGAAACTCTCGTTCTAGAGTTACATTAATAATTTGCAGCTACTTACAAAATTGCATGAATGATTGTAAAAGAAAACTTAGTCCATAACGTTGAATATTAGTTTTGTACCATTTAAAAAAGTCACCTTTCTCATATGTCCACTTATGCAATACTTTTGTTACCCCCCCGCCCGCTGCCGTCCAGGCCACCATACTCACCCACTGGACGATTGTAGTAGCCTCCCGTCTGTTTCCACCAGGCAGAAGATCATGTCATTCTTCACATGCAAACAAAACGGAACTTCCTTTTGTACACAGAATGCAGTTTACCTGTTTTACGCTGCAGCTCTGACTGTTCATTTTTTTAGACTCTCGTGCATCTTGTTTCTTGTGCACTATTCTTTCTTTCTCACAGTTTCCTGTCTGCTGTCTGCATGCGCCAGGCCCCTTCCTGCCACCGGGCACTTGCACATGTGGGTTTTCGCACCTTGAGCGCTCTGCGCTGGTCTTTGAGGGCTGGTACCTTCTCCCACATCAGCTCGCGTCTCAGGAGCTTTGTGATCACCATATCAATGTGACTTTGCACCTGCTCTCTTCATTGCCAGAAGAGTCAAGGCTTGTTTGTTTCATGTGCAATAAGGAATAGAGGATTCCAAATCTCTCACTGTTCTAGGGCATTGAGATAATCTCTGCAAAGGTTATTCAAATACAAATTTCATAACTAGGAACCTATGCTGCGATGCTTGAGGCTAAGTGCATTTTGAAGAGGAGGAAATTGACTCTACGATAGCGGTGCGGGCAGTCAGGAGAGCTCGGTGCACCTGTCCCAGCAGCCCAGGAGAGATGATCTAATAGACTTGGTGCCATGTAATTGTCCAGGTGCAGCACAGCTTTAGTGATTCATGGAGCTGAAATGCTCTGGGAGTCAAACGTGGGCCTTCGTAGTCTGGTCAGGGGTGAGTGGGAGAGGGGCGCAGGCAAAGTGGTCACCAGGGACCTCGGGAAGAGCTGTCAGAACTGCATGGGGATTTTAGGTTCGCCCTTGGGTTTGATGAAGCGCAGCAGCTGCCATTCACATGCTGAGGGGTACGGGGTGGGAGAGGGCTGTCACTTGTTTACTGCGGATATTTACACCTGCTGCTGTAAGGTCCCCTGCAGGTTTAGAGTTTCTGTTCATTTGTGGAAATCACTAACACACCTGATTTGAGGGTGTAATAATTCTGACTTCTGGTAAAGGGAAGTGCAACAGAGGAGAGAACCTGCTCAAAGGCCCCGTCTCACCGTCTTCCTTTTAGTCAGAACTCTCCGTCCCCGTCCTTTCCACGGCAGGAGTGCCGCGATGAAGGACCCTGTTTCCCGCACGTTTACTTAGAACCCCCAAGTCACTTGTAGGGCAGCAGGACATTTTAAGGAGGTTGGTATCTAGTGTGAAAGATGATTAAATGAGAAGAGGGTTTTGTAAACTGAGAAGGGCTATGATTTGGAGGCACTGTTCGTGAGCTTGCCTTAGTCTAGAGCTGTTAGCATCCTACTTATTCATATAGAATCTGAAATACATGGTGATAAAAAATGGGCATCCGTACCAACCACTAGATGTAGTCAAAGCAAGGTTGAAAATTGCACTGAGAATCTCCTGTGATTTAACAAGCCCTGCCTACACCTTCTCGGTTATGTGGCCTGTGGGAAGAATCAAGTGTCCTAGCCTCAGCTCACCCAGATTTGTATAACTACTCAAAGAGAAGGACTAAAAAGAACAGCTGGAGAAAAGAAGACATTGTGCAGGTTGATGATAATTGTCAGGTGTCCTTGTCTTCCTATGACATCACCGCCAGCCCCACTGCCCTGCGCTGCCCCGGCCCGAGAACGAGAACCTTGCGGTGGCGCCTCCCTCCCCTCGTTTCCAGCTGCTCTTCCCTAGTCTTTTTCTGAATGACTTTTGAAATCCATCGCTCCACATGGGTCGGTTCACCTATCGCCTGGAAACTGTGTTTATTCATTGCCATCAGGTAGACTTCAGGGAGGCATGTAGGGATGGGGAAGCTGGTTGCCCGCTAATACAGCAGTCAGAGGGGGGCATAGGTGGCCTCTGAAACGAAAAAGGAGGTGAAGGCTTTAGCCTTAGAGATGCCTGGGTGAGAAGAGTATTTCACTTTGCACAGAGAAGACCCTGTGGGTGAGCTGTGCTATCCTTGACTCAAGTTTTTAGTCTTGAAAGTGCAAGCAGATATTAAAATGTATGAGTTAGAGCTACATGTACTCAGGTTAAAAGATATCCGCCAAATGTAAAGAAACTAAGTTTAAAAAAAAACCACCTATGTTAGCATTGTCTCATTTAAAAAAAAAATCCTAAGCATGCTTGTCAGTACCTGGGGGTGGGGGGGAGCCTTCCAGGACCGGGGAGCCGCCCTAACTCAAGAGGAGCCAGGGTATGGCTTCTCACGTGCTCTGTGGAGAAGAACCAGTGCTGCTTCACCTCCATAGACCCGGGTAACATAAGCAAACACTTGTTTCTCACAGTTCAGGAGACTGAGAAGTCCGAGGCACCAGCATGGTCATGGCCTCCTGCGGACCCTCCTTGTTCCGGCCGGCACCTTCTCACTGCGTCTGCAGGTTGTGGAAGGGACTAGGTGTTCTGGGGCGGGGTCTCTTTTATAGGGAGCACTAATCCCGTTCTTGAGGGCTCCACTCTCATGACCTAAGCACCTGCAGAAGCCTTAACACCTAATGCCACCGTCTTTGATGGTTCACCCTATGGCTGTGGAGGGATGCAGACATTTAGGCCAAGCGCCACCTGACAGCTAAAAAGGAATTGCTTTCACGTGCAAAAGAGTGACAGCAGGCCTAAGCTTACAGCACGCACAGGAATCAACTCAAAGTGGATCGGGGACTTAACCTTGAGAATCAAAACTGTAAAAATCTTAGAGAAGAAAATGGGAAAATCATGGTATTGAATTTGGCAATGATATCTTGCCAAAAGCACAGGCAACAAAAAAAAGTAGGTAATTTAGACTTGATCAAAATTTTAAAAATTTGGGTGTCAAAGGACAGTATCAAGAGAGTGAAAAAGGCGACTTCACAGAATGGGAGAAGGTATTCGCAAATCATTTATCTGATAAGGAGTAATATCTAGGAATATAAGGACTCTTACAACTCCTACAATAATAAACACAGCTTAATCCAAAAATTAGCAAAGGACTTGAAAAGACATTTCTCCAGAGAAGATATAATACAGATGACCAGCAAACCCATGAAAACATGGCCACTCCCACATCGTCCAGTGATTGCTTCTCTGTCCTCTGCTTGACAGAACCCTTTAGCAGCCTCTGGTTACTTGTTCCTTAAAACATCTTGATGATGATGATGACGACGGTGATAGTGGCCATTGATTGGATACCCATGGGACGCTGGTCAGAAGAGATGCTAGCTGCTGTGAGACGTTGCGCCCTCAGCATCGTGAGGAGCGGGGATTGCCTGAGGTCCCCAGCTGGGACATGGCTCCCCCCGCCCTCCACGTGTGAGCAAATGCGCCTTTGGCACCCAGGTGATGGAAGCAGGTGGCTAATGAGAGCTGCCTGGCTGGCCCTTTAAGGGCAGGTGTATGGGAACCTGCTGAATGATCAGCGGGAGAACTCAGTACCGTGGGTCTTGCGTGCGGCTGTGACTCAGCTTCCAGGAGAGGGCACCGAGTCCTTCCTGCTTCTCCCCTGTGCTGGGCTGCAGTCTGAGGAATTAGTTTCAGCCACTTCCTCGGACCGGTCATTTGAGTCATGAGCACAAGGGTGTCAAGGTGCGTAGTGTTGACATCTGAAAACTGGAGGAGGCCCAGGTGTCCTGCGGTGTGTTCGGGAGCCACGCTAAGGCAGACCCCACCCCAGACCCCTTGTCATCGACCTGGCCGAGCAGCCCCTGCTCGTGTGAGCGTGTCTCCTCCCGGGGCCCTTTGGGAGCAGCCTTGCTGGCTGCCTGTCGGCATCGCGGCCAGGATATTTTTAGTTTACGGAGCAGTGGTATCCAGACCAGCAGGTCCCTGAGGCCAGTAATAGCTCAGGTCAGGGAAGGTAAGGTGACAGCAGTGCAGGAGGGTGGCAGCCGCCGAACTGGGTCAGGCCTGTTGTCACGCAGCTGCCTCTGGCAGGCAGGGGTTTTTGTGGAAGGTGACTTCTCATATCTCACTGGACACACCCAGTCTTGCTTTCTGTGCACATCACCCCCTCTGGCCTCTCTGCTTTAGTGGAACCTTTGCTATATTTTGGGGGGTGGGGGGTGGTGAGGGAACTAGTTCAGGAATCTGCGCCCAGTCCTGCACTGTGTTTTTCCTGAATCATACTGTCTTGAACTTCAAAATAGACCCCTTCATTCATTCTAGTGGCCGCAGTTTGGTGGATGAGATTGTGTGCCATAACTTTACGTGCCTGTTCTGTGGGCTTCACATGGGAGTGGAGTGGGCGATGATGACCTAGTCGGGGCCGAGGACAGTTTATTATATAGCTGCGCACACTTTACTTGGTACAGCATCACGTTCCAATGTATGTGTAATGTAGTGACATGTTTGGAAGTTGCAGGAAAGTTCTCTCTGGCTCTCAAGCGCTGAGCAAGTGTGTGTCACAGGCTGTCGCCAGAAGGGCTGGCTGGTGAGGGCTCAGGGCCACTGTTCTTACTGCCCAGAAGTTCTTTGTGAACAGAATAGAACAGACAATCTTTAGCAAAAAACTTTAGTCTATTATTACTAAATACGTGATTACTTTATTGATTCCAGTAACGTTGCCTTATTTAAAATGTTTTAACACAATTCTGGACTATTTTCATCTTTCTGAATAGTGCTCGTCCTTGTACAAGGACTTAATAAAAGTAATTACAAGCTAATTTTCCTGAGAGTTGGCCCATATTAAATGGCCTGTTTTTCTTAAGATTTTTTAAAAACCTATATTAATATGTATTAAAAGTGTATTTGGGAATGGTTCCATTTTAGAAAAATGTTCATTCTTAGTACATTTCAAATTAGTAAAATAAATGTTAGGTTTAAAATGATATGGTTTGGGAAGTTAATTTGAGAGAGAGAGACTGTCAAGAGAAGTTAATTGTATTCAATTTAGTAAATTTTGAAAGTATTGTTTTGAATTGTAGCAGAATCCACACTTATAAGAACTGCACCTCTTAAAAGTTCTTATCACAAGAAAAAATATTATAACAATGTGTGGTGTGTATGTTGAGTTGATCATTTTGCAATACATAGATATTGAACGTTGTATACTTAAAACTAATATAATGTTATGTCATTTATATCTCAATTAAAAAGATTGCACCCTATGTTTGTATATTGCTTTATACTGCTCAAATATATTTTTCAGTTGTTAGATAAGAGTAATGGTCACACTGCTAGCAAAATTTTGAGCACACCTGATAGATGTATATGTATATATGTAGGTATATATGTGTACATGTATATGTATATAATACATATATACTTACCAGCAAATGTTTTGAGCACACCTCACCTATATATGTATATATGCACACATGTATACACGCATCTACATACACGTGTATATACACATACCTGTTTATACAGGCATAGACATGTTTATAAACTATGTGTATTGCTCTACCAGAATATTTATATGTTATAAAACATAGAAAAAGTTAAAAGGAGGATGAGAGAGGAATAGTCAAAGATGCTCTGATGTTTTCTCCCACGCTCCCTGAAGTGGGGTCACCCCATTTGGCGGCTGCTGGGCTGGAAGATCATGTGCAGGTGTTCGCAGTTTACCTGGAACTAGGGGTTTGCGCAGGAAACACATCTAACCCCCTCCTTGTGAAGCGCTCAGTGCAGGGGGCGGCTTCCTCCCTGAGAAGGTGGCCCTGCTGGGCTCCTGCCCACCTGGCCTGCAGGCCTTGCAGGTCCTGGCCCGCTGCACCTCAGCGGGTCTGCGCGCTCTCGGTGCGCCGCGCCTCTGCCCCAGAGCGGGCCTCCGCTGCGGCTGAGCCGCCAGCGCTGCCGCTGCTCGAGATGTGCTGTTGTGAACCCCGCTGCTCACCGGCGTCCCCCAGGCAGGCTCTGTGTGTCTCCGCCTGAATTCCTCCCCGTTTTCCGTCAGTGACACGGTCATCGCCCAGAATTGAGAGTCCGAAGAAACCTATGGGTCCTTTCACCCTCTTCTACATGTGGTCGCCACTGACTTAAAGAAAACACTTCCCCCTCACCTTTGCTCTGACAGCCCCACTTGTCTTTTTTCTGGCACCGTTGGAACAGCCTCTTCACTGGCCTGATGGTAGCCCTTCCCAGTCTAGCCACCACACTGCAGCCAGACTGATCTTAAAGGCAAACCTAGCGACATTTCCGGGCTAGAAACGCCTGTGTCTTTCCATCCGTTGCCATATGGAGTCCAGGCTCCTGGTGCCAGTGGCCGTGCCTTGCCATCGGCCCCTGGTTGGCTCTCCATCCTTAGCCCTCATGCTTTCTACTCCAGCCTCTGATAAGACTTACTTGCTTTGTTTTCTTCCCAGTGTACTCTCTTTACAGTTCCAAAAAATTTCATACTCTTGTGTAGTCATATAGCTTAAAGAGTATCCTAGTTCGACAAGGTTGGTTAAGAGGAATAGCAGCTTCCTGCCTCCGTGGCTCCATCGCTCCGTCCCCGTTGCCAGCCACGCTCAGCTGCCACTGCTCCTAGTGGTGCCCTCTGTCTCGGTGCGGGGGGTGTGGGGGGTGCGGGGGGAGTTGCTCTTCCACTGCCAGGCTGTAGGCTCTGCCTCCCTGCGCGGGGTGAGACAGATGCAGCGCTCTGCCCCCAGCTGCTGCCTTCTCCCCATTACGGTTACTGTCCTTTGGTGAGGTGGCTACTCCTTAGGGTGGTAGCTTCTTAGAAACATTATGGAACATGATATATGTATCCCTTTATGTTTCATTTACAGTAGTAAATCCTGGGGTTATGGTTATTTTTTAAAGGAACATGGATCAAAGCTTTTTTAAACTTGTCCGTTAATAAGGGAACCAGTAAGATGTTGTAATGACTTTAAAGGAGAATTTAGACAAAATACATGCACATATTCAGGGGTGCTCAAGTGAATTTACAAATAGGCATAAAAGTGGTTTATATCCACAGGACAATAAATCTGTTGCATTCCTCCAGATGAAATTAACTTTCATTTCTTTGGATAAGAAATCATTTGCCTTCCTTTTAAGATTTCTGCAACTTTGTTGTAAAGCAGCTCAAAGACTAAGGTGCAGGGCCCTGTGAAATTAGATAACCCGAAGGATGCACTGGAGAGCACATCTGGTAATCTCACCTTTGGTCCATTTCAAAACCTTTCACAGTAATTCCTGACATCATCCCCATTTGGAGCACAGTAACGTCAAAGAAAGGTTATTCTTGGTCACAGGAAAAGGCTGGTCTCTTTAGGGTTAACGAGTGCAGCAAGAGTGTTAACTGATGGGCCTCCTTGCATTTTCTCTTGAACAGCCGCTGAGGTCACAAATCAACTTCTCTCCAGAAGTTTTCATGTGAAATCTCAGGTTGGGCGTATAAAAGCTTCTATTATTCGCTGGTCTGAGAGTGGGGGACAGTGCCCTCCACTTCACCGTATTTGTACTTGCAGTGCCTATAAATTCAGTTGAAATCTTCTCTTATCAAGGCTCCAAAATTTGCTGAGGTTCCTGACCTGCCAGCAAGTGAGCTCCTGACCGCCTAGGGCTGGATCTTGTATGCCAGGGCCCCCCAGGCTGGCCTTCCTGGGGGGGCTTTGTGAATCCTGGATTCATGAGTAAAGTCGGCCTCGATTCCTAATGCGTGGCTGGTCGTTGAGAGTCATTCTCAAGTAGGACACTGCAGGTAAGGCCTTGTTTGCGTAACTGCAACATCCAATTATATACTGGTTAAAGGGAGGACAGATTTTTATTGAACCTATGCAAATAACTGCATTGCTGTGAAAAATACAAACCTAAGAATATGTTTCTTATTTTTAAGTAATTTTAGGAAACTACATTAGTAAAGTACCATTCTTTTTGTTGTCATCTTTAATTGGCAGGTTGTCATCCTCTTTTCTCTCAAAAGTAGGGCTCTGTATGAGAGGCTGAGAGATACGTCTTCATGTTCGTTATCAAATAGCTCTGTGTGACTCTCCTAGACACCTCTTTACTGTAACACTTTAATTTGATTATCTTTTTCTTTTTGAGTGAAATATTTTATGGGAAAGAATAACTTGGTTATCTTTTCCAGGTCCATATTGAGATCCACTGAAGATTGTCCACCGACTAGCACAGGTGTGTCTGCGGGCTCACTGCGTCGGAGAACACAGCATGAGGGATGGGAGAGGGACTCTGGGCTCCTGCCTCTCGGGAGCGCGGGGCGAGGACTTGGACAAGCTACGGTGCGGCCTTTGGACACAGGAGAGCCCTCGCCCGTCCGGTGCACCTTCCTGGGCGAGGAAGCCTGCAGCTGATCTGCATGGAAACCCACACAATGAGACGCCATCAGTGGCAACGAAAGGCGATCTGAGTAAGGCCAGCCTCTTGCGTCACAACGGCATCAAAGTGCTTCTGTATTTGAAAGGATCAGTAAGAAGGAATTGCGCTTCCACAGTGGCTCAGAGCAAGACCGTGGATCTGTTCTCCGCTCCTGCAGAAGAGTGTGTTGGCAGGGGGTCCTGTGGCGTCGAGGAGGCCCTGGTGAGGGACTGGCTGGGAGGAGGGCCCAGGGCCACTGGCGGCCACAGGGGACGGTGCCGGGGAGGAGGGCCTGCGGGGTCGGGGCTGCCATGCCATCAGAAGCGGTCGGAAACGGAGATTTCTGAGGGTGAACCACGCGCTTTTCTTGAGATGAGAGGCTTGGAGCCAGACCTGTGTCTCCCGCATCCTGTGTCGTCGCCCCCGCTGCATGCGCATCCCCACGTTTCCTCGAACGACGCTGAGACAGAGTGTGCGTCCCCTGGCCGCTCAGAGCCCGCGCTTTCAGGGCGAACAGGAGAACACGGGAAGATGCTCCCTAGCATGAGAAGTACCTCAAATGATCTGCAGACAGCACTGGGGCTTCTGGCTGTGCGAGCTTTTCAAGTAGCAAAGCCATTACGCCACAATTAAGGTACAAGCTGAACAATAAAGGTTGATTGATTGATTGATTTTAAAAGTTGTCTTAAGGTAGTTTTTCCATTAAGTCTGATGCAGACAGTGCAGCAGTGACGTTCCTGCTCTGGCTTGTGAGTCCAGGCAGACTTCAAGGGAGTCGAATTTAACCTCATGGAGAGCTGGCCAATGTGGAAGGAAGTTTTTGAGGAATGTCTTTTGAAAGACATTCAGGATTGGGAGACCATTTCCAGGAGAATATGAATATATCCTACATAAATATGAGATTAGACCATAAAGAGTTAACATAAAGCCCCTCATAGACCTTCAGCACACATTCTGAAGGGCGGCCATGCTGGGTGCTGTCTCTCCAGGTTGTCTGATCATCTGATGAAAGTGGGTGTTTGCAAGTGCCAGCCCCTCTATACTTGCTCTAAGCCTTGCTGAGTTGATGACGAGCTGTTACCATTTCTGCATTTTGTGGAATAATTTTGGTCTGCATCAAAATTTGATTTCTCACCTTCCTTCCTTACCACTTGAAATGCAATTTTAATGGAGGCCCTACGGTGAAAGTTGCAATATTGAACTTACCTTTAAAATAAACCCTGCTCAAACGGTGTTGCCTGAAACAGAAGTGAGCGCGAGACTCCCATTTCTAGGAATTGAGGTATCTCTTACACTAAGGTTTTTCTGAGATAACTCCTTTTTTGTTGTTTGTCGGTAACTTTGATAAAGGTCACTTAAGAGTGTAAGTTTTTAAGGAGTCCCAAAGTAAGACAACCCTTTTCAGGATTATGGCTGCATATATTGGTTTATGTTGTGTGCTAGAGTACGATGCCATGCACTATTTTAGTGTTTTGGGAAAATGAAAAATAAAGCCTGTCATTTAGCATAATAAATGTCTTATTTTATGTGTACAGTCTTCGTTCACCTTGTCTTTTCATTTATGCTGCTTTCCTAATACTTACGCCTGGGAGTAGTTGCTGAGTAGGAGACTAGAAGCAGAGCTTGAAAAACAGCGTAAAGCCAGGTCGGAACTCGGCTCTCGCCTTCTCCTGGGCTGTAATGAGGCCGTGTCTTGTGTGGCCCCTCAGGGTGCCGCTCGTGGAGCCCCAAAGCGAGAGTCCTTGTGAAGAAGCGATTGTCATCCTGTCGAGAAGGACACCGTCATGATTGAGCAACTGAAGTCCTGGCCCGGGGACACTCCGTTTGGGGTAACTGATGGATTGTGAAACCAGATGAGGACACACTTCAGTGTTTTAAAGTGGGAACCGTTTTCTTACCAAGTCTTTCTCCCCGCCTCCTCCTCTTTTGGTTTTAAACTAAGTCTGCTCCTTTGGGAAAGAACTTTCCATGACTCCCAAACTATTTTATTGCCATTGTTTTATAAATTGTAAGTATGTAAATTTTCAACCAATTGTAAAGAAAAAACAGGAATTTCCTATTTGGCCTCAAATGCTAAATTAATAAATCTGAAATGTTTTTTTGTGTGGTTATGTTAGAATAAGGTGTTTCCTAAAAGCAGTTTTGGGGAAACATTCACAATAACTTTTTCTTCACATTAATTCCTTAGTACACCTATATTTTGCTGAAATTCTTCCCTTTGGTCTTGTGTCCAGTTACTGTCTGTAGGTGGCAAGTTCTGGGGTGGATGGGGGGGGTGATAAATGTGTGAAGTTTCATGACTTTGCAAAATAAGGCCTTTGATAAACATTTTTATTTTTGAGGCAATTAGTACAGAAATAAGATATTTTGGATAAATTAAGTTTCATGGTCGAATTATAAAAAGAATCACTCATTTGAAGTATTTTAGTTTAATTCTGGCAATGAATATAATGGGAAGCTTGTTTTAAAAGTTCTTAAGTTACATGCATTTCCTTTTTTGCCTTTATATGCTATTCCTGCTCTTAAGGATTGAATAGCACAATCATTTTAGAAACAAAATCTTGGACTTAGTTATTTACATTTGGAAATCATAATTTCTTTTTTTAAGAGAATTACTGTTGAGGTCTTGAAGCAATTACGAGATTGCAGGCTTACACAATAAAAAATTAAACTCTTGTACTTAAATAGCTCATTCTTAGATGACTATTGATTTTATAAATAGGAAGCAGGACATGTATTTTGGAGCTTGGTGTAAATCCCAGTATGTCCTAAAATTCACATGGACCACCCACTGTACAGTTGATCCTAGAACAAGGGGCTTAGGCGTGCTGGCTCCGGCACTGTCAGACGTCTGTGTATAGCTTGATTCTCCCAAAACATGACTGCAGTTGTTCCTCCATATCCGCGGGGACCAGTTTTAGGACCCCCTTCTCTGCAGGTACCCAAATCTGAGAATGCTCGTCTCTCGTATAAAATAGCACAGCACAATGCACCAGTCATACCTCTGCATCCACGGAGCCCCGACTTTGGGTCCAAAAGAGTGTCTTCTATCTGCAGTTGGTTGAATCTGTGAACAGGAAACTCAGGGATACAGAATGCTATTTCTTGAAGGAAAAAAATCCATGCAGTTCAGACAAGTGTTGGAAAAGACATAGAAAAGTCTTTTCAATCTATTTGTTCCATGATGTCTTTGTTAGAAAACTCAAGATGCTGACGAGGCCCACGTTTGAAATGGGAAATCTCACGGAGCTTCATGGTCAAGGTTCAGGAAGAGCTACGGGGGATGAGACTTGAGCGTTGAATGAGCTGATGGATATGAGCACCCAGCCCAAGAAAATTCAGACTTTTAATGGTGACACATAAAAAAACACATTTGTGAGGGGAAGAAGTTTGGGTCGAGTCCAGGAGGGCGTGTGGCAGCCCTGCTGGACCAGAGGTGCTGTCGTCTTATGCGGAGGCCTGGTCTGAGGGGTCTGAGTGCTGTGCTTGCTTCTAGAAAACCAATCACTTACCCAGGGGAGCGGAAGCGGGCGTTGCTGCACTTGTGCTCTGGCTGTATTTTGAGTAGCTCTTTACAGTTCGCTTTTAACCTCCTCTGGGTGTGTGACAGGAGCAGGAACTCTGGCGGGCGCCGCCCTCACTGCGGTGTATGTAGAGGAGTTCTACCACACGGTTTGATGCTTTTCGCCTTTTTTTAAGGCAGTGGACTTAACCCTTCTCTCGGCCGACCAAGAGCTCTGTTTCTGCTGTCTGAGAATGAAGGGCGGTTTGGAGATTGGGAAACGGGCTCTGCCTTTGAACCCTGAAGCTTGTCTTCTGTTACACAGGACTTGGGTTCGGGAGCGTTCTGCACTGTGGCTTATTTACGGTGACTTGGCAAAAGCAGCCTGTCTCTGTGTTCCTCTGACTTAAGTGGCTGTATCAGTCAGGATTCTCCAGAGAAACAACCAATTGGATACAGATGGATGGATAGAGAGATTATAGATACAGGTACAGATATGAGATGTGTTACAGGAGTTGGCTCACACAATTACTGAGACCAAGAAGTCCCACATTTGGCCTTCAGCAAGCCGGAGACCCAGGGGAGTTAGGGAATGCCGTTCATTCTGCGAACCAGGAGTGCCGATGTCCGAGGGCAGAAGATGGATGTCCCAGTTGAAGCAAAGAATGAGCAAATTCTCCCTCCCTGTGCCTTTCTGTTCCCTCAGACCCTCAAGAGGCTGGACAGTGCTCACCTGCTTTGCTGAGGGCGGCCATCTTTGCTCCATCTGCTGATTCAAGTGCTAACCTCTTCGGGAAGCACAGACGCAACCAAAAATAGTGTTGTACCAGGTATCTGGGCGCCCCTTAGCCCGGTCAGGTTGATGTAAAAGGAACCATCCCAGTTGCATAGCTGCCTCTTCGCTGAGTCCTCGGATGCCTTGAAGAGTCTCGTTCTTTGCCAGACATCCAAAGGGGCAGAACATCGAGGACGTAGCACTGTTTCTTGTCCCTACCACTCTCCCCAAGACTTGATAGTGACCCCACCTGTTCAGAAAAGCCTATTGCGTGAGAGTAGTGTGAGAAAAGAGGGGAGCTGGTTAATTTTTAACGCAGGTGCTTTGATCTATAGGTGGGGAGTCCACACACACACACACACACACACACACACGTCTGAATTCACTTAGAAACTGCGAGTGCAGCGAGGGGAACATGCTCATTTTCCACCTCCTGCCTTCGGCAGAGCGGGCTTCTGCTCCCTGCACCCGGGGGCAGCAGGCAGGGCTCGTCACGTTGACGTTCACATCTCTGACTCCCCTGTGGAAGAGCAAGGCTTGACGGTGCGTGGCTTTAAAAACATTGAGACATTTGGAGCTTCTGTTAGAATCAGCTTCTCCTTCCTACCCCTGTATTAGGCGTTCTCTAATGAGAGTATCGGCCAGACTCCTCCCTTCGGTTCCATGTAAATACTGGGTACAGGGGGTCCCTGACTCAGGGCGCTTCGTGTGCCATCTTTTGACTTTGTGATTGTGCGACAGAGATTCGCGTTCAGTGGAAACTGTACTGTGAATTTTGGATTTTGGTCTGTTCCTGGGTGAGCGCTATTCCCAACACTCCCTCCTGGTGCTGGACAGCTACTCTCTGGTGTTGGACAGCGGCCGGGAGCGCGGCCCGGGGCCAGCATTGCCCATCCTGAGTAAACGGCACTCTGCAGCGTAGTATTGAATGGACTTCCAACTACCAATATTTGTAACTTGTAACGGGTGTGTTGGGAGGTAGCCCCCTTGTACCCCAGGGGCATCTGTGTTTGGGCCAAATCCCTCCTGTGCTCCTTATCCCTGCCTTTGTCATGCTGTCTAGGAAGGGTCCTGGGAGAGCAGGGTCAGCCGCTTTGTTAATATTTGCATCATTTAATATGGTGAATATGATACCAAAAGATGCTTTTATTTTTCCGTGGGCTCCCTGTAGGGAGCAGTGAGTTTGTCTTTGGGCTACGAATCTGGTAAAATCCTCGGACTCAGCTTTCAGACCTGACCTTGATGATGTGTGGAGTTTGCCTTCTCTACTCAGATGCGTAACAGGTGGCGCCTTTGGTTTTAGTTTGTTGGGAGGACGGGGGCATCTGGAGAAGCGCATGAAGATGCCTCGTTGGTTCTGGATGAGAATTGTCCCGGCCCGGAGGCCCGCCCAGGTGACCGAAAGGCTGGCGCTCACAGAAGGGGCGGAGGCCCCTTCCTCCGTGCCGGTAGCGCGCTGCCTCCTTTCTAGACCCAGGACTGTGACGTGGCCATTGGCTTGACCGAAGAAACCCGGTTTTTCTTTTAAAATTGGTTCATCAGTACAAGGCTTTTATGAAGATCATGCTTAGTTTCAAAGCTATGGGAGACGTGTGTTGTTTTACGTTGGCAGATGAGGTGAAATGTAGTGTGAGAAGATGAAGTTTACTAAACGGCCTTTATTAATCTGGGCAAATTTTTAAATTGTATGGGTAAATTTCAGGGGAGCTTCCTTGCCTCCTCCTGAAGTGGGGGGCTGAATGAAGCCCCAGGGGATAGGATGCTACTGCCCGGAGGGTATTTGGTAACATTAGTAATTCAGGGTTATTTTATTTTTTTATTATTTTTTAAATTCTTACCCGAGGATATGTTTATCGATTTTAGAGAGGAAGGTGGAGAGAGAAACATCAATCCATTGCCTCCCATATGCTCCCTGACTGGGAATTGAGCCCGCGACCTTTCCGTGTACAGGATGCGGCTCCAACCAACTGAGCACCCCCGCCGGGGCCAGCAGGATTTGAACGTAGTGCTTGAATTGGGGAATGGGCGAGGCCTGAAGCCAGGCCCTAGAGGCCTGTGCATGTGAGGTTTGCTTTTGCCACGAGGGGGAGCCACGTGTTCACTTCGGGAGTGTCTTGCTTCAGGGAAGGCCTTGTTTTTTCTAGTTATTTTGTTTATCCAAGTTCTTAATCTTCTTTTAAAAAATGTATTGTTCAGTTACAGTTGCCCTGCCTTTTCCCCCATTGCTCTCCCTTCCCTGCAAACCCGCCCACAGTCGGTCCCCCCACATTGTCTGTGCCCATGAGTCCTCTGCTCCTCTTCCTTTGCTTGCCCCTTCCCCTTCTTTCCTGTGTGGCCGCCTTCCTCCCTCCCCTCTCGTCACTGTCAGTTTTTCTTTATTTCCAAGACTCTGGTTCTGTTTTGTTCATTTGTTTGCTTTGTTGATTAGGTTCCACTTACAGCAAATTCATAATCTTAACAGTTAACATAAAAATGCTAGAATTAGTTCACCGTTGTTTGTTAAGCTCAGCGAGTGTGATATGTCAAATCTTACAGGAGTCTTAATACCATAGATGATGCTTTAAAAAAAGATGTGTTCAAAAAAAAAATTCGGTGGTTCTTGTCTTCTGTTTCGGAGAGTGACTTTCAGTATGAAAGCACATTTTCACACTGTACCAGCAAGAATGGTGGTTTTGGAACCTGGCTGCGTGGCTCAGCTGGGTGGGGGTCATTCCCTGAACTGAAAGGTCGCCGTTCAAGTCCCGGTCAGGGCAGATGCCTGGATTGCAGGTTTGATCCCTGCCTGGGGAGGGAACTGGTCTGTGTTTCTCTCTCACACTGATGTTTCTCTCTCTCCCCTCCCCCCTTTAAAATCAACCAATCAACAACAACAACAAAAATTCTTTGCTCTGACCAGTGTGGCTCAGTTGGTTGGGGGTCATCTGGCAAATCGTAAAGCAAAAGGTTGCTGGTTCAATTCGTGGTCAGGGCCCATGCGGGTTGCGGGTTCAGTCCCGGGTTAGGGCGTGTACACGAGGAAACCCATCGATGTTTCTCTCTCATATCAATGTTTCTTTTTGTCTCTTTCTTCCTCCCTCCCCTCTAAAAACAGAACAAAACAAAAAAACCAAGCCAAACAAAAGGAAACACAATGTTTTTGGTTTGTGTGGGGACAGGCACAGCCTCCTGGAGCAGCCGAACCCCGAGGGCTCCCTGCAGAAGGGTTCCGGTCGTGCTGACTCAACTGGGGATCGTGTGGGGCTCGCCCGGAGCCCGCCCCGTGGCTCAGAGCCCCTTGGAGACCTTATAGGAAACTTGCCACACAGACCAGTCAGTTTCTCACTATGGAAATCAGAACTTTAGAGTTCTTTGGTGGCTTGTAGGGAAAGGTACTTAAAATGCTGGAATCTGAAAATACTGGAGACTGCTATTGTTTTGTAATGTTAATGAATTATTGCTCCTTCCGGTAGATTTTTTTTTTTTTTGCAAAAGATCTTATCAGGAAATTTTTTTAAATGATAAATTGTGATAATAGGATATATATAAATAGCTCACAGGCTATTTAATTTCTTGGAAATGTTCTGAGTACCACTTAGGACTTATTAAAATAAAACAGTCTGTTAGAATAAACTGTGGGCTTCCTCTTTGTTGGATATTTCCGTTTTAGTCTCTTGGGAGCCAGTTGGTAGGCTGTCATTCCGGCTCCTGCCTGACATGTAATGTCCAAAGCTCCTCAGGCACGCTTCGCGAGATCACACAGCCTGGCGTGAATTTCTTACAAAACTCCCATCTTCATGTTATGAAGTTCGTATCTTTGTGCACATGGTTCCACCCGGGTTTACCGTTCTCTCCTGATGTTTTAGAATGAGGATGTTCCATTAAAAGAGAAACTAACAATAACATCCTCACTTCTAAGAAGTTTCAACGGTCATCAGATAATTGACCGTTTTGACAGCTAAGAGAGGCCATTCCTGGAGGTCCCACAGCACCATGTGGCCTTGACTCTGCCATGGAACCCCCTCCTCTTCAGAGCAATCCTGCAGAGCAGTCGCGCCCATTGTAGGCCCGAGGACATGGAGGTAGGATCGCCCAGCTAGTAACGGCAGGGCCGTGATCTGGACAGTTGGTTTCTCACGCCATCTTGGTTTTTTCCCTTGTCATTCAACAACCAGCAAACATTATTGGGCACCACTGTGTACCAGACATGCTAGCAGGTGCTGGAGACAGGCCAGTAAATAAGAGCCCCCTGCCCTTGCAGAGCCCGGCCGTCACGATGGGCTCCTCACTGAGCAACCAGTGAAGGGGTCCAGGCGCCCGGAGCATGAGTGGGGCACTGGGGGCACCTTTGCTGTCACAAACGTACCGACACTGCACCCTTGACTTCCCGACTGCAGACGTGAGAAGTGGTGATGTTGTACACCTGAAACCGGCCTATGTCAACTGCAAATGATATGTTCAAACTTACTTCAAAAAGTAAAATGCCCTGACCGGTGTAGCTCAGTGGGTTGGGCATCATCCCACAAAGTGAAAGGTCCCCGCTTCGATTCCCAGTCAAGGCCCAGGCCTGGGTCACAGGTTCAGTCCCTGGCGGGGACCCATAGGAGGCGCAGCTAAGTCGATGTTTCTCTCCCACATTGATGTTTCTCTCCCTGTCTTTCTTCTTCCCTTCCCGCCTCTCTCTAAATAAATAAAGAAAAAAGTACCTGATAGGATAAAATGTAAAGTTTAAAATTAAAAAAAGAAAATGTGAGCCATGGCTGGTGTGGCACAGTGGATTGAGTACAGGCCTGTGAACCAGAGGGTTGCAGGTTTGATTCCCAGTCAGGGCACATGCCTGGGTTGCGGGCCAGGTCCCCAGTAGGGGGCGTGTGAGAGGCAACCATACACTGATGTTTCTCTTCCCCTCTCCCTCCCTTCCCCTCTGTCTAAAAATAAATAAAATCTTTTTTAAAGAAGAATGTAAAATGTTACTCCAGACAAAGTTTTGTCGAGAGAAGATGACACTTAGCTTTTTGGTGCTGGCGAGATCTTCAGGGACAAAAGTATACCTCCCCTTCACACTTGAACCTTCCCTGACCTCAGGGTGCGTCAGTCGCTCTAGCCCCAGACTTTTCCACTCATGGGCCAGGCTTAAAAAAGGATAACAGATTGATGACTCTAAAGTTACAAAAATTGTGCCCGACCTTTCCAGTACAGCAGCTACTAACCTCCTGTGACTCCTTACGTTTGAACTGACATAAGCAAGGTTTACAGTTTAGTTTCTCTGTCACACTAACCACCTTCCAGTGGGCGGCTCCTGGCTGCGGAACTGGACAGCGAGATAAAGAAAGTTTCCATCCTGGAGAAAATCCCAGTGGATGGCCTGTTATACTTGCGACAATGTTGCCTCCTCTGGATTTGGAGATCTTTATTGTATCAAGACCATGAGATATTTTTACTTTAACCCCCCACTGCCATGAACATAAGACAAAACCCCATTCTCTTGAAGTGGGGAGAAGAGATCACGAGCTTGCACATGATTCTCTGTAAACTTTGGCTCAACAAAAAGGAATTGTCTCAGCCCCGCGTTTTATCTTATTCACAAGTGTCTCCGTCAGGGTTCTCCCGAGAAGCAGAACCAGGAGGAACCGCAGAGACACGTGAGGAGCGTTGCTCTGGGGATCGGCCGGTGCAGTTGTGAGGCTGAGCTGTGCCGCCATGCGCCGCCATCCGCAAGCTGAGAGCCAGGAGGGCTGCGGCGGTAATGCTCTGCCGCCCCTGCGGGCGCGCTCGTGTCCGAGGGCAGGAGGACAGGGATGTCTCAGCTCCCGGAGAGAATGTGCCCTCCGTGCACCTTTCTGTCCCATTCAGGCCCTCGGCGGGTTGGATGATACCCGCCCCCTTTGGAGCAGGCGCACCTTTGCTCTGCCTACTGATGGAAGGGCTCGCCTCTTCTTGATGCCCTCACACACCCAGAAACAGCGTTTGCCAGCGCCCCGGGCTCCCCTTAGCCCAGCCAGACCTAACCACTGTGCCAAGGCGTCCGTAGTCCTAGACGGGAAGGGTTGGCACAGGGCCAGGCACGTGGAAGGCCTCTGGGAGCGGGAGAGGCATCTTTATTTTATATGACTTTGTATATTTTAAAATATATTTTTAAAATGTACTATTTAAAAATGTATTTTAAAACGGGGAGTATTTGAACTCTCTGAGTTAAGTTCTAAGCATTTTACTGTTGAGTAGCAATTGGTTTTGAAGTCTCTTAATCTGGCACCTGTAGGAAAATCGCATCTCCTGCGAGGCTGTCGCCTGTGCCGGTGATTGTAGGAGAGGGGGGTGTGCTACAACCCAGCTCCCTCCAAAGAAAATACAGTCAGGTTTAAAGCGCGACCTTGGCTCGCTGGACTTGAAGTGATTCATGAGAACATCCTGTACTGCCCCCTCTAGAGCCGCTTGGGGACTTGAATCACAGGGAGGATGGTCCGAGGGGTCGGGGCAGGTCTTGGAAGTGGCTGTCCCCCCAGATCTGCAGGCTTAGCAGGGAACCCTGGAGATGCTTCCAGCTGGAGGCTGGACTTGGCCTTCTCCCCCGTCGCCTCCAAAAATAGGATTTGGAACGTCTTCCCCATGTGACATAATGCCTCTCGCTGCCACAGGCAGGAAGTGCCTGCTTTCCTGCCTGGAGATGGGCTGGGAACGCGTCCCTCCTCTCTCCTATTGCACAATAGGATGCCAGGGCACCGACGTCCAGGTTACTTTAGTCCGAAGGTGCAGCATGTGCCACAGAACTAGGCAGCAGGAGAGGCCTGACTGGCTAGGTTTCGGTGATTGTGAATAGAGCGCTGGCCACTGTGAGAGCCGATGCCCCATCCCCCGCACCGCCCCAACTCTGCCTGGGTGCTGTGGGCTCACAGATGCAGGGAGGGGCCTCGCCGGGGAACCACACTCCTATCACCATCAGGGCAGGCAGCAGGGTTTGGCTCGTGGGCCCGACCTGGGAATGTGAATCGTGCGACAGACCAAAGCAGGCAGGCCGCAGCTGGAAATGTGTGGCCGCAGCCATTTCGGTTTTCCAGGGTCCGCAGTGAGAATCAAACGTCTTCGTTTTGTCACTGCTGCGTGGCAGGCTCTAGGGGTCAACAGGTGAGCAAGCTAGGGCTCGATCGTGGGCATCCACAGGTTGGGGAGGAAAGCGACACTGACCAGTCACTAACGTGAGACCACCTGCGAGAGCTGCACTGTCCCCCGGGGGCTGGGAGGCGTCCCCCAGGCGTGGGACGCGGCTCTCAGCCTCCTGAGCACTGCACGCCCTGCTCCGCGCAGGGGGGCTGCTATGGCAGGAGTCTCCTCCGAGCCCCAGCTCAGCAGCCCACGCAGGCTTGCCAGGCACGCGCGGTGTCCAGCCAGGCCAGCCCCCGGCGCTGCGGTTTGCAAGCACACGTGTGAGACCCCGTTCCGGGACAGGAGGAGTGCGATTTCACATGCCCACCCTGGACGGAGACCTGAGGGCCTCTTCGCTCCTGCCCCTCCAACTCATGACACTGAAACCTCGGGCCTCTGATGGGTTCAGCCGCTCAGCCTCTGCCCTGTAGAAGCAGACAGACGGAGGGCCTGGCTCTGCCCGGTGCCCCGACCACGCGCCGACTGCATCGTCCGCAGCCAGGCCCCCGCTCCCCTCCGTGCCCGATGGCCAGCTCCTGCCGCAGCCCTTGGCCCTGGCGGTGGGCCTTGCCCGCCTCTGTTCTTCGTGCCGGAGAGACCCTTACCGCCCCGATCCAATTGTTCAAAGCAAACAGTGTGAAAACAAACAGAGAACAAGAAATTAGAGTCAGATTTTGCTTTGCTGCTTGAAGTAATTTATTGTAAGTCCTAATGTAAGCAAAACCCTAGTGACTTAAGATGATAAATGGGGAGAAACCACATTTACTGAATTTGCTATTAAGTGGGTGTCTTGCTACCAAATTGGACAGCAAACGACCAGGAACGCGTGGTGTGAGAACGAACGCGTCTCAGACGGCGGCGACGGCCCGGCCAGCCCTCCGGCGAGGGTGTGAGCGCGGAGCGACGCGGAGCGACGCGGAGCACGTCCTCCCGTCCCTGCTGGCCATCTGTATGTCTCCTGCGGAAAACTGTCTCTTCGGCTCCTCTTCCCACTTTTTAATCAGATTCTTTGTTTGTTTTCTATTTGAGGTCTTTATCTTTTTTGGACATTAACCCCTTCTCGAGGTTTTCTCCCAGTGGGGAGGTTGCTTTTTCGTGCCGTTGGTGGTTTCCTTTGCTGTGCAGAAGCGTATGAGGTCGAGGTGGCCCCACTTGTTGAGTTTTGCTTTTGTTGCCTTTGTGTTTGGGGTCCTGCGTCAGCTTTGACCTTGCACCAGATGCAGCCACACCCGGAGCGGGTCTGTCCTTAGACGCAGAGGTTCGCAACTTCTGAAGGGGTCTTCAGCGCCGCTTTCTTACTCGAGGCCCTGCCCAGCTTTTGTTATTTGTTTAGAGGTTATTTTTAGGCAGCTGGGCCAGTTTTGAGGTAAATCTTTTGGGTACTTAGGCAGCATTATTTTTTAAAACTGATCTTTACTATTTTCAACTGGTTCCAAGGCACAAACATTTCCATTTTAAGGCGCTGTTTCTCTGGCAGTTTTAAAGACTAATCCAAAAGATTAGCAAAAATAGCTGCTTGTTAAATAGCTAGAATCTGGGAAAGGCAGGCGCTACTTCTGTTCCGTGAACCTCTCTGGGGTGAGAAAGGAAAGAGGAACAACTGAGGATCGCTAGGGAGGCCTTGCTGGAATCAGTACTGGGTTTCCTTCTCTTCTCTCTTTTCTCTTCTCTTTCCTTTTCCTTTCTTCTTTAACCAGGAAGCTGACGTTCATCAATGATAAACAGCATATACCTGACCCGAAACTGCATCCTCCCAAAATTAATGGTAAAGAAATGGTCCCCTACCCTCTTTTCAGTCGACCTTGTGTCTCTGTTGGCTTAGCTCAGTCGGTTTGATCCGTTCCTGTGTTGAAGGTCATGAGCGATGGATAAACGGGCCTGAAGAAGGTCCACTGCATTTATTTGGACAGTATATGGGCCTCCCAGAAGGCCCCAAGGCTACTTAAAATGGAGCCTGTGTTCTTGCTTTCCGCTCACTAGGGCTTACGTGCCTGAGGGATTTCAAGTTGACCAGCTACCTCGGCGTAAAGAACGCCACTCTAATAAGTGACCAGTTTGGTCAGTCTGTCACTCTATCCATTTTACATTTCAATAAAGCTAGACATTGGGGGAAATTATTTTAAACTGAGCTTCAGTGTCTGATAGAATTATTTAGGGCAAGAGGCATGTGCTTGATTTTAGTTTGGGAGGATTTAGTTTAGTTTAGTTAGTTAGCTTATGTTTTCCTTAAACAAATTCCTTCTTGCCCACAAAACATTTTTTCAATTGATCGTGATACACAGATTAATTTGCTTACCAAGCTATTTCCCCTTGCATTGTTGTTTAAATTTTTTGAGGTGAAATTTACATAACATAAATGAACCATTTTCACATAAACAATTCAGTGGCGTTTAGAACATTCATCTTGTTGTGCAACCACCACTGCTGTCTGGTTCCAGAACATTTCCATCCCCCAAAAGAAAACTGGTACCCGACAAGGAGATGGTCCACACTTCCTCCTCCCACTGGCCGCCCTCAGTCTTCATTATTTTTCTGTGGATTTACTTATTCTGGATATTGCATATAAATGGAACCACATAACGTGAGCTTTTGTGGTCAGCTTCATTCGCTTAGTGTAGGGTTTTCGAGATGTATCCATAGAACAGAATGACTCAAGACTTCATCCTTTTTAATGGGTGAGTAATATTCCATGGCACGGACACATCATGACAGGGGTATATCCGTTCATCCGCTGCGCACATCCGGGCTGTCTCCGGCCCACCCGGCCGGCCCCGGGACCCTGCTGGAGCGCCGCCTCTCGCTGCATTTCCTTTCTTGTGTGCCTGGACAGTTGAGGTGCATGAAATGCAGTGACTGAAAATGACTTTCCGTGAAGTCCCTAGATCTGGGTTTTGTAGATTATTACTCTTTGGGGACTCTCATTCACCTAGGCTTCTCTTTTATATTTGATGTTTGGAAGACTTTGTGCTGTTTTTAATGGCAGAAAATGACAAAAGTTCGTTGTCACTTTGGTCAGTTCCTAGTATTTTATTCTAAACCTGCAAAAAATGTGTTTTCCTTGGAGCTCTTGGATTCCTGTTGCACAAGCTGCGTCAGCAGCCCTCAAGCTGGATGGGTTGTAAGAATGACTGGACACACTTCACAGATGGCCAGGTCCCACCCTCAGGTAGCCCGATTCTGAAAGGCTGGCTGGGCCCTGGAATCAGCATCTTTCACGCACCCCACGCGGCTCATGGACCGCACTTTGTGGAACAGTGGGATGTCTGAGTTATCCAACACAAGCCTGTCAGAGCGGGTGCTGAAACTTTGATAGCTGCAACGAGTCAAAAGATGCATTGAAAATAATTCATTAAGGTCCCAAAGAATACATCACTATAAAATATATGGAAGAAATAGCTAGACATATTCTATGAAAGTAGCTTTTGTTAATCCAGAGGAACTTTGTATCTATCCCCATGTGATTTTTAATTTTAAAAAATACAGAGTCATAGGAAGTTACCAAAAATGCACAGAGAAGTCCCTGGACCCTTCATCCTCTCTCTCTCTCTATTTAATATGTGTAATATATAAAAATGATATCCATTACAAGAACCAGGAAGTTGACATAATCTACAGAGCAGATTCAGATTTCACCAGTTTTACTCATTTGTGTGCGTGTGTAGCTCTGTGCAATTTTATCACACATGTAGACTCCTGTAAACACCATCACAGCCGAGACAGAGCTGTTTCAGTGCCACTAGGCTCCCTTGGGGCGGCTCTCTGCTCTTTCCGGCCACACCCACCCTTCTCCTTGCCCCCCCGCGCCCCCCCACTCTGGCCCCCACTAGCCCTGGTCTGTTTTCTCCCGTCATACAGTATGTCACTTGTTGAGTTTGGCTTTTTTCATGTAGCATAATTCCCTGGCGATTCATCCGAGCTGCTGCTTTATTCCTTTTATTCCCTTACCGCATTGCTACTTATTCCTTTTATTGAGGCATAGTATGCCATGGTATAGATATACCACAGTTTGTCTAACCATTTACTTGTCCAAGGACATTTTTGTTGATTCCAGATTGAGCTACTACAAATAAAGCTGCTATGCACATTCATGGACTGGTTTGTCTAAGTACATGGATTTTCTTTTCTCTGGATGAATGCCCAGCAGTGTGATTGCTGGGTCATGCAGTAAATGAAGAGTTAGTTTTGTAAGAAATCGCCAGACTATTATCCAAAGGGCTGTGCCATTTCATGTTCCCACCAGCAGTGTGTGTGTGAGCTGTTTCTCACCAGTATTTGGTATTGTTGCTATTTTTAATTTTGGCCATTCTGATAGATGTATAGTGGTATCTCACTGTGGTCTTAACTTGCATTATTTCCCTAATGACTAATGAATCTTTTAGAAATATTTTATTTATTCATTTTTAGAGAGGAAGGAAGGGAGGGAGGAAGAGGGGGAGAGAAACATCGGTGTGAGAGAGGAACATTGATCAGTGGCTTCACCTACGTGCCCCAACTGGGGGCTGAACCTGCAACCGGTGCAGCTGCTCTGACCCGGGATCCAACCGGGGACTTTTTGCTTTGTGGGATGACACCCAACCCACGGAGCCATCCGGTCAGGGCTGATGCTGAACACTTCTTCACATGCTTATTTGCCATCCGTATGTCTTTTCTGGTGAAATATCTGTGCATGTCTTTTGCCCATTTTAAAATTAGCATATTTTTTATTATGTAGAGAGTTTATTTACTGTTGAGTTTTAAGAGAGATTATGGATTCTAGATACTCCATTAAAATCTCTTTACCGCCTTTTCTAATTACAGAGATGATACATGTTCACTACTTTCACCTTCCGGCGCCTCCGAAATGCAGGCCGCGGAAGGGAGCCCCCTGCCGCTGCGGCACAGGCCTCGCCCTAGTCGTGAGCGGGTTCGGGGGCGGGGTGGGGTGGGGTGGGGGGGTGGCCGTGCCGTCCTCGCCACCCCTCCAGCTCTCCCGGGAGCCTGCGATCCTGCTGTGATTTCAGCATCAGGGAAAAACCGCTCTGGGTGTCAAGCTACAGTCAGCCTTGGGAACAGAGCTTTGGGACCTTTTCTTTGCTCCTTTCTGGAAATTGATCTGATATTTGGCACAAAAGCTCCGGCCGCTCCCTGTGACTCAGATTAAAAGTCAGCCGCCCCTGTGCTTCCCAGGCCCTATGTCATCTGTGCCCTCTTTTCCCTGACCTGCCTCCTGACCTCCCAAGGCCAGGCCCGCTGCGGGCTGCGGGCTGCGGGCTGCGGGCTGCGGGCTGCGGGCTGCGGGCTGCGGGCTGCGGGCTGCGGGCTCCGGGCCGCGGGGCTGCGGGCCGGCTGCCAGCCGCCCCCGCTCTGCGCTCCTTGGGGCTGCCCCCCAACGCACAGACACACACGCCCCGTGGCTCACTCTCTCTCCGCTTCAAGCCTTTTCTCCTGATCACCTTCTTAATAAAACAAGAACAAGAGACCCTAGGCCTGCCGTTTTCCGCGGTCTCGGAGCCTGCGCAGGCGCAGATCTGCGGGAGACGGGACTTCCGCAACGACGCACCGTCCGGGAGGCGGTAGTCAGTCCCAGGCCGGTTTTGCTGGCTCTTCGGCGGGGCTCCGGAGCTCGAGGGAGCGCACAGCTCTTAAAACTGAAGGTGCTTCTGCTGGAGATGAACCCGAATTTCATCCAGGCGAGAGACGCGCTCCTGTGCACGAAGCGCAGAGCAGCACGGTGACTCCGAGTGGTAAACCGAACAAAGCCAGAGTGGCCCGCGGAGAGGGAACGCGTGGGAACGGTGGGCGGCTCGCGCCACGTCCAGAAGCACCTGGACAGAGGATCCGCGCGGTGCCGTGCCGCTCAAGGATTTAAACTTGCTGAACAGTAAATAAATAAAATGGGCTTGTTCTCTTGTTTAAAAAAAAAAAAAAAAAAAAAGGAAAGTACAGTGGACTTGTTAAGGTAGGTCAGTGCCATGATCTCCCAATGCATACATATTTCCACTAGGAAAGTTTGGGGAAAATGTTTCGGCAATGGAAGCCATCGCTCTTGAAAGTCTAGAATACTCATCTCTTTATTCTGTTTAACAGAAGAAGTTAAGTGATCTTTGAACAAACATTTCCCCCTCCCCGATTGTTGATAACCTAATCCATCTCTAAAGAGCAGCTCGAAATCCTCTTACCGAGTGAGTTCACGTGGAAGTACCAACAGGACTCGCCCTGCCTTTGTTAACATGGTGATCTGACCAGCGAGTTTCCTCCCCCCCGCCCCGCGGCCTTGTTACCATTTTTAAAATTGTGGTAGAATACACGTAGCATAAACGTTACCACTTTCACCATTTTTAGGCGGGCAGCTGGGTGGCCGTGAGCACCTTCGTGGGCTGTGCTGGGGTCCCTACCAGCACCCCCAGGCTCTCTCATCTTCCCCACGCTGAGGCTGCGACCTCATTAAGTGGCGGCTCCCCAGCCCCGGCGGCCACCTCCCACTTCCTGTCTCTATGCATCTGACTCCTTGAGATGCCTGCTGTAAAGGTAGTCCCACGACAGTGTCTTCTTGTGACCCGCGCACCCATCTAACATGATGTCCTCAAGGTTCACCCATGTTGTAGCTATGTCAGAATGTCCTTCCCTCTTAAGGCTGAATAATCGTATGGACGGACTGATTTTATTTATCTATTTGTTCGTGACAGTCATTAGGTTGCTTCCACTTTTGGGCTATTGTGAATAATACCTTATTGTCTTTTACCATAAAATTGTATGCCATGAGAGCACAGATTGTTGTCTGTTTTGATCGTTAACCCATTCCATTTGTTTAAAGCAGAGCCTGGTGCATCGTAGGGGCTTGGGAAACATTTGCTGAGTGAATGCACATTCTCCTGTTGTCCGGGGCGAGGCTGGGAGCTGAGTTTGGCAGGCGCTCAGCCCTCACGCTTCAGAGGCGCAAGGCTGCATGTGGCCAACACTCACTCAGTGGCTGCTCTCTTCTGGCTCCAGGCCAGGGCTGTTCTCACTCCATTCATTCATTCATTCATTCATTGAATATTTATTCTGCTCCTACCATGTGCTAGACCAGACATGGGACACGTGGTGAACACTACCAGGCCCTGGCCCTGCTTTTCTGGGCTCTGCTCGGGGCCACGCAGACCTCGGTCAGATAAGCACACAGGCGTCTTGGGGACGAGGGCGGCAGGAGACATTTCTCCCCCTTCCCCTTCCCACTGGACAGCATTTCCACGGTTAAGTTTGGACACTTTTTTATATATTCTAGATACAAGTCTTTTGTTGGCTACGCGGTTTGCAAATAGTTTCTCCAGTCTGGGGCTTGTCTTTCCATGCTTTTATCAGAGTCCTTCGCAGAGCAAATGTTTTTCATTTTAATGAGGTCCAACTTAATTTTTCCTTTTAGATATGAATGGGATGATAGGCCTTTTTTTTTTTTGGTAGTCAAGCACAGATGACACAATTTACCGTTAATGGCATGGAGTACACTCACAGTGCTGGGCAGCCATCACTGCTGTCTAGTTCCAGAACGTTGTCATCAGCCCGAAAGGAAACCCCGTGCCCATCCCTCCGCCCCACAGCGCCTGCCGGCTGTCCCTGGCTTTGCTGACTCCGGACATTTCATAGATAAATGGAATCATTTATACAATACGGGGCCTTTTGTGTCTGGCTTCTTTCACTCAGCATGGAGTTTTCAGAGGACAGATTTTTTGGTTAGACCCGCGACCCTGCAGCCACAGTCTGCTTTCTGGTGGGTCCTCCGTCCGCCCCCCTCCCACCACCTCTGTGCTTTCGGGGCCCTGCCCCCTTCCGAACCCAAGCGGCAGTCGCACGGGGCCGTCGCAGCCCAGCCCCGGGCTCCCGTCACTCCCTGCTATGGGCCCCCCAGTGCTGGCTGCTTCCTCTCCCTCCTCCTCCTCGCCCTCTCCTGGCCTGTAGCTCTCATCCTCGCTCTCGGGGCTCCAGACGCTGGCTCTGCCTGGGTCTCTGCCCAGGACTCTAACCCTAGCCTCTCCTCGTCGCCCCCCTGTGTCATCCAGTGTGCTGTCCTTGACGTCTTTTCCCAGGGCCAGCCCTCAACCATCACCCACAGCCGGAGAGTGGACAAGGAGAGGGACCGCAGAGTCAGACCATCTGGGTTTGGGTCTTTTGCTTGTTGGCCCTTACCCGCGGGCAAGCCATCTCCGTATCACTGAGGACAACGTGTCTCCTGGCCACTGTGCGGGTTACAGGAGGGAGGCAGAGGCGCTTAGCCCCATGACTGGTGCAGAGAAAATGCTTAAGGTTTGACAGATTGTGTTCGGGTGGCCACAGTAATGTCTGCTCTCCCACATGCTCTTTTGGAACCTTGTCCCCTCGTCACGAGATGGCGTGTAAACCCACGCCCCCCTTAAATCAGGGCAGACTTGTGACTCACTGGTAACTAATAGGATGTGACATAAAGGACACTCAGTGACCTCCAAGGCTGGGTCAGGAGAGGCTGTGCACTCCTGTCGTGCTCGCTGGACCATGCGGAGCCCTGTGTCACCGCGGTGTCACAGACCTGACGTGAGGCCGCCACGCTGCGAGCGAGCGAGCCTGGAGCACCCGGGAGGCCCCCGCAGGCCCTCCGCTGAGGTCCCCGCCGGAAACCAACCTCGGATGCAAACGTGAGTGAAGATGCCTCCATGTGGTTTTGGCCCTCGGTGATCAAGGAGCCCCCACCCCTGCCAGCCTTGGAGTCTTCCCGGCTGCTGCTTCGGCGGCCCGGAGCAGGGCCAAGCCTGGCGGTGACTCCTCGCCCGCAGGATCCATCAGCGGAGCAGAAGGGTGGTTTGAGGCCTCCGGGTTTGGGGCGGGTGTGTCCCGCAGCTGTAGTGGCTACGACAATAGACAATAACAAGGATGCTGTCTTGCCAAGTCCATTCCTTGTACCTGTTGGTGTCTGAACTGGCTCCCTCTCTCTGTCCATTTCCACGTCTACCACCTCAGCGGGCCCTTATCTTTTACCTGCATCAAATTCCAGCCTTGTTTTTCTGCCTCCTGTCTTGACCTTCCAAACCTTCCTGCCCCCACACTGATATTTCCTAAAACATAAATGTGGCCCTGTCCCCTTGCCCAATCCTTACGCAACAATTGGCTCCTCGTTTCCTATAATTAAAGTCTGGATGGACTAACCACAACCTTGAAAGACTCATGATTTAGGGAAATGTCACTTGCTGTATGGAGGTGCAGTGGCACCTTGGTTCTCGAACTTAATTTGTTCCAGAAATCTGTTTGAGAAGCAATTTGTCCAAAAACCGAATCTCCTTTGTTTGTCACCTGAGAGACGTGTGCCTGATCACACAGATATCAGCATGAAAAGGTTTTCAGGTGGAGAATCAAAAACTGCAGTTTTGTGGGACAACTGAAATGTTTTTCCTGTGAACAGCCTGGTCAAGAATGGAATTGTTCCAGAACCAAGGCGCTCAAGAGCCGAGGCGTGACTGTGCTTGACCTGACTCTACCCCAGCCCACTCCCACCCCGCCTGGGGGAACCAGGCAAAGAGTGCAATGTGCTCAGAGCATTTGATGTTTTGGAAACGGGAAGCCTCTTTACTTAGGAAATATGTAAATACCTATCTATGAAAAATGACATTAAAGCCCTGAGAAGTCCAGACGTAAAGGTAACACAAGGATAAATTTTTGAGTTAGGAATTGAATTGCATAAAGACAAATGAAGTTTAATTTAGTCCTCCGTTGCACAGCCGTTCATGAATGGGTCAGCGACCCAGAGCCGGGCCTGGGCCGGGGGCCCTGGGACAGTGAAGGCCACGAGCAGGTCGAGGCGTTTGGGGTCCTTCCTGAGAAATGCCTGCCCACGAGACTCAGCGGCCCAGCGTGTCCCCCAAAATTCGCCTTGTTACGTGTCGGCAAACAGAACAGATAAAACTGGGAACTTGAGACTGGCCGCCTGCTTTTTGGCAAAGACGTTTGAAAGGCTGATGGTCTTCAGGGGTTGCTTTTAACCGACCCTTTGGAAGGTGAGGGCCCTCAGTGTCACGCAAAGGCGTGGCTGCTTCAGGACTCGAGTGCAGTGTGTGGCCAAGGCCACCCTGGGGAAGCGCAGTAAAACTGCCTAACAAACTGACCCATAAAAAAGGCCTTTTCAAAGAAAATGGACACGATAACTTTTCAAAATGCCTTTTGTCACCCTGACCAGGTGTCGGTTGGCTGGAGCATCGTCCCGTGCACCGGGAGGTTGAGGGTTCAGTCCCTGGTCGGGGTGTGTATGGGAGGCAACCGATGGATGTTTCTCTCCCCCCGCCCCCTAAAATCAATAACCATGTCCCCAGGCGAGGATTTAACAAATAATAGAAAATAAAAAAAACTAAAATTAACAAAATAAAAGTGCCTCTTGTCTCCTGATTGTGAAATTTTGCCTTGAGTCCGGCTCTTGGCCACTGTCATTCCTTAGAGCCAAGGCTTCTTGTGTAAAAGCCTAAAATTCTTGTGTTGAAAGGCACTTCCTTCTGTTATTTTATCACCTTCCTGGTTTTGTCTAATCTCGCCCAGATTGCAGTCATATTTCTTGGTCTTTTTAATGTGCATATTAAAGTTTCAAACCCAGAGTCTTTGTTCTGCCTTCTTGACTTTCTGTGCACCCGGAGACATATTTTGGGACTCTTACAAAGAAGAATGTTTCGCTGTAAGGAAGCTGGTGTCTGTAAACCTACTTTGTCATGTCCAGCTTCTAAAGCGCGCACATACCCTGATGAGGTAGTCTATTTAGAGCGTATTTTGTTTTAATTAAGCCCATCTTAAGAGACATGGCTTTTGCCAAGAATGTGCTTTCTCCCTTACAAATCAGTTATATTTATAGCTTTCATAAACTAAGTTATTAGCAAAGGCAAAATTCTAGCTGCACTGTGGCCATGTTTTCTGAGTTCATGGGGAATTAAAGAGAAGAACGGGGCCCAGGCCGGTCTCTGCTTAGAGTGCTGTCCCAGCGCACCAAGGCCGCGGACTCGACCCCCTCCAGGGCGCATGCAGAAGGCAACCCGTGAAGGCATAAGTAAGTGGAACAGTGAATGGTGTGCCCCCCCCCAAGAAAATAAATAAACAAATAAGTAAATAAATAAAAATATATAGAAACAAAAAGAGAATAATGGGCTAAACATGATGACAAATGGAGATGCTAGGAACGCACACGGACTTTATTTCCAATAAGCTCTTGTTCTGAAATGTTGGGTTTTACAATTGTTTCGTAGAACAGTAGCTCATCCCTGAAAAGCATGTCGAGGGCGTGCACGTTTGCTCTGTCTGTGAGCAGCGGTGGGTTTCCTTCTTCGCCGCTGAGGAGAGCCCCGGGGAAACTCCCATTCTTCCTCTGTCCGATTAGCGTGCGTTTAAAAATCAAAGTTTATCTCTTCCTGAATATGGCAATATACATCCACACAATAGACTGTTTAGAAGATACAGAAAAATAGAGACGGGAAAATCAAAGGCATCTATGGATCTCTTATCGAAAGGCAAGCAATACTACTATTTCGGTCTATTTCGTTGGTAATATTTTATGTGACTTTTTCTCCTTCTGTGGTTAGGATCATCTCATATGCGTATTTTTTATCCTATATTTTTATTGTGGTGAACTGTACATGACAAAACTTAACATTCCAGCCACTGTTACGTGTCCAGGGCAGCGGCGTTAAGCACATGCCCACTGTTGTGCAACCTTCCCCACCGTCACCTCCAGAACTTTCACCTTCCCCGGCTGAGACCCTGTCCCTGTGAAACACTCGCTCCCCATCCCCCTCCCTCAGTTTCTGTTTCCATAGACTTGTTATCCTGCGTTTTTAACATTATTTCGCAAGTGCTTTTCCGTATGATTAAGATCATTTTATGGCAACGTAAGACTCCATCGTGTGGATTGGAGTCGTGATTTACTTAACTGTCCCCCCGACTGTTGGATTTCTAGGCTTTTTCTACTTTTCTGTCATAGATGAGGCTTTCATTCGCATTTGGGACAGAAAACATCATCTGCACTTCTCTGTGCTGTGAGATGAATTCCTTGCAGGGAAGTTACCCGGTGAAAGGGTGTGAATGTTTTAAAGGCTGTTAAAAGACAACGCTGTTTACTCTTCCTGAAGGGTTTTGTCCCTTCACGCCCCTGGTGTCACCGGATCTTCCCAGGACAGGTAAATATATCTCTCTCCCCTCTGTCCTTTCCCTCTTTTTGGTAGTTAAATGATGGTGAGGGTGTACCTATTTATTTATTTACTTTCAGTCACTTATCTCTTGTGAATGGCCTGTGTGTAATCAGAACATGACTTTGGGGACAGTGATAGCTAAGCCTGTTAAGATGTATCTACTCCGATAGATAATTCCACAGGTGCACTGACTTTTGGGGGCATATTGTCGCATTTCAGTTGTGTGTATTGCACGTCCTCCAGGTCAGATCTCAAATCTCATGTAGGATTTTTCTGCCTTCTAAACTCTCCCCTCACCCAAGGACATGCTTACTGATTCTAGAGAGAGGGGAAGGGAGGGAGAGAAACGTCGATGGGAGTGAGAAACAGCGATTGGTCGCTTCTTGCGCCTGCCCCACCGGGACAAACCCGCAGCCTGGTGTGTGTCCTGACCAGGAACTGACCCCATGACCTTTTGGTCTATGGGAAGATGTTCCAACCAACTGAGCCACACCAGCCAGGGCTCTAACAAATTTCTGAGCCGCCTTCCTGGTATGCTGGTGAGACAGAAAGGGATCCCCACGAGGAGCCTGGGGGTTCCTGAACTCGGTGACTGAGCAGCCAGTGCCTGCTCTGGGCCTCCCCGACCCAGGACTTGCCTAGTTCTAAGACCCACAGGGGTGACAACACGCACGTCAAGTCTCAAGAGGCGTGAACACTGACAATGAAAGGGCTGGGCGTTCAGCAGGCACACGGCACGCGCTGCGTTCCAGCCTGGCGTCTCCACTCCTGTCACCTGTCAATCAGCGCTGAAAGCAGGGGCTCAGAGAGCTCAGCGACCTGGGCCCAGTCACTCAGTGGGGCGGCTGCGGTGACCGTCTTCGTGCTGCGCTTAGACTGGGGACCGCACACATCTTTTCCACCAAGGGGAAAGTCACGTAACGTGAAATGAGCCATTTTCTCGGGACAGCTCAGTGGCATTTAGTGCATTCCTAGGGGTGCGTCACCTCCCCTGCTGTCTAGGTCCAGAACATCTCCATCGCCCCGGGAGGACACCCTGGAGCCCGCACGCAGTTGCGCCCCATCCCTCCCTCCCGCCGGCATCTGGCATCCAGCGCCGCGCCTGTGCCTCCAGGTTTGCCTGTTCTGGGTATTGCGCATAAATGAACTCATACGCCACATGACCCTTCGCGTCTGGCTTTTTTCACTTGGTATAATGGTTCCAAACTTCATCCACGTAGCATGTATCAGTGCTGCTTTTTACGGCTGGAAATTCGTCCATTCTAAGTATCAGTATATAGGAACACCTATAACACATAATAATATTATATAATGCATGCATAATTAGGCACATAGCGTATACTATATTAACATACTGTGTATGTACACCACAATTTGTTTATCTCCTCATGCATCGATGGACATTTGGACTGTCCATCTTTTTGCTATTGTGAATAATGCTGCTATGAACATTCGTATAGAGATATTTGTTTCAATACCTATTTTTAATTCTTTTGGGTATACTGTATATTTAGGAGCGGATTAGCTTTTCGAGGGATTGTCACACTGCTTTCCACAGCGGCCGCACCACCCCACCTTCCCCCCGGCAGACCAGGTCCTCACATCCTCCCGTGGGGACCGTATCTTGAAACCAGGGGGCCCTCTCAGCAACCCGTCCGTCGTCGGCTCTGATAACCTTTACTGCTGATTCACATGACGGGATGTTGGCTGAGGAGCAGCCATTGTGACCTGGTAATGACCTCTGACTCTGCTAGCTGCAGATCCGCACAGTCTTCGGCCCTGGCGGGGACTTGGGAAGAACCATAGTTGAGACGTAACTCCCCGGGCTCTGCTGAGATGCTTCCTGGGACAGGGTGCTCACGATTACGTCGTTGGACAGCAGCACTGTTGGACAGCTGTCTGCTTCGTCCGGAGCAGACATCCCTTTCTCTGCAAGTGGACGTCCACAGGAGGCCCCCGGAGGCCGCGGGCCGGGGCAGCACCTCGAGGGTGTCGAGTCAACGGGGAGAGAAGCAGGGGTGCCCGCACGGGAACCTCGCAGCGGCGTTTCCAGCCTGGCCCTGTGCTCCGGGGCCTCGGCGGGGGCCTGAGGTGGGCAGCCTTGCCGAGTCGCGGCCACCGCACGCGGCCTCTCCCTGCCTCATCGCCGTCCCTTTCCAACAGCCGGTGGTGTTTCTTAGCCTGTGGGTTCCAGCCCCTTCCTCCCTCCTTGTCTTGGGTTTCCTAGGAGACTCTCTTCAGTCCTCCAGGACCAGCAGATGCAACGTCTATAATTAAATGTGTCTCTTAGTAAACTCCACGCCTTAGTGAATAATTCCTGCGGAGGTGCATGGAGTGCCATGGGGGACGCAAAACGTCCTCGGAATTCGCAGAAAGTCAGACCGGCCGTGCGCCGCGCGCGGCAGAGCCCTCCGGCGGCCTGGCTGCAGGTCGTGCCGTCGCCACGGAACCTTCTCACCGTGTCCTGATGCCCCACTTCTTGCTGCCGAAGGAGAACACCTGGGATTCCAGCTCAGAAGTGAGTCAACTCCTACTGCCACTGTCGCCTGGGGGGCCAGGGTGACGCATCAAGAAACAGGTAGCAATCAAATTGCCTTGTAGCTGGTGTTATAATTTCTTCCTCTGCCGAGTTTTCTTTACGTAGCAGAACAGGACTATTTGGAAGCTGGTTCCTTTTTTCTTTTTTCTTCCATCCTGTGAATGCCAGTGATCCCAGGGCTGGGCATGGATGGCCCAAGTGAGAAGCAACTACAGAAATGATAGAAGATGAGCTTACAAGAAAAGAGGGGCAAGAAGTGAACCAGAGTGTGTCATACGTGCCGTCTTCCGGAGGCTAGCCTTCAATGATCTCATGGGCAGGGCCCCCCTGCCTTAGACCCCTGGCTCTGGGGTTGCCCCCTAGAAGGCGGGTGGGTGCCGATTCACCTTCAGAATTAACAACCCGGCTGCTTCCCAGCCAGGCCGACTCCCCAGGCCTGCCTTGGTTTCCTGCTCTGGAGGTTCAGGTGAGGCCAGGGAGCAGAGAGCTTTCTGGGAAACCAGCTTTCCCGTCTCTTCTCTCTTTCCACGTTCTGGTTATTAACAATTAATTTTTCCTTTTAATTCCCAGTCCTCTGGCTGGGTTTTTTTTTTTTTTTTTTGGTGTTTTTTTTTTTTTTTTTTTGACCAGGCCAAAGCATACTTTGCTTTTTTATATTCCCTTTCATTCTAATCACAAAATCCCTCCGGGCTGAAGCTCCTTCTCAGAAGCCTGGCAATTAGAAGAGGAAGCCAGCTCTTGCTAACACTTCATTCCGAGCTTCGTCATCAATAATTAACCTGACGTGACACTCAGGAAACAAACGGATGCGGTGCCACTGGGGACGCCGTGCAGGAGCTTTCTCTCCAGGGTCTAGAGCCCATTTACAAAATCCAGGGAGCAGGGAGAGGCCTTTCCATGGGCAGGAGCGAGCCGTCCGGCCTGGGACGCTTAGAAAGGAAGCCAGAGTGGAGCCGCTGTGCTCGCGCACTTGAACGTGAGGCTTGCTCGTGGCTCCTGGTCCGAGGCCCAGGACGGGTTCTCTCCCACCGGCTTCTCACAGCCCCTGAGGCTGCAGCTGGCCCCCCGGGGGTTTGTTCTGACCTCCTACCAGGTGGGCCTTGTCCCTGGGGACGACGGTAGAGGGTGAATGAAGCATGTGCGGCTGTGATCACTTCAGCTCCGGCTCAGTCCTGGCTAAACAGGATGAAGAGGTGGCTGGGGTGGCTTCTCTCCCCTTGTCTTTTCTCTTTTCCCTTTCCTTTCCCCTCCTTTTCTCCCCTCCCATCTCCTTGCTTCTCCCCTCCCCTCCCTCCCTCCTTTCCTTCCCCTGCCCCTCTCTCCCTCTCAACAGGGGTGAAGCTCACATAACATGACATCAGCCAGTTTAGTCACAGAAGGACAGATTACTGTAGGATTCTACTTGAATGCAGTACATAAAGGTGCCAAAGTCAGAGACAGAAGTAGGCGGGCGGCCGCTAGGGTCTGGGGGACGGAGAGGGGGTCAGTGTTTAATGGGGGCAGAGTTTCCATTTGGGAATATACACTGAACTATATACACTGAAACGTGTGTAAGATGGCACATTTATCATTGTATGTATATGTGACCACAAAAATACTTACACAGTTTTAAAAACTCACCATTTGAAAGTGCGTAGTTCGTTGGCATTTAGTGCGTTCCCAATGTTGTGTAAGCACCGCCTTGAACTAGTTCCAGGCGCTCTCATCTCCTACGAGGGAACTTCGTACCTGGTTAGCAGTCACTCCTCACTCCACCCCTCCCCCCCGCCCCATACCTCTGTCTCTAGGAACTTACTTATTCCAGATACTTCACATAACTGGAATCATGCGAAATGTGGCCATTTGAGTCTGGCCTTTTTCAGGGTCTAATGGTTGGCAGGTTCACCGTGGCATGTGTCAGGGCCTCGTTCCTTTTCATGGCCGAGTAATACTCCACCGGAGTCATCTGCCTCCACTTCCTCATCCCCTCACCTGCTGATGGACACCTGGGATGTTTCCACCCGCGGCGACTGTGGCTTGCGCTGCCGTGAACGTGTGTGCATGCGGATTTGTTTTTGGGCACATCCGCTGGGGTTTTCGGGCTGCTTTTCCCATTGTTTTTTTTCTCGCCTTGTCCAGAAGGCTTAAAACTGCCCCTCCTCACCTGTGGCCAGGTTGATCCTGCCGTGACTTCCTGCAGCTTGCGCAGCAGGCAGCACCTCTTGGAGAACCTGCTGGGCGACATGTCTCACAAGGTCACAGCATTCAGAGGCCACCCAGCAATTAGGAAGCCGCCTTGTCATGCTCCCTGGGGAGGGTGCCCAGGGACGTGGGCGGGCAGTTCCACCCATCATCGGTTTTCTCAAAGCGCCACAGAAGGGAAATCACAGCCTCCGAGGGACAGGTGCGCCCGAGAATCCATCTCCCTGAGTCACCTTTTGGCAGGCCTCACCTCAAGCCTCTAGAATCCGGCCTCGCCTCGGCTTTAGGGTGGCAGCGGTGTGAGACGTGGGGACACCGAGATGGCAGGGCGGACACGGCCGCCGAAGTTCTGCCCCAGCGTGGCCCCCTGACAACCTGCCACAGCACGGGGGTCCTGGGGGTGACCGCACACGTGTGATGAGGGCGTGGTGGGCTTTCAGGCTGGGACACGTCACAAGTCGTGGGGCCCCTCTGCCGGCAGACTCCCAGGCCTTTCTCACGTACGCAGGTGAAATCCACCTCGTGCAGACGGGGCCCCTTGAACGTGTGCGTTCAGCACGTTCCTATGGCTGTGCCACCACAACCTCCGTCTGGCTCCCAGGCATTCGCATCACCCCGAAGGGGACCCCACGCCCATGTCGCAGTCCCTCCCCAACCCAAGCGCTTCGACCGGGGGCATTGGAAACTTCAGTTGTTAGTGCGAAGCTGGCCCCCGATCGGCCCCTGTGCCACGTCGTGGGAGGAGCCCCGCAAAGACGGGACGGAAGATAGGAAAAGAAAGGGGGGTGGACAGATGAGGACATTCAGATGTGTCCGGGCACAGGCTGGGGCCTCCTGGGCCTGTGCTGCCCCCGAAGGAAATGGAATGTGTTCCACATTTTGTATCGGAGGCCGGATGGTGTCCAAACACAGGGACAGTGGCGGCAGGATGGTGGCCGCCTGCTCCACCTTCTACGTGTGTGGTCCCGGGCAAGTTCATTTCTGTCTGAGCCTCAGCCTCCGAGTCCCTAAGGGGGGGCTGACCATACCTGAGCGGGTGCTGGGCGGGCTCCAGGGCAGGTGTGAGGGCGCTTAGTGCTGAGACTCGCACACAGTAGGTGCCTAGAGGTGGTTCCTGCACGTGGTACCTATTCTAGGATGCAGATGGCGACCGCAGTGGTGGTGAGGATGAGGCTGGTGGCGGTGATGGAGATGCTGGGAAACCCAAGTGCCCACTGCCTGGGGTCGTCCTGAGCCCAGGAGGGAAGAGCAGTCAGGGAAAGAGTGAAGGAGAGACATTGGAGGGACCTGCCTCCAAACTCAGGGGAAGCCAGGGGACTTAAAGGCCTTTTAGGAAATTCCCAGGCTGCGTCCCTGACTCACCTGTTCTGTGCGGTGCCTCCCTGACCTCCGGAGGGCCTTGCTTCTCCTCCCCTTTGAACTTGGAGGCTGTGGAGGAGGGCTGGGAAGGCCGTGACTCAGCTCCCAGCTGCAGGAGCCAGGAGCCGGGGGCAGGCGCCCTGGGGCAGAACCTGCCCCAGCAGCTCCTTCTGTGACCCTGCAAGAATGCAACTGGACTTGGGTTTGCTGGTCTCCGGGCTCTTCCCCACCCAGAAGAATGTGGCCTGTCTGAAGGTGTGTCTCTATTGTCCTTGTGCAGGAGACCGTTCTTCTGCAACCGAGCAGGATCCGGGATCCTGGGGATGGCACAGGCTTCCCGTGCTCCAGGCAACCTGGGCAAGACTCCATGCCATAGACGCAAGACCAGCACACCGGTTTCCTAGAGCTATGGAAACAAGCCACCATGAACTGCGTGGCTTAGAAACGACATTTCTTTTCTTACTGCTCCGAAGCCAGAGAGCTGAAATCACAACGGCAGCCTGGCTGCGCATGCTGTCCCGGCTCTGGGGGGCTCCGGGCAGCCCTCGGCCGGTCGCATCCCTGCAGCCTCTTCCTCCGCCTTCCCGGCCCTCCCTCCGCCCTGTGGGTGGCCTCTCCCCTTCTTATCAGGACACCAGCCCTTGGACTGGCAGCCCACCCTAATTCAGCGCGGCCTCGTGTGCACTAACTATATCCGCAAAGGCGCTACCTCCAAACACCGTCCCATTCTGAGGGTCCGGGTGGACGTGAATTTGGGGCTGAGGTACACTGTTCAACTCGGCGCACAAACAAAAGCTGCAGATGATAGCGATGACCCAAAAGTCCTAAATGCACACGCCTGAGCCGCACAAGCACAGATTCAGAGCCAGACCACCTATGTTCCCCTCCTCCTCTTTTAAGAGCTGCTATATTTTGTAGGGTTTTTTTCTTTTTTGAGGTTAAAACTGCTATAGCTCCCTTGTGCCCCTCCCCAGGCAGCACGAGGCGGCCCCGGGTGACCACTGCGCAGTGGGAGGCACAGGGCTGCTCGGCCGGCGGTGCCGCGGGGGTGCTGAAGGAGCAGGGGTCGCGGTCAGGCACCTGGGAAGGGGCAGGAGAAGGCCAGCCCCACGGGGGGCCCCGAGAGGTCCCCGCTTGGCCTCTGTGGGCATCCTAGGTGGGGGGAGGGCCCCCCATTACTGCTGAGTGGAGATGGGCGTCCGGGCCCCCAGGCCTCTGCCACTACCACCTTGTCTGGGGGGGAGGGCTGGGGCGCTTCTTTTCTTGTCCCCACATGGCCTGCTCCGGGACGACAGGGGACAGGTAGCCTTGCCACTGCTGGGGGTGTCAGTGTCCTCTTGCTTGGCCTCCTCCTGCACGGCCCCAGTGGGGCGGGAGAGGCGCCCCATTACTCCCCAGCTGGAAGGAGAGTCCAGCTTCCCTACTTGGCCTTTTCTGACACCGTATAGGGAGGGGGGCATTGGTTTGGGACACCGCCCTGCAGCCTGCGGGGGGGGGGGGCGGCGTCCAGGCTGCCCTCTCACCCCTTGGCTGATGGTGGTGGGGGCCCGGCTGGGCTGGGTAGAGCCTGATTGTCTCAACATTGTCTGTCTGCTAGGCTGCGCTTTTCTGACCCCTTGGCTAGAGAGAGCAGGCTTCTGGGGGGGGGGGGGGGGGGGTTCCTATTTCTGTCTGCACCCGTCAGTGTCTCTGGGGGTCTGGCTCCTCCAGCATTAAATCTGGGAACTTAGCACCGTGTCGTTCGTGGGCCCCGAGGTCCCCGCTCTGTTGCGTCTGTCCTCTACTCCTTAGAGTCTGATATATTTGGCTTGTATATAATGTGCGTGGATTTTCATCGTACTTAGCGGAGGAATCGGGAACAGTACATTCATTCTATCTTTCTGGAACCAGCAGTCTGTCTAAACGACATTGTTTTTAACAGCAAAAGGGATCCAGAAGCTGGGAATTGGCCCCGTAGGTTGTTAAGGGAGGGGAAGAGAGATTGAACTGTTGTTAAAAATGTTAATTAACAGTGTTGCAGTGTCGAGAGAGATTGGGTGCTGTGATTGGAAGATGTACAATCATTTCATGTTTTTATCCAACGAATTAGAGTTCTCAATAGTGTGTTTACATATTTGAAATCTCAGCGATGAACTTCAATAATGCTTATTGAAGGCTAAAAATGTATTGACCAAACAGCAGGTCTCCACAGTGTAAATGCACAGGACTGTTCTGGGTCGAGGGAGAAGCATTGGGTGGGTGTGCGCACTTGACCCCTCCCTTCCCTCTTCTGCCTGAGAGAGGGCACCGCGCCCCCGCAAGGGCTGTGGTGAAGGACTGGGGCTGGCGGAGTCCCTCTGGGTGCTGAGGCCCGGCCCGTCCATCACGGAATCACTGACTGCGGGCCGCTGTCGAATCCCCAGGGCCTGCATGGTGGGGGTGCTAAGAAACAGGTTGTTGAATGAATAAAGTAACATCAAAGGAGGCGTACAGATTCCCTTTTGGAAATGCACACGTGTGTGACCGTCGCCCTGAGCATCCAGCTCTTCAGAGGGCCTGACGAGGTATGAAATGTGGAAAAACTCATAAGCAGAGGGTGCGGAGCCTGTGCGTTCCAGAAACCCTGGAGGAAGAGACAGCGGCTGGCAGGTGGCAGTGACCGGGGCAGCCCTCGCTGAGGTCTGCCTGGCGCGTGGGCTCTGTCTGGCTTGTGCAGGAGGGAGTGGAGCAGCTGCCCCTTCCGCGCACAGCACTGGGGAGCGCCGACCGGGCACTTACTGTGCACCGCACGCTCTTCGCGGTGACGGCCTCGGGTCTTGGTCCTCAGAGCCACGGGGGGTGGGGGGGAGAGCTGTTGGTTCCATTCTAGAGGCAGAAACTGGGGCACAGGGAGGTGAAGTCACTTGCCCACGGTCACACAGGCAAGTCACGGCAGAGCCTGTGCTATCCAGTTACCGGAGGTGGGGCGCTGAGCTGCGTCCGGGCTGGGACCTAATGGCCTTACTGGCTGACCTGTGGCCCCTTTACGCAGGCAGCGCGTGATCTGAACTCATGGCTGACCTTCACCATCCTACCAGTCAGACTGCAGGTCACATTGGCTTGGACACAGCTGGGCCCTGTGGGTCACACAGTGCCTCGGGACGGAGGCCATTCTGTCCCTTGGTTGCTGGCTGGGAGCACACTTTCTACTCAGAGGACCGTGATCACAGACACATGTTCTCTGTTCGCATGCTGGTCATTTTCACCATTTTTCTCTTTAATTGCCTGTCTGACGGCACACTCTGCAGCCCCAGATGGGTTTTCCTGATGGCTGAAGCCGTTGCCTGCAGGCTCCGGTCTGCTTCCGAAGGGGATGTTTTTAAATGGAACCCAAAAAAGTTTTTTGTTTTGTTTTTAGTAGGCCAGGGCCATCCAACAAAAATGAAGAGCTAGATAAAAATAACGCCGTTTTTTATTACCATAGAAGACTCCGTGTGTGCAGTAACTCTTCATACCGATGCTGCTGCAAGTGGGTGTCGTGCTTTGCTTCTGAACTCAAAGAGCTCGAGATGGTGGCCAAATTTATTTTTTCCAAGTTTACCACTACTGAGAAATGTGACATCCTTTGTTCTTGCAAAACTGAAAGTTACTAATCAATCTAGAAGGAGTTAAGCTGCCCTTGGTAACGTGATGCCAGAGCCCTGCTGTCCATTGTGTGGGTTCCGAGCGAGGCAGCCTGCACCCAAGGACTGGAAGGGGGGGACGCAGCACGGGGCGGGGCAGGACGCGGTGCTGGGCCTTTTAAAACTCAACGTGGATGTGACCTCACACTTGGACCCCTGCTGTTTTCCTGGGCTGAGTGGACAATGCTGATCTGCCCAAGAGCCTCTCTATCCCAATGAGATGTTTTCTGTCCTAGGCGAAATTAGATTTCAGAAAACACTGCTTTCCTTTCACGACCGTGAGCCGACCGTGAGCCGGCTGCTGTGTGCGCCTTCCCGGCCCAGATCAGGCCTCTGAGCAGATGTGATAGATTAGTCAGGGCCCCCATCTGCTAACGGTCACTGCTGTCTCCGCGTTTCCTGACCAGTATCAGGGGAGGTGGGACCTGCTCCGTGCAGGGCCTGGGAGCAGCCAGAGCTCAGGCCGCCCGGGCAGCCTCTCCCTGGCCGAGCGCGCAGAAGCGGGCTTCAGCAGGGTGTGGACTGTTGTGGCCTTAGCACTGGGAAAGGACACTTCTGTCCGAGTTCACACTTCGCGCGGAAGAGGGAGATGAAGGTAAAAAGAAGTCCTCTGGCCTGCCCAGCATGCCGTGCACGGTCTCGCTTTTTTTTTTTTTTTTTTTTTTTTTTTAAAACACTATTTCTGCGGTGGTCAAAGGGCTGCTAAACGGGTTTGGACATGTCTTTAAGATGGCTGCTGTTTCTGACTGCCCTGTTCGTTCAGCAGTGGTGACAAATGCTGTTGCTCTCTCCCCTATTGTAACATGCCAGGCCCTGTGGCGGGTCACGGAGAAAGAGTAAATACCAGCCACAGCCTGTGTCCGAAGGTGTATGAGGGCTGCAAAGCCAATACACAGGAAACAGCAAACTGCGAGAAAGTCTAAACGCAGGGTCGGATATGAATATTTCAGTTAAATAGTTATTTGTGTCATCATTTGCTTCATGGCTGTATACCTTCTAGGCCAAATGTCCCTTAAGGAGAGGGACTGAATCTTCATCTTTTTCATTATTGTACTCCTAACACCTGGGACAGGCGCCTAACTATTTTTCCTAACTGAACGCTTGTTAACAAGGATTTAATACTTAGTATCTTGGGGTGATGTCTCCTGCATGACTTGTTTTCCTTAAAAAAAAAAAAGTCACAAAGTTTTCAATATCTGAGTCAACCCCTCATAAGCTGGACAGAAAGTGAGTGCCAGTCTTGGCAGAGAACGAGAGTCCTTGGAGTTGCAATAGTCCGGGCAGCTGCGCGTGAGCAGACGACGTAACTGTCTCGGTGGGATTTAAGAGATACAGGAAAGCGGCTCTTTAAAAACCATATAAAAATTTTCCATTAGACATTAATTCACTGCGTAGTGAGGGTTCTGAAGTCTTCCCATTTCTCCACTCAAGTGCAGAAATGACACGCTAAGCCCCATTCTCCTAATGTTTTTTCAGGCTTTTTTGAAATGGAGGCCCAGGGTAAGCGGTGGGGATAATACAATATTGTGTCCGCAAATAACTGGGCTCTGCTGTATCCGTGTGGCAATGAGCTCAGGTGGAGATCAGAGAAGCAGTTTTCAGATTCCGACTTTGAGAGAAGCACCTACGGATCACCTTGTAAGGAACTGAAAGAATTAGGAATTGACATTTAAAAGCATTTATGACTGATAGCATCAAAGCTCCACATATCACATTATCAAGTTCCGCCCTGGCTGGGTAGCTCATTTGGTGAGAGCATTGCCCCGATATGCCAAGGTTTTGGCAAGCTCCAAGTGTGCTGTCATTTTTCCCAGTAACTACAGTGTTATCTCCAAGATAACCAAGCTTATGGGAACCAGATCAGGAAGCCAAATCTTAAACTGACTTCTCCTGAAACCCAGACCCATTTTCAGTTGCAGATTTGTCACATAAGCTGCCAAACATTTATCTGCAGATTTGTCACATAAGCTGCCAAACATTTTATCTGCGCCCAGAAGTGTGCCCCGTGACTTGAGAAACACCAGAATGCTGGGCGTTTAATTCTTGAGATTCTTAGGAGATTGAATTCTTGGGAATCATCCCGCAACCTTGAACAAAAAGGTGAAAACCGTCCACTTTGATAAATGACAGCAGAAGGACCCCTCCATTCAATGGGCCATTTGTAAATATAAAACAGTTGCTGGAAAATTATATTAGAGATAAATTATCTCCTCCATTACAATGTTTCCTTTTCTTTAATGCAATTTAGTTCAAGCAAAAGGAACAGAAAGGCTCAGGGGGCGGGGGCGGGGGGCGGTGGCATTCAGTGCTTCCGAGGAGTTACTGGAAGCAAGCTGCGGAGCGAGAAAGGTGATTCGTAGAAGACCTGGAGCAGGGGCAAGCCGAGGCCTTCTGCCCCGGAGGCCTGCGCCAAGGACCGTGGCTGTGCCCACGGGAAATTGAATTCAGAGCTCCTTCTGCATCATAAATCCAGGGCAGCTGGCAGCTTCCCAAGAGAGCCTGGATCGAAACTGCAAGGGCATCTGAGGCCACACTAGCCAATGCGTGCGGAGCCCGCAGAGGGTGGGCCCCAGGTGTGCCGGCTTGGGACCTCATGATGACGTTCATTTATAAGCCTTACACTTTGTTAATTTTAAAGTGCACTCATCGGCAGGAAAGGAGAGTCTCCATTACATGTCAGAAAGCTGAAAGGCTGGAATCACTCTAAAATTTCTCGGAGCCGAAGGGGAAGGCCTGAATCTGGAAGACGTGCGCGTCTTGATCCTTTTCCCTGAGTGCACGTGTGAGGAGGACCCCTCACCTCTGGGTTTTGTGGAGTGGGCGTCCCCGTGTACCGACCCCTCAACGTCACCAGGCTGCTCCAACGAGGGGGCCGGGCAGGTGTCCACGTGCATTTTGCCCTCCAGGGTCGTGTCTCGGCCCCGCGGAGCCCGGAGCGCCGGGTCAGGGCGGGGCCGCGCGGCATCCAGCCCCGCCCACCGCGCCTGGAGGGGCGAGGCTTGCGCGTCACGTGACGGCGGCAGCGAGCACGAGCGCCTCGCCCGGCGGGAGGAGGCCCGGGCAGCGACCCGGCCCGAGCGCGCTGCTGGAGCCGCCCGGCCTCCAGCGCGCTCTGCACCCGCGGCGCCCCTCGCCCGCGGCCCCTGGCCTGCCGGCCCCGGGCTCGCCGGCAGCGGGAGCGACCTCAAGATGGACGAAGACGGCGGCGGCGAGGGTGGCGGCGGTGAGTGTCGGAGGTGTGGCTGGCCGGGCTGGCGGCCTGGGGCGGGGCGCGCGGGCGCGCGGGGCGAGAGCGAGGGTCGGGGGTCCCGGTCCGCCTGAGGAGACAGGGTCCGGGCAGCTCCGGTGCCGGCTGGCAACCGCGGAGGCCCGCGGGGCCCCGGGACCGAGGCCGGGGTCCGGGGGCCCCGGGGAAGGGCGGGCGGGGTCGTTGCCGAGCCGGCTGGGGCCACTCCGAGTCTCGGGTCGGGTTCGGGGGTCCCTTTCCTGGGGCGAGGCACCTCGAAGGCGACCTTCTCCGCCTCCAGTCACCAAGGGCGTCCACGCCCTCCAGAGCCCAACCGCAGGAGGACCCTCGGCGCCTTTCTCAGGTGGTGGGAAGTGGGGGAGCCCACGACGGATGGGAGGGGAAAGTTTGGAATTGGGGATCCTCCGGGTCCAAGAGCAGAGGATGCGGGGAGAGGGTTGGAAATCGTGCCCGTTTCCTTGGCGTGGGGTCCAAAGTGGTCGGTGGGGTCTCTCGAGCGAGGAGGGCGCAGCTGGAGCGCACGCATTTTATGAAAAAGGAAACGTGACCGACTTAGCGAAAAATAAGTCAGGAGCTGCCCGCCCGGACCCGAGACCCCAGGACCGGCTGCCTGGCTGACGCCCAGGTCCCTGTCGCTGGCAGCGCCGCGTTTGTTGTCAATTATTTAGTGGAATGTCACGACTGTTGTGCTGCGAGTTACGCCTTTAATCCGAAGAACGTGCCGGTGTAGGGAGCGGGGTCGAGGGTTTGGGAGGCAAAAGGGTTAACCCCCCAATTTTACAGGCAGACCCGAAGTTGAGGATCCCTCTGCTGTGCCGAGAAACCTCCTTTTTGCCGACCGGCCGAATCGTCAGAACCCCTTGGAACAAGGGAGCGTTTGGAAAAAAGTCTAATTACAGGCTGCGGGCGCAGCCGCCTGCCTGTGCGTAGCATCCGCCTCGCAGGCTTCTGGATGGAGTGGTTCCTCCGCGCGCCTTCGCTGTGGAGCGCGGCGCAGGTGGGGCGGCTGCGCCGCTCGGCGGCGGCGGCGCCGCGGCCCCGGGGCTGGGCGGGGGGCCGCCGCGGCGGCGTTCGGCGAGCTCGTTTGTCGCGGATCTGGGGCTCGCACGGTGGCACCGAGTGGGTGTGTTGTTTGTGCAAGAGAGCGCGGTGGCGAGGAGCCCGGCGGCGAGCCCTGCCACGGCCAGGCGGCCTGTCCGAGGCTGTCGCGGGCTCTGTCAACGCCGGGCTGCCTGCCGCTCAGGGTTCGGGGAGCAGAACCGACGGAGCCGCAGCTCCTTGTTAGAAAATAAAGACAAACAGCTGTGTGACACAGGGTCCGGCAGAAGTGACGCCTGCTTGACTGTGGTGGCTAGGGTAATAATATGGGTGTAACAGTCTGTAGTTTTAATTTGAACATTTACCTAAAATGTCATATGGTGTGCTTGAGTCTGATATTATGTTACAGAAGGACACGCTTATGTTTTAGTAATAAAAGATTTTGTAATAAAAGGGGCGTTATTTGTGCCGGACCCTGTATTTAAGCGTTGGACCTTTGTGTCAACGTATCCCGCTGGCTTGGCGATGTCTTTTTTTTGGGGGGGGGGAGTATGTTATGAATGACTTTTATTTCCATTTATGCTTTTTCTGTGATGGATGCCAAATATATATTTTTTTTAAAAATTATTTTTCAATTGCAGTTGGCATTCAGTATTTTATACTAGTTTCAAGTGTGCAATATCGTGCTTAGGCAGTTATATAATTTACAAAGTGACCCCCTGATAATTCTAGTCCCCACCTGGCACCGTACATAGTTATTACAGTATTACAGACTGTCTTCCCTGCTGGCCGTTTTGTTTGGGAGGTGTTTCTGATTCTTTGAGCAGAGACATGTAGAAGGCTTGAAGGTAAAAAGCAGGTTTAAAGATCAAAAAAAGGAAGCCAGCGTGCCCCAGCCGTTTATAGACCTTGAGTATTAGAACAAAAGGTGGTATTAAGTATCAAAAGTCTTAAGGCTTTCTTTGGGCAGCTAATATCTCTTCTGGGAATACAGTCTTGAAATTCAAAAAAATATTTCATGCGTGAAGATGTGCATTACACTGTAATAGTAGAAAATTGGAAACAGCAGCACCGAATGGGAGACTGGTGAGGTCAAGTATGGGCGGTTTATTGGATGAATTGTTTTACAGCCATTAAAAATAAGCAGTTTTATACATCATGGTCTAAACAATGTCAAAACTGGTGACACTGTGTTTTATTTTCTTAGTTTTTGTATATTCCAAGTTTCTGGAACGATGTGTATTACTTTCAAAATGAGCAACAACCAAAAAACTTATAAAACACTTACCGTACAGTAGGAGAAGGGCATGATTATTTGAATGTATGATTTACTTCACCTCACTGGGACAGTCAGTAATGAACAGATATTTATTGATTGTCTCCTAAGATGCTAGGCAGCATGCTGGGTGCTGGAAAACAATGTTTAACCTTTCCTGATGGGGTTTATTAAGATCTTCCTTGCACTGTGAAAGACACATAAAAATATATTTGGCAATCTTAGAATAAGCGCATTTTTGAATAAGTAAAAATCTTAAGAGTTTTGAAATGTCATGTAGTGATTATGGTATAAATTTGGTGTGCTTATATTTAACGCGTGATTGCTGGAGGTTTTGAAGTTAACATACCTCTTTACATTTCTCTAGTTACTGCTACCATTTATATTTCTAAAACAGACTGCTTTGCTTAAAAATTCATGTTTTTAAAAATAAAATTCGGCCCTTGGAAAGACCATAAAGTTATTTGCCAGCCAATTGTAAAACATAACTTTTAGGGGGGTATATTTCAGGGTATGGTACAAAACTCTACAAGGGGAAGTCAGTTGCAGCTTGTTTACAAGATAGGGTAGATAATCTATTTAGTTATGGCAGGAGTGAAAGATAATTTAAAAGCTTTTTCCTAATGTGCTGGTTGTGTTAAAAGACTTAAACATGATTCCTCCCTGCTCTTTTTATAATGTAATACTCACGCAGGGTATTATTTGTTCTTTCAATGAAAGATAAGGCCAGAGGGGACGGCAGTGTGAATGGCTGGAAGGCAGTGCCGAGGAGGAAGTGGTGGGGAGTGAGATTACAAGAGCACATTGTTACTTACCCTGTGTGCAGGGGCAGTTAAGGTATGGTTCATTCCTTTGCAGCTTTCGTTGCCATTCTTTTTTTGTAAAACAGTTCTTGAGACGCGTCTCTCCTTGGCAGGTGACTGGCTGGTTTGGCTCAGGGCCACAGTCTTAATGCTCCATTTGGGAATCTTGTCTGATCGATGTTCCTGAACGGACGTCTGGGGCAGGTGAAGGGAGTAACTTTGCTGGCTGCCCCTCCATTTCCCCCTCCCCACCTCCCAGCCCAGCCGCTGCAAACAAGGATTAAGTCCGCGTTTCCCGTGAAAAGATGCTCGGCCTCCCTCCATGAAGTAAATGTAAATCACCCCAAGGTTGGGATCCCGGGTTTCACCTGCCAGGCAAGCAATAACCCCCACGTTTGAAACCATCTGGTGGTGATGGGAGTGTAAATGAGTCACAGGCTTTTAAGGAGGCAGCGCCAGCCTGCGTCCTGTGGGCTCAGAGCCACTGCCTGCCTTCCCCTGCCGAGGGGATCCCCCAGCAGACCCTTGGGGGCTGCTGGCTTGGGGCAGGCTTGGCCAGTGGGAGCCTCCACGGGAGACTGGACGGCAGGAGGAGGAGAAAGCAGGCTTCCTCTCCTCTCGGTTTGCCCTGGTGTCTCCGTGGGGTCTCCTGCTGGCTCCGGCGCGCCAGAGCCTGTTGACCCAGCTCTTGAGCTTTGGAAACAGCTCCTCCTTCGACCCTCCGACTTAGAAGTGCTGGCACATCTTGCTTTTGCTATTGCGTGGGCTGCCTTACCATATCCTGTTTGACTTCTCAGCTTTTCCATCACGCGTGCAACCAATTCCTTGTATGAAATTCCCTCTATTTCAGCTCCTTAGAGGAATTCTGTTTCTCTGGGTGGATCCCATAAACACAGGGGCGCTGGGCAGCAGCTTTTAAAATTACAAGTGAATAAATCCTTTGATCCAGCAGTACCAGTGCTAGGAATTTAACCTGCGGGTGTGTTTGTGCATGGGTGAGATACCGTAGGCACGAGGTCATTCACCGCATTGTTCGTAATAGTAAAAGGTGGAAAATAACCCGCGCGTCCCTCCGCAGGAGACTCGTCAGAGAAATCTTAACTATATCCAGGTGGCGAATGAAGTTGCGAGGTTGTAGAGAGGAGCCAGGAGGCCCTTTATGGATTGATAAATTTAGAAAGATCTCCAGAATGTTGACTGAGTTACAGAAGCAAAATGCAGGAAATGTGCACTGTGTGCTGTCATTTCTTTAAAGGAAGTGCTTGCACACGCATGCAAATTCTTGAGAAGGCTACACGAGGAAGTATGGACCTGTCTGGGAGGGCGGTGGGAACTGGGCAGGTGGGGCAGGTGGGGGTGCAGGGGAAACTTTCTGCTCGGTGCCTTCATATAGCAATATTTTTTTAACTGAAAAAAGGTTTAAGTCTGGCTTTACTTTTTCCAAAATGAGCACACAGTTTCATATAACAGTAGTATGCTGGTAAGAAAACACCCATTCCGAGAGAATTTTTGTATATTTAAAATAACACAATTAATATAAAATATCAAAAGTTATAAAATACAGTGCCTATGCGTAGGAAATTAATAACCACCATTCTTTTGAATGCTTACCAGGTGGCACGGTCGGCGCTCCCTGAGTGTGCTTAGGGTGCATTCTTTTCTAGAGTATTTATTTACTCAGCAAGTGCTGATAGTGTCCCTGCCAAATGCCAGGTCCTGTGCTTGGCACAAGGGCGAATTGTGAATACGGCAGGTGACTATCTTGTGTTTGTGAGGCTTATGTTTAGATGGGAGACAGAAAAGGAAACCAGATATGTAAAATGATCGCAAATTATGCAAAGTGTGTTGAAGGAAATCTATGGGCAGAGTGGAGAGTAAGTGAGGATGGGCGGGGCAGAGGGTATGAGAGGTGTGGGTGCCGCCAGGTGGCCAGGGAAGGCCTCTCCGAGGACATGTCTTTCAGATGCAGCTGAGGGGGTGTGGCAGACCCGGAGGAGGGACAGGCCCCGGGCTGGGAAGAGCTGAGTGTGTCCCGAGGTCAGAGAGCACCTGAGGATGGAGAGCAGCTTCGTGTGCCGAGCCTGTGCACCACGGTGGGGCGAGGGGCCCGGGGCCTGTCAGGCCGTTTCAGTGAGTAAGGAATTCACATTTGGTTCGGAGTAAGGACGTGTCTTAAACAGGGAAATGACATTTGATTTATGTTTCAATAATTTGAGCTAATATTTACATAATGCTCAGTGTTGGGTTCTGTCCTGTGTGCTTTACATATTTTAATGTTTACTCTTCAAAGTAACCCCATTAGGTACTTAATATTGTCACTATTTACAGATGAAAATGGAGGCAGAGGGAAGCTAAGTAGCTTCCTTCAAATTTTACAGTTAGTAGGTGGTGGAGCTGAGATTTGAACCCATGCATTTAGGTTTCAGAGGCCATAGTAACCACCGCACAGCCTTCCTTTTTAAGAATAATGTTCTTGGCTACTGAGTGGAAAATGGGTTGGAGGGAGGGGGACGAGGGGACATGGGGACACCAGTGAGGAAGCTGTTGCGGGGGTTCAGGTGAGAGTTATAGACTCTGTTTATGTCTTGGAACTGCCGTAGCGTTTTATTGAGCTCGTCCTGTGTTGGACTTTTGTGTTGGTTATACATTGTTGTTACAAACAATAAGGTAAATTCCTTAGGCTTGTTTCCTTTACAACCGTGTGAAAGTTTTTCTCTAGTGTATCTCTCTGGAATCGCAATTCTGGGTTATCGGTTTGCTTTCGGTTTCCCTAGATACTGACAGATTGCTTTCTTCCTAGGGCAGTCTCAGCGTTCTAATCAACTCTTGGCGGTTGTCTCCTGAATAAGAAGTGTTGCATTATTTTAATTTGCATTGCTTTACAAGTGATGAGATGTATTTTTGGAGACTCAAATGGACCCCACAGCTTGGAGGTCCGTTGGAGGCAAAAGAACTGAGGGAATCAAAGATGACTTCTAGGTTTCTGGCTGTGTGGCTGCATGGGAGATGCCAATGCTTAGTGATTGGGGGGCGGAGCTAGGAGAAAATCATTCAGAGGGTCCATTGTTGCTTTTTTGTCAGAAATGTCATTATTTTGTCCTCACATTTGAAGGATATTTTCACTGGGTGTACAATTGTAGGTTACCAAGTTAATTTCTTGTGGTGCTTTGGCATGTTATTTCTTTGCCTTCTGGCTTCCATTGTTTCTGTTGAGAAATCAGCTGTACGTCTTGTTCTTTTGAAGGTATTGTGTCTTCAGCTGCTTTGAAGAGTTTTCTCTTTGCGTCTGGTTTTCAGTTCCATTACTGTGATGTGTCCAGTTGTGGTTTTCTTTGCATCTGCCCTGCTCGGGATGGTGGTGGTTCTTTTTGGTAGTGCCACGACAAGACTGGATCCTCCGTTAGACTTGGGGCGTTCTTAGACATTCTCTTCCCTTTGTTACTTTGGTCATGTTCCTTACCTCTTCTCCTTCTCTTATTGTCATGTCCTGTATGTCTCTCAGACTCCCTTCTGCCTCCATTTTTCCGCTCTTCACTCTGCGCATCGTCTTCTGACCTATATTCCAGTGTATTAATTCTTTCTTCAGCTCTGTCTAATCTGTGATTAAATCTATTCAGTTTTTTAATTTCAGTTATTGCCTTTTTCAGTTTTCTTGATTCTTTTTAAAAAAATTCTCTCCAAGGATATGCTTAATGATTTTAGAGAGAAGGACGAGAGAGAGCAAGAGAGGGAGAGAACCACTGATGTGAGAAAAATGTTGATTGGTTGCTTCTCACCTGCCCCCTAACTTGGGACTCAGCCCACAACCTAGGTGTGCGCCCACATGGAAAATGGAACCCATGACCCTTCAGTTTGTGGGGCAGCGCTTCAAGCAACGGAGCCACACTGGCCAGGGCGAGCCCCCTTTTTTCAGATTCCAACTTTCAGTTGAAAATTTTTATCTTGTTAACTAATTTATTACATTAATCACAGTTATTGTAAAGTCTGTGTCTGTTATTTGCATATCCTGTGAGTGTATTCTGTGATCCCTTTTACCCTTGGTGTTCAGTCATGTTGTCTTGACTCTAGGTCACTGTTAAGCTTTAATTAAATTGCACACCATGGGCGTGAAAAATTGTAGAGAGAATGTGGGACTCTGTCCGTCTCCCTCTAGAGAGGCTTCTGGCAGGCAGTTAAGGTAGGAAAACATCACTTTTAAATTGTGAGGATTGGTTTACCCTTCTCCTTGGGTGTAGCTCTTTGGTGGTCCTCGCTCAAAGCCAGGGTGTTCCTGGAGCCTCTTCTACTTGGCAGTCTCTCAGCTCCTCGTCTTTGCCCCCCCCCCGCCCCCGCCCCGGTCCCCGAGGAATGCTGGAGATGCTGCCGGCCTCCTCACTCACATTCTCGCCCGCTGGTTTCTGCTTAGCTTTTTGACCTCTCCCCTTCTGCCGAGAGCTGGCAAATGTGTCAAGGAGAGGAGTGGCTCAGGTTATGGGGCTCGCCTCTCTGGGATCCTGGCCGCCTAAGCCCCCTCTGCATTGGTAGCTCTCTGATGCCTTCAAACCCTTGTTGCTTATAATTTGTTCAGCTTTTTAAGTTCTTGGCAGGAGGACTGGTCTGCAACAAACTCGTCGGTTTTTACTAGGAGCAGAATCTTCGGAGTTGTTTTGGAATTTAAATTGGACCTGTTTGCGCGGGACCCTGTGGAGAGAGTCGGAAGGCAGTTGCTTCGTGTGTGGCTGCCGCTTAGAGGGCCGGCCTGGGTAGGAGGGAGGCACTGGGGAGACCTGAATTCGTGGGGATGGAGGAGTGAGATGACTTAGGGGAGCGCATTGGGAGCCGGGGAAAATCCCCGCCTGAGGGCAGCCCGGGGAGGGGGCGGAGGAACCCATAGTCTTGCTGTGCATGGACTCGCAGCCGCTCAGGGAGGAGGCCTGTTCTGAGAAGAGAGCGTGGCCGGCCGTGTTCGGTGCCTGCACAGGTGGACGCAGATGAGGCCAGAGTGTGTCTCCGGGACCTGGTGACTCGAGAAGACCTCGCTCGGGTCCATGAAAGGAAGAGAGCGAGCGGGACTGGAGTGGGCAAAGGAGGGACGGGGCGGGGGAGGGGTGTTCCCGCTGGAGGCAAAGCCTGTGCCCTGGCCCCTCACTGGGAGTTTGTTAGGAGAAGAGGGACCGAGAAAGCTGGAGTGGTGGGGGCTTGGTGGAGAAAAGGCAACTAACCATTTCTCAGTAAGGCCGCTTCCGTAGGGGACCAGTACTTCATATTGCGGGGTTAGAACAGGGACGTTGTTTGCACACTCAGAGTATAATAACTTCGGGGGGGAGAGATCAGTTTTAAGAAGTTACTGGTGGAGCCTTTAGGAAGCAGATTTATCAGTTTGTAATCTAGGGTATTGAAACTTTCGAAGAAAAATGAAAAAATAGGTTTTACCAAAGTATCCCAAAAGCTGCATAAAATGTAGTATTTTGAAGTTGGGGGAAAGTAGTAAGTCATTTATCTGACAGTAGAAAATTCATGGGTCTCCACCCTGATTTTTGAAGCTCAACTTCTATAAACTTTTTCTAGGTAACGTCAGTGCCCCTATTATTCTGTTCTATCCGTTGATAGAATAGAATAGACATAAGATTCTGTAGGGTCTTATAATTTGGCTGGAGACAACTCAGCAAGCTTTTTTGGGGGGAAGGGATACCTATCTTTCAGCGTTATGCAAATATTAGAAAGGACTCACCTGAGTCAATTTAGTTGGCTAAGAAGATTTTGTAATTCACTGTCACAGAGCAAATTTACTTTGCGCTGACTCCGTGTCCAGTAAGCCGGAAGGAGCCCTGTGCGAACAGGAGACAGTAAGTTCCTGTCTGAAACTCCAGGCAGAGCTATATTCAATTACTGTCCCCTTTTTGTAAACCTTATTCCTATAATTAATATATAAAAACAGCAGGTTGCTATGAAACTGGACGTTTTAACGATGATTGAAAAGTATTTCCCAATATCGAGGTAATTAGGGAGCTTTCCCCCCGTTTTCATCCAGATGTTTGGCAGCGCACAGGCAGAGTCTCGCTGCAGCTCTCGGATGCACGTCCATGGGAACGTGCAGCGCCCTCCGTTTACTTTGGACAGCAGAGCTTCCTTTCTGTGCGGACAGACACACATGAAACACATGCTCGTCAAGTGGAGTTTGTGGTCCTCTGAGAATTCTCTGAAGAAGGAAATGGGTTGACCTATTTGGTTGCTATGAAGTAAAAACAATCTTGTTTTCATTTTTGAGTGAACATCTGGGTTGCATTTATGATTTTACATTTTCGAGGTTCTTTAAAGCCAAACTTTGATAGAGTGAGGGTGCATCAGAGCAGCGACTGCTTAGCTATTTCTGGAATTGAATTAAGTGCTAGGCTGATATGTTTTTAACTACTGATTTTTTTTTTGGTATAAAATGTAACTTTTAAATAACAGCTTTTGATTTTAAACCGTAAAGTGGGATATAAACATTTTGGGGGGAAGGACTAAGCCAACCGGCTTATTCCCCACGGCCCGTGGCAGGGCGGTTTGGTGGCATTGTCACGGCTGTGTTGGGCTCTGTGTGTCAGACATGTGGGTCCCCTACACAGATCCGTCCCCCATCTTCCTTGCAAAGAATCCTTGTTTGTCCAGACGTCTGCTCGTGGGGAAGGGGACCTTATCCCCGCAAGGAGCGAACCTTGAATGGTGTGACCAGGCAAGGTCATCCTTTTTTCTTGCCACCAACTGGAGGAGCCCATTGTCAGACCTCACCCTGGTCCGGCCGGCAAGCTGAGAAGCGCATTTTGCAGGGGTATTTCTTGGAAAGGTATCTTCCTTCTTAAAAAAGTAAACGGGAGAGAAATGGTTCCCTTTCTTAGGATGGGCTCTGTCAGGCCGAGCTGGGGAGCCAGGGTACATTTATAGTGTCCCTCAAGTTGGTCCGGTTCCAAGCTCGCCGGCTGAGGACGACCAGCTGGATCCTTGACCATGTGCTTGAGTCGCTGAATTTCACCCTCCCAGGAGCCCCCACGCTTCCTGTTGTCCAGGACAGTAAATACCTTCTTGTTTACGTGGCTGGGTAGAGGTTCGCGTCTTGCCTGATACTGGCTGTAGCAGCAGCAGGTTTCGTTCTCTCTTTTTTTCCTCCCAAAGATTTTATCTATTTATTTTTAGAGGGGAAAGAGAGGGAGAGAAACATCAATGTGCAGTTACCTCTCTCACGCCCACTACTGAGGAACTGGCCCACAACCCAGGCACGTGCCCTGACTGGGGATCAAACTGACGACTCTTTGGTCCTCAGGCTGGCGCTCAAACCCCTGAGCCACACCAGCCAGGGCAGGTTTTGTTCACATTCACTCACTATGAATCTCACTGCCATAGAATGCAGAGTGGAAGCCTCTGTTCTCTGCTCTAAGTATTCCTAAACCATAGGGCAGGCAAACGTAGGTTCACAGTTGTTCGAGTGGAAAAACACATGCATTATGATTATTACAATAGCTTTGTTAATGCAACGGATTGTACAGTGGCCCAGGGCACTCGGGTTCAGTCAGTCTTGGAAGTGCTCGAATTGCCAGCCTTCATTACTTAACATTTGTAGTCTTTGAAAATCATTAAACAAGCCTGAGTTTCGGGGACCTGCTTGGCTCTGCCCCACTGCTTCCTGAGGTGGTTGGAGTCACACCTACTTTTGCCCACTCCTGTATCTTTATCACTTTAAGGACCGAGGTAGGAGAGATATATATATATATATATATATATATATATATATATATATATATTTTTTTTTTTTTTGAGTTAACACAAATGTTGTTTGAAATGCAGCCATTGAAAGTGGCCGCCATCAGCCTTTTAATATTCCGTTAGAAGACAGGACTTCCTTTTAGCTTTTAGCAGAGAGGAAATAAAATGATCAGGACATTTTTTTCCCCAAGCTTCAGTAATTAGATTAAAATTTTTTGAGTTGAGACAGAAATGAATCCACTTTTGTTTGTGTCGGAGTGTGGGAAAGCCGGGCGGCGCTGGCGCTGTTCAGCTGTGCGCCCGTTCGCAGGCCGGGGCTGCCCCTCCGAGTGCGGGAGGGCGGCGATCCGGGCTCTGGCTCGGTGTCTGGCCGCACCCCTGAAGCATGAAACATGACATATTTTGAGAGTGAACTGATGCCTTTTGTTGCCTTATGTCAAAAGAATCCTAATACTGGATGAGTGTTCTAAAATGTTGCTTTTTCTTGGGGATCACAGTGTCTTCTGTGGCTTCCCCAGAGTAATGTTTCTGAAACTTAAGTTTTTCATTCAGAACAGTGGTTAAGCTGTTGACTAGTCACATGGTTATCACGACGTTTTTATTTGGACAGAAGAAACTCAGAGGCCTTCTCCCCTCCTTCCTGTGGTCAGACTGGCCTTCACTCAAAACCTTGCTCACTAGACCCTCTCCTTTTGGCGCTCCCTCCTGGTGGCAGCGGGCAGTGGGAGCGGAGTCCCAGTGTGTGTGTGTGTGTCCCACACTTGTTTGGCACCCTCGTGCTTCTGCCTCACAGATGCCCAGTCATTTGGCTGGACATGCAGAACATGACTAATTTTTTAAAAAATCTGGAAAGAACATAAACACATATTTCCCCGGCGTTCTGCTGCTATTAGTGCTTAGACATTTGGTGTGGGGATTTAAGCCTCCCCGTTTGTTACCGCCTTCACCGCCTCCACCCTTTCCCTCCCTCAGAGAGGAGTCTGGGGCCCTGCCCCTTTGCCTGTCTTACCCTCTAGCATGTCCCCATCAAGTACTATATCCTGTCAGAGAGCTATCTGTGCTGCATGCAGAGATAACAAAGACTGTTCCAGAAGTCTTCTGGCTCGTTCTACATTAGAAATTTTACTTCCTTTTTCCATTTTACCTGTGAAGAGTCAGGGCAGGGTGAAAAAGAGACATGTGCTCGGTGGAGGGAAATGCCTGCGTCCTGGCTGTTGCGGCCGCCGGGAGACTGGGCGCAGGTCCGCCCGGGTGCTGGGGTTGGAGCCTGCCCTCGGCCGCAGCCGGAGTCAGGGGTGCTTTGCCAGCTGCCGGCTGTCTCCCTCTGGAGAGAACATTTAGACATTTTCTAATCACTTTGGCTTGGTTTTCGCAATCAAGAAACAGTAAGGTTGGTGACTGGGCGTTTCAGAGACAGATTTGACTGGAGAGCCATTTCCTTAATTAAAGTTGTAAAGTTACCGACAGTCAAGAGCAGTCCGGCCTTCACTGGTTACCAAGAGGAAAAGGCCAGGCTTAGGGTGGTGATTCTAATCCGAGCGTCTTGCCAAGAACTAGAAAGGGGAGTCTGTCAGTACGAGCTACTGATTTTATGCGACTGTTCAGCCTGTGTTATTGAAGCTCCTTTTCCCTGGCGTCTCTAGACCTGTCCTCCCGCCCTCCAGAGACTGACTGCGACTGTCGTTCCTTCCCTGGAATCTGGACTCGGGGTCCTTGCGGCCGCGGTGGGCTGCCTCTCGGGTTCTGGGCCGGAGCCTCGCATGCGGGCCTCGGCGGGATGAGTCGTGAGAGCCGGTGAGAGCCACGGAGCCCTTCCTTCCCAGGCTCTCTTCGTCCGGCGGGATGGCGGGCCCCTGGCTCCCTCTGGTCTCTGGGAATGAGGATTTCAGAAGTTTTGCCTGTTGGCTCTATCAGGTCAGCCATTGAAGGGTGGTTCAGATAATCCCCCAGTTCAATTTCCCCAGTCCACTGTAATGCTAATGGTTTGTTCTGAGAATTTGTGTCTCTCCTTTCATTTTGGAGGCTTAATGGAGTAAGGATTTCATTTTAATATTTGGCCACGGCTTTATAAAGAAACGAGCTTAAGAATTTGTATACTTACATACGTTCGTTTAAACATCCGAACTGACTTATTTGTTGTTGACATATTTTTAAGTAAATATATGTATCTCTGAGCACTTCCAGCCTTGAGTCACTGTGTACACTGCTGAATCTCCTCACATGTAAAGGGAACATTAAAAACCCCAAGTGAGCCCTGGCTGGTGTGGCTCAGTGGATTGAGCACCGGCCTGCAAACCAAAGGGTTGCCGGTTGGATTCTTGGTCAGACCACAGGCCTGGGTTGTGGGCCAGGTCCCCAGTAGGGGGCGTGCAAGAGGCAACCACACACTGATGTTTCTTTCCCTCTCTTTCACCCTCCCTTCCCCTCTCTCTAAAAATAAATAAATACAATCTTTAAAAAAAATACAACAACCAAGTGAAATTACTGAATGGAGAATTTATCTAAAATCCCAAACAGTTAGTGGGCATTTAAAACTGGCGCCACCATGCTAAGCCCCTTATGCACATTTGTGCACTAACCAGAGTTACTTGGAAGAGCTGCTCTGTGCTTGGGTTCAGGGATAACTGGGGATCTGCAGTGCATTCCCCCCAACTTTGTATTTTGAAAATTGTCCAATCTACAGAAAAGTTGGAAGAGCAGGACAATGAATACCCATGTGTCTTTCACCTAAATTCATCACGGCTAACGTTTTGCCACATTTGCTTTATCTCCAATACATACTGTGATTTTTTTTCTGAACCACTTGAAAGTAAGTTGTATACATCATAACAGTTTATCCCTAAATACCGTATTTTGCTGTGTATGGTGCGCACTCTTTTGCCCAAGTTTTTGAGGGGGAGAGAAGGATGCGCGTTTACATGGGCAGCACTCAAGCGCGGGTGCCCATTGCACGTGGGAGCACGTGGGAGCACGTTGTCCACGGCAAAATACGGCGCCTACCGTCCATCTCCTAAGGACACTGTCCTGCTTCGCCGCAGCCGTGGCCGTTCCTGAGAAAACGGCAGGGGCCACGGTAGCGGTGCGCGTGCAGTCCGCACTCTGCTTTCCCCGGCGCCTCCGCGTGTCTCTCAGCTCTCTTCTTGACTAGAGACGATTAGCTTGTCCCTGATTAGGGTTTACACCTTGCATGCAGTTAGGACCCCTCCGTCTTAAAAAACTTTCTCGGGACAGTGACTTGTTTCGAAGCGTTGTCCAGGCTCGCGGCCTGACGCGCTTTGCTTCCTGTGGTCTAGATTTACATGTAAAAACAGGAGAGAGAAGTGCTCTGTTTATTCAATGTCATTTTTAATTTTTATACATAGGTTAACATCCTCTACTTGACTCAAGGTCGGCGTCACATTCGTTTTTCTTGTTCTCTGGTGACTGTGGATTAGATTGGCAGCCAGAAGGACTGGCTGAACGGCTCCGGTGTCGTGGGGATACGTGTGCGGGGGGGCCTGGAACAGACGCGCACAGTGGTTTGTTAGTCCTACCGCATATGGAGGGGATTCGTTATCTGGCTTAATGGAGTAAGGATTTCATTGTAATATTTGGCCACGGCTTTATAAAGAAATGAGCTTGAGAATTGGAAAATGTAGGAAGACAAACTACATTTACATAAAACAAAAGAGATTCTTTTGCTGCCAGACCCTTGGACGAAGAACAAACCTTAAATCTCTCAGGAATGAGTCTGTCTTTTTCTTCCCTCACTCAGTGCCTTCCCATTGGCCCTAAACATTTTTAAACTTTAGCTGCAGCTGAGTCTATACAGGATCCAGCTGTAACTTTTGTTGTTGTTGCTAGTACATCCGGTGATGGTTATAGCAAACTCATTGTACGAACATTCAATAAAGGAAAGGGCAGGGTGGGAAAGAAATGACACCCTGTGAAAGTATCCAAGGAACAGCAGCCGGACCTGGGAGTCTCCCTCTCAGGCGGCTGATTTAGAGTCCGCCTTGAAGCACTCATTTTGTTTGTGACTAGTCTCGTGGGCGTCTTGGTTTTTCCCTTTGAATCATACTGTGCATAGAACCATGGAACCAGAGAATATACATGAGGCTGATGTATTGTCTTCAGCGGGAAGCAGAAAATAGCAGCGGTGAGAATCGAACCCTCCTAACGTCGGGCTCATCGACGTCTGCCCGGTGTCGCGTGGAGGTGGCCGCGAGCTGTGGATGGGAGCCGACGTCACTTTCCTCCGGCCCGTTCAGTAGTGCTGACCTTCCCGCGTTTCCCCGGGAGCAGGTGCGGACGGGATCGGCAGGTCTCTCACGCTCGAGTTCGGGGCTGCAGCCTGCTTCGGCGCACGGCTCTAAAAGCTTGGCGTCTGGGATCAGCCCTGGGTCGCGGGGACCAAGCACACACACATCATCGCCCTGGAGCCGAAGATGGAGTACGCACTTCGAAATGGTTTTTGCGATAAATGTAATTATCACAAGGCCGGTGATTTTCACATTCTTGTCCGTCTTGAACATTTTGTTTCTCGTGTTTTCTGCTGAGGAGGTCACATTTCTCAGATTCCTCCTAATTGCAGCCAGACATCCTGTTTGGGGGCTGTTTGAGACCAGGGCTGCCGGGCTGCGGTGCTGCTCCGCGGCGCTCCTCTGAGACGGCAGGGCTCCTCGCTATCCCACGCTCTATTTTTAGATGGTCTCTTTGCAATTCTGGGCTCCACGGCATCGGTAGTAACTGCCCTTATTGTTCGGCCCCAAAATCTTGCCAGATGTCTTGAGGCTGTTTAAACTTTATAGGGAAAGGAAGCCAGCGCCACTCGCGTGGCCGTAACGCACAAGGACCCCCGCACGGGTCGCCACTGAGTGCGGTGTGAGCGGCCGCTGGGAGAATCCCTCCTGTTTCCTGCGAGGCCGGTTCAGCCTCCTGGGTTCTCACAAGTTACTATTTTCTGCTTCCCACTGAAGGAAGCCTTTTGTAACCCTTCGAGAAACTCCTTCCATGTCTCCTCTACTCTGTCCTGCCCCATTTTTACTCACAGATTTTCTTTTGTAACTTAAAAGCAGTCTGGGAGCTTCTTAGATTTACACACGACCGCTTTGCTGCTCTGCTTAGCGGTAGAGACACTGCTCTCTGGGAGAAGGCTTGATCCGCGGTTATCGTGACGATGGGGCGCCGTGAACCTTGGTCCGGCCTGGTAACAAGGTGCCGATTCTCTTTTCTAAAAATTGAGCTGTAATTCACAGAACATAATAGTCCCCCCTTGAAAAGCGTACCGTGTGGTGGTTTTTACGATGTCCGTATATTCATAGCTGTGCGACCATCACCACTGGCTAATTTTAGAGCGTCTTCATCATCTCGGGAGGAAACCCTGTCCTCATTAGCAGTCCTTCTCCCGCTCCTGGCAACCTCGCGTCTGCTTTCTGTCTCTGCGATTTGCCGAATCTGAACGTTTCATGTAAATGGGATCGTCGGACGTGTGGCCTTTTGTGTCTGGTTTCTTTCCCCTGGCAGGCCCATCCATGCTGTAGCCTGATTCACCTTTCCAGGTCCATCCACGTCGTACCATGACTAAGGAGACAGTCCCGAACGCCTCCGCTTTCCCTGTGAGTGGAGCGGAGGCCATGGATCGGTTTTGGTGGTTAAGAGAGTTTACTCACCTCTGTCACGTGGGTGAATTTGTGGTTGTGTGCTGTCTTCTTCCTTTTTTTTCTTTTTTTCGGTAGCTGCTTGAAATAGCACATATTTATTATCGTTTCTGGGGTCAGGAACCAGGTGTGGGTCACCTTGGTCCCCCGCCCAGGGTCTCACGTGGCTGCCAGGGCACCTGCTTTTTGCGGCCCTTGCCCCAGTGCGCGAGTAGCTGGCAGAGCTCTCCCCTGCGGCTGTGGAGCTGCAGTCAGGCCTTCCATCGCGGCTGCTGGGTGGGAGTCGCTCTCGGTTTCTGGAGGATGCCCGTAAGTCCCAGCCACGAGACCCTCATTCCAGTTTGCGTCTGCAAAGCGAGCAAGGGACTCTCGCTTCTTGTCTCGCTTGTGTGCTGCCTTGGAGGATTTTAGGCTTGCCTGGGCTTTTTTCCCGCTGAGAAAGTTGGTGCTGATTTCCAGCCTCGTTATTTGCAGGAGGACTGAGTTGAACCTTCGCTGTCATAAGCCCTTAGTTTACAATGTCAGGCACCGTTGCATCCGGAGCAGAGCCACACTGTCTGTAGGAAAGTTTCCTCTCTCTGAAGACCAGTATGTGGGTTCAAGAAGCCAGATTTCCCAGGGGGCAGGACTGAAATCTGCTCAGAGAGGCACAAGGCCCCACTTCCCAGGGACTCGCGAGCCCTGGCCAGCGGGAGCCCAGGGGCAGGTGCACCGCCACGCAGCCTGCGCCCCGGCCTCGGCCGCGGTAGGGGAGGGAGCGATGGGACGCCCGCTGCAGGGAGGCCGGCGGGGGCCTGTAGGGGAGGAGAGGGTTTTATCAACTTTGGAATAAACAAGGGGCTGGACACCTGTTAACAGATAAAGTGGGAAACAGGCTCAGAGGGAGGGGCAGGGCCCCTGGCTGCCCCGGCGGGCCGCTCTCTGAGCAGGGTGGCCGCTGGGCCGGGGTCCTCTCTGCCTGTCCCCGCCCCCCTTCTTCATGGGCTGGAGGCCACCGCCCGGACCTTTGTGGCATCTGCCCTCAGGCAGGTCACTCTTCACAGGTTGGCCCCCGCGGGCGTGAACTGGCCCCCTGAGGAAAGCTCTTTCCCTTCTGTGTCACCTGCGCTTCAGCCACAGGCGGGCTCCCTGACTTGTTGTTCCCCAGGGGAGCCTGCGGCGGCGGACAGGGCAGAGAGCGTGAGCCCCCCGCCGCAGAGGGGTCCTGGCGAGGGGACACCGCTCTCCGCAGCGGGGCCGCCCCCACAGGCAGCCCGGCTCGGATCTGTGTGGGGAAGGCCCCCGGAGGTGGGAACTCAGCAGCGTGAGAGCGACAGTTTAGCCCAGAGCTTTCGGAGGAATAGTGCTGACCCCAGAAGAAAGAGGATTCGGAAGGTAGTGGGACCCGGGGAGCGAAGGCGCCCGAGCACCAGCGCCTCCTTCCCGCCCCGCCTCCTTCCTCGAATCAGCGCACCTGGCAGGAATGACGGAGGAGAACAGGCGAAGAACTGGGTCAGGAGTGACGGGGTCCTGGGGCTGACCCATCGCTGCTTCAGGAGAACCCGGAGCAGGGTTTCCAGGCGTGTGAGGGGACCAGGGGGCGTGCTTTGGGCTCTGCAGATCTGGGGGAGACGGGGCGAGTGAGGCCTGGTGAGACTGAGTGGCCGCAGGGATCACTGGGCGAGGGCAGGTTTGCTCCTGTGCTGCCACCAGACCCACGAGCAGCTGGCCTGGGGGGCGCGCAGAGGACGCGTGAGCCTCGGCCTGCTCGACCCCGGGTGGGGATGGGGCGCCCCCTGCTGGGCGCCGTCCTCTCTGGGGCAACAGGCCGCCCCCATCTCTCCGGGGCAGAAGGTGTCCCAGACAGTCTCCAGACACCAGGTCACAGGACGAACGCGGCGGAGTCACGGAGAGGCGGGCGTGCAGGGGTGTCCCTGTGAAGCTGGCCAGCCCGTGAACAGGTGAAAGTCACACACGCACCAGACCTGCCGCTTACACATGGAGCTGGCAAAGCTGCCACACTGAGCGCCTTGCGAGCAGCCATTCTGGTTTTGGGGGAGAAAACGGTGAGAAACACTGAATCATGAGCGATGGGCTCGGGGGGTAGAAATACCAGGGGCTGGGGTAGCGATGTTCAGTGATAAATAAAAGGAAAAGAACAGCGTGTCACCAAAAAATAAGGGGTGAGGGGCGTGCTTTCTGAGACAGAGGAAAAGTATAATTTTGAAAAAGATTATAGAAACTAGAAATAAATGTCAGATTGAATCTGCTTCGTGCTGTTTATAACAAAATTCAAGAAAAACTCTGAAGTGATTGAAAGATGAGTCTAAGGCATGGGCTAAACTAGTTGGTTGAGAGGCAGATAAAGTGAAATGAATGAGCTGAAAGAAACTACAATGACACTAACCGCATCTGCAGAACTTTAAACTCCTGAGCAAAAATTACAATGTAGAAACTTAAATTAGTGTTGTGATCTAAATAAGTGTTGTTCGGGAAGAAGCTTCCAAAGCAAATAGAATAGAAACAATAATAGATACAATGGGGAAAAAAGTATCTTTGAGCTGAAACAAACAAACAAACAAATACTAACCTACCCACTGCCTGCAGGTGTTCGAAGTGCTCAGGCCGCACTGAATGGAGCTGGTGGAGCCAGCTGGGATGCTGGGGCAATTTTTAAATTTCAGGAATAAAGAAAGCCCCCCGCCCCCCCCTCCCCGCGCCACAGCAGGCAGTGGAAGGAGAATGACAGGGCCAGTTACGGAGAAGGAAAGCCAGGGTGGCTCTAGGTTTTCCTGCAGTGTTGCCGCGAGACGGTGGAGCTGAGGGGCAGAGTTTTGAGGGTAAAAGGTTTGAAACCAGGAATTAAATAATTGTACTAATTGTTCCTTTGTGGGGGCAATGGGAAGGTGTCCTCTAATGGCACGAGAAGCCCGACGCAGCCCCCTGCTTTGCACGCAGGAACCAGCAGCTCCGCTGTGAGTCCTTGGTCAGGAAGGCCGTTTGAGGTTTTATCTGCAATTTGGACCTGAAATGCGTTTGAAATACCACCTGTGAATTTTTCCGGGCGGAGGGGGTGGGGGGAGGGGACGTTTTCAAAGATGCATTCCAGTGCACTACCAGATGAGTTGGAATAACTCAGGAAGGGGAAAGTTGGGCTATAAAATAAAACCGATACTGAACTGAAATCATTTAAACATAACTTAAGTCTAAGCCATTATAAACTTGGTTGCACATCAAAATTCCAGTGTCGCGACGGACTCTTGACAGGGAAGACTTGTAACGAAACGAGCAAACCCCAGCTATCCAATCCCAAAGCAGCAACGACAGACAGGGCCCAGGTTCTTGGAACAGAAGCCAAGAAGTGGGTGCCGGTCAGGGTGGCGGTCGGGAGGGAGGGAAGCCTCGCCTGTCTTCTCACCGCGGAGCATCGCTGCTGCTTTATTTTGACCTTGAAAATTAGACAAGTATCAGTAGTGGTTTTGTTTTTCAAACAATTTTAAGGCGATCACTTGGCAGTTGCAAGTCGGGCACAGAGGTGGGCCGCCAGGGACCTGCCTGGACCCGGCACTCTCTCCCCTGGGTCTTCGACGGTTGACTTCTCCTGGGGACCCCGGTCCTCTGCGGCAGCCCGGGCGGGGCCAGGTGGCGCCGGGGTCCACTCTGGGGTCACAGCACAGGCAGCCCTGCGGCAGGAGGGGTGGGAGGGGCTGGGGGCCAGCGGGCACAGTGGCATTGGCGGGTTTAGCACGATTGGGCCTTTCTGTTGACCCAAGCTTCCCTCTCCGCTCCTGAGCGCTGGCGGCTTTGAGGCCGGGCTGGGAGGCAGCCCCCTCCGCCCCCTCCCTCGCGGGTGCGCGGCAGCCCCCTCGCCCTGCCCCGCTCCTGGGGAAGCAGCGCCTCGCTGCTTTCTGGTTTGGCCTTGCGGTGCTTGCATGTGCGATTGGAATGGACATGTAAATTCTCACCACGGCTTCCGTGGGTCCTTGGCCTTTCCCACCGTCTCCTGGGAGACATTCCGTGTTGGAGCGCGGAGCGCTTTCTCACTTCTTTTTAAACTGCTGTATAGTAGTCCCTTGCGTGGATGTACCCTTTCCTTTAACCGGCCCCTTATTGACGGACACTGGGGACGTTGCTGATCTTTTGGTAGCATGTTGCCTTGTGACTGTGCTGTTCCTCGCGAGTCTCTCTGGGAAATTTTCAAAATTGAGGTCCCCGAGCCCCAAGGGGAACGGACCTGGAGCGTTGGCAGGCGTTACCAGACGTCCCTCCCCACCCGGTTTTTCTTCCCCGCGGCAACGTGGGGGCGGCCGGTCCCCCACAGCCTCATCGGCGGCAGCCCAGCCTGCACAGCCGCCTCACAGCGGCGTTGGGCAGCGCCGGCTTCGTCTCTGCTGCGCTGTCTGTCGTGTTTTTGTCCTGGGAGGCTCGGCCCTCTGGGTCGCGCAGAGTCCTGGAGAGACGACCAGGAGACTGCGAACGTGGAGCTCCCTCCAACAGCCCCGGAGGTTTTCCGATGCCCTTGGTTTCCGGAGATGAAGAAAGTGTATAAATTAGCATCAAGAAACTACCCAGCTGTTGTATCCCCGGACCAGCATGTGGCATTTCATGTTCCATTTTGGAGTAATAGCTGTGAAGTCAGTGCCGTGTACAAGAAAGAACCCGTGCAGGGTTTCCGAGAAGCGCAGAGGGACCCAAGACGCAGTGGCTGCCCTCCAGCAGCTTGCGCAGGGACGAGCGTCCCCGTGAGACGTGGAGCGCGGGGCGCGTGCTGAGGGGAGAGGCGGCCGCCCTGGGCGAGCCCCCGGGAGCAGCAGTTCTGCCGGGGTCGGGTCGGGCGAGCCTTAAGGGGTGAGGGGGGGGCTCCGGTGGGGAGGGAAGGGGAGGCCTTCCGCGAGGAGGACGGGGTCCCTGCGCACAGCAGGGAAGCGGCTGCCCGCGGAGGGGCTGAGGGGTGGCAGGCCTGCTGGGAGATGAGGTGGGAGGGCCGTCGGGGGCCCGAGAAGAGCCACTGAGAGGCAGCCGAGCCTCCCCCGCTTTGGCTGAGTAGGCGGCGAGGGAAGAGCCGCTGGTGACGGAATGACCTCCTTCGCCAGGCGGCCCGTCCCTTTTTCGACGTCGTCCTACCTGCCTCATCGCCGTTCCAGGCAGCCCCCAGCCCCTCCCAGGACGACTCCGAGGCTGGCGGCTGGCCTGCAGCGCCTCCCGGGGGGCGAGCCGGCCGTGCGCTGAGCGGGCTGGCGGCCTCGCAGCCGCAGCGCTTCGTGGGCGCGACGTGCTCGGCCCAGCACGGCCGCTCGCGGCCCCTGGGTCCCGGGGGCCCTGGGCCGAGTCCAGCCCTCTCCTGGAGCGTCCGGGCCTCGACGTTCAGCCTCAGTCCCCCTCTCACGGGGACGTCCGCGTGGGGGCTTCTGGTGTCCTCGCTCGCCAGCAGACCTCAGTCAGGGACGTGCACCGCCTCCGGTTTCCTTTGAACGTCTAACATGAAGGAATCAGGACCTCCCTCCATTTCCTCCAGGAGGCTCCGTGGTCCAGGCGCAGACGACAGCAGCGGGATTTGAATCACCGGGAAGGCAAACCTTGGTCAAGGCTCTGAAGATCAGTTTACTCTTTTTCCAGGGCACCGTGTGCCTACGAGCCTGCCGCTTGCTGCGGACGAGCAGCTTGATTCCGAGAACGCGCAGCGTGGACCGGGCCTCCGAGGCCTGCCGCCCCTCGCCGCTGCGGGGCCTGACACGGAGACCCCGGGCTCAGCGCAGGAGATGAGGCCCTCAGCTTTGGGGCTGAGAAAGATAACTGTCCTGTGAAGGTTGGATTAGCGATTACGTGTTGAAATAGGGCAGAAGCTGGGCTGAAGAGACAGATTTACTATCTTAAAAAAAAACACCCAACAAAATAAAAACTTGTTACCGAGGTAGAATTGACAGGATTTGGTGCCTCCTTAGATAGAGGTCAGGCAGCTTAAGCCTAACTGGGTGCACAGTGAAGACTTGAATCAAGGCACAGACCAGGACACACAGGATGTGTAGGGGACAAGATGCAAGCGACTAACTTCTGGACCCACCGATGTATCTGCAGGGACGCCCGGTGAAGCTGCCTGGCAGGCAGATAACTGCCCTGGAGGAGCCCTGCCTGGGGACGCGCCACATTGTGAGATGCCCCGGGGAAGGCGGAATGAGGGAAGGGGGCGGCCGAGGGCGGCTCTCAGGGAACAGCACGGCTCAGGAGCTTGGGAAGGAGGAGGGCCGCCTGGGCATGAGGCGGGGGCGGAGGTGCAGGGGCGCGCAGTGGAGCAGGCGGTGGGGGGGGGGGCGGTTTCCAGGGACCTGAGCTGGGGAGGTGGCAAGGGGAGTGGGGCAGAGAGTCGCCAGGTGCTGCCACTGACGGCCGACCCCTGACGGTCACAGGACGTGACTGGCGACGTTAAGGGTATAAGGACGTCGCTGGAAAGACGTGGGGGAGCCACAAACCTTCAGCAGCCTGGAGAGCCATGCCCAGAACATGGGGGAGCCACGGGAAGCTGGGCGGCCGCCGCGGCCGCAGGAGCAGTCTGGTCCAGGCCGCCGCCGCCGCCGGGGCTGCTGGCGCCGCCAGAGCGATTTCTGGAGTTCCCATTTCTAGGTCGTGCTCCTTTGGTCAGAGCCCTGGGCTAGGGGAGAGCAGGCGAGGGCTCCTGTGCTCCCTGACGGCAGGGGGTCCGCGACGATGGGCAGTGAGGCTCCTGGCCACTGCGCTCTTGGTGGCCGCCGCAGGGGCAGGGGAAGGGCAGCTGGGGAAGAGGAAGCAGGGGCGGGAGGCAGGGGCACAGGGCAGAGATCGGGCAGCGCCCCCTGTCCCCCTCTTGCTGGGAGGCCGAGCCCTGTGTCCCTGGGTGGCAGCCTGGTGGTCTGTCCTTCGACTGCATGCCTGGTCTCCTGCTGGGAAAATGCAGGTTCATCGGTTTTTGGGTTTTGGTTTTTTTTTCCTCCATGTAAATTGCATGGTGATGAACATTCTTCCAACTGTAATTTCATTCCTCCAAGTCACAGAAGTTTCCTTAAGTCTGGTGGCTAATAGAGTGGAATGCAAATTCGGATTCCAAGTTTTTATTTTTTACAGTTTCTGCCTGGGGTTTGCATTAGTCACTTGCTGCTTTCCATAGATTAAAAGAGGAAAAAACCCTCCAGAAAAAGTCCTTTTACCCCTAGTAGAATGGCAACAGGTATTCTTAGCTTTAGGGGTGCCTGAGGTTTTACTTTAAGGGGGAAAAAGTACTTCTTTAAGTTTCTAGGTAAAGCATGTTAATAGCAATTGATACAATAGTAACAGTAGCAACAGTCCAGCTGTTGCCGTCCGCCACGCGCCAGAGGCTGCATTAAGCACTTTGCACTTGGTGCATTAGCTCACCTTTAACTCTCGCAGGAACCCCTGCGATAGGAACTGTGCGTATGCGCCCCCGCCCCCCACAGACGAGGCAGCCGAGCCTTCCTGGGGTTAAATAACTTGCACTGGGCCTGTAAGGGTAAAGCGCAGCTGTGCACCGCCCCCCAAGCCCCCACCCTTGCCTTTTCCTGGGGTCTGCTTGGCAACACTGTATTTTTTAAAGTAGAAGCAGAAACGTTGTATCATTTGAGGGGCGTATTTAAAATTCAGACATCTGAATGGGCCGGGCAGCCTGGGGCCCTGGCCAACTTTCCTTTAATAGCTGCCTGTTTCCTCCCTGGATTTCCCCTGCACTTTCCTTGGCTAATTCAAGCTTTACTTTCTGCTCCTCTTTTCTGTCCTGTGCTGGACAGCTGTTCCACGGCCGTGCCTCTGCTCCGAGGGCATGTGCGCGCAGCGGTCCCCGCGTCCTGTCGGGAGGTGCCCCAGAGCCTTTGGAACGAAGGGCCTCACGCCGGCTGCACGGTGTCTCGTGTTTTCTTGTCCCCGCGTCCTCAGCGACGTACCACTTACCAAGAAAATGTCTAACAGATGAGGCACTTTTTCCCCATCACAGAAATAAAGGAAAAGAAGATAAGGCAGCGTGGAAGGGGGAAAGCTATAGAAAAGAGAGGTTTTGCACTCTTAAAAACCCAGTGTTCTCGAGCGCAAGGGCCTCCCTCTGTGGCTCTGGCCCGTGGGAGGGGTGGACAAGGAGGGAACAGCGCTCCTCAGAGGGAACAGCCGCACTTCCCGAAGCCAAATGTTAAAGTTGAGCGTGGTTTGGGTGCAGATAAGAAGTCCTTTTTCCTTCTCCTCTCGCTTTAAAGCTGTCCATTTTTTATTTCGAAGGTCATTTGGTGGAGGGGGTGGGTGTCCCTTTGCCACCCGCCTGGCCCTGTCGCTGTGGCCTGACCCCTGAATCCCACTCTCCCACGCAGCCAGGGAGCGTCGTTCTTCCCTCACAAAGACTTCTTTCCAGGCCCGCCCCCCCCCCCCGCCCCCCGCCGCCGCCTGCCGAGCTAAGGGTTCCGCGCAGAGCCCGGCCCTCCGGCAGGTCAAGCGTGTTCTCCCATCGAGCCGCAAAGCCGGTGCGCGGAGGAGTGGGACCGTGCGGTGAGGCGGGGCGCGCTGCTCGCTCTCCGCGCGTGCTGTGCGGTGCGACCTGCTCTCTGCCACCTGCCTCTGCGGCGGGGCAGGAGGCCGGAGGCGGCAGCAGGGGTTCCGGGTAAGGAAAGGCAGCGGAGAATCCGGACCGTCGCTCCTGGGACGATCCTCTGTGAGCCTCTGTTTAGCAGAGTGAAACATTTAAACAAGATGGATAGAAAATGAGGGGAAGCATCATATCTTCACGCATGTGATTTACAAATAACTTTCTAAATTGGAGAGGCGGAGCGCAGTGAACACGCGTGGCGACCTGGCCATTGAAACCTAGCCCGCCCGCCACAGTCTCGCGACTGAACAGGCCCGAAGCGAAGGTGGGGGCTCCTCGCGCGACCGCCCCAAAGTGGCGGCGTTCATGCCTTGGTTCTGCTTGGGTCCCGCATGGATGCTGTCCACGTTCACGGTGCCAGTTTCTGCTTGAGGCATGATAGCATTTTCAATAAAGGTTATGAGATACCGTTGGCTTGGAAGATACACAAAGAATTCAATAGTCCGTGTGGGTGGGGAAATACAAATGTTCTAATTATGGAAAACTCAGTTGATGTAAGTGCTTCCCTTCGGGCCCCTCAGTGGGGCCCCAGCCCCAGGCTTTCCGGCCTGGGAAGGCCTGCCAGGCCTTTCGTGTCCGCAGCGGCCGTGACAGCGGCCCCTCCTTCGGTCCCAGCCCCTGAGGGGCCGCCTCCGAGTCTGCCGTCTGTTGTCGCTCTCTGCCGCAGAGCCTCACTAGGTTCACAGATCTGCTATTCTTAGCTCGCTGCAGTTTAAAAAAAAAAAAAAAAATCTGGAAGGGCTGTTGAATTTTATCAAATGCTCATTTTCCATCCATCGAGCCGGCCGTATGGTTCTCATTACCAGTCTCTCGGTGCCACTCGAGCCTCCAGCCGTTTGCCCGCAGCGCGTCCCCTGGCGTGTGCACGGGGCACCTTCCTGGGCGGTGCCTGCGCTTGGATTCCTCCTTCGATTGGTTCCTGCCCGTTTTCTTTTTCGGTAGAGATTTCAGCATTTCTAGACTGGTAGTGATTTCTGACTTTAAAAGCCTCGCTGGTCCTGTCCCAGGGGCCGGGAGTGGGGGCGGCGCGGGGCGGGCCCACCTGACTGCGGCCCTGGACCTCGCCCCACCCCACCGCCCACTTTCTGCCCTGGAGCAGCCACCTCACTCTGGGCCCTTCAAGACATCCTGTCACCGGGTCCCAAGGCCCTCAGCCTCTCCGGCAGGGATTTTCGGCCGACGGCTGGCCTCACCTTCTTCCTGGACTGCGAGATAAAAACCACATGCGTTCCGCTGGGTTTGCCGGCTTCACCCTAAAATAGCAGCCCCCCGCCCCCGCCCCCACGCAACATGAAATTCCTCAGCTTTCTCCCTTTTAGATGTTCGTGAATGGGAAGGGCAGCATCAGATGTTGTACAGCTGTGTCTAATCCGCTGCAGACGGAAGTCTGGTCCCCGCTCCCAGCAGGAGTGAACCCATGTGGCCAGCAGCCTCCTTTGTCCTGGAGGTGTGGCTGTGGGGGGGGCACGGGAGGAGCTGGGGCCTTCCTCCGAGGCTGCCCCTCCTCCCCGCTTCTAGCCAACGCTGCTGGGCCCCGCTGCCTGGCAGAGCCCAGCCCCTCACTGGGGACGTAGGGTCTGGCGGGCCGGTGATGCAGGTTGCGGTTCTGGCCACCTCATGATGGGCATCTCAGATTGCTTTTTCTTCGTCTGGAGACATTTCCTTTTCTTCTTTTTAAAACATATTTTCACCATAGACTCTTCTCCACGTGTAATGTTTACAAGTTTCCTGGTAAGTAAGGTGAGGCCTATTTGGAAACTGTTTATCCGTAGCTTGGCCTTTGCACCCAGAGCAGCTTCTGTAAACAGTTCGTTGTCTGTGTGATGGGGCCTGTGTACACATCTCGCTGGACAGCTTGACAGAAATACCATTGTAGCCTTGGTGTATCTTGTAGTTCAGACTTTATTAGTATGAGGCGTCCTGTTCAGGATCTGACAGGCTGAGCGTGGTTTAGGGTTTGCCCGGGGCCGCCCACTGCGTGCTGTGTGTTCCGGTTTTCCGGTTCCGCTGGGAAACAGGACGCGGGGAAGAAAAGCAGGCGCGTGCACGGGGTTGGGGACCGAGGCCGACACCAGTAGACTGGCCCAACCTGTACCTTCTCTAACAGCTCTACTGAGGTACGATTTATACACCATAAAGCTCACCCACCTAAAGCGTACACTTCAGGGACTTCTAGTGAATTTACAGAGCTGGGGAATCGTGGCCCAGGCAGTTTCAGGACGTTTCCGTCGCCCGACAGGACCCGCAGCCTGTCCACGGCCCGCTCTTGTGCCAGCCCGGCCACCACTGACTTCCCAGCCTCTGCCGATGTAGCCTCTCCGGGCATTTAACGGCAGCGGAGCCGGACAGTGTGTGTGGTCTTTCGCATCTGGCTTCCTCCACGCGGCATGTTTTGGAGGCTCCTCTGTGTGGTAGCAGGTTTCAGGAGGCGTTTTGTGTTGCAGAATAAAACTGCACGGTATGGTCATACCACAGCTCGTCCGCCCACTCGCCTGCGGGTGCACCTCGGCTTGTTTCCGCCCTCCTGGCCGAAGTGCTCCTGGGAGCACGCGCGCGCGCAGCGCCTGTGGAAACCCCTGCTCTGAGGGGTGCTGGGCCACATAGCCATTCCGTGTTTGCCTTCCTGAGAAACTGCTAAGGTGTCTTCCAGAGCTACTGTGCCATTTTACATTCCCACCAGCAAAGTACAAAGGTTCCGATTGCTCCACGTCCTTGCCAAGTTAATATTCTTTTAAAAATATTAGTATAGCCGTCCCGTGGGTGTGAAGCGCAGTCTCATCGCGGTTTTGATTGGCACTTCCTGAGGTGCTGGACAGCTTTCGCGTGCTGGTTGGGTGTTCTACCTTCCGAGAGATGTCTGTTCATAGCTTTCAGATTTTTAGACTGTTGAGTTTTAAGAGTTCTTCATATATTCTGGATGCTAAACTCTTATCAGATATATGATTTGCAAATACTTTCTCCCATTCTGTGGGTTGTCTTTTCACTTTCTTGACAGGGTCTGATGTACAAACGTTTTAAATTTTGCAGCCCAGTTTATTTTTTGTTTTGTTGCCTTTGCTTTTGGTGTCGTATCTAAAATGCATCGCCAAACCTTTCATCATGAGAGTGTGACCCTGTGTGTTCTTCTAAGAGTTTTGTAGATTTAGCTCTTCTGTTTAGCTCCTTGATCCATTTTGAGTGACTTTTTGTAGCTGGTATGAGATAGGGGCTCAGCGTCATCTTTACACGGGGACACCCCATTGTCCCGGCTCTGTTCGTTGAAGGGACTGCTCTCTGAAGTCTTCCGTGTACGTGGTTCTGTTTTAAGGGTTTATGTTCTGTTCCGTTGGTCTGTCCACCTGTGTTCGCATCGGTGCCACATTGTCGGCCTTGGGGCTTCAGTGCACTCAGTGCAGACTTCCTGACTCAAGCTTATTAATGATATGTAGATAATCTGTCTTTGTTTACGAAGCAGCATGCAAGGGCAGACCTCTCTCACGGTTTACGCGAGGGGACGGGACGAGAGATCGTGCGATAACGCCGAGGAATGTGGGTTCTGGGGGATGGGCCCCAGCGACCTGGATGTGTTTATGTTTATGGATTGAGGGAAGGAAGCTGGTAGGAAGGGAGCAGTTAGAGATAAGAGAGGGCGTGGCTTCAGGAACAAGGTTGTGGGAGATTGAGGGCGTAGGCCTCTCTGCACTCAACCCCAGCCTCTCCCCGCTTCAGTGCCGGCTGCCCGCCCCTGTGACAGGTGACAGACGGCCAAAGTGGGTGCGGAACACGGTCACACTTCGGTTTTGTCAGCTAATTATGGAGTGCTTGAAGATGGCTTAAAATGTAAGCATTGGCAGTTAAGTGGAAGGCCCGATGGGTGGGGCTCAGTGGACTGGGCGTCGTCCTGCAAACTTAAAGGTCGCTGGTTTGAGTCCCAGTCGGGCCGCATGCCTGGGTTGTGAGCCAGGTCCCCAGGTCGGGGCGTGCAAGAGGCAACCGATCGATGTTTTCCTCTAACATCGATGTTTCTCTCCCTCTTCTACCCTTCTCCTCTCTCTAAAAATAAATAAATAAAATCTTCTAAAAAATGAAGTGGGTGTATGAGAAAGCTAGCCGTCCTTTCTCGCTTAGGCCTTGCTATTTAGGTTAACTTTTGCATTAATGAGTACAGTCCTTTCCCTTTGGGAGTGAGTTTCGATTTAAAATAAACTAAGAAGGATCGAGGTTAAATTGTGACCTAAGAAACTTAGTTTTCATGTAAGACTTGCCTTGGTCCTATAATATTTGAGATTTTTCTTTAGTTTTTACTGATTACCGTATCTTCACAGAGTTGTTTTAAAGGGAGGAATGGTCTTTTATAAAGCGCCGGTTTGCGTGGTCAAGGGGAGAAGTGACAGGGTGAGGCACCAATTACAAGAAGTACGTGGCCCTGAAACGCAGCCTGGCCCCCAGGCCGCCTGCCCCATCGGAGTCTCTGGCATTAGCATCACCCTGTTAAAGGTGTTCTTAGACACCGTGCACGTGCGCGCTCGGAAGGGCTGGGTCTGAAGCGTTGTCTGCGACAGTCTCTGTGGTGGGGGGTTGCAGCCGCTTTTTCTGGCCCTTTGTGTCTCGTCGCCCTTCCCTGCGTGGGCATGCTTTTGCTTTTTGTGCAGAAGGTTGTCAAGAAGGAGCCAGTGGGGCCGAGCTGGGAGTCGGTGAGGCTCCTGTGTGTGGAACCCGAAAAGACCGTCCTGGCCTGCCACGCGGAGGTCACAAGGTGGAGGGTTTTGACGGCTGCAGGTATGTGCGTTACCGGTTCTTGCCGTTCTGGGGAGTGTGTGTGGAAATACCTACTTGCCATGCAAGTGGAGAAGTGGTGAAATATTCTTACTCACTTTTGCTTACTTCTAGTAATGGAGAAAACTACTTGCCTTTCAGTAAACCTGCCAACAAGTGTTTAGTTTATGTTAAAAAGAGAGAAACATCCCTGTGTGGTTGCCTCTCGTGCGCCCCCTACTGGGGACCTGGCCCACAAACCCAGGCCTGTGCGCTGACTCCGGCGTCCCTTTGGTTCGCAGGCCAGCGCTCAGTCCACTCAGTCACACCAGGCAGGGCCAGCTGAGGTTTTCTCGATCTTACCGGAAGGTGTCAGTGAAGGTTTGAAGCAGTAACCAGCTCATGTTGCTTCATCCGGTGCTTGGTTCTTAAGTTGTGTTTTTGACAAAAACGTCAAGGAGTAGCAGTTCTGCTGTGCCTCAGGCAGTGATAAGCATGTTCACAGACATGGAGCAGTGACCTGTGTACGCCACGATTCATTTCAGTGCTGTTCTACATGTGCATCTTTAAATTGATGAAGTGTATTATGTCTGTTCAAGCTTGTTCATTGTATTAGTCAAAACTGTATCTTTTTTTCACATGTACCTCTGCTGATTTTTGCTTTAACGTATTTTTAGGGCCATTTTGTTAGATACATAAACTCAGACTTATTAATTGTGTGATTAATTGAATATTAGGTCATTAATCAGTGACTCTCTCCGTCTGTCTTGCCTGTATTAATGCAGCAGGACCGACTTCTTGTTAGTAAGGTTTGTCTGGTAGTTCACCCTCTTCCCTTTTACCTTCGATTGCTAGGTATTCCTATGCTTTAAAGATGCTTGTTGCAATTTTTTTTGTGTGTTTCTTTATGTCCAGGTTTAAACCTTGGTCCCTTTTCCATCTGTGTTCATTGTAAATGTATCAGTTACTTAGGACTGTGTAACAAAGTATCTCAGTGATCTTCTTAAAATAACACCAGGTTGCTATCTCAGCTGTGGCCCCTGCAAGCAGGCCAGGGCCTACCCGGGTCCCGGTCCCTCACACGGACGCAGGTGGCCAGTGGGTCCGGGGCCGCACGCCTCCCAGGACCGCGCCCACCTGTCCGGGGCCTTCGCCGCGGGGCCGCACCGGCTGGGAGGTCCGGGGCCCCTCTGCATGTGGTTTCTTTGCACAACAGATTTTATTCTCAGGGCTGCTGGCCAGGGCTTCTCCAGAGCACAGTGGTCCAGGGATCCAGGAGAGCGGAGGTTCTGGGCCCTGCACAGTGTCACCTGGGCCCTGTCCTCTTGGTCAAAGGAAGTCCCAAAGCCAGTCTGGATTCAACGGTGGAAAAGGACTCCGCCATCGTTAACAGTGTATGACTCGGACCAGAGAAAAGGGAATATAGACCTAGTAGGAATGAAAAATACTGCAGAGGTTAATCATTAGTAAGAGGATATCATGAACAACTGTGCCAATAAAAAAAAAAAATTCAGCAAATACCCACATACCAGCCACCCTTCACCCACTGCCCCGAAACGCCCCGATACCCCCCTGGGATGTGCTTCCACCTCCCCCAGCCTTCTCCGCAGGGGCCGCCGTCAGGACCTTAGCGTCCGTCTTTCCTGCGTATTCACTTGTGCCCCGCTGTGAGGTGTGCGCACGTCCGACGTGGCGCAGAGCGCCTCGTCCGCCGGGCCCTCGGCCGCAGGTGTCGCGTGCGGCCGGCGTCCTCAGCCTGCTCTCGCCTGCTCCGTGTGATTTGTGCGGCTCCTCTGTATCGAGAGACTGAGTTCAGCCCTTTTTTCCTAACTGTGTGGGCTTCTGTTTCATAAATACGATAATCTATTCATTTCTTACGAGTAGGATTTAGGCTGGTTTCCTATCGCAAGCAGCGCCGCGCGCCTGAGGGCTCTGTGCCTATGCGCCACGTCGCCGGCGCGGTCCTGGGCCAGCCTCACCGTCCCCAAGCAGTGCCGACTTGTCCTCCGGGCTGCTGCCTCAGTTGTTAATTTGGTTCCTTTTTCTTTCAGTGCCTGAAGACCTCTCCTTAGAAGAGAGGGAAGAACTTTTAGACATCCGTCGAAGAAAAAAGGAACTTATTGATGACATCGAGGTAAAAAAAATCTTTGACTATTGGCTTTTGGGTCAAAGAGTAAATCAAGCAGCTTCGTGACAGTGTAAAAACATGGGTGTCTAGTGTGTGTGTCTCCCAGCCGCCCGAAGAGACGGCGCAGGAGCCTCGGGCGGGTGAGGCGGGGCCGCGCTCAGACCTGCAGTCAGCTGCAGGTGGCACGCGCCTCCCGAGCCCCAGCAGCCGTTTGTAGACAGCAGCAGCACCCTGCAGGCGCATCGCTCTCTACAGCTGTGTGGCGAGGCCTGGTTTTGTGTAGCAGCAGCCCCAGCACCTAGAGCGCTGCTGTCCCGTTTCGGTGACGCAGGCGTCTTTGCCGTCGGTGGCTGCGCCCCAGTGGGGTCCCAGCTGGGCTCCAGGTGCCCGCCAGCCGGGGCGAGCAGCACAGGTAGCTGAGCCTTGGGCTCCCCACGCTGTGTGTGCAGAGGGCAGGCGGGGCCCCCAGGAGGCGCCAGGGAGGAGCGCCTTCCTGCACTTGTTGCCGAAATCGTTCAGAAGACCCGTGGCTCGCTGCTGCCCTTCGGGCCTCCCTGGGAACTTGTCAGACGTGTGGCTCTTCTTGGAGAAGCTTCTGTCGCTGCTGTGCCAAAGTAAACGTGGCCTCACGGGCCCCTGGCTGCGCGACCGAGCCTTGTCCAGACAATAGCTCCTTTCTAGGAGCCGCATTTTAAGTCTGAAGTTTCTTGGCACACAAAATAAAAGGGCTTCTGATAAAAATTTCTTTGTGTTTGAATGATAATTCGTGGAACTTTTTCTTCTAAGGTTACCCTTCGTGCTTGGAAAAATCAGATGCCCAGGCGAGGTGCTTTGGTTGGAGGAATAAGAATATACAGGGTCTGGCACACATGACGCTCTTTTATAACAAACTCTTTTATTACAAAGTCATAAGCATGTCATTCTGTAACATAACAGTATCCCACCCAAGCACATCATAGGACATGTTAGGTGAACTGTTCGAATTAAAACTGTAAGTTACCACACCGTATTACGACCCTCCCAGCCACACGCCAGCAGGCGCAGCCTTGGCGGGACTCTGTGTTTTCAGGTCGGCGGTCTGTTTGGACACCCGCCATGATGGCGCCCGCGGAGCCTCCGGGAGCCCTGTGCTCCTCGTGTTCGAGCTGAGAACGCCGAGGCCTAGCGGGGTCAGGAGGGTTGACAAAGTACTTGGCCAGCGCGTGGCGGAGCCACGTGGAGGGACAGGGAAGTCTGTTCCCTTGTGGTGTTTCTCGTGCATCTGAGCGCCCCCCGGCTTTAGCACCGAGCCCCATGACGTCCTCCCTGGGGTCCCTTCTTGGTTTGACACACACACACACTCAAGGACCCGCGTCGTGGACGCCCCGATCTCCTAACGACGGGGGGACGAGACCTAACGTTTCTTCCTCCTGCGCCGGGCAGCGCTGACGAGGCGGCTGCGTCCGCGTCCGCGTGCACAGGCGTGGGTTTGTCCAGACCCGGGGCGTCCAGGCAAGGCCTCGGGGGCTGGCGTTTCTCTGAGCCTGGGAGGAGGAAGGGGAAGGCCCTGCCCCGCCTCAGCATCCCTTCTCTTTTGATAGAGACTGAAATATGAGATTGCTGAAGTGATGACCGAGATCGACAATCTGACTTCTGTGGAGGAGAGGTAAACCCACCGCGGAGGGCGGGTGGGGGGCAGGGACGTGGGGCCCCCCCCGGCTTCCTCTAGTCCATCTCGGTTCAGGGAGCAGTGCAGCTGCTCACATCTGGGAACTGCCTCGCACAGGTGACTTCCTGCACAGCAAGGTGCTGTGCGTGTCTTAAGTTGCCGCCCTCTCGGTCGGCTTTTTCCAAAGAAGCTGCCAGTTGCAGGCAGGGCCCCCTGGGCCTCAGCAGGGCTGCGAGGGCGGGCGCCTGGGGGCGTGTGCTGCGACTGGTGACGGTGTCCTCGTTATTTCCATGCCCAGCAAAACCTCCCAGAGGAACAAGCACATAGCCATGGGGAGGAAGAAGTTCAACATGGACCCCAAAAAGGTAAGCGGACGCGTTCGGCGCCTGGCCTGCGAGGCGTTGATTGGCCGGCCGACTCTAACAGCCTCTCCCTTTTGGACTAAGGTGGTCATGTGGCGCCTTTGAAACGCAGAGAGCCGGTGTTTGGTTTTTATCAGGAAACAGGCTGCTCGTGAACGGGGCGAAGCAGAAGCATCCGTTGGGCTGGTCCCCGGACCAAAAGGCCCTTTCTTCCAGGTGCGGTTCTGGGCCAGGACAGGCCACCCGGAGCCAGCCCTGCAGCGAAGCCAGGCTGAGTGAGCCCCCTGCTTCCCGCCTGAGCCAGTCCGCAGGCCACGGCGTCGCATGGCGCGTGGGGGCAGGGTGTGCGGACTCCGTGGTGTAGGCGGGCGAGCGGGGGGGGCGCCGCCGCCCCCGAGGCCCCTCCGTGCCTGCCAGGCCCGCCGTCGGCTTGCTTTACGGACGGACGGACGCCGCGTGTCGGGTCTGCAGCCTCGGGGCTGATGCTTACGGGGAACTGTACTAAGGAAGGAAGTGCTTGGATTGGTGCGCGTCCGTCCTTGCAGGCACCGCCTCACCGATGGGGGTGACCGAGGCGCAGGAGCTCCCACTGTCCTGGGCCCGGAGCCCGTTCTGCCGCTCATGCCCGAGCCACTGCCCCCAGGCTCCTGCGCCCTCGGGGGGCTGGGGGGTGCGTGTAGGTGGCCCACGGCGGGAGGGGCCAGGGCAGCGGAGGCAGGGAGCCCCGTTCGCAGTCCTCGCCGCAGAGATTTTCTCAGAACGTCGGTCATCAGTGTCATTCGACAACTTACTCGTCACTATGGTGCCGCTGAAAGCGGATGGTGTGCTTCGTCTGCAGGTTTGCTTTTGCCGGGAAAAACGGTTGAAGTTCTCGCTTTCGTAGGCCTGGCGGTGGCAGCGTGCGGGTTAGTCAGCGGCAGCCGCCCTGCGTGCGCCGCAGGCGGAAATGACTGTGCTCCCAGCCCTGCGGGGGGAAGCGGCAGCGAGGGTGCCCGCGGGGCCGGGCCTGGCACCCCCCGTCCTGGCACCAGGCGCGCCCTGGCGTCTCTGTGTGCAGGGGCAGCAGTCCCGTCAGGCCAGGGCCCCGCCCTCGTGACCTCACTGAGCCCAAATCACCTCCTAGCTCCGTCCCCACGGGGGTCAGGGCAGCCACCCTGAGTTTTCAGGGGACACAGGCCTTCAGTCCAGAGCAGCAGATGATGTCCCGTCCTTCAGACACAATTCAGTTATATCCCCCCCACCCCCCACCCCATCCCATGCACCCAGCAAACCATGTGACACTGTGCAACCCAAGGCGGTTGTCCCAGCAAAGGCGTTTCAGGCCAGCAGGAAATTGCTTAGGTCACAGCGATAACATTTTGAGTGAGGAGCTTTGGCTGTGCAGGTGCTCGGACGCCCAGAAGCAGCGCTGGCTTCATCCGGGACGAGGGGGAGGCTGCCGAGAGCAGGGGGCCCTTCCTTGTGTGCCTGGTTTCCCGGACGTGCCTTGGAAGATGCAGGACCTGCAACAAGCAGGGGCCAGCGCGCCCAGAAGCAGCGGGTGGGGGTGGGGGTGGAGGAGGCCACCTGTGCGAGTTTAGCGAGCGGTAGTGTGTCCCTCGGGCGGCAGAAAGTGAGGGGCACGTGGCCCATGAAAACAGGTTGCGCCCTCTGGGCTACATCGCTGAGGGGGGAGGGGAGGAACACCTCCCCGCTGGGAGCAGCTCACCACCTGGCTGCGTCACCTGCCCCGCGGCCCGAGTCCTGGAGGCAGACCAGTCAGCAAGGCTCCGGGGGAACCGTAAACAGGTGGGCAACTGCCAACAGGAACCGGCAGGTGGGCGAGGCACGAAGCTCACCCACCAGGACTGACAAGGGAGGAGCCAGGCCGAGCAGAAGCAGCAGAAGGAAACATTAAAAACAGGATATTCTCTTACTTTAGAAATATCATCAAAGCCATACGATAGGACATTCCCTATCCATGGTCCGAAACAGGGAAGAGTGACAGAGATTCTAGGAAACAGGCGTGGCCCCTCTCCCTTCAAGCTCCTCGCTTGGCCTGTGGCCTTTGGCTGCGACCTCTGTTCCAGCCCCCGCCTGGTGTCCCCCAGACGCCTCGTGTTCTCAGACCAGGGCCCCAGGCTCCCGCAGAGGGACCTGGAGCTTCGTGCGGGGCCGCCTCCGCCTTCTGAGCGTAACCTTCGAGCACAGAAGACGTTGCTTTACTCCAGCCGGCTTGCTTTTCTCAAACCCGTGGGGGTTGTTGCGTATCACTCTCCCAAAGCCCCCTGGTGTCTCGGGAGCTTAGAATTTTGGAGCCGGCCTTAGCATCCAGAGAAGTCCATGAAAGCCTCGTGCCCCAGCCCGTTAGGCTCTGGGGCGTGTAGGCCGGTGGTGTGCCCGGGGCCTTGTGACTGCATAGTTACTTGGTGACTTCACACGGCTGGAGGGATGCACGACCCTCTTGAAGCCCCGTGTGGCCACTGCCCAGGACATGTGTGCCTTCTGTGGCTCCCCCGGGGGAGTGAATTCTCCACCACAGGGCAGTGTGGCCTTTTACACTTTGCGTAAATGAATGGAAATACACTGAGTCCTGTGACTCCACATCATGGCCTCAGGTCCGCCCGTGCCTGAGCGCGTGTTCCGTCTGGCTGTGTGGCTTCCGGTGGGTGGCTGCACCAGTGTTCCTGTCTGTTCTCGCATTCACTGATGGGTGGGTTGTCACTGGTTTTTAGAAATCCTAAATAGGGATGCTGTAGACATCCATGTTTTTAAAAACCAAAAACAATGGAAAGACTCTCAGGTGGGTCGGGGTGTGAGGGAGTATGGGGGGCACTGCGTTTCAGCTGGAAGATGCTCTCTGAGTTTGCAAAGTGCCCCCAGGCAAGTGGAGGACAGCGCCCCTGTCCCCTCGCAAGCCCTGAAGCCAGCTCGGTAGCTGTGTCCAAGGCGAGCGCGGGCTGTGGTTAGGACTTCCCGGGAGGCGGAGCCCGGCCAGCTGCGCCAGGACGGCCCGTGGGCTCCGCTCTGTCCCGTGGGCCCCTCCCGTGCGCCTGGACTCGGGCAGCGTGTGGCTCGGCAGCTCGGCAGCCTGTTGACATGCTCAGCCTCAGGTAACAGTAAATCCCGTGGAGAGGGCTCACAGGAGGGCTCTTGTGCTCTCACACAGCAGAGGTGGCTGCACGGGGTCCCGTGGCTTCCAGGCGGCAGGACCCAGGTCCTGTGTGCATCCCGGCCTGTCCATCCTATGATAGCCGTTAGGTCATCACGCCTGTGTTCTCGGCAGGAAGGGGCGGTGTCTGCTAACGGGTGCCCTGTATCAGGAAGCCAGCAGCGTCCTCAGGTCTCCCTGCAGGCTGCTTGTCTGCCTGTCTCACTGGACCGTGTCTTGGGGACGCCTCCACAGGAGGCCGGGAGGTGACCTGGGAGGGAAGGGCGGCCAGGGCAGCTGGTGGGGAGCGGGAGCCGGACTGGCCCTCCACAGGAGCCATGTCTTCCCAGACACAAAGGGCGCCGCGCTCCTCAGCTTGGGAACGGGGTGTTACTGTGACTTCGTAGTCTCTACTAACCGCTTACTTGTCCCGTCCCCTGTTAAATGGCCAGGGAGGATGCGCGTCCTTTGCTCTGCGGGGTCAGCGTGCCATGGGGCCTTGGCGGTATCAGTGCCGCGTCCAAACAGCGTGCTCGTTTCCGTCTGTGGAATGCGAGGACCGGCCGCTGTCCTAAGTGGCACTCCCTTGCCTCTGCCCCACCTCAGGGCATTCAGTTCCTCATCGAGAACGACCTGCTGCAGAGCTCCCCAGAGGACGTGGCCCGGTTCCTGTACAAGGGGGAAGGCCTCAACAAGACCGTCATCGGGGACTACCTGGGGGAGAGGTAGGCTGGGGACAGCGTGCCACCAACCGGGCCACCTCCCTTCGGGGTCTGTCACCTGGGAGGTGATTCCCCCTGAACGTCAACATCTCTGTGCCCTGGGGTCTGGAGGACATGTTTGTGGGCCCTAGAGAATGAGGGAGTGGGGGAAGGGGAGAGAAACAAATATCAGTGTGAGAGAGAATCTTCGATCGGTTGCCTCCCACATGCTCCCGGACCTGGAATGAGGTCCGCAGCCTTTTGGAGGGTCCGCTCCCAGAGATTGTGAAGGTGGAGATGGGGCGGGGGCGGGGGAGTGGCCTTCTGGTCGTGCTCCTGTCGGATCAGATGGTGGTCTCTGCGTCCTCACTCCTACCAGTTGTGACGTCCAGTCAGCCCCCTTTGGAGCCCCCTGGGCGCTGAGGCAAAAACCAATGTGCAAGGAGAACCTGAACCTTCAGTCACACGCATGGAAGCCACGAGAATGGGCTTTGGGAAACGCGTGTCTTAACACATCGCGTACCGCCCACGAGTTTTCTCGTTTTTCATGCGCCATCTGTTATGGACTTTAGATGTCAACATACTGTCTTGTCCACATCGAATGAAGCGATCTCATTGGTGGAAACTGTGCAGGTCAATCTACAAAAAACTATGTAATTGCACTAACCCATAAAGCATTGCAGTTACATTGTATTTTGGTCATTCGACCCTGGCGTATATCTTAGAGATTTCTATGCGGTACGCAATGTATTAAAATGCTTGCAGACGTCTGCGGCGGCTGGAAGGCGCTTACTTTCTTTCCAGGGATGAATTCAACATTAAAGTTCTTCAGGCTTTTGTCGAACTCCATGAGTTTGCTGACCTCAACCTGGTCCAGGCCTTAAGGTGAGTACCTTGTCGGATGCGGTCATAGAGACGGCGGCCGCAGGGGCTGGCGCCCGAGCAGAAGTGGCCGGAAATCCACGCCAGGGAACTCCGAGGGGGCGCGCGGGTCCCTGCAGGCGCCGGCGCCCCTCCCCGGCCTGGCCTGTCCGGGCTGTGTGAGCTGGAGCCGGTGTGTGAGCCGGGAGGGCGGCTCGTGCCCGCCCGCCCGTGGGGCCCCTGGTTTTGCGTGCTGTTCTCAGGGCCTTTGCCGTCTTCATTTTAAAGGAGATCTAGCAGCTCTGCCGGTTCCCTCCCACGGGCGGGGCCGTTGCCGTGTCGCGCCCTGTGCTCGGCAGCGCCCAGGGCTGAGCAAGCGCTGCCAGTCCCGGACGCTGCCGCCCAATTCCGAAGTTTAGATCCAGTTTCTGAAAACTCGGCCTCACAGAGGAGGGCGGGCCGGCCCGTCCAGGGACACGTCACGGGCGTGGCTGGTCTCTGGCCAGAGCCACAGGCCTTGACTCACTCCTGCAGGTGTCAGTGGGTGGCTGTCACCTGTCACCTCCCAGGACACAGCGGAAGGAGGGCTGTGGGGTCAGAGGGTCTCTAGGCAGCGTCGCCTTGCTTGCGCTGACGCACGCCTGCCCGTGCGCCTGGCGTCTTGCCGGGGCCGTGGGCAGGGCCGGGACCCTGGGAGCGGCCGCCATCCCCTGGTTTCGTTTCTCCCCAGGCAGTTCCTGTGGAGCTTCCGGCTTCCGGGGGAGGCCCAGAAAATCGACCGCATGATGGAGGCGTTCGCCTCCCGCTACTGCCTGTGCAACCCTGGGGTCTTCCAGTCCACAGGTGGGTGACAGGGTGCGACCCGGCATGTGTCACAGCCGGAACGGCCCTGGCCGTGGCCCCCGAGCCCGCGGTCCTGCGCGCAGGCCGCCTCTGACGTAGCGACCAGACCAGCCGCCGGCCCCCCGCGGCTGAGCCCCCGCCCCCTGACCCCTTTCAGACACGTGCTACGTGCTGTCCTTTGCCATCATCATGCTCAACACCAGCCTGCACAACCACAACGTGAGGGACAAGCCCACGGCCGAGCGCTTCGTCACCATGAACCGAGGCATCAACGAGGGCAGGGACCTGCCCGAGGAGCTGCTGAGGGTGAGCTGCGGCCCCGCCCCTCCCGGCCCCGCCCCCTCGGTCGCTGCCCAGGCCGCTGGCCCTGTCCCGGCGGGCGGCCGCCCGGGGAGGACAGAGCGCTCGCCCGCTGAAGCGCAGTGTCCTGTCCTCGCAGAACTTGTACGAGAGCATCAAGAATGAGCCATTCAAGATCCCGGAGGACGACGGCAACGACCTGACCCACACGTTCTTCAACCCGGACCGCGAGGGCTGGCTCCTGAAGCTGGGTGAGTGGCGCCTGGCGGCAGGACACGCTCCGGACCTCGCGGTCCCCACAGCCGCTCCTGCAAGTGCCGTCCGAGTCCCGCTCGCGAGCCCCAAGCGAAGGCAGAGCGTTAAAGAGAAGGTCATGAGGGAAGGGCCACGCTCGGCGGCTGGCCGCACGCCACAGGCTTGCCGGCCACTGCTGGGAATCGCGCCCTCCGAAGGGGCCGTCTGTCCGTGTCCGCGGCAGAGGAGGACAGTCGGGCTGCACGAACGTCCCCGAAAACGGCTTGCGTAGGGTCCGTGTGGGCCCCCGCTTTCCGCACGAGGAGCAGGTGCCTCTCCCTGCGCGCTGCCTGCCTCCGCGTGGTGCAGTGTGGCTGATTTTCAACGAGGGGTTTAAATGTGCCTTCTTGTTGTTTTCCTTCTGCCTGTGGCTCCCACCTTTCTGTTCTGTGACAGGCTGTCCCTGCTTGTCCTGCGGTAGGAGGTACGTACCCAGTGGCTGCCTCCCTTCCCCAGCTGCTCGTCCCTCCTGGTTTTGCGCCCGGTCGGTGTGTGTGAAGCTCTGGTTTGCGGCTGCCATTTATCTGACCCATGTGGCTTTGGACTTGCCGGTGAATGTGACAGCCATGCCCCGGGCTGGGCAGGAGTGGCCTGAGTGCCAGCTGTCCTCGCCCGGCGCATGGGGATGCCGCGTGGGGCTGAGCCTGTCCCCCACGCTGCAGGCCTGAGCCCCGGGGAGAGGGCTCGTGGCGCCCTGTCCCTGCCGTCCCTGCCGTCCCTGCCGTCCAACCTTCACACTAACCCCGCAGCCGCACGTGCTTGCACCCCCGTGGAAAGAGTCCAGAATGTTTGAAAGGCTTCCTGACCACGGACGAAGAAGCAGAGTAGCTTTTATGTTTGCTGGGCAATGCGAGGGCCTGGGAGGGTGTTTGACGGGTGGAATCGGGGGCGGTTTCTGCCTCCCAGTGACATTAGAGCCTGTGAGATGTGACAGCGCTGTCTCCTCCAGGCACGCGAACAGATGGTGGGACACCGAGGCTTACGGGGGTTCTGGTGGTTCCGCTCTTACTCGAGGCGGGACGCGGGCGCAGCACGGCGGGCGTGGGAGTGCGCCACAGGTCCATGCCTCTGGCTTGGGGCCGCCTCCGACTTTCCTCAGGCTGTGTCGAGGTTGGGGAGGTTCCGGATCTTCGCCTAAAACCTGGAAGCGTAGCCTTTGCACTTGAAGTCCTGAATGGCCTTCAGGGTGCACTGGACCCTCAGATCCCATCCGGCCTGGGGCCCCGGGGGGCTGGGAGGAGGGATGCGCCCAAAGCACCAGCGCCTGCCTGTGGGTGCTCCCGCTCCCGCATTGTTGGCAAGCGCGCCCCGAGGGACCGCGGCAGCGCAGACCTGCCAGGCGGCCGGTGCGGTCCAGTACCGCCGACAGGGCTCGTCCTGCAGCTGAGCAGGCGAGCGGCCGGGACGTCCACACGCAGAGCAGTCTCCTAGCCGCCAGGAGCTGAGTGGGCCCCAGGGGCCTGATGTGGTGGCTGGATGGGGCCTCAGCACCGGGGACCCCCGGGGGGCTGGAGCCTGCCCCCTCCATGCTCCCACGGCCACGTGCCTGTGTCTGTGTAGAGGGAAGCCACGGCCCTGGTGTTCTCGTCAGAAGCCACAACGCTCGTGACGGTGGCGCTATTCAGTCCTCAAGCCCACTGGCCAGGTGAGAGCCAGGAGCTCCTGTCCCCGAGAGCCTTGGCAGCCTGTGTCTGCTCTCTGCTGAGAGCTGTCCCGCCCAGGACGCTCCTGCCCCCCACAGGTCTCCTCCTGGCAGTGGTGACGCCGGCCTGGCCACTAGAGATGGGCGGGTGTCGCTCTCTGAAGGCTCAGGAGGTGGGCAGTCACCGGCAAGGCAGCGGTGGAGATGCGCCAGGCTGGCCCCCGCCCGGCCCCCGCGGCCTGGGCACAGTGGCCCGGCCCCCGGCGGCGAGACAGGGCAGCGTGGGCTCCTCACTCAGCTCGAGCGGCTCAAGCAGGAGGCTCGCTCAGTGGCCTCTCATTCTAGATGCATCCTCGGGGCCGCGGCCCAGGACTCTGCCAGAGTGTGGCGGCGTCAGCGTGTCACTTCCATTGTCAAAAGAACACCTCGTAGTCACGAGTTTTGAGAGAGAATCTGGTGTAAAAACATGGGAATGTGGGTCAGAGTAGACCTGTCACGCAGAGAAAGGGACGCGTCGGGAGGGCCTGCTCTGTGCTGGCCTGGGGCCGGGGTGGGGGGGCCCCTCTCTGCAGCTCCGAGGGGGGCGTGTGGGTCCGTCGTCTGTGGCACAGCAGGCCCTCCTTGCGGCGGGTCGGCGGGCGTGAGGCTGGCACCGCTCCTGCACCTGCAGGGGGGCCGACCCGGAGGACACGCCTCGGAGGAGCTGTCGTCTGTAGAGCCAGCCGCCAGCACCCTCGGCCTTGAGAACTAGGCCGGGGCGGGGCTCCTCCCGCACCCGCTTGGAGCCGCACACACTGAGCTCAGGAGCAGCCCGCAGGCGCCAGGAGGAGCGAGAGGCCTTCCTGGCCAACCTGCCCCCTACCCCGAGTGTCACCGTTGTCACTTCGGGAGCAGCGGGCAGGAAGAGCCGCCTCCTGCCTGTGCCCACGGGTCCCTTCAGTCAGTGACCATGCGCGTGTTCTTTTTTTCTGTGACCTTCGCCAGCAGAAGGGGCGACACTTTGCTGAGTGTTCAGGGTGGAACGGCCACCTCTCCCGCGGTGAGGGGCACAGACGCAGGCGAGCGGCCCAGCCGGTCGGGGGCAGTTCAGCCTCGCACTCCCTGGGCCGGGGGGCCGCTGGCATGGATGGGTCCCGGGGCCGCCCAGAGCCCTTGGTAATGCGATCAGGGCCCGGACCTAACTGGAGGAAGTCCGGGCAGACGGGCAGCACCCGTGTCCCCCGGTTGCCGTTCAGTGTGGGGAGATGAAGCCTGTTCATCACGACCGGCTTGGCAGGAGGCGCGTCCGAGTTGCTGGGCGCCCCGCTGGCTCGAGGCCGAGGCGCAGGGCCTGGGGCGGGGCTGCCCGTGGGGCCCGAGTGGAGTGCCGGGCCGGGCGCCCACCTGTCGTCCAGGACTTGGTTAAGTGTCAGACGGTCCGGCATCTTTACAAAGAAGGAAACTTAAAACCGAGCGTGGCGCCTGGTGGCTTTTCTGCAAACGCAGCAGTTTGCGGGCTCTGGCCCCGCCCTCTGGGGCCCAGACTCCCGGCCTGCGCAGACCCACTCACGAGCTCTCTCTGCTCCTCTGCTTCCAGGCGGGCGCGTGAAGACCTGGAAGCGGCGGTGGTTCATCCTGACCGACAACTGTCTCTATTACTTTGAGTACACGACGGTAAGCGAGGGGGGCCGCCGGGCGCCCTCCGCGTCCGAGGGACCGCGGATCGTGCCCACGTGAGCTGGCCGTGCGCTCTCCCTTGCAGGACAAGGAGCCCCGGGGCATCATCCCGCTGGAGAACCTCAGCATCAGGGAGGTGGAGGACCCGCGGAAGCCCGTGAGCCGCCTTTCTCTTGTCGCCGCGGTCCTCCCCGCAGCCTGGGGCGGGGAGGGTGGCAGGGATGCGGCGTGAGAGCATCCCATGCCCTCGCTGACAGTCCCTCTCTGTCCCCAGAACTGTTTCGAGCTTTATAACCCGAGCCACAAAGGGCAGGTCATCAAAGCCTGTAAGACGGAGGCGGACGGCCGAGTGGTGGAGGGCAACCATGTGGTGTACCGCATCTCGGCGCCCAGCCCCGAGGAGAAGGAGGAGTGGATGAAGTCCATCCGGTGAGGGGCGCGGTCCGCCGGGTGGGCCCCTGTTCTGTTCCAGGCGATCGATAATCGGTTATTGAAAATAGCCATGTGATTCTAAGGATCGCTAGATGCCCTTGGCAGTAGCCATTAGAAAACTTTGAAAAGAGGCAGAGTTACTACTTAAAAGATCTGGAAGTTACTCCATGCGCCTGGGGCTGGGCAAACCGGCGGGGCGGTGGGGGCAGCGTGCGCACGCCTGGGCGCTGTTTGTTGTTTTTGGAGACAGAGGAAGGGAGAGGAACACAGCTTTGTTGTTCCTCCTCCTACTGCTGCGTTCACTGGTTGACTCTTGTGTGTGCCCCGACTGGGGATCAAGCCTGTGACCTGGCCATGTCGGGTGGCACTGCAACTGACGGAGCTCCCCAGCCAGGGTACGGGCGTTGCTTTTATTGAGGTGGGGGTGGGAGCCTAGGGTTTGGAGGGCTCCCTCTTTATTGATGAATTTAAAGCGCAGGAAGAGAAAGCAAGTAGCCTACATAGCCATCCAACAAGATCCCCCAAGATCTCCAAAACCAGGGGCGCGGTGTGGGTGGCCGGGCTCCGTGTTGGGTCGCGCGCTGGCCTGTGTTCGCCGTGGCGGCCGTCCTCGGCAACCCGAGCGGCAGCCGGGCACTCGCGGTGTGGAATGGAAAAGCGCAGAGGTCAGGGCTAACACGTGTGAAGTTGGAGAGCCTGCACACGCGTATGCGCATGTGCTGTGCGCACGGCTTGTTGCGCAGGAGCCGGCCCGGCCGCTCTCCGAGGCCACCGCATCCTCAGCGGGGGGCCTGCGGGCTGTGCAGGGAGCCTCCTAACCGCGTCGCTTCCCTTTCTCCCCAGAGCGAGCATCAGCAGGGACCCTTTCTATGACATGCTGGCTACGCGGAAACGGAGGATTGCCAATAAAAAGTAGCTTTCCTGGCCTGAGCAGGTAAAAAACCAAACACCAAACCCGCAGCAGAAAGTGACCGGGAGGCCTCCCCGCGACACCCCGGACCCCCGACAGCCTTTCCCAGGAGGCGCCCCAGGACGTGGGGCCTCCTGCAGCCAGAGCTTGCGCCGTGGCCTCGAGGCCCCCGGTTCTCCAGAGCCTCTGTGCGCCGCGCCGCTGCCCGCCTGCGAGCGCGGCTCTGCCGCCGGGAGCCGAGCCGCCCGCCGCTCTGTCCCCAGACCCTCGCTCGCGCTGCCGCCGCTTGTCGCGCAGTCCCTGCTCTGGGAGCCGCTGTCTCGTATCAGAACAGGAAGGAACAGCTACCATTTTTATTCAGATTTTTTTCTCAGATGTATAGGATTATAGCTTTTATATGCCTTTTTCTATTTTGAAATTATAATGAGAAATACTTTCTAACAGTAGTATTTTTAGAACGGCAGCTATAAATTTAACTCCTGACACAAGTATTTACTGTGCACTGACAAAGAATCACGCAGACGCCAGAGGTGCAGCGGCCGGGGGCAGGCGCTGGTGCGGGGCCCCCCTGTGGGGGTGAGGCGCCCGGCGGGGCGCGCTCCCCGCGCCGCTGCTCCGTGGGGGCCCTCGTCCCTCCTGGGACAGGCGGGTGACCTGTTTCCTTGAGGTGTCCGCTTCCCCTGGGGCCTCCTCAGCACAGGCTGGGTGGCCCCACAGATACTTCATAGAGACCGATCATTAAAATTTAGTTTGGGGTGCCTGTTCCGTAACCGCTGAACCCCCGCCGAGATGTCTGTCTGTCGAACCGTAGGAAACTGCCAACACCCAACTGCTTCCCCTACAAGCAGCACTTTCACACGGTTCAACGGAACACGTGGTCCGGGCCAGCTCATGACCACTGTCCTCACTATTCAAAACCCTTGGGCAAAATGGATGCTTCTGTCACTGATCTGATTGACCAGATTTCTTAATATAACGAGTAGGTATGTAACTAGAAATAATCTTATTCCATTTTTTCAGAGTTGCTCCCCTTTAATGTGGAGGGAAAGCGTGTGGCCCTTGGGGTCTCCTGTAAACACTAGTCTAAGCCCCCAGCTTGCACGGGGTCGGGGGGAGCTGGGGGACGCCCCCAGCCAGGCGGTCAGGCTGCCGTCAGCAGCACGTTTGCGGGGCCCCCGCACATCCCCAGCTGGACTGAGGCTGCAAGTGGACGGGGCCGGGGCCCGCGTGCAGGGCCAGGATGTCTCTGGGCCTCAGGACAGGGCTCGTGACGGCACCTTTTTTTGCTGGGGGCTTTATTTCTGCCACCAGGACCGCCCCCGCCTGCCTGGGTTGTCCTGGCAGTGGGCCCCTCGCCCCGCAGAAGTGCCCCCTACTCCTGCCCTGGCCGCGGGCACGCCCTGAATTCACACCCCTGTGCAAAGTCCAAGAAAGAAAACCTCAGGCTGACCTGTGCACTTAGGCGAAGATTCCAGTGGCAGAAGTCGCTGTCCTGTGAGTCGCCTTGCGGAGGCTGGCGGCTGCGGGCTCTTGGCTTCGGTGCGGCTGCCCTGGACGTAGCTTTCAGTCCCACTAGCCCGCGAAGGGTCGGAGTCCGCGACTCTCCAACATGCTTGTCAAACTGGCTTTCATGGCTTATTCCCAGGCGCTTAGGCTTTGTTACTGTACTGATACCTCAAATTCAGAACTTCGGTGTTTGAGAAAGACCAGTCATCCTTGAAATGCCTGACTGGTACGTGTGCCACTTGGGCCTCCCGTCTTCTGCGAAAACAGAGACGCCGCCTGGACCACGCCCCCCCCACGGAACGCCACTGAGGACAGCGCGACCCCCAGGCCGGCCCCGCCCCCAGGGTGGCCCTCGGCGCTGACAGATCAGTATTTCCCGCGTGGACATTCTCTCTGTCCTTTGTGGGACCCAGGTAGGATCCTGGGGCTACAAGGCTCTTCTGTCTTTTGGGTTTGGCCTCAGAGTGGGGCTGGGAGCAGCGAACCTAAGGAAACGCTCGACACGAAGTGTTTCCCTGGTCGCCTGTGAAGGACACTCACTCGATGGCCGCAGCCCAGGAACGGTGCAGAGCACCGTGGTGCTTAGAAGCTACGTCTCTTGCCACCAGAGTGTTCCGTGAGATCCTCTAAGGCCAGGTTTCGCTGTGACAGTATTAATCTCGCAGCCATGTAGCCGTCACCCCCACTACACCCTCCGGCGGGCCTGGTGCCGGAGCCCCAGCAGGGTCCCGCTCGTCCGCGCCCCAGCCCCACGCCTGTGCTCGGTGCTGAATTATCCTGGTTCTGGCCAAAGACGTGCTCCCCGCGAGAGAGGGAGAGCGAGCGAGTGTGTGCGCACGCGGCAGTGAGGGGTGCTGGCTGTGGTCAGCAGCGGGGCGGCGCTGGATGGCCCTGGACCCAGACAAGCAGTGTCCTCAGGATCACGGAGCATTTCTGAGCAGTGTGACGTGGTACCAAGCTAAGTCCAAATGCAAGCTATTTGTAGACGCAGCAGCATTTAATGCTTCATATGAAGCAATGCATATTTTTAAAGTTAAGATGCATATATCTACATAGATGTGCTTTGCTGAAAAGTTAGGTCTGTTGTAGACCAGAAGCCACAAGTGATTCTCGTTTTCTTATTTTTTTCTTAGAAGACATTTCTATTTACAGTAAATAGTTAATATGTAAATAATGTACATATATATTGATTTCTGGAGTGTTTATTCAGTGTATATACTCCCACAACTTGCATGAAAAAATATCCTATATCGGTATTTTGTTGTAAACAGTAAAATCAGAGGGTGTGTGGCTATCAAATTGAAAATACTATGTTCACTAAATAAAAACCAAACGCCTTGTTCAACAAAACAAGCCTGTCCACGACCTGGTTCTTCCGCCGGGGACGCCGGGCCCAGCGACCCCTCGCCGCCCGCCTGTGGCTCGGGCTTGGTGGCGGGAGGGGAGCAAAGGCGACAGGAAGACGTCATGAGACGGGTCTGTAAGCAAATGGGGCGAACAGCAGTAAATAAGACGCAAAATGTTTAATTTGCTGCCATTTATATACTATATAAATTTTACATGCTGTATATTTACAGTGGGGCAAGTGCTTTTTAATCTTTAAAAAAACAAAGATCAAACTTTAGACATCTCTGAACAACACAAACTGTATAAACCATACAGATTATTCAGATACAAACTGTATTAAATACAGTTTTCCCCACCCCATCTCCTGATGCAGGACCAGTGAATTATAAGTGTATCACAGTTTGATAGCATATCCATATTAAAAATAAAATCACAGTATGATTTTGTCTGTAACTAGAAACTTTTAAGGGACCAAGCTGACAACTCAGACTCCAATATCATAGTCAAGACAAGAGACACTGTATAAAAAAGTGTTATGTAATAAAAAACGTACTGTAGGCTTTACAAATAATGTTTGGGTTATACATTCATAATGTAAATACTCATCATAACTGGTAAATTGATTGGAATAGTTCCACAAAGTTCAAAAACAGAACTTGTCTATAAAATACACCTTCAAATCTTGAATACAACTAAAATATGAAGCAAATTAGTTTCTAGTATCAGACATTACAGAAAACAGACTGCTCTCAAAAGTCTAGTTGAGAGCTGGTGAAGCTTTAAATAAGTCTTTAAATTAAATACACATGCTGTCAGTTGCTTGTACGTGTAACAGCGCTGGCTTCCCGGCTGGTCTCGCACCGGCTGTCTGACTTGGAGGAGCATCACGTGGGATACAGTGATCGACCTGAGTCTGGGATTAAGCAGCATTTGAGATGTTCTAGTCCAGGGCGTTATTTTCAATGTGATTTATATACACGGTATTTTACAATGCTCAGCAGTTGTAGAAAGTGTTCGTCCATTTGGAATAAGGGTAATTAAGAAAAGGTAAAAACTAAAAAAAAAGTTGTCCATGGTAAAATCTGTACAGTATTTACTAAAGAAGCACCACGCAGATTTGAACAAGGTTATTTTCTCTATTTATAATTTAAGCTGGGTTGGGGATGGCTTCTGTTGAACATGTTGAATCTGAAAAACAAGAGGCAGGACGTTGGAGCCCAGGGCCCGGCGAGGCCCAGGTGGGGCCTCTCCTGCCCCTCACAGCAGCCCCTCACTCAGGGGCCCCTCGCCAGCAGGCTCCCCAGGCCACGGGGAAGCGCGCCGTCCTTAAAGCCCACCTCCTCTGCCTTCCTGAAGGGCGAGCCAGGAGCTGGGCGGTCCAGGGCGGCTGCGCAGGCGGCAGGGCCCAGCCAGCAGCCCGCTCAGCAAAGAGACAGCGGCGCCCTCTGCCGGGCGTGGGCCGCGCGCTCCCGACCTGACTGTGGCTGACCCCTCGCAATCCTTAGCGTCCCTCTAAAGGGAAGAATGTAATTTCTTAATTGGGCTGAGGTCTTTCCCTTGAGGACACATTGATAAAGCATGTTAACTGAAAATTAATCTTCTGAAGACACTTTACTTTGAAATTCATTTTTTAATCCCTCTTGCTGCCAAAAAATTACACATTTGGGCAAAATGGCTCCCTGTCCACTTCCCCTCAGCAACAGGGCAGGGCAGGGCACAAAATGTGACTTCTGCCTTCCGGAGCCACTGAAGAAAGTTCCAGCAAGTCAACTGCGTGGCACAGTGAAGGTTCTGATCTGCTAGAAAACACCCAAACCTCATTCAAACAAAGCAAAGTCCTTTTTGGCTAAGATGGGGGCGGGGCCTGATGCCTCTGGTTTGTGGGCATGCGCCCCTGTTCCTGGGGCACAGGGACCGGAGGGTGTGAAGGAAGGGGGACTTGGGGCGCACGCTCAGGCCGTGCGGTAGGTCTGGGTCCTCCATCCCATCAAATGTTTGCCAAATGACTCATTCTGACATGCTGAACACCCTTGTTCTCTGAGTGAGCAGGGGCACGGGATGGAGCGACAGCCTGTGTTTGGGGACAGCGGCGCCCCCTGGCAGCACTCAAAGGAGCGAGCGTAAGCCCGGTGCCAGCCTGGGGGTCAGGAGGGCCGGCCGCCCTCGCCAGGGGCTCCTGTACCCGCGCCCCGCGCCCCACCTCCCAGAACTGCCTCGGGCCCCCCAGGCCGCTACAAACAGCTACGGCGCAGACAGACGTGGAAACAGCTTACCGGGACTAGTGACTTCTTGGTTTTGAGGCCGAGCTTTCAGTCACCTAGGACGGAAGCAAAGGTTAAGAAACAACTTAATGGCTTCACACACGCTCGGGGCCTCGGCTGTGGGAGCGGTGGGCGAGGACACGCGCAGCCGGTTCTGGGCAGCCTGGCACGTCCTCCCGAAGGCTGTCCCGCACGGGACGGGCACACTGTGCCGTCAGGAGCCGTGACTCCCGAGCCGCTGAGAACAAGAGGCCGGCAGGCCGCGGTGGAAGCCAGGCCCCGGCAGAGACCGCCTCTGCCGAGCGGGCTGAGCAGCTTCTAACAGGAGGACGGCAGAACTCGCGCCTTTAATGGAGCCCGAGAACAGGAGTCTAAACAGGTTGAGTGGTCAAGGCACCAGGCAGACAACGGGGTCCATCCTCAGCCAGGTGACACAGATGCCTGTCATGGAAGGCTGAGTGACTCTTCTTGAGGGACACAGGACCACGGGCCACCGGGAGGCTAAGCCTGGCCACAGCCCCTGGAGACACAGAGCAGAGCTACCTCGGGCCGGCCAGCGCGGTTCACACCCCACCTATTCCGCCCCCGCACCTGGAGCCCCCTGAGGGCGGGGCAGGCTCCCCTCGCCGGGCCCAGGGCGCTGCGGTCCTCCTGAGGGAGACCCAGAGCCCCGGGCGGGGGGGCCGGCGGCAACCGCGAGGCCCTGGGACCGTGCACGGGGGCCTCTCACTGCCTCGCCCACACGAGGCTGAGGAGAGAAGGGGTTCGATCTTCACTGAGCCGCTTCCCCGATCACTGACCTTTTCAGATTGGTTTGTGGAAAACCAATCTGAAAACACACGTTAATCTCTTAAAAGTGGCAAATACCACTTCAGCTCCACGCTTTGGCTGCCATGTGCCGCCAGAGTTCCCGCCGCACTTCGCATGCACTTCCCCCCACCGCGGGACCGCTCCGTGCCTCAGTGTCCGGCGCTGTCCTAGCCAACAGCGGGGCCCATGCGTCCCTCTGTCAACAACCACGGGCTGACCACACCCACGTACAACAGCTCAGCTGAGGCCAGGGCACAGTTGGGAACCAAGAGGCCTCTGGACACTCCAGGGGACGGCCAGAGTCACAGAGGCGCACCTCGGTGTCCAGGCAGCGGCCAGCAAGCTTTTTGCAGAAAAGACCGGAACAGCCGGGCTGCGCTCCACTGCAGCTCTGGACAGTGGAACTTCAACTTTAAATAACTTCCATGGAAAGCAAAACCTTCGGACTTTTCCAACCATTTGAAACGTTGAAACCATTCCTGACTGGCCACGCACACGAAGGCAGGCCCGCGGCTCCGCTCTGCCCCGGCCCCGACCCACTGCCCCTTGTCACAGCTGCTCGCACGTTCAGTGCTGCTCTCCAGGGTCAAAGGTCACCGGAGCAGGTGGCAACAGGGCGGGGCAGCTTCAAGCACAGGGAGAAAGTAGAGAGGACCACACAGTTAATGACCAGGGGACAGAGTAGCACAAGGCAGACGAGAACCAGGACTCCCAGAGCCAGTCAGCTCACAGGAGCCAGAGCCCCACGGGCCGCGCCCCTGAAAGGCTTCACTCCGCTGGTGGCTGGCAGCTGCTGTCCCTGAGCACCCAAGCCACCGAACGGCCCCCTCCAGGTGACGTGATACGATGCTGGAGGTTTAAGGATTCAGGGAAGAAATATTTTTTAAATGGTTTAAAAATTCTGGTCCTTCACAAAGCAAACAGTCAAGGCACCTGGAGCCCTAAATCCCAGAGGTTCTGTCAGGCCAGGCCCACGTACCTCGGGTTCCCGCGCGCGGAGGGCTCAGCGCTCAACCCCCGCACAGGCCATGGGGCGCACGCTCCGTGGGGCGTCGGGGCGGAGGCGGCAGGGTGGGCGGCCCCCGCTGAACCGCGCCCCCGCGCACCACGCAGGCTTTCTCCCCGTGCATTAATCACCTGTTCCCAAAAGACCCGCGTCTATATTTTTAATTCCAAGTATCCCCTCTTACCCTGGCCACACTGCGACAGATGGCACCTGTCGCCCCTGCTTTCCATCCGGAACTGTCTCGTTTTCTCACGGAAGGGCCCCACACCTTCCAGAGGCAGGCTGTCGACGAGGGGGGGCCCCTCAGTCCTCCGGCAACGGCCGCCGGTCTCCGAGCTGGCGGCCCTGGCTAAGTGCGGCCCTGCGTCTTTCCCAAAGTCCTCAGGTTTCCTCGAGTGTCTCTTCTTTTTCTTCTTCTTTTTTCTGTGTCTGTGGAGGTCCGTGTCGGAGCACGCGCCGGAGAGGTCCGAGCCCTGCCGGTGCCTGCGGGAGAAGCGGCCAGAGCTCAAACCGCCGGGAAGACAACCCCTCAAAGAGAGCCTGGTCCTCGGCCTTCACACCCACACTGTGGACACTCCTTATTGCAAAAACACAAGTACAATTCTTGTCTAATTCAAAACACACTGTAACAATGTTTTTAAGCCCAGGGCCATAAATTCAGCCACTTCAACCCCAGCCCACCACCGCCTCCGGCTCGGCGCGGAAGCTGCGGCGGCCACGGCGCCGGGGCGAGGGCTGCGCGGCCTTTCCTGGCACCAGCGCCTGCGGGAGACAAAGCTGCGCGGGAGTGGCCAGCGAGCCCCGCGCCCTCCGCAGCGCTGCTTCTACCGAGGCGCGTGGCGCGCTCGCCGAGGCTTCAATGGCAAGCGGGGTCACATGTGTGAGACGTGCACAGGGCCGTGTGTGCTCATCCGTCTCATCGAGGATCATTTTCAAGACAGTCGCTTACCAGTTTAGCTTTTTAGAAATACAAACAGATTTTATGGAGAGACTTCTGGTCCAGACGGCAACACAGGTAAGCACAGCACCCACCTCCTCGCACAACCACATCAAAATTACAACTAAACTATTGAACCACCATCCTTCAGAACCACCAGAAATCAAGCTGAAGGGCAGTCCTACAACCACGGAATTAAAAAAGAAACCTCGCTGAGACTGGCAAGAGGGGTGGAAACACGGAACGGGCTGGTCCCACACTCACCTGTGGCCGACAAAAGTAGGGAGGGATCTCTCAGGAGTGAGGGGTCCCAGCCCAGGGCTCCAGTGCCAGCTCCATGGCCCCAACGAAAGGACAGAACAAAACCCCAGAAAAAGAATTAAGCAAAATGGAGACAAGAAATCTCCTAGATGCAGAGTTCAAAACACCGCCTAAAAGGATTCTCAATGAACTTAGTGAGAAGCTCGACAGCATAAAAAAGATCCAGTCAGAAACAAAGGATACTCTACTCTAATTGAAATAAAGACAAGTTTACAGGGAATCAATAGCAGAGCGGAGGAAGCTGAGAATCAAATCAATGATTTGGAACGTAAGGAAGCAAGAAACCACCAATCAGAACAATGAGGAGGAAGGAAATCCAAAAATACGAGGACAGCGTAAGGAGCCTCTGGGACAACTCCAAGAGGCCCACCGTTCACATCACGGAGGTGCCAGAAGTGAGAGACAGAGAAATTGGAAACTTACTTGAAAAAGTGACGGAAAAGTTCCCTAACCTGGTGAAGGAAATGGCGATACAAGACCAGAAAGCACAGAGAAGCCCAAACAAAATGGATGCCAAGAGGCCCACTCCACGACTCATCATAATTAAAATGCCAAAAGTTAAAAAACAGAGAGAGACTCTCGAGAGCAGCGAGAGAAGAGCTGCTCCCTGCACAGGAGCTCCTGTGAGACTGTCGGTGGATTCTCCAAAGAAACCTCAGGCAAGAAGGGACCGGCAAGAAGTATGCAAAGAGATGAAAAGCAAGGAACTACGACCCAGATTACCCTACCCAGCAGAGCTGTCATTTAGAATCAAAGAGCAGATGAAGTGCTTCCCAGACAACAAAAAGCTAACGGGTTCATCGTCACCAAACCAGTAGTGTTACATGAAATGTTAAAGGGTCTGCTTTATTCAAAAGATCAGAAATATGAACAATGAGATGGCAATAAATACATATTAACGATTGAATCTGAAAAACAAAACAAACAAGCAGAACAGAAACAGACTCATAGATACAGAGAATGTTTTGACAGTTGCCAGATGGGAGAGGGGTTGGGGGATGGGCGAAAAGGTGAAGGGGTTAAGAAGTACAAACTGTTAGTGACAGAATAGCCATGGGGCTGTAAAGTACAGGCAGGGAACAGAGTAGCCGAAGGGCACAGATGCACGGCCCATGGAGGCGGCCAACGGTGCAGGCGGCCTGAGGGAGTGGCGGGGGGACTGGAACTGTGATAGTGTAAAAAATAAACAAAAATACAAAAACACATTTCCCAGTTAGATTCCAAAATGAGAAATGGAGACAGAAAAGCAGACAAAGAAGAAGGCACCAAGGGATGCGCCCCAGGCCCCCACTTAGGGACGGGCCTCCTGCTTTCTGCACCCCGCCCCGCCGCAGGCAGTCACCAAGCCTGAAGAAAAGGCGAACCTACGGCGCTAGCAGTCCGCCTGACCGCTGTGAACGTTAGCACCGATTGCGAAGTCAACGACCCCAGTTTCCATTTACAGAGTACTGCACACTTACTCCTAGAGGTACAAAGCATTAATCAAAATGGCAATTTTTGGAAAATGATGTTTTTAGGCGCTTTATGATACTGTTGAAATACAGCTTAAAAGTAGAGCTAAATTTTAGCATCTGAAAGACAGTGAAATCTCTAAACCCACAGAGAGATGGGAGATGCTATCAAAAACCATCAGCACAGCCCAGCAACACAGCCCTCACTTGTCCCTAGGCTGGGCCGGGCGAGGACAGGAGGCTGTGTGGCTGGTGACCGCCCCCACCGCGCACACGCGTGGCCCGCACCCTCACCTGGGATCTCGCTCCCGGTGTTTGTCTTTGGATTTCTTTTTCTTCTTTGATTTTTTGTGCTTCTTCACTTTCGGTTCTTCTAAAAGGTCCCTTTGTAAGCTTCTCCAGGCTTTTTTTTCTGCATACGTGTCATTATGTTCTATACTATCGTACCTCCGTTTTCGTGACTTTGCATTTTTGTGTTCATGAAACTGATCGGCGAGGGGACAGCCGCTGCCTTCAGGCCCCAGTGGGATCTTCTCGTGGGAGCGCCGCTCGGGGCAGGGGGGCAGCGCGTGGGGCGGGCCCGCCCGGGGGCCGCTGAAGTGGTGCCGCTCCCTCTCTTTGGCTCCCAGCTCGTAGCCCTTTCTGCCCCCATAGTAGTCCTTGTGCGGCTGGCCGCCGTGCTGACCCACGCGGTCACAGTCGCGGTCGCCGTGCACAGGCCTCCACTCCCACGCCTCCCTTGCCGTGTAGGGGGCGTACCTGTCATGGTAGTACCTGCATCTGTCCCACCGCCTCTTGTCTGGGTAGTGCTTCTCCCGGCCCCAGGCGTGCTCGCCCTCCGCGTGGCGGTACCTGCTCCAGTCCTGGTCGGACCGGCCTCTGCTGCGGGGGCGGTGGTGGCGGTGCCTGGCGGGGCCGCGGTGCTGGCAGGGGTGGTGCGGGCCCCCACCGCAGCGCTCCGGCCTGAAGCGGCCCTGCAGGGCCCGCTCCCGTGCACAGGGGTGCCGCCTCCGGTGGTAGTGGTCCTCCGTCTTGCTCCTGCTGTCCCGCGGGCGCTCCCCGCTGGAGGAGCGGTCTCTCCGGTTGCGGTAATGTCCTCGGTCAACTTTTCGGAGGCTGCTGATTTTTTCCTTAAGTGGAGAACGATCCTGGACTCTCTGCCCAGCCTTGCTTTCCTCACGCTGGTCCCCGGGACTTTGCTCGGGAACCCCTCCCCCTTCTAAATGGTTTTCTGTGACCTTATCCAGTTGAGGAGGGGGCCGCTCGTCAGCCGGCGCCCCTGTGCTGCTGGATGTGGCTGCCGCTTCTGCGCCCGTGTCCCGGCCGCTGTAAACTGAGGGCTCCCGCTCACCGTCGCCCTCAGCAGGTACCGAGGGGCTCAGGCTCGGCCTCCCCGTGGCTTCCACTGCTGCCAAGTCCCGGGGACTCTCTGGTAATGTCCCTGTTACATCATGGGATGCTTTGCTCTGATCACCTGTTAGGTTCTCGGAGTCACACAGTTTGGAAAGGTGATCGTCCCCAGTGGCGTTCTTGCTGGCATTACAAAGATGGTCGATACTGGGCACGGACTCCTCAGGTCTTGCTGAAATGTTTTCGGAGACGTCCTCTTTGGTAGATTTGACGCTGGGGTCTAAGAGCGGCAGAGCCTTCTTTAACTTGACGCCGGGGCTTGGGGCCGCCTCCAGTGTCTCCCGGGAGTCAGGAGAGGGACTGCTGGGTGCCGGTCCTGCCTCAGGGCGCTCCGTCGGGCTTCCCCCTGTTCCAGTTGCGCTGCAGCCCAGCCAAGACAAAGAAAAAAACTAGTCAGTCATTCGCCACATTGCTTTATGGGTTTCTGTCATTGACTCACAGGGACAGACACTTCAAAACATTCATCCATTGGCAATGCTAAGTGTTTTATGCCTTCTATATACCTGATTGAAATCCAGTAGTGAGCTTACCATTTTTGGAAACGGAATTTTCTCTTTCCTTCATTAAATAAAAATACGAAATTGTATACCAAGCCTATCTCCCATCCCATTTTTCCACAACAATAATTCTGTGGTTCTGGGCTGCTTCTGCTTTCAGACGGGCTTCTGATTCTTCCTAATAACGAAGCCTGAACAATCAAACAGGTCAAATGGCAAGCAGAGGCCCTGACGTTTCCGCTGCATCCCTTTCTCCCTGCAGACAGGCGGGCAGCCAGCCCTCCGGGTCTGTGAGGCAGCCCTGCCGCTGCAGAGAAGCCCCCTGTGGCGCGTGAACCCTGCCCTCCCCTGCTGGGAGCCTTCTGATGTGTTCGAGGTTAATGAAAGCTGCCAGGAAACAATAAAAACCCTAGAGCGGCCCCCACTTTTTAGTAGGAAACTCCCTGGCAGAGAGGACACATATGAAGTCAATATGCACAAATCACCTAGAGCACAGCAGTGAGATCCTCCAGTCGGCACGGGATGGAACGCGCACTGAATGCACGCGCGGTTTTGTTTCTAGAACTACCTGTACTGATCATCATGCACATGACATGTGATGACAGACTCGGCCAGACTAGGGAAGAGGCAGAAAGGAGGACAGCACGCAGGCGGCCCAGTGTTCACACTTCTGTGCCCAGACTGTAAGCCGGAGCGGGCGCCCCCCGCGCCCAGCGAGATGCCACCTGAGTGCGCGGGCCTCCCAGTGGCGCTGTGGTGAGGGTCGTTCTGAGAAGCGGGCTGCGTTTCTGGGCTGTCACAATGGTGGGGGAGCCCCGCTGGCACTGACGGGCAGGGGACGGGCCGGTAGGCCCGCATCACAAGCGTGTGCCCTGGGCCCCACACCCCAGTGTTCACAGGGGTGGGAACCCCAGTGGCAAAGCTGGCAGTTTTCATGGAAATGAGATTTTCCAGGAACACAACTACTGTGTCAATCTAGAGATGGCCTCAGACATCACGAAATGCTGTCCACTACGGTGGACATCCTCGGATGCCCTCGGAGGCACCATCCAGACATCCTCGACAGTGCCTCCGTGTGTGCTGCCGGGCTCCCGGCCACAGGCCACACACGCCTGCACGCACACACACGCCCGCGGCGCCCCCCGCCCGGCTGCCGCCCGGCCGCACAGGGCCTTGTCATGCGCTCTCGCCCGGTGGTTCACGTGTGGAGGCACATGTGCATTATAAATTCCTTTCCTTTTAGTCCCATTACATTTAGGTCAAAATACTGATTTTTCTTTAAGAGTGAAGTGGAGGCAGACTGTCTTATCAATAAATTTAACTTCAGAATTCCAGAAGGGGCAAAACAAAGTATTGCTATTTCACAGCTGAGAAGCACCGCCCTATGAACGTAACACGTCTTCACACATCTGTTACCGGCAGACCTGTGAGCCCCGCCAGCGGGCGCCGGCTGGGCCAACGGCATCCCGCCCCGAGGCACGGCTGCGCAGAACACAGCAGCACGAGGACATCACGTTTTCCTGGACTATCAGCCCAATACATTTGTCTTTACTTCTCCGAAAGGCAAATGAACAAACCCTACACCTCATGCCAGTCACCCCAGGATTCTAAAGGTCCATGAGAGCCTTGTCCAGAGTGGGCTAGGGATGCATGCACAGGCCCTGCTGAGATTCCCCGAAGCCGAAGCCGTTACCTTGCTTCCTCTGTTGAGCCTTTTCCTTTGTTGCTGAGTTTGAAGGTCTCTAAGATTTTGTCTTCCGGGAGAGGTGGCAAAGGAGCAGGCATCAACTACAATAAAAAGACAAAGATGCTTCAACTCCAGCTGCCACTCCACACCTCCCGAAACCCAGCTCCGCGGCCCGCCCTGAACGAGAGCGAAGCAAAGCCTTCCCCAGCCCCGCCCGACGCCCACTCACCTTTCCAGGTAGGCCGTTTGCCTTGGAAAAGGGATTTTCTGAGTGCAGAGCAGGCTGGGCTTGGCAACTGGCACCCTCAAAGGACAGACCGTTTTCTTTCGGGTCGCTGTCTGTACTGTTGTTAGCACCATTTAGGGTAACGGGTTCTCGAAGCTCGTGCGGGGAGGCCTCGTCCTCCTCAGCGTCCTGAGCGGGGGTGTTCGCGCTCTCCACAGGGCCCAGGCCGTTCTCCCTGCCCAGGCCCTTGGCCTCCTCGTCAGACTCTTCCGACGACTCGGCGCCGTAGGGGACCAGCACGCTGGAGTTCAGCTTCGACTTGCCATTCACCACGGGCTTGGAGCAGGGCTCACTCGGGGCCGTCGGCAGTGGGCCCTGGCGGGGCACTGACGCGGCAGGTGCACTCGAGGTAGACTGTACTGCAGAAGAATTGGTAATGGTAGAAGAGGGGGCGGGCTTGGCAGGGCTCTCCAAGGAATTGCTGTGGAGGCTGGGCTGCGGCTGACCTTGGCGAACGGGGAACTTGTTGTGAATACTGATCGTGATTTTTTGTTTCTTGGGATGTTCCGGAATGACTGAGGCCCTGTTAACTGCCCAGCTTTGAACAGAGGTCGAAGCGTTAACAGGGCCCGCCCTGCTGACATTGGAGTTTCCGTTAGGACTTGACAGGGAACTGCTTGGCGCTTCTTTCAGCGGCCCGGTCCCGTTCAGGTGAGGTGGGCTCTGGAAGTAAGAAGACCACAGCCCACCGGTGAGCACTCCAGGAAAAGGACACAGACACAGAATCCGTCTGGCTGCAGAGCCTTTCCATTCGGTCTTTTTCTTCTTATAAATAGCAAGTTTCCCACACCCAGAAACACCTCCTCCCCTCACCCGCACGGGCCTACCTCAACCCTTCCACAGGCCACTGTTTTCTGGTGGCTCATCAATAGACAGACCACCATCTTTTCCAGAGAACAGCACCCAGACCAAGTTCTTTCTGCTCCAGCCAGAAATGAACAGGCTGCTCTAAGCACGGAGTCACGGGAGTCCTCTTTGGTTGGTTTTCTGGGGAGCCCAGGGCTGTGCAGGCCAAAGGCAGCACCAGGCAGCAGGGAGCCCCCCAGAACGCGGCGAGGGGGCTGGTCACGTGGGCAGGCCCAGAGGAGCTGCGTCCGCACCGTGGGCCAGGTCCTCCCCTCCCCCCACGACATCTCTGAGTCCTGCTCATGCAGTTATTTTGCTCAAGATTCCAGCTGCGGTTTCTACAGCCCGGAGGCTGCAAACTGGATGTCCTGGGTGAAAACTGGTCCACAGATGAGTTCTGTTTGGCTTTCACAATGTTTTCTTAAATATCTGAATTAGTTCCTATCTTAACATGGGAAGGTTTCATGGAGGTGGGTGGGGAGAGGGCCGCTTGAAAAACCAGTAACAGCCACCCCTCAACACAGGGCACGTGCTCTCCCGATGGCTAGAGTCCCAATGCCACCATTACAAAGAGCAGGTTGGCGCCTGCCCAGCACCCAGGAGGAGCCCTGGGTCTGGGGGTCCCGCTGTAATACAAATGTGCCCAGCACTCATGCCAAACAGCACCCGACGAGGCAGCCTGTGATCGAAAACACATTCAACTCGCACTGCAAGGCTGTTAGGGCACAACAGCACAGACGACAGGGGTCACCCGAGCACGTGGACAGACGGCGGGCCTCTGCTCTGCGAAGCCGTGGGGCACCTAAGGCCCAGGCACGTCATCCTTTCTCCCCCGAGGCCAGTTGGGGGCGTGGTCAAACCCCGCTGGTCGCAGATGAGAAAACGTCGCTCTCCTGAGAGGGCGAACCTGACGCGATGGGCGTGTCCGCTGGTCAGAGTCGCTCTCCCGGAGCCCAGCGCTGATGCAGGGCCCCCAGGTACTTAATCCATGGCGTGACTGGAGTCCGGTGTGGAAGCTAAACTCTCTAGCATTAAGTATACTTACACCCAGACCTCCTTTTTGCCCATTGTATCTACACTCTGAGATGTGCTGTGCATTTGAAATATTTTATAATCAATGACTTGGATGTACTTTTTTGACAAGAAATTCATTTGTGTATGAGGCCATGGCAACTTAGTACAGTGCTAGCCTGGGGATTCGAAGGACACGCTTTTCAAGACTGCCACGAAGGCCGCCTCCTCCCTAGGGCACGTTACCTTTATCATGTGAGAAGGGAGCTGTGGCCCGATAAACCCTGCCGCGGCCTGCTTGCTGTTGACGACGCGCTGGCCGATCACTGGCCGCGGGGAGGACTGGCCGGGGCTGTGGGCGGAATGAGGAAGTTCGCCTCCGTTTTTCACATCGTGGGACCTGGGGACGGAGAGAGCGCCTTGCTCAGGGTGACACGGACGGCTCCCTGGGGGAGACCCGCTCCCGGCCGCCCAGGTGCCAGGTGGTGGCTGCCGCGGGCAGCGCCGCGCACGGGCTCGCCTGCCAGTTGGGGCGACGTCCGGGCTCCCGCTGGGAGAGCAGCAGGGACACTGGGCCCGTGGCATTGCGCACAGTATGTTCCGCGGGTGCCACTACTGGAAAGCTATTTTGCTTTTCAGTTTAATTGCGTTTTTCTAATTATAACTACACACATACTGTTACAGAAAACCTGTAATATCCAGAAAAGTTAGAAACAAACCCATCGTGCGTCACCAGCCCCCTCAGAGGGATCTGCTACTCAGCGTTAGGAGATCACCCTCAGCACTCCAGCCTTACTGGTTTTTTCAACAGTGTGTGAAATTTCACACTGCTTTTCCTCCATATATACTGAGCACTTTCTTATGTCATTAGAAAAAAAAACCCAACTTTATAGAGATCATTGTTAACAGCTGTATAACATTTCAACATATGGATATGCTACAATTGATACACTCATTCCGCTACTGTTGGAAGTTTTAGAATGTTCGTCAGTCTCAGCTAGTACAGGTAGGTCCCTTGAAGCGCACTTCAGAGCTTTGCCGAGGCTGCGCATCTCCAGCAATGGAATTAGCGAGGAGCGGGCTGCAGCCGCAGCGGGAGGGAAACGAGCAGGGCGCGCGCCGGCCGGGTGGGCGCAGGAGGCGGCCGGCTGCCTGTGCCCAGGGCCCGGGGGGCCCCACGCGGGCGCTCTGCGTCTCCTCCCCGCAGCCCCGGCCTGTGGCCGGCAGCAGCGCCTGCCCTCCCTCACTGCGGCCTTTCCCTGCCTCCGGCTGTGTTTCGTGGTTGACCTGCCAAAGAGCTGGAGGCAAAAGCCAACTCGGGGCCCATACTCAAAAGCCACATCCCCCACTCTCCCAAGCATCAAGCTGCTGTTCTAAAAGTAACCCAATATTAAATTTAAATGTGTTAGGATGAACAGAAATGACATAACAGAAAACTTAAAAATTTGTTTTCCTGACAATACCTGATATAAAAGAGAACATACGCTTGTTGACTGAGTACCGATCTGATATCACTGGTAGATACGATGGAGTCATTCATCTGATACCAGAGGCCGTTGCTAGCCTGAAAGAGAGCCAGCAACGGACATATTCAATATAATTAAGGAGCCAGGGAACGCCATCTAGAAGAATGTAAGAGAAGTGAAATTTCCTATTTTAACTGTGAAAGTCCCACCCTCCCCAAGAATGCCCGTGCCCCCTACAGCGCACGGTAAGGAAAGACATCGGCACGGCCCACGCGGCGCACCTTTATGTAGCAGAAGTAATGGCCAGCATGGCAGTTAAAGCCCGTGTGTACCAGGACCGCATACAAAACATAAATAATCGGCTCTCCGTTTGGTTGAGACATGTATGGTCGAATATCAAGATACTCAGGGTATTTCACATCCTAAACAGAGACGGGAGGAAGAAAAAGGGGCGTCATTCCTGAAGGCGCAGCTCACCCCCCGTGCTCGGTGTGGGGTCCCCGGGGCGGTGTGGGGCAGGGCGTCTGCAGGGCTCTTTGCCCTGTGATCTTCTGGCAGAAGCCTAACTTGCTGAACCACATGATTACCTCGGTACGTATCTGAATATAAGTGTATTTATTTTAAAGAATTATTAATTGATTTGGGAGTGGGGAGGTGACAGAGAGAGAAAGAGAGGGAGGGAGGGAGGGAGGGAGGGACACTGAGCCACGGCTCCACCCATCCATGCACTCATTGGCTGATTCTTATATGTGCTCTGTCTGGGGATCAAACCCCTGACCTTGGTTAACCTGTCACACTCTAGGGCTACACTCTAACCAACTGAGCTACCCAGTCAGGGCCAGCTGAAATTTTTTTTTTTAATCCTCATCTGAGGATATATTTTTATTGATTTTTTAGAGAGAGGGGAAGGGAAAGAGAAACATCCATCAGCCGCCTCCTGCACATGCCCTGATCGGGAACCCACAACCAAGCTCCAGCAGCAGAACCCCCCCGCCAGGGCTGAATCCAAGTGCGGTCAATGCAATCCCACTGCGTTCTTTGTTCTCTCAGAACAAACAGCGACCCACGTGAAGGGAACCCCTCGAACCCATCGAAGGTGACAGCCGAGGACGACGACTCTGGCTTCAGCCACCACTTACTTCTGTTTTCAGTAACTCAGGAGTAGACTGCTGCTTTCTCTTGCATGTTCCTGACTATTTAACCACTTTTAATCTTCAGAAAGTGGAAAGGAAACGGGGAAACTCAGTATACTAGCTACCAATCAGAAAACAACCAACCAAGAACACAGCCTTGGATGAAAGAGTGGCAAGATGTACCAAGGAGGCCTCCTTGGACTCCAAACGACACACATTCTCGCCGTACGCCCTCTTGCCTCACTGACCGTGACATCCAAAACTGGAACACAGATGCCAATTCTATCATAAGAAAGTCTAACCAGCCAAAGGACATAGAAGGAAATACACAGTTATAAACACACAGAACATGCTACTAGCTCAACGCTGTGACATTTTTTCCCCACTATCAAGTGCCGGAAGTACTTAGAAAACCAGGTAACAAAACTGTTCGCCTAGGTTATTTATAACCCTTAATAACTACTGACACTTAGCCTTGAAAGGCTCAATGTAAAAGGTTTTAATATCTACATACCTTAGCAATTTTTCCACCAGTAAAATTTGCAAAGCGTTTCAGAGAAAGTGTAAGAACATTGGAGGATCGGTGTATGGTGAATCTCTTTGAAGCTGGAACCATCTTTTTACATCTTGAAATGAACAGAAACAAAGAATTATGATTAAGTTTTGGGGTTTTTTTGTATTTTAGTCTTTCCCTTATTATTTCTCTGAAACATTCTAAATTAAGTTTCCAGAAGGACACTAGATGAGAAACACAGCCCTTTTCAACCAACAATGAAAACGCTATGTTCTCACACACGAGGCAGAGCCACGCAGGCCACTGACACTTTTAAGTCAGGTTAATGCAAGGTTCTGTTGCTTCGAAACAAACTGGAAAACAAATGGATTTTCAGGCTGGTATAATTCTGTGGAAACAAAGCCCTATCTAGACACAAAAGGAAGAAAAGCAACAGTCAGCAGGGTCCCCGGGGTGTACCAGAGAGAAAGCAGGCTCCGTGCCTGGGACAGGAGGAGGCTGTCTTCCCCAAATGAGTGTGTGGTCAGAACAGGTACCCGGACCCTGGCTGGACCAGGAAAGGCTGCCTACAACCCAGGAGCCGGGGTGAAAACAGGCTCTCTTGGCATGGGGGGGCAGAGGGGATGGGTGCAGGGGGACACAGAAAAATGACTAATCAAAATCGGAGGTTTCTAGCACATTGTGCTCCCACTGCTAGGAAAGAACTACAGAGAGGAAGAGCCAGAGCTGCTCTGGGAGATGGCGGCCACCCTCCGGCGCACCCTCTGCCCTCCCTGCCCCGCTCCAGCAGCGAGGCCCCGGCTCGCCATCTGCAGAGCCAACATGCAGGCTGCGGCCTGGGCCCGGGGCGAGAGAGGGTCTCCTGAGGGCCGCGCGCGCAGCCAAAGGGGACGTTCACCCCCAGGCAGAGCCTGCCGTACTTGCTGCACTTGTACGAGTTCTCCCCGTCCAGCTGCTCCGGCTTCACAAACTGCTCCAGCGCCTTGTTCACACTCTGGGCAGCCTGGGGAGAGAGCACAAGGCGCCTCACCTCGCACCGCCGCTGGTCCGCAGGGAGGCGGCCAGCGGGGAGTTTTTATGTGAAAAGAAAGTGTTCTTTTATTGTGACATTCATGTTTACACATGGACACAGCACGCTGTTTCCCTCCCATTAGAAAATGCGCAGCTTAAAGGGAACAAAATACATAAAGAGGTTGCTCGCTGAAATGTTATTTAAAACAGCATGAACATGGAAACAAACCGAACATCTACTAGCAAGGAACTGGGCATGGAAACCGTGGTCCCCGCACTGACTGGGTCACCACACCACCGCCACAGCACACGCAGGGGTCCCCAAGCAGAGTAAGACGAACGCGGCAAGTGGCCGAAGACACTCCGGGTGCAGCCCCATTTTCATGAACAGTAAACAACATACTCCGGAACAGTTCACACGACCTCAGCGTAACAGGAGCGTGTGCTCTGCGGGACGGGACCGCGCGCACACCCCCACCCCCTGCACAGCGCTCATCATTTTCACCATAAACATGTATCACATTTGGAATCAGAAAAATAAAGCTTAAGAACAACAAAAAATGAGTGTAGAAAATGCAAAAAGCAAAACAATTTGTAAATAATAATCACCATCTGCTTTGGCTACCATAGGCATTAGAATCTGGCTTTATCAAGATTAAGTGAAATGTCAAAGGGTAGTAAAAAGATCGTTTTAAGTTTTTTATGATGCCTACTACAAAGCTTAAATAATCACCTGTAAATAAGGTCTCAGCACATTACATTTTTTTAATTCCTATTGTCTAACAAGCTAGTCGTAATTATAAATGAACTACAAACACATGAAATTATTGGAAAGTATATCTGATTTTTTAAACTTAACTGTCATATGATCCAACTTACCTTTATCTCCAATGTTATATCAAGATATGGATCAAAAGTATCTGAAACGCCTTTGCAATTTAAACATTTGACTGAAATAAAAACAAAATGCAAAGGATAAGCAAAATGTAATTATTATGGCAATAGCAACTATTAAAGTGACAGAACAAAAATACTATTTCACAATAAAAAATGAAAACAAGGTACATTTTTCTATCAGATTGGGCAAAAAAAATTTTTACCACTGCAAGTGTGAACCCAAGAGTCATGAATTTGGCCCATGTACACTGCCGGTTGGAATGTGAACTGATACAACCTCTCGGAAGGACAATATGGTGGAGTCACATTGTAGACACACACCCTTAACACCGAAATTCTAACGCTGACAGCCCACCCTACGCACACACCTTTACACGGACACAAAGGCAGGAGCACAAGGGTGTTCCATGGGGCCTTGATGATAATTTTAAAAATTAGAAATAACCTAAGTATCATTTGATAAAGGCCTAAAATAAACGGAATACTACATAACTGTGAAAGACTGTGCTAGACCGATGTGTGCTGAAATGCTAGGGTGGAAATGAAAGAGCGCGCGCTTCTCTTCCCCCAGGCTGTCCACGCACAGGAAGCTGCGGGAAGGATGCTAGACACTGGGGCAGGGGCCGGCCTGGAGAACGGGGACAGAGCTCTGGGCTGGATGGAGGACATACTGTCCATTCTTAACCCCTTCTACTGTTTGCACTTTTTTATAACCCCATGCACGTATCACTTTATCGATTTTTTAAATAAAAGTTTACCTCTAGATCGTAGGTATCCTCCAAATATCTGACAAACGAGCGTGGTAGCCTGGGTGTGTCTGTCTAATCTGAAAAACAGGAGACCGCGGCGTGAGAGAAGAGTTCTACAGAAAGCACCGAGGCTGCAGCCAGGCCGTGAAAGCACGCACATCCACACAAGAACAAGAACTCAGGCAGGAGAGCCACAAGAGAAGGGGACGTCAGTACGGGTGGCGCCCAGGGCACAGCCCTGCCTGACCAGGGCACAGAGGGCAGAGAGGCAGGACAAGAAGCAGGACAGGACGGAGGAGGGGCTCTAAGTCGAGGCAGGAACTTGACCCTGAAGCGAGAGGAGGAGGACACCCTGGGCACGACCGTGACGCCGCGTGTCAGGCCTGGCTGGCGAGGGCAGGGAACACGGCACGTCCGTTCCGCGTCCATCCTCGCCCCTGCGCTGGGGGCCCGGCTGAGGGCAGCATGGGCGGCGGTGGAAGTAAGCGGAGATTCGCCCAGTGTGCCTGGCAACAGCGGGCGGGTTAAGACTTGTTGGCTAATTGTTTCTACTATTTTCCTCTTGAGTCCGCATTTATTTAATTTTTTTATTTACTGATGTGCATGAGAGAAACATCAATTTGTTGTTTCACTTATTTACGTATTCATTGGTTGCTTCCTGTATGCGTCCTGACCAGGGAACGAACCTGCAGCCTCAATGCATCAGGATGATATTCTAACCACCTGAGCTACTCAGCCAGGGCTTGAGTCTGCATTTAGACTTTATGGAAGAAACTGAAGGAATCTGTAACTGAGCAGAGTGAGAAAGGCCCAGGGACCAAGTGCAGGTTTCAGAGACCGGAGGTCAACATAGAGAACGCAGGGCAGAGCTAGAAAGAAGGGGCTGGTCTGGGCCCGCACACAGGTGCCGGCACTCAGGAGCTATGGAACGGCAAGGCCAACGGTCGCCTCCGACCCCTGTGACCACCAGTCCAAACTGGGACAGTGAGCACATCGTTCTACGTTACAGCTGTGTCAAGATAATAATGCACGTGACTCGAGGAAAAGGCAGTACAGTCGGAAGGTGAAGCAAACACGGCGCTGCACCTTCGCCCTAAGAGGCAGCCCTGGATTTCAGTGCGACGGGCACGCAGGGAGACCCGCCCGGGCGCACGGTACTTACTTATTGCTGCCGTTCAAGCAGGCTTTTTGCATAGCATCAACAGTGTATTGAAGGAATTCATGGGCATCTTCTTGGTTTCCAAAACGGAAGTGCCTGGCTATACCTATAAAGTTTAAGACAAAGCTTTACCATCACATAACAGGCTCAGGCTGTGACCCCCAGAAGCTCTACCCGTAGCAGTGCGCTAGTTAGAGGACGCCTGGAGCCGTCTTACAAGGGGCCAGCACCAACACGAGCTTCCGGGGAAGCGCTGGGACCTTGCCCTTTAGACCAACGAGAGCCCATGGGGGCTAGAGCTTCTGAGAGCTCAGGGGGGAGGCCCAGAGAGGCTGCCCGTGGCTTCGGCAAGTTAATAAAATTGTACTTGAAGAAATTCAGCTTTGACTATGTTGTCTCAAAAATGTCCATTATGTTACATTAGTGCACACATCTGAAATCTGGTGCTAATCCCCCATGGAGAATCCATGCAAAACATCAATGTCCAAACCTATCTAAATCCTATCCTTGCTGCCTACACAGTATATTCTCAGTAACATTTCAGTCCTAGTTCTAATTGAACAAACAGTTGCCAGACAAAATTACATGAGAAAATCAAAAGTATAAATAAAAAATAAAACATCATATATAGGATGTTATGCATATGAATATATACAAATATATATTAGCTTAAGTGTAGAACTGCCAATATTCTAGCAGTTCTGACCTACAAAAATGGCAATTTCACGTGCGAGGGGGTGTATATGTACTTCCATGGATGTATATGCACACAAACACACAGCAAGGACATTTTCTTAAAGACTAGGTTTAAAAATATTAATCATGCCTGCAGAGTGTGTGAGTGTGTGAGTGTGTGTGTGTGTGTGTGTGTGTAATTAAACAGGAAAAATAATCACCCTCAGCTAAAATTTTGTCAGGATGCACTGATGTTACAAACGTGTGGGTTGTCCGCTCTGGCCTGGCAATGATGCCAAGGGCCAACGTAGCACCTCTTTCATCTTCAGCAGCTTTTTAGGCAAAAGGGTTATAGTTTGTAAATGTGTAATTATCCACCCCTGTAATTACTGAGCTAGATATCAGATTAAGAGGTAGGTTTTTTAAAAATAATTTGCACGCATTTTTCATTCCAACTCAGCTAGTTAGGATGATGTAAAGTTTACTGCAAAAACACACACACAAAGTGCACAGGAAAATTTCGTGCATCCTGTCAGTATCATTACAATGCAAGAGAAAAATTTTAAAGTCACCTGAAAATTAAATAGAAAAGGTAAAATTTATCCACAAATTTGCTAAGCTATGAGTATAAATTTTTATTTAAAAGCTTAATTAACTTTATTTTGGCAGTTACTGTCACTGTGTATAGTGTAATATTCATTAACTGAATTAAAACTAATTCAAAACAATGTAAAGAAGCCAGTGGGACAACATTAAGAGTTATTATTACTCAGCATAGAGATCCAAATACCTGGGGAGGAATCATATATCTATCAATGATTTTATTAACAAATTGAGTTTTAAAAAAATTTTAAATTTGCTTATATTAAGCCGAATACTGTCTTTTTATATTATCATCTTTTCCTTTGAGATTTCAAAATCTGTTTATGTAGTAAATGTTACTAAAAATTTGTTATTAATTAAAGGCATCTCCATGTATGATAAAATGTTTGTTTTTATAATATACAAGGGGCTTATTATCTTTTACCAGTTAGGCCACTGAGACCAATCAGCTAATAAATATTAATATAAACAACTACAGCTGATACTTACGCCGCATCTCATTAATGACAAACATCGGTTTAATAACATCCCCGGGATTGCTGAGTGCCTGGGTAATATGTGCTTGCATTGTACACATCATACAAAACCCTTCTGCATGACCTGAAAGACAATAGAGCATAACCCTCCAAGTTAGCACAATATGACTCTATTTACACATCAAGGGATGTTATAAATAAGGGGCACACTCCTGACGTGAAGCAACGGTCACAGCTGCCACCTGTTACGCACTGAGCCATACACTTCTGTTCATTTTTCATTTTCATTTAATTCTTCCAAAACCTAACTGATAAGTATACGAGTATGCTGGCTCTGTTTCACAAACGAGAAGACTGAAGCTCAGAGTAAAAAATTTGCTCAATGTCAAAAACTTGTTAAGTGGCAGACACGTAATAATCAAATCATCCTCTAATTTCAAAGCTGGTGTTCTTCACTACTCTCTCTACTGGAAAAATCAGGATTATTCCCCTCACTCTCCCACGTGTCTCTAACAGTGAATGGCCATCCTCCACCCTGGGGACTGGACACTTCTCTGTAAACACTGGGCTTTGCTGGCCACATACGTGGGCTCTGTTGCCAGTGCTGCTGCTTTTTTTTTAAACAATTTTTTTAAATTTTATTTTTTAGAGGGAGGAGAAGGGAGGGAGAGATAGGAAGAGAAACATAGATCTGTTGCCTCTCGCACACCCCCAACTGGGGATCTGGCCTGCAACCCAGGCAAGTGCCTTGACCAGGAATCAACCCGGCGACCTTTCAGTTCACAGGCCAGAGCTCAACCCACTGAGCCACACCAGCCAGGGCTTTAAAACTTTTCAAAGTATGAAAACCATTTTTAGCTCGTGACTAAGTGCGATACTGGCAGCCAGTGGGTAGAGGTCCCAGCAGCTGCTGAACATCCAACAAAGCACAGGATGGCCCCACAGCAAGGAATCCCCTGACCCCCCAATAGTGCTGATGCTGAGCAACGCCTTCTCACACTAACGGCTGCTCAGAGCCTGCCTGACCAACTTTGAAAGTCTCAAAAGGTCCCAAACTATCCCCATGAAGGTGGGATGATGACCACACTCCCATCCTATCGTGTCAGGGAAGATCAAGTGAGAAGCCTAGACTTCCACCCCCACCCAGGAGTAGAGACATCCCTCCAAAGCCCCTGGGGTAGTGTCAGAATCAGGACTTCTACCGTCACCCAGTGACAGAAAGTCATGGCACTGTCAGTGGGGACCATGGCCCCTGCCCGCAGGAACACGGAGCCCCAGCCACTAGCTCCTGTTGTCCCTGGAGGTTGCCTGGGAACCTGGATCCAGGCTACCCTCCACCTAGTATCAGGGGTATCGGGGAAAGAGCTAAAGCACATCCAGTGGGACCCAGTGTTTCATAACATAACACAAACATGTCCAGGTTCCAACTGAAAATCACTCATCATACTAAGAATTCTCAAACTGAGTTTAAAAGACAATGAACAGATGCCCATACTAAGATGACAAGGATGTCAAAACTGTCAAACAAAGGTTTTGGAGCGGCCAACATGACAATGCCTCCACAGGTAATTATGAGCACATTAGAAACAAATGAAAAATACGGAAAGGCTCAACAAAGAGAGAGAAGATATAAAGAATCAAATAGAAATTTTAGAAATGAAAAATAAAATAATCAAAATAAGAAGCTCAGTGGATGAGCTAAACAGTAAAACAGAGATGACAGAGGAAAGAAGCAGCAAACATGAAGACAGAACAATGGGAATTGCCTAATCTGAACAACAGAGAGAAAACAGAATGGGAGAAAAATGAACAGAGCCCCAGGGACCTGAGAAACTCTAACAAAAAAAAGACCTAACACACATGCCATCAGAGCCCCAGAAGGGGAGGAAAGGGCTGAGCTGAAAAAGGATCACAAGAAATGAAGGCTGCAAATTTCCCAAATTTGCTTTTTTTAAAAAATTTGTTATGTACTTGTAGAGAGAGGGGAAGGGAGGGAGAAAGACAGGGAGAGAAGCACTGATGAGAGACATCCATCCGTTGCCTCTCACGTGCTCCCAGCTGGGGACCTGGCCCGCAACCCGCACGTGTGCCCTGGCTGGGGTTCAGACTGAAACCTTCCGGCTCACAGGGTGGCACTCAATGCACTGAGCCACCCCAGCCAGGGTGAAAATTTCCCGAATTTGGCAGAAGGTACACTTCTCTAGATTCCAGAACCTGAGCAAGCACCAAACAGGAAATACTAAATAAATCTATGCCAAGACACATCTTCATTAAACTTCTGAAAACTGAAGACATAGAAAAACACCCCCTTCCCCGCAGAGGAAAGCAGTGTGAATGGCAGCGGCTTTCGCGTCGAGCACCACGGAGGCCAGGGAAGCGGCACAACTTTCAAGTGTTGGAAGAAAAGGGCTGTCAACCCGGAATCCTATGCCCAGTGACAGCGTCCTCTAGGGATAAAGGTGAAGTCAATCCATCCTCAGGTGAAGCAAAGCTAAGAGAATTTGTCACCAACAGACTTACCTAACAGACTAAAGCAAGTCCTCTATACAAAAAGAAAATAATTTTTAGAAGACAGAACATTAAGAAGGAAGAAAACATGGTAATCAGAAATATAAGCAAATACAATAGCCTTCCTTTCCGTCTCTATTTTTATTAGCCTTTATTTTATGCTGAATGTGCTCCCAAGCCTCAAGTTTCTGTGTCTCCTGGGGCAGCTGTGCCCTCCACGCCGCCGCCTCTCCTGGCTCGCGAGCCGCCTGCGGCCGCCCGGCGGGACCGGCTCAGCGGGGCGCCCTCAGCTCTGTGCCGCGGCTGGGGCTTCGCTTTCCTGGACGTGCTCAATGACCAGAGACTCTGCATCTAAACCCTCACGTTGAACATTACTCTGCATTTTTAGGCAGGCGCAGCAAAAATCCAGCAATCTGGGGGGCCCAAACCCCTGCTTCCAGCCCCACTGTTCGGCCTGAGCACCCCTACCGACTCCACGGCGACGACGGAAGGGCACACGTTGCTTCTGTCCAGCGGCGCCTTCAGGTGCTCGGCACCTTTTCAGACGCGCACACCCGTGACGGCCTGGGCCGTTTCCCGAGCGTTCTTAAAGGGGACACAAGGACTTGAACCTCTGGATTTGCAGGGTTTTGTGGGGTTTTCTGGGTCAGGTGAATAGCAAACCATTTTCAGAGGCCACCTCAGACCGCTTACAGGAAGAGGAAGCAGGCTTGCTTTCTCTTGAGTTTTCTAAATCACCATATTTTGCCATGTGTAATATGCGCTGTTTGCCCAAATTTTTGAGGGAAAAATAAGGATGCACATTATACATGGGTATAATGATTACATATCATGGGTATCATAACGCGTATAATAAACCTGAGCACAATGCACACAAAACCAAGGGTGTGCATTATACATGGAAAAATACAGTATGTGCCAACATAAATTACAACACTGTGTGGTTCTAAACATATGTCGCTATATGTAGAAAAATGACTGAATTACCTGATAACTAGGAAAAAGTAGAGAGAGATAGAAGGTAAGGTTTCTTCACTTCCCTTGAATCAGTAAAATGACAACACCCGCAAAGTCTGGTAAGTTATATATATACAAGGAGGGGCAAAAGTAGGTTTACAGTGTGAGCATGCAGAACAGTGTGAGCATGCAATACAGTCTTGTATTATTATTTATTAATTATTGTAGTACTAACAGGGCTGTGTATGTAACACAGTTACAACAGGGCTGGAACTACAAACCTACTTTTGCCTCGCCCTGTATAATGCAAACCTAAAGCAACCACAAAAAAGATTACATAAAGAGACACACTCAGAAAACGTTATAAATAAATAAAATTAGAATTCTTAAAATCATTCAAGTAACCCACGGGAAGGCAGAGATAAGAAAACAAATGAAAAACAGAAAGCAAAATATAAAATGGCAGACTTCAGTCCTAGTATTTCAATTATCATCTTAACTGTAAATGTTCCAAATATGCCAAAAAGACCCAGGTTAAGAAAGAAGATTTACAGAGACAAGAGGGAAGGAGGGAGGGGGGCAGGGGAAAAGGAAGGGAAGGGGGAAAGTCAAGGAACATATAGCAAGGACTCATGGACAAAACCAAAGGGGTAGAGTTGAGGGAGGGTGGGAGGGAGGGAGGGGGCAAGGGAAAGTGGTGGGGGGAAGGCAGACACAAATGTAGTTGAAAAAATTAATTAATTAATTAAAAGGAAAGAAGATTTAAAAACATGACTCAACTATATACTGTCTATAATAAACTCACTTCAAATGTAATGATGCAAGCAGGCTGAAAGAAAAGGAATGGAAAAAGATAAGTTGTGAAAACAATAATCCAAAGAAAGCAAGAATGGCTATATTAAAGCAGATAAAGTAGACTTCAGAGCAAAGAAAGCTATGTGAGAAAGGAACATTATATAAAGGACCAATCCATCAAAAAGACATAGCAATACTAAATGTGTCCATTCTCAAGAAAGCTGTGAAAGACATGAATCTAACCCTGACAGAACTGAAAACAGACATAGAGAAATCCACAACTGGAGCCGGAAAACCTAACATCTTTTCTGTCAACAACTGATTGAACAATTAGGCAATCAGCACAGATATTGAACTCAACAATACTTTCAGCCAGTGGGATCTAATCAACATTTGTAGAATACTCCGCTCTATAGCAAAATACACAGTATTTCAAGTGCTCATAGAACATATACCAAGATGGACCATCTCCTGGGCCGCAAAACAAACCTTAACAAATTTAAGAGAACTGAAATCATAAAAAGTGTGTTCGCTGACACAATGGAAAGAATCATGCTAGAAGTCAGCGAGAGACCGATAACAGGAAAATCAGTAAACACCTGGAATAAGGAACACATTTCTAAATAATCCAAGGATCAAAGATAAGTTTCAAGGAAAATTTAAAAATAGACTGAACTGAATGAAAATGAAAAGACAACATGAAAATGTGGAGACACAGTTACAACAGGGCTGGAAAAGGAGATTTATGGCAACTGTCAACATCAGGATCGGGCCCAGGGGAGCAGCCCAGCCCTGCAGACATCAGAGGACGGCAGGGGCGCTATGGACCGAGTAACCTTACACACATGCGTGTCGCAAATTAGAAAAAGGGACCAATTCCTCAAAAAAGTAAACTGCCACAACTCGCTCAATATAAAATATGTAATTTTAATAGCCCTATACCTATTAAGGAAACTGCATTTGTAATTTAAAAACTCCTGAAAAGGAAATCTCCAAGCTAAGATAATTTCACTGATGAACTGTACTAAATGTTTAAATAAGTATTTACATCAATTCTACAGATCTTCCAAAAAATAAATAAGGAGTCAATACACCCCAAATTCATTTTATAAAGCTAATTATGAGCCTGATGCCTATGAATGGTACAAAAACAGAAAATTAGAGACCAGTCTCTCTCATGAATAGAGATATAAAAATCCCTAACAAAATATAAGCAAATAAAATTCAGCAAAATACTTTTAAAAATTAAACACCATAACCAAAGGGAGTTTATTCCAGGAACTCAAAGACAACACAATACTGAAAAATTTCCTTAATATAATCCACCATATTTATTTAACAGAGTAAGGAAGAAATATCACATGATCATATCAATTTGATACAGAGAAAGCATTTGACCAAAATCAACAATCATTCACAATACAAAGGAATTAAAAAAACAGAAACAGACGGGAACTTCCTTGACTTAATAAAGAGCATATACCTAAAAACCTACAGCTAATATAAAAATGAAAGTTTTTCCCAAGATCAGAAACAAGGCAACGATGTTTGCTCTCTTATTTTACATAGTGATGGTAGTTCTAGCCACTGAAGTAGGCAAGAAGAGGAAATAAAAGGCAGGCAGATCAGTAAGGAATAAGGAAAAATGTCCCTATTTGCATATGGTATGACTATGCAAATAAATCCAAGGACTCTACCAAAAAGTAATGTCTAGAACCAGTAAGTGAATTCAGTAAGGTCACAGGACTTAAGATCAACACAGAAAATCAAACCTATCTTCATATACCAGCAATAAACATGGACACCAAAATTAAAAATGCAATGCTATTTATAATCCCTCAAAAAATCAAAGAATAAGGTGGAAGTCTAACAAAACAAGACAAAACATGCTGAAAACTCCACGACACGGATGAAAGAGCACGAAGGAGACGGAAACAGATGGGGAGACCCCCGTGCGCTCGGACTGGACGTGTCAGTTATCGTTACGGGCGGAGAGGGCGGCTCTCCCCAGGCTGACACAGGTGTGACGCGACTCCTAACCTCCGCAAGACAGGCTGTAAACATAGACAAGATTATTCTAGTTTATATGGAAAGACGAACGAGAACAGCTAAAACAGCGCTGAAGAAGAGGCCTGAGTGGAGCCCACTCTGCAGCGCCACGGCGGCTGCGCGGGCCCAGCGGTGAGGCCGTGTCGGGGACAGGCGCTGCGGCAGGGCGGCCCCTGCAGCCCAGACACGGGCCGCACGGAAGTGCCCAGTGACCTTTTACGAAGGTGCAAACGCAGTTCGATGAGGGGGAAGAGCCTTTTTCCACACATGGACGTCCAGAGACAGAAAAACTAACCTCAACCTAAACCTCGCACTATACAAAATTAACTTAAAATGGATTTTAAAACTATAGAAGAAAAAAAGTAGGGAGAAAATCTTCAGGGCTAGGCAAAGAGATCTTGAACTTCATACCAAAAGCATAATCCATAAACGAAAAGATTGGACTTTACTAAAATTAGGAACTTTTGTGAAAGACCCTGTTAAGGGTTTGAAAGGCAAGCCTCAGATGGAGAGGATACATGTGGAAACTACATGAAAAAGAATAAATGGGAAAGATAGAAAACAAATAGCGAGCTGGTACATTGAAACCCAATCGAGTCAATAATCTCATTAAATAAAAATGATGTACATCCCCAAATAAAAGGCAAAAACCCTAAAACTGGATTAAAAAACACCACCAACCTACAGGCTACTTATAAGAAATCCACTTTAAATATAGACACAGATAGGTTAAAGCTAAAAGACAGAAAAAGATAGACCATGCTAACATTAATCTTAAGCTCTATTTATCTCAAAGCAGACTGCAGACCAAGCATATTATTTGGGATAAAGAGAGTCATTTCATAAATTACAAACAAGTCAGTTCATCAAGAGGTCATAATAATCTTAAATGGCAGAGCTTCAAAATAAATGAAGCCAAACTGATAGAACAGAAAGGAGGAACAGGCAGCTTCACCGATGTATCGTATTTCAACATCCCTCTCCACATCTGGGAGGCCAAGCAGGCAGGAGAGAGCCGAGGAGGGGACCACCACTGCGACAGACAGCGGCAGCGATCTGAACACAACCGGCACTCGGCGGGACCCCCACAAACGTTAACAGAATGCACATCCTATTACACTCACATGGGACGTTTAGCAAGCCAGACCACGTTCTGGTGCATCAAACAAGTCTCAAGTTTAAAAGGATTCAAACAATAAAAAAAAACCCTTCTCTACCCATAATGGAATTAAACTAGAAGTCAATAACAGGACAATTTCTGGAAAATCTCCAACCATCTGGCAACTAAACAACACACCTCTAAATAATCACAAGAACAATTACAAAATACTCCGAACTGAATAAAAATTAATGCATGACATATCAAAATATTTGGAATGCAAACTAAAGTAGCACCTAAAGGGAAATTTCTAGCATTAAACACTTAAATTGGAAAGATGAAAAATCTCAAGTCAAATGACCTGAAAAAAAAGGATAACCTGAAAAAGCCTGTATCTGTGATGGAAATTAAATATGTAGTTTAAAATCTACCCAGAGGAAAAAACTCCAGGAGCCAGATGGCCGCACTGATGAAACTTACCAAATATTTAAGGAAGAGCTAATAGCAGTTCTACAGGAAACGGAAGAGAACCAAGCGCACTCAACGATGCCACCGTTAGCCTCATGCCAAAACCAGATGAAAGCACGATAGGGAAAGAAACTATAGACTAACATACCTTGTTCCCATAAAATCTAAAAATGTTTAGCAAATCCAACGATGCATGAAGAAGATAATGCACCATGACCAAGTAGGACTCGTCACAGGAATACAAGTGGGTTCAACATTCAGGTAAATGTGAACATGGTAAAGGGTATCTACAGAAAAACAGCAGCTAACACCACACTTAAAGGTGAGCGACTACGTGCCTCTCCCCGAAGGCCCAGAAAGAGACAAGGATGTCTCCTCTCACCATATCCATTAGCACCGAGGCCCTGGCCAGCGGCCGCAGCGAGAGCGAGCGAGCATGCAGACTAGAAACGAAGACGTGCAATTTTCCTTATTCACAGACCACATGACTGTCTATATAAAATATTAAAGAATCCTTTTTAAAAAAAAAAAACACTACTGGAATCAATAAATGAGTTTTAGCAAGGCTGCAGGATAGAAGATCAATATCCAAAAATCAATTTCATTTCTATATTCTAGCAATAAACAAGAAGAATCAGAAACTGAAATTCAAAAATACTACCATTTTATAGTAACTTTCAAAAAATGAAATACTTTGGAATAAGTCTAATTTAAAACACGCACATTATATTTATACACTGAAAAGTACACAACATAGCTAAGAAAAAAATAAAGATCACCTAAATAAATGGCAAGGCATCCCTTGTTTGTGGGTCAGAAGGCAATATTGTTTAGATGTCAATTTATTCCAATTGATCTACAAATTCAACACAACTACAATCAAAAGTCCAAAAAACTTCTTTGTAGGAATTGACAAGTTAATTCCAAAATTCATTTGGAAATGTGAAGGACCAAGAATGGCCAAAACAACTTTGAAAAATAAGAGCAACGTTGAAGGACTTGTCTGATTTCAAAATTTAAATATTAGTAATCAAGACACTGTGCTACAGTGTCAAGATAAACAGTGGATCAATGTAACAGAATAAAGAGTCCCGAAATAGAGCCATATGTGTATGGCTAAGTGATTTTTGACAAAGGTAAAAAAAACAATTCAATAGAGAAAGGACTGGCTTTTGAACAAATAGTGTTGGAACAACTGGACATCCATATTGAAAAATATGAAGTTCAATCCATTTTTCACACCATAACCAAAAATTAACGCAAAATGGGTAAGTGACCTAAATAGAAAAGGTAAAACCATAAAACTTCCAGAAGAAAATATAGAGAATACCTTTGTGACCTCCAGTTTGGCAGATTCCTTAATACAGTACCTAAAGCACATCTGATCATGAGAAAAAAATCGTGAAGTGTAATTCTTCAAAACTAAAAACATGCTCTTTAAAAGGCAGTGCCAAAAGAGTATTTTCCCCAGTCTAGGAGATAATATTCGCAAATTACAGTACATATCTGATAAAGGACTTCCATCCAGATAATATAAAGACCCTTGAAACTCAACAATTAGAAAATGACCCAATTTTAAATCAGGCAAAAGATATGAACAGGCGCTTCAGCAAAGCAAATATATACGACACCCAGCACACACGTGGAGAGGTGTTCAACACTACCCATTGGGGGAGTGCAAACTCAGCGCTGCAGTCAGGCATCACAGAACAGCATGCCTGTTAAAATTTTGCCATACCTGGCAAAAATTGGAAAGACTGACCGCACCTAGTATTATGCAGATACAGAGCAAATGAGACTTTCAATCACTGCTGGTGGGAATGTAAAATACCACAGTCCCTTTGGGAAACAGTTTGAAAGTATCTTAAAGTTAAGCACACACATATACCTTAGGACCAAGCCATTGCACTCCTGGATATTTACCCAAGAGAAATGAAAACACGTCCTTATGAAGACTTGTTTACAAATGTTCACAGCAGGTTAATTTGTGATGGCTCAAAATGAGAAACAACCCAAATGTCCATCAATATAGGTGAATGCAGAAACAAATTGTGGTACCTCCCTATTACGGAATACTACTCAGCAATAAAGATTAACTATTGATACATGCAACAACATGAAATAACGTTGAAGTAATTCTGCTGAGTTAAAGAAGCCAGGCAATATGAGAACCTAAACAGTATTTAATTCCACTTATATGACATTCTAGAAAATACCACCTATAGAGTAGACAGGACGCCTATCAATGGTTGCCTGGGCGGAGCAGATGAGGAGAAGGAAAGGGTGGAAGGGAGGAACTTCGAAGGAGCCCTGGGAAATTTTGGGGGCGACGAATAGGTTCATCATCTTAACTGTGATGGTTTCATGGGTGTGTACAAATGTCAAAAGGCACCAAATTGTCTATTTTAAATACGTACACTTTACTGTATATCAATTATAACTCAATAAAGCTGGAAAAATAAAGACAACAGAGAAAACTGCCAACGGTCTAAAAGACAGGCACCTAATTCTGAACACCGGAAGCGTCTGCGTTTTGGCCTCGTCCTCCCTCCTGCTGCCCCGCTGTCAGGGCTGGGTTCCCCTGCGCACCCTACTCTCACTAAGCACGAAGGTGACAGGGAAGCTGTCTGTGGGGGATGAATTATGGCCTTAGGAAGGCAGAAAATGCGGGCAAAAGAAACGTTCGTTCTGTAACTTAAAACCTTCTGGCATAACAAACAACTCTAGGTGGTGAGACTCTTGGTGATTTTCCTTTGGTTTCTTTAAATTTTTCTGTACTTTCCAAATTCTTTATAAGCATTTTTTTGCTCTTTGGGGGGAAAAACAGTTTTAAAAGAACCAGTTTAAATTCTCCATTTTGTAAAGAACTATTCAAAAAGAAACCAAGGGGCTTTTTTTCACCCTGATAATTAATGAATAGCCACCTGAACATGCATATGCAAATCTAAGGCTTAATGTAGATCAAAGAACAGGGAGATTTCATTGACAAAGGATGAAGGATATTTACAATATGAGTATAAGGTCAAAACCTGAAAAAACGGGTATGTTCTATATTCTGAATTTCACTAGTCAGACACTGAGTTGGCTTTCACCTAATTACGGACCATGATATCATAATATGTTTGAACTGATTTCCTGCCCTTTGGTTCCAAACTGAGCTCTCACTTGCTGGCGGGAAAGTCCTGCGTTACCTGCCAGAGGCCGGGGACAGGGCTGCGAGGGCCTCTCCGCTGAGGCTTTTCTTTAAAGCACATTCTCTGTGTATTTATTTCTATTTAATCTTCATTGTATTTTTTCCCCATTACCATTCCACTAAGGCTTATAAGCCTGTAAAGGAACAAGCCTTACAACGAAGGACAGATGCCAGGAGAGGCAGGACTTTCAATCCCGCTTGTCCCAAACTGCTAGGGGCAGACATTTACGTCGCATTCTTTAGCAAGCACGGAAAGCCCAGCAGAGGGTTCAGAAATGCCAAATGCTGGTAAAATGCTTCTCTTTAAACAACTTCACAGGTCAAATCAGGGACAAAATTCTCCATATACATTCTGAATACAAATCTTAAAAGAGTCTTCCTGTATGGTTTCTAAAAGAATAAACCAACTTCTTAGTGATCATAGAATTCTTGGCTTAATTCCTCACTTTCATTTCAGAGAAAAAAAATGAAAGTAGGTTCGTGTACCACAACACTGCACATGTAACATAACACAGAACACTTACATGTCTTGGAGTGTTCGTGTGACAGCATGTAATTGGCGAGGGGTGGCGTGTAAGTTAAGCACTGCAATGCTGCGTTGGCAAAACAGGTATTGCCCAAATTCTGGAGCCCCGCTCCAACTCTATGCGTTTGCTGCCACTTAAGACAAATCTTCTCAGATGGGAAAAGAACTTTTTGTGGAGGAGCAATGCCATCACCTAGGGCTAGAAAAATAAAGAATAAACATTTCAAAACAAAGCTTTGTATGCATTTTTAAGCTAAATAAATAGCAATACACCAAACTTGAATCTGAGCAAGATTCTAAGTCTTACTACCAGCCAACCAGAAATACAGAAGGGAAAGGAAAACTTTTAAAGACACAACTCAAAAACAAAAAAAACAAATAAATAAAAATGGAAAAAAAAGACACCAAAAAAAAACCCCCCAAACAACAAAAAAAGCAAATCAATAATTTTTTTAAGAAAGGAAAAAAAAATACAGACAGGACTCAGAACATGGGCAGCTCCAGCCCTAGCTCAGCTGGTCAGAACACCCTAACAGGCCAAGGCCGTGGGTTCACACCCGTCAGGGCGCGCACAGGAAGGGACCCACGCATAAATGGGTGAAACAGCGAATCAATGTGTTTCTCTCTCTTCTCCCTTTCCAAAAAAATCAGTATGTAAAAATTTAAGACAAAATGTGGGAAACCAAATGATTTGGCTCCTTCAATAAATTGCGAGGACAATGGGGGGAGGGTTTACAAATTAAAAGAAACTTTAAAAACATCCACAAAATGCAAAGTGTAAACCTCATTTGGGTGTTCAACAGCCAGCTGTTAAAAAAATTATATGACAACCAGAGAAATTTTAACATTGCCTGGATTTTAAATATAAAGATGTTTTAATTTTTAGAAAGAATTTAGATCTACGCAGTAACACATTTATAGATAAAATATGAAGTATTAGATTTTCTTTAAAATGATGGGAAGAGGGGGAAGGAGTAAGTGGGTGGAGATACAATTGGCCATGAGTTGATAAATGGCCAAGTTGACTGATGGGTCCATGAGAATTCATTATAATCACTCTCCCTTTTATACCTATAAACTTTTTCACAATGAAAAATGTAAAAAATAAATACCACCACCAATAGAGAGTGCAGGTGAGCTGATTCTGGGCGACATTTGCTCTGGGCGCGGAGGTTCAGTTCCGCTGGCGCCGTCTCGCCCCCCCCCCCCCCCCCCCCGCCGAGCCCCACTGTCTACCGGAGTTGGGAGTGGCGTGGTCCCCGTGTTACCAGTAAGGCCACAGGCTGTGAACTCGGGCTGCTGGGCCCCGGGACGCACACTTGTGTGTATGCTAGACGTAGTCTCAAAAAGATTTCTATCTATTTTTAAGACCTAGAAACAGATTGTTGATGGCAATACTTTCATAAAACTCAGGTGAAGCTCAAAAAACAACTTATTTAGGCTAGCTCATAATCACCTATAGCCAGACTACTTTTTCAAAAGTTTGCCAGTTCCTTGGTGCTGCGGAGGATTGAGATGCCCAAGAGACGGGTCTCCATTTTAACAGAGTGGTTAATGAGTAAGGACGCAAAGACAGGCTTCCGCTCGGTGAGGGGTGGAGAGCAAAGCCAGGAGAAGAGAAATGAGGCTGTGAGAGTAGAACAAAGGCCCCTGAGCGCGGCGAGGTGAGGCAGCCAAGTCCTAAGCGAGGGAGCTGCCCGGCAGCAGCCGTCGGAGAAGCGCCGTCCTGGAGGAGTCTCGTTGGTGAAGGTCTTAAAGCCTCTATGTGTTAAGGTCAATGCAACTGCTTGTTTTTCGATATAAACTCCCCCCTCCCTCACCCAAAACACCTTCCTCAGATCTCGCCCCTCACCCTCATGTCACAATAGCACATTTACTAAGAGGCTTCAAAACAGTAAGGGCCAAGTTATTCTAACTTGAACAACGTTCTAAGTAGGAGCGAACCTATTTTCTTTGCATTTCAAAGCTTCCAAATCCAAATGTCTTAGGAAAGTACCAACTAAAGTGTCAATGTCTTATTCATCTGGGTGAGTTTCAACCAATAAAACATTTACATTATCTGCTCTTTTTCAAAGAGTTTTATTCCTACAGATGAGTTTAACTAGCCAAAAAAACCCCCCAAAACTAAACTATTTTTAAAAACATCTTTACATCCACTTATGAAACTATAGTTAATTGACAGGTTAATAAAATGCCTGCCCATTTCACCTCAATTCTCACCAAGATAAAGTTTATCCTTCAAAAAATTTGAAATAAAAGAAACTACAAATAAAGTAACTAAAACTAATCTACCTTGTTATGATACCTATGCTAATCATGAATAGGCAGCAGAGAAAAACGAAGGCCGTCACAATGCAACCCCGAGCTCTGCTGGCCTCCCAGGCAGCACTACATCTTGCAGAATAAGCCATCCTCTCAAAGTACCAACCCACTGACAGCATTTACACAGGAGTTTCTTGGAGTGTTCCTGTCTTTTAAAAAGTACCTTGATCCTTTTGTGGTGATGGTTTTGATTTATCAGGTACAGATGAACTTGAATACACTACAGCACCAGGTACTGGTCCTAAAGAAAGTGTGTGATTCGAAACATCATTTAGTGAAGACACAGCAGCCCAGCTGGCAGACCCCGCATCCATGTCTCCAGGTGAGACTGCCTCCGAACTGCCAGGCTGGTTCTGATAGGCTGACGGGTCTGAGGATTCAGAAGCTTTGTCAACTATGGTCATTGTTCAACTCTGCAAAAGACAAACAACATACATTTGTTTCATAAGATTAGAAAAGCAATTTACTTATTCTACCATCAGATCTCGGAAAGTTATTCGAGCCATTTTTAATTATTTTCAAATCATACAAATAGAAAAGCAACAGTATTTATTCACTTTGTAGTCATTTCCTTGGGACATTTAATATTGTGCTATTCTGAATATATCAACAATTTTTAATTATAAAACCTCCAATGAAATATTTGATGATATCTTGTCATTCTATTCTGTGCATCTTAAATTTCTGATATTTCAATTTATAATCAGGTACCTCAATTTCCAATGTTATACATTTGCCAAATACTCATTATTTTTCTCTCTATTGCTTAAAACTAGATTGTGAAAAGCACTAACACATGCGACTCAATTTTCAGTCCATATATAATTCCTCAGGGGGAGGTCTCAACTACATAAACAGAAAATCTAGCTTTAATTTTGAGCATAAAGTCCAAAATACATTGTTTGAAAATACTTTGCAGTTTTTTAAGTATAGGAAGTCTCACCTTTGAAGCATATTTTTTCTGAAGAGACTCATTTATTTGGTATATATGACTTTTTATTAAATGAATCCTGTAAGACTCTACTGACAGCAAACTTGAACACAAATGCATTTTATAAAAGTACTTAATTATAATTTTCAGAGACCTATCTTAAAATCTTAGGGCTACCACTAATTGAACATCTTCTATGTGCTGGGCACTGTGTTAAACACTGAACACACATTAACTTATTTAAATTTTGTAACGGACCTATGAGAGATTGGACAGAATCCACACAGTCTATAAAATGCACCAATTGTGACCCAAACTAGTTAACACCTGGGACTAGGAACCCGGTCTAACCTTTCCAGCTGGAGTTCCTTCTGAATATACCAACCTGATCAACAGACTACTTTTAAGAATGTTTCCAAAATTGTCTGGTAGCAACCAAACCTGGAATGCCGCTGCTCTGCAGAGAACCTCTCGGGTGCGCTCCGGCCGCCCCCAGCACAGCATCCTCCTCGCCTGGGCACTGACCTAGGAACCTCTGCAAACGCCCCTCATGGTCCACGCCCACCTGCTCCCTCTGGGCTCTGCACGTGCGGTTCCCCTTTACCTAACTCTCCTCCATCCTTCCACCTCCAGCCTGTGAACACTTCCAGTGCTCAGTTTACAATCCATTTCCCCTGGGACACTTTCCTTGACAACCTCCTCCCCCAAGACTGGGTTACAACCGGCCCCCACCCCCCCACCGAGGCTCCTCAGCACCCTGTGCTGATTTATAGGGCAGCGCTGCACAACCACTGTGCAGCGGGGTCACGGGCTGCCTTCCGTCACATCCCTCTGTGCCCCTGACTGGGCACACGGAAAGCTCCCCATACACGTGCTGAACAAGTGAATGAATTCGGGAGGCAGGAAGGGACCAGCGTTTGCTTTAGCATCAGTTTGTACTGAGCGGCTTATACACAGTATCTCACTTAAGGCTTAAAAAATTCTGAAGTAGAAATAGCCTTTAAAACTTATTTTAAAAATATTCAATACAGTAAAAGGACAGTAAATACTCACGGACATGCCACCTCAACAAATGTTACAATGCGCTTTCTACTCACAGTAAGGTTTTTTTTTAAAGCCTCAAAATTTTATTACAATTTTCAATTAAGGCACGATTACCTCCCCCCAAATAGTATAATTTTAAGAAATCTTTTGGAATCTTATATACAAACAGAAGCGTAGAGGTTACTTAGATCTTAATAAAGTAAAAACTGAACTGAAATTTTAAGTCAATCTAAAATATTGGACCTTTATTCAGGAAGAAAATTTGAGCCATATTATCCAAATAAAACTTACCCTCTCCTCATCAAAGAGTCCAAAGAAATTACAAAGCAGTGTGGAGACGAGAGTAAGAAAATACAAGAGGAGGAGGAAGGGAAGGAGGAGGAAGGGAAGGAGGAGGAAAACGATGAAGGCCAAAACAGTAATAAGGAAAGGTTAATTTAGCCTTATTTATGATTATGTTAAGTAGTCCCCTCCCCCCCCCAAAAACCCACAAATCTTGATTTTCCCTGTATACACACCCCTTCAGGACAATCATTAACAAATGACCAAATAAAACCATTTTACTGGCTCAACTGCCTGTTTTGAGGAGAGGGAGGGGCACTGATATAAAAAAAAAAATTAAGGAATGCATACAACTTAGTCATCGATGACTATACAACATTTTGATTTTGGTAAGACAAACCAAAACCATCCATTTGTCTTCATGTGTACCTTCCGCCAATGAATTCTTACCCTGAAACCATGAGGCATCAAACGGAATTCCATCTGCTACAGAGATAAAACCCTTCTAGGAGCCAAGCAATGCGGTGCAGAGGCTGGGCTGCATCCCCTGGACTCCCAGTTCGCAACATCAGTGTCACAAATCTCATCACTGTCATCTACTGCAGCGAAGAGTTAACGTTTCTCTCAACATGTTCTGGTGATGTACAAAAAGTTACAAAAGCATGTTTGGAAAAAAACCAAGTACTACATGAATCAGGCTGCACGTGTGTGGAGGAAGGAGGCAAACTGACTTCACCAGCATTTCCTTTGCTGTTACTCAAAAGTCTTAAAACTCTCAGTCTCTTACATGCTCCTTCCCCCTTAGTACTCCTTCCAAATGCCAGAATGCATTTTTCTTTTTTTATTTTTCGTAAGTATGTGCTATTTAAACACTGGGGCACTCCACACACATTGAGGTAGTACCAGCGCGTGTAAAAAGAAACTGTTACTCTCTGCTTCTTCCTAAACAATGTAATCCACCTTCTTGGACAAGCTTTAGGGAAGACACAACCTTGACTTTAGTTATTTTTAAGACAACAAAACAACTAAGCCCTAAACCTTTACAGAACAGTGTAGACTCGATTCAATGACATAGAAAAGAAAGTGAAACTGACCTTAAATAAAAACAAATAAGTGAAACTGATCAGTCCTATCCCCTAATGCACTTTGAATGAAGAATACAGTCGAGTAGAATTGTTTCAAATTTACAACTCTTAAAAAAATCTGAGCCGCCACAAAAATGTATGAGAGCCTACAGCACTGCTGTTATCTTGAAAAAGAGGCGTTAACTAGTTTTTGAACGAGTTTTACTGTTATTTTACTGTATTCACTTTAAAATAACCAACGTGTTTTCCCACAAACAAGCAAGCCCTAAGGCCTTCCTGAATATAAAAGCGCTATTCAACAAAAGTAATCTCGACTGCATTCATTATAACGAGGTTAAAGTCCTACAGTGTAAAACTTCGGTCCCGTCGAGTCGTCATCGCAAACATCTGAAACTGATCTCCTCCTCCCCGACCCCCTCCAGGTAAGCGGGCTCTTCCCGTCCCGAAGATAAAGAACACGACCCAGGGACACACACGCTTTGGGGGACGCGCCGCGGGCCGCCGGCCCCTCCTCTCCCGAGGTGCCCGCTCCGCGCGGCGGCCGGCGTGAGGGACTCGGACGCCCGGCGGAGGAGCCAGGTGGACGGCCCCGCGAGGGCGGACCGGTGCGGCCGGCGGCCAGCCGAGGGGTTACCGGGTGGGAAAGTTTCTCTCTTTTTGGGTGGAATGGGGGCGGGGAGGCGAGTCCCGGGCTCCGAGGGGCGCTCGGGGGCGGGAGGCGGCAGCCACGCGGGGGGCGGCGGGCGGCCAGGGGACGCCGGGCGCCGCGGCCGGCACACGCCCACCCCGGGCAGCCCCGTGCCGGCCAGGCTGCCCCGGAGCCGCCCGCCGGGCCCGGCCCCCGGGCCGAGGGGGCGGACTGGGGCCGGGTGGGGGTGGGAGGGCAGTGTCCATGGCAACCAGGGGGTCCGGCCTCCCGGCGCAGCCCGGATCTCGGGGCACCCCGCAGTCGCGGCCGCCGCCCCCTCCCCAGCGGCCTGGCTCGGCCGGCGGGGGGCGGCGCTGCCACCGGTACGGCGGGGTCCCGGGCGGCCCGCGGCGGCGGAGGACACGGCGGGCGAGGGGCCGCGCCAGCCCCCGGCGGGCCGCGCCGGCAGAGGGCCGGCCGGGCCAGCTGTGGCCGAGGCGAGCGGAGCGCTCTGCGGGCCCCACGCCGGCCAGCAGCGGGCGGGAAGGAGGCGGGAGCTTACCTGACCCGGCTCGGCGCTCGCTCCATCCCCCTCGGCCGCCGCCGCCGCCGCCGCCGCACACAGCCCAGCCGCCCGGCGGGGGACAATGACGTGCCTCCATCCGGGCACCGCCGCCGCCGCCTCCGGGTCAGCGCCGCGTCCGCAGCGCCCCGCCGGGCCGCCAGGGGGCGCGCCAAGGCTGCGTCCGCACGCGCCACCGCCCAGGGGCCGTCGCACAAGAGGCGCGGCGCGCACTTAACGGGCCAGGAGAGCGCGGGAGGGGACGTCGCCAAAGCGCCGCGGGCTCAGGCTGGCGCGCGCGTCACTGGAGCGCCGGGGCGCGGCGGGAGGAGCGCGCTGATTGGCGGGCAGAGGCCGGGTGAAGCCCTTTCCCCGAGCGGCCGGCGGCGGCCGCGGGGCCCTAGGGCAGACGGGCGATAACCCCTGAGACTGCGCTGGGGTCTGGCCCGCGCGGGTGCACGCCGATCGCGGGCCTCCTGGGTCTCCCCAAACCGACACGAATTCGGGAAAATCTCCCTCGTGCGCTTCTCCGCCACGACTGCGGCGCTCGTTCCTCGGCCACGCTGGCGCCAGCGGTGCTCTCACAAACTGTGTTACAAGAAGCGGAGGATATTACACCTGAGTCCAGGAAAGGGCCGAGCCATTGCTGTCACGATTCATCTCGGATCCGAGCATAAATTAGCACAGCCTTTGGGAGCACCTAGGTCAGCGCTGGTTCCCGAGTGCCAGGTCCATACTTCCAGCTACTTATTGGAAGTCTCCACCGCGAGGTCCAACAGAAAACGAACTGATTCATCCTTTTTCCGTCTTCTCTCCGTTAAGACCCTGCTCCTCACTTTTGAGTTCCCTGCTTTGATTAAGGACGTGGCCCTCTCCTGCGCGCAGCTGAGTCCCTCTCTCTTCCGCCTCAGGTGCCTAACCCCTGACATCAAGTCACACCCGCCCGGCCTGCCCGAGGGCTGTGATCCTGAGCCTGCTCCCCGAGGCGACCTTTCTCCTCTCGCCACGCCCATTCCTACAGTCTCCTTCCCGGCGCTTCCTTCCTAGTCGCTCCCATTCTAGACTCTCCACTCCCTTTCGACCTCCATACCACACTCCTCCTCCCCCTTCCTCACTGCCTTGAAAACAAATGTAGTGGCCCTTTTCCTCTAGAGAGATTCAGTGCCACTTAACTATAGCAAACTGACAGCATAAATGGAGACATTGCAAAGGCTATTAGGAAGCCCCTGACTTCAAACAGTCGCGCCTTTGGCTGAGATAGTAAGCAAACTTGCCCCATGAACTCCTTTTCCTCCAGACAAGAGCTTAACCCAAAGTGAATGTTGTTTGGAGAAGATTCTACTTTGCCTCTAAACAAGCCGTGTAATGTACAGAAATTACTGAGCCAGTTGTCTTTACCAAAATTGTCTATATGCTAAGGGTGAATTCCTATCCAGTTAACTATGGGAGCAAAGAGCAAAAGGTGTCACAGAGGGAGGGATAAGTTAGATTTTCCGAGGCCCTCCAGGCACCTAGGAAGCCTATCGTGGGCGCTGGTAATGCCCTGCCCAGATCTCCTTATTGGCTGACACAATCTTTCCCCTCCCAACTGCTCTGAGTGTTTCCCCTTCTCCTGACCTCTGTTCTTGGCTCCAGGGGAGCTGCTTGGTGGGGAGGTTAACCATGCCCACCTCCCCCTTACTGCCTGTGCAAATGGCTCACTGACACCAGTTCAGGAAGGCCTTGCCTCAAGTTGGGACTAGTCCTGTGCAGTTCACGCTCCCCAGCTCCACTGGGATCAGAATGAAGCTCCTCTCCCACGGAGGCTACAACCTTGCCTACCTCCTCTCCCTGCCCTCTCCCGTCATTCCGTTTCTCCCCGGGGAGCTCCCTCGGCGCACCAGGTGCACCTGAATCCTCTCTCACTCCTTCTAGGGAGCCTGACTTAAGAGAGTTACCAGGAGTGGTCCTAAGAAGCAGAGTCCAAGTGCAGGGGTCGGGCGATGGGGGAAGGGCACTGGTAGCTGTGTGATAGCGTAAGACTCCCACCCGGGGGAACCGGGATGGGAGGTGGTAGAAGGGGTGCATTGGCTTATTCCATCTTGTGTGTTTGAGGACGCGGGGGAATCAGTCATCAATAGGAAGCAAAGCATACGAGCCTCCCAGGCAGCCTGTTGTAACTATCACCCGCAGTCTGAGGACAGACCGTCCTGAGGACACGCTCAGGTTCCTTTAAAAGGAGCCAACCTTTAGACACGGTTGACTCCTCAGCTCTGTATGGTCCACCTCGGACGCTGAAATCAGGCCTGTGACACAGAAGAGGTGGGACCCCGAGACTGGGGGTGAGAATCTAACTACAGTGAACTTCAGACTCCTCCAAACTACCTGGGCCTGCTGACGTGGACCACTCCCACCTCAACCAGAAGACGATACAGAAGCCACAAATGAGGTGGGCACCTACAAGACAATGCTTTCTTTGGGATCCGCCCCGTAATCCTCTTGGCCACGCAACCATTCTTTAAGGTTAGGTCTCAGCGTGGCCTGACTGGAGAAGTGTTGGGCGTGCGCAGGGAGTTGCACCTGGAGGGAGCTGCAGAATCTGGCTGATCCACACGAGCAGGACTCTAAGCAAGCCCAGAAACAGATCCCACAGGGACTGAATCAAGGGGAAGCAATAGAGGAGAACTTGTGGATACAGCGACACTCTCCCGTAATAGCAACCTACCACTTTGTCAAGGACCCTGAGTGGGCTGCTTCTGATACACCAATGGATGGTACTTGGTGAAAGGAATGAGCCGTATTAAATGAGGTTGAGATGCCATGACTTCACGTGGAGGAGGGGACCAACGGGCCCCGGGAAGGGAACATGCTCGAGTGGATACTGCCAGCTGCCATATTCCGTGAGGAGGCCTGGCAGGCGCTCTGTCTACCAAGGCCGTGCGGGGTGGGGGCACTGCCAGATCTGCTGAGAAAGTCAGTGGTGGCTGTCATCGGTAGGCCGGGGCCGACAACAGGGGTGCTGTCAGAGAACTGCGCTCTCTAGTGGTGAGGGGTGGGAGACGGGATTCCGGGGGGACAGGAGCTGGTGCCCACGCTCACCCATCAGAAGCAAGGTGGGCGTCACTGTTGCTGTGGGCAGCGGGGCCAGCGTGGCAGAGTGGGGCCCTGGCTTGCAGACATGCGTGGAGATGGCTAACAGAACAGGGGCAGTCAACAAAGGCGTAGTATATGTAATCAAGCGATGGTCCTGTGTGCATATAACACGGAGGTGTGCAGAAGGCTGAGGTTGGTCGTCCCAGTGGAAAGTCACGACCTCCTGCCAGTGTCCCTGCCGGAGACCGTCCGCAAATTCACTCAGTGAAAGAGATCATGGTGAGTGTGGACAGTAGTGAGTCTCCAAACCCTTCCCCAAAGACACCTCTGGCCATTTGACTTCCTGTGGTAACCACACACTGAAAAAGAGGAATGCTCAGACATTCCCAGGTCACCGGACACAGAGTCCAGGGTGACACAGGCGGATGGGGGCCTAACGCGACCCCTCCTGCTAAGGGAGTATGAACATGTCACAGGGTCAAGTAGTACTTTGGGTCTCTCAGTGTGTCCGTTGGGCCCATACTGGTCATTTCCCCGGTTCCCAAATGTGATATCCAAATGGTCTTACTCTGCCATTGGCAGAATCCTTACATTGGCTCCTTGACTTGCAGGCCATGAGCTGTTGTGGTGGAGAAAGCCAGGCGGAAGCCCCAGAACCACCCTCCCTGGCTGCGAGAGTAAGCCCGGGGGGGTGCCCCAGGGTAGTGCCACCCGCAGAGCTGCGGAAGATGCAGGGCTGTGGTCTCTGTCGCGTGCCCATTCAGCTCCCCAGCCTGACCACTGCAAAGAGCGGACGGGTCCTGGTGATGGCCTACTGCAAGCTTAAGGGACAAGGACTGATCTGGCACCTGCTTCATCCCACCACGGCTGTCTCCAGCCCTTGGAGTTCTACACCTGCACAGACGGAATGGCGCTTAGGGCATTGTAGTCGATCTTTGTTCTGAGCTCCTCTGGGCAAACATAAATCAAGCCCCTTACCATGTTTTGCCACACACACACACACACACACACTCACACAGAGGAGGAAAGGGGGATAAAAGAAAAATTGTGAGTACCTACCTTTCACAGGGAGGGCCCAGGTGACACCATCAACAGAGCTGTCCCTGCAGCTTCGGCCGACACGCAGGCATTAGAGCATGCTGTTTGGAGACAGACAGACTAGGTATAAATCCGAGCCCCAGCTTCTATTTGTTCTTTGGATTCTCATGAAATGAAAGGCTTGTTGACTTTATCGAAGCCAACTCTATCCTAAGGGATAACAGACACCCCTTCCCGCCAACCCAACATAAAGCATTAAATAAAGCCCAAAAGGCTTCCCGGAAGGATTTATTTGATTTTCTGAAGGCCACTGTCTCCTATGAAGGAACTCTGAGACCACGGCCCACCAAATCTTAGACCTAGTTTATTTTTAGGTGACAGATCCTACGTCACTTCTTTATGTATTGGCAAAATACTAATTTGGAACCCCCTAAAAGCCATGTATTGGAGATACTGCACCTAGTTTCCAGATACCGTTTTGTTTGGAATACAGAGTTATCCCGCATTGTGACAACGTTCCAGATGAGGAAGGTAAAACTCAGGAGGCAGGGTTTGGGTTTAACTCTGAAGTACACGCCATTCAGGAAGAGATTTTACGAAGGTGGTGGTGACACTTGAAATGGGTCCTTGAGGACTGAATGGAATTATTTTTTTCCAGGTAAATAAGGCATAGGAAAGGGATGCCAGGACTTTAGGAGCAAATCAAATTTAGAAGCAAATAAAGTCGGTCCCAGTCTTAGAAATCTGTTGCCCTTAGAAGTGCACAAAAATGAAGGCTGATAATGCAGGTGATAACATGGAGGAGGTTCGGGATGGAGTCTGATGCAGTGGACTTGGTTTTCAAAGGAGAAACTCCAGAGATATAGATCTAACTGGCCAGGTGAGCCTGTACAGAAAAATGTCACTTCCAAATTTGAATAACAGAAATCCGTACTTGTCCAATTCATGAACAATAATGTATGCTATCCTAAATAATAATTAAATATGATCCTGGAAATTTGTCCCACCGCCACTATCAAAACAAGATATTTCTATCAGAATGGAGACAAACTTGTTTTCATTTGCTTATCATACATCTATTTGAAAAAAGAAAATACATGAGGCCCATTTGAGAGTTTTCAGGAAAATGACTGATTAAAGGGCAAATATTTTAAAAAGTCAATTGAATGTGAATTTACCTAATGCCAGTGAACCTTGCACCTGAAAAAGGTTAAAATGATAAATCTCATATATATTTTACCACAACAAAAATGTCAATTGAGCCCTGGCTGGTGGGGCTCAGTGGACTAAGCGCCAGCCTGGGAACTGAAAGGTCGCCAGTTCATGATGCCCGGTCAGGGCACCTGCCTGGGTTGCAGGCCAGGTCCCCAGCAGGGAGCCTGCAAGAGGCAACTGATTGATGTTTTTTTCACACATTGATGTTTCTCTCCCTCCTTTCCCCTCTCTCTAAAAATAAAGAAATAAAGTATTTTTTAAAAATGTCAATTGAAATCTACATACCAGCAATATCCAATTAGAAAAAAAATAATCTTCACGGCAAGGAATAAATAATAAACGTGAAGAACGTGCAGCAGGAAGGGCTCTCTCTTGGCGAGGAATTACACAGCAGCTAAGGAGGAGGGGATGCTCAGAGGCGGCTTCCCCGGGCGAGGCACCTTGAGATTGACCCCTGCGGAAGGGGTGGCCAGGAGCACGGTGAGGTGAGGACTGGGATGACTCAGGGAGACTCGGGGACAGAGGGGCAGCGGAAACCGAGAGGGGAAAAGGGGACTCAATGGCTAACCCACCTTGATGAGTATTTGAAGGAAACAAGTCACACCTTTATCAGAAAAATGTCACAACAAAGGTGCCGAACAAACTAAAGGATGTCAAGGAACAGGCGACCCCTAGGCTTAGAGTTTCTCTGACCTGAAAGGTGACGATCCACGTCTGATAGTTGGCTCAAGTCACAGGAGAGCTTACAGGTGATAAATATGAGGTATTGTTAGCAGTTAAATAGAAGGTATTCTATGCCAGATATTACTTCTAAAAATTTATACATGTTAACTTGTTTAATTCTTGCAACTACCACGCGAGGTAGGTTCTATAAGCATTTCCATTTTAACTGAGTGATTAACTGAGACAAAGAGAGGCTAATTTGTTTAAGATCACACAAGCTAGTAAGTAACAGAAATCATGTTCTTTTTGTTTTAAAGGGTCAAAATTTTTTTCTTTCCTTTTTTTTTTTAAGAGGGGCAAAAGGAGGGACAAAGAAAGGGAGAGAAACGTTCATGTGAGAGACAAACATTGATTGGTTGCCTCTTGTACATGCCCCAACAGAGGACTGAACCTGCAACCCAGGCTGGTGCCCTCATCAGAAATTAAACCAGCAACTTTTTGCCTGGTGGGACAACACCCCACCAAGTGAGCCACGCTAGTCAGGGCCAGAATCCATACCTTTAAAGCTCTAAGCCAGAGCTATCAAGGAGAACTTTCTGCAATGATGATAAAGTCCTGTGCTGCCTGACATAGTAACCACTAGTCACATACAGTAACTGAGCACTTGAAATACGGCTTGATATATGTGAGCAAGCAGTTCTTTGTAGGTCGGCTCTGTGTTGGGCATTCCTTCTGCACTTAGCCAGGCTGTTTACATCTCTGTCTTAGCCTTCACTCCTGCTTTTGCAGAATATAAAGGCCACTGGCAGTGAAAGCTGGGGAAAGCTTACGGTCTTACCAAGTCTTCCTGAGCATACACTCTTCCCTGGCTATGCACCTGACTTTCTGGATCCCTCAGCGTATGTGGGAATTTTTCAAAGTCCCTTTTCTCAAAGTTTCTCACTCCCCAGCCTTACGCATGTCAATTGTCTGTGTCAACTTTTTTTTTTTTTTTTGCCCCATGCTGTATTGGCTTGTTCATGTGGCTTTCAGTGTTTTCCAGGAACGACTCCATGTAGCCATAGCCAGTTTTCCGCCCCAAGAGAGCTCTGGGTTAGGACAAAGGCAGGCCTCTTGTGTCAGTCCTTCAGGGAACCTCTAGGCAAGTCACAACAGACCAGGTCAAGGTCTGCTCTCCTCCTGCCGCTGTGCTGGGTCGGATGGGAGAAGATTAAATGCCAGGACCCTCTCCCAGCCTGCTTCAGTGACCTTTCTCGTGGTTAAGTATTTGCTTCGTTTCTGTAAACCTTGGACTACCTTCCAGAGTTTTGAGAAAGTTGATTCTGACAGTTTTCACCAGGGTTTTCAGTGTTTCTGCGAAGACATCATCCCTGGAGGTCCCAACTCTATCATTTTGGCTTGGGGTAATATATAGGTGGTGCTTATATATTACGTGGAAAATATGAGAATTAGCGTCATTGGGGGGTTTTAGAGTTCAGAGAGCACTCATCGCTAGTCTCTTGGTTATTCTAATACGTCATTTTCACCACTTTCTTGGAAAAACGGTGAAAATGATGTATCAAGGTAACTTTGCTTTGTTATCCACACAGATGCTGAAGTTGAGTGATAATTTCGATCGCGCTGCGGACTACAGCCTCCCCGCGAACATGAAAGAATGACACAAGTCAGAAGCCAAAAGTCAAGAAAACGGCAGCAATGTATAATGGCATAAGGTTTCAAATGAGGAATGAGAAATAGTGGTGCAAACATGTTAACTAAAAAGTAAAGACTTAGCTGGCTGACTAATCACACAAAGAAAGATAAAATATCTTAAATTTAAAATAATTTCTATTCAAAAACAAAACCATAAAGTGTGTTATTACTGTAATAATTAAACATGATTCTTGTTTTTTGGGCCAGTGTAAATAAACAAGAATAAAAATAAGGTGAGAGAGAATCAATATAATCAATAGAAACCCAATGAGGGTGTAAAAGGTTGATTTAAAAAGATATGTATGTAAAGTCAGCTGATCTCCATGTATTAACGATAACAACTTAGAAAATGTCATAATTAGTGACTGAAACAAAATAGTAAATAATAACTAATAAACTGAAATAACTTGTGGAACTTAAATGAAGAACACGATCAAACGTAACCGAGGGAGGCTTGCCGAATGAGGAGCTATAGCTCAATATTGAATAGGTGTCATGTGTCCCCAAATGAGATCGCAACTGTGATGAAACTGATTCCAGAGGGACTCTTTCTAGAACATAATAAATTGCTTATAGGGCAAATATATAACGCCTTTTAATTAAGTTACAAGAGTAATGTAATGAATCCCAAGAGAATTCCTTCTGGAAATTAGCAAACACGTTGTAAATGCTCTCCAGGCAATAAACACATTAAGACACGAGAGCAGCGACGCACACTGGCCGTCTTCTCCCCCAGACAGTTCTCATTCATTCATCAATTTTCCATTGAATGTCCTCTGAGCATAAGAGTGTGCATGATACAGAAGAAAAAAAATGACGAGCAAGAGACATATCAACAGTGCTTGTACTAATGGGGTTTCCACTATGTTTCTATGGGGAGAGGATATGGAGGGAGGAAAAGGAATTGGTTTCAAAAAAAGTAACATCTACAATAAAGCGTGCTAAGTGCTATGGGGATGGAAAGAAGTGCTAGGAATTGCACAGTGGGAGGCACTAACTTAGAGGGGTGCAGGGAAAACTGGGAGGGGAGTGTTCTCGTTGAATTGTGTTCCCCCAAAGGTATGTTGGCATCCTAATCCCACTGCCCGAGAATGTGACCTTATTCGGAGACAGGGTCTTTATGGAGGTAATCAAGTTAAAATGAGGTCCTTAAAATGAGCCTTAATGCAATTACAGGTGTTCTTCTAAAAAGGGGAAATCTGGACACAGACACATACACACAGAGAATGCCACGTGAAAGTGAAAGCAGAGATTGGGGTGACGCTTCTACATGCCACAGTACACCAGAGATTGACAGCAAAACACCAGGAGCCAGGTAGGAGGCCTAGGACAGGTTCTCCCTCGCAGCCCAGAAAGAAACAACCCTGTTGGCACCCTGACTGGTCTTGGACTTCCAGCCTCCAAAATTGTGTGAAAATCCCTTTCTGTTGTTTAAGCCACCGACTCTGTAGTACTTTGTTGCAGCAGCCTTAGCCAACTAATAGAGGGAGATAGTATGTTATATATAAATGCAACAAGTCACATTTCATTACAGACCAGAGAGAGAAGTAACAGGAAGTCAGGTGAAGTGGGGACTTGGGCAGGAGAGTGTTCTGAGCAGAAGGAACGAGATCTGCATATATTAATGGTTTTTAATTTTCTACATTTTATGATATAAATGTATAAATGTATGTAAATATGTTTTATGATGTTTTGACAGGTTAAAAAGTTTGCTGGCCAGGAGAGACTGTCCATCCTAGGGCTAGGCAATTCTTAGAGGTAGCAAAGATCTTCATAGAGCAATGTAAACCAGCCAATCCCAAGTCCACAGACTCAGCCACTTCCTTATCTAACTCCCTGCCCTCAATTGTATCAGAGCCAGGTACCAGGCAACTAGAGACCTCCCTATAGCCCCAAACCCGCTGGGATTATCCCAACTAGCCAACCCTAAATTGCTTACTCCGTCGTGCCTTGCCTGTTCCATGGAAACCCCAGCATGGGCTCTGGCTCAAGCTTTCTCATCACTCCTGTCTTTGGCCACCTGGCCCAAGCCCTGTGCTTCCCCTGGGGCTCTGCATGGCATGCAGTGACGCCCCTCTCTGGGACCTCTGAGTATAATAAACTTCTTCCTTCTAAACCTCTGTCTTGTTTCCTCCTGTGGTCGCCCCAGCTTGACCATACCATATCCACCCTTTATATTCTTAGGGCACTGCAGGTGTCAAGGAGAAGAGCAGAGGGCAGAGCTGAAGAGAAGGGAGGCGTATTGTAAAACTCACCTGGATGAGTGAGGAAGATACAAAATTACTTTCAGAAGAATGCTCTCTGACAAAATACTAGCAAGGACTAAAACTTACTGAAAGATTCAATGGACCAAGTACCTCTTCTATGGGATTCATCTACTTTAATTCTCTGACAGCCTACAACCAGTGTGGGAGAGCCTTACCATTAACAATGTCATTTTACAGTTAGGATCATGAGCAGGAGGTGAAACGTACTATGTTACCCATAAAAACAAATCCACCCTTACCAGAAATCTCAAAGTATTTCCTGTTGGTTCCTAACCTTTCTTCCAACAGCTCTGAGTAAGCGGATTGAGAGACACGGTGAAGCGAACTGGAAAAAAAAAAAAAAAAGAGGAATGCTCCCACTTTAAGGTGGCTAGCTCTCAAAGAGCCAGCAGAAAAAGCTAGTTGCTGAACAATATGTAAAACAGCATAAGGTAAGACAACAAAAACAGAAACCCCGAATAATACATATATCTTGAGTGGGGGTACTCACATGTAAGTAAATAAATGTATACATATAAATATATTTATTGGGTTTGTGTGTATATAATTCTATGTATATATATTTAAGTATATGCATATATTTATGTGTATATGAATATATTTATATGTATACATAAGAATATATTATCTATATATTTACTTATGTACACACGCGTCCCCACAGAAAATACATGTGATTTGGAGCTTTTGTTTTTATTGTCTTACCGTTTGCTATTTTACATATCGATCCGCAACTTGCTTACACGTATATCTGTGTGTTAATATGAAATCAGGAGGACGCTCAACAGATAAACTGCTTACTTCTGGGGAGGGGAGAAAGACCGAGATTGGATGTAATGGTCAGCTGGGACCTTCGGCCTTCTGGAGGACAGCCGAAGAGCGCGGTCCGAGGTTGACCAGAGTGCAGCGTGCCCCCGACCCAGCCTCCCCGCCGCCTGCCGCCCGAGGACCGGCCCAGTACGGCGCCTGCGCCGGGGGTGTGTCCGTGTCAGGCCGGTTCATTCTTCCCTCCCGGAAGGGGCGGGGCCTGCTGCAGGGCCGCCCCCCCACAGCGGCGCGCAGAAGACCGGGGCGCGGTTTCCGCTTTCCAAGGACCTACTTCCGGGTTCGGAGGCGGTCACTGAGGGAACTCAGTGAGGGGGCGCTGGGCTGGCGGACCGGCTGGATCTGACCTGAGCGCGGCCGGAGGTGCTGGGGGGCAGCTTCAGGGCCCGGGAGCGCGAGGCAGAGGGCGACCAGGCGGGGGCTCTGCCTGCCCCGCCTGCCGTCGCGTTCCCAGCCGAGGGCTCGGACCTCAGGCATGGTGGCGAGGAGCCAGGTTGGGTATCTGGGCCGAGGGAACTGATTTTGGGCCAAGAACAGGGCGTTGGAGAATGTGTGTCCAGCTCACCTCTGTTAGCCGTTGAGAGAGAAAAAAAAAAAAGCCGCGACCGTCAGAAAAATCTTCTCGCCTTAAAGGAGAAAAAAGGATGTTAGAGGAAGACACTCCCCAGCAGGCTCGTGAGTTAACTCGGATTTGGAAGGTGACGCCTAGCGCACGGCATCTGGAATCAAGTCTCCCGGGAGCCAAAACCAAATGATCAGAGCTACTAAAGAAAGTAACGGTGTTGGGTAACAGTTGCAAAGAGCTGGCCGTGAATATGCCAATTCATTTAATCCTCACTATAACCTTGTAAGGGTAGGTGGTGGTAGAATCTTCTTTACAAATGAAGAACTGAGGCACTGATTAAATATTATTTGTTTAAAATTACAGCTAGTAGTGGTAGGACTCACTGTAAACATTAAACTTGGTGGTGTCTTTTGTCGAGTTGTTTGTGATAGTGACAAATATATCGCAGGCACCTAATTCCCCTTAAGCTGGGGGAATGACTAAATAAACTATGGAATATCCGTTTATGGAGGATTATTGTTATACCGACCTGGAAGGTTCCCCGGGATGTAATTTAGGGTGGAGAACAAAATGAAAGTTGCAGAACGGAGTTTACTTGTTCTTTCAAAACCAACTCCCTCAAAACAGTGCTGTTTTTATCGTGGTACACACTTGTCTAAATGAATAGAAAAAGAACTGGAATAATATACACTAAACTGACAACGGTGACTAGGGCACGGATGGGGGGACATAGGGATTGTGGGAGTTACGGTAAAACAGAACTTCACCGGGGAGGTTTTTGTTTGTTTGTTTTTGGTGTGGTCAGAAAAATGTACATGTATTCTTAAATAAAATGTATATTTTTACATATTCTTGATAAAATGTAAAAATTAATTTTAAAAGTTAAAAAAATTGCATTTTTATCCTTTGAGCACCCACTCTGATATAAATGGCATTTGAATCATTTGAGAAATAAAGTCCAGCATTAAGGGGTAAAGAAGATTTGAGAGTTAGAGGATATGAACATAAAAGTAAAGCATTCTCAGACAATCCCAAGAAAGAACTTAAAAAGTGATTTTAAACAGTGAGGTATTTCATTGTTTAGTCTTAGGGAGCTTAAAAAAAAAAAGTTGCCCTAAAACTGCTTTAGGTCTATATTACAAGCCCAGATTGGATGGAAATTCAAAGGCATTAAGTAATATTAATTACTCTTTCAAATACGCGTCATGATAGTTCAGTTGGAATGTCTTAGAGCCTAACTTTAGGAAAGAGTAATTATTACTGACAAAGTTATTCATTTTATCAACATCAATTCCTTGCTAAGATTGTTGTACAGTATTGTAGCCCTGCATAAACATGGTTCAACCAAAAAGCTTCTACCATCTCTTGCACATTATTCTAGGGTTGAGACCCCAGAATTGAAAACTATTTTAAGTCCCGGGATTGAAATGGGAGGGGTCCACCCTAACGGGCTGTAACCCCATGAAATTGCCATTTGGAATGTGTCCGCAGACCTAAGGAATATCAAGAAACAATGTGGAAAAAGACCAATTTGGGATTGAGATCCCTTAGTTATTCCCATTATTCGGGAAAGTAAAGAGGGCAGCAGAAATAGATACACTCACCTGAGAAGTTCCTTTAGATCTGGGACTTCCCTTCATACGGGTGGCAAGATGCCCTCGGTGAGGGTTCCGATCCTGATGACAGCACAGCGGTTGCTTGGTGGCCAGTCAGGTCAACAGAATTTTCACAGGGATTGGCTTGGGCCATTCCCCACCCGGCAGGACGCTGCAACCTAGTTTCGCATATGCGTTTGATTGTATAACAAATTACCTCCAAACAAGCATTTATTTTCTAACGCAGTTTCTGAGAGTCAGGAATCTGAGGGTGGTGTCACTTGGTGTTTTCTGGCTCTATCTTGAGGTTACAGTCAGACAGTTGTCCTGGGCGGCTCTCGTTTTAGGGTTCTACTGGGGACGAAGAATCGGCTCCAGACGACACTTCCCTGTTGGTAGGACTCAGTTTCTCATCACGTGGGCCTTGCCATAAGGCTACTTACTCATAAGAGCAAGATGGAAGCCACAGTGTCTTTTAAATTAATCTTTGAAGTCTCATACTGTCGGTTCTCCATATACTAATGATCATACAAACCAACCTTAGCACAGTGTGAGAGGAAACTTAAGTGTGGGAAGGCCAGGAAACAGAGATCATTGGGGGCCATCTTGGAGGCTAGCAACTGTGGTGTGGTACCATCTCCCAGACTTTCCCTTACTGGTCATTTGTGCCTGGAGCTCTAGTCGAAGGGATAAGAGACAAACTGGAGAAGATTGACCCCCAGCACCACAACGGGACAGTTTACTATCAGAGGAATGCATACTCCGGGAAGAAGATTAAATGGATACCACCACAGTTTTACACAACATACTAAACTATCTGACTAGTTACCTTATATAATATTCTTCAGTGTTTGTTTATCGATCCATCCTGTTGAGACAGTATCTTACTTTTTAAAAAATTTTGAATGTACTGGGGTGACATTGGTTAATAAAATTATACTGGTGAGATAGCATCTTTTAATTCCCCATTAAATTGATGATAAATTTCTTCCTCTTCCAATTTTATTTATTTCCATCATGTGTGGATATACCATTACTTTTATCTACTAAGATTTATAGCATTTATCTTCTGGTGGGTAACCACAACTGAGTACTCCTATAACATGATGATTGACAAAGGTAGCTGGTGAGGGCATCCTCTGGCGTTATTTACGTCTTCCCCCCTAATTGAGAGAGCTGACTTTGAAGCCCATGTGGCTATTGATGTGTAAGCTTCACATCAGGTAGCTTGGTGATGGGGGAGGTAGAGGAGGGACTGGGTGGGCATTTGTGCACACACAGGCACACAGAGACACGCACAGAGATGTACACAGACACACACACACTGCCAAAAAGAAGTCCTAACCCCGGATGCCAGCTCTTCACTTGGAGAGCCCTTGTCCTTGCCAGGAGGAGATTTCCATCTCTGCTTCACTATACAGGAAAAGCTGTAAATTTATTAGGAAAATTGAATGAGTTTCTACTCGTAAAAGTACTTAGAACAGAGTGAGGGAGTGGGGCTGACCCAGTGCTTAGTAAACATTAGCTATTATAAAGCCTTCTGCAACTTGATTTTTTCAACTTACAAATGATCATTTTTTCCCATTTGTATATTTAGCATCCTAATTTATCTAGCATGGTAGGAAGTATACATTTTCTCAAATAGTTAAAATTCCACTTATTTGAACTCTTGTTTTCAGTGTCCATGATTAGATGTGTGAATCTATTTGATTTGTTCTATCATATTTGTTTGCATGTATAATACATTTATTTATTTTCCTCTTGATGGATATTAGGCCATTTCCAAATTTGTTATTACAGTGTTGCAAGAAATATGCTTACACACATACACATGGGCACACACAGGGGTGTCCAAAGGGAACACAGAGAGGGATTAATTACTGAATGTTGGCTACTCCCCATTCGACTTTACTCAGCATCACTAAGTAGCTATTTAGCGATTTGATAGTTCCTATTTCTCCATATTCTTACCAAAACTTGGGATCAAAGTTTTTGATTTTACAAATATGATAGTTTAAAAATATTTCAGTATTTAATTTGCATTTACCTGTAACTAGTGAAATTTGTGCATCTTTTCCTATGTTTATTGCCTATTTGGGGTTCTTTTTTGGTTAACTGTATGTTTGATATATATATATATATGTTTATATGCTGTCTTATGCTACGCTTTTATCTTTTTAAGTAATTTGTAGGCAGCTTAGATATATTCTGGATATAGAATAAAAGTTGACACTCACATTTCAGGCTTGAACAAGCCTGTGGGTTGTGGGCTCTTTAAACGGATGAAGAGGTGTCGTGGAAAACAAGTTTTAGGAGGACTATCAAGAGTTTATTTTCAGACAAGTTTGAGATGCTTTTGAGTAGGCCAAGAGAACAAGTCTGTGCCGCAGAGATACATTTGGGAGTGGTCAGCTTATAGATGGCATGTGAAGTGATAGCGATGCATGTGGTTATCTCCTGAGAGAATTTGGAGCGACCCGACAGGAGCCCTACGGAGTCAGGCATCTGGAGAGGGAGGGTCCGGGACGGGATGCGGAGATGGGGGACGAGTGAAGCAGAGAAAAACTAGAACTGTGTGACATCATGGAAGCCAGGAGAGGGACCTGCTCCTGATTTTTTTTTCTTCAATTTTTGTAATGGCTGCATAAGATTTCATTGCATGCATGTACCTAACTGCTATTTTATTTGGAACTTGGCTTATTTTGGTGCTTTTCTATTATGAGCTACATTTTGATGAACATTCTTATAGATTCATCTTTTTTTTTTGCCACTGATTATTTCCTTTGGATATACTCCTATGTGAAGGTCGAAGAGTATGCCTATTTAAAAGCTTTTACTATAACTTTCACGTGTCTTCTAGAAAGGCTGTCTTCTTTTATATACTGACCAGAATGAGTTTGCTTTTTTTCTCCATTCTCACAGTGGTGGAAAAGTGTGAGAACCTTTTGAATGGTTGCAAAGCATGCCCATCGTATGGTTGTTTATCACGCATTTCATCAGTTATATTGTCTACTTTTTTTTTCTAGTATTATAACTAGTATTGTAGTTGATAGCTTTTTAAACCTTAACCTTTTTGCTAATTCTTAACCTGTTCCTTAGAATAATTCCCTGAAAGTGGAAATGATGAGTCAAAAGTATTTGCATTTTTAAAGCGTTGGAAATGCATAGATAAATCACCTTCTGGCAAGTCTGTGCTCTTCCTATCTGCAGAGCGAGGAAGGGACAGCCCTAATCTTTGGGAATTATCTGGAGGACTGCACCTTTTATGGCTTCTACCAAGCTAAATGCATCCAGCTTGACTTTATATGAAAACTATGAGCAAATAAAATTCTTTAATAATAACATTTTTGCACGTTGCATGTACGTCAGTCAGAATTTGAGGCCTCAAATCTCAAAGCCTTGTATTCCAGCGATATTATCTGATCTGTGATCTAAGAATCCCACCAGGATCTCCAGAGGGCAAAGAGAAAGGAGATTTGAAGTTAAGGGCTTCAAAAATTAATCCAGTGTGGCGGTGAGGTCACTTGGAAAAGGCTGTCTCTCTTAAGTTTGAAATCATTTCAGTTGAAATTTCAGTCTCAAAAGCAGCCGAATGTTTATTTTGGCATCTGGTTGGCATTTCCCGGTTTTTTGTTTTTTTGTGGAGGTTTTTTTTTTTTTTTTTTTTTTTTTGGCATACCCCGTTTTGTGTGGTTTAACGGTTGACCAAAATAGGTTCAGTTCTTGTAGACACGGGTCTCGTAGATGCTTTTGATTTTTTTAAACAAATGGCAAATAGTCACCGTCTGCCTGCAAAAAGTAAACATTCGGGGTAGAATCTCGGCAGACATCCGATTCCTACAGCGCTACTAGAGTCTTGGCGTGAGGTGTGAGCGCTCTGATTGATCTGCCGGGTACTCAGGTCTCCCGGACACCGAGGAGGGGCGCCGGGGAGCGTTGGCCCGGGCTCACCAGGGCGCGGTTGGGTAGCCCCCGGGGTCGCCCAAGGCTCAGGTCCGCAAGACGCCTGCGCCACGGGGATCTCCGTGCAGGACCCGTTCATCCTTCGCTCTGGAAGAGGCGGAGCCCACACCAGGCCCCGCCCCGAAAGCTGCGCGGCGGCCGCGGCAGCGGGTGTTCCGCCCCGGGAGGGCTACTTCCGGCTTTGTTGGCGACCGATGTTGAAAGAGGAGTCCCGAGGAGGCGCTGAGTTGGTGGGCGTCCTGGGCTGCGGCCCTCCCTGGGGCCGCGATGCTGGGAGGCAGCTCGGAAGGATCCTCACGGGATCGCGAGGCTGAGGGCGACGGGGCGCGGGCTTTGCCCGCGCCGCCTGCGATCGACTTCCCGGCAGAGGGCTCGGAGCCCAAATATGATGGTGAGGGACCCGGAATGCCGCGGCGGCCCTCCCCTTGCCCCGTCCACTTGCTTTCAGGTTCGCTCCAGGACCTGGGCAAATGCGGCTGGATCCGGGCTTGAGCGGGGCCCCAGCGGTACAGTGCGGGGGGCGGCGGGCGGGCCGTCGGGTAATGTAAACATTTACTGAAACGGGGGTTTGCGACCCGCTCGTTCGTGCACATTTCTGTTCATGGTTTCCTCTGCGGACTCGGCCTCCTCAGGCCTCTGCCGCTCACAAGCCCTTTGTGGCTTTGCCAGGTGGCGAGCAGGAGCTCGTCAGCCACTAGGACGGGACTTGGCAGACCCTGCGCGCGGAGCACTTTGGGTTGAGTTTTGATTAGTTGCTTTTTTTGCCTTGTTTCCCCGATAGGGCAGCGAAAAGACTTTCTACAGTGAGGCAACATGGAAATCCTTCTCTCCGGTTAAAAAAAAATGCCCACGTTTTCTCGGGACCTTTTGGTTACTGGGACCTAGTCTGTCAAGTTCTTCAACAACATAAAATGGGAGGTTGACTTTGAATTCTGCAATGTGAAATTTTTTAAAAATATACTGAATTGTTAACAGTGGTGAGATTATGCTTAGGAGGGTTTTCTGCCTCTGTATATACTCATACTTTTCTATGTTCTATAATGAGAAGATTCTACTTTTTAATAATAAAAAACCAAAAGAGAATGGCTGGTCCTTGAAGTCAAAACATTGGCTTTAACCAGTCCAAAGTAGCCAGTATTTTCGTGAAAAGGCAGTAAGCTTTTTAATTGCAACCAGTTGTTTTGGCAGTTTTAAAAATTAAGTTGTGTCATCAAGAATGACTACATTGATTTAAAAAAAAAAAGAATGAAGACATTAACTCAGGAAGGTTTTACTGTATGGTAGTTCAGATAGGGCGACTGTAGAGAATACACATTCAACTGAAGCGTCAAACAACTGTTAACATGTTAAAATCGATTTAAAGCTCCAAGCCGAGTTGAAAAAGTTTTAATTTCTTAAATTCTTTGATTTTCATCCTTAATACCACCTACAACTTTTGATTCCAAAGGGAGACAAAAACAGACTATGGTGGCCATTAACAGGGCAATTGTAAGATAACTGTTTTTCAGTGGACAAACTGATTTTTTCCATAGGTAAGGGGGTGTCTTAGATCAGCTCTGTAGTACATAGGGTTACGTCATAGGAAAAGTCCCAGCTATAAACATGCAAGGTTGCCTTTCCTGTAGGATTGTGATAAGGTGTTCTGCAAATTGAAGATTATTCCTAAAGGGTGTGATCTGAGATTAGCTTCTCTAAAAATTTTCTCCTAGGTTGCTAATAATACTGCTTTGTTTACATTTTGCCTTCTCTTCCAGAGGGGTCCAGAATATCCAGACATACTTTATTTCTTTATGTGAAAAGTAAAAGATCTGTGAAAAATGTAGCATCATTGGTATAATAAATGTAGAAACCAGAATAGTTACATGGTTTCCCAAAGCTCTTCTGTATGATGTGAGGAGGTCGCTTTGCCAGTTAATGGTAGAGTCAGAAAATTCAAAACCTAAGTGTAACTCTAAAACCTGGGCTCTGCAGGAGTTTATTGTGTGTGGACCTTCTCCTGGAGCCAGCACCAGCCTCGGAATTTTTACTTTAGGTTTAATCCTCCAGGTTCCTCTTTCACTTACTATTATTTTTAATTCTCACTCAAGGGTAGATTTATTGATTTTAGAGAAAGAGAGGAAGAGGGAGAAACATCAGTTGGTTGCCTCTCGTAGGAGCCCCGACTCAGGATGAACCCACAACCTAGGTGCCCTGAGGAGGGATGGAACTGCAGCCTTTTGGTGACCCAGTCGGTGCTCCAACAGACTGAGCCACCTGGCCAAGGCCCTCTTTCATTTAATAATGGGCCATTTGGTTCATACTGTCCTGAGGATATTGAATTAGGTGATTCCATTCCTGTTTGTCTAGACCTCTAATTCACCTAGGATCTAAATTTATTTAGAAAAGGGTTTTACTTGTTTATTTTTAGAGAGTGGGGAAGGGAGGGAGGAGAGAAACAGCGTGTGGTTACCTCTCGCTCGCCCCCTACTGGGGACCTGGCCCCTAAGCCAAGCCTGTGTCCTGACCGGGAGTGAACAGGTGACCCTTAGGTTCCCAGGCTGTTGCTCAGTCCATGGAGCCATCCCTGCCAGGGCCACTAGATCTTATTTCTTGTTCTTTTATAAGAGGGCTTGACCTCACCTTTCCCTTTAGCCACTTGCCTCTTGGTCTCTTGACCAGAACTGTGAAGCTTTCAGCTTCAGCTTTCATTTCCTTTCAGTTTTACTCTTTCTTGCATGAGTAGTTTATTCACTGGTGTTTTTAAAGTTGTCATTTTTTTGTTATATTAGGTTCATTTGACTTCAAGGACCAGCCATTCTATTTTGTTTTAATTATTAAAAAGAATTTTCTTAATATAGAACATAGAAAAGTATGAGTATATACAGAAGCAGAAAACCCTCCTAACCATAATCTCACCACTGTTAACGATTCAGTATGTTTTTTTAAATTCACATTACATGTGAAATTTTAAATATAGAAAATATAGAACAGCCTGAGGAAGCAGTTTAAAAAGAAAATTTAAAAACCATGATCTCTTCATCCAGAGATTAGTGTTTAGATTTTGACATAGCTAGAGACAACTTAGATGAATTTTGTGTTTAAAACTATTTGTCAAAGGAAGGTATCATGCATGGGTTAATGATGTCTATCAGCTTTTGTCCAAATAAGATAGAAATTTAGAGGAATCGTTCAAAAATTGAAAGGAGGCAGGAAGAAGAAGGGAGGTCATGGACTGGCACTCCAGAGGAGAGCTCCCAGCCAACAATTCGGTGCATTCATTTGCAAATGACCGAGCGCTGCTGTGTGCCAGGTAGTCTCCTCAGGGCTAAGGAGCAACCAGGCCAACTCGGAAACAGCCTGTCTGTCCACTGTAATTCATTCCTTTTACAAATTCTGTTGGTAGATCATTGAAGACATCAGACATTTTGTCTGTTTAGTTCTTTCCATTCTTTTTATGTGTGTAGATTTATAGAGCTATAAAATACATATATTTTAAAATTGTGATTTGCTTTTTAAATGTGACATATTAACATTCTTTGGTCATAAATTAGCCTCTAAAATATTATTTTAAGATCATCGCATTCTGGACTGTCATTTATTTAGCCTTTGCTCTATTGGTGGAAAATAGGTTGTCTTTTTTTTTTAACCATTAGAAATAATAATGGGTTTGACATCTGTATACATAAATCTTTGTTAATATCTGATTTTTTCCTTTAGATCTACAGAGTAGAATCTGTTGAGTCAGAAAAATATGTTATTTTTTAAAAATGCTTTTGATTCATTTTGCTAAAATGATCAGAAAGGTTGTGTTGGTTTGTATGAAATTGTCTCTCTCTCCTCAAATTCATTAGTATTATTGTTTTATAGCCTATTTCTTTGACTTGATAATGGTCTCTTTATGATAATTTGTAAACACCATCATATTTAAGAGCTGCATGGTATTCTGTTATATGTATATAACATACCTAACAATTGTGTAATATTCTAAAGTGTTATGCTGAACATTGTGTGTGTGTGTGTGTGTGTGTGTGTGTGTGTGTGTGTGGTCTGTCCAGAAAGAAGTATCCAGCCTTGTAATATGAAAAATAGAGACATTTATTTAAGAAGATATAAGATACAAGAAACAATGTACATAGGGCAGTGATATCTCAGTCCCCTTCAAAGTAGGCACCGGGGAACCTTGCAGTTCTCCCAATTGCCATCAGCAGCCCCATGATGTTTCCTTGAATCTCATCGATGATCTGAAAGCTCTTCTTTCAAAGGTGATTTTAGTTTTGCGAAAAGCCAGAAGGCACAAGGCATCAAATCTGGGCTGTCGAGGGTCTGAGTCACCTGGGTGATTTGATGTTTCACGAAAAAGCTCTGCACAGATATGATGCATGAGCGGGCGTATTGTTGTGATGAAGTTGCCAGTCACCCGTTGCCCAGAGCTGCGGCCTTCTGCATCATCCCAGTAGTTTCCGAAGAGGAATATTCAAGCTTAATGCAAAATTTGATGCAGATTCATTGCTCTACTCACTCAGTCATTTTGAATGCGACAACCACACATACATGTGCTCACACAATGGCGTCTACCACCCCCACTAACTAGTACAGTGAAGTCATCATCGTTCACGCACGGAGCATTCCCGTCTCCTCTCCTTGGCTGCTGGGTTACATCAGATGTCGCGCAAACCATTCTTGTTATATTAACAATGGTTGGAGTTTTTCTGGACAGACCTTGTATATATCTGTTGTATTTCGTGGAGTTATTTCCTTGGTATATATTTCCAGAAATAGAAGTGCTGGGTTAGGGTTTTGCACATTTAAGTTTTAGGATGTTTTGCCAAAGGTTGCAAATACTTTTACCCCCTTTGGTTTGAAAATGTCTGCTTTTTTGTGTTTTGTTTTTGGTCTGCTTTTTTATGCCCATAATAATACCAGGTATTCTGGCTTTGAATAGTTACCAATCTGATGGCAGAGACTACCACAATTATTTTAATATGTATGTTATTAGTTACTAGTTATGTTGAAGCTATTTGAATTTTAGTTTTGCTTCATTTTTAGTAGCTTGTAAGAGCTCTAAAGTTTTATTAATTTTTCCTTTTTCTTTTCCTGTGTAGTACAGATACATGTACTCTATCTGAATTTGTGATTGATATTTTAACTTTAAGATGCCTTTACACAGAGAAGTTTTTACATGGCTGCATTTTTCATTCTTCTTCTTTCTGATACTCAGGGAAGTATTTTTGTGAAATGAATAGCACACCTGCATGTATGCAGGTATTTTTTTGGCCATCTGTATATATAGGTAAGAGACGAAATTCGTGAATGAAATCTGGACTTGAAAACTTGGACTTTTGCAGGATTTCTGGTGGTTCGTAGGGGAGAGTGGAATAGGATGCTTAAAATGGGGACAGTTTTAGCAGGTGTAGGATATGGCCCTTTTCCCATTCACCTGCAGGGCATTTCCCATTGAGTTGAGTCAACAGCTTTCAAGAATTTGAAGTGTCTCATCTTTTCTCTAACAAGCCCTCCTGCCAGTTTCCACTCTTGATTAACCCCTCCCTCCTCCATTCCTAGTGTTTTAAATCCTGGCCTGTCCATTTCTTTCCTCATATCTCTGGGACCTATTTTTTCCTCCATGTTTCCTTTGCTCAACCTCCTTTGCTGGCTCATCCTAACTTCTTGTTGGCTGTTGCGTTGCCTCCTTCCAGGCTACCTATCCACGTTTCCAAGAGTTTCCTTTGTTGTGTTTTTGGCCTGTTGAATAATGTATTTATTAAGTAAACAGTGAGAGGTTACAACCTTCAGTGCACACTCATTGGCCTGGTTGGTCTTGTGTAGTGGAAAGAGGACAGTGGGCTTGGGAGTCAGCCCGGTCAGCCTGCTTACACCTTCTTGGCCGTCACTACACGATCAGTGTCTTGTCTGTGGAATGGGGATGGTCCCACTTGCCTTTTCCGGTATTGTGAGGGTTAAATGAGCTTGTGTATCTAAAACAACTGTACACAATGTAGCATGTGTTCAGAGTAAAGCGTTCATCCTCCTTCCCCCTCCCTTTCTCTTCTTCCGGCTCCTGTCTGTGGGCCGGGCCTGGGCTGTCCTCCTGTCGGAAGGAAACCGTGCTGCTCCCAATTGTTCGGCTGAACATTCATTCATTCATTCATTCATTCATTCATTTCTACCTTTGTGCACATCATTACCACCAAAACCTTCTCTCTTGCCCCTATGGCATCTTTCTGCTACTCTTCCAACTTCCAGAATTCAAGTCAAAAATCAACCCTAGAAAGTCTTTCTTGATTAACCCCGCTCAGCTTAACTACTGTTTTGTTTTTATTGCCTTACATGTAAATAGTTCGTTTCATTAATTCGAATGTGCTGTTTTGTCATTCTGAGATATGTTTACCATTTCTTGCAACTTTTCCCTTTTCTGATTTTTAGAATCGGACGTCCCAGCAGAGCTGCAGGTGTTGAAGGGGCCCCAGCAGCAACCGACCTTCCCTTTTGCAGTTGCCAACCAGCTCTTGCTTGTCTCTCTGCTGGAGCACCTGAGCCATGTGCACGAACCCAACCCACACCGTTCAGCACAAGTGTTTCAATGTCAGTAAGAATGGGTTCACCTTGCTACGTAAAACTTGTGAAAGTGCTACGTTATTTCATGCTCTGGGTCTGAGAAGCAGCGTGTATATAACAGTTTCAAATAAGCATTAATAGTTTCTGTTTTTTAAAATCATTTTACGTTTTGCTTTGGATAATTCTGTATGAATATAATTACTAAGGGCCCCGAAAGATTAATAACCATAAAGTCGTGAATGTTTAGATAAGTGGTAGTTTTTTGTATCTGTAACCTAATAATTCATGTAATTTGTGAAACTCTCCTATGATTTAGTCAGTGAGCCGGTAAATGAAAATCACAGATGTTCATTCTGAACCAGTTCTGTTTTCTTCTTCTCTTTTAATTCTAAGAGGAAGTTACAGAGGTAGTAGAAACGAGCCACCGGGGCTGCAGAGGCTCAGGGAACAAGTAGCAAAAGCAAAAGAAGGGCCCTTCGAGCTTGTGGGGGAGGAAGGCGGAGGCAGCGTGCCCGGGGCGCCGGCCGTGCGCCCCTGGGAGGGAGCGCTGGACCAGCCGTTGGCCACAGCACTGGGCCAGCGGTATTTTGTGCTGTTGAACAGGAAACTATTTCCCTCCACATGCAGATGTGTGGTTTGTTTCTTTTCCTGCCGCCGCCAGTTCTCCGGCACTGGCTGGGTGTCCTGCGCTTCATCTCAATCCTGATGCTGTCTACGTGGAGCTGGCGTCGGGCGCCGCAGGTGGAGGGCGCAGTCCCACGGCACTGCCCTTATTTCAGGTGCCAGTTCCTAGTGGGTCCCCAGGGCCCTGAGGCTGCTCTCACTTGTGTCCAACTTGGATATAAATTGGGGTGCCCACTACACCCCTGTGCCCTTCATTTTGATAATTTGCTGTCATGGCTGATAGTACTCAGGGAGACACTTACCTATGCTGACAGGGTTGTTATATACTAAAGGGTGTGCGAACGGATACGGATGAACAGCCAGCTGAGGAGGCACATAGGGTGAGCTCCGGGAGGGTCCCGAGTGCAGGAGCTTCTGTCCCCGTGGCGTTGGGGTGTGTCACCCTCCTGGCACATGCACGTGTTTACCAAGAAGCTCTGGGGCCTGTGCTTCAGGGATGTTAACAGAGGCTCCACCCCGCTGGCACAACCAGGAATGAACTCCGTCTCCAGCCCTCTCCCCCTCCGGGGAACGGGGCTGAGCCCGAAGGCCTACGCTTCTGATCAGGGCTTGGTCTTCGCGGGGGCCGGCCGCCATTCTGAAGCCCCTAGGGGCCCGGCGACCTCCTCAGCTTGCAGAAAGGGCCTCCTCGCTGGGAGGGTCTCAGGAGCTCTGGCGTCACAACCTGGTCAAGGCGCACGTGCTAGAAGAAAGCGGCTCCCGGTGGGCCGCCCACTGAGGGGCGACAGCAGCCCCAGGAGCTGTGTGCCGGGAAGCGGAGACAAAGACCAAATAGGTCTCTAATTACACCGCAGGTGTCGGAAATGCTTATTTCAATCCTGCCATAATTACTTGTGTGGGAAACGTGAGCACAGAAGTGAGCAGAATTATCGAGTGTGTTGATTGTGGTGCAGCTCATTGACTGAGAGCAATGTGGCCTCTTTAGTAGCAGCCAGGGGTTCTAGGATCTTTCTTCCCAACAAAGTTTTTTCAAGTCTCGTTTGGTCTTAGAAATTCTCTAACTCATAGATACCTTCGAGGGATCTTAGAATGCAATGTTTGACTTAAAGGTAGATTTTCATTTTGATGAGCTTATGGCACATGAAAACAGTGAATATTATTTGTACAGTGTAAAGTACATAGTGGGGAGGTGTATAGAAGGGGCTATTCTGTAGGTGTCGAAGCATCGGCAGCTGGGAATTATTATTTGGGCTCACTGTATAGAAAAGCAGATTATAATGATTTTAATATAGTAATCTAATGAAAGCAAATCTACAAATCTTGCTGATTTTAAGATATTTTTAAATTCCTTTTTAAGTGACTGAACTTTTAAACAAAGTCTTTTCAAATGTTTTTGATGTGATTCAGTTAGTCAATAATCTAAGTGCAGATTTCCATATAGAAAGGTATCCTCTATGGATCTGGATTCCCTGAGTGAGGAAAAGCCCAGTACTTCTTTAGAAACTTCTTCTGAGGAGCCCAGTATTGTGACTTCAGACTTGACTCCCCCGCCTAGTATTTGATCTCTACACACATCGCTTATGTGCTGCTTCTGTGTTGGTTCAAGATACTCCATATTAGAAAACAGTAATTACTGTTCCCTTTTGTTGTCAGTTCTAATCATTTGTTTCCACTCCTGCCTTAATTGTTATCTCAGTGCCTGTCTGCAAAATGTAATATGTTTGAGTATCAGACTACTGTGATTACATTTTTCTTGCCTTTTTAAAAGACGGAGCTTAGTACTTTACTGACCAGCCAGGAATGGAAACAAATGGCTGTTCAGTGTCAGAGGAGTAATGATAGATGTGCTCCTGACCAGCGAGTGTACCCGTTGCTCCTGCACTTTTACAGAATCAATCCCCAGGTGATAATGTGTATATAAACGCAGCTTTTTCTTAGAGATGCTAATATCACTCTTTGTGTTCTGTGTACTCTTTAAAATTGCCACTTTGCCAATGGCCTAATAGTCTTCTGTACTCTTTTTCTAGTACTTTGTCAGACCTTCATCAAAATGGGGCTGCTGTCTCCTTTCACCTGCAGCGATGAGTTCAGCTCGTTGAGGCTGCACCACAACAGGGCCATTACTCACTTGATGAGGTCGGCCAGAGAGAGGGTCCGCCAGGTGAGCTCTGGAGTGCGGACCTTGTACGTGACAAGGACATTTTGACTCAAGAGGACTATATTTTAAAGTGTTATGAAATCCTGATTATATAGGTTATAATACAGGTTTAGAAAAATGTTAACTTTAATTTGTTTATTTAACCACGCTTTATGAATGACTACTATGTGTCGGGCTCTCTTGCATGTGCAATAAGCAAAATAGGATCCCTGCTCACATGGAGCTGGCGCTGTGAGGAGGGGGCAGTAAACGGAGAAGCAGGCATACGTGCAAATGTGTGGGGGGTCGCGTGGTGATAGTGTTAAGGGGAAACAAGACAGGGAACGGACTTGCACATGTATGACTGTTCTGTAGGTGGCCCAGGGAGGGCCTTGCTGAGACTCCAAGTCTGGAGCTGGGGTGGGAGGAGGCGCGTGCGGGGCCCTGGAGGGAAAGCACTGGGGAGGCACAGCAGTTCCCCAGGGAGCGCGTGCCAGGCTGCGGGGAGCCGAAGGCGGCCATCGGCTGGGGTCCACAGGGGAGCGCGGGGGTGGGGGGCCCGGGGGCAGCCCCAGAGACGACGCACGGAGCGCTGGAGTCGGATCCTGAGGCCAGGATAATGTCTTTGCTTTTCACTCAGTGTTTCGAGCACAGGAGTGACGCCTGACTTTGCGTTTTAGTGGAGTTAAAATGTTAAGCTCTGAGTTGAGAATAGACTGAGGGGGCTGGGGGCAGAAGCAGGGGACAGATGCGATCAGAGAGGCCAGAAGAGACGGTGGTGGCTGGGAGTGGGCGGTAGCGGCTGCGCTGTGGGACGTAGGCGATTTCTGTATATATTTTGAAGGTAAAATCAACATTATTTGCTGATGGAGTTCCTTGGTACATTCTCAGCTTTGTCAGTGGATAGCAAGAATATAGCATTTTTAGTAGTGATCTCCTGGCTGAGAGACAAGTATTTTCAACTGTAAACTTTTAGGTAATGTTGAAAAAGCCATTGAATCTTTTTTATTTTTTTAGTGTTGTATAAGCTTTTGGGTTTATCAATATGGCATTGAATTTTGATAGATTCCTTATTCCATCAAATTTTCAAAATGGTTTTAATTTTTTTTTTTTTAAGGATCCCTGTGAGGATAATTCTCATATCCAGAAGATCAGGTATGTATCAAATACTTTCGTGATTATTTAAAGATTAAACTATCCAAAAGAAGTCAGGGTTAAGATTTAATCCTAAATTAATCAGAAATTAGCTTTGGGTTAAAAAATAATTATAGTTAGTATAGTTTATGAAAATTAAAAACTTGGTTCTCAGCAATTAATTACTGCTTCCACATTTGCTTTACCTCTCATTTCCCTCCTTAAAAATTTTTTTGTTGTCGTTTTTTGCCTTTAAAAAAATTTTCCTCCTTTTTGGCCCCCTGTTCCCCTTATTCACTGTGGATTCCATACATCCCACCCACAATTCAGAGGACTGGTGTCCAGTCTCTGTTGGGAAAACCACTGAATCTTGGCTATATTTTGGAAATCCTAGTTTAAAATCTGTAACTTGTCCGGATCATTCAGAAATTTAAGTAACTTTATTACTGAGCTCCGCAAATCAACTTTTCTCTGTTAACTGTTGAATGCTAATTGCTGGTAAAATACTTAAAATTTGATTAATGACCCCCTTGCTCTCTTTATTACCCTGTCGATTTGCTTAGCAAATGTTTTCTTCCTAGAGAATGAAACATTTAATTTCAGCTCATCTTTTCCAAATTACCACAATTTAGTGATACACGAAGTTAGCAGGTTGGTAGTAATATGGGGACTGTGAACGCACTGGAACATCTTGATGCCCTCATGCTTTGATATTGACTGATTGTTTGTATTCAACTTTCAGATCCAGGGAAGTAGCCTTTGAAGCACAAACCTCACGTTACTTAAATGAATTTGAAGAGCTTACCATCTTAGGAAAAGGTGGATATGGAAGAGTGTACAAGGTTGTTTGCCACATATTTTTTTTTACCTACTCTCTAAATAAGTGTATTTTGAGAAGTTGTTTTCATTATTTAAAGTGTGCAAAGGAAAATTCCTAGAAATCATATATACTTACTATTCTTTAAATTTGTCATTTATGGGGAAGTGGGCAAGTTTTCATTTTTCCCGAATCACATTGGTGGTTGTGGTGGATTCTGGACACTTGGAGTTTTTGTTCTATAGTAAATTTTTCTTTAAAAATGTGTTCCTGGAAAGAATTGTGCTGCTGTGTTTTGGGCTTTGCAGGGCCCCTTTGCCAGCGTTCTCTTCTCCAGACCTGGAGCTTCCAGGAGCTGGTCTCGCAGTGCTGTTTGAAAGGCATCTCTTCTGGCTGAGCCCCGCTGACTTCCCTGAACGTGGGGAAGAGGACGCATATTTTTAGCTTAATTTTATCTCTCTGGCTAGGGGTTATCTAAGTTCAGCTGAAAAGAATTTCCTTTATTCAGTTGAAATTTAATGGCACAATATGTTTTTTCTTCCCCTCCACTTTTCAGGTCAGGAATAAATTAGATGGTCAGTATTATGCAATTAAAAAAATCCTGATTAAGGGCGCAACTAAGACAGATTGCATGAAGGTAAGATTTTCAAAATGAATTTATTTGGAATAATCGAGTATCTTAAGTTTTTTTGAAGGAGTTGTGTATATGTGTTTGTATTTGGCAAATACTAGGTGGGATGGATTGCCAGTTGACTATAAATGGGTTACAGTAACAAAAACATCAAAATGAAGTTTTTATCAGACTTAATTTTTGGGGGGTATTTCAGATTGACCCCATTTAGGGGTCGTTGCTGGGGAAACTGATTTTTGAACTACATTGTCCACAACAGTACAGCTTGTTAAGAAAAAGCGGGAGCTCAACTCAGGTCCCAGCTTTCTCCCTGACGTGCTGTGAGGTCCTGGGCAAGTGACCTACTCCGCTAAGCCCCTCCTGTCTTCCGCCCTTGAAATAGTGCTGGCAACATGGTTTTGTTTAACTTGTGGATTGGACTTGCTTACAGGAGAACAATTGTTCCTGAAGTGTTAAGTGCTATGCGCACGCAAGGCTAGTGGCTATCACAGAGTTTAGATCGCTTGCACGTGGGGCTTCCACTGTTTGCTCTGGAATGAGTGGTGTTCAATGCTGTGAGCCTTTAACAAATTGCCAGTAGACACTCCATCTAAGCGCGTTTCTCCTCTAGGTACTGCGGGAAGTGAAGGTGCTGGCGGGTCTTCAGCACCCTAACGTCGTGGGCTATCACACTGCTTGGATAGAGCACGTGCATGTGGCCCAAAAGCCAAGTAAGCAGTTTCGGGTTAGATATGGTGGAAGGCTGGCAAAGCTCAGTCCGTAGGCCAGACCTGGCCTGCCCCTGGCTTTGTGCACCCCAGAAGCTGAGAGCCCTTCTTTTTTTTTTTTTTACATTTAAAAAATAAAAGGCACCAAAGGAAGAATATTTTGTGAAAATTATATGAGACTCCACATTTCGTTGTTAGTAAATACAGTTTATTAGAACACAGGCTCATTGATATGTACTGCCTGTGGCTGCTTCTGTATTACAACAGCAGAGCTGAGTAGCTGTAGCAGGGCCTCTGAGGGGCTGAAAACCTAAAGTACTCGTCACCAGGTCCTGCACAGAGAGTGTGCCGCCCCCTTGTATAGTGGGACAGCTGGTTTATAGTTTCTAAAACATGCCAGTCGTTGAATAAGGTTGTAGTGTACTTTGCCAAAAGGTCATGACGTTTTTAGACAGGTAGTCTCATTTGGTATCATTCGTGTATTTTTAGTTCTGCCTGGACTATGAATTAGACAGTCGGGCTGCTTGAAGGATTGTGTTTGTTTTTGTTTCTGTTTGGCAGATAGAATTTCTGTTCAGTTGCCATCTCTGAGAGTGATCTCTACGCAGGAGGATGACAGGTATGTGGACTGGTGTGGCCTTCCTGCAGGTTAGGTGTCGCCTGTCACCTGCATGGGGTTGCCTTTGTCTTTTGCTGTTAGGAGCTCAGGAGTGTTGTAGACTTGTCTTTTTTGCTTATTTTCATTCACAAAATATTAAATTATTTTCTCTGGTCAGATATTTCCTGTCAGTATTTTAAATAAATGTGGCTGCTAGAGAGATTTGATACCTTTTCTCCCACTAGAAGTTTACAGTAAGATCCATATAGGTCTGAAGGAACAGTTGAGTTACTGTTGATCTTTTTTTTCATTCATGATTATCTTTATTTTTTTCCCCTCCAGGGAGCAGCATGATGTTAACAATGATGAAAGTAACAGCTCATCCATTATCTTCGCTGAGGGCAACTCAGAAAAAGAAAAATCCTTAGGGGAATCCGGCAGAGAAAATCAGAATAACAAATTGGTGAACTACACCACCAATTTAGTCACAGGAGACACCAGTGAATTTGGATCCTCCATTGTATTCCAAGAAAATGGCTTGGCTGAGTTGTCTTCCGGATCGATTGTTGAGAACCAGCTGCCACTGAGGCTCACTTCAGACCTAGAAGGGAATTTCACATCCACTGAGGAGTCTTCTGACGACAACTTCAACCTGGTGGGACAGGCAGAGGTAGGTTACTTTCCCAGAACCCACCGGTTCCATGGTCCCCGTAGCAGCTGTTTGAAGGGCCGTGATTTGGTGCGGCCTGCCCTCCGCCCAGCAGGCCTCCTGCCTGGCACCCCTTCCCCAGCCTGCGCCAGCCGTCTGCCCTGCGATCAGCCCCTCCCGGCCGTGTTCCCCTGTGTCTGGTCTTCCCTCCTCACTTCGTTCACTCATCCTTTTCTGGGTCATTCCCCCTAGATCTTCTCATATACGTACCCTGGAGCGGGTAGCGTCGTGTGCACTATTTGTGTTGTGTGGCAGCATCATGCTGCACACATATTTATGCTGACAGATTGTCTGCATTTGGGAACACGGCTTTGAGAGAGCGTCCGAGCAGGGTTCCCAGGTCAGGTTTCAGGAGACTTGTTGAGGGTTGCGCTGGCGTGCTGGTGAGACTCAGGCGTACGCTTGCCAGATGAGTATTAGTATCAAGAAAACTTGAAGATGAACAGGGTCTGCATGCAGTCGGTCCTACTGGATTACAAAACTGTAGACGCACGCAGAATTCTTGTTGTCCAGGAATACGTGGCTGTGTGCACGTGGTTTTTCATGAAACATGAAACTTTGAACAGGTTCATCTGAGTACAGAGGAGCTGTGTATGAGGGACTTTGAATCAGAATGGCTTTATTCCTTTGGAATAAGCTTGGAAAATTTTCCTGATGCCTAAATCAGTGGGCTACAGTGGGCTTCCTTTTTACTTACATTTTCCTTGGACAAGCTATTTAAGTTATGTACAGTGTGAAGCCAGGCAAAATGTACTTTGGGGTGTGCACAGAGTAGCAGGACACCATACAGCTGTCCTTTGATTCTGGATCTTAACTCTCAAAACTGTTTATGTCGTGAGCAGATCAGACAGTTTCAGTGCCTCGGGGTCCCGTTCGGGGGCTTTCTGCCTTTTGACGTCTGCCTAACTCCGCAGGCCTGCCCCTGCCCACTTGGATTGTGACACACAGCTTTAAGCATTGCTTTCCTTCTCCATCTCCTTCACCCGACTTGGGGCATCTTGGGGCCCCCCCACCCCGTGCCTGTCCCCTCTGGTCCCCAACTCCCAGGCCAGGGCTTGGCGGAGAGGAGGCAAAGTTGACTGACTGAACGTGTAGGCACGGAGACGGCAGCGGCGTTGTGTCGCCCCCTAGGTGCAGTACCACCTGATGCTGCACATCCAGATGCAGCTGTGTGAGCTCTCGCTGTGGGACTGGATAGTGGAGAGGAACACCCGCGGCCGGGAGTGCGTGGACGAGTCTGCGTGTAAGTACCGGTGGGTCTGTCGGTGGGGGGCAGGGGGATCCAGACGGGAGGATCTGCTGCCTTCTGCCCCCAGGTGCTTTAAATTGGCCGGGGGGGGGGGGGGGATCACTTTTTTTGAACCAAAGAAACAATTATGCTTATTTCAACATTTTTCAAAAAGTCATTGGAAGTTAATTTTCTCTGTGATAGATACATAATTGGCATTTAAGCAGGAATGCGCTAGAATTTTTAGGTAAATGATTTTGGGTGAAATAGGTCTTTCACAAAAAATATTTTTTCAGAAATTTCTAAGGGCAAAATTTAAACACTTGTTTTACTTTTTTTAACCTGAAAATGTGGTACTCTTAACAAAATGAGAAACCCTTATAGGAAGGCATGTGGTCAACAGTTTGTCCCCCTCATGGGCCTGACTCCCCTCCCTCCCCTGCAGTTGTGTGTCCTCTAGAAATACTGTCAGGTAGTATTTTTAAAATATTGTAACAGTGATTCTCAACTTGGGCAGTACGTTAGAATCACTTGGGGAACTTTTTAAAAGATGACAATAAAAAAGGACTTTACAGTTCAGAAAGCTGGCAGACACCACCTCAATGACCAAGGCCGGTGTCAACAGGGGTAACTCGAGTTGCTCCTTGATGCCCTCAGAAGATGTGAGGGGAGGACACTGGATCTCAGGTCTTTCTCCCAAAACCCACAATCCCAGTCTGATCATGAGACAAACATCAGGCAAGCCCGGATCGCGTTGGAGTTCCTGGGGCCCTGCGGTGCTGTGGCGCCCAGAGGTCTTATTGCAAGAGGCAGACACTCCCCAGTAGTCCTGGCCAGTACTTCTCAAACCATCAAGGTCCTCAAACACAGGAAAAGCGTGAGACACTGTCACAGACCAGAGCAGCCTCAGGAGACAGGACAGCTAGATGTAGTGTGGTGTCCAGGTTAGAACCCTGGAACACAAATGGGACTTCGGGTACAAACTGGAAACCTGACTAAACTGAGGACTGTCTCAGTATTAGATTAGCACATTGACTGACAGATGTACCGTACGGAAAAGCTCACCTTGCGTTTCTACCCAGGCCAGAGGTTGGTTGCTTCAGTGTGAGGGTGTCACAGTAGAGGTACCTCTGGTGGAGGTACCAGTGGTTTTGCACACACGCATGTGCACGCACACATACACACGCAGGTCCCTGAGTTGTAAGCTCGGCGGCGAAGAGGAGGGTGGAGCAGGGGTGAGCTGCTGATCGCGGCGTGGAGAAGGGCGCATGCAGCATTCCTGTGCTTGGAGGTCAGCAACAGGCTGATGGCTTAAAATGACTAAATGCGGAAGAGCTAGTGAGTTCTTACTCTCTTACCGAACTTGCTTGGCTGGAAAACTGAAGGATTTTTTCTTCGTCGATTTTTATTTGCGTTAGTCCTGCAAACGTCTCCACCCTCAGAATTCACATACTTTGTTGTTTTATCAACAGGTGAAGTCATTCATTTACCTTTGGCCCCTACACTTCATTTGTCAGTCATTTTTGGAAAATATGTGTTCAGAATCTTGCAGACAATGAAGCTCATCCCTTGGGCTAACATAATTTATCTTTCTTCTTACTCCATTATTTGTGATAGGATCTTCAATTCACAGTGGCCAGGATCACAGATTTATTAGCATTAAACCCCAGCATGTCAGGGGTTGGAGGGGACTTAAACATGATTCCGCCTCGTCACCTGGGCCCTGGGGATTGCTTACTAAGTAACTACCACAGGGGCTCTGAGTGGGACGAGAGGCCTCTTCCTGGTGACAGAGTCCATCGCAGGCCGGGAGCTTTACTAGCCCAGGAGCCCTCCCTGGTAACTTCCGTGTTTGAACTGCTTTTGAGCATTGACTTTGTGGAAAATCTGAATGTTGTGGAAAATCTGAATGTTGTGTAGATGTCAGATGTGAATATATTTAGAACCACAAGTTAACATGTAGATGGAATGAGTAGAAACAAACAAAAAAAAAATTAGAGAAATAATTTTTTTTTTTTTTTTTACTGTAGGTCCTTATGTTATGGCCAGTGTTGCAACAAGAATTTTTCAAGAATTGGTGGAAGGAGTATTTTACATACATAACATGGGGATTGTACACAGAGACCTAAAGGTAGGTGGAGAGGGTGAAATCATTGGAAGCTTCCGGTCAGGGATGCCTTGGTGTCGGTTCATTGAAGTAAGTGGGGTCGGGTACCCTAGTTCATTTACTTAGAAGGATGTTGTTACTTTCATGTAGATGATCGTTTTATAGGTCCAGAATGTGAAAACTTTAGATTGAATTTAAAAGATTGAAGTAAACTTTGGGCATTTGAATATTCTCACTCTTTTTCAGGTAGTAAATGTACTCTGAGTACGATTGTAATTGATGATGCTAAGTGTACTTAACATGGACAGAAATATTCATCTGTTATTTCAAACTTAGAGGTGAAAATCTGTTTCTATAATTATCTCAGAAAATTTGACATAGAAAATTTTATTCTGCTGTTATCAAAATCTGTGATTATTCCAATTTTTATCTACAAAGTACTATCAAGAGAGAAGATACATTTACCTCTTTGAGAGTTTTAAATTGCGTACTTCTGGGGTAAGAGTTAAATCATGGAAAATGCATTTAAAAGAATATTTAGGAACAAAAAGTTAATAGGCAAATCATTTTATTTTTGGAAGAAGGTTAAGCGTACAGAGTTTGCACGTCTGGGGTGGATAGGGCCGTGGGCGAGGTATTTTCTGGGTCCGGGTCTAGCCCGGATGGCGTTGGAGCTCCTGGAGCCCTGCAGTGCTGTGGCGCCCAGAGGTCTTATTGCAAGAGGCAGGCCAGGTCATAATACCTGTACACAGTGCTCCATACCTTCCCCGGGAGAAGGTGCTTCGCGTAGTGTTTGTATCTCTCACCGTAAATGTTTCTGATGCTTCTTTTACAGATGTCCTCTAGGGATAAGGGTTTTTGAGACAGCTTTATTAGAGATTCCCTTAAGGCGTGGAATTCTGGGAGTGTGATTCCTGCAGGCAGAAGTCCTTGGTTATTTGTCAGTCTCAAAGGGTAAGAGCGGTAAAGCAACTTGGCAAGGAGCGTCTTGTCTTTTAGGTTAGAACTGCGATGGAGGTACATGTGTATGGGAGACTCCCCGTTTCTTGTTAAGATGTTAATGTTGGCTTCAAATTCAAGCAGGAGACTGATTACTGCCTCTCTGCCTGCTAAACACGCCTCGTGGAGCGCCGTTTGGCCGTTTTGGTCCTGGGCATTGACTTTGGCTCCGTGGCTCAGCAGCAGGCGGATGCAGCTCAGCCCCGCGGCCAGCACTCGGCCCGCTTTGCTGGACACGGTGCACACCGCCAGCTTAAGGGCTGTGTTCCCCGTGGAAGGGACAGCGCAGTTGACGTCCGCTCCACAGGCAATGAGTGTTTCCATCATCTCCTCATTCAGTGTACCTGCAGCCATGTGAAGCGGCGTCATGCTGGATTCATTCATCGCGTTTACCTGGGCGCCACTTTGGGCTAAGAGGGAGAGAACCGGAGAGGTCGCGTATCTTACGGCCAGGTGGAGGGGTGAATGCCCGTGGCCGTCGCCCGCCTGGGCGTTCACCTGCGCGCCGTGCTCGCACAGAATGCGGAGGCACGTCATGGCTTCCTTCTGAACGTCCGTCAGGAGCCTTTGGATCCTGTTCCCCGGCTTTGTCCGCGCGGTAGAGGTGATGGGCCAGTGCAGTAGCATCAGGTGGAGGGTGGTGAGGCCTCGGGCGTCCCTGGAATGGGGAGTAGGCGCTGGTTACCCTGAAGTCACGTGGGAAGGGCTCTATGTGGAGTATTAGTGCCTAAGAAAGTGGCATTTATTTGAAGTCACCTCCTTAATTAGTTCAGAGAAGTGTTTGAAATCTGCGGGGCCGTTGCGCTTCTCAGGGTGTCACAGCATGTTTCGGGCGGGGGAGGGTGGCGGGGTGTTTTGCGTCAGTGCGTGGACGGGCCAGCTTCCTCGGGCAGCTTGTTGCTATGTCGTTATTCCTGCGAGGCCATGGCCTCTTCAGAGCTGTGTCCTAGTTACTTTTGTTGTTTTACCCCAGCTTCCCACACAGTGCCGAGCTGAGCTAGCGGCCATTCAGGTCAATGACAGGGACTGAGTGCAGCCTGGGGTCACCATAGAAGTGCGCCGCAAAAGGCCAGACCTCCCCGGACTCAGCGGCTCTGCCTCTGCCCTGCACCTGACGTGTCCCCTGGGTGTGCGGGAGGACTGGGTGGCAGGGCTGGGTCTGGGACTCTGTCACCCTGCGGCTCGCGAAGCCCGCTGGGAGGCATGCGTGTTTTACAGCATGGCCCTCATCTGCTCCATTCCCGAAATCTCAGGATTGCCTCCGAAGTTCCTTTGTTTTGGCCGAGAAGAGGGCAAGGACCGATGTGAACGCAGACTGCTCACCAAAATTAGAAGGTGGTTTTCATTTCGCCTGCGTGCGTTCCGTGCGAGCGTTGGGCGAGGGCTGTGGCGGCAGGGCTGGCGGTGGCCCGTGGCCGGCCTCTCAGCCCCGCGTGGCGGACCCTAACCGTGGTTAGACAACCGGGTAAACGTGCAGGCGGGCAGAGGTCTAGCGAGCCTGACCTGGGGCCGGGCTGCAGCTGAAGGGCAGCGGAGGGAGGGCATGCGAGGAGCCCCGGAGGAGCACGGGGGTTGTGGTGGCCTGTGCAGCCTGGGAGGACTGCCGGAGACCGGCCAGGCAGGGGGTGGTGCTCCGGGGGGGGGCGTGAGGGCCGGGGGGCTCTTCAGGGGCGTGGTAAGGGTTTGGGGTTTACCTTCCTTTTAATGTTGTGGAGGAAGAAGTTGTATTACTTTTCTACCATGTAATTCTTCCCTTCATTCAGATGGTATTTAGTAGGCACTTACGAAGTGTCAGGCATTGATTTAGATGGTGAGGATATATTTGGTGAGCAAGAGAAACTTCCCTTTCATGAAGTGTGTACATTCTAGTGTAGGTAATAAAGGAGAAAACCCACTGCCTGTTTACATTCTATGTTTTATACCTAACAGGTATTTAAACTCCCTCAGGGCTGTGAGCAGGACTTAATGCACGCCACAACATCACGAGGAACACTTTGCGCCCAGGGTACTTTAAGCGGGCTGATTGATTTGTGCTCTTGAGTTTCTTCCCATTTTTTCAGAGTGTCTAATCGAATCAGTAAAGAAATTGTTTCATTCCAAACATGATAGTTTCTAGTCCACAGCTTCTGAAGAGTGGATGTGTCCAGACACGACTGGGGAAACTAACATCTAAACCACGTATATCCTCATTTAGAAATGGTCACCTGTCGCGTTACCTTGCTTCCGGGTCAGCGCCGTGTTCTAATAAACAGTGCAAACTGTGTGCCTTGCGGTGCTCGGCCGCCAGATGAACAGGGGTGATGGGCTGCGTCTGCTTCGGGGAGAAAGCCACAGCGCGTTACAGTGGTAGCCTCACGTGTCGGCGGTCAGCAGTGACCGTGGCGTTAGCCGCCCATTCCAAAGGAAATAGGTGCTTTAGGTATCTTGGTTTGGTATTTTTCTGGTATATGCAGTGAAATTTTCCTTTTTTTTTTTTTTTTTTTTTGGCCTGTTTTAAGTGACCCAAAGCCAGTGAATTTCATATTATAAAATCTGTGTTAAATAAAGGCAGATTTACCAAGAAAATACAAATAACTTACTTAAAGCTTTGAAAGTTGATTCTTGCAAAGAGCTCATAGTGTAAAATTAGCGGCCATTGCTGTTGAGCCCCATAGTCCCTAAATTAACCCACAGGGTGACTGAAGTAGGTTTTGGGTTTTTTAAGGTCTTGCCAGAGTAATGGTATCAGTAGTAACACCTATGCTCTCAGGGTTTCAGAGATAATGCAGCAAATGTTCTATGATTAGGAGGGCTGTTTATGGTGGTTCTTTTTTTTTTTAATTTTTAGATTTTATTTATTTATTTTTAGAGAGAGGGGAAGGGAGGGAGAAAGAGGGAGAGAAACATCAGTGTGTGGTTGCCTTTTGTGTGCCCCCTACTGGGGACCTGGCCCACAACCCAGGCATGTGCCCCGACTGGAACAAAAACCAGCGACCCTTTGGTTCACAGGCTGGCACTCAGTCCACTGATCCACACCAGCCAGGGCTTATTTTGCTGGTTCTTAAAAAATAGATTTAGATGTAGCTTTCCAGCATGGCTGCAAGATGAGAGGGTGGAGTAAAGGAGAGGGTCATGTTTTGGAAACAAAATTATAAAAGTAATAATCACTGTATAAAAACTTATAAAATGAAAAATTATATGTAAAAATGGGAAAAAAGAATTCCATCACACAGACATAATCACCACGGGTACGTCTGAGAGGATGGCGTTAACGTTCCTCCAGCCGCACAAGCTCTGGGCTTTTCCCGCGTCACTGTGATAGTGGGGAGGGCCCGCCTCCGGCAGCCAGGAGGTAGAATGAGGTCACAGGGACTCGGTGTTCCTTCCGAAGCATCATGAGCCTTTTTCTAAAGATGATGGAGCAGCAAAGGGGGTACCTGGGTCTGAAGGACTCTGCAGCTGGTGGGGCTGGCCAGAACCGGCAGGGGCTGGTTGACGGGGTGGCTTCGTAGGAGTGCCCGGAGGGCAGGGCAGTCTTCGCTCATTATGGCTTCGTAGAGTTCGCTGTGGAGCGCGCCAGGTGAGCCCTGCAGCGACCTGGCCCCGTCGGCAGCCAGCTCCCCGCTGCCTCTCTTAACTACGTTTCCCATGAGAAGCACTTCTGGGTGAGGACTTTCGAGGTCAGGGGATGCTTGTTACGGAATCAGTCAGCTTCAGTGTCCTTATGATTCTTTTTGTTCTGTTCTAGAACTGTTCTAGGATTGTTGAGAACCCTCTCTGTGAACACTATTCATTTTGATATCGGAGCCAAACTTTCTCAGGCTTTGTTCCTATATCATATGGTGCCAGACAGAAGCGCAATGTTTAGGACTTCCCACTTGGTCGCAGAAACCCAAATTCTATCTTACATACAAGACTCTATTTTCTCCTTCCCTTAACTATAAAAAGCTAACAAAGCTAAAACAGAGAAATTTATACATTAAAATAAAAAATTAAAATCGCTACCTTTAAAATAAGAAAAGCCAACTTTTAACCTGACTGTTTAGATGTCTGCGGAAGCACCGCTCCCCCAGTGCCAGCGCAGCTCTTCATGGGCGCAGGAGCAGCTTCCTGGGGGGACGTTTTGGGCCTGTGGTGGTTGCTTAACTAGAGCTCCATGTTTACCTGTATAGTGTGGCCTAGTCATGCCCAACCCAAGTCAACAGAATTATTTGCGAGCTTTAAAAAAAAATAATCAAACTTTTTTCATTGAAAAAATGGAAGCCTTTAACTTGTTGGAGAGGACGGCGGTTGCTATAGCTTCTCGGTGACTTGGGTGTCCAGTTAGGGTTGCGGATCCGCTGTGTGCAGGCAGGCGCCGCATTAGCCATTCTCAAACGTGGAATGACAACCGGGGCCCACTCCTGGGAATTTCAGTTTAATTGGTTTGGGAAATGGCGTGGACCTGGAGATTTTCTTAAAGCTCCCTGGAGATGCGAACATGCGGCCGAGTTTGAGAACCACTGCTCTGATTTTTCATTTTTGAGGGGCCACTTGCCCCTGAGTTGAAAACTCTTAAACATCCCCACATTTTTACTACTTGTTCTTGGAACACCAAGGAGTTGACTTGTTCTTTTTTATTTACAGCCCAGAAATATTTTTCTTCATGGCCCTGATCAGCAAGTGAAAATTGGAGACTTCGGTCTGGCCTGCACAGACATCATACAGAACACAGACTGGACCAGTAGGAATGGGAAGAGTAAGTTTTGGGAGATTTTTTTTTTCCTTTCTTTCATTAAAAACAATAAAAAATCAGGGTGATTGCAGGGTGGGGGCAAGGGGATGGGTGGAGGTGAAGAAGGTATAGCAGGGATAAATAGTAATGGAAGAAAATACAATAAATTAAATAAGATGTCCATATTTAAAGAGAATTAGGAAGATTTGATAGCAAAGGTGAGTTAAAGACAGAAGGTACCCGTCAGTGCCTTGGAAACCACAGCACCTAGTCCGAGTCCGTGTTCTTTAATGTGTTAACGCTCAGTGTTTAATATGTAGCCTTTCAAATTGTAGGAACACCAACACATACCTCCAGAGTGGGTACCTGCCTGTATGCGTCACCCGAGCAGTTGGAAGGATCCGAGTACGATGCCAAGGTAGCGTTTCCTGCTCCTTGCCCGGTCGCTGGCTACTCTGCAGCCGTTAGTAACGGGAAGGGCAGTGCGTGCAGTGGAGATGACAGTTCTGTAGGTTGCCTGTCACATGAAACGTGGAAATAGGAGGGAGGCCTCCTTCGCATTTGAACCTGACCGCATTGCTTTTTAAGTCCTTCTACTATCTTTAAACCCATGGGTGTGACAACAACCTGTTTTTGAAATGAGCTTTCCCTTTAGAATTTTGCCATTACGTCAAAAAGGCAGAGTTCATCGGAGGCCTCTTTTCAGCCCTTCATTCTCCTCTTTTCAAGCGTAAACACATGAGGAATAATGCGGCCAGGCAGGGTGTTGCTTGAGTCCCTTTGAAGTAGAACGAAGATACCAAAAAGTTTTGATCCACATGCTCCCTGGAAGGAATGTTAAGTAAAACCCCTTTCTCAACATAAGAGCCTAGTAAATTTTCTTCCCTTTGATGAGTCATTCAACATTTTCATGACCAGGAAAGAGTTGTCAGAAGAAACTGTAGCTGCTCCTAAAGTCCTGCTTAGTCTGGATCTTCTAAAAAAACCTGTTTTCAGGAAAAGTGGCACAGAGTTTATGCAGTTTGTTAAACTTGTATAAGGGCCACTTACCTGTGAGTGACGCAGAGGTGAGGCTGGAGGCGGCCCCGGGACCCATGTGCCCGCTCAGGCCGGCGCCAGTGCGCACTCACACCTGCCTCCCGCTGGGCTGCCCGGGTTTCCAAGGCGGGTGGGGTCGGGCGTGTGGCAGAGACTGCCGTGGGCATGGTGCCCCCCGCCCCTCACCGGGCCCTCAGTCCTTTGTGCCGGGAGCCCCTTTCTGGCATGAAAGGGGTGGGGTTTGTGACAGTACCTGTCACCTCGCTCTCAGGACAGTAGACAGGGCTGACAGGGCCCGTGAGCGATGGGCCAGTCCCTTCATTGCAGCGTCCTTTCCTGGACGTCCTCTCGTGTTTGGGAGGACGGTGCCCTGACGTGGAGCTGCCTCGCTCCCTTGTGTTTCATCACTGACTGACGCTCTTCCCCGCTTTCCCAGTCCGACATGTACAGCCTGGGCGTGATCCTGCTGGAGCTCTTCCAGCCGTTTGGAACAGAAATGGAGCGAGCACGGGTCCTGACAGGCTTGAGGACTGGTCAGATACCCGACTCCCTCAGTAAAAGGTGTCCTGTGCCGGCCAAGTACATCCAGCAGCTGACCAGAAGGAATGCGTCCCAGAGGCCATCGGCGCTGCAGCTGCTGCAGAGCGAGCTTTTCCAAAACTCCGGAAGCGTATGTATTGTCTTTTCTCAATGCTGGGGAAAATATGAAGCTTAGAGTTTATTTAAATGGTGAATCCTATTTTATGAAGAACAGTAGAGCTTAGAATAAGATTTATGGAAACAAAATATGTGAGCTCACTCTCAGAGTGCCCAGTAGCACACTTGTTGGCACAGTCCAAGTGCAAGATGACCGCTGCCTGCTCTAAAAACGCAGCTACCGTATAAAAGGCAGTTACCGCCGCATCTTGCTGACTGCAGTACGGAAGCTGGCATAGGTGATTACAACGAGCCTACTAGTAAAAAAGGGACACAGCACAAGGCAAAGGACAGCAGTAATTCCCAGGGAGTGGAGCAGGCGGGGCCTAAGACCTTCAGCAGCCACCTGTACCTGTAGTTCCATCCCGGGCTGTGGCGTCGCCCCAGGCGGCCCATTCCCTTCCTCCCGCCCGGACGCCATAGAGCGCCAGCACCCGGCACCGTCTCTGGTCTGCCCATACTGGCAGCGTGGCTCGTCCATTCTGTTCCTCAAGAAACACTGAGCTAAAAACCTGACTCAAAGACATCTTCACAGGTCCCGTTGTACTGGGCTATTGAGTGTGGTCCTCAGACTGGCAGCATCAGCATTATCTGGGGGCCCATCAGAAATGCGTGAGCACCACCCCAGATCTCCTGGGTCAGAATCCACATTTACCAAGACCCCGAGTGGCTCACCTCCCCGGTGTGGGAGCAGCATTGCACGGGTGCAGTGGTTCTTCAACTGTTGTCTCTGGACCAGCAGCATTCGATCATTGGAACTTGATAGAATTCTAAGGCCCTCCCCACTCCCCCGTTAATCGGGGGTGAGAGTGGGGGGAGGGGACAGTCAATCTGAGCTTTAACAGACCCTTGAAGTGATCCTGGTATCCACTAATTTGGGAACTACTTGCATTTCTTTAGTTGATTTATCTTCTATTTAGGCTTATTAATTTTCAGGTAAAATAGTGAATTTTACTAGCTTGAAGGATAAACAAGTAGATGGAATACTTTTCTGTCTTTGAAGGTGGCAGATGTGGTTATTAAGTGATCTCCTCAGATGGAAGGGATGTTCTGACTCCCAGTTAAGATAGCAAGTAGAGACCAGTTATTTGGTGTTTATGGTGAAGAATCCTCCTGGCCTGTAGAATTTTTAGTAAGATAACCTCTACATACACACACACCTGAAGTCTGCATGCACAGGCAGTCCTTGTTTTGCACAGGAGAGAAGGAAGGTCTGCAAAAGTCACCATGCAGAGCTCAAACCATGCAAAAGGTCTTAATAATCATTGGGCAAATTATTATTCCATGACCTTAAAAATGATTATCAAAACATTAAAACTTTGTCAGTAACAGAGGTACATAGAAATGGAAAAAAAACAAACAAAAAACGGTAAAACCAGTGTTTAGTGCACTGTAATCAAGAATTACAGCATTTCAAGAGAAGTGTGAACAGTGCCTTCCGTACCTTGTCCTCTTAGGCTGGGTGTCCTGGTGAACCATGCTCCTTGCTAAGTTTGGTTCAGCTTCCAACATCCGATCTTTTGTGCTTTTGATGTGAAATATCTCCCAGAGTTCTTCACATGTGAGGTTTCTTGCCGGTGTCACCATCTGGGACAGCTCCATGTTTTCCTCGCCCTGTCGACGGTCCCTTTCCTTGGTCCCGTGGCTGCCCACCAGCCTACTGGCAGCAGGGTCAGCATTCCCATGCCAGCTCGCTCTTCTGTGACACCATTTTGGGTGGGTTCCGTTCTCACTTCCAGCATTATCACTTCTCATCAGTGTGTTGCGCTTCCGTCTTTGTGGGCCAGTTCCCTCTTTCTGTTGTCCTTTTTTTAAAAAATGTCCCTTGGGTCTATCACTGGGAGGCAGGGAAGCAAGAGAGCTGTACACACGGCCTGTGTGTTACCTGTCACGCACCGTGACCAACCGCCAGACTTCAAGCGATGTGACTGGTCCAGATCAGGACGTGTATTGGTTACTTAGTGTTTTGTGACACTAATCTACTTTCCTATGATACTGTCGTGGTAACTGACACCTGAACCACATTGCTGGGTGACTGGTCTCATTTCACTGGTCATCCTAACTGGGACCATGCGTATTGGGAGCATGCGAAGTGAGGCACACTTGTGTATGTAAAAGAATTAAGCCGTTTCAACGGAGCTCACAATTTTCTATTTCAGGTTAACCTCACCCTGCAGATGAAGATACTAGAGCAAGAAAAAGAAATCGAAGAACTAAAGAAGCAGCTCAGCCTCCTCTCTCGGGACAAAGGGGTTAGGGATGACATGAAGGATAGTGGCGTTCCTGCCTAGCTTACTCAGCCTCTAGGAGTATGGCTGGACCTCAGCTCTGTCAGCTCAAGTCAACTGGAATGTGTGGCTTCAACCTTTTTCAGGGTACAGATGATGAGCTACAGTACTTAGTTGTCATAAGATCGTACATGACACTGAAGTGAGGTTGTTTTTTCCTGAAGTAGCTCTTTCCTGATCTAGCTTTTTGAACTTGACTGCTCTAAACTAACCCTATTGTGCTTTCTCCTCTTGTTCTACAACCTTCCATTTCTGGATCGCTTAGATCACTCTGTCCAGTCCCTCAGGCTAAAATTCCCTCAGAGTTCAATTCTTTTGAACTCTGCCTATTGACTACCAGTCCCTCCTCTCCAGGTTTCTAAAGCTGTGTTCTGCACCCGCCACTCACTGCCCAGGCCGGGTCTGTGTATGAGAGGGGCCGCGGGTTTTGGCAGTTGCCCTTTTTCCTGGCCCTGCCACATGCGGCCGGTTACCGACCAGGGGGCACCTCTGTTCAGGCTCTGGCTCAAAAAAAGCCCCTTCCGCATGCGGATGAACTTCAGCTGCTTAGCGGCGGGCGTCACCCAGCCTGTTTCTGTTCCCATCGCCTTACCCTTGGTATTATTGTGCCCTTTCCAAGCTCTGTGCTTCTTGCCCCCAAGAGATCTCAAAGCAGCTACGGTGCCAGGGCTCCTGCCTTTGCCCCTGCAGTGTCCCCACGGCGTTCGCCTCACAGCACCCAACTCCTACATTCCTCAGAGGTGATGGTATGGTATGTTTGTTTCTGTACCCAAAAGGTGCCTGCCGTGTACTGGCATGGTGTACTGCACGATGGTGCCGAATTTTAAAATAAAACAAAAACCTCAAGTTATATGGTACTTTTATTGACACTCGACAACTGGTGTAATTAAAGACTCTGATTTTGGTACAAGTCCCTTTACCAACAACAGGCGTGAAAGAGCACCATCCTTAAACTCCGGTCTAGATCCTTTACAGTCCGTTTTGGGGGGTCACTGGAGGAGCCTGAGAGCAGTGCTGAAAGGCGCCAGGTTCTCACAGGCCCTCATCCACCTCTGCACATGGGCCGGCCCGGGCCCGCCGCAGCCTCCCGTCTGCCGGAGCGCCGACCAGAGCACGACGTCGGCCACCGTGAGCTCGCTCCCCACGAGCCAGGGGCTCTTCCCCAGGGCGGAGTTCATGGAGCTGAGCACAGCGGCTTTTTCTTTACTGTTTCCCTCTTTCAACTGGAAAAGAGCTGCATCCACCCAGCTATCGATGAGCGTTAGGGTGACTGCGTTATGCTTCTGGCCAAATAGGGAGAACAGGAACCGAGCAATGTTCCCTTCCCCCTCGATGGGACACATCCGCTGGACGCTGAATTTCATCTGAGTCTTTGGCACTGAAAGGAAAACACCCCATGGAATGTCAACAGGAAGGAGCGGCACCCACAGGAACTGCCTGTACCCATGGGGAGGGAATTCGCTCACCACACACTGGTGGAAGGCAAAGTGTACCTCCAAGAAGATCATGTTTTTAGGTGTAATAGTTGAAGTTTAAACCGTTTAAAGAACGCAGACTATATATTAAGAAAGTAACCATGTCTGGTACTTGATTATGAGTTTTCAAGCTAGAAGGAACCTCAAACCATCTACCCTGCCCCGTGCCTGCGGGTCCGCAGGCTGAGGCCCGGAGACCAGGAGCCCCGTCTCCTGGGTCAGAGACCTTCGTACCTCCCCAGTCTGCCACTGAGCAGGGCGGTTAAGGGTTACTGGACAAACAATAGCTCCCTCCCCTGCATGGGGGGGACCAGGGGAGCCCCTCTTCAGTGCAATGAGGAGTGAGTGGGACTCCTCCTGGCTGTTTGAAAAGGTAACATCGATGTCCCTGTAACGACAGGTTTTGGAACGAGAGGGCTAAGGGCTGGGACAGTTGCTACTGCGCTGCCCTGGCTGCTTAGACGGGGTCTCCCCGAACCCTGTGCTCTCCGTCGGAGACCCTGGTCCTCCTGGAGGAAAGAGGGCGTCTTTGCGTCAGGGTTCACCTGTGCTCCTCTTCGATACCCTGACCCAGCGGCGTGCGGCTGGAGAGTCTGTACAGCCGAAGAGTGTCACTGCCCCCGCCCCTGCTGCCTCTTAGTAAAATCACGGTGCGCCTTTCAGGACACAGCATGCGTTGAACCCAGTCCCCTCTACTTACCGTTCTTCCAAATCAGAGTGAAACCCAGCTGGTATTCGTGACGGGGCTGTTTGCTGGCCTGCTCGCCAAAGCACCTGAGCAGGTTTCCCGGCACGTTCTTGACAGCTGAATGCGTGTGGACGGCGGACAGGACCCTGTAGTGGCCGCAGAGCAGCTGGTGCAGCACGAGCAGGGAGAGGGGAGGCGAGGCGGGGTTGGCGTTGATGACGATGTCTTTCAGGGCCCCGTAATCCTGGGAGACCCCAAACACAGCCGGTGGCATTAACAGCAATTTGAGTGGGGGTACTTGTACCAGGTGCTATTCTTAGACCCCAACACCCAAGAAAAAGGTGCTACCATGACCCCACCTCACAGCGGAGGAAATGAGTCCGGGGGAGACGGTGACCTATCCCAGGTCACTCGGTGAAGAGTGGAGCTGGGGTCTGAGCTGACACCGGTCCCTTAGTCCCTGCACTGCTGGCTCCTGACAAAAAGTTGACTGTACTGTCAAATTAGTGAAACCATGTATTAGGAATGACACTTCTATTTGTCCCTAAGTTTTTAAAAATCACACGCAATCACGGTCAGCTTGCTCTCTCCGTGGGTTCCACACCTGCAGATTCCGCCAGCTGGGTGGGGACTAGAAATCACCGGGATCAGCGGTTGGAGCTCGGCACGTGCAAAGGGCCGACTGCATGCACCGTTCGACGTCATTTTATGTGATGGCCTCAGAGTATCCATGGATTTTGGAATCCAAGGGGGAACGTGGAACCAGCCCCCGGGGATACGGAGGGAGGACGTCCTCCATTTACCAAATCTTCCTCACACCTGACCCCTTGACAGCAGCTAGTTTCTACACCCATTCGAGTTTGCGAACCTGTCAATGACGAGTCTCTTGCAAAAGGGTGCCGGCTCAAAGTGTTGGTGGTGAGAGGTGGAGGGGCTCTGAAAAGCTAGGCGTTACCTAAAGCATGGAAAGCTCCGCCGTTTTAGACATGGACTTTATTTCTATACGCTCACGGCCGTTAGGGGTGAACTCGCAGAACACAGTGGGCCCGGCCCACCGCAGCCTGGCCCCTGGTCTCGCACTCCTGGCTGACGCCCTTCATGCGAGCGAGGATGCTCCCTGAGCATACGCCTCACTTGACGCTCTGCGCCTTCTGAGGTTATCAAAATTCGTCTTCGGCAGCACGGGCCCTGGGAGCTTTCGCAGTGCCCTGAGGCTGGCACAGGAGTGCGGCTCGTCGACCAGCCTGGCTCCCTGCGGGCCTGGCCAGGTCTCACTGGCACCTCTGTGCACGCAAGCATGTGCTGGGTGGTTAAGGGACATGCGTGCTGGGGGACTAAGGTTACCAAAAACTGAGCCGTGGGACAGACACCGTCATAACCACCTCCACTGTTTAGGTCCTTCTGTAGTGCTATTCCTGTCGCCAGTTCTAGAGAAGGGAATTAGCAGGCATACTTGGGACAGTCCCTTTTGCACCTTCCAATAATACTTTGTCGTATGACATTTTTTTCTTTACCTGTCACATCATACCCTAAATTAGCTGAAGACTGCAGACTGTTCATTAAAGGTGGCTGACGTAGCTTTGTTTTAATAAAGCAAATGGAATTTAAGCAAATCACACTCGGAATACGAGGCTGTGACCGGCTGTCCGCGACATGTTTCGACGGGGTTGGCGGGATTTTTGTACGTGGGCTGCCAGGGCCCTGCCGTTCAGGCCGCTCCCGGGGCCAGGGCTGCCAGCTGACCCTGACGTAAGCTGTTTCTCCAGGGCTCCGGCTGCTGGAACGTTCCCTGGAAGGGGGGAGGCTGTAACCCGACTCCCTTCTCTGCCCTCTGCCCTGGGTCTGGGATGTCAAGAAGCAGCTTTAGAGCTTGCTCTGCCTCCACTCATAGCTCATGAACCTGCGCTTTGCAATGGCACGGTCGTGCGGGGGAGAAAAAAGCGTGTGCCCCTGTAGCACCTCCGAAAACCAGCAAGCCATGGCCTCATCCCCATGAGCCCCGCTTCCTGGCACTAACAACCACCTAACCCGGGGATGTTCTTGAGTTTTACATGAACTCACCTTTCCAAGCACTGAATTTAAGTCCAAGGCACTGGTCGACCAGGCAGTGGGCTCTTCGGCCTGGATTATGTTGGTTACGTCCAGGTCTGCATCCGGCGTCTGAACCATCTTGGACAGGCCATCAACGGCGGCCTTCAATTCGTACAGACGTTTCAAAATACTATCTTGGCGGGACTCAAGAGCACGAAGAGATGGGTCAGACTCTCCCTAGGCAAACCGACACAGAGTGCTCATTCCCTCTGACATAGAAGCAGTCCGCTTAGTTTGATCACTTGTCTTCTACTTACTGTAGTTCCACAAGTTCATCAAACCTCCCACCCTTTAAAAGACATTAAAATGAAGTAGCATAATCTCATTTTCCCCACAGTCCTGCAAGTTGATCCACAAATGCTTTAAAACAAAAAATGTGACTGAAAGTCACTTTGAAATTGTATGATTCTACTTTTAGGTAATTAGTCTAAAAATAGAGAACAGGAAATGAATACAAATTGTTGCTCTTTATTCTTCATATCGAAACACTTTTCTTAAACAGAAAAAGGGCAGTGAAAATGTAACTCAATTTATTCTACTAGAAGGGAAAAGGGAGCACACATATTTAGAAAATGTGTCCTTTGGCTTGGAAGTCCATCCATGAGGTCAAACGATCAATTCCCCAAATCATTTCTTCTCAGGGCCGTACCAGTATTCTCATCTTAGAATCATCTAGAACTTTTTACTGCTTATATGTGTAACTTCATAAACATGGAATGCTTAATTTTTCATTCACTGAATCTGCATCTTTCTTGCCTGGTATAATAACTGGTACACAGTAAGTTACCCATAATATTTATACTAAGTCTCAAATCATTAAGACTTACCTTATAAAGTAATATCAAGATACCTCTCAATGCAATCATACTGTACAACCTATTTCCAGATTCATGAGTTCTCACAACAGACAATCCATTCTAAGCTGACAAAATAAAATGAGCAAAATGGTCATAACTAGGCAAAACACTCAAGAATATGGCAATGACCTCGAGTTTAGTATAAATGGTACAGTGTTAGTGTAGGACTGCCGGCTCACATTCCTGTGCTGCTAAGTCTAATTCTTGGGAACATTTGCTCCTCCTCTAGTCACTCCTTACGCTGCCCTCTGAAGCTGATGCAATTCAACACTCGGTGCTCTCAACTTCCGGGAATTCGTGTGCTTCCCAGCTGCCTGCCTCCACTGCCGCTGCCTAAGTCCAACACACCATTTTTCTTCAGCTGGCAGATCAGCTGGCCTACTACTGCTGGTCACCTGGCACCCTTTCTGGTCCACCCCTCTCATCCATCCCTAGGATGGCAGCTGTGCTGATGAAAACAAAGGTGCAGATCCTGTCAAGTCCTCCCCAGGGCTAATTCCCTAGGCTAAAAAGCCACGCCCTTAACCTGGCTGATAAGTAACCCCTATGATTTGTCCTCTGGCTGCCTCTTCTGACGTATTTCGCCTGCTCTGCCTCTAGCCACACAGTCCTTAGGATTCCTACAACACACCACGCCCCCAGTGGCCACAGGGCTTTTACTCATTCTGTTCCCTCCATCTGCACCATTGCTTCCTCTTCCCTTGTCTTAATTCCTCTTTATCCTAAGCACGGGTGTCCAACCTGTGGCCTGGGATTGCTAGAAATGAGGCCCAACATAAAATCATAAATTTACTTAAAACCTTTTTTTTTTGCTCATCAGTTTTCATTACTGTTTGTGTATTTGATGTATTTGTGTGTTTGGCCCAGAGATGCCAAAAGGTTGGACACCCCCCGATTCTGGACTCAAAAGCTGTCAATGCACTGAAACACTCAAACGAGTAATATGACCTGTGATTAAAGCCACCAGCACATCTGGCTCTCAGTTCTTGATATGAGGAATGAGGAAATGCTCAAACCTGCTTTATCTATCCTCCCTTTTAATGTTGGTCTGTTATTTTTCTTCCTTGGACTAGACTGTGGGAATATTGTTTCCCCATCTGTTTTATGCCATATGCGTTCAGAAGCAGTTTATCCTTTGTGGTGCTCTCATCATGCTGGACTTCTAATTATCTGTCTATCCACCACCATCACCTGCTACATCAGTGGGCCTGTATGTCTTCTAAGTTGGGGAGGGTGCCAGCATCACTAATTAGTACAGACTGCTGGTAAGAGCATACATCAGCATAACCACCTTGGAGAGCAATTAATCTAGTACTTACAGTTGAAGACAGACCTGCCCGCTGAGTCAGCAATTCCATCCCTAGCAAATACTCTAGGCCTGCTCGTGTCAAAAAACACTCACGGCAGAATGAAGTAGCTTACAATGGAAAACCAGCCGACATCCGTGAGCAGTGGGACAGGCAAACCGTGGGGTTACAGTTATGCGTCGGGCCAGCAGACAGCAGAAAGCAGAGAGGACAAAAACTTCGTCATTTCACGCAACAAAAGCTAGTCCCAAAATCATGTCTGGAAGCTGCTTCAGACCCAAGATACAAAATGCATGCTTCCATTCACAGCATGACTACGTGGTTTAGGGACGCATCCTTAGGTGGCACGATGAGAGAGAAAAGCAGGACATGATCATGGAAGTCGGGCCCTTCGGGGGTAGTTTAAGGGGGCGCTGACAACATGTTACGGTGAGTGGTGGTGACAGTAGGGTTTGCCTTATTCTTAATATGGGCACTGACGTGCTATTCACTTTTTGCGGGTAAAATTTCCGAATAAAAGTTGAGCCCTAAGCGAAAAAAAGACAACAGATGACACGACCCCGGCCTGGATAGTCGCCGACCCCTAGTCCTGCGACCCCGCCAGCCTGGCCACAGCGCCTGCGTACTAGGCAGGCGGGAGGCCTTGGCGCCTGCGCACTGGACGGATGGGAGGGCGCGCTCCTACCTGCACGTGGACCGCGTTCTGCGCCAGGCTGCTGCTTTTGGCGTGCACGTTGGGGAGCCGGTACATGCAGGTCGGAAGCTCTACACGTAGAGATGTTCCGCCCCCGTGATAGGGCTTTACCTGGTACATCGGCATCGTGGGGGCCACAGGAGGAAAGGTGGAGGCTGAGGGTCACAAACACCCAGAAACCGTGAAAGACCACCACGGGCGGCGGCCACCTCCTTTCCGATCCGGCTGCGTGAGTTCTGGAAACCGCCGTTCCTGTGCTCTAATTGGCCTGGACTCTCTTACGTCATGACTTTTCATACCACCAATCAGCGAGAAGGAGTTGGCAGCTTCAGTTTCCGCCTCGTGCGGAAGGGGAGGGGCACAGTTTCAGAGGCAGCCAATGGGCGGCTCGGAGGCGGGGAACCCGTTAGAGCGCTGGCAGGAACAGTCGCGAGTTCGGAGGTAGGAGCAGCTCTGCATCCATGGAACAAGACGAGGGGCTGAGGTGAGCGGTGTTTGCAGCCTCCCCTCGCGGACGCCCTTTCTAAGGCGCACGGCGTTCCCCACTTCTGCAAAGGAGAGGGAAATGACTGGCGTTTGGCGAGCCCGCGGCGCGCAGGCCCCGGAGCGGGCTCTTAAGCGCTCCGCCGCCTCTTCAGAAGCACTTTGAGGTCGGGTCGGCGGAGCATCGGCCCGCGCCCACGCGGGCTGAGGCCAGACGTCGCCGTACGTCCCTGAACCTGAGGCCGGGCATGAAATCCCAGTAGACTTGAATTCATTTTCCTTTTTCCTGGTTTTTCCTCTTTCTGGAGGAAAGAAAGTGGTTATTGTGGGGATGCTTCAAGGTACATGCTAATTTGCATTGCCGCAGTTTAAAAAATGCAGAACTTCTCTGCCTCCTTGAGAGTGCAATTACTGGCCGGTAAGCTACACCGAATTCGGGGTAGCGAATCTTCGGCTGGTTTTGTGCATTCAGTGTCAGAATACTGAGCCCAGGTCGCTGTGTTTAAGTGTTTTATCCCCTCCCTTCAAAATAAATGATCAGAAACGGACCTGTAGCCTATGGCTCCTGTGTTCTATTGCACGGAAGGTATCAAGGCGTTTACTAGAAACGTCTAAGTTAACGGCCATATAGAATGCATTCTTGAGATGAGCAGGAGTTTTGCCAGACAGGAGAGAGTGGGGGGAGAGGTGTAGACAGAGAGACCTAATAGAGGGGAGCATTGTCTGAAAGAACTTGCGATATTCAGGAAACGGTTTGCTGTGACTGCAATGTAGGGGACTTGTCGAAGGGAGGATTGGAAAGAATGAGAAAATGAAGTAGACTGGACCCAGTTATGACTCGGTGTTAAACTTCATATAGCAGACAGAGGGACGCCACTAAGTTTTTCAGAAGGAAAAACGTATCCGGCCAGATCGGTGCTTCTAAAGTATAGTGGTGGCGTGGAGGATGGATTGGAGGAGGAAGCGGAGACCAATGGGCTCGAAAACTCAGAAAGTGGGTGCAGCCAGAACTTTAGGGGCCTTGGCCAAGGCAGCTCTGGCAGCTTGGATTTGGAGTGGGGATTCAAAGGCAACTATTGGGATAGTTTTACAACCGGCGTCTAATTTCCAAGGTGGTTTTGATTTTGACACGAGCACCATGTATCCCCCACCATACTCTTGGTTCTTCAAAGTGTGTGAGAAATGGTGCTTTGGTTTTTCATGAAGAAAGATCTCATTGTTGCAAAAGGTAATGGACCCATAGTTTGAGGGATACATGTGTATCTTCTATGTAGGTCCCAGTATAATTAGTTTTTAAAATATCTATTGCATTCAAAGTATCTACTCAGAAGGTTTTTTTTGACAAATGTTTAAGAATTACAGAACAACATTTAATATTTATGACTATAATGAATGCATATGTTTATATAACCAATGAACAAGTTAGGCCATTAACTATTAACAAAAACTAGTCACTTCGTACAGTTAAAATCAGGATGACAAATATATAAATACATACTTGCTTTGTTTCTTGTTACTGGTTTCTTCAGCACAGGACTTGCTAAGGCCATCAGACCTATCGATCAGAGGTCGATTCATCAGATTTGTTCTGGGCAAGTGGTACTAAGTCTAAGCTCTGCTGTGAAGGAGTTGGTAGAAAATAGTGTGGATGCTGGTGCCACTAATATAGGTGAGTCTGGAGACTTAAGCCACAGGAAATAGTCAGTTTATGCTATTTTATTCAAGTAACGTTTGTTACTGTGATAAGATGCTCAAGTTTTGTGGTGAGAAATGATTATTTTTAATTTAAATTTAGCTATTAAAATTAGTTATTAATTTAGTGAATACCCAATAAATTCAATAAAATTAACTATTAATTTTTAGTTAATAAGATAAATTTCTATGTGCCTAGTACTTAACAAGATAGTAATAATGATAACAGTTGATTTTTATCGTGTTTTACTATGTGCTAGGCAGACACTATGCAAAGAACTGTTGATGGCATACTGTATTTAATCTGCAGAAAAGCCTTATGAGATAGGAATTATTACTATTATTATTGTTATCTTTATTTTACAAATGAAGAAGTTAAAGCACAGAGAATTTTACCTCAAAGCTAGTAAAATATGACCCCAGGAAGTCTGATTCCCGAGCCTGTTCTCTTTATTGAGTATGTTAAATTATCCTTTTTAAAAAAACAAAGAGGAGGAAAATTTAAAAAAACAACACCTTTTATTAGGGCAAGTAAATAGTCAAGAAAGACTTTAAAAAAATAAAATACAGAAGATGACAATAGCACATTTAAATACATACAATTATGACTCAAATTTGCATTATGTAAATTATAAATACTGTCAATATAAAGTTTTTACTTGGATCACTTCTTTGAGAAGTAACTATTTTAACCTTTTTAGATCTAAGGCTTAAAGACTATGGGGTGGATCTCATTGAAGTTTCTGACAATGGCTGTGGGGTAGAAGAAGAAAACTTTGAAGGCTTAAGTAAGTTGAATTTTTCCAACCGTGTTGTTACATATTTGGGCAAAATATTTCAAAATTTTGAGTAAACACAAACACAGCTTTTCAGACCCAGCTCCTTCGGGAGGCATTGCGTCTGTTCATTGCTGTGCCGCTTGAGCTGCCTTGGGCCTCACTTGACACCTCTCTTTCAGCTCTGAAACATCACACTTCTAAGATTCAAGAGTTTGCTGACCTGACTCAGGTTGAAACTTTCGGCTTTCGGGGGGAAGCGCTGAGCTCACTTTGTGCACTGAGGTGATGCAATGTTCTTATTCATTAACTTGACTCCTTGTAAAAAATTTCTCTGAAAACTAAAATATTGTTTACACCTTTCCATCTCATTGTTCTCACTTCTGCATTCTGTGTTAGCTTACTACCAGTCTAAGTGGGAATACCTCTGAAATGTAAGCAATGAATGAATGAAATGGAGCAAATAGTAGTTTAATAAAATTGTTACCCTGTTAAAGCAGTGCCTTCTAAATTTTAAAATAACATAGATAATAAATTATAGATGCTACTGGTTTTTTATTTCATTTATGAAAAAATTAACACGCATTCACTTAGTCACACATTCTAAATTTTTATAAATAATTACATACATTTGAATTATAATATCTTTTGGATCCTTTTAAAAATTTTTGTCAGAACACTAGTAACAAAACTGAGAAATAAATTTTTATTTGTGAATATATGTTTTGAACTCTTTTATTGTTTTGCAGTTCAACCAAAAAAATATATATATCAAAGCTTTTATCAAAACATTGACAGAACTCTCTGTCTCACTGTCTATTAGGTGCCAAACCTTAGCTTTTAGGATGACTCCTCACCCACTTAAGCTCTTGATTATCTCAGCAGGATCCTCATCTCTTCCGAGTGTCTGGAGGGAAGAGAAATGCGAAAGTGAGCAGGTGACGTCCCGCACTCGGGAGCCTCTGACTGACTGTCGCCACGTTCTCTTCCAGTGACCTCACTGTTTCCACCTGCCACTCATCGGCAAAGGTTGGGACTCGGCTGGTGTTTGATCACAATGGGAAAATCGTCCAGAAAACCCCGTACCCACGGCCCAGAGGGACAACAGTCAGTGTCCAGCAGCTGTTTTACACGCTGCCTGTGCGCCATAAGGAGTTTCAGAGGAATATTAAAAAGGTGCATTCAGTTCAGGACCCCAGCTCACGGCGGCATCGGGGCTGTACTGGGCACGCGTGGCAGCGGGGCTGCTAGGGAGCTTTACTCCCCACCTCTCCTCTGGTGAAGTCTGACGCCTGTGCTTCTTAAACAGGAGTTTGCCAAAATGGTCCATGTCCTCCATGCGTACTGTATCATTCCCACGGGCATCCGCCTCAGTTGCACCAATCAGGTGGGACAAGGAAGACGACAGCCTGTGGTGGGCACAAGCGGAAGCCCCAGCGTAAGGGACAACATTGGATCCGTGTTCGGGCAGAAACAGGTAATGGCGGCCAGTTATCTAAGCATATCTTACTGCTTCAGTGATTATGGCGGGTTTCTATTGGCTTTTCCTATAGAACGGAGAGGAAAACCCAAGAATTGATTTTTTTTTTTTAAATTAGATATCGCTTAAAAAATTAATATTGAGTTCTGAAAGTTTTTATTTTACTCCCATAGAGAATAAAATAATACCTTTCCTCTCTGAAAAAATGTAAAATGTTGTAGGCAATATATTGATTATGGAGAAGTAGGTGCTATGTGTTTATCTTTCTAGAGAAAAATCAGTTATTTAAGTTCCACAGAAGCAGCGGTCGAGATCCTTTGTGCTCTCACTGTGGTTAGTTGACTAGGAAAGAAAACCCAAAACCCCTTGTGTCTTGCCTCCTAAAGTTCGGTCCTTCTCTGCGCTGGGAAGTAACTGGGGACCTTGGTTCCTCCAGCTGCAGAGCCTCATTCCCTTCACTCAGCTGCCCCCTAGTGACGTGGTCTGCGAGGAGTTCGGCCTGAGCCACTCCGATGCTCTGCACAGTCTGTTTCGGTGAGTAAACAGCTGCCAGGAGAATGACAGATATGATTTTTCTTGAGTTTTTTGACTTAAAGAGATAGTGATATCAAGGCTTTTTTTTTTTTTTTGTCTGTTGTAAACCTGTAAGCAGTATTACTGCTGAGAAAGAGGATTCACTTAGTTCAAACAATATTCTGGGTAACTGGTGCACTCTGGGGGGTTTTCTGTTTGAATTAGTCTTTGTAGCAAAGGTTGTGTTTAGTGAACAATTAGAACAACTTTAAAAAATTATTTTACGTTTAATGTTTCACTTCACTGGGCTCTGGCAGAGAGCAAGAGAGGCTGTGTTTGCTTCAGTTCATGCTTCACCCAAGTCCAGTCCAGCGTCCTTACTGTCAGCGTAAGAAAAACAGGCCTTTCCCATACGCAGGACTGGGCCTGTGAGGTCCGCATCCCCGCTCCCTCCCCACCCCCTGCCCTATGGGGGTTGGGCTCCTGGCTGGAATTAAAGGCGGGGACTGTTTCTTTATGTTAAGGCCTCATGCTTATGGAAATGCTCATGTCCCTGAGGTTGATCTCAGCACCTGACAAGCACCTTGGCAGACAGAAGTAGACAGAAGTTTACTAACGGAAAGGATTTTAAAAGGGCGGGGAACGTGGACAGAGATCCTGGTGACAAGTTGTTGGGGATTCCCTGGACCGTTGGGGACAGCATGAAGGTTCTAGAATATGAATTTGCCTTCTTGCATGGAGGCCAAGGATTTAATAGGGAAGGTGAGAGGAGAGCTAAAGCAAATAGTGTTGAACCTGTGGCATTGCCTATAGTGGATTTGCTCTGTGGGAGCTTTAGAACTTTCCAGAAGGTGTGTGTTCATTTTATGGTTTAGCAGCATAGAGCACAAATGCACATGAACTGAAATGTTAGCACCTAGCAGCAGACCACCAGGTGTTATGTTTTTATTTCTTTCTTACTTTAAGAATGTTTCATGTATACGTGTTTCTAATCGTTCTCACTCTGGGCCCTTGTTAACACTGCATAGTATCTCAGGTTTCATTTCCTACTGTACTCATGGTGTCGGACGGAGTTCAACGGACAGACAATTTTTCTTTATCAATTGGCGGCCTTGTGACCCAGCAAAGGTATTTAAATTTCTTTTTGTTTTTAAAGTCATATACATACATTTCTGTGTACATTTAAATGTGTTTTATGTGTATTAAACTGCACCTGCATTGTTTGGCATTTCTTCAAGAGCATCTTTAGATTGGAAAAAGATTCACTCTTAGAAATCTATGATGGAGGGGCACAAGGAATCTTTTCTGGGTGATGGATATATGCATTCTCTTGATTGTAAATTTATGAAATTATACACTTTAATATTTATTTATTTAATTTTAGGGGGTGGGGAGAGAAGAAAGAGAGGGAGAGAAACATTATTAGTTGCCTCTTGCTCTCTCCCAGCTGGGGATCTGGCCTGCAACCCAGGTCTGTGCCCTGAGTGAGAATTCAACCGGCGACCTTTCAGTCCACAGGCCAGTGCTGAATCATTGAGGCACACCAGACAGTACTCAGATTGTACATTTCCAATATGTGTAATTGATTGCAGGCCAATTATACCTTATGAAAGCTATGGAAAATGTATGCCTTCAGTGGTTGGTTAGAATACCATGTTGATAGAAACCTGGAGGAAGGGAATGCTTTTTCTTTTCTAATCTTTTATTTGTAGGTTTCCAGACTCGTGAATGAGGTCTATCACATGTATAATCGACATCAATACCCATTTGTTGTTCTTAACATTTCTGTGGATTCAGGTAAGTTCCACTAACATTTCAGTTAAAATCGTGGATTTACTCAAAAGAATGCAGTGAAATTATAAAGCTCTGATATGACTGGAAACAGACTCTTGTAGCCAGAATTAATGGCCATGTATTTTTTTAATAGACTTTCAATTTTATTTTATAGACTTTTGTTTCCTATACAGATTTTCTTGCTTGCTTTCTTGACACTATGTTAATCGTATTATTAGAAAAATGTCACTTTTTCATGTCAACCAAGGGAGAATGTGGACTGTGTTCTCCCTGATTTGAAAATAATTTATTTCATATTTTTATTCTTATTGTTAAAATTCTGGCTTATTGCTATTCAATATTGTTTCTAGGTACTTAGAAATACGTATGTGCATATCTTAAAAAATATATAATGATCTATCTGTCTACCCTTTGGGGTAGGAAAGTTAATTTGTGTAATTTTGTCTAGTAATTTTTATCCTTAGATATGAACATTTCCTTTTCCATGTCATTAAAAATTATTCAGAGACATGATTTCAATAGCTGCATTCATTATATTCCAACATATAGATCTATTTTAATTTTAAACTTATTTAAGTTTTTGGAAATTTAAATACTGTCTTTATAATTAAATCATTGTCTATATATCTGATTATTTCCTTAAGATAAATATCTGAAATTAAAAACACTACATTAGTAGATATGATTGTAGTGTATCAATTTACACGTCTACCAACAATGTACTAGATATTAGGATTTTTAACTAAATTCAATAGGTGATAAAGTGACATCTTACTGTAGTTTGCAGTTCTGATACACATTTTCATGTGTTTACTCTTTTTCTTTTGCAAGTTACCCATTCAAATCCTTGCATATTTTGTCTATTTAAAATACTGTTCATCTCTTCCTTGTTTACTGGAAAGGATGGATTTTTGTAGTTTATGACTAATAATTTGGACACTATAATGTTTTTAATAGTACTTTTGGTCAGTGCAAGTGAATAACATAGTAGGTGGGAACATTTCTGTTGTTAACAGTTAATTTAAACAGAGTAAGCATCCTTTCTTTTTTGCCCTAGAATGTGTTGATATCAACGTTACTCCGGATAAAAGGCAAATTTTACTACAGGAGGAGAAACTTTTGTTGGCAGTGTTGAAGACGTCTCTGATAGGGATGTTCGACAGCGATGTCAGCAAACTCAGCATCAGTCAGCAGCCCCTGCTGGATGTTGAAGGTAAAAAGCTATGAGTATAGAAACAGCTTCTATAACATAGCTTTTGTGATACTTTCCTTTGTTGTTTGGACATGAAATAAAGTCTCCTTTCCCAGATAGAAAGGATGTGTCTCACTAGAAAGTGATCTGTTTAAAAAGAACACAGACGACAACATTTACTACACAAGGGATGTGTCTTTACCAGGACTCGACCACCTTTTCATTTCCAGAGCTCTGAGAAGGTGGATTTTGACAATTTTTGCCCATTTTCTCATTCCTTTTGGGGAGGAGGGAGTTTCTGGAGGCCCTCCCGCTGCCGTGTTCCCTCACGTCCCAGAGCCGATCTGACATCTGTGGTAATGGGCACGTCATTATTTTACTACCCGATCGTAATTTATCAGCCACTTCTTGAAGTAGTTCATTTTATTCTTAGTCATTCAAACCACGTACACCTGGGACAGGGGCCAGAGCTGAGCCCTGGCTGCCTGCCTTGGCAGAGGGAAGGGTTGGCCATTACGTGCTCTGGCGGGCAGATCCGCTCCTGGGGGTGGATGCTGGTTTTAAGGCAGCCTCCTGCCAGCCTCCATGTCTGCGTGTGTAGGGACGGCGGCGGCGGGTGCCCATCACTGCGTCCTTGGACCAGGGCGGAGACCAGAGCGCTGCTGAGGAAGCTGAAACGGGGGGTTCGGTGGAAAGCTAGGGGGACAGATAAGCGTTGCTCCCCGCGAGAGGAGGTTGCTGTGGGACGAGGCTTTGCAAACTGAGGGGACCGGGAGTCATAGTTGGGGGGAGGGGAGGGGCGGAGGCAGAGCAGCTTGCCTCCCAGGGTGCGACAGAGAGGAGCCCAGAAGCGCGGACGTCAGCGCAGCAGACCTGTTGACCCGCCGTGGCGGCCCCACGTCCTTCCCAGCCCTTCTCCGCGTGGGGTGTCGAGGACGTGTAAGGGGAGGGGAGTGCACCCCTCTGTGGGCAGCGGGGCCGCGGTGGCTCTCTGAGCTCGCCCACGCGCACTGCCAGGGAGACCGCCCCGCAGAGAGAAGCTGCTTGACTTCTCTGCGACCTTGAAGCACAGCTAAGTCCCTGCCCTTGGCTTAGCCCTGTTCCTGAGGAGCCGCATTTTCACAGAAACAGGCATCAGAAGTTCATGGCTTACACCCGTGTCCTCCCCGAGGTCTGGAACCAGCGCCCACAGAACCGCCCCTGCACCCCTTTCCATAGACCAGTGGTCGCCATTTCCCTGGCGTCTAACACCATGGAGTCGTTGGATCTGTTTTTAATTTGAAACCATCAGTGTGTACATTTTTGGGTGATTTGTTTCTTTCAGTATTCTGTTGTGGGAGTCCTCCAAGGCATATGCGGCAGTTCATTCATCCATTCTCACTGCTCTATCATACTGCATTGTAATTAAATACTGCGATTTATTTGCGGACAGTGGGGTTGTTTCCGGCGTGGGGCTGTAATGCACCAGGTTGTCTTGGGCATTCCCGTCCGTGGCTTTGGCGAGCGTGGTGGGGGGCCTTTCGGACAGGCGAGGTGGTGCTGGCCCGCAGGCGTGCTTCTGTTCAGATTGGGGGGTACTCCCGGAGCAGGGAACAAACCAAACTACCACCGGCCGTGTTGAAGCACTGGTACAGTACACTCCTCCTCCTTGTGAACATTTGTTGTTTCTAAAATTCTGTCCATCCTGGTGAGCCTCGAGCAGCCTGACTTGAGTTTTAATATGTGTCCCGGTATGATGAACGCACAACAGTTTTCACAGGTTTTATCACCTTGGGTCTCATTTGTGATGGGCCGTTCACGTGCGAGTATCTTCTCGTTCCATTTCAGTGCAGCCCTGACCCGCTCCTCTGTTCACATCTCCTCTGTTCACATCTGCTTAGGTCACCTACTAAAAACGCCTCCGGCAGAAAGGGAAGAGCCTCTGCTGGGCGAGCGGGGGAACCGCGCTTCAGTAAGGACGCGAGGAGAAGAGAAAAGGGCAGTGACCATTTCCAGACTGAGGGAGGCCTTTTCTCTTCGTCACCCAGCAGAGAACCGGCCCCAGGGCCTGCCGAATGCAGAACCCAATCGGATTTCTCCGAGACAGAAGAGAGGTGCACGGTCTTCAAGGCCTTCAGACTCCCTTTGCCCCCAGACGCCCAGCCCGGGCACAGGCCGGCGCAGCCCTCCAGGAGGGGCAATGTGCTCAGATGCGGACAGAGTGGAGGTGGAGCGGGACTCGGGGTGCGGTAGCACCTCCGCGGGCTCAGAGCAGGGGCTCAGCACCCCAGACGTGGGCAGTCTCTCCAGCAGCGACCGAGCAGCCAGCTCCCCTGAAGACAGGTTTTCACAAGAAAACATGGAGTCGCGGGAGAGGGTACCTGAAATGGAGCGTCGTTTTTCAGACACGGAATGCCATCGAGACCAGGAAGATAGTGGATATAAATTGAGAGAGTTGCCTCAGCCAACAAACCTCTCAAACACCAAGCGTTTTAAAAAAGAAGGAATTCCTTTAAATCCAGACATCCCTCAAAAGTCCATCAGCACACAGAACGTGTCAGCGTCTCAGGTGGACGTAGCTGTGAAAATTAATAAGAAAATAGTGCCCCTTGAGTTTTCTATGAGTTCTTTGGTTCAACGCCTAAAGCAGTTACATCAGCAAGAGCAGCACAGAGGAGGGCAACAGAATTACAGGAGGTTCAGGGCAAAGATTTGCCCTGGAGAAAATCAAGCAGCGGAAGAGGAACTAAGGAAAGAGATAAGGTAAAGGCTTTCCCGAGAGTGCTTTTGCGCGTTTGGGGGAGCTGCTGCGAGGGAGCCAAAGGCCCATCCTTCCAGAGCTGCTTTTTCTCCCCTGGGTGTCGTTTCCTTTGCATCGGTGGCATCTCTTCCGGGTCAGGGCATATGTGGCTCTGCCTTGCACCAGCACACGGTCCTCTGGCTCCTGCTGCCAGTCTGCGTGGCTTCCCCGGGTCTTGCCTGCACCACAGACTGATCTGTATCTCAGAACGTCCGACTTGCAGCAGTTTCCCCCTTCTCCCCTTTCCCCCTTTGTTCCTCTCTCTCGAAGATTCTAAATTTGGAGTCAGTTTGATTCCACACATTGGCCGTTATCTGTACCGGGGCGTCCCTGGCAAGCTCCCCTTTACCAGCTTCCCTTCATCACCTCTCGCATCCATCTCGGTAACTTGCTGTAAAGACATCTTTTGCTGCGGCCTGACACTGCATGGGTTTTTCCCTGACCCCCTTTGCACATCCTTTACCCTTTCAGTCAGTCCCAGTCAGTCGGTGCCTTCTCGATTCCTGTTTTGTTCTTCCTCAAGCTTTTCAGCTCACAGTGACTTCCCTGCAAGGAATTCACGGCACTTTTGGTGGACATTGTTGTTTTCCATTTGAATGTATATAAGGAAGAAGTAGAACACATTGTCAAACCTGTGACTTCAAGAAGGTTGGATAGGATAAGCCTAAGTAAAAGGAGTCAATTTAAAAAAAATAATACAGACAGTAGAAAACATTGCCCCCTTTTTTGTCAGTAATCCTGTGCAACTTAAGAGGTTGAATTTTGGAAGTCCTAGCTTCTATCTTTTTAAATTTTTCTCACCATTTACTGAAATGGGCTGCCACGTAAATAGTGCCGCTTGGCGATCACATCGGACTTCACAGCACTTACAGTCTGGACCACACAGGTTTTGCCTAATTTAGATGATAAATCCTTCCACAATGAGTTTTCTATGGTGTAATTCCTTTGATATTCGCAGTGCCTAGCTTGCACTGAGAGAAGTCTTCAGGAATATTTCCTTTAAGAAGTGTGATTACTGGAGGTGAACGTCTTTGGACGTGACCTGGGGGGACTGCGAACTTGGATGCCCTGAAGAGAGCCGGGCCCTCCGGGTGCAGGCACGTGCGCTGGTCAAGGTCGGTGGGCGCCTGGGCGGGGGGGTGCGCGTCAGGCGCCCTGAGGGTCAGCGCCTGTCCTCTGCCTTCAGATTCTTTCCGTCCTCAGAGTAACAATAACTGCGACTCCAAAACCAGAAGTGTGATTCAATTTAACGAACATTTATCGCTCCCCTGTTACCGTGGTTCTTGAATTTTTTCATTGAAAAATAGTCTCTAAAATGCCTCACAGCCCTCATTTTTCTCATGCAGTAAGACGATGTTTGCAGAGATGGAAATCATTGGGCAGTTCAACCTGGGCTTCATCGTCACCAAGCTGGACGCGGACGTGTTCATCGTGGACCAGCACGCCACGGACGAGAAGTACCACTTCGAGATGCTGCGGCAGCACACCGTCCTCCAGGGCCAGAGGCTGCTCGTGTAGGTCCGCTGCGGCCCTCGGGCCTTGCGGTGTTGCTTCCCCTCCCCGGTTTAAGATGTCGTGGCCTATGTGTGTGTCTGCATGTTGATGTGTGTGTATATATTTTTGCCGTAAGCATCCCGATAGCAGATTCATGTACTTCTTACATAATAGCAGTCATACCTGCCATTTACTGAGTGCTTATCGTGTGCCAGGCGCTGCTGAAGCATTGTACATGTATTGGTTTATTCTCCCAAGCCTATGAGGTAATTGCTGTTACCACCAGCATTTCACTGGTGAGAAAACTGAAGTGCACAGACAGGTTAAATAACATGACTGTGTCCTTGGTAAGTATCACCCCGCTCCAGCTGTCCGTGAATGGGGATCCCTTGCTGGCCACAAAGCCCTTCGGATGAAGGACAATGTGTATTGCCATATTTCAGGAGACGATTCCAAAACAGACTGGGGTGAGATGGCAGGCTAAGGAGAAGCAAACTACTTTTTATACTTGAACTTCTGAAATGACCTTTTGAAACAGGAAAATTGCAAGGAAATTCCTCAGGAAGTTTTGTGACGGGAAGGGCATGTAGCTCAATAAAGTGATGTTCTTCATGTTGCTTTTTGAAACGACTCCGAGGACTCATAGACTTGTTTCAGTTTCATTTCCGCTTCATCGGTGAATGTTGGGCTTCCAGATATGGCTGCAATCGCGCCTTTGTTTTTCAGGCCCCAGACTCTCAACTTAACTGCAGCTAACGAAGCTGTCCTGTTAGAAAATCTGGAAATATTCAGAAAGAACGGCTTTGATTTTGTCATCGATGAAAGTGGTGAGTTACTGTGAAGAATGATAGAATTGTGTCCTTTTAGAGCTGGGGACAGTCTCTGAGGTCACGTAGATCCATGTATTTTATGAGAGGTGACGATGGTTACCTGCGTTTCCAAGTGTGTTACAGGGAGCACTCAAATGAAACACATTTTCCAAATAATAACTTTCTCCAAATTCTATCCTTTTAGCTCCAGTCACGGAAAGGGCTAAACTGATTTCCTTGCCAACTAGTAAGAACTGGACCTTTGGGCCCCAGGACATAGATGAACTGATCTTCATGCTGAGCGACAGCCCAGGGGTCATGTGCCGGCCGTCCCGCGTCAGGCAGATGTTTGCCTCCAGAGCCTGTCGAAAGTCTGTAAGTAAGGAAGGCTTGTCCGCCAGGACCCAGAGGCCCTGCTCACGCTTGTGGTCCCCGAAGTCCCCAGTTCGGCTGGGACCGCGGTGGTTCACCGTGTAGACGGAGGCTCATCGCGCTCTGTCCGTGTGACAGACCAGCTCCGCGGGTTGGCATCATCTGTGACCTCTAACCCGCAACTGCTGCTTTTCTGTGCTTCCCATAAGCGTGATCTCTCTCAGTTTCGCTGATCCCAGTGCAGCTAACTAGCCACGCACGCTGTAGCACCTTAAGGGTATTAACACCGTTGGTAGACGAAGCTTTGTGCCGCCCTGGCTCCCACCGAGCCCTTCGGGTCCTTCGGGTCGGCAGGCATTTCCCAAGGGCCCCGTGGAGCACTGCACATCACTGTGTTTTGCTGTGTATAATGTGCACCCAAGGTTTTGGCCCAAACTTTCAGGGGAAAAAAATCTATCTTCTAAATTTAATTCAATTATTTATTTATTTATATTTAGAAACCAAACCGATTATCATATTCCAGGGTATTATTTTGCACATGGATATCATTATTGCTTTCTAGAGTTACCCTTTTAGTGCATAAGCTTAAGTAAAAGAATTAAAACATTTATATAGATATGGAATTAGTATTATCCATGTATAATGCACATTCTTATTTTTCCCTCAAAAATTCTGGCAAAAAGTAAATGTGCGCATCACACATGGCAAGATACGGTCACCCCTGCTCTGAGTGGTCCTGGGAAGTGGGGTTGTGGTGGACAGTGAGCCTGCTGTCCAGGCAAAGGAAGTGACCCTTCATCGCCTGGCCTGTAAGAAGGGCCAGGACGCCATTCCTTCCGTCACTTATTCAACAGATATTCCTCGAGCCTCTGCTGGGCGGCCCCCCTGTGCCAGCTGCTGGGGACACACAGGGACAAGGCAGATGAGGTCCCTGCCCCATAGGTTAGTGAGGAGAAATAGACGTAAACAAGTTGACAGTTTCAGACACCAGTAAGTTCAATGGAGAGCTCACAGTGGTACTGGGATAGGGAGGGTGCTTTTTTGTGCACAAAAAAGCACCCTCCCTATCCCACTGGGGGGGCGGGGCCTAGAGGGCCGTCCTGGCTGAGAACCGACTGTAGGGGGTGCCTGGCAGAAATACAGGAGGTGAGGAAAGCAGCGCTTTTGTACATTTGGGGGGTGGGTGGGATCGAGGTGAGTTTTAGACCCCTTCTATGTGGGATTCCGTTAGCTCGTGCGTGGGAGTGTCTACAACAGTTGTATTAATGAGTGAAGCTCAAGGGAAATGTCAGTGCTGGAGAGGCAATTTTAAGTGTGCCTTACAGCCATGGGGATTAGATCTCTGCTCTAATTAGACTCGAGGGAAGAGTTTAATTAGAGCAGAGAATAGGGCCCAGGATCTGCCAGCCACAGAGAACTCTGGTGAAGACTAATATTGTGCCTGCTGCGTTTGCCCATCCCTCTGCCTGGATTTCCTGCCTTGTGTCCCTTTGTCACGTCCCTGGCTCCTGCCTGTCCCGGGCACTGGGCACTCGACTGAAGTGGCTTCTTCTGGGCACTCAGGCACAGTCCCTCTCGGTGACATTTGTTTCTGCTCACTTGCCTGTTGTCTGTCTTCCTCCAACGTGGCAGAGCCCTGCTCCATGCCCCCTAGGAGTGCGCCAGGTTCGGGCTTGTCCCCTCTCGCCACCGCGCCTCGTCTCTCTGGGCTTGCCCCGCTGTGTCTCGTCTCCCTGTATCTGTCAGGCAGGCATGCGTGCCTGGAGGGGCGGCAGGGCGGGGGTGGCAGAGGGATAGGCAAGGCGAACTGTTTCATGGTGAGGGGCGGGGACGTTAGGGCGGAAGCCCGAAGGGAGAGGAGTGAGGCGCGCAGGCACTGCAGGAGGGGCTCTGGTGGGGGCCCAGCCAGTACCAAGGTCCTGAGGCAGGTGCTTTACGTTTCTGTGCCAGAGGGGAGAGGTGGTGTCAGTGTGGCTGGAGCAGTGGCAGGGAGGGTTGTGCGCCTGCAGGGGCAGGCGTGGAGGCCCGCGAGGGCGGCCGGCGGTGCACTTGGGCTTTCATTCAGGGGAGGGGGAGGGTTGTGCAGAGAAGCCCACGATCTGAGGTACCTTCCAAAGGAATCACTGGCTGCGGAGTGGAGTCAGTGGGCGAGGTGAAGGGGGAAGCAGGGCGGCCGTGAGGAGGTCCCTGCAGTTGCCCAGGTGGCAGGTGAGGGCACCGATACCGAGGCCCTGCTGATGCAGAAGAGACTGGTCGGATTCGGGACGGGAGTGGTCAGCGTCTCCGTACAGGGGAAGGAGCCACGGAGGGGCTGGATTGCACAGAAGGGTGGAGGCTGAGACAGTAGAAGGCAGGGTCCTTTGGGGGAAGATTTTTCAGGGAATGTCTTCGAGTTGTAATCTTTTTCCAGCCTTGTTTTAGAGAAAAATACGACTGAATAGTTGTCCTAACCAAAACCCAGTACAACTTAAACTGTTGTGTCTCACATTCAGGTGATGATCGGAACTGCTCTAAACACAAGTGAGATGAAGAAACTCATCACCCACATGGGTGAGATGGACCATCCCTGGAACTGTCCCCACGGCAGGCCGACCATGAGACACATCGCTAACCTGGATGTCATTTCTCAAAACTGACACTTCTCATCGTATAGAGTTAGACAGTTCATTGCCGACTTTCCCGTTTTGAAAGGCGGGGTTTTAACCGTTAAGTGCCGTAGCCATTTAGAAATGATGTTGAGAACCTTTTCAACCACGTGGAGCATGGCTGCAGTGTACTGCGTTCTGCGTGTGCGCGCGCGCGTGCGTGTGGGCAAGAGCACGTTTTTTAAAACCAGGAAGAGCACTTTCAGAGTCACCCACGCCCCTGCTCTGGCCCAGTGTATTTTAGGCTGCAACTTTGAGCCCTTTGAGATGATTAAATTTGTAATGGTTTAATTTCATAAATTAATGGTCCTGTTGCATTAGTGGTCCTCAACCCTCGTGCACATTAAATTTTTTTTAGAAAAGGAATAGTCTGGAAAACCTAGTGGGGATTCTCTGCTGGCTGGGTAAGGACAGCCCCGCTGGGGCCACGAGTTTTAGAAGTTCCCCCATGTGGCCAGGGCAGGAAGGCACTGTTGCAGGCAAGGGGCAATAAAAGGTCTGGAATTGTCTGTCACTTCATGCTGTGATGTGGATTCCTTGGGGTGCGAGTTGCAAGATATTCTAGTTCTGGCTCTGAGTGGTACTGGAGGTAGAAGAACCCCTGTTGTATCAAATAGTTTCTCATGGAACCTCGTCCCACCTGGACTTTGCCGAAGACGCCGCCTGTGGAGTCCGGGCAGTGGCTGGTGTGCAGCGGCCGGTGTGGGCCGTCTCCTGCTCCCCGTCCCTGACCGGACCGCGGGCCTCCTTCCGTTGGCAGACTTAGGGTTTACCTGTGGCAAGACAGTCAAGTAGTAATTATTCCCATTTACTGTGTCAAGTACGGTGCTTGTGTGCCTGTCTGCAGGCTCTCGTGGAAGAGTTTCAAGATCTCTGCAGCTTGGGTTTTCTGGCCCCAAAGATGGCTCTGTGATAATCCCACAACCCTTGACTTGTGTGGGCAAGGAATGGGCTGAGAAATGGGGGACATCCTGGCCTGGCTGGGTGGGCCCAATCTGTCCCTTGACTTCAACTAGGGAACCTGGCCCAGCTGGGCCAGGGAAGTGCACCACATCTGGAAGATGCCAAAGGGCAGCCTCTAGAAGCTGGAAAACAGATTCTCCCCTGGAGCAGGCAGAAGGAACCGGCCCTTTTCGGTTCCTAACTTAACCATAAAATGATAGATTCGTGTTGCTTTAAGCCACTGCGCAAGTTTGGGTAATTTGTGTACAGTGCAAAGGAAAACTAACACCTGAGTTCATTCTTCCTGTGTTACAGTGAAGATGAAGGGTGAGAGAGGTCGCGCGGCAAGTAGTGCCACAGGGAAAACCCAGGCCAAGTGCGTCCAGCCCCAGATTTCGACCTGGCCGCCTAGGGCTGAAGGGCAGAAAACACTAATGCTCAGAGCTTCTGGGACAGCGCGGCCCCTTTAAGGGCTGGGCGGGGCCGCGGTTGCCTGGAGACTGGAGGTCCAGACGCTTCGCCTGGTTGGGGCGGGCGGAGGGGAGCCTGGAGGCAACCAGGTAAGCGCCGGGCGCGGGGATCCCGGGCCCCAGGCCCGCGGATGCCAAGCGGACCGCCTCCGAGGACCCGAGAGGTCTGTGGTGGGCGAGGAGGCTGGGGGCAGGAAGTGCGGAACAGCACCCCCCGGCCCCGGTCCGAAACCGCGCTCCTTTCGTGCTGTCCCAGGAAAGAGGACACAGGAGAGCACGGTGTGCAGCCGGGAAGGACAGATAAAGCGAAAACTCAGGGGAGCAGCCACCAGAAAGGAAGTTTGCCTTGTAGTTTAGATTTCGCCGATCCGGGACCGAAAGCCTATAGTAAAGACCTGCCCGAGTTCAGAAGTGAGAGCAGCTTGCCCGCCCAGGAGGCAGTAGTGACGGCGGCGGCGGGAAGAAGGGCGGGGATTTGGAGGAGGAGAGAGGCGGGACGGTGGAAGGGCAAAGCCTGGCGGTGCGGTGGGGCTGGCGCCGGCGTCCAGAGGATGGCCGTTGCCTGGCCCTGCAGGGCTCACCTGTGCTCCCGCTTGGTGGCCTGGAGGCTTTAGCAGGGACAGTTTTAGGTGGCCGTGGGCCCGTGGCTTTGAGCCCTCAGCTCAGGCCTGGTCACCCTGCCTCTTGGCTGGCACCGGGGGCGCACAGCCCAGGGCAGTACTGGCTTAGGCGATGCGCAGCTGATGATTCCAAGTTCCAAAACAGGAAAGCGACGGAAATTAATAGCTTCCCTGTCGTGTGCCCGCTCCCATCTATTAGACATGTTTTGTGCATTAATTTATTTACTCCTTATAAAGAAACAAGGTGCTATTGTCCGTATTTGGGATCCGAGGCAGAAGGACACGAAGTAACTTGCTGGAGAACACACGCCAGCCAGCAGACCCGGGAGCTGGAGTCCAGCTTTGAGCGCTTTGCCGCGCTGACCTACCAGGAGACGGGCTCTTGAAGGGCGGACTGACCGTAGCAGGACCTCGAAGGTTAGGTAGCCATTTTTCATAGACCACGTTACCCCGCTTGCTGGGACAGTTTGAAAACAAAGGGTACATGGCGGTTCCAATTTTAAGATTGTAGCAACAACCAATGTGTTATGGAAACTTATTTTTATAAACTGGTGATGCCTGTTATTTGTAATTTTTCAGGCTTTAGAAGAATGGTAATGACATTGGGTTGTAAAGCTAAAATTTTAATTTCAAGGGAAATATTTAGAGACAGTTTTTTTTTCAGATAAAACTCATCAATGCTTTGAAACAACTCTCAGCTGAAGAAATTGGTCGATACTTCAGTACATAAAGTAAACTTCGGGTCGCCTAAAGGAAATGGTGAAAGAAAAGAAAAAAGCAGACAAAAAAGTGGATAAGTCTGCCCGCTCTCCCTCATCTCTCTCTGATAATCCGGAGGTTTCCAAACCAGATGACAATTCTGCTAGACAAGAAATGTCCCCAAGTACTGTCCCGCTGTCAGAAGCGCAGCTCCCCGAACCGGGATCCAAACGGGAGTCCAGAAATTGTCCTCGACAAAACAAAGACGCCACTCACTATGAGGAGCCCATTCTCACCGATCTCATCGTTGAAAGGTGACCGTTCTGGGCAGTCTCGCCCCTGCCCCCTTTTCGTCCGCTTTTATGCTCTGTTCTCTCTCATGGGAACCTCTGCAGTTTCCCCTGCTGTCCCCCTAGGTGACGATGAAAATCTGCGTTGTTAGCCCTGGCCTTTCCCCTAGAGTTCTAGGTTCTCATGTTTAAGTCCCTGCTGTACATCGTCTGCTGGCCTTCGTACCCCGTGTCCAAAAGCAGAGACCGCAGGACTGGGACTAGGACGAGCTGGATCTGGGCCAGCTCTGGGCATCGTGCACCCCCACCCCCCACCCCCAGCCCCGAACCTTTCTGAGCCTCGGGATCTTCACTGGGGAAAAGGAGGGAATGCCCGCCTTAGAGGGTTCCTCGGCATGTGGCTGTTCCTCTCCCAGATGCTGGCTTCTCCGTGGGTCCCTGTGTCCGTCAGGGCGCCACCGTTCTCTTATAGATCCAGGCTCGAGGTTGGAGAACTGTCCTCCTCCTTCGTGTGCCTTTCATATTTCTCGTTCCTCTGTGCTTCTCTCGTTGTTCCCTTCTTCTGTGCCTGGACCCATTACCCCTTGTCTGTGCTCTTGGACTTGCTTCCTAAAGGCGTCTCTGCTTCTAGCCTCTCTTCTCAGGCCTCCTGAATAGATTCACCTTCCCATTTACGTCACTCCCTGTATTAGTTACCTATCTTTGTAGTAAGTCACCTTAACACATGGCAATCAGAACCTGTCACCTCACCGTTTATGGGGGTCGGGAGTCTGGGAGCAGCTTCGCTGGATGGGGTTGGGCTCAGATCTCACAAGGTTCCATCAAGGTGCCACCTGGGGTCCCTGTCATCTGCAGGCAGGCTGGACACTGCTTTCAGAGTGGCCCACCAGCACGCAGTGGGCAGGAGGCCTTGCCTTGTGTCCTCGTCACGTGGGCTCTCCCTGCAGGGCTGCATGAGCGTCCTCAGGGCGTGACAGGTGGCTTCCCCGGAGACCCATTCGAGAGAGAGTTGAGGGCGGAGGCCACCGTGTCTCTTATGGCCTAGTCTCAGATGTCACTCTGTCATTTCTGCAGCCTCCTAATTGGTCACACAGGCCAGCCTTATTGAGCCTGGGAGGGGACCCCATGAGGGCACAAATGACAGAGGTGACAACCACTGGGAGCTGTTTGGAAGCTGGCTACCACCCTTCTCTTAACAACTCTTAATTTCTTTCCATTGTCTGCAGAATAAAACACCTCAGGCTGCCTCTCCTCTCCCAAACACGAGAGCCCAGCGAGACTCTTCCCTCACAATTCCGTTCATTTTTGTCTTTGCTTACATAGGATGCCCTGCCTGGAATGCTTGTCCCTTATTTCTGAGTGGCCAAATCCTACCCTCTCTTCAAGGCCCCACCTTTTCCATCCTTCCCAGTAGGAAGTAACTTTTCTCAAAACGTCTTATCATACGTACCATTTTCTTTTATGTATTACCGTATGCATAGTATATATTACTTTCTATTATAGGAATTACTGTAATTTACTTATACTCTGAAGTTCTTTTCCTGGCTGAAAATTCCTTCATAGCAGAGATACACCCAGAATATCAAACGCCAGACCTCGGGCCTAGTAGGGGCTCAGTCAAGATTTGTAGTTTGAATGGTATCAGCAGCCATTTATTAATGAGCTACTGTGTTCCAGCTCTGAGTTCAGCGCTATAGAAGGATATTAAAAAGTATGAAATATGGTCCACAGTGCCAGAGGTGTCCAACCTGCGGCCCAGGATGGCTAAGGACGTGGCCCAACACAAAATCGTAAATTTACTTAAAACCTTTCTTTTTCCTCATCAGTTTTCATTAGAGTCTGTGTATTTAATGTGTGGCCCAAGACAACCCTTCTTCCAGTGTGGCCCAGAGATGCCAAAAGGTTGGACGCCCTGACTCACCGCACCCCGCTCCTCCTGCTGAGCTCTCCCCCTCGCCCCAGCGGTGCTACTCTCCTCTCTGTTTTCTCTGAACTTGCACTCTCAGGCCCGTTCCTGCCTCAGGGCCTTGGCCCTTGCTGTCCCCTTCCTGGGGTCCTCTCCCCAGGGTTCTTCTCCTGGGTGCTTGCTCCAGGTCCTTGAGCTCTCAACCCTCGTGTTCTCAGAGAGGCCTTCACCCTGCCTGTCCGTGAACAGCACCTTCCTCTCCAGTCGCGTGTTCACCAAAACTGACCGCGATCTGGGGTTAAGCTAGCTTGTTCGTTTCCCAGTCATTGCCCCTCGCTCCTCGGTGAACTGACAGCTGCGGCGGCAGGAGCTTCCCAGGCTTGTTCCCAGGCCGCAGCTCTGGCCCCGGCACCGAGGAGGGGGCAGGTGCACCGCGGCCCTCGGGGAGCGTTCGCGGAGTGAACGAATGGCAGAGGTGCCCCTTCATTCGTGTTAATAATGTGTCTTAACCCGCCCTCGCTTGGGTTCGCATCAGTCGTGACCTTGAGTTTGGTTTCTCTGTAGCTATGAAGGGGGAAAAGCCCGCGGACTGTATGAGGGGGAAGGCTTTGCCGTCTTCCAAGGAGGTGGCACCTACCGTGTAAGTGACGCCTTCGGGGAGTGGGCGGGAGGAAGGCGTGGGGAGGCAGGTACAGATTTGCGTCTTCAGACAAATCCATTGATTCTTCAAAAGAACTTGGAAGTACTTAATGCTGATTTTATTTTGAACCCTGATTACGTATTTTAAGGTAAAAAACATGGCTTAGTGCAACTGAAGTAGTCATTTTAGATTTTTTTCTTTTCCTGGTTTTTGTTTATTTTACAAACAACTTTAAGGTCGCTGTAGTAAATAATGAAGAGTAAAACCCCAGGACTATTGGCCTTTTGCCTTTTCTAAACGTTTTTAATTTTGTGTTCCTTGCATTCCTTGAATGGATGTATCAGCATTCTCACCTGGGTGTATTCATTTTGTAGGTAGCATCTTGGATCTTATTTGACTTATGCATCCTTCTTTGTGTTGTTACATGGTTTTGTAACTTGTTTTTATTGTGGTAAATATATATAACATAAAATTCATCATTTTAACCATTTGTAAGTGTACAAGTTCAGTGCCATTAAGTACACGTACCAGGTTGTACAACCTTCACTCCTGTGCCAGGACTTTTTCATCATTCCAAAAATACTCTGCCCATTCAACATTAGATCCCCATTCCCTCCTCCATTATAATAATTTTTAACATTGCATAGCATTCTAATTTACTAGTCACAGACATACCATAGCTGTTGGGTACTTTCGGGGTGTTTTCACTTTTTTGCATTTATTAACAATGCCACAGCGAAGGCCTTCATTCACCCAGACTATCAGAACAATACGTGATTACTACAGGCGCACAGGTTTCTGTGCTTGCGGCCATAGCGTGACTTTTAGCACCCGGTCCCCCCCCCGTCCCCCCCCACCCCGCCCTTATCATACTTGTTAAGTTTTTCGTAAAAGCTCTGACGAATACCGGCCCAGGTTGAACTCAGGCTCCTGTTTAACGACCGCACAGGGCTGCCTGGGGCAAGTCGCAGGCAGCGGGCTTTCCTCGGACCCCGCCTCAGGTCCTTCTCAGAACGAGGTGGGTGCCACAGCGGCGCCAGCTCAGAGGCGGGTGCTGCCCACGGAGACGGCGTGTCGGCGCAGATGGAGGTGGGGAAGGACTGGCGCCGTCGGTGGCAGCTGTCATGTGAAGCCCGTGCCCGGTCCCAAGGGTTTGTCCTTGTTCTGTTTTGAAGGGTATGTTTTCAGAAGGACTCATGCACGGACCAGGGACTTACGTCTGGGCTGATGGACTGAAATATGAGGTGAAGCACATAATACATGATAGTTCTAAACTGTAGTTGTGAGATGTAATGGTCAGGTTCCCACAATGAAGCGTACTACTTTCATAAAAGGATTCAGCACATGAAATCCACGGAGCCAAAGGGCGCTGGTGAAAAGTGAGTTGTTACACCCTAGGACCCTCTGGTGGTGTTGGCAGGGTCACCTGCGCATTCCAGAGGGCTCTGACGTGCCAGGCGTGCCCTGGCCCTCTCCTCTAGGCGAGCAGTTTCCCACGCCCTCCCTCCTGTGCCTTCACTCTGCAGAGGTCAGACCGCAGCCGTCCCTTCCTCTCTGGGGGTCTCACAGACCCGTCTTGCTGGGGTGAGGGCAGTCTGTATTTTTAAGGCAACTGCTAGCACCGAACTGCTCTCCGAGAGGGCCCAGGGTTCAAGTCCACTCACAGCCTCCTGTGGGGTGGGTTCCAAGAATCCACAGTTCCCAAGGCCAGGATGTCACCGGCTTGCTGCTTGGAGCTCAGTCGGCACGCAGATACACTTTTGTGCCTGGGCTGCTTTGCCATGGAGGGGCCAGGGGAGGGAGGGCGGGAAGAGTGGAGACGGAAGGAGGAGGGCAGAAGCCGGGGGGACAGCCGGGCGTCTCCGCAGGGGAGAGACAGATGTAGTGCCGGTAGTCAAGGGCGCGTCTCAAGCGTCCCTCAGGCTGAGCGATGCCTCCACCGCCTTCTTTCTGTCCCTCCCCCGGTTTTTTTGCCTCAGGGGGACTTTGTAAAGAACATCCCCATGAACCTCGGTGTGTACACGTGGCCGGATGGCAACACCTACCAAGGAGAAGTGATCGACGGCATGAGGAACGGATTTGGTGTGTTCAAGTGCAGCTCGCAGCCCGTGTCCTACATCGGCCACTGGTGCCAGGGCAAGAGACACGGGACGGTGGGTGAGGCCGCCGTGGGCTGGCCATCTGCACGCAGATTGTCCAAACACCGAGGCCGGGGAGCGGGGGCTGTGAGGGTATATCCACTTTTGTTTATTGAGGCGAAATTCATGTCACATGAAATTAACCATTCTAGAGTGAGCAGTTCGGTGGCCTGTGGCATCAGTGCGCTTTCAGTGTTGTGCAAACACAGCCTCTGTCCTGTCCCCAGACGTTCCATCCGCCCGTACCCATGCCCATTAGGCAGTCACTCCTCCCTCCCCGCCAGGGCCGACAGCTTGCTTTCTCTGTCTCGGGGTTTACTTATTCTAGACATTTCATACGAAGCAGAACCATACAATATGTGATCTGTTGTGTCTGGCTTCTTTCACAGAGCACCGTGTTTTTGAGGTTCATCCGTGTTGTAGGTGCTTCCCGCCTTTTTATGTCTGGATAGTATCTCACTGCATGGACGGGCCACCCTTTGTTTACGCACTCGCCCCATTGCGGGGCATCTCGGCTGGTTCCATCTCTTGGGTGCTGTGAACAGTGTCGCTATGAACGTGTGCAAGGATTCATTTGAGCGCTTTTTTGCTGATCTTTTGGGTATATAGCCAGGAGTAGAATCACTAGGTCACATGGTAACTTGAGGTTTAACATTTTGAAGAACCACCAACCTGTTTTCCATGGTGGCTACACCATTGACATTGTCACCAGCAGCGTAGCTTATGTTTGCTTCTAAGCAAGGTGGTGGTTTGCTTTGGTATGGGATGGTGAAATACGGTAGCAATATGTTTAGAAAAGAAAAGGCATTATAGTCATCACTTTCCCCAGATGTAGACTGTTCAGCTAATGTCTTGTGTTGTGTTTAGTTCTAGCTCATTGCAGATCAGTTCAGGCTCAGGGTGGCGAGGGCTCCGCGGAGGCACCCCGGTGGCTGCAGAGGAACAAGGTAGCTTGATAATGAGCAAGAAGATGGGAAGGTCTCCTTCTCGTGCGTGTGCACACACACACACCAGTGAATAAACCACTAACTTGAGTCCAGTCAGCATAGCTCCAAATACCTTGCACAGTGGCCTGTCCCTTAGAGAAGTCATCACAGAAATGTGACACTGTGGTCACCTGTATTAGGAAGCAGTAAAGTAAGTAAGTAAGATGTCCAAATGGATAAAAGAAAAATGGTTTTGGTACCTACGGGAGTGACCTTCAGTGATGTGGAAGGTGCTACCCTTCACTTTAGGTGACAACAAACCAGGATTTCTTTAGGTGCTTACTTGATGGCTTGTTACACATATAATGAATACACTGAAGGTAATGAAAGTAGTCGACAACCCATGCCCTCATGTGGCACTTTGTTTTTAAGGAGTCATTAAGTTATGACGTCAGCTCATTCTCCCTCGGTGGAAACTACCATGTTCTTGATTGCAAAACAGAAGCGTAACATGGGTTACACGTCTTGCTTGAGTGTGATGTTTGACTTCTGCATAACTTGGGCCCCTTAAATTCATATAGTACGTTTTTTATCTTTACCTACACAACGGGATTTGTTGTATGAGGCTTGATTTTTAAAAAATGATATTATTTATCTTAGGGCTGCATTTATTACAATGAAGAGGGCACCTCTGCGTATGAGGGGAACTGGGTCCACAACGTGAAGAAGGGCTGGGGGGTCAGACGGTAGGTGCTGCGGCTGCTCGCCTGGAGTGTGGGCAGACGTGGGTGGAGGGCCCCCCACCCCCGCGTCAGTCACTTAGGCGGATTAACGAGGGTGGAGAGAGGGCAGAGGCCGTGTTTTCCGTGTGAGCAGGGGAAGGTTCAACCCCGGTGCACCCTCACGGCAATGCAAATATCCGACAGGAAGTGTAGACAAGCACCACCTTAAGTGATGCCTGAATGCGCTGTTTCACTTCGTGTAGATTAGAAACGGCCTTTTTCCGTCCTCCGTATGCGCTGTGGGTCTCCACGATATGTTTTACGTTTTCTGAAGACTTGCTACATGTGCTTGGTTTTTAGACTGAGCTGATAGGGTCAAAATGTTTGGGGGGGGGCGGCAAAATATTAACTAACTATAACACTACAGGGAATTATCTGTAAAGACTTAAAATCCCTGCTCTTACCCGCTTTGCCACCTTATTAGGTGATCAGAAAGTTTAATAAAGTGCTTTGTTGCCCCTCCTAAGGTGGTTATTTTTACGTGCCACATACCCATCCACGGACTTAAACTACAGGGAAGATTGTATGGGCGAGAGGGTTAGGTTTCTTCACGAGAATTCAGGGAGAACATTTAAGAGAAAATCTTAGAGGTAAATGAGTGCATAGGAGATAACCGATTGTTTTTATTTTTATTTTTTTTTTTTTTTTTTTTGGTCCTAGTTATAAATCTGGAAATGTGTACGAAGGTCGGTGGGAAAACAACATGCGCCACGGGGAAGGCATGATGAGGTGGCTGACAACTAACGAAGAGTACAGCGGCCAGTGGGACAGGGGCGTCCAGGTACCCGCAGGACACGCCGGAGGCAGGCACCCCGCGGGCCCGCAGCCTGTGCGGGCTTCGGTGTCGCTGTGTGTGGCAATCTGAAATTCCAGCTCTAGTAAGTTTAGAAACTCAAGCCAGGCACGTCACGTGCACTGGCTCTGACCGATACACACAGCCAGCACAGGGGAGGTGTTGCCCCCAGTTCACAGGTGAGAAACGGAGGGCTTGAACGATCTGCCTTAGGCCAGGACTGGCCAGCACGGAGCTGAGCTGAGATGGAAGCCAGCTCTCCGTGACCCCAACGTCCGGGTTCTTTGCCCCATCAAACGGGTCAGGGTGGTGGTTCCATACCTGACCGTCAATAGACTCAAGTAAACAGAGGAAATTTTGAGAACATTTCTCATGGAAACGTCCTTTCTTTTCAGAATGGTTTAGGAACACACACGTGGTTTCTAAAGAGAGCCCCCAACTCCCAGTATCCTCTGAGAAATGAGTACAGAGGGAACTTTGTGAACGGGTACCGGCACGGCTACGGGACCTTTTACTATGCCAGTGGAGCCGTATACGAGGGCGAATGGGTTTTCAATAAAAAACACGGCATGGTGAGTACAGATCCTTAAAGATTACATTTGGAAGATTGTGTCCCTGGCTGTGTGGCTCAGTGGACTGAGTGCCAGCCTGGGAACTGAAAGGTCGCCGGTTCAATTCCCAGTCAGGGCACCTGCCTGGCTTGTGGGCCAGGTCCCCGGTTGGGGGTGTGTGAGAGGCAACCAATTGATGTATCTCTTGCACATCCATGTTTCTCTCTTTCTCCCTCCCTTTCCCTCTCTCTAAAAATAAAATATTTTTAAAAAATTTAAAGATTATGGAAAGCACTTGAAATACAGTAAAAGGCATGTTATTTTTCCTCAACTACAGAAGTTACCTTTCTATCTGCAGGGCCGACTAACTCTCAAGAACGGGCGTGTGTATACCGGCCCGTTTTGCAACGACCACATAGCGAAGCTCCCAGGCCTTGAGGGTGAATTGATCAAGGACCCAGACCCGTCTGCAGACCCTGCCCTCGGGTGCCAGTTCCGAGGGTCTTCCAGCACTGGTAGGCAGTGTGCACCTGGGGGATGAAAGTTAATTGATCTCTGTTTTCGATGGTACCCACTCATCAAAATACCCCTAATGCTTCAGAAAACAGATGTTTCCCGTGCGCAGATGCGTCCTTAGGTTGTTTGGAACACTCTTGTATTGCACTTCTGTGGAAAATTGTTCTGGCATAACATTGACAAAGCTGAACATTGCTCCTCACCATGACCCCCTACGTTTGCCTTCATTTGCTAGAAATTATCAGGAAGCTCGACGGCAGTGAAAGTAGTCCAGTGTTGGGCACAAGCGTTGAGCTGGACCTGCGTTTGTTGCTAAGTATGTACCCTGAGAAAGACCAACCAGAGGAACAGAAGCAGGTAAAAACTGTTTGTATTGTTACACATTTGTATTTTAGGCTTAAATACTTTTTAAAAATAATTTATTTTTCAATTATGATTGACGTACAATATTATATTAGTTTCAGATGTACAATCCAGTGATTAGATATAACTTAAGAAGAGATCACCCCAATGAATCTAGTACCCATCTGACACCATAGTTATTACAATATTATTGACTGTATTTCCTGTGTTGTACTTCACATCCTCGTGACTGTTCTGTAACTACCAATTTGCACTTATTAACCCCTTCACCTTTTTTCCTCTTCCCTTAATGCACCCCATCCACGTGGCAGCCATAAAAATGTTTTCTGGATCTCTTTTGAGTCTGTTTCTGTTCTGCTTGTCTGTTTGTTTATTTTTTAGATTCCACATATAAGTGAAATCATCTGGCCTTTGTCTGTCTTTGTCTGACTTATTTCACTCTCTGGGTCCCCCCATGTTGCTGCGGATGGCAAGGTTTCATTCTTTTTTATGGCTGAATCGTATTCCACTGGGTACATGCACCACTTGCTCCTTATCCGTTTAATTTAGAGAACAGGTGCCTCTTTTGCTTCTGTTCTTACTGGGTAAGAGAAGATGCGCACAGCTTTCTCTTCTCAGGTAGAATATGCCATCTTAAGAAACATTACGGAGTTAAGAAGAATCTATAGCTTCTACAGCAGCCTAGGATGCGACTGCTCCCTGGATGACACCTTTCTGATGACAAAGCTTCACTTCTGGAGGTTTCTGAAGGACTGCAAATTACATCACCACAAAATAACTCTTGCGGATATGGACAGGGTATTAGGTGGTGAGTATCCCAGGTCCCCCTCACCTGTTGGCTCAAAGGGAGGCGCACCGTGATGTCCGCCCAGAACCCGCCGGGGAGTGTGAGGGGCTGAAGGCAAAGGCTGGGGGAGGCGTTGCAGATCCCACACATGGGCTCCTTCTCAAGCTGCTTAAGACGTGAGTGAAGAAGCAACCGTGTGACGTGGCAGGGACACCAAGGCCATCTGCAGTGGGGCGGCAACGCGGGGGCCCCCGGCCTGTTCTTGTAAATACAGTTTGATGGGAACACAGCCGAGCCCACTTGTGCCCGCAGACACTAGAGCTGAGTGGTTGTGACAGGGACCGGCCTTCGGAGCCTGAAGTATCGCATTTACTGTCTGGCCCTGAGCTGCCGTGAAACGCGCTACATTGTCGGGGCAGAAGCAGAGAGGGCCGGGGAGGGCTTGGAACAGCCTAAAAACGCTTTAGGTGGTCTTGGGCTTGGTCTTGAGTTTTAGTTAGAAAGTCCATGCAACACATTTAATGCCTCTGAAGGTTTTACTCATTTCAGATGAATTCTGGGAGGCAGGACTGAAAGCCTCAAGTTACCAATCTGAAAAATAAAATATTAGAACTAATACCGATTCACTTTACATTTAAGTGTTTGAAGTAGAGTTAGCATCCATTTAGAGTTATCTGCATTAATCAGTTGTGGGTCAGAAGACTTTGAAAAGTGTTGAGACACAGGATCTTGAGAGTTTCTCATAAAGTAACCAGATGTATCTTTCAAGTGGGACTTAATTTTTAAGTGGATGTGGATATACAGTTCAGAGTATTCTCTAGGAAGAAAATACTCAGTTCCTGGAATTGTGTGCTAGTATTCACATCTTTGACTTGCGTACCAGGAGCAAGTGAAATAGAAGGTTCTAGAAAATACTAGCCATCCTCTCCAATTTTCTTATTTTAGATAATAATGACATTCCAGCTGAAGAAATTCATTCTCCATTTACAAAAATACTTTTGAGGACATTTCTGAGTTACCTCCTGCAGCTGGCCTATCACATTCACCACAAAGAATTCCAGTAAGTACCACTTCTGGACCCTGCCAGAGGACAGGGGCGGCGCTAGCTGTCACCGGAGTCACGGCATTTGTCCTCTGTCCTTCAGCATTTATTGTGATTTTTACACACTCTAGAACTGAAGGACTAGAACCAAAAATACCAACCACAAAACCATGAGCTATCAGCTCAAAACGGTGGAAGCCCGGCAGACGAGGTCCCCAGTTTTCCCACCGATGTCTCTTTTCTGTCCCACAGTCTAATCCAGGATCCCACGTGGCATGTTGTTGTCATGTCTCAGTCCCCTACGCCCTGTGGTAGTTTCTCAGACTTTCTGTTTTACACCCTCGACGCTTTTGAAGACTAGCGGTCAGCCGTTCCGTGACGCGCCCCTGACTTCGGTCTGCTAATGCTCTCCCGTCACGGCACCGAGCGCGCGGGTTGGTGCGCTGCCCGTTGTTCCCTCCCTGCTGGGCTGTGATCTGTCTCGTTGCTGGCGATGTCACCCTTGACCGCCCGGTCACCGCGAGGTCAGCCAGGACTGTCTCCTGTCCACTGAGCATGGTGCTTTGCCCCTTCTCTGCCCCACGTGTGAGAAGCCGGTTACCAAGCCCTTCCCGGCCCCTCTCTAGGAGGGCGATTGCGGCCCACCTGCTGGAGGCAGGAGTGATGGTAATGCCTTTTTTACCACAGGAATAGAAGCCCCTCGCTGTTTTTGTGTTTTACAAAGCTGATGGCTGAGAACATTCACCCCAATGCCTGCTGTGTAAAAGGTAAATACAAAACCAATAGGATTCTCTTCACTCGTTTTTCAAGACACAGTTTTGTGATCTTTTTTTGAATGTTTATCTTCGGTGGTACGTTTAGGCCATTTGTTCAGTGAGCAGCAGCAGACGCTGTACTCGATGAATTACGTCGACATGACCTGGGAGGTTTACAGGGCGCACTGCCGGCCGAGCGCAGTGCCACCGCATGAGCTCACCATGAAGGTGAGGCACTTCCTCTGGATGCTCGAGGTGAGCGCTCCGCCGGCCCCCACCGGCTTTGTCCTTGCAGGCGCTGTGATTTTCGTTGAAGGGAGAATAGGCGAACTGCGATTCAAAAAACAGGGTGAGGTGTGGGAGGCCTTTTCAGAGCCGCTGAACCTTTCCTGGGTCCCTGTGGGCAGAAGGGAGTAGCCCCGCTGCCCACGGGGTCGGTGCAGCCGGCCGCCCGGGGTCTGTGCTAGAGCAGAGCTTGCCGGCGAGGAAGGGGGCAGGGGAGCGAATGGCGTTTTTAAAAATCATCCTTCATCAAAGGAGGAATTTTAAAATGTTACCAGTTTGGAAAATAGTGAGAACATCTAATTTATACAATATTCTCGTGCTAAGTACTGGTGGTTTTTGTTTCATGATGCTTTTGATTTATACTTGTGGGAAGTTGAGGGCTAAAACCAAAGGAACTGAATGCTGGCGGGGTAGGGTGCTTGAAGAAATGTAAGTGTGGCGCGGTGTGTGCGTGTTTGTGTGTGTGTACACCCGCATGTGAAACCTCCTTTCTTGTTCTCCCTGCTGGCTTCCCCTGTGCGTGCTGAGCCCTGGCTGCCCGTGTGCACGTAGGGGTGCGGCACATGGGAAGCCTTTGGGGGGCGAGTGGCACGTGTCAGAGACTAGACGACATCTGGGGGGTAACCAAGCCGGGAGGCTGTCCCTGGCTCCCCTCCTCCGCAGCCAGCCCTCTCTGTATTCATCTCTTTTCTCGGATGTTCTGTTTTGCAAGGGAGGATGTCTCCCAACTCCTGGGAGACAGAAGCCTGGTTTCCAGATCTGAGAACAGTGGGGTGTGGGGGGGGTCGATGTGGACAGAGGAGTTTCCCAGGAGGCCCTTGCACCTGACCCTCGTTTCCGCAGCACTGTGACTAGGGGACCAAGTGTCCCCCGGGCCGAGTGCCCTCCGGTTCAGTGTCTCGGGGAGCGCACCTCCAGTCTTCAGCCAGCCTTCGGGGGGTCCTCTGTGTGCAGCCCCTCCTGCAGCGCGGCTTTCGGAGGCGCCCCTCCCTCGCGGGCTCTGGCAGCGGGCCCTGGCCTGCCCCCGCCTCCCCAGGCGCCCTGCTCCCGTCCCGCTGAGTCCGCCGCCCAGCCCTTTCCCTCTGACAGAGCCCGGCTGACCTCTCACATCTGGGTGGCTTGCTTTCGCGTTCTCTCTGTCCTGGGTGTAGGCCTCTCAGAACCTCTCTACTGGTATTTCTGAAGGATTACGTTTGGAGAAGAGAGGTAACTACCAATGTTAATAGAGAATGCTTTATCAAATCACCACTTTCTAAGATAATCATTTCTGGTTACATTTTCTTAAATTGTTGTATTGATATGAACTGCCATTAAAAATATATAGCTGTTTGTAATGATAGGCCATTATGGTGTGACTGGCTGTTTCTTTCACAGGACTTTAAAATGATCAATAAAGAGTTAACAGCAACCAAATTTGTGGAGGTCATAGCAGAGGACAATCCTTTCATGAACGACGGAATTGACAGCAACTTTGAACTTGAGGTCTGTAAAGAGGTGACGTAAATGGTATAGATCCAGTTCAGACTGTTTTTTCTTGGATACCAAGAAGCAAGATTTGATTTAAAAGAATTCTAATCCCAATACATAAAACTATATGTGTGTGTGTGCACGTGTGTGCATATGTGTGTGCACACATATGTATATGTGTGCATGTATACATACATATCCTTGATTGCATTAGAAAACTAGAGATTAATATTAAAAAGAAAACATGAGATGTCAGGAAATGAACAAAGTCAAAAGAATGTAACCCTACCATTCCAGTTCATGGAGAATTTACTTAGCAGTTTAATGCATGCTCAGGCTCCGTGGTAGACATGTCATAAACCCAAGGCACTGCCTGAGCTCCTCCAGTGGGCCGACTGCATGTGTCGTCAGTCGTGGGGGGCTGGGTCGTCCCCGGGAGCAGACAGGGGCCGGCCTGCAGCCGCTGGTCCAACCAGTCAGCGCTGGTGCAGGGCTGACGGGCGTGGCGGGGGGTGATCCCAGGCCCAGCCAGCCAGCCCCACGTGTGCCCGCGCCGCAGGCCCGTGTGTCGGACCGTGGAGGGCAGGCGGGAGGGGATGGCCGCACAGCAGGTGGCACTTGCACTTGACGCGTGGTTCTCAGGTGCCACTTCTCTAGTTGTACAAGAAAAAAGGACGTACTTTTGAAAATGATTATCTTCAGTTAGCTAATATAAAGTGTTTCATCAAAATAGAAAAATGACAAATCTAGTGATAGAACATACACCGTGAGAGGTCTTTTAAACACTGTGGGTTTGGCTGCAAACCAGTGTACACCCACCACCCTCATGCAGCGAGGGGGTCTCCTCCGGAGGACAGACAGGGGCGCCGCGACGAGGCGCCGATTGGCCTCGAGGCAGGTCCGGGTGACTAAGACGCCGTCGTTCCTTCTGTTGCAGCTGGTTTTCCTGGAATTCTTTGAAGCTCTCTTAAGCTTTGCATTCATCTATGTTACTGACCAAATGGCTAGATCCTATTTAAGTTTTCAAAACAATTACTTCACTGGAGAGGAACTTGGAAGCACTTATATGGCAACAAATAAGGTAACGAGTAATATGTTACAATTTAGAGCAAGGAATGGTTTTCTTCTGGAATGGTTAGACCATCCTCAAAAGTATCCTGGGCTTTTGTAACCTTTCAGGAAATAAGTCGTCTTTTCATATTTTGTTTTTCTTCCTTAAGTTAGAGAAAATGTACTTCCTGGTCACACCCCGGGAGACAGACTCCGAGCCACGATAGGAGAGCGAAGGGCAGGTGCCTGCGAACACGCCAGGCGGGTTCTTAGAACACCTGAGGTGTTTTGTCGTGAAAGGTGTCGTCGCATGGTCTAGTGTTTGCAAGGGCGGAAAGCGCGTCCCAGAGTGGAGATGCTAAGGGGCAGCTCCTGAGTGGGCACGAGGTACTAGGGGGTCCCTGAGGAGGGGCTGCTCACAGGCCTGGACACCAGGCTTCGTTCGCCCCGAGACCTGGCTGGGGCCAGGCCCGGGGCAGTGCTTCATTGACGGCTTCGGTGCTGGGACAGATGGAGACGCCCCAGTTTTGGATGGGGGGTTCAGGTTAGTAGGCTTGGAGGATTTCTGGTTTTGGAGCCATTGGAGCTACAAGGGGTTGTGGGGAGCCAGGGGACCCCGCGGGGGGCTGCGGAACTCTTCGGAGCTGCTCGCGCAGGAGCCTCCTCACTGTGGTCTAGGGGAGACTCGGGCTGCGATCCCTGGGCTGTGCCCTGGGCCCCTCGCGGGCTGCAGCTCCCTGTTCCCCTGCAGCGCCTCCCGGTTCACTGCGGCGGCCAGGCAGGCCCCCCACCCCTGGTCACCTGGGAGCCTGGCGCCAGGCTGCGGTCTGGGTCTGGGTGCTGCTCTGAGGCAAGCGACCTTACAGATGGCATCGCCATGGACTCCGGTGACTGAGCGTGAACATCCGGTCTGGGGACTGTCCTCAGACACCATCTGGCCAGCGTCACTTCTGGTTGTCAGTGTGGCATTTCAAATGTCCACTGGGATAAACAAGTCATACTGCAGTCATGCAATGGTGCATGAGTCAGCAGTGAAATAATGCACGATACACACAATACCATGCATGAATCAAAGTAACTGTGCTGGGGGAAAGCAGCCAAACCAAAACAGGTGCATACTGTTGTGCTTATATAAAGTTACATAGAATTCCCAGAAAGTGCAATGTAACCTGCGGTGATGGCAGGCGATCAGCCGTGACTGGGGGCGGGGACGAGGGGTCACCGCAGGGCACAGGCAGCTTTTGCAGGGACAGGCACATTTCACTGTTTTGACCAAGGAGACGGCTTCACAGGTGCAGACACGTTCACTGTACACGATGCTTCGCTCAAATCGTGTGTGTGCATGCCTATTTCCATGGAAACCATTACCTCTCTCACAGCCTGTCCCTGCTCTGAACACCCAGAACAGGAGTCCGAGTCCAGAGATGAGCCAGGACCCCGCCGGGCGCTGCAGCGGCGCCAGGTCGTCGTCGGGCAAGTTAGGCCTCTGGTGCAACTTCAGCGAAATCGAGACAACAGAGGTTGGTTTCCACCACTCACGCACACCTACTATGTGACAATGCCCTTCCTGTGCTGGAGACCAGCAGCGAACTCGCAGCCCGTCCTCCCGTGGGCCGCACCTTCGAGTGAAGACGGGAGATGGTAGCAGGCGGACACAGAGCAGCTGAGGCCCACGCGGGGCTCACCAGGCGCCACACGGCCGCAGGTGCTGTTTCGGTCTCCAGGCGGGACCCGGGGCCGGAAGGGCTCAGTGACGTGCCCGCCGTGGCAGACCTGGTCGGTGGTGGAGCCCGGGGGCACGATGCCGGCCCGGACTCCGGATTTGCTCCTGTGCATCGATCAACGGGGGGGGGGGGCAGTCAGGGAGGTCTCCTGATGAAGGGACGGTTGAGCAGACCTGAAGGAGTGAGGCGCAGCTGTGTCTTTGCCTGGGAGAGGACCGCCCTGCGCAGAGGCCTGAGGCGCGCGCACGCGGGTTGCGGATGGAACAGAGGGGCAGCGGGCGGGGCACTGGGGCGGCTGCAGCGGACGCGCCGAGCGGAGGGTCAGCAGGCTTCCCTGCAGCCTCGCCGCTGCCAGAGCAGCCAGGGAGCCTAGGGAATGATCTGGAGGGGTTTTGAAGGCTGTGGAGTGAGAGGGACAGCGAAAGCAAAGACTTCCTGGCAGAGAAACGCCTCGGTTTCCGGCCTGATGGGTTAGACGAACGAACGGTCTCCGTTCACCGGGGAGGCTGGGGCGGGGGAGAGGAGACTGGAGCAAAGGCAAGGGGTTGGTTTTGGACATATCAGGGCAGGTCCTCCAAGCGGGGACGGCAAGTGGCACAGCTGGATACACAAGAGTGGAGTGAAGGGCGAGATCTAGCTGGAGGCAGGAATGTGGGTGTAAACAGCGTACATGCGGTAATTAAAGCCGTCCACTTATGAATGTGAGGTAACTGTAATAAACACTTTTTCAAATCTTTGATTTCTTGGGGGGAGCCTTGCAGTAGGTACAGTAACTGTTATTTCATTGGTAGTATGAGTATTGGTATTTTATGCTTGTTAAAAAGAGCCAAATTAGCTTAAAGAGAATGGCCTCATTAACAATCTTCTAATTATTAAAATGTAGAAAGTTAGTTTTAGTCCATAATGCTGCAGAAATAATATTTAGCTTTATGATTTTTCTTTTTTACATAAAAGCCCAAGTTCCAGAAGTCTCTAAGTGATGACAGAATTTCCAAAATGAATTTTATATCTCCAGGAGAAGGGCTAACCCTTTATTTACCTCAAAATGGTGAGTATCGTAATTACAGAACTTTAAGTTTGGCAAACTGTTGCTTATAAATTATATAAAATTTATAAAAAATGTACAACTGCCGTGTGTGTGTGTGTGTGTGTGTGTATTTCGACTGATACTGCTGTTTCCAGTTCTGTCTCCTGCTTGAAAGAGGTCACTTGCTTGAAAGAGGTCACTTTCAGGGCATGATCTTACTGAGGTTTGTGTGTTTTTTTTTGTTTTTAGTATTTTTTCCAGTGTTATTCAGCTAGAATTGACTTACAGGGCTGCATAAGTTTAAAGCGTGCCACATTATTATTTGACTTACATGCATCATGAAATGGTGACCACAATATGTTTAATATCCGTCCTCTGAGAAAACACAAGAAGAAACTTTTCCTGTGGTGGACACTCAGGCTTTGCACACCTGACGTGCATGCGGACCGCAGAGCAGGGCCAACCAGCCACCGCGCCACCCCTGCTTGCGCATCTGAGAAAGGAAGTCTGTGCTGTGCGGCCGTCATCACCTGCTTTGCCCTCCCCCGCCCCTGCCTCTGGGCACCACAAGTCTGATCTATTTTTCTATGAATTTTTTTAATGTTGTTAAGATTCTATGTATAAATGAGATGACATAGTGTCTTTCTTTCTCTGACTTATTTCACAAGTCAGTAATTATTTTCTTATTTAATTCAGAGTTAAAATCCTCTTTATTATTCTCTTAGTGAAACTACCTTTAAAGACAAATGTATGCAGCCCCGGCTGGTGTGGCTCCGTGGACGGAGTGCCACTCTGAGAACTGAGAGGTCGCCGGTTCAATTCCCAGTCGGGGCACATGCCTGGGTTACGGGCCAGGTCCCCATTTGGGGCTGTGCGAGAGGCTACCGATTGATGTCTCTGTCACATAGCGATGTTTCTCTTTCTCCTTCCTTTCCCCTCTCTCTAAAAATAAATAATTATTTTTAAAAAAAAGACAATTTATGCAAATGCCAAGAGGTCTCCTTTTTCCCCCCAAGACATAGAAAGTGTTATAAATTTTCTAAAATTTGAATTTTAGAAAACCAAAACACTTACGCTATTTAGAAAAAAAGCACAGGCACCAGGAGACTCGAAGGAGCAGCTGACAGTCACGGCTGCGGCCTGGGGCCCCTGCCTCGTTCCAGGCAGCCCGCGAAGCGCTGTGTGGTTCCCTGGCCCCCCGGAGGCCTGAGAGCGCAGCACCCGCTGTCACTGAGGCTGGGGGCACCGCCGGGAGGGCCAGGACGTGAACCCGGCCTCCGCGGTTGCTGCAGAGCCGCATGGGTGTCCACTAAAACGAAACTTTCTTCCAGAGGAAAACCCCGAGGATGACCAGGACGCGAAGCTCCGCCTGTGGCTCAGCCGCGTGTGTTTCTTCTTTGTGAACGTCCTCTTCCCGGCACACAGGTGCCAAGGGGTTCTCAAGAAGAAAGTGAAGGAAAACAGGTCGCAGCTTGCGGCCATTGCCAAGAAGAAAGAGCTGGAGGACGACGAGCTGGAAGCTAGGTAACGGCCCCCTCCACCTGCCGCACCCCCGCGGGCTCGCTGGGCCCTCTCCTGCCTGTTCCCTGGAGCTGCCAGGAGCTTCAGGACCATGTGCTTTCCTCAAGAGCACACACACTCCTCTGAAGGTGGCGTGTCCTCACGGGGCGCCGAGCACCTGTGGCTACCAGGGAGAGCCCTGCCTCTCAGCTGCCTGTTCTCTCCTGTTGTCTAAGATGGTAGTGACGTCTGTGTTGCGAGGCTCCCACGAAAAGGCAGTATGACAGAGTGGCTGAAAGACCACAGATCTAGAGTGGTCTTTCCCAGTTCAAATCCCAGCCCCACCACTTAACACTTGGGTGGCCCTGGGCAAGGGGTGCCACTGTGCACCCATTTCCTCATTGTTAGCTGGAGATAACAGCCCACAGGCCTGCGGGGAGGAATGGTGACCGGCACTCGCTGAGTGCCCAGTGGGGGCTGTGCACTCGCCTTTCTAGAACCACTGTCCAGGCTTGATGCTACGCAGGCACGCAGGCATGTGGGTCCAGAGTACAAACACCTGCTTTCTGCACCTCAAAAAAGTGCAGAAAGTGCACCTCAAGCCTGCCAGTCTGTCGAAGAAATGATTAAGCTGGACTTAAGGAAAAAGAGTAAGTGTTTTCAAAGGCTACTTACTAGCTGCTAGCTGCTGAGAGAAAAGCAGTTTGCAAGTCACTGTAGATAATGTCCAAATACGGTGGCATTTCTTTTCAGGCAGTGATGGTAACTTACGGTTTTTGTGACAAAAACAGGTCCGTTCTGGAGACAAAACTGTACGTTGCCGTCCAGGTTTAGATGACTTTACATCACAGCACATAAACGCTGCTTTTGATATTACAGAGAAAAAAAAAAAACCCTCCTTCTGTTTGCTTCTCATCTTAGGCTGAATAGCTTGAGAGAGGAAGAGGCCAAAAGGCAGGACTATGAGGTCCACATCACCGTCATCAAGGAGCCGGTGGAAGCCTCTTCCTTGCACTTGGCGCCCAGTCCCCCTAAGGAGGACATGGTGGTCCAACCCAAACCCGTCCTCAGTAGGAAAAAGAAAAAATAGGGGTTCCTGGGTTTGTAAATGTAAAAGGAGTTTAGAACCAAAGCACTGTGACAAATTTGCTGACCAGTAAAGCCGGTTGCTTTGCCTCCTGTCTCAGTGTGTTTGAAATACCACCCCCTGGGCCACTGCATTGCAGGATTTGCTGAGGCCGGATCACTGAAATGCCTGCATGGAAGACTGAGCTGAATGAAAATAAATGTATATGGGTATTGAATAAGTGTTTAGTCAATGACTTTTATTCAATAGGTTGGTGATTAAGTTTAGAGTCTGATAAAACCAATCAGATGTCTGCGGGGAGTAGATGAACTTACTGAAGGGTTTCTTCAGCTCCTTTGCCCCTTGTCACCGCCCTGTGGCCTCCTCCTGCCTGTCCTTCCCTTGTCACCTCTGGTGTGGCTTCCTCCAACTCACAGCACCACAAGCCACGTGGCCGAGCAACAGGCCAGGAGCCCTTGTGCAGTCGGGGTTAAGCCTCTGTTATGAACTGTTAAGAGCTAACAACTTGTTTTAAAGCTTAAGAACAATGAAAATACAATGTATAACTTCCAAATTAGCAGAAGGGAGGAAACTCATCCAACATAAATCTGGGAAAAGGGAAAACAACAAAGAAAAAAAGATGGAAACAGAAAATGAAGATGGTAGGGAGACGTACAAAGTTCCCAGGAATCACCAAATGTACAGACTAAACCCACCTCTTCCGCCCCCGACCCAGAGATACTTAGATTGGACTGAAAAATCAAAATTCACTTCAGTGTTACTCTTTATAAGGGAAATATCTTCAACAAAACCATAATAGAAAGGATGAAAATAAAAATATGAAAAAAAATGTACCACAGAAATGTAATCAAAATGGTTAGATTGCTTGCAAAACCTGACAGTTACCGGGAAGAAAACTGTCATCATAAAGGAACAGATGAGGAAGACAACATTTAGTAAAGACACCATTGAAGCAACTAAACTGAAACATTTGATCTAACAGAAACCAGAGTGCAATAAACACTGGCTACATTTTTGGATGAAAAGTGCAACAGTTTCAAATGATGCCTCGGAGACCAGATCTAATGGCACTGTAATTAACAAGCTAGCAATGAACACACACTATAAAGCAAGCCTCAGATCATTGGAAAGTAAACCATACAATCTTAAGTGACTCCTCGATTAAGAGAAAGTCATAATGGAGCTGTGACTTGCGTGAGACAACACAAATACAAGTTGATGAGAAGTCTTCCCCTCTCCTCCCTAACCCAGCAGGTTCGTGCTGCTCAGGTGAGCGGACCTTGGGGCCCCTGCTGGGCCGGCGCAGGACCTGGGTCCTTAGGCCAGGCCTGGCTAGTTTTCACCCGAACTCTGGGAGGTCCACACCGCTAGAGGCTAGGCTGTATTAGGGAAAATCAGCCAGTCCCACCCCGGCCGTGAAGCTGCGTGCAGAGTGCTGCTGCTACCTGCGAGTCTCCGCGGCACGGAAAAGTGCTTTATGTTCCTACCGCACTGGGGCACTTCCCGAAGTTGTGTTACACGAGGTCTAAAAACCCTGGTACTCGAGATAAAAACCAAGTCTGGCAATTACTTTGGGCAAATGCCTTCGTTCAGAACTTGAGGTTGAGTGACCAGAGGAGGGACCTCAACTCCATGGAGCTGCAGCTGCTGGAATGGCCCCCAGGACGAGGCAGAGACCCACTGGCCAGTGTGGTCCACAAACAGGCAACAGGAGAGAGACTCAATGCAAAATCAGAATTGTAAAAACTTTAACAATTTATTTGTCTTATTTTTCAGTAAAATATTCACATGTCAAAAGAATGGAATGATAGAGATGTAGCCGACTATCTTTAACTAATTCCACATAAATATTTAAAATCTAAAAACTCCAGGGGATCATCAGACTGAGTAGAAATTTGATTCTTCAAAGCAAGTATTGCTTTACTATTGTCATTAATCCAGTCAATAATATGACCAATAACCTGCAGTGGTAAACAAAACGCTTGCTGAGTTGTTTTTAGAAGATGTCTCCGTGAGCCATCCGTCAGTCCAGGAAGAATATGTTATTGAACTGCGTTGCACAAAGTTTCTTCACCTCTTCTGCAAAAAAGAACAGAGAACAGTGAATAAGGGAGAGAGATTTTCACTTAAAAGGTTATATGATCCCTATTAGTACCTTAAATTCTTCTGGAATAAAGTTGGGAATAAATTAGTGTCTTCATTAATTTAGACCTATTTCTAAGAAGTCTGGGTAAGAACTAATAAACTGAGAGAAAGAAAAAGCCGAACACACCATGAGACTTCAGGGCTATGTTAGAGAGACGTACTCCTCCGTTGGGCCTGAGAAGATGCAAACCCTGCACCCAAAGTGCCGAAGACACTCACGGGTTAGGGGCTGGGACCAAAGCCTCTAGAATCTTGAGAGCTCTGATGCACAAGACAAAACTCCAGCCGCCACCCTTGGACTGCGGCTCAGGGGCTCCAGAGACCACGGACTTGACTCAGTGCCACTGTACTGAGCCGTGTCTTCGCTGGGGTTTCCGACACGCACAACCATTCACGTGTGTTAATAAAAAAAAAATGTAACAGGCCCTCAATATATGCAGGAAAAAACCTCACACCTCACTTTTCTTAGAGGTGGCACTTGGGGTGCATCCCCCCAAATGTCTGCTCCGTGCTCTGGTCTCTTGCGGAGCCACAAAGTAGCAGGATGCAGGGATGGTGACGTCCCCTTCCCTGGAGGGCAACAGAGCTGCCTGGGTCAGCCAAGGCGGCTGTTCGGATCCCGGCTTGTGGAAGGCAGACCCACGGCGCTGGCCTCGCTGCCCAGCCGCTGCACACACAGGTGGTCGCGAACCACCGCGTGCATTCTCATCACAGGAAGTAGGAGCGGCCTGCTCTTACACGGTACGGAAGGCCATGGGATTTTTTTCCCTTTTGCATTAGAAAAACTAATTTTCTTTTGGCCATTGTCATGTTTCCTGTGACTTGGGAAAGTTTTTCACAGACTTTTTCGAGGAACTAAAACTACAGAAAAACACAGAATGATCAAATGTTCCTTTAAGCAAGAGAGGCGTCTGCTTAACATCTCAACCATCATGATGGCATGGTCAGCATGTTTCTCAGTGAAAAGCCTAGTTTTGGAACCGTGGAAGCATCAAAGGGCTGCTCAAATACCAAATGCTGGTTACCATTCACTTCAATCAGGTTGGCGTTTCTCTGATTCAGAATCACATAGAGCTCCCGCTGGTCAGACTTCTTCCCGACAACCCAGTAGTCGCTCATGGCCTTCACGATGATCTCCTCGTCCTCGTCCGCCCTGCAAGGCAAGGGTTTCAGAATGCAGCGTGGGTGCCAACGGAGCCCGACTGCGAAAAACAAGCACCCCAGAATAAGGAGCAAGAACTTCCGTCATCTGAGACCGTCTGAGAAGTTCGGGGAGTCACGGGCGAGTGGCTGGGGACGCCTGGGTGTGACGACCCGCCTGGAAGCGGCACCAGGAAGGCGGGGTGCAGCCACCCGGCTCCGGGACCCCAGGTGTGCCAGGCAATTCCCCCGATGTCGCCGCTCTCGTCGGAGGGGGGACAGCTCGTCTGAGAGGTGGTCAGCGTTACCTCGTGAAGTCGCTGTTGATGTCGCCCAGGATCTTCATTAAATCTGGATGCACGGACGTCAGGGACACACTGGGGGTTTTCCTCATGTGAATTGTGCTTTTCTCTGCTAAGTTCATATGGTTGAAGTAGATGAACTTAAACTGGGGTTCCTTTTCAGACCTGTGGAAACACATCAGTGAAACGGTGCCTCCCTGAAAGAAACACCCAGGCTGTACAATGGCATCGTTCAAGCCTCACTCCGTGTGGCTGACCCTTCAAGTCAAGAATCTCAGTTCAGATGGAACTGGCTCCTCATTTGTTATGACTTAATTGATATCTGTGAGGTAGTCAATGTGATGGAATTTTCCAGAGTGCTGTGCTGTGTTTTTTTAAAAAAACAAAATATTTAAACTGTTTTATGACTTTTCTCAATAGCAGTAGAATGTTTTATAGATGGCACTCGCTCGGTTATCCCTTGAATTTTTTGTAAAAAATGTAAACTTAATCGATACAGGCCATTTATGTTCTAGTGGAGGGTCAGCAAACTACGGCCCTGGGGTCAAATGTGGCCGCTGTCCTATATGAAGTTTCACTGGGAAGTTTCCGTTATAGTCACTGTGTGCTTAGATATGTGTACAAGTCTAGAGAGACAGAAGCCAAGTGAGATTTCCAATATTTATATTTCTGAATTTAAAAATAAAGAACAGAAATTCCTCTCAAAATTTAAAATTTAAAAGTAATTGAATTCTAAGTCCTTGAGCAGGAAAAAAACAAGGTGCCACACGAATTAACAGACACTGAAGACCAAACAAACCTGCTTCATGCCCTTCCTTCAGGGGGCAGCCCCAATTAGAATGTGTGTGACCCAAAACAGATTTAACTCACTTATGCTTCCTTCAAAATAGAAAAGCTGGCAGTTTCATGGTAAAAAGAAAAAAAAAATGTAAACGATGAAGCAGCACTTTGAAAATATAGGCTGATCAGGCCCTTTCCTTCCTTGGGGCATCTTTTCCGAAATGAAGCGCGCTGCCGGCAGCAGGCCCCACACAGGCCCTGCGCCTGGCCGGCGTCCCCAGGGGCTGGCGCGGGGCTCAGACAGAACCACGTGCTGCACACGTGCACGACCACCACAAACACAAAGGTGTTTTAGAAACTTCTCCATCACATAAAGAGGGCTTTTATTTCTCAAAGAGCTGGCCATCTGCTCACTGTATTTACAGGGGTCACAGCTGACAGGGAGATGAGAGTAGAAGGCGATTCGATGGCTTTCCACGCTGTTCCAAACCAAAGTGAGTTTACCCTCAAGTCTCTAGGTGCTGGGCCCTTGCCACCAGACTCAGCATCGACGCCCGAACGGCTTCCCGCTCAGCCAGCCTCGCCCTGCACGTTCCGCACAACAAGGCAAAGGGCTGGCAGTCTCTGCAGAGCCAGGCCCTCCTGGTGACTACTGCCAGTACTGCCAGTGCGAACCCCACAGCCGGGGCTGGTCACGGGGGCCGTCAGATGGCACTCACAAGGCCAAGGCCCCAGGCAGAGGGAGCACCCCCCGCCCACACACTGCTGCCACAATCGGGACAGCCGGCCCCGAGCACCCACGTGGGGCGGAGCACGCAGGGGCAGCTCCCCAGGAAGCTTCTCACGACAGGACTGAACAGCCTGTCTCCGGACACTGCTGTTCTCTGAACGCAGAGAACACGTGAATGTTAGTACGGTCCATGTTCTTAGGGAAAAACTGCCCTTCTTCTTAACCCAGTTTGAAGATGCTTGAAAGTAAACACAAAGCAAAGTACAAACCCAGACACTCTTTTGTTGATGTTAAATTGCTCACAGATGTCAGACGCCAGCACCGTGAGCTGGGGCCCCACGACGCTGTCCAGTCTTCGGCAAAACTCCAGCGTGGGCTGCACAGAGGCTGGCAAGTGATGTAAGAAACGCCAGTGAGTGTTCCAGTCATTTCTGTTAAGCAGGCCAATACTCATTTCACTGTCTTATGAACCATTTTGCCATCTTTATTGAACTAATTCAAATTAAATTTTTATTGGATCTAGAAGATAAATGATCTGATCTCCCTGCCACCTCCTTCCCCAAATAGGGGAGAAACAGAAGAATCAAAATTAGTTATATTTAAATTAAAAAATTATCAAAGACCTATCTCACTGTGAATGTTGATTTAAGCATGTCCTGTGGGGCAGTATACTGGCTGTCTACCCCAAGCAGACATGAGAAGGCCAAATATTTAACAATACACAACACTCCAGGGCCATGTTTGGCGCTTTTAAAATACTACTTCGTTTAATTCTCAAAGCTCCTTTTGAGACAGCTGCTGCTGTTACCATTCCAGAGTGAGGGGGCACAGAAAGGTGCCAGGTCCTGCTGCTGACAAGTGGGGACACCAGGACTTGCAGCGGTCCCAGACGGCGCCCAGCGCTTAAGGTGGCCTCTGTGTGGCCTATGACAACACGCTTTTTATTTAGGAACAGAACGTGGCAAACTAGGAAGAGAGGCTTATCTGAGGCCGCAATCAGATACAAGTGCACACCTACCGTCAATCATGAAGCACACGGCCGCGCTCATGGCCTGCGGGGAGAGAACAAACCACGGGTCACAACCGCGCGCAGGGAAGGCGGCTTGCTAACAGGCGCGCCGGCCCTGTCTGGCTCCTGATTTGGACAAATCAACTTTGTAAAGACATGGTTTAGTCAACTGGAGATTTCTGGGTATCAACTATCAGATGATACTGAAGAAGAATGTTTTGTCACGTGTGGATATAGCACGGTGGGCACACAGATGCCCGTTAGAGATGCAACCTGAGGTATTTATGAGTAAAATGACATAATCATTTACAATGCTCCAGCAAAAAACATATATAAATATATAAAATTTCCCTTTTATCTTTCCTGAAGCATATCAGAACAAATTAGTCACTGCATCATTAACAAATAAAATAAAATGCTCTGGCCAAAAAAAATGGAGATAGGATAGATGGAAGATTAGCATATTGTTAATGAATTAGGCTGTGTGATGGGCAGTAGGGGATTCATTATTCCAGTCTATTTTTGTGTATATTTGACAATTTCCACTAACCCAGTAAAATCCCCAGCTAATTGGTCACCTTATCTCATATTATAGCAAATACTGAGGTCATGACATTAACAAGTAATAGCAACCTACAGCAACAAAGACTATAAATAAAATAACCAAAAATATTTAAATTCATCCAAGCAAAGTATAATGTAAACAAACTCAAACAGAGCAGATAGTTTTGCAATTAAAAAAGCAGCAGAGGCCCCCCGAGTGCTGTCCCCCTCGGCGCCATTTCAGCCGTTCAGGGAGCAGTTCAGGGAGCACGGCTGCGGCCTCAGACCCGCCTGACTCCCCGGGCACACCCCCCCCCCCCCCGCCCCCCCCCCCCTCCCTGTCCCTGCAGTTCAGAGCCGCTCTGGTCCAGCCCAGGGCGCCTCACTGAACACGCAGGGCCCCACAGCCTTGCACAGTTCCTCTTCACGAATAACAGCCTCCTTCAGAGGAGTGGAAAATAACCTTGCTATTCCAGAAGAGCACCGTGTTGGGCTTACGGTAACTGTCCCTTCCAACTTCTGCTCGGAGAAACCCTTAAGAGGTTTGCATAGATACTGTGCACACACACAGCAGGAAGATCCACTCCAGGACCAGTTTGGAACCCTGGAGGGAAAACTGCTGTTACCTTATAAACGATTAAATGGAGGGCTTCATAAGTGTCGTCGGTATTTACAAAGATTTTGGGGAATCTGCATTTTGCTTCTGGATCGTTAAGGTTCAGGGGTCCAGTCAGAAATCTGAGAAGGAAGCACAGCGGTGACTCAGTTCAACTAGAATTATAAACAGGAGTGTGAGGCGTGGGGCAGAAGTCGGTTTACAGCTGCGGGTACAGGAAACAGCTTATTTTTGTTATTATTTATTATTGTACTATTTCCCATATGAGGAACTGCACGCCTCCTTTTATCCTACCCCATATAAGTGCAGTGCATTCCTACGTAATATACAGCTGCTTTTTGGGAAGCTAGACACTACTTGGAAAACACCAAATCATATTTTAAAAAGTAATAGTTTTAATTAATTGGGAACTAGGGGATTCCTTTGTTGATCACTGTCAATAAAATAAGCACAAAGGTAATTCAGTGTTTGTGATTTTACCTTTACTGAAAAGATAATAAAATCCAATACTGTGTATCGGAGAACAGGAGTCCTACCTTCCATAGTGTTGAAGATTTCCTGGCATTTCTGCCCTTATGGGAGAATCCCTTCCTGCCAACTGTAAACAAATGTAACATTTAGAAATGACTTTATTAGAATGTTTACTTTCAAAGCTTTTTTTAAAAAAGGCATTCCCATCTGTAAGTTGACTCCACGCCACTTTTCTGTATCCATTTCCCATATTCCTCCCCACCAAAAAAAAGGAAGGGGCGCTACAGAGCTCACTTTAACCAGAACAATCATAATATAACTTCACTGTGCCATATACTGACCTAGTTCTTTAATAGCAATAACTGAAATCTCCCATGTGGTTAACGCATGGTAGGCAATGACATAAATTACTCAACTCCACCTCACATCGCCCCAGGGGGGAATACTCTCTTCCTGTTTTCTAGATGTGGAAACTGACGTTCATAGATGGTCACCAACGCACCCAAGGCCTAAGTAGGAGGGCCAGGCATCTCCCCCAGGCCTCCGACAGCAAAGTCCCTGCCTTCTGCCAGGGCACCGCGTCGCCCCCTAGACTTCCATTTTGTAGCATGTTCCTAGTGTCTTTTGCTGAGATTATACTATTTTAAGATGCATGGAAAATTAAAAAAAAAAAAAAAACATCAAAACCCAATAGTCATGTTAGCTAAAACTTGTTATTCTTCTAAAAAAAGCATGTTCTTTTAGCTGATATAAAAGTGTAGCACGTGAAAGGTTTAGTGACTCTGTAGTAAAGTGCACAGACAGCTCGCACAGACGCCGTTGGCGCTGAGGGAGGAGACGCATGGGGCCACGTTCACAAGGCCAGACTGTCTACCGGGGCCTCCGGTTCTGCAGCCTGACCTTCAGGCGTGTAATAAAACACCGCACAGTTTTCTGCTGTGGCAACAGCGCCGTCACGTGTGGAAGAGCCTCCTGCAGTGATCCTTCTGGAAGTGGGTGCGTGAGCATCGGGCTGAACCAAGACCAAGTCCTGGATACCCGCCCGGAAGGCGGAGATGAGGCGCCCAGCCTTCAGGACAGCTGTCAAATGTATCCTTCCTGGGCACTTAATACAGTGTCTGGCGTGCAGCACATATTCTAGAAACATCAACCACTGTATTCAAACTGTCTGAAAAGGAACTAAGTGCAGGACCTGGTCCTTTTATCGAAGCTGTACTTCTTGTTGTTCCACATCATGAGCCATGGCTTTAAAAAACAAAGGGTAGGCGGGCAGGAAGGAGCCCGCAGACACAGGCACCTGGGCCAGGGCATTGCGTTCACGGGCCATGAACCCTTTCACTCCCAGCCCTAGGAAAGCCACGAAGGACACTCCAGGGAGAGTGCTGTGCTGGTATTTACAGTTCTCTGTGGAAAGCTAGGAAATTAAGTGCCAGAGCAGAAGGGCCAGGCGGGCAATGTAACATGTCCAGGTCTGGTCACGTGGTATGGATGAACAGACGGCAGGACTGGCCGAAGCTCTGTCAAAGCTCCCTGGCATTTTCGGAGTCCCCAGAACCTTGTCCCCAAACCCCGTTTTTCCTCTACTCAATGACGTGCTCCTCTTAAAAACATGCCTTTTCCACCGCCTTTGAAAGTAACGAAACGAAGAGCTGACAGACATGTGCTAAGTGATACACAGCTAAATAGATTTCACTAAAGCTCACACTGGGGATGTAAGATAGGGGCCAGACTGCCCCAGCCACAACCACGTTACTGCAACCCCCCCAACCTGTGTGAGCATGTCTGTGAGCATGTCTGTGAGCGTGTCTGCGCGCGTGCACGCACATACATGCACATCTACCCATCGAGAGAGAGACAGGACCCAGTCGTACCTCAGGTTCGATATGCCTTGGAAACAGAGATGTGGTGAGGTATTTGTATAAAATTCTCATGTCATCCTGTTCCAAGCCACTCCTGAAACATCGGAAACACACTGTGTTAGACGTCTGGCGGCCTCGAGGACGCCCCTCTTGCTCTAGGAGTGTATCCTTCCTCCTTCCGAGCTCGCAGGCACGACAGCTCAGGCTCCAGCTCCCTTTCTGGGACACGGCTCCGAGGCCGCGATGGCCCCTGGACATGGGCGCATCTCCGCTACCTCCCTATCACCAAGGCTGGGTACGGCCTTCCCAGTGCCGCCTCTATTTTTTTTTTTTTTTTTTAAATCCTCTCCTAAGGACACATTCATTGATTTTGGAGAGGGAGGATAAAAAGCAAAAAAATATCAATCAGTTGCCTCTTGTATGTGCCCCTTTTGGGGGACTGAACCCACAACCTGGGTATGTGCCCTGATCAGGGATCAAACCCACAACCTTTTGGGACCAGGCTCCGACCAGCGGAGCCGCTGGGCCAGGGCACCTCCCATAAAGTCAGCCTGTGGAGGGGCCTTCCCCTTTGCTGTCCTAGTGAGAACAGCACAGAAAGCAGCGAGAGCAGGGTCAGTTAATATGATGGCACGCTGCCTCATAAGCAGTTCGTCAAGTGAAACAGGTGTATTTTCTTCAAAACTTTAGGCTTTCATAGGAGAAAATGAATTCTGAATGCCCATCATCTTGTTTAATGAGCAGATTCAGGTCCCTCCAGAGCAGCCCGTTTTTCTCCCTACAACAGAGCCAAGGCTCTTGGCAGGGGAGGAGGTGGGTTCCAGGGGACCACTGTAGCCTTTCCCATCAGCCGAACTCAGGTTCTAGAGTTAAAATGTGGCCACACCCCTAACGTAAGGACGCGGGGCCTGTCAACAGAAACACAGAAGCTGAACCCTGAGCACCCCAAGCGCCCCGAGCAGCCGGAGCCGCTTCCGGGGGCTCCCAGCCGGCTCCGTCCCGGGCCCCCGCAGGTCACCCCCACAGCCCACTCCCGGATCAGCAGCCCGGACCCACGCAGCCTCTCCAGGGCCGCCGCCGCCACAGTCCAGTCTCAGGTAGTTGACAGCATTCAGTTACAGTTTGTCTTTCCCTCTTAAGTACCAACACTTTGATCAAAGACACTGGGTTTGGTCCCACCACAGGACGCAAACACAGCTTGACGGCAGTGGTTCTGTAGCACTTTCACCTTCTTGGAAATTTAAAAACATGTAGCCTCTTTAAAAGAAAATGGAAAGGTACGCTGTCCACATTTACTGCACCATTCCTTTAAAGATGCTTTTTGAAAAAACTTCAAAATAAAAATAGGATCCCTACATATAACCTGGTAAAAACATTTCCTCTACCTTTCATGGAACCAGTTTTAAACTCCCGGCTTGGCAATTTTACCCAAAATCAGCCCAGTTTTGGTTTAAACGATTGCTGCTCTGTCTGGCAGTGCGTGTGGGGTGCGTCCCGCTTGGCCCCCTCGCCACCCGTTTCCGCCGGACACCCCGCTACCGACCCAGGCCTGCTGCTCTCCTCGCCCTAGAGCCTTTCTGCTCTCACACGCCAAGCTCCGGCGGGTACCTACCAGATGAGTTGATCATTATAGAGAAAGGCGGTGTATTTGACTATACTCAGGGTTTCCTCCATTCTGTTAATAAAGGACTGGATTTTCAAATAAGTCATTTTATCCAACGGGAAGAAGCTGATTCCACCAAAAATGTCAAGCAGATCACACGACTGCAAATGCAACGTTTGCAAATACTGCAGGAAAAAATGAGGCACGGCATTTACCAGCAAGCACACTGAATATCGTACTCTCCGACACCCGAAAATAATGAGCCCCGATGTCTAGCACAACAATCACACACTGGGAAACAGCACACTGACATGCCAACGAGGCAGCGCGCGCCTTAGGCGATGGGATCTGAAGTCAGCGCCAATTTCAAAATACAGAGTTGAAACCCAGCTAGTTAACATGCACTCAGTACAGTGCTTTATCTCCTGGAAGGAGTTAATGCCTCATGTCACTGCTCCTCACACGACGTCAGCCTCACCAGGAACCCACACAGAGACATCACGGATATCATTTAGTGCCGTCTGACACCAAAGCCATGCTGGAAGGACACGTGGTCAGTTGTGCCCACTGATGGGCAGAGAAAAACAACAAACACAAGAACGGAAATCAGGAGACGGCATGAGGGTGAATAACTACGGTCACTAAAGTGGAAAACAAGGACATTCACAAAAATATTATAATTCAAAAACTGGCATCAAAGGTAGTATAGGGAGGGAGTAAATTGAGAATTACTCCCTGAAGACAAACTAAATTCGAACAGAGATTGGGTGAGATGTGCAAAATTCAGCTGACAGTGAAGGAGAATGGCAGCTATCAGGGTCGTTCAGGTATCACTTGGGAAAAAACCACACTCATAACCACTACTGTGATCGAATCTGTGTCACAGCCAAAAAACTTTTACCTGAGTCAACACAGATTACGCTTGTTCGGTGAACAGAATCAGTCCACAGAAACGTGCAACTCAGGGAAGAGTTTCAATTGCGCTAATTAACCAGCCACCGACCCAGTACCTTCACTTCTGAGTAAGCTCCCTCTGGGGGACGGAGTGGGAGCAGGGATGAAGCCGAAAGGCGTCTCAAGATGCTTTAAGGTGGTGGCCCCCAACCTTTTTGGCACCAGAGACCGGTTTCGTGGAAGATGATTTTTCCACAGACCAGGTGACGGGGGGACGGTTTCAGGAAGATTGGAGCGCACTGCACGCACGCAGGCTCGCCTCTGGCTGTGGCGCCGGGCAGGACGGGTCTGCAGCCCGGGGCGGGACCCTGCCTCAGGGAGCTGTGCGCCGCCGGGACGCCGCTCCGCCCCCGCCACAAGGTTACGAAAAGAGGCCAGAGTGCAGGTCTACCGCACGCCCGCCCGCCCTGGGCAGGGCCCGCCACAGCGCATCTCAGGCTGCCACTCGCAGGTTCTGGGTTTTTTGTGTATGAGAAAGAAGCTTGTCTGCGTGTCTCTGAAGGTCTGTCTCAACACTAGCACGAGTATGAATAAAAGTCAAAATACTTACCCGATGGAAGAATTTCTCCAATCTTTCTTTTAGGAGCTTGACACCTCCATCTTCCATGGCTCTCAGAAATGTACCATTAAAAAGCTAATGGCATGGAAGAGTTTAAAAGTCAATTTCCTGTGCCCTTCAAGTACCCAGTAGGACAAGTTCTTCTTTCACTTTTAGATTAATTAATTCAACTTACTTAACCGCCCAGTTCCTTTTTAATATAGAATATAGTCACATGGGAAAGCAGGAATTATAAAATAAGTCACCAAAAACTAACACACTGTTAAATGATGTAATTTTTAGGAAATCACTTAATTATTTTGGGCATGTTTTTAACCTCAACTCACACCTAAGTTTAACTTTACATGAATAATATCACCAGACTTCTTACACCATACATTGTGTATTTTCCTCAAGAACATGGGCTGTCTTGTTCACCAATGGGGATACACTCCTAGTTCAAGGCCAGGAATAGAGAAGAGCTCAGGGCTCAGTGAATAAGCGTGTGCACGAACTCAACAGTGCTCCAAAGGCCCCATAATTTCCTCCCCTAAAACAGATACACAAGTCACCTTACAGTCATCTAAAGAAAGGATTATTTTTACACAACCCTCCTAAGTAGGGGTGACTGGCCGGACTCACTTCAGAAAGAATGCCACACTTACCTTGTACATGCTGTAGCACTGCCGGAGCACCGAACTGTAGACCTTGTCCTGCAAGCACAAAGACAGAACACAAACCTCAAGATCAAAGGAAAAAATTCTATTACATGGCAGAGGTACAATGACTCTTGGCAAGCAATATAATGCTTATAAACTTGACCCCCAATAGTTGTGTGAAGAAAATGAAGGTACTTAAATTCAGTTTTATAAACCTGTAAGCCTAATTTTCAGAGGGATTTAAATATAGATGGTTAGTAGAAAGCATTAGGGAGACACGGTACACATACATTTTTATAAGACTGTACTAACATAAACAGTAGACGCACAACCTCACTCACTATGTGCACCCTGAGAAACTTCTGCAAAGCCACACAGCTTAACATGGACCAAGCAAGTCACTCAATATATTTAGTAGTAATTTTTTTTCTAAAAATATGGAATAAAAAATGACATTACCAACAACTCCTCCTCTTGGTATTCAACAACTGGCTTTCCATCTTTACTTTGCTTTTCAATTATAGGATTCCGCACAACCTACAAAATTTGATAAACTGAAATTATACAAAGAATCAATGATATGTTTTAAATTTTTCCCCTAAATTTAAATATTTGAACATGTCACAACACCAAAAACACACTTCTTAAAACAGCCACCAGAACAAATACACTGAATAGGAGTTTGATTTTTAAGTTGCAACTGATTTTATTGTAATTTTACTTTGATGCCATAACCAGAGGACTTTCCTAAATTCTTAGCAGTAAAGACCACCCAAAACTTTACAAATTCAAAGAGATACACTGTGTGAGTACATACCATGACCATCCAGAAATTTTCTTCTGGTTCATTGAAGAACTGTCTATTCTTCTGTGTATGTAAAGATTTTGCAGGTTTTGATGGACTAAAGGTCCTAGAAAAGGTAAAAGTATAGGTTGGGAACAATTCTCCAGTTTAAGTTGTAAGAATCCACTGAGTTTTGCAAAAGCATATTTCAAGGTATTACCTTGTAAACTGTACAATAGCTTCACATAATCCAACATTTCTAATTTTCTCATTCTTCTCTACTTCATTTGGATAATAAAACAAAATTTTATTTTCCTCCTACAGTAGGGACAGAATCACAACATTAATATAAACTTTTTTTAATCTTAGCTGTTGAAAATGCTGTTGAACGCTGTCACCTCTCATGCCGTATATACTAAAGGCAAAAACAAAAACAAAAAAACACTCCCAAACCAAAAAACCCTTTTTAGAAAAAGGACTATCTTCCCTCTGTGTACAATGCTCACCACACTGACAGACACCTGTGATACTCATTAAGCCACATGTCCTTTGATGTAGCGCTAGACTATAATTCTGAAACTCCATCTTTGGAGTTATTTTCTCATGCAATTTGTAATAAATACACCTACATTTGTAAAAAAAAAAAAAAATTAGCGAATGCACGCGCACGTGCATAGACGTACATCTCCCTCCAAATTAAACGCAGCAGGTTCATGGACACTTAGACAGAAAGCCTTTGAAAGAACTGTGATTTGCTGCCAACAAAGTCACCGTCCCCACCTAAAACAAATACAAAACTCCTGGAACTTATGTAGCAATTCGGCAACCTCTCCAAGGGTCCTCCAAGCCTGTATTATCTCAGGGCTACAGTCCACCGTTCTCGTTCCACGCTTCGAATCGGGGACTTCCAGTAACAGAGACACAAGCTCAATTTTAGTCACTCCAGGGCTGATGCAGAGAAAAGGCTTAACCGGTGTGAACCTCCATTCAATACACTGGCACTGATCCGGGACCTGAAACAGACCCTACTTGCGCTGCCCGCTCCGTATCCCCCGACCCGGGCGCACATCTGGCACTTAGCAGTCTCGTTAATGCCGCTGGAGGAGGACAAAGTGGCAGGTGCGTCTCGGCGCTAGGCGGGCCAGGGTAGCCTCCCGGGCGCACCCCGTCACTCCCCGGTCCCTATGACGGGAGGCACCCCCCACCCCGGTCTCTCCTCGGCCGCCGGCTAACGCCCGCGCGCAGTCCCGCTCCGCTTACCTCTCCCTCGCGCGGCCCGAAATGTGGGTTGTAGATGAAGAAGCTCAGCAGAGCCGGCGGGAACTGCTTCTCCTGGGCTGCCCCGGTCCCGGCTGCCGCTGCCGCCATCCCGGCCCGCCCCCCGCCTCCGGAGCCTCTCTCTGCCGGTCCCGAGACAGCCGCCTCCAGGAAACCGCACTTCCGCCTCGCTAGCGGTCGCCCCGGAAGTGGTCGCCGCCAGCCCGGAAGAGTAGGCTGGAGCCCTGCGTCCCCTTCTGGCGCACCAGTGTGGCTTCGTTCCTGGGCAGGTGTTTCTTATATGACAGGTAAGGTGAAGGAGGAATTTTTTTGTTGTTGTTTGCGCCCAGATTTCTGTCCTGGACAAAGGGGATGTATACTCGTTTGAAGAAAAATTAATAGAGCGTAGTTTTTTGTAGAAGGAATTGTGAAGGCGCAAAGGAAGTCCCTGGGTTGAAAAAAACACGTGTGTGCATTCATTCAGCTGCAGTTTGCCCATCTTCATCATTTACAGAGTCCTTTTGAGCATTTAAGGTTTTGTTGTTGTTTTTAATCCCAGTTTGAGACACCTCAGGTGACCGCGGATCAAACCAAGCCCACAGGACTTTGACTCCACCCCAACTCCTCTGGCTCTGGGAAGAAAGACCACTGCAGAACCGAAGGCGCTGCCCTTGGGAGGCCCTGGGTGTGCCCCCAGTGGGGCCAGAGCCTGGCTTCCTCCAGCGTGCCCGCCCCCTGACCTTGGCGCACAGGGCGTGGCCCTTTCCAGCTTGGAGGATTCACTTGCTTTTGAGTCCCGAGGACGGTGACACAGTTGGCATGGTTTGTTCCTCCTGGTGTTTGGCGTTCAAAGTCGAACAGCTAACTATTTGGCCAAAGGCAAGATCTTGGTCGAGGTTGTCTCCCGTCCGCTGATGGCTGTTGGCATCAGTTCAACTCTAATAGGAATCCCTAATTTGGGGTACAGCAAAGAAGGAGAATTTATTCAAAGCAGGCAATTCAATTATGATACAGCACACCTATGGAACCCAGTGTTCCATAGTGGCAGCCCAGTGTTGCAGCTTGGCCATTCCTGGGCAAGACAGCTCAGCTTTACTCCAACAAGACATCTCTGCTCTGGTCGACTCTGGCCTGGCCCAGGGAGACAGCTTGCAGTAAGGTTCCAGTAGGAAAACGCAACCTTCGGTGGATGAGAAGAGCACTTCCCTGAGTCTGAGAGAAGCTGACTTATATAGAGAGAAGTCCCCGCCCCTGGTGCTTGATTGGTTCATTCTCATGCAAATAAGGACTCCACATCCTCAGTTTCACTCCTCCAAAAAACTGCTGTCTTGACTTGTCCTAAGGGAGACACCCTGATTGGTCAGTGAAAATGCTAGTCAGGATATAGCTGTGTCCCTCCAGTTGGATGGCGAAAGTCTCAGTCCTATTGGTTGAAATAGGATTGCAGGAGCCCCTTTAGAAGGGCTGGCTCAAAGGGCAGGCTTCTCCCTGAAGCCTGGCTTGTGCCAGAGGCCCCTGTTTAGCAACAGTTGCCAGGCCATTTTTAAATTTGGCCCAATTAACCACCAAGAGCCCTTCTTGGTGTTTTCTTTCTTAGAGTCAACAGTCCTTTGTCGCAGATTAAGTTTAAAAACAGGGCCTCTTATCCAGCCTAGCATAATGAGTCTTCACATTCAGGGAGGAAGTGTTGGAATTTAGGCATGACACAGATGTCGGTACTTATCCTAGCTCTCTCATCACTGTCTGTGAGGCCCTTGACTGATTACCTGACCTTTCTGCAGTTTGTAGCTCTTTTTTTTTTTTTTGTAAAATGACTAATAGTAAATACTTTACTTGAAGAAAATTCACTGTAAGAATTAAATGGGACTATGAATTGGACATCAAGGGCCCAGCACTTAATCATTATTCAACACATGATTACTATAATTACTTGCTCTTGACAGACTTTCCCAACATATGCAAATCAATGTATGTGATACACCACATTAACAAAATGAAGGGTAAAAAATCAAATGATCATCTGAATAGATGAGAAAAAGCATTTGACAAAATTCAACATCCTTTCACGACAAAATATCTCAACAAACTGGGTGTAGAAGCGATGTACATCAACGCACTAAAGACCACATATGACAAGCCCACAGCTGATAGCATGTTCAATGGTGAAAGGTTGAAAGCTTTTCCTCTAAGATCAGAAACAAAACAAGCCACTTTTATCCAATATAGAACTAAAGTCCTAGCCAGGACAATTAGGCAAGAAAAAGAAATAAAAGGTATCCAAGTCATAAAAGAAGTAAAATTGTCTCCAATTGCAGAAACATGATCTTATAAAAAAATCTTAAAGACTCCACCAAAAACCTCTTAGAATTGATAAAGGAACTCAGTAAAAGTTGTAAGATAAAATGTCAATATACAAAAATCAGCCTAATGCACTTTTGGTAGGAATGTAAATTGGTGCAGTCACTATGGAAACCAGTGTGGAAATTCCTGAAGAAATTAAAAATAGAACTACCTTATGATGCAGCAATGCCACTTCTTGTTATATATCCAAATGAAATAAAATCATTATCTAGAAGAGGTATCTGTACTCCCACATTCATTTTAGCATTGTTTGCAATAGCGTCGGTACAGAAACAGCCGAAGTGTCTGCTGATTGACAGATGAGTGAATAAACAAAATGTGGTACATATGTATACAGTAGGCTATTAATCAGCAATGAGAAAAAAGGAAGTCCTGAGGTTTGTGACGATATGGGTGAGCCTGGAAGGCATTATGCGGAGTGAAATAAGCCAGGCAAGGAAAGACAAATACTTCCTGGTATCACTTATATGTGGAATCTTTAAAAAAAAAAAGTTTAACTTATAGAAAGAGAGAGTAGAGTAGTGGTTGCCAGGGACAGGAGGTGAAGGGAAAAGAAGGATGCCAGTAACAGGGGACAGACTTTCAGTTATAAAATGAATAAGGTCTGAGGATAGAATGTACAACATGAGACTATAGTTCATAATACTGTGTTGTGTAATCGAAATCTGCTAAGAGTAGAATTGTGTTTCAAGTCCTGCTCCCCTAAAAGGTAAATATGTGATGTAAGGAATGTGTTTCTTAGCCTGTTGGTGAAAATTCTTCCACAAAGCATACGTACATGAAATCATCACATTGTACACTTTAAATACATTACAATCTCACATGTCAATAATACCTCAATAAAGTTGAAAAAGGAATTTGTGAATGCAAAATTCTGAGGGAATGAGATATTTTTGTGGTAGAAGGGAGCACAGTTCCAGGGTGAGAGGGTCTGGACACCTTCACACCTATGTCTGTCTCCTTGCTCACAGGGAAAGCGAGCTTCCAGATGGTTGGACAGTTAGAGTCGTTGTCCTGGTCCCATCGTCGAGCACAGTGCCTGCCTTAAAGGACACTGAACATGTGCGGAATGGATGAGTCATGGCAGCTGGGAACAGGGGACTTTAGCGATCGACTTTTCTCCTTCAGAGTTCTGTCTGCTGCATAGTGCGGATGAGCTCAGGTCGTGGGCTGATCTAACCGCTTCGGGAGTTCTCCCCTCCCTGTACTCAGCTCTGTACCGAGCTCCTAGACAAAGCTGCTGGGTAGCTGTTTGCATGTGCCATACACACCTAAGGCCATCTGTGCAAAGAACCACATCTTCCCACTGTTGGCCAAAACAACAGACCCGTGAGTCAAGTAGTCAATCTGTCCTCGTGATTCAGAGCCTAGATTCTGTCACTCAGAGGCGATCGTCCCCCTGAGGATACATCCCTCTCCTGCGGTGAAAATTGTCCTCGATATTCATCTCCTCATGTGATCACCTATAGAGGATCTTCAAGCCCTAACGGGTGTGGATCAGTGGCTTGGGTGTCGTCCTACAAACCCAAAGGTCACTGGTTCGATTCCCTGTCAGGGCACGTGCCTGGATTGCGGACCAGGTCCCTGGCTGGGGGCCTGTGGGAGGCAACTCATTGATGTTTCTCTCACACACTGAGGTTTCTCTCCTTCTCTTTCTCCTTCCCTTGCCCTTTCTCTAAAAATAAATAAAATCTTTTTTAAAAAAGATCTTAGAAAACATAGTTCTTTTTATTAAAAAAATGAAAAACATGAAGCAAATCCTAGAAGTCAAGATTCAATTGGAGAACAAGGACCACTAGAAAAATATATTCACATATATGTATATTATATATACTGTAATTTTAGATGTTTATTACAGGTATTATGCTATTATGTAGCCATGTAATATATAGTCATACACAAGGGTGGGCAAAAATAGGTTAAATTACCAGCATTGTTACCTAAAAGGTAAGTCATACATAAGGATATGCAGTAGTAACAATAAGAAAAAGATAAATAATACAAATAAGTAAAACAATGATTGATAAATAATAATACAAGAATAAACTGATTCATTGACTCCTACTGTAAATCTACTTCTGCCCACCGCTGTATGTATCTGTCTGACAGGTTCGGGCTCGCGAGAGCCAGTTCAACAGTCTCAGTACGGCCGGTCCTTCCTCTGGTGCCAAGGCTCTAAGTCTGCAGAGCCGGCTGTCAGAAGGGGACGATGGATATAAATGGGGGAGAGTGAGGACGAGCTGGAACCCGCGAGGAGAGACTGGCATACCTGTCAGCCTCCCACTGCCCCCGACTGTAATAATGAGGGTCCTCCAGGAAAAGCGGATGTCCTTTGTCACAGAAGGAAACACACCTGGAACTGGGAGCTGAAGGAGGACCCCGCACCAAGGAGGGGAGCCCGGAGGTAAATGACCACCCACACCGACCCCTGGAGAATAAATATTCAGGCTGCTGCTTCACCTCCGCCCTCCAAATCGCAGGCGAACCGGTCCTCGTGGACCACCCTAGCTGGTGCCTACAGCCTAAGCCAGTTGACACATCACTAAACCACCATACAGTTCAGGCCAAGATTTGACAAGGCGACGGGGTAGGTGTGCAGGGGTTCATGTCGCTGCGTGTTCTCTGAATGCTTGAAATACTTTACAATTTAAAAATAATCTAAGGTGTGGCTCCACATAGTCATCGTACAAGTCCTATGAAAATGATGTTAAAATCCACTCCCTGCCCCCAAAAAAGAGAAAAGTTACTTTTTGAAACTAGTTACAATATTATGTAAATGAATAGCCTTTGCAGTGAATAAATTAACAGGCCCGGTGGAAACGATCCTGGTGATTCCAATTTCATCTGTCTTCTTGAGTGTTTGCAAGGTAATACCATCCCTCAGCATTAGCAGAGGAAACAGGAGATAGGTTTTTTGCTTGAAACAGGATTCTGCAGTACTTGTTACACAAAATTAGACTGTAGTGGTTACACAGAATTAACTATGAAGCATGTAAACCTGAGCAAATAGATGAGTGTTTCAGAAGTCGTCACTGTTTTGCTATACTTTAGCTTGAGCTGGAAAGAAGTGCAAAAAGCCTATACATTGTTTTACATCATATGAATATTTTAAGCGGGCTGCGCTGAAGGAAAATACCAAACAATGTTTGAAGTATTTTAATCATTCTCAGCCTCAGCAGTTAAACGCACGCATGCAGCGGGTGCTGAGATGGTGTTCCATTGAATTATAGAGAACTCAACTGCAAGCCAAGCTGGCCGGTAAAAATTGTCCCAAGTAGAGTCACTGTTTCTTCCCTCTTTTATAAGCGATCAGGAAAAATAACAGATACCAGGTTTTTTCAGCTCTGTAACCTATGATGCCATCTAGACCCTCCTTTCAAAATACACCATTTCATTGCCGAGAACATACACTTTTAGGGTTGCTTGGTGGTCATCTGCAAATTAGGTAAACAGAGAAAACAACGATGAAAATAAAGTTGTTTAGATGTTTGTCATTTCCCTTTTTGGACTGTTGGAATTTTATGTAGGGTTTTTCCAGTTTTGATTTGACTCTGGATATGTTATATTTAAAAGTTTTCCTTGGTATATAAATTTACAGTTGAGTCTAAAAAAATGAGTAGACATTTCAGGAGCATACTAGTATGCAGGGTTTTCATTCGTCTGAGTGTGGGGTGCAAGTTTTTTAAAACTGGAATTTATTGTTACTGTGACTTCCTGACAATAATTGGATAGAGTCTACATCTTGGTGTTTAATTGTCTGTCATTGCTATGCTCTGCTTTAGAAAGGCTCCAGCCTTATCTCACTGTTCTGTAATCCTAGGAGCTGGAGATGATACTGTTAACATTTTGCTATATAGCCTTTCGCTGTTTTTTTTTTTTTCTTTTTTCTGTGAGGTATGTGCTGGGTAGGACCCATTTAAAAATGAATTGCTTTGTATGAAGTTTATATAGTGACTATAGTGGGGTAGTTTTTGAAAACATTTTTTTGTTTTCAAGTCATACTTCACCAAATATTTGCAAATGCTACTGTTTCTGTAATAATTTAAACCTATAAAAGTAAACAAACAAAAAAACAAAACAGTGCTAATTAACAAATATGATCAAATGCCCAGAGCTGTTGATACCTGCATTCATAGGTGGAATACCTACCCCCACACCCCAAAACGCCCAAATCCTAACAACATAGTTAAAAATTGAGATGAGTAAATACAAGGTTATTTTTGTTTCATTTAAGCATACCGCCCAACACTTTTTGAGTATTAAATTCAGAGAGGTCTTCTTTGATTGCCACCGCTTGTCTGTTGGCAGAGACTCTGAAATCAATTTCCTAACACTGGCTTGGAAGAATGAAAAATTACTATATTTGAAATGGGCCAAAATAATTTGAATTATACTTTTGAAACAGTAGAATGAACAGAACTCATGAACAACTGATCACCATTTTATCTATGGAAAATCTGAGGCAATTTATCCTCTCGTGTACATCTGTCCTCTGAGACAGTCAGAACATCAGTATGACCCAATGACACAGTGTCCCGGGGGTCCTCCGCATAACCCTTCCCGCCATTGTTCCTACACAGACGCCCTTCTGAGTGACAGAAGTAAGAGAGACCCATGACCTTTACCTCAACTGAGGGGTGAGGTGGCTTTTGCAGGTCTGAAGGGTGTTGGATGGCTTTTAGTGGACTAATGAAAAGCTCACAACGTGTGGGAAAAGGCTCCGGGTTACTGCGGGTTATTCAGAGGTCACCCCTTGCTGAGAGAGGCTGAGGCAGTGAATCCAGAGTAAGGGAGGGACCTGCGTGCCCACGTGTGGTGTGGAGGTGAAGGCAGCCTGTGGTCTGCTGTGGGAATCAAGGATCGGCGGCCAGGAAGGCCCTCTTGCTGCATCTGTTCGGAGGGATTCACAGATGCATCTGGGAGACATTGCCACACGCCAGGGGAAGCTGGGGGCTGGAGGTGGGGCGGGAATAGCCGGATTCCTGCCGGGGAGGCCGGGGCAGGAGAGGTTGGGGGTGCAGGGTGCGCAGGGAGAGAGCACGCCCCAAAGAGTTCTTCATTTTCAAGCTGTATTTCCCCATTGTGACTCATTTGAAAACTACCTTTATGATCATGTGCCCCCAAATACCATCTCTAATATTCCTCATTCTTCTTCAAATTGCTCAAGTCTCAAACGTCTGATACTCCCTTTCGCCTCATTCCAAAGCACTGGAACCACGTGTTTGTGCCTTATTTTCTTTTCTGATGCATGTTAAAATAAACACACAGTTATTAAAATAAAATCGTTGACCCCTGGCCCTCTAAAGTGACCTCGAGACCCCCTAGTGGTCCATGCCCCACACTTTGAAAAGCTGCTCTCACATGACCCTCTGAAAAAAACGGGATCAAGGTCCCTGAGTAATTTACTGTGAAGGAAGTGCCCAGGGCCTTGTGAGCTTGAATATTGGGGTAAAAAGTGTGATTTTTGAAGGAGCACCCAGGAAAATGGCTCAGTTCCTCCCAGGAGCCCTCAGCCCCTAGGGTCGGGCAGAGAGAACAGCTGTAACGGCCACCTGGAAATAGGCCTAATGAGAATTTCCTGGCTTGAGGTCGCTGCACCCTAATGACAGCCCTGTAACAGGACCCCCAGGCTCGCCTCAAATGTTTGGCGATTCTCGGTGTAATTGGTTCAGGCGGTGTCAAATATGAGCCAGGAAAATAGTGGCTGAGAAAGAAGAGAGGGAGGCGGCAGGAGGCTGGGTCAGAGCAGGCCAGTCTCTGATAGCTTGTTTTTCTAAGGAAAAAAAAGTTTGAAAATGAGTCTGTTTGTGCTCAGCTAGCCCAGCCAGCCTCCTTAGCTTCACCGCCCGCTGTAGCCTCCCCCGCCCCCCGCCCCCCGCCGCCTCGTTTCTCTCTGTCTTCTCACATTTGCTTTTCACTTAAGTCTCCCCTACAGAAACCTAACGCCCAGCAGCAGGAAACACATAAGCAAGAGAGGTTTTATACTGGCTAACATCTCTTCCTATTAATTTCCGACTTGGGTAAATTGCTGAGAAAATCCTAGCTTGACAGTGTCGCTGGTTTGTGACTTTTTTCCAACCTGTTTTCTCCGTTTGCTCACGCATGACACAAACGTTGCTCGCTTAGGGCTTGAGGGGACCAGACGTCCTTCTAAAAGTCCCCAAATTGCTTTCATCCACTTCCCTTCCTAAGAAAAAACCACACCCACACGTCAGCAGATGATGAGAAACGTGTCTTTATTGGATGATCTTTAAAGGCATTGTCTGCTGAGGGCCCTACGGGGGTCATCAGGGTAAACCCACCACCAGAAAGTCATAAATGACTGCCTAGTCTATTACCTCGCTAAAACACCAAGCAAGTCGCACAGCAGGTCCGGGGAAATTAATTAATAAATTAGGGGGAAGAGGTGGTGTCCCATGTTCCTGGGGTTTGGGAGGCCTTCCAGCTGATTGTGTCTATCTCCGTGGTCTGGGGTCTTTAAGAATGTACCATTTCCTGGAATTCTAGAACAAAAGAGGTGAGAACAGGGTCAGTGGAGATGGCTCGGGACTTTTCAGACCCGCTATGGCCAGTGGGCGTTCTGAAGGCGCACGGAAACGGGCGAGCTGCCAGTGGTGGGCACGGCCCCCGAAGGGCACAAAACGAAGAAAATGTGCGCGTCCCTGACCCCAGGTCCGCGTGGCCTAAGGGTGTCCTCTCCCCGCGTAATCTGACTTTACACACTTCTTTAGCTTTGCAGTGGAGGCCCTGGTGTCAGAACTCGTCAACCCCCAGTCATTTCTCACTGGCAATGAGTGAATTTGTTCCAATGGTCAATCAAAAATCTGTGATCTGTGAACTTGCACCAGGTTAGTTTAAAATAGAAGTGGGAGGTTTTCGTCTATTCTGTACCTTTGTTTTTGTATTTTTAGGAAACATTCAATAGGGTGGGAACTAATGTTTCTCTATGAACCCTAACATACCCCCAAAAGTTTATATTACAAAAATAGATTAATAGAAATATGATGATGATGATGATGATGATGATGATGTGTGGATGCGATAGATAACTGAAAACTGGGGATTTACTTCATATTTATTAGTAATGTTTGCCTATTTGGAAGTCTTTCATGGTTAGTTTTAAACAAATCAATCTTCCCTTGCCTAAACTGTTTTTCTCAGCTATTTATAGAAGCTACATTAACTCCCACTGTGTAAGTGATAGTGGCATCATTTTCATTAGGTTTTTAGAGTAAGGATCTAAAGTAGCAGTTTTTAATTTCAAATTAATACCACCATAAGGGCCACACATAAGTTCTTCTGCATTGACACGTGCAAAGTAGCTAAAGAGCATGCAGGCAATGTGACAAAATCAGATTAAAACAATTCTACAGCCTTGCCATTATGCTGCAATTGGAGTATCAGGCTCTGCGCTCAGAATACTCCGTAAATTATGTTTGACTCGGTTTATGTTCTCTGACTGATAACGTCCACTTGGTGGACTAATATCCAATAAAACATATTTGTTAAAGCGCTTGAATGCTAAGAGGCTTTTCTGCTCTAGACAATAGACCCGTCAGTATGAGGCACTCTCGAAAGGGTCAACCTTTCTCTCATTCAGAGGGGCTCCAATACCTTGGGTGGAAACTCCTGGCACTGTTTCCAGGTACTCGAGGCTGCCTTGCAGACAGCTGGCCAGGCAACTCGCTAGTGCCTGGGGCAGGTGAAGGGTATTTCCGGGTTCGTAGACAGTGGCCAGCAACCCCAGGCATTACGTCAGAGTCTCTCCCTGTATCACTTGCACCCTCGCTTGAGTCCCATTTTACAGGTGAGAAGACTGAAGTTCAGCAAGGGTACGAAAGGGGCCCTTTAACCCACCGCCGCCTAGGCTCGCGGCCCAAGCCCCCGCCTGCTCCCCAAGCTGGTCGTCTATGCGACGTGCAGGTGGGCACGTACCGTCAGCCCCGATTTTTCCGTCCCCGTCATTATCTGCGGCCGCCATCAGGGACTTGGTTTCTGACTCGGTCAGCTCTCTAGCACCACTCTCGAACTTCTGGAGGAAAAACCTAGAGGATAACAGAGACCGAGGGGAAGTTTCGGAAAGACCACGCATTTCTCTGCTTGCCCTTTCTCTTTCTGCTGAAGCACACAAACCCTCTGTCCCCAGCAACTGTGGTAATAGTCCAAAGTCTCAGCAAGCAAGGGTTTCATTCAGTGTAGAAAGTATTGGTCGGCATTTTTTTTCTGAAAGTTTTTTCAGAATTTTGTGGATAAGTCCATTTGCCAAAGAAAACCCCTAAAACTAATGAATTTTTGGACCTCCAGTCTTAGGTTGCCTATATTTAGATGTGTGGCCAACTGACTCAAGTCCTTCCTTTTCTTTTCTTTTTTTAAAGATTTTATTTATTTATTTTTAGAGAGAAGGGAAGAAAGGGAGAAAGAGAGGGAAATGTCATTGTGAGAAGGAAACATTGATTGGTTGCTTCTCTTACACCCACAACCAGGGACCTGGCCCACAACCCAGGCATGTGCCCTGACTGGAAATTGACCTGGCGACCTTTCAGTTTGCAGGACGATGCCCAAGTCACTGAGCTGTGTCACTCAGGTCTCCTTCCCTTTCTTGAGGCTCAGCTGAATGACCAGCATCAAGGCTGGCCATTGAAGAAAGATCAGACAAACTGGCCTCCCCTGCACCCAGCCCCGCTACCGATGTTGGGGTGCCACGCAGACTGAGGGAAGAGCTTACTTAAGTTCTTCTTCATCCAGGTATCCACTCTGGTCATTGTCTATGAACCGAAAAACATCCTTCACCTGACTGGCCGACATCTTGGAGAGGCCTGATGTCTGGAAGAATTTTTGGGGTTCAAAAGTATCTGGGTCTGAAGAACAGAGAGTGGGTTATTCAGGTGCCCGTTGGATCACATCCTGTGTTTGGGCCAAGGTGCTAAAAACATGGGTTATTAAAAATACTTTTCATCATATCATTGAGCTACAGGGATGCTCTACTCAAAAGAAAGATTTTTTTTTTTTTTTTTTTTTTTTTAAGACAGGGCTGCGGCGGTGTGAAGATTTTTAAGCAGCCAAGACTGGGCATTATCTCCTGGCTGCCCCCACTCAGCGTCCCCTCTCCCCCTGCTCCTCGGTGCCCCTCTGCCCATTGGACCGGCTGTGTCTCCCCGCCTCCAGCTCCGCTGCTCTAGCCGGTCAGGCGACACACAGTCATCGCAGTCAGACAGGCCACACGGCAGCTACTGAACTCCTGTTCCACTTTTAGTGTCTTTGGCTGACAGAACTGTCATCGTATGCTCGGATTTCATATCCCTGTAACCTTAGTTAATGAATAGCGGTCCTATTCTCCGGTCCCGTGGATTTTCAGCAGAGTTGCCCTTCTAACTGTGTGCGGCCTTGCCGGAAGGGCGAGCACGTGAGACACACCCCCGGGCCGCGGCGCGCTGTACCTTGGCACTCCTGCAGGGCCGCCGCGATGTCGTCCGCGCTGAGGACGTCCGTGATGCTCATCGCCCACCTGCTCGCACGGAACGAACGACGCCTGGTAAGTGGCGAGCAGGAGCGGGCGCGGCGGGGGCTGCCCCCGCTCTGGCCCACGGAAACTGCACATGTGTTGAGAATTTTATAAACGTGGTAAGTGTGGTATTAAGGGGTGGGACAGAATATCCTAATAAAAACCAAATGCTGCAAAGATCCCGGCCCCCTCTGTCTCAGGGCCCTCTCCTGAATATATGCCAAAGATGAAATTACAAGTGCAACCTAGAGACCGACTTGGTTTCCTTTTCTTATAAAAATTATATTTACATAATTGATCACTTATATAAGCATCTGCAAACCATTCAGAAGTCAGCCATGCTACAATTGCAATAGCGTTTTCCTACACCAGCCAGAGAAATACATGTTGCAAATTCCAGAGAGAAAGGGTAGATCTTGGGCTGCATGCAGACCTGCGGAAGAGGTGCCGTTTCTCCTGAAGGATGGGACTCAGAGACGTGAAAAGCCCATCTGCTGGAGACCAGAGTCCTCCCAGGTGTCAACTCCATGGGAAAAGAGAAATCTGAATGCAGCATGCACCAGCCTAATATGAATGCATGTAGGAAAGAAGAGTCTGGGGTCTGGTAGGACCACCAGCTACTCACCGTTTTAGATTTTCCCCCACGAAGAATCAGAAAAAAGAGGTGAAGGAGTGAAAAAACGGATGTGCTTTTGCTGCCTTACTGATCTACCTTATATAGGATTGAAAAAGTGATAGTAAGAACCTCTTAGATTTCCTTTTCAAGGATCAAGTGGATGTGGCTCGAATGTCTTGCCTTGCTAACTAAACCTTTTTTTTTTTCTATTTATATCTCAAGGGAGTGTGGGTGGGAACAGCCAATTTTTAAAAACAAACCTCAACAAACCTTAATTAAGGTTTCAATTCTGCAAACGAACCCCTCTGGCAAAGTGCGGAGGAGATACCAGAGGCCTGGTAAAGAGGAGACAAAGGCTGAAATGAGGTAAACACATGTGGGGGTGCTCCGTAAACTACAAAGGGCGCCCCAGATGTTGGTGGCTGCCATCTGAAGCAGGTCTGTTGTCAGCCTCTGACGAACTGTGTCCATGTGAGACCGGCCTCAGTGCAGAGTTGAGACTCGAAGTCAGTGTGTCGGATGGACATGCGGAACTTATCCAACAAACGGACAGCACCGGGCAGATGACTTTCCAAAACAGTCTTGACTTTGCTATTTCCCAGCCGTACCTGAAGCTGCACGCACTGAAAAGGCAGTAGAGGGGACCGCCAGCCACTCCCAACCCCATAGTTAAAATTTGCAGAAAAAACATGAGGCCTGGACTTGAGACTGCAAGGCGATTTTTGCTTTGAGCAAACATTAATTGAGTCCCCTGTATGGGCAGGGCTGTGCTAGACTCTTTTTTTTTTTTTAAATTGTGGTAAAAACACATAACATGTAATTTACAATCTTAACCATTTTTAAGTCTATCTACAGTACAGTAGCATTAACCATATGCACATGGTTGTACACCAGATCTCTAGAATTTTTTCATCTTTCAAAGCTGAACTCTATCTTGAACTCATTGAACAAGAGCTCCCCATCTCCCTCCCCGCAGCCCCTGGCAACCACCGTTCTGCTTCCTGTCTCTTGGGAGTCTGACTACATTAGATGCCTCTTATAAATGGAATCAGAGAGTGTGTGTCTTGTTGTGACTCGCTTATTTCACTTAGAATAATGTTCTCAAGGTTCACCCATGTGGTAGCATATGTCAGAATTTCCTCCTTTTTGCTGAATTGGAGTTTTTTTAAAGTCAAAAACCATTCCCATGTTGTAATCAGAAATATTCATTGGCTTAGAAGTGGACGATTCAAGAGCCCTAGAGAGAGGCCTCAGACTCTCCTCTGTGGAGTGTAACCTGCACAGTCGTCTTCAGTTTGCCCCAAATATATTCCCCTGTGTCCACCTGGCATCGTACTTTAGCTAGTGTCATCAATGAGAAGCTTCTCTCCGAAACACCTACAGCATTGTTCTAAACTGATTTTAGAGGGAGAGGAAGGGGCGGGGGGAGAGAGAGAGACGTCAATTTATTGTTTCAGTTATTTATAGATTCATAGGTTCATTCTTGCATGTGCCCTAACTAGAGATTGAACCTGCAACCTTGACATATTGGGATGATGCTCTAACCAACTGTGCTACCCAGCCAGGGCCCCTACAGCGTTTCTTAAATTACCAGACTTCAGGCCAACGCTATTTCTGTCCTGCCCACCGTATATGCCTGAGCCCACTATCATGGTGCCTAACCTAGTTAGGCACTCAGTAATTATTTGATGAGTAGATGCATAAAAACAGCAAAAAGAACTTGAAAATAGGATTACCAGCTGGCATCAACTCGCCCACTCTTAAAAAACAGTTTCTGAAAATAAATCTCAAGAGTTTTGAGTTAGGTTCCTGACATTAAGTTGCCATGGAAACTCTGAGTCCTTTTTTTTCCATGGAAGAGTGTGATTGTCCATAGGAATTTAAAAAAAAAAAATTAGAAAAATCTGCTCGCTTAAAGGAAAATAGCATATGGGTTAAACCAAGACACTCCAGATTTTCATGTTGTTTTGCTGGTAGAAAAATAAAGACAGCGGAGACTTGGGAAACATGTCATTTGAATCAACAACGTAGCTCAACAATGCAGCCAAGATTATAACTTGAATTCTACTACGTGCAGTCTGGGGTAAAAATGTGGATTCACACAGAAGGACAAATGATGGAGGCTTCCACTGACATAAGGTACCTGAGTGGTCAAGTTCACAGAGATGGGAAGTAGAAGGTGCGTGCCAGGCGCTGGGGGGCAGGGATGGCGGGTGCCGGTATAATGGCTGCAGAGTCTCCGTTTGGGAAGACGAACGAGTGCCGTGGATGGATGGCGGCGAGGGCTGCACAACCCCGTGAAAAGCCACCGAATTTTACACTTAAAAATGGTTAAAATGGCAAATTTTGTGTATTTTACCACAATAAAAAACGCGGACTCAGCAGGCTTCATTATGTTGGCCACCAAGGGACCGCTGCTCCCGGGAAACAGCAGAAGGAAGGTCTGGAAGTAGATCTTAACCTGAGCCCAGCTCTGTCCTTGGCCGGCCGTGGGACTCCAGACCTCAGTCCCTCTTGGAAATGGATGCACCTGCTCTGTCAACCTCCCGGGGTTCTTTTGAGGGTCAAGGGACGCAGTGCAGGTCTTCAAACCTCCAGCGAGGTCTCGGAGTCCCCGGCTGAATCCCACCCTTGTCCTGGGATTGCAGGAGGAAGGCGCCTGCGTCCATGCTGCTCGATTGGTAGGGGTTCTGGAGGGGAAGGCGTGGGTGCTGGGTCAGCTGCCAATGTCTGCAGTGGGGCAGCCAGGCTGTGTGTGTTGGGTGGGGGGAGCTTTGCTGCTGCCAGTGGCCCTGGACTCTCAGATCGCAGTCATGTCTGCGGTAGTGGATGCTGTTCCGGTCGATCCCCTGTTCCAGTCCTAATCCCCGATGTTGCTCTGAATCCCCAGACCCCCTCCCGGAGATGCCGTGCTGATCCCCTGCTGACTGCGTAGCCCTGCGATGTCTCTCTGCCTGTGCTGGCCTGGCCCAGCCCCTTACTCACCGGCCTGTCCTCCATGTCATTGCAGCCTGCGCCCACCTTGTTGGTGACAAATCTCTGAAGATGCCTGAGACCCACTTTTCAATGTGTTTGCCACTTCCTACTGTCTCAATAGATGGCACCTCCTAAACATTCCTCAACTGCATCTTCTTAGACACCTCACTGCCCCCATCCTAGCACAAGGCACCGTCATCTCTTTTGGGAACAACTGCGGTGTGTTCCTAACTGGCCAAGCCTCGTCCACTTGGATTGCCCTCCAGCCTAGCAGGGTGGATCTTTTTAAAGCCCAAGTCGGTTAGTTTCCTAGGGCCGCCATAACAAAGTACTATAGATTGAGTGGCTGAGGACAAGACAAAGCTGCTGTCTCAAGTTCTGGAGGCCAGGAGGCTGAAATCGGCGTGTTTCAAGTCTCCCTCTGAAGGCTCGAGGGGAGGATCCCTCGTGGCCTTTTCCAGCTTCTGGTGTTTGCTCGCAGCCCTTGGCCTCCCGTGACTTGTAGTGCATCGCTCCAATCTCTGCCTCTGTCAGCACGTGGCCAACTTCTTCCTTTGTGCCTGTCCTCTTCTTAAAAGGGCACCAGGAAATTTGAAGGGATTTAGGAACTCCATACCAGGAACCAGACTCAAAGACGAAGCATTAGAATAAAAGGTGTTCCCCGTGCTTTTACCACTTAGGAAATTACAAGGGTTTCGGGGGCTGTGTGCCAGGGACCAGGGACAGAGACCAATATATGTACATTCTGTAATCTCATATCTACAGAATGACATAGAGCTCAAGGGCTCTATGACATATACACTCATTTTATATTTATCCTTTCCACACCAGTGATATTTATTCATAGCCAGTTATTCCTTGTGCCAGGCACATAATAGGCACTCCACAATAGTTTATTGAGTAAATGAGTAAGAGCTTGGATAAATTCCCCAAGGTCAGATAGCTGGGACAGTCACAGCAAGGGTGGGCTCCCCCGTCTTCTGACTGACTGTCGTTCAAGACCATGTCTGGATAATAACGTGAGGCTTTGGAACAATCTCCTAGACTTGGACCTGGCTCTGACATCTGAGGTCTCCAGAACTTCTGGGTACAGCGCCCCTTCCTGGAAGTTTGTCTTATTGGATGGTTCTCCTTGGGGTCCAATTCTCAAGGGGATGTCTACCCAATTCAAGGCGCCCCTCCCCCAGCACCTCTTCATGGGGAGCAGCAGACGGAGAAGAGGGGGCCGGGAGCAAGAGCAGCAGCCCCCTCTCCTTCTGTTGGGTTTAGTTGCGATTTCTCCTTAATTAACTCACTTAGTGTCCATTAAATGTTACCTCCAGCCCAGCGGTAAGGTGAGATGGCGATGCTCACATTTCTTGTTCATGAAAAAATCAGCCTTCTAAAGCATTTTGTTTCTTTTCTCCTCTAACATTTCATACATGTCTGAGCAGTTTGGGGCTCCCCTATATTTTTGTCCTTGGTCAAAAATCCATAAATTGATCAAATAAACCAGAGTTGGTCAGATGGCAGAAACCCCAAGGACGGGTTTTTGAAAAATTAGTTTTTATTGATTGCGCTATTACAGTTATTCTGATTCCCCCCCTTTGTCCCCCTTCCACCCAGCACCCCCACTCCCTCAGGCCATTCCCTCCCCCACCATTGTTCATGTCCATAAGTCATGCGTATAAGTTCCTTGTCTACTCCATTTCCTGTGCCGTACTTGACATCCCCATGGCTATTCTGTAACTACATATGTGTATTTCTTACCCCTCACATCTTCACCTATTCCCTGACACTCCCCTCGCATCTGGCAACCAACAAAACACTATCTGTATCCATGATTCCAAGGACAGGTTTTTAGTGAAGGAAAAAAAAATGCTCAGGAGTTTCTTGCCAAGAGGTCCTTGAACGTGGAAGCCCAGGACGCTTGGAAGGGCGTGGAGGTGGGGTGGGGGTGGCTTCTGCCACTGACGCAGAGTGGGCTCCCACGCTTCTGCCGGCTGCAGCAGTGACTGCTTTCCACAGGATGGGAGGGGGGTGTGCTCAGGAATCCCCACTCTTCAGCAGAGGACGCTGGAGCGGAACGGCTGGGCTGCGTGAGAGCTGTAACATTCTAAGACACTGCCAACCTGTTTTCCAAAGAACAGTAACTTCAGGAGGGAAAAACCTGTTGCCCCGTGAGAATCGCTGAGACTTGGGCAGCATATTCCTGTTCCCTTGGAGGCCGGGTGTTCAGCAGTGAATGAGAGTTTCAGTTCCTCCACACCCTCACCGACGCTTGGCCTGGCTGGTCTTCTCGAACTGGGACCTTTTCGTTGGTGTGCAGAGGAATCTTGTTGTGGTTTGAGTCCCTGTTTCCCTAATGACTAATGATGTTAAGTATCTTTTCACATGTTTTTTAGACTGACTGTGTTCTCCCTGCCTCCTCCCCACCCCCTGCCCTATTCTCGTGTTGAAATCCTTTGTTGATGGTATTAGGAGGTGGGGCCTATGGGAGAGGATTAAGTCCTAAGGGTGGAGCCCTTATGAATGGGATTAGTGCCCTTGTTAATGAGACCCCCCACAGAGCTCCCTCGCCTCCTTCTGCCACTTAAGGAAACAGCAAGAAGCTGGCTGTGAACCAGAAAGTGGGCCTCCCCAGACACCAGACCTGCCTGTACCTTGATTTCAGACTGCCCAACCCCCAGAACCGAGAGAAATAAGTGGCTGTTGTTTGTTTCTTTTTTTCTTTTTTTCTTTTTCTTTTTTATTTATTTTTTCAAATACATTTGTCTCTGCCGACCCCCCACCACGTTCCCTTGCTGCCTGTTGTTTTTAAGCTCCCCAGCCCATGGTGTTCTGTTGCAGCAGCCTGAACGAACTAAGACAGTTTCTTTGCCATCCCTGTTGTGAATTAATTTTAAAGGTAGGATCAATAACATTGTCTCTATGTTAATGAGGAAGGTTAATTAGGCCATGAAGAACCAATGATGGAAGAGAGGGAGGGCACAGTCATGGGGTCTACGTGGGGTCCAGGGACACGCGGAGGAGCTGGCAGAGTTAGGACAGGGCCGGTTCATCTTAGAGAATAGGAGAGGAGGCAGAGTGTGTGGGCTGCGGATACTGGTAGTGGACTGGCGGGGCCTGGCGGGCAAGAAGCTTTCTTCTGCTGGTTTCCGCTTTCCCCGGTGAAGGAGGCAGCCAGGCCATCTGCTGAGAATGAAGGAGTGTTGGGCTTGGAGGAGTGAAAGAGGGAAGGGGAAGTGCGCGAGAGAAAGAACCAGAGATGTCGAGTATGATTTCCTGGAAGGGATTTGACTTGCAGGAGAAATTTCAGACTTCAACGACCTGCAAAATGTGACAGGCACTGTTGGTAGTTCGACACCACTGGCCATGACCTGGGATTCCCATTAACCAAATTTGGTGTCACCATGACCCAGTCACCTGATCTAGTCACCTTGAGCCTCTTTGTAAATGCGTAAGGTGTTTTTTGGCCAGTGTCAGCACAACTGAGCAGTATGATTCGCAAATGCCTGAATTATTCATGTTTTTGACCTATTCTAATGAGAACTTTGCCCAAAAGGCTAAATTATTAAGCACCTGGGCGCGATCTTGGAGGACACTGTCTAGAAAACCGGGACATGATGAATTTTCTTGCTGGTTTTGTTTTTTAAGGGAGGTGAGCCTTTGCTAACCATTCACAATTGTTCTCCAAATAAAAACAGTGATGCCAGGCAGCATTAACATCATAGGACACAGAGGAGAAGAGGGAACCCTGTCTCACTAGACAGGAGAGAGCACCAGTCCTTACCTGGCTTGAAAGTCAGTGCCTTTTAGAACACCGTAAATGCAGTTGATGGCGGTCTCGCTGTTCCCTTAGCTTCTCAGGCAGAGGCGATTTTTTACAATAAGCATAAATCACTTCTAGCAACAGAAGAAAATAAAATTCAGGAAATAAAACACATTAACAGTGCTCTGGAGCTCATGGGAGCCGTTCGGCATGTGGGCAACACATACTCCGTGCACTTAGAGTATGCGAGTTTAGCTGCATATTCAAATACATGGATAAGGACAACACCAGAAACCTTAGTTCTCTTACTCATTTTTGGAAAATGAAGGAAATGTACCCACCTAAATGGGAGGTAAATATGCCAATCTTTTAATAATGGCATAATTGTCTGTTTCTATTCTCTATTTGAATAAAATTTTTAATTGCTTCAGTCCCATATCTGCAGGGCAATTTGAGACTGTTCATAAGTATTGTATGTATTTGTGCAAAATTTTCTATATCACTAACAGCAGGCTTTCTGTATTTGCATTCAAGAATTTCTAAGGATGTTGGGTACTATTAGAAGAACCCATCACATGCATATTGAAGCATTATTAGGTGATGCCATTCTTTCTAGGATTTGCTTTATTAACAAGCAGTTCAAAAGGGGGAGGACTGGGAATAGGTGGAATGTGGGGATGGAGGCACAGCAGTTAGTTATATTATTCTCTCTACTCTGTGTATTGAATATGTTTGGACACTGACAAGATCAAGTATAAAAACACATCATAAGATCCTCTTCAAACAGGGTTTAGAAATCAGCAGGTTATCCTTTCTGAACTGAAAGGAAACTTCTGTGAATTTCCTCTTTTTCTGACCTCCTGGTCTGGTGGTTACTGACAGACCAAACCAAGACGGAGGGAGCAGGGTCTTGAGGAACTATTCGGATGCCCGCGCTCCTGGCAGCATTATTCACAGCCACTGAAACGCGGAAATGACCCACGTGTCCACTGACAGATGACCGGGTCAGCAAACCGTGGTCTACATGCATAGTGGGTGAACCCTGAGGACATGGTGCTGTGTGAAATAAGCCAGTCGCAGAAGGACAAGTGCTGTCTAGGTCCCCTTAGGGGAGGCACGTAGAGTGGTCAAAATCCCATAAGCGGCAAGTGGAATGCCGCCGCCAGGGCCTGGGCCGAGGGGAGACTGGGGCTCTCAGTGCAGGCAGCGATCAGGTGTGTGTGCGCAGCCAGCATCTGCGCATTGTAAAAGATTTGTAAAATGCTACATCTGGTTTCAGAGATTAATAATTCACTGCTCTGCCTGGTGCAGTTAACCACACAAATGGTTCACAAACAGGTGTTTCTGGAAACTGAAGCTTCAGCAAAGTCCCCGAGTCTCAAAGCCCGCGGGAGGCACAGACGTGGAAATGTTCCTAGGGGCTTGATTCGACGACCATGTTCTCTCCTCAGGGACCACCGTCCTCCCCGGCGGGGCCAGGGGACAGGGGCCCGACAGAGAGGTGATCCTATCTTTTTTATAAAAAAAAATTTTTAAATCACGATAAAATATACGTAACATAGAGTTTACCATCTTAATCCTTTTAAGCCTGTGGTTCCGTGGCATTAAGCACATGCGTGTTGTCGTGCCATCATCACCGCTGTCCGTCTCCAGGCTGTTTATCGCCCCAGACCGAGACTCTGTCCCCAGGACGCACTGGCCTTCCCACTGCGCCCCAGCCCTGGCGCCCACCTGTCCACTGCACTTTCTGTCTGTGGACCTGCCTACTCGAGGCACCGCGGGTAACTGGGATCACACAGACTGGTCCCTTGATTTCTGGCTCACTTGGCTTAGCACAATGTCCTCGAGGCTCATGCACGCTGTAGAAGGTGTCAGATTTTCCTTCCTTTTAAAGGCTGAATAGCTCTGGCTGGTGTGGCTCAGCGGATTGAACACTGGCCTGGGAACCAAAGGGTCGCTGGTTCCATTCCCAGTCAGGGCACATGCCTGGGCTGCCGGCCAGGTCCCCAGTAGGGGGTGCATGAGAGACAACACAGCGATGTTTCTCTCCCTCTCTCCCTCCCTCCCCCTCTGTCTAAAAGTAAATAAATATATATTTTTTAAGGCTGAATAATAGTCCACCGTTCTGGGGGTGGAACTGCTGGACCTGCTTTTGCTTTTGAAGTGGGCGGGCAGAGGGCGGGGAGCCAGGCTGCCTCAGCTGCAAGCCAGGCGCAGAGCTGGGGTGCAGTCAGTGATTAATCCTTCCCCTCTCTGGACCCGGGTTTCCTCTTCTGTGAAAAGGGATAATGATAGGAATAGTAGTAATGACAGGGTTGTTCTGAGAGATACTTAAAATGATACATTTTGTGTATTGGACGGTGTCTCGTCCCTACCCAGCGTTCCATCATTTTCGCCTTGTTTTTGCTGTAAAATTCAGAGAAAAGGGGCGCGTGCCAGACCGTCCAGCAGGGGTCGCCGCTGTCCGCGGTGCTGAATCCCGGCCGGGCGGCGCCAGCCTCCCGCCAGCGTCCCCCAGCTCCGCTTCGCCCCTCAGCGCTCGGAAAAACGCCTCCCGCTGGCTCCTCTCGCCCAGTCCCTTTTTACTGGGCAGTTCCACTTGCCTTCCTACGTCATTGCTTTAACTCGGGAACAGGAACGGCCCAAATTAGCCCGGCCGGGTCATCTTATCAGGCCACGTGCGCCCCCTCCCTCCCGGGGGAGCCGTCCGGCAGGTGTTCGGGCCCTCCGGTTGGCATGTTTATCAGGCCCAGGTGCTCTCTGGCTGCAGGTATGTGCCACGCCCTCTCCCTCTCGAAGGCCAGGTGAGGGCCCGTGCGTGCGGGAAGGTGTGTCTCCCTCGCTATTGGGACTGATGTAGTGAATCCCCAGCCCTGGAACCGCTCCAGGAGTAAGTCCCGTTTCTGAGCAGGAATGCAGCGTGTCCAGTCCGCGGGGCCTGAGCTGACCTGGTCCGGGAGCGAGGCCCACGGTCCCTGGGGCCCACTCTAAGGGGGGACAGCTGAGTCCGGGCATGTTCGCCAGGCCCATTTACAGGGGTGGCAAAAGGTGTGTGTGTGGAAAATAATAGGATAATTAATAAATAATAACAAGAATAAACTCTGTAAACCACTTCTGCCCACCCCACATATCCTGTTTCCCGGGGCTGTCTGGCCGCGCTGCTTCTCCTGGAAGATTTTGCCTGAGCAGCGAGGGACCCTTGCCAACTGCCCTGGGCTCTTACAAACAAGCTGCGCACAGGAGGGCACCCCCGGTCGCCCCAAGAAACATCCTCCACGAACTGCACACTGACAGGGCAGCCACCCTGAGGAAGGTCAGCCTCCCCCAATGCGGACGCAGACGGCGGCCCCTCTGAATGGGGGGAGGGAGGACGTGCCCTCGCAGTCCCACACCCAGGAGCCTTCCTGGGAGGAAGGAGCGTCCCTGGGCGTTGGGTCGGAAAGCCCTGATGCTCGGCTCTTCACACCCCCGCAGGGCATGCGACCACGGCTGCGGGCTCCCAGCAAGTGCGCTGGGCAGAGGGCCTCTGCGGGTGCTGAAGGGGACCTCACGCGCCGGGCTGACGTGTGTATGCAACACGGAGCCAGACCCTCCGCCCCCACCATGTGCGCTGGGGACAGGACTTCTCGAGGAGGCCCCGGGTTGTCTTTGCTTCTGGCCCCACACAGGCCGCCGGGTCAGATAGCCCCGAGGAGGTGACGCATCTCCCTAGCTCGGGAGCGCGACGTGCTGAGGGCAGCTCCCCCTGGCACACTTACCTCCCACCTTCACTTCCTGGAACGAACCGAGTCCCACGTAACACGGATGATGCAGCCCACCTCAAGGAAGGCCTTGGCCCTGCGCCGGCAGGACCCTGCAAAGATCTTCAGGACCTGCCTATAGGAACAGGGCACAGTTTCGGGGCCTGGCCAGGGTGGCCGGGACCGAGACCCAGAAGGTGCGGAGGGAGCCCTGGCAAAGCAAGTCGCCTAATTGAGAGTCTGGGACACAGGGCACTGTTAGATCCCCGGGGGAGTCACACCCCTAGGGACCTTCAGCTCCGGGTTTGTCCTCCCCGCCCCCCCCCCCCGCGCCAAGAGCATGTTGGAGAAGACTTAAGTTCTTCCTCAGTGAAGCTGCGCTTGTCCTGGTCTGGGATCGCTAGTGCTTTCCTGACAAGGTCGGCATTCTGGCCTGATAAGCCCACCTGGAAGAGGGAGGCTTTGGGGTTGAAGCTGCCAGATTCTGAAAGATACAGAGACCCCTAAGGGTTATGTTCTCCTTTGTTTCTAACTTGAGATGGGGTCCAGCCTACAAGGGGAGCCCTGATCTCTGCTGCCTCCAAGAAAGTCCTTGTAAATGGGTTGCAGGTATGGGTGTGGGTGTGCTGGGATTAAATTCACAAAACGTAACATTGTGATTTTAAAGTGTACGGTTCTGTGGCGTGCAATACGTTCACAACGTTGTGCAACCACTAACTCCATCTAGTTCCAAAATGCTTCCATCGCCCCAAGAGGAGACCCTGTACCAGGAAGCCACTGATCCCCACTCCCTCTCCCATGACAGCCACCATTCTGCTCTCTCTCTCCATAGATTGGCCTTTCTAAATATTTCATATAAACAGATTTATACAGTATTTGTCCTTTCGTGACCGGCGTCTTTCACTCAGCATAAGGCTTTCAAGGTCCATCCGTGTTGCAGTGCGTGGCAGCGCTTGACTCCTTTTCCTGGCTGAACAATCGTTTAGAACAGGTACATGCCTCATTTTGTGTTCCCATTCATCCTCCGTGCGGTGGGCCTTTGAGCTGTTTCTGCCTGGCAGCTGCTTTGACTGCTGCGGACAGGCGTTCACTTGAGAAGGGGTTTTCGATGCCTGGGGGTATATGTACCTGGGAGCGGAATTGCGGGGTCAGGCGGTGCCTCTCTGTTTAACTTTCCGAGGAACTGCCGGGCCGTTTCACACTGTGACTGCACTAGCACCAGCAGCGCGTGAAGTGGAACCCGTGTCCTCACCAACACCTGGTATTTCCCGTTCTTAGAATTACAGCCGTCCTAGCAGGCAGGAAGGGATGGGGGGTTTTTATAAGAGGTGTTTGGCACATACTCGTCAAGGAAATCGCATTGAATATCCTCTTCTAGAGGAGCCAAAGTATCTGTGTCCAGAAGCCGTCATTGCAGACAGGCTTATCAATGTGTGTGCTGTCTCTGGGCGTGTCGCTGGCTCACAGCAACGCTGCGCTGCTGCTCGACCGGCACACCTGGCCGCGGTGGCGGAGGGATGGCCGCATTTCCTTCCCCGGAACATAAACTCTCTAATTTACCAAGGGGTTGCAAGTAAAGATGTCAATATTAACAACAATAATATCTAGAATTTATCGAGTGCTTAACCACACGTCAGACACTGGGCAGCTATTGTATGAAACAGCTTCTATTTTTGTCTCCATTTCACAAATGAACATGGCTGGTTAACGGGAGTTAAGTGGCTGTTCCGTGCCCCGGGGGTTAGTCAGCGGTGAGCAGAGGCTGAGCCTGGGCAGTCTGAGCCCAGGGCCTGTGCCCCCAACCGACCCCGTGCTGCCTCTAGAGAGACTCTGCTCCCTCGCACCCGGGGGCTCTGGGAAGAGCGCTGGTCTCTGTGCAGGGGACAGGGCCTCGGGGGCTGGGAGCCCAGCCACGGCCCCAGGTAACCTGTCCCCCCAGCCTCTGTTTCCTCATCTGAAAGCAAGAGGGTTGGACTGGGTGACTAAGTCACATCTGCCCTGACACCTGAGGACCCTCCCCATCTGGGGAAGAGAGTAGACCCCTCCCTTCTGCAGCTGGGCGGAGTGGTGTCAATGTTCTTTGGGCAGATGATACTGCTCATCGCCATGGCTGGGCCAAGAAGCAACAAGCAAGAGCGAGTCTTTGTCCTGGCGTCCCTGGCTGCTTGGCTGACACTTGGAACCAGAACCAACCCTGAGAGCCTGGGGTCTGGCGGTGAGGGAGGCGTCCTCCGAAATGGGCAAGCAAAGGTGGGGAGGGAAGCTGGCCTTCGGGGCCGTCCCTGCGCTGCCCATCCACACGCGTGGTCTGGGGACAGGAAGGGCCCTCCTGGTTACCGTCTCACAGACGCCGAGTCCAGCCCAGCACCCAGTCTGGACCCCGTAACTCCTGGCCGGCAGAGGTGTTCCCTGTTTAATCAGGAAGAGTACATCACTGGACTTTGCTGCCGCTGCTGAGCCGATGCTGTGGAAATGGGCGTTAGGCTTGCAGCCGTGGCGGGTGAGGGGGGGAGGGGGACGGCAGGTGAGGCAAAGCTTTTCTGCCTTGTCATTGTGCCTCTTTTCACAGAAAGCCAGGGAAAGCCACACTGGGAAGGGGGTTCTGCCTAGGAATGGCCAACAGAAGCAGTGTTGGCTCTGCTATTTAAGGAAACATTTTAAAGGTTGGGATTTCCTCTTTGTCAAGGGCCGTCCCTCTGTGTCAGCAGAGGGTGTCCCGTCTCTCGAGCCCCCAAGGGTGCCCGTCAATGTCTGCCCCTGAAGCTAGTCACCGGCCCTCAGGCTGGCAGGTTTCCAGTTTTCCACTGAACTTATGAATAGGAATCTTGTGCTTAATTTTTTTAGTTCAATGGGTTCTTTTTAACTTTAATTTTTTTTTCTTTTTAATTGTGTTAAAATACACATACCATGAAATTTGCCATCTGAGGCATTTTGAAGTGCACGATTCAGTGGTATTGACTGATGGACAGCGTTTTGCGGCATCACCGCCCTCCAGCCGCGGAGCTCCCGGCAACCCGAGACTGTGCTTATCCCGCAGCAGCGTCCCTTCCCTCCCTCCAGCCCCTGAAGAACCGCCATTCTGCTTTCTGTCTCTGCGAGCTTGATCGCTCTATCTCACATAAATAGAGTCACAGGTTAACCCCTGCTGTAGCATGTGTCAGAACATCCTTCCTTTTCAAAGCTGGGTAATACCCCACGGTACATATAGATCACATTTTGCTTATCTATTCATTCATCAGGGCACATTGCGGTTGCTTCCACATTTTAGCGATTGTGAACAATGCTGCTGTAAACATGTGTATACAGTATCTCTTTGAGAGCCTGCTTTTAATTCTTTTGAGTATATGCCCAGAAGAGGAATTGCTGGATCATAGGATAATTCTATTTTTAATTTTTTGAGGAACATAATGTTTTCCGTAGTGGCTAAACCATTTTTCATTCTCGATAACAGTGCACAGGGTTCCAGTTTCTCCACATCCTCACCAACACTTGCCATTGTTTTTTTTTCTTTTAAATACAGTAGCCATAGTAATGGGTGTGAAGCGGAATCTCACTTGTGGTTTTGATTTGCATTTCCCTAATGATCAGTGATATTGAGCATCTTTTCACGTGCTTATTGGCCAGGTGTATGTTTTCTTTGGAGAAATGTCTATTCAAGTCCTTTGCCCACTTTTAATCAGATTGTTGGTTTCTTTGTTATTGAGTTGTAGGACTCCTTTATATAATCCAAGTATTAACCCATTATCAGATATATCTCCCCCGTTCCATGGGTTGCCTTTTTACTGTGTTGATAGTGTCCTTTGATGCACAAAAGTTCTTGATTTTGAGGTATTCCAATGTGTCCATTTTTTCCCGTTGTGGCCTGTGATTTGGCTTGATTTTTAAAAAGCTTGCTCCGCATCCCTCCTGGATGACAGCAGTGACTTCCTAACTGGTCTCACGCTGCCGCCTTGCCTGCCTGTCTCCCGGGCTCTGCCACAGAGTGGCTCACGTGGCAGCCAGACGTCCTTTAGGAGCGGAAGCCTTGGAATGAAGTTCCGATTCATGCTACACCATGGAAACAGCACAAAAACATTCTGCTGAGTGGCAGGGGACAAATAGTGTATGATCCCTTTGATATAAAATATCTAGACTAGAGGAACTCATCACCAGGAAGTAGACTAGGGGGTGCCAGGTGCTGAGATGGAGAGAGGAATAGGGGAAGTATTGTTTAATGGGTACAGAGCTCCTTTTGGGGGGGATGACAATGTTTTGGAAATAGATAGTGGAGATGGTTGTATGATACTGTAAATATAATGAGTGACACTGAATGGTACACTTAAAGATGGCAAAGTGGCATGTTTTATGTTATATATATTTTACCACTCTTTAAAAATTGGTAATGTACCAAAGACCCTTGAATTGAACTCTTTAAATGAGTGGATTGTATAGTACATGAATTATATCTCAATAAAACTCTTTTAAAAAAAGAAAAGGAAGTCTTGCCTGAGATCAGTACCCTCCTGGGTTGAAACGTTTACCCGACCTGGCCCTTGGTGCCCAGCCGCCCCCAAAACCCCTCTGGCCTCCTGCCTCTCCTCCCCTCTCGCCGCCCGAACCACACGATCGCCCTGCTGGTGTCCCCATGTACCCGGGACAGCTGCAGCCGGGCCCTTGCGTGTGCTGTCCCCTGTGCCTGGTGCGCTTCCCCAGGTATCTCCATGACCCACCATGAATGGAATGGCTTTGCTAAGTTCTCTGGGCCCTTCTGGAAAATCATTGAACTTGAGGCTGGTCTTGGGGCCTCCGATCTTGAATTTATTTTTGCAGAAGTTTGGCAGCAACTTACGTGGCCTTTGTAGGTATCTGTGTAACACAGGGTTTCCTTCTGCCTGCCTTTTGGGGTCCACTAATGGTTCACAGGTACTTAAGCTCCTGCTCCATCTCCTGGGGCTCTTGGAGATTATCTGGGGCCAGGGCGCACCCTCCCCTGCTGGCATGAAATCTGAGGACAAAATCTCAATGCATCAATGTGCTCGGCTGGCCAAGCCACTCCTGAAAGTTGTGGAAGACTAAAAACAGGCCACACGTCCAAAAGGAGGAGAATGGCAAAATGAATTATGATACATCTACCAGATGGGATGTTATGTAGCTCTTAAAAATAACCACGGCAAGGACTGCAGCAATATATAGCAAATGTCCGCAGCATGGAAAGTAAAATAAGCAGGATCCAAAACCGTGTCTGTGCTGACGGGAACTCCGTAACCACACCTGCAGGTGAACAGAGAATGGACAGAGCGCAGAACAGGGTGCAGTTGGTGTGGATGATTTTTCTTTGTCCTTTGTTGTAAGTGATGGAACTGACAGGTTGAGAGAAGGGAGAGAGCAGAGGCTCACAGGGCGGGAGGAGGGCTCAGGACCCTGTGGGGAGGTCTGGGATGTCGGGGTTTGGGGGGCGTTTCTGCAGCGTCTGCCCGCCGGCGCTGGGCCCCTCCCCGCGGGCACGCGGCTGTGCGGCAGGTCCGTAGAGCCCACGCGGCCATCCGCATCGGCTTTTCCCCAGGCGTGAAACCTGTTCCACCTGATTCCTAGACAAGTCGGTGTTTTTTTTTATTGGTGGTGGTTTATATAATGGTACAATATACCTCACGTAGAATTGACCATTGTAGCCGTTTCTTGCAAGTCCAGCTCAGTGGGGTTGAGTACGTTCGCACTGTTGTGCGACCATCTTCCATCTCCAGGGCTTTTTCATCTCTTCAAACTGAAACTGCGCTCATTGAGCACTAGCTCTCCATCTCGCCTTTTCCAGGGCCTGGCGCCCACCCTTCTACCTTTCTATCTCTAAGGATTGAACTACTCTAGGGACTTCGTAGAAGGGGAATCATACCACAGTTGACCTGTTGTATCCATGGCAATCAAGGTCCTTGCTGGCTGGACCAGTCGTCGAGCCAGGCTCTTGGGCGCCACCTGGTGGCCCTTATAGTGGCGCGCTCGCGAGCGGCCCCAGGTGCGAGTCCCAGGGCCTGCCTTCCAGGGAGCTCCCTACACATAGAGAACAGCGTTGTCCAGTCGCCCGAGTGCCTTGTAGCTGCGCTTGACGCCGTTAGGGCAATGGCATTTCATTTCAGAAACGGCTTTCATTGAACTACGGCTGCAGCCATTGACCATCGAGGGGTTATGGGTTTCTCCTGGTGCCTAACAGTGCTCTGGGCATTTAGGGGTGTATCTTCATGGGGACCCCCGGAGCTTGCGGTTACAAATCACTTGGAGACCCCGAGAGAGGGGAGGGCTTTCTAACATGCCAGTGTGGACTTTTATGTCACATATGCCCATTCTTTTATATGGTTCATAAATTTGTTTTTCTCTAAAAGCTACATAAATTAGTGGAATCATCGCCCTGCTCACACATGACCAGAACGACCATTTGGGTCTTCACCCTCCCTGCACCCCCCTGCTCTACTCGCTTCTGAGGTGTGGGTTTCTAACAAAATTGGAAATTCACAGCCTCAGAGCAATTTTCCTCCAGGATGGGGGTGACAAGCCAGCTCTTCTGCTTACTTGCCGTCTTGGGCGAATGAATGAATTTCTCTATGCTCAGTCTTCTAAACTGTGAAATGGGAATATTAACTGCACCTACCTTGTAGGGTCATTGGGAAATTTTCAATGATCAGATGCATATAGAACAATTGGCTGGCCCTGGCTGGTGTGTCTCAGAGGATTGGGCGCCGGCCTGTGAACTGAAAGGTAACCAGTCAATTCCCTGTCAGGGCACGTGCCTGGGTTGCGGGCTGGGTCCCCTGTGTGGGGCATGTGAAAGGCAACTGATTGATTGTATCTCTCACACATTGCTGTGTCTCTCCCTCTCTTTCTCGCTCCCTTCCCCTCTCTCTAAAAATAAATAAATAAAATCTTTTAAAAAATTGGCTGAAAACATTGTAAGCAGTAGAACCACAGCAATCACTCAAATTACAACAAAGCATAGCATGGGGTAATTATGATATTCTGCAATCCATTTCTTTTTTCACTTAATACAGCGACAGCATTTTTCCTATGTAAAGCCAAAACTTCATTTCTTCCTTCACCTGTGACCTCCCTTTACCACTCACGGAGAACTCTCTCTTCTGACAATTCCGGGCGCTGAATATGTGGAAGTTTTTCCCAACAACAAGCAGTTCTCTGCAACACCAGCAGGGTGTACTACATTTTAACTCAGCTCTAACACTGTCTGGAGGTAGCATCTGATCCCACAGGATAGGGGCTTAGTCCCCCAAGACTGACCCCACCCCCAACACACACGTTCAGATGCCAATCATGAGCCCCGCCAGGCCCCGTGTGCTCGGACCAGGCAGCCACAGGTCAGAGGTTACAGGGACCCCCTCCATGGGCTCTTTTAATTTGCTGGAGCACCTCACAGAACTCAGGGGGACACTTACTGATGTTTGATAGTTTATTATATAATAAAGGGTATGATAATGGATACAGTTGACCAGTCAGGTGAAGAGATACATAGGGTGAGGTCTAGGAGGGTCCCAAATGCAGGATTCTGTCCCTGTGGAGTTGGGACATGTCACCCTTCTGGTGCGGATGTGTTCACCAACCTAGAAATCCTCTGAGCCCCTTACTATTGGGATTTTATGAGGTTTCACTGCGTAGGCGTGATCAGTCATTAACTCCATTTCCAGCCCTCTCCCCTCCCTAGGGGATGGGGTGGGGTTGAAAATTCCCTGCGTACAAGGAGGGCTTGCTCTTTCTGGTGACCAGCCCATTCAGGAGCCCACCCAGGGTCCTCTCATTAGAGCAAAAGGTGCTTCTGGTGCTCCTATTAGGAGGTGGCAAAGGATTTAGGAGCCCTGTGCCAGGAACCCGGGGCAGAGACCAATAAATATTTTCCATCATCTCACACTCTTTACTCGTAAATATTATCTAAGAACATGATTCTTAATGATCACATATTCCCACATACAGATGTATCCAGGAACTTGTTTAACCATTCCCCCACCTTTGGATTCAAAGAGTTCCTGATTGTTTTTTCCTATAACCAGTGCTACAGAGCATTTTCCTATGAGTTGCTTCCTTTGTTGGGGATTCATTCACTTTTTTAAAAAAAAGTTTACTTATTTAGTTTTAGAGAGGGGAAGACAGGGAGAAAGAGAGGGAGAGAAACATCAACATGTGGGTGCCTCTCATGTGCCCCCTACTAGGGACCTGGCCGGCAACCCAGGCCTGTGCCCTGACTGGGAATTGAACCTGTGACCCTTTGGTTCACAGGCCGGCACTCAATCCACTGAGCCACACCAGCCAGGGCAGTGATTCATTTACTTTTATATTCAGGAAGACTCTCCCCTCCCCAGGGTCAGATGAACATTCTCCTTCTGGTGTTTAGTTCCTGTGGCTCCAAATTTTTAATTGAATTATTTAATCCATTTGGATTATATTTTGATACCATAAAGTGAGAGCTAAGCAGTCTGATTTTATTCTTATCTTACAATGGCCTAACCAGTTGTCCCAGCATCTTTTATCGAAGTACCAGTCTGTCCTCATTGGTTTGCTAGGTCACTGTTAGCAGATTCTACACTGGTCTCTGTCCTGACTCTCTGCTGGGCTCAGCCTCTGGCTCCCACGCCCCCATGCTGGATACATTTATGGTTCTGGTGGCCACAGGCATCCCTTTGTTGAGTCCCAGGGAAGCTCAGCCTTACAGCACCGGCCACACGTGTCAGACCTCAAGCTCTCCTCCAGCCTGCGCTGTTTTTGCCATCTTTTCCCAGCCATGAAAAGTCCTAGATTCCTAGAAGCCCCAAGCTCCCCTCCCCCATGCTCAGCCACGTCCCTCCACGGCCACATCCTTGTTTGGAAGTCTCTCAGCACTTCCGCATTTAGCCTCCTCGTGGGCAGCAGACCGTGTTTTCCAAAGAGGCCTCACCGAAGCATGTATCCATCCTCCAAGCTCTTCCTGCAGAAATGGACCGACTTGTCTCCTCTGAGACGCGGCGTCTGCGAGTCAGGCCCCACGAGTCAGGACCTTTTGTGGCTGCCGCATCCGATGCGGTCCAACCGGATGACACTATGGGACTTTCGAGACGAGGCCACGCAAAGGATACACTTCTGCTTGGTGTGCTCTCTCCCTCTCTCTCTTTCTTGCTCCCCTACCCCCAACCCCCGGGCTCTCTTTCTCTCCCCCCCACCCCTTTCTCAATGCCTGCTGCCTTCAGAATCCATTTTCTTGAGAAACCCAGGCCACATGTAGAGGCCACATGTAGGTGTTCCACCCTGAGCCCCAGCCAAGACTTCAGCAGCTCTGGCCACTGTGAACTGGCAGACATGTGGGTGGAATACGTGATCCTACCCCCTGCCTTACAGCCTCCAGAATTCCCGCTGAGGATGCACACGTCAGGAAGCCCTGGCTGAGTAGTTGGTTAGAGCTGCGTCCTGACAGGCCATGGGTGTGGGTTCGATCCCCAGTCGCGGACCATGCAAGAAATAACAACCAATGAATAAATAAGCAAGTGGAAAACAAAAATCAATGCCTCTGTCTCTCAAATCAGTAAATAAAAATTTAAAAATAAAAAGAGGCAAAGAGGATGAGGGATTATTGTTTAATGAGCACAGAGTTTCTGTTTGGATGATGAAAACGTTCTGGAAATAAACAGTGGACACGGCTGCACAGCACCACGAATGTGTTTACACCTAAAATGGCTAAAATAAATTTTCTTATGTATGTTTTACTAATAAAAAACACTGACGTCTTCTCCCCTGTGCCCTTACAGGGTCCCCCCTCTGTGCGTGCCTGTGTCCTAGTTGCCTCTTATAAGGACACCAGCTGTAGTGGATTGGGGCCTGCCCACCCGACCTCATTTCATTTATTCACCTCCAGAAGCAGACCCAATCTGAGTCGCGGGCTTTGAGACTTGAACACGTAAATTCGGGGGGACACAGTTCCACCCGTGGCAGCCCCCTTCCTGCTAGTTTTGGGTTCTAATTCTGAAATAAGAGGAGGTGTAGGTCTGTGCCAGGACCTCGGTTACAGCATCTTCTGGTTCTAGGGCTGCATGTCTAGACCAGGAGGAAACACCCAGCCAGTGAGGTGTGTTCAGGGAGAAAACCCCTGGCCCCGCGGTGAGGCCGCCGCCCCTGCAGCCGCCCCGGAGCCTTGGCGGGGCTAGAAAGTGCCCGTACAGCTGTGCAAAGCGATGGTTGTCCAGGCAGATCTGGGCCAGCAGTGCTTGCCTCCCCGCAAAGGCCCAGGAGGGGGGAGAAGATCTGCTGGCCAAATGGAAAAGAACAAACCTTCAATGAGCGACCCGCCGGGAGCTGGCGGCTGCGGGGGGATCGTGGGGAGGTGGCTAGACAGGAAAATGTCCATCTGCGGTGGCCGTGAAAGGCCTCTGGTGTCCTGGCAGGGGAGACAGGCAGTGAGGGAAGGAAGCTGACGAGGTGGCTCCGGATGACGATGGGGCCCTGGCGTGAAGCCATGTGATGTGGCAAGAGAGTGACAGGAGGTGCCCCTTTTCCAAAGGGGTCGGAGAGGCCCCCTCTGAGGGGGTGAAGTCCAGGAGGACAGAGGTGTGGCAAGGTCGGGAGCAGGGTTTGTGAACCGCAGCACGACAAATGGGCACTTGGGGCAAGGTGCTGTCCCCGGGCCTGTGGGCCTCCGTGGCCTCTACCCACTAGATGCTGTAGCACCCTCCTTACCCCCCCCCCCAAGTTGTGACAGCCAACAATGTGTGCGGACATCGCCGAGTGTGCCCCGGAAGGCCAGCCCCCCGCACAGAGGCACACTGATCCCGAGGGCGGCCGTCCGGGGACAGGGCGTGACAGACGGGAAGGTGCTGCGGTGGAACCAGCTCAGGCAGGTCTTCTGAGGACAGAAGTTTCCGGAAAGGAAAGTTTTCAAGGAAATGACAGTTCACGGGTGGAGCCCAGCGAGGCAGGAGATGAACGGAGAGGTAGGAAGGGGTCAGATCCGGCTGCGGCAAGTGCTGGAGTTTATTCTGACCGTCAAGTGAAGACAGAAGGGGGATGGAGGGTGACTTGACCTGAAAGTCACCCACACCCAGAGGCCGGGGTGTGGAGGGAGGGCACAGGTCGGAGATGCATTTCCGGGGGCTGCTCCTAGAAACTCCCATCAACTGGGTGGCTCAAAACAACAGAAATACGTTTTCCTATCCTGGAGGCCAGAAGTCAAGACGCGGGCAGGGCCTGTTCCATCTGAGGCTCCAGAGGAGGATCCTTCCCTGCCTCTTCCAGCTTCTGGTGGCCCCAGGCATTTGTTCTTGGCCTGTGACCCTATCACTCCAATCTCTGCCTCCGTTGCCATGTGGCCTCCTTCCACATGTCCTTCTGTGTCCTCCCCTTGTCTTATAAGGACACCAGTTGTTGGATTTACTGCCCCCCCTAATCGAGGATGACTTCAGCTCAAGGCCCTGAGCTGTTGGCCTCTGCAAAGACCCCACTGCTAAATAAGGTCACACTGTGAGGTTCTGGGTGGATGTGAATTTGGGGGGACACTCTTGGGGGAGCCGAGCGGGCTGCCGCTGTCTCCAGGCAAGACTTGGTGGGGCCTGGGCCATGGGCTCCAAGGGGATGCGGAGCCGTGGACAGGCTGGGCGGTTCACAGGGCAGACACCCAGCCCACGCTGGGCACACGGGCCCAGGCCTTGCCTCCCGGCGTGTCCCCACCGTGGGCGGGAGTCAACCCTCACACGGCCGGGATTCGGGGCCACCGCTCTCCCCATCTGGGGCCTGGTGCTGTGTTGGGAGCCCCTCCCTGCCTCCAGGCCCGGGGGGCCCCTGAGCTGGGGAGTTTCTCGGAAAGCACACTTTGGTCCCCGTTCTCACTTTCCTCCTAAAGCTCTCCTGTGAACATTTTCCCTCAAGAACAGAGGTTAGGAGCCTGTGTCTCGGGCCAAGGGCAGGGCAGAAGAATGTCTCTGGCGCTCCTGTGCATGCGGCCTCGGCAGCGCGGAGCGGGGCTGGTTTTTCAGGTTTTGGTCAATGGAGGGCTTTTGTTTTCTAAGGAAACTACACCGAGGGTCCTGGGTCCCCTGTCTTATTGGGGTGTATTGAGCATCGCTGGCAAACCAGCCCAGGTGTTCTTGGTGCACCCCGCCCTCCCACACAGAGCCTCAGTCCTCGTGGGAAAGGGGTGTGACCCTCCAGGAAGGAAACTCCACCTGCAGGAAGCCTCTCCCACCCAAGGCCCCTCCAGTGTTGTAACCAGGGCCAGCAGTGGGTGGGGGCCCCACCTGCAGGGCGGCCAGGGGTGAAGATGTGGAAATGGCATCGAGAGGACAGGGTGGGCGTGGAGAGAGGAACGGGCAGGGCCAGGAGGAGGGGCACGTGCCGCAGGGCACCATGGAGTGGGTGTGCTTCTGCCGCCCAGAGCAAGTGCTGTTGGTTGTGACTTGGGTGGTTCTCGTATCTCCAGGGAGCCCCATTCTTTGCCTGAGCTATTTGAGTGCGGCTTATGTTACCTGCTTCCTAACTGAAATTGCTCCCCTCGGCTTCTCCCACAACAAAGTAATCACATGTACGTCTCGGCGGGTCCCAGGGCCTTGGTACCTGGCCAAGAAGGATGGATTCTGCTGGAAGGAAAAGGACACCTGAACCCAAGTGGGGCTGAGCCATCAGGGTATGTGTTATCTCACACAGCAAGGCAGCGGGAGGGGTGGGCGGGCGGTGTGTCCATCTGTCCACAGAGCCTGCAGAGCCAGCAGGTCGGTTGGACCGCAGGACAGCTCCCTGAGTGGTTTTGGGGTGTCTGATGCTCTTTTGGTGCCACTTCCAGACACATATTTTGCCATGTGTAATGCACACTTTTTGTCCAAATTTTTGAGGCAAAAATAAGGGTGCGCATTATACGTGGGTATAATGGTTACATACCATGGGTATCACGATCCCTGTGTATAATGCGCACAAAACACAGATGTGCTTTATACATGGCAAAATGCGGTAACTTCCACAGAGTCTCTCTTTTCTCCTGAACATTCCTTAGGAACAAGATATCTCATTGAACAGGATTATGCCACATGGCCATGCGTGAGCCAATCACTGGCAGGAACACTGAAATTATAAGACTGGCAGAGACCAATCAGAATCCATGGGGTGGAGTTGGAGCTGGGGGGTGGGGCTTCTCTCCCTCCCCTGCCCCCCCACCAGCCCTCTGGAATCCGAGGAATACCGGAATAAAAAGTGGGATCGGCCAGGAAGGTGGGAATGGACGTTAGGGGGGCAGTCGTCACACCTGGGCAGTGGACATTCCAGACCCTCAGTTAAGGACAGGTGCCATCCTCCAGCCTTCCTTAAACAGGCTCCCACTGGGTGTGGACTGGGATGCTTCTCGGGAGGGTTTGCTCTCTTTCTTGGTTCATTTATCACAGGCGACAGCCTCACCCCACTTCCTCGCCGGGCCTGCCCTCCCTTGCAAAGCGGTCACTTGGAAGACAGGATGCAAAGCCTGGGGGTCCCTTAGACCATTCCCATTCCTGTCATCGACGGCAAAGTTCAGAGCTCCCTGAGACCACCCTCAGTTATCAAGTCTGCACATTCAGGGGGTTCTCAGGTCTGACAGTTAACCAGAGGACCCACAGGGCTCACTGAGAGCCGTCACGCCCACGGCTGCGGTTTATGACAGCAAAGGAGACAGACCCAAGTCAGCCAAGGGCAGAGGCTCCTGGGGCAGAACCCGGAGGATTCCATGTGCAGAGCTTCCATTTGTCCCCTCCCCGGGGAGCCATGGGCAGCGCCAACCTCTCCTGGCAGTGACATGTGACAATGCACGTGGAATATCGCCAACCAGGGGAGTCCCCTGAGTCTTGGGGTCCAGAGCCTTTACTGATGCTCCAGCAGAGGCATGGTTGACTCCCCATGTAGCTGACCTCAATTTCAAGCTGACACTGTGTGGCTCCAAGTCCCCACCATAAACCACAACGGTAGGCTGTCCGGTGTGGCCCAAGGGCCCAGCTAAATAAAGACACTCTTATCAGGCAGGACATTTGAAGGGTATACAGCTCACCTCCCAGGAGCTGAGAGCAAAAGCCAGACCTCTCCTTGGGTGAAGTCAATCTCAACAGCTACCTTTGGAGGCTCTGAAACCACTAGAAGCCAAGAAGGAACAGGGAAGGCAGGTCCAAAAAGCCCACACTGAGCCCCTCCAACATCCGGGGGCTGCGTTCAGGGTCCTCTCACCATTACCTTTCCTTGAGCCCGGCCCTCGGCAGCTCTCTGGGCATCCTGAGTGGGGACCTGCCCAGACTCAAATGCTGGCCTCCTACCTCCTACCCGCTCCCCTGTTAATCATGGGCTTTGTCTCCAAGGGGTGGAAGTCCGTTTCTGCTGTAATTAGGTGAGAATTACGTTGCGACTGTGTCAGTAACGGCTGTGCTGACAGCAGAGGCAGGGCCGAGTGGCCAGCCCTGAGGGAACGCAAGCTGGCGGCCCTGCCAGCTTCCCCGAGGGAGGCACCAGCTGCGTCGGCTCAGGGCTCAGGGCTCAGGGCTTGGAAGGCGGACGGAGGCCGACGGAGGCTCTGACCGCCTTCTCCGGGGTTCAGACGCAGGCCCCAGGAGCTCTTGCAATTGTGATTTTTGCTATTTCTTAACACCCAACTGTGTGAACAGGGTTCATACAGTATTGTATTTAGTCCTCACCGTAATCTGCCCGGATGGGTCCAAACAGTCCCTGTTTACAGAGAACTGAGGCCCCGAGGCGTGAAAGCGGCACACCCAGTCCCGCAGCGAGAGGCGGCGGGCCGGGTTGGCACGGAAGGGGTTTGGGGCGGTTGAAGTCCCCTGAAACCCGGGTCTTAATCACCAGCACGTCTCTCAGACTCTGAGGTAGAAAACTGTGCACCCACCCAGCGGAGGGCTCGGAAGGCCGCCGGACAACGCCCCCAGCACACGTGAGCCATCGCACGCCACACACCGCAGCTCAAAACAGCGCTTTATGTGTTAGTAGAAAAGGGGGGGTATAGCAAGGCTGGCAGAACAGGAGTTGATTGCTATTGAAAAAATAGTTTGTTACCCACAATTCCCAAGAGGAGGGACGCAGCACGCCACGCAGGGTCCCCCAGGGACGCACCGGGGTTGGTCAGGGGGCAGAGCAGGGGGAACTATGGGCCAAGGCCTTTATTATGGGTTTTTCTGGAAGGAACAGGCAAGGCAGGGCAAGCAGGCTTAGGACTGGCTGGTGTGGATTAGTTCGAAGGGCTCTGGGTTGCAGGGAGTGTCCCTCGTTGTGTGGTATTTGGTCCTGGGTGATGGGGACGGGGGCCAGTGGCCCAGGTGCACGCACACGGGGCCGGTTGGTTTGCATTGGAAAGGTGTGTGCCATTCCTTCACCGCCTCAGGATTTGGCTAACCCTGGGAGGGACCAGTCCCTCTAGAGTCAGCAAGGCCCTGAGACGTCAGGGCAGCAAAATACGGAAAATGACAGACATGACTGATACATGGGGCGAGAGCTCTCCATCTGATCTCAAGTAACAATCGTGAAATCTGGACCCCGAGAGCCGAGCAGGATTTCTCCAGGCTGGGAAGGGGTTTGCAAGGGGAGGAGCCGCGTGGGCAAAGGTGAGGAGGCCAGAAGCGTACGCCGTGGTAACCGGAGAGGCCTGGAAGGTCAGATGGCCCAGGGCGCCACCCTGGACACTCCTCTTCCTTTCGATGCCAGCCCCTTGGCACCCTGTCAGAGTCCACGTCATGGGGGGACCGTACCCCCCAATGCCTCTCACCCCCGCGCCTTTGCCTCATCCCTGCTGCTCCGCCCAAGTTCAGGTCTGCTCTCACCTGGAGGGACGCAGCAGCTGCCCAGCCAAGTCCCCACCTCCCTCCCTCCTGCTACGTGCATGATGTGTCAGCCTGACCGTGTTATTTCTGTTCAGAACCTTCAGCAGAACTGGGTAGTGGAAGATATTGAGGAATTGTTGAGTATTTTTGGTGATGGTGATGGTGTGGATTTTTTAAAAGTAAGATGTGTTTCTTTATTCTTTGGAGAGGCACAAGGAAACAATTGGGAGTGAAATGGCCAGACGTCTGGAATTTGCTTCATGACAATGAGAGGAGAAAGGAGCCATTGGAGGCGAGACCAGCTTGACCTTGAGTTGGAGGCACAGCGGGTGCCAAATGCAGGGCGGGGCGGTGGGGGGGCGGTGCTGCCTGCTATTCTGCCACCTCCTCTGGGCACCAGCTCTCGGCCTAGAACACGCCCCTTGCCAGCCTCTAACACTTACCACTCGTCTTCCGCTTTAAGGGGAATACCAGTCTGTCCCCCACGCACACCCCAGAATTAAATCCATCTCTTTTGCCCCACACCCAGGCTGGCTGGGTGCCTCCATAGCTCTGTGTATTTATCTCCATTGTAGTCTAAATCATACTGTGTTTCTAACACCTGTTTTCTTATTGCTCTCTCATCTACTCACTCATCCACTCATTCATTCATTCGTTCAGCCAGTCAATATTTATCGAGCATTTACAGCAAGCCACTGGGGACACGGCGGGGACCGTGTCTGTCTTCCCCGGCCCGGGGCCGCCACATTCTGCGGTCACGCCTGGGCCGCCTCCCCACGCCTGCCTCTCTTCACTTCCGCCTGCACCTCCGAGTGCATCGCTTCCGCCTGCCAGGCTTGGGCTCGCCCTCCTAGCTGGTCGGTCCACACATCTTATCAAGAAACCGATTTCATTTCCTCCAGATAAACACCCTGAAGTGGGGCTGCTGGGCTGTCAGGTAGCTCTATTTTTAATATTTTGAGAACCCTGCGTACTCTTTTCCATAGCGGCTGCATCAATTTACATTCCCACGAGCAGTGCACAAGGGTTCCCTTTGCTCCATGTCCTCAACAACACTTACCTTTGTCTTTTTGATGATAGGCATCTTAACAAGTGCAAGGTGATATCTCACTGTGGTTTTGATTTGCATTTCCCTGGTGATTAGTGATGCCGAACACCTTTCCATGTACCTGTTGGTCACTTGTATTTGTATGTCTTCTTTGGGAAAATTTCTATTCAGGTCCTCTGCCCACGTTTTAACTGAATTTTTTTGCTATTGAGCTGTAGGAATTTTTTCATATTTTGAATATTACTCTCTTATCAGGTAGATGACTTGCAAACATGTCCTCCCATTCCCTAGGCTGCCTTTTCATATTGTCGATGGCTTCCTTTGCCACGCAGAAGCTTCTTCGTTTGATGTAGTTCGATGCTCCTTTGATGAAGGCCCCCAGTAGTGGTCGACCCTCCCCCTCAGCTCTCGGGGCCCCCGGGCTCTGGGCCCCCGTCTCGCGGGCCCCCCTCTCGCAGGCCTTCACAGTCTTCGGGTGCGTCGGCATCCCTCCCCGTGTCGGGCATTCGTGAGGCTGCCGGGCGGCTCTCTCATGCGCTCTCTTTGTGGTGCTTGTCAGAGCAGCAGTGTCCCATGGTGATATCCTTTTTTTAGTGGCACCTGTACCAGAGCCAGAAAGCTGAAAACAAGCTGGCTTAGGCAAAAAGTGCGTATCTTGTGTCATAAACTGAACCCGAGCCTGCACCTGTGTTGGAGCCGCTCACCGAGGGCAGCAAAGGGGCCCCGGTGAGAGCATTTACACTCTGGAAATGGGCAGACGCTACCAACCTGGACTGTTCACGGCACAAACGTAGCCGTCGACTCTACACGAACCGAGGGCTGGGGCTGCTGCAACACAAGCTCTCTTTTGGATCCTGAAATTTCCATTTTCTATTATTTTTATGTTCCATGAAATATTCTTCTTCTCTTTATTTTTTCGACCATTGAAAATGTCAAAACCACTATGGAAAACAGTATGGAGATTCCTCAAAAAAAAATTAAAAACAGAACTATGATCCAGCAATTCCACTTCTGGGTTTAGATCCAAAAGAAATGAAAACAGGATGCCGAAGAGATACCTGCATCCCCGTGTTTCCTGCAGCTTTATTCACAGTAGCCGAGCTATGGAAGAAACCTGCCTCCATCAAGGGATGAGTAAGGACAGAAGATGTGGTGCACACGTACAATGCAGTACAAGGCCGCCGTGACAAAGAAGGGAACCCTGCCATTTTATGGGTGGACTTTGAGGGCATTATGCTAAGTAAATAAGTCAGACAAAGATGGCTACTACTTGGTCTCACTTACGTGTGGAATCTAAAAAGGCTGAACTCATAAAAACAGAGGTTTTGGGGCAGGGAAATTGGGGAGAGGTTTAAGGGCACAAACTCGCAAGTAGGAGATAAATAAGTCTTGGTGCCGTGATTCGAGTCAATAATGTTGGGTTATAAACTTCATAGCTGCTAAGAGACGAAATCTTACATGTTCTCACCAGAAAAAAGCAATGGTAGTCGTGTGACCTGCTGATGCTCTGTCGCGGCGGTAATCATATCGCAGTACGCGGATGCAGCAAATCAACACCTTGGTGTACACAAGGTTAAACTTGCACGATGTTACGTCAATTGTATCTTGGCTGAAAATTGCAAAATGGACCAGGGACCAGATGTGGCCCATGGCTGTGGTTTGTCGGCCCCTGTCCTAGGATGATCTTGGAGGTCTTATTGCTGTAGGGAAGGATGGGACAGAAGGGAACAAGGAACTCATTGTCTCAAAACTGACTTCTTGTAGGCACCTGTAGCAAATCACCACTGTTGAAATCCAAGCTGAGTCATGAAGGACGGCGATTTCCTAACTTCCTTTAGCTTCTATGAGCAGACGCAGGACGGGCCGGCTTTATCGCTTTACCCAAGGGCTGGACAAGAGGTGGGAAGTGTGCCCTTCTCGCACACGGAGAGGGAGGCACGCGCACTGAGAAGAGAGAGGGGCTGAGGCAGGAGGGAGCAGGGGACGAGACCCTTGTGTCCTGACCTAGCTTTTCCAGATCCAAGCCCCCAAGGGGGACAGCTAAGGGCTGGGGAAACTGGCGAACGTGGGAAACCTGCACTAGAGAAAACACAGCTGCCCTTCGTGCCCGTGGGGTGTGAACAGCGGCCGGGGTGAGGGGGAGGGTGGGCCGAGCGCGCCCCTGTGGGGACAGCAACACGGATGAGCCAGCAGCAGGCGTGAGCCGTGGCTCGTCGGCACCAGCTCGCGCTGGCTGGCTGATGTCACCAACCGGCCACGGAGAGAGTGTTTACACTGTGAACATCAGCCAATGCTGCACGTCGGGTCTTTGTTAAACATTTACCAGCACAGCGCTGGATGACTCTCCGTTGTTACGTTGAGTGACAGAAGCTACCGACGGTTGTGGATCTGTGATTCCACTTATGTGAGGTTCAAGACCAGGCACCACTCATCTCTAGCGACAGCAGCAGTCAGAACGGCGGTTACCTGGCCGCCGGGATCGACGGGGAAGGAGTCTGCAAGTGTTGGGTATCCGTGCTGTCGGCGAATTTTAAATGTAAAATTCAGTTCCCTGGGATGGGAGACTGGTTACCCTGACTTTTAAACAAGAAAGCTTTAGTCTCGTGTCAGGCTGTCTTACCTGGGGGCGGGGGGCGCTGACGTTCACACTGATAACCAGCAGTCTGGTGGGTCTCTCTGGGTCCTCAGCTCTAAGCACAGAAACGGATTCTGACCGGTTTGAGCAGCAAAGGGGTGTATGGAAGGGTCCCGGCTAACTCCAGAATCTCTAGGAAGGCTGTAGCACGTGGCTTGGAATCTACACAGCCAGGGACAAGCCCGAGCACATTGCAGAACAGGGGGCACCGCTGTTAGCAAGCAGAAGCCCCTTTGGTCCCCTCTCTTTAGACCTTAGATGCCATTTTCGCCATTTTCCTTCGACGTGGAAACTCCTGTTCCTCTCCAGCTCCTGGTCAGGGCACCTGTGCATCTGATTGGTGGAGGAGAGTCCCCTGGCAGGTCCCCAGCTTCCAGGGAAGCTAGGGAAAAAACTGTCCCACAGCTGGTGCTGGTTAGCCAGAAAGAACGACGAATGGCCACTTCAGCCACCTCTGGCATTTCCCTCAGCCGTTGCCAAAGCAGAATCTCCGGTGGCTGTTTGCTGGACTGAGGAAATCTCTGAGGACAGGGGCTCAGCTCCAGGGCTCAACCCGCTGCATCTTTAATGTGTTACATCGCCTGGCACTTGGGATGTAATGAGTTTGCGGTGCCTCTTGAAATCCCCCGCCCGCCCTGAGGACAAGCATATGCATGAGCAGCCCTGGTCTCAGGGAGCAAGTAGTCCTGACACAGCAGAAAACTGCCCCCTACAGCACCTGCTCGCAGCTTCCTGTCCTTCCCCGAGAGGAGGAGGTCCTATGACCAGGCCAGAGGAGCTGTTGGTGGCAGCAAAAATGGCACCAGGTGTTAGACGGGTGGGGTCAGACTGGACCTCGGTTCAACAACCTTGATGCTTGAGGTCTAGCTAAGAAAGAATTCAGAGTCAGGACTCGAACTACAAGAGAAAGTTTATTTAGAAAGTCACAGAGGTAGGAGAAGTGAACCGGAGTGGAAATGGGCTCAGGAAACAAGTAACAGAGGCAAAGGAGGGCCCTTGGCGCTTAGGAGAGACAAGGGTAAAGGTAACATGGGGGAGGTGAGGTTAAGGTGGGGGAGGGAAAGGGGCGTTGCGTTCCCCTCTCGGGAGGGGAAGACTGCTGGGTCCTCCATCCTAAGGGCTTTTAAGGGGGAGATGTAAGGGAGGTCCCAGTGGAGGAGCTCAGCAGACGGGTCATCAGCTCTCCAGGCGGTGTCCTTTCAGGGTCATGGTCTCCACTAATCGGTCCTCGCCAGGACAGGGTCATTAGTCACCGCAGCCGGGTCTGAGGTCAGCCCTGGCCTCGCTTGCCTGGGTTTGCTGCTTTTCTGAGCCTGGAGCAGAAATGCTGCTGAGGCCTAAATGCATTCGTTGCAGGTCAGAACCTCGTAGTCCTGGGGGCTTCATGCTTAAGGGTGAGCTCTGACTCCATTGTTTGTTTCCCCTCTGAGGGGATCTAACCCACACAACTAGCAACATGCCGGGCGAGGGGAGGTCAGGGGTGGGTCTGAACTGCATGGCCAGCGATGTAAAAGGTCAGGGAGTGCGGACCACGTGACCAGCCATAGGCTAGGGGAGGAAAGGTCACCCTGGGGGCGAGGTCCTTGTTGTCCCAGTTTTGCCCCTTGCTAGGCACCTGGGACTTTCCGCCCTGGTGACCTCTTCCTGGCCCTTCGTCCTTGCTCTGCTTGTGTCTAACTGCCGGTCACAGAACTATTTTCTGCAAGACTTGGACTCCATGTAGATTCTTCATCCACAAAAGAGAGCTTTGAGTTCTGTGCTTCTGAAGACCCTTCCAGTGCAAACCGATGTTCTGGGGTTTGATGCTGCTGTGTTTTCTGATCTTCCTGGGTCCCTCCAGGATGGAGGTGTTGATGCCAAGGAGTGTCAGGAGCCAGAAGACTTTGCAATTGGCCTCCTTTCCATTTCTGTTAAAATGTCTGCTTGCTCAGCAATTCCACTTCCAGATATATGCCCAAGAGACGTGACTGCAGGGGCAAGAGCAGCTATCAGCACACCCACGTCCCTAGCAGCATGGTTCACGGTGGCCAAAGGGTGGAAAGAACCCAAGTGTCCATGGACAGACGAATGAGAAACAAGATGCCGTCTGTCCCTATCGTGGAATATTATTCAGCTTTCAAAAGGAAGGAGATCCTGACATGTGCTACAGCAGGGACTGAATTTGAGGACGTTACGCTAAGTGAAAGAAGCCAGTCACAACAGGACAATTATTATGTTTCCGCCTGTATTAGGTGGCTAGAGAGGTCGAATTCATAGAGACAGACGTAGAAGGGTGGGGGCCAGGGGCTGGGGGAGCAGGCGGGGAGCAAGGGTTTCGTGGGGACAGAGCCTCAGTTTGGGAAGGCGAGAGCGTTCCGGAGGTGATGGGGGTGGGCGCACAACAGTGTGAATGTGCTTAATGCCACTGAACTGCGCACTTAGCAATGGCTAAAGTGGTACATTTTATGTTATGTGTATTTCACCGTAACAATCATATGAAAATGTCTGCTTGCTCAGGGCCTAGTGTCTTCAAAGACTTCCGGTTGGGCTGAAGCCAAGTAGCTTGTCTGAACGCCCCACCGGCTCACTTAGTTCATTGATAGCTGTGGTCAGTACGGGGAAGACAACCGGCCCACCCTTTCCCCCGTTTACACAACGGAGCCAGCACACGCCGATGGCCCGAGCCGTCAGACCTGACTCGAGGAAGGTGCCGACTTTTGCTTAGAAAGTCTAAAATCACGTAGTGTGTCTTGTCCCCAAACAAGCCAACTAAGGGCTCCCGCTTCTCTCTGAACAAGACCCTCTCCCATATTAATAAACACATGACAAATGGAATTGTATCTCCACGCATCCACACCTTGCTCAAAAACAGTGCCCAAGGGCGAGATCCAAAAGCTATCGGCCATCACCAAACAGCTACCATCTTTCAAGTAAAATTTAAAGAGAATGCGTGGACGATAGCCAACCATCCCCACCGAAAATAACACACTCCACTCTCCTAAGCTGATTCAATTATCTCTCTAAAAAAGGGCTTTTTTTAACACCTCCCAGCAGGCAGCAGATTCAGCTGGTGAGGATAGCAGCACATAAGCAAGTGACAGAGCCCAAGGTGCAAGATAAAACATGGGCTGGCTCGGCCGGGAGCGGTGGCGCTCCAGCGCCGGGGACGTAAATGCTTAGAAATGGATATTATCCTTTTGGTACCATCTGGAATATTTTCCACCATGTAAAGCATATTTTAAAAATTCTTCATGATTCCCTAATTGTGAATCATGACGCCGCTGACGAAGTCTGTCCTTGATGTGATATCGTTCCGAGTTGAGTGAAATCCACCAGCTTAAACAGAAAAACAAGCACACGATGAAGAAAAACCCTCCCTTTTCCTTATAAACGAATTCAGACTTATTGTAGAAAAGTGAGAAAATACAAAAAAAGAAAAAGAAAAAAGAAAGAAAGCAAAGAAAAAAGACCAAAGGCAGACACATCCACAGCCTACCATTCGGAGATAACCACGTTAGTGTTCTGGTGTTTGGTGATTTCCTTCTATCCCTTGTGAACGTGTATGAACGTGACTATGGGATCATGTGGCCTGGTGACATGGCATTTTCCCTTGGAACATGGTCATTCCTAGTCTGGTCATTTGCATGACCCCCTTTCCTACCTTTTAAGCAAAGCTTGAGGCCTATGGCCTCTGTCCCCTGGATAGGACCTCTCTCCTGCCACGCACTCCCCTTTCTCATGCGGCCTCGCTGTGATGCGGTTGCCCACTATTTGTCTACCTCTCCACTGGAGTTTCTGTGTTCAGGCCGTGCAGGGCCATCAGGCCCTTCGGGGGACCCGGCAGCTGGCCCCACTGGACCCCGGTTCTCAGGCAAGGAAGGAAGCCCCTTCAGACAGTGGCCCTGCCTGCTTTCCTTGAAAGGATTTGTTTGAAGTATAAAGGAAGCTGCAGCCAGCTTTCCCTGGAAGAATCTAATCGTTAGCATACCTGGTTCCCATCCCTTAGCCACCTCGAGAAGGAAGCCAGAGATGGTTCTTCTCAAAGGAATCTGGGCCATGGTGGGGCCACACCCACGTGAGCACGGTGCCAGCAGAAGAGGATGAGGCTGTTTCCAGGCCACGGGTGCCCAGAGATGTCACTCACACCGCACCCCGCTCCTCCCAGGGGCAGGAAGGTCCCCGGTCTCCACCCAAGGGCTAATTAAGGTCTTTCGCCCTCTCCAGACTCAGGGCAGACCTGTGTCAGTCCTTGATGCCCAGGCCCGCTCTGCCCCGGGTTTCCTCTCCCCTGCCTCTACCGCCCCACCTGGACTGGGATGAGCCTTACCTGTTCACAGGTGGCAGCCTCAGCCCTTCACGGGGAGAAGTGAGCAGGTGGGACAGAGCCCATCTCCCACAGGAGGAAACGGGGAGAGGGAAACCGCTTGGGGGCCCAAGTGAGATCCCAGTTGGAAGGTCAGCCTCCTCATGGCCTCCCTGCTGCCAATCAAATACTGCCCCGCCCCCAGTCATCCTTGGGGGAAACAAAGCTGTATCTGCGAAGTGGGCCCAGGGCCAACCCCAGAGGGTTACTCTGGGGTGTAATGAAGTAGCGCACGTTAAATGCCTGCACGTCACCCAGACACTGCACGGGTCTGAGCATCCTGAGCACAACCTGGAACCGCATGTGGTTGGCCCCTGAAAATCCGAGATGGACATGCGCATTCGCCCTCCTAGAAGAGGTTTGGCGTTGCAACCCAGGGGTGCAAGAAACAGTGAAAAAACCCATGTCTACTAAAATCTGGTGATTTAAAAAGCAGCCACACCTCCCTCTGCTATAAAAAAATATTTATTGAGTATCAGAGAAACAACTGCACCTTCTGGCTGAGCCTGTCGGCAGATGGCGGAACCTCCCTGAACAGCTTTGGGCACAAGCAGGTGGGGCAGAGGGAGGTGCAGGAAGTCACCTGGGCCTCCCTGACTCGGGTCCCAGCAACTGGTGGGGAGGGAGTGAGGGGCGCTGCTGGGCAGGTGAGCTTCCTGCTGGGCGCTGAGCCACAGGTAAGATCAGGTACCAACCAGTGACGCCTGCGGTTCATCCGCGTGACTGTGACGCCAAGTTCTGAGCGGCTGGGTAGAGAGGAGCCACTTTCTTACTCACTGTCTTCGGGGGTCACACGAAGCACTCGTTTCTCTGGCATTTGGGGGTACCCTGCCGGAAAAGGAAAGGTCCTCTTTCTGGCGGTCCCTGCTGGGACACCACAGGCACCACGGACGGGACAGGGTAGCGCTACAGAAGGAGGTGGGGGGCCCAGGCAGGCCTCGCTGGAGGGGCCTCCCTCGGAGTCTGGCTGCTTTGAAGGTTCCAGGCCTCAGGTCCTGAAATCCCCTTCTGGCCCCCTGCCAAAGGCGGGCCAGAGGATGGCGCTGCAGGGGTGATTGGCGGGGGCGGGGGCGCGCCCACAGGCCCCTGCCTGCCCTGCCCAGCCGCCCTGGGCCCACGTGCCAGCCCCACCCTGATGAAACTCCCACCTGCACAGGCAGGCCGCCTGGCACCCGCCGCCCGGCCTGCCCCAGCGGGCCTGCGGGGACGGGTGCAGGAGGTTACCCTGTTAGCCAGCCTCCGTTTTATGAGCTTGCGGCAAGGGTCTCGTGACTGGTAGGGGCACGGAGCCAGGCAGGACTTTCCAATAGTCGTGGCTCTCCCTGTCCCAGAATGCCGCTCCCCCAGAGCAGGGACCTCACCTTCCTGTTCGCGCCAGAGCCTGGAACGTGGCCCAACACATCACAGCTACCTTTTATGTCTGTTGAAATCGTTGGCAAATGACTAGGAGCAGATGTGACTAGAACGTGCTTCCTGCCCTAGGCACCCACTGTAGATTGTGAGGTGGGCACTGGTCGAACGCATGGGCATCAGCCCACCCGGGCCTGGCACTCCATGACCCCACGGCCTCTCGCCAGGGGCTGCCTGAGATCTCGCGGGCGCCAGCACCTTCTGGCAGTGGGGATGTGGCTAGGAGCTCCACAGGCGGGGGTCCCCCCCCCGGGACTCTGTGCTGATGGAGGGGGACAGGCAGAGGGAAAACTGCTCAGAAGGGGAGTGATGTCCAGCAGAGGTCAGACAGGGATAGGTGGCCAGCGAGGCCCCTCTGAGGATATTCGGACCTAAGGGAACCGACAAGCAGGGATGGGGTGACGTTCCAGGCCAAGGGACCAGCCAATGCAAGGGGCCCTGAGGAGGGAGCTGCGTGGGGTGTCTGAGGAGCGGCCAGGAGCCTAAGTCCAGTGAGAGGTGCGCACACAGGCGGAAGGAAGTGACAATATGCAGGAAGGTGTCACTGTGTGGCGTGTTCATGTTTGCTCTGCAGCCAGAGATGGAATAAAGTCCCCCTGATCCCCCAATTCCTGGGGAAGGAATGGGAGGAATTGGGGCCCTACCTGGCCATCCTCCCGTGACATCCCCAACCCCCATGATCCTCACCAGACCCTCCCCTCCCCCGCTTAGGACTTACTGTCCTTCTATCAGGCAGCGATGGCCTGCCCTTGGAAACACTGGTGATCAAACGTTGAAACCGATGCTCCCTTCCTCATCCTTCTTTTAAACTGCTTCCTGTTTGTCCTTGGGATTCTTGCTTAAGCATCACCTCTTGAAAGAAGACTTGCTGGATCCCCAGGCTGGATCAGCTGCATTGCGCACACACTTCACAACCTCACACCATCGCAACAGCACATTCACAATTAACTGTGTCATCGGCTATGTGGTTTCTGTGCCTGGCAGCACCAGTGCCAGGAGGGCAAGGACTACCTCTGTCCTGCCCACCGCGGCATCTGCAGCACCCAGCACAGGGATGGACAGCGATGGAGGCACGCCCGAGGCCCGGACTCAGGAGCGGCCCCTGCGGAGCTGGCTGCACCCCCTGGGGGTGGCCAGGGTCTTTGCAGAAGCTTGAAGTAGCTGAGCTGGTTGTGCGCAATCTCTGATCCTCGAGAGGCTGAGCAGGGCTGTGAAGTGGCTGGAGGCCGTGGACAGCCACAGAAGAGCTGGGCACCTGGGCTCAGGACATAAGGAGCCACCAAGGGGGCTGGGCAGCGGGCAGGCCAGCAGGTCCCACCTTGGAAACCGTGTGCTAGGATGACGCATTGGCAGGCACCCGTGCGGACTTGAAAGGGTGCCTGTGCGCCGGCCCCAGAGGGCCTGTCTGACCCCTAGTCTTCAGAGTGGCAGTTGTCTTCCCACTCCAAGATGCATATCAGGGGGCTTTCTCAACCGCGCAGGGCTTCCCTGCTCGGCAGGCCAAAGGCGGGAATGCAAGCTTCCCCTCCGGGAGGAGATTCCGTCCTTTACAATGGAAACATGCACTTTATTGAGCAACTGCTGCCTTCAGAGCAGCTTTGTTTCCCCGCCTCCACTCGTCTTGATCCCCATCTCTGTCCCCATTAGAAGGCAGCTCCTATTAGGGCCTCCCACCCGAGAGACACATGTGTAACATTTTGGCCCACACCTGGAATTCACAAAAGGCCTTCAATGCACGCTCTGCCATCTTCAGTCACAAGGACTCTGGAGCCAGCTGGCCTGAGTTTGGATCCCACCTGTGCCCTGTGACCTTGGACAAAGTACTTAACCTCTGTGTCTCAGTTTCCACATCTGCAAAATGGGAACAGTAGCTTAAATCAGACATGAAAAACCACATATTGTATAATTCCACTTATAGGAAATGTCCAGGTTAGGTAAGTCCACAGAGACAAAAAATAGATTAGTGGCTGACAGGGGCTGGGAGAGGGAGGGGGTGAGGTGGGGAATGACTGCTAATAGGCACAGAGTTCTTTTAGGAATGAAGAAAATATTTGATGATTAGGTACAGTTTAAAGAGTTATTATTTATAAAGTGCTTAGAGCAGTGCCTGTCATGTAGAAAGTGATTTTTAAGTCACTGTCAAGTAAAACTTATCACCAAATGAAGGCAGACATACTGATAAGCTTGGAGAAAATGTTCATAATACAAGTTAAAGTACAATCCCATTGCTGAATCTCACTGTCTGTTGTGTACTTTTTGTAAGTCCTGTAATTATGTTGTGGATAGCATCATGACGTTACATTATAAATTCCGTAGTATATTAAAAGGATTAATTTGTCAGACTTAAACTTCAGCATTTATTTGAGTCTTGCTTCAGCATTTCTTATTTCTATCCTTTCACCCATTCACTCATTCATTCACATTTTTACCATAGTAGGTGTTCCCCTCAAAAATGGGAGGCGGCTCAGGGCTCTGAAAGGCAAACGCACCTGGTGAGCTGTCCTTGACTCAGACGGTTTTAGACAGAAGGTCTAGAAGACAACACGAGGAGGACTTCATACAAAGGCATTTAGGAGGAGAGCCGCGAAGAGGCGTGTCACTTATGTTTGATTGGCAGAGAACCAGGAAAGTCTGACTTTTGATCTATGTGGTCTCCTTATTTGCCTAAGGGTGAAGTGAAGTAGAGCAACCACAAAAAGGATTCAAGTCCACAAGGGGTAACATCGAGACGTGGCGGAGGGCACCCTACGGCTAGAGCACCAGGCGCGGAACAGACGGCCCTCTGGGAGGAAAAGAGCCCTGATTAGCACTGTTTGCCAGTTTCCATGGTGTAAATAAATACTCACACCATGGCTTATTTCAAGCTACAGACGTGAGTCACTGACGTCGGAGTGGAGAAGAGGTGTGCAGTAGCCCAGTATGATACAGTGTTTTCTACTGTAGAGCTGCCATGGATGTAAATAACCCAAAAGCACAGAGAACAGTAAAACATAGTACAATACCTTGCACCACGACAATTTTGGATTTTATCACAGATTTGTGCCAAAGGCTGTTTTCTGATTCCTAGGTGAAACTAGGCAAAGTGAACAGGTTTTCGTTTGTTTTATAAATTCTGGAATTCTTCAGAAGCACTGGGCAAAGGTGTGGGTGGCGAGGTGGGTGGTGGGGTAAAGGTTGCCATTAGACACCGTCTGAGGAATGTGCACCTTAACCCCTGTTCTGTGAAGTGGGAAAACAAGTTTAAAAAAAAAAAACCACCTTTGGGCTTCCTCAGATAATAACGAAACCTGCTTTGGGACTGTGGTCTGATGTGTTGTTGTTGGGGTGTCCTTTAATTATGGTGAACAGCCAGCAAACACAGTGGCTCCTCCCGGTACACAGAGAGAGCACTCCCTGGCTTCCTCAGGCTCCACGGCCGGGCTTCCTCACCGGTGTCGAAGCACAACAGGGCGATTGTGTCTCTTTCCCAGACCTTTGCCTTCCTTCCTGTTCCCACATAGAGATGAGCAGATAGCCGTGGTGGCTTTTACTCAGCACTTCACGTTGCAGCTATCTCTTTACTTAGGGGTTTATTGGCTTGCCTTAATCGTTCACCAAATATTCCCTGGGCATGTATTCTGCGTGTCCAGCTCTGGGTCAGCACCACAGAGAGCTGGCATTTAGGAGGGACACTTGAAGAGTTTGGAGAATTGGGGAGGCCCTCCTGCTGCCAGTTGGTAGAGTTCCATCGGATGAGATCCAAATCAGTTCCTCCCATGCACAAGCTGGGCTTGATTGTATTTTCCAGAAAAGCCTAACATTTTCCCAACCTCCAGGCCTCTCATCTTTACGCTACTTCTGCCTGCAAAGTGCTTTCTCTACCGTTCCCCACTGCTGGTTGGGCCTTGTCTCTTGGTGGGGAGAGAGAGGCCCCTGGCAGCTGCTTGTCGTGGCCCCAGGGCCAGGACCAGACACCTTTCGTTTAGAGAACTTCTACTGGGAGCCAGGCCCTGAGCCAGCCCCCTGGAAACCCCAGCTGCAATGGGCACAGCTCTTGTCCTCAGGGAGCTGACAGTCACAGGAACAGTGAAACATGGTATCCGGGATAGCAGTCTGTCGGGGCAGGGCTGGGGCACTAGGAGTTGTTAGTCATTTCTCCTGGGCTCGGGGAGCGGCCTTCTTAGGTGACGTCATCCTTCAGGTGCGTCCTGACCCATGAAACAAGGGGTGCTGGGTGGCCAGGCCAGGACAGGACAGGAAGGGCACTCTTGGCAAAGGGAATGGCTTGAGCTCAGGAGCTGAGTCAGTGGGTGTGAGGGGAGAGGGATTATATTCCTGGTGAATTGAAATAAAAAACCCAAATGGCGGCTGATAGGATGTGTAGGTCAACCTAACACAAGCCTAAAATGGTAAAAAAGGCAGAGGACAAAACATGTTTTAAAACACCGAGAAAAAACATCCAGGATACATTCCGGGTGTTTTTTATTGTCTTCTTTATACTTCCCTGAATTTTAAAATTTACAGTAATTGCAGGTGTTACCTGCTGCCCGCGCACTTGTCCATCTGCAGGGGGCGCACACGCAGACACACTCCCGCCGCCAGGTTCATGGGCGGGGCCTCCCAGGCCCTGTGGGACTGACGATTGGCTAAATTGGCCGTCCGTCAAGGCCTCCCGCCCCCGCTCTACGTCACATGACGCAGCCCATCATGGCGGTCGGAGCGCGGCTCCCCGGGCCCGCCGTTCCGCAGGGCTGCTGCCGTTGCTGCTGTTGAGAGGCGGTGGCGGCGGCGGCGGCGGCGCGGGCGGGAAGGATGGTGTTTCCGTGGCCGGAGCGGCGGGTGCGGACCAGGAGCCGAGCTCAGGCTTGGCCGAAGCGACGCGCGCTAAGGAGCAGCCGGCACGGGTGCCGCTGAGGCAGCGTCGGGAGGCGGGAGCGACTGACAGACTGACTGACGGAAGGCGACCCGAGAGCCGGCCCGGGGACCGTGCCTTGGACGAGATGCCGGGGCCACCGGCGTTGCTGCTGTTGCTGCTCCTGGCCGCTGGCAGTGCCCGGGCCATGCCACTTCCGCAAACAGGTGCAGGTGAGCGGGCCCACGGCGGGGACGGGGCTGCGGGGACCCGGCTGCGGGACTGCCGCGACCCGGGGAGGAGGCAGCAGGCCGGGTCCGGCCTCGGCGCCGGGGACTCGGAGGGCCTGCCGGGGCGGCAGGCCCGGGGAAGCGAGCGATTAGGATTAGGGAGGTTTCTGCCGCAGGGGCGGGCTGCCTCTCCAGGGCCGGAGCGGGGGCGAGGCGATGCGGTTGGGCTGGGGAGGGCGGCGAGCGCGGTGCCGGCGACCGACCCCTCCCGGGGCGGACTGCGGTGCCGGCTCTAGACCTGTTGCCTGAAGGTCCGCAGCCCACATCCCCTCCTGGCAGTTCTGCTTCCCTTTCCAGATGTCCCCTGCCTCGTGTGAGTTTCTCACATCTTATGATAAGAACCGTTTCTTCGCTCTCCTCACGCTTAAACGCAAACGACTGGCGAGCTCTGCGGAGTTTCCTTCGTTCTCTGCAACTTGATCGGAAGTTGTACACGGATGTTAGACGCTGTGCTTTTCATTCGGATTGAATCTCTGGGGATGAGAAGGAAACAACCCTATAAATATTCCTATTTTAGGAAGCCAGTGATTAGAGCAGCAGCCTTTGAATAACTATTGACAAAATGGCCCAAGGGTGATTGTAGTTTCTATTTTATCTAAGTCAGTGTGATTTTCTTTCATTCTTTCCATTTTATCGGTGTCGTTTTCATTTGCGGTTTATTTTCCTAGATAAAACACTAACCCCTGAGAGCATTCCAAGTTGGGTCATTTTTTCTTTTTTAAAGGAAAGAAATCTAGGCTAATTTGTTATCATCCTCTGCTGCTTATTTTTGAAATGAAGAGACTGAAATTTCATAGATTCTTAGATTTTTTTTTTTTTTTGAGTTGCAATAGACCTTAAAGAAAATTTAGTCCAGGTTCTTTATTTTTCAGTTGAAGACCCTGAGGCTGGCAGAGGGTGGGAGGGGGTCAAATGACTAACCCAAGGTGACAGCTGAATTGTAGGCAGACTCAGAACTAAGCCCAGGTCTTACACCCCCCTGTGGTGTGATTCCCGTCTCGGAACTGTTTAGGAATAGTCCTGAAGGCAAGGGTTATTTTAGAATGATGTTAATTGGGTGGAGAGTGTGGAAGTTACTGTCCCCAGCAAAGACGTATTTTTCAAACTCATCTGCAATGAACGCTGGATGTGACTGTTCCCAGAGCTGCGCACCAGGCTATGCCATTGAGTGCCCTTCCGCTGAGCAGTCACTTACCATCGTACCATATAACATATCACTGAAGTTGTGGCACCGCCTTCGAGCAAATATTTGTAAGGCGAATTCTGTTTTCTGATCTGATAGATAAGAAGAGTATTATTAGAAGGGTGTAGGCAGCCCAGGTAAGAGTCACAGAAGGCATCTGGGAAGTGAAAAAAGACTGCATGGAAAGATGTTGATGTTCTTATTGAAAGATATTGATGGCGAAGTTGAAAATTAGCCCTAGAGTAAGATAGTGAATAAAAAGTAGAAGGGATTCAAGAAGTTTCCAGATGGCTTTGCACTTAATTGAATATTTATATATTTTGAAAAAGATTCTGTGTGGGAACCTATAGAAATGTGCCTTCCTATAAACCTCTTACCATGCTTTTTTGTTCCATTCTTTTACTGTTTTATGGTGGGACGTATAATTTGTAAAATCTTAAGTCTTTTGGAGTGCTGTAAAACAGTTGGGGAAAGTTAATCCATAAATAGAAATATAAAATCTTGAAATAAATAAAGCATAAATAAATATTTGGTGATTTATAGCAGCTTTTTGCAGATTTTCTCTTCATATTCTGTTGCTTGGAAAATGTATAGTTAAACAAGTGGCTTATGAATGACAGGTAAATAGAGTTAAATTCTATGGAAAAGATGCACAATCACACATAGATTTGGGGGTTTGTATTTCCATCTAGAAGAGATTATTAATCCTGGTAGCAGAGGTAGGTTCTAGACCAAGGAAAATAAAGAAACCTTTGAGCGAATCCTGGTAAGTGAGCTCACTGGTTAAGAAAGAAGAACCCCTTTGAATATACAGGGTCGATGAAAGAGCAGTTAAACGGGCAAGCTTATAATTATCTGGAGGCTGTACGCCATATGAAGGTAGGGCTGGCCATTATCAAATTAAGGACAGAGCATTGCATAGGGTCTTTTGCATCCTTGGTCCTATTCTTTCTACTTAAAGTGCAAACTGGTTAATAGTGCCTCGGAGAAAGGATGGCTTATCAAACACAGGTTGGAAAAGAGTATTCGAATTTTATCCTTTGGCCAGCCTATTTGCATGGGGAAAGAAATGAGGCAATTTACTAAAATTTAGCATTGAAATTGAAATTCATTTGTCCAGGGTTGGTGTTTTTTTTTTGTTTTTGTTTTTGTTTTTGTTTTGGTCATCCAACATCATTTCTGGTGCAGAGGCTGAAACAAGTATTTACCCATTTGATCATAATAAAACTTTGTAAACATGTAGATTGCCTTTGCCCATTAGAGGCAAGAAGGCCTTTCTCGGTTGAACTGTATTTTGGGCCTCTCTCTCGGGGAGCCTCCCCATCCTCCCGGGAAGCCTCCTTTCCTGCGAGTCCGTTGCTGCAAGGCCCTTGTTGCGTGGGCTGAGGTCTTGCTGGCCCTCGCTAGGAAGCTTATGTAGAGGAAGCCCACCGTTTTCACACAGTTAAATTACCAAACGAAGATTGCAGTTAAATTCTTTTCTACAGATCATAGTTATCAGATTATCTCTCTCTTAGAAAACATGCATGTGCCTTTTATTAGATTCTCTGAATTCGCATCATAAAGAAATGTCTTGTCCGTGTGAAGGCATTCCTCTTGGACCGCATTTATTAATATTAGTAGTGGGTCGACAAGGAAACCACGTCCATTGTTCTGTGGCATATTAGGTCACGGAGTACAGAGGAAGCTTTTAGCAGTGCCAGATAAAGGACCTCCCGGAAGCTGGTGAAGCCGGTGGGACTCAGCTACTGATTAAACAGCAGCTTGTGAAACCGGGGCTCTTGTTTTAGATTAAACACACAGATTTGTATCTTGAAAAAGATTCCTGAGGTGAAGGTAGTGTTTTGTAAAGAATGAATTTTTGTGTTTATTATAACAACTCCTGAAAAATAAAAAGTATTTTTAATAAGCTTTCTATGTAAATGATGTCAGGATTTGTAGCTATAAAGCATGAGAATTGGTTTAGGTTGGGAATGTTGTAATTCCTTTCAGTTGGTGATATTTTGGGGTTAACTGAATATGCTTGTTTGCACAGTAATAGGAAGTCTGTACAACAAATTTGTAGCGGATAAGCATTGAAGTTATCAAATTCCTACAGTTTTGCTGATATCAATGTGCTGTTTATGCAGCTCTTGAAATTTAGAGTCCTTGGGCCCTCTGTGTCCCCTGTGGGCTGTGTCACTTAGATAACAGCTGTGCAGGAAATAAAAAAGACTTTGCAGTGTAAAGAAGGGGTGACCAGGGTTCTGAAACAGTTCAGTGAGTCTTCAAAAAGTCCTTGTAGATGGAACGTAAAAAGGACGCAGGTTTTCGGTCTAGTTGAGAGCAGGGGTCATGAACCACTCATAGAAGAGCAGGTATTGTAGACGGAACCTGGACTTTGGAGTTGGTCTGGGTGTGAGCCTGCTCTGCCACTTCGGTAGCTTTAAGACTTTGGGCCGGTTACTTGACCTCCCCAAGCTTCTTAGACTCAGTTACTACAACAGGATCCTGATAATGTTTACCTGAAGGGTTGTTGGGCAGGTGAGATAGTCCCCTCTCTGTGGTATGACACTGTGGTATGACACGTCTGCTCTGTGTTGGACACTCAGCAATGCAGATTTCCCGACTGCCTCTGATCTGTGCGTTTGAGGGGTCATCATAGAATGGACTAATGGTGGGTGGTATGGCTTCAAAGAAGGAACTCGAAATGGAATGCCTAGAACTTGCTGGACTTAAAGAAATCTTCATTACTCAGAACAATTTTTTTTATGATAAGTGAAGACCAGGCCCTTTAAATCTAGCCTAAGTATGTTATATAGGCTGGTATTGTAACTTCTTGAAATTCATAATGTTGGAGAATTATGCTAGGAATTTTTAAGATGATCTGGATTAGTCTGCTTTTATGTAATAAGCCTCCTTTTAAACATCCAGATGACTAAAGGTCTTGCATGTCAACAATGGCTGGTTTTAATTTAAAGGAACCCAGAGCAATCTAAGTTGAGTCAATCCCAAACAGAACTGTACACTTACATAAAGCACCCCTGAAGGCAGCGCGTCACCCCGGGCCAGCACAGGGCGGAGGCTGGCCTTGGGAAATGTCATTTGCAGAGATGACTGGGATTGTCTCTTCCCCCTCTTTTAAAATCATGTATTTTTGCATTCTCCTAGCTGTGCTTTACTCTATTTAAAATATTCATTACTCGGAAATGAGGAAGGGAATATTAAAGAAAGGAGGAGCTGGACGGACATTTCTGGTCTGAACCAGACCGCTACATCTAAGGTGGCTTTGAGATTCGATTCTCAATCTTTCTGCGAGTTTTCTTACGAAGACCCTATTGTAAGAGGAAGCTGGGGGAATAGGGTGAGACCGGTGTGTCGGAGGAAAATATTGGACAGAGTGAAGTATTTTTAAATTGTAGCAAGTGACTAATTTGGAACCACGGCCTGGCATTACAGTTATTTGCCACAAAGAACAGGCGTATCAGAAAAATAACTTCACTATTTCAAAAAAGGTTGTTTTCCTTCGCCAAGGTTAGCACAGTGCAAAGAGTCCAGATTTCATTTGACTTTGCTGTGATTCAAGTGGGGCAAGAGAAATGTTGATGCCAAATGTTTCAGGTGCTGGGGAGCTCTTTATGGCCTCAGTTTCCCCACTAGTCCTCCGAGATCCCTGCCGCCGAGGAACTCCTGGAGTGTTGACTTCTGGGACAGGGTGTTCCGTGGGTGCAGGTTGCAAACATCGGAACTTTTCATTTTCATTTCATCTCTTTAAAATTTTGACTTACGTGACTTTTTGAGATATAGAACATGTTGGTACACCTAACACATTTTTATAGTTTGTAAATAAGTAAGTTTCCATGAAATGGAAGGGATGTAAAGAAAATTTACTGATGGGCAAGCTGTGTAATCAAAAAAAGTTTGGATTTGTTGTATCAGTCTATGGTTTGCATTTGGCAAATGCCGTTGTTTAAGTTCTGCCTCTTCACTCAGATTGCGAGGACTGGGTCTTACATTCTTAGCGTTTCTAGCTTGCATGCTGTCTCACGGTCTGTAGGTTGATGATCAGTAAAAGTTTGTGGGTGAGGATGGTCAAGATGATACTGGGGAACTTGTGTGTGCGCGTGTGTGTTTTAGAAGGAGTGGATGTAAGCTTAGAGCCCCTGATCCTTCCAGAAACCTTGCTTTTCCCCCAGCCACCGCCTGGAATGAGGCCACGGATGCTGTTCGTTTGTTTGTTTGTTTTTTAATGATGAACTCTTTTAGAACAATTTCAGGTTTACAGGAAAGTTGCAAAGGTAGTACAAAGAGCTCCTATGTGTCTTTTACCCAGACTTGCCTCATGTTAACGGGTGACACTAGTGTAGCACATTGGTCCCAAGCAGGGCCATTACTAATACATCATTATTAACTGAAGCCCATCCTTTATTCAGTGTTTGTAGTGTCCCCTAAGTCCTGTTTCCACTCCAGGACGCCATGTCACATGTAGGTGTCCTGTCCCCTTAGGCTGCTCCGGCCTGCTCTTTGTTTTGATTATCTTGACCGTTTTGAGGAGTCCTGGCCGCGTGTTTCGGAGCATGTCCCCCTGCCGGCGTTGGTCGGCTCTTTCCACCTGTTTAGACGGGGGCTGGGTGTTCTGGGGAGGGACGCCACGCACGTGAGGCTCCGCTCAGTCCCTCCTGTCGCGGGCGCGTGCTTTCAGCACGACTGCCGTCGGACGTTTCATCTGAACTTTTACCAACTAAAGAGGATGCCTGCCATCCCTTTCATCAGATTCCAGCCCCCCTGAAATCACTCTCACTAAATCCTGAAGCCTAAGGGGCTTCCTCCCTTGGTCACCGGGCTGAGGTGCTGTTGGTCAGCTTTCTCCACTGCAAAGTTACCTTCTCCTCCCTTTGCTGTACCAGCGACGTGCACAGCCGGCGCGGCAGTGGTGGTGAGTGACTCGCCCTGCCTCCCTGAGGGAGAAGTTGAGACATGAATCTTGGAACTCTTCTGTAGGGGGGTTTAACAGTTCCCCCCATTTGTTTCTTTATTCACTTATATGTCAGTATGGACATGTGGATGTTGATACCACACTTTGGGTTATAATCCAATACCATGTTATTTATTTTGCTGCTCTCATGTTACCAGGTTGGCCATTGGGAGCTCTTTCAGTTGGCTCCTGTGTCCTGTTTGGGTTTTTTTTTTTTTAAACATCAACTGTACTTTCTGATACTACAAGGAGCTATAGGCTCATCTTGTGTGTTCCCTGCTCCAGCCCTAGGATCATCCACTTCTCCAGCCTGTTCCTTTTGTCGGAGAATGGTATTAGGGACCAGGATCTGGCACTGGACTTGCTCACTGCTCCTGGGACATTTATAATAGTGTTTAAGTCCTCTCTTTCCTGTATCTAATCCTAGGTGTGGGAAAAAGAGAGAGTGAGATTTTGGAGGGACAAAGGACCTCTTAGAGACAGGTGACTTACAAGGGTCTTGCTCATGTTTTCTGTCACTTGACCACCTATTATTAATCAACTACTTACACCACCATAAATACTCTACACCCCATGTTTGTGATGTAATGATATTGACAGGAAGTTTTTATTTTAGAGCAATGGACATTTGAAAGGTGGATTTGCTTGACTCTCTCCTAGAGTAGCCTCATCTCTAAAAATATGAGGGAAACCTCTTTGGCTTAGGAATTGAGTTATTTTGAAGGGGTCTGTCGGCTTTCGAAATTGTTGAAAGGGATTATGGGCATCTCTTTTAATCGGTGAAAGTTCAGATCACATGTCTGAAAGCAGGTCTCTTGAAGACCATGGGTGGTAGGCTTGTTTTAATCTGTTTACAGAGCTTTTCTCTTTTATTATGGAAAATTTCAAGCATACACAAAAGTAGAGGAAATAATATAATGAACCACCCTGTACCCATCAGCCAGCATCAATAATTTTTAGTTTATAGTTAATCTTGTTCACTTGTACCCTTCCCCGGCTCAGACCCTGTTGCAGTGATTAAGTCCCAGCTATGGCATCAGTTCAGCTGAAAATGTTTCAGGAAAAAGTAAAGATGTTTTTATAAAACAGGGTTACGTCTTCCAGATCACCTATGGATTTGTAGGAGTGCAGGTTTTTGAGCCCCAAGCAAACCAACTGAATCATTTTTCTGGAGATTGGCCTGGAAATTTGCATTTACGGTACTTTTCTGGTGATTTCTCTGGCCCTATGATACAAATATTTTATCTTCTAGTAGAGACAAAATAATAGCAGTTATTTAATATAAATCTGTTGGCCTGTAGAATTAGTGAGATTCAAGGAAGGAAGAACTATGTACACTAGAAAAAAATTCAAATTAATGTCAGCCCCTAAAATCTGAAGAGGCCGCTCCTCCGGACCACTGTGCAGGAACATTGTTCTGAAGAATCCTCCTGTGAAGAGCACCTGTTCTGTAACCACAAAGGAATGTAAACACTCCAGGGCAGCTCCATGTAGCTTTGATATATTTTTTTTTAACTCCTGCCCCTTCTTTGGAAGTCAGTATGAATAATAACCTCTTTGCGTTTTATAAATATCCTGTATAAATAATCAGAAAATACTGTGAACTGGTAGCCTGACAGTGAGATGCGGCACAGTGAGCCGAGAACCTTGTGCTGTGGACGTGCGGGGCCTGACCCCCAGGTGCTGCCCACTGCGGCCCTGCCAGGTCGGGGCTCCACGCTGGAGCCGGTGTAGCCCGGCGACACTGCTGACCCTCCAGGTCGGAGGTGTGCGCGCGGTGAGCCCTGGCTCGTGACCGGCACAATAGCTTGCAGGGTTAGTTTTTTCCCAGTACAATGTCATGGTAACAGTTTGGTTTTTAAAAAGTTTATTTTTTTCAAACTAGTTGATTTTGGAATAGCCTAGGGTTTGTAGCCTATTTTATATTTTTCAAAAGGAATTTTTTTAAAAAGCTAGTAGATACATTTTGATATCTTTGCAGTGATGTACAGTATATTGCTATGGTTAGCTAAAGAAGAAAGTAACCTGTCTCTGAAAATGCTACATTATAATGATTGCATAATCAGTTGGGTTTGATAAAGAACATCATAGGCTCACATAATTCATGACTTTCTTTTTGGCAACACGTATGCCTTGAATGGGAGAAAAGAATTTATTTACAAGCATCTATGATAGAGAACTTTGAGAGAAAAGTTACTCTTATCCCAAAGTGAAACCACTATAATTTAATTTTTAAAATCTTTTTCTTTCTCCTTTGTTCTCCATGCTCACAGTGCATCCCAGATACCTCTTATGTCCCTTTTTTTTTTTTTTTTTTATGGGAGGGGCGGCTATAGTGAACAGGAGGCTCGAGCTTGATATGATATAATTTATCAAATTATAAAGTTTGATATTTACTGAACTTTACTTATAGGAAGTAAACCTCTAAGATGTTGTGGACTTAGAAGATAGAGGAGGATGAGTTTGCGATCATTTTGTACATTTAAAATATCTATTTTAACAAACTAGTAATTGTGAAATTTTGTAGTTTCAGCTTTTTGTTGCAAAGCAGAAGTGTTGTGATCTGTTGGTTACCTCTCAGATAAGCCTCTAAGTTTAAGTTTTAATGTACTATTCACATTGCACATTCTTCCTCTGAACGCTCAGTAAACGCAACCTGTGCTCCTCTCAGAGGGGAAAACCCCCCTTCCCCCTGGCAGCGAGCCTCTAGAGTGGTTCTTTATGGCGGCGCGGCTGTTGCTTTCCGAGGACCCAGCCGACCAGTGAGAGCCCAGAGCCCCACTTGACTCTGACTTCAGGCTGTTATTACAACGCAGCAACCGAGCACTGATTGCTAGTGAGACACTGGAAAATAACAAACTTACCAAAATAGTCCCCTGGGAACACTCTACCCCTGGCCTGCTGTCAGAGTGCAGTCCGGAAATCTGTACTTTACCTTTTTCTTTAAGAAAAAACGAACTTTAACAAAAGATCTGATTACCAATATTAACCATATAGGCACATGGTAGACTCAACATTTTGGAATTATAAATCCTTGTAGATAGAACTTTAGAGCTGACGCGCCAGGCCACAGGCAAAGGAGCTGAGGCCCAGAGAGGGTAAGCGGCAGATTCGGCCCCTTGCCGCCAGCCAGTGGCAGGCCGGCTGCAGGAGGAGGGCTCCTGGCGTCCAGCCCGCCCTGGTCACCAGGTTCATGGCCTCGCGCTGTCAGCAGTGCTCTTACTGGTGCGATGCACGCCCCCAGCCTAATAATTCTAACCGTTGCTCCTCTGGATATTTATTTCCGTGTGGTACCTGAAAGTACTGAGGTGAGATTTACTCTCCTAAGGAGCCTTTGACTCTGTTGTGCAGAAGTTGTATTGGCTAAAGTTGTGTTGTGAATCCAGTTCTGCCATTGATTTGCCTGAACATTTGTGCAGATTTCCATGGGAAGCTGTATGGAAAGACAGGTGTGTCCGTTCCGCCAGACAGCGGTGCGCTGACATGGACGGTGTCGGGGAAGAAGCTCGGGAAACGGGCCCGGGGCGCCCACTTCTGGGACCGGTGCTGCCTGCTCCTGACTTGGCTTCCTAGACTACAGGGCAGCGTGGTTCAGAGCTGCCACAAACACCTGCGCACGGCGGGTCACTCCACAGCCTAACTGTGCCATCAGCGTCATCAAGGCTCTTGTTCACAAAATACTGTCCCTGCCATCATTTTCCCAGGCTGTGGGACACAGTCGTCTGACAGAAGTCCTCGGAACCGGACATTCCTGTGGCCAAACTGGGCCTGCCTAGCTGAGCTCTTCTCTGCTAACTTCCATCCTAGCCAGGGTCTTTAAAATTGGAATGAAACGGATGTTTGATTGCAAATTTTAGTGGCATGGGCTGAGAGAAACACCAACTTCACATAAAATGATCTCGTTCATAGGTATGCAAGTCAGTACTCAGATTGTATAGCCTTTCTAGCCTTTCTGCAAGTTGGGTTGGCTGACCTTGAAGATAATTTCTGAACAGGAACACTGATTAGCACACAGCACGGCTTGTTGTTCCAGGCCGTGGATACTCTGGCTCAGGGGTCTTTGTGGAATCTCTGATTCATCACCTAGATCATCAGTGCACTGTTTACTGTTCTACGTGGCTGGGTGTATTTAGTGCTATGCTTCATTTTCTCTTTCTAATGTTAGAATGCATCAGGGAGAGTCTAGATTATTTAACATGGATTTATTGTGACACTGAGAGGCAAGGGAAACATTTAGTGACTTACGATTCTTTGTACGGGAAGCCTTTATGAAAGGCAGGTCTTTAGTTTTGAGGTGTTAAATCGAAATGTGTGCTCTGCAATGATTGTCTAGTTTCTTTCCCTCAAGCTGTATGATGATGATTCATTTGACTAGGTCTTTGGGGTGTAAAGCTGCTTGTCAGAATGTTGGAAAAGGACAATGGACTTACTGGTCCCACCCTTAAAAAAAAGACAAAACCCAAAACGATGTATTTTAGAGGTGGCCTTGATGCCAAGACCAATTTGGACGATTGCTGGTCCTTAGCTTTCTTGAGTTCCACCAGGTTTCCTTTGTCAAGTCAGCCCAGGGGCCACCAGTTTTCATTGCCTAGTCGACACACAAACCTCTCATGAATTTCCAGAGGCAAGAGGCGAGAGAAGAGAGAAAACGGAAGAATAAGGCACGTGTCTGACAGTTGCCTTAACAGCTGGGCAGCCCATTCCCCTTCCCAAACCCCTGCGTCCTGGGCAGGTAAAGAGGAAGGCAGGCCTGTTGCCCGCAAGGAAGGCCCCGCGCCAGTGGGGGCGGTGTTCCCGAATTACTGACTCCACAGCGTTATGGGCGGAACTGAGACAGACCCCTGTAGCATCTCCTCCCTCACCCGGGAAGGAGGCTGTATTTGGAGATGAGGCCTTTAAAGAACTTAATGTGCTAAAACAATGCCATGAGTTCCTTAGCTGGGAGTCCAATATGATTTGTGTCCTTATAAGAATAGGCGATTTGGACACTCAGAGACATCAGGGGTGCTCACACCGAGGGAAAACCATGTGAGGACAGAGCGAAAGGACGGCCACCTATGAGCCAGAGCGGCTCGGAAGGAACCAGCCCTGCTGGCACCTTGATCCTGAACTTCCAGCCTCCAGAACGGGGAGAAAATAGATTTCTGCTCCTTATGCCGCCCAGCATGTGGTATTGCGTTGAGGCAGCCCGAGCAGACTAGTGCACAGTGTTCAGACTACAGCAGATTTAGAGTCACGTCTTAGAAAGCATCTGCTAAGATTCCTTTTTTACCCATGTTGGAGTGGCGGCCCAGGGCCTTGGCCAGCCAACAATGGAGCCCTGTCTCCCGAGTCCAGCCTGTCCTGGGGCTCCCACACAGGAGAGGCGCCTTTGGATCCTTGCACCAGCAGGGAGCGAATCTACTCCTACAGCTTCCGGTGACATGCGATGACATGGAGAGCGCGGTGTGTGTGAGTAAGCGCTCGTTATCACAGGAGAGCGTAAGTCAGGAAATCCACAATTGTAAAAAAGCTTTATTTTTTAAAGAGAACAACTTACTAGTTATACTTGTAAACATGAATGGCAAGCAGAATGGGTAGATGGAGAACGTTTGCAGGAGTTCCCGGAGGCCTGGGGAGTAAGTGACAAACCGCTAATAGTGGGAAGGGCCAGGCCCGCCCAGCGCGGTGTGCGGTGGGGTGTGACTAGTAATGGGAGGGAAATCTTTGCCAAAGAGGAGCCTAAAATTCGCGAAGGGCTGCTCCTGTTATAATATTGTCTGATTCTTAAAACATGAGTTTCTTTTGTTAACCAGAAGGTTAATTATGAATTTCTTTCTCCCTTCCTTGCTGGAGCTCCTTAGTTGGTGTCTCTCACTTTTTCCTCGTTTCCTCCCTGCTCCCCAACTTCTGCCTGAATGCCAGGCTCCAGGCTGGGCCCTGGGAGTTGGTGGTGGAGAACACAGGCCTGGTCCTGACCCTGTTTAGCTTGCAGTCCAGTGGGGAAGACATAGGCATTTAAAATTCTAGTGTGATAAACTCTACGTCAAGGAAATGCAGGATGCATTCGGGGTCCATCGGCAGGGACTCTAACCTGTGGGACCAGTTTTCAAGTTGAGATCTGAATGGTGAGGATGAATTAGTGGAGTGGTATCAATGGGTGAGTTCCTTGATAGGAAATACACATTTGGTCTTTGTCCCCCTTTCCCTGCACAGAGCGCCTAAAAAACCCTTGGAATTTCCTGAGTGATGAGGTGATGGGAGCATCTCTTGTTATCAGTAACAAGCCCCTATCAGCCATACCTGAATTTATGCTGCTGAAGTGGTGCGGGGTGGGCCCCAGGCAGCTTCAGTATGACGCTGGCCGCCAGAGGAGCCAGCCCTGTGATTGGAGGGTTTGAACTCTCAGTCCCGCCCGTTAGGACTGGAACCACTGGGTAACCAAACGGTGAATATGAGGAAGTGTCTCTTTATAAAAGTATATCAGCCAGTAACTGAAGGTGGATGACAAAATTAGAATATCAGCATTTTGCAGTTTCTTTTTAAAAAAAAAAATTTTTTTTTGGAGAGAGGGAAAGGGAAGGAGAAAGGGAGGAAAAGAAACACCAATATGTGAAAGAAATATCGATCAGTTGCCTCTTGCATGCATGTCAGCTGGGGACTGGCCTGCAACCCAGGCCTGTGTCGTGATTGGGAATCGAACCAGCAACCTTCTGCTTTGCAGGACAGCACCCAGCTGAGTCACACCAGCCACGGTGTATTTTGCAATTTCTAATGGGTTGAGTATTGATTATCATTTCTTTTTACCTGTGGACCTTTAAAATCTTTTATTTAACCCCAAAATGTATTCACAGGTAATTCTTTAGTTAATTACATGTGTGTTCAAGTTCTAATGGAAGTTCTAGGCAGGGATTTATAATGGTTGAATTAATACGCAGGTAGTACTCTGACCTACTCGGAGTCATTACTGAGAAATTGCATGCTCCAAATTACCTGTCTGTAAAACAGATAACAGGTACCTACCTCCTGGAGTTTCTCACTTATTATAAGGGTTTCTGCTTATTAAATCAAGTGCTAGGTATTTATTACAATGGTTTGGGAACCGTGACCCAGCAGCTCAGAGAATGCGGTCAGAGGTGCCCAGGGTGCTTTGGTCTGCGCCTGGGGGAAGCAGACGGGCGCCCTAGCCCTCCGCTTGCCCTCTGCCCAGCTCGCTCTGGTGAAGCTGCCTGAACGTCAGCGGACAGTCCTGTTGGCACTGGTGTTTTCCTCTAGTAGGTGATTTGTGTGACTTACCCATTTCTGAATGTCATAGACCAAGAATGTTGAAGGAAAACTGTCTTGCCTCATGGTGTTCTAACAGTTGTAATCAGGGACCTTCCAGAGGCATGGTCTGTAGTGGGACCGCGGCCGGGGGGGGGGGGGGTTTCAACTGCAGTTCCTCACGTGTGGAATTTACTTCCTCTCCGTGGCTTATGCACATCCATCTTACCTTCCATCCTGTGCTAGCTTGGTTCTAGTTCTTCATTTTATGGAAGTTTTTCCTTCATTGGTATATAGCTTTTAAAAGCACAGTACTTTGGATTAATCAAGAAGAACACAGTCAATAATATAGTTTTTAAAAGTGATTAAACTGTAAACATTTCTACTTAGAGCTTCCTAGAGAGTTCCTCTGCAGGCCGTCATTTGCAGAGTGCTCCGGGGGGGCCCCGAGGAAGTCTGCGCCCGGGAGCGGAGGCCCCTGCAGTGTCGAGCACGTGGGTCGGGCCGGTCAGTGAGAGGCAGGGCTAAGCGTGGCATCCCTGTTATCTTTACCACGGGTGTGGCTTCCCATGCCTACCTAATGACTCACAGAGGGCGGTTTTATGAGTCAGATCCAACTTTACAATAAATAGGTGGTGTGGGATGGTTCAAAGTTGTGGAAGAAAAGAGAGGAAAAAATAATTTAATATATGCCTGCTATGTGGAGTTGGGAGGAGAGCCCCAGAAGCATGAACCGTCTTAGCTGACAACGACAGACTTCAGTCCTTGCTCAGGTTAGGCTGTTTTTAAGTGTTCAAAGTTAACCTCGTTGAGGCAAAACAGTGTGGTATCCTGGAAAGCGCAGGGATTTATACTCAGTGCCCTGAAGCTGGAGTCTGGCCCTGCCACTCTCCCCCTTCGTGTGCTTGGGCATGTCACTGTCCTCGTCCGTGACAAGGAGCTCGTCCACTTCCCTCAGAGGTGTTGTGACGACCGGATGAAATCATCTGTAGGGATCAGACCTTGGATACGCTTGAAGGTGACACACCCTTATCCTGTGCCATCAAAGGAGAGCCTTTGCCCGTGAAAGCCAGTTTTCTGGTGCGCGATGCAGCCGAAGTTCAGGGATGTTAAAATACAGTGGACAAACTGCATTTTAAAAATAAATAAAATACAGTGGATACGAAAGTGCTTTGCTATAATAAGCGCCAGGAATCGTATTTAATTTTTATTGTGTGAGTCAGGGGAGGAAAAACAAAGCTAAAAGCATAAATACCAGTGCGGATGCCCAGGCAGAGCTGGATGTGAGGACAGGGGGCTGCAGGGAGAAGGGGAAGAAGGGGCCTGCCGGGGCCTCCTGCCTTCCTCGGAGGCTGGCCCTCAGGCCTCGCTCAGTCTAGTCTGGGAATGTGTGCGGTGTCCACAGCCAAGGAATCCTTCCTGTCTGTGAACCGTCACTTCCCCGCAGGTTGGATTTTGTAGGGATCACCAAGTCACTCTGTGTTCAGTGTGGATTTTCCTGTGTTAGGTATTTGTTGGTTTAGAACTTGCAGGTGCTTAACAACCCCTTGGTCTGACTACAGCGTATTGTTTGTGAGCAGGGTGGGCCTGCTGGTGGTGACGCGTGTTTCAGCGCTGCGGTCACAAATAGACCTTTTGTTACTGAAAAGGAGCTGGGTCCTGTTTGCAGTGGATTTTAGGCGGCTCTGCTCTTCACTGAAGTCATTTTATAGTCAAGAATGTCTTGCTCGCGTGGGAGTGGGGATTGGTTTTTCTTTTCTTTAGGTATTATAGTTTCACTGAAGAAAAACCGTGGCATCATTCATTAACTTGTCTCCGTGCCTTCCCCATGGGATATTTGAACACGTAATTAGCTGTAGATGAGGATTTTAAGGAAAAGTTTATTTCTGAACTCATTGTGATAATCATTTCACAATATATACCTGTATCAAATCATCACCTCATATGCCTTAAACTGACATCATGTTATATGTCAGTTATAACTCAATAAATCTGGGAGGAAATATTTATTTCTTCATAAAACACCCGTAGGTGAGACTTAACAGTTTGCTCTGAAGAAAATCTCAGCACAGCGCCAGTTGGATAGGACGTTTTCCAGAGGACTCCTCACAGAAAGTGTGACGCGGAGGTCTTTGTGCTCTAGGGAGGGTTACACACTTTTACCACAAAGGGTCAAATAGTAAAATATTTTAGTCTGTGACTCACATGCAGTGTCTGTTGCATGTTGTTTTGTTTTGCTTTATTTTGAAAACAGCCCTTTAAAGATGTAAAAATCATTCTTAGCTGCCCCCTGCCCCCCGCCGCTGCTGTGCAAACAGAGGTCACAGGCAGGGTTTGCAGACCTGCTCTGGTGGAGCAGCCCCGGATTATGACCAAGGCTCCTCGGAGAAGCGGCCGATCCCACAGCCGGAGGGAGGAGGATGGGAGAGGGCCCGGAGCCAACTGTAGTGCCGGCTCGGGAGGGCGTGTTGGAGGGTGGGGCCTGTCCTAAAGGCCCCGTGGTCCGCTGGGAAGAGACCCCGGGCCAAAGCTGCAACCACTTGAGCAACAAAATAATGATAATACTGGATCATAACCCCAAGAATGTAAAATATCTGTGAGTCCATAACTATGTGAGGGAGGAGGATCAAATCTTACTTACAGAAGAATTACAAATAACGAATGTAGAAGGAATGGGGTAGCTTTCACATATGCCTGCAGATCTGTGATGTCCCTCAGGATGTCCCCTGTGAGTGTGCACTGGGCTTTGGGACCCACTGTTAAGGAGTAGAAGTACGTAAGGGTTTCACAGTGGTGGAACCTGGCAGAAACCACCGGGGCTGAGTGAGCAAGGGTCACATGCCCAGGAGTAAACCATGCCCACGGTGTGCCCTTGATTTGATGTGACGAGAAGAGCCATTCCTTCTGTGCCGTTCTAGATCTTCTGGCACATCTACAACCTCAGTGCAGTCGTGAGGCAACCTGAAGGGAAGACCTTTTACACAGAAACTGCCCAGTTCTCTTCAGAAGTGTCCAAGTTAGGAAACACAAAGAAAGACTGAGAAGCATCAGGGATTGGAGAAGAGTAAGGGGACGTGATGACCAAATGCAATGTCTGTCGCCTGGATTGAACCTGGAACAGCAAAAGAACATTAATGGGAAACTGGGAAAATCCGAATAAAGGCTGAAGTTCAGTTAGCGGCGGTGTCCCTATGCCACTGTTGTGGCTCCGATAAATATATCGCGGAAACGCAAGCTGTTAATGTTAGTGGAGGCAGGTGGAGGGTAATGGCGTCTCTGGATTGTCTCTGGAACTGTTCTGTAAATCTAAGATTGTTTCAAAATAAGATTTTTTAAAGCCCTAACTTCTTATCCTGGATTGCTGAGTTTCAGCTTGAGCTTTTTAAGCATTATTTTATTAACTCCTGGTCCCATTTACATTTGGTGGAAAATATATTGATTTGTGTATTAAAGCTGATTTTGGAATGTCCATGTTGTTAACATTACTTATTTCTCTTTTCAGGGGAGTCACCTGCTGCAGAAGTTTCCTCATCTTTTGTGATCCTATCTGTGTGCACTTTTATCATATTAATTGTGTTAATTGCAAATTGTGTATCCTGCTGTAAGGACCCAGAAATAGACTTTAAGGTGAGCACAGATGGTAGGAACGTTTAAAATCATCCTCTTGACACATTTATCAATAGAATGGGTAAATGCCATAGTCCCTTGGGAGCAGGGGTTGGCAAACTTCTCTAAGACCCAGATAATAGGTATATTCTGCCACTGTAAATAGTAAATAACATGGGCCGTGCCGTGTCTTGTCACAGCTACTCAACTCTGGACTTGGCCATAGTAGTTCTAATGTCAGCCATAGACAACACAGAAGCAGGTGGTTGTGGCTGTGTGCCAATAAAACTTTATTTACAAAAATAGAGGGTTTGGATTTGGCCTGCTAAGCTGCAGTTTGCTCACCCTGCCTTCGAGCACCACTGACAATTCTGTTTTGAAAGGGAAGAATAAAGTGTGATGATTGGATCCGCTTGCTCCAAGGCCTGTAAGGAAGAGCAGGCTGGTTTCGACTTTCTTCCAAACCTCCGTGTGCTGCTGAGTCTGTGGTTGTCAAGGCTTTTGGGGCCAAGGGATCCCCCAGTGTGTGCTGGGTGTGAGGAAACCATCTTTCAGTTTACTTTGAACCCTACAGTTCCCTACGGGGGAGAAAGAAGAATGCGGCCTACTGTAAAGGCCGGCGCGGCGGGGGCGGGCGGGGGCGGGCGGGGCTTGCGCACTGTAGAAGGGCCAGTGTGGCCACGGAGGGGTGGGACCTGCTGGGAAAGCCGGAGCCTCCTGCCCTAGAACTCCCTCTGGCCCTCCTGCGAGTACGGGGGCCAGTGGATACTTGCGAGGAAGGAACGCAGGCGTGCAGAGAACGGGGTCCTTTATGTGAAGGCCCGTGGGCTGTGCTGGGGCTCTCCGGGGCCTGAGGGCCGCCGGGCCAACCTGGGGGAAACAGTCCGCTGTCTTCTAGCTAAAACCTTCTTTTGAGTGGATATGTGAGCCTTATTCCTAGAACCTCACCCCTGTTTCCATCCTGTGTCCTCTCTACCTTCAGCGTGGTGGCAGCTCTGAGAGGTAAGGACGCATGCTGTCCTTTCGGCTCCGTGTTAGCAGTGCACACACAGAAGGTTGAGAACAGAGGAAGGCCAGAGGAGAAGGCTCAGTAGCACGGTCACGTTCTTGACAAGATTCTACCCCAAGTGCATAGGCCTTACGCACAGTGGCAGCCCCGGGCCCTAGAGTCACGGCTGGCGCCTCTGCGGGCCGTGCTGACCATGCCACGTGGAGGCGCAGTCGTGGGCGGAGAACCTGGGTCCCTTGACTGCCAGTCTTGCCGGAGGACTTTGCCCAGACCCCTAGCCATCTGGGGGCAACCTCTAGCCAGTGTTGCGGAGGCTGAAGTCCAGTCCCTGTCTCACACGCTGTAATGGCTCATTTTTGCCTTTAATTGTGACTGCACTGGACCACAGTATCGATGGTGCAGATTCAGAGAATGAAGATTTTTATCAGTTTTCCCCAGGCAATTCTGGTGCAGGTGACCCGGGGGTCACACCTATGGAGGATCCTCTCCACCTCTACCAACTATCTGACAGGGGAAGCGTATTGACATCTGTAATTTGTGGGTTTCCTTTAGGTTGAGAACTGAGTAGTTTCAGACGTGAATGGTCCCCTGGAAGTCCACTTATGGACTAAGCAGGAATTTGCAGTCTGGTCACGTAAGTGACTTGCCGCAGGCACCCCAGTAGCCACCGACGTAACTTTAAAAGGGACCCAGTCTTCTTTCACGTCTCCATTTCAAAAACCTGTGTCGTATTCCCTCCTCGAACCTTTAGAGTCACCTGCTGCCACAGGCCTGTCATGCCGCGGCCTGTCTGGAGTGGCATTATTTCTCAGGTAGGAGTGATTTTTAGGTAGGCGTTTTTTAACGGGAGAGCCTTTAGGACTGTCCAGAGGAAAAGTAGGGCACAGCCCTTCTGTTTGGAGGCGCCCTCACAGCTTGAAGTCACAGCACCTCACTTGTTTTGCTCCCCCTCCCCTGTTACAATGAGCAAGAATGTCCTAATGCATTCGACCGCATAATATGACATGTGTGAAATAATGTCCCCTCACGTGCATGTGAGAATGTAAATGTTACATCAGAGAGAGCTACCCTGACAACTTTTCGTTTTCTCCCTTGTCGGGGGACGGGGGCTGAGGGAGGTGGTAGAAAAGGAAAATGGAAAGAAGGGTGCTCCGCAGAGGACGGAAGGCAGCCTTGGCCACTGAGCTGTTCGCAGCTCGGCTTCGGTCCTGGCGGGGTAGCACGCGCTCGTGACCTGGGCGAATGGATGACCCTGCCGGTCCCCCGCATCTGTGGCAGCATGGGCACCAGGGTGGACCGGGCTCGCGGGCGGGAGCAGGCAGGGGAGCTCTCTGCCGAACAGAGGCGCGCAGCAGGTGTCTGCAGCTCGGCTGGCGCAGCCTCGATTTTCAAGTTGCCATCTTTTGAAAACCAGGTTCTTAGAATGTTAACTGCACTTGTGTGCTACACAGTTGTTTACCCTTCGTGGTTCAGCCCTTAGATGATTTTCTATCTGGTTTAAGGAATTTTTTTATTCTACTCTTTTCAGAGAAGTAGGACTTGCTTACAAATACCTCTTCTGAGTCTTAATTTTCTGGTTTTGATTGAAATCACAATGCAACAAGAAATGCATAAACAATTTTAAAGTAAATTTGTTTTGATTTAATATGCAAAGAGATCTATGAAGACAAATAATAATAATATAAAAAAACAGCTTAGACTATAATAACTTAAAAGTAAAATTTTGAACCTAGAAGAGTATTTTCATTTTAATTCCATGGTCATTATAGAAAATTTTACATTTAACTTCAAGCTCTCAGTTTAAAAAGTTACATAAAATGTGTATAATTTATTTTCAGATCTCATTTATTCTGCTATTTGGAGTTAGAGAACACAATTACATATGCTTTTACTTAAAATAAGTATGATTTGGGAAAAAAAGTTATGGCCGTGTGTTCCAAATGAGTGAATAAGTGTTCATGTCTTAAATGTTAGCCAGTGTATTTTTAGGATTTGCTCTCAAACTGATCTGTGTTAGATATAACATTGCTCTTCTTTTATTTTAGGAATTTGAAGATAATTTTGATGACGAGATAGATTTCACACCACCAGCAGAAGATACTCCCTCTGTCCAGTCCCCAGCAGAAGTGTTCACACTTTCCGTACCAAGTGTCTCGTTACCAGCTCCGTCGCAGTTCCAGCCTGCCGCAGCGGGTAAGAGCTGTCCTGATGTCCTGTTTCCCTGAGCCATTCGTGGGAAGGGAGACTGGGAACCTCGCTGCTAATCATAAAACAGTTGGACTCACCGTCTCCTCTGGGCGCTTATTTCCCTCCCTTTTGCTCCCTGCTGAGGCCGAGTGGTCAGGCCCAGTGCATCCCCGCAAAAGCCAGGTCCCTTCCTTTCGGACTCTGCGTCTGTTGTACGAGTGAACTGGCCTCTGCTGTGCGTTCAGATGGACGTTCTGGACAGGGCCCCTGCCGCTGCTTCAGGGGGCGCGGCTCTCCTTGCTCCCTGCGCTGGCCGTCCTGCGGGCTAGACACGACCATCTTCTGTGATGTCTTGTGTTTGGGAGGAGGGCCCTGTTTGGATTTGTGGATCAGATGGGCTTTTCCTCTGAAGATGGGGGGGGGGCAGTCCCTGGGGTTCCCTGCTCCACCAGAAACCAGGACTATTGAAGGTCAGTGGGGTGGTGACCAGAGGTGACAGTGGAGTAGTTGGATCAGGAAAAAACAGTGCAAGTTAGTAAAGAACCAGGGTGGGATACGCACCCAAAATTATTGTCAGTTTTAAAACTTGGAACCGTTTTGTCACTGTTGGTTTGAAAGAGATGTTTTATGTATTTATTTCTCCCTTTATTAAGCACAAGCATTAAATTTATTTTGGTGCTTGTATTTTATAGGTTGTATGTTTAATATTTAATTTATTTCAGGTAAATACTTATTTTTAGTTTTTAATATTTTTTTCTTTTTCCTGCAGAAGGTTTGAAGTCTCAAGTTGCTCGCCACAGTCTAAACTATATTCAGGAAATTGGAAATGGCTGGTTTGGAAAGGTAAAGTGTTGTTCACTTTTTTTTTTCCTTCTACTTACATTGTTAGAATTGAAAGCTAATTAATTGTATTGTGTGGCGTTCCACGCTCTCTGTAGGCTGTATAGTCCCGATTGAATTTCCCCACTGCTCTCTGAAGCCTCGTGGGGGTGTGAGCGTCAGTGTTCTTGGGTGGTAAGTTGGTCAAGGAGGTCTTCTTTTATGTGTTGGAGACTTTTCTAATTGCTGGCGTAAAAAGGGAATAAAGGAAAAAGACACTGGTATCTTAGAAGCTTTTTAGCCTCCTCAAGTTAAATTATTACTTTTTTTCTTCTCCTCTTTTCCTTACGAGATTTTATCCATGTAGATAGGAAGTATTATTATGATGGGGAGCATTGCAAAGAATTGTTCTCTGTTTCTCGCAGCCTGTCTGGCGACCTATAGTAATAGCACTTTGTCGATCGTTCCCCGAGTGTTCAGAAGGGGTAATTGTCTCTGACACCTGTCTCCGTGATACAGCAGCCGTCTGTGGGAGTCCCTCACTGAACCGCGAGCGCGCCGGCGCGGGGCGGTCACGGCGGGAGGACGGGTGTGCTCTGCGGTCGGCCAGCTTACGCTTCCTGTCTCCCCACTAGAGTTGTCTGTCAGGCCTGCATCTTCCACGCCATCCAAATGTCATTGCTAACCACACCCTCAGCCCGTCAGCAAAACCTTGGCTGCATCACATGTCCTCAGTGCTGGGGCACAACGTGGAGCAGGAGGGCTGGCGTCCTGGCTGGGGAGCGCTGGCGATGGAGCAGCAGGCCAGGTGGAGCAGCCTTGCCCGGACACTGCTGACCGCTGCGGTGTGTGGGGCGGCCGGGGGCCAGCAGCCGTCGGAGACGGCTGAGGGGTGTCGAGAGCCGGGCGCTGTGAGCTAGGCGTGCGTCTAGAGACTGACTCCTGCTGGGGGGGGCACCCCAGTCTTGAGAGATGCGGGGCATGACCTGGTCACCTTGGGCGAGGGCCCCTGGCGGTTAGGTGGAGAGGGGGCCAAGCAGGGGCGCTGTGCCGAGGCCGCAGTGGCTGCTCGGGGAGTGGGGAGAAGTGGGGCGACCCAGAGAGATTTTCAAATAAGAGTAGGTAGGGCTTAGGGTGGACCAGCTGTGGAGTCCAGAGACAGAGGGAGTCAAGGATGACTACACATGGCCTGATGGAGGGGCAGGGTGTCGTTGGTCTGAAGTGACAGAGACTAGGGAGAAGCAGGCATGGAGGAGGGACCGGTCAGGAGGTCGCCTCTGGATGTGCAGTGTGAGAGCCTTAGACGTCCAGGTGCAGATGGCAGGTGGGCAGCTGGAAATGCTAACCTGCAGTTCAGGAGAGAGGTTCCAGACGGGAGACAGGAACTGGGGAGAGCTCCGTGTATGGCTGGCGTTTAAAGGTGCGAGCCTAGATGAACTCACGGAGAATGGGGACGCGGGGACGGGGATGGCGGGGCGCAGGGGCTGAGCCCGTGGGCTCAGCAGCACGGACGGGAGCCTGGGGAGAATGAGCCTGTGCGCAGGAAGAGCCGCAGCCGGCGGGAGGAGTCCGGGGCGGGGACGCGGGGTGAGGGCCGCCAACAGCACGTGAGGTGCCCGTGAGGTGCGCGTGGGAGAGCGGGTCCGCCACAGGGGTCCGTGCCATCCTCGCAAGGAGGGCGTTCGGGGAGAAGGTGGAGCCAGCACATTCAGGCACCTCTGTTGAGGAGCTTTACTCTGAAAGAGTGGAGAAAGGGAGCGGGAGCCGTTCGGGACCAACCAGGATGGCAGAAAAGTGGTGTCATTAAGGGATTCCGAGGCCAAGGTGCGCACTTGTTGGATGAGACTGTGGAGCGGGCTGGGAGCAGGCTGGAAACGAGAGGGCTGACGGAGAGGAAGTTAAAATTCAGGGCTTGGGGCATAATACAGTTATCAGGTAGGTCTAGACCCATGGAAGTGTTCGCTGAGATGGGGTCCTAGAAAAAGATGATTGGAAGTGAGGTCATGGGACTGAGAGGTCACGGTGTTGAAGGACTTGTCCCTGCATCTGTTGAACACCCAGAATGGTCAGGTGGCGGCAGGGAGAGAGAAACAAGGCGCCAGTTACTGCAGTAGTCCAGTGTTGTTCTTCTCCTTGTTTGAAGCTGGTATCTTATGAGTGTTAGGCTTATTATGTTGGCACAGGTTAGCTCTTTGAAACAAAGAATATGACTTTGTTAATTCTTAGAATTTCTTGCTCTGTTCATTTTTCTGCCATTATCATCCTAATAAATACATTAAGTTCTGTTTAAGTTTATACTCTATTTCCAGGGCATTAAAATGAATCTGTTTTATAAAAAGATAAAAAACTATTTTAAAAGGAAGCCTTTAGTTTTGATCATTCTCAAAGACTTTTACTTCATCATCATTTTTGTTTTACATACTGTATTTTGGAATGCCTTTACATTGTCCTATATTGTATTTAATATCTCACGTGTAACTTGTACTTATTTTCATTTTGTGTTGTGTTAATTTCAGTGCGCTATTATCCCCCCCCCCCCCCCGAGTTTTCACTAAGGTTTGAGTACAAGATAAAGGCCTGGAATAATTGGAATACCATGGATTTTTAGCATTATAATGCAATGATACCTTGTTTGCACCTTGGCTATTTGTCAGTTTACTTTCATGTGTGAAGGAGACAAAACTCAGCTGAAGTCTTTTTGAGAAACATTTAAGTTATGTTTGAACTGAACTTATAAATTACTCTTCTGTAATGCCATTAGTACTTTCCATGAAAGTATGATATACTGTTAAGTACATAGAAAAGAAATACATTTAAGTACATGAATGTTGGAAATTTCTGATGACTGGTTTAAAATTGAAGGTAGTATTTTGCTTTCCCACCCTTTTCTGAGGTAGTATTTAAAATAATAGAAGGCCACCGACTTGTTGTTAATTCATTTTCCTGTTTGCCACTTCCTGATAAGGGAGGCCCACTTCTTTACCATCTGATGGGAGTGAAGTGAAAAACTGTTCTTTGGTTTTAGGTCCTCCTCGGAGAGATTTACACAGGTACCAGTGTCGCCCGCGTCATAGTGAAGGAGTTAAAAGCAAGTGCGAGCCCGAAGGAACAAGATACTTTTTTGAAGAATGGAGAACCTTACTAGTAAGTAATCTTTAATATATGTTCTGTAAACATAGACTATGGTCTTTTGAAAATTGCTGTGTTTAAAAATACTTAGGAATTGTGTTGTAAGGTATATAAATGTCAGGTCACTATATTGTATACCCGAAACTAATAAAATGTTGTTTACCAACTGTACTTAAATTAAAAAAAGAAACGTAAGTTGAAAGGGGGCTGCAGAACATGAGCGCTCCCGGCCAGGAGAGTGATGGCACGGTCCTCCCGAAGGTTCGGAAGTAGGACGCGATTGTCAGGGTTCTTGGCAACAAATTGTGATCCTCAGGGAGAATGAAAGATGGAGACATGTCAGCCAGCAAGACACAGGGGACCCAGAGGAACCCCGGCCGTCACAGGAGGCACCTTCTGGTCCTGCTCATTTCACGGCACACCATTCTGTGCGCCTGTCGTGGGTAATAGTGATGGGAATGAACTCATTTAGGAAATTTCTGTCTCGGTATGGACAGATTGCAAAACTTCATCCAAGAAACAATATTTTAAATCCGTCACTTAAAATCACAGTGTTGTTAGACCTAAGAGTATCTCATCAACCAAATAAGTCTGGCTTTGGAAAAAACCAAAATATTTCTTAAACCCCTAAAAAGCCTAACTTTGAAATTTCTGCCTGCAAAATACACAATTTAAATAAGGTTCAGAGTTTCATAACCTAAGACTCAAAATGAAAATGTCCCTCAGTAGGTGCGTGGTTAAACAAACCATTACAGGCAACCACTTCGATAATCATCAGGGCATTGTGTTGAGTGAGAAAAAAAAAAATCAATGTTCAAAGGCCACATACTGTGTCACCATTTACATCATAATTTCAAACCGAGACCGTTATAGAAATGGAAAACAGATCAGCAGGTGCCAGAGTTTAGGAATGTGGTGTAGGGGGTGTGGGCGGTGGCTGGGACTCCGCGGAAGGAGCCTGGGGGCCCTTGTGTGCTGACGGAGCGCTTCTGCGTGTCTGTTGCCGTTGTGGCTGTGCGACTCTATGCGTGTGAGACACAACAGGACACAGAAGTGTGCGCACGCGTGCCCGTGTCAGTGCCCTGGCTTTGGTGTTGCACTGTAACTGTCAGGTGTAACCTGGGGACACTGAGGGAAGGGACCGCGGGGCCTCTTTATGCTATCTGTGTAACTTCCTGTTAATTCATAATTGCTTCAAAATAATAACCTCCTTAAAAATTAGTTTCGGTATATCTTTGTTTTTTAACTTTCTTTTGGACAAAATATTTTTCCAAAAAGAGACTGTATATGTTATGAAAATTTACGGAAATAGTATGTAAGCTAGATAGCCTGAGGAGTAGCTGGGTTATTTATTTAATACATGGATTGCAATGCTTGTTACATTTGTGTATTTAGCCTGCCTTTTTACTTTTTTAAAGATGTTATTTATTTACTTTTAGAGAGGGGAAGGGAGGGAGAAAGAGAAGGAGAGGGACATCAATGTGTGGTTGCCTCAAGCGTGCCCCCTACTGGGCACCTCGCCCGCAACCCAGGCATGTGCCCTGACTGGGAATCGAACCGGCAACCCTTTGGTTCGCAGGCCGGCACTCAGTCCACTGAGCCACACCAGCCACGGCTGCCTTTTTAAAAATGATGCTTCAAAGAGGTAATCTATAAATTTAAATTACTAAAATCAGAGGTTCTTCTGATAGTTCTGTTTTGATTTTTTAAAATGTTCACCTGATTGGCTTTGAATTGTTTAATCATTAGATAACAATAAATCTGTTAATATGCTCTTTTCAGCCTAGCATATTTACAGCTTTATGAATGTTAGAATTTGGTTTACCGTTGGAACAGGTTTCCTTCCTAGCGTGCCCCCTCTGACGGTCAGCACTGTGGCTCTCTTTCTCCCCAGCGTTCTTCAGCATCCAAATGTTCTGCAGTGCATTGGGCAGTGCGTGGAGGCAATTCCCTATCTTCTGGTGTTTGAGTTCTGTGACCTGGTAAGTTCTGAGCAGAAATTTAAGGTCAAGCCTTCAGAAGGTCATACCCAAGTGCTTTGGACAGAAGTGCTGGGTGAGGGACTGCCTTCACTTCTGTCCCCCATTTTAGGGACTTTATGAAGTGTGTATGCGTTACCTTTGGTATTAGTATCAGTGTTGTTTTATGTTTCACCCCTGTGCGAAGCTATTTTCACGCGCTACTGCATGCAGTCACATGTCTCCCCACTTTATGTATGAGCCAAATAAGACCCATGGAGATTAAGAAAATGTCTGCCAAGTGTGTGGCAGCCCCAGAGCGTGGATCTGGGCTGGCCCTCCCTGAGAACGTGGGGTCTGGCTTCAGCGAGGCATTCGCGACACTTCTCCCAGCTGAGGGAGGGAGCCCAAGACTCTCATAGCCGACAGAGGACCCATGACTTGTCAGTTTTTAAAAATAGTGAATGGATGTAACATTTTGTTTTTAAATAATTAGATGATTTATTTTCTTATGTGAAAATTTCCTGTAAACATCTCTTATTAAATTTAGGTTTTGATTGATTTCCTTGCATTATCTCAGTTTTCAGAGCATTGAGCACCCTTGACCATGTGCAGAAAAGTGGGGAGGACACCAAAATCAATCCCCAATTAATTCAGAGACTATTTCTCCGCTGGTAAAATTGAAAGAGAGCAGTAAACATTGTGAATTTTTGTTTTAATTCCTCAGTATCATTTGAATATTACTCTCATTGGCAGAGGTAGTTAATTCCAAAGAAAAGTTCTTATTGAACTCAATATATTAGCTTTCATTGGATTATGATATAGTAACCAGCCAAATCTCAGAGGTTAATGGGAGCAAAGTGGCTCTCCCTCATCTCGCACATTAACGTGGCTCAGGGCAGCTGCAGCTCAGTTCTAGGCTACATTTTACTCATTTTTGCCCTAGGATCAGTGTTTCCTTGTGTCTTTAGATGCTGGGAGGGGGCGGGGACCAGAGAATGTATGTTCTGGTGCTTTACACAGTGTATCTCTGTGGCTTTTAATGGTCAAGTTTATAAGGTTGTTCATAAAACAGTAATCGCTTCTCAAAAAATTAAAATAGAATTACCACAGGATCTAGCCATTTCACTTCCAGGTACATAGAATAGAAAGCAAGATCTTAAAGAGATTTTTGTGCACCATGTTCACGGCGGCATTATTCACAATAGCCGAGAGGTAGAAGTAACCCTGGTGTCCACGAACTGATGAATAATGGACAAAACTGGGTGTATCCATACAATGGGATACTGTTCTACTGTGCTAAGGAAATAAGCCAAGTCACAAAAAGACAAATGCTGGGTGATTCCACTTCTGTGAGCTTTCTACAGCGGTCAGACTCACAGAGGCAGAAAGTGGGAGGGCGCTTGCCAAGGGCCAGGGGCGGGGGACTGGGAGTGGGAGTGGAGTGGATGTGGGAAGAGGAAGAGAGTTCTGTTGGGTGGATGGCGGTAACCGTGGTGGCACAGTGGTGTGAATGTACACAGTGCCTTTGAACTGTACACTTAGAAATGGTTAAGATAATTTTATGTTACACATTTTACCACAATTTTCAAAACATTGATAATTACCTACTATTATTTAAAGTGTCGTAGCAGGTGTTACTTCTATTAGGAGGAAGCTAGAAATTCCCAGATTTCCTTAGGAAATCTGTCTGTCAGTGTTTGGAATAGCTAGTCTCCTGTCAGAGTCAAGGCCTTTAATCCAGGGCCCCCGCCACCATGCCCCGCCACCATGTGGGGAGGGGTCACGCTTGCCTTCTCGGGCAGTTTCGCGCTCATCCCACGGCCCCCCACCCCCGCCCCGTCTACTTCAGAAGCCCTCCTGCGGCGAGGACGGGGCCTCGGCCGCTCCCCAGCCCCAGGGCCCGGCCCTCCGGGCTCAGTGTGTGCAGAGACTGCCTGTCCGGAGCGGGTGGGCAGGGTCAGCCCCCTGAGCCAGAGGGCCTGCCTGAGAGGAGGGGCGTCATCCAAGGCAAAGCCTCCGGCTTGCAAGGGTCCGGAGGACAGAGGGCAGTGCCCCGGCTCGGGAATATGCAGCCACAGCCACGGTGAAAGGAGCCACTATCATCACGTGCTCTTAGTAGGTCAGGAGCTATTGAATGAACATTGGCCTTTTCAGTTGTCCCCGGGCGGTGATCATGCTCAATGATAACATCTTTTCAGTAGAAAGGAGAGAATATTTCTGCACTTACTTAAGTAATTCCATGTAAGATAGAATTACCAGTCTGTTTTTCAAAAACACTTTGTCTTAGACTTTTTATGAAAGAAAATGAAAACTCGCGTGAGTGAGCCTGGCAGCTGTGGCCTGTGGCTGCTGATGTGTCACGCCGACGGCGCGGTGATTGTGAAAGGACGTTGTGTATGGCTTGTTGCTATAGGAGGTACACAGTGCTGTCCTGTGAACAGCAAGGCGGGAAGGTTGTTTTGGGGTAAGGATCCCTCATGCAGGGAAAGCGTGTCAAGCACCTCTGGAGTGCAGAGCGCCCCGGGGAGGAGCGCAGGGCCGCGTCGCGCTGGCCCTGCCTCCCTGCCTCCCTGCCTCCCTGCCTCCCTGCCTCCTGCCCGCAGCGCCCGCAGCCGCTCCTTCTGCCACTTCCTTGTGTGCTGGTCTCCTTGGGGCGTTGTCTGCCCTCCTTAAGCCTCAGCTCAGATGTCTGTAAAGTGGGGTACTACTGTCTGCCCCACAGACGGCTCTGACTGTTCGTAAGGAGAACTAGAATTGCTAGGCATATAGAAAGTGCTCAAGAAACAGTATTTTCTTTTATTTTTAGTTAAATTTATTGATCATAATTAATTATTGAGTAAGCGTTTGAGTAGTGTGTGTAGAAGAAATCTAACTAGAAATCCTAACTAGAATCATTGGGGAAGGCGTTGTAAAGGAAGTGTGTTTGATCTGAGTGTGGAAGAGTGAGTGATCAACTTCCTTAGCAGGAAGCGATGTCAGGAACAGCGTGAGCCAGCAGGGAGGCCTGACGGTGCCCCTGTGGAGCTCCTGGGTGGGTGCGCGTGGAGTGCCACCTGAGGAGAAGCAGGGTGGCATCTCTGGGAAGGGTCTGGTGGGTGGGAAGCATAGGCAAACAACTTTGGAGACCAGACTGCAAGCTGAGGTGGCAGGACGTAGATTAAACTCGGCTCCGCCTTAGTCGCTGTCCTTTCCCCAGGCCTGGCTACTGCCCTGCGCCTGCGGCCCTGGCCCTTGGGGGCGGGCTGTCCCAACTGCCTGTGGCCAGGCCCGGCCTGCCCTCCCCGATGCCGGCCTCCCCGCCCCCTGGGTCTCCTGACCCGCCCGCCTCGTGGCTCGGCTCTCCTGCTCCGAGGCAGGGGCCGCGCCCCGCCCCCCTCACATCGCAGGTCCTGCCGCGGGGGCGCACCCAGATGCACAGCTGGAGCCGGCGCCCGGGTGTCGCACGCAGGGGAAAGAAATGGTGTTCTCCTGAGGGTTTTTGATGTAGCTACTAGAAAATTTAGAATTACAGCGTGGCTCGCACCCTGGTTCTGTGGGACGGCTCTGCCCTGTGCTGTGCCTCCGGCGGTGCAGGGACTGCGCCCTGAGTTTCACAGCGTCCACGCCTGTCCTTGCAGTGAAGCCGACTGCACTTCCTGGTCACAAAGGTAGAACTTCAGACACTGTCCTTGGCTAGCTTTAATGTGCGAAGTAATGAAGTAACGCATGTAAAGCCCAATAAGACTTTGAAATTACAGCTTTCCTCCTAAAGTCGTTATTAGAGTGTTACATTGGAACAGGATGGGACCGCTTTAGGGGAGATAGTTGCCCTAACCTTAATTTGGCAGGGTGCCTGCTAGACTTCTCAGTGAGTTTTTTCTTTTCTGTCCCACTCATTGAGCAGTTACAGTCATCCCTCGATGCCAGTGGGGGACTGGTGTCAGGAACCCCCCCAGGTTCCAAAACTCACAGGTGCTCAGGACCTCGGTATGTAACGGTGCAGTGTTTGCATATAACCCGTGCACGTCCTCCTGTAGACGGAAATCATCTCTAGGTTACTTACACCTCATACAGCAGAAATGCCATATGTACTTGTTATACCATATAGTTTAGGGAATAGCAAGAAAAAAGTCTACATATTTCAGTTCAAATGCAGCCATTGTGGGCCCAACTACATAATACACATCAGCAACATCCTTTCATTCATCCTTTCATGCAGTTTTTTAAAAATGGTAACTCTCCCCCACCCCGCCCCAAATCATCCTATTAAACATTGGTTTTTACATTGTATTGACATTAATTCATTGTTCTCAGTATCCTGCAAAAAACCGGATAAACCCTCAAGACAGTTTATGTTGGAATTTAAGAGGATACTTGAGAGTAGCCCAATTAAAGGTCTATTATTCATGAATGACTCATTCCAGGAAGTCATTCCTAGTTGCTCTGTGGTCTGAGCTCTTAGTATAGCACTTTGCTGCCATCTAGTGCCATACGTTTTTCTTTTCAAGTTTTTTTGGGGCTTTCGGGGAGGATCTGGATAAAGGAAACTTGGATAAAGGAAATTATTTTGCAGAATACATGGCTGTTCTTAATTGTTTTCTTTTTTAATAGCAGACTAAAGAATAATCCCTGTCAACTCACTGAACATTAAAATATAATAAACAATTTAGGTACCTAAATATAGCTTTGTTTTGGATGGAATGAATAAATTTTTAGTACTTATTTGATATGGACATTTTCATTGTGACTAGAAGTTTTATGCTGATTTTTCTTTTAAGTGGAGGGCTCTTATGGGTCTTTCTAGAGCATAGATCTAACCCTGGGCCCTGCTCAGTCCGTCGCAGGCCTCACCCACGAGACGCGGCGCTCTGGCTCCCCAGTCGTCATTGGTGTTGGCCCCTCCCCCCGGGTTAGAGATGTATTTGCCCGGGGTGCTGACTTCTCTCCAGGGATGATGGGGAGAGTCTTGTGTTGTTCCCAAGCTAGAAACATTAGGAGTGTTAATGTTAGGAAGCAAAATCTTCTGTTTATTATATTTGTCCTCTAGTGACACTTGGGACGTGGAATCAGCTGTAGAGAGCAGGTACTCTAAGAGGGGCGGGTGGTGACGGATACACCTGAGGGAACCCTGAAGAACAGGCACGCCCGCTCTGCGGCTCCGCTGCCTTCCTGGCCAAAGCCACCTGTGAGGTGCTCCCGGTTTGTCGGCCGCTTCTCTTTGTTTTGAGAATTAGCCAGACACAGCGCAGCACAATCCTACTTTTGTGTGAGGGTAATTTTTACCTTAGCTGGTTTTGGAAAGGGGTTAGACAAATGAATCGCTTGCCTAATGATTTCATTGGTGATATAAATAAATTAACCGTTTATTTTCATATTTAGTTTCCACATGGTCTACCTTGTAGAAGTCCCGTAGCCCGCAGGCCTGGAGTTTTTGCTGGAGTGTTTCTGGGTTAACGTAACTGTCACCCAAATCTGTCTTCACTCCCACCGCTCCCTCGCTGGCTGGCAGAGCTCCGCTGGGGAGGGGGAGGGCGCTGTCAGAGGGACGTGGGTGCCCTCTCTGCCCTGGAGCAGCCTGTATTGCCGAGGACAGGTGTCTGGGCGGGAAGGGGTGGCGCGTGGTCGCCCTGAGGCAGGGAGCAGCGGCTGTCCTGGCACAGAGGCGGAGAAGCTCCACTGACTTGGGGAGAACCCTGCGGGCCCTGGGACGGGCTTTGTCATTGACACTCATTCTTAAATAAGTCGATGAGCTCTACGTCGGACTGACGTCATCCGCGTGCCGCATAGAACTTCCCGGACCTATGGCCGACCGAGGAGAAGTGCAGCCCCACCACTTACTGTGAGCTCTGGCTTTGGGTCCATTTTTTAACCTCCCTAAGTCTCAGGTCCACATCTGGAAAAGTGTTTCAAATTTTAAGAATTATTTGAGGTCAGAAGTGTAAAAAGCAGCCCAGTGCTTGGCACACTGCTCAGAAACTGCGAGGGCCCTGCTTACCAGGGCCAGCGTCATGGCTCACGCGAAGACCCTTGGAGCGGGGCGGGGAGGGGCACACATCTCGATTCCCGACTGGACCAGAAGCTCCATCAGAGTGCACTTAGTGTTAAATGTGGGCAGAGGCTTCTGAAGGGACATTGTGTTTTAAAGTTTCATTCTGAGAGGAAGTTGATAAATTTACTATCTTTGGTAACAGTTATAAGAAATGTATTCTTTAGTTGGTCAAGGAAACTTCCTTCCTCCTGAGTCTTTTCTTGACTCAGACAAAGAAAACGGAAAGCTGTTGGCCTTCTAAATTTTATTAACTGATTATATAAAGCTTTAATTTGGAATCAAGTCACACATCAATAAATACTTAATCACATGGTAAGGAGAACGCAGAATATTCATTTCCTCGAAAGTGTATTCCCCAAAACATGCAGTCCTGAATTGGAGTGAGTTAAAGTCGTGGAACAAGGACAGGAACACGGGAGCCGGGAGCCATACGGGACCCCCGGTGGGGAGGGGGGCTCAGTATTCAGATGTCCTGCCCAGTCTGCTCACTTCCTGCCCGAGCTGCCTTCCTTTGAAGGGCCTGCTCCTTGAATCTTCCTGGAGGGCGGAAAGTCCTATCTCACCGCGTCCCTACGCAGCCCAGGGCCCTGAGGCAGCCGGCAGACACCTGGGCAGACACCGGGGCAGCGGCTGCCAGCGCCGCACGTGCTTCTCCCTCCTCCTGCCCGTTCCCTGGTGCGCCCTCCCCTGCCTGTCCGTGTGCCCTCCTGGTGTGGTGCTCTCTGACCACCTCCTCAAAGGCGCTGTGACTGGCTCTGCTTCTTTTACTTTCTTCTCATCTCTCAGTCATCTGGAAATCTCTGCATTTCTGCACTTAAGTCTGCAGCATTGCAAAATTGCCTTTTTTTTTTTACTGTTTTGTTTGTATGTGTTTATAGAACAAAGATAAGCTAGTGTTGTGTTTAGTTAGAATGACCCTAAAAGGTGAATAGTGTTTCCTATACCCTTGAAGTATTTGGTCGAAGTATTTTGTAATTCGAAATTTGTTCAGTCTGAGATTCTTTATTAAGTTTAAGTAATTTTTAATAAATAATAACTAATGTCAATTAAGGCACATGCCTAGTTTCCAATTTATTGTCTCCTTTGAAACCAAACTGGACTGGTCTTTGCAGGGCGACCTCAAAGCTTACCTGCGCGGCGAGCAGGAGCACATGCGGGGGGACGCGCAGACCATGCTGCTGCAGCGGATGGCGTGCGAGATCGCCGCGGGGCTGGCCGCCATGCACAAGCTGCACTTCCTGCACAGGTGGGTCCGTCCGGCGGTGCGGGTGTGCAAGCCAGAGGCTTCCGCCGGCAGGCTGTGGAGTCCTCTCAGTTTAAAATGAAGAAGCTGTCCTGTGCTTCCCAGTGTCCGAATAAGGGTTGAGTTGGGCCATGTATAGCCTCAGGTCTAGGAATTATTTCCCAAATTTCAAAGAATGTACGAGTTGTGCATTGCTCAGTGTTGAGAACAAACAGTCCGTGTCTACCTCCAGGCATCTGTCGTGTCCTCCTCGCGGCTCCGGTTCTTACGCCGGGTCTCACCGTATGTCCCGGTCACTCTCCCGGGAGAGGAGGAGAGGACCTGACAGGCTCACGTCCTCCTTTCATACAAGGTCCGCGTGTTGGTCCCTGGCCGGTGCTCCGAGGGGCCTGCCCGGGTGGGGTCGGCGGAGGGCAGGTGTTGTGGGAGTGGCGCGGCAGCGGGTGGGCACGTTTCTCTAGAGACCTCTCTGGTCCTGCTCAGGTGGCCGCAGCTCCTTGGAGCACATTGTATTTCGTTGAGATCATTGATGTAATTTTTGTAGTGAAAATAACAAAGGGCTTTCTTTGAGTTCTGCCTGAGATGATGGTTCTGCTTAGTCTCCTCTAGCCTTTTGAGCTCTGATTTATGTTAACAACATGTATAAAATAATTTTTCGGGTCTTCTGGGAAACAGGCAGTATTTCTTGAGTTTAATTATATCATTTAACTCTTAATAATCCAAAGGCTTGCAAAGGAACACCTGTGTGTATTGCCATGAAGGACTATCTTTGAAGTATCAGAGTTTTTAAGAAGCTGGTTGGACTGGAATATATTTATAGAAGGACTATTTTTTTTTTAAATAAGAAAACACTTGGTTGTATCTGGAGAAGAATGTGTGTGTGAACAGACATGGAAAAGTGCCCATCAGGCTCTCAGCATCACTTCAGAGTGGGGGAGAGGGAACATTATTAAAGTTTTTCTGACACATCTATATCTTGTTTGACCTACGTAGTGAGCAGATCATTCTGAGAAAAGTGCTTTTTAAAAGACCAAAGACATTATAGGTCTCTTTAGGCTCCCCTACACAAAACTTCTAAATAGAAACATATATTTGTTGTGTAATGGAGCAATCTTTTGTTTTGTTTTCAATCTCTTACAACAGGTAGTACACAGTATTTTTGTATCGTTAATCTTTTGTAAAATACAAATAATGATGACCAAATTCTTAGTTTAGGAATTTTTAGGTTTTGGAGAACAGAACACCGAAAAGGAGTATATCAGAACCAGCAACATAAAGTTACCAAAGAGCTAGAAATTGTGCTCAAAGCCCAAGTACATTTTGACTGTCGTATGTTAAAAATTGGCAAAGACGTCAGAGGAAATGCTATTTTCCTGTGAGTTTTTTCAGGTTAAAGTTTTACTTTATTTAGAATCCTGTGAACTTTAGAACAAGTAAAGATGATAAATTAAATCACATGGTTTGGATTTTATTCAGGTACAAAAACTCAAGGGGAAGAAGGTTCTTGAAACCATTGACAACTGTCTCATTTTGTTTTAAAAAGTAGCCATATTTTATGTAAAATTCCCATATGGGGCAGAATTTGGGGCTTTCAGGGTGTTTTGTTGTTGTTAGCACACTGTAGAGCATTTTTAAAGTTGGAATTTAGAATATCTATTGGCTGGCTCAAAGTCAGACTTTCTGTGTTGGTTGAAAATAGATCAGCCCATGTGTCCAGCTGAAAGCTGCAGCTACGTTTGGAAATTGATGCAGTAAAACTCACCCAATTACATTTTATTTTTACATGTTTATAAAGAGACCTGTGCCTGGGTCTCAGGTGGCCTGCATTTCTGAAGCTGAGCACGGGATATGCGTGACATTCAGTAACTTCCAGTCACTCTGCTGGCCAGTTGTTACCAGGAATTCGGGCTATTCCAGGAAGCAGGAGCAGGTCGCACACGTGGAGGTGGGCATGGCTGCAAATGGCTGCAGTGACGTGGAGCTGCCGGCAGCCCTTCTGCAGACGGGCGGGCTCCGGCTTGCGAGTTGAGGACGCGTGGAGATGCCTCCTTGGGAACTGGAGGGGGCTCTGTAGAACTTCGGGCTCGCAGCTCTGTGTCGCGCGCAGCCGCCACCGCTGAGGTGAGAGCCGCAGGCGCTGCGGCGAGGGCCGAGCCAAGGGCCCGAGAGCCTTTCTGGCTGCATTGCTTGGCAGCCTCCCTGCCAGACCTGTTTTGCAGCTTGGAGGAAGAATAGGCTGGGTGCGTTTGTACTTCCGACCCAAACCTGCCATGAACGTCAAGAGTTACTTCTGCTGTTAAGTTACTCCTTGTGCTTTTCTTTTCTTTGGCTTTGCATGTTTCGGGCTTCAGAGAATATCTATTTTTACCAAATTTGAGCCAGTTTTCACATTTTGAGAACATTTTATATGGAATGTGGCATCCGTATAAAAACCTTGTGAATTAGCCCTTGCAGGTACATCCCTGTTGCTTTTGTGGGGACAGGGCGGCTCTGATATGTCAGTGACTTGCCCTAAGGCATGCACTTGTGAGGTGGAGGAGCTGAGACGGTCCCCAGTCTGACTGGGGACAGGGGTGTTCGGGGTGGAGGAGGGAAGTAGGGCCAGCAGGAGCTGCCCTGTCACCCACTGTCCCCGTCCTCACTCACTGCCCCGGCTCAGTTGTGAGGGGCACCTTCTTGTCCCTGAGACCGTCAGTGGGGCTGTGCCAGAGGTGAGGAGGGCCTTTGCGCGTGGAAGCCGACGTGGCGGCACGTGGCTTCCCCTCTGTTCTGCGACCCGCACACCTGCAATCTGAAGGCCTGCAGTGGGCGGGGGCGGGGAGGAGGGGAACCGGCAGACCCCGGGGGCTGCAGTGGCCCGAGGAGAAGGTGCCGGGCGCTCTGGGGGGCGCCCCGGCCAGCCTCACACCTGAGAGGCACCAGCTTTTCATCGCCGCCTCACGGGGGAGGGTGGCGAAGGCTGAGGAGGGTCTGTTGTAGAGGCTCGCGAAGGGGTGTCGGTGGGCGCCGCCGGGCCCTACCGGTGTGGGGCCGCCGCCTGGCAGGCACCCCCGCTGCCGCCCCTTCTCTGCATTCCAGGGGTCGGGGCCGGGCCGGCTTTGTCCTGAAGGCTGGACGTTTCTCCGTTGTTTGTAACAGTGGAGTCAGGGGGCGCCCAGGTTTCCCCGAGACACATGCCCAGGCCTGAGGCTCTGGGACAGAGCGCCGAAAATCGCCACGTAGGCGGAGGAAGTGTGGAGAGGCGTGCAATGCAGCGCGTGGGAGGTCAATCGGGAGTCAAGACCGGCACGTGCCTGCCGTGGCGCGGACCTGGCTGTGCGTGTGCTGTCGGTGGTGGCTGCCGGCGGTGAGAGGGCCGACATGCTCCTGAGTGGCGTCTGGCCAGCCGCGTGCGTGGCCCTGACAAAATTGATTCCATTCTCTGGGCCTCGGTGTCCCTGTCTGCAGACAGGGCTCACCTCAGAGGTTTGCTGGGAAGATTAGATGAGCGAATGGCACACATAAAGTGCTTAGAGAAATGTCTCGTGGAAAGTAAGTGCTTTGTAAATACTGGCCGTGATTACGTGATGGACTCCGTGTGGGGAGCGAACCGTCAGTGCCCTGTCGGCTGAGCCGTTGCTGTTGTCATTCTCGTTCCCTTTGTATTTCAGACAGATGAGCTCTGGAGAGCAGAATCTTGGAAAGTAAGAACTCAAGAATTGGTTTAAGTGTTTGATCTTCTGTAGCCTTATAAAGATAGACCTTTTTAAAAAAACAAACGCATTTCTTTATTTGTAGAGGAAGGAGAAAGGAGGAAGAGAGGGAGAGAAACACTGATGTGAGAAGCATCGGTCAGTTGCCTCTCCCACGCTCCCAGACAGGGACCAGGCCTGCGCGCGTGACCCAGGCGTTTGCCCTGGTGGGGGGTCGAACCGGACCTTTTGGTTTGTGGTTTGCTGGGCGATGCCTGGCCCACCGAGCCACACCAGTCGGGGGACAAACATTTTAAATTTTGGACTGTAGAAGTTCAGTTTCTGATAACTTTTATTTGTGATATAAAACTGTAAATTAGGTATCCTTTTATATTTCAATTTACTGGCCTTTTTTATTTGTATGCCAGTTGATGATTAAAAACATCCTAAGGGCTAAAGCCAAAATTTAAAGAATTTAATGCTTTCTTTAAAAAAAAAAGTAGTATTTTCTTTTCAGATTATGTGTTTTTGAAAATTTGTACTTAAACTATGTAAGTAAATTGTTTTAATTAACTCTTGAAAATACGCCCTCTACCTCCCTTGTGGAGAGGTGGAGTTTGAAGAGAAGAGAGTTATCTGAAAAGGGCCTCCTAATAATGCCTGCACATCTCTGGAAAAGGAGTTAAAAAGCAGACATTTTTAAAAATGTAAACTTGGTGGGGGGGGGGGTTGAAGTTGTAACCTGATTAATCTTTACTAGACTATTATTCAAGTAATACAAATTATTGCCCAAAAAATTCAGACATTTTAGACAATAGTATTTTAAAGTTCTTTCTTGGTCACCATTCTTAAAATAATAGGAAATGAACCATAAATCTGGTATTAGTGCAGAACAAGGTAGAGATATGGTCAGTATTTAACCTTAGCAGTTACAGTTATTTGCAAAAACATCTGATCATCTCCATTTTTTAAGTCATTAAAAATATGATATATAATCCTTTTTTCTGTACAAAAACATCTTTAACATAAATGGAGCCAGGAGCTCAGCGTTCTAGTCTGATTACCAGGAGAGTCTTTTCCCGCAGCAGTGCGCTCGCTCGTTCTCGGCTTGCGGGCTCTCGCTGTTAAGCCCGTTCACGCCGCTCTCTCTGTTTTCAGTGACTTAGCCTTGCGGAACTGCTTCCTTACCTCGGACTTAAATGTGAAAGTGGGAGATTACGGGATAGGATGCAGCAGGTACAAGGTAAGCCAAAGGTGGAGAGGGTCTCGCCTTGGTCTGAGTTAATTTTTCATAGTCCTGAGGTGGCACTATCACAGAATGTCGCTCTGTTTTTGGAAGAGGGGCTGGTTCCAGTCATTTTAGTGTGATTGTTGGCTTCTGATGTATGTGTTTTTCCTAAATCAGTGGCTCTGTACCCGAGGTTTGGTGACAGCTCTCTAGACGCTTTGTTTGAAAAGACTTAGAGTGAAGCAGGTGTAATTGACACGGTTGATGCTGTATCATAAATGTCGGTGTGCACGTGGGCAATGTAATTATTACCACGTGTACTGTAAAATACGCGTGTCACATAAGTATTTTTCCATTATACAGTCAGTAAATTTTTGGCTTAAATACAGTAAGCTTGGAATTTATGTTTTTAAACTCTGTCATAAATATATCCCCAAAGAAAGTAAGAAGCAGATGAGGTTTTCATCTGTGTATTTGTGTGGCCCAGCAGAAGGAAGTAGCTTGACGGGGGCAAAGGGCAGCTGGCCTGGTTTCACACTGTCAGGAGACCTTGAAAGCCACTTGACCTCCTTTTTCTAAGCAGCGACATGAGGATAATATCTGTTTTGTCTTGTGGGATTCATGTAAAGACCAACGGGACCATATTTCCACAGAACTTTGTAACTAAAAAGTATTATGCAAATATGAGTGGGCCGTTTGTCTACACAGTGGCTCCAGTGTCTTGAGCACGTGCTGTATTCCAGGCACTCTGAGGCTCTTGCCTGTGTGTCTCGTTTAATCTCCGCCCTAAAGGGAGGGAGGTCTTGTGCCACCTCATCTGACAGATAAGGAAATAGGCCCAGCTTCTTCTTTTCTGCCCAGAGTCCCGTAGCTGGTAAACGGTTGAAGGTGGGCTTACAACCAGCCTGTCAGGATCCGAAGCCCGCGCCCTCCCTGCTGGCCCCACGCCCCCATCTGGGGCGGGCAGCCCGGCGCTTCTGCTCAGAGCCTGTGTCCTGTGCATCAGATACAGCGTGCCTTCCTTTTCCAGGAAGGATGACTGAGCGAGTGGTTGGGGCTCAGAGACCAGCTCATGAAGCCCAGGAGGCTTCGGAGAACCCTCGCCCACCTTCCGCCCGAAAGTCTCTCTTCATGCCCACTTGCTCTTTGGTTGAGTATGTGTTTTCTGAGAATGACCTGGAATTAAATCATTGAGCTTGTTAAACGTATAATAGAATTCAAAATTCTGTGTGCTTTCTAACAACACAGGAGGATTATATTGAAACAGATGATGAGAAAGCTTTCCCGCTGCGATGGACCGCTCCAGAGTTAGTGACCAGCTTCCAAGACAGGCTGCTGACTGCAGACCAGACCAAGTACAGTAACATCTGGTGTGTATCGATTCCTCCTTTGTCAGGCTTTTGTGTAGCGAAGTCCTCACTCTTTCTCCTGGAGCACTTCCTTGAGGGAAATCCACTGAGTAAGATGTAGGAATGCGAGAGCATCCGATGGTGTGAAAAAGGCAAGTTACTGACACAGCAGTGGGCGCAACTTCGGTGACGTCATTAACTTTCCGAACACTGCCTTTCTTACCCATTCAACAATAAGCTCCACGAAAGCGGATCCAGGTCCACTTTCTGTGCCTGCCAAAGGGCATGGCGTGTGCTACATGATTAATATTTACTGAAGTGACTGAAAACACAGAGGGGTCTGGGCTGCTGTGTGATGCTGTGACTTATAGGAGGTCAGTTTGGTGGCAGTTGAAAAAATGGGCCTAAGTCCTTGACTAACAATTTCTATTACTGCTTTCTTAATTTATATCTGTATTTGTTTGTGCTGTTGTCCTGCTTTTTTGACTTTCTTTTCCCCCTCTTTCCCTTTTTCGAATTGGTTTTTTAACTGCTTTTCTCCTCTTAGTTTGGGAGATGTGTATTCTGTTCCTGTACTTATTGGGTTCCCCAGAAATGGTAACATGTGTGCTTCACTATCTTAGTCTAATATTGGTTCATATCTTGACCCTCTTTCTGAACAATATGAGGATTTCAGAATATTGGTATTTAGAATATTTAGCATTAGCGTTTTTTTAGGTTCTTCATTCCTTTATTTTCTTTAGATCTCAGATCTTCCATCTGGGATTACTCCCCTTTTGCCTGAAGTATGTCCTTTAGGATTTCCTTTAGGGAGGGTTTGTTGGTAGCAGGCCCTCAGGTTTTTGTAGGTCTGAACATACTTTTTGGTCCTCATTCTACGAGTATATTTTTACCTGATGACAGTTATTTTCTCTCAGCATACTGAGGGTATCATTCTACTCTTCTCCCCTGTTGCTGCTGAGAAGTCAGCTGTATAAGTCTGCTAGAGCTTTGAAGGGATGTGACTTTTTCTCTCTGGCAACTTTTCTACTTTTCTCTTCATCCATCTTTTGTTTTTTGGGTTTTCTTTTTTTTTTTTGTAGTTTCACTGTGATGTATATGGATGTGAATTTACTGTTTTTCTTTAGTCTGTAAGTTGATGTTGTTCTCAACCCTTAACTTTAAAATACTGCCTCTGCCCCATTTTCTCCCCTTTTGGAAGTCTAATTAGATGTGCGTGATGCCTTCTTGCTCTGTCCCGTAATCTCTCTTTTCTATATTCCATCTCTCTGACTCTCTGTGCCACATTCCAGATAATTTTTCAGACCTGTGGTCCAGTCCCTAATTCTGTCTCTTTTTAAAACTCTCTCTTCAGCTGTGTCTAATCTTCTATTAAATCTCTGTATTAAGTTTTATAGTTCAGTTTTTGATTTTTCAGTTCTAGGAGGTCTATTTGATTCTTTAAAATTTGTCCCAGTGTCTTTAATAATGGGTCATACTATGTATCCAAAAATTTCAATCTCTGAAGTCCCTGTGTATTTGATCTTGCTGCCTGGTGGTGTCTTGTCTCCCTGGGGACCTGTAATCCCTTCGTTATGGTAGCACGACCCAGACGACTCGGGAACAGCTGTGACAAGTATACGGGTCCAGCAGGGGAGAGTTGTTCATGTTCAAGGTTTCTTTTAGGTACTTTCTGATGTTTACTACTATTAAGAATGGAATTTTTTTTTCCTACCATAAAACTCAGAGTTCAGAATATTTGTTTTTTATCTAATCAATTTGCCAGACTCTCAAATCACTGTCATGACCTTCCGTATAATTTCTCTCCTCCCTGTAACGATGCCCGTTGTCCCCGCTTCATCCTTTCTTTGCACTGGCCAGGACCCGCCAGCATCGTGCGCACTGGCAGAGGGGGCGTGCTCGTTGCGGTCTTCGCTTTAGGGAGAGTGTCTCTTTTTAAAATCATGCGCAAGAACCATCTTCAGTGACCTTTTCAGTATATACCTTGTCCTTAAAGCTCCTAATGACTGAACAAGTAAAAATGTGGGTGTTAAAAACTCAGCATCTAAAGGGAGAAAAGAAGTAACTGCTTTCTTTTTTCTGCAGGTCCCTGGGTGTGACACTTTGGGAACTTTTTGATAATGCCACTCAGCCATATTCCAACCTGTCCAACTCAGAGGTTATTAACCAGGTCATTCGAGAGAGGGGCACGAAGCTCCCCAAGCCCCAGCTGGAGCAGCCTCATTCGGATAGATGGTCGGTGACTCCCTGCTTTGCTCTGCTGTCTTCAAAAGATAAGGAAACTCTGTTTCCATGGGTTTTGGTTAGGTATTCCCTACTTTTATAAGAACCAATCATTTGTGTATAATTTATGCCTTTTTTTAGAATTAATATCTATTTTTACAATTTAACATTATTTTTGAAAAATTACGGAACAAGCAGGAATTTATGTATTATGCATAATAAAAAAATGGGAAGTCTGAACTCATTAGAAAAGTCAACAGTAAGGGGGTTTGCTATTGTGGAATTATTTTCAAGTGAGGCTACTTACGTAAGTGATATTTAAGGTAGAAAAAAGCATAAAAACGATAATATTTAAAGTGGCAGTTGAAACTAATATGCATAATGTATGTTCACATTTACAAAACAAACTTACTTAGGGGCCTTTGGATCAGTTCTCAGTCCGTTTCCGGTAGGGTCGGGTTCACCCTCTCTCAGGCCTCTGTCTGTCCCCCTGCCTGCCAGGCTGGCGTCGTCCCTGAAGCTTGGCGCCCCTGCACGTAGGCAGCGCACAGCTCCCCAGGTTGTTGGGACCATTGCACCCAGAATAACTTGACACACATGCTACAGATTTAATGCTCGGATACTGTCTTTGTCTTCCTGCCTGCTTGTGGCTACAGTTGTTGGCTGTATTCAGCCGGCCATTGGAAGCCTCAGCTCTTGGTTGCCGCCTTCTTTGGGCTTCATTCTCTTTTTTCCCTCCTCGTTCAGCTCCTCTCATGATCTAAGGAAACTATGTGCTTCAGAAGAGTGTAGTGTTGCTGTTTGCTGGGGAATAGAGATTGGTTACAACAGCATTTGTCCGTGTGAATTCTTGCAAAAATCTACAGATATAAGGGAGGCACATTCTTTCCCCACAGAGTACCTATGGCAATTGTTTTAAGAGGAAAACATATTAAAACTGTTCTTTTCTAAATTCAGCAGGTAAGTCCCTGGTTAAACACCAGAGGAACAAATGACAAGGCAAAAGAATTTCAGTGATCCAATGAAATGGCCTGAGAACACAAAAATCTGTGATCCAGTGTGTTCTGTCTTCATTCCCACTTTCACGGGGGTCTCACCGTGAGCGGAACGCCTTCCTGCGGTCAGCAGTGATTGAAGTGTAGACACTTCTGGGGTGTCAGGTTGGCTTAGGGGTTCTTGTAAAGCCCTTTCTTATTTAAAAAACAATTTGTTACTGGTCCTTTAAAGATCTCTCATGTGTCCCTCAGGTATGAAGTTTTACAGTTCTGTTGGTTGTCACCGGACAAGAGGCCAGCGGCTGAAGACGTGCACAGGCTGCTCACCTACCTGCGCATGCAAAGTCAGCGGGACTCCGAAGCCGACTTTGAACAACAGTGGAACGCTCTTAAACCAAATGCAAACAGCAGAGACACTTCTAGCAGTGCGGCGTTCCCAATCCTTGACCATTTCACCAGGGACCGGCTTGGTCGCGAGATGGAGGAAGTGCTCACCGTGACAGAGACCAGCCAGGGCCTGAGCTTCGAGTACGTCTGGGAGGCCGCCAAACATGATCACTTCGACGAGCGCAGCCGAGGCCCGCCGGGTGCAGCTCTGTCCTACACGAGCGTCTTCTTCCCGGTTGAAGTGTTCGAGCGCTCTCTGTCCGACCCCGGGCCCGGGAAGCAAGACAGCAGTGGCCAGGAGGTCCCCGTGAGAGCCCCCGGAGTGGTTCCCGTTTTTGATGCCCACAACCTTTCTGTTGGAAGTGACTATTACATCCAATTAGAAGAAAAAAGTGGTAGCAATTTGGAGCTTGATTACCCACCTACACTGCTTACAACTGAAATGGAGAATCCAGAAAGGACAAGTGACGAGGCGCCCCAGTTTCTGACTCTCAGGGGCCTTGAATTTGAGGAGTCCAGCACAGATGAGGATTTCTTCCAGAGCAGCACAGACCCCAAGGACCCCAGCACCCCCGAGGACATGCATGCTATCAGGGGCCCTGAGAGCCCTTTCAACAATATATTTAATGATCTTGACAAATCAGAGGCTCTGCCCAGTCACCAAAAAATATTTGACTTAATGGAACTAAATGGAGTCCAAGCTGACTTTAAGCCAACCACGTTAAGTTCCAGTTTGGACGACCCCAAAGACTCGGTGATAGCAGGCCGCTTTGAAAAAGACAAGCCCCGTAAGCTTTCTGACTGTGAGCCTTTTTGCTTATCGGAAAACCTTACGCTCCAAGATAATTTTGATCCGCTGAATGTGCAAGAATTGTCAGAAAACTTTTTGTTTCTTCAAGAGAAAAACTTACTAAAAGACTCATTGTCTAGCAAAGAACATATAAATGATCTTCAAACAGAACTTAAAAATGCTGGTTTTACTGAAACTATATTAGAAACTCCACCTAGAAACGCTTTAGATACTGAGCTTGAGTTTGCTGGAAATAAACCAGGCTTTTCCTTGTTGCAGGAAACTGTAAGCGCGAAGGGCCAAGATACAAGCGTCGCGCTCAGGGAACGCACTTTGAGCGCCTCATTGCCGTCTTCCCCGGAAGTGCAGGCACTGCCTACCTCCCGTGACACAGAAGGGACACCTCATAGCGCACCTCCAGGTATGTTCCTGAAGCAGGGAGAAGCCACGCCCAGGCATTTAGATGTCAGTATCCATGACGACTGTCTCTGCCAAGAAACAAATTTAGAACCTGTGACGGTCCTGGCTGAAATTCCCTCCGCCGATGCCAAAACACCCGGCATTGGCCATGGGTCCCCTGACCTGACTCACCAAAGTGAGGAGGCCTCAAGACGAACCCAGAGTGACTCAGTTCTTGGTGATGACATTTTTGCCGATAAAGGGAGTATAGGAAGTAGTCTTCCGGAACTGAGACAGAACCTGCAAGACCCACCTCTTTCAGAAGACCAGCACAGTGGTGGTCTGCTAGAGAAAAACTCCGAAGCGGTGGACACTTTGAATCAGCTGAGTTGTAAAGATGCTACAAAAGAGGGGGGTTTGGTGTCTGCCCTTTCCTCGGACTCTACCAGTCAGGACAGCCTTTTAGAAGACAGCTTGTCAACCCCCATTCCCGCCTCAGAGCAGTCGATGGAGACCCCAGACTCCCTGGATTCGGTGGACGTCCATGAGGCTCTGCTGGGTTCTCTAGGCTCTCACTCTCCTCAGAAGCTCGTGCCCCCTGACAAACCTGCCGACAGTGGGTACGAGACCGAGAACTTGGAGTCGCCCGAATGGACCCTGCACCCTGCTCCCGACGGCGCCTCAGCCTCGGACGTGGCCACAGCAGGGGGCAGCGGGCACGGTGATGGTGAGGTGCCTCCCAACCCTGTCATTGTCATCTCAGATGCAGCCGATGGCCACAGAGGTACCGAAGTGACCTCACAGACTTTTGCACCTGGCTCTCAGAGCTCGTACCGAGACTCTGCTTACTTCTCAGATAATGATTCTGAGCCCGAAAAGAAGTCAGAGGGGGTCCCAGGAACCTCAGTGTCAGCCGTGGTATTGGTCACAGATCAGCCCCCGCCTGAGCCAGTCACCCCAGAGCGAAGTCCTGGCACCGAGGACAGTTGTCTGGAAGCCGAAAGTAGCCAGCCAGACCAAAGCTGTCCATCTGCTTTGCAAACTTCCGGTCTCCTGCAGTCGAGAGACACGTCAGAACCGGCCGTGACGAGCGATTCCCAAGAGCTGCGTGCTCCCGGAGACGAGGCGGGCAGCCCCTCGAGTTTGTTGAACTCGGAGCCGAGCAGCGGCGACGACTTTGAGGCACAGGAAGAGCGCCCCTGCACGATCGTGTCCACCGGGACCAACACCAGCGAGCTCCTTGCGTTCACCAGCGCCAGCCTCCGCTCCAGCAGCCCACCCGACCTAGCGGTGGGCAAGGCCTTGCCCAGCCACTCGGAGGGCCCCAAGCTGAAGGAGCCAGACATCGAAGGGAGATACCTGGGGAAGCTTGGCGTGGCCGGGATGCTCGACCTTTCGGAGGACGGGATCGATGCGGACGAGGAAGACGAGAACAGTGACGACTCGGACGAGGACCTGCGGGCCTTCAACCTGCACAGCCTCAGCTCCGAGTCGGAGGATGAGACCGAGCACCCTGTACCCGTGATCGTCAGCAGCGAGGACGGGAGGCACCTGCGGAGCCTGTTGAAACCCCCAGCCGCTGGTGCTGTTGACCAGCTGCCAGATGACTGGAAAAAAGAAAAGAAGGCTGTGACGTTTTTTGATGATGTCACAGTCTATCTGTTTGACCAGGTATGTTACCTCCAACTTGTCATACTAGAGAGTTCCAGAACGTGGTAGGCGATCGAGTGTGCTGTGTTTTCCTCATTCTCGTTTTGAGGCCACGAATTGCTCTTGACTACCCCCCAAAAAAGGAGGAAGAAAGTTGCAGTTGGTTGCCACTGCAATTCCAAGAATATGCAGAAATGTAGTTTGCACAGGGAACGCCCAGTAAATTAAGGAAGGATATCCGTGCCCTCCTCCTGGTCTCCCGGCAGAGCCCTGCTGAAGCTAGTCCCTCTTCACAGACCAGGTTTTTAGAATCTGACAGCTGGCCGCTGTTGGGCTCCCGAGCAGCCCTGGAGGCGCCAACCGGCCGTGGTGCCTCGGGCGGTGCAGGATGCGAGGCCCTCCTGCCCTCCTCCCGCAGTGCAGCAGGTGGCCTGCCGCGACCGCTAGGTGGGCTCCGGCTTTGCCTTCTTTAAAAATGTGTCAGCCGATAATTCAGACTTTAAAAAACGCTCGTCGTTGACTAGTCTCTATAGTCCTTGAATTTGCTTCTTGAATTAGCTGGATTGTCAGTAAAGCTCAGTCACAGACACATCTAAGTGGGACCCCTTTACGTTCCAGAAGGCGCGGGAGTCCCTGGCCCTTGTCTCCTTAAAGCCGCCCGCCCTCCCCGGGTGCCGGTCCTGGGAACCGAGGCTGCAGCCTCTTGTCCAGCGTTGTTTCTCCTGGGGTCTGCTCTTCAGCCTGGCCTTGTCTTTTCAAGAATGTCATGCAAAAGGATTTGGCATGTAACCTTTGGAGGCTGGCTTTTTCTTTCCGTATGTATTTCCTTTGAGATCCATCCAAATTGCACGGATCGATAGCACCTTCCTTTGTGTTCATAAGCCGTCTCTAGGGTGTGGGTGTGCCCGGGTAGTTTTGGGGTTCCCTCGCTGAGGGACAGTTTGGGGGGGTCCCACTGTGGGGCTAGTAACAAATAAAGCTCCTTTGCACAGTTGTGTACAGGTTTTTGTGTGGACACACATATTTTGGGGGGAGATGAGCATCCCGGAGTGTTATTGCTAGGTTGTATGGTTTTTTAAAGAAAATAACTGTCGCACCACAGTTGTGCCGTTTTATACCCCCACCAGCAAGGCAGGAGAGGCTCCGCCCCCTCCGCCTCCTGCAGCTTCCGTTTCAGCTTCTCTGCCAAGTGCGCAGCGGCCTGTGGTCGGGTCCTGCAGTCGCCTTCCCCGGAGGCCGCCTGGTGGTGCTGCGCGCCTTCGCCTGTGCGCACTTGCTGCCTGTCTGTCATCTCAGGGACCTTTTTCGCCTTTTGCCCATTTTCTAACTGGATTCTCTGTGTTTTGGGTTTTGAGAATGTTTTATAGATTCTGGATACGAGTCCTTTGTCAGAGACATGGTTTGGAAATACCTCTCCCAGTCTGTAGGTTGTCTCTCGCAGAGCAAACGTTTAAATCTTGATGGATTCCCATTTATCATTCTTTTTTTTTTTTTATGGAGCCTACTTTTGTCATGGCCAAGCACTCTTCACCAAGCCCTACATTGCAAATATTTTTTCTCAAATTTTCATAGTTTTATGTTTTTTTCGTTTAGATCTATTACACATTTGGAGTTAATTTTAGTGTAAGATTTAGGCTGGGGTGCCTTGTTTTACATTTGGGTATCTGTCCAGCTATCCCAGTGCCCTCTGCTGAGAAGACCACCCTGTCCATGAATAGCCTTAGCACCTTTGTCAAAAATGAAATGACCACGTCTCTATGGGTCTCCTTCTGGGCTTTTTGTTCTGTTCCACCGATCGGTACATTTGCATCTTTGCCAGCACCTCACTCTTGTGATACAGTCTTGATTGGAATCGGTGCGGGGGTATGATTCCCCTGCCATTTTTATTTTTTTTTAAATTGTTTTGGCTCTTGTATTTCCTTTAATCTTCCATATAAGTTTTAGAACCTGTTTATTTGTAGGTTTTTAAAAAATCCTACTGTGATTTTGATGGGAATTGCATAAAATCTAAAGGTTGGTGTGGGGAGAATAGACATCGTTACTATGTTGAGTCCCAGTTCATGAGCATAGTAGGTCTCCATCTGTTTAGTTCTTCTTCATGTTTTGTAGTTTTCAGGACACATATCTTCTTCCTGTTTTGTTAGATTTTAACTAAGTATTTCATTTTGGGGGGGAGCTATTATGAAAGGTAATTTTAAAATTCTGGGTTTCATTTGTTTCTTGCCAGTATATAGAAATGCGGTTGATTTTTGTGTGTTGACCTCGCGCCCTGCAGTGCTCACTTACTAGTCCCAAGGGTATTTTTGTTTGCGTTTTTTATTTTTCAAATTTCTGAACAGTTTTCTACTCAGTCATGTTGCCTGCAAAGAGGGACGGGTTTATTTCTTCCTCCCCAGTCTGTGGGCCTCCAATTCCCTTTTCTCGCCGAGCGGCGCTGTCCAGGGCGGCTGGCGCACTGTCAGACACAGTGACGGGAGTGGCTGTCCTGGCCCTGGACGCGGTCTTAGGGGAGAGGCAGTCAGTCTTCGGCCGTTGAGTGTGACGTAGGTTTTTTGTAGATGCTGTTTATCAAGTTCAGAAGGTTCTCTTCTCATCTTAATTTGAGGGAGTTTTTATCCTAAATGGATATTGAGTTTTGTCAAATGTATTTTATACATCAGGTGGTCCTTCTGTTACTATGTTAATGTGGTAGATTATATTGATTATCAAGTATTGAATTGCCTTCCTGGAATAAAGCCCGCCGGGCTGTGGAGCTCATTCCTGTTCCGTGTCGCTGGACTCGGCTTGCGGGTATGTTGTTGAGGGCTTTTGGGTCTGTGTCCGAGGGGGACACTGGGCTGGCGTTGCAGGGGGTGTCCGCGTGCTCCTCTGGCCGAGAGGGGTTTTCGTTGTTGCTGCTGGGGCAGTGCCTTGGCTTCGGTGTCCCGGCGAGGCCGGCCTCATAAACTGAGCTGGGGAGCACTTTCTCCTGTTGCTGAAAAGATGTGGGGATTTGCCGATCTCTTTGAAGAATTGCTTTTGGTTTCAGGAGTGTTTTTTCTTTATAATCTTCTTTTCAGTTTCATTGATTTCTGCTTTATCATTTCTTTGCTTCCACTTGCTTTAGATTTATTTTGCTCTTCTTTTCCTGGACTCTTAAGGAAGGTGCTTAGGATTTAAGACCTTTCTTCTTTCTAGTATTAGCGGTTGCTATAAATTTCCCTTTGTGCACGACTTTAGCTGAATCCCACACATTTTAATATTGTATATTCATTCACTTCAAAATATTTTCTAGTTTTCCTCGAGGCTTCCTCTTTGACCCATAGATTACTTATCAATGTATTCATTTTCAAGCCTTCTGGGGGCTGGGGGTCCCCCTTTCAAAGTCTCTGTTGTACAGTGTGAGCTCAGCATAGCCCAGAATGCAGAGCGGGCACTGGGGCGGGTGGGGAGTTCCGGAGGCTCTTGGTGCTGGTACTAGAAGCTGTAGGAGGGGCTCCTGAACCCTAGAGCGAGGGGGAAACTCCTTTGCCCCTTTGCTCTGCTCCCAGCCCCAAGCAGTCCCGGGGTCGCAGCAGCAGAGAGGACAGGTGCCTTTGCTCGTGAGGGGAGCGAATGTTCTCTGGCTGGAGGGTCTGTGACCCCAAGAAAGAGTGAGAACACCTCATGCTTTTTTTTTTTTTTTTTTTAATTTTTAGAGAAAGAGAAACATCAGTTTGTTGTCACACTCAGTTACGCATTCATTGGCCGCTGTCTGCATGTGCCCTGGCTGGGGGTGCCACAGCCTTGGCGTATGGGGTTGACACTCCAGCCGAGCTGCCGGCCAGACCCCTCAGGTGCTTGCTTCTCTCTCTGTGCTCCCGCTGCACAGCTGCGGAAGGGGTGCAGTGTGGTGGGGCGATGCACGTCCCAGCTTTCTGGCTGGAGGACCAAAAAGGGAAGGCCCAAGACATCAGAAAATACCAGGGACAGCACGGAGGGCGAGGAGCTCAGAAAAGCGGTCCCAGGGAGTTGTCTCCGCGCCCCCCGGCTTGCCTCCACGCCGTGCCCGGCAGCAGATCCGACCCAGAAGGACGCAGTGAAGCTTTGAGGGCTGAGCTGTTGGGGGACCGCTGCCCCAAGGTCCGGCCTGGCCAGTGGGTGGCACGTGCGCAAGACAGGTTCAGGAGTCCAGGCCCGCAGCTATGGTGGGAGGTCCGATTCCCTGCCGGTTTGGTGTCCTTGAATCCTGGCCTCCTTCCCCAGCTGGCCTGCTTGCTACTGTTCACTTCTCAGGCTCCGGGAGCTGCTCCATGCACCTGCCCGGGCTTTCGGGCTGCGTCCAGTGAGAGACACGACTGTGTGTTCCTCTCCCACCTCCTGGGTCCGGGACCCGCCCGCTCTGAGGAGCAACTCCCAGCCTGTCCAGCCGACGCACTGTGGCTGGACGCATTCACCGGCGGGCGTCAGGGAGCTGGCATTCGCTGACGGGCTTTCTGCTTGGCTTTTCAGGAGACCCCAACCAAAGAGCTGGGACACTGTGGAGCGGAAGCGCGTGGCCCGGAGCGGAGCAGCCCCGCACCGTCGCCAGGTTCCCCCTACCTGAGCAGGTGCATAAACTCCGAAAGTTCAACCGACGAAGAAGGTAGTTCACTTCACAGTCGAGCTTTAAAGAAACTAAAAAGAGCACATTGTGAATCGTGTAAACTTTTTGAAGATAATGTCAGATGTTGCTTAAATGGCCCCCGTGACACGGGGCAGCTCTGCCATCTGCTGGGCCGGGCCCATGTTTGCTGACCTGCAGAGCGCGTCTGTGTGTTTGCTCTGTTTTCCGTCATGAGACGACCAAAGGAGAACGCTGTCTCGTTTTGTGCTTGCAGGCGGAGGCTTTGAATGGGATGACGACTTCTCCTCAGACCCTTTCATGTCAAAGACAGCGAGTAACCTTCTTAGTTCCAAGTCTGCGGTGCAGACATCAAAGTACTTCTCGCCGCCGCCGCCGCCGCCGCGGAGCGCAGAGCAGAGCTGGCCCCACGCGGTGCCGTACTCCAGGTTCTCCATCTCCCCCGCCAGCATCGCCAGCTTCTCCCTCACGCACCTGACCGACTCGGACATCGAGCCAGGAGGTGAGGGTGCGCGGGGCCGGGGTGCGGCCTGGAGACTGTCCCTCTGAACTTGAATGCCTGTCAGTCCGGTGCGCTCCTGGGCGGGGAGACGGTAACAAATTCTTCGTAAAGCTCTCACCGTCTCGACAGTGCGCTCTCAGGGCCACGGGCGCTCCGCGAGCTTGGTGCCACCACCAGCAGGTGCCCCCGCTCGGCCCCTGCGGGGCGGGGTGGCCTGGGCAGAGGCAGGGCTTGTCCCAGTGTGGGGGCCGCCTTTTCTTGCCCCTTTTTCCGCGTTCTGCTGGCCACCGCTCCGCCTCCAGTTCCTTCTCCCCTGGAGGAGCAGTTCCTCACGAAGCTGGTGCTCTTGAGAACACCAGGCCCTGGTTTTGGGGCTGAGCCCAGACGGGCCCTGGTTTTTCCCGGGACTGTTGATTTTGCCATTAAGCCTTGGTCTTCATGCGATACCAGAAGGTCTGGGCGAAGTCACGGGTAGGGCACATTTGAAGTGGTATTATCTGAACATATGGACCCTTTTTTCTCCATAACTAGATTGGAAGATAAATGTTAATAGGTACATTTTTTTATTTGAAGTTTGCAGATCAAATAATAACTAGGAAATGTAAAGAGCTTTTGTTTGTGTTTGTGCTGTGCTTAATTGTGCCGATTAGATAGTGCCCGCGACCTGCCGCGCTGTCGGAGGGGCCGACGTGTGCCAGGTAGGGCTGACTTTCTCCCGGGCCCTAAGTCTGGACGTTGACCCAGCCTGGGAGCTGAACAGATGTGTTTGCGAGTCTGGCAAAGGCTGACCCCGGGAAGAACACCCGGGGCCCGGCAGGTGGCGGGTGTCCCCACTTGCAGCTTCACTTCCTTTTCCTGCAGCACAGATCAGATGCGAACCAGACTGTTTTTATCTGTGATGATCATTTTTAAACCCAGCTTTGCTTGCTCTCTTCTAAATAGGAAGCAGTGAAGATGGAGAAAAAGATTAGATGGATGCCGATGCGCCCTCGGGTCCCAGGCCGCTTCTGCAGGGCTGCAGTCCCGCTCCGCCAGCAGGCGACGCCACCCACGGGACATCTGCTGAGACAGGACAGGGACGAAGACTTGGGAGTCGGAGAGGGTGCCGGGCTCCGTGCCCGGGGCCCACGCAGGAAGCCCATCTCTGGAGGCGTGGTCCCGTCCAGCGCGTTTGCTGCCCTGGTGGCCGCTCTTGCCCACTGAAGACACGCGGGCTCTGGGCGTCCTTGGGGAGGGCTGGCCCTGCTCGGCTGCGGGGGGTACTGGGGGCTCCTGGTGGCCTCGGGCCTCCGTGCGGGCGCCCTCTGTGTCCGGACCTGTGCGGCCCCTCAGTGCGCGGGGGCCCAGAGGACACGTGGTGGGACTTGGCACCAGCGAGCCATATTTATTATTTTTAAAGAAATCACTAACTGCTTTCTGTAATTGCACTGTGGAAAAATGTTTTAAGAGTCCTTGATATTGTACAGAATCTTAAATTATTCAAGGAAAATAAGGCAGGTCAAGCTGGTGCTACCCACTAGTTTGATTTTTTTTTTTCTGTTTTATAGTTTGTTTGCATGGTACTTGTAAAGCTTAAATATTTTGAGTGTATGCAGTCCTTAGAATTGTTGGAATTGTACATATGGTACTCTTTCGTAAACGATAAATGATTCCGAATGTTAGTGTTTCACGTCCTCATAGGAAATATTTTTGATGAGTCCCGCCAGATGCCCTGCTGCCGGTAGACTGAGCCCGCGCTGTCTCTTCTCCGGGAGGCGGCCTCCCCGCGGCGGGAAGGCTTCTCAGAGGAGCCAGGGCCCTGCCGCGTCCCCGGGTAGCTCTCCCACCCCATGCCCCAATTTTTTAAAACTCTCTTGGTAAAAGTCGACAGGCGATACACCCCAGAGCTCAGCGCCAGGTGGGCTGTGCAGCCCCCGCCCCTCCCCGGCAGTGGCGTGGGGCCCCAGGGGCGCTTCCCCTCTGAGCCAGCGCCGCCGTCCGCTGACCCCTGCTGCTTGGTTTTGGAAGCGCAGACTGTGGTGGCTTCAGCATCCTTGGAACTCCTGCTCCACAGAGGGCTCGGGCTCCACAGGGCGGTTGATGGGTTCTGTGTGTACAGCTCGGCCTACGGGGTTGAGCCTGTAACCACTGCGAGCTGGACCTTCCCCTCAGAACCAGTCCGAGTCATGCCACCTGGCTGGTTTCCGCGGCCTGGGGGACACACGGCATCCTGCAGCTGTGAGGAGGGACAAGGGGCAGCCGCAGAGCCCCCGCTGCCGGCACATCCTCCTGGTGGGAACCTGGGCAGCCCCGCAGGGCCGCGCACCCACACTCGCCCTGGGTGCAGCGCACTGGCCCTCCCTCTGCACGGAGCTCCAGGTTCTCCCCTTGTGTGGAAAGGGGCCGAGCGTGTCCAGGGCAGTCCCGCAACGTTGGCGACCTCGTTCTTCAGTCCTTGAATTGTGCTTTGACGAGGGACGTTCCCGGGGCTAGAGCAGCGTGGCGGCGCCCTGCGGAGGGAGGCCAGGCCTGCGGCCCTGGTGCGCGCCCCTCCCCGCTGTTCTGGTGCTGCTGCGACGGAGGCCACAGGAGCTGGGTCTTGGGGCGAGGCGCAAATGCGGACACTGGCTCGAGTTTCCATAGTAAAGTTTGACTTTTAGTGTCAGTTCTGGTTCACTCCACCAACTTTTTATACTAGCAATAACTTTCCAGAGCAAAAACAAGTTCCGAGTGGAGAACGAGCCCCCTGGGGGCCCCCCCGCCGTGTCTGTGAGCCGGAGCGCGGTGGGGGCGCTGGGCCCGGCGCTGGGCGCTGCGGGGAGTTACCAGGGCGTGAGAAGGTGGTTTTGCCAAAATTGCCAAACTCTGAATTTCTTACTGTGGTGACTTCCTGAGCTTTCTGAATTTTTACATCTAACTACCAGCTTGGTTTAGAGAGGAAATGAGACCATTATACTAGTCTTTTTTAAAAGTATAGGTTTAAGGGTTTCAGGTGTAATGACTAGAATCAAGCAGATCCATAGAACATACAGTCTTAATACAGTCAGCGCAGGCTAGATCTGATACTTCGGGATTGTCCATTTTTCACTATGATCAAGGAGATTTTAACAACATAATTCCCATTTTAATTTATTTTAAGTCTGTGTCACTCTCATAACTAATTGCCAAAAAAAGCATTTTGTACCTTGAGCTGGGGGGTGGGCTGGAGTGGCGAATCTCATCGTGGGGTTGCATGGTCAGGGAGAATTTATATTTATAATAAACACGTAAGTGAACATGTTCTTTTGAAATCTCAAGCAATACACAAGAAGTGAATTATGTACATTAAAATTTTCAGCCCATTTTTGAAATGTCAGCATGTGCTTTGTTTCACTTTTTGGCTCAGTCGGTATCCAGTAGTGGGTTTCCAAGCCGTATTCCCCTAGTAAGTCGTGCAGCGAAGCAGGCGGTCCGTGGGTTCTCTAGGTGCAGTGGGCGGGGTGTGGAACACCTGGCCCGCGGTGACATTTCCAGGCCTCCCGTGGAATCTCCAATCAGGTTTTAATTAGTCCTCCTTTGGTGGAGTGTACGTATTTTAGATCCTATAATAAAAATAATGTGACCTGCATTTCCTTCCTAGCTAGATGCTAATTTTTGTTGCAAGTCAGAAAAGTAAAAAGAGTGCTTCCCAGATCCTTCTGCAGCGTGGCCTGGGGCCTGGGGCCGGAGCCGTTGGTCTTAAGGGTGAAGAAGCTCAACAAAGCTGAATTGAAAGCAGACTGCGTTCTCTTTTTAAATGTACAGGTGATCGATGGTCCCTATAGAAATGGGTTTCTCTAAGACAAGACTGTCTTGCTGCCATAAAACGCCTCTAAAGCCTCTTCCTTTTAGTATTATTTTCCAGAGGGTGGTTGTAGGGTGAGTGACTTGCTGCCTGTTTGTCCTGAGGGCCCAGCTGGGAGGGAGGCAGCTCCTGGTCTACCTGACGCAGCTGGTCACCTGACAGCTCCGTAAGGGACCCCCGAGGTAGGTAGGCTCCGAAGGTTGGGCTTCAGTTTCAGAGGCCAACCCGGGACATACAGCCTTATGAAAAGTAGCCTTAAAGTAAGAATGGCTGTATGGAGTTACTTCAGATCTAAATCTCAAAAACTATTCCCAGGGTGTGACGGGGTCGGCTCTAGCTTTCGGAACAAAGAAGATTCTCTTTGGTATATAAGTAAGTTCTTCCGAATGCGTTGACAGTATTGAACTACCGACAGCCTGTTGTTTGGATGGCTTGAACACGGCTCAGTTCGGGCTCCACCGGCCTCAGCTGGGCCTGCGGACCCACTGTTTAATTTCACCCGCAGCCGAGCGCCGCAGGGGCGGGCACAGCTGCGAGGTTTCCCTGCTGTACTTTAACACAGTTGTAAGAGTTGTATTCATGGCAATGTGACATTCATGAACTTTCAGTTTAAATTGTGTACATTTTTAAATTGTAAGATTTTTACTGTATATTGATGCATAGTGTGATTCAATAAATTGCTTGTAATTTAAAAACTATTTAATATTCAAAATAAATATAGTTATATATTTATAAACTCTGTAGCTGCGTTTCTTCCGTGTTTTCCACCCTGAGGCCCAGGGCGGGTGGCCTGGCGCGCCCTGGGCTTCTCCTGCCGCGGCTGCCAGCGAACCCCGGGAAGCCTGACCTGCCTGCGGGCCGGTGAGGCCCAGTGCACCTGTGAGCCGAGGCCTCTGCACGTGGGGGGTTTCAGAAGCATTTTGGTTCCTGAGGCCCAGCATCAAATGAGCTCTACGCCGAGCGGCGAACCAGCTCAGAGGAAGCCTGTCTCTGCTCTGAGTGGCCCTCGTCCCCGCATCGCGCTGGCCTGGCCGCCCTCCGCGCCCCCCGCCCCCGCCCCCGCCCCCGCCCCGGTCCCAGCTCCAGCTGCCGCGAGCCGAACAGGCTCTCATCGGGGCCGGCGCTCCCGGCCCCAGCGCGGGCTGCGGAGCTGCGGGGCGGGGCGGGGCGCAGCGCGCGGGAGCCCGGTCGCGGGGCTCGGTGCGTTCTCGCTCCCGGGCGTCCCCCCAGCCCACAGAACCCTCGAGCCCAGGCCTCGTAACCCCCTTTACGACACCTGTAAGCGGGGAGGAAACTAAGGCAGGGTAAGGGTGCGATTAAATAGACGTGGACGGCACGGCCGGGTGGAACTAGCTGCCCCGGATTCGCACGCGGGGCCTGGCACCGCCCCTCGCTCCCGCGCCGGCGGCGGGCGGCGGTCCCAGGGCCCCGGCGCTGCCTTCGGGGACGTGACCGCTGCTCGTTGAAGAAACGAGCGTTACTACAAAACGGTTTTTCCGCTAATTCTCCTCGTGCTCCGAGCCTGAACCCCAAGGTCAGGGACGGCGTCCAGGTGCGTCCCGGGGCTTCCCCTCGGGCCGGCGGGATCGCGCCGAGGCCTCCGCCCCGAGCCGCCGCCGGGCTCCGCCGTGGGAGCGCGAGCGCAGCCGGCGCAGGTGCGCCCCGCCCCCTCGGCCACCACCGCCCAGGCCCCGCCCCGCGGATCATTTACATGTGGCGGCGGCCCCGCCTGGGGCAGCTAAAGCAACGTGTCCTTGTCCCCCGTGGGCAGCCCTAGCGAGTGCGGCCGCAGATACCCAGGTACAGGGGTAGGGGTCGTGGGTGGCGGGGGCCGCAGGGAGACGCCCCGGGGATCTGGGGGAAACTGAATGGGGCCACCCACAGGTTAGCCTGGGGGGCCACTGCAGGCTCCGGCCACTGTCCACCTCTGCTCAGCCAGGTCCACAGCAGTTCCGGCTCCCATGTCGTCCCTTCAGGTGATGTGGTGGCCGGAATCGGTGCCAGTCCATCTGGGCAGAGAGGAGGCAGAGGGCTGTCCTGAGCTAGGATGGCGCTGCATCTCTGGGTGGCCCGAGCAAAGTGACAAAGGCCACCTAAGCTCAGGAGCCCGGGTGGGGGGGGGGTGGCAGTGAGCAGCATGGGGCCAGAGAAAAGTCCAGGGGTCAGGATGTCTCACTCAGGGGCCGAGGGGCTCACCAGGTCAGGGACAGACCTGAGCGGACAGCGTGAGACCAGGCAGGGGCGTGGGGGTGTGGGGCGGTCAGCTCGGGGCTCTGTCAATGAGACGGACCCTGGGGTCACTCAGTGTGTATCAGGCAGTCATCTGCGATTGGGCAGCGAGGAGGCTGCCGCAGGTAGCTGCCCTGAGTGTCTACTGGCTGTTCTGAGTGTCCACTGGCCTGCCGAGTGACCACAGGGTGGCCTGTGTTCTGGATTTCAGCTCCAAAGGCCCCCCCCACCCAGAGCCTTCACCCCCAGGGATAACCTGTCTGGAACCATGAAGACCAAGAACCGGCCCCCCAGGCGCCGGGTGCCTCCACAAAACACAGAGGTCACCTCAGGGGATCAGACCCCTGAGAGGCCCCAGCCTGGCTCCGCGGCCCAGCCGGCCAAGGGCCTGCGGAGCAGGACAGCGCGGATGCAGGGGGTGCGGGCCGAGGGCGGGCGCCGGCGGCAGGGGCCCTCGGGGCCTGCGGCCCGGCGGGAGAGCAGCATCCAGCGGCGGCTGGAGAGCAACGAGCGGGAGCGGCAGCGCATGCACACGCTGAACAACGCCTTCCAGGCGCTGCGCGAGGTCATCCCCCACGTGCGCGCCGACAAGAAGCTCTCCAAGATCGAGACCCTCACGCTGGCCAAGAACTACATCAAGTCGCTGACGGCCACCATCCTGACCATGTCCAGCGGTCGCCTCCCGGGCCTGGAGGGGCCAGGCCCGAAGCTCTACCAGCACTACCAGCAGCAGCAGGCGGCCGGGGGCACGTTGGGCGCCACCGAGTCCCAGCCCGAGGGCCACCTGCAGAAGTACTCCACCCAGATCCACAGCTTCCGGGAGGGCTCTTAGCACCTGCCCCGGCCCCACCAAGAGCCCGACTGGTGGTGACACGCCACATGGACACGGCCCCAGCGGCTTCATTTTCCCTGAACACTCAGCTGCCTTTCTGGAACACGTCCTGGCTCCCAAGGGACAAGACCTGGCCGAGGCCACGGCCCTGCGTGGCACAAAGCCCAAACCTTCGCGTAGGTCCCGGGACCTGCTTTCTTTCACTTGACTAGGCAAGAGCTGACAGGCCTTTATAACTAAACTCTCTTCACTCCTGGCTCCCCCTGGAGGCAGGGGACGTTCCAGGAAGAGGTGTCCTCGGTAAGTCTCCCCTGTTACTCCTGAGGCCCAGGCCTGGAAAGGGACCTCCCCGAACCTGCAGCAGAGCCTCCTCCTTCAGGCTACATGGAGGCACAGAGCAAAGCCCATGGCCACTCGGGGAGTGGGGCCACGCCGAGACAGCACCTCGCTGTCAGGTGGAACCCTAACCAGATGACCTCAAGTTGATCCTGAAGGGGGCTTCAGCGGTCCTGGAGGGGCTGGGGTGTTCTCCTGCCTCCTCCTGTGCAGGGGGCTCCTGACTGCGGAGGGACTGAGCCGGGCCAGGGGGCCTGTGGCCTGGTGCCGAGGGCGCTGGAGGCAGGACGGGGAGCGGGGCTGCTGGGCCCTGGCTCCCCGAGCGGCTGGGCTCGGCTCCGGCCCCGGGGAAGGTCCCTCCCCAGGCCTCCCTTGCGTCCCTCCCAGGTTGGCTGCTCATTGTCATCGTTGTCACCGACTGGGCGGTCTGACAGCACTTTAGAGTGTCATTGGGCCCTGGTTGGGGTTGGGGGCCCCGTGGGGCCCCCTACAGGGAGGAGCCTGGGCGGCAGAGCCCCCTCCCCCCCGCGGTGTGCTCCACCGGGGCTGGACTGGCACGTTGGCAGGTGTCCGCGGGCTTGGACCGGGCTTCCTTCTGTGGTGTTCCTGCCCCATTGGCGTCGACAGGCTTGGCGACTTTGCTCCCAACTGGCTGGCATCTCCCCTCCCTTGTCCTTCTGCTTACAGCCCATGTGGGGAGGGCACAAGGCCCTTGGCAGCCTCAGGCAGGAACCACAGTGACCGGGGCTGTGGCGAGGGCAGGGCCAGCCTGGCACATGGGGGTGGGGTCCCCTGTGCCCAGAGCTGCCCCGTACGCCCTCCGGGGGCATTGTGGGTCGGGGGTGGGCTGGTCCAGGAATGTCACAGCCGAGGGCTTGTCCCTGATGCGTGGCCTCGCTGTCCCATCCCTGGTTGACCCGGCGCAGCCATTTAATGAGTTTCCGGGCTGTGCGTCAGCCCTGGCAGCTTTAAGGACAGCAGGTGGCACCCTTCGGAACAGCCATTTGCCACCTCTGTTCTAACTTACCCGGTCAGGTGCTGGCTGGGCCCTCCCCGGCCCCTCTGGAAGGTGGCCCAAGGAGGCCTGTCCTTCAGCGCGGGGCCGGCGGGAGCCCCAGGTGCCCCTGGACTGCCCCGGCGGGCATGGCTGCTCTGGAAGGGCCCTGCGGTGACGGCCAGGACAGTCCACCGACAGGAGCCAAGGCCAAGGCAACCCTGAGCTCGGGACAGACGGGGTCCGTGCGACCCCCGCTGTGGGGGGGCCTGCTGGCTGGACACAAAAAGGCGAGGCCTGCGGACCCGGCGGCTCTTGTGGTGGCTGGGCCAAGGCCGGAGCGGCGCTCGGCGCGCCCCTGGACTTGCTGAACCGAAAGCACGGGGCGGGCGCAGGCGCCCCGCGGAGGCTCTCTGTCCAGGAGCCGGCGCCCAGTGACGGAGCGGCAGGAGGGCGCGGGGTCGCCCCCTTGCGGGGTGACAGCCCTGGGGGCTCTCTCCCCCTCTGTCCCAGTCTTGTACCTGCGCCTCCTCTGCCCCCTGAGGGTGCCCGGGCCCAGATGCCCAGTCCTTCTCCGCTGGAGGCTGGAGGCCGTCCGCGTGCCCTGTGCCCGCCTCGCCAAGGATCCTTAAAGGTCTCAGTCTCACTTTCGGGGGGCTGAATGTGGGCGGAGTGAGGAGACAGGTCTGGTGACAGGCAGGTAAGGTCTGCCGCTGCTGTCTGCCCCCTCGACCCTCCGCGTCGACCCCACGCCCAGCCGGACTCTTAGGTCCTCTGAAGAGTCCTAACGTCAGAGACCCTCACAGACCAGCTCTGGTCGCCCGCCCCCCCCCCCCCCCCCCAGCCTCGGCCATGCCTGCAGACCAGCCCTCCGGGCAAGCTCCCATCTAGGAGCAGAGAAACCAGAACTGCGACTTTTCTGTCTGGGAAAACCCCCCCGGGACTGAACAGCCGGTGCCCTGGGTGTAATTGTGGTGAAAATGTTTCTTAAATGACCCAGATTTGCCTTTCATTTTTCCTAATGGCCCCTTCAAAGTACTCATGAAATCAATGCTGTCACAAAATGAAAATAAAGGATTCCAAGGCAATCGCTCCGTCTGCCCCATGCACGCCTGCATCAGAGACTGTGCCTCTTAATCATAATAGAGGGGGAAGAAGGCTCGAGATTTACACTCCGGTGTAAGTTTTTATTGAATAAAGCAACCGGGGCATCGGGATGGTTCAGGGATGCTGAGCAGGGAAACAGCTGGTGCTTGTGAGACCAGCTGCGGTCACTTAGCAGAAGGACAGGTGGGTGCTGAGCAGGCCCGGAGCGCGCGCGCGCGGAAGCCCTGAGGGAGGGATGTAAACAGGTAGACGGGCGGAGACGGGCTGCGTCACAACGTCCGGCCGGGCCTGTGCCCGGCCTCCGGTCCCCTGGTCCGGCCTGCAAACGCAGGCTGCGGGCCGCCTCAAATGCTCCTCGCGAGGGCACCCCAAGGCAGGTCTCGAGCCCTCCGGCCAGGCAGGAGGGAGAGGCTCCCAGGCAAAATGTCTGGGTGTAGGAAGCAAACTCGGACTTCACCGAATGGGGCGTCATCGGATGAAAAGCAGCCGGGAGCTGCAGGACCGGAGGGGCCGCTCGGGAGGCGCCTTCCTACCCACCCCTCCCCCCGCCACACGATCGGAAGTGCAAGATGCCCCCAACCCCAAACACACTTGGGGAGGGGCCCGCTGAGGCACTCGGACAGCTTCTCCCAGCTACGGGGTGGCCTCTCGGTCCTGTGTCCACCCACGGGGGCCCGTGCCCGTGTGGGGAAGACGCCCCTCCAGCATTTATTTCCAACCTGCCCTCTCCTTCCTTAACTTCTGGAATTAGACCCCATTTGCGGTCCTGCTCTGAGGCATGATCAGAGCATTCACAGTGGCCTTAAACCCACAGCCACTTTTCTGTTCGGGGATGCCTGGGGCTCAGAGGGCCCTTCTGTGGGCTCTGCTTTCCTGGGGGGCCCAGTGTTCCCGGAAGGTTCCAGGCTCTAGGTTCCATCCTGGAAAGGCAGACGGCAGAGGGGAAAGGGATGGGTGGGAGAGGCGGAGGGGGCGTCCCCAGCCGGTGCCATCCTTGCTGACAGGGACAAGTGGGGAACGTCCATAACGCTTCACATTTCTGGGCTATTTCTGGTGCCTCTGAGGCCACGACCTCAGGCCGGGTTCCCTCAAGCCAGGGCAGGATCCGCATTTCAGCAGAGAACGGCTCAAAACGCGGGGCCGGCTCACACACCAGCACGGACCCTTCCAACGGGGCGTGCAGCTGCTTCCAGGTGAGGGAGGCGGCTCAGCAGCAGACAGGGCCCGCGGCCTCCTGCAGGGCGCCGGGCGCGCTCGAGGGCCCGCCGGGGAGGCCCTGCCCACCAGCTGGTGCCTGGGACGCGCCCCTGGAGGCCCTGGTGGCGCTGGCCCGGATGGAGACGTGGTCCCAGCCCCCCTGGGAGGAGAGAGCCAAGTCACCGGGGCGGGGGGTGTCGGGGGGCCACCCTCCCAGACAGCGCTGCCCGGGTCGCCCACCCACGCAGGCCAGGTTCCAGCCCAGGGCGCCCGGACACTAAGGGGCCGCGCACCAGCCCCTGCCGCGCGCTCACCCCGATGCCGTAGTCCCAGCCCTGCCCCTTGGGCTGCAGGGGCCGCACGCCTGTGCGGCGACACACGGTCCCTCGGCTCAGGCTGTGGCTCCCCTGGACCTTGTTGGCGATGACCCAGACCTGGAATGCAGACCTGCTGAAGGCCCGGTCCGGACGGGGTGGCACCGTGGGGACGGCAGCAGGGAGGCCAGAGCAGGAACCCGAGCCCCCGAAGCCCCCGAGCCCAGAGCAAGCGTCTGCCCTCTGTCCCCGGGGACACCCAGACCTGGTCCAGGGGCCCCACAGACACTCGGCGCACGTTGTTGGACACGTGCTCCCAGCTGGAGCCCTGCGGGTAGCTGGGCGTCACCCCCTGGCGGTACCACAGGTTGCCTGCGGAGAGAAGGGCATGGCCTGCGGTGAGGCCCGGGCTGGGGACGCCCGGCGGGTCTGCAGAGCCGCTGGTCGGGCGCCCGCCGCCCACACGTGCTGGGGCTTCCCGGCCCCCAGCGGGAGCAGGGCCTGGGCAGGGGCGGGGGCGCTCTGCCTTCGCCCCCGTCAGTGCCGCCGGCGCCGCCGGACTGGGTGGGGCTGGCACCTTCATCTTCTTTCTACGCCTGAGAAACTGAGAACAAGGAATTCTTCACACAAACAGAGGACGGGTCTGGAAGCGGAGCCCTGGGTCCCCGTCCAGTGCCTGCCCTTTCCTCACCCTGCTCAGTGGGGACAACGGCCCAACAGGAAAGGGAGCTGCCGGAGGCAGCGCCATGCGGGCACCTCCAGCCCCAGGCTGTCTGCCGAGGGCCCCCCGGCCACGGGCCTGGGTGGCACCTCTGGAAGGTGCTCCCAGCGCAGGCCCCGCTGCACAGTGTGACCCAGGCCTTGGCACTGTGCCCTCTGCCCCAGACCCAGGCAGGGCTGACCACCTGTGGGGGTGGGTGTTCCCTCCCTGGGGACACGGGGGAGGGGCCTACTTGGAGGCTGACCTCAGGCTGGGTGGCCTCTCATGGCGGCTTATGAAGGTCTCAGGCCTGGGACCTGGGGGCCATCGGGTGCTCAGGGAACCCAAACCCCCCCTGGTGGCCCCGGGGGGCAGGCGCGACTTGCCGTTCTCGTCCACAGCGTACACGGACGTCTGGCCCACGGACGCCTGCTTTAACCTCTGCTTGGGAGGAGACGGGATGTGGTACCAGCAGTTGCCTGAAATGGGAGGTTGGACTTGGATGCGGCTGGGAAACCCCAAACAACGTGCGACCCCAGGCACTGGGGAGCGCAGCGCTTCAGCTCACAGGGTGGCCGGCTGCGCGTGCCCTGCCGCCCTCCGGCACCCTGGCCTCTCCCAAGGCCCAAAAGAAGCCGTGGCAGGTTCCAGGGTGTGGGGCTGGAGGGGCCGATCTCAGGATCGGGGGCACGAAGGAGCCGCCAGCTGGTGCTGGAGAGCCAGCCCTGCGGCCGCTGTGCGCACCCCATGCGGGGCACACGACGCACCAGCCACCACCGATTCGCCCGTCTGTCCCTGTGCCAGCCTCCCCGACGCCAGACACTGCCTAGACCTCCCGCCAAGAACAAGCTGGCCTGGCCTGCCCTCCGGGGAATGGCCGGAGTGGCCAGTGTAGAGTGAGCGGCGTGGGGCCACCCCAGCAGGCGCCCGACAGGCCTGTCCCCTGATGGGCAGGACATGCGAAGTGCCCGCCCCCCCCCCCGCTGCCCTGGCAGGAGGCTGAGGGCGACGGAGGGCAGCTATGCGGGGTGGGGCAGCGGCGCCCGCCAGGGCCCAGAGGGAGGCGGTGTGGCCTCTGGGGATCCCGGCTGGGCCCCCGGCACCTGGTCCACAGGCCGCTTTCAGTAAATGCTTCTCGAGCCGAACTGAAAATCAGGAGACCTGTCAACCAGCGTCCCCTGCAGGTGGAAGCACGTGCAGCCTCGCTCTGACCAGTCCCATTCCCACCACGGCTTGGTGGCCCCGGGTAGGGGGCCGCCCGCGGGGTTGCACTCACCAGCCGGCTGGGAAAGGGACACGGAGCCCCTGTAGAAGGCAGAGCCATCCCTCGCCACGGCCCACACCTGGTAGCAGCCCCCGATGGAGACTGAGGCGAAGGGCTGGTCGGTGCCCACGTGCAGCCAGGAGGAGCCCTGGAGACCGAGTGAGAAGGGACGCTGAGCGCTGCCTGGGCCCGGCCTCGGCCAGCCCAGCCCCGTGGCCCAGGAGCTGGCGGCTCCTCACACCCCCGTCCCCTCAGCTGCCCAGGGCCTGGCAGCCCGCGGGCAGGCCCAGGTTGGCCCGAGCCTAGCCCGATGCCACAGCGAGTCCTGCTTCTGGAAGAATCTGTCAAAAACTCGAGAGTAACCACAGGGTGAGCAGGCCCGGTGGTCCCCAGAGGCTGGGAGGAGGGCGCTCACCGTGGGGTTGAGCTCGGACACACCCAGGCGGCAGAGCACGTCCCCCTTGTCACTGATGGCCCAGAGAGCGATGCTGTGCCCGCTCCCGTCAGCGCCTGGGCTCTCGGGGATGATGGACACGTCCCGGAGGGCAATGGGGGCCACCTCCAGCCAGGGCCCGCTGGTCACCAGCTTGCATTTTCTGTAGCGGGGAGAGAGCACAGCCCTGGGCACCCCGAGGCTACACCGGCCTCGGCCCCCTGCCCTGGCGCACGGAGGCCGCGGGGGGGCTGCCGCCAGGGCGCCCCTCTGCCCAAGGCAGCCTCGGTGGACGCTGGGGAGGCCAGGACGCCCCCCGCCCCGGCCCCTGGGTGAGCACCCCTTCCTGGTGGCGGCTCCGCCCCCCACTGCCGCCCCCAGCCAGGCCTCCCGTCCAGCCGGTCCTGCGACAAGCGGAGGCTGACAGGACATTTCTCGTATTTGTTCTTGAAAGAAAACTCTTCAGCGACCAGAGAGGCCAGGTGCCTGCGGCACTTCCTGGGCTGACATTTACTTTGATTCCTTTTCCCCTCCCCTCTGCCTCCCCTTCCTTCCACTGGGACTGAGGTCAGAGGCCAGGAGGTCTGGCCTGGGAGGAACGAGTAGGAGGGGCCAGGCCACACCCCCCAGTTACCTTGTGCTCAGTCTTTACCTGGCCCAGCACCTTCTCCGGACAAAATCCCTCATGGTTTTGTACCCATGATATGAGCTGCAAGAGGAAGAAGTTGAACTCGAGACCTCTTTTTGGAAGTTTCTGGAAAGTGACACCGCACGCGCGCATTCTTTCTCCACTGTTCCAGGGCACGGGGCCCCTGCGAGCCACGCAGAGGGCGTGGAGGGCAGCAGAGTCACAGGACAGGACGCTCATCCGCCGGCCGCCTCTAGGCACCCGTCTCCTCCCTGGGTCCGTTCCGCAGGCTGCCGGCCGCGCCTCCTCTCGCCGCCCCCCTGCCTCCGGGGCGGGCACCGCCTGCCTCCCTGTGTGCTGTGCGCATCACCCAGGGCCTGGCCCAGAGCTCCCCAAGGCCCCGCAGCCCGGGGCACCGGGTCTCCAGCTGGCCCTCCCACAGCCTTGGCCCGGCAGAGAAGGGACAAGGCCAGGTGTGGGAGGAGCTGCGGCATCCTCCCTGAGCCCGTCCACGCGGCCAGGCGCACCGGCCGGGCTCACGGGGCCCCCCTGCACCCCCCTGCCGCGGGCCCCAGACCCTGTGGGCGGCAGACGTGGGCACGCAAGGCCCGCCCCTCAGCCAAGCCAGGGTGCTGAGGGGGCGGGGCAGGGGCTCTGCCTGGCAGGGCGGTGAGGCCACTGCTGGGGAGGAGGGGGCCGGCCGGGCCTGCCACTCAGGGCAGCCCCGTGGGAGCAGAGAGAGGGATGCTTACGCAGGGAAGTCGCTGGCGTATTGCCACCCCTCGGGGTCCGTGCCCCCGGGAACGCTGAAGTCCACGAACCAGTCGGAAACCTGGAGAAGGGGCAGTCAGTGCAGGCAGGCCCCCCACCCCCAGCCCCGCCGCCCCGCCGCCCGGAGCTCACCCAGGTCCACTGGACGGAGGGTGGCTTCGTGCCGGCCTTGGTGCACTCCTGCAGGCCCGTGGCGTCGCTCCACATGTACCGGTCGGTGGGCAGACCCCTGTGGCAGGACCGGGCCGGCTGTGCAACTCGAGGGAGGCAAGAACGGCCTGTCCTGCTCAGGCACTGGCCAGTGACAGACAGACGCACCGGGGCCACCGCGTCTCTGAAGGGGGAACTGGCCCAGGGCTGGGACCACAGCCAGGGCGACCCTACCTCACGGGGCCCGGGGGTGGGGGGCCAGGACCACAATCCACGAAGGGTCGCAGCCACTGAGGGCTGGAAGCCCCCCTTGCTTTCTATCTACACCTACGTATCTATGTGTCAATTTAGTGACATGCACACGTGTCTCATTGTTATACACTTATGTTTTGTGCATTTCATGTATGTTATATCTCCCAGTGTGTTTTTAAAATCTGCATTACACTTAATGATTCAAGAGAAAAGCGCTGTAAGCTGTTATGAGCCAATGAGATCCACGTCGGGGGCTGGGCACCGGCCCTCGCGCTACGGCTACGTCGCGACGCTGGACGTGGCCGCTGAGACTGTGCCCAGGGCTGGCAGCCCCTCAAAGCCTCCGCAGCAGCTGGCGCGGCGCGCCCACAGCAAACCCACCTGCTGGTGTAGCCCGTGACGGGGTTCCAGCGCTGGTTCTCGTAGATGCGCACGCACTTCACGTCCGACTGTGTGTAGATGTTACCGGTGCTGCTGGCCAGGCCTAGGGGGCAGAAGGCTGCCAGGGCCCAGGTCGCACGTGCCTGCCCGCTGAGGGGAACTCAGGCGTCCGTCTGGGCGGGAGGTCAGGCTGGAGAGGGTCGGCCCAGAGGCGTCCACAGGCCTGCTGGCCTTACCTCGCAGGGGCTGGCCAGGCTGGGGTTTCTCTGCTGTTTCTGGGTTTGCACAACCTCGACGCGCTAAGCCTCCCGTCCGCGCCCCCTCCGGCCCTCCCTCCCGCTCTGCGTCTCACACTGTTCTGCCTGCGCCTCTCCCTGCCTCTCCCTGCCTCTCCATCCCACTTACCTGGCACCGGGCAGGCGTGAGGCCCAGCTAGCTCTCTCCTTATTAACACTCAGTAACCTCCACGAGCCCCAATTTCCCCATTTGGAAAATGGGGACAAAGCTGCTTCCCGCCTGGCAAATGTGGAAGCTGTTCAGTCTGTGCAGATGAGCGATCCCGTGGTCTCAGTGGGCCACAGGGTTCTACAGCTCGGCCACCCCTGAAGCGGGGCGTGCGGCACGGAACGTCCGGTTTCAGTGTTTGGTTCTGCCTCCATTTCACCGTAGCGGCAAAAGGACCCCGCTTCCCAGAACTGGGGGAGCCCCCAGGGCCCAGCCCACCTCATGAGGAGCTGGAGTTTGGGCCTGGCGATCAGGACACCCAGGTCCCGGGCTGCCCCCCTGCACCCTGGAGCCTCGACTGTGAAATGAGAGCGTGGATGTGGTGGAGGCCGTGGTCGCTGCCCTTCTAGAAGCCTCAAGGCCAGGAAGGCACGTGGGAGGCGCGGCCTGGTCTCTGAGCTCTCGCGCCTCCTGGGCTGGCCCCAGGGCCATCCTCCTGAGGCTGGCAGTGGTGAAGGTCACCTGTCAGCCAGCTGCCAACTGAGAGTCAACACTGAGACGGTGGCTCTTGTGTGGGGCAGGGAAGCCAGAGGGACGAGAGGGAGCGGCCGGGAAGGCTGTGGCAGGGCAGGGAGCTGGTCCTGCCAGACTCGGGGCTCGGCCGCCCTTACCTTGGAAGCAGCCTCCGCCATAGCCGCCCGTGTACACCCAGGCTGTGCCGTCGTAGCCGATGCCCCACACCACGCCCCGGCTGCTGGCCTCCACCACCCGCAGGTGGCCTCCCATCTGCCGCCAGAACCTGGGAGGAAGGGAGAGAGGGCGGGAGAGGGAGGGCCTTCCAGCCTTCTCCCTCCGGAGCCCTGGGGGCCTGGGACGGGAGCGGGGTCACGCATCTGCGGGATGAGCGGCAGCGCGAGCCAGTGGCCACCTGCACGGCGGTGAGGCCCCCGGGGCGGGCCGAGGGCAGGGTGCAGCCGCCACCCGGGTCAACCTCCTGCGCCTGACGCCCTGGCACAGTTGCCAGAGGTGGTCGGGCGTTTTCAGCCGGGCGCAGGCACACAGGCCCCCGAGAGCGGGCGAGCAAGGGGCAGACGGACACAGCCTCTGTCGCCGCCTGGGAGGGGCCTTCTGGTGTCACGTCTGTCTCCCTGGTCCTCGCGGGCTCTGGGTGGCCTTCTGGGGCAGAATTGGGAGTGCCGTGGTCCCCGCAGGGCCCCCCGCTGCTTCCCCACCAAGATGCTGGGTGCCCTAGGCCTGGGCCCCCTGCCCCCAGGGGGCAGCTGCCTGCCATCCCCACATTTTAAATGCGACCCACAAAGCCCCCCGCTCCCCGCACCGACACACAGCAGCTGTTTGGCAGGGCGACCTGCCCGGGGCCCAGCCAGGGGCCTGGTCCGCCCTGGGGCCTCGGGGGCGGGGCCCGTGCGGTCGGCTGGGGCCCTTCCTCCTGCGCCGGCAGCTGGGCTGCTCGGCCGGAGTGGCCAGGCCCTGCCCCACCCGGGGGCACAGCCGACTCACATCTGGTCGCAGGGCAGCTGGTGCTCAGGGGCCTCCAGGTCCGGGCTGGGATCACTCACGAAGATGTCCCCTTTGCAGGTGACAGACCAGATGGCCTGCGGGGAGGGGCGGCCGTGGACCCTCCGGCTCTCACAGCAGGACAGGTTGAGCAGGGCCAGCTGGCGTGGGCAGACGGCTGGTCACCACTGGGAAGGGGACGGGCAGCAGGCCGAGGCTGGGGTGTCCCGAGTCTGCCGCCTCTTGGCCCCGGGCCTGTGGGGACCCCCTCCCACTCACCCAGTCATTCATGTCCTGCTCGGTGGCGGCAGCCAGATGCACCGGCCACCTCTGCCGGGTCCTCTCAGGGGTGTACAGGGCGAAGGAGTGCTTGGCCTCATTGAGCACGGGGACCAGCGCTGTCACCTCATTGAGGAACACGTGCAGGTACTGTGCACAGAGGGCGGGCGGCAAGGCTGTCACCGGGGCGGACGGGGATGGCCAGGGTCGCCGCCAATTCCACAGAGCTGAGCCCTGGGGCCCGGGGCCGCCAGCTTTCGTGCCGGGCACTGGCAGCGCCGCAGGGAAGCCTTGCTCGCGAGCGAAGGCCTGGCCCCGTCGCGGGTGACAGCGAGGGCGCTTGAGGACCAGACCGACTGCGTCCAGCCCCGGCCCTGGAGGGGTGAGCGGCTCCGTCTCTGAGCCTGACTTCCCATGGAACACGAGAGCCCATCAGCGGCTCAGACCCGGGAGGTGGCTCTGTGGGGCCGCCACACACCTGCCCGCCACCGGCGGGGACTCTGTCTCCAGGCGCCAGCGCTTCGTAGGTGCCAGACTCGGTCCTGGGCTGAGCGCCCCGGGGCCCGTGTCCCGGGCCCGCTCCCGCACCCCCGCCCCTGGCCCAGGCCCCCGCACCCATCCCGCCCCACGCCTCCCCCGCACCTTCTTCTCCTCGTGGACCACGTAGTAGACGAAGAGGATGCTGTCCCGAGCCCCGTCCTGGCCCGTGAACTGCTCCAGGGCCACGCGGACGTCCACCCACTTGTGGGGCTTCCAGTCGCACCACCACTGCAGGGCGCCCGTCCTCACCCACAGCGACTGCGGCGCAGGCCCGCGGGCCGCGGCACAGTCACGCGCGGGCCCCGGGCCCCCGGCCACCCTGGCCTCGGTCCCTTCACTGCCTCCGGGGGTCTCCTGCCTGGTGCTCCCAGCGCCCCCACTTCACCCTCATGACAAGTGACGCTCTCAGACACCCAATAGGGGCCAGAGTGCAAGCAAGTGCCACGTACACAGAACAGCCTGTGGGATCCACATCACGACCCCTTCTTCTGAGTGGGGAGACGGAGGCTCAGGGAGGCTCTGTGCCCGGCCCGACATGACGCAGTGAGTCAGCGGCAGAGCTGGGGCCTGCTCCGGCCTGCCTGTCTCGGAGGCCCCCGCGTGGCCGCCGCCGAGAGGCGTCTGCGCCGGCAGCCGAGACGCAGCCAGGTCCTCTGAACGAACCCAGCCATGTGCTTCGTGCGCTTCCCAGCCTGACTGAGCCTCTGGGGGCTGGGATCGGCCTGAGGGGGCCTGAGACAACCTGCGCTCAGGTCTCCATCACACACCGCACCACCTTGGCGGGGGCGGGGGGATCCCTCCGGCAGGAGAGGCCTGTGCAGTTCCCACCGCCCACACCGCCCACCGAGGTTGCTCTGGTCTCTGGTCCCAGGTCCTACACTGTGCCTGGAACACAGGGGGGCCTGACCAGAGTCCTAATTTAGGGTGGATGGATAAAGGACTTTTTTTTCATTCTGGAATCTAAAAGGACCCAGAAGGAACGGCTTCCCATCTAGGATGGATGGACAGAGGGATGCATGCATGTCTGTCTCTTTCTCCTGCCTCACCTTGGGGCTGGTACACAGTAGGCACTCAATAAATGCCTGAGGGGAAAAAAATGCATCCAGCAATCACCCACCTGCTCCACGGCCTGTTCATAGTGTCGGAAGTTCTCCAGCTCCCGTTTGGTCCTTTCCGTGAGTTGCTGAAAGATCTGCTTCCGCCAGGCAGCGGTCTGGGCCGGCGTGACGGACAGGGACAGCGTCTGCATGGAGGAGGACAGGCCTGCGGGCCAGCAGGAGCCTCAGGGCTGGGCGTCGGGCCCTCCCAGCGCTGGTGGCAGGCCAGGGTTTCGGTTTTGGTTTTGAATTAGCCCTTTCTGGCTAGAAAGCCGTGACCTCTATAAAATGCCCACGGGCCCTCCCCACATCGCTCACCCTGGGGGTCTCCCCGTTCAGCCTGAAAGGGCCCACGCTGCTCGGACGGGCAGAGGGGCGGGCGCCGCTCTCAGAGGCTGGACAGGCTGCCGGAGCACCGGGCGGCGGGCTGCTGCCCCGCCCGCAGGGGCACCCTCTGTGGCACCGGGCCTGCCGCCCCCTTACCGGGCTGAGCAGTGAACCACTTGAGCACAGCATGGGCTTCCACGGCGCAGCCCCCTCCGGACACCCAGGCCCACAGCGGGTGGTCGTCAGCGCCGTAGGGCTCCTCCAGGCCCAGCGGGAGCAGCCCCAGAGAGGAGACGCTGGCGGTCTCAGGACAGCTGGCAGCAGAGTGGCTGGGCGCTTTCTTGGGCTCCTTCAGGTCAATATTGGTCCAGGGCAGCTCAGCGGGGGTGGAGTCCGGGCCCGGGCAAGGCTCGGGCCCGGGGGTCCGATCGGCCAGGCGGGCGCCCTCCAAGGCACACGCCGTGGTCTTGCCAGCGCCTGTGCCCGAGGCTGAGCGGCCCTGGGGGCTCCGGGGACCATCGAGAGACTCTGCAGGGACAGGCTGGTCAGGGCCTGGTCTCTCGGCTTCCGCGGAGGCATCCACTTCGCTGGGAGCACAGGAATCGCCACTGCCCCTCACCTCGTCGCCAAAGAAGCAGCCAGCGCTGGGGACAAAGGGAGCAGAGCTGTGAATCCCTGGGGGGAAGAACACGTGCTGCCCGGAGGCCTGGCCCATTGGCTCCACCCCCCCCCCCAAGCTGTGTGACCCCGCGGGGAGCTGGGCGATTCGAGCCTCACCCACACCAGTCAAATCAGCCTACCTGGACGTGGAGGCCATTTTTAAAAATTGTGACAAAATACAGCTGATGGAGGGTTTACCATTTGAAACCATACAATGCAGTGGCTTTCAGTATATTCATGATGTTGTGCGGCCACCGCCACCTAGTTCCAGAACCTTCTCATCACCCCAGTGGAAACACTACCATTGAGTCACCCTCCATCGTCCTCTTGCTCAACTTCCTGGCAGCCACTATTTTGCTTTCTGTCTCTGTGGATTTGCCTATTCTGGACACTTCATATAAATGGCATCATATAATACACGACCTTTCGTGACTGGCTTCTTTCACCCGGTATGATGGCTTACAGTCACACCATTTTTATTTGTCCGTTCATCTGCCGGAGGACAGCTGGGTTGTTTCCACCTTTTGGCAACTGTGAACAATGCTTCCATACACATTCCTGTGCGCAGTTTTGTTTGAGCACCTGTTTTCCATTCTTTCAGGTATCTCTCCAGGAGTGCAACTGCTCGGTCACGTGGCGACTCTGCCTTTAACTCCTTGGAGAACTGCCAGACTATTTTCCAAAGCTTACGTCCCTGCCGGCAGTGTGCAGAGTTCCGGTGCCTTGTCCACGCCTTTCCTGTCTTTTCGATGATGGCTGTTCCGGTGGGTGTGCAGCGGCATCTCATTTTGTCCTGATTTGCATTTCCCTAATGACTAACGACACTGAGCGTCTTGTCCTGTGCTCGCTGGCCATTCACCCATCTGCTTTGGAGAAATGTCTATTCTAGTCCGTTGCCCTTTAAAAGTTGGGTTGTCTGTCTTTTTCTTGTTAAGTAGTCAGGGTTCTTTATGTGTATCCTAGATACTAGGCCCTTGTCAAATATATGATTTGCAAATACTTCCTCCTACTGGACTGTCTTTTCACTTTCTTGATGGTGTCCTTGGACGCAGAAAGCTTTTCATTTTGATGAAGTCCAGTCTGTCTTTCCTTCTGTTTCTTGGGCTCTTGGCATTGTATTGAAGAAGCCATTGACGATTCCATGGTCATGCAGGTTTTTCGCGTTAGTGGTTTCAGAAGCTTCTCAGCTGACCCCAACGTGCCACTCAGCTGCGGAGACCGAAGCCTCCGGTCGAGGGGAGCAAACCCTGCCTGGCTGGCCTCCCAGCCCTCCGGGCTGCTGGTGCAACGGTGTGCTGACCGTCAGGCCTGGCGGGGAAAGGCGTGTGGACCAGGGTCTGGGAGGCCCAGGCCGCAGACAGGGAAGGGGCGGGCTGCGGAGCCCTGTGCCGAGGTTGCTCGTGCCACACGACCGGGCAGGTGAGCACTGTGGGCACTGCCCTGTGGAGCGGAGGTGACTCCGGCTGACGCTAAATCACCTGCCTGCACCCTAACGGCTGACGGACAGAGTTGGGGCTCTCAATGTGCGGTCCCCAAGGCTCACGGCAGCAGCAGCACACCTGGGACTTTGCAAAAAATGCAAAATCTTGGCCCACCCAGCTCTACGGGGACCGACGCCCCGGGGACGAGGCCTGGCCACACGGAGGGAACAAGGCGCCAGAGGATGCCCGTGTGCGCCCGTCTGCGGTCCCAGCTCCAGAGGAGAGAGACTGCTCGTCCTCTTCCCTGAGCACCCACCTTGCAAAGGAGCCTTTTCTCTCCAGACCTTGAGACTTCAGAACCTGCTCAGGGACAATCCCTGGCTCCCAGCCTCACTCACCTGTCACCTCCTACCTCCCCTCCTTGGGCTGAGCCGGGACACCGGGCGCAGGAAGGGGGGAGGCCCCCGAGGCCGAGACTTTTTCCTGCCTGAGACCAAGCCCAGTGCCCCGCTGACGGGGTGGGTGGCAGGCTCCGCCAGACGCTGCGCACCGAGGCCACGGACAGCCCCTCCCGCCGACTCCTCCACGCCCCGCCACCCCCGGGGTCACCTGAGGAGACTCGAGGAGCTGCCCGAGTGTGACCGGTCACACTCTCGGCTGGCGACAATGGCCTTCCACGTCTTTCCACTGAGCTCGCTCGGGGTGACGCCCTGACGGAAGTACACAGCCCGGTCCTCACAGCCAATGCCCCAGACCTGGGACAGAGAGAGCGGCTGAGAGGGGAGCCAGCAGACCTGGGGTTCCCCACCCTCCCGGGGAGTCAGCGGAGGACGGGGTTGGGGAGAGCTCCCCAAGGCTGGAGGACGCGGCTGTACACGTAACAGGGTGTGTGCGTGCGTGGCCGCGGGGTGGGTGCAGAAGCCAAATTCAGGAAGCCGAGCCCAGAGGGCTTTGGGCAGCAAGCTCAGGAGGAGGCCCAGGGCTTTGAGGCAACAGGGGCCAGAGGAGGTGGCGGCGCTGGTGGGCGCTCTGCCGGGACACGACGCCCCCCCCTACCCCCCGCTGCGTCCCCATCTTGTCTGTGGGGGGATGGAAGCTGTTCCCCAGGGAACCCGGAAAGTGGTCCTGGTCTTTTTTAAGATGCAAAATAACCTCCTTGATTCCGAGCTCATTTTCCAGGGAAAGGTGGCCAGGAGGCCTCCGCCCTCCGCCTGCGGGCACTGAGGAAGGAGAGCCTGCGGGCGGCTGAAGGGCGAGGGCGAGGGCGAGGGGTCCAGGGAGCGACCCACTTTGGGCCCAGCCTTCAGAATCACCGAACCTCCTGTTTATGAGGGGGCGGCGACGCTGCACGAACTGCGCTGGTGATGTTTAAGGGACGCTGCGTCCAGACAGCTGGGGAGACCAGTTTCATCCTTCCCTGGGCGATCTGATTCCCCCCCATTTCGCAACAAAGCTCTTCCAGTCTCTGGGATGCACGTCCCTCCCCCAGACCTCCGCTCCCTGCCGCTGCTCTGGGGACTCTTGGGGGGAGTGACCCAAGAACGGGGCGGGGGCGGGGGGGACTCTGGGACCCAGGCGGAACCAGCCCTCTGGGTGCTCTGAAAGCCTGAGAGAGTGGAGGCACAGGGCCTCCCGCCCGCCCGCGGCGGCACTAGGGGGGGACAGCGGGGAGCCCCCGTCCCTGCAGGAGGCTCGGCTCGGAGCCACACGCACACCTGGTCGTTCAGCCCCACGTTCACCATCATCATTTCTCCAACCATCTCGATCCAGCTGGTGCCACAAGGGTTGTGAGAGTTGACGCCTCTGCGGAACCACACCTGGGAAAGTCAGGAGCGAGCGTCTCCCTGCAGTGTGCCACTGCCACGGGCGTTTTAGTTTTTGTTTTTATTTTTAATTAAAGCGCAAGAAGAACAAATGAGTAATGTGACCCTTTGGTTCGCGCCACAGATGAGCGCAACACATCTTTCAGGAAGGAAACATTCACGCATGAGCCTCTTTCCCTGCCGCCCCTCCCTCTGGACTGAGGGTTACCTGCCCCCAGTCACACTTGTCCTGATGGCTTCCTGCCCATTCTCTGGCTGAGGGCATTGTCCCGCCAGGAAACAAGGCTGCCTGAATCTTTCTAGAACCTTCTTCCCACTGGCTCAGACACCCGCGGCAGCTGTTGGAAGCAGGCGGCAGCAGCAGGTGTCGGCTCTTTCAGTGCTGGGACGAGTGGGGGGACGGGGGGACAAGGCACGCACACAGGGGATTCTGCAGGCGCCGAGCACCTCAGGCATCGATGCAGACAGTGCACAGTGCTTGGCTGACTTGTTCAAAGGACAAAAACCTACACCACCCTCAACATGAAACAGAGCCCTGGGACCCAGCTCCCAGGGACCCCGTCTTACTTTGCGGTCCTTGGTGACGGCCCAGACCACGCCCACTCCCACGGAGACGTGCATGATCCCGTTCTCAGACGTTGGAGGCTCCACTGCACACCAGGAACTTCCTACCCAGTCCCGGAAGGAAGGATGGGGTCCCCGTCAGCCAGTGTGCTGCGGAGAAGCTGGGCGTAACCCTCTCCTAGAACGGGGTGCACGGCTCCCACCTTTGGGGTTGTTCCTGTTGATTCCTTCCCGAACCAAGGCCTGCCCCTCCCAGAGCGTGACCCACAGGAGGTCGTGGGGCCCACAGCTGATCTGGACCACCTCTCCCGGGGTGTCCACAAGGGACCACGATGAGCCTTCGGGGTTGGGGTGGCTGACGTCCTCTCTGTACCACACCTGAGAGGCGAGAGAAACCCGCGGGAAGGGCCCAGTGGGGTCAGGGCGGGGCTCCGTGGGGGCGCCAGCTACCCAGGCTTGGTTGCATCTGCATCAGCCCATGCACAGGCCAAGCATGCGTGTTGGGTTACGAGGGACTGTCCCCACCTCCCTCACTCTGCCCCGACTGCCTTTAAGACTCTTGTGCCCCATGAGACGATCCCACACCGCTGCTAAAACACGCGACACCTGGATTTCTGCCTTCCTGAGCGACAGACCTGCTCCCTTCACCTGCCGTGGAACCCTCTACTCAGCCACGGGCCGGTGGGCACCCCGGCCCCAGCCTGGGCATCCCGCGCCCCCTAGTGGCTGTGTGCTCTTGGAACACCCGTCTCTTGCCAAGCCAATCCCCTTCCTGCAAATGTCCGACCGCTTCTTTTTCTCTTTGACCTAAAGACAGTGAGCACAGTCAAACACTTGAGACTGAGAAACCCATTTATGTTGTCTGCCCTGTCTGGTCCACTTCATCTGGAAGGGGCTGCACACTGCTATGTGGTGCGGGCGGGCTGGGGACCCCCTCCCAGGAGCTGTCTCCGCACTGAGGACCATGGCCTCCCAGCCCTGCCACATCAGAACCAGGCCTGGACGGCCTCTCTCTGCCACCTGCTGGCCTGGGCGCCCACCTGTGTCCCCGGCTCCCCCTGAGAAAAGCCTGAGAAAAGCCTGCCGTGACTGTTCCAGTCAGACAGTCAGAGTACGTGACTAAGCGCTGGATCCCTGCGTTCAGGACCATCTGTGTCGCTGCCGCCGTGAGGGGCTGGCTCTACTCCTTTGTTTCGTTTACAAACTCCCTGAGAGAAGGACCCCCACTCCTCTCCAAACCCCCACTTATCCACCCTCCCACCCGCCCACCCACCTATCCACCTCCCATTCCCCTCCCCCACCCCGCCATCCATCCACCTGCCCACCCACCAGCAGTACTTCTAGGGGCTGCTGTGGAGAAAGTGCCACAAGGGGGTTGGCAGGGGAATCTGAATCTGTCTGAGGAGACAATATCGACAGCATCTGAGCCCAGGGTGGGCCCCGGTCGGAGCTTTGGGGGCTGAGAGGGGGGATAGGCAAGGACGAGGTGCAGGCTGGGAGGAGCAGGACCCCGTGGGTCCACAGGACAGCAGTATTCACAGAAAGGGCGACTTGGGGACCCTGGTAACATTCTCCTGCTCAGGCTAACCCCAGCTGTGGGGACAGGAGGCAAGAAGGCCTCAGGGGCGGCCCTCCCCCTCCCTCCCCCTCCGGGAGGACCGTGGGAGGCCAGCCTCTCCCCTGCCCTGCTCCTGACCGAGGCCACCCCCCCCTCAGCCACCTCCCGTCCAAGGCACAGAGGGGCACGGCCTTACCTTTCCCTGAAGAGACACAGCCCACACGGAGAGGTGGCCCACGGGCTCATCTGTGATCTCCCACCCCCCCACCGAGAGGTCATTGAAGGGGTCGGGCAGTTGTTGGGGGTCATCCTTCGAGGGGATCTGAAACATGCAAGGCAGTGGCACTCAGCGGCTGTGCGCACTTGGCCCCATAGATGGCGCTGCCCCCTCCTCTGCAGCCCTCAGCGCGCTGCCCTCCACTCTGAGCTCGGTGCCCCAGCGCCTGACCCCACAGAGCAGGCGCATCGCAACAGAGGTCCCCACCCCTCGGCCCCCTCGGCCCCCTCGGCCCTGTTCTCCCTCTGTCAGCCACCAGGCCCCAGCTGCTGTCCCCAGGTGGCCCCTGCTGCTCCTGCAGGAAGGCAGATGCGCACACAGGGTCTGAGCTCTGCGCTTCGCGGTGGCCGGACTGCTGTGACCCCGTCCCGGACCCAGAAGAGGGCCGGTCTCAGGGCCTGGCCCAGCAGGGGAGGCCCTCCCGCTGGCTGTTGCTCTGTCCTCCGGGCTGCTCCCCGCCTGGGAGGCAGGTAGGCTAGGCCGGCACCCCACCTCACAGCGCGAACCCCCCGGGGAGGCCTGGAGAGGGCCCAAGGCCTTCCTCTCACGTCCCTGAGCTGGAAGGTCTGTCTGGGTCGTGAAAACAACACACGAGCCCGGGTGGCTCACTCGGGGCGGGGGAAGAAGGGCACACACTGAGCCTCGCCCTGGGACAGGGCGCCCGGAGACCAGGGGCAGGACAAGTTCAGCGCTGTCCTGGGCCAGCCCCGCCTGCCTCCCCCGGGCCCACACTCTGCTGAGGGGCACGCGGAGCCACAGGGCCCCTGGGGGACAAGTCCAAGGCCGGGTCCCGGCCTGGCGGCCGCGGCGACAGCCGCTGCGCACAGGTGGGAGGGCAGAAGGGGGTCCGCGCAGTCCGCGCCGCAGGGAGACTGCTGCGGCCCCTGCCCCACCCCCGGGCCGCCCGGGCTCCGACCTTGGCCCAGGTGTCCCGGGACTTGTATCTCCTGTACCGGATCCACCTCCGCCTCCGCACGCACGAGTTCCACTTCTTGTCTCTTGTGTAGGTGGCAGGGAAGTCGATGGCATATGTCCACCCCTGAAATACAAGATGGTGCCCGGCAAGGCTCTGGGGAAGGACGTACTAGAGCTGGGGAAGGCAGGGGGCAGGCGGAAGGGGGAACAGCACCGACTCCCCCTGATCCCTTGCAGAATGTGGAGAGCACGCAGGGCACAGGCCAGGGTTGGCGCCACGGGGTGGGGGTCCCCCGCCCCCCGCCCCGGGCAGCACTGAGGGGTGGGCGGGGCCTAAAGCATTCCCTCCCCATTGCGGAGCCACGGCAGGAACCGAGTTCACCTACCCCTTTCTCGGTGGGTTCCCCTCCAAAGTTCTCATCCACGTACCAGTCGGACTCCCATTCCCAGTGCGGCGAGGGCAGTGCCACCCCCTCCAGCAGCCGATGCTGGAGCCCACTCACGTCGCTCCACGGCCAGCGGTCGCTCGGCAGGAGCTTCTCACAGAAGCCGCCCACCGGGTTCCAGCGCTGAGGGCAGGAGGCAGGCACGGGCGTTAGGCTGGTAGCTGGCCCGGGAAGGCCAGGCCCCTGCCGGCAGGGCCCTCCGGCTCGCCTCCACAGTGGAAAGGGAGCGGAGGGCCTGCCTGGCGCTCGGGGATCCGCCAGCACCCCATCACGGCCCCGAAGGGCGGAGCGCCCGCCACAGGTCACTGCGCCCGAGGGGCAAGCAGCAGAGGGCGTGGCACACCCTGGGCTCCTGGAAACCGCCAGGAGCCCACCCTGTGTGAACCGGGCCAGCCTGCCTTGGTGAGGACACAACGGGGGCTCTGGCCCCAAAGACCCTGCACGCTACACAGCTCAGATCTCCAGACCGTGGGAAGGGGCCAGGAGCCCGGGGTGTGCAGGCTTTATTTCCCAGCCGGCCGAGCAGCTCAGCAACCCGCACACTCGGGCCCCACCTGATTCTCATAGGCCTCCTCCTGGCGGCGGATGGGGACGTCGCTGGCGCACACGTACACGTAGACCTGGTTGTCGCAGGCGATGCCCCAGCAGCACTGCGTGGCGGCGCTGACCCGCTTGAACTCCAGCTGCGTGTCCTTGCAGAGCTCCCAGTACTGCCCGGCCGTGGAGAGCGTGTACACCCTCCCGAAGAGATCCACGGCCCACAGCGCCGAGCTGGGCATGGCCGCCGCTGCAGGACAAGCGGGGATGGCAGGCAAGGGTCAGCGTCGTGCCCCAGCCAGCTCCAGGCTCCCAGTCCCCGGGGACACCCAGGCCAGGCAGGGCCCAAGAACCCCTAGCCAGGACTGTCTCAGGCCACAGGTGGCAAAATGCAGTCCAGGTGGCAGATGAGGGGTCACCCCACAAATCAGAGGCAGAGCCCAGCTGCCAGACAAGGGCGCTTTTTCTTTCTTTGCCTTCCTATCTCTCTAACTGTGGGGATTTCTTTCAAGCACGTAAAAAAGATCAGAGAGAAAAATGTGACTCTCAAGTCCCTCCTTCTGCAAAGTTATGAATATTATTATTCAGTCAAATTGCCTTCAGATCTTTCATGTCAAAAGGATAAATGAAAGGCCATAGATTTAGCTGAATCCGAAACACACGCGAGGCCTGCTGCCCCACAGTGGGAGGGTCCCCTCCCTCACGCTGGCCCCTTCGGGGCCTTCCTGTATGGATTTGGTGGGGGCGACCTCACGGGCCCGGCACCCTAATCAGGGCCTTGTGTGGTCCTGCACGAGCCCTGCGGCTGCGTGGTGGGGTGAGAGGGTCCTCTCTTCACCCTCCCTGTGTGACCACCTCCCTCTCTCCTCCATCCCTCTCTTTCTGCTCATCTCCATCCCTGTTCCTTTTCCTCTTCTCTTCTTTCTGCTGGGCACGGCGGTGGGCGAGGCAGCGCCGTACTTGGCCATTGGCGCGCCCCCCAGGGGTGACTGCCCTGCTGATCCTGGGGCGGAGCTCCTGGAGCCCTGGCTTCTGGTAGGGATGAGCCTCCCACCATGGCAGGGCTGTGTGCCGAGACCCACAACAGCCCAGCAGAGCACTGGGCTGGGAAGGCAGGGGTATGGCAGTGAGAAGCTCTCCCGAATCCGAGACGGAAGCCTGCCTCAGGGCCAGGATGGAGGCAAGAGCCTAGAGATGAGGACACAGCCAGGCCAGGCTGGTTTGGAAACCGGAGCTGGCAGGAGACAGGAGTCTGGGCGCCTTGAGCCGGGCCAGGCCGCTTCTCACCATGCCAGAGGCAAGGGGGCGCCATGGAAGGCTGGCAACTGGAATGTCAACATGAGACAGACATGTCTGAAAACGGGAGCATCTGTCATGGGCTCATAGGCTCTTGGGGAACAAAGCGTCTTACAAATACCGAGAAGCAAGAGAAGTGAGATTTGGAAAGTAAGTGACAGGAGAATAAGGAACCGGAAGAAGGGAAGCAGAGAGCCGAAGCCAGGTTTGGGGAACATCAGGACAGGAAATAGAGGGAGCTGACGGGGGAGCCTGACCCTCCGAGTGGGGCACACGTGCCCCAGGGCAGCCGCCCCAGAACCTCCATCTGTCCACCCAGGGCACTGGCGCCCAGTTACACACATGGGAAGCTGGAACACCAGCCTTCTGGAGCCTTCTGAAAACGGGTACCTGCATCCAGGTGCTTGAGCTGGGACTCCTGGAAGAGCTGTGGTCACCCCTAGACACCCCTTCGCCCCTCCCTGGTCAGGCCTGAGGGTCCAGATCCCTGTGGCGTCTACTCTGTGACGGAGAGCCCCCCGGACCCAGGCTGCTGGAATTCAGGTCCTGGCCACACCTCTTCCCAGCACCACCAAGTCAACTAGCCTCTCAGTGCCTCATTTTCTTGATCTGTAAAAGGCAAAAAGGAATCACGACCTTCTTACGTAGTTGTGAGAATTAAATGAGATAATATGGGTATAGAGTTTGTCATCAATAGTGCTCAGTACCCATTAAGAACTCAGTGAATGTTACTGATGTCATTTCATTACTTGGCCTTCGCTACCACACATTGCTGCTTCTATCTCTTAAAATCAAAACAAAACAAAACAAAAAATCAAGTCCCTTTCTGGTCAGCCTGAGTCTTCAGCCTCTTCATTTCCTCAGCACCTAACAGTGCTTTGCACATAGTGGGTCTTCAACCAAAATTATGGATAATAACCACCACCTACAACCACCACCCTGCCAACAGCCTGAGCTAAGATGGAAATACTGCTCCAGGAAAGCCAAATAGTTGATTATTAATTACTTAAGTTTCGCAGTCAGGCCATAAATAGGTGGGCAGGTATGTGGTAAAGCAAAAATACTAAAAAGTCAATAGTAGAACCTAGGTGGTGGGCATGTGTGTGTTTACTGTATAATTCTTCCATCTTGGCTGTATGCTTGAAAACCTCATCATAAATTCTTGGGCAAAAAAAGCAAGTTTTTTTGGGAGGGGAAGGGGGAAAATGTCTTTTCCTATGGTGTTATTTTAATATAAATCCAGTCTTCAAAGAGATCTCTTGGCTGTTCCCTGTACACGTCACCAGTGAAGTTGGGCTCCTTCTGCAGGTTGAGCTCAATGAATGGTGACTTTGCCTTGCATTTGATACGCTTTGCCTCAGAGAAATGACTAAGCAGTAATTTCCACACAGACATAATTGAACCTTCGGGACACCTAATGGAAGGCTCTGCTGCAGAGAAGGGCGGGGTGAGGGCTGCGCGTGCAAAGTCCCTCCAGAGCGGCGCCCGCGCGCCAGCCCCTTCCCAGCTAAAGACGGCCGGGGGCGGACAGCTTCTCAGGGCAGCTGCCCCTCCTTTCCCCCTCTGCCAGGCCGCCGCCCTGTGCGAGGTGATCGGGTAACCTGTCAGGGACACTGGGTCACTGGGTCGGCGGACTCGTGAAAGGAGAGTTGGAGCATTAACCCGTGATTAATCCCCTTCTAGTCTGTCTTTGTTTTGTGGGGGTAAAGGGATGGAGGGAACATATTTCAAGAAAGCAACTTCGGATTCACCAAGAGCTTTGGCACAAGAGGACCTCACCACCCTCAGCGCCATCTGCCCCTCTGCTCGGGTTTGTTAACAGACAGGTCTCCTCCGAGATGACAGGGGGCGACCGGAGGTGGGGGCGAAGGGAGGTGGGGGCGGGGGAGAGGGATCATCATTCCACGGAAGCTCCGGCGTCTGTCTGCCTGGGGTTCCTTCCTGAAAGGCTGCCTCCGGGTTCGCTCCTCTGTCACACCCGGTCAGTCCCACCCCTTGTGCAAACAGAGTCCTCACTACTACGGTCGCTTACTGCCCGCCAGTGGCGGGGCTGCTGGAAGGCGACACAGGGTCCAGAGAGGCGGGAGAGCACAGCAGGACGTGCACGGTAGCAGAGCCCTTCCCGCGGAGCGGGGTCCGCCCGGCGCCGGGGGCAGGAGGGCCCTGAGCCTGCAGCTCTGAAGATAAACCCGCGCCCCAATACCTGGTGGCATTCCGGTCGCGGGCACTTGGGCGACAGGTGGGCCTCCTGCTCGGCCACCAGTAGCACAGTCGGAGCGCCGGGCCCTGACCATCTGCCCGCGCTAATCCCACGACAGGCAGGTTTACTCCCACCACTGCCCAGAGGAGGAACGCGCGGGCTCCACCCAGCGCGATCCTCCGAGCCCTCCAGGGTCCAGTGACCCTCGTCACGCGTCACCCCCGTGCACAGGCTGGCGTGGGGGTGTCATCCGGCCGCTCTGCGCCGTGCTCTTTCCCCAACCCGGTGCAGGAAAGAGCGCGGCGCGTTCCCTTCCTGCCTCCTTCCCGGCTGCGGTCGGGGCCATCGCGGCCGCCGGGGCAGGAAGCGCCGCTGTCCCCCGCTGTCCCCCTCTGTCCCCCGCCGTCCGGGGACGGGGGCGCCGCCCCGGCACGCTGGCCGCTGCTGCACTCACCTGGGCCGGCGCCCGGAGGGCAGGGTCGCTCGGATCGCTCCCCAGCGGTGCGGCGGGTGGCCGCGTAGGAGGCGGCAGCCGGACCCGCGCCCATTGGCCCGCCTCGTCGTGACGCAAAGCCGGCCGCGCGCCATTGGCTGAGGCGCGTCACGGGCCGGCCTCGGGGTCGCGGAGGGGTCGCGCTGAGGTCTGGACCGCGGAGTCCGGTGGCGCTGGTCCCTGCGCGCTCACAGGAGCGGAGCGTTCCGGCGGATCGTCCACCGCTCGCACGTCCCGGCCCGCCTCCCCCTCAGGTCCCGGCCCGCCTCCCCCTGGGGACCTGGCCCGCCTTCCCCTCGGGTCCCGCTCACCGGAGCCGGCAGGCAAGGAGACGGGCGGTGGGGAGCCTGGGCAGAGTCTGGCGTCTGTGGGTTTCCATCTAACTGTCCCGAAACGCGCGGCCCGAGCGCTCGGACCTGGGAAGCAGCGCTGCCGAGGAGTCCCGCGTGTGTTCCTGGTGTCCTGTTATCTAAGGCGGCAGTGCCGGCAGAGCGGTCCTCCCTTCCCGTCCGCTAGGACAGCCATGCTGGTGTCCCCAGTAGCAAGCAGCGCGACCTGCCCTTCCACCCGCCGGGCTCCTGGGCGTCTGGTGGGGAGGTAACTCGTCTTTGCCTGCCGACCGCTGAGGTCGTCTTCCCTGAGTTCCGGGGGCCATCTGTGTTTCCTCTTTCTCACCAAGTGCCTCTTCGTGTCGTCGGCCCCCTTTTCCCTTCAGCCGAGACGCTTGCCTTTGTCTCACCGGCGGGCAGCCCACTTCTCTGTGGTCTGGATCCCCGCCCGGGGCGGCTGTGTGTCTGCTCCCGCCCGGCTCCCTCTCCATCCTCCGAATGACACGGGTTCTGAGGAAGAGAGGTTCCTGATTTTAAAGTAATCGAATTGTATCTTTTCTTTTAAGGTTGGTGCTTTTGCATCCTTTGTGTGCGTGTGTGTAGAAATCCTTAGCTCAAGGTCTTAAGGATATTAAGGATGATTCTCTTCTAGAAGTTTGTTTTGTCGTTCACATTTAGATCTGTAATTAGAGTGACCCTATTGTCTTGGTTTAGGCCTCTTGTCCTACGGTCTCTCCCAGCTAGTATCTTTTAATCTCAAAAGTGTCTGTACCACTTCCTTAGCGTTCCTTCCAGGGGAGAAGTGAATGGCACCCTCTGGCTAGTCGTTAACGCGGGCCACTGTCGATGTCTGGCTTTTGGAGAGGTGCGGTGGCATCCGGCCTCGGTGCCCTGCCTCCTGCCGGAGCCCGGTGAGCGGGGCAGGGTGGAGACCGGGGGCAGACGCACTTGCGGCAGCAGCCAGCGGGGCCCCGTTCCTGGGCTGGAAGAGCTGCGGGGTTTGGGACGGGGAACGCCCCCCTGCAGTAGGTTAACAATAAACCTCATGTGTGCGCAGTTGGTTCGTTTGACATGGTGTATTTCTGGAGTCAAAAATATATAGTATGTTCCTTTCACATACAGCTAGAACATGGATTCTATTTGGTCATGAACGCACTGTTTTTAAGTTTACTGTCAGTAGCAGCTCTTCACGCTGTCAACCAGTAGCCGACACGTGGTGTCGGGCAGCTCAATGCACAAAGCAGGTGGAGGGTGGGTCCTGCAGGAGGGGCGTCTGGCTCACTAGATCGATATGGAGACCCATACACCTGCTGGTACGGGAATATTAGGCCTTAAATGGAAGGTATGACTGCAAGTTTTATTTTGCTTCCTGCAGCATAGTTTATGTTCAACCAGTTAACCTGGGTGTTGTGTTGTTGTTTTTTAATCTACCTCTCACCCTTTTACTTTACTATTGGCATCAGTTTACCCTCCGTCACCCCTAGTAACTATCTTTATAGAGACAACGCAAATAAACCCTGAGCTACGGTCTTCCCTACCCTCTAACTCTCTCTCTCCCCGCACTGAACCTTCTCCACTCCAGGTGAAAAGGTCTCTTGGCCGATTTGAATCCCCAACCGTGCTGGCGTAGAGTCTAACACATAGCAAGCACTCCGTACATGTCTGCTGAGGGAGCATTTGCCTCTGTCATGTTTACATGACTTTGCGTAACCCGGGGGCGGTCCGACAGCTGGGTTTCCCCAGTACGAGTGACTATCGTTGACTTCCAGGCTTGGCCCATTGTTTGTCTGGGTTTTAGGTTTTAGGGATTTTTACAGGGTTTTTTTTTCCCCCTCTTAGAAACAAAAACATCACTTCTTCGCTTCAAGGCACTGTTGCTGGCATTTAGGTACGTGAATCTGGATGTGCACATGAATTCTGAGTTGCGCTCTTCTACAGTTTCTGCAAATTTTCCTCTGTCAAAGACGGGAGGAGAGAGGGAAACATCACCTTTTTAGCTGCTTCATCTACCACCTTAAGTATCACAAGGGAAAACAAGTGTTAAGGTGAATTTAATTAGCAGAATATAAGGAAGGAGCTGTGTCCAGCGTGGGCCTCGCTGGGGTCCCCACACGCCTGGCCCTGCGATGAGCGGGCGGCCACGGCCGAGGGGCAGGGAGCGCCGGGCCCACCGCTGGGCGTCGGCTCAGTGGCTTTGCAGCAGGGAGGGCGCCGGTAAGCAGCACCGAAGCGAAGGCACCCTGAACCACTTACGATGACAGCTTTACTCTCAGCGAACAATAGTTTCTGTAGAAAAGGTTAAAGACAAACAGTGGTTACCAAAGACACATGCCATTAGAAAGAGCTTAGGGGCACCTAACCCCCTCCATGTAACGGGTGGGCAGCTTCCTGGAAGCGGTGTTAGGCTGAGGGGTGCTCACATCGCTGGTCGGGGAGGAGGAAGCGGGGGCAGGGTGACACGTGTGCTGCCGGCCCTGCCCGTCTCCACCCTTGCGGCTCGAGCTCTTCCCTCGGTGCGTGACTTAGCCGTTACTTGGGGAACTGAGGGAGGCACATTTATTCCAATAATAAAGGCTGAGCACCTATTATGTGTGAGGCAATCATGAAGCCCTGGAAATTCCAATACGAGGAAGAGAGTCACTCCCTCAGAGATCTCACGGTGTGGTCAGGAGAAAACAGTTACAATAGAGCGTGTGAGGGGCTCGAGTGGAGACCTTTCGAGAGTGGGAGCACAGACGTGGGGCTGCAAGGAAGCGAATCGAATCCTGCCAACAACCTGAATGGGGCTGACAGCGGATTTCTTCCCCACTCACACTTCCAGGCGAGAATACCATCTGGCGGACCCCTTGGTTCCAGCTTTGTGAGACCCTGCGTGGAAGACCCGTTCGGTAAGCCGTGCCAGCTCGTGACTCGCAGAAACTGAGATAATAAATATGCATTGTTTCAAGCTGCTAAATCTGTGGTAATTTGTTATATAGCTTAGAAAACTAATATAATAGGAGATTAGGAACATATGGGTGTGTTGTTTTTCCTGATTATGAAGCGGTGCTGTGCACATGTTTCTGTTCGTGTAAGTAAAAACAGGTAAATGCGTGGGACCAATGAACAAAACCAGTGGCCCCAGAACACACAGGAACTGCCAGCGCTGGCGGTGGCTCTTGAGAACCGGAGGTGCTCACCCCAGTGCTCACACACAAAAGCCAGGTAATGAGTAGGTCCTGCCGTGTGCTCCCAGGTCACACAGTACCCAGGTGGGCACAAGAGAAGATGTGACCGTGAAGATGTCATCCTTCCTTTCTTGGCGATAGATTTCTAGATGGCCTTGCTAATTTTAGTACAATGCTCGGAAGGCAAACGTAGATTTTTAATAATGCTAACAGATCAAATCACTATTCCACGATAGCAAGACAAGGTTAGTCAATCATAAAAACCCAATATGTAATACTACCAAGCAAGACTTTTAAAATGCATCATTTTAGTGGAGACACATGGCTGCAGAGATCTAAAACCTATGCGGAGGGTTTGACCTAAAGCAACTTTAATCTGATGGTTTTGGGAAGAGCAGTGTAGACCCCGCCCTAGACAAGAATCAGTCTTGTCTGTGACCAAATGCCTTAACTCAGCTGGTTAGGGATGGTATTCTTTTTCTTTGCGGCCTTCAACCCTGGAAAAATATCAAAGTAATCCAAAAAGGTATTTTTTTAAAAGTAAAGGAAATAATGAACATATCAATTAAATCCATGATGTTGATACGTAGCGTAAGAAATTGGTTTTGTTATCTTTACATTAGTATAAGGTTTCTTTGTGATCTAAGGTGTTTGCAGTATTCGAAAGAATCATACGTGCCACATTTATTGTATTACTACATATTATACTGTTTAAGAGAGTTTAATATATTTGTAATTGTTTAGATGTACAGAAACCGCCCCCCTCCCCACCAAAGATCTGTAAAATTTGGTTCAATACTCCCTGTTCCTGCTGACACTTTCTGGGGTTATAGAAAAAAGCCTGACTCCGGGACTTTGTCTTTGGTGCCTGCCACATTTTGTCCTCACCTGGCTGGCCCTGCAGCCCCTGCCTCTCACGGTTATGGGTTTCGTTTTGTTTTGTTTTGTTATCAAAGATCCCCCCCGGCAGTGATGTTAAGAGGGCAATTTCCCGAACCTTTCCAGCTCCCAGGGTGAAATCCAGTAGGTGGCGCCGTGAGCCTCTTCGTGGCTGTGGGACTCCAGGCTCGGAACCTGAGAATCCTCGAGGAAGGGCAGGATTGTGAGGCTGCATTCTGTCCCCTGCGGAGGCCCGGCCCTGCCCAGCTCCTCCCGGGCCACACCGCCTGAGATGGCTCTTTCCCTGCGGCTTTCTCCCCCATCACTCCCTCATGTCGTTGGCCACTGCCTGTCTTCTGCCGGAGCATAAGGGGGCCTTTCCCAGCCCTGTCCTTGTGCTCCCTCCCACCCCCCAGGGGAAGCTCACTGAGGCCACCCATGTCCACGGTGCAGGCAGCAGGTAGGAGCCACGGAACAGGGCCGAGGAGGGAGGACAGGGTGGGTCCGGCCGGAGGAGAGGGCGGAGGGGCTTGAGAGGAGGAAAAGGAGAGGGGCCCTGGCGGCACAGGTGGCCCCTCTTCTTCCTGAGGGCCCCTGCCCACTGCAGGCCTCCAAGCCCCACGCTCTACAAAGCACCACCTCAAAGCCTTGGTTCCCTTGCTTCGCTCTGTGGCCTGCAGGGGGGCTCGGTTCAGGGTGTTGCTGCAAAATAGGGGAGACCAAGCCCCCTGAAAGGGCCCTTCAGAAATCGCCACCTGGGGGTAGTTCACACATGTGCCTTACTTACCCCAGGGAGGGACCTGTCCGTCTCAGCTTGCCAGTGGTCATTTGCTTCCCCCAATCAGAGGTGCCTGGCTGTCACCAAACCTAGTGCTCCATGAATGGTGACAAGTTTACTTCAAGTTCTTCATGGCTTCTTTTTGTCATCACAAACAGTGGTGACAGATTTCATAGGGAAATAGCTTCTATAAAACTTCCACGGACAGAGGGTTCTCTTTTTCCCTGATTCTCTGTAATCACAAAAAGCCACTGAGATCCCAGAGAACATTAGACATGTTCATGGGCATCTTCCCTATGATCTGGGCACTTGAGATTTTTTAAAACCAGGAATGGCCTTATGGAATGATCCAGACCTATTTCTAACCTGAGCGGGGAGGTACTTCGCAGTCTATGGGCCAGAGCCCAATTCTGGAGACGAGGACCTAGGTTAGAATCCTCACTTATTAGCCAAATGGTCCTGGGCAAGTGACCTTAAGTTCAATGAAAGAGTTGCTGAGCACCTACTGTGTTCCAGGCATTGAGGATGATACTATTCTGGCCCACAAGGCGATCAGTGGACCTGACCCAGTGGGAGACAGGCTCTTAAGGCATCTGTAGACCCAGATAATAGTATCTGAGTACCACGGCTCTGATATGAACTGTGTGTGAATCACTGCGCAGTGCCCAGCACACAATAGGAGCATGACAAATGTCTCCTCCCTTGAAGTTCCACTTAGAAATGGGGATTCCGTCATTCTGGAGGGTCCTGAAGTAAAAATGCCTCCACAGAGGAGACACTATTGTATCAATAATTCTGAAAAGATGTTGAAATCGTGGTATGAGCAAGCTGGCTCATAGAAGAGAAGTGACTTGCTCAAGTCACACAGGGAGTTTGTAGAACAGTCCAGATGGGAACCAGGTATCATTCTGATCACAGCCCGCTTCTTCCTCACGCCTTCCGCAACATCCCAATTTGGCTGAAGTTTTCTTGAACTCCCACTGCCTCCAATCACAAAGTCTTGGAAAAGCACCCTGTACTGTTACTCTGTGTATGACAGAGGTAAAAGGTTTTAAACTAATTTTGTGTGTAGTTGCCACAAAAGTGTTGATGTCCATGTTTTACCCTCTTACTAGTCTACACATGAATACATCTATGAATATCGTGTGGCATTTCAGGACTTTTGAGTACAGTTGCTTGGAAACTTACTCAGCTAGAAACTTGCTATCCTGAATTTACTCTCTGTTCTTATGAGAACTGCTGAAAAATGTTGGCTTAAAGAGATGCTGTCTAGACGTCATTGCACAAATAATTGTGGGTCTATGGGGCAGAATTATAGTGAGGATTACCTCTTAGAGAATGAAGGGTGTAGTATGGATTTTAATACAGTAATTATATATTACTTGTGATTGATAAGATTTACCCGGTGAATTGGCAAGAAGCTGTATGTCTCGTATAAATGTTTGTGCTTAATTTATAAATTATTTAGAAATATTTGCCTAGTAGAATTGTAAGGCTTAGCCTGTAGAACTTAAAACTCAGTGTTTATCTAAGATAAAAATTTAGCAAACACTCTGCAAATATTTGGCGAGGGCCTTCTCTGAGCTGGGCACTTGTAATTGGTTACAGCCTTGGATTTTGAAATGATATTTGCCACAACCCCAACCATGTGAGATACTAGCTTGAATGTGCAAGCAGCTCATGTGATGGGTTATCAGCGCTTCCTGGAGCCTGCCAGGAAGGGCTTGCTACTTGTTTTGGTTTCCCCTGGCTCCACTGCTCCACTGGGTCCCTGCTGAGTGCTCCCAGCAGAAACATCTCCATGTAGCAGTTAAAGTCATACTTAATTTTATGGAGATGGTCATACTCAAATTTGTTTTAACGTAGGCATGGTATAAAGTAGATTAAGAGTAAAATTTCAGCTAACTGAAAAATACACACGGAGGAAGGTAAATGCCAAGTCTTCTTCAGTAAGAATGTATTCTGTTAAAATCGGCAAACAGCGGCTTGCTTTTCTTGCGCACTTTGCGTGGAGGCGGGTGCGCTGTGATCGGCGGGGCCCCTGTGCTGGTTCTGGGATCTGAAGAGCCACCGTTCCTGGCAGGAGGCTTCAGGGAAGTTAGGAAGCTTTTCTGTGCCTCGGTTTCTTCATCAGGCCACTGGGGGATCTCGACGCCCACTTCAGGGGACGGCCAGAGGATGAACTGAGGCATGAGGTGGTTGCAGCTGAGGTTGCTCCGGTCTCCCTTCGAAGTGTCACCAACCTCAGTCAGCTCTTCCTCGGCAGATCGTGGCGCTTGAGGCTGGTCGAGCCCCCTTTCTCCTCGCTGCGCAAACCCCAGTTCTCCCCCTTCTCTCCTCAGCTGCTGACCTGCTTCTTGCTTCATACAGGAAACAAGGCATGAGGAGGGAGCAGCCGGCTCCTTCCCGCTGCCCTCCTGCATCAGGGCCCACGCTCTCCGCCTTTCCCGGTCCCTGTGGAGACTGGCCCCTCTGGGCATGAGTCCCTACCCCCTTTTGCCTCCTCCTTCCTCTTCTGGCTCGGACTGTCCCTGCCAGCTCTTCGACATGCTCTTACTTTGCCTCCCCTTAGAACAAGCCAGCTAACGCACAAAGCTGGCCTGCCGGGCCTCCTCGTGGCTCTGCTCGCCTGCACTTCCCCGCTCTGACGCGGATGTGAAGTCACAGGCCACCGCTCTGCCTGGTCTGCCTCACTGCTTGCCCTTGACGCTGCTCATTTTATTGCCCCCCCTTCCAGCGCTTACCGCTTTCCACCGCCATGGCCGCCCCATCAGAGTGTGGGCTCCGCAAGGCGGACCGCCGCCGGTTTTGTTGCTTTCCAGGCAAAGGACATGCTCCAAAATATTTGTTGAGCTGGTGGGCAGCTGTTAGCCGTTGAGGTTGTCGCAGACCTTTTATCCTAGGTAATGCTTCACAGATACTTTCTTGCAAGCGCCCTCCTTTCGTGAGGGGTCACTTCAGGACATGCGCACACCAGGTAAGCTGATGCACGCTTGGTCTCCCCCCCCACCCCCCGCCCGCTGCTTCTGATCCGCATCCAGGCTCTAGCACCACTGTCACCTGAGCCAGAAACCCGAGCATCCTGAGTCTTCCACATCCACCCAGGGCAAGTCTTAATGGCTCTTACCCTCTCTTCACACCTTTCCTCTCCACCTCTGCCGCTGGACCTTCCTCCTTGATCCCTTGAGTTTTCACACTGCCGCCAAAGCCATTCATCTGATATGCAGATTCGATGCAGGTCCTCTGTAAGCTCCTACAGGATGCCATCCCACTCCAGTGCCTGGGCCTGCCTCCCCCGCCAGCCCCACTCTGGCCTCCTGGAGATGCTCCCTGGGCTCCAGCCACACCAAGTGACTCAGGGTCTTGGCAGGTAGTGGGCTGTGGCATGCTCTTTGGGGCTGCAGTTCGTGCTGCCTAGAACCATGTCTCTTGGTCCCTCAGGCCAAGTCACCGCAGGGCTTCCACGGTGGTGGGGGGGCTTCCTCCCTGGAACTTTAGGGCCCCCAGGGCAACCAGGCACCTCTAATCTCTCACTGAATTGCTCTCTGTGAGTTCATTGTCTGGCTCCCCACCAGGCTGCTCCTGTGTGTCCCCTGTCATCTTTGTCCCCCCAGGCCTTACATGGTGATGGGTGAAGGGGAGGGACCTGCCTTGAGGCAGTGAGCAACCTTCCTCCGAGTGATGTTGGGAAATCAGCAAGACATGCTGTGTCATCCACTGATACGGATTTCTGAGCCGGGGGCACTGCTGGGGGTGGGGTGGGGTGTGTGTGTGTGTGTGTGTGTGTGTGTGAGATAATTTTTGGAAGAGAAGGGAGTCAGAGGTTATAGATTTTGTTTGAGCTTGATTAGCAAACATAGGCCTATGAAGAAGGGAAAATTAGCCATGAAATTGAAGGGACATCTGCCAACTTAGATTTAGTCTCACAGGGAGGAATTCACTGAGTGAGCTGACACTGCTTGTTAGCCATTTGCAAGGCAGGAAAAGACAGGGGCCCCCAAATGGCTGTCCACAGCGGCCCAGGGGTCAGGTCTGACTCAGGCGCGCGCCTCGGTCTGATGAGGCATGATGCGGGGTTGCGCCCGTTTTCGCTGGCAGGGGCTCTCACTTTCAGCTGCTCTAACGCTATGGTTTCTCTCTCACAGCTGCTTTGGGGAGCTCGCGGCCATGCCATTCCAGGCCAGGATCTTGGCTGACTGAAGGCCCTGGCCACTTTCAGCCAGTCTCCGTTCTTGACCTGGCTCTCCGTCGAAGGCTAGCCGGGCCCTTCCCTGGCTCACCCCTCATTCCTCCCCACAGCACGATGAGGATGGGCTTTGAGGAGCTAAACTTGTGATAAAGAAACATGATGATGTTGACCCTGAGAAGAATATACCTGCCCAAAAGGCCTTCTCATGGTCAGTTGGGCTCAAATTAATAACCAGAGCCTAGCAGCCATTGTTTACAAAGGTCCCTCATTGTACACTGCAGTTTATGGAAAAGCTACAGTCTGGGCTGCAAGGCCTCCTGCGGTGTCTTCCAGCCCAGCTGAGCTGACCCTTATAAAAGAGCTCCTAGGGTCAAAATTGGACCAATTGGACTGAGACTTTTCCCATCCAATCAGAGGTGCAGAACAATATCCTCATTAGGACCCCTGCCCCCCAGCAATCAGAATAATTCCATTACAACAAATCACGACAGTACTCTTGGAACCAATCAAACTGAAGATTTGGAGTCCTCATTTGCATGAAAATGGACCAATCAGGGACCAGGGGCTGGTACTTCTTTCTATATATGTCAGCTTTCAGGCATACACTTTGAATTTACACCAGACAGCCTTTGGTGGCTGGACTCACTGTCACATCCCGTTAGTGTTACTGCGGAGTTGAATTGGTCACAGCGACCTTCAGTTGACAATGGTCTGTCATGGAAAATTGAAAATCAGGCGGGATCTGAGAGGAGCTGTGGCTGTCCCTGAGCTCGGTCAGGATGCAAGCCACCAGAAAAAGGGTGGGCACAGCAAAAGCTACAGAAGGTCCTGGGAGGTCCAGAGGAGCTGCACATCGGAGGGGCTTCGCGCTTTCGGAGCTTTCTTCTTGAAGTGTTATGACAAACCCATAACGTACTAGGTGTGACTACAAAAATACTTAAATGAGGGAGCCTTGACAGAGGTCTTTCGCTCAAGTGTAGAGCGCTTCCCCTCTTCTGCGCCTGTTTCTAGTCTGTAAATTAGGAATAAGTACCTCCTGAGTTGCTGTGAAAGTGAGCAAAACCGAGGAACAATGATGGGACAATGCCTGCCAAGTAGGCGCCCAGTATTTAGGGTTTTTGTTCCGAAGAGGGGCGTTATTTACAGTCAGTACTATAAATCACCTGATTTGTCAAGAAGAAAACCCCAGCCGAGCGCCAGCAGCCGGCTTTTTCCTGCAGGAGTTTGCGCTTCCACTGACCCTGGCCACGCCCTGATTGGGATCCCGGGTCTCTCAAACTGCGGAGCCTTGGTTCCTCTGTCCCCGGGGAGAGGGGCGACACACGGGGGGCGGCCTGGGAACTCCCGCTGCCAGGACCCTCCTCGAGGCTGCCCGGCCCCAGGCCTCGCCCAGTAGTGGGTGGGCTCATGCCTTCGGATTCCGGGTCCGCAAGGTGTCTCCGCCTCCTCGGAGATGGGTGGACCGGCCCTAGCGCTGGGCTCGGGTTCTGCGGACCATAAAGGTCACGACTCTAGTGCAGCGTGCGTCGGGGCGCGTGTGTGTTCTCGCGGTGGGAGGTCTGGGAGCCACGCATAACAGGAAGCAAGGCACCTAGGGTCACCACCAACAAGTGGCCAGCGGGGCGGTCCCGGCGGCCCCTTTAAGACGCTGTTCAGCCCCGCCCCGCGCCGCACCCCCGCCGGGAGCCGTGCCACGTGACTTGGGTCTTGTGACTGGCGGGGGGAGGTGAGGAGGGGAAGCCCGCCCGCCGCCCGCGAGAAGGGCCATCCCCGTCGCCGCCCGCTAGGAGCGGGACCAGCCGCCGCGCCGTCCGGGTGTCCCCGCCATTCCGAGCCGGAGCGGGAGTCGGAGAGGGAGCAGGGCCGGGCGTGGTGGGCGCCACCCGCCATGGACCACAAGCCCCTGCTGCAGGAGCGGCCTCCCGCCTACAACCTGGAGGCCGGCCAGGGCGACTTCGCGTGCGGCCCGCACGGTTACGGCGCCATCCCCACCGCGCCCCCGCCGCCGCCCTACCCCTACCTCGTCACAGGTGGGCACGAAGGGCGGGGACGGGGGGGGGCGCGTCCGCAGGGCCGGAGAAGGGGGCTGCAGGACCGGGCGCCGGGGGCGGGGCCGGGGGCGGTCCGAGCGGGCGGGGCGCCCCGGGAGCAAACTTGGGGCCGAGTCCTACGGCGACCTTTGACCCCGATACCAACTTTTCTCCAGGCGCTGCCCGCGCGCCGTTTGGGAACGTGACGCCCCAGGGTCGGGCGGCGCGTAGGGAAGGGTTGGGGGGAATCTCCCGCACCAGGAAGGTTCTGTCGCGCCCCTGCGTCTGGGCGCTGCCCGAGCACCCTCAGCCCACCTGGGGGGTTGCGCGCACGAGGCCTGCCCTTCTCTGGAATCGTCACAACCCCGGTTCAACTTAACTTCATTAACGAGGCTCCGTCTCTATCTTAGCACCCAGTAACGCCTTTGGGAGGCACTTAGTGAAGGCAGCTGTTGTGTTGATTTTGAAAAGGAGAGGGTTGTGTTTTTTGTTTTTTGTTTTTTTTTGGTGGTGGGGGAGGAGAAGTGGTTCACCGACTCCCCAGATTTTCCTCCCTGTTCTCTAATGCTGTGCATTCCTGTCCACAGGGATACCCACCCACCACCCCAGGGTCTACAGCATCCACAGTCGAAATGTCACCCGGTACCCTGCCAATTCCATCGTTGTGGTTGGCGGCTGCCCGGTCTGCAGGTATGTCATAGGCCTGGGGGCCAGCCCCCCAGAAGCCTCTGGAAACACACATACCCAGAATTTCATACAGGCAGAGTCATTGGGGTGGATCAGTCTGGACTTGGGACAAGCTCTGGTGGGCAAGAGTGGGTTCAGTTGTCCTGGGTCTGAACATGTCTCATGAGGCAGCGGGGGCCGGCGGGGGGGGGGGGGGCTCCGTTTTTTTTAAGGGTTGAGTGCTTTGGGTCCCGCGTGAATTGGATGTGGAAATGTTAACAGTTGGATTGGTAGCTTCTCATCCCTGCTTCTCTTGGACGTGGTGGAAAGGTTTCCCCTTCCTGCGAAGGGGCTGTTGGAAGTGTGTGCCCTGACTCAGATGGCCAGTGTTGGAGGAGCCGCCGGCGCAAGAGGCCCAGGAGCCGCAGCTGCCCGCGCCGTTCCACGCACCGCAGGCTGTCACTGAGTCAGGGTGGACGCGGGGCAGACGCGGTTTCTCCTGTCCTCGAACGGGAGCCCCCGCCGCCTTCTGATGGCTGGCTGAGTAGCGCCTGAGGGGCGGCTGGCTAGGTGCTTGTGCCCTGTGGGTCCTGAGGGTTCACATTCAGGGGAGAGTTGGTCCTGCGCTTGGTGGATTCGAGTGCTGGGACAGCTGAGAAAGGCAGTGCAGTTTTGGCAAGGACGGTTTTTCCTGTCTGGGACGAGGACGCTTAAGTCTCTGAGATGGGGTTTGGGGTTGAGACACCCTGGTTTCCGCCAAGGCTTGGTTCTGAAAGCACATGCAGAAGGCCCAGAGCGGAGTGAAAGGGAAGTTCAGGATTTCAGAGTCACAGGGGCAGCGCTGCAGGGGACCAGAGCCAAGGAAGAGGGCGGGCGTGGCAGAGATGGGAGCACAAGACCAGGCCCCCAGAGCCAGCCTTGGCCTCATCAAGGGGGCTTTGGGCAGGGGAGAGCCCCTGGAGCTCTGTGCCAGCCGGGGGACCCCATTTGCAAACTCAGAGGGTGTCTCTTCTGACACAGCTGGTGAAAGTTAGGCCTTTGGAAAATGTGAAGGGGGAGGGAGGCAAGGGCAGACACCTGGCCTCCTGAACGCTCCTCTCTCCACACGGCACTCGGGGAGTCCGAGCTGTTGGGGGTGGAAGGTACTGGGAGGGCTTGGATTAGCGGGGGCATGGACTCGGAGGTGGGTCACACGGTGCGGGGTGCAGGGTCAGGGTCCAGGCTTGCTCCCATGCGGAGAGCGCCTCCTAGAATCCTGAGCAGTTGCATGAAGTTGCACAGCCACTGCGTTTGACAGGCTGGCCCTGGGTGCTCAGCCCTGATGTGCGCGTGGCCCTTCAGCCGCTCCTCAGACCAGCTGGAGGATCCCAAGGGCTCATTTTTTGGAGTGGGGGTCTCCAAGATATCGCCCAGGTTAAGGAGGGGTCAGGCTGGCAAATTGAAGGAGGATCAGGAAGGGGCCTGGAGCAGAGGGATCTGGCTGGGACTTTAGGGTCTCCCTGCCATGTCTGACTGCCACCTTCCAGTCCTGCCCAGCCTGGTAGAGGGGCTGGGCTCAGGTCCTGGCCCCACCTGCTACCAGCTGGGGCTGTTTCTCCTTCTGGGAAATGGGCATATCTGGTGGTCTGTGAGTCTCTTGCTGGCCCAGCCCCCGAGTTCAGAGGAGTGGACACACCAGCAACAAGGCCCTTGTGGCCTGCTCTTGGTCTGGGAGCCACGGCTGAGATGTCCGCAGGGCTGTGAAGCTTCCAGGGGACTGGCTGGGCTGCTGCCAGGCGGGGGAGCATTTCCTGAGACCTGCCTTTTCCTAGGGTGGGAGCTGTGTCATTTTGGAGGCCTGTGGCTTCTGCCCTACGGCCCCTAGTCATTCAGAATCTGGACCAAGGTTGGGCTGTGTTCTCTGCACTCTGGGGAGGGTCTTTGGCTGGGCTGAGGGCAGGGGTACCTGCATTTGGAACCTGGCTTCTTCCCTCTTGGGATCACCATCTTCCTGCCTCTGGGTGGTGGGTGGCAGGTAGCAGGCAGTGAGGAGGAGTGGATGTGCTGAAAACAAGTTTGGCGTGGGACCAAACACTCCAGCACTCCCCGCGGCACGTCTTCCTGTGGGCCCTCCCATCTGTGGGGTGAGAAGGGCGGTGCCAGCAGTCAGGGTCCTCCCTGAACTTGGGTACCTCACATGGGTGTGTCCCTGCCCTCCATGCTGGAGAGGGGGGTGGCCCCTTGGTTTGTGGGGTGTGGGCACGGCTGGCCCGTGGGCTGGGGGGTGGGCAGGGCAGCTGGGCAGCACAGCGGGGCAGCACCAAGGTGGGGGAAGCCAGGCGCTTGCTGAGGAAGTGCTGCTGTGGTTTGGGGCGTGGGTGCGGGGGCTCTTGGTCTGGCCTTCTCTGGGAAGAGCGGAGAGGTTTCCCCTGGGTGCAGTCCAGTGCGGCCGGTGTCTGTGTGGCGTCATAGGGCTGGGAGACAGACCACACTGCTGCCTCCCTTTCCATCCAGCCCGCCAAGCTCCGTCCCTTCCCCTCCCTGGCAGCTTGGCAGGAATTTGCTGAAGTCACACGGCTGCGATTCCCTCTGAGTGAGATCTGGTGTAAGAAGAGTCTGTGTCGCTTGTCGCTTTGCCATTGTTCAGGCGTCACTTAAGCAGCCTGAGTCCATCGTCCCTTTTTACTGGCTGCAGGAGCGTTTCGTTCGACTCCAGCAGATGAGCGTGTGTGCTCCTCACTTCAGCTCTGTGGCCCTTGGCCAGCGGGGCTCCTGCCAGGGCCCTGGGCCTCTCTGCACTGGTCCTCCCGTGGGGATGTGGCCCTCCCCTCGCTGCAGCGCTGTGGGTCTGGGACCTGGGCCTGGCTGGGTTCACCCTGGGCTGTGGTGGGCTGCATGTTGAGAAGGTGCCCTGAGTGACGGGGTCAAAGGCTGGAATGTGACCAAAGCAGCAGGCACAGGGCCTGGCCTGCACTGGGCCCCCCGCCGACACTGGCTGGATTTTTTGGGCATTTAGTTTTGGAGGATAGGAGGGAATCCAGGAACAAGTGAGGCCTAGGAAAAGCCAAGAAAGAGGCTCAAGGAACATCTGTCAGGATCCAGAACGTGGCACTGGGTGGTCAGCGTGGGCACAGCTGGTGACCAGAGGAGGGTTCTGGGAGCAGAGGCAGGCCTCGAGCGTGCGAACGGGACCTGGGGTGACAAGGTGGAGTGTGGAGGGCTCATGACAGGAGGGGGCCTGTGACAGCCTTGGGGAGTTGGCTGTGCCTGGACTGCCTAGGAGACAGGACGCCAGGATGGTCCCTGCCCACGTCCCAGCCCCGGGGCTCTCCCTGGCGTGAGGCCGGAGCAGCAGATGAGTCGAGACTTGCATCCTGGGCTGTGTACTAGGCACAGTGTGCAGACTGGAGCGGGGGTGGGGCGTGCCCAGGGCTGGCTTCCACCTGTTGGCTCTCTAGATAGCACCCCGGGGTCTCTAGTCCACTGCTCCTAGATCAGATCTGGGTGGCCCACAGCGAGTGAGTCCCTGGCAGACTTGCTGCCTGGTGGGCCTCAGGCGCAACCCCAACTCCAGGCAGAGCTGTCCCCAGGCATCTTTGGGGGCGGGGGTGGGCACAGCCACAGCTGAAGCCGCTTGCTCAGGTTGGATTCTGAGCCAGTCAGTGAAGAGTTGAAACTCATCTGGGACTGATGGAATCAGGGCTTTTTGGGGTTTTGGAGAGGGAGATTGTGGGGCTGGTTGGTAGAGGCCTTTGGGAGGGCGGCATGTCTTTCCCTGGGGGATGGGTCTCCACACCCCATGCTTGTTTGGGGTGTCCCCTTCCTCCTACAGGAGATCCCACAGTGGGTACAAGGATGTGTGTTGCTGGTTCAGGGTTGGCTTAGAGGCCAGACTGTATCTATCAGTTTAGAATATTTTGGATTTTAAAAAACTAAATTACATCAGTACTGCTTTTGAGTTGTGGGGCAGTGTCTGTAGTCAAAACTTTAGTATTTTTGCAGCAAGACAAAAATATTCACAATAGTGGGTAAATCAGTTCAGGTCACATGTGCCTGCTGCAAACCTGTAAGAAGTTATGCTTTCAGAGCTTTTTGACGTTTGGAATTTTAAGAGGTGTAGACTCTGGGCGGCAGGGGTGGCACCTGAGGACTGACCCTGTGCTCAGAGCCTCCTGCTGGCCAGGCAGACCCCGGATTCCTGTCTCTGGTCGCTCGGGCTCCTGCCTTTGCTCTCGGGGGTGGTGCTCTGGGTCTGGGCACAGACTTGCTGGCAGGAACTAGGTTCTCTCCAGCTGCCTTGTTACTTAAGGGAGAGGCCCTGGCTCTTTCCGGGGGCACAGTGGCTTGTTGAGTGGCAGACAGCAAGGTGGGGGCTCTGCTCCCAGTGGGTGATGCTGGGGAGGGGTGGGGGAGGGGATCTCGTAGGTGTCAAACCTGTGTCCCTGACTAGAAGCATCGAAGGGGTGACCCGCTCTGCCAGTTAGCTCTGACCGGACTGATGGTCTGAGCAGAAAATACCACAGGGGGCTCCTGGGACACTGAACAGCTCCAGCGGCTGGAGCATAGGTGTGGGCCTCCTGAGGCCGGTCTGGCAGCCACTGGGAGTCAGTGCTCACGTGGGGCCTGTCCCCCTGGTACTGCGGGCTCTGGTGAGTGTCCAGCCCTCCTGGGCTTTCTCCAGCTTTAGACAGTGTCGACCAGGGTTTGGGGTGTGGATGGAGAATGAGGAAAAAGGCAGGTGGGGGCTGCTACCCCTTGACGTTTCACTTGAGGACAGCAGCAGCCAGCAGACCGGACAGTCCGTGCGGGTGGGTTCACTGGGCAGCACTGCGGGGAGACCATACCACACTGGAGGGTACTGAGGGGACAGCAGAGCAGGGGAGGCCCTGGCCTCCTCCTGGGCAGCTCCCAGAGCCTTTGAACAGACATACTGAGCTCTAGGCTCTGCCTCGTAACAGCTTTGATTGTCAAGTGAAATAATATGGAATGTCCAGCCCAGGTGGGTGCTTAGCCAAGTAGCCACTGTCCTATGGGCCTCATTGGTCCCTGGAAGGGACAAGGACCCTGGTGATTCCCTCGGAGGGCAGCCTCCTCCTCTGGAAGGTTCTTGGCTGGCGCAGGTGACTGAGGTGTGAGGCCTGCTTTATTTGGCACTTTGCTTTTTCACTGGGCGTTCTAAAGGCATGTGCAGATCCATGTGCTTCCCAGGGTTCCTGCTGTTGAAGGAGCAGGAACGAGGAGCCTGCGTGGAGCCAGAGTGCTGCGTGGTCCGAGGCTGGCGGGCCACCTCCAGCTCCTCTGACAGTGGCTTGATTACCGTACTTGGTTGTAGGGGCTGTTGGCTGTGACCATGCACAGAGTCGGTGTGTTCCCAGCCTCGGGCGGTCCGTCACCTCCACCCATGTGTGGGGTACAGCTCGTGGCCCAGTGCTTCTAAAACCCCCATCCCCTGCTTTGGCAGTGAGGCCTCAGGTGTTTTTTTTCAGCTGGATCTTATGCCATCTGCTGTGGCCCCATGGTCTGAGTGGGCCCTGAAGCTGGGGCAGGTGTGGCGAGGGCTCTGCTCAGCTGGGGGTCTGAACGATCAGGGGCAGAGACGGCCACAGGGGAGGGCTGAGGACCTGACCTTTGTCATCCTTAGAATGTGAGAAATGGTAACTGTCAGCACAAGTTCAGGCCTGCTGGTGAGCTGTTCCTCAGACCTGGCCTTGCCTGGGCTCTCACCCAGCTGGTCAGCACACACACACACAGAAGGGGGGTGTCTGAGTCAGGGAAACATGGGTGAAACACAGTTAACAGCTGTCTTTGCTGCAGGACTTCTCATCTTTCCTAAATGTACATTGTGACTCCAGGAGGGGAGGATGGGCACTTTCCCAGAACTGACCAAGGAACTCCCCTTTTTCTTTCCTGTGGAGCTTGTCCAGGGGGACTAGTGTTTCAGGATGAGCACCTTGGGAACTGCTTCTAGAATGAATGTGTGGTGTCCCTTGTAGTAGTTTTAGGCATTCCCCTGTGGGTGGGAGGTGGGCGCCGAGTGTGACTTTAAGCTGTTGAAAACCAGGCTTCCTCTTAGTCTGGTATATTTTTTCATGATTCCCAGCAGAGCAGGAAGCAAGCAGGCCCCGCTCATTCCCGTGGCCTGGCGTGTGCCCGGCAGGGCTGTGTGGGTGCGCTCTGCACTGGGGTCTGCTGTGGTGAGCCAACAGCCGTGAGCAGCAGCAGCGGTCATGTGGGCTCGTGACTTCCTGAGAGTGGACTGCAACAGTAGCAGCATCTCTGACATTTTGAGTGGAGGGAGCAGTCCCTGTTTTGGCGTGGTTCACCTTGACACTTTGCTCTTCTGTTGATCAAGCTGGTCACACACAAGGTGGCAAAATGAGGAGCAGGAGCTGCTTCCACACATTGTGGGCGTAAGGATCCTTAGCTGTATTTGCTGACGGTGGGGCTGAGGAGGGGATAAAGTGTCTTCAGCAAGACGGAGGAAGCTGGGGTGGACATGTGGGGAGCATGGGAATGGGTGCAGGGGACCAGTGACACGCCCTCCCCTTCAGCAGTGCGGAGGTGTGGAAGCGTGGGAAGGAGGGCTGGGCCCCCAGGGAGCAGCTGGTTCCTGCCGGCTTTCTCGGGCTCCCAGGTCGGTCTGGTAGGAGTAAAGCACTTACTGGGCTGAGCTGGCTGTTGTGGTTGTCATTTTAATTTTAGCTGTGTCCAGAACTTGCCTAAGGAGTGAAGGTGGAGCTGAGCACATAGCTCTTGCTTCTGACTTTTGCTGCCTTTGAAAATGACCCTTGAATCTGAGTGGTGACATCAGGTGCCTGACCTGTACTCATAGGCACTTGATTTGGTTATGCCCCCTAGGTGTCTGAGGTATTTGCACATTAAAAGTAAATTTGGCTTTTTTCTGAAGAGGAAACTTTGAGATAAGACTTCTGAAGATACGTGGTCTCTCAGACATGTGTGAACATGGTTGATTTTTGTCTTCTACTAAAATTTGCCCCCAGCCCCCAGTACAAAAATCAATATTCTGAACTCGATCCCTGTTTAAAGCCTCACCTGAGGATATGTTTATTGATTTTAGAAAGGAAGGGGCGGGGGTGGGGAGACAGAAGCATGGGTCAGTTGCCTCCTGGTGCCCTGACTGTGGGGACTGAACCTGCAGCTTTTTGGTGTGCAGAATGATGCTCCAACCAGCCCCGGTCTCTAGTCCTAGTTTTGAAATTTCCCTCCAGGGAAGAGAAAACTAAAACTTTCAACACTGGGAAAAAATACTCAAATGATTTCTTGATCTTGCTGTTTTCAGAGATGCAAGAATTTTTATAGAAAGTAGAATTTGCGTCTCATTTTTTCTTTTGTAAGAGCAAACTTGGCAGATTACATGGCAGCTGAGCTTCTTTGCCTTTGTGAGGATAGCTTTCAAGTAATTTTTCCTTCCTCTTCACACTTTCTGGGTGGCGGCTGACAGCAGCAGTTTGCATTCCCCTCACGGCAGATGATGTGGTGGCTCTCGGCAGATGATGTGGTGGCTCTCGAGGCTGATGGGGTTGCTGCTGCCGGCGGGGTGAAGACTGCCTTTGCAGACCCCTCACTGTGAGGCGCCAGGTCGCCAGAGGTCTGGTAGGACATTAGGCCGAGGGCCCTAACACGAGCCCCCCTCTCTTTCTCCACAGAGTTGGGGTTCTGGAGGACTCCTTCACCTTCCTGGGCATCTTCTTGGCCATCATCCTGTTCCCCTTTGGGTTCATCTGCTGTTTCGCCTTGAGGAAGCGAAGATGTCCCAACTGTGGAGCAAACTTTACCTAAAGGGAACAGCATACCTGGCTTTCCTGCATCCAGCTGTCTTTTTCTAATGTAAATGTCGTGTACAATAGCTTTATTTGATTGAGCTTCAGGACTGTTTTGTAAAGGGAGGGGGGATAGATTTGGCGTGTGCCAGCCCGTTCACGGTCACGGAGTGCAGACATGCAGCAACACTGCTCCCAAGGTTAACGGCATCTCAATAAAGCACTGCTTTTATTTTTTGCAGTCTTCAATTTGAGAAAGGTGAGAAGTGCTGTTTTAAATAAATGAGATTCATACCATTGCTTACCTGGTTCTGCTTATTCAGTGCGCAAACACTGCCACTTTAGAAGTCAAGTTTTGTTTGGAAAATTTCAAACATACACAAAATAGACTAGAATAACATACCCATCACCCAGCTTCAACACTGATCAGTTCTGCTATTTCTTGATAGGCATTTACAACTCAAGCAAATGTTCTTATTTTCAAGTTCTCTTTTATTATTATAATGAAACACAATACCTTGACATTTACAGAGCATGCACCTCAGTGCCAAGGACAAGGCAAGCCTTCCTATCCTGGGTGAGGCAGGTAAGTGACCACTCTAGTCCATTTTGTGAAGGCAGGGACTGGTTGGGTGAGTCAAGTGGGCCTGCGAATCTCATCTAATAATCCAGGGTTTATAGCATCCCTGTAAGAAAGCCAGAAGATCCCAGGGTGGACGGAACTCGTGGCCGGGGCCAGGTTGACAGACTCTGCCCCCCATCATTAACACACCTCTAAAACCTATACCCTAGTCCCTCCCCACTGTTGAAAATAATGGGCTTCTGTGAACACTGCTCTTACCTAAATGGTGAGAGGAGCAGTGGGCCACTTAACTGACTTGATTGTGGTTTCTTTGCTGGCTGGAGTGTCTTCTTTCAAGACAGAGGTGCTGCTTGACATCTGCACTTGGCCTGACTCAGTCCTGGGAAGCCCTCACATAGTCCTGTGACATCAGCACCCCCTCGGCTGACCCAGCCAGGAGCAGACTAGGACCATGAACCTGAAGTGTCACACACTGGTTTTATCTGCAGTTGTCCTTGGCCAGTTTCAAGCTTATAGAAAAACGGTATTTATGGTAAGACCAGAGGAGCTGTGTGAGCAACAAGCCTCCTTTCCCTGTCCACACGGTGAATGACCTGGGTGTGACTTTAATTGCGGCTCCTCCAAAACAGGGCCTAGTCCCTGACAGCCTGCGAGGAACTCAGCCTCTTGCTCAGAGTTCCCTCCCAGAGGAGCCCAGGTTCCTAGTGCCTGACGGCAGGTCTCAGCTAAAATGCAGACCCCCCCCTCCACCCGCCTCCAGGGGACCTCCTGGCTTATGAGCGGTTTGTGCGTCAGTACCTGATAGGAAGCAGCAGAGGAAATTGGTGACAGAGGCAGCTTTGGTTAGCTAGCTCAGCAAGAGCACCGTGGTTCCCACACGTGGACTCCTTAGGCACACGTGTCTCCCTGTGAGCCAGGCCCATGTGCGGCACGGCCTGGCGGGTTTTCATTGGTCATGCCAGGTGGTAGCTCAGAACAACCTGATCCAGGGGCTCTTGGGAGTTTTTCAAGTACTAAGTATCAAGGCTGTGCTTGGGACAGGCAAAAGGCCTCAGCAGTCTCCAGCTGTATCTAAGTCATGGGGAAGGTCGGGGTTTCTCCAGCTTGGATAGCTCTGCATTTGACTAAAAATTTTTAAGTTAAAAATTAAATTTTATATAATACTCATAATTTATATTGCTTAAGATTATTCTTGAGATAAACATCATAATGCTACTTAAGAGCAGGTGCTTTATAAAGTAAAACTGTGGTCTCATTTGTATTCAGGTACAGTAAACCAGTCATGAAAGCATAGACTATCCCTTATTCTGGCTATTTAAAAAATAATCAGAGTATTTAAGGATTGGAACCAAATTTACTGGTTTTTGAACAGAATAGGAAAAAAACACTTTAAATGATTGAGTTGGTCAACTAATTTATCTTCTTAAAGACAGAAATGTGCAAACCCAATCATTGGAAATTGAGAAAATGCACTGATTTGCTCAAGTAGGATACATTTAAAATCAGGCGCCCTCTGGTGAAGCATTATGGCAGTTACAGCACATACCAAACCTATCATCTTGCGAGTGAGAATATAACATTGGAAGATCCTGAAGAATTCCTCAGCCATCTTTTCATCGAATGTTGGGTGCTGATCGGTCATTTGTCACTGTTGGTCGGAGTTTCACAGTAGCAAAGGGGTTTTCTCCACTGTTGGGGAAGAAAAAAACGTGTGCAGAAAATACTAGAAGATGGGAATTTGATTTTAAAGGAGCTAAATAAAAACTTGGTTCTCGCTCCGTAAAATTATATACCTTATGTAAACTCCAGACAGCCTCTCCTGATTATGGAAAGCTTCACAGGGGCATTCTCTCCATGCCACCTCGTGCAGAACTACCAATGTTTTACGCTTTGGGTGCAGGCGAGCCCAGGTCTCTGCAGTCCTCTCATGGAGGGGACAGCCATCTAGGACCAGGCCTGGATTAAGCTGCCAAGCACAGTGTGTGACCAGGAGACTGCCCTCCCGGATCTCAGCACATGCCTCCTTGGACTTTGATGAGAACCAAGTGGCCACATTCTCCTGACCCTACAGGCTTGATGCTGTTCTTAGGATCGGGCCTCCTGGTCCTTGCACGGAGGAAGGCCCTCTTGGGGGCCACACAGGGAGGCAGTTAAACTGGGTGCCGCTCACTAACAGGGAGAGTGACTTGCAACTTGGAAGGGCTTGTGGAGAGTTACGTACCTGAGGAAAGGAAGCTTTGCAGTCCCATTTGAATTACTCTGTGAGAAAGAGAAAGATAAAGTTTATGGAAGGCTCATGAAATTGGGACATTTAAAGTAAGACCCGAAGGTAAAGGCATCTGCAATGGGACTATTTAAAGCTACAAATGTTTAAAAGAGCCCTAGAGACATGAGTCATTTAAGACTATCTAGATACCCTGAATAAGAGCAAAACCAGAAAACACTTTAAAAGGTGGTGAGGGACCCTCATGAGTGTTGGAATGTTTCAGATGCAGAGGGAAAATACAGGGCCTTCTGCTCTCTGCCCATGGCCTTTAAGGTGCAAAACTAGTGACTGCAGTTGGCTTTTTGGAGGCCCCACCCTGAGTGAAGCCATGAAAACACAATGGGCAAGAATAAAACTTTGTTGGGTTTGGTGCCCAGAGACTGGTGCTGACTGCACCCCCGAGAACTTGTAGGAAGTAACACGAAGTGAGGAAAAGGGACAAATGGGTAAACATTCATCTTTGCCTTCGGAGGACTAGGGTAAGTCCTACTGTGGCCAGGGACCAGGTGTGTGCCTTCTTGCCTGCCTTCCAAAAAGCCTGTAGGCTTTAAGAATGGGCTTTCAATCTGTTCTGGCTGTTAGAAGCGAGCACTAGCCAGAGCGTGTGGGCTGACGCAGGTGGCCGTCCAGGAGAGGGCAGTGTGCTGCTGTCCGACCAGGGGGCCGCCCGCCGGGCCTGGCTGCTGAAAGGTCCCAGCACTCCCTGTGGTCCAGGTGCACAGACCTCTGAGCACTGAGATGTTCCTCTTACTTCCTGCTGCGGGCTAGTGGTTGAAGGCCACGTGGGGCAGAAGCCAGGACCAGGGCCTCTGCTGGGTTTTGGACATACCAACTCTCAAGGCAGCAGACTAGGGACACTGGGGCTACTTCAGACCTGCGCCTGCTGTCTCTGAGAACCACACATCTTGACCTTGAACCCCAAGCCTGGCAGAGTTATCCTAATGGGCAGCCCCAGCACCAGGAGGCCGAGTCCCAACCCAGTGTCTACTTTTCTCACGGAAGAAAAAGCAGCTGCTGTGCTTAGTGCCCCCAGTGCTTCCTCCTGCAGGGCACGTGGAGCACCCTCAGCAGGCCGGGACAAGCATTCCTGGTGTGACAGTCACATTACAGGACCACTTAGGGTTGAAGACACAGCAGGGTGCCTGCACCACCCTCCGCAGAAAGCCTAGAGCAGAAAGCCTAGAGCGGGACCCGCAGGGCTGGGGAGGCAGAGTCCGGTGTGGGAAGGTCCTTGTGGCCCCGGGTCAGGAGGAAGGGCAGCGGAGTCCTGCCAAACTGGAGTCCCCAGGCTCGGCCTCCACCAACATAGTGCCTTCCTTGGGCTGGGGGGATGGGGGCATGCAGTGTCTCCCTGCCATGTAAATGACATCTGAGGAGGCTTGGCCCTGGCCCAGCAACCATAAACATTCCACCTGGGAGTGTCCCAAATGTCCTCAAGGCCAAACCTTGGGGCTTGTTCCCAGACGACCTCCTGCCCCCATGGAGCTTCAGATCGAATTTAGCTGCCTTGAGTCATTTGGGTGCTTAGCCCAACATGTGAGAGAAACAAACGTAGAGAAGTATCACAGTCCATCCTAGAAAAGAAGGTGACAACTTGTGCTGAGAAGGACGCAAAAGAACCTACAATGACAGCCTGAAACTTCAGTGCCGGGGCTGACGCCATCAGGGACAGGTCACATTCTGGTTCCTGATCTGGTGCTGGTTATACCTGTTGCTTCGTAAAGTCGCTGTGCACTTTGCTGTATATGGCATTCTTCAATGTTTATGGTAAAAAACACATTTTCAAAAAGGTGTCCCCTTTAACACCTCCCACCAAGCCCACTGCCATGGTCACAACCGACTCCCCTGAACACGCACACGCCCCCCCCCACCACGCTGCCGCTCAGCCCCACCCCTCTCACTGGCTGGCCTAGGAGCCCTGTGAGGGGCGTCTGTCCTGCCTGCTGCCTCCAGAGCTCCAGCTGAGCTGGTCCCTTCGCTGCTTCCCTCAGGTTGTGCAGTGGGGTTTGGGGTCTCTGGCGCTACAGGAACCCCAAGATCTCTGCAGGCCTCTCCTGGTGCCCTGTGTCCCTAGACCCGACCTCGATGTGGCTCCTGCCAGGCTCAGAGGCCACCTCCTTGACCTTGTGCCCTCAGTACATGTACAGTGCAGGGCACGCAGCATATGCTCGGATCACATCTGTGAAGCCAAGGCCCCCAAGGTCCCACAGGCAGTGGGCAGAAAAACTGACCCTATGCACGTCACGGGCCTTCTCCAAGTCAGCAGTACACGTGCTGTCGCACACTTTTCCTCAGACTTTACAAAGCAGGGCTCAGGCACTGGCCCCTCTGGCTGGGCTGGCACCTGTGGCCTTGCAGGCACAGCCTGTTGCATGTTCTGAGCATCCAGCACAGTGCTGGTTCAGAGTGCCGTCAGTAAGACAGGAAGTCACAAGGCACGAAACCACGTGTGGACAAAGGCCAGGCACGTCATCAGGACATCAAGGGCACTGAAGGCCTTGGGACTGTGCAGCGAGACAACGCACACCAGTTGACTGGCCGAACAGGAACAGGCAGACTGAAGAACATGTAATTTCCCCACAAAAAACCCAGGCCCAAATCCACTTTGGGTGGGCACGTGCTGACTCATATGGCTTCCACTCCACTCAGGTTAATGCCTGGGTGCCCATAACCACAGGCCCACTTGCCTCAAAGGGGGTCAGTTGGTCCAAGCTCATAGGTGGTCCTGGTCAGCTCAGACCACCCAGCACAGTCCGTTTCCCAGGTGGTCTGCAGACACTCGGAGAGCAAGGGACCTCTGGCCCCAGTCAGGGCGAGGCGGGTCCCCACACCCACACCACAGAAGGCAGAGCTGGTGGCAAGAGGCAGCCCTGAGGGCATGTTGGTGCCTGCCCTCTCTGGACTGCCATCCCCTCCACACAGGGCCTCCCTTCACCTCTGAAGGCAGCCGGAGGTCAGCTCTGTCACCTGCAGCACTAGCAGCCTTGGTGCTTGTTTTAGATGTTACAACGGATGCCAGGCCTCGGCCGCGGGCTGGACTCCTGTCCCAATTCACAGCCTCCGATCTAGTTCCACCCCTCTATTCTTAAAGGTGGGGACACAGAGGCCCTGCTGGGGAAAAGCCAACTGTTTTGAGTCAAGGGGCTGCACGGAGGTCGTGCTTCGGCTCCCGCAGGTCAGCAAAGGCACACTGTGAAATGAAGGTGGGCTGAGTCGCTCAATGGCCTTTTAAACCCTAGTTCTTTGATTATTTAAAACTGCTGCCACCAGCGTAGAGAAGGACATGCTGCATCCCTGTGCCCGCTCCCCTGCCTGACGAAGACTGCACTGCCGATTGGAAGACAGCCACGGGGGCTTTTGAGGTCAGTGGGTTCAGCAACATTCCACCCCACGGTGTCAGGTGCTTAGTGTACTTAAGCCTAAGTGTCCTGGTGTTTAAATAAAACTCTAGGTGTAGCCCACAGTAACTGATAGCTGCTTGTATGTAGAAACTACACATAAAAATGCTTTGCCAGCTCCCATGAGCCCCTGCCTTTGGCTGAGAGTGAGCATACTTTTCCCCAACATCATTAGCTGGTTTAAACCTTTTAGTTTAGGAAAGATAAACTATCAGTGCAGTTGGGTGTAAGAACTTTTGAGATACAAAGTTCCTGGGCTGTGTCCCCACCCTCGAGGGGCACCAGGCAGGGTTCAGTCACGGCATGTACTTCACCACCACGCCCTGAATCAGGTTTTTAAGCAGAACAGTGTTCTATTGTGTGTGATCTATACCCGAATGCCCAACATGGTAGCCACTAGCCATATATGACCAGGTTAAAATGAAATACAAATTTAAAATGAAAATTCAACTCCCTAGTTGTATCCACTTTCCAGGTGCTCTGCTGGCCCTGCGCCCAGTGGCTGCTGTCCTGGGCAGTGCAGTCCTGGAACGTTTATATCTGACCTGTGATTCTCCGGTGTGATTCACAGAAGCAGCAGCACCTGTCTTTCCTGCTCCTTGACACACACAAGATTGGGTCCTTTGCCTCCTGCTGTGGTTGTGAGAGATTATCACAGGTGGGAATTTTCGCCCCTCTTGGTCATTTCTTCGGAGCAGAACTGGCTCTCCTGTCCTCCCTGCAGTGGGCCTGCTAGTCTCCCACGGCTGTGCTCCTGGGACTCGGCTCTGACTTGGCAGTTAGAAAAGCGGCAGCCTGTCTGACCGGCTGCAGTGTCAGCAGAGGAAGCACAGGAGGGTGTAGGTTGGTGACAGGTGGTTTTTTTGTTTTGTTTTTTGTTTTTTTGGCAGTTTGCACAGGATCTTGAAGTACACTTGGAAAGATGTTAGTGAGAGAAACATAAGCCAGGCACATCACTTCATTGTGCATCTGTGACACATACTCAGGTTTGGATCATTGGACGCTTCATTCCAAGATCAGGTGCACTTCGTTTTAGGACCAGGAAAAATGAGTGTCCTGGAGTCAAGGCTAGCCCTGCCTTCAACCTTATAGCCCTTGCTGACTTTTAAAAGTCAGTTAATCTTTTCTTGTGACTTTTATTAATTGGAGTTTTCCAATATCCTCCAGATGAGAGAAGTAATATGGCCACCTGTGAGCACCTCACGAACGGCACCCAGATGTCATGGTGTCTGTCTCACCAACAGTGCTCTCATGGAGAGACACCGATCAGCTGCCGGCTGAGATTTCAGAACTGCATTTCTCAATCTTCTCTGGGACCTCAGAGAGCTGCTGCCACCTTTGGATCCAACCTAAGGGGGCACCTACAACCCAAGGTATCTAAAAAGAGAGGCCAAAGACATATTTGAATGGGATTTCAAAGCCTTGCATTTCTTGGACCAAGTGCCGCTGCAGCAGTCTGTGAAGAGGCAGGCATGTTCCAGGATACTTTACAGCTCACATGAGAGCACAGGGCACATTTTTAGGAGGGTTCCCATTTCAGAGAGTCCACCTATGGACCATTCACAGCTGAACAAAAATCACCAGTAGTGCTGTCGATGGGAACAGAGCTGGGGAGCCCCCTGCCCTAAAAAGCAGGGAGAAGGCTCCTGCATGCCCTGCAGAAAGGACCACACTGACTGAAAGAATTAAAAAGCAGCTACTGCACCAACTGTGTGGACAACCACCAGCGCCTTGCGGATACTTCCGAGCCACATGCCGCCTTGGGCATGAAGCTCAGCCCACTGACCATGTGGCCAGGACCCTCTCCATTCTGCACTGAGAGCCGCTGCATGTTGCTGGAGAAACTGCCACGTTGACTGGGTTTGTGTTATATCTTGACCTCAAATTGTAAATGAGCGCCCTGCATTAGCCCTCTTTCCTACTGCTCTTTGAAGCACACTCATATTCTTACTCTTTAAAACACCCACTTTACAGCTTTTCCCTTTCATACTTGCTCACCGCCTCTCTGCCCACCCCTACCCACCGTTGATTGTACCTCGCCACTGATCAAGTGGGCACGTCAAACAGGCGCTCCCCAGCCTGCCCACCCCGCTGCACCTTCTCAGCTACCTCCCCCTTCTCTACTGTATAATCTGTATTGAAAAACAAGGAGAACAAGAACCCCTGCAACTCTCCAGCACCCAGGAATCATCGCTTCCCTTCTCTGCTCCTCAAGGGTGCCAAGCATTGCCCTTAGGGGCTTTCAACTTTCTACTCCATCGATCCAGGAAGCGCCTCTTGACCCCCGCATAGTGGGCTACTTGCCACTCAGGGGTAAGCTGCTATGTCACCCTCTTAGAAGTCCTCTGCTCTAGATAGCCACGTGCCGCCTCGGACCCCCTTTCAGGACCAAGGGGCAGATTCAGGGCTGCAGGGATGCTGCTGGCACCTGGTCCTCTGCTCACTACCTCCAAAGCCCACCCCAGGGCCTGGCACTTAGTGGACGTTGTTGTCAAAGGAATGACAGGTATCTACTGACTTTTCTGACAGGGTTGCTCAAGATTAAAGATAACATACACAGCGTTTGTATAGCACATGGTACCACGTAAACACTTCCAGAAGATGCAGAGGTTAGGTCACCACTTTTTACCTTAAATGTTCCTTCAGAACACAGCATAAAAATGGAAGAAAATGCAAAAGAAGGCCATCAAGTGATTAAATGATGGCAAGCCATGACCAAGAGCAAGGAGAGATTAAAGCCTGGTACAATCTGGGAAACTAGAGACTTACTGTGTGTAAATCATCATTTACAGGGGAAACGAAAAGACAGAAGGCAGAAAGTGGAAGGGTGTGCGACGGAGAAGGGAATCTAGAGGAGCCAGGAGGAGGCCCCCCAGCACTCGGGGGAACAACCCCACACCTCTGGAGACCACCCCTTGAGACTTGGGTCCACCGAACGTCACACAGACAGCAGCTCTACTCACAGAAGACGGAGTTTCTGGTCTGGACTCTGGGGCTTTAAAGGTGGAAGGCGGTCTGGCGCCGTCGGCCCTCTTCTCTGCGGCCGCTCTCATGGACAAGCACTCCAGGTAATCCGGGGGTGGGATGGGGACGGCAGCACTGCCCTTCTCAGACAAGTCCACCGTGCTCATGCTTCTCACTGGCGCTGGGCTGCCGGCCCCGAATCAGAGAACACACGTTAGATGAGATCCTGCCACTGGAATTCCAAACACCCAAAATAGCCCATGAGCAGAACTGTAATAGAGGAATCATAAAGGGTGCGGGAGGAGGAGATCACACACACACACACACACACACACACACACACACTTTCTCTCTCTCTCTCTCTCTCTCTCTCTGACTCACTGACTCACTCACTCTATAATCATCATCATCATCTGCATCTGAGTATGGACTTAAGGGTTATTAGGATAGGGTGCCAAAGAAGCCCGTTGGTGTAATTCAGACCATAGGGGTAGACAAGATGGCCCCGGAAGTAGAGAAAAGGGAAAAGGACTCAGGACAGACCCAGAGGAACACTTCCGTTTAAACAGTGGGCTGCAGTGTGGCCTGTGAGGGGACTGAGAGGGATGGCTGGTGAGGTGGGAGGAAAATAAATAGAGGGCAACCTGGGCAGGAAAGCATGTCAGAAAACATGTTCCCCAGTGTCACAGGCCGCTCAGAAGGATCATGAGGGAAAGGTGGGCCTTGGATGCGGCCACCACGGGCGGTGGGAACATCGGGAGTGGGGCCAGAGAGCTGAGAGGGGAGGGTCTGGGGTATGAATCTTCACCGCAGTCAGTAAAGCCTGTGAAAGCCCCAAATCACTAGGCAATGAGTGTGGAGTAGCAGTCTCCGGCTTAGTCCTCACAGCCTGGGGCTTCCCACACGTCCAGATAGAATGCTGATATTCCTGAACACAGTAGGTTGAGTTTTCTGTCACTGGGAACCATGAGCCACAGTCAAGTCCTACCTTGGTGAGGGTACACTCACTGTCTCCTTTCCATTTTCTTCCAGCAACTTTGTGTATGACGACGGGAACCAGCCCCTCCTACATGTGAGAGTTGAGGAAAAAAGACTCGGCTGTGGTAGCAGCAGCAGAAGAGTGAACAATAAACATACCGAGGACAACCTGGGGCAGATGGCCCACTCTCTCTCCATGGCACACTGTGTATTTTACATACAGCGTTATTTTTATTTGGATTCTCTTTTTACCTGCCCCCACATACTGGTTTTATTTAGTAGGTAAATAATCTACACAGAAAACCAATTTAGCATACTTGTACTAAAGCTTGTGCATGAACTCATGGTTGAATTGATGATGCTGGCATTTAAACTATTGATATGTACTCAAAGTACATCTGATATGCAGATTATCCTTGAGAAATCCAAAGTCATTAAAAAAAAAACAAACCCCAAAAAACAAGAGAATACTAAAACCTTTCAGAGATGACTTTACATGATCTAAGTGATCTTTTCATGCATCAAATTTATCTATACCTGCACATACATGCGGAAATAGTCTGGGACAGAATTACATCCAGTCAACTAGAAGTAGAACTAGAACTGAACCTTGACCTTTACGTTGGCTAAACTGCTAGTATGTCGACAAGGACAAATTGCTGCTAAAAGGAGAGACTGCAGCTCTCTGAAGAGCCAGTCGGCTCGGACTCTTCAGCAGACTCCTCCCCCCGGGCTTACGCTTTGGAGGTGTCATGCTCTCCGTAAAGCCAGCCATCTTTCTCCTCAGAGATGAGCAGTGTGATGATGTCTCCCTGTGCGAAGCTAAGTAGGGTCTGGTTGGTGCCAGCGGTGTGTGGGAAGATGGTTTTGACTTTCTGCTTTTTCATCATGTTCAGTCCAGTTGCAACAGAAACTGACCGCTGTAAGCTGGGATCATCTGAAGAAGCTGTTGAAAACAAACACCGTGACAGCTTTTCAAAGAATGGTAATCAGGTCATTTCCAACACACCAACCCCAGTTGTGGTCTAGTGCCACATCCTTACCTTTGCCGAGATGGACAGGGACAGGGACTACTAGGAGCGCAGGCAGAGCCCTGGCCCAAGGTCTCTCCTGGAGGATCCCTTCGGCAGCGCGAGAGGATAAGGCAGCATCTGCCAAGCTTCGCCTCCCCTCAGCCTTAATTAGGAAGGCTCTCGTAGGGAGGCAAACTGCTCCTTCACCAATGTGCTCATGGTTTTCCGTCCCCTGCTCCCAGTACAAATCAGAGGCTGTGGGAGGCCTCAGCTCAAACCCAACTGCCCATGTCCTGGGCCACAAAGAAAAGGAGAAAACTGGAAATGCTGCTGTGAGGACCAGTGCCTTTGCGGAGCCCTCCATAATTACCAGTCCGCGCTCAAGCACAGCCAGGTGCCCTCTGGGGGCAGCCTGGCTCCACAGCCCGTCCTGCATGACGTGAGGCAGCAGTACGCTGTGCGTTTTGTGTCTCTATTCAAATACAGCCTGATATTCACCACTCCAAACAAAAAAAATACTGGAATGGAGAATTTTTTCTTTTTAGATTTTTCCAGTCAAATACTGCTAGCCCAGTATTAAAAACAATGTAAGATCTCTTTCTGCTTTATTCTTGCACAGTTTTACTAATTACAATATAAACTTTGCTAGCTTACCATGTCACTCTCTAATTACCTTGGTGGTGCTGAATCTACCAGCAATCTTATTTTGCTTTTACCAAAAAGAATCAGTAGTTTGAATGACTGGGATGCACATGACATTATCTATTTTAACTTTATATTGTATACAACTTTTAGTCCTGCTTTCAAAGGCAGATGCCTGTAGACTGTTATCTTCCCAGTTGCCATTCAGAAAAATCTCATCTCTTCTCCAAAAGCCACAAATGACAATCGGGGGCCTCTCTAGCCCTGGGCTCAATTGCCATGACTCATAAACCCGGAGGCTGGGAGACACCCAGACATAGGCAGGGGCTAGCGGCCACGAGACTCCAAGGTCTGCAGTGCCGAAGCCTGCTGCAGGCAGAGCTGAGTCTAACCAAAGCCCCCTGAGATGTCTGCAAACAATAACTGGTCCCATCTTACTGAAATACAATCAACAGAGTTCAGAAATTTAAGCAGTTAGAACTTAGTCTCCAGAAAGTATGATGTGCTGTTAGAGATGATAAAAATCACTGATTATAACTCAAACAGCCTGAGGGTAAGATTAATAGCCATAACTTTGTCATGTGAACTGTTACAATTTGTTGTATTAAAAAAAGAAATTTATTACAATTGCCACCAAATGAGAGACACCGTGGGAGTCTCTAAACATTGTATCTTATTTACTTAATTTTAAAACTTTTAATAAATACTTTTATTGTATTCCTCCCATTACCATTTAGTCCCCTAGATCCCTCCTCCTGTAGTCACCAAACTGCATTACATTCTTTTTTTAAAATAGCACCTTTTGATAGTATATTTATTCTTATAAATATCAATTAGTATACAGAAATATTATGTGTCAAAATGTCTTCTGGTTTTATTTTAAACTCAGGCCTTTATTTGTTCTGAGGTATAAGTTCTTCCAATGTTGGATGTGTGCTACACACATACTTATTTATCTCCATGTCACGATACACTTATCCAAACTATATTTTAAAAATTTAGAAAGGTAATTTAAAAGAAATATCTTACCTGAATTCTGTGCAACTGTTGCTGGGTTATTAAACATATCAATCAAAGGACTGGTATTTGCTCTGGCTGAAGGAGCTGGGGGCACCTTTGGTGAATATTTAGAAAGCGTGTCATAATCTTTCCCAACCTGTGAAAAGTTTTTATTAGTTTAATATTATTAGTAATAATACAGCAATGGCATTATAGGTTCCCAGGGCTGTTTTATATCACATGCTTTAAATTCCAATTTTTCCCAAAGTTCTCTTAGTTGTAGGGCAATACCCCATTTTGAATTATTTCAATACCATATTTTTTCATTTTTGTCTTTAAAAAAGCAGTTATCTTTAAATATAAAAAACAAACAAAAAACCCCAAAACCAAACAAAGCCATCCCTCCCATATCCTCTCACCCCTGGGAACCACTAATCTGCTTTCTTCTTCTGGGGGTTTTAGGCTCCCTCCTAAGTGCCCCTTGGCTAGCGGATTCTACATTTGAAATAATGTTTCCACAGAATTTTGAGTGCATTCCTCCATTAAGATCTAACATCTTGTTTTGCCAACAAGAAATCTCCTTTGCGTAGTTTCCATTTTCTTTGCAAGCAATCTATTTTTTTCCCCTCCCAAGAAGTTGTCAGAATTTTCTCCTTATCCCTGACTTCCTGTTATCTATTGAGGTTTTGGTCTTTTCAGCGTGTCGGGGATCACTCTGGCTGCCATGTTAAGGGGCCCGGCGGAATGGCTACTGTGGCCATTTCTGCAGGGGTCACAGTCAGAACCGTGTCGGGGCGAGAAGCTGGACACATCGGACGTGCTTGGAAGATGGAAACAATAGGGTTGGCCCGTGGACTGATAGTGGCATAAGAAAAGGAGAAAGGAGTCATTATTTTGTGTCTGAGCTACCGAAGGATGAAGCTGTCATTTACTGGAGGGGGAAGAGTGTGGAGAAGCGGGTTTGGAATAAGAAAATGAGTTGTTTGGGTTTGGGCAAGTTGAACGTGAAATCCCCACTGGACAGCCGGTGGTGATGCTGGTATGCAGCTGAATATATCTCCATGTCTCAGCTGGTCTAACATTATGTTTATCCTCTTTCTGATTTTTCAAAAAGTCCCCTTTCTGTTTTTGCACTATGTTTGGAAGAGTTTTTTCTGTCTTAATTTTCCAGGCAGTTCCATTCTCCTAATGAGCCCATATATGTTACTGTGTGTTTTGTTTGTTTTTGAGGGTGGAGGGAGAAATGAAAAACAAAAAGCTTTTATTTTAGAAAATTTTAAAACAGGTGCAAAAGTAGAATAGTACAGCAAATCTCCATGCGCCCAACACCTAGCTTCAACAGTTTCCATTTCCTGGCCAGTCTTTCATGTCTGCCCCATTCACGTCTAAAGCAAATCCTAGACATCATTCTAACTATAAATAATACAGTTTTCAATCTCCAAGACCTAGTTGAGTCTTCTCTGTGGATGTGATATTCTTTCATCTCTTTCAAAAGATTTCTCTTCTTCCTAACTCACTCTGTTGTCTCCAATGCTGGCCATTTTGTTTTTTTAGTTTGTGTGTCTTATGACACTGGTTTCCTCATCTGCTCAGTGATTCTTGGTTGTCTGCACTTTCGCATGTGCAGCAGCCACTCTTCTTTTACTGTATGTGAGAGTCTGTATTTTGCCTGTTCTTGTGATCCCAGAGTGCCCACGGTGATGTGGGAAGAGGGAAGGCACTTCAAGGGCTGTGCCCCGTGTCTTCTGTCTTGGCCAGTGGACAGAAGCCCCTGCTGCCTGTGGTCCAGCAGAAATTGGACCAGGGGAAGGGATGGACCAACCTGGGTGGTCTGAATCAGTTCCGCAACCAACACATGGAGAAACGCCCCAGGTTCTCCCCCACCGCTGTGTCCACTGCGCCCGGGCTGCCAGCCCCCGGGAGAAATCTTTCCCTGGCACCTCCTTGGGGCTGAGGGTTCCTCCTGTTCTGATCTCCATGCGTCAACCTTGTGGAGACTCCTCCTGCATGGCAGGCCCACTGGCAGCACCTTTTCTATGCCCTGTGCAGCTCTGGGTCTGTTCTGCAGGCTGCCAGCTGGTTTCCAGGGTCTGTGCTGTCACTTCAGAATTGTAGGTGGAGAGGTGGGGTGGACTCATGTTCTAACTGTATGCTATGTGTTGGTGGAAAGTAATAAGGCCCAGGTTCAAGAACAGCAAACTGCAATGCTCAAATTCATTGCTCCGGTGACTTTTTTGGAAGCGCCTTATATTGTGATGAACAGTATCAGAGTTCTGCTAATCTATTCTCTAAGGCACCCATGTGCCCTTCACTGAAGATAAACTTACGAAGGTGGAATTGTTGCAATTCAAAACAGTAACAATAAAATCTCTACAACAAAGAGAACAGTGCTAAACATACTATAAAACAGCTGCACAGCTAATGCTGAAGAAAGCTAAGTGAGGAAAGTTGCCCTTAAAGGAGGACCCATGATTTCCACTAACACAAAGGCCTTGGTCCTTTATGCAAATCATAATAGTAAACACACAACTGAAATCACAGAGATAACCAGTTCCTACCATGTTGCTTCTCTCGATCATTGGCGAAGGCTGAGGCGTCCAGGACATTGGGGTGGAGAGAGGGGTCTTTATTTCTTCTATCATATTGATGATTTCCTCTGGTACTTTGGTGGCATCACAACAGGTTTTCTGCCACCGAGGCAATTTGGAATTAAGTAATTCTGCGGACTGAAAATCCAAAGGAAACAAAACTGAGGACAAATATGTGTTGTTTGAAGCACTGACAAAAATGACATCAAATAATATCACTGATAACATATTACTGGCTTATCAGAAGTATGGGAGCTTTGAGTTAAATTCAGTGAGTAGTTTGAGCATCCATGAGTATCTGCTGTCTTATTTGCTGAGGACGTGTGCTTCTGTTCTAAAAGAACTGATCCTCTCCCTCTGTGTGAATACAGAGTTTATAACCAAATAGCCCTGGCTGGTGTGGCTCAGTGGATTGAGTGCTGGCCTGCAAAACAAGGGGTCACCAGTTCAATTCCCAGTCAGAGCATATGCCTGGGTTGCGGGCCAGATCCCCAATTGGGGGCTTGTGAGAGGCAACTGCACACTGATGTTTCTCTCCCTCTCTTTCTCTCTAAAAATTAAAAAAAAAAAAAGACTAAATACAAGGATTGTAAATGATTAAGAACAAGTTCAAAAGCTAAAAGGGAAGGGTTGAGCAATCTGTCTTAATCACTACTGTTTCCCCTACAGCCCAAGACAGGCCAAGCATCGCTGTCTCCCTCCCACTTCTACAAAAGGCCCCTCCAAGACAGGCCACAGGGCCAGGAGTGGATTCAGAGCCGAGCGGGACTGCATCTACATGTTAGAGAAGCGAATCAGATCGGTCCACAGGACTGCAGGGCTAGAAGCGAAGTGTGGTGGGCTTTTCAGAGTGAGAGACAGAGCTGGTAAATGCTGTGGTCCTCTGGGGCTGGCAGACTGTGGGCTTTGCAGAGAAGCTGGACTGTAGAGCAGAGTGATGCAGAGGGACGACGGTAAGTCCCATAGCTAGAGAGGCAGAGGCCTCTGTCCCAGGCTCCCACAAGCCTGGCTCTGCGTCTTACAACTGGAGGTTCCCTGAAAGCCTTTCAGCGAACTTTCTCTTCCAGGGCAGCAATCTGACTGGAAAAGGGAAGTAGGGGACCTTTCTTGAAGCTATTTTCATAGCAACCATACTGTTTTTACTTAGACTCTATGTGCATCAGGGATGGGCTGAAGGTGTTGATGGAAATCCTGAGAGGGCAAAGCCCCTCCCCCAAACCACCTCTGTCTTGACCATGACCCTGACACAGCCATCGCTTGGCCTGCTTCCTCCAGGAGACACTGAGAGGACTCGGCGCTTCAGCTGGGGTAAGAGAAGGCACAAAGGGGTTTTCAGGGAGTTGGGAGAGACTGGTGCATAGAAAGCAGCAGACTTGGTTTGTGTCACTCTAAAGAGCCTAACTAGGACCCAAGGTTAAGTGCGAGAAAAGACTGCCAACAACTGGAGCTCTCAGGATATCGTCCAGGTTTCCTTGTGATACTGTGAGCACCTCATCCCTGGCATGGGGTCGCCAAAGGAAGGGAGCTTCAGGGTTGCTTTGGTCTCTCTCTGGCCTGTGACCCTGCCCCGTAGGGCTGTCACTGTGGAAACTGACGCTGCTGAGACTAGTACAGTGCACTGCGGACAAAAGTGATCACCTAAGACAGCAGTTTTTTCCTGTAACAAGTTTAGAGTTTAGGTCTTCAGATTTGAATATTCCTTAAGTTGCAAAATCTTTGTAGATATGTAATATGTGACATACGCATACATGCAAGACCTAATTATTTTTCACCTAAAAAAAAGGGGGGGGGGCAGCTGCCTTGTATTTAGGCTCTTACATAGTGTTTCATATCATGGAGCACTCTCCAAATTACTTTATTATGAATAACAATGAATAACTGACATCAATCAATGCCACTTTTGGGTGCTTACACAGGCCCAAGAGAATTCAAAATTTAAAAACAAAAAGAGGAAAGGAAATTTAACGCATTTTGCACGGACTTCTGGGGGGTGTAAGTGCACGACTGTGTGTAGCGAGGGAGGGCAGCAAAGCCAAGGAATTCCGCTGATGAGATTGTGACCACTATCTTGAAGGGGAATGAAAAGTAGTTCCAACCAGCTGTCCTGACGCTGTGAATGGGGCCTGTGGCCTGGGCACAATCTCCACGTGCATCGCCTCTCAAGGCAAGCATCTCAGACCGTCCGGGCGGAGGGGCCCTGGGGCCTGCGGGGACTTCTGTGGCTCTGACTGCGACACCCGTGCCAAAGATGCATCTTTGAGAATCTGAGAAGAGCTGACCCACAGGGGAGAAAAGGAAAATACTAAACTAATTAAGTATTATAAACTGACATTTGGCTACTTATCTGTATTTCTAAAAGTCTGAAATCTTCTTATTGGCAAAATAGGCCAGTTGTTTTATGTTAGGGCATGTATGGAAGGGGAAGCATTTCGAGGGCGTTTAAACAGGACATAAAATTAATACATGCAACAATTTGAAATCACACCCACCTGTAAGTGGTAGTAATGCATATGATTGGAAAAGCTACAGTGTTTGTCAACCAGAAAGCAGAAGCGTCTCTTCTCTTCCAGCAGAGCTTCTTTGCAACCATCGGCAATAAATTTCTGGATTTCATTCTGGCGGGAAGTAATGGTTTCTACATACTAGGAAAATAATAATTATACAATTATGAGATGAGGAGTCAAACAGCGACACAGCCTGACATTTATCTTCTGCCATCTTACACTTGGTTTATTTTCATAATGGAGTAACTACTAAATGAAGATAAACATTAGACAAAATAACAAACTTGGAACCTGACCTGGCAGATACCATCGTTCTCATTAAGATCCCTGCCCTGACTCATGAGTGGAGAGAAGCTGCCCAAGGCCTTACATTCCACTGAGCAATTTACAAAGTGTTACTTTGTACTCCAGGGATAAGATGGTGTTTTATTGAAAAATCATGGGCTTTGGAACCAGAAAATGCAGTGTGAACCCCAGTTCCAAGTGTCAACCATATGACTTCACCCAAGCCCAGTTTCCCCAAGTGTAAAATGGGGATAACAGTGCTTACCCTCCCTGAGCGAGGAGAAAATGACAATGTTTTTAGGAGTCCACTGACTGATTACTTTTAACTCTGGAAAACTCTGTAGCAGCTCATACTAAGTCAAAATGCTCATTTTTAACTTCTGTAGCAGCTCAGCACTAAGCAGATAAAGTACAGGCTGACTGAGCTAAACAAACTTTCCTGTAAACTGTACAAACCACCAACAAAACAAAGCTGTGCTAAAGAGTTCACCTCAATTTCTTTGTGTTCGTATTTGAGTGCATTTCGTCCTCCTTGACTTTTCCTTCTGATCTTCTTCAGTTCAGCTTGAGATTTCTCCAAAGAATCTAACTTATTCCTGTGTTCTGTTTGGTATCTTTTGAGAGTAGCCTGCAAATTAAATGTTGCACTTACTTCACCACAGCACCACAGAAACCGTCAGGAGCCTCTTCTGCTAATACTTCCACTGGGTGTGGCCGGCTGCCCCCGACTCATGCTGCTCTCCCCTGGCCCTGCTCCCGCACACCCTTACTTCACGCTGTCCCCTCCCTTCGGCTCTAACTAGTTCGCTGTTTTGTCTGTCCTGAAGTTGTTTATATGAGGGGCCTTGACCAGAAGAGCAGCTCTCAGAGGATAACAATGTCTTTTCTTTTTCTTGTTTCTCTTTCCTCAAAGGTGTTTGGACACTGGGTTGTCAGCAAGTGCTCTGGTGAATAAATCAACAACATTAAATCCCATGTTCCTGTTTTATGACTTAAAACGTCAAGAAAGAGAATTAAGAAAGAAGTACAATCACTTCTGGTTATGTGGGTGCTGTGTAAGTTTTTGGAGCCTAGCAGACCCGGGTTAGAATTCTGGCTTCTTCCCGCATTTCCTGTGTAATCCAGCAATCACTGAGCCCCTCTAAGAATGCCCGTGGCGCTCTCATCTGCACAGCGAGGAGAGGAAGAGCACCCGCGTTACGGAGTTTCTGCAGGGATAAAAATCTGACGGTGGATGTCACGTCCCCCTGAGCAGTCCCACCCAGGTGGTCCTGCAGCCTTCCTCCGAGGCACACAGAGCACGTGCACGCAGGGGCATGGCTTACTGCCACACGGGGGTCTTTGTGAGAAGAAAGGGGATTTTGGGTGGCAGGCAGGGGAGATGGGAAGAGCCCTGTGTGCTGGGGCAAGAGGGCCAGGCGGGAGGAGGAAACTGCTGGAACTGACAATGCCAGGTGACAGCAAGGGGTCCGCACAGGAGTGGCCTCTGACCCTCAGACCTGGGAGCCCCAGATGGTGTTCTCTGCACACCTGCCACCCTAGTGCTGGCTTATGAGAGCAGCAGCTGCACTAGTACTAACACAACTGTCACCAACAAGTGTGTTCTCTGAGAACAACGCCTTCCAGAAGCAGTAATATTCCTCGCAGTATTTTTTCTATGCACATCAATGAAGATCCCAAGTGCTAGTAACAACGAGGCCACTCAGCCCCAAGGACCTTGTCAGTCTTACGCATCCACATACACACTCAGCGCCAAGCTCCATCCATATTTACTGCTGCTGAATACACTGTAGGGAGTTCTCTTCGGGCTCAGAGATCAGGCCAGTGCAGCCTCCGGGAGAGCCAGGCCCTGGGCCCTGGGCCCTGGGCCCCGCGCCTGCCTCCACCCACGGAGGAGGAGCCACACTATGTACTCACGTTCATGTATTTCACATCTAGTTCTGTCTTCTTTTCTAGCTCATGTATAATCTCTTTATGGAATGTTTTGAACTGTTAACAAAAGAAAATAAAAAATTCATACCAGATTTGAGACTTTAAGCAAAATAAAATTTAAAGATAAATACATTTTATAAATATAAAAGGAGTTCACATACATTTTCTTTAAAACTCTCATCAAGTTTTTGGTGGGTACTTGAGATCTCCATGAGAACATGGCCTGAGAAGAAAATCAGTTATGTTAGGGGAAAAGCCATTGTGTGGTTTTTGTAAATAGATGCAGGAAAGTAAAACAGTGAGGCGCAGTGCACTGCCGCCCGCAGAGCCTGTGAGCAGCAGCCTCTGATGCTCAGGACACATGAACTGCGACCCCAAGATGGGGGCAGACGCCAGGGGAACATAGCTGACAGCAAACTCCCCTACAAGGTTGTTCGCTGAAAGAACACCAGCTTTGCCTTAAGATTCATTTTGTTCTTTCTGTATTTACTCATATATTTATCTGGTTTAATTTTTAAATTCTCTTACAAAAGATTCTTGGTTATTATAGTAACTAACTATAGGAACAAATGACTTATTTTTTAAAAAATCGAATCCCCAGAGTAATCTATCTGTCAGGCATAAAGGATAAAAGTTATTTTCTTTTTCTCATATTAGTTTTTGTATCATTCTGGAAAACATTAATCTTATGGAAAACCACAGAAGGGACAGTGCTCTGCTCCCATCTCCTGGGACTCCACCAATTCTCAGAAACATCTCACATGCCAGAAGAGGATGTTCCAGCACAAAAGAGCCTTACTCCAAAACGCAGCAAGATGACCGCTTGATTTGCAAAGCACATCTCTTGCCATTCATAGTGGTATGCACACCTCTGCTACTAAACTCTGATAAAAGGGAGCAAGAGCCTCTCTCTGCCAACTTATCTATAGGAACCAAATAGGTCTGATATCTAAGAACTGGAAGAACCAAAGAATCATATGGGACAAGACCAGACCGTACCAAACAATAAAATGTGTTGGACGGATCATCCCACAGTTCAGTGGAAGATAGAAAAGAGTTCTTTGGGTGAAACGAAAGGCTGTAGATGAGGGAGAATTAAAATTTTGACTGTAGTAGAGTATGGGGAAAGAGAAAAAGTACCGGCTGGACCATGACTCCAGCTATCACCTCCATACAGTGACTCCACCGTGCCTGTTCTCAAAACAGTTTAAGATGTCTGACTTTCAAATGACTAGCTCAGTCTTTCCCTCATCTTCAGGCTCAGAAATTCAACCCCTTTCTAAACATGTCCACCTGGATGTGTTATTAGGCACCTCATATTCAGTATGTCTAAAAGCAAACTCACCGCCGTTCTCCAATGCCTGCTCTCAGCCGCCAGCCTGCCAGCCAGGCACCCAACAGTCTCATTTCCTTGTACGGGTGGTGTCACCACTTTGGCCACTTCTAGGGTGGATCCACGCTCCCTACTCATCCTGCTCCCTTGGGTAACAAATGTGCCAGCACCTCTCTGCCCAGGAGAGAAGCCATACGGGAATCGTATGTGAAGTCTATGTTCATCCAACAGCCTGTCCGACCAGAGGAGGAAGAGACGCCCAGTCCGGCCCCCTCCAACACACTGAAACCTGCTGGCTGGACCCTGAGGAGTTCGCCTCCCCATTGATGCTCTTATCCTTTCTCTCAACACCCGGATGTTCTCTTCTGGCTCTTCTTCCTCACAAACGTCAGGGATCTTTCGGAATGCAAATGTAGCGTGTCCCCCCCAGACCCCTCCCTGTGGTGTCCCAGGTAAACTGGCTCCTCAGTGTGAAGCCCACCGTGAACAGCAGTGCTGCTCAAAGTAACATGGCATAACCATGGCGGGTGGCGGCGGCGGAAACCTCCTGTCAAGACACGACCGTATAAGGTTACAGGTACATAACCTGTAAGTCCCTAAGCATCATGCTTTTCTAGAAACCTCTGACAGGATAGCCTGCCGGATAAATATGAGTGAGGCTGAGGGCAGACTCACCCCCAGCACTCATGGGTCTGCCGTGTCAAGTTACCAAAATGCCCACTCCACATCCTTAATGGCACTGACTCCATTCCCCATCATTGAGCTCTCCTAAGGCTCAACGTGAAAGACGGTCACTCACAAAGGAAGCCCTCACATGACCAAGAATAGAATTATAATGTCATTTTATATTATTTAGTCATTTCAGATATTGAAATAATCTAAGGTACTTTCACATCTCTTTTAAACCCATAAATAACTCTTGGTTGGAGATGAGAAACAACAAAAGCCCACTTCAATTATTTGAGAATCAAGCACTATTTTTGGCAAATTAGATCTACTTAAAAAAGTCTAAAAATAGCTTTGCTTAAAATTGGTCAGAGTGACTCAAGCTAGAATCAAGGCATTCACGTTTTTTTCACACCGTCGCAAACTTTATTCCTACAGCCTTATATAATGTGGGTCTCTGAGAAGCAAAAGCATGTTGCTGAAAGCGCGCGCTAGTGCGGGCACTGCTGACCTTGGCGCTCTGGCCCTGGCCGCTCCCCCACACAGCCCCTCACCACCCTCCCGGCAGCTCCTCCCAGCAGGCAGCTGGGTGGGGGGGTGGGGGGAAAGGCTCAAAAGGCTCAGTGAAAAGCCCATTCACTGTGTGGGCAGGAGTGGAACACCTGACCCTATCCTTGTTATTCCTGTCCCTCATGGCTCATGGAATTTAAATGCCAACCTCATAGCAGCAGCTACTGAGTCCTTGGTAATAAAAAGGATTAAAAAATGTCTTTACTGTGATTATGCAAGCTGCCAAAAGTATATCTTGAAACAGAAAATGAAAACGGCCTTTATGTGTAATCCACAGAAGTTTATTCTTAAATATTATGTGGTACTTTATGTCTGAAATGTGGTATCACACACGTTTGTTTACTCTTAGCCCTGTAACTGAAATAAATTACATTTAAGAAAAACTTTTTTTTTTTTAATAAAAGAGGGTGGAGTGGAGAAAGTAGAGCCCAGATTCTAATGGAACAGAACTAAATATACATCCAAACAGGAATTAACATGTTGATCCCAGAAATCACAGCACCGTGTGGGCTGAGCCAACCATTTCTTTTGTTCCCTTTTAGGTTTTGAGTCAAGATTTTGAGAATAAAGTCATAGTAAGGGCAGTGATGTGACTCAGTTTGAATAAATCATGTTCTTAAATGGCAATTAAAGGAATTTAAAGATATACCTATTTTAAAATCATGACCTTGACATAATTAAAAGGCAAAGTCTACCATCAATTTTTCCCTAAAATTCATATAAATAATAGCTAACTTGAGGGACTATGAACAAATATGTCCTACATTTTGGAGAGTACTGTATAAAGGCATATATTTAGACAATAAACAGCATGGACTTGAAGTTAAAGAGAAATTAAGAGTATTGGTAAAAACACAGTTTTCATCTGATTTACAGATTAGTCATTGGACTATTAATATATCTTCAAGTAGCTCCTTCTTCATCAATTCACAGTATACATTTAGAGACACCAAATGGAGACTGCCAGTGGACCTGGTGTCACAGAACACGTGCTGAACATTTAGGCATAAATATCTATTTTCATGTATTTTTGATCCTGGATAATCAGAACACATTTATTATTCCATGGCAGCAAAGAGCAATGGCGGAGTCACACGCCGCTTCTTCCGTGTCACTTCAAGTACAACCTGATGATGAAATGACAGGGTGGGAGCCAACGTGGCCTAAAGTTACACTCTGTGGAATAGAGCATAACTGACCAAAACTGTCACTGGAAAAAGGAGATACTTTTCCTGACAATTTTCCAAATACCAAATGTGATGAGGAGAAAATATAATCAAAGTAAACACAAACTGCACACAATTGGATATGTTAAATACACAAGCATGGATCAGAGTCACCTATCTGGAATTAGTACAGGGGCAGGTCATGTCATGAACATGTGACCAAACTTGAAAGGCTTTGCCAGCATCTAAGAATAGCTCTTGGTGGCTATTTAAACTCAGTCCCTGGATGCAACCAGAGGTGCTCTCCTCCGGTTCACGCTGACATTGTACCAGTGAACAATGCACACGCAGGTAGAGTGCCAAGAAAGTAATAGGTGAGCATCATGGCACGTTTCCCCAGAGGTCCAACTTCTGACCTAACCAACTACAGTGCTGCAGTTCTAATTAATGTCTTGCACAGAGACTATAATTATTCTGTCATTGATCATGACATATCCCATCTTACGAGGACAAGTGGGATGAACAGGAGTCAGTCACACAATAAAACTATGTAGTGTTCTAAAGTTCTTTCAATGTCTGAAATAAAAGTAGCGCCACCAACATCTGCCTTTGCTGTTTGATGCAAGAAAGGACACATGTTGAAAATCTCCAGGGTAGTACCTGAAAGAAAAAATAACTACCAAGATAAAAGGGGAAAAGAAAAGTCAAAAAGGAGAGAAGAAATGAACATAGGAGAACAGAAAGCAAAAATGTAAGTAAATAGATTATATAGTCCAATTAAAAGACAAAGATTGTCAGGATTAAAAAAGCAACAACGCCCAACTACATTCCGCTTACAAGAGACCTTAAATATAGGGGTACGGAAAAGGTTAAAAGCGAAAGAAAGGAATGAGATATGTGGCAGACAAGCCACATGCTGGGAGAAAATGTTTACAACACACATCTGATAAAGGACTGGTCCAAAATATATAAAGAACTCTTAAAAGTCAACAATAAGAAATCAAACAACGCAATTAAAAAGACCAAAAGATCTGAAGAGGTATCTCACCAAAAAAGATATACAGACTGTAAATAAGCAAAGGAAAAGATGCTCCACATCATATGTTATCATATGAGAATTAGAAATGAAAAAAACAACAATGAAATGCCACTACTCACCTATGAAAATAGCTAAAATCCAGAAAACAGAAGACACCAAATGCTGGTGAGGGCAATAGGAACTCATGTTCATTGTTAATGGGAATGCAAAATGGTGCAGCCACTCTGCAAGACAGTCTGGTGGGTTTTTTGTTTTTGTTTTTTTACAAAGGTAAACAGTCTTACCATTACCTAAAACACTTAAAATCTTATGTTCGCAGAAAAAACCTGTACATGAATGTTTATAATGGCTTTATTCATATTACCAAAAACTGGAAGCAACCAATATGAATGGATAAGAAAACTGTGGTAAGACTCCATACAACTGAGTATTATTCAGGGATAAAAAAAGAAACAAACTAGCAAGCCACAGAAGACAGGGAGGAAGGTGCAGTGCACACTGCCTGGTGATAGCAGCCAGTCCGAAAAGGCTGCGTTACATGCTGTGCAACCCTAACTGACACTCTAGGAAAGGAAAGTGAGAGACAATAAAAAGATCGGTAGTTGCCAAGGGTGGGGAGGGGCGCGCGGACCTTATATTGGCAGGTATATGTCAAAACTCAGAACTCAAGGAGTAAACCCTAATGTAAACTATGGATTTTAGTTGATAATCATGTATCAGTACTGGTTCTTCATTTGGAACAAAGGTACCACACCAATGCAAGATGTTAAAAACGGGAAACTGAGTGGGGAGAGAAGAGTGTGTGGGAACTCTGAGTAAGATCTGCTCAATTTTCCATAAATCTACGACTGCTCTAAAAAAAAAAAAAAAGTCTATTAATGCAAATCTAATTAATTAACAACAAAAAGCCAACACTGCAGCAGCCATCTGAAACTAGTGTTAATTAGGAACCAGCACCCTGCTCGGGGAAAACTTATGCAGTGTCTGGATGCTTCTGCCAGTTACACGTGGACAAGAACCTGATGTGCTTTTTAGTTACCTGTGTGCCCCCAGCACTGGTCTGGCATACAACAGGCCTCAGAAGTCTGCTCAATAAATAGATATGCTGAACAAATGAATAAAAGGGTAACTGCAGTGAAAAAGAATGTGCAGTACAGCGACAGCAGGACAAGAAAACTCCAGCAAAAACCGGGCCCATCAAAAAGTGGCATCTGTAATGCTGGATTTTATTTTTATAATAAATATAGAAATTCCAACAGCAAAAATTCCTTTTGTTGAATGCGAAGGCCTAGTTGCCACCTCGCCATCCCTTCCCCCGCTGAAAGTTTTAGAGGAAGAGAGGCTTCTGTGAGGTAGCATTTGGAGCGTGGGCATCGGGGTTCGCCCACATGACCCCAAGCAGGCCCCTCGGGCAGGACCGGCACCCACATGGAGCTGTTTCCATCCTCAGAGTCTTCAGGAGAAAACTCCTGGCAGCTTTTATTTAACCAAGGTTCAGTAACACAGAGGTCTGGTCTCAGAGGATTCTGAGCCGCAAACAAGATAATTAAAAAAAAAAAAAGGGACATTCTTGTTTACAAAATTTTCATTTTTGCCAACAAGAAGCTACAACACCAGACTATGTCGGTTCATTGCTGGACACTTGGCAGCCCAAGTTGAGAGGATTAAGTGTCCTAACAAGGAAAATGTGCCAAGAGCAAAACACAAGACGCTCATTGTTAGATTCCTTTCAGCTTCCTGATTTCTGGTAAAAAGTGGGGAAGGAAGGGAGAGATGATACAGGAAGGAGAAAGCTGGTATGAACCACCTATTTAGGAAGTTTGGCAATAAAAGAAAAGTGACATAAGAAGGTAGCTAGAGACAGCAACAGTAAACTTTTTTTTAAGAAAAGGGATGACAAGGTTTGAGGGAAGAATAAATGGAAACCAATAAATCCTGTATGACTGACATATGAATTAACTCTTAATCTGTATGTAAGAAATGCTTTAAAATAAAAACATTCTGGGTATTTTAAAATCAAGGCTTTTCCGTGAGGTAGAGAGCTAATGCAAGCTCAGAGTGTCTGAGATCTAGCCTTTCAATACCCAAGGAGATTACCAAGTCCCAGGTGTCTCTAAAAATTACAACCAAGTGCCATGTCAAGGAGCAGGGAGGTCGGGGCTAGGGGATAATTCTGTCGTGAAGAGCAATAAGCTGACCCAGAGAGCACACACAGTTGACCTCCACTTCATCTCTGGTTAACTAGTGAACTGCTCGGCCTGCCTGCTGTGCACCTAGTGCTGTCGGGTTAAACCCAGCACAGGCTGTGCGGAGAAGAACTATTATTTCCCAAGCAGGATTTTAATGAACTATTCTTATTTTAGCTAAAAGGACAATGCCAATTTTTTCAAGTTTATCAATTATATATCACACAAATAATTTATCAATTTTACATCCATATACAGATTACAAGTGATTGTTTTATTTACATCTGAATGTAAAATACAGCATTAAAAGATTAAAAGTTTTCTACAAGCTATTATATCAAATGAGGTAAGTTAACATTAATTATTCATCTTCCTTTTTCATTGATTAGCAGGTGAAGACTAAAATACAACCACTTTGATACTAACAAAAATGAAAGCAGGTGTAGTATCAATAATAGATGAAGCTGACAACGTGTTATTCCGTATGGTATCACTAATTAACTGTAGGCATTTCCACTAAAGCTTTAAAAAATACTACATCTTAAAATTTTTAAAGTTCTTTAAAAAGGTGAAAACAGGACCCCAAATCACAAAGATGCAGGCAGTGCACAGCTAGAGAAGGCACTAAGAGACACTTTCAGTTTAGCATCATTGGGTAAAACCATTTTATACATTTTAAGTGAAGAATTTTTAATAGAACAAAGGTTTTTTTGTTTTGTTTTAAAGCAATCACTTCTAATTAAACAAGTTTAAAAACAAAACAAAACAGGGCTACAGATTGCAACTTTCAGTCAGAAAGCCATTTTTTCCTTTGATTGAAAACCACACACCCCATGGAGATGCTGGGTAGTCCTATTATGATGTGAGTTTAAGGAAGATTTCACAAAATTTAGTATCCATGTTATTATATCTCTTATTCCACATTAACAAATGAAATAAAACAAACAGAACAACCTAGTGCTACCACCTTCGACCCCAGAAGGGAAGATGACAGACACCAGCACTACCCTCCAGGCAGCAACGGCTCCAGTCCTTCCCTCCTCCGGACAGCGCTGCCGGCCTTAGAGACAGCCTCGTTCAGTGCTCACAGCCCGAGGGGGAGGACCTCATTACTCTCATCACACAGAGGGGGGAACTGCGGCTCTGAGAGGCTGCTGGGCGATCTTCCCAAGGTGACAGAAGTAAAGGTGGTGGGGGCAGAATTTGAACTCACGTCTGATCCTGAGCCTGCACTTTTACCTACTCTGCACCCTTGTTCACCCGTGTGAAGAGAAATCTCGTAGAAGAGGAATTTGATTTTCTGTACCGGGCACCCAAGGATGGAATAACGCCCAGCATATGCGAACACACACTGTGTATGCCACGCCGGCCAGAACACGTTAACTATGAGTGCTGTTTTCAAATGGAACGGGCTGCCTCTGGGGGGCCGGGCAGTGCCACAGAGGCATGAGTGCTTCGGCTCAGGGCCGGCCCGGTCACTAAGCTGTTTCGGCTAAGAGTGTTTGGGTCAGGCTGGAAGTGAGTCCAAGGTGGTTGCACTGATTCCCCAAAGCACCAGACCCATGACGACCACCCACCATGGCCCACCTGTCACAGCCCAGAGACATAGAGAGAGGAACTAACTCCACGTCAGAGCGGTCGATGGCTACGTGGCTGGATGAACCTGAAATTCTGAAACATTAACACACTAAAGGAACTAAGGCAGCATAAAAAACCATTAGCTATTACGAATGGCAGGGAACGCCCCCACTGCCTGCCACACATACAGCTCGCTCTGGAGAAGGGGTATGAGGAAAAGGACTGGGCTGTTGGGCTGACACTGACAGGCAGGTCCCTGTCACACAGGGTGGGGAGGGCTGGGTGTAGGCGGCCGCCCTGGCCGCCTTTCCACCTGGCCTCTCCACGCACCTCTGTAAGGCGGTCGTGCAAATCAATAGCCACTCACATGAGAACACAGAAGTGAAGCACGTGACATGCTGTGATCCTCAGAATTGTTGGTTTGGGACTGAGGGAAGCCACGGCACGGAGTTTTAAGTATCAATGTTGCTGGGCAAGCGAACAGGGCCCGTCTTGTTCACAGGGATATAGAACTACACATTCACACAATGAACTCCAGACTCACGTTCCCAGCTGCCGTGCTGACATTTCCCCTTGGTCTAACAGGTATCCCAAACCTAATGCATCTGAAAGCAGGGCCTAACACCACAACACACAGCCCCACTTCGCGCCGGACATCCATGCATGCAAGCTCCTCTGTCCCTCCTGCCCCAGGCCAACCATCACTGCTTCCCACCAGGACAGCAACGGCCCCCTCCCAACCAGTCTCCCTGTTTCCATCAGAAGCCAGGAAGAACCTTTTAAACTCTAAGTCAAATCACAGCACTTCTGAGTTCAAAACCTTCAGAGTCTCCCCACTCCTTCCCCAGGCAACATTCTTACCTTGACCCACAGGGCCCTACAGACCTGGCTCCAGCCTTGAGCCTGCTCTACCTTAAGACTTCCTCTCCTCCCACTCTTCTGTTTATAACTGCACCTCCACCAGACTGGCTTCCAAAGGGTGACCCCAGCTGACGAGGCCTCAGCGCCTTTATTGCCAGCATCCATGGGACCGGTCTCCCATGGACATCGCTCCCTCCCGACTGCACGGTCCTGACCACTCTACCTAAACAGGCCCCACCCACTTCACACCTTCTGGAACAGGACTCTGAGGTTTTGATTTATCCCTCGTGACTAGAACAATGCCTCCCAGATGGCAGATGCTCATTTGAATGAGCACAGTATGACTTAAACTAGGAAAGAAAAACTACTATAATCCCTTGATTACTATTTAGTTTTATGTGCTTTTCATAATACCATAGAATGACCCCCTCTGCCTCCTCATTAAGGAACAATTTTTCAAAAAAGCTAATGAGAAACAACCCGTAGTCACCCCAATACTGCAGTGCTCACCCTCTTCACTAGAACAGGGTTCTACCTCAGTACCAACAGAGGAAAACTTAAAGAAGCAGAATGTAGGCAGCTATCAAAAATGATGAATAAATGAATTACTTATGAATTCAAACAAGTATGTATGGAATGCTAAACTTAAAAAAGCAGTGCACAAAAGTTTTTATATAGCTACAGGTTTTGATTACATATTTTAAAATAATAACGAGAAAAATAATTAGGTTAATTTTTATTAAAGGCAGTTACAAAAACCTTGAAGTCTATTTTAATACTGATTATAAAATGAAAGTATAATTCTAAACTTCTTAAAGGACTCATAAGCTATTTTAAAAATATGTATATGAAATGGGATGGTAGACAGGATTAGGTAGAGAATAAAAGTGAGATAAGAAAAATATTTAATCATATATCTATGCAGAGAAGAGAGAGACCTCAGTGAGTCACAAATTTCTATTGTTCCAGCAATGGAAGCTGCTGACTGTCAGCCATGGCTTGAGTTACAAATACCTGAATCACATATACATCTGCTTCACTGCACTCAATGAGTTACAGGAGTAGGCTTTTTCTGGACTCCATGAGTGAAGTTCTCAGTTGTAAAGAGCTTCCCATGTAATTTGCCTCTTCTGTCACCTTGTAATTGTTATCCATGAACCCATGCTCCTAAAATAATTAGTCAGCTTTCAGTTCTAACAATATAAATTCTTATTTGAAATGAGACATGCAAACAAAATTAGCCTGGCACTCAAAATAACAAGGCTCCAGTTTTAATTTGTGCTTATTACCTCCCATGATCTTCTGCATGAGTCCCAAATCTCAGGCAAACTGAAATATCCCATCCTCTTTATCTGGTCTCCCTACCAGAAGCCACCATCCTTTCTGCCCGCAATGCCGACCATCAGCATAGTACAGCAGAACCGAATGCTCAGTCTCCCTCCTCCCCCCCCAACCTTCCATGCAGGTGCGGTCAGCTCTTACGGTGAAATCTTGTATCCTTTGTACCTTTCACTCTTGCACTCGGTCCTGTATTAAAGCTGTGTCTGTATACATTTTCATAACCTCCCTTACTATGTTGTTGTAGGCATCTTAAAGGTGGGGGCCAAGTTTACTAATGCTGTAAGTGACAGCCATGGCTTCGAGGGAGCCTAAAGAAACCTGGTTCAGAGTTAGAACGGAAGAGTGCACTACCCTATATCTGATACACTCATTTAGTTGATCAAAGCATTTCTAAGCTCATACTAGAATCTAACTACTTCTTACATCCTTGCTTTGCTAGAAGTCTCACTGAGCAGGGCAGGGATGGCACATCTGTTATAACTGCTGCTACCTCCCACTCTGGAACGTCTCTACAACAGACATGGGTAAAGGATCATAACCCCCAACCTCAGAGGAAAGTGGGGAAAATTTTCAGATTCCTGAATTCTGTATTTCTAGTAATGCCAACAAAATCCATTGACTGCATTATTCATATCGCATCAAGGCCAACTGAAACTTGTCATGAGGTTATGCTGAGGTTGCGAGGTAGCACATGTGGGACATGCTGTAGATAAAACACAGAACAAACTGTCCAAAAGATTGTGGACCAACTGGATTCTAACTCAGGTTTTCAGATTTCTCCTCTGGTGAAAAGTTGAGGAGAATGAGGTCATGACTGGATGTTACTAACACCACTGCTGGTCTGCCTGCATTGTCTCGGGGGCTGGGAAATGTATGCCACCAGCCTTTTGAATTACTACATTCTCTATCACATTTAGTGTGTTTATTAAGATACCCCATATTGGGAAGTTCTCAGAAGTGGCACACTTTTATATATATTTTTTGTTTTTCTTCTTCCTTTTTTGTTTGTAGCATAGAATACACATAATTTACCAATAGTGACAGTTAGTACATTCACAATGTTGTACAACCATTACCACTATCCAGTTCAAAAATATTTTCACCATCTAGAAAGGAAAACTTGCACCCACTAAGCAGTGATTCCCTGTTCTCCAATCTGCCTCCTGTTTCTTAAGGTTTTGCCATGGAAATTTCTTATCAATGGACTCATATAGTATGTGAACTTCTGAATCTGGCTTCTTTCACTGAGCATGCTGTAGTGTGTTCCAGTACTTCATTTTTTATTTGCTCAATAATATTCCCATGTGTGGATATATTTTGTTTATCCATTCATCAGCTGCTGGATATGTGGGTGGTTTCTACCATCTGGCTACTGTGAATCGTGCTAAGATGTGTCATATCTCTCGAATAGTTTCTAAGAAATGACATTGCTGGGTCATATGGTAACTGTTTACATTTTGAGAACTGGCAGGCTCTTTTCCAAAGCACCTGCTCTATTTTACATTCCTGTCAGTGATGTATGGGGATTCCAATCTCTCTCTGTCGACACTTACTATTGTCTGTCTTTTTATTTATAGCCTGTTTGAAGTACCACTTCCTACCTTTGTGGCTATGATTTGCATTTTCCTAATGGCTGATTATGTTGAGCATCTTTTCATGTGCTTGTTGGCATCTTTACTTTTAATAATTTTACAGGAGAGAGCAAGTACATTCATTCACCAAACTTTCAGAACTCTGCTTGCATTAACAAGGGACCTGCCTAACCCTAACCAAGGCACCTCTCCACTGTGCTTGGACATCACCAGGTGCTTGGGAATGTGTGCCTAGCCAGGGCTCGCTCACATCACGACTCTAGCTACGCCTGTCTGTGGTGTGTCCTTCTCCCTTTTACTTAGTTGTCCTCCTTCCTCAACCTGTCACAGGGGCCACATCCTTTGCGGTTTCCTGTGCGTCTCACCAGAGTCACCCTTTGTTGGCATGCGTTAACGCCCCTGTCCAGCTGTTCTTTGCTATAGCTCAGAGTGTGAGAACAAGGACTCCCATGTTTTCCAAATCTTGAGTTGATAGGACACATGATATCCTTCAAGAAGAAAAAGACCAATAACTGTGAAAACTGGGTTTAAAAAGATAACCTGCTATTCACACAGTTCAAAATTCAAAGAGTTAAGCCCTGGCCTGTATGGCTCAACTTGTTGGAGAGTCGTCCCATATACCAAAAGGTCTTAGGTTCGATACCCAGTCAGGGCATGTGCCTAGGTCTCAGGTTAGATCCCAGTTAGAGTGCGTATGAGAGGCAACCAATCGTTCCCCTCCCCTCTCTAAAATCAGTAAGTGTGTCCTCAGGTGAGGATACAACAAACAAATTAATAAATTCAAATAAGAGAATGGGCAAAAACAATAATAGAAAATAGGCAATGACATAGGAGGTTATGCTCAGCATGTGCCCATTACACAATCAGAAACATTAAATGTTAAACTGATCTTGATTTGACATCTTAGCTTTTACATCTGTAGTTTTTAAAAAACTAATTATAGTGCATCATTTCCCTATTTAGTTGCTTCAAATCTGAGAAAAGGATTACTTTTAACAATCCCTGATTATGTATGAAGGAAACACAAAATATAGACTTATACATGTTGTGTCACTTTCAAACTATATGCTGGTTCACCATTTAACACAACCTTTTATCTGTTAAGCTATAAAGGGCAAGGTTACCTTGATGGCCTCAAAATAGAGGATGTTAGAAAGAGCTCACCTTTTGACAGAGACAATAAAACTGGCATGACAGGCCACATATCTGGCAGACTGCCTGGATCAAATTAACTAGCCATTAACCGGCTGGGTGACCTCAGCAGTTACTTATTCTCTTAAAGTCCCTGTTTCCTCATCTGTGAAAAGGAAACAGCAATAGGTATCTCAGCGGGCTATGATGACTACAGGAATTAAAATCTATAAGGTGCTTAGAACAGTGCCTGGCACTTAGCAGGTGCTATGTTCAGCAAATAAAATAAATTCCCATTGATTTCTCTTCTTGTGGGATGGATTTTAATTACTTTAAAGCGAGTCAAACTTGCAACTAAACGATAAGTGGTTTTGGTCAATAATAACTGCTTTGATTAAACTTAGTTCTCTCATCAACTCCAGTATGAATTCCTTTATTTTATACAGACCTTAGGAATATATTGTAGTATTTTTTGAATTAATAAAACTTCTTTTAAAATATTTCAGATTTTTCCCTGCTCTTATTTTTAAGACCTAAGACTGTCAAGTCGAATTTTGAGTATCAATGACGTAAATCTGTAATAAATATTTTTTAAAGATTGCATGACCTATAAACATTCTATCAATAACAAAAGAAAACCTATGCTTATCTATGTTCCCTGATGGTGAGGGGATAAAAATCTTCTCTTTTGGGCCCAATTTTAAAAAACTGGTCTGGACAATTTAATAACTGATGTGAAATAATGTAATAGCTGACTGAACAGGAATAAAATAACAGTCTGCATTTATGTAACAGTGAGCTGCAAAGACCTCAAAGCAAATTTCTAAACTCCCCAAAGAAAGTCTCCTGTTATTCCTTGAGAAATAAATGAGAACTTTATTTTTTAATGCTTTAAAGATATTAAAACAGGTTCAAAGTTTCTTTTAAATATATTTTGCCAAAACATTTCCCCCGACCATGTGTTTTTCCTTTCTACCTTTTCAATATTTTTAAGTTTTCAAAAATAAATGTTGTTTGATTTAGGGACAAAACTGGAAGTTTTGCACAAACTTCAGTTTCCTGTCTTAAATGAGCCCAACTCCTTGAGCTGAACTGTGCACATGTGTTAAAGGTTTATGTGACTGACTACAGGCACACACCCAAGCAACCTGAATCGCAGGAATTATTATTCATACAACTTATTATTTATTAAACACAGTGGATTAAAATATTTTCCCGGCCAAACCCTAACTACCACCTCTGAGTTTTGGCTTTTTGTTGTGTGTTCATCGCTCCCAGCAAGGCAAGACGGTTATGCTTCTGAGCATCTTGTACCCCTGTGGTTGTTAGGATTGTGCTGTTAATGTATACTAAACCCAAGCCCTTAGATAGCAGGTGGTAAGGAACTGCTTTTTTACCGGCAAAAACGGATATTAAATCCCTCACAAGATCATCCAGTTCTCACATTTAGGAAACTCTACAACATGAAATAAAGGTCCTCCACCATCATGGTAAGGGCCAGTAAAGGGCCAGGTCTTAAATAGTTCAGGTCTCAGGGCCAAACTTCTCTTACCACCACTCAGTTCTGTCACTGTTGTCTGAGAGCAGCCATAGACAATACCTGAACAAATGGCCATGTTCCAGGTATAAAATTTTATATACAAACAGGTGCTGACCAGCCCCCTGGCTTTAGTATATTCACTCCTGCCATTAAAGTACAACTTATAAAAGGTAATACTTTAGCAAAATGAATTTGAAAGAGACTTCAAAATGCATGCCAATTCTTGTTACAATCTTCAGATGGTTGAGAGCATTCAGCATAAAAATGACTACAATTTGATATTTCTCTTGAATCATTAATATTTTCCTATTACTTTCAATTATAGTTGAAAAAAAGATACATTTTCTGAATCTTCTCTATAAAACAGAATAGACTCTATTCATAAAGGACCGTTGATTTTCAAAAGAAATTGATCAGAAAATGACTTTTTTGAAGCACGTGTATCTGGAGGGTTTCTAGAAAATCAAAACCTGCCCTGGCTGGTGTGGCTCAATGGACTGAGTGCCGGCCTGCAAACAGAAAGTTGGTCACCAGTTTGATTCCCAGTCAGGGCACATGCCTGGGTTGCAGGCCAGGTCCCCAGTTAGGGGTGAGCGAGAGGCAACCTACCAATGTATCCATCACACACTGATGTTTCTCTCCTTCCCTTTGTCTCTCTAAAAAGAAACAAAATCTTTAAAAAGTGAAATGGATGAAACTGATCATTGTCAATAGGCTTCACACACACACATACACACACAATAAAATCTTCTATTATTTCTTAACTTTCAGGTAATCAGAATGACTTACAAATTTAGGTATATACATTAAAGTATTTTCCATAAAGTCTGAATCACTTCCCTTAAAAAACTTGCAGAATACCTTTGTTCATATGGATACAACAGAAAATAAAGGAGGCATTTCCACTGCTTTGCAAATTCTAAATAATTTACAAGGATTTTATTAAGTGGCAGGTCATATTACATCAATTATCTTTATTTTCTAAGAATAAAACTATATTATTTAAATCAAAGAAGCCTCACCATTGCTTAGTATTTCTCTTTTTCATTTCTTGGTAACTTCCAATGGCAAAACCACCATATATGACCCCAACATGGGAAAGAACAGTAAGATGACAATAAAAGCCTTATAGAAGAGTCTGTCATGAATGAGAATCAAGAGGTACAATAATAGATAGCATTAGCAGAATCAGACCTTCAAGAACTTCAAACAATAGAACTACTGCATCAATGATAAAAGGAATCAAAACATAAAAACAAAACTTTATTAGAAGTTAACCTGCAAATCCAGTAACAAAAAGACAACCCAATAAAAGATGGGCAATGGATCTGAATAGACATTTCTCCAAAGAAGATGTGAAATGGCCAGTGAGAACATGAAAAGGTGCTCAAGATCATCAGTCACTGGTGAAATGTAAATTGAAATCCAAATGAGAGATTACCTCACACCCACTAAGATAACTAATTGTCATAAAAAAAGCAGACAAGAGCAAGTGATGACAAGGACGTAGAGAAACTGGAACCCTGCTCATGCTCTGTCATGGGAATGTAAAATGGTGCACTCATTTTGAAAAAGTCTGGCAGTTCCTCAAAAGGTTAAATTTAATTACCGCATGAGCCAGCAATTCCACTCCTAAGTATATAAGCAAGAGAAAGACAAGCCTATGTACTCACAAAATTTGTACACAAATGTTGATAGCAGCATTGTTTAATAGCTAAAAAGGGAAACAACCCAATTACCCATCAACCGATAAATGGATAAACCAAATGTGGTGTATCTATTAACAGACTATTATCCATGCATAAACAGAAAGTACTGATACATGTCACCATATGAATGAACTTTGAAACCATTATACTAAGTGAAAGAAACCAGTCACAAAAGATCACATATTATATGATTCCATTTATGAGACATACCCAGCACAACCAAATCTAGAGATACAAGATGGGATTTCTTTTGGGGATGATGAAAATATTCTGAAGTTGATTACGGTGATAATTTAAAAATTTTGTGAATATAATAAAAATCACTAAACTACACACCTCAAATGGGTGAACTGTATTTTATGTTAATTATCTCAAAAAAGCTGTTAATTAACAACAGCCTTTTTATGTGGGATAATGAAAACATCCTTATTGCTTAAACCACTATTAGCTGGGTATTTCGTTACTTTTGGGCAAAAAAATCTTAAATTATTCACATACCATCGGTAAGCTGATGCTGAAAGCTGGGGAATCCAAAGGGGAATACCTATGGCTAGAAATCTGAAATGGTACTGCCACAGCCTGCCACTCTGCCTTCGTCTAAGAGCCTGATCCAAGACACATATAAAGTAAACGGTCAATCAACTTTCTCCTCTAGTTTTTAGCACCCCCTCCTCCTGCCAAGTGAGAAGAGACAGATGCTTAGCTTTGCCACCTTGATTAACATTCACAGTGTGCAATGTGTTTGGCCAAGTTTTCCAGGTTGAGTCCTTTCTACAAATTTCTAGGAATTAAGTAAATATTTTACTCAGAGTATGTTTTCTTCACCTATCTTCCAAAGCACAAATGTATGAGAATTCAACCTAAGTTTCAGGTAAAAATCTGTATAAAATGAAAAATGTGTTCTACAGAAACATTAAAAATATTTTAATTCACATTAAAATAACTACTATTACAATCCAAGTTTTAGAAATGATAAGGATTCTTTAGCATCCCTTTCTTCTAGAACAATATTTTTAAACAGAAAAATTTTGAACTGTAGGATCTTGTGTGCATAAGGGTAAAGAAGTTTTTTCAGTGATAGTATGCTTAAAGAATGATTTTGAAATGATTCATGATCTTCGCATATGTAATATACTTTCAGTTTTATCAAATGGAATTTATAACATGTTTCATAATACAGTTATGAATACCAATAACAAGTGTCAGTAACTCAATAAAATCTTCCTGAAAAATGAGAAAAATACAATTTGCTTCATGTCTTTCTCTCTTTTCTATGAATTGTCCCCTATACTTCCACACAGGGAATTGAAACGGATATACAGCAGTATTTTAGCCTAAACTTTAACAACAAAATTTAAAAACTAAGCAAATAAAAAGAAGTTAATATTAGGCTGCCAAAAGTAGCTCTTATTAGGACAGAACTTTATCATGGAGTTGGTATAAGTGGGTAGAAAATTAATAAGTATATGATAACGAATATAAGCAGGACAACTTGAAACAAAAATAAAACAGAAGTTATTTCCAGTATCTCTGAATAAAATACATACCCACATCAAACTTCACCATTGCAACATATTTTCCTCACTGAAGCTGCAGCTTTAAGTCCATGTTCATAACAACATGGTTGCTGTGGAAATAGCTGATTCAACATTATGAACTCACAGCTGAATATTATTTTATTTGGTGTGGAGCAGAAGTCTTATTTAAATAGTGGCAAGAACCATAAAACAAGAACGGCAAACCAAGTGACGGTGAGTCAGAGCACCATAAGTTTTAACGTGAGGGTCATACCTTTTTCCCCCATGCCTGACACAAGTAGAATGTTTCCTTTTCATTTAGTCCTATATTTTGGAACCCTATAATCATCTCAATCATCCCTCAAATGCCCCAGTGTGCATTTATTAAATCAATGCTGCTTAGGACAGAGTTACTCTAGTTCAGGCCTTTCCAGAACATGCAGAAGCTATGGCACCAACAACACAAGTCAGGTAGGGTTCTGAATGTTTTCTGCAAGTCATTGATTCTGTTAAATACAGTAGTACTGACTTATTAATCATATAGCACCACTTCAGACTTTGGTTTTGTCTACAGGTTTTAAGACCATAAATGCTCCAAGTACAAAATTTGTCAGAAAATGTTAACGAGCACCCAGCTCCACATCGCAGCCTCCAGCCACAGCACTGTCGTCACATCTCAATTTGTTCCTCCACTTTTATGGGTCAGTTAAGAGTTTTCCTAGCAACGCTGAAAACCCTCAAGACACCTAGAAATGGTGTGAGTTACCTGAACTTAAGTAAGTGTATGCTCCTATGCCCCACCTCTGCTTCCCTTTCCACCTTTTAATTGGAGACAGACCCACTTTTCTTTAATCACACACACACACACATCACCAATCTTTTCCTCTGGTTTCTGAACCTTCCAAAAATTTGAACATTCTGAAGCTAGAAATTTTACTCTTTGTAAAATAAAACATATGTGTGGAGCCATTAAAACAAACTGACCTTTCCCTGCTTAGGAGATGGTACGGGGAGACGTGGCTCTATAAACAGAAACCAGATTCCCCCAGCAGCTGGCACAGCCGAGGGTGTGGCTGCCCTCTGCGTGTGCACAGGAGACCAATTCATACCAGCAAGACCGGAAAAATTACAACTGAGAGCAACTGTGGAAGCAGTGAGAGCCACGGACAGAACGCAAAGGACTCTGACTCTCTGCTACGTGAGTCACAGGAAATGCTCCCGCCAGAGCCAGGAGGCTTGGCCCTAGTTCCTTCAGTTAGGAATGTAGGTCAGAGCTCCCTGGGCTTTGTGCTTCAGGGAGAAGGGTTGAGACCAAGACTCAGAGCAGAATGCCAATTCCTAGGGACCAGGGAGACTGGGCACTGGCCTTGGCCTGCCCTCTAGCTAAGCCTCCCCTTCTACACACACCACAGTGAACTCCATCATCCCAGAAGTGAACACACTGGGGTGCTAGGCTAGCTCTCCTTTCTAGTCGGATTTGGGCCACTTCATGTGCTCTTATCGGCACTCACAGGATGAAGGGCCCTGAGACTGGAGCTCAAGTTGGGTTTATATGTAGTGAGAGTCAGCTCACCTAGCTCTGTAGACACGGGCGACCCGGTGGCAATCTCACCAATCTTGGCCACTCCATCATAGTAGGCTTTTCCCGCCAGAATCATAGCTAGACAGGGAAGGTGAAACACAAAATCATCACTTAGACAAGGAAAGGAGACAGCGACACAGGTTTTCTTCCAAGAATCCCTCAGTCCCTTTGGTGGCAGGAAACTTTGGGCTGCGACAAGTATGGCTCTAGGAAGGCAGGGCTTGTGCTTGACAGCTATGCCTGGAAAAGGCCCCCACCACTGGAGAGCACCGTGGGACCCTTCCTCGGATCAGTCCTGGGAAGCACTCAGCAGCAAGCCCTGAAGTCCAGAGAAGGCCCTGCCCGAGCCTGATGCCAGGTCCAGAATAGCTTACGGCTTTTACCATATATGTATACAAGTTTAGGAAATGTAATGTTCTACTCTACAGTTATTTCAATAGACTGAGGATAACCTTCAAGTATAATCATAAATAAGAATAATAATAAATAGCATTTATGTAGACATTCCAAGCCATTATTTACATTGTTCTAGCCAACAACATTAAGACTTGGGTAGATGATGTTATTGCCCTGTTCCATGAAGGGCAGGAGAGTGGAGGTATTCTGGGACATTCCCAAGGACAGTGGCAAGTCAGAGGGAGGGCACGCAACTCCAGCTAAGCTACTGCACTTTCTCAGCTCTAACTAATGGTGATTTTTGACACTCTGCCTTCAGAACTGAAAAAGAGATGACTCCACCTAAAAACAAGCTCACAGCCAGTAAACTGTCAAGTTAATATATGCAATATTTTAGTATGAAGATTTTTAAATTGCAAGGTACTGATAAACTGAAAAACAAATTTGTGGGAGAATGGTATACAGGATTACACAATATTTAAATAAAATTTTTGGTTTGAACCCACATATCCAAGTGAAATTTTTCATTATCTGTTGATTTATGTTTAAAACTGTTTAACTTTCCTAGTCTAGTAAGATATTCTTGTTTTTATCATAAAGTTGAATTAACTTTAAAAATTATATAATTGATCCAGGGTAAATAATATTTTTGTAAAATTTTGGACCCTTCTGTGACACTTTAAGAGATTTTCTGCCATTTATTGTTTTAAGGAATGAAGCATATTAGTTCTATTTTACTTATTTAAATTAGTTTGTTGTAGTCCCATTTGTCTATTTAGATGGGGGGGCACACTCGTTAATAACATAATGTAAATCACAGGTATATAACTTTATAATATGGTATCTGTATAATCTACTGTGTGCTCACCACCCAAAGTCTAGTTTCTTCCTGTCACTATGTATTTGGACCCCTTCACCCCCTTTGTTCTCCCCTACCCCTTTCCCCCTCTGATAATCACCAATCTCATGTCTGTATCTATGAGTTTGTTGCTTTTTGATTTATATTCCATCTGAGTAAAATCATATGGTTCTTGTCCTTTTCCATCTGACTTATTTTACTTAGCATAATACTCTCAAGATCCATCTGTTATTGAAAAAGGCAGTATTTCATATTTTTAATGGCTGAATAGTATTCCAGGGCATATATGTACCACACCTTTATTCAGTTATCTTCAAAAGATACTTCAGCTGTTTCCATGTCTTGGCTATTATGAATAATGCTACAGTAAACATAGGAATACACACATTTTTACAAATAAATGTTTTCAATTTTGGGGGGTAGATATCCAGAAGAGGGATTACTGGGTCATATGGTAGTTCTATTATTATTTTTTTAACTTTTCTTTCATTGGCTCTAGAGACAGGGGAAGGAAGGGAGAAAGAGGAAGAGAAACATCAATGTGAGAGAGAAACACTGTCTGGTTGGCCTCTTGCATGTGCCCTAAACTGGGGACTGAATCTGCAACTCAGGCATGTGCTGACTGGGAATTGAACCAGTAACCTTTTGGTTTATGGAACAATGACCAACCAACTGAACAACAGTGAGGGCAGGGCAGTAGCTCTATTCTTAATTTTTTGAGGAACCTCCATACTATTTGCCATAGTAGCTGCACCAATAGACATGCCCACCAGCAGAGTGTGAGGGTTTCCTTTTCTCCATTTCCTCTCCAACACTTATTTCTTGTCTTACCGATAATTGCCATTCTAAAAGGTGTGAAGTGTTATTTCACTGTGCTTTAATTTGTATTTCCTTTTTAACTAGTGATGTTGAGCAGCTCTTGCTATACCTGTTGGCCATCTGTATGCCTTCCTTGAAAAAGTGTTTATTCAGGTCTGCTGCCCACTTTTTAATCAGATTTTGTTGTTGTTGAGCTGTAGGAGTTCTTTATATATTGAGTTGGCTAAAAAGTTCATTTGTTTTTTTTCTCCCCGGTAAGATGGCTCTAACAGCACTTAGTTGTCTTTAGCTTCATTCAAAAACAATTGTTAGATTGTATGCTTTATTATTTCAAGAAAGGTAAAAATGTAACTGAAATACAAAAAAAGATTTGTGCAGTATATGGAGAAGGTGCTGTGACTGATCAAACATTAAAAGCGGTTTGCAAAGTTTTGTGCTAGAGATTTATCGCTGGATGATGCTCCATGGTTGGGTAGACCAGCTGAAGTTGACAGCGATCAAATCAAGACATTGAGAATAATCAACATTATACCACGTGGGACATAGCCGACATACTCACAATGTCCAAATCAATAAAGCTACTGGTGAAAATGAAAAATGTGTCTTTTATGTTACAAAAAAAACCTAAATGGACTTTTGGGCCAACCCAGTATTTTAGATATTGTTTGTAAATATCTTCTTCCAATTGGCTCGCTGCCTTTTAGTTCTGTTGATTGTTTCTTTTGCTCTGCAGAAGCTGTTTAGTTTCTTGTAGTCCCATTTGTTTATTTTTTTCTTTTACTTCCCTTGTCTTTAGAGTCAAGTTCACAAAACAAAAGAAAACCCTCTGAGATCAAGTTCCATAAGTTTAATGGCTATGTTTTCTTCTGTTGTTTTATTGTCTTGGGCCCTATAGTCAAGTCTTTAATCCATTTTTAGTTAAATTTTTTTGGTATAGTATCAGACAACAGCATAATTTCATTCTTTTGCATTTGGTTTTCCAGTTTCCTCAACACCATTTATTGAAAAGACTTTTCTTTTTCCCTGATATGTTGAACATTAGTCGCCCATATCTGTATGGGTTTATTTCTGAGCTCCCAATTCTGTTCCATTAGTATGTGTATATATATATATATGTGTGTGTGTGTGTGTGTTTCTTCCAAAACCATAGTTTTTTGGTTACTGTAGCTTTGTAATATAGTTTGAAGTCAGAAAGTGTGATACCTCCAGCTTTGTTCTTTTTTCTCAGGATTGCTTTGGCTATTCAGGGTGTTTTGTGCTTCCATATAAATTTGAGTTTTTTTTTTCCTATTTCTGTGAAAAATGCCTTTGGGATTTTGATGGGGATTATGTTAAGCCTGTATGTTGGTTTAGGTAATACGGCCACTTTCCACAAAGTTAATTCTGCCAATCCATAAAACCAGAACATCTTTCCATTTCATTGTGTTCTTCAATTCCTTTTAACAGTGTACAAGAGCATTGCAGTTTAAAGTACAGGTTTTCCGACTTCTCTGTTTATTCATAGGTATTTTATTCTTTTTGTTGCAAGTGTAAATGGGATTGTTTTCCTTATTTTTTTTGTCTGATATTCTGTTGTTAGTATATAGGGATGCACCAGATTTTTCTATAGTGATTTTGATCCTGAAACTTTATTGTATTTGTTTATCATTTCTCGTGGTCTTTTAGTGGAGTCCTCAGGGTCTTCTATATATAGAATCATGTCATCTGCAAATAGGAATAGTTTTACTTCTTTATACCCAATTTGGATGCCTTTTCTTTTTCTTGCCTGACTGCTCTGGCTAGACATTCCAGTACTATGTTGAATGACAATAGCAAGAGTGAGTATCCTTGCCTTATTTCTGATCTTAGAGGAAAAGCTTTCAGTTTTTCACCATTGAGTATGGCATTAGCTGAGGGTTTGTCATGTATGGCCTTTATTATATTGAGGTACTTTCCTTCTCTACCCACTTTATTGAGTATTTTACTCAATAAATGGATGCTGTGCCCTGGCTGGTGTAACTCAGTGGACTGAGTGCCAGCCTGCAAACCAAAGGGTTGCTGAATCGATTCCCAGTCAGGGCACATGCCTGGGTTACAGGCCAGGTTCCCAGTAGGGGGCATGCAAGAGGCAACCACACATTGATGCTTCTCTCCCTCTCTTTCTCCCTCCCTTCCCCTCTCTCTAAAAATAAATAAAATCTTTTAAAAAAATGGATGTTGTATCCTGTTAAATGTTTTTTTCTGCATCTATTGATATAAGATTTTTATCTTTTATTTTGTTAATGTGTTGTACACATTGATTGATTTGCAGATGTTGAACCATCCTTGCATCCTTATAATGAACCCCTCCTTAATCATGATGTATTATCTATATAATGTGTTGTTGTATTAAGTTTGCTAGTATGTTCTTTAGGATTTTTGCATGTATGTTCATCAGAGATACTGATCTGCAATTTTCTTTTTTGGTGTTGTCCTTGCCTGGGTTTGGTATCAGGGTAATGTTGGCCTTGTTTGGCCAATAGTGAGTTAGGAAGTATTTCCACTTCAGTTTTTTTGTAAAAGCTTGAGGAGATATTAAATATTCTTTGAATGGTAGAATTCACCAGTGAAGCCATCTGGTTCAGGACTTTAATTTTTTAGGTTTTTGATTATCATTTCAATTTCCTTACCAGTGATTGGTCTACTTAGCTTTTCCAATTCTTCATGGTTCATGCTAGGAAGGTTATATATTTCTAAGACTTTGTCCATTTCTTCCATGTAATCAAATTTGGTGGTGTCTATTGTAACTTCTGTTTCATTTCCGAGTCTTTCTTTTTGCTTAGTGAGATCATTTGCTTGAAGTGTCATCTTCCACCAGTTCTCTTTAAGACTATGCTCTTTAGAGCTGAGATGACTCTCCTGCAGGCAACATATAAGTGGGCCTTGTTTTTAAATCCATCCCACTACTCTGTACCTTTAGATGGGTGAGTTCAGTCTATTTACATTTAGGGTGATTATTTATAAACCAGGACTTACTACATCCATTTTATCTTTTGAATTCTGGTTGTTCTGTATCTCCATTGTTACTTTTCCCTTGTGATTCTGTCTGCTATTTAATTTGGTGGTTTCCTATTTTTTCTATGTTTCATGTCTCAGTTCTTTTTTATGTTTCATGTCTCAGTTCTGGGTGGTTGTTTTGTGGCTGTAAAATATCTCATATACACAAGAGTATTTTTTCTTCTAATTGCCCGTTCTTTTCATTCACCTGTACTCGATTCAGTCCTTCTCCTCCGCCCCTTCTATGATTTTGTCAAATTTTCCCTTAAAAAATTTTTTTTAATTAATTTTTTTTAGAGGGGAAAGGAGGAGAAAGAGGGAGAGAAACATCAATGTGTGGTTGCCTCTTTTGTGCCCCTCACCAGGGACATGGCCCACAATCTAGGCATATGCCCTGACTGGGAATTGAAACAGCGGCCCTTTGGTTCACACGTTGGCACTCAATCTGCTGATCCACACCAGCCCACATACAAATTTTCCCTTTATGTTGTGCATTCATTACCAAATTGTAGTACTAATTTTAATGTCCCTTTCCCCCTTTAACCTTTATAGTTGTTTAATAATATATTCTGAAGTAGATTTATAGTTTTCTGCTTCTGTCAATCATCTTACTCAAAGTTGTACATATTTTTTTTTTTTTTTGGTAGAAGAGTTCCTTCCAACGTTTATTGTAATGCAGTTTTTGTGGTGGCAAATTCTCTCAGCTTTGTTTGTCTGGGAAAAATTTTCTCTATCTTTCATATTTAAAGGATGGCTTTGCTGGATGTATTATCCTTGACTTTTAATATTTTGAATAATAGTTCCATTCTCTCCTGCCTTGTAATGTTTCTACTGAGAAATCTGATCATAATTTAGTGAGGTTTACGTTGTAGGTTAGTCTCCCGCCCCACCTTTTCTGCTGTGAGAACTCTGTCATTAATTTTGAACAGTCTGAGTTAACTTGTCTCTTGGAGAAGGCCTTTCTGTGTTAATATAATTAGATGTCCTCTTAGCGTCCTTTATTCTGAAGTACAGTTCTTTCCACAGGCTTGAGAAGTTCTCATCCATTATTTCTTTGAGCAGATTCTCTATTCCTTTCCTCTTCTTTTCTCCTGATACACCTATAATCCTTAGGTTGCTCTTTCTAATGTAATCAGATAGTTCTCATAGAGTTTGTTCTTTCATTGCCTTAAACTCTAACTTCTCTCTTCTCCCTCCAGGGTCCTTTTTAGGTTGTATCTTTGAGTTAGCTAATTCTCTCTTCCATCTGGTCTGCTCTATTTCCAATATTCTATTGCATTCCTCATTTCCTTCATTAAGTTCTTCAGCCCCAGAGCTTCTGCTTAGTTTTTTTTAATAGTTTCAATCTCTTTGGTAAAGTACTCCTTTTGTTCATTAACTTTATTCCTTAATTCAGTAAATTACCTTTCTGAATTTTTTTGTTTATCCTTGAGTTTCTTCATAACTACAATTTTGAATTCTCTGTTATTTAAATCATTGTCTTCCATGACTTTGATTTGGTTTCTGGAGACTTTTCATTTTCTTTCTATACTCCCAAGTTACCTTGGTTGTTCATGTCATTTGATGGATTGTTTCTTTGCCTGTGCATTTGAGGCTCTCCTGTTTAGATACCATTTTGCTCTCAACAATTCATTAGATTGATAGGGAGGGTACCTTCTTTTGTTTTCCAGTAGATGGTGCTGTATTGCAAGTTTCTGTTCTCTCTTTTTTGCACTGTTTGTACGTCTGGCATCTCCGGTCCTCTCTGTGACCAGCTCACCTTGGTTATGGGGTACCACCACTGTGGCAGGAGAATGGTTTTGTGAACTCCCAGAGCTACCTCGTTGTTCTGCTGTTTGTGGTTTTACTGGGTTCTGCCAGGGTGTGTGGGGGAGAGGAGGCCAGTTTGTCATCTAGCGATTCTGCCCAACCCTTGCCTGTGTTATTTACAACTTCCCAGCCACCTCTGCCTGTTTCTGCTGTGATGGGAGAGGAAGAAGGGAGACGCCTTTTCAGTGAGGAAAACTGCTTCTGTCCCTCTTAAACTGAAGTTCAATTCCTCCCCTACTACCATGCTAGCTGAAGCAGTGGTGGATGCCCAATTGCATCCCTGTCCTTCCTCCCATCACGCCTACCAACGTGCCCACCATCAAATGTTCCAATGCGTGGATCTTTCTGGTGTTTTTGTGTGTTGAGCAGGGGATCCTTTGTTGAATTAAGAGTTGTCTGATTTGTACATTTAAGGGGAGAAACAATGGAGTTGTCTCACTCTGCCACAAAGCTGACTTTACTCTCATTTAGTGTTATTTTAGTGTCTGATCAGCTACTTTATCAATCTAATCTACATACTTCTACCAGATAATTTTTCCTTAAAATATGATTTCACTACATTATAGTTTTGCCCAAAACCTTCAAGGGCCTCCCACTGTTCAAAGAGTAAGCCAGAGTTTATGATAGATTTTTACATAATGGCATTCAATGAATCACATCTCCCAGAATTTCCATCCTGTGTAGTCCCCTATACACAGATAAGTGGCTTGGTAATGCGACTTGCTCTGGCCAATGGGGAGCCAGCAAGTGTGACTCTTGCAAAGGCTTGCAGTCTTAGAATTGCCTGTTATGCCTTCAGAAGGGTGTGTGCCCAGCCCCCAGCCTAGTCCGGTCACAGGTGACTGCAGCTGCAGAAGTGAGACAGAGGGGTCCAGACCATGAGATATAATAAACTATTGTCTTAAGCCATCAAGTTTAGGGGCAGTGTGCTATATGGCAATAGATAACTGATCTTCCACTGAAATACATTAATAATCTGACCCTATTCCACCATATAGTTTAGTATTTCCCAACAGTTTCTCACCCATGCCAGTGTGGACCCCAGGTTTTGGCTTGGATACTGTCTTTTCTGCCTGAAGTACTTGTATGTAGCTATCTGCCTACTAAAACCTAACATCTATTAGCTAACTCAGCTCCTACAAGGCCTCCTGCCTGCTCATCTCCCCACCTCCACTGCTAAAACTCCAGTGACACTGCCCATCCCATGCTCTTTGGTAGCTGCAAATGCTATCCTGACTTTACACCTACTCTGCCCAATCTGAAATCCTCAACTATACTAAAAATTCTTACCAAGGACATTACAAATTTATCTAAATTTCTCAACGGTTCCAACAAAAACCAGATGTCCTGCAGAAATTCTGGAAATACCTTACATACCTAGAAAGTGTTAAAGTGATAAGAGCCCTTTAGGGAAGAAGCCTTTTTAGCAGGAGGCTAAACTGCAGGCTACTCACTGAGTTGCCTTGTAAAACTCTGCCTCAGAGAGGCAGCAAATGCTAGAATGAAAAAAAATGAAAAAAAACCCAAACTGCGAGTCATGGTGATTTCCTTCACAGGGGCATCCAAAGCAATGACTTTGCAGCCCCGTGACTAAGCACCCATCAAGGAGAGTCACCTGTGCAAGACTCCTGCTCTTTGAAGGAGGGAGGGGCAGCCCACAGGAGTCACCAAAGTCACTGATACTGCTGGAGGGTGAGGAGAACAAATCCCAGGCCCGCTGCACTTCCTGACACTGGAAACGTCTGGCAAACAGCACAGAGATCCAGAAGTAAATAAGCTGTTTACTTTCCCAGTGACTACAGCAATAGGGTACTCATCATCAAAAAAAGGTCTAGTTAGCACAGCTTTCAACCTGGGGCATGCTCATGAGGAAGGTGTGTGAAGCCACAGGTTTATTTTCAAAATACCAACAGGGAGCACCCAAAGGTGGGGCATGGTGAAAAGGAAAAATAAGAGATACTCATATTTTTCTGTGTATAATGTGCACCCATATTTTTGGCCCAAACTTTCAGGAAAAAAGAATCTTTTGTTTTAATTTGTTTTTTCCAATTTTTTATCTATTTGTATTTAGAAGCAAAACTAATTATTGTATTCCGGGGAATTATTTTGTATACGGATATCATTATTGCTTTCTAGAGTTTCACTTTTAACGCATAAGCATAAATAAAAGAATTAAAAACATTTATATAGGTATGTAATTAGTACTACCCATGTATAGTGCACATTCTTATTTTTTCCTCAAAAATTTGGGCAAAAGTACGCATTATACATGGCAAAACACGGTATAAAAGACACAAAACTTGATCTGAAGCCTTTTTCAAATCTAACCATTGGAAACTAAGTGTTCTACTTATATTCCTTGGTGGTCTTAATGAACCAGGGTAGAGGGTAAAATCAGGGCCTGAATTACTTTGGGGGTGATGATTGCTACCCAGGGAAAATTGTTTTGACCATATTAGAATTTGGTGATTGTTAGCATGTCAAGTTTTTAAGGTGATCATTGACCATATTTACCTTTCAATAGGAAAACCCATGTGTAGATGCATGTCAGCTTCCTCAAATGAAATCTCTTCAAACCAGCAAACAACTTTGGTTCTCAAAGACAGACAACGGCCAATGCTCACATTCATTTTAAAGAAAGCACTCATTTTATAATGAGAATCTAAGTTCAACCTTTAATTTAGATGTTTTTCCATTCAGGCTAGAGATTTTACTTCTCACATTACTATCAAAAGTGATACACCCAAAGGTAGTAAATTCTTCTATATAAACAAAAGAATAACTCCTATCCTGCAGGATACGAAAATAAATATTTTAAGTATACATTTTAAATGTTATTAGTTCATAAATAATCTTGCTGAAAAAGTAGAAAATGTGTTTACGGCAATGATATAAAAGACCGAACCATGTCAAAAAGTGTGATTTGATAATTAAAATATAAAACTCAATAGCTTATTATGCAACTTACTCATTTCAAATATACTAATATTCTATTATTGCAAAGTTGTGTAGATTAAATTATATGTAAATAATTACTACCAATTTAAAGATGTTTTTGAAACTTCAGTATCAAGCATTTAAAAAGAATTAAGTAAAATATTTACTGAATGACTTTTATATGTGCTCTATATTTATAAATTTATAAAATAGAAAGACTTACCATTAACAGCTTTTTCATAATTTTTTCCTAGGTTTATTAAATTTCGTAGCCGTGGATTGAACTGTTCCATAACATTCTGACAAACAAACAAAACAAATAAATTAATAAAATAAGCAAATAGTGGACCAAGTAGCCTTTGTCACTACATAGCCTGGGACACCTATGTATGCTGGACCATACAGCCTCCAAGTCATGACTGCTGACTGGAAGTTAATGAAGAGCACACATTTCTGTACTGATGGAACAGGGTGCTTGCACTGGAAAGGTGCCTGTAACCCTGGCCATTCTGCAGGTGTCCAGGGGCTGCCTAGAACCTACTGTCAATGGAGCAAGTAGCAGACAGGCTGCCTGTCAAAGCATACCCTGAAGGTGCTGAGCCCAGAAACTGATGCTGCCTTTGGGTTTAAGTGGATCAATGGTTGTCATTCTAGTGACTGGAATTTATGTGGGCAATGTTCTGGCTATCAACTGGACAGAAATTACGAACAGATTTTGTTTTTACTATGCCTCATTACTGGGAGAGACTGAGGGGGTGAGTGCTGCTGTTAGCTTTAGGATACTTTCTAGGTGGTCACTTGTTCCCACCCCCCTCAGTAATCAGTTTATTCATTAAGCACTTATGGAATAACTACTGTGTGCGAGGTCTTGTGCACAGTAGTGGGTGGAAAGACATGGTTTCCCCTTTAGGGATTTCATGATGCCGTATCTCTGCAGATGTCAGGTTTTTCATAAACTTAGAGACAAATGCTATGACAAGTATAGGACAGGTAATTATTTAGAATGTTACTGTAAATTTAAAATATTCTAAATCTGAAGTAGAGACAAGTAATCATTCCTAGGGGACTCTGACTTGACTCAGAGCACACAGTGACTGAATTTATTTGTCCCACCTACAAACAGTGAGCTTCCCAATATTGCTCATTCCAGAGAGAATACTCAAGTTTCTTTAGTGCCTATCCCAAAGTGTGTAACATTTGTAGAGGAGCAGGCAATAAAAAGAATGAAAAACTAAGCAGCATTCAAAGGGGCAGATACTTGACATACGCCATTTGGGATATAAAGGTTCTCTATTATGAGCTAGCAGAGAGAAAACGTAACTTATTTTATCAAGCAGTAATAAAAGCCTATTATGAAAAATCACCCCTGCCTCACCTTTTCCTATTCCTGGGCTTACTCCCAAGGGCACTCTTAACTATGCTGTTATTCTTGTGTTTACTGCCGTAGTTTTGAGTAGTCTTAATTTCTCAGTACTGGGCAATAACTACAGGCTTTCTGCTAAGAAGATGAGGATTGGCTCTCCACATCACCCCACTTTCCTTTCCCCAACCCTCCTTACATTGGTAAATGGCAATTTCCTGGTAAGTCAATAGTCAGGGTTTACTATTCCTTTGCAAATATTTGTCACTACGAAGAAATGTACTAAGGATTACAGTTCCTTTCTTGGTACAACCTTTTTGTTTCTGCTGGGATTAACGATTGACTCACCTCCCCACCCCCATGCTTAGGCTTAATTTGCTACGTATCTACCTTAAATTTTCCACACATTCTGTTGGATCTAGCAGAGGCCTAACAATATTATTTTTCAAACACGCAAAGTTGTCAGCTAATCTTCCATTCCATGTCCCCCCTAAAACGTTCTCCAAGGACTCTCCGTCCTCTTGCTCAATCTGGCCTGAGTGTCCCTGCTACACTGTTGCCCTTCTAAGTCCCTTTCTGGTCCCTTGTGTTACAGCTCTCATTAACCAGATTCTACACCGTCCTCTTTCTTCATTTAGTCCTACTTACTGGAGATCATTCTCCAAGAATGACCTAAGAATTGATGGTGTGAGAGGTAAATTTGAGTACTCATGTATCTGAAATTATTTTCATCTTGACATTTGATTGACATTTTGCTGGCTAGAGTATTATAGATGGAAAGTGATTTTCCCTTAGAATTTTTAAGATACTGCTCCACTAACTTTAATATCCAGGTTTGCTATCATCATTTCTTCCTTTCTACATGGCTTTTTTAGGGGGAGGTTTATTTCTGGAAGTCTTCTCTTTACCCCTGTGTTCTGAAACTACATAATGGTCTATCTCAGTGCAGGTACTTTTTTCATTTATTTTACTGAACACTCAAAAGACCCTATCTAATCTATATAGAAAATTATGTCCTTTAGTCTGAAAAATGTTCCTCTTTTGTTTCTTGTCTCTTCATGCTTTATGGAACTCTGATGAAGACTTTATACATCCTGGAGTTATTCTCTAAGAGATTTTCCTTTTTTTCTCTGATTTTCCACCTTTTGTTCTGTATCGCTGACAGATATCCTCAACTTTACATTCCATCTCTCCTACTACATTAAAAAAAAAAAACTTTTGATATATTTTCAACTTGGGCTGTCAAGTTTTTTTTGATTATTCCTTTTTAAAAGCATCCTGTTCTTGTCTTATGGATGCAATATAGTCTCTTACTTGAATAAACTGTAATTTGGGGGTATTCTAGTTCCCCATGTTATGTCCTGATTATTTCTTCTGTGTTTGGTAGCCATGTCTTTTGTGTTGAAAGGTTTCTCAACTGTCTGATGATCCTTGATCAGTACATGTCTAAGAGTAAACCCTAAAATGCTGGCTTGAGGGTGTGGTTATGAATGCAGGGTGGCTGTGGACTTTGCATGCAGTGACTGACAGCAGGTCAGCTATAGACACACTGGCCATGGGACAGTAACCAGAGGCTATTGGGTCATTCCAGAGATGTTTCTAATTCCCTGTCATTGGGTGGAGGAGAGGCAATCACCAGGCGATAGCCTTGCCCAGTAAGGAAGGGGGTTGAGAATCCCAGTTTACTGAGCTGATTTTTACTGAATTCCCTCCCGTTTCCAGCTCTGAGTTTTACTTCCCTTATCCTCAGCTGGTGTTTCCAAGTCACTTTATTCTGAGACTAACTCTCCAGTCTGCCAGGCAGAGGACACTGCTGTCAGTAGTGGTGGCTGGGGCAGGAAAGAGAACCTGGCAGTTTAACCACGTTGTAGAACTACTGCAGCCATGTGTGTCCCTCCATCCCCACCTTCTGTGGGGCCCGCTCCTCGGCCTTTGGGGTGTTGGCGTCAATGGCTCAGTCCTTGTTCCCTACTCCTCTCTGCAGGTTCTTAGGCTTTCTTAAGACAGTTACGATTCCTCTGTCCATTTTCCATCACCTCAAATTTCTCTAGGCTTTTTGTCAACTGATCTCTACATGTTTAGATCTTTACCTATGGATTTAAAGTGTTTTTTAAAAAGTTCCTTTGACATCGTTTTAATGTATTCTCAGGAAAAAAAAAAAAGAGTAGAAAAACACATGAGGTCTATCTACCGTGTTTAACTGACACTCATCCTGTATTATAGGGGCCAGTCAGCTGTTTAAGCTTCTTTTGCGACTAGTAGCCCCGAAGCCCCAAAGCCAGCACTGCCTTCCTCACGAGCCTGTGCAAGATGGTAAACATCAGTACCTGACACGGGACCTGGAGCCACAACTGCTATTTATATCTCTCTCCTCAATTTCCTTATTTTGTTTTTAAGCTTTTTACTTTGAAATAGTTTAAGATTCACAATTAAGATGTAAAAACTGTATAGAGAGTTCTCATGTATGCTTCCCGCAAGGATAACTTATATAACCATAGCACATTATCAAAACCAGGAAACTGACACTGGTACCACACTATTAACTAAACTGCAGACCTTATTGGATTTACAAATTTTTATACCATTCATTTTTTTTTGAAGAGGTGCATTGTTTCTATGAAATTTCCCCAATGTACAGATTTGTATAACAATCACAATATAGAACTGTTCCATTAACACAAAGCTCTCTTTCATGCCACCCCTTTATAACCATACCCTCCCCACCCATCCTAACCCCTGGCAACCACTGATCTCAATTACTGATATTGTCATTGTAAAAATGTTATATAAATGGAATCATGTGACCTTCTGAGATTGGCTTTTTTACTGGGCACAAACACCTTAAGTATCATTCAAGTTGAATGTATTGGTTTATTCTTTTTTTTTTTTTTTTTTGCCAGCAGTATTCCATAGTATGGAAGTACCACAACTTGTTCGTCCACTTATCCACTAAACATTTGGGTTGGTTTCCAGTTTTTGGCAATTTCAAATAAAGTGGATATGGGCATTCACATATAGGTTTTTGTGTAAATATAAATGTTGGTACCTGTAAGATACCAATTGAACACCTGGGAGTTCAATTGCTGCATCATATGGTAGGTATATGTTAAACTTTATAAGAAACTGCCAAACTATTTTCAAGAGTAGCTGTACCACTTTACATTCCCATCAGCAATGTGTGAACTTTCAATAATTTAAAAAATCTAATAACTGGTAGAAAATGGTTACTTTCTAATAAAAAGACAAAACTATTTTTTAAATATCTCACTTAAAATCCTTATCTTATGAGACCATGTCTGGATGGTAAGACTCTAAGTTCTAATAAAAAGATAAAGCTAAGTTTACTATATCATTTAAAATTCTTATAGTAATCTTATGAGGCTGAGTTTGAATGGTAAGAATATTAGGAAAGTGATACAGAGTTCTCCTGGAAAAAAAAAGTTTAAGACTTTAGAGTACAATCTGACTCACAGAAAATACATGAGTTTTTAAGCTTGAAAGTTTAACATACAGTTCAATTCTTTATTATTGAGGTTTAGCTACAGAAATTTTTCCCCTGTAAATTTTGGCCTCTTTGAACAGTGGAAAATCCACTTCTACACTGGCTCTTGGCCATTGTTTAATTATTTTAACTGAAGTACATGTATTTTTAAACCCGGAAAGAAAAAAGCGGTGCTGTCTTATGTGTTTCACAACCTACAATTTTATAGTAGCACTGGGCATCTTTGTGATTTGGATGGGTTCCATATTTGGGGGAGAGGACAGCAGTCAGAGGTCAAAGGTCATGCTGTGTCAAGGCTTAAGACCTGAATTGTTCAGAAAGCCTACAATTTTGTGAGAATCACGAGTAGTGATGAACAAATCCATTTTGATTTAATTTAAACTAAAAGTAAAAGGTTTAAGATACCAAGTATAAAAACAAAACAAATTATAAAAGGTACTAACAGGCCAAGAAGCACTATTTTATTATAATCAATACCAAAAGCTTAGTACGTATTCCACCAGTTACTGCCTTGCAAGGAAGATAATTTGTCAAACTAGTTTCAACTAGAATGCGTTTCATGTGCATTCAGAGAAAAATATGGATAGTCTAGGCTGAAATAAAATGACTGGCAATACCACTGTTCTACCTGTGCTGAGTCTCATTTGAAAAGGGGCTGATTCGTTCGCACAAGCTCACCAGCCCTGGAGAATCTGCGGTTAGCTATTCCACATAAAATGCTGAGGAACAGGCCTCTTGGAACCTACAGGCACGTTCCCCACATTTCTAGCTGGTCCATTTATCTCATGCATTTCCTGTACTCCTGTGGAGTTTCAGATCGTAATTTGAAAGTGAATTATACAATTTTATGATGGTTTTAACTTTCTTACCATTTAGATTTTTCTTTCAGTTTTGAGAAATTATTACCTTTACTGCCTGGAACTTTAGACTAGGAAGCATAAATTAATGCAATTATGACTAGCTAGCTAAACAGAGCTGACTTTAAAATTTCTAAGAATTGGTTTCTCTTTCTATTTCTCTTTCCAGCCCCCTACCCCCATGACCAAGGACAATTTATTTGGTATTTAAGTGCTTTATCTTTCTCAATTGAAAATGTGGGTAACAGTCACACTGGAATAAGTTTTAAAAGTGATTTAAGAATATCTAAGTAAATAGTGAGTTTCATAACTTGATTCAGGTACTGTATGTACTCTTGAAATTTTCCATATTTTGTTTTACACAGTATCATACAAATTAGTATAGCATGCTGCAGTGCTTAAACTAATCAAGACATCATTTAATTTCATGTGACAAGAACATGTTAATAAGGATTAAATATCTGAGAATACTTCTAGATAGACAGTATTTGTTGAAAACCTCACTTTCTACTTTCTCGTGTTGTTGGAAGCTGCTGTTCAGGACTAACATCATCAATACTTGATTATGTTCCTGCCTTTAGGGATAATATTAGTGAGTAAATATGGCAAAAAGGCAGCTGTTTGTGGGCTAAGAGATGGCCAAAAGACTCATGTTTTTCATACTCACCTTGAATGGGGGGCACAAACCAAGTAAAGAAAATTAGACAACTGAGATGTTTTTGTTTGAAGAAATAGTAAGATAGGGCAGAAATATTCAGATTCAAATATATAAACACCCAAAATTGTTTCCCATCTGTCAAATGTGAACAATGCTTTGGTTCCCCTTTAGCCTGTATTATATATTTATGCTAATATCAATGTGCATTATAGACCAATTTGTATTATCTATATTTTGTAACATGCCACTCCCATAGCAGTGGGTGGGTGAGGGGGCAGTGCAAGGAGAGATGGCATGAAAAAACTTTGGAAGAAACCACCAATCAGGACAAAAAAAAAGAATCCAAAAAAACAAGGATAGCAGAAGGCGCCATTTGCATCACAGGGGTGACAGGAGAAGAGAAAGAGCAAGAAATTGGAAATCTATTTGAAAAAGTAATGAAAGAAAACTTCCCTAATTTGGTGAAGGAATTAGACATGCAAGTCCAGGAAGGACAGAGTCCAGAACAAGGTGGAAGCAAAGACGCCCACTCCAAGAAACACCATAATTAAAATGCCAAAGGTTAAAGAGAAAGAGTCTTAAAAGCAGCAAGAGGAAAGTAGTTACCTACAGAGCAGTTCCCATCAGACTGTTAGCTGATTTCTCAAAAGAAACTTTCCTGGCTAGAAGGGATTGGGCAGAAATATTCAAAGTCAAGAAAAGTGAAGGCCTGAAGGCAAGATCGCTCTACCCAGCAAAATTATCATTTAGAATCAAAGGGCAGACAAAAGTGTTTCCCAGACAAGAAAAACTAAAGGAGTTCATTATCACCAAGGCATTGTCATATGAAACGTTAGAGGAACTTATTTAACAAAAAGATGGGAGGTGGTTTGGGGAAATGGATGCAGAGGTGGGGGGACTGAGAAGTACAGGTCGGTGGTAATAGAAGAGCCACAGGAATGTAAATACAGTACAGGACAGGAAGTGGAATAGCCAAAGCACGTATATACGCATGAACCATGGACATGAACAAAGGTGCGGGGACTGCCTGAGGGAGTGGAGGGAGGGCAAAGGGGGAAATATTGGGACAATTGTGATAGCATAATCAATAATATATAATTAAAAAAAAAACACCAACTTTGGCCTTGAGTCCTTGGGCAAATCCTGTCGCCACCCCATTGAGCCTCAGTCTCCTCCTTTAGAAAATGGGAATAATGATCATTTCCACCTCATGATGGGTTTGAAGATTCAATGAAATAACAACTAATATTTATGGAGTACTTACTATGTGCTCTTCCAAGCACTTGTACTTAGCACACACCAAATCAGTTGTAGTAGTTAACATTGCAAGACAAAAGCTCTAAAATATTAGTCAACTCTTCAAATGGGTGAACACTCCTATTTCCACAGATGTTCCAGTTATCTCAGTTCTGCTCTGTAACATGCAAATGAATGATACTGGCCCTTCTACTCAAAGTGTCAGTTAGGATGAGAGGCCATGAACACACGTGTCTCTAGAGAAGTGTGTGGCACAAAGGAAAGTGAAAGTGTTATTATTTGCTTTATTTATTGAAAGCATTTTATTCCTTTTTCCATCTGAGTTACACTAAACATGTATGGAGTACGACTGGGTTTCAGACTCTATGCCTAGTATTTCACATGGGTTGTCTCATCAGATCCTAACAATGTGATTATTATTATCCCCATTTTACAGATGAAACAACAAACCTTTGATGTTAAATTTAAAAACCTTGCTGAAGGTCCCACAGGCAGCAAGATGCAGTGCCAGGCCCAGGCAACCTCCCTATTAACCTTTGCACTCATCCTTCAGGCCTCGATGCAAGTTCCTTGGAGTGAATTGTGCCACAAAGTGAGATGAAAATGCTTTTATGATGGAGCACCATTTTAGTGTGAGAAATGATGAGAGTCTTTACAATTTTTCTTTTTAGAAGCTTTCTTGTAATCTTACTGATTTTTTGATGGGTATAATTAATCTAACAGCATCATGATATGATGGACCAATTCAGCCCAGGCAAACAAATATTTCTGACCTCCTTTTCTTTCCCTTCAAATTAAAAAAAAAAAAAAAAAGGAAAAACAAGATTCCACAACTACCTCACAAGACTTAAGAAAGGTTAACACTGTCACATCAATTTCCTTTGCTGAAAAGGAATGAAAACATTACAGAACTACATTACCAAACCACATGATGCTTTAACCACTTCATCAAAGTCCCATATCCCTTTTTGTCTTCCCACAGAGAAATGCTAACTAAGACTGCAATTAACTTTCTAACTTACTAAAAAGTATTTTATACTTTATACACACATGCAGTTAGTCATGATTAATATATAATTTTGTTTTATGCATTTAATAAAATAAATGGTTTCATGTAATACATTTCACTTTTACATCTTACTTTTTAAATTTAACATTATGCCTCTGAGACCTGTCTACCTGGGTACATACTGAGTTTATTCCTATTTACCTTCCATACAGTATCCCAGAAACTGCAGAAGAAAAAGAAGAACCCCCAGGAGAATTCACAGTGGAGGGTTTATTGGAAGCTTTTATAGACCTCAACAAGTTCCTTAAAAAGTTTTAAACGTGGACCTCAATATCAACAGGTTTTCATGAATAGGAATGTGCCTGGTGGATTATCTGCTTATAAGCAAATCTATGAAGAAAACACCAACCAACCACCATGGACGTATTTCTGGAAAGAGTGACAACTCCTTAAGGAGAACCTCAGGCAGGCCCTTCAGGTGGTCTTCCGGAGAAGGGCACTGCTATCATGGGAGATGACAGCTTCACACACCTCACTGCCCCCGAAGCCCTTCCCGTAGGACAAGAAGTGGAGGTGAAAGACAGTGATATTGATGACCCTGACCCTGTGCAGGCCTAGGCTAATATGTGTGTTTATTTTCTAAGAAAAGGTTTAAAACATTTTTAAAAAGTTTTAAAATAGAAATAAGGTTTATAGAACATATAAAGTATTTTTGTACAGTTGTACAATGTATTTGCGTTTTAAGCTAAGTGTTATAATAGTCAAAAAGTTTAAAAAATTTAAAAGTTTATAAAGTAAAGAAGTTACATTAAGCTAATGTTAATTTATTATTGAAGAAAAAACCCTATTTTTGCTCTGACTGGTGTGGCTCAGAGGGTTGGGTGTCATCCCACAAACGGAAAGGTCGCCGGTTCGATTCCCAGTCAGGGCACAGGTCCTGGTTGTGGGCCAGGTTCCCTGTTGCAGGTGTGTGAGAAACAACGGATCGATGTTCCTCTCCCTCTCTAAAAATAAATAAAATTTTTTAGAAAATAAAAAACTTTTTTTTTTATAAACTTAGTGCAGCTTAAGTGTACAGTGTTTATAAAGTCTACAGCAGTGTACGGTAATGCCCCTTCACATGTGCTTATCACTCACTCACTAACTCACCCAGAACCACCTTCGGTCCTGCAAGCTGCATCTACGGCAAGTGCCCTAAACAGGTGTATATTTTTTATATTTTATGCTGCATTTTTTACCTTACCTTTTCTATGTTTAAATACAGACATCCTTGTCATTGCGTTATAAGTGCCTACAGTACTCAGTACAGTTACGTGCTGTACAGGTTTGTAGCCCAGGAGCAATGGGCATCACAATGTATCCTGTCGTTAAGTGATGCATGACTGTAAAAGTTATCCTCAGCTCTCACGTCTTGACAGAGAAAAATGTGTGCCAATAACTGTTCGACACTGTTCTTTTATCTAGTATCTACTCAGCTCCACCTATGTGTCACCCAGTCACCCTGGGAATAAGATACTAGGGATAAGCAGTAAACAGATGAAAATCAATGCTCTTGTGGTGGTTACGGTCTAGCAAAAACATGCTGCTACTGCTAACAACTAGCACACTATTTTGAGTGCTTTCATGTATAATCATGTTTAATCTTCACCACAATCATAGGAGGTGAGTACTGTTATCTTACTTACAGGTGAGAAAATTGAAGCACAAGGTCAAATGAAGGCATATGACATGATCAAGTACATACAACAACCTGGGATTGGTTAGATGAAGATGTTTTCTCAAAGGACACAACTGAACTGAGTGTCAAATAAGAGCAATGTTTTGCATGTTTAAAGTGGTTCTCACACTTTGAAATCTACAGTACTGTCAGACATAGTTGTGTCTTGCACCTAAGTTGCTCCAAGCATACGATGAAGCCCATGCTGCGATAAAATATACCATTTAGTCTATTAAAACCATTACAGTTTTATAAAAAAAAAAAGATAGCACTTAAGAAATTATTGTGATTTTCCTGATTTTCTTTTGCCATTTGAGTCTCTGTGGTCAGAAATGAACTGGTCTATTAGCTTCGGTCTCAGGCATCTGTACTGACAGGCACATGACGATGACCAGAGTCACCTCCTGTACTCCTTTCCCCTCCCCCTACAAGCAGGGGCTTCCTTTCTTCTAACTCAGAAGAGTAGCACTTGGGGTGCCTGTAGACACTCAGTCATCTGAGATCTGTTCTGATCCCTAAACCCAATCTTTCTCATGTTTGTTATAGGCTACGTGTTCTAATCATCTGAACTTTTATCCCAACTTAGTTTTGACAAGATGTAATTGCTACTTTGTGCCTTTTCTTGTCCTTGTCATTATTGCTTTTGAACCTTTCAGGGGTATAGCTGTTTCTAACATCAGGAACAAGACTTTTAAAAGGTAACTGTTCAGAACTGGAATTTGAGCATTCTCAGTTTAAAATTTTTCTGTTCCATTCATAGTCTCATGTGAGCAAATGTTAAAAATGTATTCCTCACAAGTAAAAATAAAGAGAAAATGGTAAGATTTTAAATTAGGTTTACCTTTGAAATGTTAATTTGCAAAACAGAGAAAGAAAATGCCATATATTAGTTTAGTTTTTAAAACTTTTTACCCATTAAAATGAAATACACATATCAATTTCTGCTTTAAAAAAAAAAAAGCTTAAACATAAAAGTCATCCCACTCACAAAAGAAAATGTAGAAGGTAGACTGTAAGTGAGAAGTAAAGTCTCCTTCAATCCTAAGGACAGTTAACTACCACTGTCCTCTGATATTTTTAGTGAAGGAATTGATATTGTTTAGGGACTTTTAAACCTCCAAACTACCATATAAATAAAACCAACAGACCTGAGGGCATCTTCATTGCCTGCTGCTCTCTTTTAAAGTGTAGCTGGTTCTAGAACAGAAAAGGCTGTGAACCGCTGGGTAGGTTACAATGGGGTGCTCATTTATTTTGTTTTCTGGGTTGGGAAATACAGTCTGGTAACATTTTTCATTTAGTTTTGAATGAGAGAGAAGCCAGCAACATTTTATCTCATTTACACAAGTCTCAACTTTATCCACAAAGATTTGAGGCCGCTGTTACAACCAGAACACAGCCCCTAAAAAAATGATAAACTAGAAAAACAGTTAAGGTCTGGAAAACAAATAGAAGCATAATATCAAGGCTGAGGAAAAAACAGAAGTATACAGGCCTGAAAGGTCACAGAGCTGTAATCATTCTGTATGCACCCACAAGTACAAAGCGTATGGAGGAAATATTATACCCAATAGTGGTATAATGAAATCTTGGATATTTTCCTGGCCAATGTCCATAAACTACTATATATTATAAGTATGCATGTTTTACTACTGTAAAAAAAGAAAAAAGTCCTCTATGGGTTACAGAAAAGGAAGTGGTTTGAAAAGATCTACCCCATTGGTTGGAGTGCAAGAAACGTACATTCACACACAATCAGATTACAGCATAATTTGGGGCATGTTTTCTGGAGAGACTTTTGCAATGTGTAGCAAATATGCTTTAGAATGTATCTACCCTCTGACCCACATTCCCTCCTGGGGATTTTGTTTAAGGAAAACACCACAAATCTGTGAGAAGCTTTACCTGCAATGATGTTCACTGCAGTGCTTTAACAGCAAAGTACTGGCAATGATCTTATGTCTAGCAACAGAGGACTGGATCAATAAATTATGGTAAAGAATGGAATTCTGTGGAGTCATCAAAACAAGGCACAGAATACTGACCTGGAAAGATGTACTGAAAAATATTGGGAAGAGGAACAGGGGTTAATACTCTTATCTCTGGGTTGTGGGTTTCTGGGTGTCTTTTACTTGCAGCAAAAATATTTGTAGAAATTTTGGAAATTTTGTGGTGTCAGAGAAAAATGTAGTTTAAAAAAACAGATTAAAACCAAAACAAACACATAAAAATATGAATGACTGTTGGAAAGTTAAATTTATGGGTTATTCTACTGAATAACACAACTGTAAGGCCTCTCTCAGACCCATGTTGGCAGTCCTGGCTGTCTTCTGACATTAGGTAGCAATCTAATGTCTAATGTATGGATTAGGCTCCTGCTGAGGGTGCAGATGTCCAACCACTAAGCCTGGGGCAAACAGTTTTGTTTTGTTTTTAATTAAAAATTTTATTTGCTTCCACCCATCAGAGTGGCCAAAATAAAAAGGAAGGAAAATAATAACTTTTGTTGAGGATGTACAGCAACAGAAACTCTGATACACTGATAGTGGGAATGTAAATTGGTACTATCACTTTGAAAAACTGCCTGACAGTTTCCACCAAAGCTAAATATTCAAACACATTATAAGCCAGCAGATCCACGCCTATGTATACACCCACGAGAAAGGAATGCCTGTGCCTATCAGACATGTACTAGAATGTTTATAGCAGCACTATTCATATCCTGGAGTAGTCTGAAAAGTACCTGAATACCTCTCAAGAGAAGAGCTAACGTGGTATAATCACACAGTGGAATACTATACAGCAAAAAGAATAAACTATCATTACTCCAATAACACGGATGAATCTGACAAACACGTTGAGTAAAAGGTGGCAGACAAAATAGGCCAAATGAATTTTTATGCTGTTAGAAGTCAGGAAGGTAGTTATCTTGGAGGGTGTAGCAACTGGAAAAGGGTGTGAGAGGGACTTCAGGGTCATGGTCTGCTTCTTGATCTGGGTGCTGGTTACACGGGTGTGTTCAGTTTATGACAATTTAGTGAGATATACACACCTAAGCACACCTTTCTGTGTGTATATTTCAGCTCAATAAAAAGTTTTAGAAATAAATTAATGTATTTGCAAATGCCAACAGAAGTTAAATTAAATCTTTGTGCTGCTTTTAGAACCACTTTTACTTTGGAACTATAGAAGAATTGTGTGAAATGTCAAGGAAAACAAAAATCCTACCTGTTGCAATTCCACACACGTTAGGATTCCCTTCTAAGTTTGTCTGTGGCTCCTTACAACAGAAGTGCAAAGCTAAGATTAAGGCCCAGCCCCAGCTGGTGTTGCTCAGTGAATTGAGCGCTGGCCTCTGAACCAAAAGGTCTCCAGTTCGATTCTCAGTCAGGGCACATGCCTGGGTTGCAGCCCAGCTTGGCAGGTAGGAGCCTGTGAGAGGCAACTGATTGATGTATCTCTCACACATTGATGTTTCTCTCCCTACTCCTCACTCTATAAATAAATAAATAATTAGGAAAAAAAAGAAAAGAAAGAATGCCCAGTACTGAATAATGTCACAAATGTAAACTTGAAAGCAACCTGAAACTTTTGAATAGTGTCACCTGTGTAAATGGTCCCAGCTCCCAGGCTTCATAATAAAAGTTGCTGCTCTGTCTGCGGAGCAATCACGTTATCACAGTTCTAAAACCTTTCTAATCACGAAAAAGTGTTATGACAGAAAAGACACCCATCGTTTGTCTTTGTATTTTCATTTTCCCCAGACAAAAAGCTACAATACTGGGCTGTTCAGTTTAATATCGATACCTGGCAACCCTTCTGCCACTACTTGGCACACGACTCTTAGTATCCCTGTTTTTAGTATCCCATGGAGCCAAGAGCACATCGTCTGGGATTCTCCAAATCCCATTTTATCTTCAGCATACCTGAAGAAAGTGGTGCGATGGGAACAGATGAAGATATCAAACATTGTGTAAAATTACAGCAATAAACAGAAAAGTCAATTTAAAGCTTCAAAAGCTAGACCTACATAGCAGAGTGCACACACTGCAAACCAACCAGACAGGGACTTTCGCTTACACGTCCCCAATTAAAATCAAGTGGAGAAAATAAAAAACCCATTAAATAAACAAACAAAATCTAGTATACATGCCTAGATTGCTTGCTTTACCCAGTGAAACAAAAGTACCTCATTTTCTTATTAAAAAAAAAAAGTTTTGTTCAAAACATGTCAATGAGGACAAATTACCAGAATGACAGAAAATGTTGTTGACATCTTAGATCACCAAATTATAAAATGGTATTTGTTTTGTGCATTTGTTAGTCACTAAAAACTAAATTACTATACAAAAATGGGAGGGATGGAAGCTGGCACAGTAAATGACAGGTGGACACTGGTCACTCATAGGCTTTGGGACTCAGTTTCTTAATGGTAACAAAATCCATACCACCTTGAGGGATGAGGTATATTAGAATGAAACAAGCACTCTATGAAAGTGTTGAGGCAGGGTGGGAGTCTGGCATAAGACAGGACTTTTACTAAAAGTCCATTTATTCAACACACATGCACACCTACTATGTGCCAGGATCTGTTCTAAGTATTCTAATACAACAAAACAAAGCTCTTTTCCTTTAGGAGCTCATATGCTAGTTGGCATGGGAAGAGAGATAAACATAATAAATAAATATAGTATACCCTTAGGTAGGTAGGCGGGATTGCAAGACGGATGGCATTGTGGGCAATTTTAAAGAGTTGTTCGAGTAGGATTCTCTGAGAAGGTGAAATTTAAACAAAGACACTGTGTCCCCTTTTCCCTTTTCATTTTTACGTGTCATTTCCCCCCTTCACCGCTACTTTAGCAAGACTGATGCGAGTATGACAGCCCCAGATGGTGTCATACCAATCCCTCCTCAACTTCTTACTACTTTGAGTTCTAACTTCTAGGAAGCTTGTGGTAACTCTTAATTAAGGGTGTTTTTTTTTTTTTTTTAAACTTTACTTCTTCCTTGCACCACCAAAGTATATACTCATCAGAAAACCATGCAAAGCTACAAGCAAGCTGCAAATTATGGGCATACTATAGACTGAAGTGTGGGAAAGGGGAGGGATCTTGGTCTAATTCTTAATTAGCAACAGTAACATTGCTTGACATTTTGGGGCTTCGCATGCCATTCCTTTGTGAAGCTGTAAAACACACATCTTCCTGGCATTTAGCATGGGTCTCCAGCAGTCATTTGTCTAAGTGTATATTTAGAAAACTCTGCAAATGTGTAAATATTTAAAGATATTTGATACTGCATACAGAGGATCACACTTCTTCATAATCCCCATTTTCTCTAAAGAATCTATTCCTTTATTTCAAAGTGGGAGAAATTTGAGTATTTAAAAAAACTTACACCCATACAAACAAGTCATAAAATCTCATCTGCAGGTGGCTTTTGTAAACGCACCTGGTTAGCTTATGGTTCTATTAGTAAAACATTGTAGATTGCTAGGTAACATAAAGGAAGTCTCTTTTTTAAAAGAACTAGCTGGACTCATCAACGCTGCCAGTAGGTTTTTACCATATTAGGCTTAAATTGTTTTCAGCTTTGGTAGTGGGGCAGCGGATGGGGAGCAAGAACCCAATGAGCAGGAGGTGAAAGAATTTCAGGCTTTCAATTCAGGCCTGTGAATATAAAATTTCACTGCGCATTTCCATCCCAGACAAAGCATGAGCTAGCAGCATTCACTTCACAGATTGCAGATAAACTTCTTGTCTAGGGTTGTAAATTCTTATTCTACCATCAACATAAAAAAACAAAAAACAAAAAAACAACCGTAGAGCTTTAACGAGGAAATGGTGAGTGAAGTCAATCAACAGACATCCGTGAGCTTTTAATGTACTTTAAAACACCTGGAAATACAAAGCAACGAGGTACTCATAACCTTTCCACATACGAAAATTATTTACACTGCCATACATCACACACACGCACACCCCGACTGAGATCCACACTTCCCGCCCTGCCCCCCGCCCGGGGGGACGCCACGAGCCGAAGCGAAGCGTGGGGCGCGCGCTGGAGGCCCCGCAACTCACGCGCGCGCACAGCCCCTCCACGGAGTGAAAAGGCTGGAAGGGAAAGTCAGGGATAAGTGGAGGAAAAAGCAAAGCCAAGCAGGTTACTTTGTGGCACCTGACGCCCCGGCTCAAGCTGTTAGCGCCTCTCCGGCCGGAAAGCTGCCCGCGCCGGAGCCTAGGAGGCGGGGAGGCGGGGAGGGGCGGGGAGGGGCGCGCGCTCGCGCGGCCCCGCAGCCCCGCGGCCCCGCGGCCCCGGCCTCGAGGGCGCCGCGCGCGCTCCGCCTCCCACGGGCCGAGGTCGGGGCAGCGGCCACGCCCCACGTCTCCGGGGACGGACGTCGCGTGTGCTCGCCGTGAAGAGACCCCCCACTCCTGACCCACCATCTTCCCAAGCGTTTGAACATTAACAACCGCGACACGAACGCAACGCGTGACCAGTCCAACTGCAGGGGTTTCTTAAGTTCCGTCGATCAAGGAAACACAGGGCTAAGGAACAGGTTTCGGCCACAGGGGCTCCCTGAGCCCCCACCCGCCCTGTCGACGGGGTCCGCGTGTCTATACATCATAATCCGCACGTTCCTGTACTTTTGTAGTCAGATGAAGGAAATAAAGTTTTCTGAACTTCAAAATACAGATCATGAATCTATCTTCCTGCTGTTTTAAAATTCGTATCAAGTCAACAAAATCCTCTGATTTCAGGAATGCACGCAGACCCTGCCCAACCAGAGACCGGATTTTAGGGTTTAAAAAAAAAAAGAGAAAAGTCCAAAACTGACCACACTGTGGGCCTCAGAAATGACTGTACATGACTTTGGAAAACTTTAAAAGTCTCAGGGGTTCCAAGAGCCTAAGCCGAATTAAAACAAAAGTTGTTCTGTATTCTATTAATAGCAGATGATTAAACACGTATCTTATTCCCACTGGAATTCATTTATAAGTAGTTAAACTGACTCAACGGGTCACTAATCCTAAGTCTATGTCTGTTTCTGGGAAAATGCTCGCGCGACGAAGGCAAGTGAAGAGAATGCCCGTCACTGCGTTCCTTGAGGTCCGGTGAGAACCTCAGGTGCGGCCGGACTCCAGTAAAAGCCACGCCGAACGGCGCGCCGCGGGCGCCAGGGCGAGGGCAGGGTCGGAGGGCGCGGGTTTCGAGCCCCCGAGCACCGCGCCGCGGGGCCCTGGGCCGCTCGGCTCACCGGGCGCGCCCGCCAGTCCCTCCCGGCCCGGCCCCGCGCAGCCCTGCCTTCGCGGGAACGAGCTCGGCCCCGGTCTCCGGGAGCTCCGGCGCGGCCACGACGCCGGGGAGCCGCTGGGAGCGGGACGTGGCCCCCGAAACGGCACCGATCGCCCTCATTCCGCCAGCGCCCCCGAATACGTCGGGTTGTCAACGAAGTCGCTCCCTGGGCGTCTCCCGCGCCCGGGGCGGCGGGGAGGGGGAGGGGAGGCCCTTCCCGCGTAAAGTCCCCTCCTCGCCCCAAGGTGTAAAAGCCAGACCCTCGGCTGGCCAGGCCGCCCCGCTTGCTCGGCCTCGAGCCCCGAACCCCGGGGCGCCCCGGCCCGCGTACCCGGTAGGTGTTCTCAGTGAGCCGGTTCACCTCCTCCGGCCCCTTCGACATGGCTGCAGCCGCCGGACGGGCGAGCGCGGGAGGACGCGGCAGGGCCTCGTGGCCGCCCGACCCTGGGCGGCGGGAGTGCGGGGGCGCGACTGAGGGGCCCTTGAGGGTCGGCCGCCGCCACAGCCGTGGGCCCGCGAGTGCCGGCGCGCGTCTCCGCCGCCGAAATGTCAAAACTTGCAGCGCCGCCGCCTCCGCCGCGGAAGACCGCCGGGAGCTGAGGAGACGCGGCCTGACGCCAGCTGGACGAGCGGGCCGGGCCCGGCCGCCCCACCTGAGGCGAGGGGGTGGGCGGGGCCGAGTGGGCGGGGCGGCCACTTGGGAGCGCGGCCGGGTTGGGCGGGGCGGCCCCACCTGAGTCGGTTTAGGTGGGCGTGGCCTGGAGGCCGGGGGGACGGGAAGGAGGCGGGCCGAGCCTGGTGGGAGGGTCACAGCGGCCCGGGTGGGCGGGGCGGAGGCGAGTTGGGCCAAGTGGGCGGAGTGTGCCCACCTGCGTCGCACCGGGCGGGGCCGCTGACCTGTGCCCCCTCGCTTCCGGAAGGGCACCCTTGGTGACTCAGGGACCCCGCGAGGCGTCGATAGCTCGGGTTTCTTTTCTGGTTGGATAGGACCTGCACCGAGGGCGGTCGGGCCTCTGTGTTCCTAGAGCCTTCCCGTGTCCCGCATGGAGCTGGTCTCGGAGGCCCCGAGACCCACGCTCTCCGCGGGCGCGGCGTCCTCCCCTCCTCCCCTCCTCCTCTCCTCCCAGCCCTGACCTTTGCGCACCTCGGGAAGAGGGGCCCACGTCCTCCAGTTGCTTTGATTTCCCCGCTCCACACCTTCCCGCGCACCCCCCTCTTGCTGACCCCAAAGATTCGAGGGACCCCATGGCAGGGGCTCTCCTAGATGAAGAAGGGGGGCCGGCCACTTGCTGTTTGGGAAGTTTCTCATATATCAAAAATTAATAAATGCCAAGATCTGGTTTCGTGTGTAAACTTTGCATTAAGAACGACATTTAACTCAATGCAACCTCACCATGCTATTCACAAGATTTAGAAATCTGTGCTGAGCTGGGGTACGAGGCAACTCTTCCTTTCAGCACTCCGAGCCTGAGCAGGTGTGGACTCCCTACACTTCGCGTCTGTCTTTGCCCCAGCCCCAGCCCAGACTCTGAGGATCCAGAACAAGCTTCTCCCAGCGGGAACATCACTTGGCATCTGAGACATTCACCCAACAAGCTTGGCGGGAAGTTTTAGTCTGATTTTTTAAAACTTCTGTCTGGGTGCAATTGCACCTTTTATGGGCTGTTAAGATATGAGGCTTCTCAGCTTCTCCTGTGATCAAGTTCACCGGGAAATGCACACAAAGACAGCACTGTGTGGCCCAGGTGGGAACTCCAAGTGTATGAGTTGCTGCTGGACTTAGACCAGAAACAAACACTTGGACTCTGGGACGATGTTACGGGATTTGCCAGCTATAGAACATATCTTGCTTAGCAACTACAAGGTTGAGTGTTTTTGGATGTTGGGGGAAATCGCACATCAGTTCTAGGTTGTAGGCAGTGGAAGCAGCTGCCTCCTTTTTGAACAGGTCTCCAGTATTCAGTTCACAAGATTTGCCAATTGAGTTTCTTTTGCCGTAGTGAAATGTACTCATGGCCTAATTACCACGGGTATGCATTGGGCTTCTCAAGAATGTCTGTTAGTTTTCATTTAAACTTGAAAATCACTGACTTGACTTTGAAGATCATCTTTTAGAACTTTCCTCTGTGCCTTCTGATGAATGGGGTCATCTACCCTCAGCTGCAAGGCAGTCAACCAAGGAGGTGAAAAGAGAGCAGAGGCTTAACGTTTAACACTCCACCGCTCAGCAGGGTGATTTAGACCCAGAAGAGACCGATTAACAAACCACCATAAAACCAGCAGGTATCTCAGATGGTCCAATTTGATTGCCAAAGTTGGAACTTGATCTAAGGGCCAGGTTCATAATTGTATGCAAATCTTCAAACAGATATTCGGCCATTTTAAACTCTCCTTTATAGAAATAATTTCCTGGTTAGGACCATTCTGCTCCTTTAGAAGTCTTCAAGAATGGTCAGTGCTGGGTTGGTACCGACATTAAGAATAATGCCCTTCAGCCCCCCGTTCAGTGCTTGGCACGTGGATCCCTGGCAGGTGTTTGTTGAACAAAAGAGCAAGTGAGTATGGATGATCTGCTCTGTGCCAGGTGCTGTGCTGGGGCTGCAGGAGTGCGGAGTGACCTGGGCTTGACCTAAACCTTTAATCCGTGTGCAGGAGGTAGACCTTCAGGAGCAGACGATGAAAGCTGTAGTAGAGGTGCAGCCAAACGTGCTGTAGATGTTCAAGGGTGGGAGTGCTCTCAAAAGGCCGTTTGTATTAGGTCCTTCCGTGTGAGTTTGTGAGTTTCAGGTGAACTTGAAAACTCCCATTCGTAGTTGTCCTGAGACTGCATGATGCTCCGAGCAAACGGAAGTGAATCGATAGGAAGGAATGAGTGAGGAGAAGGTGAGGAGCAGCCCTGGCTCCAACAATTCTCTAGGTCGGTGTGGTGACGTTGCACTCTCTCTGCACTCTTTTGGCCAGGCCTGTGTTGCACAGACCAAGGGACAAGCAAACAAATGACAGCTCACCTGCCCAGAAAGCCCCATAGCCACTCTCCCACCGCCCAGAACACAGGCCTGGAGAAGAGCTGGCCTGGCTGCACCGGAAACCGGTACCGCACCTCCCCAGGTGCGGGCAACCCGGGCTGTTCCCCCACTGTGGCTCCTGCTTGAGTCTAAATAACCAAAAACCCTCTTTATGTTAACAAAAGTTGTAAGACACCATTGCTGGTGAAAATGTCAATAAGATTTTGAGAGCTGTGCTCCAAACAGGCTCAGGTTTTAATGTCTTTTTGAACTTACTCCAGGGCCTGCTGAGGGGCTCCCTACCTTGATGGGTGCTCTGGGTGTCCAGGAGAATTCTGCTGTTCTGCGGCAAAAGAGGTCCTGCCGGTGGCAGCAGTTTGGGCCAAATTCCCATGTAAAATACCAAGAGAGAGGGTGTGAAAGAGATGTATGATCTCTCCATACAGCTAAACTATCAGTCAGTGCTGAGTGTTTGTATTCTGAAAAAGCAAATGGGACTTGAAAACCCCTTTACTTTTCTGGAACTTTCTTCCATCCCAGACAGCATTAACTTCTCCAGCTTGCCCAGTTCATCCCTGCTGCCTAGTTTTTCACTCCGCTGTTGGCGTCTTCCCGAGTGTCCTGCTCCTGCCCCACAGCATTTTCCTGTGATTTGGGTCTCAGCCCCAGGCAGCCTCACCGAGCCTTTCCCAGCCACTCTGGTTCAGAAGGATCCTCATAAAAAGTCTTCTGGTCCACGAACATGAACATCCTTCCACTTAGTTAGGGCTTCTTACATTTTTTTAAACAATGTTCTGTAGTTTTTAGGGTATAAGCTTTACAGCTTTTGTTCAATTTATTCCTGGGTATTTTTGTTTTCATGCTATTATAAAGGGAATTGTTTTCTTGTTTTCATTTTCAGGTGTTCATTATGAGTGTATAGGTATATGTATATATATATAGAGATATATGTATATATGTATAGTGTATTGATTTATGTATATTGATCTTGTAACCTGCAATATTGCTAAGTCTATTAGTTTTAATAGTTCCCAGACTGAGGTAATTCCCTTCAATTCTGAGTTTATTTTTATTAGAAAAGGTGTTGGAATTTGTCAAATGCTTTTTCTTTATCTGTTGAGACGATCATGTAGCTTTTGTCCTCCATTCTGTTAATTTGGTGTATTACAATGATTGATTTTTGTATGTTGAATTAACAAGCCTTTATAAGTTGCTGGATTCAGTTTGCTAATATTTTGTCAATGACACTTGTGTCTCTTACATTCATAAGGGATATTAGTCTGTGGTTCTCTTGCAATGTCTTTGGTTTTGATATTAGGGTAATGCTGACCCTATAGAAGGGGTTGGGGAGTGTTCTCTTATCCTCTATTTTGGGGAAGAGTTTGTCAGGAATTGATATTTGTTTTTCATTAAATGTTTGGTAGAATTCACCAGTGAAGCCATTTAGTTTTGAACTTCGCATTAAAAAAATTTTTAAAACTACTAATCCAACTTCTTGTTATAGGTCTTTATTTTTTTTCAATGTAATAGCCTTATGGTTTCTATTCCTTCATCTCTTTAATCATTTACAATATTCTTTTATAGTCTCCACCAGATTTCTCTGTGTGGTTTCTGTCAGCTTTCTTTTGTTTGGTTGTTATTGTGTCTTTCGGCCGCAGGCATGCCTGTGGATGCCCCGTCATGGTGGATCACATCCTTTCATTATTTTTATTATGAAGTCATCTTTAGTGGCCTTCACCTGAACATCTTTAGTTTTGTCTGTAAGACCCCTGTGGGCCTGGCTTGTAAAGTATTTCTCCAGAAAAAGTTTCGCATTTGTTCCTGGTAGGCATTCTGTGGGAGGGTGTAAAATTCAGACTCTGTGCCTGTCACACTATACGGGCGCGGTGGGTTAATCTCTTTGAGGATATTATTGCCTTCTGTTAAAGACCTCAGCTAAGCCAAACTCCTCTGTCCTCGCCCTCGGGCCCCTCTCGCTGGCCTGCGGTCTTCTGAGGGCCCCACGTGCACGAATGGGTCTCAGCATCTGCCCCGGTCTTGCACAGGCTCAAGTCCCTGCACGGGCGAAACACTTCCATGTGAAACACCTGACTGTTCGGGCCCATTCCCAGCTCCAGGCCTCCCATCCACACCCCCAAGGCCGCCATGGCATCTGTTCCAGGGCTTGGTGTGCTTCTCTTTGGGTTTTTGGTACTGGAGTTGTTTGCTTCTTTCTTGCAAACTCAGCTATGTGTTAACATATTTTTGTTACATTTTATTCATAATTTTAAGTATTGGTGATTGGAGGAATTCTGGGTCTCCAGGCCACCAGAAGCCTGAAAGGGCCTTTGTAGTTTCCATCCGAGACTGCTCAGGGAGTGATAAGGGGAGGCCCGGGATCACGTTCCAACTGGCCTCTCTCGAACATAGGACCTTGTGAGGCATTTTTCACTTCTTGGTCTCAGTTTTTTCACCTCTGAACAAGGGTTGTTGGTTTTCAAGTTACTTTTAGTTCTAAAATTGTCTGAATAATTTTTTTTTAAACTTCTGTTCACAGCCCTGATTCTGAAGTGTCTTTTATCTCTAGGTGCGGGCTGGCCTCTGTGAAGAGAGGCTATTTGCCAGGGGCTGAGATAACCTGAACATTCTTTACTTTTCCAAGGGCAGAAAGGGAGAGAGACACTGGGCTGTTGTCCTGAAAACTCCTTGGTGATTTGGCTTCAAGGGGGGAACTGTCGATTTGTGGAAGTGGATCTGGCCAATCTTCATTGGCTTCGTCTTGATTTTTCCATGGGAAAACATCAGCAGAGTTTCTTTTCCTAAGCAGATTTATTTTCTTTATTTAGCAAATTCCAAACATCGACCACATCTACAAATTTCCTCTTCGTCGGACTTAAATCCTTGCACAGTGTACCCAATATTTTTCCTTGATACACAAGCACAGTAAGTTCTGGAACACTTTTACCTTCCGTTGAGCTTTTTCCGAGAGGGAAGACTTGAGAGAAGACACTCTGAGTGCTTTTACAGAAATCTATTAAGCCAGATAAACAATTCTCATTTTCTTCCTTATTGCTGCTGTTGTAGCAGTGAGGGCAGAAACTGAATCGTCAAGCAGTTCCCCAAAGCAAACAGCAGGGGGTGCTAAGCGGTGGACTAGAATGGGATAGTCTTTCCTACTTGGAGGATTTAACTTTCAACACTTTTCTCTTTCAGGGAGAGCAAAGGCTGGCCTCTGATGAACTTTTTTGCCTGAACCCCCCACTTTATCACACACCTGTGTGTGTGTCCCTGCGCCTACCAGGTGCCACCTCACCACACGGGCTCCTTCTACATTGGGCTCTGGCGTTTCCAGTGCATTTTTTCCAGAACAGCTCAGACCTTCGGTAACCTTTCCCTGTGCCTATAACTGCACCTCCGCTCTGACTCTGAATTTCCATGGATCTATGAGAGCAATACATGATGAGAGAACGCTACCGTTTTTCTAAAAGAGGAAGTATTAGCCCCATGGATCTTGAAATTCAGCATAAAACAAAAATTTCCATTAGGTAAATGTATGCAATTATAAATAATTAAGCGAAAACCTTGAGTAGTAATTTATGTGTTTCTTTAAAAATGTCCCCTACATATTGACATTGACCAAGAAGCCCAAGAAAGCTTAAGAATCAATGGAAACTCTGCTGAGTACGAAAGGCAGACTTCATCACTTAAGCCGGTTGTGATGTCCCATTAGTATCCACTCGCTATAAAACTTTTAGCAAGCCTTTGGCTCTGATGTCAGGCCGTACTCGGCCCGGGAGTAGGAATCACAAATTCATGGTGGAAATGAGGCAGGAGAGTAAGAAGTTGGGAAAATCCCTTGGCACGTGGGATGGGGAAACTGAGGCCAATAGCTGACTTAAACCGGCCCCATTCAGCACCCAATTCGCCTGCCTCCTTCTCCCCTGCACGGCCACTCCCTTAAGCATGAAGCCCTCAGGACAGTGAGGTTCTGACCCACAGGAAATAACCTTAGGGACGAAGCCTTGGGTCTGCTGACCACAGAGACAACGTTTTGGTCCAACTACAGGTGACATCTGGGCCTCAGTTGTGTTCCAGCTCCAGGCCCAGAAGAGCAGCAAAACCAGGCAAAGTGACACCATGGCTGACATTGGGACCAGAGACGAGGGCCAACGGCCCCCTACCCTGGCGCCAACCAAGCAGTAGAGGCCACAACCCTGAACTGACATACCTGGGAAGCTGATGAATACTATTGAGACCCTCCAGAGACCTCCTCTAATATTCTCACCTTTAGAAAACAGGGTAAAAACTCTTAAGGCAAAGGACCCAGCATGTGCGTGCTCTCTCTCTCTCTTTCTCTCTCTTTTCCTCGCGCGCGTCTGCGCACGCCTGTGCCTTTCCCTCCTTCTCCCCTTAGGCGTGTATCTCTTACTTTCTTTCTCCTAAGCTCCAAGGACCCTTCTTTTGGCTCCATAACTTGCTTCCCGAGTCCCTGCAGCCCAGCTGGCTCACTGCTGCTATCTCTATGACTTTCTCAGTAAACCTTTTCTTTCTCTAGAGTTCTTGACTATGAATTCTCTCAGAGCCAAACTCAAGGACCAAGGTCTAACACCCCTGCTAACAGAAAGCACTTCCCTATTTTAATTGTCTTCAGTAGGGTGCCCTCACCAACGAAAAGCAGGCATTCCATGCATTATTTGTTGCATTTAGAGATATTTGAAGGTTATATGCTGTAGCCTTGGTAAGGCATCAAACAGACATATGATTGCAGATACACAATCCCCCTTTCCTAGTACAGGGGCTGGAGAACAAAAATTTGATTTCTTTGATCTCCCTTGTAGTTAGGAGTGCAGAATAGACACACTTCTGGCCAAAGAGTTAAAGCAAACAATGATCTATTGAGGGAGTAAAGAGTAAAACAGTTAAAGTTCAGGCGGCCCCTGACAACTTCCTAGATAGCAGATGTGATCTCTGTGCAAGAAGTAGCCACCATCTTGCAAACTCCGAACGGCGAACAAGGCCGGAATCAAGAAATTGAGACTGGCAAATGCAGAGGACGCGAACAGGACCGGACAACATCGAGAGCACTGAGTTTTGTATTGTTTGTAGCTGAAAGCCTTCCCAGGTGGCATATATTGTTATTAAATAGGGGGGGAAATTGAGATTGTGTTAAAGTCCACGTATACAAATGTACTGAATGTCCAAATGAAAAACCCAAGTGGTGAGCAAGAGCTTTTTGAAATTTTAATATACTTAAACTTCTTTATTTGGGGGATAATCATATTTTGGAAATAAAACAAAAAGACCTATGGACTGCCAAAACAGAATAGGATTATGGAGACTAAGGGGGGAATGTTATTAAAATTGGGTCTTTCTGGGGAAAATCCTCTATTATCTGTGTGTTTATATCCTTAGGCTACTTTGTAAAAGGACTTTTATTTTACTTTCATTGAAGAACATCATTTTACACCCAATTTCCCAAGAAAAATATTTCTGAATCATTTTTCAAAGTTGGCAAATAAAAACCTTGTAAAGACTAATCATCTGCTTTGCTTTTGAGTCAGTTATTGTTCCCACAAAACAACAACAGCAACAGCGAGGACAACGTCCCCAGCGGCACCGACTAGGAAAGCACTCCTGCATTATTATTAGCTAAAATAATGATCTGTCTCTGGGCCCGTAATTAAGTCCCTAATTCGTGGATGATTTCTCCTAGTGCAGTGGCCGTCTTCCAAACACGAAGGAGAGGAGATTTTACGGCACAGCGTCACTCAGAGCTCCTGTGGTTGTGAAACGCTTGGATCTTTGATGCTAAGCAGACAAAATATTCATGTCTGCATTCCCTCTCATTATACTTTAGGTTATTGTGTAGATTCCTGAGTGTAGATTCACTGGATTCTTCCTCTGTGTGGAAACAGCATCGGGGAGAAAGATGCACTTGTGCCTTGTAATGTTTCCAGGCCGTTGTAAGCCTGACATTGATATCAGAGTAGCCCGATGGTGCAGGGTCTGTCCCCTTTGTGACCTGGAGACAGGGGTCTCTTCTGCCACTGAAAGGACATGGGGCTTGAGGACAGGGTGCCTGACACAGTGGGAAGGGCGTAAGGTCCTGTAAATTTAGTTTCTATCTCAGTGATAACGATCCCTGTGTGACTTGGAGCAAGTCACATCATGTCCCTGGGCCTCTATGTCCTGATCGATAGGAATGGGGGTGGACAGATGACCCTGAGGGCAGTGAGGGGACTGCTTTCCCCTTGTCCAGAGAAGCAGCTACCTGGCCGGCTCCCCCTCGGGATACACAGGGGCTGCGCAGAGAAGCGGCTGCGCAGGACAGTGCGGTCACCCTGCTCCTGGGGCGCTGGCCAGGAGGGACCGAGGGTGGCTGGGCTGCCTCTGTGGGCGCTGAGGGAAGGTCATGGGCCACATCCTGAGGCTGCAGCCTGCTCCCGCCCCTCCCCTTTCCAGTCCGTGTTTGATCTCCGGATCACTCCAGCCCAGTGTCGGCAGAGATTGCAGCGCACGCTCAGATTGGTTCGCCTGCTCTTTCTCCCCCACCTTCAGGCTCCCAGACCGGCCGGTCAAGTCACGTGGAATTGCCACACTCCTCACTGGTTGTGCAACTACTGTGTAGCGGCATTTCAAGTTACCGCCACCACCACCATCATCATCATCGTTGCTTTTGGCACACTTCACATTTCTCTTTTTCTTTTTTATTATTAAAATTTTTTTTTTCAATTCCCACCCAAGGACCTGCCCACTGATTTTTAGAGGGAGGGGAATGGAGAGAGAAAGAGGGAGAGAAACACCGATGTGAGAGAGAATCGTCAATTGGGGGCTTTTTGTATGAACCCTGGCCGGGGCTGAACCTGCAGCCTAGGCATGTGCTCTGACGGAGACTGAATCTGTGACCTTCTAGGGCGTGGGGCAACGCCCACGCAGCTGAGCCACCCGGCCAGGCCTCTCCTTATTTCATTCGGACTCACCTGGACCTAGTCATCTGAAGCCACTCTTTCCTTCCCGCAGGATATTTATTTATTTCTCCTCCTCCTCCCCCCTCTCTCTGGCAGCCGTCAGCTTATTCTTGGTAACACTTTTTTAAAAATTTAAATCATTTTTAAATTTTTCATTTACAGTGGACACACAGCATTATATTATTTCAAGTGTACACCCCAGGGATTAGATATTATATAATTTACTAAGTGAACATCCTAATAAATCTAGTACCCATTTGATACCATACAGTTATTAGAATATTATTGACTGTGTTCCCTATGCTCTAATTTCCAGCCCCATGACTATTCTGTAACAGCCAATTTGTACTACTTCTTCCCTTCCCCTTTACACCCTCTATAACACTTCTTGATTCATTATTAGTTTGCTGACTCACCCAGTCTGAATCAGTTGTGATGACAGACAAGGGGACAGCCCTAGACGGGCTTGGTGACCAGGCTGAAAGACACTGTTCTTGGGCCACCAATGGCTCCCAGGCCACTGTTCAGAGAAGATGGCTTTGGAGGAAGCCAGGGACGTGCTCTTGGAACTTGGGCCCCCACTTAAGGGAGCTCAGTTACCTGCTAGATTTTTTTCAACCTGGTTTTGCTCACCTCTCTGTGGAATACCCCTCTCCCATCTCTGCTTTTTGCAATCATTGCTCCCAACCCGATTTTGCTGCCTGTGTCACCGGACAGTAGGCAAACCTTCCTGTCACTTGCTGTATGTCTTTGGGCAAGATGCTTCCCCCTAGGGAGCCCTTTTTACCCTTGGGAAGTGGGCATGGGATGCCGTGAGATTGGCACGCGTGGCACTGACGGAGGCTGTGGCCCTGGCTACACCCCAGCATAGCTCTCAGATGGTTGGGTTCCTTCCGGGAGCCAGGTTCTTGCCTGTGCGGGTGGGTCAAGACATGAATCACCTTGACCAGCAGCTTGAGTCACGCCAATCAGGAAGCCCCGTGGGTGTGATACCGTCAGTAAACACGACCAGTCACAGATATGGAGGCAGCTCTGCTCACCTTGGAGATAAGGGGGCAGATGGCCCTGGCTGGGCATCTGCCGGAAGCGAAAACGGCCCCAAGCCTGTGTGTGTTGACCTCGTATAGCGGCCTGTCTGTGAAGGGACCTGAGAGTCTCAGTGGCTTTGCTGCAGTAATTGGGGCGGGGGGCGGAGTGTCCTTGGCTGCCGCAGGGAAAGGGCACCAGATGGCAGCTAGCTGTTCCTGTGGGCCAGTTTGATGCCTGAGGCTGGGCGCTGTCTCCTCCAGGTCACTTGTTTTCAAAACCCAGCCAGTGAGGCCCCTGAAACTCTCTTCTGTCCCTAAACCTCAGAAAAAAGATGGAGGGCCCTGAGAACGTGAACCAATGTCTCCCCCACGTGAACTAAGAGCCCCCACAGGGACTGGAGTTGCTGCAGGACCCCAGGCTCTGGCCCAGCTCAGCCACCTGGCTGGGGAGGCAGATGTCTCTGGGTCCCTCCAGGGCTTTTCCAGGGCCAGCATGATAAGACACAGGATCTGTCACCTGTCCTGTGAGCCCTGCCATAGCCTGAGGCAGATGGAAAGATCAGGAATACTGAGCTGGTCTTTATTTAAACATTTGAAATTTTGTTCACCATTATCTTTTTTCCCACTAATTTTGATTTTTCTAAAATGTTGCATTAAGACACCTCGCTGGCCGAGCCACTTGGGGCACCGTCATTTTTATGCTGAGTCGACTGCTTCCCTTGCCTCACTTGTCCAGTCTTTTTTTTTTTGCAAGTTCATGGAATTTCCGAACAGTCCTGTCCCTTCTGAACAAGCCCCGGTTGCTGTCGGTGAATCTGAGAGGTACAGATGGACAGAAGAGACGATGGTGCCAGGCTGCCCAGCCCTGGGGCTCCACCCCGCCCTGCGGGGAAGACCAAAAGGCCTGTCTTGCTCCCTGGTCTGCATAGACTTGGAACCCCTGAAGGCTTCCTGTGTGTCAGCTGTCACCTGGGGCTCAGGGGGGCCAGGTGTGCGCTGGCCACGCGGACTGCCCTCTGTGCCCACCAGGTGGCGCACTGGCTGCACGGGCGAGGGTGGCACACCCGCCACCCTCCAGAGATTCCAGCCTCTGGGAGTCCCTTGCCAGTGTGGAGAGAGCCTCTTCATTTGATCCCCACGGACAGCCCGTTCCCAGATGAGAAGACTGAGGCACGAAGAGGTGAAGTGACTCACGTGGCTCACCTACTAGCCTTTTGTCCCTAATTAATATCAGCTGTGGATTCTGGCATTATACCTGGACATACCCCAAATCCCCATCCTCCTGGATCAGTTCTTGACCTATTTTAAAGGTACCTTTGACAACCTGGTGAAAGCTGCAGGGCCCTTCTTGGAGAAAGTTTGAAAATAATTTCATGAGCTTCAAGAATATCACAGGAATAGATTAAAAATTCCCTTCCTACATGTTTGCAGTGTACGTGTTTGATTTGGCGTTTAGATTTCATTCCTAACTTTGTCTCAGATGTGAATGTAACCATGTAATCCATTCATTCAAAAGATATTTACTGAACACCTACTATGTGCCAGGCACTGTTCGAGGTGCTAGAGATCCTTGCCTTTTGCGGAGCTTGTGTTCTAGAGGTGGAAGACACGTGAAAAAATTCGCACCATCGTAGTCCTCAGTATCCAGTGTCATTATTAGTTCTGTATGTGGTTCCAGTTCTCCTTCTGGGCAGACAGTGGGACTTTACTTCCTGGTCTTCTTGTGGTTGGGTGAACCACGGGTCAATTCCGGCCAGTGAATTGTGGGAAGTAACACACTACTTCTGGGCCAGAGCATTTAGGGGTTGGAGTGAGACCCTCCAGAGCTTTCCCTCTGCCCCTGACATGGAAGCTGGAAACATTTCGGTCAGAAGCTGTGCAGTCAGCCTAGGTCCCTGAGACAGGTAGTGCGAGTGAAAAAAATCAACATTTTTTTAATAGTCACTGAGATTTTGGGGGGTGTTTGTTACTGCAGCATAACCCGGCCCATTCTGACTGACACGATGATAAAGAAGTAAATTATACAATGTAAATCTATAGGTTGCCAGAAGGAGATGAGAGCCACAAGGAGAAGGAAAAAGCTGAGCAGGGTAAGTGGTGTTGGAAGCAGGGTGGGTGGTAGGGGAGAAGGAAGGTGGGACTTTAAATAGGACGAGGTGGGACGAGAGAATGATCTGCAAAAAGGAAGGGGACCATGTAGACGTCTGGAGAGGGGCGTCCCAGGCAAGGAGAACAGCCAGGACAAAGCCCGGAGGCATGTCTGGTGGGTCCAAGGAGCAGCAAAAGGGTGATGTGGCTGAAGCCAAGTGCAGGTGAGGTCAGACAAACAACAGGGCCTCGTCATGGGGAGCGTTGTCCCCAGGTGAGGACTTTGCCATGTTCTCAAGTGAAAGAGGGAGGCCTCTTTGGGATTTCAGCCCAGATTGTGTTATGGTTTGTGTTTTCGAAGGATCAGCCTGGCATCTGGTCCTTTGAAAACATAAACATCCCTGGTCCTTCCCTGATCCTTCCGCAGGGCTGAGACTAGACAGTGAGCGGGTGGGGGACAGGGTGGATGCGGGGAGGCCTGTTAGGAGGCTACCGCCCATTTCAGGTGACTGCTACCAGTGGCTCACGTAGGGTGGGGACAGCAGGGATGGTGAGTGCCAGGTCAGGTGGCCAGATCCTGCCTGGGTCTGTTTTGAAGATGGAACAATGAAATGTCCTGCTAGATTAGGTGGGCGGGGGTGGGGGGAGTTATTTTGACCTCATAAAACAAAGAAGTGGGATTGTCATCAACTGAGGGTGGGGGAGGCTTTTAGGGGGAAGGAAGGAGTTTTGGTGTTTGAGGTTAGAGCCCAAGAGGAGATGCCTGGGAGGCACTGAGTGTAGGAGCCTGGGGTTGGGAGACTATAGTCACTCATGGAAAGATGATGTCAACAGTTAAATGTCTTAAAATACTTTGGTTGGTTATAAAAAGAAGCTTTTTCTATTCAAGTACTAACCAGGCCTGGCCCTGCTTAGCTTCTGAGACCAGACGAGCTTGGGCGCGTTCAGGGTGGTGTGGCCATAGACTAGAAAAAAGCTTTTAAGTGCAGCCTCACACCCAGGACTTTTGATGAGTGTTACCGAAAACCATGTGGCATCAGGGAAGTGACTGTTCTCTCTGCTTTAGGAAGGTCAAGGTCACGACCCATTACATCATGCAATGCTCTCTCTGTTGGAATTGATTTCACCTTTGGCTTTCATCTTTGGCTAAGTCCTGGGAAAAGCTCTGCTTCCCCAAGGAGCTGCCAGGCTTTCTCTTTTCCCAAAATGAAAGTCATGAAAAGATTGTGTCTCTTTTCCCTTCAGCTGCCAGGGAACTCAAGAGCCCGATTTGAAACTCAGCTGTAACACATGAACTGCTCGGGCCGGCAGAGCCTCCGTATTTGTGTTTTTACTTTCCTTTGCCTTGACTCCCTACTTCTGGCATTCAGTTTTAGTTTCTCAATTTTTAGTTTATCATATGCGTTCTTTCTAAAGTCATCTCAAATCCACATGGAATGAGAGAGTGTAAAATAAAGAAACATAATTGAACAAAGTTGCCTTTTAATAACAACTCAGCTCATTTTTTAAGTAAAAAAGATATTGAAAATTTGTCTCTGAAGTAATTTTCTATATGCAGAGTCTTATCTTCCAACTGATTTTCATTATAATATTAAAAATGTGTTCCTCAAGGGCAATGAATTCTACTCCCCAAATGTGATAAAAATCCCACTTTAAAAATTGCAGCAAATATGTAAATTCGCATATTTTAAAGAAATAAGTTATAAGATACTGAAAATGGGATGCCAAATAAGTCGCAAAATACAAATGCTCAATCAGTTCATCTGTGTTTGAGTTTAGTACAATCAATGTGAGGTTGCAGGGGAAAAGCGCACGTTGCCTCACCTGGACACGTTGCTCTGTGAGACCCGAAATCCACATTTTCCTGGAGCCCACGGGAGCCACGCTCCTCACACTCAGCCAGCCTTGGAGGCCTTTAATTTGCCACCTGCTTCATCAGTCTGTCAATACTGGTTCTTCAAGTCAATGCCTCTTTTTAAACTTAAATTTACTTAAAGAGGAAGCAGTTCAAACAATGCACAGCAGGGGTGAATCCATAGGTTTGCTCTTTCCTTAACGCACATTCCAATCAATCCTTAAGTATTGCAGCACCACGCAGAGTGGTGTGTTCCCCGAGAAGCACGTCCTGCACCCCAGGGTGCCCGTGAGGGAGCTCTGTACAGGGCTGCTCTCCGCCTTTGGAAGTGGCTGGTGGGTGTTGAAAACACCTAGAAAAACTAGGCTGAAGCGGGGCTGGGGGGACCCTGACATCCGTGAGAGACCCCTGTAAATGATTCGGAAGAGAGAGGAAGACCCTCGATGAAAGAGAAAGTGAGCTGAAGTGGGGACACTTGCTGGAACACATCCAACAAAGCCCTTTAGAGGGATTGCTGGATGGAGACCTTGAGGAAGGTCCTCAGAAAGCCAGCCCGGGGTGAGGACACCCCGCTGCCATGTGGTCACCATCCGCATTGCGTTCCCCTCCAGTCAGTCCTTACCTGCTAATGACGCTCACCCATTCTGGCCAACGGTAGAATGACACTGTTGGTTTCCAACAGCAAATCTCACACCTGGCTCTTAACAGGGGTTCTCAATCATGGTCGGCAGCATTAGCATCACCTGGGAACTTGTTAGAAATGCAGATTCTTGGGCCCCACCCCAGACCTACAGCCCTGCAGGGATCCCGATGATGCTATCGTTTGAGAACCACTATCCCAGAAGGCCCATTGTTGTACAGTAAATAAGGGCTATTAGCAAGGAAACCTGAGCTCTGCTCCAGACCTAACGACAAATTGCTGTGAGCCTCGGTTTCCTCATCTGCACCATGAGAAAGGCCTGAGTCTGAGCGGTTTCCAGCCCTGCCAGCAGCTTCGCAAAGTCAGATGCTGCTTCACCAAAGGGCGACACTTTATAAATGCATTTCTGTTAAGTTCTGGAACAGGTGAAAACTAGTCTGTCTGGAGAACAATCAGAACAGCGGTTGCCCGGGGGGAGGCGTGCAGGGATGGACCGGGAAGGGGCAGGAAGGAGCCTCCTGGGTCGCGGGGCTGATCTGCCTTGATGGGAGTGGGGGTTCCAAGGGTGTATGCGTTTGCCACAGTCTCCTGAATGGCACATTTAAGATCTGTGCATTGCATTACATGCATCTTTACCTCAGAAGAAACAAAAGATGTACACAAATATTAGATACTAATTAATATTTGTGCTGAAGTGTTTAGGGTGAAATTCACTGATGTCAAAGGTCATTTTGAAATGCACACACAAAAAAGATGGCTTATTAGCTGGATAGAGGGAGGGGGAGTTGGGCAGATATGTGATAAAGAGAGTATAATAAAATGCTAATTGGAGAATCCAGGTGGTGAGTTCATGAGAATTTACTATAAAATTCTTTCAATATTTTTTATTAAGGTTGAAAAGTCTTAAAATGAAATGTTGGAGGGAAATTCTGATGCTGGTACCCTCTGCCCAGTTATTAAATCGGGATCTTTGCTAAATTAAAAATTCTACCAGTGGAGGGAGATAGATTTCTTTCTCAGGGGTAACAGGTGTTAAGCCATTCACGCACAGATATACTGGGGAGAATTGACACATCGGGAGATCGTTGGTTTTTATTCCCGACCATGAATTACGTGGGGCTGGATTCTCCCCACAGGCAACAATAACGGGAAAGGCATGGGCTGTGCGCCAGGGCGTTGTTGTCGAGGCTCTTGTTGTTAGGGCTGCTCCAAACCCTTAGCCGCAGGCACGCAGCGCCTGAGCAGCCACCTGTCCTCCAGGTGCAAGCCTGGGGATGGCTGCTGCAGAACTGCCACTTGCCTCAGCCACCAGGAGGAGCTGTCCCCCTAGCAGTTGCCCGAAGCTGCCACACTGTTCAAATCCTGCAGCTTGAAATTTCAGTGTTTCCCTTGAGGGCCAAGCAGGGCTATTCCCATCATGCCTTGCTTGCCCTGTTAATGTGGTCACCCTCCTCCGTCAAAGGATCAAGCCTCCCATTGTTTCTAGATCTGCACGTTCTCTAATTTGATTCCACCCACCTCAGCCCATCTTTTCACCTCAGACTGGACGGAGGGCACCACAGGTCCGTGGCCGCAGGCCCCCGCGAGCGCTGGCCTCTTCTGGGCCGGTCCCGCTCCCTCTCACGTGGCTCGCCGCCTCACCTGGTGCCCTGTCCTGAGGGGCCCTTTCTTCTTTCACACCCCCAGGCTGCAGAGTCGGAGCCGGGTGGTACCCTCTGCGCTTGCCACGGCTGCGTCTAAGACATTTCCCTTGCTTTCTCATTCCAAACCAGCCCACCACCTGCGGTCCCACTTAGGGGCTGCCGTCGGGTGGTCTTCTGGTCGCTCCCTGAAGATTCCTACTCCTGACCAAGTGTTTTCTTCGTCCTCCTGTCTTATTCCCGTGACCCCTGTGGACGGCCATCCTGCCCCCCGGTCTCTCATTGCCTGGACCTCCTCTCCTCCAGCGATCTTCCCAGCACTCCGACCCAGCCACCCTTTCCTCCAGGCCCCCCACCCCGGGGCCCTGCCTCCTTCTAGGGAGGAGACGCAAGCACCGCTCCCCCGCCCCCTCCCCCACCCGCTCCCCGGCCTCCCCCACCTCCCACCGTTCTCACCTCTCCTCACTGGATCACGCCCGTCCCTATGCATGGCCCCTTGTTTAATCAACCCCCTCGCCTCTCTCTCCTGCCATTGTCCTCCGCGAGCAACCCCCAGCGTGGAGGACACACACCGGCCGGCTCTTCTCTTCCCACACGCAGGTGGCTGAGCATCCCTGGGGAAAACCAAGCCCTCAGAGCGGGGGCCCCCTTCACTTCAAACTCATGATCGAGGGCGTGCAGTGAGTGGGCGCCCCGTGCTGCCCGGCAAGCTCACGCTGCTTTCCTGTGGGCTCGCTCTCCCGCTCTCGGCGACAGCGGCCTCATGCCTCCTCTCTCCTCCGCCCCCGCGGCCCTCCTGCTTCGCGAAGCCCCCATCCCTCCCTCCATCCAGAAACCAGAAGCCGGCAGCGTGGGCTCTCGTCTTCCTCCGGCCGTCTGCCCATCTCTCTCCGCCTGCACGGTCACAGCAGAAGGATCCCGTCTTTCTAGGAAGCCAGCAGCCCCTGAGCTGCGGGCCACACCCCTCCTGGCCAACTCGAGCTTGTCACTCTCATGTGTGTCCCTATATTGTCAACGGGAAGCTTTCACCAGAGGGCAGAGAACTGGCTTTTTAGTTGGGGATCCCTACGTCACTGAGCTTTCTGTCAGGAGGAATTTTCCTAGTTGCCACCTGCCTAAGGATGGACATGGGGGTGGGGGCTGCTCATGGGGCGCAGCCTTCCAGGTGACCCCTGGTCTTGGGTCCGTACCTGTCCTCCTCAGGGTGGCTTCCTGAACTGAATGAGTTCAGACGTGGGACAACTTCTCGCGGTTCCCCCAGCCCTGCCCTCATCAGACCTCCCGCCCGGTACAGTCACCCCCACCCTGACAGGTGAGGAAAAGGACACAGCCGTGTCCTTGGAGGTCACACCCAAACTGACACCCCCAGAGCACCGGGCACTCAGAAGACACTCCCTCTCCCGGGATGGTCCCACCCTGGTTGGTAAGGGAGCACGTCTGGGGATGTGCCCGCCATGAGCGGACCTGGAAGGCGGAGGTAGGGGCCCTGGTCAGCAGCCGCGGGCCCGGTGTACGCAGCCGCGTTTTCAAAGCCTAGACCTGCCCCTGAGCAGGAAGAAGCACGAGGAGGTGATGGCCCGTTGCCGTTGTGCACGTGAAAGTACCTGCAGAGAACCACCACATGGGCGTTTAGGAACAGTGTACGTGCCAACCCGTCAGAATGGTACGCACAGGGAGGGAGGGAACTGGGGGCCACCGGGAACAGCCGGGCGGGGGGTCTTGCCTGGGCCGGGCTGCTGTGGGCAGCAGGCCTGGACTGCTGATCCGCCCGTGACCCGGGACAGAACCACCTTCACCTGGAAATGACCCCTTCCCTTCCCTTCACATGCTGCTGATAAAATTGGCCACGTGAGATTCTGATTACCCAGGTCTGTGTAACAAACCGCAGCAAAACAGTGGCTTAAAACAGTAAGCAATCTTTTTTTTTTTTTTTTTTTTTTTTTTTTTTTTTGCTCACCGTTGTTAGGGTTGCGTGGCCTCAGCAGCACGGCTCTCGCTCGGCGCCCAGAAGACTCAGCGCGGGCGGGGAGGGCAGGGGCAGGGGAAGGGGAGGCTCGCTGCCTTCATCCCACGCGGTGTCTCCAGGGCCACAGCTCCGGGGCAGCCAATCTGCTACAAGGGGAATCAAACTCTCATTCCTGGATACCGATTGCTTGCGGAGGGCGCTAATTATGAGACGTGGGAAATACCTTCTTTTCCATCCAGCATGAGCTGGGAGATGTTTTTCTATTAAGCATTCCTATGGACCAGGCAGATGGAATCAGATGGAATATTTACCTCATTGTGCCCCCCTCCCCCGACCAGCATCTCATCAGCTACGTCCGATGCCTCCGTGGCCCAGAGCTCACCTTCCATCCTTCCTCGCAACCGACAGGAAACCAAAGCCCCTAAGACATTCCTTAAAAGAAACCCGAGTTGGTTGTAACTCCTGTTTACAGCCTTCTAGGGGCGGGGGGAACCGCTGAGGGAATGGAGGTTGCCAAAGGAACCAAAGAGTTACTCTATTTTTTTTTTTTAACACAGAAATAAAAAAATCACCGCGGGCAGATGAATCACCCCCGGCGCTGACCAGGAGGCCGGAAGGCTTGCGGAGGCCGCGGGGGTGGCGGGCCCTCGGGGGCAGTCTCTCCTGCTGGCCGCGGCTGCCGCTTACCGGGTGTGAAAGCTTCATTTTCTTTTCTCAGATTTCCTTTCTTGCACATTTCCGGCCTTGCCCACCTCTCATTTTTTCCCAGGCATCGCTCACATTTTTGTTTCAGATTAGGCTTCACTCATATCGCTCCCTTTCCTTCTTAAAAAATTTATTTCTCTATCCACCTACTTCGTTTCTGCTTCCTGGGATTATTTACCAACGCAACAAAATGCTGATATTGTATAAAACCTGCCAGGAAGCGTCAGTACAGAGAGAAGGATGGACCCACTCCTCCGCAGCAGCCCCAGCAGCTGGGGCTGGAAGCAGGAGGGCCAGGCCCAGGAAGACCCGGCTGCCCGGTGCCAGGGCTCCTCTGGCTGTGGTGGGCTTGCTCAGCTGGAGGCGGGGGCCCCAGAGCGGGAGTCCAGAGGGCACCCAGCTGCCCCATGGGGGGCCACTGGTTACCGCGGGCCCCCTTCTTTTGGAGTTCAGGGCCCAGGTGGGTCAAGAGGAGGGCAAATAGCACTTGGAGGAGATGGTGGGTGAGAGAGGGCATGGGAACAGAGCGGGGCCGGACACCCTGAGGAAGACAGCCCATGCCTGGGGGCTTAGAGCTGTTCCAGAAGCCTTCCTGGCGCTGTTCTTTTCTCCCTTACTTACCCAGAGCCTTGGGGTGGCTGAGCGGGTGAGACACAGACATGGGAGAAGCTCCCTGGGTCCCTGGGCCCCCCTGTCTGACAGGTCACCTTCGAGGGATTAGCCTCACTTTTTGAGGGAGATTCGCTCATCGTTCTGAGTTTGAATCCTGCCTCCACCACTTACAAGCTGTGTGACTTTGAGAGAGTTACTTCAACTCTCTGTGCCTCAGTGTCCTCCTCAGTAAAGTATCTTATTCATAAAGGTTAAATGAGGTAATGTTTGTAAAGCTGAGTGCCTGGCATATGGCAAACATAGTATGTGTGTTTGTTCAATAAAAGCAATCTCTTTGAGGTTCTGGGAACACAGAGATGTTCCTGACCCCATTGTTCACCTACAAAATAAAAGATCAAAGTGAGAAGCAATAAGCATTTATATTTGAGCCGAAGGAATAGCTATTCAGGAGGCACTGACTCAGAAGCCCAAATAGGGTTCCTATTAGGAGACAAAGGTAGGAGTGTTTACGGGACAGAGGTGGGGAACAATTACCTCAGTGGGAGGAAGGCATTTCTATAGGCGCGATATACTAGCCTGACTATGAACTAACAGTCTTGTTTTTAATTTTCAGTCCCTCAGTCATCGGTCCGGTAGGCTTTTCTTTCTTTCTTTCTTTTTTTTTTTTGAGAGATGTTGTGAACATTTATTCTCCACTCTGGCTACTAATTCAACAGGACAAGGCCCCGCTCGGCTGGGCTCCAGCCAGACACAGGCAGGACTTCATTACCCTCAACCCACTCAGACTCCTGCCCAAGGTGCCCCTCCGTCCAGCCCCAGGATTGTCCGTCTCTTTCATCCAAGGTGATTCATCCCAGCATCTCTTTGTCCCAACTCAGATGTTGTGCCAAACTCATAATCCTTAATCCCCATGGGAGAGGCTCTCAGGACGCCCCCATGTCCTGGGAAGTTCTTCCTCTGTTGAGCTGATTGGTAGGCGTCACTTTCCAGCCAGCCCACTGCTATTCCATACCTGTCCTCCCGATCATTTAAGTACCGATTTTCCCAGCCAAGGCCGGTGCCCAGCAGATCAACAGGCTTAAAACCATTTTCGGCCAGGATCGCCAAGTAGGTAAAGAATCCAGCCCGAGCCTGCATCATCCCAGTCTGTCCATGGCCTATGCCGACGAGACGGCGGTTCCCTAGGGGATCAGTCTTTGGATTCCGTGGGGCCTTCTTCATTGTGTCACCTTCCGCTGGCTCACCAGCCAAGGAGGCAGGAGGGACCATGTCAGTGCCCAGGTCGACGCAGAGGACGGTTATGGGATTTTGAAACAGCAAAACAACCTTTGGACTGGCCCTAAGGCAACACTGTGTCCCAAACAACAGTTTACAAAGATACAAGAAAGCAGGTCTCTAGACCTAGAGGCAGGGGAGGCTGAACGTGATGAAGAGCAGGAAGGGGGTGGTCTCTGGGACGTTACGGGTCGGGGTGTGCGCCGTAGATTTCTTCAGGCTGTCAAAGATGAGGCGGCCCTCCTCCACTCCTGGGACGATGGAAGCAAAGGGGTCGTCCAGCAGGATCGTGTCAGCTGCCTCCTTGGAGATGCCAGAGCCCGAGATGCCCATGGCAACGCCGATGCCCGCCTTCTTCAGCGCTGGGGGGTCGTTCACCCCATCGCCCGTCTCTGCTGCAGTGGCTTCCAGCCTCCGACATCCCTCTACAGTGATGAGCTTCTGCTGAGGGCAGGTCCGAGCAAACACGCTCTCTGCGTGGCTTCCAAGGATATCGCCCAGCTGTTCTGAGTTCAGATCCTGCAATTCTGAGCCATGTACCACAGCGGCCTTGGCCTCCCTGCTATTGACCTGGCTGGCAGGGACTTTGAGATGGGCAGCAGTGTCCTCTTCTGTCTCGGCACCTTCTGAGAGGATGCCCACCCCCTTGGCAATGGCCTTGGCTGTAACGGGATGATCCCGTTCCCATGATCACCTTAATCCCCGCATCGCGGCGCTTACCCCTGGTGTCAGGCACTGCAGCTCGGGGAGGGTTGATCGTGGATATGAGCCCACAAAACGAAAGTTATTCATGGGGAAACTGATTTTATCTGCAGTAAACTTGACTCCCTTGGAAAAAGTTTTAGGCAGATTCAAGAAACAGAACCCTAGCACGCGTTCCCCCCTACTGCCCAGTTCCAAGTAGGCGTCTTGGAAGGCTTCTTTCGTTCCATCATCCATTGGGTGCTCCGGCCCATTCGGCAGGTAACGAGAGCAAAACTCCAAAATCCTCTCCGGAGCCCCCTTCATCATCAGCCCATGGGAACCGTCTTCCCGAAGGGGGGTGGACATCCTGGTCTCTGGCAAAAGCAGGGGCAGAGTGGGCTAGAGACGCCCGAGAAGATCCCGGGGAAGGGGCCCCGGAGAGAACCGAGAGAGCAGCCGGCAGGATCTCGGTGCTGACTCACCCGCGACGCGGCCGCAGCCATCCCGGCCTGGCAGAGACCTACTTTCTTGTATCTTTGCAAACAGTTGTTTGGGACACAGTGTAGCTTTAGGCCCAGTCCAAAGGTTGTTTTGCTGTTTCAAAATCCCAAAGGTGTGAGGCCTAAGACAGCAAAGCAGGGCCTCTGGGTGCCAGCCCTGGCTCCCCTCCAAAGAGGCTCCGTTTATATTATTTTTTACGCCATGGAGCCTTCATGTGGAGGGTGGAGGCAAGCAGTAAACATGTGAACAAATAAGTGATAGAATTTCAGTGTCATGAGGAAAACTAAACCAGCTACAGTGTGGAGGGTAAGCAGCAGGTGGGGGTAGGGACACGGGAGCGTGATTTTAACCAAGGAAATGAAGGAAGTCCTGCCAGAGCTGGGGGCGTCTGCAGGGAGATTGAAATGATCCCAAGGATCAGCCCTGCACAGATTGGAGGACTGGATTCCAGGTCTCGGGAACAGCCTGTGCAAAGCGCCAGGGCGTTGAAGGGAACGGAGGTGGGCGTGGATGGAGTGTGGGGGGCCGGGGGTGGAGTCGTGAGGGAGGGAGGATGGAGGAGCAGGCCCAGGCCCCCTTGGGCGCTGGTGGGTCCCAGGAAGGAACCGAGGTTCTTTTGTAATTGCAGTAAGAGACTATTAGTTTCCTAGGGCCGTGGAAACAAAGCATCACAAACCTGGGGACTTAAAACAGAAGGGTGTTCTCTCAGCATGTTCCTAGGGCAGAAGTTCAAAGTCATGGCACCATCAGGGCCACCGTCCCTCCAAAGGCTCCAGGGGAGATCTTTCCTCTCTCCTTCCTGCTTCCGCTGGCCCCAGGTGCTCCCCGGCTTGTGGCTGCATCGCTCCAATCTCTGTCTCCACCGTCACGTGATCTTCTCTGTGTGTCTGTCTTATAAGGACGCCAGGAATAGCTTCATGAGATCCTTAACCCAATCACACCATGAAGACCACACTTCCAAATGAGGGAACACTCCCAAGAACTGGCGGTTAGGACTTGGACACACCTTTTGCGAGAACACAGTTCAGTCCACTGCGGAGGCCACGGGTGGTCTGTGCAGAGCGGTGACATGATCTGACCTCTGATGTGACAGGGTGGCACTGGCAACGAGGTGGAGAAGAGACCCAAGGTTGGGGGCGGGCCGTTGCAGTGGCGGGGCTGGAGACGGGGCGGGGGGCGGGGGCGAGAGAGAAAAAGGCTTCCTCCTGTTGGGCATAAACAATGTCACACACCACCGACCTCAGACGAGGCCCTTCTGTGACCGCAATGGATCAAGGCAGCAACAAGAACCCTCTGAAATCATGTCTGAACACAGACAAAACCCGGCCGCGGTCCAAAGCACAGAATTAACCAAACATCCTCTATCCTGGCTAATGTGACTCCTATTAAAAAAAAAAAAAATCAATCACCGCTCTACCTCTGTCCTTTTCACCTTCTAGGCAAGAATTATTAAGATGCCCAATCACAGCGCCACCCCTGATTCCGGATGGCATCCAATCCAGAGCAGAGCCTGGCTTCCTTGCGCCCTCCCCAAATCAAGCCACGGGAGGCCCAATCCGGTAACAGGTCCCAACTGAGATGCCCTCGGTTTCCCCGCTGAGTGCGTTCACTCTTATCAGAGCGAACCAACGAGCCCAGCGTTGTTATCCTCAGGTGAGCCCCAGTGGTCTCCCGTTGAAGGGCAGCGTGGACTTTGTGGGGGCGGGGCCTGTGCCATCCTCAGCCCTGTACTTAGAAGGGCCCTTTGCTTGGTTTAACATGGTGCTGCCGCCATATCGAAATCCCTAATACCCTTTGAACAGGGAGCTCTGTACGTTCTTTTCCCACCGGGCCTGCAACTTCTGTAGCTGGTCTGCTGAAGAGCACGGACGGTGGCTAATGCCGGGGTCATTGTGGTGGAGAGCGTGACGAGTGGGCGAACTCAGGATGGCTAGGACTGGTTGCTGGTTTGGATTTGGGAGAATGCAGGGACGAGAGAGAGGAATGCTGAATTTGGGGCTGTGTGCTTGTGTGTGTCGGGGGGTGTGTATCAAAACAGGAAATACTAGGTGGGCAAGTCAGGAAGGTTTCGGAGTGGCAGGGAGGAGTCAAGAGTCTTGATCTGGTGAAAATACACTTCCTCTCACATGTTAGTAAATAGACATGGGATGTTGCATGTTTTAAAAAAAATTTATAGGACAGTTTTGTAAGATATTATCCATGAGGGAGGGGGACAGTTGAGCAAAGGGTACACAGGACCTCTCCTTGTAATTTCTTACAACCGCATGTGAATCTCCATTATCTCAAAATTAAAAGTTTAATTTAAAAACTTGGTGACCCCTAAAATCAAGATGCGAGCGGAGTGAGAGGCAGCTCCGGCGGGCGTTACCCCTCCGTGTTCCTCGGCTCTTAAAAGTGCAGGGCGTTCGGGGGCTGCCCACACAGGGGGTCGCAGTCCAGCAAAGGGGCCGCGAGTGGTGTCTGAGGGGACCGTGGCGGCAGCTGTGGCACCTGAGTGTCCTTCCTAGTGCTTGAGTTGGGGGCGGGTGCGGGGGAGAACCACTCATCTCTCGAGGCCTGCCAGGTGACGGGTTGAACTTGACCGAGGGAAGTCCTTGAAGGAAAGAGACTTGGGTGCTCGGCTTGTCGGCAGTTTCAAGGTCGTTTCAACAGGAGGACAGGCCCGGGTGCTTTGGGCCTGGATACCACGCGCAGGAGTGGAGGCCAAAGTGACTTCGGCTGGTCCCCATGTCTGTGTTTTACTGCTGGACTCGGCTCCCCGGGGTTGGGGTGGGGGAGCAGCTCGTTTTGATATTTGCAGATTTATTCATGGCACTCCCCACACATCTGGATGGGAATATAGGATTTGCCCCCTAGAGGAAATAGTTAAATGAATCGCTAAAGCACAAAATGTTCCTGTAAAATTACTTCCATATTTTATTAGACGCAGATGAGCATGAATTATTATTGTGAAGCCAACAGGGGGGTTTGTGAATTTGGTTTCTGATTTTTCTGTAAACAACTCCTCTGCACCTGGATCATTATGGGAGGCCTGTAATGGATGTTGGTTTGTGAGGGGACCACTGAATAACCCATTCACTTATCCGTTTATCCAACATTTATTAGGCACCCACCGTGTGCCAGGGAATGCCACCTAAACTGTAGCTGCGCGCACCATTGTCGTTGACCTCCCTTCAGAAGACACCATCACGGGTACCAGGTCCCCGCGAGATGGGCCGGCGTGGGTTTCTACCGCCAGAGAGGGACACCCGTCTGGGGGCGGGGCTTCCTTTCCACATCTCAGGGGCCGCGACGGAGGAGAACGTGCATTTTCAGATCCTATGCCACAGTTGGAAATTCTATTTAACATTAAATTCCTCTTTCTTAAAATCTCATTTGTGTCAAGCTGTGAAATTTCTTGGGGGGAAAATGGACACAGTCATGCAAAACTGGCTTTCAAGTCGAACGGAGAGCATCAGTTTGTCATGCTCTGTGCGGGTCTGCCATCGATCCCAGCTGGGCATTGGAAGGGGTCTGGTTTCCACTCAGAGCGCCTCCGAGTCCACTCAGAACGTTTTTCCTCAAGAAGTCTCCCTCACAGCAGATCCCCCTCCTCGCAGGACATCAGCTTGCCATGCCCCTGACAACCCTAGAAGCTGTGGGTCACCCTCTGCACAGCCAGCTGCCACTGGGCCATGTCATTGGTGGCTGTCGCTCCTGTCCCCAGCTCAGACCAAGCTGGCAGGGACAGACTCCTCTCACTCACCTCCTCTCTGTGGTGGCCGAGGGAGCACTGCCAAAGCACGCCAGTCACTCAGATTTCTGGCAGTCTTGCCAGCCATACTGTTATGCTCCGCTTCCGAACGGGCGGAGGAGAAACGAGTGGTGTTCATCGCCCCACCCCCAGCCCCCCGCTCCGCATGTGAGGTGGGCTTGAGCCAGGGAGTCCTCTTTGCCCCCAATCTGTGGGCAGAGAAATAGCCTGGCAAGTCCAGTGGCGTGTCCAAGGTTACCCACCGAGTTGTGAAGATTGGATTTGAACGTGCTGTGTGGACACCATGGCTCCCCAGGCAGGAGCTGTGTGCTGACCCCTTTCAAAGGCAGCAAGTGTAAAAACTGTACTGGAAGCCTGGGCAAGAGAGGGTGCCCTTGACCGTGAGTGCTTTTAGGGGGCAAGTTGTGGAGGAGAAGGATGTAGACATGTCCAAGGACTCAGCGTATAATCGAGCCAGGCAGACATGTCGGCCACCTTCTTCATTCCAGGCAGCAGCGCCAGGCCCGCTTAGAGATTCAGGAAACAAAGTTGGCTAGAGACAGGGATGCAATCTAATTACTCTGCAAACCCAGAGGGGCCGGTGGGGGTGTGGAGGCGGTGTCTCGTTCTTATTAAGTGAGTACTCATTAGAAGCCCCTTTGGTTTCAACTTTCAAATTTGCATGGAAAAAATCTTCTAGGCTTTCTGTTTTGGTAAATACAGTAGAATGGATATGGCTGCACCTTTATTTGAATAATTGGGGATCTCGTGGTGTTTCTGGGTCAGGATTTTACACCAAGTCTCAGTGAGGTGGTCTGGAAATGCCCCAGTCTGCGTGTCAGAAGACCCAGGCTGGAGGTGGGCTCTGTCCCCTCCTGGCTACGTGGCTTCTGGCAGGTCACAGCTGTGCTGAGCAGCAATTCTTTCCTTAGTCACAGGTGGAAGAGAGTAGCCTTTGCTTTATGGATCATCTGAGGGTGTCGTAAAGCACACAGAAAATGAGGTCATCTGTCTTCTCGCCTTGACCCTCAGATCGCTCTGCCAACACGATTGCTGTAATCAGCCAGACGGTAGGGTGGCGGAGAAGACAGAACCAAGTGTCTTCTTATACCCGGCTTAGGCTTGTCCATTAGTCAGTGCTCTCCATGTCAAACACTACAGATTTATTGTGAGGCGCTGGCTCATGCAGTCGCGGAGGCTGAGAGTCGGTCGAGCGCCCAGCCGCACGCTGGGGGTGCAGACGACAATGAAACGAAGTCAGATATTCCAGCACACGCAGCGAAGCCCGGAAGAAGGGGGGGGCTCCTCCTCCTCCGCCTCTCGTCCCGCTCAGGTCTCAGTGGGTTGCAGGGCCCACCGTGATTCAGTATGATCTGCACTCTCACCTGGGAAACGACCTCTGCAAAGAGCCTGTTTCCCATTAAGGTCACGTTCTGCGGTTCTGGGGTGGACGTGAATTTGGAGGTACACGGTTCAACCCTTTCCGCCTTTTAAATGTCGGTCAGTTGGCAGATGGACCGAAGGGACGGGGAGAGGCCCATGGCCAGAGGGGTCACCGTAGAGCTGGGGTGGGAGTGAGGCTGTCCTGCCTTGGCGGGAAGAGAGGATATTTATAAATTCCTGACTATTGCCCCTCAGCAAAGTGGGCTCCAAAGCCATGGTCTCCTTTACTGTTGTTTCAAAAAAGAAACAACAGGTCCAAAATGGAGTCACTTGTGTAAAGGCCACACGTCAGCCAGCTGGGACTTGATACCTGACCTAATTCCATTTCCCACCGGCCCCGGAGTGGGACCTTTAATCGCCAGTGAGGTAGTTGCCCGATGGCCGCCTTCCGTTCTCCTTAGGAGGGAGGCCTCGCTTGAAACAGTCCATTCTTGGCTAATAATTTCCTTTACTGAATGAACTAAAAAGGAGTCTAGAGGCTTTGGCTAAAAATAAATGATAAAAATGTATTCAAGGGTCTTGCAGTTTGCACACTGGGAATGAACACAACTAAGCCAAACCCCAGGAGGGACCCCAAGGAGAAAGAAAAGCTAAGTTTTTTATCATGAAAAGTATATTCTTGAGAGCTATCAGTCCCGCATTCTTAGCCTTAGAATTAGTCCAGGACGGTCATTGGTCTGTCTGTCTGTGTCCAGGAGGCAGGCTGGGGTCCGTTGCGAAGAAGCATCAGGATTCAGGCGGGCCTCGGCCTCCCTGGGGAGTGGCGCATGTTTGCCTTTCTCCCTCCTGGCTTCACAGAAGGGCTGTCCCCATGGGGACGTTGTGGCCCTGGATGCAGGAGGGAGATGAGCTCAGAACTGCAGATACTGAACCAGGGCCCGATCTGAGGAAAAGGGGAAGGGTTTGAGGGGTCATGGGACAACTTTGCAGCGGGCCCCCGAGACCAGCCCAGGCAGGGACCCAGCCCAGGCCTGAGGAGCACTTGCGGCAGGACGTGTAAATAATGCGACTCCGCAACTCCTTACACAGCCCCTCCAAAGGGTGCTTGCGGATTCTCTTTGATTTCCCCTCTGCGCCTCGGAGTGCCTGCCGGGGAAGCAGAGGCTCTGGGCCGGCTGGCTGCAGTCCGGTTGGAGTTGAGCAGATTGCCCCAGAGGCAGCCAAACATCCCTACTACCGCCCGGCCCCCAGGGCGCCCCAGCCCGCGGGGATGGCTGGGGCTGCCGCAGGGGAGCCGCCCGCTCACGCTGGCCGCGGGAGAGCCATTCTTTAGGATGTCTGACCGACAGTCTGCGTTGGGAAGAGAAACCACCTGAGTATTCAAGACAGCAGGAATGTGGTGGTTACGCAGGTGACTAGAGTGAAGACGCCAAAGTGTGGAGTGCAGCAGCTCAGGGGTTATCCACGCGGGAAGCTGCGACCACTCCGGGACTGGCCTGATCAAGGGAGGAGTGGTTTTCTTGGAGCCCAGGATCAGGAGGCATGGGGGATGGCGGAGGCATGGCCCGGCCACGGCCCCTGCTGGAACCATCTGGAACCATCGGGGGAGGGACTGTGCCGCGGGTGCCAGAGCCTTGGGGAAGAGGAGCCATGTTGGTGATGCCACCCTGGCTTCTCCCTTCATCCTGCCCTGCAATTTAAAAAAGTTTATGATAAAATACACATAAAACTTAGTGTCTTAACCATTTTAAGTGTGCAGTTCAGCGGTGTTAAGTACGTTCACACTGTTGTGCGATCGTTAGCACCACCCACTGCAGACCTTTTCCCTCTCACACAGCTAAAACTCCGTGCCTGTTGAACAGCGATGGCCTCCGTCCGTCTAAACAGCACAGGACAAGCCTGGGGTCCCTGTCCCTACTCCATACTGGGCGCCTGGCGTTCTCCTCCTCCTAGCCTACCGTCCCCTCTTCCTGGTCACGGGAGCGGCCCTGCGGCTTTGGCTGGGGCCTTGGCCTAGAGTGAGCATCTTCCGCTGGCCTGGCAAGGCCGCGAACACTGCCGGCCCCAGGCCTGCCTGCAGCACCGCCATGGCCGGTGGTGCAGAGTCTGGACGACATCATTTCTGCGCCTGGATACAGCTACGCCTGCAGCCACACTCACCCATACGTGCTAATAAGTCCCCTCTTTTTGAAAGGCCCGCTTGTGTTGGGATTTCGGTCACTTACTGCTGGAAGTCACGATCATGGCACACGTGGCCCAGGTCCTGGCCTTCACACACCTTCTCGACCTGGTGTTCCTTGGCCGCCAGCTCTGTAGGTCCGGTCCCCAGGACAAACGGTGCCGCCACCGCAGTACGTGGTTTGCAGAGAGACAAGCAGATCAGAAGCCACCTGGGGCCTGGGCAGGGGGTTGAGTTGGGGGGTCCTTTTTTCCATTCCAGTTTTGGTGACTTACTTGCTCAAGGCCCTGATGTGGTAGGTGGTGGAGCTGGGACCGGCTAGGTTGTCAGGCCCTTTGGCTGCTTTGCCTGAATTTGAGCCTCTGGTGAAGGCTGGGGCGGGGGTTCTCCTCCTCAGGCCAGGATGATAGAACCTGTTCTGCTTGTGAAAGAGCCCCCACGCTGTGACAGCCTTTCCCGGGGACCGAGGGGAGCGCGGAGGCCCACTCTTGCTGAGAAGGCCTGTCTTCTCCCCAGCGCCCAGGAGGGCCGCTGCAGGGCGTGTGCTGCCTTGCGCTCCAAGGACAAAGCCGGAGTGAAGCTCAAGCTGCCCAGCGTCTATCAGCTCTGTCCACTCCCGGAACTCCCCTGGCACTTCGCACATTCAGAAGCTATTTTAGAAGTAGAAGCGCATCTGATTCTCTTTAATGCACTTCCCAGACAGCGCAGATGTGCATCAATGAAAGAATGTTCTCTGAACCGAAGTGCTTCTGCGGGCCTCGCGGTCCTCTCTCCCTGGGCACTCGCTCCAAGGCCCAGAGCCTGCTATGAATCATGCATTAGTTCCCGTGGCTGCTGCTCACAGAGGTGACAGCTCTTGTTAAGAGAGGGCAGGCGTTGTGCAGCATGGGGTTGGGGACTCCAGCTGGGAGTGGGGGCAGGGAGCGGGAGGAAGCAGACCCTGTAATGGGGAGACGGATGTGGACTCCCGGAGCCGACTCTTGCCCGTCCAGAGCCCTGCCGCCGGTTTGTGTGGCAGCGGGGCTCCGGCTACAGCCTGCACAGTCCCCATGCTGCAGACTTTATCCTGATTCGAGGACCTGGCACCTGAAACAGTCCCATATGGAGCCTGGCCGGCATGGGGGCGGGCTAGGGACGGACCCGGCCACTCGGAAACAAAGCTCCGGGTGCGGGAGAGCTCTGAGCGGGTGAGGACACCGGAGACAACGAGACTGACGCGAAACGCAGGACCATCAACGGCAGCACCCAGACCACAATGGCCGCACGGAGCTCGGTAGAACATGCAGAGACGCTAGTTAAGCTCTGCAATGGTCTGTCCCTGCAAATGTGCCAGTCAGACAGGCAGATGACTGAGGGGAGATGTCTGATGTTTCTGTCGTTTGCAAAAATACATTATTTTGATTTTGAGGGGGAGGCACAGAAATTCGTGATTTAACTTTTAAAGCAATTTTCAACTTTTTTTTTTTTTAAAGCTTAAAAATGTCCCTGGAAAGGAACATGAAGACTGGTGTTATTTAAAAGTGGAAGTGCCCCCCTTCACTGAAATGAAGGAAAAGCTCGGCTGCACCGGCTGAGCGGGAGTTCCCAGCAGCGGCGCCCCCTCCCGCGGCGCCGAGGGACAGCAGGGACTCCTCGCTGCGGAGCAGAAGTCAGATCCAATGCCCACTTCGCTGAAGGTTCGCACGCTGAAAATTTCCAGGTTCTCTCTCTGGCTCCTGTCCACCCACGGCCTGGGCAGTGCCCCAGTGCGCCCGGAAGGCACGGAGCCACCTGTCCTAGAGGGGCACCCCCGCCCCCAGCACCTACAGGAGTGAGGCTTCAGGGAAACTGGCAGGAGTGGAACCAGGGTTTGGGAGCTCAGGCAATTGGAGGGATCCCCTGTGGGAAAAAGAAAACATAAAGACAATATAAACTTAGATATGAAAGTCCATGCCTATTTAAAGCGAGAGAGGGAATCATCACAAAGTACTGGAGCCCTGGGAATTCAGGTCCCTTTCTTCTGCAGCCGCTTTGGACAGTTTGCTAGGCGTATTTACCGAGTCCAGCCTGGCTTCCCTCCCCACCTTGAGCTCTGTATGATTCCCCGCACCTTCCAGCAGGAGCCCAAGCCAGCGAGGGGTCCTAATGTTATGGCTTCCTTGGCTTTGCCAAAAATCGGCCTCCTAAAATGAGGCTGCCCAGAAAAGTCACCTCTCTCCCCTGCCTGGGATTGGCCTCTGGTGGGGCCCAGGGTCCGTGAGTGAGTAGGAAGTGGGAGGGTTTGGAAAGACCCGGAACTCCAGAGCCCCAGGGTTTGGGGGCCGTTGCCTGGAGGCAGCCCGACGTGGGTTTGCGATTTCGGGTGATGGAGTCTGGCCCGTTGAATCATACCCTGCTCAGAGATAGAACATGTAAACAGAAGGGGGCTGGCAAGCCAGGGCCTGGTGACAGCTGTGGGCGGAGCCACCCAGCTGGGGCCTAGCTGGGGGCGTCTTGGCTGAGACTGGAGGCTGCCTTGCCAGGGCTGATCACCAGCGCCAGCCCAGGGCCTCTGCCTGGCCTACCCCACTCTGTTTGTTTTGATTCTGGGCTAACGGGGCGAACTTGGGGCCTCTCAGTCACCCTCCTGGAGGCCTGCCCGCTGAATGTGAAGGTGCAGTGAGGCTGTGGGAAGGTCTGTCCATCCACCCAAAGCAGGCAGTCAGTGGCCTTGTGGTCCTCCCTGGAGGCCGCCAGCAGGAGAGAGGGTCCTGGCCTGTTCCCCCCACGCCCGATGGCACCCAAAGTACCTTGGGTGCCTCTCTGCCTTGTTCTATAATTGCGGCATGTCATGGGGCAGATGACTTAGTTGGCATTGTGGGTTTTATCCATCCCTGCCTTTGAACTTGGTTCATGCCGATTCATCCCCGAGAGAGGTGGAGCCATCTCATTGTGCTCACAAAATCAACATCTGGTGCAGAGCCAGGTCGATGAATATCATCCAAATGAAAGACAATGAGACTCCTGGGCGTGCTGGGGGGGCCCCCCCCCGGAACCCGACGGCACTGAGCTCCCAGGAAAACACTTGCCTGTGACGCCGTCTTCTCCCCGCGTCCCTTCATTTGGAGTCTCCTTTGCACCTACATTATCCCCACAGGAAGACACAGGTCATCCTGCATTAGGGTCTACACAAATGACCTCCTCCTAAATAATTACTTCCGCCAAGGACCCTATTTCCCAGTACCATCACGTTCTGAGGTGGGGGGAATTATGACTTTAACATACGAAATATGCGGTGGGGCACAGTTCAACCTGTAACACTTGGATGTGCTATTGCCCCTCTGGCATGTCCTTTCCCTTGTTTCTTTCTCTGCATAACTCAGTCATCCTGGAAGATGTAGATGAGGTGCGGGGGATGGGGAGGCGAGGGGAGGGGAGGCGAGGGGAGGGGTGACCCTGGATTGCCCTGCACCCGTCCGGCACCCTCTTCCCTCTCCTCCCCACCTGCGGGCCCAGGCCCCGCCCCTTCCTCCCCTGACTTCTGTGGGCCCCGCCCCTCCTAAGCTCCTCTCCACCTCCTCCTGGTGGGCCCTGCCCTTCAGTTGCTTCACCTGGCTGCCCAGTCTAGGGTCGCTGCACCCCCAAAGTGCCCTGGGTGCCTCTCTGCCTTGTTCTATAATTGCGATCATCTGGCTTCCCCTTCTGCACTTACGGGTTTTCAGAATTAAAGAGGCTAAAATTTTTTTCGGAACTTCCAGAGGGTTGGGGACGTCCCCTCAGGAAGCAAAGACGCCTAGGGGGAGGCTGGTCTCCCTGAGTCGGTACACGCTTCTTCAGAGCAAACTGACTGTTACACGCTTGCCGTGGGCTGGGCGGGGAGAGCGGCTCCCGGCACGGAGGGGGATGGCAATGACAGTAACACTCTCCTCTAGGTGATTTGCAAAGGCTCTTCTCCGCCGCCACCATCTGATTGGATCCTTATTACAAACAAAAAGCAAAACACCCCTGAGCCCGGCCTGCTTTCTGTCCTCATTTGAAAGACCCAGGAACTGAGGCCCAGTGAGGGAGCAAGCAGGAACCAGGTCTGTCTCTTTGGAACAAGGAAAAGAGGGGAGGCGACCTCAAGGTGGGACAGCTGGCGTCCTGGACTGGAACCTCAGGAAGCTGGGGGACACAGAGTGAGGGATGGCGGAGACCAGCACAGCTGTCTGGTCCAAGCTCAGCACCTCGACGTGGCTGGGGAACAGCTGCCTGACCTGGGTGGGGCCCCACCAGACTCCCACTTGCAGACAGGAGCTCCCGAGGGACCCCAGAGCCCTGGTGGAACTGACCAAGAAAGAACCTTCCGCACTCTCCAGGTTTCCTTTATTTGGAAAGGCAAGTTCATCAACCCCGTCAAAACTGCCAGCTGCCCGGACCCGGGAGTGGCTGTCTCAGGGACCCGCAGCCGAGATGACGGAAGCCTTTGCTGTATTTGGGTGGCTTGCCTTCCGTGCGGTCACTCATGACAACAGAAGGTGTATAAAAGGGCTCAGTTACTGTTTCTTGGAAATAATAAAATAACTTACAGGGACTTGTGTGCTAAGGAGTCGGAAGATGAACGCCCGGCTGTAAAAGCTGACTCGCTTCATATTTCACAGCCCTGCGGCTCAGCTGCCTGGCGGGTGAGGAGCGCGCAGCGGGGCTCTGCCCAGAACATTCTGTGGTGCATCCGGAAGTGTCCAGCACATCTTAGGATCGACATTCAGACTTGAATGAGAGGAACAAGCATCACAGTTTCTCCCTTCAAGGACCCTTTTGGGGGACGGCAGTTTTAGGACTAACTGAGTATAACATTGAATCAGCTACCACTGTATACAGAGGAAATCCACGTGTGTTCTCTGCAGTAGTGCTACGTGTTGGGTGACCGGAGGTGAGGGGCCTCTATGGTACAGATGGGGAAACTGAGGCTCTGAGAGGCAAAGGGACTTGTCCAAGGCCCCAGAAGAAACAAGCAAACAGGATTGAACTTAAATGCTGGCTAAGTTTGAAGTCTGCACCTTGCGGAAACATTATAATATCATTGTTTTAAAACTATCTTGTTCTCTTCCAACTGTCCTTTAAAAACATGCAGGAGGAAACGTTCCTTTAAGAGGACTTGGAAATAAAAGCTTCTGTTACAAATACAAAATCAAATTTTAAAAAGCCACTCATTAGGAACAATAGGACATACTCGTTAAAATTATTTGCTCACATTACTTTTCTCTGTACTTGCTAATTTTAAATATTTTTTAAAAATTTGACAAAAACGGGCCTGAAATGACTCATTTAAATTATTGTGGTGACATCTCAGTGTTTAATATATTTTCAGCACCTTTCTAAAGCAATGTCTCACTTGGGTGTCTTCCCTCTCCTTTCCATTCTACCTAAAATTAGAATTTGGGTTAAAAGGCCTGAAAATGCAGGGCCATTGTGGAGGGAGGTCCTCCTTCTCAGAGTAGTTCATTCCTGCTCCTTGAGTTGATTCCCCCCCCATTTTATTGGGGTACAATTAAAGTACGCTCAACTGTACATTTTGAAGGTGTACAATTTGATCAGTTTATCTATATCTATATCAATAACCATCAGTACCCTCAAGATAGAAATTTCCATCCCCCCGCACCCCCCTCCACACACAGACACAGACACAGACACAGTTTCCTTATGCTTCTCTCCCATCTCCAGGCAACCGCCAATTGGCCTCTTAATTAGTTGGCGTTTTCTAGAATTTTATATAAATGAAGACACACTATGCGTTCTGCTTTGCCTGGCCTTTTTTGCCCCGTAGAATGACTTGAGACCCATCCACACGGTCAGGCAGCAGGTTTGCCGAGTGGCTGTCCATGGTAGGAAGCCCCGTTTCTTCGTCCACTCAGCCCCTGCTGACCTCTCACTTGTTTCCAGCTTCGTTCGCTGTGCATTAAGCCGCTGCAGACCCATGGAGGAGTCTTTGTGTGGACACAAATTTCATTTCTCCTGGGTAGTCACCCAGAAGTGAAAAAGGTAGGTTATATGGTGGGCGTATGTTTGATTTCTTAAGAAAACCGGCAGCCTCTTCGCCAAGGTGGGCGTGCCTGTGCCCGTGCCTGTCCCCGTCTGCAGGGGGTCGGGGGTGAGAGCTGCCACGGGCCCACGGCCCCGTCCATCGCTGACCTCGTTCTAACACGCAGCTGCGGCTTCTGCCGGGGAATAAGCTCTTGGCTTATTTGATGATTGTCTCCCTCTAAACCCCAGCAGTGTTTGCTTCTAAACACCTCTCCTTGCTTGGGTCCACTCTCCTTCTGATTGGTCTTCTAACATTTCTGTTTTCTCCTTCAAGCCAGACTCCACGTGCCAACCAGAGGGGGCCACGTGAGCATGCACATCGGATGGGGCCTTTGCCTTGATTATGGCCACGTCTCGGCTTCCCCATCACGGGAACGCCTTGCTCTCCGAATACAAACACCATTCTGCAAGGGCTGCCCGTGGGCCTCCCCTGTGGCCCCAGTTCCCAGGGTCCAGCCGTCCTGTTCTTGTAGTGGTTGGATTCAGCCAGAAAACATGCTTTATTTGGTTCCTACATGATGTGCCCATACTGTTTTTTTTTTTTAAATGGAACGAATTGTCAACCATAAAAACATTAGTGGGCCAGCGTCTCCCACCACGGCAGAAGTAAATTGGCAACTGCCACTTTAAGACAGGCGGGGCGCCTGCCCTGTCTCACCGTGCCTGCCTGTTTTCTTGCACCTGTTCACCTCCACGCACCTGTGCAAAATTCACATCTAGTCCTCTTTTAGATCCAACCTGAAAATGGGAAACCGAGGACTGGCTCACCCCCCCCTCCTCCGGCCCAGGGGCCCCATGCAGGCAGGGCTGGTCTCCTTTCTACGGATGTGCCAACCCCCCTCCTTTGCACGCTTGACCTTGTGAAATTGGTCTGCTGAACGCTCAGGTCTCATGGGGTGTGAACACAAAGCCATTTTAGTTTCCTGGGAGGGAGTTATAGCAAAGGGGAAGAGGGTTAATATCAGCTTTTGATGTATGAAATAGGATTTTCACATTTGCAGCAAGATCAGGAAGCCAGGTTTGGTCACGGGAGGCACGGATTCTTGAAATTACTTCCAGACGTAATTTCTGGAATCAAGAAGCACACCTGGCCGACTGAGTCGGGGGGCTCTGCCCCTGGGAACCCAGTGGCTTTGGTAGGAAGAGGGACATGGGGACCAGGGTGATGAGCCTGTGTCACCCATGCCTCCTCCCGCTGGGCTGGAGGTGCACATGGGTAACGTGTCATGCAGGGGTCTCTGTTACACGTCAGGACTCTAGGTGGCAGGCGGGGGGTAGGTGGCCTCTCCGGCTGGTCACTACCAGCTGCGTCGCTATTTAATTTTAACTGAATTTTTAACTTGAAGTTAAATAAGATTTACAATGCAGTTCTCAGTGGCTGGAGCCACATCTCAGGTGCTCAGCAGCCACTGGTGGCCAGAGACACCTCCTGGGACAGCGCAGATGGTGAGCACCTCCGTCAGTGCAGGGCGCTCGATCGGCCGACATCGCCTTTGACCTGGGAGCAACGGCAGGTCCCTGACAGGAGCAGACCTAGGGTGGGCTCCCCTGCAGGGATCCCACTGGGCAGTGAGGAGGAGGCAACACGTGGGTGGGGAGGGGGAGTGCTGGCTGGGGGGCCGCAGGAGGGATGACCGCAGGGGGTCCCTCCCCCGCCGCCGGCCGCCAGCCTCCTGCCCGCCTGCGGGAACCCAGATGCCGGCCTCGTCCTCCGCCCTCCCCCAGACATTCCACAGATGAGGCAGCCGCGGGGGCACTTACGAGCCAGGACACGTTCGAGGCCCTGCCCAGCCGCGGGGAGACTGCCAGCGCGGCGCCTTGAGGTTCCCCTGCGGTGTAGAGAGCACGCGCCGTCTCGGATCTGTCCTCGTTTGTCCTCCCTCAGTGCTAAATGATTGGTGATACACCGGAGCCCGGACTATTTCTGAAGGGCTCTTTTAAAGATGTCCAGTAGAGTCCCAAAGCGACCATGCCTGTTCGGGAAAGATGGTGCCAGAGCGAGGCCGGAGTTTGTCAGAAGAAATTCCAGCCGGGTGAGCAATTTAAGGAAGGAGACGAAGTCAGCGTTTGGAGACAATGAATTAGATGACTGGGTATGTCACCGTAATAATGATGGCCAATAAATGATGGAGAAGCTGCTGTAACTCACAGGTCAGGAGCGGAGACCAGCGAGGGAAATTTACGGCTTGGTAGCGCCCGGGGGGAAAGAACGTCTGACTCTTTCAGTCTTTTAAAGAGAAACCTTCTTGAAGAGACCTCTTCTGAAAAAGAAAAGGGAAAGAAAGGAAGGAAGGAAGGAAAAAGAAAAGCCTCTTGCTAAACACGTTTAAGTTTCCTTGAGACAAAGGCTCTCCGGCTGTGGCAGACAACCTCTCCACGCAGCCCTGTCCTCGCGCCCCACAGGCTCCTGCCGCCAGAACGAGGGCAGCCGTGGGGACAGGCCACGGCCCTGCCCTTGGAAGGCGCCCTTCCAAGCCCCTGCCCTGCAGATGGGGAGCGGGCGCTGTGGTCCTGGGCACACGGACTCCTGCCAGGATGAGGAGGGCTGCCGGCTGGGAAAGGGCCCTGGGAAAGGGGTTGGATGAGTTTCACAAGCGCCGGGAACCTGCTATTTTTTGCTTGGGTCCAGGGGTTCCCTTCCCAACACCATTCAGAGCAGCCACTAGAAAAGACGAGTCAGAAATCAAATGGGCCTGCGGCCTATGGATTGATGTCGATCTTTGATCCTTTATTCATGGTCTCCAGTGAAGCATCGGCGGAAGGCGGCACCTGCAAAGGTGCCCTCCTTCCCGGGCCCTTCCTCCGGCCTGCCAAAGCGCGTGTGCTTCCCCTGTTGTTGGACACGACCCTGCCCTTACCCCCTCTCCTCCCGGCTCAGCCCCTCCCTGGGCTCCCAGGCCAAGCACAGGCTCAGTCAGCTCTCTGCAGCTGCTGAGCCCATGCCTCTCTGTGCCTGTCGTCTGCGGCCCCTGTTGTAACTGCTCAAAGCTGCCTCTGAGCTCTGGGTGGCCAGATCACATGGGCACTTCCCGTCCTTTCCTAGGGCTCTCGGCAGCGTCTGGCACACCTGGCAGTTATCTCTGTTCCGAAACGCTGTTCTTTTCTGTCTTGGCTTCTGTGACCTCACCTCCCCCTGGGTTGTGACCCGCATCTGGGTCTTAAATTATACAGTGTGACAACACGGAGAGGACAATGCCATTAAAAGAAAGGTTTATGGTTACAGTCCTCCTGGAACCAAAAGCTGCGTGTCCACACAGGGCCTCGTGGGGAAGCGCCAGGGCAGGGAGGCGGAAGCCAGAGCAGAAGACAGCCTGGGCCTCCTCTGTCCCCCAGCGAGAGACAGGGCGGCCGAGTCGGACTGGCCGGTTTGAGTAGGTCGGCGAGCTCTGAGCTCCAGGATGGTCTCTGGCTGTCCCTTACGGGGCCGTGGGTAGTCTGGGGCCGGGGAAATATGGGCTTGGTGGCTGACAGTGAGAGGAAGGAGGTGGCTTAATCAACAGAAATTTATCTTCTCACTGTCCGGAGGCTAGGAATCCAAGATCAGTGAGTTAGCAGGGTTGGTTCCTGGTGAGGCCTGTTTTCCTGGCTTGCAGATGGCCGCCCTCTCGCTATGTCCTCACATGGCGGGGCGGGGAGAGATGGGAGAAGGATCTGGAGTCTCTTCCTCTTACAATGACACCAGCCCTATTAGGGGCCCACCCTTGCGGCCTCATTTAATTTTAAGGACCCCCTTCAGGCGCCCATCTCCACCTTCTCCAGAGACATTGCACTGGGGGTTAGGGCCCCCATGTATGAATTGCGACGGGGGCGCATTCAGTCTAAGCACCTTCCCTGCCTCACTCCCACTCCCTCACGGTGTTTCCTGGGGCCCAGGGGTCCCCTCAGGAAGCCACTTACCTTGACTCTTACCTCGGGTTTGCTCTAAGGCACAGAAGAATGTGCCTGGTGCTTCTCAGGCTGTCCTCGCGAGACCACGGGCCCCCTCACCGAAGGCGGCACCAGTGTCCTTCCACCGGCACTTGCAGGAAAGGGGACGGGCTGGTGCGATGGGTCCCAGCCTCCGGGCCCCCTGCCGCGCCCCTGGCCGCTCTGTTGGCCCCATGGGGGTCTGCACGGTCACGGCCGGCCCGAGCCCCCGGGGGTGGGAAGCCTTCCACAGGGCCAGTCAGGGCCTCTCACCCCTGGGTCCAGACGCGGACAGCGGAGAGGGCAAAGCCTGCTTTTGTGGCCCCTCTCTGACCGTAGCCTGGCCCCTCCCCGCCCTCGAGGAGAAAGGTGTCCTTCTCGCTCAGGGCCCAGCATCCTGGGGTGGTGGTGGGGGTGGGGCAGAGAGAGGCCTCTCAGAGCAGTGCGGCTGCTCATTCATTATTGACACAGCCCTGGGCCGTCCTCCCAAGCAGCTCCATCGGGATGTAAAATCCAGTCTGGTTTCCAGGCTGCAGGCACCCGGCACTGCGGCTGCCTAGACAATGGTGGGTTGCCGGGAGTGAGGTGTTCCCGCCTGGCCCCACAAGACCTGGGTATTTGGATTCTGGAGCTTCCATTTATCATGCATCTGCGGGCTCTTTCACTCCGACTCGCCCCTGGAGGAGGATGCCTTTTTGTCATCCAGGCTGGTGGCTGTGCAGGGGGGCAACTTCAGAACCTGCAGGCTGCCCCCGCCCGTCCATCCTCCATTGGCCTGGGGAGGTTACCACTGCGAGGCCTGGTGTGGAAGGCCGAAGAGAATTATGAGCCTGAATTCTGCGCACAGATGGGACGAGGCGGGAGGCTTGTGTTGTGTGTGCTCCCACCAGCCATCGGCCACATGGGGCTATTTACATTAAAATGAAGTGAAAGTTACAATTCAGCTCCCCAGTTGCATTGGCCACATTGTAGTCCTCCGTAGCTGCAGGTGACGAGCGGCGACCGCACCAGGCAGCATGGAAATGGGACACGTCCACCATCGTGGGACTTTCCATGGGCCAGTGCTGGCCAGGTGCAGTCAACGCGGTTGGCCCAGTGGGCGAGCGCCCGCGGCTCTCGGTTTCCACAGAACAGAAGGGTCCTCTGGATGCTCGTCCAACGCGCAGCTTCCTGGGGGGTGCAGCCCTGGCCCGACCCCGAGCGGCCTCCTTCTGCCCCTTCTCTGCTCTGCTCCCTCACACTGGCCCTCGCGGCCTCCCAAGGCGAGGCTGGTCCAAGCGTGGCTCTTCCATCCACCGTCAACCCTGCCAGGGGAGGGGGCAGGGAGCAGAGGTGGGTGTTGCATGGGGCTGCTCCTCAGCAGAGCCTGTGTGGTGCCAGGGGTGGTGCCGTCCTGGGACTGTGCCCCAAGCAGGTCACACGGGCCCTGGAAGAACAGCCAGAAGGTCTAGAGGGATCCAGTGTATCTGACTATAAGGGGCTAAGTTGTGCCCCTCCTTCCCCAATTCCTCTGTTGAAGTCCTGACCCCTAGTACCTAGGACGTGACCATTTGGTGACAGCATCTAAAAAAAACGTAGCCACCTGGAGACCACACCGGGGCTGCTGATTACACAGGTTTGTAGTGGCCCAGGGATATATGTTCTAAAAAACTCCCAAGATAACTTTTTAAAAAGCCTTTTCATTTCAGTTAATTTGAGTTCCCATACACCCCTCACCCAGCTCTGCCATAGTTACTATCTAACCAGAGCAAGTGGTGAAACCTGGGAGGTAACACGTACCGTGCCACGGCTACGCCGCAGACCCTGCTCACGTCGTGCGCTGCTCTGCACTCAGGTCCTCGGCCCCAGGGTCCTACCCAGACTGCCCTGCACTTCACTGTTATTTCTCTTTTTCCCTTTCCAGTTGGAACCCCCAGATAATGAGGATACATTCAGGGATGTCACCTGGCAGACCCCCCCGCCACTGGCTTGTCCTAGGAGAGAGCCAGATGCGGAGGAACGGGGATCCGGCTGGGCAGGTGCTGGACGGAGGGGAGCAGAGATCCCGGGGGAGAAGAGGCTCAGGGGACCAGGTCTTAGTGGTGTGTGTGTGAGTACATGTGTATGAGTGCAGATGTGTGTGTGCTTGTGGGTCTACATGTGTGACTCCACGCAGGCGTGTCTTCTCTGTGTGTGCGTGTTCGCAGGCATCTCTGTGTGCATGGCTATGCGAGGGTCTGTGTGTGTGGGTGCACATGTACTAACCTGGAGGAGCCCTTGGAGAAATCCAAGCCTCTCCACTGCCAGATAAATATTTAATGGGATAACAAAAGTCGAACATTACATATTTTTAAAAACAGGCTGAAATTAAATGTATACATCATGAGGAGCAGGGGAGGCTGCAAGGATGTGTAAAGTGCATCGAAACCCCCAGATCCTGATGATTCAGGACAAGCTCTCACAATGCTGGGGACGCTAATCAATGTCAGGTTTGTTAGGTTAAGGGTCCACGTTAAAAATGTCAGTGATTGCAAAGATGCTGGAGACAGAAAGCGCACCTTCCGAGACAGTGGCGCGGGTGCGGCTCTGAGCGCTCCCTGCAGGCCCCAAGCTGGGGTTGCTTTTCACCCCCATTTCACGAGTGGGGCGCCGAGGGGTTGGGGCCGCTGCGCACGCCACCCGCTCCACGGGGCAGAGCCAGGCCGGGGTGACCTCCGGCCCCTCATCTGTGTTTAGGGAAGGAGAAGAAAGAAGCAAAGGGAAGCAGGGGAAAGCAGAAACATACCCAGGGTGGATGTTCTTTCAGACCCAAGCTCCATGCTGTGGAGAAGGACGTGAACAGCCAAGGTCATGCAGGGGGGAGGGTAGATGGGGTCGGGGTGGGTGCAGCTCCCCAGCCCTTGTCTCAAACAGCCCCTTGCCCGGAGCGGGCAAATGTCCCTGACAGCAGCAAAGAAGGAAAAATACAGGACTATCAGTGGCTTTAATAATAGAAAAGATGAGTCACTGTAATGAAGCGGGAGACCACCCAGGGCTCACCTTCCCTTACAAATCATTGAAAGAGCGGCAGCTTCCTGGGGCCAAGAGCCGCCCCCAGGAGCCCGAGCCCGGGCTGCCCGGGCAGGGCGCTCGCCCTGGCGAGCAGGGCGCTGAAGGCGCTGGCCTCGTCGCCGCTCACCCCGACGCCGCTCCGGGCATGCCGTTTTGGAGGTTCATTGGCGCAATATTTGCCTCTCCACCACATCAAACAAATCTAACCCTTTCTTTGAGGATAAGTCAGAGAAAGACAGAAGTGCAGAAATGATATTTATTTGCCTCATCGTGTGCATCCTGTTTGACAATAAGATAGTTCCGGTGTCAGTAGGCAGGTATTTCACTCTTTTCTGATTGCAAGAGTAACATGAGTTCCTTATAAAAGCTTGGAAAATACAGAAAAGGGTGAGAAGGAAATTAAAAGTCACCCATAACCTGGAGACTATAACTGCCAGCACTCTCATGTATACAAACGTGATTTTCAAATGTGTGAATAGACAATATTTAGTTTACATATTATATGTACATATAATAGATGAGTTATATGCATTTAGGGATACAGGAGCACGTGGAAAAGATTTTTAAAAAGGAACGACAGCCACTTTTTCCCACTTCACTTATTTGACACGCACTTGCTGGGTGCCTCCTGTGTTTCAGGCACGGGGATCCCCGAGGATGAGCACACGCAAAGATCCCGCCCTGGGACCGTCTGTCCGCGTGCAGGACAGAGGCGACAGCGAGCAGGAGGGCCGGGGGCAGGGTGTCGTTTTCACAGGGTGGTCAGGGGCTGCTCGTGGAGAACGATGCTGGAGCGAAGACTTGGGGGAGGTGAGGGAGGGCGTCACTTGGGGATGTGGGAAAGGGCACCCCAGGAAGAGGGCACAGACAGGGTGTAGGCTGCGGCGGGCTGCGGGCTGCTGGCTTTTTCTTCAGCGACACGGGTGGCCAGGGAGGATTTTGAGCCACCGTGAGCTGACTTGGGTTTAGGCAGGGCCACGCTGGCCGCTGCTGAGAGTGGATTTCTGCCGGGCAGAAGGAGGGAGATGACTGACTCAGGGGGCTCGTGCCGTATCCGCAAGAGAGCAGAGAGCCCAAGGCCTGCCCCTGCAGACAGGGGATGGGGAGACATGGTCGGATGTGGGGGCCTGTCTGAGACGGTGCCCGCAGGACTTCCTGTGGGGTCGGATCTGTGCGCGGACGAGGGGTCAAGGCTGCTGCTGACTTTGACCTGAGCAACGAGGAGAACGGAGTGGTGACACCCTGAGGTGAGGAATTGGTGGCAGAGGCGGGGCAGCAGGAGGGTCACGGGAAGGGGGGGTCCGGGAGGCCGAGGGAAGGGTAGGAAGAGGGGTGTGCCGACGTAGGTGGAGAATCCACAGTGGATTCTGCAACAGGGGGTCACTGGTAACCTTGACGACCTCTGTTTTGTGGATGTTGCGGGTTGAATAATGAGCCCCTGAATATATGTCCAGCTGCTTCCCGGGGACACCTGTAAACGTGACCTCGCTCAGAAATGGGCTCTTTGCACATAGAATTAAGGTAAAGATCTTGAGACAAGATCACCCTGGACTTAGGGTGGGCCCCAAACCCAGCGACGCCTATCCTTTAAGTGAGAAATGGGGAACCGCAGAGACACAGAGAGGGGGCGGCTGTGTGACGGAGGAGGCGGAGGCCGGAATGATGCTTCTTCAGGCCAGGGACGGCCAAGGGGCGCTGCAGCCACCAGGGGACAGAAGACAGTCCTGGAGCAGGTCCTCCCTGAGAGCCTCCCGAAGAAACAACCCTGCCGAGACCTTGGCTTTGGACTTCTGGCCTCCCGAGCTCTGAGAAATTGGATTTCTGTTGTTTCAGGCCATCCAGTTTGTGGGGCTCTGTTACAGGAGCCGCAGGAAAGTAGGCCAGTGGCGGAGTGGGGAGCGGCGGATGGGTGAGGGGTAGGAGGAGAGGAAGGGGGGCGGCCGCGGTCAAGATGGGGTTCAGGTGTTGCGGGTGCAGGTGCTGGCGTGTGCACGGCTGAGGTGGTTGGGGTCCGGGGAGGCTCCGAATCACAGAGTGACCCTTTGCCAGGTCTTCTCATTTTATATCATTTTGGAATTTTTAATATAAACCAATGGATTATTGAAGACCATCCCATTATTTATCTGGTGTGACAGTTTTACCTTTCGATATCGAACGTGATTTTCCACTGTTTCCTGAAATGGCCTGGCTTCCTGGCCCGGCAGCCCCGCCACCTCTCCGGGACCCAGGGGGAGCTCTCGGCCCTGTGGGCCCTGTGCACGGGGGGACAGGCGCCCGTGCCCTGGACCTGACCTAGAGATTGATTCCTGAGCCCAAGGAAGCTCACAGTTGTTGGGATTTCAAGCAGCCAGCTCTCTCTTGCAAGGTTCTCATGTAGTTGTTTAAAATTCCAGAATTTAATCATCATGCTTGACATAAAAATAAGAGGGCAGGTAGCGGCACAGGTAAAGACTAATGTAAATGTGTGGACCGGGGCCCCAGCCAGAGGCAAGATGTGCGTTTGTTTCCGTGGTCTGGCAGAGTGGGTTCTGTCATCTGAGGTGATCGCTGTGTGCAGGTGGCCCCCGAGCAGTGGCCAGCTCGCTGCTGTGTCCCTCTGGGTGCAGCCAGGGACAGGGGACTGGCCTGCCAGGGTGCAAAGCCAGCCCTTCTGAGAGATGATGCAAAGCTCCCCACAAGGCCTGTGAACGTGGCCGTGAATCCTTGCCACGGCACCATTTGTCCGGGTTCTCTCTGGCCTGTGGAAGGTTTCTCCCAGGCAGTTTTGCCCACACGTGCATTTTGCTGGCAATGCCAACTTGTCACCCTGAAAAGCGATGGCGTCCTTGTGTTCATTACTCCACTCATTCCATCACACATTAAAAGCATCATCTAACACCTGTCCTGAGTCAAGCCCCCTGTGTAGCGTCAAAACAACCAATTTCCAAATAATGTGTCCGCCAAGGCCAGGTGATTGGGTAACTGGCTGGAGGGCGCAGGGCCCCTGTGGACTGGAGGTCCTCGCGCAGAGAAACAGAAGTGAATGGGTTCAGCCTCGGCGGAAATAAGCTTTCTTTCAGCGTGGCTTCTTGAGAACACAGGGGACCATCCATCAATTCTGTACCCCCGCAGAGCCCCTTCTACAGGGCTGCTGGGTCTTCGAAATGTTCCCCCTGCTGAACAAAAAGCCTGCTGCCCCAGACCCCCGTTTTGATCAGTGCTGCAAGCACCTCATTCCTCAAAGCGAGGCAGCAGCATCCAGCCCTTGAACCTCGCCATTGCTCTGTATTTCTGTACCTCTGGCAAGTTTCCCCGCCAACAAAAATTCATCAGGTTCCTGTCCTCACCTCCGCTGCTCTGATCGCCCACTCCTTTCCTGGCTGCTGCCGGGAGACATTCCTAATCAGGCCCCGGCGGGGAGGCCACCCTGCTGCACGGCTAGTGTGGGGATTTTATTCTCATTTACAGGGTGTGTTGTCCGGGCCAAGCCAAGCGTTGGAGCTTCCAGGTTGTTGTGGGGGAGAGACCCCCACACATTTCAAATATCTTCTATCTGTGGGAACAAGAGTTTGCCAAAGGGAAATTCACGCCACCGGCTGCTTTTTCGTGATGATGACAGGGAGGGTTCCAGGGCTGATAGTTTGATTAGAAAGCTGTCACGTGGCCACAAAAGCAGTTTGCAAAGAGGATCCTACAGGTTCATGGTCACGGCTCAGCGGAAGCTCGGTTCTTCCCCACTGCCCTACACATTTTCCTGGGATTGACTTTGCTGTTACAGTCACATGTCCTGTGGCAATTCCTATATCCCATTCCAAATGAGAGCTGGTTCCAGTGGAAGGGCTGGTATCGCAGAAATGGCAGGAAGGATGTGTTGTCTATCTTCCAACACATCCTTGTCCCTCAGACCTTGGCTAATTAGAACTGGATTTCTACTGTCCCCGGTTCATCCTCTCTTCAGGCTGTGAGAAGGGCTGGGATTGCAGCCACCTGCCTGGGCTTCTGTGGGGAGGCTGGGCCTTTGGGCCGGGGCGAAGTTGAGAACAGTGCAGCAGGAGGCACTGCATTCGTGGAATTCTAAAACCACGTGGCTTCCAGTCACTTTCAGCCAAACATCTGTTTTATTAATATTAAATGGAAGTGCTTTTGGCTGTTAAGCACACATTGCTATGAAATGTGTAAGTATGATGATCACATCCTCAGAACAGCTCAGAACATCTCCTTTATGAAAAGCGGGCACTTCCACGCTTGCTTTTTATCACATGCGGGCATGATAGGTAATGAGCACATCAATCTACATGGAATAATAAAAATAAAATTTACGGCACCGTCCTGACGCTCACATCATCTCGGAATGCATCATGTCCCTTTCCTCTGTGAGATTAATTTGGGCTTCCTTTAAACTTTGCTGTATTCATCTGACATCTCATTTCAACAGAGTCTAATTACCAGGGCCTGACAGAGTCAATTTGTGTTAGTTCGTTGAGGGCAAGGGCAGAAAGATCGGATGGCAGATTGCCGATTCTCAAGCATTACTCAGCTTCCTGGAGGAAAGGTGGGTGGGAGAATATCTTGCCGGAGCCAAGTGGAAAGGCACTGGATAGTTCTGCAAACGTCTGCCCTACATCAAGAACGCAAGCTTTGGGGGGAATAGGGGCAAGGAAATAAGGTAACGTACCTTCGTTAAGACAGGCATTTGTAGGGCAAGGAAAGCTGTCTTCATCTGTGTATGTAACTTTGCATGGTTGGCAAAGGGTGTAGAGCATAAGAGATGGCACCAGAAATGCCTATTAACCAGCAGACCTGCACATTTACTGTGCAAATAGTAACCGATACTCAGAATGATGACTCTCGGGCAACTGAACATCCTGGTGAGCGCTTGTGTGTATCAGAGTCAGATTAAATTATGGTCGTGAGGGTTTAGTGCCAAATGCATTTGATTGTTTTATAATTCTTTGAGCAGAGAGATTCATGGAAGGTATGAATGTAATGCTCCATTAACCAGGATTCTGATTGAGACAGAAGGTCTCATCTGCTCGCCTTGCTGGTGAGCAGAGTTGACTGAAATGTGTTCATAAAATGTACTAATAACTGAGTGCAGCTTCCCCTGTCGTGGCGATGGTGGGAGGTGGAGAGACCAGGCCAGACCTGCCGTGAGCCGGCCACAGGGTGAGGGGCAGGTCTCCCCACACCACAAGGCAGAGCTTGTGGCCAGTGGTCCCTGCAGAATAGGACGTGCAGGAACGTGTCTGGGTCTCAGAGAACATCCTTGTCCATGAGCTAAAATGTCAGCCCAGCGTGGGGCTCTGGGCAGTTCTGATGCCCAGGGATAGGGGCATATGGACCACGTGAAGCTCGGTGGGGGAGCGGCCTGCCCAAAGTGACCCACCTGCAAAGTGGCAGGGCAAGACTTCAGAGCCCAGCCTCCTGGAGCCGGGCTTGTCCCCACACCTTGCGGAGTTCTCTCTGCCCTGGGCTCTGTTCCAGCAGCAGGGGCCCTCCTCTGTCCTCTAAGCGTGGCAAGCTCACTCCTGTCTCAGGACATTTGCACAGGTGGCTCTCATTGCCTGGAATGTCCATCTCTTTGGCATTGGCGTGGTCAGCTCCTTCAGTCATTCCTCTGGCAGCATAGATGGCCCCTCAATGTTGACCTTCCCTCTAAAGATGTCACCTTGCTTTAGTACGCTGCACATGTGCCTTACACCCCGATATTTTCTCTGTTACTTGTTTGGAGTTTATTGTCTGTCTCTCCATGAGGATAGGGGACTGGTGGGCTCTTCTCAGCTGTGCCCCCAATGCATAAAGCACGTTGTGGGAGCTCATTACAATTTGGTGAAAGGATCAAAGTAATGAATTGTTTTGGGTGGTTGTGGTTTGAACCTCCATCAAAATCCATCCATCTACCCACGTGCATGTAAATCCAGTTGAAACCCAGAGGGAGCTGGCTGGAGCCCAGGGCACACACGTGATCCCCGGAAGTCCGGAGTGGCTTTTCGGCACAATGATTGGCAGTTGCCTCTCTAACCTCTTCCCAGGGGTGCGGCAAAGGCCACATGCACTAACAGGCACAGGTGGACTTTGCATATGACACAGATGTCAAGCTGTAATTACTGGATACAAGCTCTGCCCACAAACCAATAATCAAAACCCAATTTCTCTTAGCAACTCTGGTCGAAGTAATATAAACATTTCAGGTTCCAGGCTGGTCCCTGAGGTCAGAGGCTAATGTATCTTAAACCAGCTAGTGATCACCGTCCTGCTGGAATAATCACCGTGATTGTAGCGACCATGATGTTGACACCGATGGTTCATATTTATGCGGCACATTCTATGGGCTGGATGTTGTACAAAACACGTATGTGCCACCGTAGCCACTCTTCTGGGCCACGGCTCCCTCCCCCACCTCATGGTTCCACGTGGCCCTGTCCACCTTCTTGTCTTCCAGAAACCTGCTAAAATATCTTATTCACCAATAGTCCTGCCTCGAGGGTACATTCCTTCTATACTTCTGTCCTTTACTCAGTCTGTCTCTTCAGCAGGAAAATCCATCAGCCTTTTTTAACAGGTCTCGTGACGCCACGTGGAGGCTGAGCCTGGCCACCGGAGCTGCCCCGCGCAGACACTCTGCAGAGAGAGCTGGGCAAGGTCTTGCAATGATCGGCTGCCTGAGCCTCTCTGGGCTCCCTTTATAGATGTTCCAGACAATTCCATCCATGCTGAACTTCCTCATGGCGTTAAAATAATTGCTCAAGCCGGGGCAATCTGGGGAGTAGCAAGCCATCTGTAAAACGATGGAGTTGAACTGGCTCTTGGGTCAAACCAACGTACGGTTCTCCTCCCACAAAGACTACCTCTGTGTCTACGAGCGGACGTTCCTGGCCACCCTGGTTGTTCAGGGGCAACTAGTCTTGGGAAGCTGAGTGAGGGTTTTGAATGATTCTGAAAGTGTCTATGAATCCTTTACACCTGTGAGGCTCACGAACACCCCACGGGACAGTGTTATTCCATTTTTGAAAGCAGAGCGGTAGGTGCAGAGGCTGCCTGGACTCGCCCATGGTCTCCAGACTCACCTGCAGTCTCCGGATTTGCCTCAGGTGCCGGTTCGAGTTGGGCTCCTGGCCAGGCCTGGCTCCATCACCACGAGCAACTCCAGAGCTACCCTCCACACCTCCCCCTGCACCCCACACTAGTTCATGGGTATCCTTGTCACCCGTCAATCTCTGTGGACCAAATCTATTGCCCCCAAATGTTGCCAGGCCCTGATAACCCGCAGAAGGCCTGAGAGGGCTCTGTGCAGGTGAGGGGCCTGTTCTCAGTGGAGTGGGCCCCTCTCCTCTGTGAGTTGACTTCTCGGATGATGCACAAACGAAACTCCCCGGAACGAGGTGTCACTGGCTCCGGTTTGCTTTTATTTTTCCCAGAGAGCTGAGGCCTGGCATGTGTCCTCCTCTTGGGGAAAGTTGAAGGGACCAGGAACCAGGAACCAGGAGACCCAAGTTTCACCCTCAGCCTGTTACCCTCCTGCTTGGCCTTCAACCATCCACACGCAATTGTCCCATCTAAAAAGGGAGAGTTTGGGACTGAAGTAGGGGTTTTCAGCTTCCCTGAGTCCAAGGAAACCTGAGTTTTTTCAGAGGAACGCTCCTATAAAGCCCACACAGCCCTGGGTTCTCATCTCTGGCTTCAATTTATGTGTCCCTGTGGGAGCTGTTGGTGGGGGCCCCCTGTCTTCCAGCTTCCACTAAGTTTCCTTGTGTCTGCGTGAATGGCTAATGGGTCTCCGTGTGTTGGGGGGAGGGGTGCTGGCCACAGTCCCTGCCCTTGGTGGGAACTGAGGCCCCCAGGCCAAGATGAGTCTAGACTTAATGGAGGGGCCAGGCTGTGCCGGAGGGGAAGCTGGCCTCCCACCGAGCAGCGGTGTCTACATGCTTGCGGAGCCGCCACATCTGTAGGTTATCATCTCTATTACAGCAAAGGCAATAATCGGAAGCCTACGTACACCCCAAAATAGGGGTGAACACCCGACTTTCCTGAATAATTCAGTGTGGTTCCCTTTAAGTAACAAACTTCCTTGGTACACATTAAATAATTCCATTTACCAAAATCAATGAACATCCGCTTTTCCAGGAACATAATGTTGGATAATGTAAGGAACAAACCAAAATGCATGTTGTATCTCCTTGCGTAATTACCATAGCTCTACATTCCTCTCTTACCTTCCCCAACAGGGAGCAGAGTTGCTGGAAATCAGTTTTGGTTTTTCAGAATGTCTGCCATCACGAATGACGTAAGTTTTTGCCTGAGGTCCTATGACCAAACCTATCAGGAAAAAACATTTTATTAATGGCAAAAGACGCAGGTTTGCAGTGGACAAATATCCATTTCTTTCCTGTCCCCTACACTCTTCCGTGGTGGTGTGAGGATCTCCATGCCTATTCGTTGGCCCTTAGAGCACATGCATCAACACCTTCTCTTGTCCCGTCCCGATGGCGAGGACGCTCACAGACAACAGATCCGTTATTGGGACCCTAAGTCATGTGTCCATGTCATCTACGTTTTTTTCCCCCTTCAGGTTGTTATGGGTTGAATTGTGTCCTCCTCCTGAATTCATATGCTGAAGTCCAAACCCCCCGTACTGCAGAACGAGACTATAGATGCTCCTCAGCTTACCTTGGGGGTAGCATCTCTATGAACCCACGGTGTTGAAAATATTGTAGGCTGAATATACCATTTAGTTGGAAATGTATTTAATGCACCTAACCTACCAAGCATCATAGCTCAGCCTAGCCTGCTTTAAACGAGTTCAGAACAGTCACATTAGCCTACAGGTGGGTGAAATCATCTAACACAAGCCTTTTTATAATAAAGTGTTGAATACTCATGTGATTTTGTAATTATGGCTTACCACATTCGAGCCGGGCAATTACTGTGAGTTTCATCTCAAGAGTAGTTGCCTTCTTTCTTTTCTCACCAGAAACAGGAGTCACAGATGGGTGTTTTGTAGACATGGTGGGATGTGAAAACACAAAACACAGTATCTAAAAATTGCTGGTGACGCAGTACACCCCAGAGCACCGGTTATTCACTCTCGTGACCGCGGAGCTGACTGGGAGCTGAGGCTGTCTGTCCAGACTCACCAGGGACTATCGTTCCGCATATCGATAGCCAGGGAAAAGACCAAAATTTGAAATTTGAAGAATGGTTCCTACTGAATGAATATTGCTTTTGTGCCATCATAAAGTTGGAAAAGGGTAAGTCAAACCATTGTAAGTCAGGGGCCATTTGTATCTGGAAATAGGGCTTTTGCAGATGATTAACACAAAGTGAGGTCATCAGGGTGGGCCCTGATCCACTCTGATGGTGTCCTTGTAAAAAGGGGAAATGTGGACAGAGAGACCTGCGCAGGGGGAAGATGAAGTGAAGACAGACAGGCAGGGGGAAGACGGCGTCTGTAAGATAAGGAGAGAGGCCAGAAGCACATCCTCCCTCACGGCCTTAGAAGCAACCAGCCGGGCTGACGCCTTGATCCTGCACTTCCAGCCTCCAGAGCTGTGGGACGATGCATTTCTGTGGGGTAAGCCGTCAATCTGTGGTATTTCTTACAGCAGTCCCGGAAACTGATGCAGGTTCTACACAGGAAACTCAATTCTTTGCATTTCTGTACTCTGAGAATTGTACAAAAGAAAGTGCAGAAGACTGCACTAGTGCTCCCTTTGTGAAAGCCAATTATCATAGAATGGAAGGTGCTTGGCGTTCTAGAAAGAGAAGGGAGAGTCCGTAACTCCTTCCTGTCACCCCCCGGATGGCCTCTGAGCCCCACTCCGGCTCCAGGCCTCCAGCCATCTGGAGGGACTGCCAGGTAACCAAGCCTGAGCCCAGGGGCCTCCTGGCCAGGGCCAGAGACCCACAGCTGGAATCGGCCATCCGGGGCTGGCTGCAGTCATCGCGGGCTTGGAAGCCCAGTTTTTGAAATGAGGCTGTTTATTGTTCGTGACGACTTCCACCCAGCTTTCCCAAATCAGCGGGTACAGCCTTGTGAAAGAAAACGGGGTTTCCACCTGCCCCTGGATTGTTCTGGGGGAGCATTTACCCCCAGGGGCCAGCAGGGAGCAGCATCACACACTGAAGGCGTAAACTGGACCCAAGGGGGCCTGGGAGCAGGGCGTCTCTGCACAGCTGAAGAGGTCAAGGCCAGACTCACCCTCCCCTGTGCCCCCCGTGGCTCTCTGACCCCGTAGTAACTAGAAATGCGCCCAGGACATTCTTTCTCCAAATACCCTCAAGGGGCAGGCACACAGAGTGTGCGAGGCCACTTGGGGCCCTTCGCTGAGCAAATAATACCACCCAGGTGGCCCTGGCTTTGCCTGGTTGAAGGTTTTTAATCTGTGCTCCCTCATGTGGCCCTGGAAGTTGTCCCCCCTCCCACCCCCCGCCCCAAGTGAGAGCACACGGAGACAAGTCCATCCTTTTGGGAGAAGCCATCACGCAGGATTACTGGCTGCATCGGAATGTTTGTTCTTTCTTTGGGTCTTTCCGTTTTTTTGGATGGGCTTTAGCTGCCAGCTGTTCCCAAATCGCATGCCAGGTGCTGCAGACCTGCGAGGCTAATTGGGTCATGGCCTTATTGCTTGGCCAGCTGCTCAGATGGTGTCTTGGACAAGGGCATGTAGCTCTGAGATTAAATTCTTTCTTCCACGAAGACGGAGCCTGTCTTTCCTGATAAAATATGAGCTTCTACTAACATCAGTGCCCTCGGATCTGATTGGACCTGATTGTCCGGGCTCTGCGGCTTATCCTGGGGGGACGGGGACAAGGACAAGGAAGTGACACAAAGCAGATGTGACGTGCCCAACTCAGGCACTGCTCTCTGAGGCCAGACTGCCTCTTGCGGAAAGACTGCAGGCGTGGGGTGAGGAAATCCTGGGTTCAAATTCTTGCTTCTCGTCTTACTGACTTGGTGACCTTGGGAGGGTCACTTTGCCTGGTGGAGCCTCAGCGGCCCCGGGGGAGATGGGGCCGTGATGTAGGGCTGTGGCGCAGATGGAATGAGCAGCGGCAGGTAAAAACACCCAGGTCGTACTTGGTGCCCAAACCTCTCCCTTTGTGGTCACTCAGGGCCCCAGATTCCTACTATTCAGGTCGAAAGTGAGCACAGCACCCCCCTGGTTGGTCACCTGAGCTCGCGTGGCTTACGCAGCGTGGGAACGGCCAGCCTGTTTCAATGTGGCCGCCGCCCTCTTTTTTTTCCTCTTCCCTTCACTCCATTAGGAAAAGCCAGCCCAGCCTGGGGTGAGTTGGGGTGGCAACTAGGCTCCGTTCCAGACAGCGCCAGGCCCTGGGGTCTCCTGGCTCTTGTGGTACCAAGGCTTTGGCTTGGGCGCTGGGTTTGGTGGCTGCTGGGCGGTGCCCTGTTGGGAAAGCGTGTTGGGAAGAACATCGTGTGCACCTGGGGAGGGAGCTGGGTGCCCGACCCTGTTCTGGGTGCTTGTGCACATCAGTGAACAGAGAAGTCAGACATCCCTCACTCCTGGCTGACGCGGCAGAGGGAGATACAGTCAGCAAAAAGCAGACTACATAGGAGAGCCTGCTACAGGCTCTAGGAGCCAAGTATTGTAGGAGAAGGAAAAGTCTGGTGAAACGGGCAAAACAAACCATTAAAGAAGCTTATTCTCACCCAATGCGACTGGAGAGGCACTGCAGGGCTTTTGTAAAAGGAATGACAGTATCTGCTGTAGAGCGGGCAGCAGGTGGACGGCTTAGCAGGCGGCCACAGTAACCTGGGCGCGAGGGGGCAGAGGCCCGGGCCAGCCTGCTGGCAGCAGAGTGGAGAGAAGTGCTTGGTTCCTGGGCATGTTTTTGGAAGTATTTCTGGAGAGACTGGATGTGGAATGTGAGGCAGAGAGAGGGGTCAGGATCACCAAGCTTGGGCCAGGCGGGGTGGGGCCTGGGCGGGCGGGGCTGCCGTCAGCGAGGATGAGGGGGAGCAGGTGTGGGGTGGAAGGTCCGGGGTTCGGTGCGGGAAAGGCTCAGTCTAGGTGTTCACAGACAGTTCCATGGACATACCCACTGGGCAGCTGGATATGAGTCTAGAGTCAGCAGGTAGGTCCAGACTAGGGACGCACAACTGAGAGTCATCAGTCTGCAGATAGAATTTAGAGCCATGAGACCGAGTGGGGATAAGGAAGCGAAAGACACATGAAGAAGACAGGACCGAGGTCTGAGCCTTGGCACCCTCCCAAGTCAGGAGGTCAACCAGGAGAGAAGGAACCAGCCCAGGGGGCAGAGAAGCTGCCAATGTGTGTGTATGGGGAGAGGGACCATCTTTGACCTTGACAAGGGCACTGTGGTGGCCTGAATGGTGTCCCCTCCAAATTGGTCCTAACCACCAGTCAGTCCTTCAGAATGTGACTGTATTTGGAGACAGGGCCTTAAAGAGGTGATTACAGGAAAAGAAGGCCATTAGGGTGGTCCTAATCCAGTCTGACCGGTGTCCTTATCAGAAGAGGAGATGAGGATACAGGCACACACCAAGGGGCGACCGCGTGAGGACAGAGGGAGAAGACAAGACTAGGAGAGAGGCCTCCGAAGGGACCCATCTTGTTGACACCTTAATCTTGGACTTCCAGCCTCCAGAACTGTGAGAAACAACTTTCTGTTGCGTGAGCCGCCCAGGCTGCGGTGCTGTGCTGTGGTGTCCCGAGGTGACCCACGCAAGCCCCTTCAGGGGAACTGCGGGCAGGCCCCTGTCCGGCGGGGAGAGTGTGGGGAGGGGAACCTGGACGCGGGACGCGGCTCCCTCCTCAGAGTTTCACTACAAGACAAGGCGTTGTAGCTTTCGAGCTGAGTGGGGTTCGGGATTTTCCTTTTTCTCTTCTTTAAGTACTTTTTTTAGATGGCAGACAGAACGGCGTGTATTTATGGGGCTGGGAACCATCCAGTAGCCATCACGAAAGTGAGGACGTTGTAGAGGAGAGAGGGGCTTGTTGCAGGAATGAGGCCCCGGGTTGGAGGGAAGGGAGGGGTCTGTGGTGCCCGGAGACAGGCTGGCTCTGAGGGGCCCGGCCCCGGGAGGCCTGGGCGCTCCTCGGCCGCAGATGCCCACTCCGCCGAGTTTATGGGCACCGTGTGTCAGGCAGCAAAGATGATGGAGCACATGTCCAGCCCACACTTGGGTTACCCCCGCTTTTCATTGTCTTTGAGCCCTTTTACAATCTGCAAATTGTAGAAAAACCGATCATGATGCAAATGATTCTTGTCTATCGAGATGCAAATGAAGTGCAGCTCCTGGCAAGCAATTTATTACCCGCCCCTGGACAGACCAGTTTGCATCTGTTTGCAAATTTATTTCAGCATTCTGTGTTGCGATTCTTTTAAGTCTCCTTTAAACCTAGGTAACATCTTACTGGCTCTCTCATTAATTAACAAGGTAAATATGATCTTCAGCATGTATTCATTTTGTATGACAGTCATTATTTCGACTTTAAAAAAATGTCCTTCACAAGATCCTGATAGGTATCTTTAGATGTTCTCCTCAGATGGGTTAAATTGTCCCCAACCCCCCCCCCCCCCCCCCCCCCAACTCTGGGCAAACGCAGACCTCTCTCTCTGAAACCCTCCCCTGGAAAGTGCTGGGTCACAGAAGGAGACATGGGCTGCCTCTCAGGGACTCTGTAGGTGTCCCCGTGAGTTGAGTTCCGGCCAGGCCATGGCCCAGCTTCCCAAGAGGGCCAGCGCCCCAGCCTGGGGGTCAGAGGGACCCTCTGTGTCCTAGGGCCGCGGGCTGCCCGGCAACACCGTCATACTTCACCCTGAAACCCCCACTGACCTGTGCTCCTCCTTTGCCCACCGGCCCAGAAATGACCGGCTCGGTTAATTTATGCATGTGGCTGCGACCCTGATGAAGGCAGGGCGATCCCAGTGGGCTGCGTGACCCCAAGGGAACAAGGTGTCCCACAGAGAGGACTGGCCCCGAGAGAGCAGCTACAGGAGCCGAGGCTGCTCCTGGATGAAGGAGCACTGAACTCGACCCCCAGGACACCGCCAGTCTGGGAGGACAGTGATCTATCAAGAATTCTGGCCGCACCACACTAGCTCCTTCCAAAGGCCAGGCCCACTCCATGTTGGGCCCTGGGTCCTACCTTGTCTTTTTTGGTGGGCCACCCATTGTCAACTGTCCTGTTGTGGCAAGTTCACAAACTTGGGTATCAAGATTCTGGATGGAAGTCCAAGCTCCTTCCTCCCCAGCTGAATGGCCTTGGCAATGTGAGTTTATGTCTCTAAGTCTTCATTTCTGAAAATGGGATCAGAAGATGCCAGCCTCTCTGAGTTGCTGTGCACTTAGAGCTCTTAAAGGCAAAGTGCCAGAGGCTGATCAGGGCTCAGGGTGGCACTCAATCATGTGACTTCTTACCAGTCTGTCCCCAACTTGTGTGCTTTCTCGGCCCCAGAGAGGTCACGCTGCCCCTGGGCCTGCCCCCTCTGCCTGCGATGGGCCCTCTCTCCAGGGACAGACTGGGAAGGAGAACCGTGAGGCCAGGGGAGAGTTGTTGTAGGCTCACAGGTGCTCTGCATTTACAGGTAAAACAGCCTGTGGGAGCTCCTGGGGCTGTCTTAACAGATTACTACACATTTGGTGACTTAAAACAGCAGAAGTACCTGGTCTCACGGTTTTGGAGGTCACAAGTGCAGAGCCAGGGTGTTGCAGGACGGGCTCCCTCTGAAGCCTCTGGGAGTGGGAGGGGCCTGCCTGCCTCTTCCAGCTTCTGGTGACTCCCAGCAAACCTTGGTGCCCGCGTCTGGTGGACACATCACTCCAACCTCTGTTTCTGTCTTTACGTGGCTTCTTCTCTATGTGTCTCTGTGTCTCATTTTATCTTCTTTTAAAGACACCACACATGCTGCCCCTGACTGGTGGGGCTCAGTGGGTTGGATGTCATCTTGCAAAGAAAAAGTTCGCCGGTTCATTCCTGATCAGGGCACATGCCTGGGTTGTGGGTTTGGTCCCCGGTCGGGGTGCATACGAGAGGCAACTTGATTGATGTTTCTCTCTCACATCATGTTTCTCTCCCTTTCTCTCTCCCTCCCTTCCCTTCTCTCTAAATATATATATATATTTACAAAATCTTACAAAAAAAAAAAGCCACCATGCGTGCCAGATTTAGGCCCCACTCTAGTCCAGGATGACCTCATTTTAACTTAGTGGCACCGACAAAGATCCTATTTTCAAACAAGGTCACACTCTAAGGTTCTGGGTGGACGTGAATTTGAGGTGGGGGAACACACTATTCAACAACCACATGGTCCTTGGGGGCAAAAACTCAGCTTCACCCACATTTCCAGAGTTCTGCCAGCTGCGTGCAGGTTAGGAAAGAGGACCGGCCCAGTTGGGTGTCCCCCATCTCAGCCACCCGGGGACCCTGAGGCTCAGCAGCACCTGATGAGCCCAAGGCCTTGAGGTGAGTCCCACTCAGGCCTCTGGCTCCTCTTCATATGGTGACAGGCTTTTGCCACTGCACATGACTTCATCTTCGTCCCAGGCTGTGTTGTGTCTGGGTGGCCAGGCCCTCAGGGACCTGGGGCCCCGTGTGGCATATCCTATGTAGATTGTGACATTTGTCGGTAGCTCTGCAGCCTCTGGGTGCAGGGGCTCAGGTTTCTGACATATAAATTACTGTATTGCTGCAAATGTAAGTTGTAAGCCCCATATCACAATTTTTTTTTTATTAAAAATTACAACTTGCAGGATAGGGAGTCTGTCTTTCACTAAATGAAAAATATGACCAAAATTCTGAGAAAGAAAAATAAAAGGCACTCTTTACCAATCTGCAAAAATAAAAATAGCCATTCAAATATTTTAATATTTGTGTTAATTAAATGCTGTGTCTGTGACTCAGTCCAGGGAGGAGCAAGGGAAACACTGGTTCTTTGTCGGGCTGTTGGGAGCGTTGTCCTGTGGGAGAGCAGGCGGGTGGCTGGGCCTTGTCAGTTGATGCTAATCCCTGTGAGCACCTCTGCCCTGGGGCACCCAGATGGCACCCAGGCGCCTGCACAGCGATCTTTTCTCACGAACACAGTTTCTGTGAGCTTCTGACAAGGGGCACGGTGTCTGGGCTTGGGGTGGCCACGGAACGCGGGCGCCTGGGTTCTGAGTGCCCGATGGGGCTTGGGAAGTCTTGGCTAAGGAGAGCCCAGGGAAGACTCTGCCCTGCGCTTCCCAGCTCAGCCTCTCTGACCTTCCGTCTCCGGCTCGGCGCCACGGATATGATGCCAGCAGCCACCTCAAAGGCCGTCTGAACATTAAATGCCTCTTTCTGTGCAAAGGGCTGTATGTGCGGCGAGCGCTCCTCGAATGGCAGCCACTGTTGTCCACACACGTCTGATTTGTGCACGAACAAGTCTGGAATTATCAGCTGGGGGCGTGGGGGTGGGGTGCCTATGTCCCCTCAGGATGCCCCCTGCAGGGAAGGGGCGCCTCCTCCCCTCGCCGGCTCCCGGAAGTGGTTATCAAACGTGAACCCAGAAGGCACTGTCTGCTCATGACACGCAACCCTCAGAGCCCAGCAGCCACGACTGCGACTCTCCCTTGTGTCTGCTCTTTGAAGTAAACAACCAGTTCACACCCGAGAACTTACAGATTGGTAGGCTAGAAATACATCCATTTGTTTTAAGTCGTTGGAGAGAAAAATGACACTTTTTAGTGCTGAGAAGGGCTGAATCATGGTGTGGAGGTATGCGATTGGACCAACTGCTCTGAGGGTCAAGTGTAATTTTAGAGTAGAGTTAGCACGATTCGTGATAGAGCTGTTACACTTCCAAAAAGAAAGAAAGAAAGAAAGAAAGAAAAGGAAGAAAGAAAAAATTCAGTTCCAAGCTAGGATTATGGCTCTTTTATGTAAGGTTTCCCAAAAAGGTTAAGATTTGCTTTTGGAGGGCAGCGTTTTGAGTCATGAAGAGCCTGAAATTGCCTCTTCCCACTGAGCACATCTTTGTTCCAAATATCTAGGTCACGGTCATGTGCCCAGATGACCCCTACGTGGTGGCTGAGGCCAAACTAAGGTGTGCTCCACATTTCATGTAGCAGGTTCAATATACCCCAAGTTCTAATAAAGTTCCTTCCGTTATCCTGCCATTTCCTTTAAGGGAGTGGGTTGGAAAATGTCCAGTCAGGACAAATGGACTTCTAGGAAGTGCTTAAGGGGAGAACCCTTCAGGAGCTAGCGGAAGGACTTTAAAGCCACGGGCAGCTCATATACTATTATTAAGGGAGACTGGAGTTCAAAAGTTCTTAACCCCAGTTTCCTCATCTGTCCTTTGAGGCTGCCTGTCGGATGCACATCTTGGGGGTAAGATGAGGAGACGGGGCTTTGGAATGTGAAGATCGCCAGTCACCCCGCAGGGGCAGCTGGGTTACATGCTGCACTGGGACGTCCCTGGACCCTTTCCTGCCTCCCCCTTCTGCCTTTCCATAAGAGAGATTAATTTCAGAATCTGAGGTCATGTCTATCGACAAAGGCTACTTTGAAAGAAACACCAGCTGAATCCAGGCCAGGTGCCCTTTCTGGGCTTGTCTGGGGGGAAGAAAAGTTTAGAATCAATAACCAGAGGCTTGAACTTGTTCAATTGTATTTTTCAAAAGAACCAGGAGTAGGATTGAAGCTCCTCCTCCCCCGTTCCCCCCAAATGAGTCCTTTCCTTCTAATTCCAGTTTTTCCAGTGCCTTCATGGTTACCCTCCCCCGGCCTCAGCCTCCAGGGCCCGCTCCCAGGGCTGTGTAGGGTGAGTCCTCACCCCGGTATCATGTGCTGGCGAAGGATGGGGTGCTGGCACCCAGACACGGCTCGGCTGTAGCTACATCATATAAGGGGCTGGCCAGCAGCACAATATTTCTGAGTGACTTCAAGATATTCGGCTCAGATTTATTTCACGTGTGGATTTAGTTTCTTTCCTGCCCTGTTACCCGTTGGTAAGGACTTAGTTTGCCAAGGTAATTTGTTCTACTTTGGCCCCAGCGAGATGCAGCAAGGAAAGACATGAAATCTTCAATTTAGGAAAGGTAAGAGCATAAATCCTGAAGTGCAGCACCCGCCGGAGCGAGAAGGTCCCAGGGGAAGGCTGGGAAAGAATCCTATAAAGTTTTAATAGCTCAAGACCCAGGGTAGCAGAATTAAATGCCAGCTTGGGAAACCAGCTCTTTCATTGATCATATAAAATGTGGGAAATCTCTCTATCAAGTGTGGCAGCTCCTCAGGTCTTGGGGCAGAAAGTGGACGCTTTGGAATTTCAAGGCCCACATGGGTCCTTCCAAGCTCATTGAGACGGGGCCGTTCGCTGGACACACCAAAGAGGAAGCTCAGCCTGTAGCTGCAGACGCCGGTGGTAACAAATACGATCACAGGGTAGAAAAGTCCACTTCCCAGTGAGTCACAGAATCCTCCCGACAGCGCCTCATCCGTGAATGTTCACGAAGACGGTTTTCTCCCCCTTTCTGATGCCTCGTCAAGCAATCCCATGGAGAGCTGGCTTCACGTCCTTGGCAGTCAAGCGACCTACCTACCTACCTGCCTGTCTTTAAAATAATCATCACACCCTTTCTGTGCTTCTGGTTTCATTTGGGGGACCCATGCATTTGTAACTGGGGGCTGCTTTTCCTGAACGGGGGACCATGTGTTTCCTGGGGTCTCTGTCCTGACTTGGGGCGGGGGCAGTAAAGGTCTCACCCTTGCACCTGAAGTCCTCACACAGCCCCACCGTTGGGTGGAGTTCCTGGCAGTGAGGTATTTGCAGGGTCCTTAGTCAACGGGGGGACTCGCCTTGGCAGCTGCTGACATCTCCGGAAAAAGCTCCGGTCTCCCTCTGGCCGCCCACTCTGGTCACTGGAAGAGAAAGTCAAGTTCTTGATCCCCCTCATCTGCGCTGTGCAGGGGGGAGACAGCGGCAGGGGAGAGAGGGCAGCTGTGCACTTGCACTTTTAGGGCTGTGCGCACCTTTCCAGGGCGCCCTGCTCTCCGTGGGCTCGCGCACCCTCGGGAAGGGAAATGCATGGTTTAAGTCGTGATCTAAATCCCTCCGAACGTCCTGATCTCACTGTTTTCACGGGTTGGCTGGAATAAAGCCAACACCCCACACGGCCAGCTCCTGCTTCCAGCCTCTTCTTCTGTTTATTTTCTTTACGATGCCTCACGACATCTATCTCCCCATGATCATTGGAGAATGGAAGCTCTGGAGAGGCAGGGATCTGGTCCGTCTTTTCTCTGCCCCACCTCCAGACCTGGCATGTCACTAGTGCACAGTAGAAGCTTAATAAATATTTGACAAGAAACCTTCTAACTGGCCTTCCTGCCTCTGGCCTTACACTTTCACCTGCCTACTTAGCCGACCACCTGAGTCGGTGCTCAGGTAATAGGTGGCCAGAGAGGACGGTTACTTTTGGTCTCCTGATCCAGCCAGGCCGCAGGAACCCCCACCCTGCTTCACAGGAAGATGCTCTTTTCCCCAACCCAGCCAGGGCCTCGGCTGCCGCCGCAGCACAGACTTCGGGGTGTTCCCGGCTTGGAGTGGCCAGACGCTCTCCTTGCCTGGAAGTCTTCCTTCTTCATGTGTTTCCTTTTCAGCCCAGCCACCATGATGCCAGGCACAGAAAGGGGCTTAGTCATGACTGAACAAAAACATCAGCTACCCCGTGTCCACCCGGCTGGGCCTCCTACTCTTTTAAAGACTTACCGTGTATACAATGCTCCTCCGTAAGTGCTTTTTGTTATTACTTGAATGGAGCTGCAGCCCAGTTGGAAAAAAAATGTTTTTCATCTAGTAGAAAAAGCAATCCAATAACAGGGGACTCAGTCATTTGCACATCCGGATCCTTTTACCACAAATGGCTTCAGCGCCCAGACATGCCACTCTTCCCTTCTATGTGGTCTGGGTGCTGGAGCCAAACAAAATTCCAGGCGGCAGGGGACAGATCTCTGTGGCTTCCTGGAAGTGTGGTCATTGATGAGGCTGGATATTAGCAGCGGCCACAAATGTCCAGGGACCTGGTGACTGTTCATCAGAGTAGGGTGGGCATTCAGAGGAATGTGCCAAGCCCAGCAGAGGCAAACAAGGGTGCCAGGAGGGCAGGGGGCGAGGGGGACAGGTGGGGGAAATGATTAATGAGAGGAAAGTCCCAGCCTCTGTGTTTGACAGTTCACAGGATGTGCTTGGAAATTCACTCAACTTTCTCTTCTTGGGTGCCTTTTGGGGGTAGGGGGTGGCGAGAGGGAAAATAAACCTCATGCTAATGAAAAGCCCTGCTAGAATTACATCCAAAAGATGGAGGTTGAACCCCTAAGAGCCCTGATGGATGGAGCCTGTGTCTTCTTCCCAGGGGGTCTGTGTCCAGGGACTGGTCACCTGGAGCCTGTGCACACGTGGCCAGCTTCCCCTTGATTAACCCTTCATTGCAGCCCTCTGCACCTGTTTTGTACAAAATATGACTTTGAATTGAGTTACCATGCACAGTAAGGATAATCACTGGTTGCCAATGTTGGCCCAATGGATCAGAAGGGCAGTGTGGACAGGAAGGCCCAGGGAAGGGCAGGGACGGAGCGGGCTCGGGCACTGCCGAAAGTCAACCCCAGGGGTCACCGTGGCAGCCTTACCGGGGTCCTCCCACCCGGCCACGGACCGCGGGTGTTTCTTGCTGTCCACTGCCCTCGGAGGCCCAGGTTTCCGCAGCTGTGGATTTCATTCAGAGCAGGCATAGCGCACTGCTCCCTGCGGCCGTACGGGGGGTGCGGCCACCCTGACTGTCTAGATGGCCAGAGCCCCCGGCACGTACAGGTGGGCGGCTCGCTGACGCGCAGGGTTTCCTGGGAGTCTGGTACTGTGGGTGATGGGTCTTATGGGAGCCTTGGGTGGGGGGAGCCAACAGAGCCCCCAGGGAGGCGGGAGGCTTATTTTCTGCATTCACAGGATGGAACAAACAGCTTTATGTACTCACTGAAGCCGAAGAGCCCCTGATTGGATGCATGGGTGTGTTTCTGGTCTCTTGGAGGGGAAAACCGGATGAAGAGCCTCTCTAAGGACTTGGTGTCCTTGATGGTTCCTGAAGAACATTTTTCACGGGCTTGGCCGACCTGTGTGACATCAGAAACAAAGCCTCGTCAGGGCCTGTAATTGCCTAATTAATTCAGGGCCCTTGGGCGGGTGGGAGGAGGGGAGGTGGGTGCCTCTTCCGGGGTGCTCTTGGAGCCGCAGTCCCAGGTCTGGGCAGTCATGGCTGTAGGTCAGTTCACCCGGGTGGGGAGACTTAGGCACCCAGAATGCTTGACAAGGGGCTCACCTTGGCGCCCAGCCTCCTCCCACCCAAGGGCACATCAACTCCACTTCCACCAGGTGCAGACCAAGAGAAGGCTGTCAGTTAATCCTGAGTCTCGGGCTGCTATATGTGTTTTCTCAGTTAGCACCTAGAGCCGGTTCAAGTTCCCCCAGGTCCTGACTCAGGGAGCACCCATGGATTCCTCCTGACTGCCATGTGTATTTATCCAGCCGTCATTCTCTGATCTGTGCCGGGGTGCCAGGCGCGGCTCAGGGCGCGGGTGGAGGAGAGCTGGGTGGCAGCCCCTAAGGACCAGAGCTCAGGGCGGAGTGGGGAGGGGAGACCGCTCAGGAGGTCAGTCTCAGAGCATCTGGTTGCCTGGGGCAGGGGAGGAGCTGGCGAAGCGCTGGCTGTCCTGGCAGGGATGCGGGTGCTGAGGTATGAGAGGGCATGGCATGTCTGGGGACTGGAGGGACAGCGGGAGGGTCCGGGACTGGTTGTGTGTGTGGTGGTAGCAAATGAGGCAATAGGGGTAAACTGAATCTGGGCAGAGAAGGCCTTTGTAAAGGCCTCTTAATGGAGCGGGAAATGGAGAGCCACACCTGTAGGCAGATGGGTTTATGGGACCAAATGCGCCTGGCAGGCTGGGGCAGTGACATATCCGGTCACGGAGGGCACAGTAAGGTGACAGGCAAGGCGTGCTGAGTCAAGGCAGACAGGATTCCCCGTTGGATGTAGCAGGTGGTAAGGGTCAATGTTGCCTTCTGGTGTTTATATCTGGCTTAGAACATTCAGAGAGAAGACACGGGCACGGGGGGCTGGGCTTGAGGGCGGCGACGCCAGGCCGGCAGCGGAGTGCGCTCGGACACCCCGGGGCGCACGGCGGCCACCGCGCCGACACAGGGCAGCAGCGGCGACTCAGGGGTGGGCGCACCGCCGTTCCATCCTACGCGCTCCCTTCCAGCACCGCTCCCGTGAGAGGCGCAGGTCACCCGGGCTGGGGGCCGGCTCCCGAGACCCCAGCTCTGTGACAAGCCGCTCGTTTCCTCATGTGACATGGGGATAGCAGTCTCCATTCCACAAGGCTGTTGAGAGCATTACCTGAGACGATGCGCTCACTCATGCCGGTGTGTGACGTGGGAGCTGCGGCCGCGGCATCGTGGACACCGCTCGCCCAGCCGCGCCACCTCCCCCCCCACCCAGGGCAGGGGAGGCCCCTGAAGGCTGCCTCTGTAGAAACCGAGGGAAGCGATGCCTCGCCGTTGGCGCTCTGCGGTGGGGACTGCATCTTCCCAGGTGGTCCTCTCTGTGAGAGACATGGCCAGGCTTCTTCCCACCAAGCACACAGAGAACACAGCAGGCTTGTGACTGCCCCTGCCCCCCTTTTGGGGGATAGGACTGCCAGGCATGGGGCGAGGGGGTTTTCATAGTGGGACTAACGACCCAGCAGCAGGTATTCTCCGACAGCACTGGGCACCGGCACCTTGATCCGCGGGGGCCGTAAGGAGGGGAGCCGCCGCCTGGTGCTCGTGAATGACAAGTGCTGCTCAGGCCTTCGGTTTGCTCTTTCCCAGACGTCACGCCCCAGCTTTAGACGAGGAGAGGCGTATGCGCGGCGCAGAAGAGCCGATCCAAGTCTGCCCCTCTGAAGACTCCTGACGGTGGTGGAAACGAGGGGCAGAGACAAGCACTGAAGGCCTCGCCCCCATCACAGGGCTGACAGGGTCCGGGCTGCGGGGACCCCATGGGGGCCCTACCTCAGGGCCGCCGTGTGTCCACGGCCTCAGGGTCTGTTTAGCTCCAGCCCCAGCCAGACCTCAAAAGCTGTTCGTGAAAGACCATCCAAAACTGAAGGGAGAGACCAGGGATCAGTGGTAAGAAGTGGGATTTTTCCAATGGGGAATTCAGTTGTATCTGGTTTGCTCACTTATATTTCATACAGGTTCTCTGGTATCTCATCAGAAACACACTAAGTAAAGGGTTTAGTTGTACACCCTTGATAATGCCAACAAAACAAGAGGAAGGCATTCGAGGATCTACGAGACCATGGCAAGTGTTATGCCCACAGTACATTTGGCAGTTCCTTTGTTTATCAGTGTAATTAACCTCCCACTGTGGACTCAGCATTATGCTAACTGCTTTGAAGGCTACGCGTACCAGGCATCTGGCATGGATGGACGGATGGACGGATGGACGGACGACGAGCTGGACATGTGTTCTGTTCTCACAATCCCATGATCCCTATGGTTCCTTGGCATGTTGTAACTGACAGCATTTTCACTCACCTGTCTCATCTGGCGGTTACAGTGTGTGAATATGCGTGTCCTTCCAGACACCAGGTCGAGGCGTGAGGGCTTCCTGGCTTCCCTGTGAGCAGCTGTGCCTCCTTGTGTTTTAAGTCCAGCTTCTCTAGCAGAAACAACAGTGCAGCGTCTGGGGAGAACGTAGTGGTTTTCTGCCTCAGAATATAGCAGAAGCTTCCCTTTCGTCTGGTTTATTAGATTCTGCCTTCAGCGGAAGAATGGGCCGCTCCTCGCTCCTGGAGACTTGGACTCCGTGGAGAAAACCCCAAGGTGACATGCAGAGAAGGAAGAGTCTGACAGAACGGGCAGACTGGGGACAGGCTTCATCTGAGAAGTCATGCAACTGGGGAGAGCTATTTCCAGGGACCCTTGCTGAGACAGGCCGCCAGCATCAGAACTGAAACCCAGGGTGCCTGACCAACCTTGGTTCCCAGGAGGACCCACAGGGAGAGCCCTGCCTCCCTCAGAAAGGGAAGCTTCTCTACAAGTGACTTAGGAGGAGAGAAGAGCCGGGCATCAGGAGGACAAGCGTGGAGGCCACCTCCGTGGCTGGCCAGGACTATAGAGATCCCCGAAGAGGGCAGGGCCTAAACGTCATTCCTCCTGCCATGACTCAATGTTGGGGAACAAAGACCAGGAAATTCCCCAAAGAACCCACTTGGTCAGGTCTACTACTCTGCTCAGGGTAAAGAGATGGAGACGTTCAGTCCCGAGAGGAACCGAGGCTGTGCCAGTCGCATTTAAATACCGTCAGCGAACTTTGTGACTTTTGGAGGTCACCCTGGCTTTGAGAATGTCACAGTGCTTAGATCCTCAGTTCCAGAGGAACTGCTCATTGATGGGGGTGGGTGGCTTGAGCTCCTATGTAAACCTATGTGTGTGTATGTAGGTTAGTTAGCTAATTTCAGAGAAAGCAAAACAAAAGGAAAATGTGTGTTGGGAACCTTTGATCCACAGCCACTGGCCTTTGCTTTGAGGCTTTTCTCACCCAAAAGTCTGCCATTTGTCTTTTTGTGCATGAAGGCTGCTATCCCTGTGGCATTAGCGTGTTGGGGCCACAACTATTTCTGATGCTAAAGCTACAGTTCCTGTCAGGGCCAGGTGCTGCGACAATTACTGTTAAAAAAAATAGTTGGATACGGAACTTGCTTTGTAGGCTTAACAAAATTAATAGGTTAGTCTTGTGATCAGACGGACTTCCCTTCATGGGCACTGGACAGTCCTCAGGTGTCTGTCTGCACAGAACAAAAGGCGCCTAGGCTCTTTATTTCTGTCCGACTTCCTTCCCCGAACCCAAACCCTGGCTGGGTATCAGACAAGATGCACTCAACAGAAACAAAACAGCCCCCCGACAAAGGCAGCTGAGAGCCTGGAAGATGCATCTGAAAAGACGAGAAGAGCTCATTCTTCTGATTCCATTATGGGCGCTGTTGGTTGGAGAAGCAATTTTTAAAAAATGCTCCATCTTCACCCAGTGTAAGGTTTCCAAGTGTTCTCACCAACTACCGCAGTGATGGCAGGATATGGATTCATTTGGAAATAAGGAAAAACGTCAAGTGAGGCGGAAGGGACTGCTCTGGCAGGAGGTCGGGGACACAGTCCCCAGGGAGCAAAGTTAACGGGGATTAATGAGCTGCCAGAGCAGAATAATAATCAGCTGTGTCCTTGACAAGTGGCCCGCACATGACTTCTCGGAGCCCAGGGACCCCTCCCTGGCCTGACGAGCTGATACCGTGTCTCCCCACCCTCCCTTGTCAGGGCTGCATGGCTGGCTCCTCCCAGATCATGGCAGCGGTGGTGGTGTGTGTCCCTCAGCTCATGGCTGTGGATGGATGTCCACTGTCTCATGGTCACAGCGTCACCTTCCCTCCTCCTTCTGCCTGGGGGACAATGGAAATGACCCATCTGGGGTGGGCTGAGCCATGACGGAACAGAACCCCAGCTTCGCAGTTCATTGGCTGGTCAGCCTTGGGCAGATCCTTTAACCTCCGGAAGCCTCAGCTTTCTCGTCTCTAAAATGGACACAGTACTGGCACCCACACCCAGGGGGAGTGAGGATTAAATAAGGCAACAGATGTGAAAACGGAAGCTGTAAAATGCTCTTGTACTCACAATGTTGTTCTGGGCTCCTTCCCTCTCGGCCATGTCCAGGGCACCTTTGCAAAGGAGAAAGGAGTGGAGCGAGTCCAACAGGGGCAGAGACTTCTTCTGACCCCCCTACACCACATCACTTCTGACCCCCGTCCCAATCACTAGAGGCCTGAGGGTGCTCTGCCAGCCATTCTTGACCCGAATTAGGATTCTCTACCTTCCTAAAATAGGGAGACTACCTGCAAGGAATCCCCTGCTTCCTCTCGGGCTTCATCAAGGGCTCCACCTGGGGGCAGTTAATTGTTTGCGCCCCCGTCCCTCTCACAGCCACACACCGTGAGCAACTTGATGGCAGGAACCAGGCCGCTTGGCCAGCGCGTGGTCATGGGGTGGCCTCTTTGGCTGTCTTTTTGGGGGAGCAGCAAGGAGATGAAAGCTGCTTCTCCGCCCCATCTGATTTCCTATTATCAGTGAATGCCCCCTGACACTAAAATGCTGTTAGCAACGCCCCAGCAGACCCTGGTGGACACCAATTAACCTCAGAAACAAGAAGCAGCAAAGGAAACGGCTCAGCAGCAGGCTGGCTCTCCCCTCCCCCTCCCACCTGAGTGTTGGAGATGGGAGGGCAGCTTTTTCTCGCTCATTGAATGTGGAGCAAAAAATGAGTAAGAGCTGAACAGAACAGTTAGTGGAGACTCAAGTGTTCGCTTCTGAATGGTTCTCGGGCAACGGGCACAGAGCCTGCTCACAGAAAGGCACTCTCTGCAGAGAGGGACAGGACACGATGGCCTGGTGGCGCGCTGATCAGAGCCGTGCTTGGAGGCTGAGAGCGGGGGTCACGGGGCACCGGGCGGGGCAGGCAGGGCCTGTCTATGCGATCGCCTGGGGCCGGCGGGCCCGGCTGGAATTCTGGCCCCCGAGAGAGAAGATCATTTCTTTGTTGGTCTCTGTGCGAACACAGCAGCACCTTGTCAGAGAGTGTGAGTCTGATGACGTCCGTCCAGCAGCCCCCATTAATTCACACTCAGAGCCAGCATGACTCATGGTCTTGAATCAGCCATTATTGAGCCTGAGGGAGGCGAGTGGGAAAACCAATAGAAAAAGGTGCTGGCAAGGGAATGTTCTGTCCTGTTCCCATGAGTCACGTGGCAGAGCCGTGGCAGAGCTGTGGCAGGGACAATGTTAGAGGGGATGCCCTTGAAAATTCTAAGACTCTCAGGCTGAGGGGCAAAGAGAGGGGAAGTCACTGTTCGCTGGCAGTGGAAGGAGCAGGGCAAGAATTCATTCATTCACTTACAATTCCTTGGTACTGTTCTCTCTGTGACAAGCACCTTGCTCGGGACGGCAGACACCGTGGTGATAAAGATACCATCCTTGCGATGGACCTTAGTGGGGACACAGGCAAGGAAAATGGCTTCTGTCTCATCAGTTTCCCTGGAGCTCCTGGAAGCCAATAGTCAATTCTTAGATGTGTTGAGGTAGTTGGACAAAACGTTTTTGTCCATTTGTGCTGCTCTAACAAGATACTGTGGACTGGGGGCTTATAAACGGCAAACGTTATCTGTTACAGTGCCGGAGCCTGGGAAGCCTGGGATTTGGCATGGGCAGGTGCAGTGCTCAGTGAGGGCTTCCTGGTCTACAGAGCGTGCCTTCTCGCTGTCCTCCATGGTGCAAGCGGTCGGAGTGTTCTGTGGGTCAATAACGGCACTGATCCCACTCCCAAATGCCCTGCCTCCCAGTACCATCACCTTCGGGGGTTAGGATTTCAATATATCAGTGCCTCAGGGGTAGGCACAAACATTCAGACTGCAGCAAATTCTAAGCTGAAGAACACACAGGCCCTGCCCTGGAGGCGTGGTCTTCCCATGGCGGGGGGAGGGCTCCCTGGAGACAGTGGTGAGGCATCCCAAAGCCGCAGGGTGGAAGGGAAAAGGAGACTCACCTTGCAGAGTTGAATTACAAACTCGAGACCTCCTGCTTCGGAGCCAAGTAGGCAAAGTCACCGTAGGAGAGAGTCCTCAGTCAGCAGGACTGTAATTGGATTTAATGCATAACGTATATAAAGAAAGATTGTTTCGAGCAGAAAGAACATCCCCGACCTGTCCCAGCACTGCCTGGAGATTGGGTACCTTGGTCTCCCCTGGGACTGGGACGTTCTCACTGGGACAGAGGCACTTCCCAGGCTACCTGTGGGTGGCAGTTTGCGTGATTTGTATACAATCCTTCCTTTCTGCCCTGCCCTTGCCATGCCCCTGCCGCCAGGGCGAGTCCATCCTTCCCCCCGTTGTCTTTGGCCTGGGTTTGCTTCGGGCAGGGGGATGTCCGTGGGCTTGACTGAGCAGGGCTCTGAGCACGTGGGCCTGGTCAGCCTGCCTCTTCTGCTTCTGCCTTCTGCCCCAGCAACCCTTCCAATTTGAGAATGAGACACGTGCAAAGCTGACCTGAACCCCAGCATGTGAACTTGTGAATAGGAAATGGATGTTGTTGTTTTAGGCCAGGGGGATGCCAGTTGGTCACGCAGGATCGTCATTGCAGAAACCTGACTGATACACGGAACCCGATGCAGGTAAACAGTCCAATCACAGAAGTGGGGGAATTGCTCCTCTCCGCTCTGGCTCTTGGCCCTCTAAGCCATCTTGTCACTTAGCTTCTGGTACAGTGTGCTTATAGGGAGAGAAGGAGCTGATTAAGAATGTGTTAACATTATTCTGTAGACTGCTTTCTCCTCATAAATTATCATGTTGGCTTCACACATCAGTCTCTCGTGAGAGGTTAAGAGGAGACAGGCCTGAGGCTGATCCTCGCTGAGACCCCAGCAAGGTTTGCTGTGTGGGGCTACAGTGCGGGGCAACCCATCACACCTAGGAGAAGGCCCCCAGACCATGTCCATGGGGCCTCCTTGCGGCCTGACAGCCAGCCAGCCTTTCTTAAGCCACGCAACCCAGCAGCCAAGGGCCTGGTGTGACCCCGCTGCTCCGAGGACCTGGGCCCACTCCGGCGGATGCAGCCCCTGGCTGGAACACCCCAATCTCCAAATAAAATCACGTTGGGCGTTAGGGCTTCAACATGGAATTTTGAGATTTTGAAGAAGAGTTTGAATCATGGATATTTTTGGACCAAGTAGGATTTTACCTATTGGCTTATATATCTGCTCTCACCTAAAGTCTGTGGGACGTCTGGGCAAAGTAGATTAGGGACCTTTATACAACCAAGTATCCGAGGTGTAAATCAGTGGGAGGGGCCCTCACAGTAATCACACCTTTAGGGCTGCTCCTAAAATTGTAGGTCGGGAATTGTTTCAACCCCCTGTCAGAGATCACTACACTCCTAGCGTGGTGCCTGGTGCGCAGCAGGTGCTCCAGCCAAATGAATGAACAAACACATGAGTGAACGATGATGACTTCTGCTGACTATGGTCAATGCCAAACCTATGGGGTTTTAATAACAAACAAGAATGGCTGTCTCTTTTCTGTCCGCCATTCACCTCCTATTTTTCAGCTCGGGATTTATTTTGCTCTGTGCGCATCCAGAAGGGAAGAAAGAGCTCCCTCTAGGCCTTTGGGACGTGAGCCCGAGATAAACTGCAGAGGTGTGAAAAGCATCTGTCCGGGCGGATCTGGAGGACGCCTCCTGGGGGTCTCCGATCCGGGTCCTCCGGGCGTGCGGCATTGCAGTTCACGAGGTTCCGTTGCACACAGACAGGTGGGAATGGACTTCCTCGTTACGCAGCACGCTACACGGTAATTTTCTCTTTTTCCTTTTCTTTGTGGTGTTCGCCTACTTATTTTGAGCTCTGTCTGAGATTTTAGGGCTCCAAAGGATCAGACTAATGCTGTTTGATAATCAAGGAGGAGCTTATTTAACAAATGTTTAAGGATTCTGACAGCTTGGCTTTAAACTGTGTATGAGGTGTAGCGTGGGGGAAATGTCCAGCTAGGTCTATTTCATGATGACTTATGTTACTGCAAAATAGTTCATAATTTTTCATGTTATTTGAGATACATTGAACAAATTGTCTACCCTGCAAAGCCTGAGTTGGAAGAAAGCTATTAGAGTAGGATCCCTACTCTAGCAAAACTATGTAATTAGATACAGAGGACAATAGTGTTTGATAAACTCAATCTACATCCATTGACTGACTACCATGTATGTATAAGGCATCACACTCCGTGCAGCAGGGGGACAAGACATGAAAAACCAGCATATTAAGGACCTTTGGCTTCTTAAGTATTTTATGTCACAATAATGTAAAAAAAAACATACTGGGTTTTAAAAATCAGCTTATGCATTGTATCTTTAGGGACTCAGCTTTCTAAATACAGTTTTCCTATCAAACCTTTCATAAGCCAAATGGCATAAAGCAAAGAAGCAATTGCCATTAATTTATATGGGAAAGATTTTGTATTCACAGACCTCCCCAAATAACCCACCAAATCATACCACATAACACATAAAACCGGAACTAACACTAACATAGAGTAAAAGCAGGGATGCACAGAATAAATTGAGAATCAGCAGAGGTGCTGCCAGACACAGCTCAGAGCTCTGGCAGGTCGGTGCTGAGATGCGAGCGAGGTTTCCTGCAAGGAGGCTGGCAGGGCCGCTCTCCTGCTGGAGGTGGGGGGACGGCAGGTGCTGCTGCCTCTGTAGCTGCTCAGTGCCAAACAAACACTGAACACTATTTTCCCTTTTTGCTTTTTTTGGTAAAAGCAAAAATCCTCTTTAGATTTCCTTCCATCAGTGAAAACAGATATGAGTGTAGGCCTGTCCTAAAAGCCACCAGATGAAATGCAAACTTGCAGAAAGCGGGAGATACCTGTGCATACCCTGAGTCCTGCTGCAGCACAGAGGAGCTCTGTGGGCATGAACAATGAAAAAGTTTCGACCTTAACAACAGCTTGCAGAAATGTTGGTAGAGTTTCCATAATGTTGTTAAAAACATGCATGTAAACGGTGTTTTAGCTGAGAGCCAAAACAAAGAGGGAAAGGCATTTGTGGGCTCCCCGCCAAGGGTACAGTGTGTACTGTCATTTGCTGATCTAATTCTCTCTTTTGCTGGAAATGTTTTCCCTAAGCTCACAGGGAGGAATCCACCAAGAGAGAAGAGCGCTCTCTCACTTACAGACTCAATCTGGATTCAGAACAGCCAGATAACAATGGTTCCGCTCAAAAAGGCCTTTATTACTGATGGGATTCTGTATTATTTTCCCTCCCTCTTCGTATTCACCAGAAGGCTCTACAGAAAGTCTCCCTAATTTGCCCCTTTGTGTTTCTCATTAGGGCTGGAGAGGAACCCTATTGAGCTTCCCTGACATTATCTCGGTCCACCTGATGCTTGGGTGTTTTCAAATGTCACATTGCTTGAGGGATAATAGCAGCTCTGGTTATTTGAGTCACTGAGCTGATCATGGAATAAGGAAGTTAAAAGGTACTATAAGACAGAAAGTCAAGGTCATTCACACACATTGAAGAAATTGGGCCCTTCCTCCTCTTCAGGACATTTGGGAGCCAAACTGGTGTTGGCAATGCAGTCTCAGGGTTACCTCAATGCGTGCAATTGGCAACCGGCTTCCGTCCTCAGAAAGAAGTGAGTTTGAGCCTCTTGTCACAAAGAGGGGGAATCAGGCCATGAAACCTTGTAACTATGACAACCACAGACAGCAAAAGAGAACGGTGAGCTGGAACCATCAAGGTTGACACGAGCACAGTCAAAGCTGATTTGCGCCCAGTGGAATGGGTTCCGGGCTTAACTCAGTTTGAAGACCACAGGCAGCTCCCATTTCCCCAGTGTAGGTAACTTGCCACAGTCAGTCGGCGCTGTTGGAACTTGTTCTGCCGATGTTTCCTTCCTGCGGGTGGTGTGCTAACCATCGCTCACCTCTGTGAATGACAGGAGGGCATCGCACCCTCCTCTGCCTCCTCAGTGCTGCCGCCCTTGGTGTTGTGGAGCGGGCAGTACTGGGCAGGGCCAGCCGAGCGTCGGGATCCCGGGACACTAAGAAAGTGCCGGGCCAGCAAATCACTCATTTACTCTGCCCTCTTGGGTCTTGTATCTCCCTGATTCGGGCATCCCAGAGGGAGATAAACCCAGCTGAGAGGGGTCGAGGAGAGAATTGAATCTCAAATTCGCGATCTTAAAAGCCTACAAGGGACCAGGTGAATACATTTTAAGTGTGTGCATCTCGACGTATTTAACCCCACAGGCAGTCATGGGGCCAGTGTTTGAACTGGCTGTCTTAAAGGAATTCAAATTTAATGCAACTCTCCTGCCCCTAACAACGAACAAAACAAAACACGCAGCCCAAACAAAACACATCTGTGGGCGTCGAGTGTCCCTCAGGACACCACTATGCAGTTCCTGTTCTGGTCTATGCCCTCGTTTTATAGATGGAAAGAATGGATCCCAGGTGGAAAAGTTACCAGAACAGCACCAGAACCCAGGTACCTAAATTTTTGTCCACGGCTGGTGACCTCACAAAGCCCGTCATTTGTTGGGGGGCAGGCAATGGGTATTACTAGACTTCTAAGTCCTGAACCTACAGATGTGCTGACACCAGGCCCCACCTTGCCAGGGCTTCCTGGGAATGGCTGAGTCACCCACCCATCATGGGAAGGGTGCAAAAGAGGTTCGGTGTCCTCTTCGACTCAGTTTCTCCGTTTGTCACCTAGAGGTGAAGCTTCCCGATTTGTCTACCTTATGCCATGATGGGTTTTTCAACCCCACACTTCATCATCTGGGTGAGGCTGCCGTGAGGGGGAAGGGAGCTGACCACGGGAAGCCCCGAGACCAGCGCCCGCCACAGAGGAAGCGCCCGACACGGAGGAGGCGCTCGTTGAGCATTCCGGGTCACTGTGGTGGTGGTGTGTCACTGCTGCTCTCTGATGCGCACCAAAACACCACGGGTAAAATTAAATTTACCCAGGAGCCTAACTCATAGGGAATGCCTCAAAACCAGCGTGCCGAGGAAAATCACAAGGAGAGAAATGACACAGCCCAGCCAGGGAAACAGAGTAATGAAAACGGAGCAGGAATGCGACCGGGGCAAACCTTTTCATCAGTCAGGGTGATAAGAATTAAGCAATTTGTTCTGAAGAAAGATATGGCAAAGAGCTTTCTCTGAAAAAGAAAAATTGAACAATCTGTGTACTAAAGCATCTTAGGAAAGAAAATTTCCTTTGGTAAATGCTTCCCTATTCAAAATGATCACGAGCCACAAAAGATTTTCCTCAAGTAAACTGAAAAATTTTCTTGTAAATGAAAAACTTTCAAAAAAAAAAAGAAGAAGAAGAAACCAAAAGTGGAGCAAATTCATTGCAAGCTAGTCAAATGAACACCCCTGCTTAGATATCTGAAGGTTTTGTCGTAGGTTGGGTCTCTGCACGCAGGAAGTCACTGGGGACTTCTGGGCCTTTGGTTCCTTCTTCTGAGTCTGCCACAGCTGTCTGGACATTTCCACCTCACTGAACATGTGCCACTATTGCTCCAAGCGGCTGGGCTCCGCCCCGTAGCACGTTGGCACCCCCTCCAGGAATCCTTGCGGGCGGTGGAGTGTGGTCTATGTAGACAAGAGAGGTGCTTCCGTACCCGCCCGGCCCCTCGTCCAACCTGCAGCTCCCTCCCCTTGGGCCAGCAGTGCCGGGACCCAGCTGGGCTCTCATCCTTGGACAGTCACCTTCATCCCTTAGAGGCCGTGCATGTCCCCAGCTGGGATGTGTGGTGACTTGACCCCTGATACTGGTCTGATGCCAGGAGCGTACTCAGGGGCATATCCTGAGCGGGGTGAATGTGGCCTTGTAAGGCTGAGCCCTCTGCACGGTCTCCCAGGTAGTTTCCGCGGGAAGGGCTGGCCACCACTGCAGGGTCACGTGATGGCGAGGGATCTGGGGCTTCAAGGTTTTCAAGGGCACCCACCAGAGGACTGTCAGGGACCCATGGGACTGTCAGGGTCCCTGTCCTTCCCACCGCCGGCCCTGAGTTGACATGGCCGGCTTGCTGGGGCTGGGAGTCCAGTCCGCTCTGCAGGACTGGAGCTCTTCCCACAGCGAAGCCTTGGGCCCGACTCTCCCCGCGTCCAAGGCAGGAGATGAGAGTCCTTGCGTGCTGCCCAGAAACCCCCTACGCTTCCAACTTTGTTTTTTAGTCTTTCTTCAAGGCATCAGGGACACCCGTTAAAAACCATCCCATGTCATTGGGGTCATTATAAGGATTAAATAACACAATAAAAGTGCTTAGAACTATACCTGGCACACAATAAATGCTTAATAAGTATTTGCTATTGTTATCATTTTTAAAAGGAGCAGCATAGTATCGTGGAAATGATGTCATTTCTAGTGAAGAAATGTGGCTTCGAATGCTGGGTCCAAAACTGACAATGCAATCTCGGACGGCGTTTCTCTTTGGCCTCTTCACCTGTAGGGGAGAAAGTGGTCATACTTCACACAGGGGTGTTATGCGTATCAAACAACAAAGCACCTAAGAAAATTTTGCGTGTGTCTTAAGCTGCTGTCTGTGAGTTCCAAGAGCCGTGTGCGTGTGTGTGTGTGTGTGTGTGTGTGTGTGTGTGTGTTTCAGTGGTTTATGCTGTGCCTGTGTCTTTCAAGAGTAATCACCGAGGCTGGGCCCTGCGTCGGGTGGGGATGCGAGGAGTACGCGTGGGTGGTCGTGGTGCTAATCTGAGCTGCACGGGCCATGCACAGACCCCAGGGGAAGGAGTAAAGATGCAGAAACCTGTTAAAAGAGCAGGGATAGCACCTCTCTCTGTGTGGCCATTCCCAGCCTCTCAGGCCCCGACGGACCCCCATCAGAGGGGCAACAGCTACAACCTGCCCGCCACTGCCGCCTGCGGATGTGCCTGAGGGTCGGCGGAGGTTCAGCCCTTCTCTTCCTGTGGCGGGTACCAGATGATGAGCCGAGGGAAAACCACACACTTCACCGTGCTTACTCTTATTTGAAATGTTTTGTTACGTCTTGACAACAGACGTTTGTATCTGCATTGCTTCCGCAACATTAGCCAGGTATTTGCTAGAGGTGCTTTTGGTGTTGCAAATCGGGAAGGGGCAAATTCCAAAATCATGAATTGTCACGAATGTGTAGGATCCTCTTCTAAACCCATGCTCCTTCTGCCCCTCTCTTAATATATATGTCTGTTGTGGACAAATCACACTCACAAAATGTAATCTGAAATCTTTTCCAGATTCTGTAAGTATGATGTTAACAATGAGAAGGAAATAAAAGAAGAAAGTCTTTTAGACCTTGAAGCTGTGTTTTAGAAATAGTTAAAGATCAAGGCATAAGCTATGAGGCCTTTTCCCAAAAGAACATGAAGTAGAAGGAAAAATCCATCTCAGTATGGATGAAAGAAAAATAAAAAATAGGGATTTTGGGAGAACAGAGTATTTGTATAAGGGCAAACTAAACTCAGAACATGTATAAGTCTTTGACATTTATGAGCCACCAAGCTGATCAATGACATTACTTTGTTAAACCTCTTCATTTTTATTGCTACCACTATTATTAATATTGATGTACTAGGACTAGTACTACTACTAATAATTAGTGAGGACGGCTCTGTACCTCGTACCCTGCCCTTTACTTAAGCAGTATTTCATCTAATCTTCTCAACAACCCAATGAGAAGATAGTGTTAGTTCCATCTTGCAGGGGAGGACACGAAATCTCAGTGGCTGGGTAATTGGTCCCAAGTTACAAGACTGGTAGTGATGATGCTATGGGCCATAGGTTTGTTTAATCTGAAGCCTGAATTCTTCCCATACCAGTTGGGTATTGTACAGAGTTTATGATAGTTGTTTTCATTCTGCAAGAAACACTGTGTACATGAAGACCACCAGAAAACAACAGAAACCCCTGAGAAGTGGCCGTGAGGCCATGAGCTGGGCTCTCTGGCTAGTTGGCTGCTTACTGCTGTGTACCAGTTTCAACGTGAGCACAGCTCGTGCCTTCACCTTAAGAAAATGGGATGTGGGCCCTGGCCAGGTAGCTCACTTGGTTAGAGAATTGTCCCGATATGCCAAAGCTTTTTTTTAAAAAAATATTTTTTTATTTTTTAGAGAGGGGAAGGAGGGAGGAAGAGAGGGAGAGAAACATCGATGTGTTAAGAGAAACATCGATTGGCTGCCTCTTGCACGTCCCCAGCTTGGGACCTGGCCCGCAACCCAGGCACATGCCCTGACTGGGAATTGAACCAGCAACTTTTTGATCCACAGCCCAGCACTCAATCCACTGAGCCACACCAGCTGGTGCACTGATATGCTAAGGTTGTGGGTTCAATCCTCGGTCAGGACACATACAAGAATCAACCAATGAGTGCATAAATAAGTGGAACAACAAATCAATGTGTCTCTTTCTCCTTTCCTCTCTCTCTAAACAAAGTCAATCAATAAAATTTAAAAACAAATGAAATGTGTAAGTTATGGACTTTTAGGATAAAGTTTGTATGTTCCTCATTCACTTGGGTATCAGCCAATGCATTTCAACGTCTTTTAGTCTATCCTGTGCTAGCTAGAATTCTAGGCTGGTCATATTTTTTTCATCTGGATTTTGAAGGCATTGCTCCACTGCCTCCTTAAGTTAAGTATTTCTCCTGGGAGGTGTGATGCCATTCTAATCCCCGGTCTTTCGTATGTGAATTATCTTCTCAGGAATTTTGCTTTTAGGGGTTCTCTTTGTTGCCAGTATTCTGCGATTACATAATTAGAAGCTTTGGTGTAGGGCTACTGAGCTGTTGGTGGGCTCCTTCAATCTGAGCACTCAGATTTCTGGGGACATTGAGACAAATAGCTTTTTTGGGATATAATCTACATACCATGAAATTCACCCATTTAAATTATACAATCCAGTGGTCACCAGCATGTTTACAGAGTCATGCAACCATCGCCGTAATGCAGTGTCAGAACACCCCTGTCATGCCCAACAGAAACCGTGATTAGCAACCATGCCCGGGCTCCCTCTTTTGAACAATTACTTTGATAATCCTTTACTTTCTGTTTTCTTCTATTAATCAGGTATTAGGCCCCCAGACCCATGTTTTAATTCCCATTTCCATTCTCCCCCTTTCTCTGTTCCGTTTAAGGGGTTTCTCGACATAACGTCCAAAGCTTTTATTTTAAATTTCATTTCTGTCACAATGTTCCTAACTTGCAAGAGCTCTTTTTTGTTCTCCGAACGTTCTTTGTGTAACCTCCTGTTCTTTTTTTCATGAATGCAGTATTGTCTTTTGTCTGCCTGAAGATACAATGTATGGCTTTTTTTTTTTTTTTTAAGTTTTCTTCTCCCTCATTATTTGTTTCCCTTGAGTTCTCCTTTTCTGTCTCTTATTTGAGCCTCTGATTTTCATGTTAGTGCTTCCTCAAATACTTGATGACTCGACTGTCGACTCCCATGCAGCGGTGAAGCACTCAGAAGCGCTTCTGGCTGCGGCTCCGGTGTGCTGACCGGCCATCCGCACAGGTGGCTCTCACCCTGGCCTCTTGTTCTCATCCCTGGGGAAGTTTTAAAACCAGTACAAATGCCAGGGCACCACCCCTGGGTCATCTGACTTGGTTGCTTGGAATCCTGTCATCCATATTTTTAGAAGCTCTCCAGATGCCGCCTGTACGGCAGGCAGAAACCTCTGCTGGGGAGACCGGCGCCTTCCCTGGGGTGTCCTCATTGACGACCGGGAGAATATGATTTTCCTTCGGGCTGATCAGATTCTCAGAAAAGAATTTCCATCTTCCACCTTGGGGGTGGGCATCTGGCAGCTAACATTCTGGGACCCTCTTGGGAGAAGTGGTTGAGGGTGTCCCCAGGACCGTGGGTGCTCACACTACCCCTGTGTGCCCATGTCTAGACTCAGAGTAAATCTCTGGTTCAGTGGTTCGGGTAGTGTAGCGTCCAGCATCAGCAGCCCTAGACACCTGTTCTAAATGCAGACCCCCAGGCCCTGGCTTGGACCTGCTGCATCAGAAACTCCACGTGGGGACCAGCAATAGCGTGTCTTTGCTAGTCCCCTGCTGACATTTTAAGTGAGGTCAGAGAGGGCGTTTAACCCACCTGGTTTTATTGAACTCTCAGGACACAGATTAACTGACTAAAGCACATGGCAGGAAGAAAGAAAAAAAACAGAACCATGATATATGAGTTTGTATATGTGTATGTGAGTCTATAGGCATTTCAATGCAAGGTATGGAAACACCTACTCTCAGCTGCTAGCATCACCTGTCACCTCAGCAGAGTTGTGTTAGAGATGGGGGAAGGGGCAGAGGGAGGAACACTATTATTTTTAAATTTATTTACCCCTGAATAATTTGAATTATTACAAAGTATTATTTCGATTTTTTTAATGTTGGAAATGTATTTGCTTTGTATAAACTGACATTTTAAAAATTTGTGTAGTGACCTGTGTGGCCCACCCAGAGGTTGGGTTTTAGGGGAAGAAATAGCCCGAACTGCCAGGCGTTGTTTCAGATTTAGGGCGGGCCTCCACAAGGCCAGCAAGGCCCCAATATGCAGGTGCCTGGAGTTGGACGGTGGCCTGCTTTGTTCCTGATGTTTGGTGTAGTGTAAATCAAGGGCTCTCCTCCCTGGTTGTGAATTAGACTTAACAACGCCAGGAGCAGCAGAAATAGCAACAGAAAGCCTGCTTGTCCCCTGGGACTAATTAACCGCCCCCCCCCCAGGTGATTCTAATGTACAGGAAAGGTTGAGGCTTATTTACGTGGCTGTGATTTTCATGTTTTTAAAACCAGTTAAATCAGCTCTCCAATGTCACTCAGATCTTAAACACAGGTCGCTTTACTAGCTTTCAAAGATTCTTTAACTTTCTGACATTATGTAGCACAATAGTACCATGGAAGCTTTTAGTCTGTGTCTTAAAATACAGCCTAGTTCAGGCTTTGCTAGAATCTTAGTGATTAAGTGAACAGTATATCTCTGCGTTTCCAAGCTGGATGCACTCTCACAGGCCTTGGGGGTAATACAACTCTTCATCTTACAGATGCAGAAACGTTGCCCAGAGGTATTCCTTTATAGATTTACTGTATTGGGGGTTGTGGGAGGGTTGCGAGGGAGACAGAGGGAGTGTGTGTGTGTGTGTGTGTGTGTGTGTGTGTGTGTGTGTGTGTGAGAGAGAGAGAGAGAGAGAGAGAGAGAGAGAGAGAAAAGGGAGGGCAGGGAGGAAGGGAAGAAAGATTGAATGTTGTAAAACTTGTATTACTTTTTCAAGTTTATGTAACTGGTTTATTCTATATTATGTCAGGAACATTTTCTAAGGCTCAGTTGTACTTAACCTTGAAAAAAAATTGGTAAAGGTCCAAATAAATTACTGAGAACTGCTCATCCCTTCTTCCTTATGGATTCTTATGAACTCAGAGCCTGGCCGTGGCCTCTTGCAGAAAACAAAGAATTTTTTAAAAATTTCTATATCTTTACCCAGTGTGCTTCTCTAAGAGGTGGTGTTTTCTTCTTGCAGCTTTATTGAAAGTATTTTGTTTCAGAGAGAGATCCTCTTGGCTTGACCTGCAATGTCCCAGAACAAATGCTGTGTGAACACGGCATTAGACTGCCTGCTTACGTGTCTGAGAGCCACGGAAGTCTTGCCGATAGTGCTCTCCTTTTTGAGGTCATAGGAGGTAATAAGACAAGGTGGCCTACAGAGGGAAATTGGTTATACATGTCATGAACAGGACTATCAATTCATTGGGGTAGGAAGAGAATTAACGTTCATTGGATGAAAATTTATCCTTGGGCTTTTCTCCATTCAAATCACATTACATTTCCATGCTAGGCCATTACAAATGTCACATAATGTAATATGTTATCTCAAATGCACATTTATGGTTTCTCAGGTATATCGGTTAACCTACAACAGTGTATGAAAGTTCACCCTTGCCAACACTTGGTGTGGCCAGTCTTTTTTTATTTTAGACATTCGGGTGGGTGGAGAATGGTATCTCATGGTTTAAATTTTCATTTCCTCAATGATTAGTGATGTTGTACATCTTTGCATGTGTTTATTAGTCATCTGTATATAATCTTTGGTGAAACATTCTGTTTAAATCTTCTGCCTTTTATTAATGGAGTTGTTTGTTTTCTTATAATTAAGCTTTAAGTGTTCTTATTTATATTCTGAATGTGAGTGTTTGGTCAGATCTATACTTTGAAAATATTTTTTTCCAAGTCTATGGCTTAAAAAAAGTGCTTTTACCAGTGTATTTCAAAGAGCAAAAGTTCTTAGCTTTTGTGAAATCCAATGTATTACTATTAAAAAATGGATTGTGCTGTTGGTGTCATAGCTAAGAAATCTTTGCTTAACTCAAGTTCACAAAGATTCTCTCTCATGTTTCTTCTAGAAGTTTTATAGCCTTAAGCTTTATATTTAGATCTATGATTCATTTTGAATTACATTTTAATATGATGTGAGGTATGAATCAAAGTTCTTTTTTATTTTTACATGGGAATAAAAAATTTTAAATAGACTTTTCTTTTCTCCACTAAATATTGTACCTTTGCCAAAAGTCAGTTGACTATACATGTGGGGGTCTATTTCTGGACTTTCTATTCTGTTCCATTGCTCTATTTGCTTATCATTACTCTAAAGCTACATTATCCTGATAACTGTAGGTTTAAAATAAGAGCTAAATAAGATCCTCCAAGTTTGTTCTTTTTTTTCTTTTCCTAAAAGTGTTTTGGCTATTCTAGGTCCTTTGAATTTCCATATGAATTTTAGAAGTACATTATCAATTTCTTTAGAAAAGCTTTGTAGAGTTTTGATTAAGATTACATTGAATCTATAGGTCAATTTGAAGTGAATTAACAATGGTGAGTCTTCCAATCCACAGACATGGACTATTTCTCCATTCATTTAGGTTTTCTTTAACTTTTCTCATCAGTGTTTTGTAGTCTTTACAATACTAGTCTTTTACATCTTTTGAATATATTTTTCTAAGCATTTTATATTTTTGATGCTATCATAAATTTTAAAAGTTCTATTTCTAGTTGCTGCTAGTATATAGAAATACCATAGATTTGTGTGTATTGATCTTAAGCTCACCTATTGGTTCTAGTAGCCTTTTTGCAGATTCTATAAAATTTTCTCTATAGACAACCATGAAATGCAGGCCATTATCATCCCTGGTGTTTATTACTCCTTCATATAGATCTCTTTTTCCACCTGTTATAATTTTTCTCATGCCAAAGATTTTCTTTAATATTTCTTGTACTGTGGATCGGTAGGTGATAATATTATTTTTGGCTTTTGTGTATCTGAAAAAGTCTATATTTTGCTTTCATTTTTGAAGAGTATTTTCATTGGGTTGTAGAATTCTAGAATGACAGATTTTCTTTCAGTACTTTAAAGATGTTCTAGATGCTTTTAAGATTTTTCTCTTTATCGTGGGTTTTAAGAAATTTATCATGTGCCTTGCTTGGTGCAGTTTTATTCATGTTTATTGGGCTTGGGGTTCATTGAGCTCCTTGGATCTGTGAGTTTATAGTTTTCATCCATTTTGGAAAACTTAGGCTATTATTTCTTCAAACAATTTTTCTGTCCCTTTTCTCCTTTCCTTCAGGGAAGTCCAGCGACCTCACTGGCTTATTTTAGATTACCCAAAAGATAAACAACTGTAGCCCAAAGATGAGACATGGGAAAGTAACACAGGTGGTCTTTGATATAATATCCTTGCAGAAGAGATGGAGGGAGAAATGATGCAAGAGAGATGGGGAACATGTGAGATGTAAAGTCAGAGAAGTTCCTTGTTCAAAATGCACCAAATTAACTATATGACTTTAGACTAGTCCCTTTACCTCTCTGGATCTTAGTATTTTCCACTGTGAAATTGGGGAGTTGTTCTAAGTGATATCCAAGATTCCTTCTAACTTACACCTTTTTTGGTTCTTGGTAAATTTTGGTGGAGGAAAGACAAAGAAAGGACTCATCTCTCCACATGCACTGATATCTGTTTATCTCCCTCCTTAGTGTACCTAATTTGAACAATTTGAGCTCATTAGAACTAGGGAACAAGATTATTTGGAGCAGTCCTCTCACTGAAAACAGCCAAATTCTGGATTTAAAAAAATTCCTTAAAGACATAAGAGTGCCTGAAAAAATAAGAAAGTACTAGGGAAATCAGGAAATTAGAGAAATGGGCAACACACTAAAGCCACAATAGCTTATCCAAGGGAACTAGTATATTATTGGTCTAGACCTCTAAGGATAGGGATGTTCCAGTGACGGAATTGTATGACAATTTATCAATGGGTGGAATAATGACATAAAAAACAGGTTCCATTCCCACAACAAGTTCCTTATTTAATACTAGCTGTGTTCAAGAATTGGGGTTTTCTGTCTGTGATGAAAACAGTCATTATATTAGAGGGCTCAAGCTGAGCCTTTAGATCATTAAACTACTTGACAGGACCTCCAAGTGCTTATTTAACAGCCAGAAAGTCTTAAACCATATTCCCTCATCCTTCCATAGGTAACAGAGAGAGTGTAAACTTCCACTCCTGAGGCCCTTTCTTTCACTCTGCTACTTCCTCCATTCTGTCACTTACTTCCTGGTTGTTTGTCATTTCTTCCAACAGTAAGACATGCGGTGAAACTGAGTTTTAATATCATTCTTTTCCATCAGCTCAGATACTGATCATGAAACAGGTCAGTGTGCTCACAAAGCCATTTCCTTTTTAGATTTGTAAAAATAGCCCTCTAAAGGCCTGTGCTTACAATGATGATTGATGGTTCAACAGAATGCCAGTGGGATCACTTTTAATTTGGGCTAAGAGGGCAAACAAGCCCAATATTGGCCCATGGGGACAGGAGGGTCACAGAAAGTAACTCTTGTTCAACCCAGGTCAACCCAAAGATTCCCCAAGTCTTGTGTCCTAGAATATGGTGACCAGGAGACATGCAATGCTGGTGGTAAATTAACGCTCTCATTCTTTTGCTTTACATTTCCAAGATTCCATTAGCAATGTCTGTGTATGCATATGTCTACATGGCTTGGATGGTGGCTGAGGTTCCATAAAGAGTATTAATTGCAATGATATAATGAGATTATCTGAGGCTTGGCCCCGTGGAAAAGCCCTTCCAGGCCTATTCTCTATTTCAGCTCTTCCTCAAAGGATGCCCTTTTAAGGTTTTTGTTCTCTGAGTGAGGTCATTCCTTCATTCTCTAATTTTCCAAGAAGCAGTAAAAATTGGGAGGGTTGTTTCTGTTCTTTTTCCTGGACTTAAAAATTTCCAATGTATAATTCCAATTCCAAAAATTTCCAATGTATAATGTATAACTGTAATATACTAGTCTTCATTATAGTTTTCAGAAGCAAATTAGGCAAGCAAGTAACCTTCTGGATGAAGAAGTTAGGAGACTTTTACTCTAATTCAGCATGCCACCCACTCCTGGGACTATTTTGTGAAGCATACAGCTCTCTACGCAACAACATGCCTTTTACAACAAATATTTGTTGAGCATTTACAGTGTGCCAGGCACTATTTTAAAGTGCTGGAGATACAGACATAAATGAAAACAAATCTTTATCCTTATCAGTTGAGATATTTCCTGGCCACTTCATGCTATAAGCATAACCTTCCTCAAGGTCTGAAACCCTATGAACTGCATTTGTGTAATAATTAGAGGATTAATGTTGATTTCAATTGCAGAGGAAACAGCAATCTTCCCATTTGACTCCCCACCCCACTCCCCACCCGTGCCATGGCCCCCAGCAAACACAAATATCCTTTATGCTCCCTGGCTTAGGTGGTTTTCAAACCAGAACTCATGACCGTGCTTATTTGTTTAAAAATAGAGATTAAACATTAAAACATTACCTGTAGTTTCAAGTAGCATGCTTAATGCCTATTTATTTTTTTATAGGGTTTGGAAGTTGAGAGAATTCTTTTCAGTGCCAAAGCAGCAAAAAAAAAAAAAAAAAAAAAAAAAAAAAGAACCAAAATAAAAAAGAGTGAAATCTATGCTTTGACCTAAAATACCACACATTGACTCAGATTCTCTTTGCTTTCATATGCCATGAGAGGTCTTTCTTTCTTTCTTTCTTTCTTTCTTTCTTTCTTTCTTTCTTTCTTTTTTGCATCAAATTGACCTTATCTGTCAAACCCAAAGACTCAAGGCTGCAATTCAGCTTTATGCCTTTGTTCTCACAGCCCTTTTACTACCTTGTGTGGTTTGCAGGAAGCTAGAATTAAAAACCGATCATGGCACAGTATCTATTTCCACAAAAGATTTTTCCTTTGTCCTAAGCGTTTTAAAATATTTTCTAGTGATTCCCAACTGGGATTCATTGGAGTTGGGGAGTGAAATAAAGACCGCTTGACTGGCTCTGGTTGAAAAGGAAAGAAAATCTTAGTTGGAGAATTTATTTATTTGGGCTGCTTATACTTAAGGGAAATGTCTTCTTCCCTCTTCTGCCCAGATGGGCTGTTCATTAACTGGACTGAATCACAGAGCAAAAGAAGAAAGAGTGGGGATGGAATAAGCTGACCCCTCTGTCACAAAAACGGCGATGTCCATGAAGGGTTTCATTCCCTTTGTGACGCCTGGGGCTGAGTGCAGATGGCAATGGGGCACATGGGACACAGAGGAACGTATTCTCCTGGTGGAGGCCAGTCATAGTGCAATTCCTCTCTGATTAACAATCTAACAGTCTCTTTGCACTTTTCATTCAGCTAAAGAGAGGCTAATCAGAGGGTAATTCTATCCCAGGTATGAATCAAGATTCTAGGGGGGATAAGTTATTCAGAGGGGATGAAAGAGCCAATAAGAATTTTAACTCAAAGCTCAAGGCTGCCCTGAACTTAATATGTTGAGAAAAAATGTCACTGGAGAACTTGTTTGGCTCTGACCCTCTAACTGCAATTGCTCTTAGGGCTCAGAACCTCGGACTGGGAGAGAGGTTTATTCTTTATCGTTTCACCTGAACCCCTACCAAGTGGTGTTATAGAGCCAGCAGAAAAATAATGTTAACCCTCCCCCAACCATTTCTGTGACATTTCCATCTGGGTATCCAGATGGGAGAATTTCAGAAAGACTGGAATATATAGACATTTCCAACACGAATTCCCACTTTCCTTTACTCAATTAAAAACTGATGTTTCTACTCACACTTTGTGCATTCTTGCAAGTAGCTGTTTGGTTGCCTGGCCAAAGTAATGCTCTCTCTTTCCTTATGGATGCTAGGTGAGTGGTATCAACTGGAAATGAGATAAATTTATCTTAAGGTATCCTTGGAAACAGAGAACAGATCTGGAACAGAGGACTAAAAGTCAGAGATTACTAACTGCATATTTAGTGTGCCTCCAGTGGCTTCAACGCTCCCTTCTCTTGCCAGCTCCTTGAGATATCCAATACTTCCTATCCATCACAACCTCCATTATCCCTTTCAAGGGCTAACTTACATACAACTTCCTCATGAAAATGTCCCTTGCCAGGAAGTGACTTTCTTCCTGCAAAATTGCAGAACATATTATATATTGAACAAAATCTTCTTTGTTTCTGCCCCACCGCACTGTCACAATTGTGCACAAAGACATCCAACAGATATTTATTGAAAGGAGAAAGTACATCCTAGATGTTGCCTTTAAGGAGCTCACTGTCCAGTGTAGAAGAAAATTATAATATAGGCTAAAAATAGTAAGAGAGAAAGAATGCAAAGATAAACTACTGTCCTTCATAGTATCACTTCAGACTGAGCAAAATCAGGGTAAACTCTGTGGAAAAGGTACCATGTAGTTTAGAGCTGTGAAGGGTGAATGAGTTTTGCAGTTCCAGAACTGGCAGAAAGGTTGTTCCATATGTAGGAAACAACCTGAACTCTAAATCTGAAAAATGGGAAGTGCAGGTTATGTGTAAAAATCATAAAATAATTTACTTTGATTAGAGTGAAGGGTAGATCAAGGAATATAGTAGAAAATAGGGTTGAATAGGAAGTTGGAGACTAAAGGGTCTATAAATTTGCACAGAGAAATACTGGAGGTTACTGAGCAGAGGAGGTACATGTTTTAGGGTTGTGCTTCGGGAAAACTGACCTGGCAGTCGACAGTAAGCTGAGATGGGATGGCAGAGCTGGAGAATTCAGTTAGGAGTCATGAGGTTGTAGCAGTGAATGTAGAGTTGACATATTGTAAACGTATAATTAGAACTTAGAAACTGACTAGAATAGGAATGGATTCATAAGGTGGGAGAAGAGACACAGACAACTTCACAGTTTTCAATTTGAGTGACTTGGAAAGCATCAATACATCAGAAATAGGGAATACAGGAGGACAAAAAAGAGAAATGGGAAAGAGAACAATAAAATAGTTGAGGACATGTTGAGATAGAGGTCTATCATGCAATTGGTTTAGAATGTACATGAGCTCAGTACAGATCAGAGGTAGAGTCGCCAACATAGGTATCATAGCTCAGAGCATGAAACTGGTAATGTAGAGAGTGTAGTAAGAGAAAGGAAAGAGCTGTGACAACTCAGCTCTGACACAGGTGCTGAGAAGGTAGGCAATGAGAAAAGATCCAGAGAAGGAAGAAAAAAGTGCCCAGAAAGCAAGAAAGAAAACCAAAAGAATACAATGCTATAGAAACCAACAATGCAATGTTTTAATAATTAGCTAACAATGTTGAATGCTGCAGTGAATTCCAGGAGGATTATAAGAAAACGATAATTGGATTTGGTGCGGAAAATTATCAATTTTGACGGAAGCTGTTTTTGACTATGCCAAGCATTTACAAGGGTATAATGGTTAAGTTAGGGAGTGGCACAGGGGTAGGAGCTCTCGACTGGGAACTACAGAACCTCAGTTCCAGGTTGGCCCTTTCTGAAACGATTTCCTAGTCTTCAAAATTCTTCCAGTTCCCGCTTTTAAAGATTCAAGCAATCTACCTGTGTGCCTGAACTATACAGAGATATTAAGCTACAAATTGTTATTAGACACAGGCCAATTTCACTACTTATAACTTGTGTAAAGATGAGGTACTTTCTGGGTGTTTCCTAACAGAGAAATTGAGACTACATTCTTAGAGTATTTTCCTCCAAGCACACCAAGCTGCTGAGGTCCCTTCCTTCAGCCTCCTCCCACTCCCGGTCTACTATGTTTTACTTTTAAAAACAGAACTAAAATATTATACCTGATCTATCCAGCAACTTGTTCTATTGCTTGACAACAGAGGATGCCACCAAAAGCCTTTGGTTTGTCTGTTGAAATAAGTTGGGTAATATTAACAATCAGTCCCCCCCCCCATCATATCTTTCCAGCCTCATGAGATCATAGAATTGTACAGGAACACTTCCTGAAACTCAATGTCTCATGTCACATGCTCCCCAAATTAAGCCTGAAATGTGTTACTCAAGAAGAACCCAGATTCACCAAAGAAAGAACATTCACTTTATTTGGGTGTCTTATATCTATTGGGATCCCATTACAATATGAACTCAGAATCACTGAAATGTTAAGGACTACAGATTTTCTAGGTGGGTCCCGGTACATAGTCTAGTGATATACCCTAAGTTAGTGCAGATATGAAAGAGTTTGACTGAGTCCTCTGATCAAAATTAAAAAACACAATGATTTGTCTTAAAAAAAAAAAAAGACCCAGAAAGTAGGATATCTTTCTCTTGTTGTGATACCAGCAAGTTTTTCTAAAATTCTCATCCCTTGCCTCTCGTCCAAAGAGGCTGGCCATTTCTTCCTCAAGAATCCATGCTTTATTTAATTTCAAAGGATTTTGCAGAACTTAAAGGAGAACATTTTAACTTTGTTTTTTAAAAGAATTTATGTAATTTAGCTCTGAATTCAGTGGAGAAAAAGAGAAGAAAGGAATAATTGTGCACCTGCTATATGTCAAATATGTCCACATACATTCTCTCACTCGAGCCTGACAATAATAATTTATAGTAAATTCAGCTTTGATGTTACATACGAGAAAACTGAGGCGCAGAGCGGTTAAGCTGTCCCCTCAAGGAGAAATGGCAAGTCGTAGACGAGGACTGAAACAAGAGCCGCCAGACTCCAGAGCGCAAGCACTTTCTGCCCTACCATGCAGTACAGGCTAGTGAAAAAATTCACTTGGAGCCTCTAAATTCCATTTTGTATTTGCACTGAATCCTAATAAAACAAAACAAAACAAACAAAACCCCCACGCCACACACTTTTAGTCCTCCCAATGGACACTCAGCACCGAGGACAGTTCCTGCATCATGTTGGCAGGGAGCTGTCCTTGGTTTCTATTAGGGCACTCACATCCCATTCTTGACTTCTAAGTGGCACTGAGAAAGAGAGAAGGAAATGTAAGACAGTATAAGATGGGATCCTCTGACACCATGGCGGAAGTCAGCACTTTTCCCAAGAGACCAAGATAAAAATGCATGTGAGAAGAACAAGGGAACCAAACAGATGGGGCAATCAAATGGAGGCGGAATGAGCTCATCAGGATTCCCAGCACACGGTTTATGTCCATACTGGGCTCTCAGCTGACCTGGAAGCCAGGAGACAACGTGAGTGAGTGGGTGGTTACTACACTGCCACATCAGCTACACTAAGGGTTTAGGTGGAGCTGATTCCCTGCTGCAGATCTGCAAGACTCTTCAAGCAGAGGAAAATCTGCGGGCCCAGCTCTCTGCCACTTCTATCGACGTCCTCAGCGGGAGTGGGAGTCAGATCTGCAGGATCCTTCAGGTAAACAAGGTTGTTGTGCTGTGAGTAAATCAAGGGTGAGCTTTCATGTTGTGGAGAGCAGGTTTCAACCATGGCTAGAGCATCTTCAGATGTGGAAGTTTACTTGCCGTGTGCGCAAACACTCTGCCTTCCTGAGCTCACCCGTGGCGACGGGCGATTCATAACACAGACAGAAAGAACAAGGTTCTGGAAACTTCATCACACTGAACAGTGATTCTTGCTCAAACTACCAGCCCTTGAGCATAGTCAGGAGGATCTTTGGCGAGTCCAGTCTAGTCCCTTTATCTTGTACACAGGAAACTGATGTCCAGAGAGGGGAAATGAGTTGCCCCAAACCAGTTAGCTGGCAACAGAGTTGGTATTAGGACCCGATCCCCTTGTTGCTAAGCCAGCCTACTTTCCATCAGGCAAAATAAAACCCTAAATAGCATATATGCTGTTAACTAAGCCCTCTAATTATACTGCTTTCAAAGAAAATAACATCTTAAATGCCTCCGTCTTTCCTTCTGGGCTTTGGCAGTGTCCTTGATCACTTCTCACATCTGAATCTCTTTTGAGATATTTAAAAGTAATTATTTTGGGATATATGCTTTGTTATTTTTATGTCTTCTTGTACACTGCTTTCTTTGTTCAGGAGGAAATTAGAATTCTGGAAACACTTGATTTTATTTAATTATGAAAGGAGCAAGCCTCTGTTTCAAATAGTTGCAAATATGAATGTATCAGTCTGTGTCAAGAAAGGATATACGGAACAATATAGGCTATACTACTCTACTGTCAAATGCAATTAAAATCCACCGAGGTCTATGAGTGAAAAAAGAAAAAAGTCAAATCTATGAGTGAAAATTGAAAGAGAAATCCGTCTCTGGACAATTCTGAACATGTCGGGATTGCATGCCTTATGGAACCATCTAAAATGTAAATTGTATAAAGTGCTTTGCAACTTCATTACCTTTATTATTGCAATTTGTGTACCTGGGAGCTCATTGGAACGTCTGGAGTTCCCAAGGAGTTGCAGTAAGATGGAGGAGGATGAGTCTATTCAAGGTCACATTGACCATGTGACACCCGCACCTGCCGGCGGAGCCGACCCACGGAGGCATTCGCCCAACCCACGCCCCGCCCCGCCCCGCCCCGCCCCCACGCGCGCCCCCAACTTTTCCTGCCAATGGGCGCTCTTTGAACGGTCGCCGGTCGATTGCCCTCTGCTTTGGGCGTTATGTAGATCAGACTTCCTGCCTCTAATTTGCATCCATGAATAGAACTTTTGTAATTTAGCAACATTGTCCTTGAAACTCCCACCATTTACATAACAGAAGCTATTGTTTGAAGTGCAAAGCAGGTCAAAATGTGGTTTCTGAAGATTAATCACTGCAGCCTTCTTTATATTATCATAATAATTTCATTTATTTTGATACAATTTGTTTCCAGAATCAACCTCCGCTTCTGTGCACAAGCGACAAATCCATTTGTTTTTGGTATAATGGATAATGTGATTAATGACCTTGCAACTGGATTTCTTAAAAGCATAGAGGGGGAAAAAAAACACAACAAGGATTTCCATTTATGACGCGCAGGAAACCGGCGCAGCCTGCAGCTGTGCATTCGGATCTCCGTGAACTTGTTGGTAGACCACGGCCACGATTTCGAAGTGTGTGCGCTGCCGCGCGGCTGGGGCTCCCGCCCTCCTCTGTTCTCTCCGAGAGCTGAGGCGGCGGCCCCGGCCTGAGGCCGCGGACGCCTGGGCGCCCCGCGCACAAGGGCGGGGCACTGCCTTGCTCGGGGGCACTGTCACGACGGCTGGGGCGCGCCCCATCCGGCGCGGGTCTCACTGAATTAGGTCACCCCCCTCCCCGGTGCGCTGTCGCTGGACACGCAGGGGGGAGCCCTGCCCGTGGCCTTGTGACCCGGCCCTCACGCCACGCCTCCTGTTCGACGCAACGCGTGCTGGCGCCCCCTCCTTGCCGTCAGCCCGCGGAGCCTGTTCCTGGTCCCCGCGGACCCCAGGCTCTTTCCAAGGCAGGGACGGGATGCAGGCGCGGAGGGGGTTCTGGGAAAGAAACCCCGCGCGCCGGCTTCCCGCCTTCAGGGCGAGGCGCCAGCGGGCCCACGCCGGCTGGCCGCGGGCAGCTCGCGACGGCAGTCCTGCGTTCGAGACCCTGCTGGGGCTTCGCCTCACTTTCCGCACTGGGAAGTGGGGGTCAGCCCCACCCCGCGCCCACGGGCTGTGACGACGGCTACGCCAAGCCAGCCCTGCGGCCGCCGCCGCGCCGGAAGCTCCGCAGCCTCGCCTCGGGCTCTGGGGCAACGGGGGGCTCTCCGCTTCTCCTCAGCCCGCGATGTCCGCGTCTCCGGGGGTGGGGGAGGGGGCGTCCGAGGGGCGCCTGGACACTCTGGCCAAAGCTCCCGAGGCCACCCCGGGCGTTTATTTTACTTCACCCCTCCCTTTCTGTGAGGGACCCGGGGCCCCCGCGCTCAGCGCCCCCGTGTCGGGCGGCAAGCGGTGCGAAGAAACCCCTGCCCCGCCTCCCTCGTGACGCGCGCCCAGCCGGGCCAATCAGAGCTCGCGGCGCCACTCCCCCACACACCGCCCCCCTCCCAGCTTAAGAAAGGGCGCGCGGGCCGGGCCCAGCCAGAGCGCCGCGCGGGGTGGAGTGTGCGGGTGCGCGACGGCCGGTGGTTCCGCGGGATCCGGGTTGCTCTGCCCTCGAGCGCAGCTCGAGGACGCAGCCCGCGGAAGAGGAGCCCCAGCCGCGCACCCCGACGGCGCCCGCTCGCCCACCTGCGGATGCTGGAGTGAGCGCGGCGACGGCGGGATGCTGGCGCTGCTGGCTGCCGGAGTGGCGCTCGCCGTGGCCGCCGGGGCTCAGGACGTCCCGGCGCCCGGCAGCCGCTTCGTGTGCACGGCGCTGCCCCCGGAGGCGGCGCGCGCCGGCTGCCCGCTGCCTGCGATGCCCATGCAGGGCGGCGCGCTGAGCCCCGAGGAGGAGCTGCGGGCCGCGGTGCTGCAACTACGCGAGACCGTCGTGCAGCAGAAGGAGACACTGGGCGCGCAGCGCGAGGCCATCCGCGAGCTCACGGGCAAGCTGGCGCGCTGCGAGGGGCTGGCGGGCGGCAAGGCTCCGGGCCGGGAGGCCACGGGCAAGGACACCATGGGCGACCTGCCCCGCGACCCCGGCCTCGTCGTGGAGCAGCTCAGCCGCTCGCTGCAGACCCTCAAGGACCGTCTGGAGAGCCTCGAGGTAGCGGGGCGCGGGGGTCCTGGAGGTGGGGTGTGTGGTCCCAATCGCGAGCCGTGCGGGAACGAGCCGGATTTGGGGTAGGGTGCCGGGAGTTCTCGATCCAGCTTGGAACTTAATTGCGTGGCACGCACCCCGCACGCCTTCTGTTCCCCGCGCGCCGAGACTGCCCACTAGGTGGCCATTCACTTAACGATGTCCGGGCTGGCCGAGCCAGGACGGCCTGCTCTCTTCTTGCAAATCTCCCGGAGGCTGTGCCGGGTGACCTGAGGCTGCCGCAGGAGATCAGCGGCCCCTGGCGTCCCGCGCTTCCGTTTATAAATCAGGTCTGGGTGGGCCAGAGCGGGCAGAGGCCTGCGGGTCTCGGCGGGACGTGAGTGCGGGTGGAGGGCCACCGGCCACTAGGACTCGCCTTGGAGGAAGCCTGGTTAACTTGAAAGACGTTTGCCCGCGAACTGCGCGGTCCTAAGGTGCCCTTCCCAGTTGCTTTGGCGGAAAGGACCTCATTCCGTCCTCTCATGGAAGGTGTACACAGTTTGGAACTTTGGGAGAAAAACCTTTCTTTAATTTCCATCTTTATACTCCTCCCTATTTAAGAAGCGTAGACGTTCTGTTAAACATGTGTATCAAAATACTAGCAAAGCCAGGTTTCAATTAAGGTGGTAGTTACTGCAAAATTATTTGAGGATTTCCTGTGGCATGATGGTTAAGTACAGTATTTCCAGGATCTGTATATCCCTTGATTCTTTACGATTTATAAGAGCTAATATTTTTGGAACACTAAATATGTTCAGCCCTTGCAACGATCCTGGGAGGCAGATGCAGGTAACTGCCTTTTACAACCTGGAACAAACACTTAGAGGGATAAATAGTTTGCTGAGGACTCGGCTGGGCAACAGCAGGCTGCCTCTGGAGTCAGCAGGGAGACAGAGGAGTGAAGGAAATAGGCAGGAAGGATTTAGAAACAGCATTAAAAGCAAAGATTCCTGGAATTCAGAAGTCATGTTTTAGATCTCTCGTTTTCCGGTGACATCTCTGCAAGCAACCTTTGTGCCACACTGGAACTTGGGGGCTGTTTTCATTTCTAGATGAAAGTGCATCAGCTTTGAGTGCCATTTGATTAACTCTATAAAAAAAAAAAATCCTCGCTGTGTTTTGGTCTTTGCCCAAGAATGATAGATGGTTAAAATTTTAGCTTTTTAGTTAGAGGAGCAACACCGATTTCTGAGAGGGGGAAATGAGATTCATAAGTTTCAAATATGGCAGCAAAGTCATTGTTGTCTGACTTTGAAATCCTTCACACACACACACACACACACACACACACAGCATCAGTGAAATGCTCCCCCTTGTGCCACTGGCACATTGATTTAATACTCCCCATTTGGAAACTTCTCCCTTTGTGAGGCCCCTCCCTAAGGGCGGGGCCGTTGGAGCTGCATTTCCCAATTTCTTTCTCACCGCCCTAATACTTCTCCCTGGCGTCTGCCCCGACCCAAAGCGCCAGCTCCGAGTGAACGCGTCGAATGCCGCGTTGCCTGGTGACTTTCGAGAGGTGCTCCAGCGGCGGCTGGGGGAGCTGGAGAGGCAGCTGCTGCGCAAGGTCGCAGAGCTGGAGGACGAGAAGTCCCTGCTCCACAACGAGACCTCAGCTCACCGGCAGAAGACCGAGAGCGCCCTGAACGCGCTGCTGCAGCGGGTGACGGAGCTGGAGCGAGGTGAGAGCTTTGCTTGTTTCTCTGTCGCCCTCTGGCTGACGTCCCTCCTGAGCCCCCACCTCTTGTCTTGGTTCTTGGCTGCAGTGTAGGGGAAGCTGGGCCCAGAGCAAGGGATAGCAGCCAGAAGAGGGGCCAGCCCCAGGGCTCTCTTGCCCACTTACAGCCCACCTCGCTGAGGGAATGGTCGCTCCCAGACCCCTGTCTGCTCTCTCTTCCCACGTTTGCTGGGCTGGGCTCTAAGGCTGCTGTCCAGTCATCCCTGAACTGACCTGACAGGTGCAGAAAACCACCTGAATCCTTACCATTCAAGCAGCAGTCCACCCCTGTCTTTTCTCTTTGGCCCCAGGCTGCTTAGCCTTGCCTGTCACCTGCAGCTCCTGATTTATTGGTCAGGCCTTTTAATGCCTTAATTGGTTTTAACTAAGTTTCTTCTGAATCTCCAAGCTCTTTGGTGGGAACAGGGCCCCAGATTTCAAGGTTAGGTCCCCTCCTCTGCCCCTGGGCTCTCAGCTCTAATCAAACCTATCTGTTGTTACCAAGCTAACGCTATTACCAACACTGAGCCTTATTAAATCAGCAAGCCTGCCCACCTGCCAGGATAGAAGCTATTTCTCTTCATTAGATAATCACGTCTTTGGGAAGAACATGGGCATTTCCAGATTAAATACTAGTGGCTGCATGTAGTGGAAAGAGGGACTGCTGCCCCTGCTCTGTCATTCAGCAGCTGAGTGCCCTGGGGTAAGCCCCCCGCCCCCCGCCCCGCACTTCTCCAAGCCTCTGTGCCTCAGCTCTTTGCCCGTAAAGTCAGGAGTCGGGGCTTTCTGCTTCTCTGAGTTTTGCTTCAGCCTAATCTGGAGCCTTCTGTCCTGGCCTGGCCCCACCCCTAGCTCCCTCAGGTGCCCAGGTCTTCCCAGCCCCTGCCAGGTGCTCAGCAGCTCTGCAGTGTGCGTGCTGAGGGTGCCCTGCCATGGGCGGTCAGAGCGGGTCACGTGAGGCTATCCGGTCAGCAGAGAGGAGTGAATACGGCACGTGGAGCCCGGATGCTCATATTTCTTCCCACACGGCCTGTCCCCCAGAGGCTGGTAGGGTGACGGCAGGCTCTGCTGCTGTCTTTTGCAGGAGGTCTTCCTTGGGCGGGTGTGAACCATGGCACCAAAGCGCTGCCTCAGGTGTTCTTCACTGTGACAGAAAATGAGTCTGGGGGGGGGGGTCACGGCAGAGAAAGGCTGGTTCATCTGGCTTCGTCCTGCAGATGGAGTGAGGAAGGGACTGATTCAGTCTACCAGTGACACAGGTGGTTCAGTTCTGGGTCCCGAGAGCCTGCCTGTCTTTGTTGGCAATGGAGACCATCTGGCTGCTCATGGCGCCTGATAAATACTTGTTGACTGAGGGTATTTAGGCTCCTTCATTGGCAGCATCTGGTCCCAAAATTGGAGGGAAGCTTTCGCCATGACAGCTCACAGAATCAGCTGGTACCCTGCAAATTTTTGAATCTGATAACTGGAGACAGGGTCATGCCTTCTATGTGTTTATTTTTAATTTTGAGCCTAAGTGTAAACTGTATTGACCATCGCTTAGACCTCTTTGAGAGTACCGATCGTTTTCAAAGCCTTTGGAAGCACCGTTAATGTGGGGACAGCCAGGAGGATTCTTGCCCGTCCCAGGTGGGGCCAGAAGGGTCAAGGCTCTGGCCACGTTGTTACCCTCAGTGGGGAGGTCACCTCTGCATTCCTCTGCCTCCCGCTGGTCCCAAACTGCAGGAAATGGTCCATAAATGCCACTTCCTCTTGGGGAGGGAGGGGCAAGTTATGAGCCAAGGCACGAGCTCTTGTCAGCGGTTTAGCCCAAAGGCCACTCCTGAGTTAAGCTGTCACGACACAGGCACGTGCCTCCGTTGCCCGGGCAGTGGCCCCCCTGTGAGGACGGCCTGGGCCCACTGCCTGGCCAGTCTCTGCCCAGTGCCCGAGACCCTGTGCTACATGCTGCCTTCATGTCCCTCACGTGGGCTCCTGACCCTGTCCTTGCTGTGGGAGCTGAAGGGTCCAAGATTTTAAGGACATAGCAAGACTTGGCCGAGGAAGGGTTTTCTGACTTAATTTAACCAGAAAACTAAGTCTAGTCTGTCTCTACCTGCTTCTTCGAGCTTTGAAGAACGAGGTTGCTCTGTTTACTGCTGGAGCTTCAGCACTTTGGACAGTGGCTGCCCGGGAGCAGGGTGCTCCAGGGATGAGGGACTGGCCAGGAGGCGGGGGTCCAGGTGAGCCGTGGCGCCGGGCCTTGCTGGCTGCGGTAGACTGACATGCTGCGGGCCTCTCTTCTTCCCCCAGGGAACAGTGCGTTCAAGTCACCTGATGCATTCAAAGTGTCCCTCCCGCTCCGCACAAACTACCTGTACGGCAAGATCAAGAAGACGCTGCCGGAACTGTACGCCTTCACCATCTGCCTGTGGCTGCGATCCAGCGCCTCTCCTGGCATCGGCACCCCGTTCTCTTACGCGGTGCCTGGGCAAGCCAACGAGATCGTGCTCATAGAGTGGGGCAACAACCCCATCGAGCTGCTCATCAACGACAAGGTGAGGCCGACTGGGGCGCCACCTTCCCCGTCGCGGTGGTGACTAAGGTCGGGACTTCGCAGGGAATCCAAGAGCAGCTGCGGGAGTCCTCCTCGAGGTGGGGGCGACTCTGTGCTGACTCAGTCCCGCTCTGGACAGCTGACTGGGCGGGGGCAGGGGGCAGGCCGCTGCAGCTCGTGGAGAGCCAAGCCGTGAGTCTGGCAGGAAGTGGCAGAGAGCCCAGGCCACAGGTCGGGGAAGGGACAGAGTGAGCTGGGAAGTGTGCTTGCCAGCCCGAGCTGTCCTCGGCCCCGAGGCCAGTCCACGAGGGCTGCTTTCCAGGGCTGCGCGGGTGAGCAGCAGTGTGTGTGTGTCTCTGCGGTACTTCTCCTGAGCGTATCTGTTTTGCGGGGGATGGTTATTGAGCTATAACTCACATACAGTGAAACAGTAAAATTTACATTTTTTTTACTGTGTGGTTTGACCAGTTTTGACAAATGCAGGATATAAACGAAGTGTATCCATTGCTGCAATTAGAATATTACAGAGTTCCGTCCCCTCCCAGATTTCCTCATTTCCCTTTGTAGTCAGCTCCGCCTCCTGCCCCTGCCCATGGCTGATCTGTTCCCCAGCCCTGCAGCCTTGCCCTTCCCAGAGTAAAAGTCTCCTTTTAATAGACTGGCTGGTTTTCAGGAGCCTGATCTCCCCAAGAGGTAAGGCCTGGGCGCCGGCGGGGACCCCAGCAGCCCCACTTAGACTTTCATTCTGAAGTCGGGTTCCACGTAGCCTGAAATGCCCCTCACGTCCCTATGCTGGAGCTGAGCGTTTGAATGGCTCCTGAGCCCAGAAGCCCTCTGCGCCCTGGCCCCTCGCGCTTCCTTCACCGAGTGAACCGCGCTGAGTAGAGTTTGCTTAGGTGGGAAACGCCGTGTAATCTGCCTGCCAGGCCCCTTCCAGCAGTGACCATGTCCCTGCGCCCCTGAGCTGGGGCTAATGGTTCTAAATGACACCCTTGGATGCTGCCCTGGAGGCCAAGAACCTTGTCTTCCTCCGATTAGATGTCCTGTAAACAGCCAGTTCCTGGGAGCTGGCGCACGGGGTTGCTAGGACACCGGAGGTCACAGCAGGCTGGGTCGCAGCCGAGCCGGTCTGAGGAGCACTCATGGGACGCTAGTAGATGGATGCGGGTCGGAAGTGCCCCTCCAGTTCTGTGTGACTCCCACACACCATGTGACTGTAGGCCTCCGCCCTCGGCACGGCAGGACGCCCGCACGCAGTCCCTGTGCGCAGCTTTGGGTGCTGGGGCCCTGCCTGCAGGTGCAGGTGCCTGGTCTGACTGTCGTGCAGAGAAACTTGCCCAGCAGGGCCCTGCCTGCCCTTTGGGCTCCCCAGCATGGGCGTCCAGGGGCAGCGTCGGGGGCTGTCTGTCACATCCGCTGGGTCAGCACAGCATCCCGGACCCTCAGCCAAGCCAGGACCAAGAGTGTCCGGTTGAGAGCGGGGCCGCTCTGGGGGCCGGCGCTTGTGCCTAGACTGCCCCTTTCTCCGAGCGTCTGATGGCACATGGGGCCCCCAGCCTGAGCGTCTCTCTGAAGTGGACAGGCCAGGCATGTCCCCCAGGGAGCAGAGAAGGGGAGACCGGGGGGGACCCCGTGTGCTGAGCAGCACTGGGTCCAGGTCCTTCCGTCCCCCCAGGTCAGACTCCTGGGAAACTCTCCAGGGGCCTTACCTGCACGTGGTCACCCACAGGTTGCCCAGCTCCCCCTGTTTGTCAGTGATGGCAAGTGGCACCACATCTGTGTCACCTGGACAACACGGGACGGCATGTGGGAGGCCTTCCAGGATGGCGAGAAGCTCGGCACCGGGGAGAACCTGGCGCCCTGGCACCCCATCAAGCCGGGCGGCGTGCTGATACTTGGGCAGGAGCAGGTGGGTACAGGGGCCCGGCAGGCAGGAGTGCGTGGCCAGACAGGCAGCCTGAGGCCGGGCCTGAAGGCTGCCCTCTTGTGCCGCCCGCTGTCTGCCTTCAGAGGTGACCGCTGCGGCCCGACAGCCGCCTGGGTGGGCGAGGGGCTCGCCTCTGGTTGCCTGCGGCTGAGGGCAGGGCACCGGGTTGGTGTGGTGGGTTCAGGCGGTTCCTGGAAGGGAGTGCAACCCAGGAAACCAGGAGTGCCCCTGGGTGGTGGGTCCTGTACCCCCCCGAGGTCCTCTCTGCCAGGCAGTGTTGACTCAGGACGTTGGGGGCTGGTATGGCGCCATCCAGGCGCTGCTGGCGCAGGGCCTGGGGGCACTTAGGGAACGCCTGTGGGGTGCTCAGCCCGAGGGGGAGAAGGGGGGCGGGGGGGGGAGAGGCCCCAGGGCAGCCCTCCAGAGGGGAATCGCAGCTGGCCGTCCGCCCTCAGGCAGGTGAGAGTGATATCTCAAACCTGTGTTGGGGGTTTGCTGATGGAAAGTGAGGGACCAGACTCCAGGTGTTTTGGGGGCTGAGTCTGGGCTCTTCCTTGGCCTATGCCCTCCCCACTTCCCTGTCTCCTCTCCCCTGGAAGCCTGGAGACCCAAGCTGAGTCCCAGCTTTGGGACTGGGCGCAAGCGTCTCCCTTAGATTTCCCCTGTAATCTGTGGTTGGAGTGAAGACATCTGCCGGGCCAGAGCTGGGGAGTCAGGAAAATGCCCCAGTGCCCCTGCCCTGCCCCCGTCTCTCTCCAAGGTGGCATCTTCTCCCCGAAGCCGGTCACATGCCAACATGCTGGCATGGTTCTGTCCCTTCCCTAGGACACCATCGGGGGCAGGTTTGACGCCACGCAGGCGTTTGTGGGGGAGCTCAGCCAGTTCAACATATGGGACCGCGTCCTTCGTGCCCAAGAAATTGTCAACATCGCCAACTGCTCCACGAACATGCCGGGCAACATCATCCCGTGGGTGGACAACAACGTTGACGTGTTCGGAGGGGCCTCGAAGTGGCCCGTGGAGACCTGTGAGGAGCGCCTCCTCGACTTGTAGCCGCCCTGCCCTCTGCCCAGGAGGCCGGGCTCTGCTGACCCCCCAGCTAAACTGTGTACAGACCTCCTGCGGAAGGGCTGGGGCCCCCAGAGACTGAGGCTCCGCGGCAGCATCTGTGACTGGCTTATTTGTTCCCCACTGAGACTGGGTGGTTTTGGAGGGTTAGGGCCAGAATCCCTGGGGAAATGCCCTGCGCCGCAGGGGGCCACACTCTGCTGTCTGCTGGGGGGCCACAGACCTCCAGGCCCTGGTCGGAACCCCTGTGAATGCTAGCGCGCCCCAGCCTGCCCGCCCCTCGGACCCTTGGTGTCTCGTGTGCGCCTCCCGTCCGTCCCTTTACAGACTGTGCAGCCGTCCTGCCGGAGTGGCCGTGTCCCTTGTGTGTTGAGGACATCCTGCTGCCCACTGAGCGCGTAGCGAAGCCGCGAAGCCGCCCCCGTCCCCCCGCCCCCCACAGTCCTTCCCTTCGAGGAACTCGTAGGCTTGAGGGGGGCAGGCCGCCCGGACAGTGCCCTGCTGTTCCGGAGGTGGGGCCCCCCTGGCTCCAGAGCGGGGGCTGGGGGCCTCGGGATGGAGAAGGCCCGGGCAGCCATCCCTTCCCCTCTGTCACCTCTCCGTCAGACCGATGCTTTGTCACTGAGTGCAGCTTTGAAAGGCCTCTTTTTCTCCACTGGTGCCAAAAGTTCCATTGCAGCTTTTACCACCTCTCCGTACGGGTTGGGGAATTTCTTTTTCCCAACAGAAAAGAACAGCCATTAGCAGGCTCCCATGTTTGATGTCTCACCTCACTGTGAGGAATTTGCTAGTTTTAATTCACGTTGGTTCCTGTGAGCATTTGACTGTCTCACGTGTTTCCCCCAGAACTTGTTCAGGACGTGGGTGTCATTTAGCTAATATTTGCTTAGTGACTCCAGGCTGCTTAATTTATTGGACAGAGGTAGTAGTAATTATTTTAAAAATAAAGTGATTAAGTGGGGAAATTTATAAAGCTAAATATTATATATTTTATTTTTCATACATGTTTGAAGTGCAAACCTGTGGACATTCCATTTGTAGGACAAGTTGACATGCCCATCCCGACATCGTATGCTACAAGGACTCTTCTGATGATGGCATTTTGATTAAAGTGCGCTGGAAGATGCCTCGGCCTCTGTTTTCTTGGCGTCTGGGGTTGAGGGCAGGGAGCGGTGAAGTTCTGCACATCCCCTGCCCAGACAGAATGGGGCACCCTGGCTAGTCGGGGGCTGGCTGCGGCGGGCGTAGCAGGGGCGCTTGCAGGAGCCTGCGGTGTCCCTCCCACCTCAGCTGCAGGCGCAGGCTGGGAGGCCCCCAGGGGCCCAGCTCCCCTGCCCCCAGCCCAGCCTGCCTCTCACCCAGGAATGAAGCTTCAGGCCCTCAGCTCCCTGCCCCAGGCCTGATGCCTGTCCACACCCCCTCTGTGTGCTCTGCCATACGTCGCATTTAATCCTCCTCACAGCCCCCTGTGACCCCAGTCGCAGGTGAATACGTGGACAGTCGGTGACACGTGTGCCATGCAGCTGTGGGGGCGGAGCCGCATCAAAGCCAGCCTGTCGCGCTGAAGGGCCCGCCCCGTCCACGGCCCACCCCGCCCGCCCCGCGTTCTGGTTTGGCTCAGAGAGGCCTAGTGTGACTCCTCCCCGCAGCCATCTGCGTGTCCCCCAGCCCAGGCGCATGTGTTGACGGTCTCTCCGTCTCCACAAATGCTTTCCATTCTTGTATCTTTCCTCTGTCTCAGTAGCTACAGAATATCACCTACTTGTCTCGTTCCCGGGAAGCAGTGTCTAAGTTTCTATTACTCTAGGGATCAGAGTCCAGTTGTGGGTACCGATGACACTGTGTGCTTGGGTACTTGATGTCGAGGCCACAATGGAAGCTGTAACCTCTAAAACCAGGGTCAGCAGGTCGCCGAGGTTCCTGAAGTCCCTTTTCAACTGTGTGCGTTATGACGTGGCAGGAACTATCATGGGTGTCCAGGCTAGAACATGAAATGAGGCCAGATTCCCTGCTTGGAGGCCTTTGGAGTCCAAAGGGCTGAGACCAGGTGAAGAGCAGTTTGTTTTGAATCTCCGTCATGATGGAAACACCAGCTGCTCGGAATCTGCCCCGAAAGGTGCTGAGGGCTTGCTTATCTGATACCCATGCCCGGTGCCGAACTTCCCTGGCTTGATTCCCTGGTGCTGCCTCTTCCAGGAGCACATCTTTGCATCAAGGCTGTGGAACCCCTGCTGGGCCAGGTGACTTCCTCTCTGCCACTGGAGAAGCTCTGACCCCAGAGCACAGGACCACAGTGCTCCCTGCTGACCCGATGTGGGAAGGTGAGAAAAGGCATCCCTCCTTATGGCTGCTGTACGCCGGTCCCCTGCTCGGAAACCGGATCTTCCCGGCGTAACAGCAGGAACTAAACTCATCTGTGAAATCCAGTGAGTTCCTGATGCCTGGAGCCTCCCACCTGTGGGAGATCCATGGCCTCAGTTTCCTCACCCAAGACCTTGCCCTTTGCTCAAGCCTGTGGGACACCTTGACAGTGAACTGGGCACTCCAAGAAGGGTGGGGTAGAGAATGTTCTGGATGATGAGATTTTCAGGTTTGCTAGGGTTGTCATGGAAACTGAAGCTGGATAATCAATGATGAATGAATTGAAGAGTGATAAAATGCAACTAAATTGAAGGCAACCCAGAACCAAGTCTCTGCAGATGGCAAAGGCAGACCAAGACACTTCTGCCCTCAGGGGGCTCTCCTCATGGGGAACGTCCGGGAGAGGGCTAACTGTTGGGCACAGGTGTTGTCATTCATCCTAATCAATCAGAACAAGTAGTTTGGGCCCCTATCGTGTGTCAGGCACTATTTTAGGCACTGGAGATACAATGATAAGATAGTCAGGTTATTCTTTCAAATGGAGATGAATTCAGTGAGGAGAGTGAATAGACGGCAATTAATTCAAAGCAGAAAAACGTGGGTGACGTGATGGGGCATCACTGGGGAACTACTTCCTGGGTCACGTTGAAGCTGGGCCCTGAGAGAAAGGAGGGAGCTAAACTTGGAGGGAGCCTCTGAGGCAGAGGGAACAGCAGGTGTGAAGGCCCAGGTGGTTCCGCAACTGGAACTCAGAGAAGCAGCAGCCAGGGCGGCTGCAGACGCTGAGCGAGGGAGGGAGGGAGAGGCAGCTGGGTCAGACGAAGGGCGGAAGCTCAAATCTCGTTCAAAGTGAAAGCAGGGAGGCTCTCTGCCTGGCGGATGGAGAATGAGAAGGGAGGGGTTGTGGGCAGAAGCAGGGAGACCCCTGAGGAGGGCCCTCTCTTGGTCCAGGTGAGAGATGATGTCCCGATGTGGGGGCACAAGGGGGAGGAGGAATGAGGCTGAACAGCTATCAGCAAGTCAAACATCAAAAAATGAAGTCAGGCGCCGTAGGACAATGGCCGCACTCTCCAAATTGGCCTACGTATTTCACACCTTCCCTGTTAAAACCCACCTGACTTTCTGAAAGAAACCAATGAGCCAATCCCAAACTTATTTGTAAATGCAAATAAAACATAAAACAGTCAAAAACAATTTTGAAAGGGAAGAACCAAGTTGACCTGCAAACTGTGCCAACACAGACATTGCTGGCTCCCAGAGCACCCACCTGACCCTGCCATGGTTAACGCTGGGGTTGGGTGGTCACAGAGAAGTGATTTGATTAATGCTGAGCGTTTCCATATGATAAGGAAGCTCATCAAGGCCAGGACTGTGCATATTTGTTTACACGTTGGCCTTGACAGGCTGTTGGCTTCCCATTGTTTTCTCAAGAAAGCACCAGGCAAATTTACTAGGTGGTTTTACTTCTTTCTGTAGTTGTCAGTGCAAACATTCACGAGCACATTTTAAAACCCTGCTCAAGTGGATATAAAACACAGACAACTGCGTCTTGTAGGTAGTGCCGACGTTCACTCATTATCATACGCAAGAGCATGTGTCCTTGGAGATCATGAGGCCCAGCCCTGACTTTCTGTGGTTAAAGGGGTGGCATGGATCATGTAGGGTCTATATCTTGGCTCAACACTCAGGTCTTGCAAAAAAATACATCTGTTTTCTTCAAAGGCTATTATAAGACATCATGTATACACAACAGAGTAGGGGTAATGAGTATACATGGTTCTAAAAAAAGCATCAATGAACATTTTTGTCCTGACCACTCAGCTCTAGAAATATCTGTTCAGTGCCTACTTTGTGGGATACTGTTGTAGGTACTTTGTTGACATCGGTGAACAAAAGAATAAAAAAGATTCCACCCTTGTGGATCTAACATTCTGGAGGGAGGAGGTTGACAGTAACTACTAGACACATGAGTAAGAAAATTATATAATTCGTTAGACGTTGGTAAGTGCTGTGGGAAAAGGAAATGTAGAGCAGAATAAGGGGAATAGAAGTGTGGATGTAGGGGGAGGGATTTACAACTTAAGGGGGGTGATAGAGTAGCCTTACTGAGAAAATGGTGTTTGAGCAAAGGCCTGAAGGAGGGGAGAGAACTGACCATTCAGATCTTTGTTGCATAATTAAACTATATGGGTTTTCCTATGACTTGCTTTTTCAATATTATGTTTTTGAGACATAAATTGATGGGGCGGGGGTTGATGCGTGTAGCTGTAATGTATTAATTTTCACTGCTAGGTACTCTTTTTTAAATGCACATTTCTCTAACTGTCTTTCTGCTGATAAATGTTTGGATGATATGTATCTACCAGTGCGACCTGTAAGAATTTTCTCTCTGGCCAGTGCCTGGGGTGCAATGGCTAGATGGAAAGATATGAACATCTTCATATTTGACCAGGTATTATAGGTTGTATTGTGACATTGAAGCCCCAACCCCCAGTATCTGTGATGTGAACTTATCTGGAAATTGGGTCTTTGCAGATGATCAAGTTGAGATGAGGTCATTAGGGTGTGCCCTCATCCGATGTGACTGGTGTCCTTATAAAAAAGAGAAATTTGGACAGAGACGGACAGGTATAGAGGGAAGGCAATGTGAAGACGCAGAGAATGCCATTTGTAAGTCAGGGAACACCTGGGGCTATGAGACGCTGACAGAGAGGCCTGGAACTTGTCCTCCCTCCCAGCTCGCAGAAGGAACCCTGGCCTTTGGAACTGTGAACCAATAAATCCCTACTGTTGAAGCCAACCAGTGGGTTGTAGTTTATTGCAACAGCCCTAGCAAACTAACAGACCGAATTGTTTTCCAAAAAGGTTGTATCTATTTGTGTTCTACCAGCAGTTGAGTTCCTATTGCTCCACATCCTCACTAATGCTTGACTTATTCTGACTTGTAATTTTTTTTGCTAATCTGGTGAGAATAACATAATATTTAATTTGCTTTTAATTTGCACTTCCCTTTTTACTGATGCAGCCGAGCACCTTTTCATATGTTTATGGACATCTGCATTTCTTTTTCCATAAAATAAGTCTTCAAATATTTTACCCTTAGGTTATTTGCCTTTTTCTTATTGATTAGTAGGAGGTTCTTTGGGTTCTAGAAACTTATTCTATGTGTTGCAAATACCATATTTTGCTGTGTAAAATGCACACTCTTTGCCCAAATTTTTGAGGGAAAAATAAGGATGCACATTACACATGGATATAATGAGTACAGCATGGGTATAATAATAGGTATAATAATCCCATGTATAATACAAGGCAAAATATGGTAGCCAGTTCATGGCTTGTCTCCTTGCAGTATCTGGTTCAAGTATTTTGAAGCTATGTTACTAGGTGCATAAACATTCAAGATTGTTATGGCTTCTTCATGAACTGACGCTTTTATCAATATGAAAAATCCTCTTTACCTTGGGTAACATTTTTGCTCTGAAATTTACTTTGTCTGATATTAAAATGACCACTCCAGCTTTATTTTGATTAGTATTCGTCAGTTGGGTGTTGCTCTTTATGTAATCTGAAAAACTGCCTTTAACTTGGGGGATTTAGACCATTCACATTTATTGTGGCTATTATTATAATTAGGTATCAGTCTATCAACTTGCTATTTGTTTTACATTTGTCCCTCCCTTCTTTGCCCCTCTTTTCTTTTGGATTAACTGTCTTGTGTGATTTCATTTTTATCTCCTTTGTTGGCTTATTAGCTATAACTATTTTGTTAAACTATTAAAGGTTGCTTTAGTGTTTATAATATACATCTTCAACTTATTTAGTCTACTTTTAAACAATATTATACCACTTCCTGTATGGTACAAAAACCTTTGGACACTGTACATCCACCCTTCCTTGATGTATTTTTGTCACCCATTTTACTGTTACACGTGTTACGAATACCACACTACATCGTTACTTTTGTTTAAAACAGTGGAATGGCTGAGCTGTCTGCCTGGAGCAGGACTATGGCCTGATGGGGGGACGTCTTTGCTGTTCTTCCCTGGGGCGCGTGCTCAATGAGGTCCTGTAGCCCTTGCCTGTTCTGAGCTGGCAGGGTGTGGCAGGGAGGCCTCTGGAGACAGGGCCTCGCCCAGCACCTTCTCTGCAGGGAGCTGTCCCACAGGACCAGGACCAGCTCTGTTGCTGTGGACACAGCCTGCATTTTCCCCAGGGCCACACGTCAACTGGTCCCCAAGCCACCCATCAGAAGCTGGGCCTCGGGCAGAGCAGAGGAACCAGGTGTGCCATGGCCAGCGTGTGCCCAGAACACTCACGCTGTCCGGGGTCCCGCCACGGGCAGGTCTGCGCCACGAGCACAGGCTTCCCCGCCCCGCAGGCAGCAGGGTCCCGGCTGCCTGCAGGCCCTGGGCGGGGAGTCTCCACACAGGAAACTCTCCTCACCGGCCCACCTCCTGTTGCATTCCAGGAGTTTCTGATGCAAGAAATAAGAAAACAGAATAAATACAGAGTGCGGCACAAATAATGCTCCCTTTTTATTACAAAATCATAAGCACGTAATTCTGTAACATAACAATATCCCACTCAAGCACACCATATGACATTTTAGGTGAAATGTTTAAATTAAAACCATAAATTATTACACCCATAGTATTACCCTACCAACCACACTCAAGCAGGCCTCACTTCTGCCGGACCCTGTGTATTTGTGCTTCCGGCAGAGAGGAGGTTGAGTGGAGGTGGCTGGGAGGAGACTTTCGGACAGGGTCTCCTGAGAACGTCCAGCCTCACTCCCGGCTGGGCAAGGGCAGGCGGATGCTGAGACCGCCCCCTGCTTACCTGTGGGGAAACTGAGGCCCTGCGGTTCTAATAAAGCCAGGACTCAACCCCAGGCTTCTTAGAAGTATATTCTGCAGGCTTGCTCTGAACTCCTAAGTCTCTTTATAGTAGGTTGGAATCTTTTTAATCCCCTAGCATGTAATTAAAAAATAAAGACAGCTTTTGGCCTATTTACAAATCAAGGTGTGTCCATGGGCCAATTAACCTGGAACGAGAGGTGCCTGGGGCGGCCGGCACAGAGGGCCCAGCGCCCCTTCCTCAGGCTTCTGCAGGGACACTGAGTCCCTCCCCGGCCGCTCAGGGCCACGGGCCCTGCTTCCCTGGCTCCTCTCTGCTGGGACACACTTGGCAGACACCGTCCACATGCCTGGCACGCCCGGGCCCTGACCCAGATGGTGGCCACGCCCTGAGCTTGTCCACGGCCACGATTCACAACCACTCAGCGGGTGGTGGCGGATCAGGGAGACCCGGGGCCTGCCGTGACAGCAGGACCGGGTTCTGGGCCCAGCTGCACTTGCTGCGTGGCCTTGGACAAGCTGCCTCCCCTCTCGGGGTCCTCTGGAGTGGCCTGGAGTGTTTGACATCCTTTGTCCTGGAAGCCAGCTGGGAATCTTGACAAGTTTCTCAAGAGCATGCTCCAGGGGGTTGGAATTCATTGAAGCCACATGATAGCTGTGAAAAGGGAGGTGGGCTTGTTGTTCCCATTTCACAGATGAGGAAACTGCAGCTCAAGGAAAAGAAGAGGCTTACTAGTGCAGAGGAGGCCCCCCGACCTGACCCTGGCCCTGCTCTCCTGAGGGCAGACGTCACACAGAGACCCAGGGAAAGGGGCAGGAGGTGGGACACACACGCCTGGTATAGACTAGGTAGAGGGGCTGTTACTCTTCTGGAGGCAGCTGAGTGGGAACCCGGGGACACACCCGGACATCTGTGGACGCCCCGGGCAGACCCTGGTTCCCACATCCTCGGGCTCCTTTCCTCCGTCCCTGGCTCCTTCTCTCTCCTTCAACAAATATTTACTCTTGCTGGCTGAGCTGCTGCCATGGTTACAAGCATCCCAGGAGCAGAGGGTCCAAGTTGGACTTTACACCTCTTTAAAATTTAAGACTGAGAGTAAACAACTGCTTCTTGAAACGGTTCTGCAGGTGACAGTGTCCCATCCTCAGACATTGAGCCCTTTGCTGGCTGAGGGGTGGGGGATGGTGGGGGAGGGCCTTTAGGGTTTTGCCTGGTCCTTGGGCCTTGGGTGGAGGAAGAAGAGCCGGAGGCCTTGTGTCAGCCCCTCCTGCCCGCCACGGTTGGCCCTTCTCTGAGGAGTCCCCTCCGCAGTGGAGGCAGCAAGGGTCTGGCTTCCCGTGAGCCCAAGGGACCAAGCTCCTTCCCTGCTGTGGGACCCTAGACAAGTCATGCTTCCCGGGCCTTAGTTTGCCCATCCCTCAGGGCCCTCTGGGACTTCCTGAGGCATAAAGCCATCCACTGAAGACGCCGAGGAGGAAAGTGTGGTTGTAGGTGGGTGGGAAGCCCAGGGCTCTCGTTATAACAGATGCAAACGCCCAAGTTCCATTTCTCTGCGCAGATTCTCTGGATGGCTCGGGGATGGTGGCTACGTGTCCAAGCCTGTCCCAGCTGCAGTTTCCTGCCTGTGCAATGAAAGAGCGACACCGCACAGCATGGAGCTGTTCTGAGGATCGAAGGAGCCGAGATGAGTGTACTAGTTATCTGCTGCTGCCTAACAAATTACTCCGAAAAATAGTGGCTGAAGACAGGAAACGTCATCTCTCAGGCCCTGTGAGTCAGAAATCCAGGAATGGCTTAGCTGGGACTGGCATGAAGCCATGATGAAGGTGTTGGCCGGGGTACAGTCTCTGAAGGCTATCCGCGCTGGCTGGGCTGCTTCCGGGGCAGCTCTCTCGTGGGGCTGTTGTTAGGAGGCCTCGGCTGCTCGCCACATGGGCCTCTCCAAAGGGCGGCTCGCGACACAGCAGCTGGCTTCCCAGAGCCAGTGTTCTGAGAGGTCATGGTCATTTTTGTGACCTAACCTCAGAGGCGACATGCCATCACTTTGTTGTCTTCTACAGGCCACGAACCCCGAGGCAATGAGTGGGAGAGGTCCGCTCAAGGCTGTGCACACAGGAGATCACCGGGGGCCACTCTGACCCCTGAGGAAAGGGCTTGCCCAGAACGGCACCCAGACGCTCTTAGTAGATGCAGGTGACACCATTGTTATGCAGGACACTAACCCACAACCTAGAATGACTTAGGTTGGGGAAAGGAATGCTGGGACCAGGCCCCAAACTGGGACTCTAAGCACCAACGGAGGCACGCTCCCTGGGCCAGGCCGAGAGACTCGACCGCCAGGTCAAGTGCCAGGAGAAGGCGCAGGAAGGGATCCAGCAAAGGAGAAGCTGGCAGGATCCTGGCACCAGGCGGAGCAGGGATGCCTGCGTCAGCGACAGCCAGGAAGCCAGCCGTGCCCTCCGCCCTGCCTGCCCTGAGGGGGACGACATCCCAGAGGGCGTCCTTTGGAGCAGGAGGGCCATCTGGCGTGGTGTGGACGCCCTGGACCTCTTGTCCTGGGGCGGCTCTCTGAAGCTGCCCCCCTCTCTGCAGGCAGACCTGGTCCTGTGTGTCCTCTGTCCCCGCTCACCGGTTCTGCTAGCTTCCTTGCCGCTTCTCTGCGGCTTGACTCTTGGCCAAGCCTTTGGCAGCACTCACCTTCGCCGTGGCTTCCTGAGCTCCTGAGCACACAGGTTACTTGCCTGTTATTGAAATGAATTCAATAACCACCCAAGTGCTTGGAAGATGCAAGGAGCCTGGAATGAGATACTCTCCATGTGCCAGCCCCCTCCCATCTCCCCCTCCCCTCCACCCCAGAGTCACGTGCCCCCTTCTTCCTTCCCACCTCTCCCTGCTTTACCTTCTCCAGGGCACAGCTCGCTCTCTGCCTTCCCCTTGTGTTCCTGGATTGCTTGTTTATTTTCTGTCTCCATGGGGCTGAAAGCTCCCAGAGAAGCCGGGACTGGGCTTCTCTCATTCAGTCTGCGTCCCCTGGGCCCAGCCCCGCACCGGCACCTGGTAGGTTCTCACATAAGCATCTGCAGAAAAATTGAATGGCGAACAAGGGGAGAGACTGACACGTTCTAAGCTGGGGAGCACCTGCTGGGTCCAATGGAGCGGCTGTTACATTTCGAGACTCGGACAAAGCAGTGGGACCAGCGCAGCCCCTCAGGGGGCCAGGGACCCGTCAGCTTTTCCAAGAACAGTGGCAGCCCCAGGTCGTGTTGCTTTTGAATCATGTGGGAGCGGCTGCTCCCATTTTCATCTCCACTGGCTTGGATCACTCTAGATTCATAATCAACCCCAGACAAACAGCACGGGAACCAAATATTAAATTCCAATTAGTTGGAAGCAAAGGAAAAAAATGACACGCCACCCAACTGGAATGTAAATCATGTTTTCTGCATTTACATGGAAACTAACATATTTTTTTTTCTTTGCGCCTGGCTGTTTCTAGGCTATTCCATCGGGTGGATGTGGGCGATCAATCGCAAACTGGTGAGTGGGGGAGGGAAGCAACTTGACTCGGGAAGAGTGAAGGGGTCCCGGTCTCCCCTCCTGCTAGTGTGGGCGCCGCTGTCAGCTGCGCAATTGCTAACCACCAGCTGTGCGCTGGGCCTTGGGAAGGGTCAGGAAATGTCCCAAGATGCTGTGGAGTAATGCCCTTTCTTTGCCATCTCTCTAAACTAGGCCCACCCTCAGAATCAGTGCCTTCCGCCTCCTCGGAGAGGTGTCCCTGACCTCACCTGACTTCTCCCTGGCATTCGCACTGTAGCCGACAGATTGCGTGTTGGAACCTGGGGTTCCCAACCGTCTTAACACTGCCCCTTCTGCACTGTGTCTTGGTGGGGGTGACACTGAGCCCACACGCCTCTCCAGGGGCGGGCCCTGGCTATTCTAAACCAACTTAGGATAATCTTTCTGCTGTTGGCTGAATAGTGTTCCCCAAATTCACATGATGAAACCCTAGCCCCCAGTCTTCAGAATGTGACCGTATGTGGAGATGGGGCCTTTAAAGAATAATGAAATTAAAATGAGGCCTTTTGGGGGGGTCCTAATCCAATAGGACACAGACACACAGAGGGATAACCACGTGAGGACACAGGGAGAGGACAGCCGTCTAAAGCCAAGGAGAGCGGCCTCAGAAGGAACTCACCTGCTGACCTCTTGACCTTGGACTTCCAGCCTCCAGAATTACAGAAAATAAGTTTCTGTTGTTGGAGTCACTTGGTCGTGGTACTTTGTCATGGCAGCCCGAGCAGACTAGTACACACACACGGGTTTGGGAACTCAGGCCTAAGGGACCGGCTCCAGGATGGACACGTGACCCCATTCTGGCCGAGGAGAAAAGGGCAGGGGCTCCCCAGGAAAGCACTCCATGGCTCTTCTGCGGGCAACGGCGGGGTGAGGGGTGGGCCCGTGGCTGCCGCCCTGGCCCCCACTGGTCCTCACCTGATCCCAGGTGATGGCCCTCGCCGGACGGTGGGAGCCACTTGGTGCTGAGTGTCTCGCCTCCTGCCCCCGAAGCACTGGCCGAGAGGCGGCCATCACCAACGCCCAGCACCCCGTGGGGCTGTGCAGTGTCTATTGCTCATCTATCATCTGTCAGCCTAGCCTTCTAGCTCTCTAGCAATCATCTATTTATGTATCATCTATCTGTGTATCTATCATCTGTCGTTGTCTATCTGTTTATCTGTCCTCTGTCTATCCTATACAAGAGTGGGCAAAAGTAGGTCAATTATAATACAAATAAGTGATACAATAATTAATACATAATAATAAAAGAATAAACTCTGTTTCATGTCCTCACAGCTGTAAACCTACTTTCGCCCACCCCTGTATACAGTAAAATATAAAGACCGTCCAGTGGTAGTTGTACTAGTTGGGTTCTCCAGCGAAACAGAGATAACAGGATAGAGCTGGGCAGAGGGAAGAGCAGGTGCCAAGTCCCCCGGGTGCGGGGTTCTCAGAGTACCGCACCGAAGAAAGAAGGCCACAGGAGGAAGGAGGGGGGAGGTATGGGGCAGGCAAGGTCCCCAGGGCTGCGGCTTCTGGGGCCTCGACACCCCAGTAGGGGTTCCGGAATTGTGGGAAGCCGCTGGAGCATCAAGACAACATCATCGGCTTAGGCTTTTAGGGGCGCACTGCGGCTGCTGTGGGGGCCGGCTGCTGGGGCCCACGGAGAAGGCAAGGAGGCCAAGCAACCTGTTTTAGCAATCTGAGGGGGAACGGCGGTGGCCGAGCCCTGGGTGGTGGCAGTGAGGTGGCGAGCAGCGCTGGATTCTGGACTGGCTGCGAGAGCGGAGCTGACGAGGTTCCCTGGCAGGCTGGCCGTGGGTGCGAGAGGAGGAGGCCGTGAGGATGACTCAGGCTTGGCCCAGAGCCCGGGGCGTGCTGATACCATTTGCTGAGATGGAGCATCGGGGAGAGTGGGTTTTGGGGACGAGTCATGGCCGGGCGTTGGCGCTGGAGCTGGAGGTGTTTGTAGACATCAGGTGCGGGCATGTGCAGGCGTGTGCAGGCGTGTGCAGGCGTGTGCAGCCAAGTTCAGACGTGCACCCGAGCCCAGAGATTGGGAGGGTCTGGCTGGGGGCAGGAGTGTGGCAGCCCAGGCACAGGTTCCCGAGGGAGTGGACGGGGGTGCTGGGTCCTGGACACTCCCGGGTCAGGGTCAGGACAGCCGAGGACCTGAGCAGGAGCAGCCGGTGGCAGGAGCGAAGTGCGGCGTGTAGAGTCCCGGGAACCAGCGTCCTGCGCATTTTCGGAAGGAAGGAGACGAGATGTGCTTGGCCGAATGGTGCTCCCCTGAATTCCTGTCTGCCTGGACCCTCACTACGTGACCTTAGTTATAGAGTCTCTGCAGGTCTAATTAGGTGAGATGAGATCCTCCTGGATTGGGGCGGTGTCCTTATAAGAAGAGCAGAGGCCAGAGACGCAGCAGAAGGCAGTGTGATGACGGAGGCAGGGGGTGAGCGAGGCGGCCGCGTGCCGCGGGACTCCCGGACCGCGGGGCGCCTCCAGGAGCGGGCAGAGGCAGGGGGCGCCCTCCCCGGAGCCCTCGGAGGGTGCGCGGTCCGGCCGGTGCCTTGATTTTGAACTTCTGGCCTCCAGGACTGTGAGAAAATAAACGTCTGTTGCATTAGGCCGCCCAGTTTTGTGGTGCTTTGTTCCCGCAGCCCTGGGAACTAACACCTACAGGCACACAGAGCCCCTTTCTGTCCCTGCAAGCCACCCCCCAGGGGACATCCTTAGCCAGAGGGCCAGTGCCCTGACCCACTCTGATTTACACCCTGTGTCCCCCTCCTACCCTGATGCATTGAAGCTAGGACGCTAGTGACTCTCCATGGGAGCCTGTAGATGTGACCTCTGTGCCCGAGGTCCAGGGCCTGAGTCCTTCTCTGCCACTTTTAAAGAGCCCCTTCCCCACTCAGAGCCTTGTTTCCTTACCTGCCAATTGGGAGCAACGGCATCTCAGAGGTGTGCAGGTTCAATTCCTGCACACGTGGCTGCCTGGATGGCCCGGCACACAGTAGGCTCGTTTGATAACAGCCATTTTCACTCCTGGCTCAGAGGCTGGACCCCAGGTGGGGGCTCGATGTGTGGAACTCGCCAGGGAGGAAGAGCTGAGCGCCCTGCATCCAAGGGCGGAGTTGACAGAAATAGGGTATGATAGCCAATAAGGCCAGCGATGGGTCTTGTTGCCTATGAGGAGCTTTGCTTGGGCCAGCTCCGGGGGCTCTGGGGGCTGGAGTCCAGCTTTTGGCGTCTGGGGCACAACATCCCCTATTCTAGGGTTGACGGATAAAATACAGGGTGCCCAGTAAAATCTGAATTTCATATAAAAAACACATAATTTTTAGTAACGTATATCCTAAACATTGCATGGCACATACTTATACTAAAAATAACTTCTGTATCTGAGTTCCGATTCAGCTGGGCACCTCGTGTTTTTATTCGCTGAATCTGGCAGCCCTATTCACCCCTCAGCCTGCTTCTTGCACTTGGAATTTATGGCCAGGCCCACGACGGTCTCCTGTGGAGGCCATCTGACCACTTTGGTGACAGATACGTGCTGAGCCGTCTCCTGGCCACCACGCCCTCTCTCCACCCCCACAACTTGGCCCCTTGTCCACCATGTGCAAAACACCGTTCCTGTTACAGCCACATCCCTGCATATGAGGAATCAATAACAATTTTAGGGAGAAAATACAGTGGTCATGTGAGAAAATGGAGTGGAATCAGAGTTCATTAGGCAAGTTAATCAAATTGCCCAGCCATGCCTGGCTGTTCCTTGGAGCCGCCGGGACTCCGGATCAATGCTGTGCTGATGGGAAGTATTTAGGAGCAGGGATGGGCGGCCTCCTTGAGGTCAGACAGCTGAGATGCCAGACAGGTGCCAGGACAGGAGGCCTGAGCTCTGGGAGTGTGTCATCACCCCGCACTGCGGGGGGGAGCAGCTCCCATAGGGACACCCCACCTCTTCTCATTCTCCTTTTCCTTGGGGCTACAGACACATAAGAAAGAGGAACCGAGGGCTGCCATTGGCTGAAGGACGTCTGCTCTTCTGGGCAGCCACCCTGCCAGGCAGGGGGCCGGCCAGACCAGGTCCCCGTTCAGGTGGGAGGGGCAGCCAACCTGGCGGCAGGGACTCGCAGAAGGACAGCCTTCCTGGGCTGCAGGAAGCCCGCTATGCTGTCCCCGGTCCCCTGGTTGGGCCGGCGCCCCCTTTGCATGGCCTGGGTGAAGCCAGCGCTGGCAGGGGACAGAAGCACTGTTGAGGGATAGAACTGAGTCCACCCCTTGTGAGCTAATAAACACCCTTTGGGCCTAAGGAACAGTGAGAAAGATTCCTGTTTCTTACAACTTAAAGAGCTCCGACTGATACAATCCTTTGGTTCAACTGTTTCCACGGACAGGGGACCGAGCAGGTCTGTGACTCCAGGCCAGGCCTGCCCACGGCTCCAGCAGTCCCCAAGGATAGCCTCGGGGACATAAACACGGGCGCCCCCAAGGCCTCCCCCAGGGAGGGTGTCCCTGCCGCCTCTCGCATTCCGGGGACGAGTTCATGCTTGTCCTGCTCTCCACACACAATGGGACCTCAGGACTGACTCTTGGGCTCCTTGGGAAGGAGCTCATCTCTGGGCGACGCGTCCCCTGAGGCCCCGCCAGGCTCTGCTGGGGCTTGGCTCGGCTGGAGCCCTCTGGTGTGGGCTGGTGCCCTGGCCTGTGCCCAGGCCCCGGAGGGCCCTGCTGCAGGCCAGGGCCTCACACGGTCCTGCTTCTGGCCCCGACGCCTGTCCTAGGTGGGGTGGGAGCCGGAGGCTGGAGATGAGGACTAACCCCTCAGGCCACAGGTGGTCCCCACAGGAAAAAGGCATACGGGGGCTGGGATTACTTTTTCCTAATGTTTATTGTGATAAAACGCCTGTAACACAAAATTTACCGGTGAACTTGGCTGTGATGTGCCCAGCTGCCCCCAGGCAGAGGCCGGGAAGGGTCAGTGGGAGCAGCGCACCGAGTCACGGCCAGAGAGAGCCTTTTCAAAGGCTTGATAAATAAGTCACGGCTCCTGTTTACTGCAAAGACCCCACTGCCGGCAGAGCGACCGCCACCGGGAAGAAGCGATCTTTCCGTTCAAACAGCCCTCAGGGGCTCCGTCAGCTCTCCGGGGCCTCTGGCCTGCCCCGCTGGCTGGAGGGGCTTTCGGGGCGGCCGGGTGACCCCCGAGCTCCCAGGACGCGCTCAGAACGGAGGGCAGCCTCTTCATCAGGTCATCCAAGGTCACCTCCTCCCTAACCTCACCATCCCAAGTCACCACTTTCTATCGAACCCGTTTTCCTTCCTCCACAGCCCTTGTTGTTACGTGAGGTATCTGCAGGTTTCACTTGCTTCTTGATTGCCCGTCCCCGCCGCCGGTAGAAGGCCATCTCCGTGGAGCGGGCTCCTCCTGTCCCTCTCAGTCCCCAGCACCTTGGCCCAGAATTGTGCTTAGCACATAGCAGGTGCTCAATAAATGTTTGTTCATTCTTTGAGCCTTTTCTCTTTTAGTCTGAACACCCCAGTCGCTCCCGTTTCACACACAGGGCGGGTGGCTGAGCTCCGGCGGGGCCCTGCACTGTTGCTCGCTGCACTTAGGGCTTCTGAGGAACAGCAAGAAGGTGCGAGGAGCGTGGGGACCCATGTATGCAAGGGCCGGAGCCACGCCAAGCGCTGTACATGGACGGACACTCCCAACCTGGCCAGAGCCCATTTCTCAGATGCACGAACCAAGGCACATTGAGAGAAAGTCAGTTGGGCCAGGGGGCACCATTAGTAAGTGTAAGTGTGGTGGAGGCGGGATGAGAACCCGGGCCCAAGGCACCCTGACCACTCCCAGAAGGTGTGGGAGCTTTTATAACCACCAGGTGCTGAGAAGTGTGAGCTACCACCCCCTAAGGCGCTGGGCTTCCTGAAGTCCCATGTGGCCAGTGATGAAAGGAAGAGCAACGATCCCCCTTGGGACACGAGATCAAAATAAACTCTCAGTGGACATTTTGAGCTGGAAACCCGTCAATTTGTGTTTGCTAAAAACACACTCTGTTCTCCAGCGCAGCACATGCTTTCAGGAGCAGGACTGGCGTGCAGCTGCCGTTAGGTGACAGTCCTCTCGACCCCACTGCGCCGTTGACGGTGCTAATTGCCACGTTCCCCATGAGAGAACCGAGGCCCCAAAGGCTGAGTAACCCCGTCCCCCGTCTAGGAGGTGTCGGGGGCAGGAACCGAACTCCTGACTTCAGAATCATGCTCTGTCCACCGCAATCCCGCAGCATCGCTCTCTGGCTGTAGCAGCCTCGCCAGCACTGAGGGAGAGCGCAGCTGGGGCCGGGCCTTGTGTGGAGCATTTACATCGATAGTTATTAACGCATCTGATCCTAATTACAAACCTAGGAAACAAATATTCTTGTCATCCCCATAAAGATGAGGAAATTAAGGTCCAGCTGGGCAAGGACACGTTTGGAAATGTAGGTTTTGTCGTTCAGGTAGGCCAGGGCCAGCAGACGAGGAGACAATTGCTGTCAAAAAAAAATAGTTTGTTGCTCATGGTTCCCAAGAGAAGGGGGCACGCCATGCCAAGCAGGGCCACTCAGGGGAGCAGCGGGGCGCATCCGGAGGGAGAGGGAGAGGGGGGCGTGGACAGGAGCCTTTATTGTGGTTCCCACCAGGAGGCGGGCTTAGGACTGGCTAGCGTGGCTAATTTGGACAATTGCAGAGCACTCTGCTCACCTGGCGCCTGGCTATGGATGATCGGCAGGGGCAGAGCGGCCAGGTGTGAGAGCCCACAGAGGGGAGGAGAGGGGAAGGGAGGGGAGGGGTGGGTGTGGACTCTGGATTAGCTGGTGAGTCCTTTACTATCTGTGGGTGTCAGCCAGCCCTGGGACCGACAGTCTCTCCAGGGTCAGCAAGCCTCCAGATATCAGGACATCAGGAACACGAGGTTACCCAAGGTCACTCAGAACAGGACTTGAAACCTGGATCCGCTCACTCCAGAGCCCTCGCTCTTAGCCCCTCGACACTGAGATTTCCTCTCTGCAGCAAAGTCCCTGCTAATGCGGCAGGGGAGGAAGCCAGGGGAAGCTATTGCAAACACCAAAGCCAGAGTGGGGTGAGCCCAGGGCGAGCGCGGCAGGGGGCCCAGGCGGGCCATCTGGGGCCTTCTTCCGCCAGCTGGGCGTCCCGCGGAGGGCGGCTGTGAGCGGGCACCCTGGGGAGTGCGCTGTCTTTTTAATTTAGGAGAGAACCAGCAACTTGAATCTGCACCCTCCTCGCTCACAAAGAACTCAGATTAGATCAAAGGCTCCACACTAGTGGCGGGCCACGTCCTGACTCTGCTGTGACAGGGGAGTTCTGCCTACCTGCGTCACACGGCTGGGGGCAGGCCGCTGGAGCGGGAAGCGCAGCCTGGGATCTCCCAAGAGAAAACTCCCTTTCATTGCGTATTAAGTCATTAGAACACAAAAAGAAAAAGGGACATTAATTTCCCCATCGTATAAGACAATACTTGACTGCAGAACTGCCAAGGGAGATGTCCCTGCCGACAGCTGACGGGCCGTGGGCGAAGTGTCAGGCGTGGGGGGTGGACGTACCCCTCTGCCCGTTTGGCCCCTGCAGGGAGGGCTCCCGGAGCTGGGGCTGGCTCCACCTAACCCCTTACTCCGGCTTCCTCTCTGCTTCCCGGGGCGAAGCCTGGCTACCGCCCTGGGACCATGCCCGGGGTTCAGACCCTGCCCTTGTCTCAGACTCTTTCCCAGAGGTTTTTTTTGTTGTTGTTGTTTTTTCTGAAGTCACAATCATGTCCCTGAACCAGCTGTCAACCTCCTGGGTCCCCGAGCAGGGACTCCCTTGCCAGCTGTCCAGCCTGATGCTGAGCACATCTGCCACACTTCCCTTAGCCACCTGCTGCAAGGAGAGCAGGCTCTGCGGCCAGCAGTCCTGGGCTGGAAACCCGCATCAAACACCTGAATGGCCGTGTGACCTCAGTTGGAACGCGGCGTCTCTGGACCTGAGTGTCCTCATCTGTCAGATGGGTGCAGCACCACGTCATACTGTGTCGTGAGGTCTAAAGCGAGGGCTGGACACTCTCACCACTGGGGAGCAGGGCAGTCCCCTTCTGATGAATAACTGATGATGCCCGGCCCATCCCATTGGCATGTGGTCGTTAAGGAGAGCGTTACACTGTTATATGGCACCTCATTGCAGGGCCTTTTGGTGCCACTGCCTCTACTACCTGCCTGCGGTGCCATGAAGCCTCAGCACTCTGCGTGGTGGCAGTGCTGCCTTTGTTTTTCTATTAAGGCAACAAATTGCCTGTGTGTTCTTGCTCTGTCTCCTGTCTTCCCTGACCTCCTTGGCCCCTGCAGTGCATCCGTCCTGCTCCATCTCCCAGGCATGGGGGCTCTGTCTCTGCTCCAAACATAAAACAAGGGTCTTGGGAAGGCAGTCCATTGATGCCATCAAAAAAACCCAGATTATTTCTACCTTTCTATTCTGCCATATTTGACTTGCGGTTTCGACCTCATGGCTGCAAGGTGGCTGCTGTGTCTCTACATATCGCATCTGTATTCTCAGTATGATAAAAGGAGAAATTTGAATGGATGAATCTGCTCCAACATCCTCTGTCTGGTCCTTTTTAATTATATCTTGATGGCCAAAAATTGTCACTTGGCCACTTCTAGCTGCAACAAATCTGGCAAAATGAGTATTTTTATCTTTCTATTCTTTTAAGAAGAGAAAGGCAAGGATAAGAAGGTTGAGAATGACTTTGGGCATCTGATCCTTGCTGTCTGCCAGAGACAGAACAGACCTGGCAATAGCACTTAGAATGTGACCTTGCACAAAGTATTTATTTGAACCTCTGTTTATTCATTTGGAAAACAAGGACAATATCAGCACCTCCCTCCCAGAGCTGCAGTGCCTGGAATACAGAACATATTTTAGTACATGGTAAATATCATTATAATTATTGTAATAGGGAAACAATATTTACATAAAAGGCAGGCGGCAGGCCCAGTTAATGTATTTTGGGAAAATTACTGAACTATCCCAAATTATACAAAAATCTCTTCTGAAAATCCCTGCAGCAGTAGCTTAGAGTTTACTTGAAGAGGCCGGAGGCTGAGGAGGGTGGAAACTGCTACCCTGTTTTCCATCAGAGTCTGTTGGGAGAGCAAACAGAGGAGCGGTGCAGCCAGCAGGCTCCCCGCCCCACAGCCAGGAGCCTGCCTGTCCCCTGTGGGACACGAGGCCAGACCGACGAGGCCAGGAGAGTCACAGAGCTGCGATGACCCCGGCGCGTGCCGCGCCGCCTTCTCCTTGGTGAAGGAGACCTTCCCCGCCTCACCTCACTTACTACGACACTTTTTATTTTAAACAAGCAGAAGACAGATGACAAGAAAGCTTTTGTTTATTTTTAGACAGGGGGCTGCTGTTCCCGCCCATGGGAGCACCTCGTTCCTGCCCCGAGTTCACGTGCAGGTGCCGAGAGGTGGAAGGAGTGGCTGAACTGGCCCCCTTTTGGAGCAGGGGACAGAGATCCGGGCTGCCGCGGCTTCCAGGGGCCCGCAGGGCTGAGGACCAGGGAATAAGGAGAGCAGACAGACAGAGTTCCTGCTGCGGAAAGCGCTGGCCCTTGTTTCTCCGGCCCAGGTACCTCAAAGAACCCCCCAAGGGCCGTGAGGGAGAGAGGATGAGACGGGCCATTGGGCCGCCCAACGCCATCGTGGCTGGAGCTGGTGTCCAGTCAGTCAGTCCCTGGCCCTGGGGGAGTAACATGGACTTGTCCCGGGGTCCTGTGCACCCACACCCGCCGTGGGCCGCGTGGGTAAGTGCGGTGCTGGGGCGAACAGATGACCCAGAAATCCACATCAGTGTGGGAGATGGCAGGCCCCACTCCGGGACATGCGTGCCCGTACCGAGTTGTCCCGATGCTTGGCCTGTCTCAGTCTGCTTAGTGTCCTTTGTCCCGCCTCCTCCCGGTGCTCCTGCGGTGAGAAGGCCTATGAGGGGCTGGGCGGAGTGTCCTGCCTGGCGCCGTCACTTGCCCACCAGGAGTGTGGGCCGAGCATTGACCGTAAGTGCAGCGCCGGGCCAGACAGGGCGGCCGTCCAGCCGCTGGAAAAGGCGGAGTGTCTGCATGTAGCTCTCCGTTTCACGAAAATCTGCTGATTTTCACCTCCGGCACGTTTTTGTTAGCGATGACTCGGAGTTAGTCACTTGGAGAGAGAGACAGAGGAAAAATTAAATTAGGGGTATTAGTGTCCTAATGGCAAATCAAACAGACACCAAGCAGCTGGCTCCCCTGGGGAATCAGCTTCCCCACGTGGGGCTGGATTTGGGAAGGAAATTGGAGGCCTTTGCCTGACACGTGTGTCGCCTCCTGAGGCCTGTGGGGTAACCTGGGCCTGGGAGTAACTGCCCATGAGCCCACCCCTGCCTCTGCCAGCCCGCGCCCACCCCGAAGGCCTGACCTATAATCCCATTTGACTCGTTTATTCGGTCATTTACTCCCCAGGGGGAAGGTCCTGACCTGATTTCCGCGGGGCCTGGCCGCAGCCTCTGTACGGTGGACTCCGGGGTCCCCGGACGCGGAGTCCCGGCCCACTTCTCCCACGGGTCTCCACCTCTGAAGACGCTGACCTCCTCTCGGAGCAAAGCACGCCTCCTGTGTCCGGGCTGAGGGGTCGGCACTCCAGGCCTGGGGCTCCTGAGGGCCTCCAGACTCCTTCCTTCCTCCCTGCTCGGGGCACTCCCTGAACAGTGTCCCCCCAGAGCCGAATGTGACCGCTAGGACCGCCGAATCCTCCTTCCCACCACCACGCGGCAGCCGGGTGAAAGTAAAGACTCCCCACAGTGGATGAATTTCCAAATGCATGTAGGTGCTATGGTCAATAACTTTCAGAGTCCTTCCAAAATGCGCTCTAGTCCTCTACTGGTGTCTCCGCGGGCAAACAGTCAGAGCGCCTCTGGCTACAGGGATCTTTCTGACGTTACCAAGGGGCCCTCACTCAGAATAAGCTTAGATGCCCTGGCTCAACACAGGCCATTAACTCTGGACAACAAAACAGTGACAACTGTGGGCAGTGACAGGTCTGGAGGGGACCCGGAGAAGGACCCCTTGCCCACACGGCTCTGGGGTCTCCGGAGGAGTACAGTCTGCATGTGGGGATCTCGCTGGGGTCTGATTTTTGTTCTGAAAAACAGAAAGGTGTGGTGGCATCCTCATTGGTTGTCAGGACAACCTCCCCGGCCTTGATGCTTTTGATGTGGAGGCTGCCAGCATCCAGCGCCCCCAGCAGGTCGGCTCGTGCGTAGCAGACCCGGGATCCCAGAGGCCCTGCACAGGGAAGGTTTCCTCAGAACATCCCTGCCTTCCTGCTCTTGTCATGCTAATTACGTGTTTAACGCCTGCCTCCCCCACAACCAGGAGCCCCAGGACTGCCAAGACCTTGTCGCCCGGAACCCAGCACCTAGCTGAGGCCGGGCCTTCCACACTGGCACCAGAACCAGTGCACAAGCCACATGTGTGGTCTAAGTTCTCTTGTAGCCCCATCAAAACAGCAAAACGAAACAGAGGAGACAAATGTTCACAATACATTTTACTTGAGCCCATATATTCAAAATGTTTATCATCCCAACATACAGTCAATATGAGTTTGGCTAATGAAGTATCTTACCTTTTGGTACTAAATCTTTGAAACCTGGTGTGTATTTAGTCACTGTATATCTCAATTCAGACTCTAAATCATCACCAGAAATACTTGATTTTCATTTACACTTCATCACGTTTTCAGCTGAAAAGCAGATTCGAAGGTCCAAGTTCTTCCAAACATCCCTACAAGTTTCCATTAATGGCATCAAGTGTCTATTCTAAAATTTAAATGACTTGAAAACAAACAAGATTTGGAAATGAAATCAGCTCCCCCGCCCCGCCAGCTACACTTCAAGTGTTTGGTAGCCACATGTGGCCCGTGGCCATTGTACTGGGCAGCGCACAGACAGAGAGCCTTCCACAGGCAGGAAGTTCCGTTGGGCAAAGCAAGTCCACGTCTGTGTGTCCTGATTAACGGTGAAGGAAGACCTGTCACACTTGGACCATCAGTTCACCCCTGAGAGGCTTTGGGTCGGGGCACGCAGTCCAGAATGCCCCCACCGAAACCTGTAATACTTTTACAAAACCCAAACAAAACCCTGCACACAGCGTGGGCAAGAAAACTCAGACCCCTCCCAGCTCAGAAGGAAAAGACAGATCGATTCCACGTTCCCTCCAAACCTTTGCTTTCGAGATAGAAATTCAAAACCTAAAAATTCCAATAACCTTTTCAGAGACGATTGCATCTAAGAACATGGAAAAGCAAAGTCTGAGACAAGAACATCCTGAAGCATTTCCTGGGTGGGCCCACCTGGTTAGTGGCACAGGGGCCTGCCAAGCTGGTGACAGCCACCTTCTGTGCCGTTTTAATCTATTTGCTGCCATTCCACGGTTTGGGTCTGCTTCTGCGGATCTCCTCCCTGCCCCAGACAAATAAATAATTCATCCCCAAAGTGGCACATTTGCTGATATTGCTTAGATTAAAATCACTAAAATATGTATTTAATTAGGATTTGGTGAGGCCATTTTCGGCTTCTGATAGCAGCGGAATTAAAATCTGGAGATCTTCCACAACAGCTGACGACTCGGCTCCGGATGTTCCCTGACATCGGACACTCGCCGCCCTGCACCTTCCTAACCATCGGGCTGCGGGCGGTGGTGGCAGTGTTTTTATGGCTGAGGCTGGTCTCTGGCTGAGTCCGCCTAATTACAGGGCTGGGGCGCAGGTAGCACCTGCTGCCTGGCTTGCAGAACAGAGGGGATGTGCTGTGGAATATTTATGGCTCCTATAAAATTCACAGGGTAATTTGTGATGCTTGGCATTTGGTGGCGTTTTCAGGGGAGGCTCCCAGCCTTAACAGAAGGCGCCCCCCCCGCCCCCCGCCCCCCACCCCCCGCCTCCGCCCTGCAGGCCTGCCCCTGGAGCAGGGGATGGGGCTCTCCCGGGGGTGCCTGGCCTGGGATTCAGGTCAGTGGTGGGATGGAAACCCCCCTTAAAGATGCTCAGCAACGTGTCGGTCTTCCACGCGCTCATTCCAAATCCTCACTGCCCTGTGCTCACCTGTGTCCTGTGTCTGGTGGAATTTGGAAGAAACCAAGGGGAGGATAAAAGGTCAAGATAGTAAAGTTGAGGGGAGGGGATACTCCAGGAGACCCAAGGCTGTTACCTTCCCCCTTCTCCTTCCTTCCCTCCCTCCCTGCCTCTTCCCTCCTCTCCTTCCTCCCTCCTTTCCCTTTTCCTCCCTGCCTTCCTGCCTTCCTTCCTCCCTGCCTTTCTTTCTTTTTTCTTGCAACATTTAACAAGCACTTGCTATTTGCCAGGCACTAGCAACGATGCCAGATAACAACATGTGTTTTCACAGCAAAGCCACGTCCCTGCCCTCAGGACTCGCACGCCTGGGGGAGGGGCACACTCCCCGGGAACCCCGTGGCCCGTGTAAATTCACAATTGTGTTAAGTGCCGCGAAGAGCACTCAAGTGCTCCCTGTCCTGAACATCTCAAGGCGAGGGAAGCACACGTTTTGACCCTCGCTGGCCTAACGCCCACCTCTAAGCTTTGGCACGTCATGTGTTTATTTGTTCAGCCATCGGTCCCCAAGCCTGGGACGCCGCAGGCCCTGTGCTGGGGCTGGGGACAAAGGCGTGCTCAACTGGCGCCTCTCACCTGCCAAGAAGATGGCGATGACAGAGGTGAGCTGTGGAGGGGGAGGGGCCTCATGCCTGGGGAGAAGGCAGCTGGGTGGTGGGGGCTGGTCGGCGTGGAAGTAAATGAGAAGCCAAGGCTATTTATTCCGAGCCTCCTACAGCATGTCAGCCCATCCGTTGTATTTGGCAGAGACTCAAGGGCAGTCTGGGGGTGGCAAGCTTTACGGTGAACCAGAGGGGAGGCTCAGATGTGCCCCGATGGGAGGCTGGCAGCCTGGGAAGCGGGCGGCTGGCTCACTAGAAGCGGGGTGCCCTGCGTGATTGGTTCGGGGAGCATACTTGGCTTTCTCTGGTGGATCCTAAATTGGACGCAGGAACAAAAATTAGGGAAGCTGCCAGTCGTTGATAAAGCCCCGACCATCTGGGCTGCTTGCTGCGGGTTGTGGGCCAGAGTTCTGTTTTCACACACTGCCGGGCCTTGCTTGTGTTTCAGTCTCTCATCCTGGATGCTCTGTCCTTCCTTGGAATGAACTCTTCTTCCCCTCTATGCAGTCTCTCATCAGGGAAGCGTCACAGAGCCTGGGAGGAAGAAGGGAGAGGAGTTGTTTCTGGGGAAGGGCATTCCAGGCTGAGGAAGCAGCCTCGGGAAGGAACACGGGGCCCAGGGAATCATGGGCACCGGCGGGGTGGGGCTGAGGTGGGGGGCTCAAGGGCTTCGCGCCGGCAGAGGGGTACACGTGGGATGAGGACAGAGAGCGAGCCAGCGCTGGGTCATCAGGAGTCTGGACGGTACCTGGGGGCAATGGGGAGCCGCCGAAGGGTTTTAACCAAGGCCAGGCCACAGCCTGGAGGGGCTGCTAGGAGGGCCGGTGTGATAGCAGGGGGACCCTGCACGGTGGGGGGCCTTGAGAGGAGGGGGGAAGATCTGCAACCACACTTGTCCCGTCAAGAGCCTCGGAGCCTGAGCCACAAGAAGGACCGACGGGACAGACGGTGAGCTGTTCCGGGGGAATCCAGGCGTCTGGTGACACAGAGGTGCTCCCGGGTTCTACACGGCAGCCTGGGTGTCCCTGGGGACAGCTCTCAAGGTGTGCGGGGCCATGTTCTCCAGGTTTCCAATGTGCCCTGGCCAACGTCTACAACAACATGTCTCAGACTTAGCTGACATTGAACTCACAGGACACACAGGCTGAATGAGAAAGGCAGGTTTGAGCCAGAAGAAAAGCTGAGATGTCTCTCATTTGAAATGTCACAGTGCAGCACCTCCTCAACTGGTTCAAATGACCAAGGGGGTTGTGGCCAATTGCTGAGAGTCTCCAGTGCGAAACTGTGCAAAGGAGTGAGTCAATGAGTGAGCAGGTAAGTGAGTGAGTGAGTGATAGAGCAAAACTCCTTCACTCAACCAATGCGCTTCCCTGCAAAACAAGAAGGAAGCTTCCTCAGTGACTAGGATGTAATTTAAGCTCCTAATGAGCCCTTGAGAGTGTTTCATAATTAGGGACCTGTGGCCGATTGCTACTTAGAGAAAAAATCACTTCTCTGTTGAGTTCAGCTAGGACGGTGATTTACCAAAGTAAAAGCTAATGGGATGGCACAGCCACCAGGTTTTATGTGCGGCCGTATAATGCCGGTGTAATTACACGTACGCCACCATAAATTGGACACAGAGCTGAAGAGCATGCTTTTCATAGCAAATGCAAAAGAACAACAAGGCCATAAAAAATTCGCGCGTGCGCGTGAAACCAGGCATGATGCGTTGTGTTTCCATGGACTTGGGGACCTGGGGTCCCCTTGGTTACTCCTCACTCTTGCCCTTCCCCCTTCAAGCCAGGCAGTGCCGCTTTTTTGGCGGTCTCCCCACGCCTCAGCGATGAATGTTTTGAAGCTCCATGCTGGCTGGGAGGATTTCTTGTACTTTTTGCAGCTTCAAGCCATGCTGTTGGTTAATCACAGAGCTTAAAATGTGATTACACAAGATCTCACTTTAGCCTTTCTAATCTGGCAATTTTGCAGAAGGCCCATGGAATGACATTCATTACATTAATTATAAAACCCCTTAACTACCAGTTCTAGAAGCTTTGGGGAGCCTGGCAGGGAGAAATTAAGAGGAAGCCTGCTCCGCGCTCTGAGCCCAGCTTCCTCATTGATGAACAGGGGATTTGGTCCAGTTCTGTCTTTGTAAGTCCCCCTTAAATTCTAAAACCTCAAAATACTCCCCCGGACGTGACTTCCGTGGCTGACTTAGGCCCACGTGGTATAACTAATCTGGAATTTGGTGAAAAGGCTGAGAAACAGGCACCCGGACATTGTGGCCCGTCTGTGCTCAAATGGCTCGGGGAGGCACTGTTATTCATTTGCCGAGACAGGTGGGCCCCGCCTGGCTCTTGAGTGGGCCCTTCGAAACACGGGAGACTGTTGGGGGGTCAGCGGGGGCGTTTGGGGCCAGCTTTCTCTGCACACCCCCAGGGCCTCGGGAGCCGGCCTTGCGGAAGTAAGATCCCAAGGCGTGAGCTGCCCTCTGGAAGGCTGTGGGGGTGGCGGGCGGGGGACAGGCTGTGGCGATGTCTGGGGCCTTCCGGGGCGAGGCAGGATGGCTGGGGGTAACCTCGCTGACTGGACGGGATGTGGCTGGACAGATAGAGACAAGCTGTTCCGGGGAAGGAAAGCGATGTGGGCGAAGGCTTGCACGTGGGAAAGGCCCAAGAATATTGTGGCCAGCGTGTCCTGCTGGAGCAGGTTTCCCATAAAGATAAGTCCCCACCAGGCCCGCCTGGGACACCCTTCTGGCCTGGCCCTCCCTGAGCGAACGTGCAGAGAGGGGAGGAAAGTCTCCAGGGACTGACTCCAGACCCTGGGCCAGGCCAGCCTGGGACCCCTGCCCGGGTGGCCTCCCCCAGGGGACCGGTCCAGGGCGGAGGTGAGCCCTGAGGCGGAGCTGCTTTCCTGGTCCTCGCCCCAGTCCCGGGGCGCTCCGCCTGCCCCAGAAAATTAATCTACCTCAGGCTGGAGTTCTGTCTGTCCATCCCAACTCTTCCCAGGCCATCGCTCCCTGCAGTGTCCAAGGAGGAAATCAGTGCAGCTGGTTTAGGAAACTGTCAGCACCCCCTGCAGCCTCCCTGCCCGGTGGCCGGCAGCTCTGCCCCTGTGCCCAGGCTCCGGGCGCTTGTGTGCCAGCGTCCACGCAGCCTTTTCAGAACCCACTCCAAGTGGGGCACATTCAAAGGCGCGCCCACAGTCGAAAGGGTGACATGCACGCTCGTGCAGCTGGAAAACCGCTCCGTGATCACGGGGCAGAGCGCTGAGGGGCACAGCGGCCCTGGGGACGCTCACAGGCAGTTTGACGTTCAGTCGCGGGGAAAGCTGTTCGGAGGTGACAGAGGACAGGAAAGTGGCAGCAGAGGGGCCTTCCAGGCATTAAAAATGCTCTATGTTTTCACCTGCGTGGTGGCCACCTGATTATATGTGCACAAAAGTCTCTGATTTTTTCTCTTGAGGTTTGTGAGCTTTACCATAGGTAACGTACACCTTGACAAAAATGGATGAAAAAAAGAAAAGACGAGGGAATGGCGTATAGTGAAGAATTTCACCTTGTTCGAAGGGAGGCCTGGCTGTTTCCTCGAGTCCTGGGAGATGACCTCTGAGCTCTTGAAATGTCCTGCCTGATACGTGACTTTGTTTACCTGGGGGCCTTGGGCCATGCCAGAGTCTCACAGTACGATTTAGGTCACACTTGGGTCATGCAGGGTCGGTTTGACTCCAGAGAGGTTGGAGACTGAGGCCAGCCACGGGGGAAGCGCGCCACGTCTATGACGGAGCCCTGAGAGAGACTCTGGACGCCAGGGCCGGGGGCTTCCCTGGTTGGCGGCACTCCATGCGTGTTGTCACCTGTCATTGCTGGGAGATGTCAGCTCTGTTCACATCCCCCCCGGGAGGGGACACCTGGGAGCTCCATGTGCGGAACTGTCCTGGACTCTGCCCACGAGCCTCATCCTTCCACTAGTTTTACTCCGTGTCCTTGCTCTGCTCTCAGCCCCGAGCATGCGTGTACCAGCTCTCAGGGAGCTCTAGGAGTCTTTCTGGGGAATTGTCAGCCCCGAGGGTGGTCTTGGGGACCCCTGGGGTCAGGAGTGAGGGGCTCTTGCGAACTGTTCCCCTAACGTTGCAAACGACCAGCCCCCCGAGGCTCACACCAGACGCCTGCCTGTGGAGCACGGGAGGGAAGACGGGGTGGGGAGCCCCACATGACCCTTTCCAGCAGCCACGCCCCTGCTGAAGTTCAGGTGTCGGCCATCAGGGCCCCCTCACAGAAACGCCCAGTTCCCTGTTTTGATGCCAACAAACAAGCAAACGCATTTCTGACCTGCTGTGTTCAGACCCCTCCTTGGACACGGCCTTGGAGCCTTGTCCTCGGGTCACGTGTCCCTGCAGGAAATGAAGCATTTCCTGGAAGCTACCAACCCCGGAATTCAGTTTTCTCGGATCCCAGCAGGCACTCATCCTTGGGGACCCACAGACTCTGAAAAGCAAATAGGTCTGAAGATAATTTATTGGGAGAATTGTAGATAGCAAATAATTATGTGTATCTGTTGGTTTGTTTTCCACATCTGGTCACCAGGCCAAAGAAACATAATTAATTTTTTGGTTCCAAAGAGACAATTCCACCAATGATACACATCTTTAATTAGCCCAACTCAACAATCGCGCTCGGGTACTTTATTTCAGGGAGCTCGACGCTGACACATTAATGGAAGACGGTGCCAGACGGTGGGGTAAGAATAAACGCGATTGTAAAGGCCCAAAATGAAAGACGTTGCTCAAGCCAGATAAGCACTGGGTTTTCATTCAAGAAGTGATCTAATAATATTGTTGCATATCTAAGAGAGAAATGCAAATGGGTGGAGAGCAGAGTAGAATCCATTAGGAAAAAAAGGGAGGTGAGGTAAAGGGGCTTGGGCGCTGTCTTTAGTAAATCTCTAGACGGTATATTTTGCAAATGGTGGGAAATACAATACAGACGAGCTTGAGCTTAAGGAATATTTGTTGGCTCTGAAACTAAAGGGTCCTGCGGCAGGCTGTCTGAGCAGGCTGTGGTGCGGTTCCTCTGCTGTTCTCTGGTCTCCCCGCCCCCACTGTTGGCTTCTCCCTCACCCTGGTTTCCCTCATGGTCCTGAGATGGCTGCCGGGAGACTGGCATCTACAGGTGTCACCTTTCTCAGAGTGAGGATGGAGGGAGGCTGGGGAGAGGGAGCAAGAGAAACCTCCCCACAACCACCAAAGATTTCTGCACTCTGCTCTGATAGAGCCAACATGAATGTTCCCCTCGACTTCCCTAGGAAACGTACGTTACCTGAAAGCAGGCCCCACGTTCTCTGAATGCTGCTTTGCAATCAGTTTTATTGAAGTACCATTGACATGTAATAAGATGTACACATTCTCATTGCATGAGGTTTAACTAGAGGTACACCGTGATCAAGCTAGAGACAATTCCCTTCACGGCTAGAGGTCCTCTTGTTGAACTCCTTCCCTTTCTGAATGCGCTCCTCACCCAGGCGGCAGGCAACCTGTGACCCACTTTCTGTGACAATGGAATCGGTTTCTCTTCCCTAGAGTTTCATGAAGACAGAACCACACCACAGGTACCCCCACGGGACTAGTGTCTTTCACTCACCTTCATCTTTTTAGCTTTACCACCTGGCTGCCTTCCTTTTTAAGACTGGGTAGTTTTCCATTTTATGGATCTACCACAGATTGTCATTTGTCTATCTATGAACTTGATGGATGTCAGAACTGTCTCTGCTTTGGGCTATTATGAATAACACTTTCCTGAACATTCGTGTATAAGTCTTTGTATGAGCAAATATTTTCATTTCTCTTGGGTAGATACCTAACAGTGAAATCATTGAGTTGTGTGGTAAATGTATGTGTAACTTGATAAGAGACTGCTAAACTGTTTTCCAAGCTGTTTCACAGGCTGACCGATAAGATGTGAGAGTTCTAGTTGCTCTAGACCCTTGTCAACATCTGTTGCTGTCAGCGGTTTTAATTTGCTGTTCCCTGGTGAATGATGATGTTGACCATCTTTTCATGAGCTTATTGGCCATTCATGTATCTGCTTTTATAAGGGGTATGTTTGAATCTTCTGTCTATTCCTAATGCTGTCAAAGCCTGCTTCTCATGTACACCAGAAAAGCCTCACAGTCACTTTTCAAGTTTCTCTTGCAACTGTCTTGGAGTCATGTGATCTAGACTTGCCCAACCAGATGTGCCCAGGCCAGTCTGTGTACTGGGAGCTGGTGACTGGAATAAGAGGGGCCAGTAAAGTGCATTTCAGCATTAGTGGGAATAGTGTGTCCTGGTATCAATGAAAACACTGACTGGCCAGTCACCTGTGTCAAGTGTTAAGTGAAGGCTATTCCACTGGATGTTTTTTGAGTCCAGGATCAGGGGCTCGCCAAGCCGTGCCTGTCGCTGACCCTGAACCAGACTCCCCAGATCCTGCCTGTGATCTTGGGGCCACCCAACCTCCGTTCCTGTTTGCATCAGCCACGTCCACTGAATCCGTTTCTATCCTTGTAATCAGGGCAAAGTGCTGAGTGCACAATAGGTAGGTCAGCTTGTGGACTGGTCCCTGTGGAGAACTGAAGCTGCTGCATCCCTGGTGTACTGGGAATGGCCGAGATTGTGACCGTCTTGGTCAGCATGAGAGTTGATGGATTGGTGTGCCGTTGGTCACTGTGGCCATTTCAGGCTTGGCTTGCTTTCAACTTCTTTGCCAAAGGGCTTGACAATAAAAGGCCCTGTTGAAAATGAAATCTTGTAATTGCCTTTTTAAAAGAGGGCTGCATTCCAAGGCCTGGATCTCTGCCCTCATTTGCATTTGGATTAGGGAAATGAATACAGTAGTATAAGTATTTATTTTTAATAATCTGATAGCATGCAAATACATTTTCCATTTCCTAAGTTCTCTCCCTTAGCAAACCCTGGTGCCCCTGACAGAATAAGACCAAGCTAACAAAGGCTTCCCAACTGAAATGCCGCTGTGGGTTTCTCCCCGACTCGTCCTTCAGGGATCGATGGGAGTTTCAAAGTCATAGATGGTGCAGTTGACACTCTGCCTTAAGAACCTTACAAGATGGCACTGCCCAGGGGAGATCCAGACTGCAGGACCTGCAGCTTAGCTGATATGGGAGACCCTCCTTGGGAAGAGAATAAAATTACCATGAAAAATTAGGAGAGGTGATGGAACGCACCCGGGGAAGGAGGGGGCCGACGCCCACATTCCATTAGCGTCGCAGTGCATCTGCTTCTTGCGACTCCCGCTCTTCTTCAAACGTCAGCCACAGATTCCAGATTCTGATGAGGGGCCAAGGCCCACCTTTCCATGAGTCAAGGTGTAATTCTCCGTTCCTCGCTTCTTCCAAGAGGAGGCGGGAAATCCCTCTGGCTACAACACTCTGGTCACGTCTTCTGACCAGCTGTGCATTTCTTACCATCTTTTGATACATTTAACATCTGGAACAAATGCAACTTCCTCCACTTTGGCCTGATGCCCAAACAACAAGACACCCTCCAGGCTTGGTGAACAGAGTGTCCACACTCTGTGCTTGGAACAAGGACAACTTACGTAGCCTCTGTGCTGTCACCTCCCTGTTTCAGAACAAGTGTAACTTGTGCTGAAGGGTCCTCCAGTTGTCTCACAGGCTCAGATGACATCTTACCACTGCCCCCCCCCCCCATTTTACTTACTTTCTGCAGCACAGGCCTGGTCTGTGTGACGTGAGGAGGCAGGAGCTTCCCTGGGGACCCTGCCAAATGCTGTGGACAGCGAGTCGCTAATAGTAGGCGCTGCCTCCTCACGTGAGCTCAATGCCGCCAAGGAGGACCTTCTATTTAGGGAGTGTGTGTAGCCATATATATAGTGACAGTGAGGTTGCTTGTGTGTCCCAGCGATGGCTGCAACATCACCTTCCATCCCATAAGCTCTTCTGCTGCATGACCTTGCTTGTCCCCTGCCCTTGAACTTGAGCTGGCCTTATGACTCACACTTAACCAATAGAATGGGAAAGAAAGTGATACTGTATGACTTCAAGACTCTTGAAACTCTTCCTCTCCAGATGGGGCCTCGGGGGACCCTCCCTGGCATAAATTAGCTGCCACGCTGTGAGGAAGCACAGGTGACGTGAAAAACCCTGTTTAGGTTGCAGGCAGAAGCCACGCGCAGCCTTGGAGGCATCCCAGCCCAGACAGTGGGTGTGGAGTGGAGAGGCCTCCGGATGATTCCACTCACCCACCACTGCGGAGTCTTCCCAGCCGGGGCCCCGCACACACATGCGGAGCAAAGGCTGTGCCCTGCCTGGGTTTCAGACTCTCAGAAACCACGAGCCTTCTAAAATGATTGTGTTTCATGCCACTAAGCATCGTGCGGCTTGTTATGCTATGACACATACCAGTGTATAGCCATATGTTTGCTCAAAATAACAAGAGTTGAGAAAGGTATGGATTCACCTTGGAAAGGCATTCACCAGGCCGTTAACATTGGTCAGAGGTGAGGGAAGAGGGAGGGGGACAGGAAGAAATGGCAACAAAAAATGTTTCCATGATATAATGTGCTCGTGTTTTGTCCCATTTATGAACCCATGTGTGTGTGTGTGTGTGTATGTGTGTGTAAATGCTTAAAGAGATCCACGGAATAAGGTCCTCAAAATTTTAATGGTGTTCATGGGCCAGCGTGGGTCAGTCTGTTGGAGCATTGCCCCCTAACCGAAAGGTTGCGGGTTTGATTTCCGGTCAGGGCACGTGCCCGGGGTGCAGGTTCCTTTCCAGGCCTGGGCACATGTAATCCCTGGTCTGGGCTCATGGGAGAGGCAACCAATCAATGCTTCTCTCTTCCATTGATATTCCTCTCTCTCCCTTTCTCTCTCCCTTCCTCTGTCTCTAGAAAGCAATGAAAAAAATGTCCTCAGGTAAAGATAAAAAAAAATAAAAAATAAATTTTTAAAAATGTTAATGGTGGCACTTAGGCCATTTTTCTTTTTTGCAATTTTCTGTACTGTTGCAATTTCTTTTACAATGAGCACGTATTTCAGAAAGCAGGACAAAACTATATTTATTGAAGAAAAGTCTAAGCAGTCCTGGCTAAGAAAAGCACCACATTGTAGCAAGTCCGCCACCCCCAAGCTCACAGCCTACTGGGACCCCTCTGTCATAGACCCCTCCCTGGACCAGGTGCCCAGCATGGTTTTCTGGGGCTCCACAGTGACTTCCGGGAACATGGCCTTCTGGGGTGGCCTCCGCTCCACCCCAGCCCCACCTCTCGAGGAATCCTCTGTAAGTCCCAAAGTCTGCCTGACTGGCCGGTGTCATGTTGGATGCGGCAAGTGCCACCAACCTGATCCTCGCCTTCCGACAGAACTGACTTTTCTCTCGACGAAGGGCAGGCAGCAGCCAGGTGAGGCAGGAGTGAAAGGCACGCCTGCTGGGCTCACACCTGCCGCTGGGTTTTGGAAACAGCTTTACTGAGATGTAATTCACACTCCCTGCAATGCACCCACTTAAAATGTGTAATCCAGTGAATTTTGGTATGTTACATGATTACATTTTTTAAACTGTTGTACAATAGATATAAATATAAAACATGCTATTTGCACCCCCTCGAAATGTACAATTCAGCGGCATCAAGTGCACTTACAAAGTTGTACAGCCAGTACCACCACCCATTTCTAAAACCTTTTCATCGGCCAAACTCTTACCTGTTAACCAATAACTCCCCTGGCAACCTCTAATCTACTTTCCATCTCTATGCACTTGCCTATTTCAGGTATTTCTTGTAAGTGGACCCATAGGTGTGCGGTCTTGTATGTCGGCCTTCTTTGACTGGGCATCTGTTTTTGAGGTTCATCCTCGTTGTGGCACGTGTTAGTTCTTCGTTCCTTTTTACGGCTGAATAATATCCCACTGTGTGGATGGACTCGCTGTATTTATCCATCGCCCACTGGCGGACACCTGGGTTGGTTCCACCTTTTTCTGCCACTGGCTTTTCTGAGTTCTAAGAGAGCGTGTTTCTCCTTTCTGTTACCGAACACCTTCTCCTCAGTCATGACTCAAAATCCGTCCTGGGCCCTTTCCGATGAGGTGAGGAGGAGCAGCTGTGGATGGAGGAGGAGAGAGGGCCGGCCGCTGGCCCACGTCCGTCCGCAGGCCCGGTGGCTCGAGCCTGTGCCTGACATAGGCTTGGGGTCCATCCCAGCATCCCCACCTGGGGCAACTGAGCTGTTTCCTCGTCTAATGCGTCCATGCTGGGCGCTGCCTGGACGACATGTGACGTGCAGGTACAGCCTCAGCCCAGTGCCTGGTCCGCGATGAGGACACAGTGCATGGCGGCCGCGGGAGCCGGGCCACCCTGCACCTGGCACCTGTGTTCTGCCATCTGGCACGGTCGGTGTTCCTCTGCCTTGGCTTCCGTGGCAGCCAGAGCCTGCTGCGACAGCGCTCGGAGCATGGCGGAACAACAGACGCGCAGGGGACAAGCCGCCCCCTCTCCAGCAGCCCTCGGCCAACAGCGGGCACGCCCCAGCTCTCCAGCTCTCGGGGGCGGGGGGTAACTCCAGGCTTGTGAGCCACAGCGCTTCCCTGGGTCCCCAGTGGGATGAAGCGCTGGTTGTCTACATGGAGGCTGGCTTGTCATCGCTCCCTCTGTTGTCTGTTCTTCTTGTCCCATTCTCATTTCCTCCCTCTTCTGTGGGAATTCCCTATGTCTCCCAAATACACTATGTCCCCTTGAATCCTTGTCTCAGGGTCTGCTTCCAGGCAGCATGCAAACCAACACACTCATCATCATCATCATCATCATCATCATCATTACTGAATGCAGTCCCATCGCAACCACCACCTCCTCCAGGAAGCCTCCCTGGGCTGCACCCACCTCAGGGACCAACCTCTCCGTACAAAGTCACTTGTTGGCTGCAGCCCTTATTTTTCTCTTCATCATGTCTCCCTCATTTTATTCCACGTTTCATCAGTTGCATATAGAAAATGCTAATTCCATGGGCTGGCCCCCCAGGGAGCTGGCAACACTCACTCTCTGAATCTGTGATGAGGCCGTCCGCCTTTGATGGAAGCAGAAGATGAAACGCTGGCCTGTCTTGAATCCCGGGGAGAGGGGCCGGCATGCAATATTTAAGCGGCCCTTTCATGAAAGGGAGCTTCCCCAAGCTCTTAACACCGATGTTCAAGGAAGTCCGACTTGATTTTCAAACTCGGACTGATGTTTGGGTGCACTTCAAGGTTTTTATACTCCTTTCTATGGCCTTGATATTTTAATTCGCTTCCTTTCAAGTTTTACAAGCCTGAAGTGCTATCATCAGGTTCTCGGCGGAGAAGCAGTGCGCTGTAGGCCGGGGCTCATGGCTTGCTGAGAGGGGCTGCTCCTGTCCCCAGAAGGTCAGTAGAGTGGACCCCGCCCCCCCACGTGGCGATGAGACTCCCGGGGCTGAGCCGCACTGCGGAGCCGTCGGTTATAGAGTGTGAGGCCGAGGGGGTCAGGGCAACTCTTCTCCCTCCTCTCTTTCTTCCCTTTTGCTTTTTACAGGCACATTTTACATGGGAAAGTGGACAGATCTAAGCACACCACTCAGTGATTCTTTACGCACGTGCCCCATGTAACTGCCACCAGGTCAAGGGGCAGAACATCGGGCACCCCAGAGAGAACCCCCACATCCCTTTCCAGTCAGAAACCCCAAAGGTCACCACTATTCTGACCTCTATTGCTGAAGGTCAGTCTTCCCTGATTTTAAACCTCATATAAGTGAAACCTACCGTATTTTTGGTTTCTTTCATTCAGTGTGTTTTTAGATTCATCCATGACGTCACACATCACAATAGCTTGCTCTTTTTCTGATTCGTAGGTAGTACTCTACTGTACGAACATAAAGCAATTCGTCGACTCCATCGATTCTACTCTTGGGGGGCATTTGGGTTGTTTCCAGTCTGGGCTCTGTACTAGTCTGCTTGGGCGGCATAACAGAGCACCATACACAGCACAGCTTAAACAATAGACATTTACTTTCTCACAGTCTGGAGGCTGGAAGTCGAAGATCAAAGAGTCAGCCGGGCTGCTTTCTCTTGAAGTCCCTCTCCTTGGCTGGTAGTTGGCCGTCTTCTCTCTGTGCCCTCATGTGGCCTTTTCTCTGTGTGTGTACCCCCAAACACACACACAGGCTCCAAATAGGTAAAATGGGGAGGAAAATTGGAAAGCTAAAAGAGGTTGTGTTTGTCGGGGCTGGAACAGGAGCAGAGCCTCTGGGAGCTCTGCACCCCTCAAGAGGTTGGCTGATTCTGACCCAATTCATATGCTGAAGTCTAATCCCCAGCACCTCAGAATGTGTAGTTGAAAAAGGAGTCTTTAAGAGGAAGTTAAGGTTACATGAGGTTGTTGGAGTGGGTTCTAATTCAATATGGCTGGAATCCTTATATAAAAAGAGAGATTAGGACACAGACATGCTGAGGGACAACCATGTGAAGACACAGGGAGAAGACACCCATCTATAAGCCAAAGAGAGAAGCCTCCAGAAAAAAGCCAACCCTGCTGACACTTTGATCCAGAACTGTGACAAAATAAACTTCTGTTGTTTAAACTTCCCGGTCTGGGTATTTCGTTACGCAGCCCAAGCTGACTGATACAAGAAGGCCTGCCCTTGCACACTAGGGCCCGAGGGAGGCACTTGCTTCTGTTGCCTCTGGCAGGGCAGGTCATGGGCGTGAGCAGGAGGAGGTGGCATTGACTGGGTTTGCCAGGAATGTGGGACCCATGGGGACAGGAGAAGCAGAGCCCAGCATGTGGGGCTATGCGGCCTAACAATGGAGACGCCTGGCTAGAGCCAGAGAACGGCGCTCGCCCTCACCTCGTGGGCCCAGGGCCTGCCTGCTGGACCTCGCTGCCCGGGGCACGGACCTCATTGATCCACAGGGTGAAGGGGCTACGCACAGCTTCCCCAAGGTGCAATGAGGGCCTCGGGAGACCACCAGTTTCCTGGACTCCTGCAGAGAGATGCCAAAAGCAGCTTGCAGGCTATGTACCCTGGGGGACGACAGGTCGGGTGCCCAGTGACCCAGGCACGCAGGTGGTGAGGTGGTGGCTGCTCAGGACGCTGCTGAGACATCGGATTCCTATTCCTCACAGCCTTCGTTTCATCCGTCATCCACGGTGTTTAGAAGCAGTTGCTCAACTGTTACTGAATTACTCCACGGATTCTGTTCCTGCTGCACACCCTGGCCCCATCTTAACAGCAGCAGCCACGTTGGACAGCTCTTTATCAACAAAAGCGAATTCATCGAGCAAGAGAAATTGTATGTGTCATTTGCCAGATATCACACGTTTGAGAATTAAACACGATACAGGAGTTTTTAGATATATACCACCATTGGAGCATCACACCTTTCCTGGAACAAGCTTAACATACAGGAGGTCAACAAACCACCCTTACATCAAATGCCAGCCAAGTGTGAATCTGCTGGGCAGCTGAGATGTGACACCTGTTACAGCAGTTACAAAAAAGAAACGCACACCTTCAGATTGGAGCTTCTTTTTCAAATGTATGTTAAAATCTCGAGCAAAACTGATTTTTTGAAGTAGGAAAAGACTAATTTTCACAGTTCCGTGATGGTCCATCTTGGTGGCATGCAGACGAGCGCTTACTAGCTTTCCCACGTAAGCCGGAGTTGGCATCCATCACTTGCACTCAGCTTTGCCAGTAAAAGGAAAGGGCTGATTCCCTCTTAAAAGAAGGCTCCATGTGCCACATCACAATTACAAAAATTATTGGGACTGTGAGAAATACAGTTTAATGGTTGAAGAGACTCCACGTTTCGTGATTTGTCATGAAACCGAATACTTTTACTAAATTGTGTTCTGGGAAATCCAGCCGACCCTTTGACACAAGAGAGACGGATTTCTTATCATAAAAGCTCCAAGGCAATTTCACTTAGTGAGGAGTGATTTCTTTCCCACGGCGCCAGGTTATTAACAGCGGGGACGTGTGCTTCACATCGAGGCAGGAAAGTAATCACAGGCCTCACGGAAAGGAATACGTCATGTGGGCCCATTGATTTCAAGCGGGAAAATGTAGTTAAGCATTTAAATTAAATAAATGGATCTCTGTTACAGCAATTGCCGAGGAATGATTTTGTCACATGGCAAAGAGAATGCATTAAAAGTATGAAGAGCCGTTCCTCAGATTAATTTTCTAGTATTTCGAAATTCAAGAGATGGCTTCTGTGTCCTGGTTAGATTCAAATGGCAAAATTGACTGAACCAGCCCCTAATAAAGGTTTCCATGTGGTAAAGACATTTTGGGTACCCTCACCAAAGCCTAACATTACGGCAAACTGGTAAGGTTCTGTGTCAGGCAGTAAAAGCAGGATCCTTGTTGGAGTGACATAGTGCACTAAGGCTGCGATAGCGGTCGCTTTCACTCCATTGATGTTACTCGCACACCGAATCCAAGCACATACTTTCGTGTGGCTGTTGAAAGAATAGCCAAAAATGACCGAATTTAACAGAACAGGGTGATTGCAGCGTGAAAGGGGACCGGCAACTGGAACGTAGTCCCTCAGCGCTCCGTAGGCCAGAAGTCGGAACCAGTGTCTCTGGGCCAACGTCAAGGTGTCGGCAAGGATGCCGCTCCCTCCAGAGGCTTTTGGGGACGATCGGTTCCCTGCTCCTTCCAGCTTCCAGTGGCGGGTAGCCCTCAGCTCATCGGTCTCTGCCTTCGGGTCACCTTCTTGTCTGCCTGTGTCACCTCTCTCTCTGGCTCCTACATTCTGAGGACACTTGTGATTATATTTAGGGCCCACAGGGTAATTCGGGATAATCTGGAGGATGCGACAGAGCCAGTCTCCTGACGCCCTGATTCCGATTTTCGGTTTCCCTGGCTCCAGCCTCCTGTCGGCGTAGCTGTTGTTCCCATCCGTAGGCATCCCTGCTGCTGGCGGACACCCCGTCTGCCTCACTTCCCCTGTCTTATTTTACTGTGTCTCTCCTAGTGATGTGGGCTCAAGAGCCAGGGAAGGAAGGCTGGTCTGCACTTTGTGCAAAAAAAAAAGAGTTAATGGTCTCGAGGTAAGAGTCTGGAGGAACGAAAATCTTTTTTGTCATTATTATTAGCATCATCATCGTTATCATTATTTGCTTATGTACCTTCCTAACCCCAAAGAGTTTAAAATACTTTGTATCCTCTCACATCATTTTAATCGACATCTAAAAATTTTTTCATAAATTCAAATGGTTGCAGAGGATAACATTTGTTATGCATTATAAATATTGACATTTAAAAAATAAAACTGTCATATCACCCTTTTGAAAGGTATCCAACAAAATCTAAAGGCCATAGTAATTTGCTATCCATTGCTGTTCATTTGGAAGATCCAGGAACAGCTCTTTTTGAAGAGTCAGAAACTTGGCAACTTGCTAGTCTCTCCTTGAATTTGTATTTCCATTCCATTTCCCCCACAGAATTGTACTCCCATGCAATATATTTTATGCTTGAAAGTATTTTATTAACCACCATATCATCATTATCTCAACAAAAAAGTGTAAGTTAAAATTACATTTTTTTAATTACCATTGACCATAAAGCCCTGGAATTTAAAAAAAAATTTTTCTCTGTTTGGACTAAGAGTACAGTTATGAGTATCCAATCTATCAAAACCAATGCATTACACATTTTTATATGTAATTATTAAGCATAAAAATAAAATGTGTTCCAATCACCTCTCTCGAGATGGAGGGAACGCTTTTTTTCTGCACTCAGTTCACGCGGCCGTGGTGGAGGGTCACTCTCGCCACAATGAGCCACAATTCAGCATCAATTTTTCTCCTGTTTTTCAATGTAAGCTTAAAAATATGTACTGGTCCATAAAAGAAGTGGATGGGAAGGGAAGGGGTTTTGTCATGGCAGCCCCTCGGTGATCTGAGCCTCAGAACCGTGTGACAAAATTCACGTGACGATCCATCATCAAAAAACTTCCATTAGCTGGCAGCGTCGTTTGGTCTTTCCGTGGGGGGGTAGCTCAGCATTGGAGACAACATGATTTGCTCGCTCTCTCTGCCTCGCAGTGAGGTTCTGGTTAGAGCCAGGGAAACCTTTCTTTTTTTTTCCTGTGAAATGAGAAAAAGGGAGTCTTTGGAAGTCGCCAGGCAAGGCTGGAAGGGAAATCATGCTTATAGCTGCCTCCTCAGGCTCAGAACCAATGGGGAGGCCCTGGGAACGGAGGAGGGGAACGGGCCATTGGGGCTTTGCTTCCGTGCAGCCGGCCGGCGGATTGCCCGGGTTCTCCCCGCAGTTCTAACAGAGCCGATCAGAGATGGCCATGAGCAGAGCCGAGGCCCATTTCATTCGCTGGCGAGCTTCCCCTGTGTTCATTTCTTCATTCATGGGGGGGGTGGAGAAGGGAGCACCCCTTGGGTTTCCCCTCCTGCGTGCCCCCCCTGCCCTTACTAGGCACCAGGGGTGAGTACCTGGGTCTCCCGTCCCCAGGGGCCTCGCCTACGGGGAGGCAGATGCGGGCAGGGAAACACCAACCCCCACCCCTCCCTCTGGAGGTGAAATACAAGTCCGGACATGACAAGAGGAACCCAGAGATTTGAGAGATTCGGGTCTTTGAGCCTTAACATTGTGTGTTCTGGATGAGCGCCGCCATGTTTTCCCAGCTGAATGTGGGGGAGGAGGCACGGGCCCCCGGCTCTGACATACACCTTCCAGGACTATGCCTCCTTCATGTATGATGTCAGGAAGGGGGGAGGCTTAAAGTATTTGTGGTGGACACCCCCCAGCCCTCCACCCTAAACTGGATCCTAAGGCTTCGTCTTGTCTGGTCACTGTACTATGCAGCTGTCCCTGTCATCTTGTCTCTGTTTTTAAAACAGTGACGATTTAGAAAGCTTCAATGTGTTGGGTGTTTATCAGCTGGGCCCACTCCCTTGGTCTTCCTCCTCTCTCTCTCTTTTTTTTTGGAGATCAGATTTGCTGAGGCATAATTTACATACAATAAAACTCACTCCACTTCTTGTGCCATCTATCTTGTACATTTCTATAATTTTTTATATCCTCCTAGCATATGTAACTGCCACAGTCGAGATACAGGCCATTTCCATTGTGCTAAAAATTCCCTGGCGCCCCTTTAGATTCGGCCCCGCCTCTTCCCCCACCCCGGGAACCACAGATGGACATGTTCTCCAAATGAATGAGTTTTGTCTTTTTTACATAAATGGAACCAAACCGTGTTGTCTTTTGCGTCTGGTGTCTTTCACTCAGCATAATATACATGCAACTTTATGGACGTATAACCGTTTGTTTATCCATCCCTCAGTGGAAGGACATTTGGGTTGTTCCTGGTTTGGGACAATGGCAGAGCTGCCACGGAGATCGGAGATCGGAGTACAGGTCTTTGTGCGCGCTGTTTCGTTTCCCTTGGGTAGGTGCCCGGGAACGGGCTGGCTGGGTCCCATGCTAAGTGCCTCTAACTGGTGGTTCTCGGTGAGGGTGACCTGGACTCTCATGCATCGATACTCGGTCACGTTTGTCGCACCGGGGCGGGGGGGCGGGGTGGGAGGGGAGTGCTGCTAAACATCCCACGGAGCACACGACGGGCCCCACAGCAGAGAATTCAGGCCCAAACTCAACAGAGCTGAGGGTGAGAGCCTGGCTTTAACTTTTTAAGAAACCACCAAACTGTGTTCCAAAGTGGCTGGGCCACGCCTTGGGTGTTGTCAGTCACTCTCTCTCTGTAACCGAATCTCCTTGTGGTTCCAGTTTGCGCATCCCTCATGTCTGAGTGTCGTTTCATGCGATTCTTGGTCATCCGTGAACTCTCCTTGGTGAAGTCTCTGTTCAAATCTTTTACCCACGTGTTAACGAGCTGCTTGTTCTCTCTCCCCTCCCCGCCCCCGCCCGGTGTCGAGCCTTTCTACAATCCTGTGAGGTAGTTCTGACAATTCACATTTTATACCTGAGGACACTGAGACTCTGAGAGGTCAAAGGACACAGGGGTGATTTCAAGGCTCTCTGGCTCCCTGCCCCTGTCCTGTCCAGGCCTGTTCGATGACAGAATGACCCAGTCCTCGCTCTGAGTCATAACGGAGTGCGCACCCACTTTCCCCCTCCCTCCTCCCCTGCCTCCCTCCCATTCTCCCTTCCTCTTCTCCTCCCTTCCTTTCCCCTCCTCTGCCCCTCTTTCCCCCCTTTCCTTTCTTCTCCAGCAAACAAGCTCTCTCTCTGAATGAACACGAGGAAGGCAAACTAGTTGTTTTAAGGAAACAAAGTCTTGCACCTCTTGATGAATGTTGGCCTACTTAGCTCAGGGGAATAATTTAAGAGCAGAAATTTCTTGGCTTTTCTTGGCCAGAACTCATGCTGAGAAGTTGGGGGGTGTTTATATTATTATTTTGACAGAGTCAAGAATTATTAGGATGACAAATGGATCCCCACTTGAGCGGGAATATGCAATCTTATGGCAAGATGGAGGAGCGGGGCTGCTGAGGGCCTTGCCGTCCTAGACTGCAAATTAATAGCTTAGCTCCGGCTTCCTGGCAAACTTGAGATATTGGCTGTCTTTCCTTGGCTGTGACTTAATAATTGCAACCTGTGTTCCAAGGAAGGCTTCCTCCTCCTCTAAATGAGCACCATAAAAAGCCAGTTTCCACGTGCGGCATGAGACACTTTTCGCAGAGTCAGCATCCGAGTCTTGTCAACAGCAAAGGAAAGGGTGCCCCGTGGGCCGCCGCGTGGCAGGGCTGCCGGCTCCGAGGAGCCAACAGATTTGCCCAGCGGAGCGTCGGGCCCGCAGCGCGGCCCTCAGTGCAGGCGGCCCTGGCCCCTCCTGGAAGGACCAGGAAGGTGCAACAGTGAGGGGCAGGGAGCCGAGAGGGCGGGTCACAGCGTGTTGGAAGACCCCCGATTCCCTCAAATCCATTTCCAAATGTGCTAGTTTGCTCGGACTGTCTGATACCGTTTTTCTCCCTGACACCAAAAATGTGATGTTGTTTCCAGTTCTCCAGTTCCCGCACACCAGCTCGGTGCCCTACCATTCACTCCCCGCCACCCCGGACACTAACTCTGGGAGCAGGTGCGGATCCGCGGGCGAAGGGCTCTGCCCCCAAGACTGCCCCCCACCTTCAGACACTGGCCAAAAGTCCCACCACCCAAACAGCCATCAGTCTGGAGGTTCCTGCCACCTCCTTCCCAGGTTCAATAATTCACTAGAGCAACTCACACACTCGGAGAACACCGCGTACGTTTACCAGCTGATTATACAGAACACAGCTCGGAAGCAGCCTGTGGCAGAGACACAGGGGCCGAGTCTGGGGAAGAGCCCAGGGCTGCCCGCCTGCTCCGGGCGCACGTGTTCACGGCCGGAAGCTTAGCAAAGTTCGTTTGAATTTTTATGTCAGCCTCCAGCCCTCTTTCCCTGCCTGGAGTTTAGGGGTGGGGGGGTGAGGCTGAAAGTCCCCACCCTCTGATCCGATGTGTGGGCTTCCTGTGACCAGCCCCACCCTGAAGTCCCCTGTGGGTCTCAGTCGGCTGTGCTGGGTCAGCATCGCAGTTGGAGACAGCGGCAGCTGAGAGGGGGCTGGAGGGGCAGGAGTGACTCGGAGGAGGGGCGCGATGGGGGCGTGGACATGAGCGGGTGCGGCCTGTCAGGGGCGGCCCCAAAGTAGAGGAGGGGGGAGCCTGAGAGCAGGGCCGGGCAGACGCTGGCCCCCGGGCCCCTGGCGCAGGCGCCTCTCCTCTCCTACCTGCTGTGGCCGGGCAGGGAGGCCTGTGCGTGTGTGTGGGGTTTGGGGGTGTGCCCGCTTTGCCACGGCCTGAGGGAGGAGTGCCACCAAAGGCCACATAGCCGCTGGAGGATGGAACCAAGGCAGCAGAATCCTGAGGGTGGGCGGGCGTGGGGCCCCGCGTCGGCCCGCCCACGATTTCATCCCTCCAGCTGCCGTGAGAAGGCTTTCCCCAGGGCCCCTCCCCGTTGCGGCTGACCCCAGTGAGAGGCCGAGCCTTAGAAGCCAGGGCAGAAGGGCGAACGTGAGACTTGCCCCCTCAGAGACTGACCTGCCCCAGGCCCTGGGGCTCTCCGTGTTCCCAGCTGCCCCTGCCCCCAGCCTCCGGCCGACCCACGGCCGGCTGGCTGCAGGCGTGGAGGCCAGGAGCCTGCTCCCCACATCCTAACACCGACGCCAGTGGAGGCTGAGGGGCCTGGCGTTGTCCTGCCAGCCCTGGGGGACACAGGGGGACCGGGAATTGTCAGCAAGCCTGCACCACGTCCCCAACCACCCAGGTTCCTGGGAAACGGGAGCCTGCAGATCCATGACTCATTAGCTGTTATTTTTAGTTTAATGCCACAGAAGGAGCGCAACAGCAAGATCAACCGAAATGTCTTGCTATAAAAAGGAGGATGGGGGACCGTGGGAAAAGAGAGAAAGCCAGACAGATGCGGACAGATAGACCAGGAGGAGGAAAAGAAGAACTACCCCGAGATGTTAGCGAGGGCTTCCTCTCAGGGGTGAGATTAGGAATAACTTTAAACTATGTCTATATTATGTTTATAATCAGAGGATATAAATGCTAACTATGTACGTAAGGCATGGGAAAGCCCGAGCAAGCCCTCCCAGGTCAATGCTACGCAGGCCTACTTACCAGCCTCGCGGCAAAAAAAGACCATCTCTTTCCCAGGGATCTCAAGGAAAGTTCTGGAACCAAATGGGCCACACACATACTCCTGAAAGTGAAACGCTGTAGTAGCCAGCGTCTAAGACAGCTCCCAACTTTTCTTGCCTCCTGGTATTCGTACTGCGTAGTCCCTCTCGCTGAACAACGACAATCCGTGTAGCCAAGAGGATGTGGTGGGGAAGGCGGCACATAGCGTCTGTGCCGATTCCAGAGACTCGCTACGAGAATAGCAGTGTGAAACAGCTCCGTCCCGATTTTTTATATTGATTTCACAGTGACATGATCAGCTTCAGATACATTTTAAGGTATCATATATTTTAAGTATATTCTTTCTTTTTTTTCCAGTGTGGCCCTTACTCTATTTCTGTTGGATGGCCATCTTCCAGAACCTTCTTGTGGATCAGTGACCCTCCCCAGGACGGTTTTCTGTGTGCCCGCCTAGAGTGTGCCCTGAGCCCCTCTCTGGGCGTCAGCCGCCTCTCCCTGGGCTTCCTCCCTCTTTTCTGCCACCCAGCCTCGGGGAGGTTGAGGCGCTCGGAAGGAGCTTGACAAAATGGCTCACGTAAGTGTTTTTATTTAATAATCCACGACACTTTCCCCAGCAAGACTCCTCGCGTGAGTTGTGATAAACACAGCCACTGGAAAGCCACTTTATTAAATCACAAACGTTTGCCACAAATCACAACTAAATCAGCTCTGGGCAGACGCCGCACAGAAGTCCGGCCTGCTGTGTTCTCAGCTCCACAAGGGAGGGGAGGGAAGGACACACTTTGAATACTCTCTCTTTGGGCTTAAAAAATGCGCGGTGCCATTCTGTCCTGTGGGTGTGGCGTGCTCCCGCCGCTGCAGCGGAGGGTCGGCCGCGCACAGGCCTGGCCGCGCGAGCGTGCTCAGGCCTCCCCGCGTCCCTAACACCTGCATCCGAGCACCGGCGACCCGGAGACACACCCCACGGTGGGCCTCCCTCTCTCTGGGACTCAGTATCTTCAGCTGTGAAGTGGAGACGATGGGCTAGACATGTGGTTTCCAAACTGTGGTCTGAATGCGAGGCTTCCCAGCCCCCACCCTGCCTTCCGCCCGGCAGTTCCTCCTCCATCTGTTTTGTGTGGAGCGGTCCTGGAGGAGGGCTTTTTTAAAGGGGATCTCTGAAGCTAAAAACTGTTCGAAATACATGTGACGTAATGGCCTCTGGAAGGTTTCTGGCTACACTTCATGGGACTGTGACTTTGGGAAGTTTGGGGACCAGAAGAGACCTTTCACAGGGAAGGTTTAGTCTCTCTCTCTGGCGGCTCCTCAGCAGGTGGTCACCGGCACACCCGTCTGGGGTAGGATCTGGTGACCGTGCCTTGCATTGTACTTACGCTGCTCCTTGGTGGTTGGGACCGTGTCTGATTGCTCTTGCGTCCCCTGCAGAGCCTGGCCATGGTGAAGGGCCATCGGTGTCACCAACCCTCATTCCTGTGCCTGAGGCAGACATCACCCATCAGTCACCACGGGCTTCTGCTGAGCCCAGACGGGGGCTCGGCGTTCTGTTCGCCTCATCGTTCCGGTTGACCAACTGATAGGCAAACACAAGCAAGATGCCACCCGTCTGCCATGCCGTTTCCCTTCCCTTCTTGGTAAGAAACTCCCTGGAAGCGTGGTCACAGGTCTGCTGTGGCCACGCGTGATGCTCTTCGAAGCGTTTCCTTTCCGGCTCAGAGGGAGCTTGGGAAGACCTTCCGCGTCTGCGGTGGCTCGGATCCCAGATGGTGCAAATGACCCTCCCCTCCCGACAGCCCCATCCTGGCGCGGCCCCCTCGCACCGATCAGAGTGAACTGTGCGGCCAGCAGGGCGCTGGGCACTGACAGCCTGGCCTCCCTGCCTGGGGTCACTCACGATGGGAGCGACCATGTGATGAGGACACTCAAGCTGCCCTGGGAGGGGGGCGGCACGGTGAGGACTGGAGCCCCCCAGGCAGTACCTACCCGTGCGCGAGCCGCGGCCAGGCCTTCAGGGGAGCCCGGCACCAGCGGGTGTCCCCCGAGCCCCCTACAAGCCCCCGGAGCTGGAATCGCCCGGCTAAGCCACGCTCCAATTCTTAAAATTGTGCGAAGTGATAAATGTTTATTGTTCGACGTTGCTAAAGTCGGGTCATTTGTTGTGCAGCCAGAGGTAACTAATCGCGGTGCCTGAGTCCGCCCCTGCCAGGGGAGACGCCGGCACTGAGAGAGGCACCATGGCGGCACCAGGGCCATCGAGGTCTGTCACACACCTCCGTAAACAGAGGGTAGTTTGGCCTAAATGAGGTGGGATAAGGAAAAGAAATGAGAGTTGTTGTTTTTTTAATGGCTCAGACTCACCCCGTGAGTCCTGTCTCGGGTGTTTATTTCTCTCCTACCTCTTCCCAGGCATAAATACAGTCTCTGTGTTTATTCTGACTATATTTATTCTTCAAAACCAGAGAACCCGGGGCTCTCTCGCCCCAAGAACTAATCTTCGCCCTTTCCCTTTTTATTAAAATACTTGTCGGTTACGATTATGTATCTCGAACTCTAATGAGCCATCGGCATTGCTGTTGTTTATTACTTTGGAGCAACATCTTTTTATTATTTGTTTGGGCTGGAACCCAGTCACAAATTTACTGCTTTCCTTGTGACCGCTCTTCAAATATTTGATTTAAACTGTCAGAATGCAAATAACCCCAGACATCCTCATAAATGGAGACGCCAGGGAGGGTTTTATTGTTGCAAAGAAAACAGTGAATAAGAAATAATGCTGAAAATAGTACAATGGTCTCTGTGTTTACAAAAGAAAGAGGGAAGAAGAGGCTGGAAGGAGGAGAAGGGAGGGGGAGTAGTAAGAGCTAAAATGTGACAATTGAATTTTAAAATCTAAAATACTGCCTTCTGCTCAGGTCCTCTTAGACTCTACGTCGTCCAGCGGGCTTGAGCCCCATCTGTCTGGCCTGCGTCCGGGATGTCTTCCCCAGATGATTTTACTTAGAGAGGGAGAACCCCTTGACTTCCCTCAGCACCCAGCTCGGAGATAGATCAGCTGTAGTTGCTCCACAAATGGTCGCCAAGTGAACAAGTGAATGAAATATGCGTCCTGTGCATTTTACCAACATTTTCACCAACCTGCTAACATCAGAGTCCCACCTGGGCTCAGCAAGGGAGATACTATGCCCCTCACTTGACCGCTGAAGCTACTGAGGATCAGGGAGCTTCAGTAAATTTCCCCAGACCACACGGCTGGCCATTAAGGATCAAAAGCCGGGTGTCCTCACTCAGGTCCAGGGCGCTTTCCTCTACGTCACAATGAAGCCGGAAGCAGAAGGATGAGCTTAGATGAAGGTGGGGTTGAAGTTCAGGAGGTCATGGTGAGGAAGAGACACAGAAAGTCGACCTGCAACAGGTTTGGACACCGTGGAACAACAGACATCCCACAGAGACGCCCTCTCGGCAATGGAAGCACCTTCCAGACGCCTGCTGAGACTTAGGGATACTCTGCTGGCCTCCCCCGACAGCAGCATCTTTGGCCCTGGGAGTTGGGGAGCCCGGGGGAAGGCAGCAGGGCCTGCCACCAGCCTCCCGCTTCCGGCCTGGAGGTCTGTGCCAGCTTCCCGCCAACGCCCCTGCGGAGCTGCTCTCATCCTGCCTGGGCCCTGGACTCGCCCGGGGAGCTTCCAAAAACTCTGATGCCCGGGCCCCACCCCGGAGAGGCTGGGATTCAGATGCACAGCGGGACTGAGAACAGCTGCCCAAGGAGAGATGCTCACCCCCGGGACGAGCGTTCCAGCTTCGTAACCCCCGGCAACAGCCCCCCACCGCCTTGGTGCTGAAGGGGGGAGGCGGTGGGGAGAGGCCCCCTTGGTCTTCTGTTCTGGAATGTGGGCCTCGCCCGGCCACCTGGGGAACTGTCTGAAGCGACAGGTGTCATCTCCAGGTCTGGTCCGGGAGCTCGGGTGGATCCTGGAGACGGTAGCTTTGTTGAGACAAATGTGGCTGTGGAGGAAATCCAGGAACTGGGCTGAGTTCAGGAGGAAACAAGAGGCTCTGTTGACGTGTCCTTCAGCTGTGTCCTCTCTAACCACGAAGGACAGTGAGTACTAATGACAGTGACGTAAAAGGAAGTGGCACCTAATCAGCTGCAGGCGGCCATTACTCTGTGACGGGGAAGAGCCGCCAGGGAGTGGCTGGACCCGTGATGAGGGAGGTGGATAGACGTGCTCCTAGGAGCCAGGTCTGTCACCGCCGAGGTCACGGGGACCCAATCGCCATCATCATCTGCCAGGGCTGTCCCCTATGGGTGCGTCTGGATATGACTGAACTAACATGCATTGAACCCCACCGTGCACTGGCCATCATGCTGGTCCAGAGAGACAAAGCAGAGGGACACTGGTCTCATGGGGTGACTGACCAGGAGTAACCCTCGGTGATGCTGTGGGAGGGGCGGACACCAATGTGGTAAGGGAGGGGGAACAGGGGTGGGACACAGGGAGAGAGGGACGGCCTTGGAGTTGGGTCCTCAAGCAGGGAGGGGAGATTCCTCAGGTGGGCACAAGTGTCACACAGGTGGGACAGAGCAGCAGAGGTCAAGAAGGCAGTCCTAAAGCCACGGAAGGGAAAAGGATCTAGACACCGTGCGGCAGCTGAGACAGCAGAAGCATGCGGGGGCCTGACCCCAGGGGCCCTTGAAGCCCGGGCAGAGGGTGTGGGCTGTTACCCCAGGGGAAGCAGGGAGCCTGGAAGAGATCAAATGAGACAAAGAAAAACAAACCAAGCAGACGAGTGTTTCGGCAGAAGAGCAGGCAGGAGGGGCCCTCGTCATAGTCACTGTGTGGGCCTGGGCCCAGGCTCTCGAGCCCAGAGGAGATCCCGCCTCTGTCGCTTGCTGTGGCGGCGCCTTAGCTAGTTGCCTCTTTCAGGAGGTTCCAGCTCCCTCTGTTGTAAAACAGGAAGGAGGCTGGTACCTGCCACATGCAGCGAGGCGAGCGTTAAGTCTCATAATGCACGTGAAACATTCTGCACAGTGTCTGCTGCATGGCCAGCTCCCAATAACTGTTAGCTCTTGTTATCATTGTCATTATTATTCCCCTTCATCTCCTAGCACGGTCTCTAACATTTCCCGATGTTCAGGGTGAACGGAGGGAGGAGGGAGGGAGGGAGGGAGGAAGGAAGGAAGGAAGGAAGGAAGGAAGGAAGGAAGGAAGGAAGGAAGGAAGGAAGTTATGGCTCATTTTACACACATAGGACCTAAGACTTTCAGGACAAAACATTGGCCCAGGGCAACACAGGTTCAAAAGGAAGGATTTCAGACCTAAATTAGTACATCAACCATTAAGGGCCAATAGTAACGTCCAGCCCTCCAAGAGACTGCAACACCTCATCAAAGCTCTCTCAGCAGAGGTTCAATACGTGGATGGTCCGTACTGATGTTCTCTCTGAGCTTTACCATATTTCAATTATTTTTAAATCCTTGTATTAGTCAGTGTAAGGGCAGCTTTGGGCATTAACAGAATAACCCTGGCAGCTCAGGGACTGAACCCAGCCGAGATTTCTTTCCAGCCCACGGGTCCATCCAAGCCCCATCAGCAGGGCCCGAGTGGAGCGTGAGAAGCTCTCCTGTACAGACAGTCCCTCCGGGATCCAGGCCACCGAGTCCCTGTCGGTCACCGAGACAGGGGAACGAGGGAGACCAGAGACCCGTGCCTTTTCAGCACCTCAACTTGGAAAGTGACATATGCTACTTCTTGTGTATCCATGGGCACAACTGGTCACACAGCCTGGCCTCGCGGCGAGCATGAGCCGGGAAGCAGAGGACCAGAGGCCGCTGAGCACTCCTGATGTCCACCGGGGTTCTCGGGCCCCTTCTCTTTCCTAGCTGGAACCTTTGCTAACCAGAGCACCTCATTCAAAGGATCCGCGGCAGCCGGCGTGGGGGCTGGGGGCGGGGGGAGCGGCGGGGGGCGGCGGAGGGCGGGGGCAGATTCGCAGAGATCCAATCTGAACCTTTCTGTTCCTCCTCTTTTCTTCAGGAGGGGACTGGTTTCTGCCCCAATGACTTCTCTCTTTCTGGCATTTGTAGATCTACTGTGGCCTTGGGTACACGTCTTCATGCTTCGACTTTATGTCCACACTCGTGTTCATTATAAGGCTGTTAGTTCTTTACTTAGCCAGCTTCATGACTACACACGCAGGTCTGAATGGGGACGCAGGGGGTTAAGCGAACCTTAGAACAGGAGCCTTGCTTGCTATTGCAGTGACGCTCGTAGCCATCCGCAGGGCTGACTTAACAAAATTTATAATGTATTCAGCAGTTGATGGCTGGAGCCTAATTGAACACAAATTTATAATGCCATCTAGTCTTGTAATTAAAACGTGGTAAAATTAGCCCATCAACTATCGTACACACACACACTTTCTCAAAGCCATCAACAGCCTTTGTTTTGTGTATGGTCAATTACGTTTTCGAAGTGGAATCCTCAGAAGAATCCATCATCTGAATCAAGATGAAAGGAAACCAATTCAGGACGTAAGCCTGCTCCAAACTGACAAGAAAAACACTTGGAAAATTGTTTTCGAACAATGAGAGATTAATTTTCCGAGGTGGTGACTTGGGGCTGTGGCTAGTCTGCGTTCTCTGAACGGCTCGGAGCCGGCTCGGTTGCATTGAAAGGGAGCTGCCGGTTGTGTCTCTGTCCGCAGGCCAGGCCCTGCTGGGGAGAGAAAACGCACGCTCCTCTCCGAACACCAGCCCCTGGATGACCTGCTGGAGGGACAGATCATGGAGTGGCTCCACGAACTCCAACGGGTCTTCACTGTGCGGCGACTAATTCTGTCATGAGGGCAGCTTCAGGTCTAACATGACATTCAGAGTCTGGAACCACTCCTGCCATAAATAGTTTAAAAGAAGAATTAACCAGGTGGGAAGGGACAGTGCTGGCGGTGGGGAAGCCGTCCTCACCAACCGGGCTCCCGTGAGCTTGTCTTTTTTTACCCTTCGGCTCAGATAATTTGATGGTGCCCTTTCTTCAACTCAGAAAAAGCAGAGGGAGGGATGTGTTCACAATCAGATGCCTTGGCTGCTCCCTCTTACCTGGCGCGTGGACACGGATTTGTTCCAGGAAAGGGCTCATCCCCAAGAGCCAGCGCCACTCTCTCCCCACTGCCCCCTGGTGGTGGTGGGTTGAATCTGGAGTTAACCGTACTCAAGGGTAAGATGGCCAGCTTCTAGCTCGGGGTGGGGGAGTCCCAAAACCACTCTCAGGTTTGATAATTCACTAGAACAGCTACAGGACTCAGGAAAGCACTGCACTTCCAATTACAGTTTTATTAGCACAGAAGACTTCAAGTTAGAACCAGCCAGAGGAAGGAAGGCTTTGGCGTTTGTACAAGGAAAAGTCTGGATGGAGTCCAGGCGTGAAGCTCTGTCATCCTCTCCCCGTGGAGTCCTACCTATGACATGTGATGTGTGACAATACTCGGAGTATACTGCCAACCAGGGAAGCTCATTTGGGCTTCATTGCCCGCAGTTTTTATTGGGGTTTCATTTTGAGGCTGTGACTGATTGGATTCCTGGCCCCAAGATTACACTCAGTCGTTAGGCTCCCTCCCTTCCCCGGAGGTCAGGTTGATGTCACCTGGCTCAAAGCCACGCATCGGTAAGCACATGGTTGATCTTTGTGGTGTGACCGGGCCACGCTGGTCACCCTGGGTCGGTGCGAAGGCCCTGAGGTTGAGCACGCCGTGCGTGTGCTAACAGCAGCGGGACCAGTCTCAGGAGAAGCGTCTTGAGCATAGAGAAGAGCGGCCAGGAGAGGGGTTCTGTTGGCCCTTGTAAGGACTCTGCTCTGTGACATGAGCCTTCAGAGGGTTTTGAAGAGAAAGGGAGGAGGGACATGTCACACCTTATGCTTTCCCTTGGGGCTGCCTGCTGAGATTAGGTTGGAGGAGCAGAGGTGGACACAGGAAATGCCAATGCAGCGATGTCCTTCCAGGCAAGGGTGGCTTGGACGGGGGCGGGGGCAACGGAGGTTGGATCCCGCATGTGTCCTGAAGGGGGCGCCAGTGGGACTTGCAGATGGATTAGGAAGGACAGTCAGGGGAAGCAGGACATCAAGGAGGTTGCCAAGCGCTGGGCCTGAGCAAGGGAAACTGGAGTGGCTATTAACTAGCCCCAGAGGTCCTTCGGGAGGAGGTGGGTGGGGGAGGAGGTCTGGGGAGTTCAGTTTGGAGGGTGGTGAGTTTCAGGTGTCTAATTAGACATCCAAGTGAAGAAGTCGAAAAGGCGCTCAGATGCGTGAGTCTGCAGTTTCAGGGGAGGTCTGCTACAGGGACACGTTCAGGGCTCAGCGGTGAACGGTTGGTTTCCAGGCTCACCGAGGGTGGGGGTGCGTGGAGCGTCCGAGGAAGGGCCCGAGGTCCGAGCCCTGGGGGCCAGTGAGGGGGTCCGTAAGGGAGGGCAGGTGCAGGGAGAGGCCAGCCTTCAAAACAGGAGGTGAGCAGATGGGGACCCGGGAAACCGGGGGAAGAAGCTTGTCCCGGTGGCTGCGGTGCCGCTTCGGGGCCCGCGGGGTGAGGGCTGAGAACCTGCTGTTGGATTTAGCAGCAGGGAGGTCGTGAACTTCGGGAGCGGGTCCTGAGCGTGGACAAAACCTGCTTGTACCAGTGTAGGTGAGGCGGGGAGGGCAGAGTTGGAGCCGCGGGTGTGGGGCAGGGGTTGGTGCAGAGCAGAGCTGGGAGCTGGCTCGGGAAGTTTCTCAGACGGCAGGAAACCCGTCTCTTCCCTTCGAATCCGCAGGCTGTGGAGTCAAAAGAGTCAGGCGTGTTCCTGATGCAGAGTCGTGCCTTCGCGTCACACATCCTGGGGGTTTTTACCAAATGCAGAAGGAATCCAGGCGTCCCACAAGCTACCAACAGGCCACCCCCAGACAGCTGTCCCCACTTTTCTGCCTGTGACTCCTTCAGGCTGATGCAGGGCCTGGCAACCTGTTCCTGCCCCCTCCCTCCCCCTCCTTCGGTGAATAATTTAGGCGCTATTCTAAGTTAAAACCAAATAAAGCAATTTAGAGTGACTAATTTCTTGTGAAATGTATGTTCCCCAAATGTCTTGCTGGTACCGATGCTGGGAGTCATGTACCCTCCTTAATTTCAGTTGTGTGGTTTCTGGAAGGAGTTCCCAGGCTACGGTGGCCTCCTTCCCAGCAGCCCAGGCGCAGAGTGGCCACACGCGAGCCCCCCCGCCCCCGCCCAGGGCAGGGCCCCAGAGGGCCGCTCAGACCTGCAGCACACAGCGGCTTGTTTGCGAGAGATGGCATCACCCATGTGACCAAGGTTCTCACCTTGAAGGGACAACTGTCCCATTCTCAGAGTTCAAAGGGGCCTCAGTTACTCTTCCTGCTGTCAGATTTCCCAGGATAAATCGAAGGTCCTAGATTTATTGTGTCTAAAGCAACTTTTCAAGCATCCCAATAAAGGATCTGATTTATAGCCAACGCGTTGTTTTAAATACGCTCCAAATGATAAAAATCAGTCCTGCAAATGCACCTCTGGAGAAGCCGCATTAGGGGAAGAGCCGCGGTGAGATTAGATGCTGCATTAAAAGATAGAGTGATGGATTGAGACCCAAAGTGTAAATTTAGCGTGACTTGCTGGGAAAAGTTGGGGGGCAGTAAATCCAAAGTGACAATCTGTGTACGGTGTACCAATATCTGTCACTTTTATTATTCTTTGTTCAGAAGTTGTAGATGGGTCATTATTTTTAAAAAAGTAATGCTCAGTAAAGCTTAGAAATGAAAGCTTCTTGTGCTAAGGATGCAGGCTAAGCCTTAAATCCAGATCACGGGGCATTACATAATGGAAGTTTCTTCCTGTCATGTCCAGAAAATACTCCGAATCTAGAAAACGTGGCCAGGCCCTGGACCGTGCCCAGGGAGGCAAGCCAGGGAGGTGCCCACAGCTCCAAAGGGGCAGAGCCCCACCCCCCCTGCATGGCATCCTCATGAATAACAATGACAGTGACTGGAGGGCCTGACATTTCTCCCTGTCACTCATTCAAGGGGCTTCTGAGCACAAAGGCGGCTGGAACCCAGGGTGTGGTGGGTCCTCCTTGCCTTGGGAGGTCCCAGCTGAGACCAGCAGAAGACCCATCCCACTGAGCCCCACCCAGATAATAGAAGAAATAAATGGTGGCTGTTTTAAGTCACTAGGCTGTGGGGTGCTGTGTTACACAGTGTGATGAGTTAAAATATGTCCATAAATTTTTTGACACTCCCTTAAAAAAAAAAAAAAAAAGGATCCCGATTCTCCTCTGCTTGTGTGTGGGCTGGACTTTGTGACTCACTTCTGAAAAACAGCATGAGGCAAAAATCATGGTGCATGACTTCTGAGACTAGGTGTCAAGTCCCAGTCCAGCCTCTGGAAGGCAGCAGACCCTGCAACACCTGGTCTGCCTCTTCACTAGAGACCCTGGCCCAACACCACCCAGCTATGCCACTCCCAGATTCCTGGCTCTCAGAGACTGTGTGAAATAATGTTTATTATTTTAAGCTCGTGAGGTCTGGGGTAATTTGTTACGCAGCAGTAGGTAACTGATACGCGCAGCAGCAGACAACTGAAGTAGCTGGTGTGCCCTGGCACCACTCCACCAGGCGGGTTGTTATTATCTTGGAACATGACATCGTAAGTCGCCTTTGCTCCAAGCTCTCCGAGTGTCTCCCTGCTGTCCTGGCCACCCCAGCAACTCCTGTGGGACCCCCAAGCCTCCTCTGATCCCTCAGTTATAAAAGGCTCATCATCCCCCGCCTGGCAGGGGCCCTGGACCCTGCTCTGACACGTGGCCATGTCCTCTCAGAGACTAAAGTCCAAGCCATGATGATGGCAAGGGACACCCCGCCCCTGCCTCACCCATTCTCAGAGGGGCCTCGTGGCTGTCCTCATAAGGAGACTGTGGTCTCTCCCCCAGCCTGCCCTCTCGGGGAGAGGGGGAGGGTGATCCGAGGATGCCTCTCTAAGGAGCAGGTTCTCTTGTGCAGGCAATTAGAGGGCTCCCATCGTTTCTGGAGCCCCCACCCCCTCCGCCTAATTACAAGCAGAACACGTCTCGCAGACAAATGCATGCACACCCGCCCACTTGCCGTCCTTGCCCCTGATGAATTGCCCCGTGGGTGCGGGAATACCACCCAGCACCACAGAAGGAGGCTCTGCGTGGACCTATCTGTTCGGATCCACCACTCCCCTACCCAAAAAACTGTATCAGGCACTGCTCATAGGAGGACAAAACGGAGCAAGCCTCCCAGGGAAGGAAATACGATGGGAGCTAAGAAAGCGTCGTGCGTTGCCCCGCGGCCCGGCCCCCCGTTTCCGGGAACGAAGCCTGGATCACGCGGCCGAGGCCCAGCACAGCCGCCCCGGCGAGTTGCGGCCCCGTGGTCTCTGATAAGGCCTGCAGCGCGTTCACGCGATGGATACCCTGCGGTTGTTTTAAATAATGGAGAGCGCTGTGTGCTAATACGAGCGATTTCCAGGACGCATTGTTAACTGAGGAAAGCAAGGTATGGAAAAGCATCTACTGTGGGTTATTTTTTTTGTGTAAAAAGAAAGGAATGGAACCACATAAACATATATATATCTCTCTGCTGATTTTTGCAAACCTCAAAATTAATGAAATTGGCTACCCACAAGGGTGCGGGTGGGTGGGGGGCTCCTCCAGCTAGACCTTTTTTGTATAGTTTTCACTTTTGTATCAAAAATTAACTCAATGAGATTGGGAGGAAAGGCTTAAAAATGATTAAGAACATAAAGAAATGACCCATACTATATACCAAACTGATAACATAATCACATAGAAGAGAATTTGTAAAATATAAAAAATAGCAACCCAAGTTGGTTTTTTTTAATTCAAGCTTCTTGAATTGGCAAGCCTGGTCCATTGTAGGCATTCAATAAATGTCATTAGGGAGGAAGGAAGGAGGGAGGAAGGAAGGAAGGAAGGAAGGAAGGAAGGAAAGGAAAGGAAAGGAAAGGAAAGGAAAGGAAAGGAAAGGAAAGGGAAGGAAGGAAGGAAGGAAGGAAGGAAGGAAGGAAAGGAAAGGAAAGGAAAGGAAGAAGGAAAGGAAAGGAAAGGAAAGGAAAGGAAAGGAAAGGAAAGGAAAGGAAAGGAAAGGAAGGGAAGGAAGGAAGGAAGGAAGGAAGGAAGGAAAGAAGGAGGGAAGGAAGGAAGGAAGGAAGGAAGGAAGGAAGGAAAGAAGGAAGGAAGGAAGGAGGGAAGGAAGGAGGGAAGGAAGGAGGGAAGGAAGGAAGGAGGAAAGGAAGGAGGGAGGGAAGGAAGGAGGGAGGGAGGGAGGGAGGGAGGAAGGAAGGAAGGAAGGAAGGAAGGAAGGAAGGAAGGAAGGAAGGAAGGAGGGAAGGAAGGAGGGAAGGAAGGAGGGAAGGAAGGAGGGAAGGAAGGGCTCAAAGACAAAAGCAGGAAGCTTTGAGAGTCCTACTCTCCCCTCAGCCCAGATGTCTCTGCTCTGGTCACAATTTATATAATTTAATACTTGTTAAGATCAACTTCATATCACAAAAATGAGCCACAGGTTGTTTCTACGGCCCAGCCTCCCATGCCCCCCACCCCCAACCAGATCTCAACCCCTCCCCTTGCTGGCTCCTCCCCGGTCCCTGCCCTGCTGCCCCCACTTCCCAGCCAGTCTGCCAGGGGAGACCTTCCTTAGTAAAACACGTGCTGCTTCCTTCGCTGACATAACAAAGCCCCACAGGCCGGGCAGCTTCACAGCAACATGCTCCCAGTTCTGGAGGCCGGAGGTCTGAGACCCTGGTGTGGGCAGGGCTGGGTCCTTCTGCGGGCTCTCTCCTTGGCGGCTTCTCCCTGCTGTCACGTGGTGCTCCCTCCGTGCGTGTCCCTGGGTCCAAATGTCCCCCTTTTTATAAGGACACCAGTCACATTGGATTGGGGCACATTCTAATGCCCTCCCCTTAACTTGATCATCAGCAAAGACCCTATTTTCCAAATAAGGTCATAGTCTTGGTGCTGGGGGTCAGAACGTCAACGTCTTTTGAGGGGACACAATTTAACTTCTAACACTTACATATGATGCTGACTTAGACAACGGCGTTGCTGGTAACCAGCCGGCCTATTGTGACGCTTAATTATTAATATGTGTTAAGCATGAACCCGTGTTGGGACACAGCGAGTAGGTGACTGTTATTTTTATTATTATTATTACATGCTGAGGCATGGCCTCCACTCTCATGAATACCCCCATGGTCACCAATGAACTGACGTCACCCCGCTGGGGCACCTACCGTCAATCCTGGCTGCCTGCCAGGCCACCAGGCCCATGGCCCACGGGGACAGGCCTGGCTCTGTGTCTGCCAGCTTGGAAGCGACCCACACCCCTAAAGAGAAAAAGTGACACCAAGGGAGAAGACCCCTGCGCCACCAGGACAGAGGTCCTTGTGGTGTTAGCGTGCCAGCACCTCAAGCTTGGTCCGGATGCGGCCCCAGGCCTCCACCCTCCGGGGCCCGCTCGCCGTTGCACACAGCACTTGGCACCCAGACACGCCTGGGGAGCGGGCGTGCGTGCCCAGCGGGCAGGCAGCCGGGCTGGAGGGATCGGAGGAGAAGGCTGGCATTTCTCGTGCTGCTCTGAGGTCTGCCCGGGGCATCCCAGGAGGAGAGACCGAGTTTATCACTGGCCACACACAGGCCCGTGGCCACTTTTACAGGGAAGGTGGCCTAGTGTCTGTCTAGCTCCACCAAGAGGATGAGTGTCTTGGCCCCACCGTTCATCTGGGGTCTGAGAACCTTGGCCACCCTCCTCTTCCCCTCCTCGGATGCGAAGCGATCATTTCCATGGAGCCGGTGAGACAGGAGGCAGCTGCCTGCTCAGCCTCGGGTTCAGAGGCTCCACCCACAGCCAGAGGAGGCAATGCCTTCGTGCCTGGAAAGAGAAGCTTCAGAACAAAGAGGAGAACGATGCGTGTCCCACTCTTGGCTTCGGGGACGCTTGACATTTCTGGGAAGTGAATTTAGCGCACAAACCAACCATTCAAAACCCGTGCCAAACGACCGATGCGAATAGAACCTGTGGGAGAAGAAACAACGTGAAGATGAAGCACGTCCTAAAATAGGCACCGCTTGCTGCGGTGTCCACGCACGCGGAGGGAGGCAGGTTATCAGGGGGCTTTAGCAAAGCAGGAAAAGAGGAGGGAGCCAGGGCCTGGCTCCCGAGGAGGGGGCGGGAGCGTATGGGCGGTGTGGGGGCTGCTGTTGGCCTGCTTTATTCGGATTTCTGGTCTCCAAGCTCCCGACAAACTGTCCAGATCCTATTTCCGGTCCCTCCAGGGCCTGGTCGCTGACCACGCTGTGGCTGTGGTGTCCCAAGGCTTGTCCCATAGACCCTTCCTCCTTAACATGCCCAACATGGACGTAGTCTCTCACTGACCCCCTCGATGTACCCAAAACTCGCTCCTTCCCCATCTGCCATTCCCCATCTCAGGGAGGGGCGGTCTCCTCTTTCCTGCACCCATCCTGCAACCTGCGCCCCCCATATCATCCCCGTAAAGGCAGCTTTGGGTGTGAGGATGGGTGCGAGGACGGGTGCAGACTGATGGGCTCCTGGGTTCAAATCCCGGTCTCCCACTCGCTGGAAAATCTTGAGCAAGTTCATGTCTCTTACACATAGACATGCGTCCGTGTCTATGAAACGGGAGCGGTAACAGCAGGGCCTGCTTCCGTGGCAGGTGGGAGAACCCAGGGATTTAAAACTTGAAACAGCTTAGAGCTGTGCCTGGCCCATCTTAAATACTCAGCAAACGCTGACTCTTATTATTGTTGTTAATATTAGTACTTCGTCGCTCCCAAATATGCCCTGTTTCTCTGTCCCCACTGCCCCTTCCTGCACAACTGCTCAGGAAGCCTCCCGCTTCATTCTCCTCCCCTCCGCGCAGCCACAGCAAGGGTCAGCCAGTGGCACCTGGCTCCCGGTCAGGGCCATCCCTACTCCCCACCTCGGAGTTTCAAGGGACAGCCTTACTCCTTTTAGACCACCCCGGGCCTTCCTGGCCCCCAGACACGCTTACCTTCGGGGCTGTGGCATGTTGAACAAGCATTCCCTAAAGTCCACGTCCCCCCGGAACCTCAGACTGTGACCGTATTCGGAAACAGCGTCTTCGCAGGGGTCAAGAAGTTGAGTTCACGCTGGGTTAGGGTGGGCCCTAAATCCCATGACGGGTGTCCTTCTGGGAAGAGGTAGGGACACAGAAGATACACACAGAGGAGGCAGACATGCGAAGACAGAGGGGGAGCGGGAGAGGGGCCGCCGCAGCCTGGGACCCCCAAGGCTGGCTGTCACCGCCGGAAGCCGGAAGAGGCAAGAAGGGTCCTCCCCCAGAGCCTTGGGTGGGAGTGCAGCCCGGCGGACACGTTGACCTTGGACCTCCGGCCTTCCAGCCGTAAAGGACTAAACCTCTGGTTTCCAGCCACCCGACCCGTGGTAACTTGTCAGGGCAGCCTCAGGAGACCAGCACAGGGCCCATCCCACCTCTCCCGGCGCCTGCGGGCACCCCTGTGGCCCTCGCTAAATGCCATGTACACCCAACAGCATGAGCGACAAACCACGTCCCTGCTGACTAGCAGCCATAACCTGACATTTTGTAGATGTTTAATTACACTTGTATTGATTATGATTTTGTCATCTTTTTCATGTTTCACAGCCAAAAATTACTTCTTCCAGGTTTCAATGTTTTCTCTGCCTTTGAAAGGCCAGCAGCCCAAGGGCCCTGCACCTCTGAGGTGTGTGTGTGGGTGGGGGGTGGAACTCCACCCCCACCCCACGGCCAGGGCCTCCTCTCCTGGCTTAAAGGCGCTCGGGACAATGCAAGCTCTGCTCAGGGCGCCACAGGCTGCCCCTGGTCCAAGGACGGCTGGTCCCTCCTGGAACCAATGCGGGCAGCGTGGCTGCACGCACCCCACTTCCTGCTGCAGAGAAGGGACCCGACCTCCCCGCTGGGGTCTGAGATGCAGAAGGCTGGGGCACGCCTGGGCGCCATTGACCCCCACGATGAAGTAGCACACAGGCTGGGCCGGAAGCGGGAAGCTATCCCAGCACGAGGGCATGAGCGCAGCCCAGGCTGCGTGGGCCCCTCGTCTCTCGGTGTGAAAGCGTTCCAGGCCGGGGCCCACGTGCGGGTGGCCGAGCAGGGACCAGGGGACCGCCTCCCGACAGCGCTCGGTGAACAGCACCTGGCATTGCCATCCTTCTACTCCACACTTCTGCCCGTTCCGCCTCCTGCATCCTCAACTCTACTCGCCGTTGTTTCACAGCCTGTGGGTCCTGGACACGCTCTGTGTGCCCGTAAGGTAAGGGGGCGGGGCGCCTGCCAGACTGCACGCTGTCACCAGGACCCCCGCCGCCCTGGAGGATGAGACCCCGAGGGCGCCACCTGGGTTGCCTCGTCAAGCCCCACTGCTCCGCTTTCCCTGGTCCTGGTCCGTTTCCACGTCCCTTTGCCCTCATACTTCTTTGTGCACCAGATCTGCCTTCTCTGTGGTCCTTGGAGCTCCCCCACCACCCCCAACGTCTCTCCCAAGGGACAGAGCCCAGGACGCCTGTCTGTCAGGGAGCAAGTGCCCAGTGTGAGGCTGGATTCTGGGCGGGTGCTCACAAACTATGTTGCCAAGGATACAGCATCCAGTTACTGGATCTGAATGAACGAGCCTGGTTTCCGGGGTTTTTTGTGCGTTTCATAATTTAGAATGTGTTTGGTTTTCATTTGCAACCCGGCCTGCCAACCCATCCTCCCCGCAGCTCCGCAGAGCTCGCCTGTAATGAACTGAATAAATCAAGCCTTCTCCGCGTCGGCTGTTGCACGGGGAGGGATTTGGAGTAACGGGAGGATTCTCCCAGTTGGGGGTTCTCAACGCTCAGCCTGGGGGTGTCACCCAGTGGACATTTACAAAATGCACCCTCTGGTCCTTCTCCCAGGGAGGAGTTGGCTGGACTTTTCGGTTCTCCGGGCAGTTCTGAGGCACACGTTGCTTAAGAACCTGCTAGTGTCCGACTCCCTCACTTCCGGCGAGACAGCTGAGGCCCGGGAGGGAAAGGAAGGCTCCCAGGGACAGATGGCCACGGGCGGCTGCTCCAGCACTCACACTCCTTGCCGGACAGTGAAGGGGTTAATGACCTCTCTGTGGTCAACTTCCCCAGCGGTGAAATGGGGACAGTACAGCTGTCCCCTGGCTGGGTCCGCGTGAGTTTATAGGAGGCCACGCGCACACACGCACCCACACGTAGTAGGCCCGCACCGGTGTCCAGTATGATTGTCTTGAGGGTGCGTCTTTGTTAGTCCTGCATCAGGGTGGAGGACGCTCAATTGGCCACTCCGGATCTTTCCGAGGACGGCCGTTTCCTGGCCCCAGCTGGCCCTGTGTGCCCTCCGGGGAGCAGTGGGCCACACTGGATGCCCGGACGGCCCTGCCTGCCAGCTGTTCCCCTGGACTTCCAGGTGGGGCTGAGCAAGAGGAGCCGGACGCCCTGGCCACCCTGCCTGCTGGTTTCTGAGCTGGGCTCCCCCTGCCTGACAGGGTGGGAGACGGAGCCCCAGGCTCCCCACAGCCTTGCCAAGCCTCCGTGGACTTCACTGCATCCAGGACGCGCCACCCAACCTCCTCTGCCCCGCCTCTCGCCTTCCCTGGGCTCCACCCTGCAGACCTTGCCGACTCCCTCCCCATTAGTCCCATGGGTGTTTCTCCTAGTACAATTCTGACAGTCTTAGCATCCACTTCTCAGAGGATGCAGAGGAAGTCCTAGCTGCTTTTGTAGGGATGTGGCCTCAATGGTCACTCTCTTGGGGAGTGAACACTGGAGACAGGGGCCCCTGGCTAGAGCCCCTGAATCTCGTAACTTGCTGGTCACCAGGCCCCCTGAGTTGGGGGTGCCGAGGAGGGAGAAGCTTGCAGAATTAGGGCATTTTGCATTGCAACTACCAGTATTCCAACTGAAATGGGCCAACGTGAAAACTGAAAGGCTTGTGCAGTAATTGAAGGGTCCAGGGAGGTCTCACCCCCAGCCCAGGTGGGTCCAGGGCTCACGCCAGCCCCTGGACTCCAGTCTCCTCGTGGCTGGACATCCTCAGGGAGGTTCACCCCTCCGACAGCAAGAGGGCGACTCCTCGCCCAACAGCCCTGCAGAGAAGCCCCAGTGGCCCCACTATGTTTCTAGTCAGTCTTAGTTGGGTGCCAATCACGTTGGCCAGGGGAATCAAGTGTTCTGATTGGCCAGACCTGGATCACGTGCCTATCCTTGGGCTGGGGGGGTGGGGGGTGCAATCCACCTGGACCAAGCGTGGAGGGCAGTTCCTTGCGGGAAAACCTGGGTGCCGTTACTAAAAGAGGGGACCGAATAGCAGCAGCCGACGCAGCGCTGCCAGCTCCGCGGGGTGAGCCGTGCCCTCCAGAGGCTGAGCAGAGGGGACGCCCATCACGCAGAGTCAGGGCTCAGCAGGGACAGGATCTGAGACATCCCGGTGCATTCCAGAGCCTTCCAGAACCTCATTCTCCTTGTCTCCCAGGTCAGTGGGAAAACTGTGAATGTGAGCAGGCTCGGGGTGGGCGGGGTGGGGGGTGCTGCCACAAAGACAGGCTTGGCCTTGAGGAGATGGGACAGGTGTTTGGGGTCAGCTTTAAGGAGGTAGGGGGCTGAGGCCTGGGGGTGGAGCAGGAAGGGAGTGTGTGGGGGTGGGGCCTGGCCAAGAAGCCCTGGAGTAGAGGGTTTATACACAAATGTCCACTAAAAAAGACCCTGGGAAGCAGGTGAGTAACTAAGGAACCAAAGTCTAGGCAGCCAGGTTAATCTGGACAAATGGGTCTACACCTGCAGCCTCTCCCTTCCCGGGATCCGTAACCGCCTGACAGCCACGTTCCTTTGACGCCTTTCACAGCTGGGCCCCGCCATTCCCTGGTTCGGGACAACAGGGCATTTGGATTTTTTAAATGACAGAATCTGGAAGCTAATTAGGCCATTACTCTTCAAAGATTTAATTTGCTTTGATGGGCCAATCTATAATCATATTTCCAAAGAGCTTCTATTTAATTACTGCACAAAATGAATAAGGTCCTCCAGCAATTTGTGTTTGATAAACTCACCTCCTGTTTTAGTTCCTGAGACAAAGAAAGGCACAGGGAGCGAAGACAGATGGACCAGGGGGCAGGGGGGCGCCTGACAGCGTGGTGACAGCTGTGAGGATCATGTCACTGAGCTCCGGGACCACAGCAGGAAGGACCGTAGAAAAGGTGAGGCCCCGCTTCCCTCCGGATCAGCAGATGTTGAGGGGGCGGTTATCATTGCAATGGAAGCCCCAAGAGGGCAGAGGTTTTATGCCTTGTTTACTGCCATAGCGCATGTGCCTGCACAGAGCAGCTACAGGTGCTCAGCAAGTACCTGCCGCGTGGTGCGTCGGTAGACTTGACTGAAGCCTGTGTCCTCCCTGAGTGAGGCTGACGCGGGAGAAAGCAGGTTGTTAATTGACACCATGGCCCTCGGCCACCTGATCACCGGGAGAGTCCCTCTCGAAGTCTCTGGGGCAACAGTGCCGAGCTGCCCAGCGTTCATTCTCCCACCTTCTGAGAGTGACCCCTTTGGAGTACCCCCTCCGCTGCCCCCTGCTCACGCGCTCCCTGCTTCCCCGCACTGGGGGTCTCTCCTGCCCCTGCTCCCTGACACCCCCAAGCCTCAGCCCACTTTCCAGACCTCAGCAAGCTCTCAGTGGGCACAGGCTCTGTTTGAATTGGGTTGCTGCTGATGTTATTATTTGGGAGGAAATGTTCATTTCCAGCCCCCACCCCTGCACAAACAGATCAGGGCTCATCTCCAGAGTGGGCTGCTGACTGATTCTGGGGGGCAGGGGAGGACTCCAGCCTGTCTGGTGGTCTTGGGGGGCCCCGGCGTGCAGTGCGGGCGGCTGGGAGCTGTGACTGGCCCAGGGAGGGAAGCCGGGCCGGCGCGCTTGCCCGGGGAAGCCGCAGGAGTCCCTCTGGGGTCTGCCGCTCGGTTTGCATCCCTGAGCCCCGGGTCCTGCACCTGAGGCCCACAGGGGGGCAGGCCGGGCAGCAGCAGCCTGGAACAGGCGACGGCATGGACACTCAGCCTGCCCCTGCGCAGGGCCCAGAATCCAGGACCAAGCGCCCACGGTGAAAGCGGGCAGGTCTTGCTCCTCCTTGTACGGACTGCTTCTCCCCTCCGGCCCTCTCTCCAGCCCGCCCTCAGCCTCTCCCCTGCAGGTCTATCCGGGCCTAAGCTTTGGCCGGCGGAAATCCCATGCACGGCGTGCCTCCTGCACACGCCGCTGGCCTGCGCTTCCCAAACCCCTTGCGACAGGTTCACGTAGCGAGGAGTGGCGTCTACGCCACAGGCCTGGCTCCTCAAGCCCTCCTCTTCGCTCCCTTCATCCCTGGATTCCCAGGGGAGAGTGGGGCCGTGTGAGGGAAGGAGCCTGGGCCCCTGCGTGACTGCGTGGCGCAGAGCGCCCTCACAGCCCACGTCGGCTGAGGCATGAGCGAGAAGTAAACCTTCACGGCGGGAAGCTACTGGGATGCGGGTGCCTCTGGAGGGGGGCGGCGGGGAGGAGGCAGCTGAAACACAGGCTCCACATGGCTTCTCAGGCAGAGGCTCGGCCAAGGACAGAGAGGACGGGAACGGCAGGTGCTTCCTTAGGCGGGCGCCCAAGGACTCCCAGGACAGCTGGGTGCCTTGGCAGCGGTGGGGGTCCCACAGTGCAAGGACGGCAGGGCGTTGCTGGGACAGAGGCAGGCCCGGCACCTCTAGCATTCGGCAGAGCACTGTTCAGGCAGGGGACGGGGTGTCCATGAGGAAACAAGACTAGAGGGGACCCCTGTGACCTGCAAACAATTTGTGATGCTGGAGCCTCTGCTATTCCAGCACCAGGAGAGAATAAACCTCTTTTGTTTCAAGCCACCAAGCTTGTGGTCGTTTGCTGTAGCAGCCCCAGCGGACTAACAAATGTATCTCCATCTTACAGATGAGGAAACTGGCGGTCACATGTCCCTTAGCGAAGAGTCGGGACTCGGACAGGAAATGTCAACATCCCAGCTCAGGCTGTTGTGCGCCGCCCTGCCTCAGGGGGAGCGTCCACTCTCTCAGGGACACGGAGGACGGTGCAGGCCGAGCACTGTGTCTGAGTCCGGGTGTTCTAGAATAGGGACCCTGGACAAGGCTCAGGTGCTCATGCCGTACTGGAAGGTGCGACCCCAGGGCAGCGAGGGTGAGGATGGAGGGGACCTAAGCAGAATGTCACCCTCCTGGGCCAGCCGCTGCTGCACAGCCACAGAGAGGTGCCCCAGGTCCCTGGGCCACGGGGGAGGATGCCCGACAGGAACAATCTTGCAAAGGGAGGAAAGGAGAATGTATCTACCAGCTTCATCTCGTCTTCTATCTCCTTTGGCCAAAGTGGTTTCCATGGGGAGTTAACCCTCCCACCCTCTGGGGGCGTCACCTGGACCTTCAGGCGACTGCCAGGGAGGCCCGAGGCCACGCAATGCCTGCGGGAGGCCCGGACGGTGACATGGGGAGCAGGCGCTGTACACACGGCGCGGGGCCCCGAGCGGCCCCACAGAACCAGGGTCCCGCTGAGCCTGCAGGTGACACCTTCCAGGTGCCATCTGACGACAGTACCTGTGAGGCTTTGGCTGGGATGGGAAGACCTGCCCCGCTGCACCCAGCCAGTGCGGGGACCAAGAGGGACGATGGGACAGCTGCGCGGGGACATCTGTTCGGCAGCAGTGGGTGAGTGACTCGGCAGTGATTCACGCTCTGCTTCCCTCGGGGCTGAACGGTGCCAAAAAAAACCAATCCTGCGTGAAACACCAGCGGGCGACTGGGAGAAGCATGAGTGCCCACCGCGAGCAAGGCGCGGGGCACGAGGCACAGGGGGCGGGGGCTCCGCGGGGAGGCTCCTGTTTCCAACCACCTGTCCTCCTCTGTCCTTCCTGAGATATCTGCAACGTAGAATTGTGGAACTGTCGGAAGCAGCAGGGCCCAAAGACGTTGCAAGCTTGGGCGCCGCAGCGTGACCCCGTAGGTGGCCTTTGGGTGAGGGTCTATCTACAGGGACACCGAACGGTGTCAGAAGGGCAATGAGCCTTCTCTAAGGAAAGGGGCCCCCGGCCCTTGCTTGGTGTCACAGATGGGCCACTTAGCCCAGCCTCTCGGGTCCAGGCCCACAGGAAGGGCCCATCGCCCATGCCCAGCATGGGACTGTGGAGCGGAAGGGCTCCGGGCAGGGACAGGGCTCACCCCTGCACCGGGGAAGTGGTCCCTCCATGCCAGGCAAGCCTCTGCTCCCAGGGAAGTCCTACGGCTCCTCCAGCACAGGAGGGGCCCAGAGAGGACATGGTCCTGCCCAACTGTGCGCAGCAAGGCAGAGGCACGGTCTGGCCTGCTCCTAGGGCTTGGTCCCCATCCCAGGCCCCCCTGCACCCTAACTGTTGAGGTTGTCCAGGAAGGAGGGGTGGCCTCCTGGGCACAGCATTCCAGGCTGGACCCCAGAGGACAGAGGGGCAGGGGAGCTGCCGCTACTCGGTATCCCGTCCCCACTGGCTGCGAGCACAGCTGGATGCAGTCTGGCTGACTGTCATGGTTGTCATCTGCCCTGGCAACAAGCCAAGGCTGATGCGTGAGTGCCATTGCCATGGAAACCATGAATCAGGGCCACGCTTTGCAGAGCCACACATGCCAGGGGCTCTCAGGGCCTCTCACCTTGCCAACGGAATGGCGACACCTGGCCAGAGGCATCTCCTTGGGACTCATTAACAGGGCGGAGAGGGGGCGACAGGGAGGGGCAGGTGGGGAGCAGTGGGGAGGGAAAGAGAGGGCGAGAGAGGGGAGGAAGGTAGAGTAGCAGCACAGCCTCAGGACCAGCTTGAGCTGCCAAGCTCAGACCACAAGGGCCGAGGAGTCTCTCCTGCCAAGTAGCCAAGTCTGCCTTCCTGAACGCCGGAGGCCAGACTCCCCCGAGCCGGTGCGCCAGGCGGGGCCCCACAGGTGCAGCCTTTTAGCAGCAATGGGGAGCCGGGGAGGCCCTGGATCACGAGGTTCAGGCGGAGAGGTCACCCGGAGCAGCTGTCTGTTTCCTGGGCTGCTCGTTTCCAGGAAGGCTTGGAGCCTCGCCGAGGACCACACAGTGGGTCCACACGGGGGCCAGGAGGGTGAGGGAAGGAGAGCCCTTCCCAGCCCATAAGCCTCTCCCGGCACGCCGTCACCTGGTACGCAAGGCAGGAGCCCTTGACGTGGCCTGGGCCCAGCAGAAGGTGACCGCACCCCCAGACCTGCTCCAGGCACCCAGTCTGTGCTGGTGAGTCGGCGTCGGCTTCACGGCCCGTGACTAGCCCATGCCAACCTCATTACCACGTCCGGTGGTACTTCCTTCTGCCCTGTGGCCCAGAGCCCACGCCAGGGGCGCCCTAGCTGTCTGCACACCCCCAGCCAGTGGGGGAGCCATAGGTGAGGGCTCACCCTGGGTGACATTTCTTTCATGTCCTTACTGATAAGGGCTGATGACAGAAGAGCTACAGACCTTGCAATGGGGAGAAGTGGGCTTTGGACCAAGGACTTGGTGATTCTAGATCAGCATGGGTAGCCGCTCCACCGCTGCGCACAGGCCAGGCGGCCGGGCCACCTGTGGGGCCGCACATTTGACGTGGGGGAGGCTGCTGGAGACTGCGCAGCCCCGCTGCGCACAGACCTGTGGGCGCCCTGTGGACAGAGAGTTGCTGAATGCTGGGGGACAGCCCCTGGTCCTGAGCTCCAGACGGGGGGAGGGGAGGGCAGGGGCAGTGGGAACTTCGGGGTGCAGCCCCTCAGTTGGAAGGGAGGGGCTCCGACTGCTCCCGCAGGTTTGCTGAACAAGCAACAAAAAGTTAAATGAGATGTTCACACTGCCGGGAAGAAAAGCTGAGCTTCAGGTGCTGGGTCCGGAGACAGAGCGGGCTCACCTTGCCCGCAAGCCGAAGGCCCAGATCAGAAGTCACAGCATATTCCTTCGTTAGAACCGGCTTTGTTCTCGGCTGCCCGCCTGTGCGCGTCCCGGTAAGACCGCAGCATTGTTGTCTTGGTGCATATGCGGCGGACGGGCTGGAAGAGCGCATCCGAAATGAGATTACATCTTATACATGTTTAATGTACTGTTCTCGCCATTTAAAATGCGGCTCTATTAAAATAGCAGGGAGGGAAAAATTGACTCTCAAAGCTCGGTGTGGAGAGAATAGATCACTAGTGAAATGAATAATATATTAACAGAATAATGATGTTGCTTCTCGTATTAATCGTATCCATCACAGGATTCTCAGGCTGTCAGCAGAAGTTTGTTTAAAAAAAAAAAAAAAAAAAAAGGCGACTGCTAGTTTTCCAAACAGAGAAGCCTGAGGCCTGGGGGCGTGGCACATGGCCGCCTGGTGGCCACATCGGTTATGGAACAGGTTTTCTGGCCGAGCTGACAAGGCTGCTGAGGACGTGGGGCCTCCCTGAGGTCACAGTGATGTTGTAGGCGGGCCACATCTCAGTACCAGCCTGTGTCCCTTACCAGTGCCACCTGTTTGCTCCGGGGTACGAGAAACATGATGACATAGAGTCCCCTACCCACCAGCTGGCAAGGCAGGGATGGAGGCAGAGGCTCCCGCTACATGGTACAAGCCAGGACAGAGGCACCTAGGAAGTGCAGGAGGCCCAGGCCTGTAAACAGCACACATCCAGTCATGTCTGTAGGGCCCTGCCTGCACATGTGTCGAATGAGCATGTGATGAGTTGATATTTACTTCCCAACATTCTAGAACGAGAGAGCCAAGCCGCTACAGAGCATGCCCAATAGGCCAGGCTGAGGTGGGCCGTGGTGGGCAGGGGCGCTGATGTGGTCTGCGCCACCTGTGCGCGCCATGTCCACGCAGGAGCGGAGCATGGAGGACCCAGTCCTCAGAAAACATAAACCAGGGTCAGGATTCAGAGAGTTCGCCCTGGGGAGGAAACGAAGGTGAGGAACTGCCCTCGGAGGGACAAATTAGAAATCAGGTGAGAACATCTCAGAAAAATCCTTCCTGACGCTCGTGGAAACGGCTCAGAATCAGGACCTGGCTGGCCGTGCCCCAGGGCAGGCCTGTGGGGACCACCAGGGCCTGAGCTGGCCGTGCCGATAGCTAATTGTTTGGAGCGTGGAGAAGGGCCCTGACCCCACCCCACCCCACCCCTCAGACGAGGAGCAGAAATGCTGGGGCGTGTGGATGGGGAGCCCCAGCCCTGCCAGCCACGACACGTGCCCCTCGTGCTCAGTCACGGTCACCTGTGTGGGCGCGGGGCCTGCACCCCCCACCGGCCTCATCTCTGCTTCTGCCCGCGGCCGGTGGGCAGGTGCTGGGCGTGTTTTCCCACTTCAGAGATGAGAGGAAGGAGGACCACAGACGGCCGGGGAGGTGCCCCAGGTGACCCAGCTGCAGGTGGCCAGGATCATTGGATTACGGAGCACAGGTTGACGTTCCTGGCCCACCCATGTTGGGCTCAGCCAGGTGACTGGACGGTGGGACATAAGCAGATGCAGAAGAGGACAGACGGCACGCGCGCCGGCCCGACTGGACCGGCCCCCTCCCAATTCTGCCGCAGAGGCCGGCAGTGCAGAGCACCTCCCCAGGGAGCCTGGTCCCTGTCGCCTGAGCCCCACCAGCAGCCGGGAGCAGGGCCGCCCTGCCGAGCCCTGGCTCCAGGCCCACAGCCGGCCCGCAGGTCTGGAGCGTGAGTGTGAGCGTGAGCACCGACCACCGCGAGCCGCTGGGTTCTGGGCTGGTTTATTACACGGTGCTGCTGTGGCAATTTCTGGCCGACAGAGGGGCAGAGCCGGGATGCGGGACAGGCCTCCACGCCCAGGCTCATCACCAATGACTCAGCAGCCTCCCACGGCCCGGTGGGAGGGTGGAGGCAGCTCACAAAAACCCACCAGCTCTTCCCAGCTTGGATCTCTCCCAGTGTCGAATCTGACCCGTCCTCTCTCTGCACCAAAGGCCCCCCTGCAATGGCACACGCTCCCCAGGGCCACAGGCGAGGCAGGGTCCCCACCTGAACCACGTCTCCAGCCCAAGCCCCCTTCCGCGCTGGACCTTGGAAGGCCCCGCAGCCACGTGTGCCCGGCAGTGCAGGAGCACGAACAATCCTCATCACTGGCGTTTCTGCCCCGGCTGGAGCAGCTCAGCGGATGGAGCGCCGGCCTGTGAACCGAAAGGTCGCTGGTTCAGTTCCTGGTCAGAGCACCTGCCTGGGTTGCGGGCCAGGTCCCTGATTGGAGGATGTGAGGGGCAACTGACGATCAATGCATCTATCGCACGTTGATGTTTCTCCCCCTTCCTCTTTCTCTAAAAAGTAAATAAATCTTTAAAAAGGCCCAGCGCAGTTAAGGGGCTTGCCCACGGTCGCACAGCTCGTAAATGCCAGAGCTGCTTCTCCAACCCCAACGGGCCTGACTCCACATGAATTGTTACTCAACCCCCCCATTAGCTCCACATTCCCTCCCAACCAGCCAGACCTCCTCTCCAGGCCTGAGGGTGGATCACGGAGCCCCCCCTCCCCGGGGATCAGCCTCCTTGGCTGCATGCAGCGGGGAGGTCAGCCCTCAGCAGGCCCCTGGCTGGGGGCCGAGGAGGACAAGTGTGTTGGTTCAGGGAGGGCCACCAGGCCAGGGGTGAGGCTGGACCAGGCAGAAATGTGAGCAGAGCCTAAGGGTGCGGGTGCTGAGCCTGCTAGCTGGGGACTCGCCATCGGGGCCTCAAACCGCTGCATTTTACGTCACCCTCCAATGGCTGAGGAAGCGCAGGCAGCCAAGCCCACCCACTCCTGACCCACACAGCCGTTCTAACCACCGCCAGGCGCCGGGTCCTCTGAGGTCATTGGCAAGGCACCGCTATTATGTCACTGAGCGGGCTCGGGGGCAGTGTCCCCCGGATGTGCACGGTCCCCCTGTGGCTGCAGTCCTGTCTCCAGCAGCACCCGCCTCCCGGGGCCGTCGTGGAGCCACTGTGACCGTGGGTACAAAGCCGGACTCTCTCCTGTGCAAGGTGGCCTGCCCCCTCTGGGAGCCCCATCCTGGGAGGCTGCAGGCGGCAGAACTCAGGCTGAGAGGCAAAACGTGTCCATGGCAACCTAACCCGTGCCCCACCCTGCCCAGGGGGCCACTGGCTTCGGTTTTCGCAGCCGCTGGAGGGTAGCCGGAACCACCAGCCAGAGAAACTGGGGCGTGGACTGGGTCGCAAGCTCCCTAGTCTGGGCTGCCGTGGAGCCGGAGCCAGGAAATTAGGCCAAGCTCAGAAGTCCCCTCTCCCCCCGCACACACCGGGAAAAACTGGGCCCCCCAGGAGGTCTCGGGCCGCGTGTGGGGATGGTTGTGAGCTAAGACAGGAGCCAGCCTCAGGCTGTGAGCGTGGGGAGCAGGCGCGCAATCCCAGAGAGCCGGGGGTGCCGTTGCCAGGAAGGGAAGGAAAGAAAATCTTTCTCGGTGACTTTCATTCCGGGAATGGCCACCTCTGCTCACCCGGGAGGACCGGCCATCAGCGTCCCCGTGGGTGCAGAACAGAAGACACAGAGTATAGCTCCGCCTCCCTGTAGGGACACATGGGCCAACTGGGGCTCCGAGCGGACAGGAGCTGGCCTCAGCGCCTCCCGGCGAGGCGAGGCCGAGCCGCCAGCAGAACCCGGCTCTCCTGACCCCCAGACCAGCCTCTCCGTGCTTTGCCCGTGAAATCATCCAGGGAGATTTTGAAAATGACATGGGAGTCTCGGTGGGGGTGGCACTGAGCTTCTGTCAAAGCCCAGGTTGCTTCACTGAGCAGCCAGGGCCGCGATGCGGCCGCCCAGAGCTCTGGCCCCCCGCCCGCCTGGCGTCGCCTGGAGGCCGCAAAGAGCCTGAGAGTGTTCGGAAACGCTGTCCTTCTAAGGCCGCTGCGGGGCCCTCCCCCCCCCCCCCCGCAGCCTTGGCCACACCGTTCGCCCACCGGGCTAACCCTGTCTTTGTGGGAGGCCCCAAGGCTGCACCTAAAGGACCAGAGGTTCTCAAAAACTAGAGATCCTCACCTTCCCCTTCCCCAGGCAGCCTTTGAGGAGTGACCCCCGCTCACACTAGTCCCCCTCCTGGGGTTTAGTCTCCGTCCTCTGCTCTGCACCGGGCCCCACCTGCCCCTCCCTGCCCAGCTGGGCCGTGAACGCCACGATGAAGGCATCCTCACCCGCCCGGTCCTTGTCCCTCAGGCCTGCACCTTGCTCTCTAGGGCAGTCTTCTCCAGGTGCCCGTCAAGGAGCGTGGGGCCCAGCTGGGGACACAGCAGAGCCTCAGGGCAAGCGTGCCCAACAGGATCAGCTCTCAGAGGCGCAAACTCGCTCCCGCCTTGTACCCGGGGGGCCCGCGCCACGCTGCTCCTCCTTCGGTCGTCCACAGGGGCTGCTGTGGGTGCACAGCCGGGTCTTGCTCAGCCAGGACGGGCAGGTCACAGGCACAGGGGACAGCCTAGGCCTCCTGGATCCTTTGGCTCAAAAAGGAGACAGAAGGTCAGAAGATTGGGTGGGGTTAGCCACGCACGCAGGGTCTCAGCTGGCAGAGCCTGGGCGCAGGGGGGCCTGACAGAATGAAGAAGGAGGGGGACTTCTAGCCTCATCTCATAAACGGTCCTCGGCTGCCGCCGGGCCCATTACGGGCCTAACCGCTGCTCCCCTATAACTTTATTGGGCTCATCTGAGCTGCTCATCAGACAAGCCTGTCTGGGGAAGGGTGGACGGCGGCTTTTATGAAAAAGTCTTCCGGTGGCAAATGCATTTGTTTTCGTGGCTCCGCACGCGGATCTGCCTCACCAGGGGAAGGAGCCTCCTCCCCGCCTCACACTCCCCCCGATCCGTCCAGGCCGATTGAGGTTACCGGTGAGATGCTGGGAGACCAGCCGCCCGACACCCTTCCTGTGCATGGGCCTCGGGGTCTGTAGTGGGTCCCTGTCATGTGTCCGGGAGTTGGGGTAAAATTTTCCGTCCCAGGGAGCTACCAGCTGACGCTCTGCAGCGCCCCCACCCCCACGTCCCAGCTCCCCTGCCCTTCAGCCACGCGCTGGAGCCAATGTGTATTTTTGGAAACTGGTCCCTGGGTAGAGCCTGGAGAGTTGGATAAGGGGTGGACAGGCCGCCAGAAAAGTGTGACAGGTGGCCCTTGGGGCACAGGACTTGGCAGGCTGTGAAACATGTGGAGGGGGAGAGACGGGACAGGCGAGGCGAGAGGAGCGGCCGCCCAGACTCGCCCTGGAGGCTGCAGGTCTCCTCTGCCTCCGACAGAAGTCAGAGCGCGTCCCCAGGCTCGGCAGGGGCTCTGCAGCATCGCCGTTCGGCTGCTTGGAGCCCGTGACGTAGCCTCTCTGAACCTTGGTCTCATCTGTGAAATGGGGGTCGCCCTGCACCCCGCGCCTCCCCTAAGGCTTCTGGGTCGCGGTCAGGATTAAAGCGCGCGGAACGAACAGCACAAAGCACTTAGCGGCAGGCCTGGCTCACGCACGCCCGGGCTCACGTCAGCGTCAGTAGCAGCGTCCCAATTGCCCCCGGGGCGGCACACGGCAGCGGCGGGGGCAGAGCTGCCTGTTGCCCCGACCGGAGCTCCGTGGAAGTGAGGAGCGGCGGTAACAACTCTCCCGACTTCATTCCAGAACCAAGGGGCTCCCAAGCACCTGTTGACCCAACAAAATGGAGGAGACAGGCAGAGGCGTGATGGGCAGGGGAGTGGGAGGCCCACTGCCCACCTGCCCACCGAGCGCTCGTCTGCAGGGATGGCTGCCCAGCGGAGCCTCTGCCAGAGGGCCAGGGCCTCCCACTCCCTCAAAAACCTCCTGGGAACCTTCCGCACAGCCCCTTCTCTCTGCCAGCAAATAACCCAGCCCGGAACCGCTAACACAGCCGCCCCCTAAAAGGCACCTTTGACACCTGGCCTTGCCCCGGTCTTCTTGACGGGCGCTCCTATCCCCCGGCCGTAGCACCACTCAGCCCGGAGCCTGCCTGGTCATTCTGCTCAAATGGTAAAGCAGCAGCATCCCTCCCTTCGGCAATAAAGAGAGTGTCCATCTGCCTGCTGGTGGCCTCCCGTCTCTCCCTCCCCGTGCTCAGCTTGTGGCTTGAGCTCTTTATAATTCATCAAAAAGGTCGCACACGATGAGCTCAGCTCCTACACGGCAGCAGAGGCTGTCAGCTCACCTCAGGAACGCCACGCCCAGGACAAGGACCCTTAGATCTTGTCATCCTGAGGCGGGGGATGAATCACCTGTGAGTCAGGCGTCAGACTGAGCCGGTTCTGCCTTCCTCTTCCGGAGAACCAGCTGCGTGCAAGGGGGCCGGGCTGGGGGCTTTCCTAGAGGCCTCTCCCATAATCCCCCTGATGATGCTGGAAGGAAGGCACCCACAGACCCACTTTGCAGATGTGAAAGCTGAGGTCCCAAGAGGTGTAGTATCCTCTCCACGGTCTTTTTGTGGGTGTCTAAAGAATCAGCGTCATCCAGAGAGACCTGGCCTTTGTCCTCAGCTCCTGGGAGATGATCTCTAAGCCCTTGGAATGTCCTGCCTGATAAAAGTGACTTCGTTTACCTGGGGGTCTTGGGCCATGCCAGAGAGTCTCACAATGTGAAACAGAGTGGGACCTTGGGCCATGTGATACTGGCTTGACCTCCAGAGGGGCTGGAGACTGAGATCGGCCACGTGGGCAATCAACCGTGTCTCCGCTGGAGCCCCGATACTGACTCTGGACACGAAGACTCAGGGGACTCCCCTGGTTGGTGATATTCCACGTGCATTGTCACATGTCACTGCCAGGAGAGGTTGGTGCTGCCCATGGCTCCCCGGGGAGGGGACAAACAGAAGCTCTACCCATGGAATCCTCCGGGTTCTGTCCCAGGAGCCTCTGCCCTTGGCTGACTTGGGTCTGTCTCCTTTGCTGTCATAAACCGCAGCCGTGGACGTGACAGCTCTCAGTGAGCCCTGTGGGTCCTCTGGCTAGTTATGGAACCTGCAGATGGTCTTGGGGATCCTCAAATTTGCGATTGGTCTCAGAAACGACAGTGGTCTCAGAGACCCCTGAACTCGACCATTGGGGTCAGATGTGAGGACTTGTCACCTGTTCCTGAATGGGTCTCCTAGCTTGTGAGAGAATAAATTTCTGTCGTTTTAAGCCAGCAGAGCCTCAGAGTTAGGACCTCAGCCCCCTGCCCCTCGCAGATGTGAGTTCGTGGTCACGTCAAGGCCGCCCTAGGGAACAGAGCAGGCCCTCTTCCTTCCGGAGGTTTGTGCAGCAGAAGCTCCCTCTGGTATCAATTCCTCAAGAAAGGCCCTGTCCCAAGGGGATCCAGTCTGTCTCAGGCCAACAGCAACTTCCTGTTATTGTCATTCATTCACTCAGCCACTGTGGCGACCACAAGAACGTGCCTGGCAGCCCCCACAGCCACCCTGCTCTGAAATCCCCAGGCGCGTTTGCCCCGAGTCCACCCTCCCCAGGCACGGCCCCCAGCCCAGCGCTGCCCGAAGCAGACCCATTGCCGGGCCACTCAGCACTCTGCGGCCAGCTCTGGCCCGAGGTCCCCCAGGAGCCTGCGGCGGACGCTCCCGGGGGCCCCCACGGCAGCGGAGCACCCTTCCGGGCACGCCTCCCTCACCGCGGTCGGGCTGCACGGGCCGAACCCCCCCCCCCCGCCCCCGCCTCCGCCTTTCCTGGCCCCTCCCCGTTTTCTCTCGTTGGGGTTGTTCGTCTCCAAGGGTTGCCACAGCAAATCGCCACGATCGGGGCGGCTCAAAACAACAGAAATGTATCCTCTCACAGGTCACGAGACCAGGTCCGAGAGCAAGGTATCGGCGGGGCTGGTTCCTCCTGGAGACTCGGAGGGAGGAGCCAGGCCATCCACCTCCCAGTTTCTGGGAGCTGCGGCGACCTCGGCTGTCCCTTGGCTTCCGGGCACATCGCTCCAATCTCTCCTCCATCGTCCCAGGGCCGTTTTCCCTGCGTGTCTGGGTGTCCTCTCCCCTTCTGACGGGGCGTCAGTCATTGGACTGAGGGTCCTCCTAACTCCAGGATGATTTCTAACTAAGTATGTCTGCACAGACCCTATTTCCAAATAAGGTCCCATTCGGAGGTCTGAGTGGACCACCCAGGCATTTTCACCTGATAAAGCCCTGTCTTGGCATCTGACCACCCAGGCATTTTCACCTGATAAAGCCCTGTCTTGGCGGACGCCACTCCCATACCCTCTGTGGCCCAGGCACTGTGCTCGGTGCTGGAGCAGCCCAGACGTGGCCCCTGGCCTCCTGGCACGGAAAAGTTGGGAATGGGCAGGTGGGCGGACCAGGTGGGGGTGGAGGTTCACTGTGCGCCAGGACACGCCCCGCTCTGGTCCAGCCCTTCCTGCCAGAGAGAGAAACACCCGGTTCTAGAGCCAGACCCTGGCTTCCAAGGCGCTCGTGCTCAGGCGGCTGCCGTGTCCCTGAAAATCCACGAGGCGCCTGCAGGGCTCTTCCTCTCGCTGCCTCTCCGGCACCCGAAATAAATGAAAGCGAGACGCTCTTGGCAGTGTCTGTGGAGGAACTCCATGGCAGGAGTGGAAATCAGCTGCGTCGTCCAAGAAACGCTTGAATGGAAAGGGATTTCTAGGACAACACACCTCTAGGAACAGAAAGCGTCGGTGGTAAAGCGGGGGAGCAGGGGAGGCGAGCCTGCCGCCGAGCTGTGCCGGTCTGCCGACGTGCTGGCGGCGCGCACACCTGCGCGGTGTGGTGCCTGCACAGGTGCGAGAGCACGTGGGCGAGCGTGGGGAACGCGGCCGAAATCGCAGCGCAGGCGTTCGTCCCCGGTCTGCCTGCCTGCCAGCCTCTGCCGTCACCCCCACGCCCACCAGCCCGCCGGAGTCACCTCGTCCTGCTACACTTCAACAGAATTGGCCTTGGCCCCCGTCCAGGGCCCGGGAGGGACGCCAGCCTCGTGTCGTTCCCTGGGGATTCTCTGCAGGCTGACATGGCGCCAGGCCCGCCTGGCGCTCAGTTCCGGCTTTTGCTGAATCCTCCGTCTGCCCAGCGACACGTTGCCCTGTGCCAGCCGTCCCTTCTCCAGGTGTCACCCTCACGGAGCTCCAGGGACTCGTTGTGTGGGCGGCCTTTTCCCAGCTGTCACAGCCTCTGACATCTTCAAACAGAAACAAGGCCGCCCTGGGAGCTGGCCTGGCTGGAGGCCGCCCCCCCCCCCCCCCCACCCCCCACCCCCGCCCCTGTCCAGGCCTGCCAAGGCTCCTCTGTCACCAGAATGGCCTCTCAGGGGGTTGCCAAACAAAGGACACCCCTCCCCCACCCCGCCCCACGGGAATTCTGCCAGGCCTTTAAGCTTGCAGCACCATTTGGGCCCAGATTGAGCCGCGTCCAGCCCTGCTCAGGGGAACCCCCCGGCCCCAGCCCTTCTCAAGGAAGTCCACCCTTTGGCCTTCGTAGAAGCTTCCTGGAGAGACCCGCTGCGGTGTGCCTGACCTTGAGCTTCACAGCTGAGGCTCCAGGAGTGTGTAAGGGGACAACCTGATCTGAAACCCTTCACCTTCAGAGGGGAAGCTGAGGCCAGAGAGAGCACCCGCTTGCCCAAGCCATGCCATGACTAGTGGTGCCAGAGAATGGGGAGCCCTGGTCTCCTGAATTTCTTGGCCTGAGAAGGGAAGGTGTGCGTTTTATAATAAGAGAAAGGCAGTGCTTAACCGCAAAGCACCTGTCTAATAGTGGAACTCCAAGTAGTGCGAAACATCGCTCATCCTTGAATATCCATTCATTCACTCGTTTGCTCATTCAGGAAGTGCTATGGGGTGCTCACCACGTCCTACTCCCAGGGTGCTGGGCAGCGAGCGAGGAACGAAGCAGAAATGGCATGTGCCCTTATGGAGCTCACCACCTGCCTGGGAAGAAAACTCAATCAATTGTGATAAAAATGTCATTATCGGGATGGGGAACAAAGGAGGGTGGTGGGAGCCACAGAGGAGGGGCAGCAACCTAACAGTGAGTTGCTGTTTATGGCTGGGCTGGGGGGAGACTGAGGAAGGCCAGGCAGAGGAAGCAACCGGCAGGGCCAAGGCAGGGAGGCGACAGGTCTGCGATGACAGCAGCTTCCCAGGAGGAATCTGCCGGTCACCTGTGGCTTTGCGATTTCATTCGATGAAAATGAAACAGAATCAGATATGCTCAGCGCTCACAGGCCACCACGCGGCCTTGGACGGCAAAAGGGGCGTATAGAGAATATTTTCGCCAGCTCGGGAAGTTTGTCGGTCAGCCTGGCCGGACCCTGAGCTGTGCTATCCGGTGTGGCAGCCACCAGCCACACGTGGCTGCTGGGCACTTGAAAGGTGGCTGGTGCCACTGAGGAACTGAATTTCAAATTAATTTTAGTTCAAATTTAAAAATGGATCTTTAATTCAGTCATTGGAAGACTTTTAATTATATTTGGAACAACGGGGGTATGTGAATCTATTTCTCCAACTGTATATTTTATGAACTCTAAATACAGAGCAAGTTAAAATATGCAGCAAGAGGAAAATCCACACAACAGATGGCGAAGACGTAGTATTAAAAAAATGAAGGTACATCATCTCATTAGTAAACTTCATATTGCTTACGTGTTGAATGATAATATTTTGGTGGTACTGCGTTAAAGATATTATTAAAATAATTTGTCCAGTTTTCATTTTTTGAATGTGAATGTTAGAACATTTTATTTTAGTATTTTTTAAAGATTTTATTTACTTATTTTTAGAAAGAGGGGAAGGGAAGGAGAAAGAGAGGGAGAGATACATCAGTGTGTGGCCGCCTCTCGCGCGCCCCGTACTGGGGACCTGGCCCACAACCCAGGCCCGCGCCTGACTGGGAATTGAACTGGCGACCCTTTGGTTTGCAGGCCGGTACTCAATCTACTGATCCACACCAGCCAGGGCTGAACATTAGAAAATGTTAAATGACATATGTGGCTTGAATTTTTCTTTCTGGAACAGCGTGGCACTGGGGCTGGGAGGTATGCAGTGGGGCGGGGGCGTGTCGGCTCAACACGGGGTTTGGGCTTGTTCCTGGGTGCCGGGGGCCACAGCAGGTGTTTGAGCAGGTGTTTGAGCAGGGCAATGACAGGGTCAGGAATTTATGCCCCAGAAGGATCCCTCCGGCAGCTTTGGGGAGAATGGGACAGCGGGACACCAGTCGGAAGGCCATTGTCACCGAGTCCACCAGACATGCCAGTGGCTTTGATTAGGATGGTGGCTGCAGAGATACAGAGAAGCTGCCTGTCTCCCTTTTAAGGGGACTTTGCAGGTGTTTCACCCAAAAAGTCTGCTTTTTATCTCATCAGCCACCCCCAGCTGTCCAGGAGGACTGGAGAGTTTGTTCGGTGGGGCTCAAGGGGGCCCAGAACAAAAGGGGGACCGCCTTCCCGGGGGAAATGGGAAGGACGGAGGCTGGGTGAGCAGCCGGCCACCTGCGTTGAGGGGCCCCCAGGGAGAAGACTGGGGGGCCTCCGAGGAGAGCCGGGGTCCGCGGGTCTCCTGGGCAAGGCGAGGGCCCAGGAGGTGCCCGGCACACATTTACGGAAACACGTGGGTTCAGCCGTGTGAACATGACTGATAACCTTGGGGAGGGCAGCTTCAGAGCAGCCGTGGGCCGGAAGCCAGGCTGCACAGAGCCGTGGAGTGAGAGGGAGGCGGGCCCCGAGTGGGCGCACGTCTTTCCAGAAGTTCGGCTGGGTGGGGGCGCTCAGGCATGGAGAGGGGCTTTGGTGGAGGGAGGCCGGGCGTCCCCTTCAGCTCTGGACCCCAGGACCTGGCAGTATGATTGTCATCTCCAACAGGGAGGGGAGAAGATGGAGGCTTCACCAGGAGCCCCGCTGGCCCAGGTTTCCCGAGGAGCCTGAGCCTGGAGCTCCAGTGCGTGCTGGCCCCTCGGGCCGCCCATGGTCCGCCTGGCGCCGCCACCCTCCCCACCCTTGCCCCCTCCCTCTCCTTCCCAGCATCCTATTTTTCTTTAATGAGCTGTCTTTTTAATAATCGCAGTCGGCCTTTTATGAACTAAACAAACCAAAGCTGGAGGATTTTCTTTCTTTTTTTTTTTTTAACAAAAGAACTCATTGAATAAGCAATGGGCTTTTATGGAACTATTTTTAAAGATGGAGCTGCAAGCTGGGCTGTGAGAAAATCACAGACAGCAATCTTGCGAAGGTCACCCAGCATGGAGGGGACGTCCAGAGCTGGTGGGCGCCTCACGGGCGCCCCAGGACGGGCCCTGTCAGGAGACCGAGGTCCTGGGTGCAACTCCGAAAGCACAGCTCCATCTTGCCCCGGGGCGCCCAGGGTGGCATTTGCCCGCCGTGGGTGGTCCTGCATCCTCCACAGTACCCCGAGCTGGGTCCCCCTGGCCGAGGGACTCTGTGATCCATAAGCCCCGGTCCCCTCGTCCAGGACAGAGCTGGCTTCGGCCACACTCTGGGCTGCACGCTTTCTGAAAGGAGATACGCTAGCTCCGTCCGCCCCTCGACTGCGCCACGCATTCCTCCCCCGCCCCGCAGGGCTCCCATGTGTGAGGCCCGTGCATGACTGTTTTGATCAATTTACCCCCTGTACCCCTCTCCCCACTCTGCAGACACGGCTGCCTGTATTTAGGACATGCTCACCACACGCCCAGGAACCAGGAGCTCAGGCCTGATCCCTGCCCTCCAGGCCCTCCAAGGTGGGGCCCGGGTTCCCGGGGACACATCCCCACACCTACTTCCCAACCACTTCCAAGGCATTAGCTCAGGGGAAACTGAGGCCCAGAGAGGTCACTGGCTGCATGTGGCTGAGCGGGGACTCAAACTGGGGCTCTCTCTGCCTCCACGGTTCCAACGTTCCTTACAGAGTGTGGGGAGCTCCCTCCCCCACTAGAGATCTCTGGTTCAGGGGACTTGGAAGGTTCTGGAAGTTCGTGTGAGGACATGCCTGGGTGGTGCCGCCCGCCGGGTATTTCGTCAGCACCGGTGAGGAAGGGTCACTCTGGCTTTGTGTGCCAGTAGCCCTGACCCTCTGGGCCGCAGTGTCCTTGGCTGTCGATAGGGTTGACAGTAATACTGACAGTAGTAAGTGAACAGGTACCGGGTCCTAACTGTGACACACATCCCTAGGGGGACACCATTATTTCACTCAGTCCCAGGTCACAAAGCTTTCGAGGACTTGAGCCCAGGCAGCCCTGCCTGGCTTACCTTGCAGGGCTGTGGGGAGGAGTCAAGAACGGGGGAGACAGGGCTTGAACCTCTTTCGTCCCTGCTCTCAGCCCTGCTCGCGGGCCTCCCGGCTCCCATCCTTGGAGCCTGGGCGCCCTCTGGTGGTCAGAGTGGCCCCTGCAGCTCAGCTTCCGTCCTGCTCGCGCCCAGGACAGGTGAACCCCTCTGAAGGCAAGATGAGCAGGAGCCCGACCTGTGGCAGAGCCACGGGGGAGCCGACAGGCCAGGTAGTCAACTCCTAGCGTGCCGCCCACCCCCAGCTCTGTGACCTTGGGCGAGCTGCACGGGCAGGGGAAATCCCTGAGCGAGTAATGTGTTGTGTTCCTGCTGCATTTCCCCCTTCCTGGTTCCAGGAACAGAACAGGCCTCCCTGTTCCTTTGCCTCCTGGCGCCTCCGTATCAGATGGTCGTCACTTCCTGGATCTTCAGGCGAGGGCTAAGGGGACGATTGGGACCGCTGAACTGTGCTGTGTTACTAGGAATCACTTGGTCTTGTCTGCTTGGGCAGAAAATCAATTTTCCCCTGACAACTGGGAGCTCTGCTAGAACTTCAGGCAGGTGGGCAGGCTTCTGAGATCACCTGCTCTGACCTCCTGAAACTTACGCTGAGTCACTGGCAACCTACTCCATGTTGCTCGTGCAAGAGCATCACATAAGGACAAATCTGGACGTAGTAAGAGAGATTTTACTCAAAAGGGTTCTTGCGAAAGGGGAAGGAACTCTGGCAAGAGGGAGAATGTTGTAACCACTCGGTGTAGAAGCTTCTCGAGAGCTGTAGGCAACAAGAGGTTCTCTTCTACGGAAAGGAAGGAATGCATGTAGCGGGAACCAGGCGCGGGGAAGCGCGGCGACAGGACGGCATGAGGGGATGGATGGTGAGAGCGTGGTGCGCCCCGAGCCAGCTGTTCCTAAGGGCCTGTCGGCTGGCTCCGCGGAGGGCCAAGGCCCGGGGGTCTGGAGGGAGGCGAGAAGCTTAGCCAAAATTCAGTTCACAGGCCCTCTGTTCCGAATGCCCCAGGAGACAAGCCATTCAGGTCATCATTTATGAAGCAAAGAGAGGGGGTTTTGAGCTCTGTGTCTGCCCTTGTCTTGTCACAGGTAAACTAAGTCATATGGGGAAGGCAGTTCCTCGCCATAAGCCGTTTTCCAGAATAAAAGGGTTCTTTTGAACGGCAGTTTTCCAGGAGTACGGGACTCAGGTAGCACGGCGCTCGTGAAAGGCTAGACTCTGAAAATAGTGAGAATGTTCATGGCATCCACAGTGAAATATAAGGGTGAGTAGACCCCAGGCATTGACCTTTCTCTTGGCAATTGTTAAAACCTGGAAGAAGTGTGTAGCCGGCCGTGGGTAGAGCTGGTGGTCATGGCCGCGATGAGGCCCCTGCTGGGCTACTTGCTGCTGTCTTGGCCCCCCACCCCATCCCCCAGCTCAGCATTCAAGCGCGTCTCCAAACGAGCCTGGGGAAGCCGCGTGCTGTTCGGCCAGCAAAGCCACGCTAGTCACCAGAATGCGCGTCGCCGTGCTCGGGGCCTGCTCCAGGACTCCGGCCTCTTCCGCGCCAGGCCCCGCGTTGGGCGCTGGTCAGGTTTCAGGCACGTTTTCCAGGCAGAACACGAAGGAGAAGCTCCGGAGCAGCAGGAGCTGCCGTCCTGACAGTTGGTGGCTGTTTCTGTGGGTCTTGGCTCGGTGTCAGTCGGCCCCAGGACGGGCGGCCCCGAGGTGGCACGGGACAGTTTGCTGCATGAATGGAGGCTGAGCCCTGAGGGCAACGAGGGTGTGATCCAACCACAGGGGTCCAGGCGAAGGGTGAATACCAGGCACACACCACTGCAGGCGAAAGTAGGGGAGGTTTCAGTGCCGAACTTAAGAGTTTGGGACGTGGTGCTAGAGGTTACGTGGAGGCGCTGAGGGTTTTGAGCAGGGGAGGAAGCTGGTCTGACGTCTGTTGAGGGCCAGAGGCTGCGGTTTCTTTTGAGAGAAGATGCAGCACCTGCCCAGCCCCGTCCCGCACCTGCCTCCTCCAGGATCAGGCTGAGAGTGGCCTGGTGCCCAGTCAAATGCTCCCTGGGAACCCGGGAGTGAGGGGGCTGGTCTGAAACTGCAGCCAGAGTGGGAGCACCTGAGTCTGGAAGGGAGGCTTATCTTTCCGTTTTTTGGCTCTGCTGCTGGTTTCCTCTCAGAAGGGCTTTTAGCGCCCTCTGCTGCCCGTTCCTGGAAGCACACTAGGGTTTGGGGGGAAAGAAAATGAAAAGCAAAGCAAAGTTCACATTCCACGCGACCCGGCAAGGCCGCTGCACCGAGAGCTGTTTGCTGGGCATGGTCTCCAAAATACTGACTCAGCATATGACTCTCATGACTGAAATGTGCTCGACGCACTTGCCATCCGCGTCCTGTCCGGCCCCCTGCAGCGCCCGCCGGCTCCCTCGCGTGAGACACTGCAGGGAACGTGGCCAGGCGAGGCTGCCACCCGCTGGTCACACTGGGCACTGCCGGCAGAGAGTCCGTTGGTGGCTGGAGCCTGGTGTCCTGGATCAGATGCCCCTGGGAGCAGCCTTTAGGGCCCCCAGAAGGACCCTTTCCTCCGGCTGGAAGAAGGCAGATCAAGCCTCAGAATAATGTCTTTAAAAGCATAACATAAAATACAAAGGGAACCAATTATACTGAAATATGGATATCAAAACAGTGATTATAATGTCTGCTTAGTGAACGAAGATCCAGCAGCAGGTAAATAGCAACGGTACTTTCGAAGGCACCATCAGCACAGATGATGGTGTGAGGGATCCCCAGCAATCAGAACGCGATGTGAAAACACTGGTGATTTCTACCGGTGACACAGTCCCAGCAACTGCGAACACCCTTGCCAATATTTGCCTATATTTATGGTAGAAGGAAATGCCACGATTTCATTAACGGTTCTTAACACTGAAGATGTCATTTCTCCCACCAAAGTTTGTGAATTCTCTCCATGGACCCCTTGGGGGTCGGGCCCCCCCAGTTGAGAACCCCTGGCCCAGACCCTGCCTGGCGGCCCCCGCTCCTCCTCAGCTCCCTGGCCAACTGCCAAGCCAGTCCCAACCCCAGCTTGCTTCTTTGGGCCCTGGCACAGCCTCCACATCTCCCCGCCTTCTTTCCGATCCCCCCTCTTCAACAAGGAACAAGGCACCCTCCTCAGAAGCCAGCCCATGGCTTCATGCTCTAGTGACGGACGGCTGTCAGAACTGATTTCTGAAAGGCCATCCTACTTGTGGCAGCTCCACAGCCTCCGGGCAGGGAAGAACACCCCCGACCCCAGTGGCAGTCTTTCTCTCCAGGGTACAGGCAGGAGGACCTCTGCCTGTCTGGGTCCTGTCACCTGGACATCGCCACATGACCCGGGCCAGGGCTCCTGGCCATCTGTCCTTCTGGACAATCTGGGGAGACACCAAGTCCTTTCTTTAGACTCTCCTCCTCCCTCTCCTGAATTCTAGACACTGTGAGGATGTGCGTTTTTCTTGGGGGGAGGGTGACATTTTTCACCCTCCTTTCCTCAATGATATTAATTGAGCACCTACTATGTGCCAGGCATTGTTCTAGGAGTTGAAACTAGAAATAATGAACAAAGAAGGCAAAGGCCCTTCTTCTTGGTTTTTATTTTATGGAGGGAGGCAGATGAAATTAAAAATTAGTCAAAGTAATGGTACGTTAGAAAGTGACCAGCGCTCTCCGGGGTGGGGGATGTAGAGTACGGGAGGCCCAGAAGGCAGGCGTCAGCCTCGCTGAGCAGGTGGCATTTGAGCAGACGTGAAGCAGGCGAGGAGGGACCCCCACGCATGTGTAGGGAAGAGCGTTTGGCAGGGGGAACAGCCAGAGCAAAGCCCTGAGGAAGACAGAGCTAAACGGATGAGCAACGGGGATGAGGTCACCAAGGTCAAAGGGTCAGGTCATGCAGGTCTTGGGGCCACTAGAAGGACTCTGAGCTGGAAGATGATCAAGTGTTTGGGTGGAGGAAGACATGGTCCTGGTGTGGTTCTGAGGACACTCTGGGACAGGGTAAGGGGACAGGGCAAGGGGACAGGGCAAGGGGACAGGGCAGGAAGGCTCCGTGGCGGGGAGCGGGGTATGGGGCAGTGGAGGCCAGGAGGAGGGGTTGGATGCAGGGTCTGGTCTGAAGGGCTTCCTGTGGGATGGCTGTGACTGGGACAGATGGAGCTACCAAAACGGACACGAGGAAAGCGTGTGTGTCTCCTACGGTCACCAAAATACTGCAAACTGGGTGGCATCAGACAACAGAAACCTATTCTCTCCCATGGCTGGAGGCCAGGTATCTGAAATCAGGGAGTTAGGAGTTGATTGTCCCCCAAAGTTCGTATGTTGAAGTCTGCAGCCCCAGCAGCTCAGAACGTGGAGACAGGGCCTCGAAAGGGGCGATTAAGTTAAAACAAGGCCGCGCGGGTGGTCTAATTCAATAGGACTGGTGTCCTCGTAGGAAGGAGAGATCAGGACACAGACACACAGAAGAAAGACCACGTGAGGACACAGGGAGAAGGCGGTTGTCTTCAAGCCAAGGGCAGAGGCCTCAGAAGGAACACGTCTGCCGGCACCTTGACCTTGGACGTCCAGCCTCCAGGACTAAGTACATTTCTGTTGTTTAAACTGCCAGTCCGTGGCTTGCAGCCCGAACAGACTATCTCTCTTGGAGATATTGTGGGTATGGTTCCAGAACACCACAATAAAGTGAGTTGTGGTCTTGTTGCTGGAGAAGGGTCTTGCCTTCCATTAATAAAAATCGCAACATTTGTGAAGCGCAGCAAAGCACGGCGCAATAGAACAATGTGTGCCTTTGCAAGCTGCCCTTGCCTCCTCCAGCTCTGGCAGCTGACAGCTGGCCACCGAGTTGGGGGGTCGGGGGGGTGGTCAGAGAACGTCTGCATGTGGCAGCATCTGCCCCACGTGCCAAAAATGCTGAAGCCCCAGGAAGCTCCCTGAAAGGCTTCATTCATTCAAAGTGGGGTTTCCCAGAGTGGCACAGCAGGGGCAGAAGCAGGACCCATCCCCACACGTGTCCAGCTTGGGGCGCACTGCCAGGTGCTGGGTGCCGGGGGTGGTGGGAGAGCAGAGGTAATGCAGAGGAAGACCCAAACCTCTTACAGAAGAAAAAGAGCCCAGGAAGGGTGCAGACCCAGAGGCTTCGAGTCAAAGCACGGTCCTGGGGCCAGCCGCGTCAGCGGGGCTCTCGTTAGAAAGGCAGAGTCTCAGGCCCCGCCCCAGCCGCCCTGAATGAGAACGTGTCCCTGAACAAGACCTCCTGTGCTTTTCATGTACGTCCAAGTTTGAGCAGCCCCGCTGGAGGAGGCCCGGGGTCCTCACACTTACTGGTGCACTGGAACCCCGAGGGCTTGGGGAACACGGTGCAGACCCCCGCCCCAGGTGCTGAATCAGGCGCGGGGCCGGGCCCAAGGAGCTGCATTTTCAGCAAGTGCCCAGGCCTGGCCGACATTCCCTCTCAGATCGAGAGTCTGATCCAGTGTCAGACTTGGCTGCACATTAGGCACCGGGGGCACCCGGACCCACCTCCAAGGGACCCTCGTCAGACCCTCATCAGGGCCTGGTCTGCGACGTGCCCAGAGCAGCAGCTTGAGAACCACTGGCCGGCGCCCGGGGCCCCAGACAGCAGCTGCACCCTGTCCACCTCACCAGAGAACACGCCGGGGATGTCCTGCTGCGGCTGAGAACCACGCCCACGCCTGCCCGTGGAAGAGGAAGCACCCCGGCCCGCCAGCCGGAGCTTGGCTGCACGCAGCGCACACAAGCTTTATTCAGCAACAATGGCGGTATTTCATGAGAATGAGCCGCACGACAGTGTTTTCTGCACAAAGTCTGAGAGCAAACGATTACAGCAGCTGAGTTCGGGCCCCACACCCTGCCCCCCACCAAGCAGAGGCCCAAGTCGCTCCCAGCACCCCTGCAGGTTGGTCAGTCGTGTCTCCTCCGCACCTATAACCAGCCCCGCCGCCTGCTCAGCCGGCCCGGGCCACGGGCTGCAGGGGAGAGGACCAGGCCTGGTTCCTCTGCCTCTCCCTCCTCAGCGGGGCAGCCAGACCACATCACCTCCCAGGGATCCCGAGTCCCCACTGGCTCCACCTGTCTTTTTCTTCAAGGCCTTTTCCTCCGTGGAAGTTCACATGGTCTCGGTAGAGGAAGGTGCTCTTTATAAAGTGCTTCGCCCTCGCCAAGTCTTAGCCCTGTCCCCACCCAGGCCCCCACAAGCCGGCAGGGAACAAGGTGTCCTTAGAATGGGACCAGGTAGCCGCAGAAACAGGGCACAAGGGGACAGACGAGGCCCAGGAGCCATTGGGGCCAAGCGGGGAAGGTCAGATTTCATCTTAGTTCTAATTCAGGGTACACCCCAGCAACTGCCTAAAATGGTCCAGAGAAAACCATCTGAGATGTCTTTGTGACACACGTGTGAGCGCGTGCCCGCTTGTCTCCATCTGTGACCTTTCATGATGTATCCCTAACCGTCCGTGACCTTCCCCCTAGCTCTCTGACCTGCGCACGGCTGCCCGGGGAGGAAAGCTCGAGCCCCAGGTGACCTCAGACGTGCCCACATGGGAGGGTCGCGCAAGGGGCAGCCAGGCACACCTGGAGAGAGGAGGGACCACGCCAGAGCATCGAGTGTCCCGTCTCAGGGCCTCTTCTCAGGTGAGGGGTGGGGTGGGCTGACTGAGAGGGGCTTACAGCAGTGGCTGGGCTGCACAGAGGGACAGATGGCTGGGGGCGGTGACGAGGGGGCTGGGGCAGCGGCTGGACTGTGCAGACGGATGGCGGCCAGGGCGGATGGCCCCGCTCCCAGGGGCCCGCCCTGCGGGTGGCGGGCCCGCCGCACCCAGGCGTCGAGCGGGCAGGCAGTGACGCTGAGGCGGGGCGGGCGGCTCACACCGTGTACGTTTTCACGGACTTGTAGAGGGGCGGCAGCAGCCCGTGGCTCTCGCGGACGACCTCCAGGTACTCAGACGGGGCCTCCAGCAGGAAGGGCCCGCAGCACGTCTGGCAGCACTTGACTCCAGCGGGCGGCTCCGGGTTCTTGTCAGACATGGGGGAAAAGTCAAAATCAGCCACCTATGACGAACGAAACCCCACGGGTCAATCGCCCGCCCACCGGGAGCCCCACCGGTGGCCTCGCAAGCTGAGCTGCCTGGCGGCTTCAGCACAACGCCTTTCCAGTATCACGTAGCACGTCGCTGTGCCCTGGGCTTTTCTGCTCCCCGGGGGCTCCCTCCTTCGGTGGCCCCCTCCCTTACCAGCTCATGGGCTCAGCTGTCAGGCAAGGGGCGCGCACAGGACATAAGTCAAATGGGAAGAAGCCACCTCAGCCATTGTCCCCCGTCTGGGGATGCCTCTTGGGCACACCCTCCCCCTGCCCAGGGCCTGGCGCTCAGACCCAGACCCCTCCGCAGCCCTCAGCCCGCCCCCGAGTCCTCTCCACGCGCCCTCTCCATCCTCTGCCCTGAGGGCAGGCCCAGGGGCCCAGCCCGCGCCCGCCTGAGCACCCACCTCCACCATGTCCTTCTGGTGGGCGGCGGTCCTCAGGGCCATGTACATGATGAAGGCCAGCATCATGGTGATCAGCGTGGCGCAGGGGAAAGCAAAGACGGCCGGCCGGATGCCTGGGAGGGAGGGAGGGCGAAGCCTGGGCCTGGGTGTGGGGGCTGGGTGCCAGCTCTCAGGAGGCCACGGCGGGGCTGGGGGGAGAGAGGAGCCAACCCCACCGGAGCTTTTTCCTTGTGTACGTGCTTCCCAGTGGGGCAGCTCCAAAAGGCAAAGCCAGGAGTTCACAGAAACCAAGCCGGCGTGTGCGAGGGCTTTGGTCAGCGGTGTCGGTTGGGGTCAGTGGGGCTGTCGATGACCCTAGCGGTGGAGAGGTGGGTTGTGGACGGCTTGGCCAGAGTGGCCCGGTGGCAGGGTTGGCCGGTGGTTGCGCTCGGTGTGGCCCGGGAGCAGAAGGGGAGGTGCCACTTACTGGAGGGCCACACCTGGACCCTGTGGTACTGGTGTGTCTCGCTGACGACATTCTCAGCCCAGATGCTGAAGCAGTAGTCCCCGGCGTCCCTGAAGACGTGGGTCAGGTTGTAGGCCGTGCTGGCCACCGACACCGGGTGGCATTCCCTTTCCTCCAGGGGGAGGCACTCGGGCTTGAGGCGCCAGCACACGGTCAGCGGGGGGCTGCGGGGAAACGCGGGCGGTGTGTCAGCGGTGGCTCCGCGCAGAGTGGGAACGCAGACCAAGCCCAAGAAAGGCCAGGCGGCCGTGACTGTCAGAGGCCTTCCCAGGACAGAACACCCAGCTGTCCTGGCCCCCGCTTCACGCCTGCCAGACCGGGGCAGAGAACAGGATCGAGAGATGACCCCGGCCCCCGAGGGGATTGCAGGCCAGCGACACTAGCAGGGCCTCGCTCAGGCTGCTGGACAGGGCGCAGTGGGCGCCCACGGACACGTGCGGTGAGCTGGGCACGCCTGCTGGACAAGGAGGCCTCTGAGGAGCCTCTGAAAGGGTACGTCGGCCTGCAGTGGCTTTACAAGGGCTCAGGAGCTGGAGACACGGGGCCACCTGAGGAGCGCCCCGTGAGAATTCCCGCCTCACGCGACGCCGCCAGGCTCGCATGAAACACACGCCCGACAGTCAGGTCTGCCAAGCCCGCGTGGCTTCCCACCCGTCTCCGAGCACGAAGCTCCTGCCTCCAATGCCCCCAAAAGCTTTAGGAGCCACCTCCAGCCCCGCAGCACATCCTTCTCCTTCCTCGGCCACTCTGCTCGTCCTCCCTCCAGCCCTGCTTCCCTTGGACGCGTCCCCGTGGTGGGGGTGGGGGAGGCGGGTGGTCATCCCCGTGACAGTCCCCGCAGGGCTGGGCCCTGCCTGCTGACCCCTGCGGCCCCGTCTGCCCCGGTGGGGCAAACCCTCCCGGCCTCTGGGTGCCTCGTCGCTAACTGGGTAAAGCCATTCTTGCCAAGGGTTGGGCGGCGTCCTACCCAAGATGGCTTGCCCTCCGGGGAGCTGGGCAGCAGGCCCAAGTCGCATGCGGGGGGCCCTTCACAGCAGTGGTCCCTCGCTGCCCTTGCCTTGGTGCCTACACTGCAGACAGCCCCGAAGGGCCCACGCCCCCTGCCCTGGATGCGGAGGATGGCGCCGTGCCCACGGCTCTCCCACGGCTCGGACAAGGCCCCAGACGGGGGCCCCCCAGGGGAAGGGGCAGGCTCAGGATCGCCTGACGGAGAGAGTGGGCAGGGCCGCAGGCCGCACGCACAGCGCACTCTGGGGTTCACTCACCTCCCCAGGAAGTTCAAGGTCACTGTCATCTTTTGGAAGGTCTGAATTTGGTTGGGCCCCAACACCTGGATGCCTCGAAGAGTTTCTGAAAGGCACAGGACCCCACTGAACCCGGGGGCCAGGGACATGTGTCCCAGGGCCCCCAGGCCGGGGCTGCGGGGCCGCCGCTCTCACCGAGGCCCGGGAGAGGCGCGTTCCGGTGTTTCCTCCCTGTGTGGAGACCAGGCCCAGCCCGCTGTGCCTTGTGCCCTTGACCAGAGGCTGGTGTGGCCAGGTAACAAGAAGCACCCCACCTGCACCAGCGCCCTCGGGACCCACCCTGCAGCTTCAGCGAGGCGGAGAAGTCCCCCGTCTTCTGCATGACGCCCTTCCCTGCGTCTGGCGTGGTCTGTTCCCACTCTGCCACCACTTTGAGCTTCACGGTGAAGGTCCCGATGAGGGAGTAATTATAATAGACCACGGGGTCTTCAGTCACCATCTGGGTGCTGGAAGGTGACAGGGAGGAGAGAGCAGACAGAAATGACTCATGTGACTTCTGAGAGTCAAGGGTGGCTGGGCAGCGGCACGCCCTGGCCAGCAGTCCCCCGTGAGCGGACGGCCCTCCCGGCGGCAGCCTCGCACAGCCCGCCCCCCCTCCCCAGGCCCGGGCGCTCCCCCGCCTTGCAGAGAGCTCCTCGGGCCTCAGGACCCGCACGGCGCTTTCCAGAGTCATCAAAGGCTCGGTCACCCGCCCCCACCCCACCCCCCGCACTGTGGGACCTATGGGCTCCGCATGTGGGACTGGGGGACTCGAGTGGGCGAGGGTCTCCACTGACCACTGCCCTTGCAAGAACCTGGGGTGTGTCTGAGCTGCCTGACCCCGACTTCCCCCGCTGCCTCCTGTAGCCTGGCTTGTTTGGAGAGGAGGAATATGGAGAAACAAAGCCAGAACAGGTCCCTCCAAAGTCAAGTGGAGAAAAATCCTTCCTACCTTGACCTTCCTTAAAGGGCCATTTGGACACAAGTGGCCTCTGTTAGGTTGCAGGCTCACCACTGGTCCCCGTGCACCCCCGGCCCAGCACAGAGCAGGCACTCAAGAAACATTTGGCAGGAGCGTGAGCCGGTGAAGGTGAGGCAGCACAGAGCTCCCTGCATGGGAGGACAGGGCCATGGCCGTGCGCCAAGGCTTTGGAGCATCGTGGGGGGAAGGACGCACCCGTCTCCGAAGTCCCAGCTGTAGAGAAATGAGGCGGCCTGGAAGAAGTTGCTCGGGTCATGGCGGAGGAAGGAGACTTTCAGGACGGTCTTGGTGAGGTAGGAGCTGGGCCAGGGCAGGGACATGTTCTGGGTGACAGCGAGGTTCCCCACAATGAACTCTGGGAGAGAGACCAACGAGGGTGAGTCCACTGAGGCGTCAAGAGGGTGGAGCCAGGCGCGACCTCTCCCGGACCTGACTTTCTCTGTCAGAGCTGGGTGGTGGCAAGGGGTGCCTCCGCGGGTCACTGTGCCCAAGGGCACGTGTCCCCCAAATCACTGCCCCCACCCTGCAGACACGGGGGTGACGTGCATCGTTTCATGCCTGTACCCTTTCACTAGGACCCTGAACTTTCTGACACAAAAGATGCCCGGAATCAGAAAGAAATACACAGGCTTTGAAAAGTAGCTTCTGGGAAATATTTCAAAGTATTAGATGGGCCTTAAAAAATAGAATCTGTTCTTCGGATGCCACCTCCACACCCAGTGTGATGGGCGGGGCGAAGACCTCTGGTCTGTGTCTTTCTCTAAAAAATAAACGAAGAACTGATTTTTTTTTTTTTTTTTAAACAACAACATCAGAGTAAGGCGTGCTCAGTCATGCTTATTTGGAAAATGCTGGAAAGTGGAATGAAAAGAAAAGAAGCTTCCTATCACTCAAACACAACCATTGTTGACACTTTTAAAGAAATGCGAAGTGTTGGTGCGTGCATATGTATACGTTTATTAAACACACTTGATCAAATCTGTGCTAAAATTTTGTCATGCTTTTTAGAATTTTACAAGCGTGAGTATTCTCCGAGGACATTACAAACTTACATATGTAAAGATCATTATTATTCATCATACAAATTATAGCAATATACTTAACCATTCCCCTTACGGCTGCATACTGTGCTGGTTTCTATTTTCTTCTGCTATTACAAACACCACTGCAATGAACACCTTTGTGCGTAAAGCATTACCCAAATGGAGGTTTATTTCCTGCAGACAAACTCTTTAAGAGATTGTGGACTCCAAGAGAGCAGGAACTTCTCAGAAGGAGAAAAGGGGGTGCGGGAGAAAGAGAGAATGAAGAATGGGCCGAAGAGTAAATTAATGGATACGTATCGCTGAGCTGCTCTCCGAGAGGCTGTATTAATTTATACCCCCAGCAGTGATAGGCACGTTCAGTGCCCGTTTCGGCCCCCCTCTGCCAGGGAGGGTATCACTACGTTCTGACCCTTTGTTACCTCAACTGGTAACTGAGAAAGACCCAAGGGTCTAATTTGCATGTCTGCGATTACTCCCACGGGGCTGGATGTTTTTCTCCGTACGGAGTCTGAAGGGAGATTAGCCGACAGGACAGGTCCTCACCTGTGACAGAGAGGACGACGAGGCTCCTCGCCACAGGCTGGCACATCCGGCAGTCGGCAGTGGTGACCCAGACAGAGACGGGGAAGTCCCCAGGCGCGGTCCCCACAGCACGGATGGTGGAGCTGAAGGCCTCCTCGGTCTTCCCCGTGAGCAGCAGCGGGGCGTGGATCCAGTGGAAGTGGTAGAAGTGAGTGTCGGTGGGCAGGTCCAGGCTGCCGTTGTCACTGGCCACCAGGCTAGCCGTGATGGTCACCTCTGCCCCCGTGGTGGCAGGACTATCTGTGACGAGGTGAAGTTCATACAGGCCTAGGAGCCCAAACACAAAAACTGCATTCAGGAGGGCACAGGGCAAGGAGCCTCGCTGCCACCCTCTGAACTGGCTTCTATTATTCTATTTTGTAGGTGGAGAAACCGAGGCCCGGGCCGCTCCGGTGACTTGCCCAAGAGTCATATGGCTAGTTCACCGTCAAGCTGGGATTCGGACCCGGGCCCGACTGACTCCAAATCACACGCCCTTTGCAGTGGCCCCAGTTTATATTACGGAGCATGTGGATGGCCTGACCCCCGCCTGCCTGACCTTTATCTCAGCTCGGACGAATGACTGCCCACATGCGTCTCAGGAGGAGCCCCGGCAGCTGCTGCTGAGAGATGCCCGCTGTTACCCGCTCCCGTGGACTAGCGCATGTCAGCAGAATTCCAGCGTGATGCACACGGCTGCGTCCGGCCCTGTCACTGGCCTGGCGCCTTGCCATGCGAGAGGTCCCCTCCAACCCGAGTTGAGTTCTCTTGGTCTGAGTCTCTGAGCCTGTGATATGTAGGAGGCTCCAGATCTGCACTGTCCAGAGTGGTAGCCACGAGCCACCGGTGACTAAGGGTCACCGTGTTGGACAGGACTGACACAGAATCTCCTCATTATCACGGAAGGCTCCAGCGGGCTGCCTTGCTCTCAGTGGTCTCCATGGTTCCTGCCAGAGCCAACACCAGAGCTTTGTGATTCCAGCGGGGTCAATGCCTCGGGGAAATTGGCCTGAAATCCTGGGGATGCAGCTCTTGCGGGGAACCCCGGCATCAGTCCTGCAGGGTGCTAGTGGCGAACGGGGCCTTCAGCGTATGGGACGGAGGCCTTTGAATAGCCCACCCCTCCCGACTCCCACACTGAAGACTAACTGCAACCTGCAAATCAAGTATAAAACAAAAAATAAAAATATTTTATTAAAGCTCCAGCTGGTGTTTTGACGTCCAGTTGGTTGGGCCTCAGAAGGCTGGCGGTTCGACTCCCATTCAGGGCATGTGCCTGGGTTGCAGGTTCGGTCCCCGGCCAGGGCTCATTCAAAAGGCAACCAATCAATGTTTCTCTCCCACAGTGATGTTTCTTTCCCTCTCTTTCTTTTTCCCTTGCCCTCTCTCTAAAAATAAATGAATAAATTAACAAAATTTTAAAATATTTTATTAAAAATTACAATAATCAGTAACAACCATTCTTACCAATTTTGGGCATTTCCTACTATTTTTTTTTTTAATCCTCACTTAAGAACATCATTTTTTCCCGTTGATTTTAAAGAGATGGTGAGAGGAAGAGAGAGTAACATCAATGCAAGAGAGAAGCACAGATTGGTTGCCTCCTATACATGCCTGGACCAGAGATCACATGTACCCAGACCAGGGAATGAACCCGCAACCCAGGTATGTGCCCTGACGGGGAATCAAACCCGTGACCCTTCAGTTATGGGATGACGCTGCAACCATTGAGCCCCACTGGCCTGAGCTCTTACTCTTTTTTTAACCATGCTCTTAATCTGGGATTATATAGTCTTGTTTTTTTCAATTATGAATCATAGACATTCTCCTAAGTCATTATTCTTCAACTGCTTTAGATAACTGCATATATTATCATATAAACAAGGTAAGATTTTAAAAATAAGGCCTACTTCCATCATAAAATTAATGCATATGCATAAATCATATTAAAAATTTCCTATCATCCTACCTCCCAAAGACAACAGCTGCTATCGTGTTGCTGTCTTCATGTCTCTTTTTCATGCATAAAATTTTTAAAATTTAGTTATAATCACACTCTGCACACAATTTTGAGTTATTCTGTTTTCACAGGACAACATATCAAAAGTGTGTCCAGAGCTGCACCGAGAACAACTTCAGCACGTGCATGACAATCCCTCAAGCAGGTATTCCATCCGCAGCACCCTTCGCTCTTGCCAAGAACGCGGCTGCACGCTTGGTGACTCTTCCTCTGATTTGCCGATTTCCTCTGCAGGTGAGACTTCTGAAGGGCTTGAGGTGAGAGCGTGTCCAGCCTGCTGCAGTGCGCCCCAGGGCAGAAGAGGTGAGGCAGAGGGAAGGGGGGCTGCCAGCTCCGTTCACTCTCCCCCCTCCACCTTCCCGGCCCCAGGCACCCCGTCCTGTGACTTCAGGTGCCTCCTAAATGCTGATCGAGCCCAGTATTGTAGACCTACTCTCAGGGTTCCAGACCTGTGCTGAACAACTGATCAAAGTGAAGGACTCAATTTAATTAACACTATAAATTCCGTTCCGCATTTCAAGTGTTTAATGGTCATAAGTGGTTGTTAGCTGTTCTCCTGGGCTGCACAGATCCAGAACGTTCCCTCCATTACCCAAAGTTCTGTGAAACGGTACTGTTCTAGACCCTCTGAATATCTCCGCTCCCCATACCTCCCATCCCCTTCACGCCGCACTGTCTGTTGGGGTTAGAGGATCCAGCTGTCCCAAGGCTCAATCCCCAGGTCTCTGCCACTCTAACTCCTCCTCTCCGGGCACGCTTGCCTCCTCTCCATCACTACTGACATCGCTTAAGCCCTGTCTGGATCATTGCTGCATCCTGTCCCTGACCCTTGGCCTCAGTCCCGCCCCACTATCAGCCAGCCCACACAACAGGCTTCTTGCACAGGCAACCTGGCCAGTCTAGGGTGAAGTCCAGATTCAGACCTTGGCACACCCATGCGGTAGCCGGCCACGTTAGCCCACGCAGCTCCCCCAACATGCTGTGCCTCCTAGCCTCAGGGCCTTTGCACATGCTTCCCCCACTGCCCTTCTCCACCTCGCTCCCCTTGGATATCGTCTCTCCCGGGAGGCCTCCCCTGAATCCCTCATCTCCTTGGTGCTCTCTCAACAGCCCGAGCACATAGTTGTCACAAACCCACGTTGGGACAATGGCTTTCTCGTCTCCCCACCGCAAGCTCCTTTGAAACAGCAGTCATCTCCATCCTGTGCCCAGCAATGTGCTCAGCACATAGTAGGTGTTCAACATGGCTGCTGCTGAGTGGCACCTGGAGAGAAGGAGGTGGCAGAGGGGCCAGCTGACCTGGCAATGCCCCGTGACAGAGGTCACTCAGGTGGTAATGACTGAGCCCTGTCCTCGGGCCCCGCCCCCACAGGTGTTAGGGGGACCCAGAAGTGCTGACATGCCTCCCACCCTCAGGGAGCTCATGAGAGACCCTCTGGACTTGGCAAAGCTGGGAGGTGAGTGAATGTGCCCTCAACAGTTCCCATTCGCCTTGTGGCAATGCTGCCGGTCCCCACGACCCTAGCTTTTCCCCTTGCCCATGTCCCAGAGAGAGGTTTCCAGATGCTGTGGCAGAAGCTTCCCCAAGAAGACAAGGTACATGCTTTACACTGAGGGGGGCTCCTCTGAGCCCCCTGGCATCACGCCACTGCCTGTGACCGCAGAGCAGGCCAGCACCACCTGGCTGGGTCCCGTTCTCTCTCCCTCTGGCTGGGAGGCAGCATTAGGCCAGGCTGCGCGGAAAGAGCTGCTCCAGTAACAGGCCCCTTCCCCCACTCGGTCCTGCCCACTCCCAGGCAAGGAGCGTGGGCCAGAGTGGGGCTGGCCGGTGGGGGGACATGCGGCTGGCTGCATGCTGATGGCCATCCAGCCCCTACAGAGAGATGGGTGTGTGTCAGCATGACACAGACCTGTTGCCAGGGGAATGGAATCAGGAGGGGCTGCAGGCAGGCTCACTGGGAGGAGGACATGGGGGGAGGAGGGGCTGTGGCTACAGCAGACGCTGGTGCGGCTCCTGGCAGACCCCACCTGTCCAGGCCTCCAAGGGCACTTCTTCTTAAGCATTTTTTTTTTAAAGCAGTTGTTTCTCAGTTCCTGGGTGATGCTGTCCCTCTTCCTCAGGGGTCTGGGAAGTGTCCAGGACATTCAGGCTGATATGGACCACGAAGACTTCGCCCCGTGTGGCTGAAGGAAGCACGCTCAGGTCCTGTTGCCCGACCTATCCAAATCCATGTTTGCAAGTTTGAGTCCCAGTGACAGAGCAGTCAAGGCATGGCTGAGAGGGTGCCACAGGGGCCCCGAGAGACCCAGAGCGGGAAGGCCGAAGTAAAAACCAAAGTAGCAGTGGCCACAAAGCTTGGCCCCCGGGAGCAGCACCCAGAAGCAAGCCCGGGGCTTCCACTCAGAGCACACATGTCTTCTCTGCCAACACAGCATGTGGGCCTCTGCATATTCTAGAAAATGGATACAGCAGCCTTTTCCCATGGCACATAGAGACAGCCCAAAACACTCCCCTGGGTACCTCTGAAGTCTGGGTAACACAACCTGGAGTTAATGGTCCAGGATGGAACTTCTGACCTCAGCCTCTGGGGTACGATCGTTCCATCCAGGCTGACCCAGACCCAGGGAGGGTGGCAAGGGCATCTGAGCCTTTAATTTTCTCCTATGGATTTTCCCCAACCCCATTACCAAATTTTTTGACCATATCATGAGTGCAATAGGCCAGGCTGGGAACCACACAGGAATTCACTTTTTAAAGAATTCCCTTTTTTAAAAAAAAATTTATGCCACAACAATCATTTCTGGACATAAACCTAAAGGACAAGAGGCCCCATTTCTCTCTGCATCCCTGGGGCAGGCACAACTCCTGACCAAGCTCGGTCCCCACGTAATTCATTTCATCCCTGAGATGCAAGTTCTTATTTTACCTACTGGTTTTTAGTGCACAAAATTGCCTTCCTTCCTCTCCCATTCTTTTAAGGCGGGGAGGGGTGGGGGGGATGAAATCGCTGGGTGGTATTTAACACCCCCCATTAGCCGCCCTCATCCCAATTGCTCCCCCAGCATCTCTCCAATCAGGGTCCTTTTTTGTCGCCAAAATGAGGCAGAAAAGTTGGTATTGGCCTTCCAGCGCACGGGGGAGGGGGACAGTGAGGATGGTAGACTCGAGGCAGGGACACGGGATGGGACCCGGAGGAGCCTGCTCGGGGTCCATTTTGGAAATCGTTCCCAGAGAGGAAATGGCAGACTGGCCTCCTGGGCTTTAAAATCGCATCCTCCCCTAAGCCGACACCAACAGGGCGGAAAGGCTGTCCAAGGAGGGCGATGTTTTAAAGCAAAAATGCTGCTCCAGACGACCTGGCTGCGCTCCCTGGGGGGCTGCCACGTGATGACTGACCCTCACACATCTGGTCTCTCCGCACTGCCCTCATCCACCCCCATCAGCTGCAAGGTTCCCAATAATCGGGATGGATTCTCGCGCGCGCGGTTCCCAGGGCAGGGCCGTTCTAGAGGTGCCCGCAGGAACCAAGGGGTGCGGGGAACCCCCTTAGTGGCGAGGTCATTTCTGGGGGAGGCTGTGAAGGGAGAGAGTGGAGAGCTTCGCGGCGCCCAGCTGCCCGTGTCCCCTCCGCAGCGCCGTGCAGGGACTCCGGGAAGGAGGGAGGTGCGCGCGGAGGGCACGGCGCCGGCTCCGCAGCCCAGGCTCCCGGCGAGGCCCCAGCGCGCTACGGCTCTGGGAGGGCGGCAGGCCCGCCCGCACTGCTCCTTACCTGTGGCCACCACAGCCGGTGCCAAGGGCAGGAGACAGGCGAGGCAGAGGATGCGGCTGACGCGTGGGCAGAGGGCCGGGGCCATGGCGGCTCCGGGAGCAGCAGGAGCCCCAGAGGACGCGGTGCCCACTTACTCAGGGCGCGAGGCGCGGGCTGTGCGGGGAGGTGCGGACTCAGCGCTTGCTCTTCCTCGCTTTGGGAAACTGTGTTGCTGTGCGCCGCCACCTCCCACAGCCAGTGGCACAGACCCCAGCCCACGTCAGCTACTCAGCGCCCCGCTTCCCGCGCCCCTCCCTCTCCGCCCTGCACCCTCCTCTTTTCCCCACGATCTTCTCCTCCGCTCCCCCGCCGTGCTCCTCCAATCTGTTCCCCTGCCGCGCCCCTCGCTCCCTAGAGCGTCACCGGAGGCTCGCGCAGCACTGCAAAGCCACAAACAGACCCCTTTGGGTTCTTCTTCAGGTGCCCTCTCCGCTCTTGATGCACACGGCTTAGAGGTGCAGTTCTTCATTTGAAGAATGAAGCGCCTACTGTGTGCGAGGCTCTGGGCAATGGGCCTGGAAACACCTTTCCCTCCAGAGAGAAGGGCCTGAGCGCAGGGATTGATGTTATTCCTCAGTGCACCCTCTCTGTGCCTGCAGTGAAACGGAGCTTGTGCTCACACCTGGGACCACAGCGAGGTCACTGTCACGGAGGGCCTTGCAAGGCTCAGACAACCGAGATGAGGAGTGACCAGACTGCTCTTTGGACACTCGTTGCCCTAAGCAGATGCTTCCATGTGCCATAACTGACCATAGGGTGTTTTTCCTAAAGAGGGTGGCCAGGCCTAGCTGGCCTTAAAGTCTGGACCCCAGCATCCTGGGTCCTGGGTCCAGCTCTGCTTCACTCTGTACCTGGGCAAGGGATGGAGCTCAGAGGGAGAGAGTCAAACACTTGAGGTCAAGCATGGCCTGCCAGGCAGGACCCTGAGGGGAGAACATTCCGGGCTGGAGAATTAGCTGCAAAGGTACTAGGTGGGAAGGAGGCATAGCCAGACCATTGTGGCTGGTACGGAACGAATGAGGTTGGGAGGTACAGGAGGCCAGGCAATGAGGATGAACTGAAAAGTCTTTGGAGGGTTTTATTTAGAGGAGGGTAGTGATCTAATTCACCTGCGAGAAGGACCTCTAATTCAGGAGATAGACAAGAAAGCAGTAAAAAAATCGCAACAGCGTGATAGGTAGCAGTTAAGGCCCTGTGGAAGCAAAGGGATTTCCCCAATGTTAGGTCTAGGCGGTCTTTAGCCAAAGTAATTAAAGTGAAACTTATCAAAAGGTTTGTCTACTGCTGCTTTTTCTCCTTCTTCTCCCACCAATATTAAACAACCAGTCAGCACACTGATTTCAGCCCTCAGATTTTTCAGCCTTCCCCAACTTTGGACCTCCTACTTCTGGGGTTTGATCGTGGCAGGAGCAGAGAGGATTTTGCTTGCAAGTGGGCCACTTCTTTCATGGGGAAGGAAGGGGTTTTTCTGACCCTTTTTATTTCCCCTGGGGAAGAAATAATTGGCACTAACTACATCCATTCGTAATCCCAGCGCTTCATTGGTGGAAACGTGAAACGAGCAAGGAGCGTGTTTCCGACAGGACTCCTCCAGTGTATCGGCTGGTGTTGCAAGTTCTACTTAGTGCAAGGTGTGAAATGTATCTGTCTGGGAAGGGCACACGGAGATTTTTGTGAGTTAACGATGCTGGGGAGTGGCGGAGGGTGGGGGGGTCCGCTCAGAACTGTCAGGAAGGGGCAGGACGCAGAGCCAGGTCCTGGAATTCAGAGAGGTCAGCATTTTCAAGCTCTGTCCAGCTAACATGGTAACCCTGGGTTACAGGAACAGTTCACTATTCTACTCCTTCGATAGATGGAGTCTGTGAGTGAGGCAATGACGGGGGTGGGGGTGGGAGGCTGAGACGGTGGAAAAGACGCCTCGGGAGCCGCGTGGCCAAGAGACGCCGTGTCCCAGGCAACAGCGGTAGGAGAAAAATAGGGACGCTAAGCTCCGCCTCCTGGTGAGGTCATGAAAGGGGCGGGGAAGACTTTGCTGAGCGTTGTACGCAGGCGCACCGTCTCATTGCATTCTGGGAGTTGTAGTACTAGCAAGGTGTTGTTACGGGGAGGACTACAGTTCCCAAAAAGCCTGCGAAGTCGTGGGCGCACTTGCCGGAAGGAGCCTGCTCCACGAGGTTTTAGGAGAGAGGGCCGCCGAGTCTGAGTTACCTGTGCGGTGGTCAGCGTGATGCCCAAGGCGAAGGGGAAGACTCGGAAACAAAAGTTCGGTTACAATGTTAACCGGAAACGTCTGAACCGGAACGCTCGACGGAGGGCAGCCCCGCGGATCGAGTGGTGAGGGGGCCGGGGTTCAGGAGGCCGCGGGCCTCGGCCGGGAGGGCTGGCGAGGTGACAGTCCCGCGCTCTCCCTCTCTTTGCCTCTAGCTCCCACATCCGACATGCCTGGGACCACGCCAAATCCGTGCGGCAGAACCTGGCCGAGATGGGGCTGGCTGTGGACCCCAACAAGGCGGTGCCCGTCCGTAAGAGAAAGGTACTGACACGGCAGGGTCCCCGCCCCGACCCCGCGCTCCGCCGTATTTCGCGGGGTTCGAGGACCCCGTCCTGCCCGTTACCTCCCTCGCGCCCTCCTCGGTCTGCGACCCGGCCGCAGCCGGCTCGGCAGCCGGCGCTGACTGTGGTTGAGGGCCCCTTCACCACCTCCCTCATGCCGCCTGCCCCGCACACACAGGCCCTGGGTTGGAACTACTCTCTCTGCTCATTTTTTTTTTTCCCTCTGAAATTAACTGGTTTGTGTCCCTTGGCATCTCAGTGGTGTTTTCCAGAACTTCTCTCTGTCAGCCCTTAACTTTCTTAACAAGGATTCCCTCGGTTTGCGGATCTTTACTTACTTTTTGTTACATCTTCCCCCAGTCATCCTGTCATCCTCGGTCTGAGGCTTCTCTAGGGCCAGTTTCTCCCAAGGAAGGATTTCCTGGGCCACCCTTTTAAAAAACAGCACCCCTTTTCACTCCGTAACTCCTCCCTGCATTATTTTAATTCGTAGCGCTTGTAAATACTTGGTGGTGTGTTAAATATTTATCTGTGTATTGGCTGGTACTCTTTCCCCCAGTAGAATGTCCTTGGGGACAAGGACTTTTGTGTTTTGCACACTAAATCCCCAGTGGTACTTAGGCTGCGACTAATGTTCAATAAGTAGTTAACCTATGAATGGGCTTGCTGATTGAATCTGTCTTGTTGCCTTTAGGCAATTTTCTTGTTACCCTTCATGCCAGAGGGGAATGGCGCTACGGTTTCTTGAACAAATTTGAAGCTGCAGCCAAGCTCTGTCAGGTTGCTCCTCCCCATAGAGAGGAGGTCTGACATTCCCCACCCCCACCACTGTAAATTATAAAGCACTTCTGTGGCTGTTGTTTCAACGGATCATCACCCAACAGAGGGAGGTAGGCAAGGGATGTTATGCCCTTTCACAGAGGGGCCAGGAAAGATGAATTTCCTGCGATTCTCTTGGGAACCAGGAAGCCTGCAGGGCATTGGTTCTCCTTGTCATCTATTCCTGCCTAACCTTGTGCAGGGATTCTTAAGGGTCATGCATTGGTGTTGGGATGGGCAAGGGCCCCTAGGACTTTACGTTATCCAGGATCCTTCCTTCATCTACTGGTCTCACTGGCTCTGTTCTCTGCAGGCCAATGCCATGGAGGTGGACATAGAGGACAGGCCTCAGCAGCTCGTGCGGAAGCCCTATGTGCTAAATGGTAGGTGCCGGCCACAGTCCTCCAGGGTACCATCCGGCACGGTCAGGGCTGGAAAGGGGCAAGTGGAGAAACCGAGGGGCAGAGGGAAGAAGTGAGCTGGTCCAGGGCTCACAGAGTTAGGGCTGTATCTCCAGCTGGGACATTGTTTACTGATTAAACTCAAGTGTGTGAAGTGAGGCCAGAGATGTTCAAGGAGGACGGAACCAGGGGCCTGAGAGGTTAGAAAGGAAACCATGAAGTCTCAGGCACACATTGCAGCTTCTCCTCAATTTAAGGATGAACAGATTTTTAGAGATTCCTCCATGTCATTTAATCTTCCCAATAACCGATCAATTTCATGTTCATTAGGCCATAGAAACTGAATATTAAAACAGAAGAGTAAATTCTGCAAGGAAGACGGTTAGGAATTCTCCACTCATCCTTCCTCTTACCTGAGATTTTTAACAGTTGAATGGCCTGACGTTTGATACAGAAATCCTTGAGGTCCTGTCTTTAGGACGTCTCAGTGATTCTCAGAACTGCTGCACTGGCTGGCATGTATAGAATCAAGTACTTACTGTAGTCAAAGGTAATTAAAATTTTTTTAACTAAAAGCAGTTTTAGCACTTAACCCCAGATAAGATTTAACCACCTTGTTTCAGTGAGGTAGTTTTCTTCCTTCAAAGGTGAGAAATCAGGAGTGTTTGCCCAGCTATTTTAGAAGCAAAGCCATTAATGGCTCCACAGCTTGGCTTTTTCCCTCCCACAGAACAGAGAAGTCCCTGGGTCCAGCCTTAGGTCCTAGTTCTCACTTGTTCAGGCCTTTCCATTTCATGTATTAGTGTAACCCTTCAAGAAAAGAGGTTCTGCCCTGGCTGGTGTGGCCCAGTGGATTGAGTGCCATCCTGTGAACCAAACTGCCAGTTCAATTCCCAGTCAGGGCACAGGCCTGGGTTGTGGGCCAGGTCCCCAGTAGGGGGCCTGCAAGAGGCAACCACACATTGATATTTCTCTCCCTCTCTTTCTCTCTCCCTTCCCCTCTCTAATAAATAAATAAATAAATAAATAAATAAATAAAATCTTTTTAAAAAAACCAAAGACATTGTTTTAGAGCTGGAAGGGAACCCGGTCCCTTCATCTCTGTCCCCAGGACCTGGCACTAAGATAAGTTTGCTGCCTTTCTTTTACTCATCTGAGGCCCAAAGAGATGACAGTATCGTAGGCAGAGCCTGGGATCCAAAGGGCTGAAGAGAAAGGCTGTGGCACTAAATGAGGGGATAGAGGCAAAGCCCGTCAGATGGCTGGTGCAGCAACTCTTGGGGCTTGGGATTGGGTGAAGGGGGGACTGGGCAGCTCAGATCTTGGAGGCAGCAACACTCAGTATGTCTTCTGGCTTCTCTCACCCCAGACCTGGAGGAAGAAGCCAGCCTCCCAGAAAAGAAGGATAACACACTGTCTCGGGACCTCATCGACTATGTACGCTACATGGTGGAGAACCACGGGGAGGACTATAAGGTGAGTGGCTCGGGTCTGGCAGGAAGAACCACTTGGGCCCGTCGGGAAGGCGCCCTGGGCGACTTGTGGCCTGATCTGCTCGTCTCGGGCCCATTTCCTGAGTGGAAACAAAGGGAGGGCGCTCGGAGATGGTCCCACTGGCAGCGCTCGGAGCTGAGACAGACGGAGTGGCTGCTCCACAGACAGGTGGTTTTGTTTGCATGGTGTTTGTTTACAAAGAACGTGAACTAGTTCCCTTTTTTAGTTATGGGAGGTTTCAAATCAAAGTCCCTATTTTTTGGCTCCTGTTAAAAATCGGAAGGTCTGGCTACATGAGACTCCCTTGCCAGGTGGGACTGGTTGGCTGTGGGTGGAGCACGAGGGGCTCAGCTGGTCCCCGCGGTGTCTGCACCCATGTCCCCACACACACCGAGGCTTTTGAGCTGAGGAGTCTGAACCTCCGGGACAGGAAGTGGCTGCCCACCTTCAGCAGAGCTAGGATTTGAACCGTTGCCTGTCCATCCCTCAAGTGGCCCTTCTCTCTTCTTAGGCTATGGCCCGGGATGAGAAGAATTACTACCAAGACACCCCGAAACAGATTCGGAGTAAGATCAATGTCTATAAGCGTTTTTACCCAGCGGAGTGGCAAGCCTTCATTGACTCTTTGCAGAAGAGTAAGATGGAGGTTGAGTGACTGGTTTACGCCTGCCCCAGGCTGAAGCCTCCCCCTGGACCCGAGAAGCTGGAGCCAGGGTTTACGGCAAGGAGGGGTGTGCGGTTAGAGATGGTGCTGGCCCCAGCCCATTCTCAGGGCCAGGCCTGCCTGATTTGGGTGACATGAGAAAGTGACGACTGCTCCATAGCAGGGTGACAGGCAGGGTGTGGCGTGGGCACTGGGCCTTTTCTTCGCCTTGATCACTTTATCCTCGGCTATTAATACAAAAAGTCTGCTCCCAAGGTTTCTCCTACAAGCACCTAAAATGTCTCTTCTCACTGCTCTTGGAAAGGGCTTAGTTTTTACATAGATCATTTCCCATAAAATCCTATAAGGTGTGTGGTTTTACCCTCCCCTCACAGGTAAGGACGGTGAGGCTTGAGAGGCACTGGGGGTTGAGGGGTTGAAGTCCAGTCTTTCCGAAAGCTAAGTGTAGGCTTTCATTTGCTGTCTTTCACCCTGGCCCCCGGAGGCAGCCCACCCGACCCCCCATCAGGGCAGGCTGGGCGAGCCCGGCCTTTGGGCTGCAGCCTGAAGAGCTCAGGTGGCCTTTGGCATTTGGCCTCATGACTTCTGTCCTTCATGGCATCCCAGGTTCGGGCCTCTGACAAGGCTGGCCGACCTTGTTTCACTAGCCAGTTCAGGCGCCACTTCCAGGAAGCCTTCCCTGCCTACCACCGTCCCCCGCCCTGTAAGTGTCCTGTAGCCCCTGCGCCCCAGACTTCCCGTTAGCGATACCTATCAGTCAGGACTGCCTTTCAGTCTGCTTGATGCCCCCTGCCAGGCAGCTGAGTGTGGGGACCTTGCCTGGAAACGTGTGTGGAGCGGCCTTCGTCCTGACCACAGGCATGGAGGCCGTCAGGTGACGTCCTTGCTCCCATTCCCACAGCTCACAGCACCAGGGCCAAGGCCAAGGCCAAGGAGTGCGAGAAGGGTTTGGGGTTTGGACACCCCCCCAGAAGGTAGCGAGCCCAAAGCTGATGTTCCTCACTGCCCCGGCCCGCTGTGGGCCCAAGGGCCCGGGGACTGGGACCTGCTGGTGACAAACCAGGTCACAGGAGGTAGCTGTCCCTCACGGGGGTGCTGTAAGCACCCAACACACTCCTCAAAATCAGAATTCAAACGAAACCACAGCCGAATTTTTGGCATTTATTGTGCAGTGCCTCCGGCGCCACCAGCGCTCTGTCTCGTGCCCTGTGGGCCTGGGATCGGCAGGCAGGGCCGGGACCGCGAGGCCCCTTTACCTCCAGATCTTTGATGGGAATCTTCCCCTTGTCCCTTAACGGGCCCATCTCTCAGAGGCAGCAGACCAGGAGAAGCTGGAGGCTCCTCTTTTCAGAGCCACCGCGAAGGAGTCAGGGCCGGGGAGCAGACAGCAGGCGTGCGAGGCACCACCTCAGTCCCGGCTCCGAGGCCTGGGGCCATGGCACGAGGACGCACCGCCGGCGGGTCTCCGCAGCTGGTGCGGGATGCTGGCGGCTGGTACCAAACCAGTGTAAGAACACAATGTTTTTCAAAGGCAAGTGGAAATGTTTTATGGGGAACCCAGTGCTTCCTTCAGGCAGATGCGCCCAAGCTCGGAGGTTTTCAGCAGCACCTCTGCGAGGACGAGGACGGGCGTGGGGGCCGACTCGGCCCCGCCCGTCTCACACTGCTTCCCCTGCGCAGGGCAGCTCTGAGCAGCAAGATGTGCCCCGGGCTTCCTGGGGCGGGCAGTCGGCCCCAGCAGCCTTGAGTGCTCTTGCCCAGGCCATTCACACGTCCCAGCTCTGGGCCAGGCTGGCCTCGCTTCACAGGATGGCAGCAGGTCGGAGAATGTAGTATCAGAAGGCTTGATTTCATTTAAATAACTCTTAAGAGGCCCCCAGGCTAGGGGGAGTGACGCAGGCAGAAGTTCCACAGGCAGAGGCCTTCCTCCCTAATCCCACGCTTAGGGAGGGTGGGCTCCGTAGAGCGGGGGCTGTGGTGAGACCGCGGTGGGGCCCAGGCCAGCTGAACGGCTGCAGGGAGTGCCTGGGTCCCCTGAAACGAAGTCACATCCAGGAGGAACTGGTAAGAGCACCGCAAGGCCAGGCAGCTAGCTGTTCTTAAGGCCATTGTCCTTTGCCTGGTTTGGTCCTGGGAACCAGAGCAGATGGGCTCTGTGACACTCTGCTTGGAGGACGGACCAGCATCCCCATCAGGAGTCAGGCGCGGACGCACCCCTGTGCCAACAGAAGGTCTACACTCCGTACAAGTTTGGGGGCGGGGGCGCAGTGTGGCCCTGCAGTGCCCCTCGCCAGCATGTCTTCTAGCGATGCTGGGACTTGTTAGTTCTGAGCAGTCTTTAAAAGCAGCTCAACTACATGTAGTTGAACTCTATTCAAGTTCACTTCCCCCCACTGGGGACTTTAAAAATTGCACTCGATAGTGGTAATAGACCAAAGGCAGATCTTAATGAGAAGAAAAGAGTCCCCTCACCAACGCTGGTTCCAAAGGTAACTTTCAAGCACTGGAAACCGGTGGGTGGGGTCCATAGGACGTAGAAGTGAGGTCTCTCAGCCTTCCAATGGCAAAGTGAGAAGTTGTCAGAAAAGTTTTAAAGGCTACTCTGAAACCCAAGTCATTGCTTAATTATTTAAAATAAAAGCAGACAAATGACGTCACGATGCATGAAGTTAACCGGAATTTCGAAGGCCAGGATCCTGGAACACCCGCAGCCCCAGGGCCGAGCAGTTCAGTTCTCCAGCCGCCCTCCCTGTCCCCCCTCCCACACCAACCACAGAGCCGAAGCACAGAGTGAACGTCAAAGGAAACGAAGGCACATGACCTGGTCATGAGAAAGCAAACAGCCGCATAGCTGCTCTAAAAAAGAGAAATGTGGCTGTTGATCATTCAGTGGCGCCAACAGAAAAAAGGCTCCGTCTTTGCCTGCACCGAAGAGAAGTGTTGCTGCAGGAACAAGATGGTCCTCCACCTGGCTGGTCCCTGGAAGGAGGACCATGGAATGTGCCCTGGAGAGGACACAGGAGTGCCATCTAGCTGCGCCATCGACAGGTCCTGAAACGCTATGTGGTGGACCCCAGGCTGCCCGCTGGCTGGTCTGCTAAGTCCCATGTCCTTTTACCTGGATGTGCATGATTCACATTTCCTTTCCCAGTCATTTGTTATCCACACAGAAGCGGTTTGATGTCCTGGTGGAGTTACAATTCCCATGGAGCAGAGTGAAGTATTCAAAGGGCGGGGGAAGCTACAGCTTTGTAGATTTTTGACACAGGTAGCATATCACTTTGTCATTCATGATTCCAGATATTTTCCTCCAAGATCCAAACTTCCCATCACAATCATCTGGTGTTTTGATAACAGCACCTAGAAACAGACTAAATCTTTGGCCTGTTCCTTTGTAAATAAATCATCACGATGCCATTCTGGGCTGACGCCCAGCGCCCAGCCCTGGTGGATGGTCTTCAAGCTTCTTCCCTTCTGGGAACGGGGACTCCTTGCTCCCCTACTTATGGAAACATGGGCACTGGCACAGTTACTCTAAGAGCAGCAGCTTCTGTCTCCAGATATGGGGGAAAGGCTTTCTGGTTTCTGATCAGGGGGTGAACACCACTTCAGTCATGAGAGGCTGGTGGGCCAGGCCTTGGCTTGGGGAACAGGGAGGTTTTAGATCCCTGCTAGGATCTCCAGGTTTGTCCTCATGCTGCTTATCTCTGAGGCTGGAAAATGCATCTTCCAGTTTGAAAAAAATACAGAAATCACCTTCCTTTCAAACAAAGGCCCCAGGGCCAGATGGGCAGAGCTGGGGCTGGAGGAACCGTGGAGCTGAGAGCGGCCAGGTGGCTGCGTGCTGCCTACGGGCGAGAGGTTGCCAGGAACACACAGTCCAGACTGGGAGTACTTCTGACACCTAGTGCAGTCCTCAACCATGGGGAGCCACAGGGAGGGGCGCACTGAGCCCACCGAACGGCTTGGTACAAGTCAGGAGGAGGGGCCCTCAAGGGTAGAAGCTGGATCCCCTGCCAGCCCGGAAACAGCCAGTCAACTCTGCCGCCTGGTGCCCTGCCCGCCTCCCCACTTCAGCCCCACGGCCGCCTCACCAGGAAGGCTTCTGCGCGGTTCTTGGCCTTGCCCAGGCCCTGCTCGCGAGGGCAAGGAGAGAAGGGATGTGTTGCCGCGTGGCTCCTGCCCCAGGCCCAGGCCGCTGATGAAGATGGAGCAGCAGAACAGGGGCTCCCAGGGCCGGTTGGCGAGCAGCGGGTGCCGCCAGCCTAGGACAGGAGCTCCAAGAGCAATCTCCAGATGTGCACCGTGCCGGGGTCTTCAAAGCCGGGCCCTGCGGGGGCGACGCTGGCCCCCAAGAGGAAGACCTCCCGCTGGCTGCCCACAGCCTGCAGGCCCAGCTCCTGCTGCAGCTCCACCACGCTCACGGCCCCGCTCAGGTCCTGTAAAACAGCCCACAGAGTTCCCAGCGCCCAGCCTCGTCCAGGAGGCGGCCCTGAGCGACCCTGGTCTCCGCTCTTCTTCGTCTCTGCCTTTCCTTTGTACTCGCCTCTTTCCATCCCATCATCAGCCACTGTGGTTGGAAGTAGTACTTCCTACATGTTGCACGGTGCTGGGCACAGCCTACACCTCCCTGAGGAGGAAACTGGCTCAGGGAGGGTGAAGTCACCCAGTCAGGGAAGCAGTGAGAAGTGGCAGAACCAAGTTTCACACTCAGGTTGGTGGGGTGCCCAAGCCTAGGACCCACCTAGGGATCCTCGCTCAGCTTCCTAAACTCAGTAGCGGAGAGATCGCGTAGTGGGGCCACTTCCAGACATGGGCTGTCCCTCCCTAGCGCCTGGACCCCAGCTGAGCGAAGCGAGAGGCCACTATAAAACGTGGCCAATGTGGGGGTACAGTTTAATTTCAACCCTGGTCTAAGATTAAAATGATTCTCCTTGAAGCAATTCATAGGATGTGGGGACCGTCAGTGTCTTCTGTAGGGTCATGATGTAATTTAATTCACTGTCCGAACTGGGGTACTGTGAGACTCAGTGGGCACTATTAATGATACAATACCAGGTATAAAAGGGGACCGTCCCAGGCAGTCCAGGGCATACGGTCACCTATTTATAAATGTCAAGTCCCAATGGGCAGGGAGAACCTGAGGTCAAATGTGTAAGCCTCTCCAGCCAGGCTGGAAGCATGCCCCATGGCCCTTGGGGACATGAGCACAGACCACAGGGAATACGTCAGGCCCAGGACTCACAGGACCAGACTGTGGCAGTTCCACCTCGTATTGAGGATGGCACTTGAGGTCTGACACCAAGGGCTGCCGGGCCCGAGGCCCCTCTCTGGCACCCGGGAGAGGTACGCTATTAACAGCAGAAACTTTGCGGACAATCTGCGTTCCAGTCCTGCCTTTGCCACACGCCAATTGTAACTTTGGGCACTTAGGGACAACAGCAAGGCCTATTGGGGGGTTTTTGTAGGTCATGACAATCAGGTGCTTAGCACTGGGCCTGGCAGGCTGCAAGCACGCACACAATACAATCTAGCTGTTTTACTGTGTTCTGCTAACTTCTCATCGCTTCCCAGCTTCCGCTCTCCGACCTAGAGCCAGCAGCCACGAGGACACAGCAGAGTACAAAGGCACAGGTGTTGGAGTTAGGTACTCCAATTCCATTATTTTCAAGGTGTGCAACCTTGGGGAGATTACAAAATCCCTGAGCTTCAGATTTCCTGCATGTAATATGGGACTAGTGTTCCATACCTTGGAGGCTCAGGAGACGCGTAATATGAAATGTCATTCAAAACCACACCTGGCATCTAGTGGCTACTGAACAACGATCTTTCTCATTTCTGCAGGATGATGGGCGGCAGGGAGGCAAAAGGGAAGGCAGACAGGATGGGGCTACGGGACGAGGGAAGAGCACAGGCAGAGGAGGGGGCAGGATCTCCGCCAAGTGCCCCAGATCGCGGGCCCGGGCCCAGATCCCTCTCCAGGACGCCCGCCTCCGCCCAGGTACCTGTGATCAAGTCTGGCCCTCACCTGCTTGTTGGCCACCACGACGACAGGCAGGTCAGGGTCCTTGTCCAACAGCTTGTGCAGCTCCTGCCGGGCCCAGGGCAGCCGCAGCCGGTCAGCCGAGTCCACCATGAACACCAGCACGTCCACCTCATTCACAAACTCCTTCCAGTAGAAACGCAGGTTCTGGCTGCCGCCGACTAAGGAGAGGCCAGGGGCAGGCTCAGAGCCTTCCTGGGCCACACCCGCTACACCCGGCCCCATCCCCTCCCTGCTTCCAGCTCCCCAAGGCTTCACGAACCAGAAACAAGGGAAAGACCACAGGTTTCAGAGCTGATCAGACCGGGTTTAGCTCTAGCAGACAGCTGGGCCTCCCTGGCAAGTTGCTACCTTCGAACGTCGGTCTCCCCCTCACTGAACTTACCTAAAAAACCCGAAGGAACAAATACAATGTTCTTTTCTGAGAGCTGGTGTGTAGTAGGTGCTCAGGAGAAAGAACAGTTCCTCCTGGGCTGTGTGGCCTCCTGCCTAATCCTAGCCTCCTCCTGGGTCTTCGGTAGCTGTGGTCGGGAGCCGGACTCCTTGCCCTGCCCGTGCACAACCTCTCCCCATTCAGTTTCTCTTGTTCAGTCAGGTCGCCCTGTTTTCTTCCTCTGGAAACATCATACTCAGTCCTACCACCTGGCTGCCCATGTGCACCCCCAGCACGGGTGGCCTTCCTGCTCCTCTCTGCCGGTCACCCTGCATCCTAGTGTTTCTGGTTCTACTTCTGACCCATGTGGACTCTAAGCTCTTTGAAAGTTAGAACCATTTACCTCTGGATCCCCCCAAAGCCCTCAGCACAATGCCTGGCACACAGCAGGCACTCAACAGGTATTTACTGAGTGCTTACGAGGTGCCAAGCGCTGATCTGGGTGCCGGAGACAGAGGTGAGCAAGGCAGGCAGGGGCCCTGCCTCAAGGAGCTCCCTCCGCAGTCAGGACAAACCCAGCACTGATACTCATTCTCTCTCTCTCTGTCTCTCTCTCTCTCTCTCTCTCTCACACACACACACACACACACACACACACACAATTTTAGAAAGGAAGGATGTAAAAGTGGCCAGGGGCATGGATCTGGACTGAGTGATTGAAGAAGGTCTCCCCAGGGAGGCTCCGTGGAGCCGAGTCTGGGGTGATGGGAAGGAGCTAGCCACGGAGAGGCAGGGACAGCGCTCCAGGCAGAGAGAAGAGCAAGCCGGACAGAAGGTGGCCAGGGCGGCTGAGGCCCTGCCACGGAATGAGACCACGCCCAGCAAGGCTGGCCAGGCCTGAGGCAGAGTCACCGTGAGGCTGCGGGGAGCCCCTTAAGGGTTTTTAGCAAGGGTGACATGATCTGATAGATACCACCGGCTGACACTGGGGACGGAAGTGGAAGCAGGAAGGCCGGCAAGGAGGCTTTTAAAGTCCTGGGAGATGGCAGTGGCTTGGACCGAGCAGGTGGTGGTGGAGGTGGGGAGAAGTGGACAGACCAGAGCCCAGGCAGGCAAGGATAAAGCGAAATGGATATTGGAGGGAGAGTCATGAGCCCATTCTCAGCCAGGTGTCAGGCTGGACATTGTAGGAGTCCACAGCAAAGTGGGAGGGGAAAGCCCAGGACTTGGATGGGGGATCTGTGGTTGACTCCAGGCCGAGGGACCCTGCGGAGGCTGGACTGTTACCCACCAAGTCTTGGGGTAACGTGAAAACACCAAACACGCTCTCCCAGGTATGGGGGTGAGGTACTCTTCCAGGCAGAGTGCTGAACCCCCACTTGACCTTTCTATGTCCCTGGCACAAAAGAGGGAGATGGGGAAAGCTTGTTGACAAGGCCAAGTCCGAGGTGAATACCAGTGTTTGCTATATGCGGGGAGGGAAGATGTAGCTAGGTCAGACCAACAGGCTAGGGCCTGAGATCAGAGGAACTGGGCCCAGTCGGGCTGACAGCCCGGCCCTCAGAGTCTGATCCCCTCCCTAGCACTTAACCGAACACATTACAGTTGCCTACAGTATTCAGTACAGTAACACACTATCCGGGCCTGGAGCCGAAGAGCAACAGGCTACACACACAGCCTAGCTGTGTACCATGCAGTCTGTAACGGCCGCACAAGGATGAGGTCGCCTAATGACACATTTCCCAGGTGGCAGCCCTGTCCTTTAGTGATGCATGTCTAGCGAATGACATACAGGAAACCAGCTGTCGGTATCTGCGTTGGGCATGCAGGCTTCGGCTGGAGTGGGGGTCAGTCCAGGGGACCCGGCTGCAGCTGCCTGCTCATGAAGGGAGCCGACGTCAGAATACAGAGTTTGTTTTGTATTCTGTGCCCCCAGAAGCTCGGGAAGGATTGTCATACAGGGGTGTGTTCTGCTTAGATACGCATTTTGGAGCTACCCCCAGGCAAAGAGCCCAGGCTTGGATCCACCTCAGGTGATGGGGAGACGGTTACATGAGCCGGGCTGGTGGGGCGTGATGCCGGGGGGTGGGGGGGTTCTGCTCACTCTCTAGCAGGTCCACCTCGAAGTCCTTGGTGGGCAGCCGCACAGAGTTGAAGCCCCAGGTGGGAACGTGGCCTTCCAGCGGTGGCTTCCCGGACAGCACCCGCAGGAACGTGCTCTTCCCAGAGCCATCCAGCCCCAGCACCAGCACCTCGCGCTGCTCCAGTTCCTCCAGCGCTGGCTCTTCGTCCTCCTCATCCTCGGGCTGCGGGCACAGATCGGCCTTCAGCCTCACCCTCCCGCCTTGCCCTTCTCGAGGGCAGACCGAAGGCTCCATAGCGCCCGTCCCCGCCCTCCACCTGTTCAGGGCAGCCTGGGGCACAGCCTGGTGCAATGGGACGAGCGTGGCCTCTGGAGTCCCGAATCCCCACCCTCGTTCTGCATGCTCCCCCTGAGTGATCTCGGGCAAACTCCTTTTGCCCACGTGGCAGGGCCGCAAGGGCCACGGCGTTGGGGGCACGACGCAGCGCAGCCACGGGCACACGAGGGGCCGTAGGACCTCTCCCGACATCCCCAGAGCCGCGCGCCGCGTACTGCGCAGGCGCCGGGCGGGCGCGAGCTGCACCCGGTGCGGCCCCGACAGCGCTCGCGAGGAAGCGGCGTCCGGCGGCGGCAGTTCCCCAACCCCCACCCCGAACGTCCACCCGTTCCCCGGTTCCGCAGCTCGCGACGGCCCGGCTACCCGCGCGGGGCGTACGGGCGGCAGCTTCAGCCCTGGAACCAGGTGCTTCGGTCGCTCGCGGGGAGGCGCCGATCCCAGCCCGACACTCACGTCCCAATCGTCCCACTCGGGGAGGCGGGCGGGCTCCACGCCCCACCAGCCCTCGCCGCGGTCCCAGCGCCGCTCCCGTCCGCGGCCAAAGTAGGTCTTCCAAAGGATGAAGAGCACCGAGCCGAGCACGGCCGCGGCGCCGCCCAGCGCCAGTACCAACGGGCTCAGCGGCCGCGGCGCCATCAGGCCGGCGCGGGGCGCGAGTGCACCGGCCGAACCAGCCGGCCGGCCGAAGATGGCCCCGCTGCGACTGCTGCAGCCGCGCCCACCCACCCAACCCAGCCCTGCACTACAAGCCCCACAATGCACCACCGCTGTCGCGACAGGCCACCCGCCCCCGGCGGCGGGAGTGGGGGCGAGGGCCGGAGAGAGAGACCTCCCGCCCCCTCTGCGAGGTGCGGGATGGAGCGAGAAGCTGTACCTGGGCAGGACCGGAGATGGTGATATCGGCATCTACCGAGTTCTTGCTGTGTGCCAAGGGGTTAACTCGCGGATGTTCTCGGTTACCCCTTAAAACAGTACCTCGTAGGAGGGAAAATCGAGGCCCAGGTCGCACTGTAGTGCATTGGTGCAGCTCGCATTAAAACCCAAGCGACCTTGTTTCCTGAGTGAGCATCGCTCAATGGCTGCAGTAACTTGTCTTAATTTGTGATTGTGACTTTTTTAGGTGCCTTAAGGTGCTCACTGGGGATTTATTTCAAACCTAGAACAATCACTCCAAAATTACTTTCAAATGCCATCTTTATGAAAATTATATATGGTCATAAACGAAGTTGACGTGATAATCTGTTGTGCAGACATTTCATTAAACATAACTAATTTTGATTATGCAGTTTTTAAAACAAAATAGGAGCCAATGATTTTACTTTAAGTATTTAGAGGCTTTTTTTGTGGGTCCCCGAAAAGCCCGTAGACCGTTACATTCTGAGGTACTGGGGGGCTGGGACTTCATGTAAATTTTGATAACAAACAGCTCAGCCCAATGCAGCGAGAAACTGGGTCCCTGTGTATCCTGAGCACCCAGCGTAGTGCCTGACAAGATCACGTTTTCTATCTCACCAACTGTTCCGCACTAGCTGTGTGACGCTGGCCTGGTTCCTCCTGTTCTCCTCACCTTAGTTGCACCATCTGTAATATCAGGTTGGACAAACCGGTTTCTAAGGACAGTTCGACTGTTGACCCTCTAGCCCAGCTAGATTTCAATGAAATCGTTCTTCCCCGTCACCACTAGAGGGAGGTGTTGCGTCCGGTTATTTCTTCCTCCGGAGGGCGCTTTCAACCTGTTGCCCCAGGGAAGTAGAAAGTGGAGGCGCTGAGGCCAAGGACAGCCAGTAGCTAAATTATCAGGTAGACACTCAGCCCTGGGCTTGAATTTTAACTCTGCTGCTTCCTGGCTGAGGTACCTTTGCCAAGGTCCCCTTGAGTGTGTTAGTTTCCTCTGCTGTCAATTGGGCAATGGAAACAAACATTCCTGAGCACTGCAAGGTGGAAAGCCTCACCCACGGTGACAAAAAAGGGGGCAGACTTCCAGGTAAAGCTTCCAGTCTAGAGACCCCAGAAGTGCAAATGGCCCTCTTGCTGCCTTTCCAGGGACCAAGGTCCCGTCTGCTGATGGGCCCTGCGAACACTGGCTGCTCTGTCCAGGGAATGGGACTGTCTGAGGGCTTGGCCTGGCCAGAGAGGGCAGGCGCCTACAGCGGAGCAGGTGCCCCTCCCCCATGAAGTAGAGCGCAAGGTTTGGGGCATCCAGGGGGAATGCAGGAGGGATCCTGGTCAATTCTCATGTGTGGGGCTCCAAGTTTATAAAAGTATGAAGTGCCCAAGGAACTGCAAAAAGACAATTCAGGGCCAAAAGCACTTAGAAAAGTAGTGTCCCAATAAGCGTATGTCGTAAACATACATAAAAAGACAACCAGATTCCCCGGTCAGCCACATACAGGGCAGCTTGCCTTGTGTCTGCCCCCAGAAGGGACCGTACAGCCAGACTTCAAAGAGGAACCTCCCAAAGCGGCTGCCGCCCTTGGGGAAGTAAGGTAGTTGGGCACAGAACTGGAATCAGGCTTGGCTAAGGACCAAAACCAGAGTCTGAAAGAAAGCACAGGACAGGGGTGGAGGGGAACCTCTGTCGCCACAAGAGATCCACCCCAGGAGCTGAGAGAGGTGGCCTGAACTTAACAGCTCAGATAGCGCCCTTCTTGGGCCTTGTGGGTCAGTTGTGACCGAATCCTCCTCATTCGACCAAACCATTTAGAAAACTAGTTTACTTGCAAAAGGCTTGGAAGGCTTTAGATGAGTAAGACCTCCAATTAAAAAAAATACAATACTCATCTAAAAAAGAAAATTTCATAAGATTGTGAAATTTAAAAAGGTATGGTTAGGAGTGTGTGTGTGTGTGTGTGTGTGTGTAAACAGCAGTTTTCTCACATGGCTACTGTGTGCCTCGACCATGCTGTAGCTTCAGATGGCAGTACTGCAAAAGTCAGGGATAAAGTTGTTTTAGTCAGAGACTCAGTAACTTCCAGGAAAGGCTTCAGTTTCTTTTCTTTTTTCCTTTTTTGTGGGGGTGGGGGGAGTTGGGAGTAGGAGGGCTAAGAACAAAACAAGGTGATCCTGTCTCCTGGCTTATTTAAGGATGCAAAGCGCTGTTTTTCCTCCCCTTCTGACCGAGGTGTGTTGTGCACTTTGTCCTTCTGATGGAGGAGGACCAGGTATTGGTTTTACTTCCACAGAGGGTAAATAAGTTATGGCATGTAGTGTTTTAAAAGTTCCAAATTAACGAAGTGACACTTTTAAGATACACACACATCCCACGGCAACGCAACCGTGCTAGTCATAAGGTAGTGACAGAATTTAAAAGACTAATTCGTGGCGCACTCAGGCCCGGTGGCCCGGTGGCCCGGTAAAGGCGCTCGAGTTTAAAGTGGCCGGGAGAAAGTCTCTCTGTCCTGCCGGTAGACGTGGCAAGTGTCAAATGCCGAAATCTAAGTGTGAGATCCACTCCCCAGCCGCCCCGCTTTCAGCCCTCCTTAATGGCAAGCTTGGGATGTGGGGTAGAAACGTGTCGTTTTAGCACATTTGTAAACCCTGTGGGGGAAAAATAAGTCTTCCTTCGGTCCGTGACCTCTCTGCTGACACCTTTTCAAGCGTCACTTTTGTTGGTGTAAAAGGCAAGTGACAACGCAGACCGCCTCGTCTAGGGGACGGGAGGCAGAAGAAGTTTGCTCCCTGTTTTGGTTCTGCTACTAGTAAGAACCCTGACTAACACCGCTCCTCCTGGAAGAGGGTCCCTGCTCATTTCTCGTCTGCGCAGAGGGGCAGCCGTAGTCGCGGGGGCTTTCCGATCGTGGACTACAGCTCCCAGCATACCCTGAGAGCCTTCCGGGCAAAGTCTCGCGTGACTGGTGCGGTCCCGGATTCTTTATCACGAAGGCTGCTGATCGGCCTGGCTTCAAACACTCTGTGGTCTGAGCCCGAACCTTTTAGGGTCGCGACTGACACTACGCCGTTCACACCATGCCTTGGGTCCTCAGTGCGCCACGACCTCTAGAGAGACGTGGGTCCTCGGAGCCTCTTTAGTGCTGGAGCTCGGGCTGCAGGCAGCTCCGCGGAGGCGAAGCCGGTAAGTAGATGAGCCGGGCGGGCCCGGCCCTCCCTGGGGCCACATCCTCGGTTCAGCCAGAGGCGCGCGCTCCTGGCCCCTCCGCCTGGGCGCTGGCCCGAGTCCTCTCCGCTTCCCCAGGCTCTGGGGCCCCCGGTGGGCCTCGCCCCTGCTTCTTCGGAGCTGCCTGGCCCTGCCCCCTCACCTCTTAAGCTTCCTTCTTGCGCAGCCCTCGGGGAACCTTCTGCTAGTGCCAGGCCCCGACCCTAATCGCCTTAGTCTTTCTCTGCCCGCCAGGAGGGAGAGGGGGTTGAGGCAAAGCTGGCCTAGCACATCCTGGTGGCGTCGTCCGGTGTCCCTTGTGGGAGACGCCTGCGCTCCGCGCGGGAGGGGACGGGGGCGGGAAGGGGATGTACGCGGATCCGAAAGCTCCCTGGGCCCAGAGGACGGCTGAACTTTGGCTTCCGCGCTGCTCTTTAGTGAAGAAGGAACTGGTTTGCCCTGAGCTCCGTTGGAAGAGAGGAGCCAGGTAGCAAGCTGAAAAGCAAATAACTGCTTTCGTAGGGCTTTGAACTCCCCTGAAAAGGGTATGAAACTACCTATGTTGCAGATGAGCCACTTAGCTGTGACCCTGGACAAATAAATCACTTATCTCCTGATCTTCAGTTTCCTTCTTTTAAAATTGGGGACAAATAATGCCGCTTTCAGCGTTCCTGCAAGGGTTAAAACACAAGTGTTGTATAAAACCCTTGTCAATGTAGTCGGTGTTAGCAACAAAGAATGAATTTTACCTCTAGCGACCCAGGCCCTCCCTGTGGGTCAGTTTATTAGAACCCTGAGCCCTAACTGACTTAAAACATGAAAAACAAACAAACTCCGGACCCCTCTTGCAAGGCGGGGGAAGGCGTGAATGCACGGGAGGAGGTTGGTTGGCGGACTCCGAGCAGCCGTGCTGACCTGGTTCGTTGTTCTCAGTGCCTCCGGAAAGGATGGATGGATTCTTCCCAAGCAGCTCAGCTAATTGGCAGCAGCTGAACAATGTTCCTCATTAATATCCAGCTGTCGGCGTAATCGTCAGGTCATTTCACTCTGGTAAGGTGACCTTTTCACCAGGTATGATGTCTTCGTCCTGCCACAGGTTTAAGGTCGGCCACGGGTGTGGTGAGACCTTTGACATTATCCTTGCTTCTTCCCCTTGGCATGTTTCTCACCCATTGGCTTTTTTATGTGTGTTTCAGCGTTGTAAACAAGCCATAAAACTCTGTGTGCCTGTCAAAAGAACAGCGTTGGTGCTATTCTTTGGTGTTCACTGTAAGAAAATGCTCTCTGTTATTTTTATTAGGTGGCAGGGACTCAGCTCTGAAATCTATATAGAAAAAGCACCTGGATCCCAGTCTTTCAATGGCTTCGAGACAATCAGAAGTGCCTGGTAAACTTAATTCTTTTTGGTAAAGTCATGTTTCGCCCTCAACCTTGCTATCCAGAAACCACTTTTCCTGAACCGTATATTGATGGTTAGATTGGCATCGTTTAAATATTATCTTATTAACCACCCAGCCAGGGTATGAACCCAGAATCTAACTGGAAAGAGAGTAGTTGTTTTCACTCAAGGGTATGACATTTGTTACTTTCCTTAGGTATTAAATAAGAATTCAGAATAAATTGGGGAGTTCTTGTGGTGTGTAGCAAAACTTTAAACTCATCCCCCTTTATAGGGGGGTGGAGAGGGCAGGTGGAATGGAGGTCTGGGCAGAAAGGGCCCAGCCGGCTTTGAAGGCAGCAAGCGGAACTTAGTCATGAAAATGCTCACAGCAACAATATAGTGAGTCCTGGGTCTCTACAGGTCAGTCATTTCTGGATTACCGAAGTCATTGATCCCGCCTTGGACTGTTTTAGCGGGGAGGGCAGGGATTTTTAATCAAATCTGCATCACTCGATTATAGATAATCAGTGAAGTACAGATGACCTTGCCTACCTCTCGGGGTGGCTGTGAAGATTAGGCAGAAAATGTGAGTTAAAAGTTAGTGATAAATATACATTGACTGCCCAGAAAACTTTGGGGTCTCTGTGTGCAGGACTGTGTTTCTTAGTACATAGAAGCTGGCTTTATTATTATCTTTAGGAGGGCTACTGAGATGGCTCTTGGGAGGAGTCCTAAGATGTTTTTGAAATTGCTCCCAAATTAAGTGGAGTTAACAGGAGTCTCCCCAGCGTCTCCCGACGTAGGTCCCTCTCTGGCCTCCTACGTCATCAGCTTGCGTTTAGTCTGTCTCTCAGTGCTGTCGTGATGACCGTAAGCTCCGCTGCAACCACCCGACCACAGGGTTGCGCTCCTGGTGCTGAGGCTCTGTCGTGTGGGGAGCATGCAGTGTTGCATGCAGAGTGGGCGCTGGCTCGGGTCTGTGTTCCAGTCCCCGCCCACACGCGCTAGCTGGGTGTTGCTTAAGATCTATGCCTCCATGTCCTGAGCTGGAACCTGGGAAGACTATCTGTTTAATGAGAATTAGGTAAGATGAGGGATGTAAGTGCTTGGCAAGGAAGGGTACTTGGTCATTATTTTCTCTTTCTTTTTTTAAAGATTTTATTTTTATAAAGAGGAGAAGGGAGAGAGGGAGAGAAAGATCAATGTGTGAGAAAGACATTCATTGGTCGTCTTCTGCAGGCCTCCAGCCAGGGACCTGGCCCGCAACCCAGGCATGAGCCCTGACTGGGAATTGAACCGGTGCCCTTCCAGTTTGCGGTGCCCAACCCACCGAGCCACACCAGTCAGGACTCTTATTTGGTTTTTTAATGGAGATCATTCACATACCATAAAAGTCACCCGTTTCAAGTGACTAATTTAGTGGCTTTTAGTATCACAAGGTTGTGCAACCATTGTCGCTGTCTCACTCCAGAACATCATCGCCCGAAAAGAAAACCTCATATCCATTCGTCATCAGTCTTCCCGCCCACCTACTACTCCCTTCCCCCCCACTCCTTGGCAGCCACTCATTTTCTGTTTTTGTGGATTTGTTAGTAATTATTATTGATGTTAACAGTAATAGTAATGGTTGCTGGTTGGTCCCTTGCTGTTTAAATGAAGTATCTTTGCTGGTTTGGGACTTAACTACCGTGCAGGTTGATGTCTTGGGGAGAGAATACAATTTTAGCAACAGGGAAATGTCACGCTGCAGGCAGGACCTGGACATTAGTTCTGCTATGAAACAAACAAAATGAACTTGGCTCCCTGGCCTGGCAGAGCTGAGAGTGCCCTTGAAACAGGGTGCCCGTGGCCCAGCGGGACACTGCCAGTCAGGTCCAGTGGGCAGCCTGGCACGATCGGCCGGCAGTGCCGGAGGGGAGTGGCTGTCAGCAGTTCCTGTGTGGTAATTGGCGCGGCCGCTTAAATCATGCAGAGCGTGCGGAGCCAGGCGATGAAGCTGGCAGCAGATCGCAGAGATTTGTCCTTGTGCTCTTGTTTTCTTTGGTGGGGGAGGGAGGGCAGAGGATTCGCAGTCGAGCCCAGCTGGCTGTTTGCTGAATGAACCTGGGCAAGTTGCTTCGTTCTAGGCCCGAGTTTTCTCATCTATAAAATGGCAACAAGAACATCACACCCTCAGTCTTGCGTGAGTTGAGAGCCTTGGCAATGCCGTGGGCACAGATTCTGTGGCATAAAGAACGCAAGCTGTGAAATCAGACAGGATCGGCTTTTGATTGCTTGCTGCACTTTGAAGTCATGTGACCTTGCTCAGGTCATTTAAATGGAACTTCCCGTTTTTCTGAACCATACAAATGGATGGGGCTGCCGAGTGGGCGAAGAGCAGAACCCGAGGGCCGGGCACGGAGGCCGGGGTCAGTGCTGCAGGTTCCCGTGCCTCGAGTGGGCTCGCAGTTCCAGGGCGAGCTGCTCTTCTGTGTCTCTGAATGCGTGTTTCAGAGCTTCCCTGCCTACAGGTCGATTTAAAGCGATGAGCGTGATCAGTTGCTGAACCCATCCTGACAGGTGTCTCTGTTCTTAGCTCTTGAGCCCAGTGGGCCTCTAGGCAAGATGTCCCTGCCCATCGGGATGCACCGCCGGGCATTCAGCTATGATGATGCCCTGGAGGACCCGGCGCCCATGACCCCTCCTCCATCGGACATGGGCAGCATCCCCTGGAAGCCGGTGATCCCAGAGCGCAAGTATCAGCACCTCGCCCAGGTACCTGACCCCGCCGGCTGCCGCTGGCAGGCCCGGCCTTTCCTTCTCCTTCCTCGGCTCCAGGAGCTTCCGTGGCTCTGGCACCCGTATAGTCTGGCAGCCTCCAGTCCCTACGTGCGTTTTCTGTGCCTCCGCTGGAGGCGGCGGGCCCTTTGTTATTTCTAATTCAAACTAGAATGGCTGTGCTTTCCCCGTCCTGCAGTTCTTCTGTCCCTCCCATCCCCACCCCGTTTGCTACGGCATTAAACATGCAAGCTCCTTAGTCTGGCTCTGCGTGATCTGGGTCCTGTGGGCCGCTGCCCCCAGTGATCCAACCGCGCAAGTTACCTGAGGTTTCTCGCCCTCGGCGGGGTGTGTGATGCCTTAAAGTCTTCACTTCAGCGGCTCCGCTGCCTGGGGTGTTTACATCCCATCGCTCTTCTCCCGCCCGCCTGCCTGGACAGTGGCGTCCTTTAAGCCTGGCGCAGACGTCTCTCCTGCAGGATTTCCCTCCTGATAAGACGGGCCCCTCCCCTTGAGCCCTCCGCTGTACCGTCTGCCCCTGTCACATGCCCTGCGTTGTTATCACCCTCCACTGGCTCTGGTGGGCAGGAGCGGGGGCCAGTGTCGTAGTCTGTCTGCGGTACCAAGCAGAGGACTTGACACGAAGCAGATTCCAAAACGAAAAAGAAAATGTTCACTGAGTGATCGTTTCCTGAGCATGTGCTGTTCTTTTATGTCACGCTCTCCCACCGGCCGCAGGCCTCCCCGCACGCCTCCCCCGTGGCGAGCGCCGCCGCCTCCCTCGGGGCCTGGCTCTCTCAGACACACACTCCCGTCCCGCCGCGCCTGCCGCACAGCCCCTCTGGGCAGCGTGCCTCCTGGCTGTCCTGTGCTCGTTGCAGACATGTCACTGAGCCCGTGCTCCCGGCCTGTGGGGACGGTCACCTCCGACTCTCGGTTCTGGTGCCGGAATAAACTAGGCTTGCCAAGTTCAGTCGAAGCCATTGAATTTACAGCTACAGTTTCCCTGAACTTTGAGGGTCTGACTGGAAGTACATAGCGAGCAGTTACTTCAACAGACCTGGATATGAGTCCCCTAATGGTCTATGTATTAGCAGTGACCTTGGGCACACAGCTTCATCCCTGAGCGACAGCGTCTCCACCCGAGAGATGGGGCTACTTTTGCCGTGGGGGTGTTGTGCGGATTAAATGAAGGAGGGCCGAAACATGCGTTCGGGGTGTAGCGGCCCCTGAGACTGCTGCCCCCAGCCTGCCTTGGACCTGGTAGAGCTGTGTTTGGTTCTCCCTTTCTCCTGGCCCTCCCCACGCCCCTTCCCTTGGGCTCTCAGAACGGGGAGCTCCGTTCTGCAAAAGCATTCCCTCCAGCTCTGGGGGAAAGTCCCTGTGTCCTTGACCGAAATCCGCTCAGTCAGCTGTTAGGAGTAAAGGTCGCAAGTGAGGCGGGCTGGTGGTAGCGGGAGGAAAGGACCCTGGCTGCCGGCCTGCAGCGCCAGCCCAGCGCTCGCACCGAGCAGGAGGAAGGCCAGGCCAGGCCAGGCTGCTGCTGGTGCTCCTCGGGGCGGCGCGCCCTTTCATGTGTAAAGGCTGCTGCGTGCTTGCCGAGGCAAAGGGTGGGCTTCCCCCTTGCTGCTGTGCCCCAGCTGGGACAGCTGACAGTTGGGAACAACTGCTCTTAATGGGAAGCCCAGCTGAACTCTGCATGCATTCTTTCATTTGTCCTGGCTTTCTACCGCCTTCCAAGTAAGGAAGCAGAGATTCAGGTTTTACCGAAGTCACAGCTGAGAAGTGTAAGCCCTCTTTTGTAACGCAGACACGGCATTCCAGTACTTCTGCTCCCCTCCTTCCTGCCGGTCTTTATTAATTCCCTTGGACAAGCAGGCAACAAAACATAAAGCCAGTTCCCCCCTCCCTGCCAGTTGCCAGGGGCTGGCATGCCAGAAGGAGGCAAGCTGTCAGCTCTCCTGTTCAAGGTGAAGAGCTATGTGGAGTTTTTTGGGTCGTTTTAAAAGACTGTTCCTTGAACCTTTAGAGCTAGGGGCCTCATAGTGTGTTTTTGGGGACCAGCAGCATCAGCATCACGTGGGAATTTGTTAGAAAAATAAATTCTTGAGCCCCACCCCAGGCCTCCGAGTCAGCTCTGGGGCGGGGCCCGGCCACCTGTTTGCCCAGCCCTCCAGGGCCTCTGATCCTCACTCAGAATGCCAGAGCTGCCGGCAGAGTGCCGTGATGAGTTAGGCAAAGCCAGCGTGGCGCCTGGTACGCGGTCAGCGCTCGGCGGTGGGTCCTAGTTCAGTCTGTTGGACAGACACTGGCTGGGAATGGGGAGGCCGCAGCTTCACATTTTCGCTTTCCCACTTTTATAAATCCAGGCTATTTGTATGTCTTTATCTGTTGTCACTATGGATGATACACATCTAGTCGGGTAGAGAGGACAAATCCCCTCCCTTCAGAGGTTTCCTTGTCTATCAGATTCAAGGTGTTTCAGTAACTTCTTCCCCAGAAGAGTAGGTTTCAGTGTGCGACCCCCCTGCTTTGCTCAAGTGCCTCCTTACCTCTCTCGAACAGGTGGAGGAAGGAGAGGCCAGTGTCCCCTCCCCTGCCATGACCCTGTCATCAGCCATTGACAGTATGGACAAGGTCCCCGTGGTGAAGGCTAAAGCCACCCGTGTCATCATGAATTCTCTGATCACAAGTAAGCGCTCTGCACCCCTGAGTGGAGTGGGATGGGCGGGACGCGTTGGGGTTCGGCGGGCACGCCGGCCGGGGCCTGTCCTGGCCGCGCCTGGCAGGTGCCAGCTCGGCTGCCGTCACCAGTGTAGCTCCGTGGAGGCGAAGATTTGCCAAACACAGGGCAACTCTGGTTGATAGAGGTATTCCTACTCGGTATTCCTGCTGCTTGGCTAATGCGGTCTTACTTGCCCATGTGCGGCGGTGTGGCCTCGGGCAGGTTACTTAACCATTGAGACTGTTTCCTCGTAAATGAAACAGGAGTCTGGCTGGCAGGCAGAGAGAGGGTTAGGTGGCCCAGTGCTTGGTGGCTGGGAGCTGCTGCTGGGAAAGATGACACTAGAGACATCCCCCACCTGCCTTGTATTCCTTTTTCTTTTTTTTTTTTTTAAGTGGCTCAGAGCTTTCCCCCTTCCTGAATGTTGTTGCCTGAAGCTTCTTTATGCTTCAGGGTGTGTGATTTGTGGTCCTAATGAGACTGGAAACAAGGGAGCTTGCCTGTTTTTGAAGCCTTGGTTCTGCTGTTAACAATTAATTATTAGATACACAGCCTGGCCAGTCAGCAGGAGCCTCTGCCAGGGACAGGGCGCATAGAGGTGCTCCTTGTTGGCTCTGTCTTGAAGCTGAAGGTCCTGTTTATCTGCTCTGGGAGAGGTCAGTTTATCTGGCCTGTTCTGGAGAACTCGCCCAAGAACCAAAAGTCCAAGCTCTTCTTGGACTTTCTCTCATTCACGCGTAAACACACCTTTTGAATCTGCAACCATTACTTGCACCGTGTAAGCCTGAGAATGTTCTGGCAGCGTTAGAAAGAAAGCTCTTAGTCCTGTTCTTCCAACACAAGATAACTTCTTCATTGAAGATACACTTCCCCAGCATCCAGAATGTTCTAATATCTGGAAGTTCTGTCACTCAGATTCTTACTTGGCTTATTCACTTCCACTTGTGTGCATATTTTTACATAATTGCAGACAGAGTAGACATACCTTTGTTTCAGCTTTCTTTGGATGTGGCTATAGTCTTACATTTTAAAAAAATGTAAAATCCTGGTATTAGTGTGCTATAATGCGTTAAATCTTTTCCCGCCTTTTAAATTTTCAGGTAACTACCTGATAAAACAGGAAGATAACGTTTATACGTTTAGGTCCCCCTCCCCCACCCCCTTGTGCTTCTAATTCTGATAGAAATAAAATTGTTCCTTCCAAGGGGAATGACTGAGTCATAAAAGACGTCAGAGATCTAGACTTTTGGTCCCTGTCTGCCACATTCCTGTATATGGGGCTGTATGAGGTAGTGTGTATATAGAGTGAGCAAAAAATTCAGTTGTCAGTCATTTCCTAGTATAACTGACTTATTGATTACCTAACATGGGGTTGTTTGTCTTCTGTGCCCGGCGTGGCTCGGTAGACTTGGCTAATTCAAGGCACGTTCTCTGTGGCTTGTCGCTAATTGGTACCTCGGTGCCATCTAGCCGAAATGTGGCCCGTTTCTCTTTGGTGAAGGTCTTTGCGTGGGCTGTGATGGTGGTGAGTCCCTCTCAGGAAACTATTTGGAGAACTTCCCCAGTTTCTAAACATCAGCTGGCTTCCCCATGTTGCATTTCTAAACACACAGAGAATGGCACAGTGTACAAGTAAGAGGGAGGCAAGGAGTTCCCCTGGAGGTTATCTGTTCTGTATCTTGGTGTGAGGGGAGTGTCCCTGTGGTCAGGGAACCTTTGTGCGAGGTTCAGGATCGCCGCTGGCCTGGGGAACCCTCGTCGGGTGGTCGGCGCGGTCTCTCGCTCCCGGGGAGGATGGCGGGTGTCTGTGTTGTCCTCCCCCAGTTTGTGAGGGGCGGTGGGGACGGGCATGACTGTCATCTCCTCTGTTCCCAGAACAGACCCAGGAGAGCATTCAGCGTTTTGAGCAACAGGCAGGGCTGAGAGATGCTGGCTACACACCCCACAAGGGCCTTACCGCCGAGGAGACCAAGTACCTTCGAGGGGCAGAAGCACTCCAAGTAAGCTTGTTGCTCAGGGACTTCGGAAAAAACGGCGTCCTCGTCACTCATAGCTTGAGATGTGGCTGTGGTTTAGAAGTTACCAGCTCGGCTCGGCGGGGGCTGCGGGGCGAGGCATTTCGAACTGTGTGAGCCCCGCCTGCGGTGGGAAGGTCCTCTTCTCCGTCGGTGAAGGGCGAGCCTCTGCTCGAGGCAGAGGGAGCCTCTGCGCTCTCCATGTGATCTGTGCGAGCGTGTCACAGACGGTGAGGCCGATCTGGGTCCCTTGGTGCACCAGAGTGAGCGACACTGAGGGACAGAGGCGGCTCGGGCAGCCTCAACGGAGGTGACACTGTAGCTGGAAAGCAAGGTCACGCTCTAGGTTTAATTTTTTAAAAATTGAAAGCAGACGTAGAATTGGAATGTTTTTGCTCTTTCATTTCTAAACTTGGAATGAATGAGACTAATTTTTGGGAAGGTTAATAAGGACCGAGTAGTGGTATGAGTGAAATAATTTCCAATGACTTCGGCTCAGGGAGCCCCGCTTTGCACCTAACAGTGCCTTGCGGCTTCTGAGGCGCTTGCATTCGCTTCATCTTTGTGTCACTCCCTTGAGTTGGAAGCTGTTCTCCGTGTTCTGTAAATGAAGAGACTGAGGTCCAAGGTCGTGTATTTAACCAGTCACAGCACCTGAACTCAGGTCTCCTGATGCCCTCGTTCCTGTTGGGTTTTCCCCATGTTCCAAAGTGACCCAAGAACCTGACTCGTGAGGGGGCTCAAAGGAGGACCGGGAGGCAGTGTGTGGGAGGAAGAGCAGCGTGGCTCTGGCGGCCTGGGGGGAGGGGTGGGAGGCTTGGGGACCGCGGCGCTTCGTAACGCGCGTCCCAGGTGATGGTCACACGCGGAGCGTAAAAACCACTGCTGTGGGGGATCAGGGTTGGGCTGGTGGCCAGTTTAAGCTGCCAGGCAGCACAGGTGCTTCCGGAGAGGGGACACTGTCATGTTGGTCAGAATTCTGGTTGAGCTGTCCACCCTGTATAGTATAGGATTGACTTTGGGCCATTTTCTGCATCTTGGCCACAGGAGTAGAACATGAGGCTGGCTGAAATGCCAGCTTACGTAAATTGACATGGGGAGTGTTCGAGAAGATTCAGTCGGGGTCATTTGTTTGGAACGTGGCTTGGGCTCAGCATTGGCACAGTGGACATGGAGCGTAGAGACAGCCAGGGAGCCTCGCTCCGGAAGGCCTGAGAGGCAGATTGGCCTCTCCCCCGGCAGACGCTTGTCTGTGTGTTAGAGGTGCGTTTACAATGCGGAGGGAAGCCTGCGTGGCTGGTTAGCGGAGGGAAGAGGGACCAGACGGGGCAGAGGAGGTGGGCAGCTGCAGAGGAAGAGCGCGCCCCCCAGGGTCATGGCTTCGAGAGCCTGGCAGGGGCAGGCTGTCTGTGGCCAGAGAGGCAGCTAGAGCAGAGTTCACGGCCATGCTCAGAAGGCCTGCAGCTTGAGTTCTGGCTCTTCCACTTACTGGCTGGGCAAGGTGGGAAAATTAAAAGCTCTAGTGTGGTATTGAGTATGGAAATGTGTAAGATATATTGTAGAACTTGTACGTTTTTTTTTTTAAGATGGAGTTCTATTTAGTGTGGCAAAATCAAAGGACTATCTGTTCTGTAATCCAAAATTATTCCACCTATTGTTTTCCTTTTGCCTGAAGTTGATGTGGACCAGGTTGTTTATACCCAAACTGAGCTGAAGTCTCTTTTCTTACCCATCTGAACAGAAACTAAAACTACAGAGTGGAGAGATAACGAGAGAGGAGAATCCGGCCTCAGCCCAGTCCACCCCCAGCAGCACCCCCCACTCTTCCCCTAAGCAGAAGCCTAGGTGAGCCTTGCCCGTGACCCCTCCGAGCAGCCGTGTGCCTACGAAGCTGGGACTTACTTAAGCCTGTGGTTTCAGAGCAAGGAGGGGGCGTTGAGTTCCTAGGCTTTTCGCGCAAGACACTTGCAGAGGGCTAGGAGGAGGATATATCAGGCTCTTTTATTCTTTCTCTGCCAGAGGCTGGTTCTCATCTGGCCCTTCCACAGCCTTACCTGGCCCAAATCTTAGCACCATGGATTCTGGAAGCAGAGATAAAGACAGAAACTCGGCAGATAAATGGAGCCTCTTTGGACCAAGATCTCTCCAGAAGTCTGATTCGGGTAAGGCGGCTCCCTCAAAAGAGTAAGCAGTGTGGCAGGCATTTCACCATGGGTGTCAGGAGCTGTCTACTGACTTTCAATTCATTTGCTCTGGTTTACTTCTGTAGGAGGTTTTGCCACCCAACCCTACAGGGGAGCTCAGAAACCTTCTCCAATGGAGCTGATCCGCGTGCAGGCCACCCGAATGGCCGAAGATCCAGCAGCCTTCAAGCCACCCAAGATGGACGTCCCAGTGATCGAAGGGAAGAAACAACCGCCGCGTACCCATAATCTCAAACCCCGTGACTTGAATGTGCTCACACCCACCGGCTTCTAGAGTTTTCTCTTCCAATGACTCTGGATAGAGGGTTTCTTACACCCACTCCTCTATTACCCTGGCTCTGACATAGGAAGGGTTTGGGTTGTTTTTTTTTTTCTTCTTTTTTTTCCAATCCTTTAAACTGAGGCTAGAACTGGAGACATAATTGGTTTTTGAGAAATATTAGTGTAAAGCCTGTCCTTGTGTGGAAGAAGCTATTGCGTGTTGCGTTGATGTAAAGTTAGACTAAATAACCTCAGCAGCAATGTGTGGGGCCTCATCACCTATGTCTGCATCACGTGACCTAGACAAGACCTGGACCGCCCCGTGCTAGGCAGGGAATGTTCGCGTCGTCCTCTACCACAGTCAGCGCGTGTGGAGGAGTCATGGCAGAGTGGCGCCCGCTGACTGGTCTCTGCCCTACGCTGCTGGCGCTGTGTGCTCCAGCCATGTGGGTGAGGGGACCCACGCCTGTTTGAGATCTGGGCACAAAGAAAAGCAGACTTGGCAGGGACACCCCTCCTGCTGGGAGACTGGAGCCCTTGCTACCGGGCGGGGCCTTCGCGGCAGCTGTGCCAGGCAGTGCTTCTCTTCCATGTCCTTTCTTGCACTTTAGAGTGAAATCGAGTTAACTCCAATTTGGTGGAAAACTTTCTAAGGAGAAAATTCAGCGTACTGTTTTGGTATAAATGGATATTAAGCTTTTTAAAAGTAAAGATGGTGGTAATTATACATTGATTATTGTCTGGATGTTCGTGTGAAACACGTGTCACCAGGGTCTGCAACTTTTTCTGACAGGTGGAAGGATGAAAAAATTTTCTATATGTAATCATTTCCCCCCAAATGAGGCTCATACCTGTGTACACACAGAGCCTCCTGAGGAAAGGAACCAGGGGAAGCACCTGTTCATCTCTCCTCACCAAGGACGTGCTTGGTGGTTGTCCTGAACACTGTCTCAAATCCCTGCTTTTTCTTGCTTTGGAAGGACCATGTCTACGTGGCCAGCTGGGCTGACCTTTCCATAGAGAGGCCCTGGAGTCTCAAATGATGAGAACAATTAATTTATTTGTGTCTTATGCTCAGATCTCTTGTTTTAACAATAAAAAATCTGTACTGCTTTCTCAAATGTGGGTAACTGTGTTCTTTATCCTGTTAGGAGTAATTACTGCATTCTGCCTCCTCAGTCATGGAACCTAAGCAGGAAACTTGGTATTTTGAAAAATCATTGCCTTTTTATTGTATCCTTTAAACATTTTTTTTTTTTTTGTAACACACTCATCTTCTTATTTCTAACCCCCCATCCTCTACCTCATTACATTAGATCTTAATAGACTGACCACAAAGTCAAATCTATAGGCAATATAATATTGATGGTTGTGTTCCATTAGGGAGAAATGAATATGTCTTTCTCTTTTGAAACAGGTCATCAATACCTTGAGTAACATTGATGTGTAGGATTTGTTCAGAGGGATTTTTTTCACATCTTGAATGGAAACGTTAAACGTATAAGTGCATATAGTATTACGCATTTCAAAAAGTATAGATAAATAATTTATCAAAAAATATATACACCTTGTATATTTAAGCCATATTTGAGAATAGGCTAGGATAGGATTATCAAAAAAGTATTTACTAAAGAGTTAGAAAGTTATAACCTACAGATAAATAAGATAGGTTTGGTCCTATAAGACTTAACTACTTTTCATACTTTTAGAACTTCCAGTAGTTGGAGAGAGAGTTCAGGAGGTATTCTTGGTGCTCAGTGTGTAGCAGGACCTCAGGGGGTGCTCCAATGCTTGGGAGAGGGCTCTCCGTCGGGGTTCAAGTCTGCAGCATAGAAGAGCAGGAGCTTCAACAAGTGCACTTTGTCTTGCAGCTGGGGGACCAGCGGCTCCCCCAGCATCTGGACCAGGCGGCTGCGGAAGGCCTCGATCTGCTTCTCCACATCGACCACTGTGATGTCATCGCATTGCTGGGGCTTGGGCTTAATTCTCTTGATTATTAAGTCTTTTCGATCGATTACTGAACTCCGTAGATGCTCTGCAAGAAGTAAAAAGTCAATTGAACTGAACTGCTTTTTATTCCTTTATTATTTAAGACAATGAAGTCCAATTTTACTGGGCAGGGTCTGGGCAAAGACTTGCTAATTAGATACTGGAATACAAGTCAAAGGCCAAGTGGGTACTTGCAGGGACTGTATTTCCAAAATGTCCATTCTCTCTGGTCCTCAAGTTTTTCATAAGAAAAAAAAGTATTCTGTTTTAATTTTTTCCCTTTGTTGGTTTAAACAATGAAATGACATTTAAAATAACCACTTCAGAAATATTCACATTAATTTTTAATATCTTCAGGGAGATTTTTTTCCTAAGTATTAAAGAATTGCAACGAAATATTGAACTTGTACTCAGTGTATTGTGATGCTGGTTTATTATAGTTATTCTGTTTAAGTGAGACCATTTCGTATGTGTTGTAGGATAGACCAAATGAGTAAACATATTTGTGTTCAGAAGCAGGTGTAGGGGATTGCTTCTGTTCGCCAGAGGGTGTGAGTTCAACACACCCCAGCATCCTGTCTCAGTGGGGCTGCTCTGATCTCTGCGGAAATGTTTGTAAAAGGTGAAGGGTCTTTACAAAAGTAATTTAACCATGTATAAGGAGTTTAGGAAAGTGGTTGGAAATTCCTATAGAATCTCACTTTCTGATCTTGCCCAGTGATTTCATAGAAAAGTAATTCCTTCCAGACTTTGGCAACAGACTTAAGTTCAAATCCTGGCTTGCATTTACTTTTCTCTAAACCTTTGCTTTCCTGAAGGTCAATGACTTTTACAAGGTCATTGGGTGGTATAAGCCAGGGCTTGTAAATTTACCTGTCTTCCTCTTCCCTCCCTCCACAGTAAGAAGTTTCCCATCCTTGTCCCTTCTTCCCTCACCCCTGGAGCTTGACAACTCAGGGTGACCTCCAGATCCCCTCAACAACGTCCCCCTCAGAGATGACTAAGGAGCCCTCACAGTAAAATGCCCACTGGCAAGGACACAGACCATTTCAGGGTACCCTTCAGCTGTGTTCTTTGTAGGACTCTATTTTCAAACTACTCTTTCTGAATACTTTTTCCCCTTAACTGTTGGTCTCCAAAGAAGCTGAAAAGGATGTTAAGGATAAAATGGCATTGGAACAGCCCATTTATTCAATATGGGGTGGGCAAAAGTAGTTTTACAATTGTGAGTACACGAGTTTATTATTGTACCATTTATTAATTATTGTATTATTTGTATTACAACTGTAAACCTACTTCTGCCCACCCGTGTAGACTGATCTGAGGCCTTCCTTTCCCTTATTTGAAGAATAAGAATATTTTTTCATAAAACCAGATACCATGTCCACATTAAGTCACTGCTGCCCATGACCCAGGTGTATTTCCTGGGAAGCAAAACAAATGAACCAGAAGTGTTAAAGTGAATTTTAAATTTAAAAAAAAAAAGTTGCTTTAATATTAAACTTTCTGCTAGATCTTCAAAAGAAATAATTACATAAGCTCAGTGAGGCTAAGCACACATGGAATTTACCTTTCGGGCCTTGTTCTAAGAACGCTATGCACCGCTCTTTGAGGGCGCTGAAAACGCCCCGACAACTCAACCAGACTGTGGCCTTGACAGCGCACTCCCTCAAGGTTAGTCACCAGGACTGCAGACAGAGAGAAGAGCCTTGCAGCTGACCCCTGTCCGGGGAAACAGGCAGCCCAAGCCCTGCCTACTGTTTTCACAGCTTGCGGTCAGCCTTGGCAGGTCACGTAGGACCAGCCCCCCTCTGCAGAAGGAAGGGACTGAGGTCTGGAGAAAAAAGGGCTGCCCAACACAGGGTAAGTGCTGGGGTTGGATTTAAACTCACCTTAAACTCACCTTAAATCCAGTGCCTTTTTAAAAAAAAAGCTCTGCAACAACTTCATCAGTTCTAGGCCTGAGAGGGTATCACTACTGAGCTAAAATCAACCTCAACAGGACCATGGCAGCTAAATTTTATACACATACTTTTCCTACTTCCGGTTTCACAAGAAGTTGCAAGACACTGCCCCTCCACCTCTCAATACTTCAGTATGGCGTTCTTAAGATCAAGGATGTTTAATTTCATAAACCAGGATAACTATCAAAAATAGGAAATTTAATATTAATGCAATTCTATTATTTAATCTATTTAAATTTTACTAATTGTCCCAATAACGTACTTTCTAGCTGCTGCTTTCCTGGTTCAGGATCCCACCTAGGATCATGTTTTGCATTTAGTATTCATGTGCTTTAGTTTCTTTCTAAAAAGGAGCAGTCTTGGTCCTCCTTTGTTTTTTAAGAAATTGGCACTTTTGAAGAGTACAGGTCAGTCAATCTGTAAAAGCTTCCTCTAAATGGGTTTGTCTAACCTTCCTTGTGATTAGATTTAGGTCATGGATTTTTGGGAAGGGTACTGCGTAAGTGCTGAGGTGTCCTCAGGCACCACAGCAAGAAGAATGCCAGTTTTCTTCTAAAGTTACTATCTTTCCTTTTTGTAATTAGTAACTATATCAGTTTTCCCAAGGACCTCGTTAATCCTTGGCTAATAAAGTATTCTCATCTGAAGCAGCTATTGCACCATTATCCTTGTCAGTGTTTGCCTCCTGTGTGTTAGGTACTCGGCTCTTCCAGGTCCTGTTGATCCCTGGCTTCACCTGCGATTTGAGCACAGCCACTTTTGACAGACTGTAGGGTGTCGTCCATTATTGCAAGATGTACACTTTTACCTTGTCACTGATTTGCCCTGTACTTGCACCATACTGCGCTTATAATGTCCATAGTCAGTGAGCGATCGACCCGCCCTTGCAGTGATGGGCTGGGGTAGGATACCAGGGCCAGGCGGGTCACTGCTGGGCACTTCCCGGGTTACAAAGGTTCTTGCTTACTCTTAATACTCATGAGGTGCAATGTATTACATATTATAGTGAAAATAGGTGAATTCTTCTGTGTCATAGCAGTGATTCTAGTGATGTCATTCCTTGTTTCTTACAACCAAGAAACAATGCTCACTGGTTAGAATTCCTACGTAACTTTAATTCATAATAATGTTCTCTGGGAGACTCCCACACCATCCTACATGTGAAAAAATGCTCCTTACCTCTTAAAACATGTTGATAGCTGGATAACAGAAACTGCAGGTGCTCGACCAGCTCATCCCACGTCTGCCACTGCATTTTGTCCGACTGCGGAGACAGTAAGAGCACTTGCTAATAAGTTAAAGGTTCCATGCAGTTTCCAAGTCACTCCGATGTGATGCTCAGGGGTGGGGGGTCAGGGTCCAGGGCCTGAACTGAAGCAGGGAGGCAGGTACCTGGCACTTGAGCAGCGACGTGGAATTGTTCAGGAAGTAGAGGGCCTGGGCCAGAGACAGAGGCAGGCGGGTGGGCGTCTTGCAGCTGTGCAGGAAGATGATTTCTAACACCTTGCAGCGCAGGAGGTGGCTTTCCATGGTGGTAAAAAACATCTCTCTGCACAGAGAAGGGAAAGAGGGATAACCGTCACGGCTCTTATTTCCAGGAACGTGGTCCACAAGCCCCCCTCAATGCTCTAACATATGCCCTAAAATAGGCTGCTATGGAGCCTGTGGACAGGGCAGACGCAGGTTTGCTCATGAACCAACAACTGCTGGAGGTGGGGAAGTGTCTATGATATTTGGAAAAGACCAGTTTAGGACACATTAAAGAGAAGTACTTCATACCATGACTAAGAGAATAGTGGGAGTAAATTTATTGGAATGTTCACAGTGTGCTAGAAACTGTTCGGCTCAGCAAAGAACATTAAAATAAGGGATCTTCTAGTATAATTTGGGTGGTTGCCAATTTGCCCCTTCTGAGAGAATTTTAAGGTAGGGCCAGGTTTTAAATTATTTTTGCCCATGTTAAGTCTAAATTTGTTTATAGTTATGCATTCCCAAGATTTCTCATCTCTCACCAGAATCTGGGCTTAAATGAGTGAATGGTATGAGAGTTGGACTCAAATGAAATACTCCTGAAAAAGTGGTAGAGCAAGCGTGGCGTCTATGCACATCCTTCCCTCCGACCGCTCTCACATACTGCCTCCTGTGAGCAACGAACTTGGGGTTAAGAAGTCCTGGGTTTAAATTTGGATTCTGAATCTGTCTGATTAGCTGTGTAACCCTGGGCTAGTTATTTCACGATTGTTAGTATTTTTCTCATTTGTTAGTTTCATGAAAATGTGAGATAACGTGACAATGACTGGCACAGTGTAGGGACCCAGTGAATGTTTGTCTGAATCTCAGCAGGGTGTTTTAATTTAACCTTTATGATGGTTTTGTTTGGCATGGCGCTTGTTCTAACAGAGGAACCCGTGCTGTAGAAGAACACTCTTGGCTGCTGGCTGGGAGCTCAGGGCACTGGGGATGGGAAGCAAACAGGGAACTAAGGGAGGCACTGTCCCCGAGGGCCGCCACTGCACAATGGCTCTCTCATCGTTACTTCCTGTACCAGCAACTGTTCATGAATTCATATTCATTCCAGTTTATTTTTCTTCCTCTGGATTCTAAAATTACTGGTTCAAAGGAGGACTCAATAGTTCTAGCCAAGAGTCTAATTCTTTATCCCCTCCTAATGGAATGCTTCATTAATTCATGCTTATAGAAACTGAATTCCTTATTCTTACTATCTGGGCTCATTCTACAGGCCCAGCCCTATTCATTCTTGGATAATCTCTAATATTGGACATGCCTATTTCATTCATCCCCCAGGCCTTCAGTGAACATTTATGCCAGGCTCTATGGCTGAAGGTCAGAGTAGAAGGCTGTGCTTAAGAAGTGAACCTTGAAGGATGAGTAAGCTTAGCCAAATGGACAAAGTAGGAAAATTTAGGCTCCATTTACATGTAGTCTTCCTCTTCCCCCACAATTATGCCTTAGTTACAAATAATAACAATTTATTGAGAACTTTTTTCTTTCACAGGTTATAGAGACAGGAGCTTCCCCTCCCACCTCTCCTCCTCACCCCCAATTTATTCCAATTTGGAATTTTCTTTCAAAATTATATTCCCAGAATAAAAAAGAAAAACAGAACTAAGACTCACCTCTGACTCCTCTCAGGAATGTCCAGCACAAACCCGAACATCATCTCGGCAATTTTATTGGAGCTGCAGGTGGGGGTCCTGTCCACCTCCACGGCTATGGACAGCATCCGCTGCAGCTGGCACACAACCCTGGGTCCAGGGCAGAGCACAGGTGAGTGGGAGTCTGGCGGGAGCCACCCTGCTGGGCCGGGAGGAGGTCTCCGCCCGTGTTCTACAGGGTCTTGTAAAGCACACGGTAGGCGAGGTAGAACTGCTGAAGCTGTCGGCATGCTTCATTTAGCAGTTTCACCTACCCGAATCCCTTTTGCCAGATCATACTATCTGAACCTCTCAGAACCTGGGGTTGAGCTGCAAAAGCAAGCTGCTTTTAAATTCCAAAATAGAAACATACCACATTAAGGATCTCGAGTATTTTGAGGATCATCTAACCTATAACTTCTTGATTGTGCAGATGAAGAAACAGGTCCAGAATGACTAACATGTACTTGAATTCCTTTGATACATGGGATAATACAGGGATGGGCAAAATAAGTTTATAGTTATGAAACACAGTTTATTCTTGTATTATTATTTATTAATTATTGTATTATATCTTTTTCCATATGAACTGTAAACCTATCTTTGTCCACTCCTGTAGATATTTACCATACAGTTTTCTCCTGTCACTGGTTCCTTTACACTAATCTTTCACTAAGTTCAGCCTCAGAACTTCAACTAGTGGAATGTGACCCTCTCTCCCATGAGACCTCACTGGGCTGATGCGGTGGAGGAATCTGAGCGACCCCTCTGAAAGGTGAGCCTGGCCCAAGTCACACTTTTCTAACAGGCATTATTCCTGTGACAGAAACTATGCAGCTGGTGACACACTAGCTGGGCCAGGGGCTTGGGCGTCAGATTCTGGGTCTGCAGGGACAAGCTGTTTAACCTTTGACAAATCCCTAACACTGCCTATTTCAGAAGGCTGCGAGTGCTCTGGGAGATCCTGGCACACAGGTGTACATTCGTGTAAATTGTAGTGCCCATTGTTGTTAAGACCGCAATAAATTGACTTTATACTTCCACAACTATTTACTTACAGCAAATGTATTGTCATTATTATTTATATGAGATTAGCTTCCACTGAAGGAACTGTGTCTGCCTCTGTCTTGGATCTGTACACTGGGGTTCAGGGATAACTCTACTTTAGGGCCTCCCCCAATCTGCCTAAGCCAATCCTTCATTGTTCCAAAACATTCTCCCTTTTGATGCAAGAATGTCTCCTAAATTAGTTAAAAGCCTTATGTGAAAAGCAGCTTGGCACAAATAGATTATAATATGGCTTTCTGATTTTAGGCATAAATGCTGTGTTTGAAATGTTGTGACTGGTTTTTAACAGTTGACGAGGGATAGTAGGTTACTTGTATAAGGGCAGCTCCAGCCCCTAGAATCTTCGCATCTCTAAAAATGCCAAGACCACTCTCAACCCCATAAAAGAAACGCCAGGAATCTCTTTCCTGGGCCATCTGAGGTCTGGGACTGGCCTGACCTGAGCCACTGCTGTTACGACCTGGTGGAAGCGGCAGGTGGAATGGCCAGACCCCTCCCAGCACTGGAGGAGACAGAGGCAGGTCCTTGAGGACTAGGGGCTGCGGGATCGCCCACTGCCTGCCCCCTTCTGTTGTCAGTGGCAGCTGTAAACGTACAGTCTCTTGGTGTCTAGGAAAGGGAAGGCAGTGTCCTCGCTTTTTGTTTCACTGCAGTCTGTAAATCTGTGATCACTTAGTGGAGTCCTGTCCATCTAGGGGGACGCACCTGCTGTTGTTCTACTTTGGAATTAGAAATTTAGTCTTTAGTCACACAAGAGAGTCCTTTTAGTAAGACCCCTTCTGTTATAGGGCTTGTTAACTTGGGGAACCTGCCCCGAGGCTGTGGGGCTGTTTCTATAGCAGTCAGGCCCAGCGGCCCCAGGTAGGGCAGCTTCCGCCCTTACACCTGAGTGGTGTTCTTCGTCGGGGTAGGCTGGGGACTGGGGTGGCTACTGCTGGCCTTCAAGACGCCTGTTCCCGAAGAGGCGTGACTCCCATTTGGGGGCTGAGTTAGTCCACCTTCAGTCACCGCTCTGACCAACCACTTGATCACATCCCTGCAAGGGAAAAGAGCAAGTTTAGACTTTTGTCTCACTGTGTGGTGCTCAGAACTGCAGCTTAACCTTGGCTCCAAGACTCCTAGGTCTCCCCAGTGGCAACAGAGGGCCAACAGGCCATTTTCACTGTGTAAACAAGCCTACTGGAAGCCGCATGTTTAACTGCAGTGGGGCTACAAAAGTAACTCAAATACCAACGTTTTCTCTGAGTTGTCACCACTGAGAGGTACTTCCAAGGTTAAAGGGCACTATCTGTGGCTTCCTGATCAGGTGGTAAGTTGGACTGAATGACCACAGGAGCTTCTTGCTGGCTTTCACTTATTAGGTGTCATCTATTAAAGGTAATAACCCAGGTTTACAGTGCATGCATGGGATTCCTAGTTTACACAGGGGGTCGGCTCTAAAAGTCTGAAAGGTAAAAATATCTCATATTCAAAATTACTTTTGACAATCACTTAGGTAACCCAGGTAAAAATGGTAGGTTGAAAACACACATCTAATTTTGTTCCTTCCTAAAATCCCACTAATAAATACTATAGTAAATAATTTTTTAAACATCTACAAAGAAGAAGAGAAAAAGAGAGGAAACACTAATAATGAAATTTGGGAAACTGGAAGGAAAATGAAGTATATTCACAAAATAGAATATTACATATTAGTGAAAATGGAATAGCTACAGTAATACATAACAATACGAACAAATCTAAGTACTTTGTGATATTAAGTGAAAAATAAAAGACTTTTTTATATAATAGATTACATACAACATGATATCCTTTTATTACAGCTAAAAGGAACTGAAATAAAAATATATACTTTATAGGAACACATGCAGGTGCAATAAAACCACACAAAAAGAAAAGGGACGACTAATATTCAGGGCACCGATGACTTTGGGTGCAGGAAGGAGCAAGAGGAGGCGAAGGGAGATGGATGAGTTGTCAGATGTAGGTAATTGTCTAGGTCCCAGCCTTTGATTTGGGGGGTGGTTGAGAGATGCTGATTACAAAATCAAAAGTAACCAATTAACTAAGTAAATAAGGCAAGTGAGTCATATTTTAAGGATAATGTTTAATCTAAATGGTAAAGGGATACGTTTTAACTGACTTAGCAGAATTGAGAAAGCTGAATTCTAAGCCAGCTTTCCTATTTAATATTAAATTAATATTAAGTTAAGAGCAATCCTACTTAATCTCACTTACGTAAGAACTGAAAACAAATGTTTTTCCATAGCTCTGCAAATGGTAGTACAAGGTTTCTCTGAAGTGGGGGTGGAAGGGGTAAACTGATGGCTTATGAGATGTTGAAGAAAATTTCAGACCCCTCAATCTTCCCCAACCCGGAGGACTATAGGTCATCTTTGTGGCGAGGTAAAACGGAGGGTCTCTGGACTAGGATACTAGGCCCGGTAGGGAGGCAAAGGCACCGAAGCCAACACAGGGCACTGCAGGAGCACGTGCATGCTGCAGGCAGAGACCCTGGCCGTCTCCCTGCACCTGACTTCCCGAACCTTGGCATCCCAGTCTTTACCCTTCATGTAGGACACTGGAAGTCTTCTGTGGAAAACCCATCCAGCCCAAGAGGAAAGACCTAAGAACATTGGACAAGGGACTGTCTAAGTAATGCACAGCCAGTTCCACCTGCAGGAAAGTTCAGAAATGACAAGTCCTCCCAATACTTAGAGCTTTAATTCAACTTTTGAGTCTGTCACCCATAAACATGGAGAGACTACCAAGGTTTATCAGACATCTATGGAAATATTCTAACATGAGAGATAAAGACCAAAATAGCCAAAAACCCTCCTGACCAAAAGAAAAGCAACTTGGAAAAAAGAGACATTATGCAGAGAATAAACAAGAACAAAAGCTAACATTAGTATCATCAAAGATATGTGAAGACATGAATCCATGAATGAAGACCACAGAATATTATTTATTACTTTAAAAAAGAACATTTAGAGAAATAAGTAAAAGAGCTCTTGGAAATTAAAAACATGATAACAGAAATGGAAACTATTTTCCAGGAATGGAGGACATGTTTCTAGACTGTAATGGCCCAAACAATGGATGGATATAGACCTACAGAAAACACACTGGGCAAAAAAAAAAGGTTTTATAAATTTCCAGAGATAAAAATTGGAGCACATAAAAAGAATCAGTAATCAAAATAGCTTGAGATTTAACAGCGATTCTGGAAGCTAGAAGACAACAGAAGCTTTCCTTCAATGCTCTGTAGAGAAGTTATTCCTAACCTTAATGCCTATACTCAGTTATCCATCAATGTGTGGGAAGATAAAGATAATTTCAGATATACAAGATCTCAAAAATTTTACTTCCCATATACCTTTCTAAGAAGCTACTGGGGACTGATCCATCATAACAAGGCAGTAAACCAAGAAAGAGAAAATTCAGGACAAATAAGCAAACAAGAGATCCAACACTGGGAATAGGTGGAGGAATTCTCACACTTAACGATAAGGACTGGCAGAGAGGACAACCAGTCCAGACGCAAGGAGGTTGCAATGCTTCACCGCAGATATTCCAGAAGACGAAATTGATAAGGCTGCAAATACACATCTGAGGGGAGACTCAGACCAAATAGAAGAGAATTTGAAATCGACTTCCAATATGTATAAAACTAAAAATAAGGCAATTATCAACTCTAAGGAAAACAAACAGGTAGGAGAGGAAAAGTTATCATAGTTTAGTACTTGGTTAAACTCTGACTAGCATACATAGTCATGGTAATAGAAATATCGAATACTGACCTACACAAAATTATGATATAACTATATGAATGATGTGGGGGCTGGAAAATATATGTGTGGGAGGGAGGAGGAAGGGAGCAAAAAGAGCTAACTCCTCATCTTTCATGTGGGAAGTCGATAGATAATAGCTAGTAATGAATAGTCAAGAATTGGTAATGCAAGCAGGTTTTTTAGCCACACAAAAAAATATCCAAAGAATCACTTAAACAATTCTTTGCTCGTGGGACAGGAAAATGCAAGTGAGGGAATCTGGGGATCAGGATCACTCTTAGACCTTGTAGGGCTGGTTTACTCTTTGTAGGGACAGTAAGAGAAGTAAACCCCTTACAAAGGCGTCATGTGGAGACTGACTTACCATCTTTCTCTTTTTAAAACCTTATCTGTGAAGAATAATTCATATACAATAAACGGCACACAGGTTTTGGTGTGATGTTTTGATAAATCATGCGTACATCCATGTAACCACAACATTTATCCCATATCCATCTTACTTGGATTAAAGACAGCTGGTTTCCCATCTGGAACACAGGGCTTTTTTCACTGATAAAGCACAAGGAGGACCTAGTTTGCATTTCAAGGCCACAGATGCCTATTTTTAACCCCCAGAATCACGCTCTGTATAGTGAGAGGCTCACCTCAGGAGAGGTGGAAATGAAAGCGACTGACCTGAGGGGGACCTGTCTCCCATCATCTACTCTGGCCAAAGCCTAGCTCACATAGCAGAATGGTCAGCCAGGTCACTCTCATTCAAATTGCTATCTTTTAATTTAAAACCCAACTATGCTATCCTGTGCTCTTTGCAGATTCTCTACTTACTGATTTTCTACCCCAGACTGACTCACACAAGTTAAGGTTTCTCTTCAATCTTATGAGGTGGTTTGGACGAGTGAAATAGAGCAAAGCAAGTCCGATGGCACAAGCTCTGGCGCCTGACGTTCACTTGGTACAGAGAGAATTCGTTTCAGGCTGTTAGTTTCAGTAACAACCAGTCATGCCACCACACCTAGACTAGCTCACCCATCTGTGTTCTCTGGCTCACCTACGCCCCCTGCCTCCTGTCCTCCCAGGGCTCGGGTAGCTGGTTACCTGACGTTGTGGGGCTGCTTGTCACAGGACAGCACCATGTTAGCGATGGATTGCTGCAGGTGCTGTCGTTGCTTCCTCAGGGTCTGCTGGAAGTCATCTTCCAGGGTCTGTACCACGTAACGCAGGAAAAGGACTCGCCCAGGCAGATTTTGTCCCTGTGGGAGAAAAAATGAGAAGTATTTTCTCATCTCCCGGATGACAGCCGTGGGCCCTCATAAATACTAAGTCCAAAGGAAGGCCATGCATGTGTCAACAAGCATGTCTATACCTAAAAGGCAGGGAGCAGGCAGTCTAGGTCATTACAAAAGAGGGCAGATGGGGCATTTCTACAGCCTGGTGGCCCAGGCATGCAGACTTCCCGATTTTAAGAGACAATGATAGGAAATCAGTCCCATTCTCTCACTAAATTCATCACTTTGAGAACAAACCCTAAACTCTGGCTATCAGAACAGAGAAGCACTAGCTCCCAAATGACTCTGCTGAGCTGCTACATCAAGCAAGCAGCTGCAACGCCCACCCTGCTGCTGAACTCCCAGTAATGTGAGCGGATGCACGGCCTTACTGTGTTTTCTGTTTAGGTGAGATGATCCTAACCCAGAAAGCCCAACTGAGGCAGGTAGAGCACATGGGCTTTGCTGGCACACAGACCCTGTTTATTGATTTTTGTTTGAAACCCCTTATTTAATGTATTCTTTCTGAGTCTCAGTGTCCCCGTGATGTATGTGGTGATAATTCTAACCAAAGCCAATGCAAGTCCCTACCGCTCAGCAGGCGGGTATGCACAATTTGGTAGTTTCCCTTTACTGGGGACACCAGTGCTGGGATCCAGGCCTGGGAGCTCAGGCTTTGAAACTTCAAAGAATGAGAGAGCACCAGTCACCAAACCGTTTCTAGTGGGGAACACCAGAGGGTAGGCATATTTTCTAGATACATAAACTCTCGAAGTAGGGTATGGTTTGGTCAGTAGGAAAAAGAACGACCATTCTAAGTATCTACCATTTCTTTTTTTGGAGGAGGTTGGGATGGAATACCTTTGTCTTCTAAATTATCTCTAATCTATTGATATGATTTTTCAAAACTACAGTACTCGTGCTGGATTTATGAAGAAACAAGTCTTCCAGCGACACCAGTCTCCACAACCACTTGTCCCCTCCAGTACCCTCGGGGGAATAACTTTTCACCTTTTGCTCCTGCAGGTTACCCTAAACATCTCCAAAAAATATGCTCTTATCACTATTTCTTTTCTTTTTTTAAAAAAGATTTTATTTATTTATATTTTAGAGAGAGGGGCAGGGAGGGAGAAAGAGAGGGAGAGAAACATCAACTGTTGCCACTGGCATGCGTCCTGACAGGGGGACCAAACCTGTAACCCAGGCACATGCCCTGACTGGGAATCAGACCCGAGACCTTTCCATTTGCAGGACAGCACCCAACTGAGTCTCACTGGTCAGGGCAAGTACAGCACCCAGTATTCCCAGGTGGTCTCCCATCCAAGTACTAACCAGGCCCAACCCTGCTTAGCTTCCGAGATCAGACGTAATCGGGTGTATTCACGGTGGTGTGGCCATAGATTCTTAATTGCTATTTCTTGATTCATCAACTTTATACATTATGTACTGGTTTCTGCTCTTCTACATAAAGATTTGACTCATTTATGCCACTTTCCATTTCTCTTCCTAAAATAACTACCTCAATTTATGTTCCATCATCTATAGATATCTTTTGTCTTTCCACATTGTAAGATAAGGATGCTCTAACAGCCCTACTATTCTGAAAGACACTGTCTCTTTTCATCTCCCAACCTTTATTTCCTATACTTTTCTATTCTCCATTGTTAAAACTAATAAAATTGTCTTCCATGCTTTGTATAAAACTGATTCTAAACATAACTAGTGCTTACAGTGTGAGGACCATGTTAAAATTATTACACTGGAAATCGATATAGTATACTAAGAAAATCATTTGTTTCTTGTGAAGTTTTATTTTCTTAAAGCTTCTTTTTTTATCTTCTCTATGTTGCTTGCCAGTATCACTTTTTTCATCTCCTCAAGAACGGTGTTGAATTTTGAGAATACCTTTCTTTCCCCAATTTTTTTTTTTTGTATTTTGAAACGCAACTTTATTGACAAACCATAAAATTCACCCATTTTAAATGTACAACTCAATGATTTGTTGTAAACTTAGTTTGGCAACTGTCACCATAACCATGACCACCGTCCTCAAGACTGTTTACAGTCAATCCCTGCCCCGGCCTCCAGTCCCAGATAACCACTCACCTACTTCTGGCTTTACTGACTTGCCTTTCTGGATATTTCACATATGCAGAATTATACAATATGTGTGTGTGTGTGTGTGTGGTTTCCTTTTACTTGGCTTAATGTTGAGATTTGTTCATGTCAGAGTGTGTACAAATAGCTCATTCCTTACTGAATGGTATTCCTGTGTATGGATATAGCACAAGTTATCAATTGACAGACATTTGGGTTTTTTCCACTTTTGGGCTATTATGAATGCTGCTGCTATGAATATTCACATGCAAGTCTTTGGTAGACAAAGGTTTTCATTTTTCTTGGGTTGATATCTGGACATAGGATAGCCAGGTCAGATGATATGTTTATGTTAAGATTTTTAAAGAAACTGACAAACTCTTCCAAAGTGTCTGTACCATTTATGTTCACACCAGCAACGTATGAGATGTCTGTCTCTATATTCTTGCCAACATTTGTTGTCTTTAAGAAATTTTTAATCGTGGTAAAAAAAATTAACATAAAAGTGAGCATCTTAACCATTTTTAAGTGTACAGTTCAGTAGTGTTAAGCATATTCATATAGTTGTGCAACAGATCGCCAGAATTTTCCCATCTTGCTAAACTGAAACTCTACACACACCCAGTAAATCCCAATTCCCCTCCTCCTAGCACCTGGTAAGCAACATTCTATTGGCTGCTTCTATGACTCTGACTACAGTAGATACCTCATGTAAGTCAAATCATCTAGTGATTGTCTTTTTGTGATGGGCTTATTTCACTTAGTATAATGTCCTCATTACACTACCATCCTTGATTCAGCATGTGAGAGGATTTCCCTCCTATTTAAAGCAGAATTAATATTCCCTTATATGGACCACATTTTGTCTAGCCTGCAACCTGTTGATGGGCACCTGGGTTGCTTCTACCTCTGGGCTATTATGAATAACACTCCTATGTATATGGGTGTACAAGTATCTCTTACATCCTTTCAATTCTGGGCATATATACCCAGAAGTGGGATTGGTGGGTCATGTTTTAATTCTATTTTTAATTTTTTTGAGGAACTACCATATAGTTTTCCAGAGTGGTCGCACCATTTTACAATCTTAACCACAGTGGACAAGGATTCTAATTTCTCCACATGCTTTCTACTTCTTACTTTCTGTTAAACATAGTTTCATATGCTTGTTGGCCATTTGCAGCTCATCTTGAGAGGAATGTCTATTCAAGTCTTCTGCCCTTTTAAAAATCTGTTTGGCTTGTTGTCAAGTTGTAGTTCTTTATGTATTATGGATATTAACCCCTTATCAGATATATGATCTAAGAATATTTTCTCCCATTTCATAGATTGCCTTTTCACTTGTGTCCTTTGCTGCAGTTTTTAACTTTAATGTAGTCCCATTTGTCTATGTTTGCTTTTTTTTGCCCGTGCCTTTAGTGTTTTACCAGAAAAATCAATGCCAAATCCAATGTCATGAAGCTTTCCCCTATGTTTTCTCCTAAGAACTTTATAAAATTGGATCTTATGTTTAGACCTTTGCTCCATTTTATATATGGTGTTGGGTAAGGGTCCAACTCCATTCTTTTGCATGTGGTTATAGATTTTCCCAATAACATTTGTAGAAGAGACTATCCTTTCCCCATTGAATGGTCTTAGCATCCTTGATGAATGTCACTTAATGATATTCACAAAGTTTTATTTTGGGTTCTTTATTCTATCCATATGTCTCTCTTTATAAGAGTACTACACTATTTGATTACTACATCTTTGTAATATGCTTAAAATCAAGAAGTATGAATACTCCAACTTCATTCTTCTTTTTTGAAATTGTTTTGGCTACTTTGGGTCCTTTGAGATTGTGTATGAATTTTAGAATGGATTTTTCTATTTCTGCAAAAAAAGTGCTATTAGGATTTTGATAGGGATTGTATTGAATCTGTGTATTGCTTTGGGTAGTAATGACATTGTCACAATATTTAGTCTTCCAATCCATGACCATGAGAAGTCTTATGATTTATTTGTCTTTATTTTCTTTCAGCAATATTTTATATTTTTCTGTGTACAAGTTGTTCACCTCCTTGGTTAGGTTTACACCTAAATATATTTTTATTTTTGATGTTACTGTTAATGGAATTTTCTTAATATTCTTTACAGAGCATGTTAGTATATAGAAATACAACTGATTTTTGCATAATTTTGAATCCTGCAACTTTGCTGAATTTAATTCTAACAATTTTCTGTATGGAATTTTTAGGGTTTTCTACATGTAAGATCATGTCATGTGTGAACAGAGATAATTTTACCTCTTCTTTTTCTATTTGGATGCCTTTTATTTCCTTTCCTTGCCTAATTGGTTTGGCTAGAACATCCAGTACTATGCTGAATAGAAGACATGAAAGCAGACATCCTTGCCTTGTTCCTGATCTTAGAGGAAAAGTTTTCAGTATTTTGCCACTGAGTATGATGTTCACTGTAGATTTTTCACATGGGGCTTTTGTTAGTTTCCTTCTGTTCCTATTTTGTTGAGTTTTTACCATGAAAGGGTGTTGAATCTTGTCAAATGCTTTTCTGCATTAATTGAGATGATCATATGGTTTTTGTTCTTCACTCTGTTAATGTGGTGTTTTACAGTGACTGATTTTTGTAATTTGAACCATCCTTGTATTCCTGGATAAATCCCACTCGGTCATGATATATAATCCTTATGATATGCTGCTGAATTTTGTTTGCTAGTATTTTGCTGACAATTTTTGGATCCATGTTCATAAAGGATGTTGGTCTATAGTTTTCTTGTGTCTTAGTCTAGCCTTCATATCAGAGTGATGCTGGCTTCACAGACTAAAGATACTTTGTATGATATCTATCTTATAAAATCTATTGAAATTTAATTATGGGCTAACATATAGTCTATCTTGGCATGTCCCACATGCACTGAGAAAAATGTGTATACTGTTGTTGAGTAGAATATTCTGCATATAACTGTTAGATCTGGTTGGTTTATTGTGTTAAGTCCCCTCTTCTCTTATCTTCTACCTGGTTGTTCTATCCATTATTGAGAGTGGGTATTAAAATCTCCAACTATTAATATAAAACTGTCTATTTCATCCTTCAATTCTATCAGTTTTTGCTTCATATTTGATAATTTGATAATCTGTCATTACATGCATAAATGTTTATAATTTTTTAAAAAATTCTCACCTGAGGACATGTTTATTGATTTTTAGAGAAAGGAGGAGGGGAGAGGGAGGGAGGGGGAAAGAAGAGAACAGAGGGAGAGAGAAGGAGAGAGAGGGAAACATCAATCCGTTGCCTCCCATTTGTGTCTCAATCAGGGATCAAACCCACAGCCTAGGTATGTGTCCTGACTGAGGATCAAATCTGCAACCTTGTGGTATATGGGATGACTCTGCAACCAGCAAGCCACCCAGCCAGGGCTGTTCCTTCATTCTTTTGGATGTATACCTTCAAGTAACCTACTAAGAAAAGGGGTATGAGGATATTTTTCAAGTTCCTAAATGTCTGGAAAAGTCTTTATTCTACTCTCACAGTTGACTAATATTTTAGCTGATATAGAATTCTAAGTTGAAAATAATTTGTTCCATCCAAGTGCTTTTGGGTGAGCAGACAGAAAAATGGCAAGTTCAGGTCAGAATGCAGAAGAATTATTTTCTGGAACACCAGCTCTACTAGTTGCCTTCATTTTGACAAATGGTTCATTAAATTTCTTAGACTACGAATCCTTAGGTAACCTGATGACTGAAATTTCTGTACCCAAGAATGGAGAGGTTGCCAGTTCTATCTACAAACTTCCAACAAATTTATACCCCATATTTGACTCTAAGCCTCTTATAAATTGTTTCTGAGTCCAAAACCCCTCTGCACCAGAGGACAGACTTCCCTCCTCCCGGACTGCAGCTCCTTCCACAGGTACTCCAGCCTCTGGCTTTCTCCGCCTACTTCGTCAGTCATCACTCTCACATTTCCTTTAGTTCTTCCCATCTCCATTCAGACCTAATGTCCTTCCACTTATTTTCATTGCCATCGATTTATAGTTTTCCTTATGCATTTATGGGATCTCAAGGAGAGGGGTAAGTGTGAATGTACTCACTCCTGAACTGGAAGACAGCACATACCATTCCAACAGGAATTTTTTAGTGGGGATGAGCGTATAAGGAAGAAATAATGGCAAAGACTTTACTCTCAGATTTGCTGTTACTTTTGTTTCTAGTTAAAATTTCCTCTCCAAAAGATACACCCTCATAATTGTTATGTTACCTCTTCCTCCATGACGTAAGTGAGCAGCTTCCAGTCCCACTCCACTGTCTTGGCATTAGCTGGATGTAGCCTGAAAGTCAAGTGACAGGAAATTAGCAGAGTTTAGTGGAAAGGGGGATGGGATCTGGAAGATGAAAGAAGCAAGAAGCCTCCTTATCCTGAGTGCTCTTGTCCCCATGTTGACACGATACCATGTCATCTGAGGGCAGTGGAACTTCGTGGGTGTTTTTGGCTTTTCTACACAGTAGCCATTTCTCTTTTGGGAGGCAAAAGTGACCCAATGTTGCCTTGAAGAAATCTATGCTTTGTTAGTCAGCCTACTGGCTTTACCTACCAGGACCCTGAAATGAAGCCTATGAAACATATTGAGCCAGTCATGATATTTTATCCCTCAGTTCACAGTGATTGGCCCACAGATGGGCTCATGTGTTATGTTATGCCAATTAAGCTACAGGACTCAATTTCAGAACTCTTGTGTGATTATAAAGGAAGCAGACTCGCTCTCCCACTGAGAGCATCATAAAAGTCATAAAAGCTAGAGGCTGAGAAGGCTACCACATGAAGTCTGAAAACAGAAGCAAAACAGAGCTGAAAAATGGATCCTTGCAACCATTTTTGAACTGAATTAAGTCGTCTTATACTTAGGTTTCTAGTAACATGAGTCATTAAATTCTCTTTTACTAGCTGTTAAAGCTAGTTTGGATTGGGTTTCCTGTCACTTGTAATCCAAATAACACTGATATACTAAGTCACTCTCTCTAATGGTTAGTTGAATGGAGCCTAGGCAAGAGAAAGCTGTGCCCCAGGTCCAGGTTCCCTAGAAGGTTTGCCAGCATCTACGGTTCATACTGTTGAATTTTCATGAGAAGCATGTAGGCCTCCTTGAGGACATCCACAGACTCAGAGCCACTGAGCAGGATTTTCTGGATGATGTGAGCCACAATTTCTCTGGGCGGATAATGCTGGGGTGACACGAAGTCCATCAAAAACTGCACAGTCCCCAGGGAAAAATTTTCTTCGATGGTGTTTGTTACCATTCTTAGTCTTCGATGAGGGATGGGTTCTAGTTTTTGACCCTTGCTCTGTAGAGATAAAAAGAAATAAGTTAGGATGGGTTTCTATAGACATAAAACAAGAGGTCCTGGAACAGGTTGAAGATAGCAAAGTTTTCCATGCCTTTGAAAAAATATTCATAATTTTTAAAAAAGAGGTTGGAAAGTCTTATCTAAAAAACTCTTAGTGACATGGGAAAATGCTGATTTTAAGCTAAAAAAGAGGAATTCAGTGTTCTACATATACCATGATTTCATCTGTGTTAAAATATAGCATAGAAAGAAAAGTACGAAAGAGTCAAAAGCTAGCCTAAGCTGATTTTGGAGTAAGGGTAATAAAATATTTAGGGGTAGTTATAATAGTTTATCAGATACTGAAATAAATAGAGGGAGAAAGATTTTTAAATATGTTTTATTGTTAGGAGAAGAATCCCATTATGTTAATTTTTTTGAGTTGATAGTAAATATTAAGTTGTTTCCCCCCCAAAGAAGTATATATATAATATCTGGGAGAGAAAATGTGAAAAGTGTTTTCTATTTTCTGGGTAGTGAAATTATAGATGAGCTTTCCTCTACATACTCTTTTGTATTTTTTAACTTTTCTATAGTGGACATATATTACTTTTATAATCAAAAGAAAAACAAACATTAAAAAGTTTGATATAGGAATATAATAATAGCAATAATTATAAAACAATTTTTGAACATAAAATTTATCCTCACTTAATTCTCACAACCACCCTAAGAAATACATACTATTATTATTCCTGCTTTGTAGAAAGAAAACTGAGATTTAGAGAGTAGTCATTTGTCAAACAACAGATGGCTGGCATACATTGGTGGTATCATGTGAGTTATCCTGTAAATTTGTACTCTCTATAAACAACAAAACCAACAATAGTACATTATGTTTTTGTTAAAAATGTTTCAATGCAGCCCTGGCTGGTGTGGCTCAGTGGACTGAGTGCTGGCCCGAAGACCAAAAGGTTGCCAGTTCTATTCCCAGTCAGGGCACATGCCTGGGTCGCAGGCCAAGTTCCCAGTTGGGGATGTGAGAGAGGCAACCAATCCCTGTTTCTGTCACACATCATATTTCTCTCCCTCCCTCTAAAAAAAAGATAAAATCTTTTAAAAAAATGTTTAAATGCATACGTATAAAAAGGCAATGGGGAAGGAAATATACCAAATTATTAAAAATAATAAATGCTGAGTGATAGTACTATGGATAATTATTTTTTATAGTTTATATTTTTAAATGTTTTATATTAAGCAAGCATTATTTTGAAAATTTGAGATTAGGTATTAATTTTAAAACACCAACCAAAGACTTCACAGCCTGTGTGACAATAGAACAGTGATGGCTGGGATTGCCCCAGTTAGCGTTCCTGCTCAGATCCCCTGAGGGCACCCCTGATCTCGCTGATGAGAGACCAATACCATAGGTTGCAAGTAATGAAGGGCAAGAGAAGAGAAGAACAAAAATCTTGCTTTGGTGACTGTTCCACGTGTGATGCATTTTACAATCTTGAACCTGAATTATTCATTTCCTGCCTATAAAGTTTATCAATTGTTTAGATACCTGTATCCTTAAAGGGAACTAATACTTATGGAGAATTTTTATAGGTCCCGAAAGGTGGTTTTGTGTTTTATGTGTTTACCTTAAAGTCAAATAACTCTATGATATTGGCATTATGACTGATTTTAAAGCTAAACAAAGAGAGGCTCAGAGGAGTTAAGGCGAATGGCTGGTAAGTGACAGCATAGGGACTGGCTAAGAAGTTTTCTGGGGAAAGTTATCTAGTAAAGAAGCACTTATTAAAGGCCCCAAAGAAATCATAGGACAGACAGGAAAGATGTACAGCTGTATTCTAGATGACTGAGGTAAGAAGGTCAGAAATACAGATGAAGAAAAATCCACTTTGTCTAAACTAACTGCCACCTTATAATCTGAGCTATGTGTACACAGAAGGGGGACATGGTCTCCCTGTCTGCAGCTCCTGGTGGCTCCTCTAGTTATGGAGCACTTAAAAAAAAAAATACTATAGCCTTGACCACAGAAACATTCATTCTTTCAAGTCCCCAAGCACTCTTGGTAATGAACAGACGTATCATCAACCTGAGGCCCACCCACAGGAAAAATGAGAATGGGCAAGGGGCTGGGAGAATCACTCAGAAGAAGACAAATGTATTAGAAGATGTATCAGCAATCAGGAGAGGGAACAATTCACTCTTCAAGGCCAAATCAAGGTGGGTGCCTGACCTGCTAAGCGGGATCTCCAGCATGGAGAATGCACCTGTGACTTCTGCAGCTACTTCAAGCCAGCCTTCCTGATGTTGTTCCAATGTGTGGTTATGGATAATGAGAAATTAGCTTCACATTCTTTTTTCCTTACACATCTCATTTAGTTCAATGAGGACCAATGGGAAGTAGTGTTCCCACTAAAATCTTAAAATGGAATTTCCTCCCAAAACATCAGAGACTAATAATTTTGGAGGCACTGAAGTGTCAGGAGTATTATTATTATTTGTGTGATATGGAAGCTGTAATAAGAGTGTCCTGAAAGGAAACGTCTAGGAATTGAAGAGCAGACATAAAATGCACTTTAAATATGTTATCTCACTTAGTGATCCTGTGAGGTAGATTCTTATTTCCACTTTACAGACAGGAAAGCTAAGGCTCAGAGTGGGGCTGAAATCTGAACCCAGATCTGACTGTATACTAAATGGTTCCACCAGTTGAGGGGAGATAAAAATGTCAAGTTCGTACTAGGCATGTTCTCTCATGCATGGACTCCTTTTAGCATATTCACTTTAGGCTAGGCCTGTACAGAGGACATCTAATTGCTAAGGGAAGATAGGTTAGCTCACCTCTCTTGTGTCTCTATCAGGAATTAGTGTCTGGAAGAAGAGGTGATGCACCGGAGGTCGTAAGAAGTACTTCAGTCTATGCAGACATGGCCTGTTGTACACCACACCGTGTGGTGTCTGTGCTTGTACCTGGATAGCCCCGGGGTTGGCAGGCCCTGACAGTGAAATCTCCTTTCTGGCTGGAGTTTCTGTGACAGGGAACCAAGGGACTTTGTTTAAGGAAGTTTCAGACTGTGGAGACTGCAGGCTGGGAGAGCAGCTCGGAGAGGAAGGAGCTGAGATCTCCATAGGAGTGTCATGGTTCTGCCCATCACTTGGGGGAGAGCCAGGCCTGTCTCCTGGCAAGTGTGGAAGGTCTCCAGGTGAATGTAGCACATCTGTTAAGTGTGAAGTTTTGCCAGGTGACTGTGAAGCGCTTCCTGGTGATTGTGGTGCACCTCGTGGTGACTGTGGCGCGTCTCTTAGTGACTGCGGGATGCCTCTTGGTGACTGCGGCACGCCTGCAGGTGACTGCGGCACGCCTCTAGGCGACTGTGGTGCATCTCTTGGTGACTGTGGCGCATCTAGCAATAACTGTGACACGTCTCCTGATGACTGTGGCACATCTGGTGACTGTGGCATGTCTCCTAGCGACTGTGGCATGCCTTGCAGCTGTGCCACATCTGGTGGATCTGGTATGTGTTGAGGTGGGCCTGGTACACCTTGAGGAAGGCCCGGAGAGTCTTGAGGTGGGCAGCGTGCGTCCAGAGGTGGGCTTGGTGAGTGCTGAGGATGGCATGATGGGTCCTGAGGTGGGCATGGCATATTCTGAGGGCATGGCCCTTCTTGGGGCAGGGTAGGCAAAGCTTGTAGTTGGCACTGCACGGCTTGTGACGGACATGACAAGGCTCGCGGTGGGCATGAAGAGGCTCGTGGTGGACATGGTGAGTCTTGCCGTGGGCACGGCAAGGCTCGCAGTGGGCATGGCAAGGCTTGCGGTGGGCAAGGTACATCTTGCTGCGGGCATGGCAAGGGCGCCCTCTGACTGCTGCTGCCATTATTGCTTACTGGGGAGAAGGAATGGACATCTGAAGAGAGCTGTAAGCTGGCCAAGAAGCTGAAGTCCCCTTTGAATGTGGTTGAGCTACAGTTCGGCTCTGCTGGATAAACAGAGTCCCCACTGGTGGACGTAGGGGGTTGGGGGTCTTCAAATGTGGTTTCTTCCAAGAGGTCCACGTCCACAGGATCACTGTTAATGATTCTCCGTGCTCCAGGCCACGAGCTTCTGTCCACCCGCCCTTCCATTACCTCTTTGCTGGAGATGCTGGCACATGTTTGAAGATTGGTTGACTCCTTCTGGGAAGGAGTAACAGGTTCTAGAGTCAAGTCAAAAGTGGCAATAGGTCTGGTTTCTTCCTCAGTTGCTGTCAGGTCAATCACACAGATTCCACTGCGATCCTTTGGCCTTGGTCTGGTTTCTCTAGTTAAGTCAATGAAGTCCTGTTGAAGGATTGTGAGAAGATAAAGGGTCAAGTAGGAAGTCTCAGCTTTACCTAAGATAGACTTAAATTTTGTTTGGAAAAGCAAATATACAGGATAACCTACAACAGAAGCTATAGAAAAAGAGAAGGTAATATAAGAGAATCTAGCATGTGCTGAGAATATGTTCAGAGCTTTTACATGTCTTTAAGTTTCACAATGATCCTAACAGGTAAGCGTTATCATCTCTGTTGCACAGATGGGGAATCTGAAGTTTAGAGATATTAGGTTATTTACCTAAGGATTATATAGCTGAGTAGCAGAGACAAACATGCAAACCCAAGTCTGTTTCCTTCTTTCCCTGTTAGGGCCCAGGAATGTACAACTTCATTCAATATATAATTAGTCCGTAGTCAGATATGAAGGATAATACAATAAAGGGTTATAAAATGATTCGGCTGTTCACAAAGCCTCATGATGCCAGCCAGGGGTACTGTAATCAACCTTTCATGAGCCTGGAATAATATTGCTCTCCCTTCCAGGTGTCTTCTCACCTGCTTGGCTACCTTGCCACTGGCATGTTGTGTACCAGTTGCTGAGCTACAACAGCTACTATGTTGTTTCTTAATAGCTTTTAGGGTCACCACTGTCAGTGGCACCAAAGCAGGGCACAGGATTCTGGGTGGGTCAGGAGTTGGCACACACCTCATCCTGGAATAGGGACTGCTTGCTGAAACTGAATACGTCCTTCCTAAGAAGCAGCCATAGAGCATCACTGCTTTTGGGGGTTTTCTGCTGCTAGCTGAACACAACATAAGTAGCTGCAAGGCCATAGAGGGTAATATTTAATATTTACCCTTACCATTTAATAAAGGTAATATTTCAAACCACTGGGTAAAAAGTATGAATAATTCAATCAATGATGTTGGGATAATTAGCTAACCACATGGAGAGAAAAATATTAGATTACCATTTTATCCTTTTTTTGAAACTAATTCCAGGTAGACTAATGAATTAATTAATGTAAAGAATATTTTTATAACCTTAGGAGTGAGGAAAGCTTTTCTAAGCATGACAACAAAGACAGAAGTCAAATAATAAAAAAGAGTGACAGAATTGACTACTTAAAAATTTATAACTTCTGTAAAGGAATCCCAAAGAATTCAAAACTTGGGGTCAAAATATAACATGAATGACGCAGGGGGCTGTATTAGTTTTTTAGTACAAATTATCAAAACCTGGTTGGCTTAAAACACCAGTGATTTTTCCTCTTGGTTCTGGAAGTTTGGAAGTCCAAAATCAAGGTGCCTGCAAACCCACACTTTCTTAAAGGCTCTTTGGGAGAATCTGTTCGATGCCTTTCTTTTAGTTTCAGGAGATGCCAGCAACCCTTAATTTGCAGTTGCATAGTTCCCGTCATTGCTTCCACCACCATGTGGTGTTCTTCCTCTGTCTTCACACTGTCTTTTAAGAGCACCAGTCATATTGGATCGAGGGCCCACCATATTCCACATGACTTCATCTTCACTGACCATATCTGCAACACTCCTATTTCCACATAAAGTCACATTCTGTAGTAAGAGTTAGGACTTCAACATATCTTTTATGGAGGACCCAATTTGACCCATTATGAGTCTAACCCATAAGTAATATTTACATTCTAGTAAGAAAAATAAAACCCCAATAGGACAGTAATAGGCAATTCATACCCACAGATGCACACACACATGTTTTATATCTATATCTCCAATAATCATGTGCACGATGTCCAGCTCTACAACCTGCTGAGCACATTCTCTGACCTGCAGCCTCATTAGCTGCTCTTTTGCTCCTTGCCTTTACCAGGGCTAGGCACTGTGGCCCTAGGGCTAGGCCCTGGGAGTTCTTGTAGCCTCTCAGCCTAGGTGATCATATCCAAGTCACTACAACCTATGTGCTAATGACACCAAATTTGTGTCCCTCCTGAGGAGGCCTTCCTCTCTGGCCTCAAACTCAATATAAACATCATACCTGGCATCTCCAGTTGGCTAACCCACAGGTATCTTACATTTAGCACCTTCAAAACAGTAATCTTGCAAATCTTTCCTCCAACTCTGTGTCTCCCCAAGTCTCCTTCATTTTAATGAATGACATCCAGGTGCTCAGGCCCAAACGAGGACATCACTCTTGGTTCCTCCCTTTCCCTCATTATTCACATCCAAGCCATCAGGATCTATTGATTTTACTTCCTAAATATCTACTTCTACCACATCCTGACAGTCTCTGAGCCTGCACCACCACTGTAGCCTAAGCTTCAGTTGTGCCTGGACTATTGCAGACACCTCATAGACTGAACTCCCTGATTCCACTTTTGTCCTCTTACAGTGAGCTAACTGTACCTCTGGCTTGTCTAGGACGATTCCAGTTTTTACCTGTTGCTTGATAACCTGTCTAGTTAGCACCCCATTTCATTTGCAAAAGGGTCCCCATTTGGATGATAAATTAGACAGTTGCCTTACATTATAGTTTTTTTTGGTCTTACAACAGCTAGAATCACCTTTTAGAAAGCTAAATCAGATCATGTCATTCCCCTGCTTAAAATCCTTCAAAAATGTCTTAATACATAGAATAAAATCCAAATTCCTTATGTGGTCTGCAAGGCCCTGTGTAACCTAGTCCACCTTCTTCTCATTTCTTCTGACTCTGTCCTTCACTCACTATGTTCTGCCCTCACTGGCCTTTCTATTCCTCCAATAAGTCATGAACATTCCGACTTCTAAGACTTTATTTTGTTGTACCCTTTGCTCCTCCCTTATTCCCCTAGACCCTCTCATAACAAATCTATTCTGTCATTGTGGTCTCAGATCAAATATTAAACTCTTCAGAGAGGAATTCTTTGAAAACACAATCAATGTATCCAACCCCATCCAAGTTACTTTCTATTAAATTGTTCCCTTATTTGTGTATTGTTTGTCTTTCTCCATGAGAATGTAGGTCCATTGTTATCTTGTCCACCTCTGGCCCCCAGAGTCAAAGCAGATGCTCTACAAGTATTTATTGAAAAAATGAGTCACAACCAAAGAAAAAAGTCAAAACATGATAGCTCACACAATCTGTCTATCAAATCAGCAAAGATAAGAATGAAAAGGCCTTATTTTTCTTCCTAACACTGTATATCACCTAATACTATACTTACGTAGTTGTTTACTATTTGTCTCTCACTGACGGGAATGAAATCTCCATGAGGGCAGGGCTTGGTCTAGTTCATAGCTGTAGTCTCAGCACCTATAACAGCCTGGTGTTCAATAAATATCTACTGAAGAAATTGCCAATATCTAGGGGTGGGGTAAGTAGATAATGAGGAAAGGGGTATGATAAGACTATAATTGATGCACAATTTTGGTAGGAAGTTTGGTAATATATGTCAAAGGTCCTCAAAGGGTGCTATACTTTTTGACTCAGCAATCTCACATCTCAGAGGATCTTACCCTAATTGAAAAAATGAACAAGGGTACAAAGATTTATGAGGGAATTCCTCACTGGGTTGTTTATAACAGAGAAAATTTAAAAACAATCAGCATGATAGGTTATAACTTATAAATCTGTACAATGAAATACACTAAAAATATTGGTAAAGACATGTATTTATTAGTGTGGAAAGAGATAAAAAATACATTAACAGAAAAAGAAAAGCTGAAAGAACACATATATAGCAAGACTTTACTTGCAAAAACATGTATTGGGGGACACGTGGGTACATATGAGTGTACATACACATTTACAGATAAAAGTCCAGACAGACATAGTGAGATTAAGGGCAATTTTAATTTTCTTCTTTATATATATTTCTAAAATTTTTTGTAATAGGTCAACAAAAATTAATCAACTATATGTACATGGTCTGCGTGGAAAAGAAAAAGCAATAAAGATTATCAAAAACACAAACACACTTCATCAACTTAGTGAAGACTGAAGCCCAGGTTAAGAACCAGTAGTTCAGAAATATTAACTACAGTACTGGAGATACCTTTTTGATTTCCTGAATTCAGGCCTGTTGGTTACCCGCAGTGAGTATTATAAAAAAGAAAAAAAAATTATAAAACTTGTTTCTTTTCTTTCATTGCCTGCCATCCTTGAGAAGGTCAGACTTGGCTGAGAAACAACACAGAGCGTAGCAAAAGTTTTCATTTATGCCAGGCATTTTCCTTGCATTACCGTGTTGCAAATCTTCTAACAATCCTGCAAGGTAGGTATTAATGTTTCCAAGAGCAAAAGCTGAGAGGTGACAGAACTGGCCAAAGTTCAGATGGCTGGTATGTTGAGGTCATCATTTACAGAGGTATATCTGACCTCAGGGCCTTCAGGAAAAGGAAAAGCTAGACAAAGGCTCTTGAGGTTTTATAACCTTGCAAGTCTCTCAATGCCTTTGATCTTTTATATGGGTTATCCTACCACCCTTATCTACTTGGCAAGAGAGATAAAAGAAAAGCTTGGTGTTTTTAGAAAGCTGTACTAAAATGTCTAGAGATAGTTTACTCTCTGGAACTTGCCCTTCATTTCCCTTCAACTCAGAAGGCTCAAAAGCAAAATGCCTAGTTGGGTGGTCATGGGATGGTGAGCATTTAGAGAGCGTGTCCACGTATGTGTGGGAAGGGCCACAAGAGACATAGCAGACTGGGATAAGGATGCTACGTGTGCTTGAAGAAGGAAGCTGGACTAAGAGGAAGAAAGAGAGACAGCACTTGAGACTAATGGAAGTGGATGAGGAGGACCAAGTTCAAGGAAGACTGAGAAGAAGGGGCAGTAGGAAAGACAAGGAACCTGAAGGAAAGGCAGCTGTGAGTCCGTCCCAGTATTTTTTCCTTCCACCTTTTTCCTCTCCCTATCTTTTCCTTGGTGATCTGAGTCACTCTTAGGCCCTCTGTGCTTTCTATTTGGATAATCACCAAATCTCTCCCTTTTGCCTGATCTGCGGAGATCAATTTCCTTGTGTGGGCCACATCCATGCACATTTCCCGTCAGCCCTTCAAACCCAGTGGGTGCAGAATGAGCGCAGCATCCCCGCCACACCAAGCCTGCTCTTACTCTTGAACTTGCTCTCCCCTATCAAACATCCGCCTCAACTGCGCTCTCTCCCCTATTCCTTCAGTCATTATTATTGTAGCCAACAAATATGTGTTGCGGATTGATTTTGTCCCCCACACTGCCACATCCATTCACCTACCAAGCTGGATCGCTTCTACCTTGAAAATCTCCCATCTGTCCACTCATCTAAATTCTCTACTGAGATTTATTGGGAACCCCTGGTGCCTGAACCATGGCAACGCAGCACTATGTGTTCATTGGTTTTGCATGTCATTCATTCTCTCGTGACCATTATACCTGGGACACAGAAGGGGCTCCCATGGAGGCTTAGGGAGCAAAGAGGCTGGGAAGGGGTTTGAAGGAGCAGAGGTTTGTCTTGAAGGAGTATTTGCATATGAAGACAGGCGACCATCCTTTCATTCCTGGGGTGCGGCTTTGGGAGGCTGAGGAGACTGTCGTAAGTCCGGTGCTGCTGGAAGTCTTCTGATAGAAGGCCTGTCCACTTCCTACCCCTTGAGCACTCGGCAGCCGCTTGTGGAGTGTGTCACCTTCTATGAGAGGGACCACGGACGTCGCGCTCTCCATCGTGTCCGCCCCCCCACCCCGGCAAAACATCTGGCCCATACTAGGGGTCCAATAAATACGTGTGGAGGGTTCTAGAAAGGCAGGGACCACAGAGGTTTCAGTCATGATCTCCGAAGGAGGACAAAGACTAAGGATGCCGAGGGAAAAAGAAAACGTGCAAGATGTTTCCCTCTCTGTTCCTCCCGAGCTCGGTAAATGTTTGCCAAGCGACACAATCGCCCTCCTGCACAACTCCGAGGCCGGCCCCTCACTCCGTTGCCAGGCCCTGGAGCGCCGCCACCATCTGCCCAGGCCCGCCGCTCCCTCCCCCCTCGCCGCTCCCCCACCCCCAGCCCTGGCTCCCGTTACCTCCCTGCACACATCTGCACCCACCACGAGCCAGACAATTACACGCTCCCGCGTGCCGGCCTCGAGGTCGGGGACTCCCCCAAGGACTCCCTGGCCCCCTGAACCCCCAGCTCCCACCCCCGCCCCCGCCCCTCAAGGCTGCGGGCAAGCCCACGGCCCGGCCTGAGGCGGCCGCCTGCTGTGGGACGTCGCGCATGTGCTCGGCTGCCCCTCTTCAGCCTCCGGCCGCTCGGGATTGAACGCGGAGCCCGGAGGCCATCCCCGCCCGGGCCTGCCGCGCTCCTCAAGGCCGGAGCTGCGCGAAAGGCGGCAAGGCGGGAACGGGCTGCAGCCGGGAGGCGCCGCTGGGCGGGCGGCGGGGGCGGCGGGGGCGCTGGGCACAGCGCGCCGGGCCGACGGTCGCTAAACGGCGCGGCCCCAGCAGAGGCGGCGCTGCGGGCGCGGCGGCTGGCTCACTCACCACGGTCCGGCGGGGCAGCGCGCCGGAGGTCCGGGACAGGGCCCGGCGCAGCCTCCGCGCTCGGCCCGAGCGGGTGCCCTCGGAGCTCTCGGAGCCGCTGTCGTCCGAGATCACGATGAAGTCCTCCATGGCTGCGGGCCCGGGCCGAACCAGCCAGCGGGCGGCTGGCGACCCAGACCGCGGCAGCGACAGCGACTTCGGTTCCTGCGGCTGAGGAGACGGCGGCCGCGGCGGCAACAAACCGGGCCATCCCCCCCGCCGGCCCCGCCCCTTCCCGCCCGAGTTCCGCCCCTAACCCCGCCCCTTCCCTCCCCAGAAGCCTACTCCGGGCCCCGCCCCCTCCCGGGCCCCGCCCCTGCCGGCCGCGGGCTGCCGGCCGCCTGATGCCGGGTCAAGGCCATGGTCACTGAGCTTCGTGGTGGCACTCACCCTGTCTTATCGAAGAGAAGAAAAAAGAAAATCAAGCTTCAGCCCTTCTGGGCAGGTGTTGAAGGCGGGGGTGAGAAACGGCGGTTTCGAGCGCTTCCCCAGGGGCTCCCGACTGCAGTGTGAAGGGAGGTGTGAACAGGACTGAGACTAATCTGGCCTCACTCCTTGAGCCCGGCGGGTCTTTCCCGTGGGCGACCTGGCCTGCGGCTGAGAGCGGGGCTGAGTCAAAGGAGGGAGGCCGCATTTCTTGATACACATATGCAAGTGCATCTGTAAGAAAAATTCGCAGAAATGTGATTACTGGGTCGAAGGCGACGTTTCCGTAGTTTCAATAAACGCGGCCAAATTACTCTCCCAAATTGTTCCAATTTGCAGTTTCACAAACAATCCATGTCGCTCAGAGATTTAAACTGTGAGATTTAGGGACTTGTTCAATTGGTAGTAGGATCAGAAACTGAAAAAAAAAAATGCACAAATGCATGAGGTAGTATACGCTTGAATAGTTAGATGTTATGAATGACCATAACGATGAAGAAAGATATACCCAGTAAAGGGAGACGTGATAGGTGGTTGGCTGTTAGGCAAGATCATTAAAATCAGGATAGGATCTGTGTTACAATAAATGTGGGGTATTGACAAATTCCTCCCTCTCAGGCTCCAGCAACTAGGTGAAATGTAAATATTGACAGGTCCGAATGTAATTGTGTGTATTAGAAGGGGAATCAGTTCCTAAAGAGATCGTTACCAGGTGCTATCTAACCCTGTCTTCTGCTGAGCCTCTCAGGCTTTAGTGAGCCTCAGAATCACAGAAGAGGCTGGTTAAAGCACAGATTTCTGTGTCCCCATCTCCGGCCTGGAGCTTCTAATTCAGTTCTGTGAGGTGGGGCCCCAAAATTTGCATTTCTAACAAGCTCCCAGCTATTGTTTATACTGCTATCAGGGGACTACACGTTGAAAACTAGCGGCCTGGCCCTGGCTGGTGGGGCTCAGTTGGCTGGACAGAGTCGTGGAGGACTTCACGTGATCTGGTCCCATAACTGCGCAGTCACTTTCTGTAACTACTACGGTCTCATGCCAGGTATTATGACTTAGGCCTGCCTATTTTAGATCGTTAATTTCATATTCATACCTCTTCCCATTCTCCTGGGGCAGGTGGACACAGGGCTGCACAGCTCTTAGTGGAGGAGTGATAACGCGTCATTCCCTTCCTCTCTCCTTGGCTCTTGTTCTTCCCAGATAGGGATGAGGAGGAGGGGGAAAGAGTGTTCTCTGCAACACTGTGCACGGAGAGTTGTCTGTTCTCTTTCCGCTCGCTGTCGCTACGTCAGTAACTGTGTTCCCCGTGTGTCAGGAGTCCAGATGCCAGCTTTCTTACTTGGGCTGGGCTCAGCATTACTTTCTGGGGCCTCTTATGTGCATTCCCTAATCTAGGGGAGATCAGCTTTAACCCCTTTCTCCTGGATATCCCCACCAGGGGCAACCATTTGTTGATGGGGGATCGTTGCCTGGAGGGGCTTTTTGGGGGGTGCCAGCAGAAGCTTTCGCCTCAGCCGCCACCTTCTGTGCTCTCCAGTTGACTCACACAGGGGGAGTTTCCATGCGGGATTCAAGGAGGAAGGGCATGCAGGCAGCTCGGATCTCCAAGCCCCTCTCTCAGCACCAGCTCTCTCTCTCCTCCTTTCCTCACCCCCAAGGGTATCGGGGGCTTGTCCAGGTCAATGGTTCAGTGACTTTCAGACAAGTCCTTGGCTTGGGATTGAGGAGAGGAATAGTTGCTGCACTTTGAACTTTCTTTAGCTGGGGAGAAGTAATGGACAGTTGCCATCTACAACAAGTAATGTGCATCCATGGGTAGATGAACTAATTGGGAAAAATTCAAATACCTTCTTTTGTTGTAGAATTTATGATAAAGTGACTTATATTGGTAGCTGATTGTCAAGCATAAAAATAGTGATATGACTTCAGTGGTACTATGGCTTGACTATAATATATATCTTTCTCATCAGCCATCCTGTCTGATACTCAGGAAACACAGGGTTTATGGTTGTAAAATATGAGTACACTTGAAAATTTCCTTGTCCTTATCTGGCAACCCAGCTGGATGAATACCGGCCCTGAACCTGCTTTCCTGAAAACTGTAAGTAGTGTCACTGATGTTTTCCTTGCCATCCTGGATACATCTTGAAATATGCTGTTTACCCAAGACGTCCAAAATGACAGTATCTTTTTCAGAAATTAGTGTATTTTTCTTTTCTTTTTTCTGAGTAATGCCTTATCTTTTCCAGGTTTATTGAGATATAATTAACATGTAACATCAAAGAAGTTTTTAAGGGGTACAATTTGTCATTTTGATACGTGTATATGGTATATTGTGAAATAGTTACCATAATAAGGTTAGTTAAATGTCCTTTTGCCTCATATAATTACAGTTTTTAAATTGTTATGGTGAGAACAGTAAAGCTCTACATTCATAGGAGCTTTCTAGTAAGCAATACAGATTATTAACTGTAGGCAAGATGCTACAGTTAATACTTACTCATCTTGGAACTGAAAGTCTGTGCATTTGACCAGCATCTCCGCGTTTACCTCCCCTCCCCTACGAACCTGGCAATCTCCATTCGATGCCCCGTTTCCATGAGTTTGATGTTTTTAGATTCCACATATAAGTGAGATCATAGAGTATTTGTCTTTCTCTGTACGAATTATTTTACTCGGCGAAATGTCCACAAGTTCTGTCCACTTTGTTGCAAATGGTAAGATTTCCTTCTTTTTTTAAGGCTGAACAATATTTGTGTGTGTGTTTTTCATGTCTTCTTCATAGACTTGTTCCCTTCAGATCACACATTAATCCCATGTAAACTGAGAGCCTAACACAGGTATTTATTCGTCCAGTGAATACTGGATTTGTTGAGTGCCTGCTGGGCGTCAGACGCCTCGTTAGGGGCTGGGGATGTAACAGTGGGCACGATGGCCATGGCTTCTGTCCTCGCAGAGCTTTGCGGGGAAGGAGATATCCCTTAGTCCGCGAATGAAGAAAACAAACCCTGATCCCTTACTTTCTTTTTAAAGGTAATTTTCAGTTGAAAATTTATACATGAAAAAATTATATGTGAAAACGCAAGTCAAAACCTCAATGAGCTACCATTTCACGCCCACTGGGATGGCTATTATTTAAAAAAAAAACACACACAAAAAACCAGAAAACAGGCGTTGGTGATGATATGCAGAAATTGGAACTCTCATGCATTGCTGGTGGGAATGTAAAATGTCACAGCTGCTGTGGAGAACATTTTGGCAGTTCCTCAAAAAGTTAGACATGGAATTACCATATGGTCTAGCAATTCTACCCCTAGGTAGAATTTGTCCCAAAGCACTGAAAGCAAGTACACAAACATACTTATCCACCAATCTTTATAGCGACATTATTGATCATAGCCAAAAGATGGAAAAAACCTGTGTCCACAGCAGATAAACGGGTAAGTAAAATATGGCCTGCCTGCACCACAAAATTCTGTTCAGCCTCAAGGTTAGGAAGGAAATTATGACATATGCTACAACATGCAAGAAACTTGAGGACGTTGTCCTAAGTGAAATAAGCCAGTCAAGAGAGGACAAATATTGTATGATTCTACCAATGATATTAGTTGCATGATACTACTATGTGGTACTTCAACAGGCAAATTCACAGAGTCAGGCAATAGAATAAACGTTATCAGGGACTGGAAGGAGCGAGTATAGGGAGTTACTTAATGGGCAAAATTTCTGTTTGGTACGATGAAAAGTTCTAGAAATGGGTAGTAGTGCTGGTTGTACAATATTATCACTGTTCTAATGCCACTGAAATTGCACACTTAAAATGATGATAGTGGCAAATTTTATGTATATTTTACTGCAATAAAAATATGTGACTGTTTACCTTTTATTAACAAATTAAAATGTTACAGACCAGGTCAAAGGCCCCTTTGACCAACTCCTCTATCCTGACTCCAATTCCCCTCCCTTAGTGCTTCCATGTTAATTCCTCTAGAGTTTTTCTGTATATTTACTGGTATTCATATGTACTTATCAAAATGATGTATTTTTTGTTTTATCCAAAGAGTAAGTCTACTTTAGTATAGAAGTTTGAAACCATCATTTGCAGTAAAAATGTTTTAAGTAATAGGCTTCTGGCCTTATTAATGGGGATTTTTCTGAGTAAGTATACATCTTTAAAAGGTTTTTTTCTTTCATTTTCTCTTGCTCAGACGGCAGGTTGGTGCCTGCAGATCTGCTATTGTTTATGCTAACACTAGCCAGCTCAGGTTTCTCCCCTGAACCAGGGAACACTCTGTCCCCCCCCGCTGGATTCTAGGCATCATTTCCCAGTTTTAGGTCACTCCTAGCTTTTCTGGACTGCTTTAGTAGGGAGCCTCTCAGCGTACAGGATTTTATGTAAATAATTTTCTTATCCTTTCCCCTTTTCCCTCCCAGCTTCTAGTTTGCTGGGATATCAAGTAGATGTCAAAGGCTTTGTAAAGATTTTGCTTTATCCTCGACATTCAAAGATGACACATCCTCATTTTGAGAAAACTAAGCAATTCAGAATGGTTACAATGCAGAATGTGTAACCATATCACGCTTTGATAACATCTTTCCAGACATTTCTGAATGGTCGATACTCACAGGTACAAATGTGTAGATAATTTTAGGTAAGTGGAATCATACTATACACATTGTACTGCAACTGGCTTTCTTAAATCAAGAAATATGCCTTTACAGTTTTCTGTCAGCGAATAAAGATTTACATTATCTACATGGTCCATTTTATCGGTTCATAATAATATTCTTAAAATAGTATGACATTTGCTCTTCTCCTTTTATAGAAAAGCACAAAGAAGCAAACAAGAGTATCACATTCTCCTATCCTTGAAATCTTACAATGAACAGTTTGTAAAATTAAAAGAAACATATCTATGAGATTAGAAAATGCATACTACAAAAAGATACAAAATAAAAAGTGAAAGTTGAAAGCCACCCTCCCTTTCCTAGCTCTTCCCAAGGCTAAATATCTAAATAAATAGGGTTTCTTGTGAATCCTTCAAACCATACAGGATTCCTATATACAGTACACATGTATCACACCCCATTAGTCAGTCCTAACCCTACTTCCCTCAACAGGCAGCTCTTGTGATTTTTGTTGAAGCTGGTGGTTTTAGCTGTCTGGTAAGGCAGCTATATCAGGTCTGAGGGAACAAAGACCCATCAACTAAAGCTTTGAAATAAACCACCACAAAACTGCCATGCCTGTTACTGTGAGCCTTTTTTGATTATTTATTCTGTATCAGTCACTATGAAAAGTATAGTAGATCCTAACATTTCTGTTTACAGAATATAGAAAAAGAACACATGGGAAAATGAAATAAAAACCATATATAACATACAAATGCAAAATTAATACAGAAATACCAAAAATAATCTATATAAAATGGAGGTTTCAGATACTAAGAAACAGAAGGTAGATTTTGGAGTCAGTAACATCTGAATTCTAATCTTTGCTCTGTCACATACTAGCCATGTGACCTGCAGTGGGACATTTTATCTCTTTGTTCTTCAGTTTCCTGGGTCTGGGAGGTAGACATTGTCAGTGTATTAGGATAAAAAATATGCTAGCATATGGAAAAGATTCCTGAAAATGAAAGTTAAGGAGGGAAAACTAGACACCAAATACTCTCCTACTCCAAGATTTTAGTGACTTCCTTGGTTTTCTTTGGAGTCTAAAAAGGGTTGTGGTCTCCAAGAATTTCTGGTTGCCGTGGGGTAGAAAGGGAATTGGGGAAAGAAAGGGGCTCGTTTCCTAAGGCCCTTCTTAGAGCTTTCTGTGTGGACTTGTGCAGTATCTTATGACACGTCCCTAGTCTGCTGGGGGAAATGATTGTGAGCACTTCTTCACGGGTGTTTTGGCAATGCGTACTCAACTAAAAAAGAGCATGTATGCACAATGAACTTTGTATAGGGATATTCACTGCAGCATTGTACTGTAAGCGAGTCCATGTCCGTGAAGGGAATCAGTTGAATACTTAGTTGAATATGCATGTGTAAATGAGCATACATCCATATCATTAAATACTGCATCCATTAGGAATGAGACATCTGCATATACAAAAAAGAAATGATTTCTTATATGTGTATATTATAGAAAGCAAGATATGTAAGGAACAGAATGCTTTGGGGGGGCCAGTTGGGAAGGATATATACCTATCTACGTACCTTTCCCAAGGTGTTTATCTATTCTTACGCTGTTTCTGGAAGGCCCACAAGTAACTTAACAATATGTTTCTGAAGGGGAATTTGGGGACACATGAGGGAAGGAAACTTCCTTTTCACTCTGTTTTTGGTACTTTTTACATTTGCTACCCAGTGTCTGTGTTACCTTTAACATTTTTTTTGTTTTTAAACTTTTTGTTTCGAGATAGCTGTAAATTCATAAACGATTTGTTTTTAAACAAATTTCCAGCCACCGCCTCACCATCCAAAAACTCTCCTAGCCCATAGCCCTTCTTTAGGGTCTTGGTTGTTGCTGACAGGTCACCACTGGTTTCTTCAGGTAGAAGCTGCTGGACCCGTGGGACAAGTAGGTGTGTGAAGGGTAGGGGAATAAGGACATTTACTTTTTCAGTAGGTCTCCTTTGTATTTTTGCATATATAATCATATGCATATAGTATCTTTTAAAAACAATGTATTTAAAAAAACCTCCAGACCCCTTCTCAACACCCCCTCCCCCGAACCCCCCTTAGCTCTTTACTTGGGACAAGCTCACCCGCTCGTCCTTCTCCATCAAGAAGCCAAGGCATTCTGCTCTACGGTAGGGGGCTAAGGGGTGGGCCGCAACCCTAGAAGTATATATATATTATATATATATAAAATATATATAATATATATATATTTAACTGAGGGGGGAACTGAGGCTTAGAAGGATAGCGTTGGTTTCTGTTTTTTATTAACACAAATGTACTTACCAAGCAGTAGGTAAGCGGGTACTAGGAACCCTAATAACCTCAGAATCGTTACCTTTGCACCACATTTAAAACCGGTTCCTTACTGTTTGAAAAGGGAAAGGCTGGCGTGCACTGCATGGCGGGATTTGTAGTTCCCGGTGGGTCACAGTGCGGCTGCGCAGAAGAGAGACGCCGCTCTTCCGAGCGCATGCGTGCGGCAGCGGCGGCAGGACTGACTGGACTGAGGTGGTGGCTTCCGTGCGGGTGTGTGGGAGCTCGGCATGGCGGCACCCGCGGCGGCCCTGGGCCCCTCGGCGCTAGGCCAGAGTGGCCCCGGCTCCATGGCCCACTGGTGCTCAGTGAGCAGTGGCCCGACGCGCTACGTGCTCGGCATGCAGGAGCTGTTCCGGGGCCACAGCAAGACGCGCGAGTTCCCGGCGCACAGTGCCAAGGTGCACTCGGTGGCATGGAGCTGCGACGGGCGTCGTCTGGCCTCTGGGTCCTTCGACAAGACAGCCAGCGTCTTCTTGCTAGAGAAGGACCGGTTGGTGAGCCGCCAGGGCCCGGCCCAGGCCTGGGAGAGGGGCCGTGGGTAGCAGGTGTGGTGGTGGGAAGAGAGTGGCGGGGAGGGGGGCCGAGAGGAGTGAGGTTAGGAGGGGGCGTGGACGAGCGGGGTGTGTGGTGCGAGAATGAGGCGTGCGGGGGTGTCGGGGGTACGCGCCGGGGTGGTGAGGGGGACAGAAGGGGCGTGTGGGAAGTGTAGTGGTAAGGAGGGGTGAAGATGCGCGGGAGCGGGGGTGGCAGGGTGGTAGGAGGGGTTGTTGTGGTGAGGGGGGGCTGGGGCTGTTGTTGTGGGGTCCCTGTCTGGTGAGGCGGGCCCCTTTGGCCCCGATAGGGCCTCTTGTGGGGATGAGCAGGGGCCTTGGGAACTTTGGTGGCAGAGTGAGGGTGGAAAACCAGAGAGGAGGAGGAGGGACGGTCAGGACCAGCGAGAGAGTAATGGCGGGGAGGTGGAATCCAGCCTCAAGGTGGTTCAGGGTGATTGCGGAGGAAGGAAGGAGGGATTTGGGAAGAGTTTTGGGGAAGAAGCTTGGAAGATCCGGACTCTTTAATGCTCTAATTTTTTTGTTGGTCACAGGTGCCTTGGTTGAATGAGGTTAAGGAGTTACATGTGAGGCAGGTACATCTGTGTGAAATTACACCTGGATCTTGTTCTTTCAGGTCAAAGAAAACAATTACCGTGGACATGGTGACAGCGTGGACCAGCTTTGTTGGCATCCAAGTAATCCTGACCTCTTTGTCACCGCATCTGGAGACAAAACCATTCGCATCTGGGATGTGAGGACTACCAAATGCATCGCTACTGTGAACACTAAAGGTGACTTCAGAGCGAGGGCAATAGGAAGATAAGCCACTTTTATATTCATTCAACAGGCATTTTCCAGATATCTTCTCTGTGCCTAGCCTGGTGTTATGGGACATCCTGAGCTCCGCGGACATCACAGCTTAGTGCAGGGAGAGGGACGTAATTCATTGAAAAACAACAACGACAAAAAAAAACCCTAACAAAATACGACATGGTTCATCTTAGAGTGGAGATGTCTGTAAGGTAGATCCCAGAATGGACATGCTTAGGTCTGCCTGGGGGAAGACAGGCAAGACCTCATGGAATTTGAGTAGAGTCCGAATAGCCATAGGAAGTTAGTGGTCAGGGTGCAGAGGGAGGGTAGGGCAGCTTTGGGAGGAAATAGCGTGCACAAAGGCATGGAGAATTGGGGAAACTGATGATCGGTTAGCGTGGCTGAAGCTTGGATGGTCTTAGTGGTCTGGGAGAAGGTGACCTGGAAGTTACGAAATGCTTTTGTAGACTCTGTTCTTCACCAAGTATTGTCCTATAGAGGTAATTTACCATATTGATTAAGATGTCACTGATTAAAAGATGCACAAATATTTTAAGTTCTTTTAGGAAAGAAAGCTTCCAGATAACCATGTACACTAAAAATTTTAAGATGTATTTGATGCATTTTAAGATGCATCATAGATAATAAAATGTGAAAAATAATCTGCATCTTAGAATTGGTAAAGTTGATGAAATTTTGAATTGATGTGTTCAGTGTGGGCCATTGGACTTTGTTGATAAGACTGGTACCAGTTTGGGGTGGGGGATGGATGGAGTTGGGAGGGATTATAAGAGGGATAAATGATAATGGAAAAAATTAAATTAAAAAAAAAAAGACTCATACCTGTAAGAGGAATGATGCAGTGATTTCCCCAAATATACAACTGGTGATACATAGTGATTTATGAGTATGTGGATGAACATTAAAACCTGGTTATGTATATGTTTTAATGTCTATTAGAAAAAAAGAACCAGCTCATTGAATGTATTGCTAAATTTAATAAACTAAAAACATTTTTGGAGTCACTTTTAAGAAAACTCTTCAGTAAAGAAAAGTACAGCTGTTACATGGATAGGACAAAAGTGAAAGTGGCATGTGAATGGTGGGAGTTTGGGAAATGTTGGTGTAAGAGAATAAAAGGCTTTGGAGCCAAATCTGGTGGCTCTGTTACTTCAAGGATTGACAGTTTGGCTCATCTCTCTTCCATTTCTTCATCTGTAAAATGCGGATGATGAATTGCTAATAAATAGCGTATTGTGAGGACCAAATGGGCAAATTTGCAGACGAATGTGCCTGACTCACAGTTGCTGATACTTAGGTGCTAGTTGCCTTTCATTAACTATGACCTTAATGCATGCGCTCTGGAGACAACTCCGGCCTTCCTTTTAGGATAACAGAATAAATTTTTGGAGGATTCTAGGCAAACAGATTATCTGACTAATCATACCTGGTTTTCTAGGTGAGAACATCAATATCTGCTGGAGTCCCGATGGGCAGACCATTGCTGTAGGCAACAAGGATGATGTGGTGACCTTTATTGATGCCAAGACACACCGTTCGAAAGCGGAGGAGCAGTTCAAGTTTGAGGTCAATGAAATCTCCTGGAACAATGACAATAACATGTTCTTCCTGACAAATGGAAATGGTTGTATCAACATCCTCAGGTGAGGGGGTTGGTGTGCTGTTTCAGTATGTTGCTTGGGATCTGTATTTCAGGAAAGGTTTCTTGAATTGTTGCAGCCTTTGATGTTCTGCTGTTTTTGGTTTTCTCCTTCAGTGTCTCCCATTATTTTAGCACCACAGTCCTCTTCCCACAGTGTGACTGCTCTCTGTCTTGTTTCGCAGTTACCCAGAGCTGAAGCCTGTGCAGTCCATCAATGCCCACCCTTCTAACTGCATCTGTATCAAGTTTGATCCCATGGGGAAGTACTTTGCCACAGGAAGTGCAGATGCATTGGTCAGCCTCTGGGATGTGGATGAATTAGTGTGTGTGCGGTGCTTTTCCAGGTCAGCTTCTCTGCCAGCACTTTCCTTGTTGGATAGTTTTATTTCATTTTGGGTGAAGTTGTGCCTTCTTAGGAGGTTATTTAAATTTTTTTTATTTTTCAATTACAGTTGACATTCAATATTGTATTAGTTTCAGTTGTACAGCATAGTGGTTAGACATTCTTATAACTTATAAAGAGGTCCCCCGATAAGTCTAGTACCCTCCTGGCACCATACACAGCTATTAGAATATTATTGACTATATTCTCTGTGCCGTACTTGACATCCCTGTGCTGTTAGGCTATTCTAATGTCTCCTTTTCCCTCTGTGTTATAGGCTGGATTGGCCTGTGAGGACCCTAAGTTTCAGCCATGATGGGAAGATGCTGGCCTCAGCATCGGAAGATCATTTTATTGACATTGCTGAAGTAGAAACAGGTAACCAAACCCTCCCTACCTTAACAAGAGTCTCCTGTCTTTACCTCTGGCCGTCAGGGCTCCTCTTGCCCTGTGTTTTCATTTCTGCACATCATTACTTCCATCAGCATTAGCCTAGATGAATTTGTCTCCTTGGGACAAGTGTATTATGACTGTTACAGTCAGGTAATGAGGGAGCAAAGGGTCAGGAAGGGCAGGGGCAGGTCTGAAGGAAAGTGATTTAGGAAAATATTTTGCATTTTATTAACTTTTTAATCCTTTAATTATAATGAAAAATTTAAAATACAGGAAGTAGGAGGAAGAAAAAAGTGTTATCTTCGGTCCCACCATTTAACCGCTACCTCTTTTTAGCATTGTGGTGTATTTCTTTCTATGTTTTGTCTATATGTGAATATATGTATCTGTAATTTAAGGAATTACTGAAGTGGATGTGATTTGCTCTAGAAACAACAAAACAGCATTTGCAAATAGAAAAATAGAATAATTATTTTACAAAAGAATTTCCTTATTTTTTTAATTGAATTTATTGGAGTGACATTGGTTTTATTTTGTAACGTAGCTGTATTGCTTTTGGGAACACGTTGTATTTTAGTAAAAGAATTCAAACTACATAGAAAATTTCAAAGAAGAAAACTTGAAATTCCACGATTTAAAGAATGCCACTTGCTAACACTGTGGGGCATGGTCCAGCCACTTGGACGCACAGCTCCTGTGATGCCGGGATACTTACCTGTTATTCTATGGCCACCGGCCTCACCTGCAGAATGTTATAGCTCCTTATAGCAGTGGCTGCTGAGCCTACTGCCACTTTGAGTGGGATTTACTTCCATTCTATATACCATTTCACTCTTCTGTTAGTGGCTTCTAATTTTTGCAGTGTTGTAAATAATGCTGTGGTGAGTGTCCTTTATGTACTTCGTTTTACTTATGTGATCATCCATTTGCATAAACCGTTGAAGCAGGATTGCTGAGTCCAGTGTGCTTGCATTTTGTGTAGGACCAAACCATATTATGGAAAAATTACTGCAGTTTGCTTTTGGCAGCAGTGCGTGCGTGTACCTGTTTTTCCCATGCTGTCTTTGTGCAAGCTTCTTTTAATTTTCTATGCTATCTAATATATGTAAATTATGATTTAATTCACATACACTTTTTCAGGAATGTATTAAATGTGGCTGTATTACTTTTTCTAAATGGTTCAAAAAATACTTTTTTGAGATTATTTTTAAAATTGCTTTTTAGTTATAGTTGACACAGTATTATTTAGACAAATACTTTTAACATGTTGGGTTTTATTTTTATTTTTTTTTAAAGATTTTATTTCTTGTTAGGGGAAGAAGGGGAGAGAGAGGGAGAGAAACATCGATGTGTAGTTGCCTCTTTTTTGCCCCCTACTCGTGGCCTGGCCTGCGATCCAGGCGTGTCCCCTGACCCTTTGGTAACCCTTTGGGAATCGAGCCAGTAACCCTTTGGTTCGCAGGCTGGGGCTCCATCCACTCAGTCACACCAGCCAGGGCATAACATGTTGGGTTTTAAACAGAAGTTTTCTCTATAACCTAGGTTAAAAATTAAAAGTAAGATGATTATCAAAGTAAAGCACAGTTATATTATTTACAACATTTTAATGCGTAAATGGGAAACAGTCTAAATTTTCATTATGGTGGACTAATGAAATAAGTTGTGATACATCCATATTACAGTGTGCGAAGAGAAAGACATAACTCTGTGCTGAAATGGAACATGCACAAGGTGTAGTACTGAGTGAGCAAAGCAAGTAGCCAACCATGCATGTGATGTGTTACTTAGGTAAAAAAACTAAATTGAAATTGGTTGAAAACTTAGAAAATTTAGAAGAACTTAGATCAGACTTGTAAGATTAGGGGAACACTTAAATAGGGAAAAAGAATAAATTTAAATGGTCTGTTTTCACTGAAACTAATTAAACAAAATTAAAAATTCAGTTTCTCAGCCATCCTAGGCACCTCTCAGGGACCAGGCAGCGCCAGGTGGTCCATGGGAACTGTATTAGACAGTGCAGATGTAGAACATTTCTGTCACGGAAGTGTTGGTTGTACGGTGCTGCTCTATAGCCTTGACCTGTTTGGATTTTATGCAGTAATACATGTCTTTACAGATTAGTTTGTAAAATAAGAGTAATACATGCTCATTATAGAATATTTGGAAAATGCTAACAAATATAAAGGAGAAATACAAAGATATAGGTTCATAATTTAGAGATAATCATCGCTAACATTTTAGTATATTTCTTGTGGTTAGTCTTTTCCTTCTACATAGTATATATTTTTTCTGTTGGAATTATATATTAGGTATAATTTTGTATTCTATGTATTTTTAATGGTTAAATGTAAAAGTAAGAATTTAAATTTTATTCCTGATAACACGTATAATGGAACCTCATTTTAATACAGCCCCCTTATTTTTCAGCTTTTCAGACACACCCGTACACATTGCATAAGTCTGTTGGGACTTTGATGGTCTGGAATAGTGATGTCGGTCTCACAGTTAGCACCTCATTTATCATTCAGAGATTAAACTTTCCAATAAACTAAGAAGATATTAAAGTTCATGAAGCCACATTGTTATTTGGGAAGCATTTTAGGCTTCTCATGTCTACTGTGGTTTTCTTGAACTATATACCTTTCTTTATTAATCTCCTATCAAATGACATGGAGTTAGAGGCCTGGTAGTAGCCATTCTCTTTGAAACACTCTTTACATCTCTAACTCAGAACTGTGCTCAGACATAGAGATACAGGCTGCCACATCCTAGCATCATGAGGAGTGGATAACTGACCCGTAAATAGAATTTCTCTCTCTCTCTTCCCCTCCCCCCCTCTCTTTCTCTCATTACCTGTACACACACATGTACAAGTGTATATGAAAGCTTTATTGAAATATAATTCACATACTGTGGTTGGCTAGTTGGAAGTGTATGATAGAGGATATTCTGCATTTCTAAATTGACAGCACACTGTAAATGTTTTACTACACTGATCTTAATCCTAAAGTTGAAAAACTGTTAAGCGGGATTAAAGGAATAACAGCATTAGAAAATCATGTTTAATTTCAAAGGTGGGAGGAATAGAATTTTGGGAAAAAGAGCTTGTATTACTCTTACTAGAAGGCATTGAAGTTTAGTAGATCTGTGGCTTCGGAAACAGATTGGCCTCCTATGTTGACTCTTGCTTCCTTGAAGTGTGACTTACCTGTTAAGTCGCTCATTTCTTTATGAAATGGGGTTTAAAATCACCATGTGTCTTGCTGAGTTGTTGTCATACTTCATGGGAATGGAGTATTGTCCACGTGATTCCTAAGGGTACGCAACAGACCTTGGCTGCTGTTCGCTGTTTTCCCAGGGAGTGTAGACTGGGGGTCGGCACGTAGGCTCTTAGGTTAGCCTGGCTGCATTCACATCTTGCTCTGCCACCTACTGGCTTGTGACCTCTCTGTGCCTCGGTGTTCTCTGTAGAGTGGGGTAATGATTGTATCTGTCTTGGGCTGTTACGTGGATTAAATGAGTCAATATCGCTAAGTACTTAATGAGTGTGGTCTCTTATTATTAATGTATTGATTGGTTTCTCTATGTTGATTTTTATAGGAGACAAGCTTTGGGAGGTGCAGTGTGAGTCCCCGACCTTCACTGTGGCTTGGCACCCCAAAAGGCCTCTGCTGGCATTTGCCTGTGATGACAAAGATGGCAAATATGACAGCAGTCGGGAAGCAGGAACTGTGAAGCTGTTTGGGCTTCCTAATGATCCCTGATCAGGAGGACCTGACGCAGGGGAGGCCTGGGCTTGCCTTTGTGTAATGACTGGTCTGCTCTGGCCTTGGCGGGCCCCTGCTGTGTTTATAAATGGTATAAATTATGAATGTCTTTTTCAGGCCGTCCATTCCAGTTGTCTTCCTGTGTGTCGTGTTAGCCGTTTCTTTTCTTTCCCCTGGCCTGAGGGCTCTGCAGTGTGGGCGATGATACCAGCGCCCCTGGGCCTCTGGGGACCTCCTCTCTTCCCGCTTTTGGGTACAGAGTGGACTTCACTGGACTTCTGCTTGGGCAACACCTCGTTTGGAGGGTGGGTGAAGAAGGGTGAGTTGGGGATGGAGACTTTTTTTATAATGAAAGAAATACATGTAATTTTGAGAGTTGAATAATAAAAATGACTTTCGTTATGAGACTTCTAGGACTTTTACAATTACGGTATTATGTTATTACAGGGAGATGTTGCAGTTTTGCATTTAACAAAAACGTCAAGTATACTTGAGTTTAAAGGTTGTAATTCTGTTGTTTAATCTCCTAACCCAAGAAATTTGAAACGCACGGACAGAACCTGAAGTGCGGGGGCAGTAGCAGTCCTTCAGTCAGCAGCGGTTTGTATGTGCGTACGTGTGTGTATACCTGGCTTTGTTCTTCAGGGTTGTTCTGAACACTGAGAAAAGTAGTAAAATAGAAATAAGAACTACAAAATCAGGATAAGAAGTATAAATTAGTATAAAATAGAGAGTCAACACTGGGGAAATCAAAGTAGAAACTTACAAAGAATAAGGAGCAAATCGAATCAACTAAAATTTGGACTCTGCCCTCCCCGGTGGCAAAGTGAAGATGGGGACAAGCCAGGTAATTCTTACTCAAAAGAAAAGCTCATGTCAGCTCCTCCTCAGAGCGAGCAAAGCTTTTGTCAGCTCTTATCTCCAAAAGAAATGGCTCATGTAGGGGATTCTGGTGAGGAATGTCTTGATTTTCATTGTATTTTAATGCATTTCAGCATAAAAAAATAGGATATACCTCTAAGCAAAAATTGTGGGACATTTCGGAAAACGCAGGAAAGCAAAAAGAAGAATCTTTTTCCAGCACCATGAACCACTATTAGCATTATAGTGTGTATGCCGGGAGTTCTCCTCTGCTCATTTGTACATAGCAACATGTTTAGCTTTATGAACATCTTGAAGACAACTCGAGTACGACAAGATAAACCGTGTTGTGTGGCGCAAGCCCTCAGTAAGTCTTGGTAGACAGTTACTGGCCATTCCCTCTCTGCCTGGTACTGTGATGAGCGCTTCACATCAGCTGTTACTCAAGTTTTGTGATGGCCTTGTGAGGCTGGGCATTACCCTTTTCCTGCCTCAGGGAGTGTAAGTACTTTCATTGTTCCTCATTAAGTGCCAGCCTTCAAATCTAGGTGCCTTTTGTTGCAATGGCTGTTTGCATTTGCATTTCCATATTACAGAAGAGGAAAGCTGGCTCTGAGCAGTCCACTCTTGGCCTGCGTTAGTGCCAGACTGATTGCGCCCGGTCTTCAGGCTCTGCAGTATTTCCTCCAGCCCCCACAGAAGCCTCTGCCCCACCTTTTCTGACAAATGGTCTTCTCAGTTGCAAACCAACACGCCACCTCATTGTCAGAAGTTCTGTGTTTATGTCACTGGGTAAACTCTGGTGCATTGTTTCTCCTTTTTGCAATTGCTTGTCATCGTCGTGGTTGCTGCCATGTTTCTCTATGTATCTCCCCTTGGCATTGGAACCAGATGCTAGCTGTTTGGTTAGATTCTTGGTATTTAATTGGTTCTTTTCTCTTCCATCCATGTGGATTTTTTTCCTCTGGGTTTGTGTGAAGTACTGATCCATACCCCCTGTCACTTAAACAAGAGATTTTTTTGCTTTCAACCAGTGGGACACTTGAAGCAACAGGAAAACACACCTGTGAAGAAGGAGCCCCGGCTTCTGGTTGCCTGCACTGGCTGTCAGGGTCTTGCTGACCTTTCTGTTTTGGCTTCAGAGTCCTGGAGGGGCTTCTTCCTGGAGAAAGGACGCCATATGTCCCAGAGCTGGGAACCCCGGGGGGTGAGTGAGCATTCTAGTTTAGAGCAGGGAGGGTGCCATTCAGGAGCATATGTGGCGCTTTATTATTCAGTAAGTCTGGAGATGTCAGGAATCACTGCTCTAGACATGAGTGAATGAGAAGGGGGCGGTGATCAAGACTTGAGTTGGCACGGAGAGTCGCGTGTGCTGTGCCAATGCCCCATTGCTGTGTTGAGGAGAATTACAAGTCGGGCTAAGAGGTAGTTAAGATTATGTCACCTTTTCCCGAGATCCTGGATTCTCTGTGGCACAAGATCCAGGGAAGGAGAAAACCTGCAAAATGATTAAGTTTGTGTGAGGTGAAGGTGTGTGTCTTGAGGATTGTACCCTTCGCCCTCACCTGTCTAGGGTCAGGCCATGCAGCTGGCGGTGGAGGGGGTGTGGCTCCCGGAAGAATGTACTGGGAGGCTAGAGCGGCGCATCCTGCTCAGAGTCAGGCAGACCAAGGAACAGGCTCTTCTCTCCCCATCCGGCAAGTACCAGGAGGTGCACTGGGAAGAGGCCAACTCCAGGAGGTCCCAGAGCAAAGTGAACAGTAGAGGGCAAGTCAGAACTGTTTACCAGCCGTGGAAACAGGAGTCAGGAGAGGGCGAAGTTCCTGTTTGCTGAGGTTGGTAGAGCGTGGGGAGGGGGTGGACCAGTGCAAGTCTGGAACGTAGAGGATGTGTATGTTAGGAGCTGGTTGTGATGTGACTGTGTAGGTGGGTTCAATCTAGAATGACCAGGAATGGGGTAGAAACAATCTCCTGTGTCAAAGATATGTTCTACTCCCTAAGGATTTTAGTAACAAAAGGGACTGTGGAATGTCTACCCTCTTGAGAAGGAAAACAGCCTAAAGATGGAATTAAAAGGTAAGCCCTGTATTTCAGAAGGGGAGTAGAGATCATAGATATTAGGAGTGCATTGCACACTCAGTCATACCTGTATGTGGGCAAGGTATTCCTTTTCTCCCCCTGACACTGGTGCAGTGGACTTAAGGCTGGCTTCATACTTGAGCAGAACTGGAATTGGATTCCAGCTCTGGCAGTGGCTGATCAGACCCACTTTCCTCATCCGTAAAGTGGGGATGATGAATCGTCTCTGGGTCGTTAGGAGAATTAGATGAGATGAAGTATTTGTGAAGTGTCTGCCCCAGCACCTGATACGCTTAACGCATGCTCCCCTTTGAGGAGGAGCAGCATCTGGTGCGAACACGGGCTGGCCACGGAGACGTGTTGTCTGCCCATCAGCTTCCTCTGCTCTGAACGCCAGAGCCAAGGGAGCCTCATTGGCCATCCCAGGAAAGGGTCCTGTGAAGGGAGCTGACTTGTCCATCACGCCCTGGACGAGGCGCAGGTCAGAGGAGAGAGATTGGATCTGCTTTCTGCTGCCATCTGGGTGTGCGGTGGACAAGTGTGCACATGAACAGTAGAGGGCAAGTCCGAACTGTTTACCAGCCGTAAACAGGAGTCAGGAGAGGGCGAAGTTCCTGTTTGCTGAGGTTGGTAGAGTGTGGGGAGGGGGTGGACCAGTGCAAGTCTGGAACGTAGAGGATGTGAATATGGGGCTGAGGACATGTGATAAGCGGCGCTGCTCCTTGGTGGCGGTGTCCTGGGCTGCGGAAAAGCGGGTCAGATGGAGTAGGAGAGGGAGTTGGAGGCAGGGGGAGGGTGTCAGGCTCTGGGTTGCTTCATTTTGGTTGGTAGTGTTGCCTGGTGAGGGGGCAAGAGTAGGGTAGACCTTGGTTCAATTCCTTGTTCTGCCACCGCTACCTGGGACACTGGCCAAATCACTTCACTTCCATGAGCTGCAGTTGGCTTATTTTTATGATGTTCATAATAACAGTATTGTCTCTGAGGGTAAAAGGAATTGATGTATGTCCAATGCCTGGTAGATTGTGGATGTTCTGTGAATGGCTATGACTGTTGTGCAGGTGTTAACGCCATTTCTGTGTGCGGTATAACCCTTACCTTATGAGGCTTTCACTGTCCCCGAAGCTTACCTCATTTTGCACAATAAAGGTGTGGATGGGGTGGAATTTGTAGAAAATGAGTATTTAACACTACTGTTTAATACCAATTTGTAGAGCTAAGGTTCTTTATTTTCATTTAGGGGTACTAAATTGAGAACTAGTCATCCAGTAATTGCCAGTTTACTAGCAGTTTATGTGTTTGAAACTGTTGCTGACATGGAACCACCAGCTGCTGAACTTCAAGGCACCCAGCATCTCAGCCTTTCGCCCCTTTGGAAAAGCAGGCAGAGTGTGAAAACATGCCCCTGACCAGCAGCGTCACAGCTACACAGTCACTGGCTGCCACTTGCCCCGGCTGGAATGTCATCGAGGGTCACTGGAACCACCCCGACTTTGGATAAAACAAGTTACTAAATGTGTCTTGTTTCCTTTTACATTCTCCGTAAGGTGACTAGAATATAGGTGAGGTGGTGGCACACATACATCAAGGACTCTGTCGGCAGATCTCAGGACATCTTGAGGACCAAAGGAGAGCCTGGCTGGGCACTTACGGTCCCCTGAGTGGGGATTAAAGTCAACTTGGAGAAAGGTCTCTCCCGAAATGGACATCATCGGCGGTTCCTGGAAGATGACCAGGCCTGTGATGACTTACTGGACATGTTCAATGGGCATCATCTCTCCTGTGGCTGCTGAAGTGCTGTGTTCAACACAGAGTGGAGAGGAGGCCCTCTTGCCCTCTTTGTAGAAAGCAGTCGTTGCTGGAGTGACCCAAGGCCTGAGCTCCCCCTGAGTGCTGGGCACTGTGAAAGAGGGGAAATCAGGCTGTACTGTATGGACCCATTTTATGAGTGCAAACTGAGTTCAGGGAGGTTGGGGAACTTGCCTGGGGAAAAACGGTCAGTGCATTAGTTTGAAGTCCATGGTCTGCCACTGTGTTATGTCCTGTACGTGGGTCCAAAATCCCAGCTGTATAGGTTCAGCCCAGTCTAGATGTGGCCTGTCAATCACGGGGATGTAAAAGTTAGGCATCTCAGAGGATTGTTAACCATCAATGTGGTAGTTGGTCTTGTGCTTTCTGGCAAAAATGGTGATGGGCAGAAACCAGGGAAGAAAGGTAAAGCCCTCACTCAACCCTCAGTGACCCACAGAGGTAGGCGGTGTAACCCCCAACTCCCAGGACATGAAGCCGGCCTTGAGGGGGGCGGTCCTCACTGCGGTGATGCGCGTGGGAGAGTTCTCAGCTGGAGGAGAAGGATCTCAATCTCGGTGCAGCGCCAAAGCCCAGGTCCTTCCCAGCAGGTAGGTTTTCTCAGCCCGGGCTACACACTAGGACCGCCCTACCCCAACCCTGCTCCCCAGGCAAACCCCACATCTAACTGGTTGAGAACCACGGCCCTAGTCCTGCTGTTTCTTTGGGCTGTAGAAAGTCGGAGGGTGTTGTTATGGGACAAACTCCCAGAAACTCATTTCTTCTCACCGATACAGTGAGAAATTACAGGCCAGCGAGCCTACTGGTGTGCAAGCAGTTTATTAATGCTAAGCTCTCATCGGAAAGCAAAAGTAAGGGTGGCCAGAGGCCGGGTGGCCAGCAGAGAGGTTGCCAGGGGCCCCCCATATGGCAAGAGAGCAACAAGACGAAGAGAGAGTCCTTGGCTCGGAGGGCTTGCATAGTTGGTGGGGTAGGGGTGAAGAAGTTACATCCTGATTGACGGGTACAGGGGGTGCCCGCTGTCCCCGGGGAGACGTGACTACCCAAACGGAGGTATGGGTGGGAGTCTGTTGGCCCGAATCCTTATCTTGCTCTAGAGTCTGTTCACTGCGTACGTGACAGGAGGCAGGCGGTTAACCAAAGTTTTATGGATTTTTTTCTTGTGAACCCCCGCCGCTTCTCCCTTCTGGGCCTTGGGATGAATGCACAGGCTCAAGGTCTAGCTTTTCCCAGCTAGCGGAGATGATACAGACTTTCAAGGGCTCCCCCTCTCCTACGCTACCATAGTTTCATTTGTCGGTTGGGATGCTTGGCAGCCTTATCGGACGGGGCTCAAGATTGCTGGGCTGTGGGTGAACTTTTGCTTTTAGTCCCACGTATGAAGTTCTTGGTTAAATTACAATCGCGAGGGCGCTGCCTTTATTTCTTCTCTGGCTGCTTATTCCACCGTAACATTGTCACAGAAATGGCCCAGGAGGGCCCAGGAGGAGTGTGGAGGAGGAAGGCTTCTGGAAGGAGGCATTTGAGTTGGCGGCAGGAATTGGCCACGTGGCCCTCGGAGGAGGTTTTAGGCAGAGGGCCAGTCTGGGCAAATGGAGAGCCGGCCGTCCTGTGCCAGTGTGGCTGACAAGGAGCCTGGGCGGAGGTGGGCGGTGGTGGGCTGGCTTTCCTTTAACAGCGCTGGCGTCGGGGAGAGCACCCCCCTCAAGCCTTTGGAGTCCTCTGCCTTGCCTGCTGTGGTCTAACCCACGTCTCCTCTGGGTGTGGTTACCGGAGGGTCGGAGGGTCGTCTTCGGGCTTTGGCCTCTCTAAGCTCCTGTCCCATTATTACTAGGGTCACAGAGAAGGAGATCAAGAAGGCTTTCTGGGTGCAATCAGCTGGACCTTGGCCTGGTGGCCCCATTCAATGCAGACAGAACCTATAGGGGAAGCCTATGTCCATTCAGCAATCCGTGCCCACAGGCATGGTGTCCCTGCAGCGTCCTAACCAGTTTGGCCCCATCTGGCTGGAAGGCCCTGGGGCAGCGGTGTCAGATGGTCCCATGCTATTATCTTGGCCTTGCCACTTGCTGGCTGCATGAACAGAGGCAGGTCTCATCACCTCGCTGTGCTTCTGGCTCCCCACTCTGGGCAGTCTGATTTTCCCACAGGCAAGGAGGCACCACCTCGTGTGCTCAGGACAGGGGCAGGCAGCACACAACAGAGGGTGTGGGGTTCTCTCCCTTCTGCCCCCTGCTTCCCTGGACTGAGGGAGGGTGACAGGAGTGGGGCTAGAGAGGGAGACGGGGGCCCTCTGTGAAGGGGCCTGTCGCCGTGCCGAGGAGTGAGACCTAGGGCCTGTCAGCGGGGCTTTAAAGGCTTCGGCGGTCAGAGCTGTGGGTTGGGAAGACCATGTGGGTGCCGTGTTGAGTGGGTGAGAATTCTCACAGCCCCTTGGCCTGACGCAGAGCTTCTCAAGCCCGGGCCCTTGAATCCCCTGGAGGGCCTGTGAAAGTGCTGGCTGCTCAGTCCCACCCCCAGTTGGTGGTTCCCTACCCTATAGTGGAGGTTGTGGGTGTGGGGGGTGGGGGATGGGGGGCGGGGGGTGTCCAACTGGTCCCTGGGCGAAGCTCCTGCTGGTGGCAAGGCTGTTCGGTATGTGGGCCCAGCCCAGCACTGCCGAGTTTCAGCTCTAGGTCTCAGTAGCTAGCCATATGGCCTCGGCCAAGTCCTCTCCCTTGTGCAAGCCTCAGTTTCCCCATCTGTAAATGAGTTACTACCCAATTCCAAAGAATGTTGCAAGAGTTCACTGAGACACCGTAAGCGCTTAGCACAGTGCCTGCAGTCGGCATTCGGTGGTAGTTTTATGATGTTTATTAATACCGGTGAGGAGGCTGTTGGAGACTGTGCAGAAGAGCTGCAGGGCGGGCTGAACCAGGCCCGGGGCTGAGGGCGGGGAGAGGGGATCCTGTTTCCCTCACTCTTCGGGAAGCCCTGCAATCCAGCCCCTGGTGCCTGGGGTAAAACCTGCCTGCTGGTCCCTGTTTTGCCACTAGAGGGCAGTAAAGTCAAGGCCGACTAGGAAGGCTGCGTGCTGGGAAGGTTGGAGCTGGTCTGTGCATTCAGCCTTTATTCCAGTTCTGAAGCCTAATTGTATTTGCATTGCATTGTCCCCTCTTTCTTTGTTCTGTGCACTTGGTGACATTTTTGGAAAACACTTCGCATCGCAGGGCCCCTCTGAGTTCCTGCTCGCCTTGTGGCCTGGGATTAGCCATGGCTGAAGCGTCCTGCCTCCTGGCAGCTGTGTTTACTTCCCAAGGGCACAGGCAAAGCAGAACACGGGGCAAAGCAGAACACGGGGGCCAGCAGGGCCGAGTTGGAGCCACAGTTGTGCTTCTGCAAGTTCAAAACTTGGGGCCTGTTCCATCTTGCGTTCCTCCCCGGCTCCTCAGCCCTTGCCTGCTCCCTTTGATTCTGTGAGTGGGGAAATAGAGGGAATTCCAAATCCTTAATTCATTTTAAAGGTCAGCTGGAAGCAGGGCTTTTTAGGAGCTTGGTAAACAGCGTTGGTTGAGTCATTTCAGAGAAGTGCAGGTGCTCTTTCAAGGTCACAGAATGTGTTGAGGCAGAAACAAAAACTGGAAGCACACTTATAATATTCGATGGTGTACCTTGTGCTGAGCCCTGTATGTTGATGAGATGCTTCATCCCATAAGAACAATAAAAGGTTCCAATGACAACAACTGCACTTACTGATTGCTTGGGGCCAGGCCCTGTGCTAAGTGATTTTTCACATATTTGCCCATTCAACTCTAATAACTGCCCTGCGGTATTACTAATCCTGAAGCAACGGAGACTCAGAGAGGTTACTGTGGGACGCACAGGGCCAAAGAATGGTGCTGTTAAGAGTTCAAGCCAGTGTTTCTCACTGCAGAATCCAAGCTTGCGGTCAGCACTGCTGGGCACGGTCTATTCTACTCTTAGCCCTGCTCTTTCCGGAAGTGGGATGGATAGGGAGGAGAATGCCAGGCTGTGACAAAACAGCCTGGTAAGTACTCATGCTCCCATCAGCGGACCAGTTAAGAGCATGGATTTGGAACCAGATTGTCTGGATTTAAGTCCTGTCTCTGCCTTGTACCATCTTTGTGACCTTGGGCAAGATTCTTTGAGGTCTGAGCCTTAGTTTTAAAAATGAGGGATAATAGCAGCTACTTCACTAGCTTGCTCTGAGGGTCAAACGAGTCAATACAGGTAAAGTGCTTAGATCAGTGCCTGGCACAAAGTAGTAACTCAGGAAATGATAGCTCTTACTCTCATCATCATTTTTATTTTTATTTTATTTTTTGAAAGATTTTATTGACTTTTAGAGAGAGAGGAAGGGAGGGAGAAAGAGGGAGAGAAACGTTGGTTGTAAGAGATACGTCTATTGGTTGCCTATCACACGCCCCTAACTGGGGATCTGGCCTGCCACCCAGGCGTGTGCCCCGACTGGGAATCGAATCAGTGACCTTTTGGTTCGCAGGCTGGTGCTCAGGCCACTGAACTCCACCAGCCGGGGCTGTCGTCAATATTCTTAACTGTTGTGCTGTATTCACCTCTGTAATCTCAGTGCCTGACATACACTAGGGGTTGGTGAAAGTTTATTGAGTGAAATGAGCCTTTAGATTCAGAAAATGCTTTCTGAGCTCTGGGGTGCCAGGTCCTGGATTGATATATAAATGGCTCCATTTCAGGCCCTGTGCCCAGGACTTAGTCCAGTGGGAGAGCTCAGATGTGGCTGCTTGTGGCCGCACAAGGCGGAAACATTGCACAGAGGCCCTGCCGCAGGCGAGAGCACTTCCGGAGTGGTGGTCGGGCTGTGGGCCCGCTTCAGGGGAGAGAGCCTTGGGGTTAGGACTGGAAAGACGGGTGGAGAAGGGGGGAAAGGTGGGCTGGGCCAGAGAATTCGGGTTTCTTGGGTCCAACATCCCTCTAACTTCACAAAGGGTCACTGGGTCAAGTTGGATTTTCTTTCAGTCAACAAATATCAGGTATTATTGGAGTCAGGCTCTGAGATGCAACAGTGGCTTTGACCCAATCCCTGCACTCAAATGACCTGGGTCTAATGGGACAACAGCTAAGACCCAAGTGATGGGAAGTCGCTGTGGTGAGGGCACAGTGTTGTCTCAGGGCGTCTTAGGTGTAGGTGAAGCACACTCCACACAGGCGGTTTAAACAGAAAGGAAGTTCACTGGCTCGCATACCTGGAATATACTCAGGCATGGCTGGATCCAGGATCTCAGAACGGGTCCCTAGGAAGTTGTCACTCTCCATCTCTTGGACTTGTCTTTCTCTGTGTTGGTTCCGCTCTCCAGCAGCCTGTCCCTTAGCAGTGTTGCAGGTGACCCTCAGCAGTTCCTGGCTTCTGTCTCACCAGCTCAGAAATCCCAGTAGGAAGAGGGTAGCTCTTTCTCAGTGGTTTCCTCCAGTGTCAGTGGATGGAGTCTCACTAGATATCCTTGGTCACTTTCACTGTGGCCAGGTGGCTCACCTGCCCACCCTGCAAAAGGTAGGGAGAGAACAGGGCCTATCAGCTCTGCCCAAACCATGTGGACTGAAGTGGCAGGTGTGGGGGTGGGTATGGGTGTGACTCACCTAAGGAAATTTGGATGCTGTCACCAGAGGAAGGAAGAATAGGTGTTTAGGCGAACTCCACAGATGTCCTCTATGACTACCACATGGAAACAGAATAATTCAACAGTAGAGAGCCCCGGCTTGGGACTCCATTTCCCAGGGATGGAATCTCAGTTCCATCATTGTGTGACCATTTCACCTATCAGTCTGGGTCCCAGTGTCCCCATCTACAAAATAAGAGTGACGGTCCAGCATTGCAGGTTTGAATCAGGGAGAGAGCACATTGTAAAGGAGTCAGGCAAGTCCCAGCAGGAGTCACTGCAGTTTGGTGTGGCATGAAGTTTAGTCTCTGGATTGTTACCTGACCAGCTCAGGGCAGTTGGCCACAGACAAACAGCCAAAGTCCTCTAGGCTCAACTCCTCAGTCTGCCAGTTGCGGCTGCGTTGTTCTCCTTCATGACGTCCAAATCATCCTTCCTGCCTCCCAGGGTCGTTGGGAGATGTGATGTATAGGCAATGCCTGGCACATATCGGTCTGTGACTAATAGATGTGTTCTCAGTACAGTCATTATTCTAAGAGCATGCCAAGATCCAGGTGTGGCTGCGGCAGGACAGACCACGTGCTCTGTGAACAAACAACCATTCTGGACAGAGGGTGCATTTGGCCAGGAGCCAAGGGCCCTGTGCGGGGGCTGTGTGTGCCCGGGCCCTTTCCTTTTTTTAATTGGCCTGGGGTGGGCATAGCCTTGCAGAGGTTCATGTTTCACTCTAAGTACCCCCGAGCCTCTCCTGTCAGCCTGTCTTTCATTTCCACCACGAGCTCTCAGCCAGACAGTTTGAACGGGGCCTCATCTGGAGTGTGTGAACTCTTCTCCCCCTTCATTGGCAGGGAGCTGAGATCAGCTTTGCACTAGGACAAGTTGTAAGTAAACACACATTTGCTCAAATATGGCCCCTCCCCCAGCCCATAGCCTTATCTTAGATTTGGGCTGCTTCAAATCAAGGAGCATAAGCCTATTTGGAAAAGACTAGAAATCATTTAATTTAGCCTACCCATTTTACAGAAGATGAATTGAAGATGTTTGGTTAGTTTCTTATGTTCATATAGATATCTTGAGGATACAGATAGAGATAGAATTCAGGTCTCTCTGACTCTCAGTCCAAAACTTACCACAGTAACGTGGTCTTCCAATTATTTATTCACTCCTTCAGCAACATATATTGACCATTTATTACTATATTCTAGAGTCTATTCAAGGCACTGTGAAAACAATTGAATAAGAAACAATCTCTGCCTTTGAAGTGTTTCTGACTCATCCATCCGTCCGTCCATCCATCCATTCGTCTATCATCTGTTCATCTTTCCATTAGTCTGTTTCTCTTCACCCGTTCGTGAACACATCTGCTAATATTTTTATCCAATCATCTACTTATCAATGTGTCTATAAGGCCCCAAGTCCTGGGCTGGTGCTAGGGATCAACATAAGTAAAAACCAATCTTCACTCTTTAGGCTTTCACAGCTAGTGGGGTGGGGTGGGGTGAGGAGGGGTGAGGAGGGGTGGGGTGGGGTGGGGAGGGGGGGGGAGGGGAGGGCGGGAGAAGACAGAGAAAGCTGCCTCTAAAGTGCCTACGAAGGGTTCAGGTTGGACACAGAAGGGGATTTGCACTTCTGCCTGTTATTTCTGAGAAGGCTTCATTCTGGGGATGAAAATGGAGCTGTACCTTGGGTAGAAGTTTCCAGTGGGGTAGACAGGGAAGAACTTTCTAGGCTGAGGGAAGTATAGGGGCAAAGGCATGAGAATACCTGGTGGATTTGGGAGGGAGAGAAATTCTGTTCGATTTGATGACTGCTTCAAGGCTGGCTAGTAGTTAGCAGATGGTGTCAAAGGTTTTTTTAAAAGGACCTTGAATACCATACCCAGAGCCAAAATGTCACCTTCTAGGCATTTGGAAGCCATTGTGGGGTTTTCTGCAGGAAGGACTTTAGGTCAGTGGGCATTTTAGAAGGATCACCCCAGGCAGCTGGGTCAGAGGGGAGAGACGGGGAAGTATAGGAATGTTCTAAGGCGGGGGTTGTAGGTGCGACCAACTCTCCTCACCCTCCACCACTCTCCTGCCTTGTGTGATTGTCCCTGCTCCTCTTCCTCGCCTGAGTGGGGAAGGCGGGGAAATAAAATGATGAAGCCGTGAGTAGGTGAGGTGTTAGAGAGACAGCCTGCCAAGGTGGGCAGCGCAGATGACTGAGGGCGGGGAGGGGGAGGTGGTGGGCGAATGCGCACAGCCGAGCTCTGAGAAGCTGGGGGGCGGGGGCTCCGCCCGGGCGTGCGGAGCTGCAGGTAGCGGCCCTGGTGGGTGACCCTTTCCCTGGGGACAGGTACTCTCTGCGAGGAAGGTGATATGGTCCTTTCCTAGCCATGGGAGGCTTTGGAATGTTCTTGGAGAATTTCTTTAAAGTAAGATTCTTTTTAGACTGTTTTTTTAAAAATTGGACTGGAATTGAGCATAATAGTTACCATTTATTAAGTGCCCATTGTATGCTATTACTTTCTTATCACCACTACTTTCTGATGTAGGGATTATTACTAACTCCGATGTGACAGGGGAGGCATCTGAGTCTCAGGGATGTGACAGCTCGCTCAAGCACCCTCGGCTTTGATATTTATTTTAAAGGAGAAAGATGTGCTTGGGGAGCCAGCACCTGCTTAGACAGAACTCACCTAAGGGCTTTTGTTTTGTTTTGAGGCTATGTTCTTCAGTTTGGCAAATTTGGAGCCGGGGGGCATTGTGGGGGTGGAGGGTTGGGAAAGAAAGAAAGGTATTAAAGACACACGCGTCACAACAGCCCTGCCTTGTAAATATCACTGACGGATTCCTATTCTCTTGTCTTCCCAACAGGAGCTGCACATCTCGCACTGTCCCTGGCAGGGGGTGGGTGTTGGACTCGAGCTGTGCTAGGCATGTATTCCATCGCCCTGGCCACAGCGACTGGGCCAGGCATGAGCGTGTGACCCAAACCAGGCCAATGGCATCCTTTCCTGGGATTTTTAAAAACTGGAGCTGACAACCTTGTTTGCCCCTTAACATAGCAGTGATCATCTGACACGCTTCGCCTTATGGAGACATTGACTGAAGGAATTAGACATGCAGACAGAAGCAGAGGAGAAAAGGACATTCCCCCTCCCCCTTCCCTTTCCCCTTCCCCAAGCCCTGGTTTCTGCTGAAAGAGCTACAGCGCTCTGGGCGTATGGACTCCACCCAGCTCCCCAACCCACAGGGGACCACTTGGCATGGGCCAGGCCACTCAGCACATTCCGTTCTCCACCGTAGAAATTGCCAGCGATAGGCAGTACCAAAGCTGGTCCAGTCAGGATGAATAAAGGACTTTTACTAAATGCTGGGACACAGTTTCTCTTTCCTATTGGATGAGAGGAAGCACATACCGTATTTTACCGTGTAAAATGTGCACCCATGTTTTTGTGCACATTATACAAGGGATTATCATACCCATGGTATGTAATCATTACACCCATGTATAATGCACATCCTTATTTTCCTTCAAAAATTTGGGCAAAGAAGTGTGCATTATACATGGCAAAATATGGTAGCTTCCAAATGAGCATCCAATAAGTAAGCCAGTCTTGGGATGAGGTGAACAATTGTAGAGGAGAGACAAGGAAGATACTGGGTCTGGCAGTGAATGAGTTCTTCCTTGGTGCCTTCCCTATCTATGAGGGACTTCTTCCCCCCCGGCCTGGGAGCCAGAAATCTGTGTGGTTTAAGGCGTCTCCACAAGCTTCTCAGTAACAAATTAACTCTCGGTGCTATTTGAGTCCTGGTTCTGGACATCCCAGAAGCTGGTTCCGTGGATTTTTCCCTAGCCATCGTCTTGTTATAGGAACACTTATGCTACTTATTTTGATTCTTTAAAAATTAAATTATTTTAAAAAATTTTAACAGAAACTTAAAAACATATACAATAAGTACCTGTAATAGTATAATGCACACATTCTCAACCAGGTTATGGGGGTGTCAAAAGGTGGCAAAAATAGGTTTTGGGGGGAAGGGCGAATATATCTTAACTATTAGAATGGCTGTGGTATCCCAAAGGACCATAGTGCGTAAACAGACACACACTATATCCTTGCTCCTGACATTTCAAAATAATGTCTACGAAGGTTCTTAGGGGATGATAAGGAAAAAGCAGGTTGGGAAGCACAGGTACGGTGCACCCCATGCATCCATTATTCAGCGTTGACAGTCATCAGCTCATGGCTAAGAGTATTTCAACGGTGTCCCCTCCGGTGTTATTTTGAAGCAAATCTCAGACATCATATAATTTTATCCATAAGTATTTCACTATGAATCTCTAAGTGAGACTCTAAAACATGTAACCACATAATTATTACACTAAATTAAAAATACTTTCTTAATATCATGCAATATCCAGTCAGTGTTCAAATTTCTAATTGGATGTCTGTATCAGATCCAAATCAGGATCATTGCCATTACTCGGTAGATCTCTTTGGTCTATTTAATCTACGGTTCCCTGTGGTTCTTTTTCTCTTGGAATTTATTCGTTGAAGAAACAAGATCATTTGCCTGTAGATTTTTATCGTCTGGACTTCGTGGATCGTGTGCTTGTGGTGTCGTTCAGCATGTTCCTCTCTGCTTTAATTTGTAAGTCAGCGTGAGGTGTGATTGATTACAGTAGTCAACTGCACAGTTTAAAGTATACAATTTCGTAAGCTTTGACATATTTATACACCCACGAAACCATTACAACAATCAAGGTAGTGCACATATCCATTGCCCCCAAATGTGTGCTCTTGACTTTTTATAATCACTCCCTTGCGGATGTCACCTTGCCTCAAGCAAACACCAGTCTGATTTGAGTCACTATAATTTAGCTTGCAGATCCGGGAGCTTTAGCTAGATAGAGTTATATAGTACGTACTCTTTTGTTTGGCTTTCATGGAGCATAATTATTTTGAGATTCATGTTATGTTGTTGCTTATACAAATAGCTCATTTTTTAATTGCTGAATGGAGTGCCATTAAATGGATGTATCATAATTTATTTGTTGATGGTCATTTGCATTGTTTCCACTTTTGCATTATAACAAGCAAAGCTGCTATGAACATTTGTGTACAGGTCTTTGTAATATATATATTATGTATATATATTTTTTTCTTTTCTCTTAGGTGAACACCTACAAGTAGAATGGCTGGGGCAAGAGCAGGAATGCTGGCACCCGGAATGTATCAAGGTAAGTGTTTGCTTCACTCCACCAGCGTGCAAGTCCCTGCTCCTCTGCATCTCCACCAGCGCTTGTCAAGGTCAGTCTTAATTTACTTCATTCTGATGGAGGTGTAATGGCATCACGTTGTGGTTTTAATGAGCATTTCTCTAATAACTAATGACTAAGGACACAGAGTGTCTATTTATGTGCTTATTTGCCATCTGTGTATCTTTGGTTTAGAGCCTGTTCAAATGTGTTTTGCCGGTTTTTAAAAATTGGGTTGTTTTCTTATTGTTGGGTTTTGAGAGTGCTTTGTTTATTCTGGATGTTAAGTCCTTTGTCAGATATATGCTTTGCAAATGTCTTCTCGCTGTGGGTGGCTTGTTTTTTTATTTTCTTAAAAGTGTGTTTCAAAGAGCAGAAGAGTTTACTTTTGATGAAGTCCAGTTTATTGATTTTTTCTTTTTATGAATGATGCTTTCATTGTGGATCTAAGAAGTCTTTGAGTAACCCAAGGCTACACAAGTTTTTTCCAATGTTTTCTTCTAGATGTTCTGTAGTTTTAGGTTTATGTTTAGATTCTTGATCCATTTTTGAATTAATTTTTGTAGATGGTCACAGGTGTGGACTCCCAGTTTGTTTTATTTCCGATGTTACACAATTGTTCCAGGACCATTTGTTGAGGAGGCTATGTTTTCTCGATTGCATGTCCTTTTCAACTTTGTCAAAAATCCATATGTGTGTGGGTCAATTTCTTGACTCTGTTGGGTTCCACTTATCTATGTGGCTACTTTGATGCTCACACCACAGTCTTGATCAATGTGGCTTCATATAATTCTTAAGGTCAGGTGGTCTCTGAAATTTCACATATTGAAGACTTAACCCCGCCAGTATGCCCCACTTATTCTGTGGTTTCACATTTCATGGTTTCTGTCACTTGCAGTCAAGCATGGTCTGAAATTATTAAATGGAAAATTCTAGAAGTAAACAGCAAGTTTAAGGGGTGCACTGTTCTGAGTAGCGTGATGGAAGTGCATGCCGCCCTGCTCTGTCTTGCCCACCTGTGAATCGTGCCTTTGTCCAGTGTGTGCTTGCTGTATGCACTTCCTGCCTCTTAGGCACTTAGTAGCTGTCTCGGCTGTCATGTCAGTTGTGATATTTCAGTGCTTGTGTTCAACTAACCCTTATTTTACTTAATAATGTCCCCAAAATGTGAGAGTAATGGTGCTGGCAATTTGGATGTGCCAGAAAGAAGCTGTAAAGTGTTTCCTTTAAATGAAAAGATGAAGGTTCTTGACTTAATAATGTAAGAAAAAAAATCATATCCTACGGTTGCTGAGATCTCTGGTAAGAATGAATCTTCTAACCGTGAAACAGTGAAGAGGAAAAAGAAATATGTGCTAGGGTTGCCGTCACACCTAAACCACAACAGTTACGGCCACAGTGGTGGCAAGTGCCTGGGTAAGAATGAAAAACCACTGACCTTTATCATGGGTATGAATGTATGTATGTCCGTATGGGAAAACCAGTGTATATAGGATTCGGTACTTGCCTTGGTTTCAAGTGTCTCCTGGGGGCCTTGGAATGTACCCCCTGCAGATAAGGGGGGACTACCGTACCTTAGAATGGGACTGTATTTGGAGGTGTGGCTTTAAAGAGGTAAGTGAGGTAAAATAAGATCACATGGGTGGGCCCCAATCCAACATGCTGACATTAAGAAGAGGAAATGAGCACAACAGACTATGATAGACCCCAGACACGTGCGCACCCAGAGGGAAGACCTCACTGAGGACACAGTGAAGTGGCCATCGACAAGCCAAGGGGAGAGGCCCAGGGGAAACCACATCTGTTGCTACCTTGATCTTGGACTTTTAGCCTCCAAGACTGTGAGGACATAGATTTCTGTGTTTAAGCCACACAGCCTGTGGCACTTTGTCATGGTGGCCTGATGATCTAATACAGAGGGGCAGTTGTTGATCTTTTAGCTCCCTCCTTTCATAACAGGAATATTGGCGTCATTAGTTCAGGCCCGTGCTTGCTTCTATAACAAATATCCCCCAAATATATAAAGGGTAGAATAAAGTCAAAGTTAATTTTTGTTCAGAGCTGATGTTTCTGAGTGGCTGGCCTTTCTCCTTCATTGGTGGTGCAGGGATTCAGGGCCTGCCCGTTTGTGGGCCCACCAGCACGCTCCTCTGCTTCAGGCCCCAGGGAGGGAGAGCGCGGAGGAGGATGCGGGGCGGGGTTTTATGGGCAGCCCCGGAAGGGATGCGCATCCCTTCTGCTCACACTCTTCTGGCCAGAACTCAGTTACTAGGCCACACAGGACTACCAGGGAAATGTGTGACCTCGTTATGTGACCAGCCGAAAAAAGACAAAGTCTGGGGAAAGCCAATGAGTTTTTGCTGTGAGTATAAGTCACAGAGAATGACCCTTCCCCCATCATTTTATTCCAATCAGATAGGATCCTCTGAATAACTTCTTTAAGGCCTCATTTCAAATATGGCTACATGGCTCAAATGTTTTTAAGAAAGCTGCCTTTGGTTCTATGGCTTCTCGGAGACTCTGTTCAGAGCCAGAGCAAACCCAAACCGCTTTTGTTTAACTTGTTTTATTTTTGAGTCAGGTGGCATTTTCTAGATTCATTGACTAAGCTCTATGAGGGCTTAGCAATTAACCCTGTGAGGAAGGTGTTCCATGTTCTACTTTAGAGATGCAGAAATAGATGAGATGAAGTCATGGAGTTGCACGTGGCAGAGTCCAGATTCAAAGCCAGGTGCGTTTGGCTCAGCGTCTTTGTGCCAGAATGCGGTTGCAATGACTCTCCTGGAAGCCATCATTAGAGGTTTTAATCTATCTCCACTTAACGAGAATTTATTGTTGAGTCTCAATTCCATGTCTTACTGGCTTTGTGGTCACAGATGTGTTTCTTTGTCTCCAGGAGCCTCACTTTTCTCATCTGTGTTATGGGCTAAACAAGATGGTACCTGTGGGCGGGCTTTCTATAGTGCTCTAAGAATGTAAAATATGGGACCTGGCTTACCTGCCTATTGATCCCAGGCTGGAGGTGGGCATAAAGGAGGCATAAGAAGAGGACTCGTGGGGCCTGAGGGGGCTGGAGGGCACGAGGGGCAGCTGCAGTTTGTCCCCAGCTGACTGTCTCCAACGCGCGAACTTGACCTCAGAGCGTAAATCTTCTCATTTTCCATAAACATGAATTTGTTTGTGAACTTTCTCAATTTTTAATGGCGGCATCTAATTAAAATAGAAATCACGTCAACCAAACAAGACGTTCTTGACTGCAGGTGAAAGGAGTTTTGGTAACGGGGTTCCTACACTGCACCAGGCTCTGTGTGAGGCCGGGACAAAGGCAAGTCCAGCCGGCCTCCCCTGGGAGGTCGTAATCCAGTGGTGAGTGGAGCCTTCTACACAGGAAAGTGGTGCAGTAATAGGATTTGGCGTAATAGGATTTGACCCGCATTATCCTTGAACTTGTTAGGCTGGGATCTGCAGAAGGCTTTTTGTAGCTGAAATTGAAACAGTAAAGCAATTTGCGGCACTTGGAGGGGATGTCTTGGGAAATGTTTCCAGGGCTTTAGTGTTTCCTGAGGGCTTGCGCTATCTCATTTGATGTATTCTGTTCAATGAACAATAATCCCATTTTCCTGGCGAGGTGGCCAAGGCTCGTAGAAAATAGGGTCCGAGAGTCCCACAAGCTGGCCTCGGGCCTGGGGCTCAGGATCCCGTTTCCACCCGGCCCTCACAGTGGCTCAGGTGGGGAAGGGGGCACGGGGACTCACGGTATTTGAGCACCGGGTGTTCACGTTGATCTCCTTGGATCTTCTGTTAACCCTGCCAGTCTCATTGTCCCCACTTTGGAGAAGTGACAGCGGCTCAGAGGGCCCATGAGCCAGGAAGCTCAGGAAAGGTAACAGTGAGTGCCCGTGAGCGCCTTGAAGTCATCTGCACAATGTTTTAGGTCGGCACTTCTGTCCGTTCCTCAGGGCAAAGGGCTGAATGCTTCCAACAGATTCTCTAAGGTCAATGATTCCAAAACAGTAAAGGGCCGCTAACGTAATCCAAGGCCTTTCTGACTCCACAGCCTGGGCTCAAGTTCCCCTCTGCTCAATCCTGGTTAAGAGAACCTTCTGTAAAGTCAAAGGGACATAAGCTCTGGGTCTGCATTCTGGCTCTACCACTTACTGGCCGCGAGATCTCATTTCTTCACCTATAAAACTGGATTCACTTATGCAACAGATACTTTATTAAGCCCCTGCCCTGGCTCAGATACTGTCGTTGGCACGGAAGATATACCAGTGATCAATGTCCCTGCTGTCATTGTTCTTACACTGTAGTGAGAGGATAAAATCAGCGAACAAATAGCTATGTGAGAGGTGGTGGTAAGTGAAGTGGAGGAAGAGGAAGTGGGGTAAAGGGCACAGGTGTGCTGTGGGCACAGGGTTGGGCTACTGTGTTATATACGGTGGCGGGGGGTGCCCCTCTGGTGACCATTTAAGCAGAGACCTGAATGAAGGGGAGTGTCATACGGCCATGGGGGGAGAGAGCCTTCCAGGCAAAGGGGGGAAAGTGACTTGCCATGTGTGGGGGAATCTCTGGGGCCCACAGGATCAAATTCGAAACCCTTCAATTGGCATTCAGAGCTTCCCTCAGTCTGGTTCTGAATTATTTTCCAAACTTCCCTGGGTTTACCTGCTCATCTCCAGTGGGTTTGCTTGACCCCATTTTCCTTGTTAGTCAACTTATTAATCATACTCTTTCTAGCAGCCACTCTGTGTCAGGCCAATGCTGGCACAGAGGAGCTCCCTGACGTGGCCCGTTCCAATAGTCTGATAAACGCTGTGAGACAGGGCCACCTGGGGGCTGTAGGAGCACAGAGAGGGTGTAACAGGCCCCGTCCAGGAGAGAGGGAGGGTCTGCACAGGACTTCAACGAAGAGGGGACCTTTCACGTAGGGTCCTGAAGAATTAGTAGAAGTTTGCCATGTGGGTAAAAAATAGAGACGAGATAGAATATTCTGGAAGCTTGTACTACAGGGAGTCTCCTAGCCAGGAAATTACTACATCTTAGCAGTTAAATATATTTTGCTATTTTATATTAATTCTGTGGGACAAACAGAGGTAACAAACACTTACCCTCAAGGTTCAGGCAGGTGAATGAGTGCAGCTGACTCAGCAGGGACTTGGCGGGTCTGGACAATAAATGCCCTGTCCAGGGGGGCTAGTCACTGTGGCCTTGCGAGAGTGTGGGTTCGGCGCTGACAGAACACTCAGTGAGTTTTGACCAAAAAAAAAAAAAAAGTGTCATTACCACCGCAATCGTAATATGAGATAGCCCTAGCGCCTTCAAAATTTCTCCATTTGTAGCCAACCCTTTTTTTCTACCTTAGTGCCTAGAAACTGCTGATATTTTCTGTCCCTATAGATTTGCCTTTGCAAGAATGTCATAGAAATACGGTCCTAACATGTTGCATTTTTAGCGTGGCTTCTTTCAGTGAGCATACTGTGTTTAAATTACATCTCTGTATATTGTTCATTTCTTTTATTTCTGAGGAGTGTCCCATTGGATGGATGTATCACTGTTTATTCGTTCCCCTATTGAAGGACATTAAGACTATTTTCCAGTTTTTGGTGCTTATAAATAAAGTCACTGTAAACATTTATGTGTAGGTTTTTGTCTAAATATGGGTTTTTTATTTCACTTGGGTAAATATGTAGACGTGAGACTGCTGGGTCATATGATAAGTGAAGGTTTAACTTTATAAGAAACTGCCATGTTGATTTTCAAAGTAGCTACTTGTATCATTTTGTATCCCCACCAGGACTGCATCCAAGTTCATCTATCTTTGTCAGCACTTGGTATTGTCAGTATTTTTTTTGTTGTTGAAGGATAAATTGTCAGTATTTTATTTAAAAGGTTGATCAAAAAGCTCTGTAACTTATTTAATTGTGGTTTTAATTGCATTTCCTAATGACTAATTATGTTGAGCATCTTTTCATGCGTTTACTAGCCATCCATATATCTTCTTTGGTGCAGTGTCTATTCAAGTATTTTGCCCATTGCAAATTGTGTGTGTTTTCTCATTATTAAGATTTGAGGGTTCCTTTTTTGTAACAGCTTTATTGAAATGTAGTTTGTCTTCCATACATTTACTCATTTATAGTGCACAATTCATCATTTTTAGGGTATCCAGAGTTGTGCAGCCACCGCCACCGTCAACTTGAAAACATTTTCCTCGCCTCAGGAAGAAACCTCCCACCCTCTAGTTACCGTGCCCTGTGCCCTGACCGCCTCCCCGATCTACTTTCTTTCTCTAAGGGTTTGCCTATTTGAAACATTTCATATAAATGGAATCACATAATCTGTGGCTTTAAAGACTTGAGGTTCTTTGTATGGTCTGGATACAAAGTGTTCTGTGTTAGGTATCTGTTTCACAAACATTTTCTCCCAAGCATGTGATCTTTTTATTGTCTTAACTGTCTTTTAAGGAACATCAATTCTTAATTTTGATGATATCCAGTTTATCAACTTTTTCTTTTATGGGTCAGTCTTTAATGAAGCTAAGATGTAAGTCTTTGCCTAGGTTTTCTTCTATGTTTTCCTAGAGAGATACTTTTTTCCTAAAGAGAGATCAGAAATTTGTTTTTCATGTGAAATATTTCAATTTGTGTTTTAAAATAAAACATATCTATGGGCTAGAAAAGGATCCTGGGATACCAGTTTTCATACTATATTATATGAAAAATTACTTACCTTTGGCTGCTTTTGATCTGTTAAAACAAGAGTTTCTTTGTTTCAATTTAATGCTCATTGCAGGTTGTTTAAATTATGGGCAACCATTAAGTCACAAATGTGGCACACCTCGGTCTGTTATTTTATTTTTAAATTTTTATTTCTTTGGTCAAGTCCTTTGAGTTTGCTGAGCCATCCCTATGAGGGCTGAGAAAACCAAGGCCTAGTGAAGTGAAGCATCTTACCCGAGGACACCCAGCAGGATTCCACTCAGGAGCCTGGACTGCGGGACTCCAAGGTCACCTGGCACTGGGCCGTTCACAGCAGAGCCCCCCACCGGCATTGTGGGAAATGCAGCAAGAACCCTCGGACACGTGTGCACGCTAAATATGAACATTCTGGGGACAGGCAGCACAGCTTCTTATGCAGCTTGCTGCTTCCGTTGTGTGTAGGTTTGACACTGAACTTTCTCCTCCTGTCTCTCTCTGCATAATTGGAGAGAATACTGAAATTGCAAAGCAAGCTTTTAAATACCACTAGCATTTCCAACTCCGATTCCTCGCAACCTGGGATTTTCTTGGTATTTACACTTTTAAAAAGGAAAGGGTTGCAAAAACTCAGTGTTGAGGTTGAAATAGGACTGCATGTATCATCCATAATCTCTAACTTCTTGTTCTTTTCGATCCATCAAAACATCCTCATTGTTCTCAGTGCTTGACCTTGTGACTAGTAAATGTTACAGAGTTTGTGGCAAGAGGTACCAAAACTTGTATCATTTTCCTTTTCCTGGTGGAGGAAGATGACATTTTCCAGAGTCCCTTGTATTTGCACTGAGGCATGTGCTGGATGCTGAGGGTGGATGGGAAGTGGGCAGAAGGGGGTGCATAAGATGGTGGTAGGCGTGTGAGTCGCTGGTGGGGGGATAGAGATCTGCCGAGAAGAGCTGCCTCACTTGCACTGAACTGCGGCGCAGGCAAGACGCAGACCTTTGTGTGTGAAGCCACCGAGAGGCTGGGGTTTATTTATCAGCACAGCAAACCCTGGTCTATCCTGAGTAACAGCATTAAACAAAATTTCTAATAAAACATAGTTCTTTTCTCTTCTATGCTGGATTCCCTGTATTATTTATTGAAAAGTAGGAAGTTCTGCTGCTATAAAAGGTATCACAATCAGGAATCCAGTTTCATGTCCAGATCTTACCGATGAGGAGCGAAAGGGCCAGAGAGGAGCTGTGACTTGTTCAGGGTCACACAGACGAGGCAGAGCTGCAACGCAGTGTGCGGACAGCTGTAATTTTAGCCACCCCCCCACCCCTGCTTTTTTTTATTTTAGTAACAGCAGTTGAAGTTTCCCATCCTCATGCTGAGGCCATATTCTCGATGCAGGGCTCAGTCTCATCTTCTACCCTGGGCCCGGCTGATCTGTGTCATCTGTCACTCAGACCTCAGGGGTTAGTCTGATGACGGAAATATGACCCGGCTGGACCAATGAAAACTAGTCTCTGTTGTTGTTGTTGTTGCTTACTGGAGCTCCTGGAAAACAGTCACTCTTCATGGGTTGCTGGACCGATAGGATGTAAGTCCCAAGCTGCAGAGGGCCGTCTGAGTTCATCCGGGTCGAGGCTGAAGCTACTGGCGGGAAGCAGAGCCGAAGGATGGAGGCAGGCGATGCTCGAGGATGTCCTTTGAGCGCCGGATCCGGCCATGCCCGAAGCCTGAGCTTTTAGTCACATGAACTGCAATTTTAGTCACAGTATTTTTTTTGTTTATGCCAGTTTTGATTTTCTGTCACTTGCATCTGAAATGACTGACTTAAACTGTTTTGTGATTTTTTTTTTTTAGCTGACAGAATTACTGTAATTTTTTATTCTACTGATAAGGAGATGGGGACCCAGTCCATTTGTAATCAGCTGCTTCAAGTCTCACAAGATTCAAGGCTTGGTGACTCTCTGGTCTTGGGAACACCCCACATAGGGACTCTTTGTTGCCTCCAGCGCCCACCCGGGTATGGACTTACTTTATTCTGTTACGCAAGGCCAACACAATATCCACCACAGAGTAGGTGCTAAAATATTGTTGAAATGAAACAAAGACAGAACATTCCTATAAAAAAAGTATACAAAGCATATGAAGGGGCAGATCACAGAAAAAGAAATACAGAGAGGAAACACATACTCGAAAGGTGTCCAACCTCACTAAAAATTCAAAAAATACCAGTGAAAATGAGATACAGTTTTTCACCCATGAGTTTGTCCAAGAGCTGAAGGTGGTGCAGCACCGGGGGAGGGGGGAACAGGCACTTCTGTGAGCTGGTGGTAGGAAGGGAAGGCGGCACAGCCCTTCCACAGGGTGATTTGGCAACGTCTGTTAAATGTGAAAGCGCACAAGCCCCTTGGGCCCCTGCTTGCAATTTATTCTGCTGATGAACTCCCAATAAATATGCAAAGAGGCAAGCAAAAGACCGTTCAGTACAGTATTATCTGAAATAGCAAACACTGGAAACGTGCCCATCCAAAAGGGACTGTTTAAATGAGTCACCGTACCTCCACCCTGTGGAATACATTTCAGCTGCTAAGAAGAATGAGGCGGCCCTGGCTGCGTGGGTGGGGAAGGTGTCCAGCATGTACCACCTCGGCAGGGGGGAGCCGGAGGTGTGGCACGATGCTGTTGGTATTGAAATGAAATTGAGATCTGACCGACGTTCAGATGACGTTCCGTTGGAAAGCAGGGCTAGAGGGTCGGGGACTTTGATTTTCAACTTATTACCTATTCTTTGCAATTTGATTTTTAAAATTGTGCACACATACTACCTTACAGGTCTGTTTACTCATTTGAATATCTAATAATGACGCAGGCGCAGAGGGGAGGTGCACTGTGTCCCAGTCCCCAGCTCCAGCCTCCTGAGAGAGAACGAATGCACCCCTAGCCAGCACTTGTTGTGCTCAGAGGACGGAGGAGGCAGGAGTGAGAAGGCTGGAGGGCACTGGCTGCTACTTTGGCCAGATGTGGGGGGACTGCCCTGCCTTTCTTGGGGTCACTCTCTCTGTGTCCTTTGCTGCGGGCATCACAGCCCCTGAGACAACACTGAGGCTGATGCAGACCTTCAGGGATGCCCCAGCCCTGGTTCTCCCAAGTCTGGGTCCTGCTCCCCAGGGCCCCAGGGAACGAGGCACTGGGGTCCCCCAGGGCTTGCCCCCTACCTCCTAGCTCCCCTTGGACTAGGCCTGCATGGCAGACCCCAAACACTCATTAGGCAAGATGAGTCTGTAGGCAAATATTTATCTCTGTGCAGCTGCAGGCTGAGTGCAGGCCACAGGTGCCGGGCAGAGTCCTGTTTACCCAGGGCCGAGCCAGGCGGGCGCTGCCTGTTTGCTGAGCTCCATTCCTGGCCTGGCTCAGATGTCTGGGAGGAAGCTGGGGCAGCAAAGGATGTGCCAGGTGGGGAGTTGGGGGTGCCTCCCTGGCAGCACAGCCCTGCATGGGCCTCAGGATAGAGTCCTGACTCTTGTCTCTGGGTCCTGTGGGACCAGCCTCCTCTTGTCTCCCCTTGCAGCCTTCCTCTGCACTGTTCACTGTGGGCGGTGGGGTGGGGGAGTCCTTTTCCCCACCTCTGCGCAGTGCTGACTCCTGCTCATTTTGGAGTCTCCCTGACCACCTCCCACCCCAGAGCAGGTCGGTGCCCTGTTAGCTGTGCCGTGGCTCCACAGCTTGTGGGAGTCACGCACCTGCTTCCCCGTGCTGTCCTGGTTAATGTGTGTCTTCTCTGCTAGACAGTGGAAGGGCCAGGACAGAGGCAGTTTCGTTCCCAACTGTTCCCCAGCATCCCTCATAAGACCTAGCACCTAGTAGGCGCTTGCCCAATATATGTCACGTGTTAGCCTGAACGAAGCCAGGCAGAGGGACCAGAACGGGCAAGGGCACAGGTCGGATGAGGGAGGGGGAGGGAGGGGCGGGGCATGGCTCAAAAGTCGGTGGTGGGGAGTTGGGACTCTGGAAGGCCTTGAATGCTGTGCCAACGAGTTTGGTTTTATCTGGTCAGAAATTGGAAATTGTTGGAAGGTAAAGGAAATGCAAATAATACCATAAAGGAGAAAATGAGTTCAACGGTATAAATTCTGAAGTTCTCACAATGGCCTACAAGGCCCTACGTCATCTGCAGTCCCCACTGAACCCCCTTTCCTAACACTCCCCTTACTTCCTTGAATGCCAAAGGTGTGCTTCAGCCCCAGGGCCTTTGTGCTTGCTGTTTCCCCAGTCCAGAATGCTTTCCTCTTGGATATCACGATGTATCTCCTGGCTTTGTTTAAATTTCAGCCTCCCATGTCACCTTACCAGACACTGTGGACAAAAGAGCCTCCATGACACCGTGGACAAAAGAGGCTCATTTCCCAGTGCCCTGATCCTGCTTTATTTGTATCTGTCTGTCATCTCTCTCCTCATCTTAAACTCCCTGTGCCCCAGTGGGATGTGCCCACAGGGATATCAACTCTAAGAAGGCAGGGACATCATTTCTTTTGTTCACTCTTGTACCTTCTGAGCTTAGAACACATACCTTTAGGTTCTACGAATGCCTGTTGAATGAATGAATGAATGAATGAATAATACTAAGCCAAGCCCCCCAGGTCCTGCAGTGATGCTGACCATTGATTGCTCCCATGGGCTCAGCCCTTCCGTTTCCAAAGCCCCCATACAGCCTGGAGCTTCTTTAATATGTGCATCACCATGTGGGGAGTATAGGAGAGGGATTATGATCTGCCTTAAAAAAATGATTATCTAGGACAAAAAAAAAAAAAAAACACCATTGTGATCACATGGACAGACAGGGGAATGAAATGCCTGAAGGCTCATGACTTCAATAAATCAGGTTTTAAAATTTGATGTGCAGGAATTGTGGCAGAGAGGACAGAGTCTGCACTGGAGGCAGGTCTTCCTTGCATTCAGTCCCAGCTTGGCTGTTCTACTCCGTGACGTGGGACACACCGAACCCCTTCTCTGGGGGTTGGATTCTCTTTCTGTAAAATGGAGATACGATTCCCTGGATCAGGTGGAGCTCAGAGGCGTTTTAACACAGGCATCTCCTGTGCCACCTCATCTTCTGTGCATCTTTTTTGGTAGCTGTTCTGTCTCCACTGAGCAGAGCCACAAGCTTTGCTTAATCTGTTGATGTGGCAGACATCACAGCCGGACAGGGCGGCAGTAGCTACCAGTCACCGAGTGCTGGACCGTGCGGGGCGCCAGGCCGAGCACTGCGCTTCGTCAGCGCGCCCGGTCCCCACTGCCACCCAGGCGGGGGCTGCTAACTCTCCTTTGGCAGCTGAGGGTAAGCGGCGTGCCCAAGGCCACACAGCCCAGGAATGGAGGGGTCAGAATCGGAACTCAGGTCGTCAGATCTGAGAGCTTTAAACTCCCTGTGCTCTAGTGGGATTTTTGTTCCCATTTTATAGATGATGAAAAGGAAGCTCCATTTCAGGAGAGGCCAGTGACTTGCCCCAGGCACCACCGGGCAGGGCTGAGATGAGGCAAAGCCAGGTCTTCCAATTCCTGCCCTGTGCATCCTGGGCAGTGTCCACATGGCTCGTGCCTCCCAACTGGGGACAGGAGCGGCCAAGGATGGAGTGGCCTACTAGTTTCTGCCCTGTAACCAGCTGAAGGCTTAAAGACAGGCAGGAATCACTGGCGAGCAGAGGGTTCCTATGTTCGCTTGGGAACCACCCTCCGCTCCTTTCCTCTTCCTCCTCCCCCGCCCCTACCCGTGCCTCCCTCCAAGAGCTCTGTGCCAATTAATCAGCAGACATCAAGTCTCCAGCTGGGACCAAGTGGGCCCAACTCATTACTGCAGAATGCCATTAATATCCCCCAAAATGTTGAGACAAATGTAATGATTCAGGGCAGGAGCCGAAGTAGGGCTGGCTCTGAAGCCCCTGTGGACAAAAACCTGTGGTGAGAGGCAGAGAGGGAACAGAGCCGGCGAGGACGGAGAGCCAGGCCTTGTCCGCAGGATGCCCCATGGTGGGAAGAGAAGAGCGAAGCAGCTCTGACTTGGGCAGGGCCTGTCGCGTTGCGCCCTCTGACTCTTCCTCCTCTCTGCTCAGGAGGCCTCTGTGGACTGTGTGAAGAAAGGACCCAGGGAACATAACGCCCTTCTGGCCGCGGGTCATCGTGGCCTCGGGCCAGTTGGAGAGGCAGTGCTCAGTGGTAGCCGAGTCCCAGCTCCAGCTTCTGTCACCGCCGATGGAGTGGCCTTCAGCAAGCTGCTCCGTCTCTGGGACTTCGTCTCCTCACCCTGACTGGCAGCCCATCGGTGGGGTTGCTAAGATCGCTGAGGTGACGTGCTCAGTGGAATGCGATCCAGAGGGAGGGGATGGCACCGTGTCTTCTCCTTGCCTGTCTCGTCATTGTCTTTCCCCAGGAGTGCTAGACAGGAATGTTACCTGTAGGGACAACAGGGAACAAACCAGCCTGTCCAGGGAGCCTTAGAAGGGCTTCTGCTGGTTTCCTGTGCTGGTCACGTCTTCACTCACTCACACGTCACTGAGCACCTCCCACGTGCCGCACGGACTAGGCACTGGGGATACCCGGGTGAGAGGGACGTGATTCCCACAGTCGGGGGGCTCCTAGTCCAGCGGGGGGACGAGGGAGGGGAGAGACTCTCTGTCACACAGGGTGAGGAGGGCCATTGATTCCAGGACTCTGCAGCCTGGATTTCCCCCGGACACTCCGAGTTCGAATCCCCTGTCTCACCGTCCTTGCTGACACATTGCTTATCTTCGCCAGTTTTATATTTTAACTTGGACAGTTGTGGCCAACACACCCGCAGCCCTTTGGCATTGTGGCGCAGCGGCCCCCGGGACAGCCTGGGTTATACAATGGCAGTGAGTGCTCCGATCTCTGGCAGCTCAGCGGAGGGGTGACATCCTCTGTCTGGAGGACACTTGTCATTAGGAGAGCCTTGCAGAGGAGAGGGTATGGAGCTTTCCCTGCATTGTGAGGAGTTGCCAGGTGGCCAGGGGATAGGACAGTGGGGACATAATTTATTGAAAAATATTTACTGAGTCCTTACTCTGTGCCTGGCACTGTTCTAATTGTGGGGATGTGGCTGTGAACAAAACAGACAAAAATCGCTGCCTTCAAGGAGACGACTTTCTGGTGGAGGTGGCATTTGTTATGGAGAAAGACAAAGCAGGTGACAGTTGTTACCCTTTGAACAGAGACACAGGAGGAGGCACTATAGCGAGCCACAGGGATTTTTAGAGGGAAACTTTGTGTTAATGTTAAAGCTGAGTACATGGTTGGAACGTGGGCCTGGAGTTCTGGGAGAAGACTCCATGTGTTGGTCACCGGCATAGATGACATTGAAAGCCACGTGCCTGGCTGAGACCACCCAGGTGTGTGTCGATGGAAGTGGCCCTACTCCAGGCATCTGCGAGGGCCCGGAGGCTTAGAGCCTGGGGCACGCTCAGGGTGGCGGGAGGGGCTGCGCATGGGTGGCGAGGCCAAGGTGGGTGTGCAAAATGAGGCTGCGTGGCCTTGAGGACCGGCAGCCGTGGAGAGTTCTAAACAGGAGTGCCAAGGTCAGGTCTGTGTGTCAGAGGGGCCCCCTGGGGGCAGGGCAGAGGAGACCGAGGTGCCAGCCCCGGCAAGAAGTAGGGAGCTCTGACCCAGCACAGCAGCTGGGGCTCGGGGTGGGGGCCACAGAAAGAGGGTGGTGGGCTTGTGTGTGGGACGGATGGGACCAGGTGGCAGGCTGGGAGGAGGAAGATGGGTGTTCAGAGCCTTCGGGTGGCTCTTGCAGGGCTGTGAGGGGCAGGAAGAGGAGCGCAGAACCTCCCCAGCCACCCCCAGCGCCCCACGGCCGCTGTGCTTGTTAGCAAGGAGCGGTCCTCAGAGGGAACATATGTGCTGTTATTTTTAGGTGATTAGCCGCACGTCGGTGGAGCGTTTGTTTGCCAGTCGTGGGTAAACAAAAGCCATTTGTCAAAACGAGATGTTCCAGCCTCCTCCTCCCCTCACAGGCTGGTTGCCACCGTGAATCCTGGCTGCACCGGCAGCCAGGCTAACGGAGCGCACGGCTCCTGAGTGGTGGCCGTGCTGACAGATCAGAGTCTGCGTGCCTGGCGCCTGCACACGTGCAGACCTAGGAGCTGCACCAGAGTCACAGGTGCACCGTTTTTGGTCCCATTTTGGAGTTGGGGGACCTGAGGCTGAACATTTGCCCTCCCCCATGCTGTGAACGGGGACTCAGCCATGTCACCAGTCACCACGAGCAGCTTAGGACATTGGACTGACATTTCTCATGTGGAGCCCAAATCTGGCTGCTGTGAATTCCATCAGAACACCTGCTCTCTGCTTCCCCTCGCGGGTCCCACACAAGCTGACTTTCTGTGTTTCCAGGAAAAGGAGGCCCTGTGATTTAGGCAGAGGCACGGGCTCTGGACCAGAACAGCAGGGGTTTGTGGCTTGTCTCAGCACTCAAGCTCAGGGGGCGGGCCAGTCTCTGCGATGCAGCATGCAGGGAGGCATTAGGATGTACTCTTGAGATCGATATCTATAAAACAGGAGGGGATAGACACAGGCCTGGGCAAGGGGGAAGCCAAGCTATAATGCTGGAAGCTCAGTTGGCCCTTCGGGGCTGGATGTTTGCATCCCATGTTGATCGTCCATTGACTCATCCATCGTGGTAATGGGGGGAGAGGGGCTGACGGCCGTCTTGTGGCAGCGCACTCAGCAGCTGGGGTAGTCAGTGCTTTAGTCCTGTAGGAGCGCCCACCACAGTCCACCCCTTGGGACACTTCTGGGAGAGGCTCCTCTAGAAGGGACTTGAAAAGGACTCAGGGCTGCAACCAACACTCCTGGGCTCCCTCCTCCACTGCTCGTCATAGACCCACTTCGCTCTCAGGTGACACTTCTGCTGGTCGTCTCCTTACCTGAGAGGGCTGAGGCCCTGGTCACCATGTCCTTTATAGGCCATGGTGGTGGCACGTTCAGTTTACCATCAAAATTGGACAAGGGAGTACCAGGAGGCGCCCAAGGGGATCACCTAGGAGTCACCATATTCTTCCCTGTCCCCAAGTGTGACTTCCTTCTAATGACCAGGATGCTGACCCATCTTACTGCCCACTGGTTCCCTGTCCCAAGGAGCCTGAAGTGCCAAGGAGCCAGCTGTAGCTTATAATTTAAGGGACCCTTGCTCCGTCATCCTTTTGGGAACAAGGACCTCGAAACCCACAACCCCAGAGTTGAGGGCCGGAAGGCAGAAATTCTGTGAATGGGCCCCTGGGAGCGACGGGGAGCAGGGCCACTGCAGCTTCCACCCCCATGCGTTCTGCCCACTGGGGACACAGCGCCACTCGGGGTGCATGTTGAAGGTGATACTGCGTCTTGGAGGGTGGTGCTAAAGCCTCATGCAATGTTGTGTCTGAGCTGGTTTTCAGCTCTATCTTTTTATTTATGTATTTAACTTACTGATTTTGAGAGAGAGGGAGAGAGAGACATCAATTTGGTGTTCCGTTTACTTACGCATTCATTCACCGATTCTTCTATATGCCCTGACAGGGGACCGAGCCCGCAACCTTGGCGTGTTGGGATGATGCTCTAACCCACTGGGCTCCTGGTCAGGGCCTTCAGCTGTGTCTTTTAGCAGGTCATTGCACCGTTCCATCCAGCCAGCAGCTTTTGGGTAGTGGGGTCTGTGATGTTGCCCGGGGATCCTGTGGTTATTGGTCTGATGTGATGCTTTGTGGGATCATGTGCTAGTAGATCAGACACTTCATGAGCCCCTGGAGGACGGCCATGGGTAGGAAAGGAAATCCATGTCTGGAACATGGGAGGAGGGTTCCAATGTGCTCATTGGCCACATATTGATCCAAGAGTCTCAGGTTCTGTCCTCCATGTGACCGTTTGTGTGAGCCGAGGACGCTGGTGCCACAGTGGGGCAGGACATGGCTCTCTGCCTGCCAGTGCAGCTTGTGGCGTCCTCAGTCCTGCTCACGTTCAGCCCAGGAGGTACCCACGTTATGACCATGTGGGTCTGACAGACCCCGCTCATGATGAGCAGCCTGGGTGTGTGACCATTCGGCGTCTCATGACGGAGCCCTCTGTCTCCATCAGAGCCAGCAGCACATCGCGACCTGTTTTTCAAAAAGTGTGCATGTCTTTGCTGCAGATTATATTACGTACTTGCTTCAAAATCCTCTTGGGGACTCCAGTGTCATTTTCCCATTGGAGCTTGCCATACTTCCCGCGGCCTCCTTTCCTGTCACTCCCGCATCTGGTACTACAGGGGCTGCTGAGCCGTGTGACCCAAGCGGTGGGGCTGGTGGTGCCAGCAGCCGGGACCGCCTGCAGCGTCCCTCCTTGCTCGGGCCTTGGCCGCCCTTCATGTCACCCGGCATGGGGGCTTGGAGCAGTGCTCCCACGTGTGGATATGCTGCCTCCAGACTCACCCATCAGTTGTTGTGCTTCCTTCTTTATGGGGGGCTGTGAAAGAGGAGATCATTTGGAGGTACGGCCCAGGATTCACTAGACCACTGGATTCCGAGAAATTCTGCTGAAGTGGTAGGTCCCTGGGCCTTCACTGGTTTTTTTCTCTCACCTCTGGTTTCCAGCATGCTGGGCACCTCTTGTTCATCTGCCTGATGGGCGTGATGTTGTCGGGGCAATGGATCCGTGTGATATTCTGCAGGATGTTCATATGGTCCGGACCCCCTTGCACTATCCTGAAAATGCTGATGTACAGTATATTGTCATCTGTTCCGTGACCCTGCAGTGTTTCTGATTCTCCTCCGTACTTGGGAGAGAAGAGAATACATTTATCAGGTTAACGGCTCCATAACCCGCACTGAGTTCACATTAACCTGTTCTCGCCACAGCACCACACCTGGCCGGGCAGCTGCGATTGCAGCAGCTGCTTGTTGTGTTTCTGGAGTCCGTGGTCCTTCTTTCGGACCCACCTGGTTTCCACAGGGTATGACTGGTGAAGTAAATGGCACCATGGCAAGAATGACCCCCTATATCCTTTACCTTTTTAAGAACAGCTCTCATCTTTGCTCTCCTTCCCTCCGGGGATAAAATGCTGTTTTGATATACTATCTTTGCCAAAAGAGGCGGCTTCAGAGGCCTCCACCCGGCCTCCCCAACATGACCGCTCTCACCCCGCAGGATAAGGGGGAGGCTGTGCCAATTACTAAGTATGTCTGTCCCAGGTACACATCTGAAGACCACTGGGCGGGACCCAGGGGACCTGCTGTAGGCTGAGCCTGGGCTAGATCTCCACTTGTTACCTGGCCCCTCAGCAGGGGTCATGACCGTGCTTGGAGTTTCCAGGTATCAGTGTGAACTTCACGCCAGTGTCCAACTGCCCTGGAAATGCTCGGGTACTCCCGCCCCCCCGTGTGCAGGTACCTGAGTAACTTTGGGGAGGACTGGGGCAATCACTGCTGAGTATTGTTGGAGGGTCCTTCCTCTTGGGGCCGTGGGCCTTCCTTTGACCATTGGGTTCCAGGCCCCAAAACCTGTCCAGGTATGGAACTAGGGAAGGACTGTTTCTTCTTATTGGGGTGACTATCTTCAGCCTCCTGACCACCCATCCTTCATTTTTGGATTGTGCACATAGAGCAGCACCCTATGTGGCTGCACGTCTTTGTGAGATGAACCTCAGCTTCAGTGAGGTTGGTATGTGAAAATATCTGCTGCTGAGTAATGATGAAACGCAGCAATCACCGCCACTTTAAAATGGGGTTATTTCACATAAACCTGTATGCTGGTTTCTCCTGAATAGTTGGAAACTTCGGCAGCCCAGGGCCCGCATCTTTGCATGGCGGCAGTCAGCTGGGGATGAGTGGGGCTTTCCTCGTTCATTATTTAACATTTTTTGGTTTATTTTAAATAGGTAATACATTCTCAGGGTTCAAAAATAAAAACAATATAAAGCAGCATGGAATGAAAAATCTAACGCCCACACCTGTTGCCATCCGTTCTGTTCTCAACCCTTCACCATGAATAAACGCTTGTATTAGATTGCTGTATATGCTTCCCGTTTTTTATGCAGATGCAAATAAATATGACTAGATGTTCTTTCAACTGTCTTTCATTTATAATTGGCCCTGCCTTTGCTTCGATGATTTAATGATGTGTTTAGCAGATATTTCCAAATCCGTAGAGAGATGCCGGCCCTCAGGAGGGGCCAGGTGCTCAACTAACTGAACTTTCCTTCCCACCAGCTTCCTTCTTTGCATGTCCAGTGGCCCCTTGGCGGCATTAGAGTTCAGTCTTGCTGGTATATCCTGGGGTCGCTCAGTGAATGCCAGGGCCTCAGGGTGGGGACAAGCAGGTTGGGGGAAATGGGGAGCAAGGTGAGTAGGAGGAAGAATGTGCAAGCTGCTCTTGGTGGTCCCAGCATGTGCGTGGATGCCTTGGTCTGGAGTGAAGGCTCTCTTGTGAGTGAAGAGGGATGCAGGGATGAAAAAGGTCCAAGAGTTTAGAGTCTTGTGTGTTTATGGGGAGACAAAATGAGCACAATGCACAATTTTAAGACCAGAGTGGAAATTGTGATCCTGGGTAAAATAATTAAACTCTGAATTTTTTATGTCTTATTTGTAAAACAGGGATATTTTAGTCCCTACCTTTTAGATTAGATGCAACAGCACAACCCCTAGCATGTAGTAAGCACTCCTATACAGGGTGGAGCAAAAGTAGGTTTGTAGTTGGTATGGAAAATAATACAATAATTAATAAGTAATAATATAAGAATAAACTCTGTGTTTCCTGTGCTCACAACTGTAAACCTACTTTTGCCCCACCTTGTATTTTATGTTTGTGGGGGCATTGGGGAAGGAGCAAGACTGCTCGGAGGTAACACTGGATGGGGTTTTGAAGTCTAAGTAAGAGTTCACAGGACAGAGAGGTGGGAGTAGCACGTTCTAACACAGGAAGTAGTATGGGCCTCCTGGCTAGCCTTCGAGTGTTAACTCCATTTCAAAGAGGATGTAACTAAATCTCATTCAGAAGATGTGACCTGCCCCGGGTCAAGCATGCAGAAATGCAGCGCTGTGGCCCGCAGCCTGTTCTGTCTGACTCAGAGCTCCGTGGCCCATGCTCACTGCAAAAAGGAAGTGCTGTGGCTCCCAAGACTCATTAATGGTGCAGCTCAGTGTTCACAAGAGAGGTTGCTGTAGAATGTGCGGCAGCCTTGCCTCTGAAGAAGCAGAGGCCGCCTGGTGCTCAAGGGCTCAAGCCAGCACCTCTCACCATCGCTCAGCTCTGCCCTCCTCTGTGTGAGTGCCCCTCCCAGGCAGGTTTTCCCAGAAAGTGGCAGGACGGCTGCTGGCAGTGCCAGGCCCTCCTTGGGCCCCTCCCAGCACTGCAGAGGAGAAGGGGAGCCTTTCCTCAGTGGTTTTAGCTAAAGTCCCAGGCAGGGTTCTCGTTAGTCAGACGCGGGTCACAAGGTCATCGCCGAGCTGGTGGCTGTGCCTGGGGGAAGGCGGTTCCTTCGCTGGGCACACTTGAGTCACATGACCATCCCCGAGCCAGTCAAGTGGCTAAGAAGATGTGGGCCTCTCACAGGTCAGACCTGGGTCATATGGCAACACTGGAGCCAGGGATCCAGAGCTACAGGGACTGAGAGTGGGGGAGAGGTGGTCCTCCCAAAGTAATATTGGGGTGCTGCACCCAGAAGAAGAGGAGATGGCTGGCAGGCCACAGCCTGGTCTGTGAAGACAGACCTGTCCACTGGACTCTGGGACCCGGACAAAGCCGAGTGGTCAGGAAAGACCCCGCAGAGCCCCTCAGGGAAGGGCACCCGGCCCGGGCGGCAGCGCGTGTGGAGAACCACAGCCCCGGGCAGCGGAGGGGCCGCGCCGGCGCGGCCATGGTCGGCGCTGCGGGCCGGGTGGGCAGCCGGCCAGCTCCTCCCCACACTGCCCTGGCTGCGGTATGGACTAAGGAGGTTATATTAACACTATTAATATAACCGCTGTCAGAGAAATTGATGGAAGAATTTGAGCTTCCATGAGTGCCGGGCCCAGCCATGGACCCCCCCAGTAAGGCTCCCGGGGATGTGCAGTGGATTCTGCAAGAGGAGGAAAAAGGTTTTAACAGTTAGTGCCCACCCAGGAGGAACTCATCCAGCCCAGGGGAAGTCAGAGAGGGGACTCCTGTCCCCACGGCATCTGCTGACCCTTTGTACAGAGAAACCTATGTTTCCAGGGCAACGGGAGCCCAAGGCCCAGAGGAGGCAGCTTCATTAGTCTGTCCCCAGGGGACTTGGCAGCCAGTCATTAAATGCTCCCGGGGATGGTGAGCCTGGTGGGCGAGGGAAGAAAACAACTGTGGGAGTTGTGGGGGGCAGGGTGGGGTTGGCTCTGCCTCCGTCTGGACCAGGGAACCCCTTCTTCTCATGTGAGGGGAGTGCTGAGATTGAGGGGTTTTCAGGAACTAAACCTGTGGCCGTGGTGCAAGCCTCTCCTCTGCAGCAGGGACCGTGTCATGGGCACGCTTGGATGCAGGCAGGAAGATGGACCAACCACAGAATGGGTCCCCAGGTCCCTGGAAGGCACACCCCACCCCGCGCCTGTTTGGGTCCACGGTGACTGGGTTGGGGGTTATGGTGTCCACCGGACTCTCACTCCCTGTCCTGTCTATGAGAACCCTGACAGTCCTGTCTGTAGCCTTGAGGTGTCTTCCTGCTCCCGCATTGTAGACCATATCATTTTCCCTTTTCTGGTGTGGAGAGAAATCTGTGAAGTGACCGAGTTCCCCAGGCCTTATATCCCTTCCCACCAGCACCTTGGGCTGTCGGCTCCTAGGGTCTTGAATCTCATTAGGGGTGATTCTCATCCCGCCTCCAGCTCAGACTCTCTGCTGAGCAGCTTTCTCCTGGACTGTCCTGGGGGTAGTCCTTGGCCCCACTGACACCCCCTCTTTGCACTCACCCCTCAAGCAGCCCACCTCCACGGTGCTCCATCTCGGAGAAGGGATCCACTGTCTGCCCACTAGCCCCCCGCCAGAGAAGGGTCGTTCCCCACTCCGGTCCTTCCCGGCCTTACCCTGGGCCAGCCACACCCAGCCTGTCCCTCTTCACTGGCTTTCCAGTGTCCCCGTCCTCCCCTGCCCCCCGCTGTGCCCTCATACACACACTTTTCATTCTCTCCTGAAGTCCCCGTGTTGGTCTCTGAGCCTCCAGTTGACCCTCCATGCTGCCTATTCATAGCTCTCTCCTGCTTAAAATTCTCAGTGGCTCCCCAGCACCTGTGGGTCAAATCTAGACCCCGTGTCAGGCACTCAGGGCCTCGCATAGCCTGCCCCCGACTGCAGCCTCTGCTTCCACATCCCCTACAGGCGTTGGCATGCTCCAGGCCCCACAGTGTGCCATGTTCGCTCATGCTCCTAGCCTTTGCTCATGCCGTTTCCTCTTCCTGGAATGCCTTGCCTCACCTTTGGTTGTATTATAAATCCCCGCCAACTTGAGAGTAAGTTCAGCTCTCACTGCTCCAGGAAATGCCTTCTGAACACGCTCCCCTCCCCGTCTTCCGCAGGCTTAGATGTCTCTCCTGTGGGCACCCTTCTGCATCGTGGCACTGCGCTGTCTCCATCAGAGTCGACGGCAGATTTGTCCCCTGCCCCTAGCTGGCTGTGGGGGCCTGGAGGGCTGGGGTCGGGTGTCTTGTTGGCCCTGCCATTTCTAGCATCCAGCCCAGAGTCAGGCATATGGTAAACGCTCAACCAGAGCTACAGGAAGAAATGAAATGTCGACCAATGTCTCAAATGCCTACATCAGGGTCTTTGATGTGTGTATTAGTTTCCCATTGCTGCTGTAACAAATGGCCACAAGCTTAGTGGCAAAACACCAACTTATTCTCCCACAGTTCTGGACATCCAACATCTGACTGGGCTCAGTCTCCCTGGGCTGATATCAAAGCGTGGACAGGGCAGGGTTCCTTCTGGTGGCCCTAGTGGGGAGTTCACTTCCTAGCCTTTTCCATCTGGAAGCCAGCAATGTGGGTGGAGTCCTTCTATGCTCCCATCTCTCTGGTTCTCCCTTTGCCTTCCTCTTCCATCTTTAAGGATCCTGGTGATTACATTGAGCCCAACTGGGTAATCTAGGATAATCTCCCTGTTTTAAGGTCAGATCATTAGCAACCTTAATATTACTTGCAACCTTCATTCCTCTTTATCACGTAAAGTAACAAGATATTCACAGGTTCCAGGGGTTAGGGCATGGGCATCTTTGGGGAGGCCATTGTCCTGCTCATCGCAATGTGGAAGAAGGTGGTGACTCAGTACCATGGGGGCAGAGGGACCGTGCTCTGTCGAACCCTGCGGGTTGGGCAGATCGAGGGCAAAGGGATGGTGGCTGGGTCAGAGAGCAGGACGATGTGATGCAGGTCAGAGTTTTGGGGAGATCCAAAAGGGGGTTATGTAATGGTCGGGACTGCAGGTAACAGAAACCCAAGCAAACTTTTTTAGCTCAAGGGAAGTTGACTGACTCATGAAACTAAAAAATAAAAATAAAAAAAAAACCACAGGCAGGAATTTCTTCAGGTATGACTTGGTCAAGGTCAGAGCGTGTCCCCACCATTCCATTTCTTTTTGTCTCTCAGATCTCCTCTCTGTCCCAGGTTGGCTTCACCCAGCCCACATGAGTTGGCAACGTGGTCGCAGCCGCGCCTCCCGCCCCCCGCCCCCCCCCCCCCGCCCCCCCGCCCCCCCCCCGCCCCGTCCTGTCCCCAGGTTTAAGTGCACCAGAGCAGCTGCCGAGTCTCAGCAGATCTCGCTGCCCTGCCTCGCCTCACCCGGGCCCGAGCCTAGCCCTGAACGCACCGCAGGGCCCGGGAACACTTGGTGCTGAGTGGATTGGGGTGCACCTAAACTGGGGTGAGAAAACGGGGAAAAGTGGGTTCCTGAAGGAAACTCCTGGGGCTGTTCTACCACGCGGGTGACGCTCCCTGACGCTGTCTTGGGGAGGCAGGACAGGGCAGCAGAGGGGCCCTGGATTGAAAGGAGACCCGAGTTCCGCTTCTGTTTCTGCTGCCGACTTGCCGTCTGACCTTCAGAAAGTGACTTGTTAACTTCGCTGGGCCTGGCTGTAAATCGAAGGGGTGAGGCGGGACGCTCTCTAAGGGGCTTTGCTGCGTCAGCAGCCTGGTGATGTGGAGGGCCTTCCCGTCTGTCTCGCCCGTCTGTGTTCTTGTGCCTCTAGAGACTCGTAGTGACAGCTGCGGAGGGTTTTCTGCAGGGAAGCTGTGGGGATACAGCTAAGTTTGGGATCTGCAGTGGGACCAGAGAGGCTTCATTTTCCGTACAAAGTGCTGGGTTCATGGGAGAATTTGGGGCCTGAGCGAACGGCCAGGGACTATCCAGACTTAGGGTGCCACTGGATTAAACCTGACTGCTTGGGGCCAGTGCTTAGCATGTGGTCTCATGGTGTGAGTCGGTGTCGCCGTATGGCTGAGGTGAAGACTCAGTCTGGGTCTGGGGTGGGGGTCAGACGCTGGTCAGCAGTAGGCAGGGCAGATGCTGTCAGCGAGTGTATGCGTACTTGGGTGTCATCTAAAAGTGACTCTGGCCACAGGTGACTTCTCAAGCGCTTATTCTCACCTAACGTATTACATATTTTACTTATCCTTTTGTTTCCTGTCTGCCTCCTCTGACTAGAATGTCAACTTCTTGAAGGCAATGATTTTGTTCTTTGTGGGATCTCCAACTCTTAGAACTGTCATGTTGTAGGTGCTTAGTAACCAGATGACCCGTGTGGAGGTACATGCATCCAGGTGGGATAAAGACTAGCAGCTCTCCAACTTTGCTGCCCATTTGAACCACCCAGAGGGCTTGTAAGAACACTGTCACCCAGGGAGCACCCCTAACCAATCGAATCAGGGTGTCTGGGGGCCCGAGCCAGGCATCAGTTATTTCTAAAAGATTCCCTCGTTATTTCATTTGCTGCAAAGTCTGTGAGTCACTTGCTCTGTTAGACCACATGACGCAGGGGGCACATGGCGTCTGGTAAGGACACACACAGCAGCCCCCATGTGCAGGAGCAGGGAGCCAGATGAGGGGAAGGCCACAGCGAGGCTGGAATCTGGGCGGTGGATGGAGACTTTTTGTCCTAGGTCTCTATCACACTCTCCGGACACCCGCCAAGGAGGTGATTACTTTGCTCTCACAGAATAGATTTTGGCTGCAAGTCAAGAAGAGCTCTAGCTTCCCAGCTAAATGATGGCAAATCAATTTGAGGTCTCTGCTGGAGCTGCTGATTAGGGCTGGCAGCTGGGGAGCCTCCGGCTGTCAGAGCCGCAGTAGAGTCCTGCTGGGCCCTGCTGGGCCCACGGGAGAAAGTGGCAGCCTTGGGCTCCAAGAGCCCGGCCTTCTCTTGGGGGGCAGGGGAAGCCTAGCTGGGGTTGCTCTTCAAGTGTGCAAGTGCAGTCTCTGTTTGTTTAGAGTAATAATATTAATGCTAGTATTCATCATTTAGTAAGAATTATCTGTATGCTGGGCACTTGATCCATTTGTTGCAGCAACTGGGCAGTGCAGGTATTACCTCTGTACAGAGGCCCTAAGAGGTAAAATAATGTGCTCAAGGTCAAGTGGCTTCAACATAACAGGTCTGGCTTGGGACCAGGTCTGGAAAAAACCCAGATGTTTGCTCAGGATGATCTGTGGTATGTTGGTGGGCTTGTCTGGACTCTGAGCTCCTGTGACCAAGTGCAAGTCAGGTCTGAAAGGCAGTACTTAGCCCGTGTTTGGCCGTGGGGAGGCCCCTGGGGGGTAGCCTGCTGAAGACAGAGAGGTGTGGGGGATGTCTGCTGAGTGGGCGGATGGCTGAGTGAAGGAGCGTTCGCTGACTAGGTGCTGAACAGAGAGCTGCAGGTGGGCTGAGCTGTGCATTGTGAGGTAGGCGGCCTCCTAGGTGGTCCCCCCGCCCCCCAGTGATCTTCCCCGCTGGCTGGTGTGCATACCCGCTGGAATGCCTGCCCCCCGGCATCAGCGCTGGTCTGTGTGGCCAACAGAATACTGCAGAGGTGATGAGGTGTGTCCTCTGAGGCTAAATCATGACGGACGTTGCAGCTCCCGCCCTGCTCTCCTGGTTACGCACCCTGGGGGAGGCTCGCTGCCCTACTGTGGGGACACGTAAGCCCTCCAGAGAAGCCATCCTGGGAAGGGAGCCTCCCACCACCAGCTGGAACCAGCTTGCCAGTGGTATGACCACGCCACCATGGAGGTGGGTCCTCCAGCTCCAGATAAGCCTTCAGATGAGACCAAGCCCCGAGCTGACACCTCGGTTGCATACTTATGAGAGACCCCAATCAGAACTCCCCAGTCCAGCCACTCCAGAATCCCCAACCCACAGAAACTGTGAGAGAAATGAAGGGTTATTGGTTTAAGCCACTAAGTTTTGGGGTTATTCGTGAGGCACTGACATAACTAGTACAAACTTCTGAGTCTCTTTTGAGCTGAAGAGAGCTTCCTGGAAGACAGCCTCCTCTGTCCCCCTCCTCACTTATGACCCTTGGCTCTCACAGTGCAGTGAAAAGACATGAGGTTTGAAATCCAAGCTTCCCAATTCACTGTTTGGATGACTTGAGGATTTTTATTGAAATGAATTCTCCTTATCCTTTTCACCTCTTCTCCCTCCTTTCCTCTACTTATCTGTCTTCGTCTGTCTTGCCATAGTAAATTGTAGCATTTCATAGTGGTGGCTGCCATTTTTCAAGTGCTTGCTATGTGCCAGGCACTGTGCGAGGGTGTCTACAGACGTAATATCATTTAACTCCCTCACTGCCTCTGGTGGCAGTGGTGGAATTAGGCATTATTATACTCATTGTTTGTTTGTTTTTTTAAGATAAGGAAATCAAGGTTCTGAGCAGATGTGTCATCTGCCCAAGACTGGATTCAAAGCTAGGTTTGTTAGAAAACCAAAGCTTATGTTCATCCCCACTATACACCTCTACTCCTGAGTCTCCGTGTTCTTCCGTGTTCTCCCATGTAGAATGGGCATAGTCCTGACCTCACAGGTGAGCAGAGGCAGTGCCTTTAAAGCAGCCAGCGCTGGGGATGACATGTAGCAGGGGCTTAGTGAGCGGAAGTTCCCTTGCCCTCCCTCCTTACTCTCTTACCCACCCCCGCCATGGACTTTAAGGTGGGCTGTTTTGATCCATGTGTAGACAGGTAATGCCAAGTGCCTCTCACTATGAGGACACTGGGGAGTGGATGTGGCTGAGAGCTGGAGACCACTGGGTCTGCCCCAGGGCGGGATGGGGGCCCTGGGCCTGGAGTTCATGCAGGTGGTAACACCAGCTCTGACCCCACCCACTGAACCTGTGCCACCCCCGTGCTTGGAGCAGGGAGCGTCCAGCCAGAGCTTACACTGAGAGGAAGGAAGGGCTGGGGCCTGCCTCATACCCAGGCCAGCGCCGTGGTGAGGCCGGAGTGTAGAGATGGCCGCAGCTGGAGGATCCCAGCTGAGGAAACGTTGTCCTTGGGGGGTATCAAGTCATCTCTCAGATCAAGCGAGAAGCCCCAATTAATTCCAAGTGCTAAGTGAGTGGTCTGGAAGCAGGGTTTCGCAGTAATTAAAGGGATACTGCAGGAGGCTTCATTAACCCCCTGCCTCCCGTTGGCTTTGGGTGTAGGACGAAGCAGGGACCTGTCCGACTGTGAAGGCCACCCCACACTGTGGGGAATGCAAGCGGGAGCGCGACTACCAAAGATGGCGCCGGAGGGATTCCTGGGTCGCCCGGGATGATGGATTTGACTTGGAACCGCCCTTCCCATTCCAGGTTTCTTGACTTCCTGTGCTTCGATCCCTGTGGTGAGGCAAATGGTCAAGGCTGCTCCATCGGGGCAGGGCGTGGCTAGTCAGGCAGAGCGCAGACATGGGCTTCTCCTGTCTTTCTCTGGTGCGAGAGCAGACTGCCCTCTGCACTCCCCCAGGAACCCCCCCCCCCATTATCTCCCTCCAGAACCGTCTCCCACCTTTGTTCCACATCTTGGAGAATGGAGTCACCAAGATGGACACACAGGCTTTGGCCTTGACCCCCCATCACTGTCCCCCACCTCCGTCCTCAAGTCCTGCAAATTTGCCCTCCTGTGTCCCTCTAACCTGCCTCCTTCTCCCTGTCCTTCTGCCATTGCCTGAGGTTAGGCCTCACCTTCTCCAACCCTGACCTTGCACCAGCTTATATCCCTGGGCTCCCGGCTTCCGCAGTTTACGTCCAATTCATCTTCCTTATCTGCACGTCTGACCAGGTCACGTGTCTGCTCAAGACCCATCACTGACTCCCCAGCACCTGCAGGTAAAGTGCACGCTCCACACGCTGGCACCTGGTTGACATCCCAGGCTCTCAGCTTTTCACCAGAACTCACCGAGTCCATGCAGCCGTCCCCTACTTCTCTGCTCATGTCAACCACTTCTGTCTCCTCCAGGCCTTTGTTTGTGCCAGCGCCTCTCTGCCCGGAGTGCCCTCCTTCTCTCTCCATTGCACACTGAGCCCTCCCGACTCAGAGTCCAGGGGACCTGCTGCTCAGTGTGCTCACCCAGGGCCATGGGCAGATCTGGGAGAACAGGTGGGAGCGGTGATGTTAGGGCACAGAAGACGGAGGGGTCAGGTTCTACCTCCACACCCCCACTGTGCCACAGGTGCGGAGGGCTGAAGGCAAAGTGACTAGCCACCAAGTAAGTGACATGGAGAATAATTGCTCAGGCCCCAAGTCAGCATTTGGGTCCTGGGATGTCAACCAGGGTGCCAGGGGATGGATGACACTGTACCCACACTCTGGTGGGTGCTGGGAGGCACTGGGCACCAGCCCGTTCTCCCCTGATAGAGCTCCCAGTTAGTGAGCAAGACATGTGCAATGACATAAATGACAGTAGAATTTGCAGATGCCATTCCTTGAATGCTTGTCACGCGGTGCTAAGAGTGTGGGTGCAGGACCCCATTTACTCCTCACGACTGCAGAGGTCAGAACAATTACTGCTGTTGTCCCCTTTTACTTGCAAGCGAATACGCAGGGGATGAAGTGCCTCGCTCAAGACCACTCTGCCAGGCGAGAGCACCCGCCAGCAAACCAGCCCTGTCCGAGCGCCCAGCGTGAAGCTCTGCACTGTGTGAGCAACCAGCAAACTCTGCTGTGGTCAACGGGGCAGGGGCTGTGTCAGGGTGGGCCTCACCCAAGAGGTGACACCTGGGCCGGGTCTTGAGACTTTAGAGGAGTGCACCAGGGAGGGGAAGGGCACTGCTCACTGCAGGCAAGGGGATAGAATATGTAGACACGAAACGGCGTGGTGTGTGTATGTGTGTGTGCGTGCGCGCACATGCTCGGAGCAGAGTTGGGCGTGGGTCTGACCTAGCAGTTTGGGGTCACAGCACATGGAACCATTCTGACAGTCTTGATGTTCTCCTATAAGCCATAGTGGGTGTTGAGCAGGAGAGTAATGTGGTTACATGTGTGTTGTTTTGGGTGAGTCTCCTAGTCAGGGTGGGCGGGTGGCGGCGGGGAGAGGATGAGTGGGAGAGAAGACGCAGAAGCCGGGAGACCAGTGTGTGGGACTGGGAGGCGCCAGGCCAGGTGGAGAGAAGGTGAGGCCTTGCTCAAGGCAGGGTGGTGGTGGGGGGCAGCCGAGGGTGGAGAGGGGTCCAGTCTGGTCCTGATTCCACAACAAGGCCTGGGAAAGGTCTGTGTCCAGGAGCAATGTTGAGTGGGGTCCTTTCTGTGTCCCCAGCCTCCTGCTGCTGGCAGAGTAGGAACTCCATCAATGCTGGTGGGATGACCAATGACAGGCCTTGTCCACCCATGTGACTTGGCCCCATGCCAGATGTCACGCCCAGGGAGCTTGGGGTGGCCAGAGATGGGGTTTGGGGTGTTGTGGCCAGGCTGGACCACCAGCTCCTGAGGTTGTACAGTGGCTTTGAAGGGCAGGAGGTAAGTGGCCCTGAATCGTGGGGGCCAGTTCTGACTATGGTCTTGGCTGATTCCTGGGATCGTTTCCAGTGTCTCAGCCAGGAATGAGGGTTAAACCGATGGAGTTCTGCGGCCTCCTGATCTCTGTGTGGGTCAGCCCCACTCACGTCAGCTGGTGTCCCATGTGGCCCTGGTGGTTCCGACGGACAGAAGAGGACAGGCAGGCCTAGAGATGCTGTACAAGGTCTTTGTTGTCATGGTTGGGTTGGTACATGTTAGCATCTGCATCATACAAAGGGGGAGCAACAGCCATGGCTTTTGGTCAGGTTCAGGGGGGCATGAGGGGTGCCCCTCCCCTCCCCCAGGCACTGACACATTTAAAGGAAGCAGAGCAACAAGGACACAGCACAGATGTGGGAAAAGGATACCCCCGCATGAGCAGGATGGTCATCCTCACCTGGGTCTCACTGGGACCCCACCCGCACCCCAGGGCCAGCACAAGCACCTCCCATCTCTCCCCCATGAAGAGGTGTAGAGAGGGGAGCAGGGGACATGGGGCGGGAGGCTTTTCTTCAGGCCTGGGAGATGTCCCCTCATCTGAGCCAAAAGACCACCCCCATCCCGCCCGTACAGTCAAGGACCTGTGGGATCCTAGAAGGATGGAGCAATTGGGTGGTGGGTGTCAGCAGCCCTGCCAGCTGGGTGCCAGGGGCTCTAAGGGCTGGTGGTCTGTCTCATTTCACTCTAGCCACCAGCCTTTAGGGTGGCTCCTTTGCTCACATGATGGCCCTGGGCTGAAATGCTTTTGTTCTCTGCTTCTCTTTCCCCTCCTCCTTCCTCCTCCTCTCCCTCCCTCCCTATACACACACACACACACACACACACACACGCACGCACGCACGCATGCACGCCTCTTGACTTCCTGCTTTCTTTTGGAGGAGACCACACATAGCTTTGCTGGTAAGGACATCCTCCAGTAGCTGCTGAACCTGGAGTGGAGGATGTCCACCTGTGGGCATCCTCGTCTGTCTCAAGTGCCCAACATGGCAGATCCAGAGAGACCTGGTCCCTTCTCTCTGGCAGTGGCCTTCCAGGCACCCAGCATGGCAGTGGCCTTCCTTGGCAAGCACACGTACCCACCTTGGGTAGTGCACACTCCCTTGCATTTTATTCTGTTCTCACCATCTACAATGATTGCTCTTCATGTTCCCCTAGCTGGGGGATGTCTCCCATGTATGCTGTGTATGTGCTGAATTCTGGGGCCTCTCCCTCCCTGCCCCTGCCTCTCAAGCATGTCACATGCACACTTCCCCATTTGTGCATGACAAACTCATCCCCCTCCCATCCAGCAGGCCACACACACTTCCCCCAACCCAGGCACATCATATGATTATCCCTGCCCTGCTAGAGTCCCCCACCCCCATCTTTTGTGTCCGCCCGTGAGTGTGCTGCACATTGGCTGCTTTCCAGAGTCAGTCCTGTGTCAGGAAGGACAGTGGTCATGTTTCCCCCAGACCTGAGGGTGATCACCTGGCAGTGGTTAGAGCCAGGTGTGCTCCAGGCTGAAATTCTCCCCCTGCTCCTGCCGCCGGGAAGCCCACCAACACCAGTCCTGCTGCTTGGAGCAGGCGGTAGGAGTCTGGAGGGTCTGGGAAGTGAACCAGACTAAGCCAGCCACCCTGGAGGGTACTTTCATGTGGGAAAAGTCTGGAGCCAACTCTGGGGATACAGAGGGCTTCAGAGACCACCAGGGACACCCACTGAGGGTCCAGGGTTCCTCAGGCCCACGTGGGTAGCTGGTGTGGCTGGGCTCCCCTGCTCATCTGAAGCTCCCTAGGCCGCAGCCTCCGCTGTTCATCTAGCGTGCTCTGCGCCCTGGCCCACCTTTAAGGTCTGTGGGCCCCTGTCAAGGGGGAGACCTTTCAGAATACTGGGGATCCACCCATGTCCAGTGGGGCTCACACACAGGGTCTGGGTAGGCCTGGGGCTCCCGGACTGGGCCCTGCCTATATCTGCTCCAGGACCCCAGGGCCCTAGAGAATGACCATTCTGCCCAGGATAACAGACACGAACAGACAAGCAGACAACAGGGGTGCAAGGTGGCTCCCCATCACAGACACAGGCACAGACAGACATAGGCCCCATGGGGGGCAGGACACAGGGGCACAGGGGAAGGAGCGGGGGTGGGGGAGAAGGGCAAGTCCAGGGAACTGGAGATGCTGAGGCCCTGCTCCCCAGAGAAGGGACAGACCAGGGGATTTTCTGGTTCCCTAAACATATGGATTGTTTTGTCTTGTCTTTAAAGTATTGCAGTCTAACTGATATGGCTTTAACTATTGGAAACAGACAGAGAAGACACATGTCTCTCTCTGAAATAAAAGCATAAGTCCACTAAAATGGAAAACCTGCAGAATGCAAACTGGGGCCAATGGGGCAGGGCATCAGGGGCAGGCAAGTCGCCCCTTCCCTGGCCCCTGCTTTGGGGGTAGGCCTTGGCTGAGGCCCAGCATGGCTTCTTGGGGCTCTGCCCGCGTTTGTCCCAGTGGACTTCTGAAGACCTCAGACAGGAACCCCCCAAGGGCGGGAGGACTCTAGGCCAAGGACAAGGTCTCCTGTTGGATGTGGCTACTTGTGACCAATGGTTTTGGGCCCTAGAGAAGCATCTTACCCATATTCTTTCTCCCCAAGACCATGTTCTGCACACTACTGCCTTTTCAGAGCCACATAAATGCACACAACAGTCTTAGCATATCTAATACACCTTTCTACAACATCTAACACATACCCATCTCTCCTGACACACACGCTGTTTTGAAAACACATGTAAATACAAGCTAACATATGCAAGGTCTCCCACACATATGAGATGGCTAGCACACACATATGGCACAATCTCAACTCATACACACTACCTTGAACACACATACACGGGCTGCCTAACAAACACAGTCTCTAACACAGGGACATGATGGCCAAAACACAAACACACAATCTCAAGACATACACATACTCTAACCATACACCTATATGTATAATCTCGGGACACCTAATTGACGATGCAGTCTCTGCCATGCATGTCCACGCTTACATGGGCACACACTTCCTCTTTCATTGCTCCATGGCCATCCAGTTCTTACTCAAGTAACTGAGCAAGAGGCCTTGATAATTTGGGGTGGTAGAGACAAATACCAATCTCACACACCCCAGAGGAGAGTTTGTTCTTGGCCGATGAGATGAATGGACAGGGGCCTTCTGTCAAGTGGGGGCTGGCTTCTCCCCAAAGGCCTGGGGCTTTAGCTAGGAAGGGTCCTCCAGGGGACCATGGGGTCCTGGAAGCACATGGACAGGCCAAGGTGAGGAAGAGGGGTGGATAGGAATGGGGGCAGCTTGACTGCACCAATGGGGGGGTCCCATGGCATGGGCCATTGCTGCCCAATGGCTCCAAGTGTTTTCTGGGGGGGCCTGGGCAGCCCCTTGGCTGGGCAAGCTGGGCCCAGCCTGGCAGTGGGGCCCCAGGACCTAAGTGGAAGGTGAGGGAACAAGGAGCAGCCCTACTTGGGGCCCCTCCAGAGATGAGTTAAAGTCCAAAGAGGATCCATTTGGAGGGACTGGCTTGGCAGGGGCTACCCCCTTTTGGGTGGGGGGTGGGGGAGGGGTGCTCCTGGGCTGTGCATCATCCGGGAGGGAAGGAAGAGGGCCTCAGCCTCCTTCCCAGAGTAAAGGGGGTCTCTCAGGCTGGGCAGGCTTACCCTGACTCCCTTCCTTATAGCCAGGTCGTCCAGCGTCCCTGCCCTGACCTGGAGGTCCACTGGGATCAGAGGCCAAAGGTCAGCATGCTGGGCAGGGCTGGAATGTGTATTACTTTGGCTGGCTGGGGACAGAGGTCCTCCTGGCAGTGGGGTGCATGAAGGAATGTATGGGGGTTACCACACTAGCATAGACCTTGGGCTTCTGGAAGCTCCCAGGGCCTCCCACACTGCATACAGTGCCCCCCTGCTGGGGAAAAGCTGTCTTCCCTTTTTGCAAGCGACTGGGGTGTGAGGTGGGGGCTGGATACCCTGGGATGAAGGGAGTGTGAGGGAGCACTGAGAGGATGCGCCCCCGGCCAGGGACGGGGGGCAGAGGCCAACCGAGGTTTTCCCTTCAGAACTGAGACTTAACGGAATTAAAAGAAGAGAGAGAGAGTGAGAGAAAGAACCAAAAAAAAAAAAAAAAAAAAAAAAAAAGGAACAGTGGCATGGGGGCGGGAGGGGGGCTGGTTACTTCTTGAACATGTCCTGCAGCGGCCCGGGCAGGTATTTGAGCACCGTGTCCAGGATGCTCTCTTCCTCCTCCTCGTCCTCGTCCCCGCAGCCTGCGGGGATGGCCTTCTTGGGCCGCGTCAGGCTCCCCTCGCAGGGCTGCTCCAGGGCCGCCTTCTCCTCAGCCTCCTTCTCTTCCTTCTTCTTCAGCCCGTACTGGGAAGGGCATGGGGGTGGGGGGGGGGCGGGGCATGAGCATGAACCAGGCGAGGCGAGGGCCGGTCTCAGGGTCATGCAGACTCCTCTGGGGCCACTCCCGAGAACTCCCCCAGCCTCAGCCCTCAATCGCTACCCACTCATAACAACTTCTCTACTCTTTTGAAATCCCCCAAGGTCGGAGACCTGAAAGTTCTCCCATAGGTTTGGACCCAGATTTTGGTGACAAAACTTGACTTCGACTGATGGAAGGTCACTTATAACCTTGATTTCTTGCAGTAGTGTGACCACACATGCGACCGTCCGTTTGGTATGGGCAGCTGCAAACCCTCTGAGGGTGACATCTAACAGTAACAGGTGCTCAGAGCACTCTGGTACTTTAAAGAAACCCCCAAATTCTGGATTCTAAACATATTAGGTTTCCTATGTTTTGAGTAGGAGATTGCAGACCCATAGCAGCAAACGTTAGAGAGCACTTCCTGTGTGCATTGTCTTAAGTAATCCCCATTGGTCCTCAAGGGGAGTGTTTCTGTGGCGCCCAGAAGACTGAGGCTCAGAGAACACTAGGTCTAAGGTCAGAGCTGGGTTTTAGGGGAGCCCGAGGCCAGGGGTAGGGGACTCATCGCCCCCGTGCCTCCTACTCTTCAGGTTGGCAGGAGGGTAGTGCTCACCTTGTCTCGGATCTGCTGCCGGACCTTCTCGCGCTCAGCCTCCATGCGCGCGTGCTTGGCCTTGCGCTCCTCCTCCTGCTGCCGCAGCGCCTCCTGCCGCTCCTCCTCCTTCTTCTGTGCGTCTGGGTCCTTCTCCTCCTCTCCCCCCAGCATTTTCCCCATGTCTTTGGTGGCCCCTGCAGGGGAGGGGTTGGGAAGAGAGAGGGTGGGGTTAGAGGGGCCCCGGGTTGGGAAGAGCAGGGCCTGGTGCGCTGGGGCCCCCCACACCTGGGTCCAGACCCTGACTGAGGGTGAGGGTGTGGGGGTGGGGCCTCACCTCCGAGGGCCTGTTTCATGACGAAGTCCATCTCTGCGACTGGTTAGCGTGCTCTAGCCCGCAGCCAAATTTGCATGCAGCGCTCCCGGCAGGCCTGGCTGGGGAGACGTGCCAACCTGCAAAAGAGGAGTTGGGGGTTAGATGGGAGAGGCCGCTGCACAGGCAGGGTGCTGGGGTTCGACCGACGGCGGCCTAATCCCGGTTCAGGCACGGGACTCCATCAGTCTGAGGCCGAGACGCAGTGCCCTGGCACTGAAAGGAAAGGGGTTATTTCTGGAGCACTTGTTATGTACCAGGCAAATATGTGTTGCCAAAAGGCTCAGATCCCTACTTCAAAACCATCTTGACCATATAGCTTGAATTTGATTGAAGTCAGGAGTCTTGGAAAAAGCCTCTCATTTGGATGCAGGCAGAGCATGGTTCTGATGCCGCCCTCCTTCCTTGTTTGTCATATGCACTTCAGGCAAGTTACGGGGCCCCCTTGAGCCCCAGTTTCTTCCTCTGTAAGACAGAAATGGCAGTGCTTCCTCTCCCAGAGCTACTGTGGAGACTGGAGAGACCTCTATTGCAGGCCCCCAGATTGACCCCTAGATGGAATGAGCGTGTGCTCAGGGTCCCATGAATCAGGGCGGGTGAAGGAATGAGAACAGCTAGCTTGGATGAGCATATCCAGGCTTCTGAAATTAGACAGATGGAGAAATAAATTATTTTTATTGCAGCATACATGTACGTTTTGTGTGTATAGCTCAATATTGATTTTTATTTTAAATTGCACAAGGGGGTTAGAGACATGAGAATCTTCTTGGGGCTTAGGGCCTTTAAAGTACGAAGCACCGGGCCTTGTGAGCACTCAGCTTATGTTAGTCCTCCTTCTCCTTTCCCTAAATCACCGACTTCCAGTTTTTATTATATTTTTTCTTGTTATTATTTTGCCTCAGATTTTCTTCAAATAAAAACTTAAGGGGAATCTCAATTTGCAAAATATGTAGAAGTGGAACTCTTCCAATGGTGGGGGGTAGGGGTAGAGAGCCTGGAGCTCCCCTCTGCCCTTGGCCTTCTTACCCTGCTTCCCCCACATCCCTAAGGATTTGAACCCCAGTGCTCTAACTCCTAGACATTTCCCTTTTGTTTTAATTGTTAAGTCTCACTGGTTCTCTCATAGGCAAAGCCACCATAAATGTCCTTTACGGTATAAATGGAACCTCTAAGCTGTCCAAACTGTGACGTGGCTTGATAGTGAACTGAGGCCAGGGTGACTCCCCAAGGCCTTTTATCCAACACAGTCATGGGGTCTTTATACTTTGCTAGAAGGAAAAGGGGGTTCTGTGAAATGGTGACAGAGAAGCCAGGCCAGGTACTATAACCAGGTTGAGTTCAAGGTCACTGGTTGTCAGCTGATGACGGAGTTTCCTCATTCCTTTCAAAACGAGAAAACATATTGTCAGACTGAGATCTTTCCATAAAATGGGGCCTGAGTTTATTTGAGGATCTCTATACGATCAGACCACCCGATAGGTTGTTTTGAGGAGAGAAAGTCATGATGGAGTAGAAAAAAAAATCTCCATGGGCTTCGGCATCAGACACACCTGATTTGAAATCTGGCTCCAGTTCTCACTGGATCCCTGGGAAAGCTTCACTTTGTTCCCTACAAAACAGGGGCGTATTAAGGCTGCCTGTCCTTCTACCGATGTCTGGAGGAGAAGACAAGATGCTGGTCAAGTGAGTACCGGGTATGCAGCAGAAGCTCATTAATATTAGCCGGAGAACCCACGCTGACCCAGAATTCGGGGTTTGAAGGCGCTCAGCTCAGTCATTCAGTGTGTTTTCATCTGATTCAAAACATTATAAAAAGACTGCATTTCTAAGAACAGGGAAAAAAACCCCAATTTAAACACTGAATGATTTCAGGAACTATTGGGTTCCTCCTCCTGTGTTTACATGCTGCTCAAGGAATTGCCAGGTGGTGGTGGAAGATGCAGGACTCTAATTTGAGATGTTTCAAATTGGTTGACAGGGCACCTGGGCTTTGGTTCCAGCTTTATCCCTAAATTGCTTCTCTGGCATGTCTCTCCTGGACCAGAGGATCCCTCTGAGCCCTTTCCCCAGCGCTTCTGTTGGAGCAGTTCTGAAGTGTTTGAACTGCTGGCCACCCCACTGTATCCTTAAACCCTGCCCACCCTCTCGGTTCTGCGCCTCCGTTCGTTTCTCCATCTCCTGCTGCTCTCTCTCCTCTACTTCTCCCTCTCCCTTCCCCGTCTGTCCTCTCTTCTTTATCTCTCTCCTTTGCTGACTTCTCTTCCTTCTCTTGTGTCTTCAGTGAGGATGTTTTCAGGACTCTGAGCTCAGCCCTCCCCTCTCCCTTCCCTAGGGAAAACCCATCCTTTCTAGGGGCTTTAATGACCACTGACACTGATGGCACCCAGACATTTTGTCTGAGCTCCAGACTCCTGTATTCATTCATCCAACAAGTATTAATTGAGTACCTGGGATGTGCCCTGCAGTGTGTTAGGCATTGGGGATACCACAGTGAACAAGACAAAAGTCCTGTCCTCATGCAGATTACATTCTGGGGGCGGGGTGTGGTGTGTGTTTGTGTGTATAGAAAAATAGGCAATAAATAAGTCAAGAAATAACTTGCCTTTCTCTTACATACCTCCACCAATGCGCACTGCTTAGACTCAACATGCTCTCTATCACCAAACCATCTCCCTCTCCAGATTCCTCTGCTCTCGTTTATTCACTCAGCAAACACTGCTTGCCCCCCATCCCCCAGTATGCAGTATATTCACCCAGGGGCTGAGCCTTTTCCATGCGTATGTCCACGTAGCTCTAGGTGCCTCCTCCTCCGGGCCTGCTGGGATTACTTAGCCAAGCTTCTTCCGTCCTCCCGAAGGTTCTGTTGCCCACCCCCAGCATGGTCCTCTCAGCTCTTGAGCAATGTCTTGTCCATTCTCTCAAGGCTTCCCTAACCAATATCTCAAGGCCGAATGTATTCTTACACCATCCTGGTCAGCAGGTGACTTCCCCCACTTCCTGTGGTGCAGGGGGAGGCTCCTTGAGCCCTGGGGTCAGGCATACCTGATTGGATCCTCCATCTGCTGCTTTATAGCTGTGTGATAGTGAATAATTGACTTAACCTCTCTGAGGCTGGGCCTTCTTTATAAAGTGAGGATTATAGTGCCACTTTGAAAGGTTAGGAATAGTCTATGGTGTGTGTTTGGCACACGGTGGAGCTCAGTGAATGGTGGCTACGATCATTATCAAAACGACTAATGCCAGCTTGAGCGAGCTCCTGTGACCTCCCTCCTCCTAGCTCCTGACGAAGAGGGCCTCTCCTTCCCTCAGGGGCCACCCCCGGCCTTCACTCCAGAGTTTCTCTCTACACCCCCTCTTGTGGCCCGCTCAGCACTCCCTCTTCCTCACATCTCTCACCTCCTCTCCACTGGCCTCTTTCATCCCCTTCTTTCTCCAACTCTTGCCCAGACCTTACCTTTCCCTTAATCTCTGCCTGCTCGCTTCCTGGCGAAAGGTTCTTCACTTGGTGCCTCGGCTTCTTCGCCTCGCAGTCAAGCCCGGTAGCTTTGTGAGGCCAGGGATGCACTGCCTCGGCGCTGCTGCCTGGCTGCCCTGGTCAGACGCGCCAGAGGCTGCCAAAATGTCAGGTCCAGGAGCTTCACAGCCTCCCCCTCCCCCATCCCTCTGCGGTGTCAGATGCTGAGGGTGACTCCTATCGGTCCCCCTGCCCATTTTTCCTTTCTTCCTTGAACCTTCTGAATTCCATGACACAGCACTCTTGTGGTCTTCTTATCAGGCAGGTCCTTTCCCTCACCTTTGCTGGCTCCTTTAAAACAGTGATTTTCAACCTCTTTGATCTCCCGACACACACAAACTAATTACTAAAATTCTGTGGCACACCAAAAAATATATTTTTTGCCAATCCGACAAAAAATTAAGTATAATTTTGAGTCATTCACAGACAGCTATTGTTGTGTTAGCTGTTGTCATTTTTAAAACTTGACAGTCTAAGGGGCAAGAGGTCAGTGCCTCTGACCGAATGGTCAGGTATTGCATGTTTTTAAAATTCTTGCCGCAGACTGGTGTGCCTGCTGCCAGGCACACAGGTTGAAAATCAATGCTTTTAAATGTAGCTATTCATTAGGGAGCCTCTCCCCCTCTTCTCTTCCTACTGCCCCTCCCTCACCCACTTCCTTGCTTGGGAATCTCACCTACTCTTATTTGTTTATACCGCAGACTGATCTCTCCCCTCCGCCTTCTTTCTCACACCCTTCCTCCAGACCTGCACATTTAACCCTGTGCCGTATATTGGCAGGCACATGGATAATCTCAATTCATCCTGTCCAAAGAGCGGTCTCACCCCTGCCTCCCCCACCCCACCTATCTTTCCCTCCAGCATGCTGGGTCCACTCGCCTCAACTGAAAGCCCCAGACTCAGCGAATTCTTCCTCTGTTCGCTCACATGCTCACTGACACTACAAATATTTTTTGAGCACCAGCTCTCTGCCAGGCATTGTTCTGGGTGCTGATGCTGTGGCAGGGCAGGAGGAAGTTCCAGCGTTTGCTGTGACAGCATGCAGTCGGCTGGGGAGGCAGACACTCGACAAAGGCCACACACAAGGACTGGTGAGTTACAACTGGAATGGGGGTGGAGGGAGAAGTCCGGGGGCTGTAGTAGCTTCACAGTGCTTTCTGCGTTCGTGCCCTCCTCTCTCCTGTGACAGCTGATGCCTAGGGTGGGGCCTCAAAGTCCTGGATTTGTGCATAAACTTCAACTCTGTGTCTCTCCCAGCTCCCATCCGTCCTCAGCACAGCATCCGATTAATCTTCCCGATGGGCAGATCTGCTCATGCAAACACACCCTGCTATGGCTCCACAAGACCTTGTCAAACTGATCGGAGTCCTTGTGCTGACCTTCAAGTCCTGCACAGTCTACCACCTGCCTACGTTGCCATTCGTTGCCACCCCCTGCATGTGGCTCTGCTCGGCTGCACCCCAACATGTAGTAGTCTTCCCAAACCTTGGGGTGTTTGTTCATGTTGTTTCCACAGCCTTGAAACCTCTTAACCTCATCTCTGCCAGTTCAAATCTTTCCTCCGTTACCTTGAGCAGGTGGCTTAATATTTTCTCATGTGCAAAGTGGAGAAAAGAACACCTATGTCCAAGGCATGTTGTGAACATTACATGCGATAATGCAGACACAATGCTTCCTCCAGCGCTGGGCACACAGCAAGTGCTCAGTACATGCAGGCTGTCACAGTCATTGTTGTTATCGTTGTCATCCCCATCATAAGCAACCGTGTTAATTTTCCAAGGTCCTCTCAAACATCACTCCCTCCATTAAATTTCCTGGTGTCGTCTTCTTCTGAGACCCATGGTATTTTCTAGGGCAGCCTAGACCACCTCCAGCTCACACTGTCCAGCCATGTGTCTTTCTCTTCCTGGTCCCTCGGGGCTCCTCCCTGTACCTTGTGCATTTCTCCTATCCCAGAGCCCATAACATCTCCTGATTCATGGTGGAACCAGCCTCAGGATGTGTTTGCTGGATTGAATTTAATGTTCTGTGTCAGAGAGTATTTGAGAATGTACACATCCAAAGTATGATCTGACTCTGAACTTAGGCATTGTGGGTGTCTGCGGGCACGTGTGTGCAGGCGTGTGTGTAGAGATTTTGCCATATGCCTGTAGGAGTGCTGAGGTCCAGCAGGTTGTTTGCAGTTAAGGATTTTGGCTTGGCCACCAGGAGGCGCTCCTGCGCAGTTCTGCTGGGAGCTTTGGTTTATCCTGGCGCAGGAAGGGTGGTGGAGGTGGTGGGTGGTGGTGGTGGTGGTGGTGGTGGTGGTGGTGGTGATGCTGGGCTCGGGGAGGGGAGGCAGAGAACAGGGTGGGGAAGGGCTACTGCAGCACCACGTTCCCTTGCCTTCAGCGCCTGGGACCCAGGACTGCATCTTTTGCTTCTCCCTGACTCCCTCCCAGCACGTCCCAGCTTGTCCCAGCCCCTAAGGTAGCTTAGGCACCTCCTCAGGCTCTGCCGACCGAGCTCAGGCCAGTTTCGGAACTGGGCCCCTGCCATCTGACAAGCAGACTCAGGCACCTGCAGTGTTCGTCCTTGTGGCTGTGTGTGTGTGTGTGTGTGTGTGTGTGTGTGTATGTGTGTGTGTGTGTGTTTTAAATGGCTTAAGTCCAGGCTATATTCACTGCAACTCAATTCAACACTCATTTGCTTTTTTGCCACCCTCTGCTAACGGCAGTGGCAGAGACAAGGGTTGTCTGTCTACCCCCACCGCACCCCAAGTCCCTGGAAGGGAGAGGCGCTGGGGAAGGGAAGGGACAGTGGAGAATGGAAGGGGGTAGGGCACCTGCACCCACAGAAGAGCAAAGCAGGGGGGCTTCGCGTCCCTGGCAGAAGAGGGAACGGGAACCCTGGCGCTCCTCTCGTCCTGGTCCCGCGCAGACCGACAGCGCCAGCAGCTCTGCCCAGGCTCTTGGCTGGCCAGGGAGAGCGCCCCTCCCCCCAGCACACAGCTACAACCCCAAAACCCAGGCGGGCCTCAAACTTTGCCCGGGGAGGGGGCAGAGTGGGGCGGCGAGGGCATAGGAGAGATCCTTGCGAACGACCCCAGGCGGCTTGCTGTGCTGCCCACACCTCAGCTCCTCCTCCGAGGACAAATAGTCCCCTTGGTCCCTCACCCCTAAAAGACGTTTCGGTTCTTTTCCCTTCCACCTTCGGTCTGCCGGCTCCCCTTCCGCCGCCCTCTGACTCACTCCGGGAGCCTGAACTGCATCCCACGGGGGCGGCTTCCTCCTCCGGAGCCGAGGACGGCCCTGGCGGGCGCCCGGCTAAGTAGCTTAGGTCGAGGTCCCCACCCCCACCCAAGCGAGATGGAAGTTGTTCTCTGGCTTCAGACTTGTCTCCCATTGCCCTCGGGGCGCCCCGGCTCCCCAGGAGCTGGGTTGTTTTAGGGCTTCGGCCGCGAGGGGAGCATGGCGGGGGGGCTCCGGGGGCCCCACCTCTCCTTCCCAGCTGGGTCGGCCGCTCGGCCTCGCCGCCTGCTCGCGAGCCCCTCGCAGGGAGCTGTCCCTTCAGTACCACGCTAGCGCGGCCCTGGGCGCTTGCTGCTGCTCGCGGCCTCCCCCTCCTGCGCCCGGCCAGTCTCGGGGAGCTGTCCCCCCCCAGAGTAGTACTCCCCAGCCTCCCGGCTGCCCTGCGCCTCGAGCGGAGAGCCAGGACCCTGTTGCCCACATTGCCCACAGCCCGGCTCCGCCCTCCCGGCCCCCGGCCAGCACCGACCTGGCGGTCCCCGCAGCCGTCTGAACCACTGCAGGGCTCCGCGGGACTCGGCGAGGCGGTTCCTCCTGCTATTCCAGCTCCCGCCGCCGCCTCGTGCAACTCCGCCCGGCGAGCTGGGGCCGCCGCTGCCGCCGGCGGCGCCCTCCAATCACGCCCCTCAGCCAGGCCCTGACGTGCTGCCGCTCCCCTTCCAGATGGGAAATTCAAATCTCTCCCTCTCCCCCTCTCTTCTCTCCCTTTCTTCCTCTCGCCCTCCCTCTCCCCCCTCTCCTCCTCCCTCCCCCTCTCCCATTCTCCCTGTTTTCATCCTCTCCTCCCTCCACTCCCCTTCATTCTCCACCTTTGCTGTCCTTCTCTCCCTGCCGGTCCCCCTTGTTGCCACCGGTCCTGGCTACAGCTTTAGGACCACAAACGTGCTGCCTCAACGCACTGAAGGGCAGTGGGGGTGAGGGGCGGGGGACAAGGGTTCTTTGAAGCAGAACTCAAAGATCTCCTGCACAGGAAAGCCCTCCCTGATTCCTCCAGGCGGAATCGGGCACACCCTGCCGAGGGCTCCCGCGGCGCGGAGGCAGCCCCCTGTTCCGGGGTCCCTGTTCCTTGTTTGTGTGCCTGGGAGCTCCCACGGGACAGGACTGCCATCCGATCGTTTCTGCCGCCTCTCAGCAGAGTGTCCCACTACATGAGCACTCAAGGCATGGATGAGCGCCTTGGGCAAGGCCCCCGGAGGGGTGAGGAGCCCTCCAAGCGCCCGGGGATGCTGCAGACCCCCGCGGCACTGCGGCGGGCTTAGGCAGCCCAGCCCCTTCATCTGCTATCCTGTGGAGGAGGAGGGTCCTTTGGGAAACTTTATTCTAGGAGGCCATTTCTTTCTCTCCAATGCCCAGGGAAGAAAAGGGGACTCCAGGTGGCAAGATAACCTCTGCCCCCACCCATGGCCTTCCCTCCTCCTCTCACCTTTTTTTTTTTTTTTTTTTTTTTGGTGGTTTGTTTTATTCCTGTCTTGTAAGGAGCCTTTCCATTCAGCCTGCCATCTTTTGACTCTAAACTGCTTCCTTTAATCCAGGCAGATGTGTAGGAAAATGGCCTCGGAGAGGAGTGGCCTTGCCCCAGGACTTCAAAAAATTTGTAGGAGTTTACACATCAATCAGGGTTATGTCAGAGTGAAAATGACTTCTGCTCTTGTAAGGTGGTGGCCTTCTTCCAAGGAGTGAGTGGCAAGAGCTTCAGAGGACTGGATCTGGGGGAGGAAGGAGGCATGATTTTGTTCCAATGAAGGGGGGCTGGTCCTTTGCACATGCTCACAGCAGAGGCTTCAAAGTGGGGAAGGCCCTCCCCACAAGTCAGAAGCCATTGGTGGACCCCCTTCCTCTCCTGGGGGGTCCTTTCTGAAGCTCATCTCTGTTCTCCCCTTAAGGCTGTGGGGCCTGGTTTAGGGAAGGTCCTTCTTTCATGTCTGAGTTCCCTGTTCAGCACTCTGCTGGGCCTTCGGCCTGCTCACTCTTGGTTTTTATTCCCTTTCCTGTGGCAGACACTAATGGAGGGGGGAAGAGGAGAGGCTGTTTGATTAGAACGACTTAGACTTGGCACAAATGCCCGAGGGGAGTTCTGGGCAGGGAGATCTGAAGTCCTGCCATTTCAGGAGTCACAGTCCTCCTCCCTCCTCCCCTCTTTCTCTCTGTTCTTCTAGAACAGAAGCTCAGTAAATGAGACCTGGCTGGTAGCACTGTGGCTACAATTGGGGTTTTTCCATAACGGGCATTGCCTTTGACATGGATGTCAACCAGTCTTGGTTAAAAACCCAACTTAACTTTCAGCAAAATACTGAGCTCAGTTCTGGGCACCACAATTTAAGATGGAATTTGAGAAACTTGTATGTGCTTAGAAGAGAAGGGGGTGGTTTGGTGGAGGGCATCTGGACAGGTCGAATGAGGGAAGGCTGAAAGATCTGAGGATGTCTCACTTGGAGGACAGATACCAAAGGCGGGCTGGGCCTCAAAGGTCTGGCAAGTCTTGCTCAATTTATAATTCCAGTGCTCAGCATGGTGCATGGCAAAAGTAGGTGCTGAGGGTATGTCTGTTGGATGAATAAATGATCATAGAAAAGAAAGAAGAGTACTATTGTTTTTATTGGTGTGAAGGCAGAATTAGCGCAATGGGGGAAAGGTAAATGGAGCAGACAGAAGCCCTAAGAGGAAGAACCTCCCACCAGTTGAAGCTATCTAGCCATAGTGTAGAGTGCACACGGGAGGGGGCCAGTTCCCCAGCCCTGGAGAAAGGCAGCTGGGCAGCTAAAGCCCCCTTCAACCCCGAGCTTCTATGAGCCTCTCAGAACTGCGTGAGCCAGCATGAATCACGTCTATCTGCAGAGAATCTTACTAGTGAATTAAAGGACAGCTCAGTCAAGTTTTGGTGGCTTCATCCTGTTGAATGATTAGAGATAAATCGTGACACGTTAGGTATTGATGCTTCCTGTCAAGAAAAGGCGGTGGAGAGATGAGTACTTGCTCCCTGTTCAGTGTTACCAGTCTGGACTTGGTTCCCAAGTGCTCTGTTATCACTGCAGAAAAATCGCTAAATATTACAAGCACTTCCTAGTGATTATAATACTACTAATCATAGCAACCATCAGGACCCCAGTATGCCTCACTTCGGTGCTTTGCATAAATTACATCTCTCCTGTGGTTTACACAAACCCGTTTTCAAGACGGCGAAGACGAGGCCCAGGGACATACAGGGAGTCCCGGGCAGGGCCAGAGATGGCATCCTGGCCCTGCCTGACACCGAGCTCTGGGGTCCCACCGCACGGCGCTGCTTCTCTTCTGACACATCCCACAGCCTATGGAAATGTAACTTTTGCTCTGCAGATATTTTTTTACATTGACATTTACAGTCTTTCCTATCTTCAGTTTCTCACTAAAAAAAAAAAAAAAAAGAATTCACACCCTGATGGGGTCCTCATGTCATGTGGGTTGTCAGCACTCCCTTCAGTCTCCTGCATGTCTAATCCAGCCGCTGCGCGCCACCTCCCCCACCTCCAGCCTCCGGTCCTTGCAGAGCCTGCTCTCCGGACAGCTTCTAAGAGTCACCTGGTAAAATATGGACATGGCTCTGCGTAAGGTGTGCTACCCGGGCTGGTGCTGAATTTCCACTTCCATTTATGAGCTCTGTGGGCCGGGGCAGGGGGCCAGATTCAAACAGATTTTTCAAATGGTAGGTACATGCCTTGAATGTTCACCAGGAAGCCAATCAAGAGAGCTAATGTCAGTACTTTGTGTGGGGATCGAGGAACAGTGTGTGACGAATGACAACTGTCACAGATCATAAATGCAGTGCTCAGTGAGAACAGCGCTTGTCCAAAGGTCAGCCAATTTCTTCCCTGCAACTCCCTCTGTCCAAAGGGCACTCAGGGTGCTGTGCAGGAAGCGAGGAGGCATCTAGGAAGCCCTGGCCACCAGCCCTGATCTGGAGCCTGCTGGCTGGGCCCGACCTCCGCTGCTGAGAGCGGGGAGAACCTGAAGGCTCCAGATGCCAACTCCACTTCCTGCTATTCTAGCTTGAGCCTGGAGGGGCAGAGCTGCACTTGGTTTGAAGAGGTGGCCACGTGCCCCAGGCTGAAACAGAGCTATGGGGACAGTGCATGGGGAAGGGCACTAGGACCTGGCTCATCTGATGAGTGGCTTTCCCCATCACCAACAATAGCCAGGGCACCATCACTGTCAAGCGGTGAGGTCAGGGTCCCAGCCATTCTCCTTCAATGTGGAAGGACACAGTGTGGAGGCAAACCCGCTGGTGCGCGATAGTGCATTTGTGTGTGCGCCCACCAGTGGGCAACTGTGCAGGGAGGGGCAGCACCCACGTGGAGCACAACGGTGCCAGCAGGGCACGTGTGGGTCTGTTGCCCCTCCCGATGTGAAGTGACCAGTGTGAGTGTATCGCCTGTGTGTGGTAGTATGCAGCTAAGTGGGTTGTTTCCGCAGGGGAAGATGTCAGTGGCATCACGTGACGGTTCGATGTAAGGCAAGGGTGCCATACACGGGTGTGCATGTTGTGCAGTGTACAGCCACAGAGGGTGATATTTGCATAGACTATGCCAGGTGATAGGCTTTGGGGACACTTCTGTGTAATGGTCTATGTCTAACTGTTGCTGACAACGAGAGATGATGTCGGTGATAGGATGTTGCCATTTTATGAAATGGTGCCACCCTTGGAGGTAAGTGTGCAGATGTGTGTCACAATGGACTGGCACATGCATTCCTGCCATTGGGCAGGGCAGGAAGGGTGTATATGTGCATCTAGGAGCGTGTCATCCCCTGTGTGTAGGCATGCAGGCTAAGTGTGTCCGTGAGAGCGACTGACCCCTCCTTTTCCATTCTCCCAGCACCAGACTGGCCCATGGCGACCCAACCTGCCAGCTCCTGCCCCGCCCCCACCCCCGCCCCCGCACTAGGCTGCGGAAATCTTTGATTCTCCGTTCTCTACTTTTGTTTCACAGAAAGAAGGTCACACCCTGACTCCTCTGTGTGCACGCAGGAGCTCCCCAGGGAGTCCCTCTCAATCCCAGGGCCCTGTCCTCACTCTGAGCCCCTCCCCAGCCCCACACCTCGCTGCCAGCGCCTCAGAGGTCCTGCGCCCCTTCATCCTGCCCCAGCCCTTCCAGACCCAGGCACCCATTCCTCTGCCAGCCCCTACACAGTCCCTCAGGATGTCCCCACACAGGCCCCTCTTGTCTTGAGCTTTCTTGAAGCCACATTTCCAGGTCTGCTCCGCCAGGCTGCAGTTCTCTGCACCACATGGCACAGCAAGGGCGTTTTGGTGGTGAATTCCTCCTCCCTTGTCTCCAGTTCTTTCCCAGCTCTCTGCTGTGACTTCTATATCCCCTTCCCCAACCTCAGCCCTTCCAGCAGCCTGGGCTGCGGGGGGGCCTCCCCGTCCATCAGGAGCTCTTTTTGATGACCCCGGATGCTCATCTCACCCGGAGCCAGCCAGCGCCCCCACCACGCCGCCTCCGGTGAGGGCCAGCACTGGGCACCCTCGGGCACGAGGGATGCAGCCTCAGTCTGCTCTGCGTCCCCAGGAGGTTCCCCATCCACAACGTCCCCCCCGTCCTGACAGCACTTAGTCCCTTTTCCTTTCCCCTTGTGAAACCCACACTCAGAGAGAGTCTGCCCCTAAGAATCCTCTCCTCAGACACATGGCGATAGGATAACAGAGTTCCAGAACACTAGAATCATAAGTGCAAGGCCATTTTACAATCACGCTGAGAATCACAAGAACTACAGTGACTGGCTTTCAAACACTCTCTGTCCAAGAGTGGCCCACTCCTGCTCAGAACCACTGGGGCGGGGGACTTGTTGGAAAAATTGCAGATTCTTGGGTCTCATCCCACGTGGAAACAAGATCTCAGAGCTGGGAGCCCAGAATTTGCACCAGTTGCCAGGCCCCCAGGTATCTTTGATACACCCACTAGCTGAAAACCCTTGCCTTGGGTCAATAAATCTGAGAATCAGGTGATTTGGGGTCTGAATCTTATAGAAAAAAAAATACTGAATCATGGAATCATAGACTATTTTAGGATTAATAGAAGCTTAGATTGAATTATACACACAACTTTAGACTCTTAAATTCTGTGAATCTTAATGTCTAGAATTGTGGAGTTGGAAGTGACCCTGGAGGGTGATTTTCTTCCTGGCCTTGGAGGAATTTTTCGTTTTTCTTTTGCTGCTCCTTTTTTCCTTGCTGCTCCTTTTGGACTGGAAGACGTTTTCCCCTGTTCCTTGCAGGGCCGCCTCCATGGCGTCACCTACGTCTGTGAACATAAATGTTCTTTCCATCTCGGTGCGAAGGCAGCGGGCAGAACCCCTGTGTTCATGGAACGAGTGAGCCAGCAATGGCGTCTCCCTTCCAGGTCGGGCCAGCACACCCTGGCCCGCCAAACAGAGCTCGCTCTTTGCTAAAATGAGTGTGAGGGGCATTGTTGCTGTTCCATTAAAGCAGGCAGACATATCCGAGGAACGCGGACAACAGAGGCTAATAAGCTCTGGAGCTTCTGCTCACGGAAATGAAAGAGTGAGCGCCTGCCCAGGGGCAGTAGACAGGATCCTGGAGATTGATGGGCAGGCACATGGTGTGTGGGGGTGTGCTGGTGGGGGAGGGAGTGGAGCGAAGGGAGGAAACGTGCATGGCAGTCAGCAATGGAAAGCTGCCTGCCTTGTCATCTAACCCCGTGCCCTCAATTTATTGACAGGGAAACAGAGGTATGGAAAGGGGGTGAGACTTTCTTAATACCACTCAGCAACTTAATGAAACTTTCACCTCCTAGAAAATATTCCATCCCAGCTGTAACCCAGCATACAGCTCTACCCTTCTTAAAACACCTCCAGTGGGCCCCAGGCACTGTTCTAGGGGTGCTACTGGCGTCAGCCCTTCCAGCTGCCATACCACCTGGGGTGGCAGGTGTTTCTCCTTTAAGTATTCATTTATCAGGTGAGTATGGAGGGGCTGTGACATGCCAGGAACTCTCCTAGGCAGACAGAGATGTACGAGAAGTTTTGGAGTTCCTATTTCCCCCCTTAATTCTGCTGCGAGAGATGCAAATACTCCATAGAGAGATAACACATGGCCCAATTCACACGCTCAAGAAGATCTTTCCCTCCGGAGCCTCTGATTGGAAGTGCTCAGAAGGGAGCGGGGGAGAGATGCCCACAAACAGTGGACGATAACACAACACGCTAAGTGCTGTCCTAGTGAAGAGGCAGCTCTGAGGAGGAGAAGCAAATACACACAGCTTGCAAGCCAGATGGGACTGGAAGCCCAAAGTGGGGAAGGGACAGGGCGGCCGTCTCTGGGGATGCCCAAGTCATCTCCGAGGCGCCGTGGAGAAGACGGCGCTGGGCTCTGGCCACAGAGATACCCGGGTGGCCTCCCCGCAGACCTCCGCCCCTCCCAGGTGTTGCAACTTTTCTCTGAGATGCTGTTTTCCTCAGCCAAATGGGGGGATGGTTCTGACGTCCCAGGGCGATGGTGAGGCTCAGATACAATGATGTTTGGGAAGCAGCGGCACAGTCTCAGCCACGTTCTTCTCTCTCCCTCCCACATGTGGGCACGGCAGGGATTTCTCCTGGAGCCAGGGGCAGTGTGACCATTCAACAAAAGCCTCCTTCCACGATCTTCTTGGTCAAAGAAATCTGCCTCATGATTTCCCTGAGTTTAAGTTGGAATTAGAAATAAAAGAATTTGGAGCTTAGAGGAAAATGGGGAGATGTTTCTTCTTCTTCCCTCTTCCTCCCCCAGTGCACAAGGGACTGGGATATTGTGTTCTCAAATGGAAATTGCTGAAGGAAGTCAAGAGGGGGCTTAGACTTCAGGCTGAAGAACAGGAGGAATTTTCCACCCACAAATCTAAAAACAGCTGCTCTTTACCACTCAACCTCCAGTTGTTTCTTTTTGGCAGAAAAACAAAGTAAAACAAAGCCACCTTTTTATCTGGCAAACAAACAAGGGGTTGGAAAGGTCTTGGGAACATGAAGCCAGGGAAAAGTTTAAAGGGCTGGAGAGGAAGGGATTTTCATTTACTGAGCCTCTTGCTGCTGTAGGTGATTCACAGTCTTTATATGATCGAATCCCCACTCCAGCGCCTCTGTTACCTGAGATGTCATCATGTCCACTTTGTGTTCAGATGGATATTCAGACTCAGAGAGGTTAAGCTCCTTGTTCAAGAAACAGCAGCATCAGTATTTGAACTCGGTGGTCTCTCTCGGTGGCCACATTTCCAGAGAGGGATCTGGTGCATTTCTGGAAGCTGAGCCTGGGTCTGCAGCATCAGGGCAGCTTTCCCCAGAGTTTGGGCGACTCTCCCAGGGGGCACCGATACTGGGACTCTGCCACAGGCTGGTCCTTAGTGGGGTTGGGTGGTCTAGGTCTGAAGATGCTCAACAGCGTTGGGGGCAGTAGGTCAGGGCGCCGGAGCTGTGCCCTAAGGATTTGAATAAGTCCCTTCTGTGGCAGCCGTGCGCGCGCTTCTTCGCAGTTTGGCTTAGCCTGGTCCTCGAGCCCGGCCGCCTGACTGCTGCTCCCGCCCCTGCTCTCACCTTCGGTCTGGCCTCCAGGGCTGCAGGAGGGGCACAGCTTTCCACAAGATGGTCTAGCGGCATCATTCCCCTCTTGAAATCATGAGGCGGCCACAGCTTGTTTTGCCACCTAGCACCCACTCCTCCCTCGTGTTGCATCAACTTCGGAGGGACCACCCTGTGTATTTCATTTGAACCCATGGGTGGATCCCATGTCCTGGGCTAAGCCAATTAGCACACGGCCCCTTCCCCACTGATTAGTTCAGGAGAGGCACAGGACCCAAATCAGACCAGTCAGGGCCAGAGACACTCAGTTCTGGGACTTCTGCTTCAGCTACGAGAAATGGACTCTCCTTTTAGCTCCCCTATGACGTGAACTGGGGTTCCCAGGAGCCGCCACATGGAGCCTCAGAATGGAAACCAGCTTGGGGCCTGCTGAGCCAAGCAAAGGAGAGTGAGAACCCCCAGCCTGAAGACGTTGTTTGCACCTTGGATCAAGCTGTGCCTGCAGCTCTGCCAGGCCTCCTCGTTCTCATGAGCCAGTAACCACCCCTTCCCTTTTGTTCTTGCTAAAGCTATTTTAATTTTTTTCTTTTACTTGCAACCAAAAGGATCTTAACTGAAATACTGGCCTTTAAATCCTTTAATTGTATTCCCATTGCTTTTAGGAGAAAGTTCGAAGCCTTTAAATTGGCCCTAGGGCCCTGTGTGGTCAGACCCTGACCACTCTGTCCAGTTCCATCGGTAGCCGCCTGTGCTCCCTGTTGCTCCTGGACAGAGAGAGCATCAACCGGCACTTCTGAGCCTCCGCCTGGGCTGTGTGCTCCTGGAGGAGAAATGGCCTTGTCTGCTGTGATCACTCAGCAAGCTGTCGCTTTGACCACCAGAGTTTAGCTAAAGTGCAAGGGAATCCCTCCTGGGAAACAGGCTAGCCAGGAGTGTTCCCACGTGGATCTTGGCACCAAACCACCAGCAAAACTAAACTTGACACCTGCCTAACTTGCTTTCCAGATTTGGAGCTCTTTAAGGATGGGGACTCACCAAGGCTGAGAAAAGTCCTTTGCTGAAATACAAACTGGGCATCTACTACAGGCCAGGGATCCCTCTAGGTGCTGGGGACACCACAGTGAAGAAACGGGCAAATCCCCATCCGGCCGGGAGAGCAGATGCTGCCCTCGCAAACCCACACGCGGCGGCATCCTTTCAGGAGACCGCTGTGGCGCAGTGAGGCGAGGGGACGCCCGCTCCGTGCCGCAGGGCTCAGCCCAGAGGTGGGCCCAGCTCTCAGCAGGCCCTCAGAAGTGGCTATTTGACAAATGGGTAGGAACATCCCCGACACCCTGCTGCCCTCAGCCCTCCTTTATGACTGCCACTCTGGACTCCACCAGAACCTCTTTGTTAGTGACTTACCCCCCATTACCAGCCTATACCCCTTCTTGCTGGGGGGGGCGGTTCAGAGTTATATAAATCACATTTTTTGTGTGTGCGACACTCACCTTTCCCAACTGGAACTGAACAAAGCATTATTCTCTTTGTCTTCAGGGGGCAGCGCCGTCCCCGCCTCGGTCCAGCGCCAGGAAGCGGTGTGGCCCTCTGCCCGACTTCGATCAAAGCTCCCGTGGCCGTCATCTTTCCACTCGTCACTCTTCTGTCCCCCTCCACAGGCCTGTTGTCAGCCCTTTGATCATCTCTCTGACTCTCCTCTGGGCTTTATCTGGCCCCATTAAGACCACGAAGCTTCTTCCTGTTTGTGTCGCTCCCCTGCTCAAAAGCCTTCGATGACTCACCATTGGCCATAGGATCCAGTCCAGACACACAAGGGCCTCCCTGGATCCTACTCTGCCTCCTGTGCCAGCCTGTTCACCACGACCGACTTCTGCCCTACACAGCGCTCCCTGCTACGGAGCCTGCAGCACCTCTCATGGTCATTTTATTCCTTTATTAAGTTGTATCTCCTTGGTTGCCTGCTCCCACTGTAAGCTGCTTGAGGGCAGGGACTATGTCTTGTTCATCCTCGAATCCCTAACATTAATTCCAGGGCCTTCTCCACTGTGAGTGATCAACAAATATTCCAGATGTGAAATCCATGCATGATCTTGCCCTGCTTTCTTGGGGTTGAAATGCCTTGTCCTGGCCCACGTGCCTTGAGGTGCCGATCTCAGGGTGAAACTTGCAGACCTAGGCCCTTGCTGGACCACAGACCACAATAATAGTGCTGACATCCTTGTTTAAATCTTATTCTTCCCTCTATTTGCATTCTTGGCCCAACCCCATAACCTCGTGATTTCCTTCCATGCTTCAGCCCCATCACTGTGGCATTTTGACATTGGGATGTTTTTGGCATCATTTGCTGGGGTGATATATGATTTTGGCATGTTTGGTATCTCTGGAATCCCTCTCTTCCCCCACCCGCAGGTTTCATGGTCTGATTAGGGCTGACTCCACGCAGCCACTTCCGTGGTGGGCATTAGACCCATCGCCGGCCAATTAGAGCACTATTAGCTCTGGCCTCCGTGACTGGCACAGGAATGAAAAGAATGACACAAGATAAGCCGATGAGAGTCAGGCCTGGGACTTTATCTGGAACCAAGGGGAAGAGGCTTTCTGTTTCTATGGTGTTCACAGGACTGGCAGATGTGGGCCTGAGCAGCTGGCCCATTCTGCTACCACCTGGGGCGAGCCTGCCCGAGGGTGATGCCAACACAGAAAAACAGAGCCAAGAGAAGGGAAGGAGACACTCATGACAACAGCGTTTGAGTGCCCACATCTCAGTGTGCCTTTAAGGCTTATCTGCCCATGCACTTTTCTGTTACGTGACCAATAAATGCCACCTGTCCACTGAAGTCATTTTGAATGAGGTTTCTGTCTCTGCCACTGGGGAGAGACCTGCTGGAATCTGTACTTCAGAGCTGTGTGCCCTCTTCTTCGGAAAACTTCCAATCAAGCAGGCCCTGGTCCTGGAAGGACCCCCCGTTTAGTCCTCTCACGTTCCAAGAAGGAGCTGGTCACCCTGGTCTCAGTTCTGTCTCTAAGCTGCCTCCTATACTTTGTGGTCCCCATGGTTACGTTGACTTTGGAGAGAGAGGGAGCTCACACTGTGGGTCCTTGCTTGAAGCTTTGCCAAAGCCCAGACTTCATGTCCACAATCCAAGCTCCTATACCCACATCCCCTCACAACTGCACATATTTTTGGCCAACAGCTCTGCAATTTCACCCTTGAGTGGCATCAGCATTCTTGGGCTGGTGCCATCCGTGCCGGGCGATTTGTCTGTATCTCGTTTGTCAACTGGAGTTGGAACATTTGTCTGCCAGAGCAGTGCCTTTGCGCCCCTACTTCCAAAGGACAATTTGGTAGCAGGAATTTCCCTGAGGTCTTCCTCTGTTCCAGCGGAGGCCGAGGCTCCCTCAGATGTTCTGAATGTCTCTCTCTTATCTCACCTCTCTTCCAGAGCTGTGATCATCAAGCATCTCGCCGACCCTTTATCTCGCCTCTTTCTACTGCATGGGTTTGAAAGGCCTCTGATTTTTGGCCCCACAGCCCTTGCCAAGGTGACTTTCAGGGTGTCTGTGTCATTTTAAACCTCACTGCTCCCAATGGGTTTCTGGATTCTAAGTATCATTTTTAAAAGACTTTCCTAAAGATGCCTTTTTCTTTGCAACAGCTTCTCAAGCATTCCTCTAGTTATTATTTTTTTTGTTTCTCACTGTAATGGTCAGATTACACTGGGCTGCAGTTTGTCAACTTGTGATGCTGCCATTTCATCACGACTTCCCTGTGGTAGGAAGAGGGAGCTGGAGTGTCACAGAGCTCCATGGCACCAGCTGGGAGGTGATCTTCTGGGTTCCTCTAGCTCCATGCCCCGCCTCCCCACCCTCCTTTGTGCTCAGGTGGCCACTCAACAGCACCCTCTGTCCTCAGGGCTGCTAGTTGTGTTTTAACAATAGGGGGTGCTAGCAGGGAGTGGAGACAGGAAGAGGACCAGGCCACAATGCCCTTTGGACAAAGGCCACCACTCCTGTCAACTGGTCCTTCCCACACATCTATCCTGTGCAGAGTGGGCAACCACTTTCTCCTTGCTTTTTATGCTTGGAGGTAGAAAAAGCTCCCCACCGATGCTGACCCTCCAAGGTCAGAGAGTCGGGCAGCCCAGGGCCTGTGGGTCCTTGCCAGGACGCCGAGAGGCCTGGATGTTACTGAACTTGGATGCAGGCCATCCATACGGGTGGCTTTAAGTAGCAAGCCAAGCCTGCAGAGACTCCCTGGTTGACTCCTCCTGTTCCCAGTCCTCATTTGCAAATTTCTTTAGCAAGTTGCCAATTTTGGAGGACTGAGAGCGTCCATTAAGGATTCAAGCATGTTCCTCCCTCATTTCTGGGGAAACTGAGGTCATAGTTCCTGGGGTCAGTCCCCACCTTCCAAAGGAGGCCATAGCCACCCCGCCTCCCACCCCAGAACCTGCTGCACTGCAGGTGCAGGGCAGCCCTGCACATGCGCTGTTTTTGTTCATGGGCTCCATCTCTCCGGGAGGCTGGCATACTCATTTCCGTTCTGTAGGTGAGGAAACTGAGGACCTAGCATCTCCCACTCCCTTTTCACCTCAGGACGTCTCCCTCTGTCATGCGACAACCCACACTACATCCTGTAAATAACTGCATGTTCCCAACACTTCTCCTTCTCCTTGGAAACCTGCTCTCTCTTTGGACTTGCCGCGGGTTGTCAGGCTCTCGGCTTGGCTTAGCGTGGAGCATGGCGGGAGCTGCCACATGGCATCTGAAGGCCTGGGGCGGCCCTGGCTCCATTGTTCACTAGCTGGGTGATCTCAGGCAGGCCACTTTACCTTTCTGAGACTCACCTAAAGTGTGGATGGTAACTAACATCTGTGATGGAGATTAAATGAAGACTTATACATAAGTGCCCCGCTGAGTATGGGGTACACAGAGGGTGATTAATGAAAAATTTCCTCTTTTCTTCCTTCTCTCATTCTCTCTTCCTTCTCTAATTGGTTCTGTCCCCTAGATGTTTCTGGGGGTGGGCAGGACCCATACACTCAGATGCCTGCAGGTTGCAAACAGGGACATGGCTTGGCTCCTTGGAAATGGCATGGGAAGAAGCCTGCTTCCCGAGCATTGAGCCTGCGCCCTGGGTGAAGCTTGTCATGTGGAGGATGTGGTCTGGATTATTCAGGGGTCTCTCATGCCCCCTCCTAAGTGCTCTTTTCAACTCAGGCTGACACCCCCGCCACCGTCTGAGTGCAGGATTCACTCAGAATTCCTGCTGCCCTAACATTCCTTAATTACATTTGCTTTCATCAAGCGGAAGGGCCTTTCACAGGTTTTGGCTGGTTGTTGTGGAAGAAGTGGGGCGGGGCTTTACCTGTGGGGAGGGGCGCATCAGCGTGATCCCTGACAGGCAGAGCCTGTGGAAGGAGGGCGATAACAGCAGCTAACTACTTACTGAGCTGTTCTGTGCAGGCCGCTGGTCTCTGTGCCTTACGCGTACTGCCTTGTTTAAGCTGCACAACCACCTCAGATAGGAGTATTAGTTTTATGCCTATTTCACAGATGACGAAAGAGGCAGAGAAAGGTCAGGGAATTGTCAAGGTCACATAGCTGGAAGGAGCCATTAAGGATCTGCATCCAGGCTGTCTGTCCCCAGGGTCTGCACTCGCCTCTCTGCTCTTCTGAGACCAGGATATCTGAGTGAGAGATGGGGCTCAGTCTATGGCTGGGTGCAGAGGGAAAAGACAGTGATCACTGAGCACTGCCAGTGGCTCCCCAGCTCCTACAGCGCCGTTGCCTGTGTCTGTGTCATTGCTACGGTAGACACAGGTTGTCCTATAACTTCTTCTATGCAGCACCTTAATATTCCTTTGGGAATCCACCCTTCCCTTGTTCTCTGGCCATATGGTTTGGATAGAGTCCCTCAGTCCTCTTTCCCTCAAGCTCTAGGGATTGGCACATAACCCAGTCCCAGGATTTAAGGATGGGCACGTGACTCAAGATGGTCCAGTAAGAATCAGTCCTGGAGCTTATTCTGGAAATATTAAAAACATTCTCCTTCTGTTGGAGTTACCAAACTGAGAAAGTGTGAGTCTTGAGCTGCATGGTTGCTGTGTGGAAAAAGCCTGTCTAAGGTGGAAGCCAGGCCAGAGAACGACAGAATTGATAGGCACAGAGAGAGGCTGAGCCCTAATGATATTGTATCACTCCTAGACCAAGCCCTTCCTGCAATCCAGAATCTGCCCTTGATTTTCTTCAGTTATACAAACTAATACAACTCTTTCTCTTTTTTGCCCTTAAATCACTTTCATTGGTCATTCTATCACTTGCATCTAAAATAAGATTGACTGGCCCTGGTTGGGTAGCTCAGTTGGTTAGAGCATCGTCCTAGAGTGCCAAGGTTGAAGGTTTGATCCCTGATCAGGGCACATACTAGAATCAACCAATAATGCATAAATAAGTGGAACAACATATTGATGTTTCTCTTTCTTTCACTCTCCCTTCCTCTCTTTGTAAAATCAATCAAGAAAAAAAATTTAAGTAAAATAGGATTGACTAGCACTGTTAACTATTCCAGGTACATTACTGCATTTAGTCCAGTGAGGTAGCTGACAAGGTGCCCATTATGCAAATGCGGGAACTGAGGCTCAGAGATTTATTATGTTGGCTGAGGTGTCACAGCTAGTATGTGGCAGGCTGGGATTAGCCTTCTGCCTTATGTGAGAAGGCTGATTTTACAACCGCCACTCCAATATCTCTTGTACTGTTTACTCTCCAGGTCTTCTCCAACTGCTCTCCTTGCTTCTGCTCTGGCCCCCTTTCAGCCCCGCTTCCTGGGGGAAGAAGCCTTCCCTGGCTGCACCTTTAGACCACTCTCTGTTCCTGGTAGACATGTTTATGGCACAATGCACTTTTTCTTCTTAGCTTGACTGAACTTCAGCAGTGATTTGTTCCAGGTTTATTTTTTCTGTGGGGTGGGAGTCCCACGGGGGCAGACGTGACGTCCGTTTAGCCACTGTTGCAGCGCCGACGTCTGGCGCAGCGCCTGGCCCTCGGTGGGCACCTGGTAAACGTCTGCGGAACAAACGAACTGCGCAGCGTTTTCACTCCCACTGCGGCCCCGGATCATCGTGCACCTGTTTGACTGCAGCGCTGTGGCACTCTGACACTGCGCCATGTGCGCCTGCTCCGCTGTTTGCGGGGGGCCTGTGATCTTGGATGCTTACTTATCTTTGTGTACATACGGATGGTTTCCCTGCCAGACAGTGAGGTCTTTGAAGACAGGGGCAGTGTCTCCCACCATCATCCTTTGAGGTGTAGAAAAACAACAATACAAGAAGTATTACTAATAATGAGCACTTACCGCCCGCCACGCAGGGCTCCAAGGCTTGGCAGACATTGCCGGCATTGGATCCTTACATCCGCGGTCTGTGCAAGTATTACTATGACCCCACTACACGTAAGGATAAACTGAGGCTCAGAGAGGTTACGTGGGCTCTTTAGCTTCTCCAGTTTGAGCTGGGGTTCTGTCCCATGCAATCAGAGCAGAACTGCTTTCCCCGGTGTCTTTAATGAAGGACTGCTAGGCTGGGTTGGAAGGCAGTGAAAGTAGCAGGGTGGCTGCAGGGGCACTAACTGTTCGACCCAGCAGATGGAGGCCTGGCTGTGCCCTGTTGAAAGGAAAGAACTCTTCAATCGGATGGTCAAAGGAGGGCTGAACAGTGAGAAGAAAGGGGGGGCTTAGAGCAAGGAAGTGGGTTGGGGGAGACCTCACGGGTCTGGAGAAAGGGCATCAGGCATGAAGCTGGGGAGCCTGGGGCCCTACCCTGGCCTCAGCACTCCCTGGCTGTGTGACCTGGGATAAGGCACTGCACCTCTCTGAGCCCACTTTGCAGGGCTGATAACGCCAGGCTCAATGCAACACCTAGATACTGCTTAGCTAGTACTTGGCACAGCACAACAAGTACCATGTGTAGGGCACAGGCCATGAACTAGGGCTCCTGTAAGTTCCTCATCAGCAGGACCTCAGGTGACCCCAAACCCCTAGGGACAGGACCCCATGACGGCCCCGCTCTGCAGAGGAGGAGATTGGGTAGGGCAATGCAGCTACTTGCTCAAGGTTGTTGCGCACGCATGAGGCACCTGGGATCTGAGCCCCGGCCGTGTGCCTCCCCGGCTTCACAAACGCGGGCTTCCCAGAAGACTCGAGCTTCCTGTCAGTGAGAGCACGGGCCAGCGTGGACAGTGGCTTCCTTTGTCCTATTGTCTCTTCCGGTTCCAAATTTCTGTTTTCATGGTTTAGCCTCAGGGACAATTCCTCTTCTCCCCAGCACATCCCAGGGGACAGTAGACAGATTCTGGTCAGCACACCTGTGAGGCTGGTGTTGGCCCTGCGGCCCAGAGACAAACACAACCCCGGGCCCAGCCGTTCAGCAGGAGGAGGGAGGAGGGGCATTGGAGCTGGGTCCCTCAGGGTCCCGTCAGTGACTTCTGGTGCTGCCTTGTGGGGCTGGTGGCAGGTCTGGCCCAGAAGGAAGGAGACAGTGAGCACCGCCCTCGCTCACTGGAACAGCAGCTCTGTGGTTTTGCCACATTTAACACCACCTCTGCTATTTAACATTGCCCTCTAATTTCATTCACTTGTAAAAATAAAACCCTTCATTGTGTTCTTTTAAAAAGGAAACCTCATCTTGCCACTTCACACCAGGAAACCAGTGTCACTTGCTATCAGAGAGTATAATAAAGCGCACAGACACAATGAAAAGCAAGCGCTAGCTGATGTCCAGCTCTGTCCAGTCCAGCTCTGGCCCTGAGTCAGGCTTGCCCTCTCGTTGTATTAAAGACCCACTGGTACCCACTTGAGGCTTCCTCATGGACACCACTGAAGCACTGGAAGGGAACTGAAAACAAGGAATAAATTCCTCAGTGTTCGACTTGCTATTTAAAGTGGTACCTGCTGAACCACCTACAGTCACTGTGTTCTGAGGCTCATGCTCTGGAAAAGCTGGCAGACTCCTGAGCCGCCACCCTGCTGTCTCTGGGGCTGGCCTCACTTCCCCTCCCACCGGGCTCTCCCCGGCCTCAGCTCCTCAGCCTCAAGGAGGCTGGGCCCTTACAGCAGCGCTGCTGGGCGAAGACCCCGGGTTGACGTGGCTCACTGGGTAGCCAGAGGGAGGCACTTGGTTCTTCTGATTTTCAGTTTCCCCATCTAGAAAATGGGGATAACATTTGCTGTTACCAGGGCTGTTTGGAAGGTTAAAATGAGATGCTAAGCATCAGTGACTTCGTATGGCGGCTGGCACAGTGAGCAGGGACTCACGCACATGCCTTTCTGCCCTTTGATCCTGACCTGATCAAGGTGAGAAATTCCACATGCCACCACCTTGTCCCAGTCCCATTTCCTCTTGTAGGACCTCTCTCCTCGCCTAGAGAGCCCGACTTGGACCCAGATCGCTTTCTCATCCCCTCCCGGGTCGCTCAGCTCAGTTGGTTCATCTTTAAAGTGGGAACAATAGCAGCTGCCTTACCAAGTTACTGCATAAGCAAGAAAGTCATTTGTCCCTGGTACATTTTTATATACATGTACAGTTTTATTTTTATGATTGGTAGCCTTCCAGATGCAAGGGTTACCAGAGCCTTCCTGGGCTTGGACAGCCTACTCTCGAGGGAAATTATCCGAGTTCAAGCCCACACGGAAGACTTTCTAAGTTCATGACAGGCTGCCTGCTGATGCCTGTGTTGTTGAGGGGACTGTTGTGGGCTCCAGCTGCAGCAGCTTCTGTTTTTAGCTGGAGTCGCTGTCGCTCAGCCCCCCATGTGGAAAGAAGAAACGCCGTGCAGAAATAGCCCGTCCCAGGGGCTGCCCAGGAGAGGGCTTGTTTTGACTCAGGATGTTGCAGGAGCTCTGGCAGCCTTGTCAAAATACATCTGCCTCCTCTTCAGCGGCCCACGGAGCCTCGGGCTCGCACCGGGACCTGAGCTCAGCTGCCAGGCTGCACATCTGGAACCCGGCCCCTGGAGTTGAGCACAGCCCCAGCTTTGCCAATAGTAACCGCCTCCCAAGCACCGGAGGCCAAAAAAAGAGATACCCTATGCCAGTGGAATGAAGCAGCCCACCTCGGTCTCGAGGGTCATTTGTCTCTGTGGTCCCTGTGGCTACCCAGGGCCTGCCAGGGCCCGGCAAGGGGGCGAGGGGGTGTCCACAGCCGTTTCTCTGTGGACCCGGCACAGGAGGCAGCCGTGGGGCTCATCACACCCGTCTCACAGCGGGAAGCGGAGGCCCAGGCCACGCGGTGACTTCTCGTGATGCTACCTTACTCCTTTTTGCCAAGCGCGCCTCTGCACGGTGAGCAGCCGAGGCCTCTGCCTGGATCCCTTTCCTCCTCCTATGACTGATCAGGACCCAGGACACACATGGCCTGTCCTGGGCGGAGCGGGTCCCTGCCTCGCTGGGACCGGTGCAGGCTTCTGAATGGCCCTTATTTCCCTGCCCGCTGACCTGGCGCAGCTGCTTGTCTCTTGGAAGGCAGCCACCTCTCAGGCGCTGCCCAGTGTGGACCTGCCCAATGTTTGCTGAAGGGAAGGGTGGCCTTGGAGTGTGGAGTGTTTCATTGAGGGGCTCCCCCCCTCAACCACCAGGGGCAACTGAGCGCTCGGTCAGGGAAGACAGGGTGTAGGACCGCACAGGCGGCCTAACCTGAGGGCGTCCTCAGGGAGACAAGAAAACGGGCTCATGGCTGCGGGGTGGTACAGACCCCTACCTGCAGGCTCCTCCCATTCAAGGCACTCTGACCTGGGCTCTCCCATCTCCCATTGGAACTGTCATAGGTGGATAGGTGGTGGCTCTGCCTTCTCCCTGGTTCCTTAAGCCCAAAGCCCTGGTCAGTGCAGATGTGTCCAGGTCCGAGTCTAGACTGCTCCTCTCATGCTGCCTGCTCCCTCCCTCCCTCCCTCCATCCCCGGTGCTTCCTCGGGCAATACCAGCTCCTCCTCCCATTCCCCCACCTCCGCCTGACTCCAGTGGCCCCGTCTTCATTCACATCCTCCCACGAGGCCGACTCAGATCCTCTGTGAGCTCAGCTCTGACCACACAACTCTGACCCTGCTCAGAACAGTCAGCGCCCCTTCCCTTTTCCACTGGCATTTTTCAAAGTGGAGGGCGCAGGTATCAGCATGGGTTCTGTGAAGAAGAGGCTGTTGGTCAAGTGAGTGGGGATTGCTGGGATAAATGGGGTCAAACGGATTTTTCCCTGCAGGAACTTTCAGGACCTTTAATGTGCTCTTGTGGGTTATGAGTCTCAGAGGGTGATACGGCGTGCGGCGTTCCTAGAGCTGATTTGCTCATGGAACCCCTCCAGGCGGAGCACTGAGCCACACACCTTGGGAAATGCCGTGTGTGGGCCAGAGCCTAGCTTCATCTTCGTGGCCGAAGTCCTTTACAGGGTGGCCCAAGCCTACCTTTCTGACTGCTGCTCTAGCCAGGCCACTAACATTCAGAAAGTTCCAGCCAGAGAGAAACTCCAGCTGCTCCCTGCGCCTGCTGCGGCCCCCCCACCTCTGTCTGCCGCCACTCACCCTCCTGCCACACGCACCCCTTTGTGCATCCATGGCCGCCTTCCCCAAGGCCCAGCCCAGATATCACCCTCCCCAAGCCTTTCTGAGTGAGGACGGCATGCGAGGCCCCTTGCCCTCCTCCCACCCCAGTCCCAGATCTGACTGACCGTAGGTCATTCTGAATGGGACATTATTATAGGGGAACCTTTGGATCTGCTCTAATTCGCTAAAACATGATCAACCTGCAAACCCGAGTATTTTAATCAGCATTAGTACAGGCGCTCCCTCATGGTGCATCACCAACATCCACTGGTGCAGTGTTTGTGCCGGCTGCATAGACTGTGTTTCCCCAGGAAGCCCTGAGTCAGCGACGCGTAGACGGCACTCAAAGCCAAAATAGACAGACAAGCTCAGAGTCACATGTTTGTTCCCCTGCAAAGAGATAGTTCCATTAATATTCTGGGAGGGGACTAATGTTTACTGAGAGCCCCTGGGTGCACTCAGTAAACACTGTACTTGGTGCTTTAGACGTGTCACATGACCTGACGGCCATGGCCCCGAAATGCTGGAGCCTTGGAGGGGCTGGACCTGCTTGAGCGCACACGGCTGCAAGTGATACCACCAAGCCTCGGCCGAGTCGAGGGTCAGGCTGGCTTCGCCTGTCAGGACCCCACTCAGGACTCACGTCGGAGGACTCCTCCTGGAGCCTCGCCCGTCTCTCACAAGGGGCTCCCTGTGCAGGGGCTGTGCCCTCTCCAGCGAGGCCCTCCCCTGCTTGGGCAGAACCTCAGCCCGCGGTATCTCCCCCCACCAGGCTGGGAGCCTCTCAGGGTCCAGTCTTATTTGTCTTTGCACCTCTAGCATCTAGCACGGGGCCGGCCGCATGCACGAGGTTGTGTTCACGATGTGAGGGCTGTGTTTCTCGGCCCAAGGAAGATCCCGAGCCATTGTGGCTACTGTCCTAGGGAGATATGAACTGAGGTCCAGGGCGTTGAAACCCACCATCGTGCATTCCTGTGGAAGCAGCAAGCTCAGTTCCTCTCTTCTCTTTCAAGGATGGCTGGCCAGCTCGATGGCTAAGGACATCCCTGTGAGCTGCCCCTGACAGGAGGTGGCTGGTGACAATGGACAGGTTGGCACTGCCCAAACAAGCAAACTGACTGTTCTCTGTTGATGCCGTCTGAGACGCCAACGGCATTACAGCGAGCACAGCGACGCTGGGCTGGCTAGCATTAAAACACACCAACACAGAATCCCCGCAGCAGGAATTCTGAAGAGATGCAAATTAGATCATGGCCCGCCTCTGTTTAACACCCTCCGCTAGCTTAGAATAAAACCACTACACTTAGAACGAAACCCAAAGTCATTTTCTGGGTCTCTAAGTGTCCCTCGGTGCACTTGCTGTTTCCTCAGCCTAGAACACTTTCCCCCACACCCTAACCTGGCTGGCTCCTCCTTGGTATTCACTCTTGGGCTTGAACATCCCCTCCTCAAAGAAACTGTCCCTTTTTTAATCTATTTAAATGAGTGTGTCAGTTCCCTATCTCATTATCTCTGTGTAATGGTCTTCATAGCACTTGCTTGTCTTTCCAACTAGAAAAAAATCTCTAGGATGGGAGGAACCTCATCCTCCCTGTTCACCGCTGTGTCCCCTCCCACTCCCACCCCCGGCCCCTGTAACACCCCCTGAGTCACCCCCCGAAACACCCCCTGTGGCACAAAGAGAACAATCAAGAGACTTGCTTCCTGAGTCCATGGCAGCAAGATGATTTAGAATGCAGACTCTGGGGCCAGTGGCCCCCGGTTCAAGTCTCAGCCCTACCATTTACTGGCAGATGACATCCTTTATAGATGAAGAAACTGAGGCAGGAGGAGGTTAAATAACCTGCCCAAGGGCACGCAAGTGCTCACTGTGACCCTGGGGTGGGGTCCTCCCTTTCCCCTGCCCACCCCTGTAGCTGGCCGGCCACCCAGTGCTCCCCACCCCCTAGGTGTCTGACGGGGTGTGGCGGGCTCTGGAAAGCCTTCCTGAGTCCCTGGGTGTTTGCCTCCATCACAGCACTTCCTGCCCTGAACCCTCCTGCCTTTGCCACCAGCCTGTGGGCTGCAGGGCCTGGCACAAAGCAAACATTGGAGACCTTTTGTTGAATGAATAAGCAGTGACTATCAGTCCACGGAAGCAAGTGACATGCAGGACTGGGACTGGGGGTCCCTGGCAACCACAGGGATTGGGGGTCCTTGGCAGGGCCAGCAGCAACCTCTCCTTCACAAGGGTTGCCTGTGGCCGTCTCTCCCTCTGGCTCACTCACTAGCAGGCCTGGGGAAGTGGGGGTGAGCTGTTGCCTCTGGTACCACGTCACGGGGCCTGTCTGTGATCTGGCAAACTGCTCGTGCCCGTCCTGGGGTCGAGGGGCTTGGCTGAGCAAGGCTTCCCGCACTCTCTAATCCTGACCTGGACCGAGTGAGGGCTGAGGGGGCCCATCGGAAGGACAGAATTCTGGGGACTGGGCCACTTCCCCTGGAGCATCTGTGACTCTGCACGGAGGGGCTCTGGACCCGATATCCTGCAGACCTGGCCTGGGCCCGGCTCCCAGCTCCCCAGCTTCAGCTGCTGCTCTGAGCGGGATGGGCCGAAGGGGATGTGCCAGAAAGTGGTTTGTGATTGCCAAGGGGCTGACGCAGCTCAGGAGAGGGACCAGTTTGAGTGTCCCTGGAGTACCCGATGGCCCTGGGGCCAGGGACGGGTCTGGGTAAGGGAAGAGGACGCGCAGGACCCAGTCCCTGCCTCTCAGGTCACCTCTATGCTGGAGGCTGGGAGCGAGAGGGGGCTCACTGCAAGCGTGTTCCAGGCACAAACGCTGCTCGCTCACACTCCTCCACAGAGCTCCCCCGGCCCAGCCGGGACTGTGCTGCCAGAAGAGCCTTCCCAAAATACCCCTCGCAGCACATCACTCCCCTGCTCAGAGACTTCCTGCCGTGGCCTCACGTTGCCTGGGATGAGCCCAGACCCTTCGCAGACATTGAAGCCCTCCACGGCCCAGCCTCTCTGGGACTTGGTCCCATCTGGAGTCTCCCTTTTGTGTCCTTGGTGCCATTGCCTCGTTGATTCCTCTCGGTGCCCCCCTCCCTATGTTAAGTATGAGGAAGCTGAGGCTCAGAGAGGTTGACAGACGAGCTCAAGGTGGCCCAGCTGCGGTTCAGTTGCGCGCGGAGGCCTTCGGGGCCTGAGCTCCGCTAGGCCTGTGGTGGAGCTGGCCCTGCTGCGCCGGGGCCCTCCAGCTGCCAGGCTGCAAGTTGCCAAGCAGCCCCAGAAGGAAATAGTGCAAAAATGGCCTTTTCTGACGGAAAAAGAAGAAGGCCCAGCACTTTACAGACATGGGATGAATGGGCATCAAGAAAGGGCCAAGGTGGCAGAGGCTTTCAGAACGGCTGGTGGAGAGGGATGTGGCAGGCCTGGCTGAAGTCCCAGCTCTGCTGCCACCAGCTCCGAGGGCAGGTCCCCGTCCCTCGGAGTCTGGGAGTGTGCTCTCAGGTTTGCTGCGAGAATAAAACACAACGGTGGTATGCAGCAAGTGTTCAGCGAAGGTCTGGCAGCTAAAGATCCCTTTCTTTCTGGAGCGGGAAGATTCCCTTTGCAGATGAGGAACTGAGCCTCGGAGAAGGGAAGTGGCCCACAGTCACACAGCAGAATGAGGGGGAGAGGCTGGAGTCTGGCTCCCTGCGCTCCACGCCTGGCCCTCTGGCCTCCTTCCACCACCCCAGGGCTGAGCTCCTGTGCCCTGGAGCCCCTGGGGACCCACAGGCAGGGGGAACTGATGTGCTGCACTTGTCTTGTGGAGTTGAGGATTGGGATTCGAGGGGCACAGAATCACCAGTGTGGGGCCCTGCACCCACCCCGGGGAGGACTGGCCAGGCTGAAGCGTGCGTGTGCGCACGGTCAGCAGTGAGCGGCTGCCAGCCAAGCCCCGGAGCGAAGGGAGGAAAGAGCCGTGGGAGCTACACAGCCTAAGGACTGCTCGTTCCGACTAAAGTCTGAGCCCAGTGATTTCATGAGCGGGTGGGGGTCGGGGTAGTGAGGAAGCGGATCACCTGTGTTGCCCAGACGGCTAAGGATGAAGTCACAAATGACTCCCCTCTCCTGGGACCAGGACCATCCACCCGAGGTTTCCTCACAGTCCTGGAGCCCTGAAATTTCCACCCTCAGAAAAGCAAAGGCCTGGGTGCAAGTCTCACCTCTGTTATGTGCCAGCCACGTGACCTTGGGCACGTTGTCCATCCACTATTCCTATAAATATATCCCCTGGGGTCTCACTCTGTGTCAGGCCATAGGGACCAGTTCCAATGAGATCCCTGCCCTTAGGTGACTCCTGTCTATTAGGGACAACAGAAAATACCTAAGCAAACACAAGACAAGGGTGATTTCAAAAGGGTGAGAAATATGTTGAAGAAAATAACACAGGGTGAGAGTTGGGGGGATGAGACACGGGGAGGGGTCAGTCTAGAGAGAGCAGTCCTCATGAGGAGGCGGCACTGAACGATGGGGCAATTTGCCAAGGAGGGGAGAGGCAGGTGCGAAGGCCCTGGGGCCAGGATGAGCTTGGCACTTCAGAGCAATAGACAGAAGGCTAAGGTGGCTGGCGCTGGGGAGCAGGAGGCCCACTGGGGGAACGAGCCAAGAGAGGGCAGCGGGGGTCAGGTCACACAGGGCCTGAGGGCCCCAGAGCGCATGGTGAACTTTAGTCTGAGAAGAGTGGGTCCTCCAGGGGTGCAGGCAGCAGCAGGCTAGACGGACAGGTTTGATTGCCTTTTAAGAAGACCCCTCTGGCTGCTGCGCAGAGTACAGATTAGGGGAGGAGGCTGAAAGGGAGGGGATGGGCAAGAAGGCCCTTCCTGCTCCCTGTGAGAGACAACGATGGGGTGGACTAGACAGGGGGACAGAGAGGAGTGTCCCATCTCCTGACGTCTTGGAGCTTAAGCTTTGTGGTCTGGAGAAGGGGTCTGCTGTTGGCTCCCACAGGGTGGTTGTACAGCTAAAATGAGAGAACCCAAGGGCAGCGAGCTGTTGGCGGTGGAGCCTGTAGCCACGCCCCATCCTGGGTGCTGGGGACGCCTCCTGGAGTTGCCTTCCATCCTGCCTGGGGTGTCCGCTCTCAGGCGCTGATCCTTGTCAGGGAAGGTTCTAGGGAGAGGGGCAGCTGGGAACCCACGGAGCCTTGTCTACTGGCCTCTTCCATCTCAACCAGGGGCTCCTGCATCGACACATGCTTTCCTAAATTCAGTGCAGCCCGGGACCCTTACTTCCCAGCCCCTGCCATTGACAGACACCCCATTTCATCTTCCTCAGTGTCCCACATAAGCGGGCCCCTTGCAGCCTCTATAACTGCACCCCTCTCTACTCCCCCCACCCCTTTTAAAGTCATTCACTTGCGTTCTTTCCGGCCTCAGGGACTCTGCCTTTGCTGTTCTCTCTGCCTGCGCTGCCCATTCAGATGGCAAGACAAAGCCAGGCTTCCCACTCGGAGAGGCCTCTCTCTGACTTTTCCTACCCAAGACGCTACCCTCCCCGTCGCAGTCGATCATTCATCTATTTTATTTTCCCCGTGGCACTCTCGTCATCGGGCCGTCTTCTGTCCCACTCGACAGAAGCCTTGTGAGACTGGCATCTGTAACCCCAGTGCTCACACAGAGCAGCAGCTCAGTAAAGGTTTGTTTAACAAATGAGTGACCGGTTCTGTGAGACAGACGCTCGTTTTCCTGATGAAGAAACAGAAGCTTCATGCTCTCTGGGCACCCCCATTTCTGTCAGTGTACCCCTCCCAAATTCTAAACTGTGACGCAGCCGTTGGCTAGCTCCCCTTGCCTCTCTGACCTCAGGCTGGCTCTCAGTATCTGTCATTTGGACAGAGCTTTCGCCTGCCACATGCTCCCTAGACAGCATTTGGTATAGCCCATGCCTTCGTTTGACAGACTCATTAACCGTGTCCTCCAGATAAGGGGACCAAGGTCTGTAGAGATGCTGCACGTTCCCTAGGTCAGGAGAGTGAGGAGGGTCATTTCTGGGGTGGGCACACAGGCCTTTGGCCCTCAAATCCTCGCCACACCAGGCAAGACCTCAGAGGAGGAAGCGGGAAGACGGAGGGGAGGGGAGGGAAGGTCTCTGGGTGAAGAGGAGGCGGGCCCTCCCCAGAGCTGGCAAGCAGCAGGCAAGCCCTTTTTATCGCTGGTTTGCCCAGCCCCAGGGCTTGGAGCAAGAGGAGCAATCTGCCTAATTCTGAAGGATCCCTTCTTAGCTCACGTAGAGCTGACCCTGGGTTCTGCCGAGCCAGTCACCTGCTCCCTGTTCGGTTTAACCCCTTACTGGTGAGGAATAACCTCCTCTCTCAAAGGCTTCCTTACCCCTGTAGGTGATGGAGTTAGGTAGGGATTGGGGTTCCCTTGCTTAGGAGCCCCTCTGCAGGGGAAAACCTGAGTGCTTTCATCGCAAAAACCTGCACGGGAGGGAGCTGGTGTGTGTGTGTCTGGGTGTGTGCAATATTATACAATACAAATTGGTGTGTGTGCATGCTTGTGCACCTGAGTGTGTGCATGACTCTATATGTGCAATGTGTGTGGCATTGCACAGTAAGTGTGTGTGTGTGTGTGTGAGAGAGAGAGAGAGAGAGAGAGAGAGAGACAGCGAGCGCTCAAGTGCCCAGTGTATGCTCCTGGGGACCACTCCTGACAGCTCCAGGCATTCTGGCTCATGCTTTGAGGCCCATCAGGAGTTGAGGAAGGTCAGGCAGTCACAGCCATGCATCTGAGCTTGGTGTGTTTTCCCCAAGGCTCGCAGGAAGGCAGAGATGGAGAGGGAGCTTGGGGGAGGGTGTGAGCCAGGGCCAGCTTGTTGTAATCTGACCAACTGACCCTGTCCAGCTGACTCAGAGACTGCCAGTCTGACACTGGGTGGCTGACGCTGTCTGCCCAGCCGCCTGACGCGGGCTGGATGACCCTGGGAGGCTGGTGACTCATCTTGCTTCCCAGCCCATTCTCTGGAAAGCCTGCCTCGGTCAGAGCTCAGTCCTGGCTCCTCATTCCCTGGACGAGACAAGAAGGGTCCTTCGACCTTCACTCCCAGTGCCTCCCTGGGGCCTCCGGCCCTCACCTCTCGGCCTTCCTTTACTCAGTCTCCTCTGTGAAATGGTGTCACAGATCAGAGGTGTAGCGAAAGCACAGTGGAAGGCAGAGCAGGCAGATGCGCCAACACTCGGTGGTGCAGGCCTGCGCTGGGGCCTCCGCAGAGCCATCATGCAATCGCAGGTGGGAAAGCAGGGTCCCTGAGGCTGGCAGGCGGGCCACAGGAGGGTGAGGGGGTGGGGGGGGAGCTGGGAGCAGTAGCCCCAGGGCCACCCTCCCAGGGGCGCCGAGTGTCTGAAGAGATGTCAGGCCCGGAGGGTATAGGGTGGCCTCCCGTGGGCTCGGGAGGAAAGCACTGCCAGGATGCAGCAGCGAGGGGAACACGGTGTGAGAGCGTGGCGTTTAAAGTCAGGCCTGACTCAGGCCTCTGTGACCTTGGGCAGGCCACGCCCCCTCACTTGGTTTCCTTTCTTGCAAGATGAGATAATAATGGCTTCTTGGATGCGTTGCTGGGAGCATTGATTCACTGAACAGGAACACAAATGAAAGGTGTCTAGCACATAGTAGGTGCTCATTAAGTATCAACATTGGGAGTGATCAAAAAAAAATTACCTAGGACACTAGGAGACCTGCTGCTCTTGATTGCTATGTGGCCCTGAGGCCCCTCCTGCAAGGCAGCTCCAGCATCGCCCCTCCGGGCACCCTGCTCTGCCCCTCGCTCTGCTGGGCTCCCACAGTGCCCCGCGTGCCCCTCCTCCGCAGCACTTTCTATTGGGTTCTTCTTACCTGCTTGTATCTCTGTCTCCTCGGCGTCCTGAAGGGAGGGGTTCTGGGAGGAGTGCTTGTGGCGGATTGACTGAAGTTGGCTGGTCGGTCAGGGCAGGATAACTGGCATTTATTCAGTTTTTACCAGATGTTCTGCACAGTGGATCTCATTTCTTACTGAAACCTTGCAAGATAGGCACTATGCCCCTGTTTGGCTGATGATGCAGCTGAGGCTGACAGGAGAGACTAGTCCAAACTCACTCACAGCTGGGCAGGGGGAGCTGGACTCCCACCCAGTCTGTCCTTCTAATCACTGTGCCATTCTGGTCAGGGGCAAAGAAGGGAGATGCCTGCTGCGGCCCCCATGCCCGGGGCACCACGGTGCTCCCACATGTCTGAAAGCCATTTCGGAGGACGCCTCTGCAGTAGAGGTGCCCAGGTGTCCCTGCTGGCCCGGGACCTCGGTCCCCTGGACCCTGCGGAGTGGAGGAGGCTTGGGGGCCCTGGAGTCTGCGGTCAGAAAAATTCTTCTCGCCAGCAGCAGGAACCTGGGCCGGGCTGCCTGAGGCATGGAGCAGGCACGTGGCGGTTCTGTGTCAGGTTGTCTCCACTAGCAGGTTCTCGTTGTGTGTTCCTGGTGTGAGTCTCCTGTGTCTATGTGCCACGCCCGTGTGTGTGACTGCTCCCTGTGTGGGCCTCTGTGCATCACTGTGCATGTATTTTCATAGGCATGTGCATTAGCTTGGGTGTCACCTGCTGGGGGTTTGCACAAAGTGGGTGCCTGTGCGGCCATGAGTTCTCACCATGCATCTGAGGATGTGTGTCCGTGTACAAGTTTGCAGGAGAATGTGTGTTGCTGTGTGGAGGGCCGGGTGTGGGGTGACAAGCTGCCAGAGGGCACGTATGGGCCTGGGGCTGCAGCAGCCACTGCCTGAGCCTCACCTTCCCCAACAAGGCTGCTGCCTCTTGAATCATTCCTGTGGTGAAAGTCAGTGCTTTCCTTGGTTCTACCTTACAACGTATCTGGCACAGCCTTTAGGGTTAGAGAGTTTTCAGTTCGAATCCCCGCTCTGCCATCTGCTGTGCGGAGGCTGCTGAATTACCCACTTTCCCGGGCCCCGTTTCCTCTGTCAGACGGCTGTGACGACCAGAGATGACACTCATGTGCCCAGTGCAGAGGTTCTTTGAGCTGAATGTGCTATAAAAAAAGTCTTGTCAGACCACGTGCCATCCTCCTTGCACATGTGTGAGTAGGGGATATTTCCTTGACACCATTGCAAAGGTCTCCTTGCTTCCTGGCCAACCTTGCCCTTTTCTCTGGCACCAACTAACACAGAAGAGGTGACACGCTCCCAGACCTGCTGCCTGACCCCACATAACCACACACCTTGGCACTGGGATAACGTGGCTTGTGTGGGCTTTCTCAGCTTTGCCCTGCGATGAACTGTGCTGATTTTTCACCCTCCGTGGAAAAGGCTAGACATTAAATTCTTACGCTAAAGAGAGAGGCATATTCTATTTTAAAGTGAACGAGTTACATAGAATTTCTAGAGCTTTAGGCTTGGATAAACGAAGGTGTGAGTTTGATTGGCAGATCTTATGACCTTCTCAGGCAGTATCCACCTGGTGCTAAAGTTGGGTATTGTAACCCAGCTCTACTCTGCCTTGTTAAATACCCAGAGGAAAAGATTCCGATTTAAAAATGCTTAGGGAGTGCCTCCACTGAGCCAAGAATTGCACTGGATTTGTCATCACGTGGTCTCATTTCCTCTGGTCAGATGGAACCCCATTTTACAAGGCAAAGTGCCTGTCCTGTTCAGGGTTGCTTGCTATTAAGCGATAGAGAGAGGAATTAAGTCTTAGTCACCTACTCCAAGTCATCTCCACAAAGACAGCTATTTTTCATGCCTCTTTTAAAGAAACAGAAGCCTATTTTCAGAAGAATTTGATGTGGAAGCCAAATGGGTAAGAAGGTTAGAATAAGGCAGTGCTGGCTGAGGTGGCGGTGGGCCTGGCCACTCTGGGGTGGGTCCTTTCTCTTCCCCGAAGTGGCCCCCAAAGCCCTGTTGTGGAATCTTGGGGCTTCAAAGATCAGAGCTGGAAAACCATGTGGCCCTAGCCTCTAACTCCGTAAGAAAGACCCTGTTTAGTGGCCTGGGAAGGGGGCAGCTGTGTAAAGAGGAGAGACACGAATGTGCTAGAAACAATGGACTCCTACAGGGAATGTAAGGGTAGGAGCTACTGGTGCCTTGGATTTTCCAGGATACACTTGGTGCCCCCTAAAAAATTCTTGGACCCACAACTCAATCCACCAAGGCCATTTCTTCCACTTTGGGACCATACCTCTGGTTTCTAGATGAACGTTGCAAGAGAACTAGGAGTGACTTTACCAGCTAGAAGCATTTTTAAGCCTATCGTAGTTTAAAAAATACATTTACAAATTGTTTCCTAACACCTCTCTATCACCAGCTGTAATTTTCTTGCTTATTTGTTTATCTTCTTAGTACTATCTGTCTCTCCAGTGCAGACTGCGAAGTCATTAGGGAGCGGAGCTTTGTCTGTCATGTTCAACGTGGACACCCAGAGCTGGACCCGTGGCTGGCACATGGTACGCGCTCAGTAAACATGCGTCAATGACCAATCAAACCAACAGGGAACACTGTTCCCATTTTATAGATAAGGAAACCAAGGCCCCGAGAAGTTAAAGGGCTGCCACACTCAGGCAGCTGGTAAGTCAGCCAAGTCATAGTTTTGATCTAGCTTCCAGCTTTATCGTTCGCTGTGGAGCAACAATGAATTGGATGAATTTACTCACTCCTCCCCCATCCCGCTGAGCAGAGACGGAGAGTGACCAGGCTGTTGCCCATTAAGTCCCGGTTCCACCTCCCAGCCTCCTGGTCCAGGTCCCATCAGTCTGTCTGGAGAACAGGGACACAAAGATAGGATCTCTTTGGGGCCTGGAGAGGATTAATCAGCAATTAGTGTGCAAAACATTTTCCAGACAAAATGTTAAGTATTATTAGTATTTAAATTTAGTTTCATCTTCCCTTGCATCCTGACAAAAGGGAACAGATGGCCCTGGCTCCAGGTGGAGAGGGGGAGGGCAGCTAGCCCGGCGCCAAGCGGGAAGCGCTCAGGCTCCAGGACGCCGGTTAGCCCCTGCCCGAGGTGGGAGCCCCGGCTAACACGCTGTAGGGCTGTGGGGAAGTCTTTCTCGCAAAAGCTGAGTGAAGGTCATGGGAAAGCACAGCTTGGGGTCTGAATTCCCCTTCCCAGCTAGGTGACCTTGACCAGGTCTTGGCTCCTCTCAAAGCCCCAGGTCCATGATATCGGCTTCCAGGGTTGGAGTGGGGAGTGGACGAGACCCAACATGAGCAAGCCTGGGCCCTGGCAGTGCCTGGGCCGTGGCAGGTGCTCAGTGAACCTGACTTTATTCTCCCTCAGTCCTTCAGGACACCCAAGCTCAGGCCCGGTTTCTTCTGGAGGGGTTTTCTGAGAATTGAAAATACCCTGGGACATGAACTCTTGCAGGTCTGAACACAAGCTACGGCGCAACTACTTGTGTGATCGCCTCCAGTCCAGACTTCATGTTCCTTATCTGTAAAATGGGTATGACACTGGCACCTGCGCTGCCTGCCTGGCAGGTAGAGATCAGCTGAGATGACGGTTTTGTCAGCTGTGAAGGGCGGTACCAATGGGGATGCTTGCTACTGTTTCCCTCCTGTTTTCTGCTAAAGGTCTCTGACTTTCTGGCTGTGGAGGTGGGTAGTAGGAAGTAGGACATTGGACAAAATCAGCTTGTAACCCCCCCCTGGATGAACCCCAGTCCTGGGCTCCATCCTTGCCTCTCTTCCTGCCCCTATTCAGTTAGGAGACCGGAACCCAGAGCGAGAGCAGAGCAGAGCAGCCAAGAAGGCAGCACCATGTGGAGGCCTGTGGGAAGCAGGCTTTCTGCCTCCTCAGTGCTCTGTGCCTGAACTGATGAGGTGAGCCCTGTCCCCGGATCGTCTGTGGATCGTGGGCCAATCATGGGCAGGGAGAGGATGCGGCGCGAGACGCCAATCAGGTGTGTGTGGGTGCGTCCTGTCCCAGCAGCTGGTTTCCTCCCCCAGACCTCACCGTCTCCACCTGTCAGGTGGGGGAGGCATCCCCGTGGCTGTGCCTCATAGCGTCTCAGGGAACAGAAGGGGCTTCACACCTGTGGGTTTCCTGGGCTCCTCGGCTCAGGCACGAGGAGCCTCAGATGTGCACGTGATGATACGAATCACCCGAGTGTGTGTGTGCAGAGGCTGGCGCGAATTCATTAGGAGAGGAAAAAGGTACAGGGTTATCTAGGTCACAGAGGCTCAGAGAGCGGGCAAGGCCTCACCCAAGGCCACACAGCTCCTGACTGAGCTGGAGCTGCAGCCTGGGTCAGGAATCTCCTAGTTAGAAGGGGCTGAGATCATTTGGTCCAACTTCCCATCTGAGAGTCCCTTCTTACATACCACCAGGGACAAAAAGCTCACTCATTACCTTACATGGTAGCATGTTCATTTTGTAATAGCTCTGCTCCTTGGGTATTTCTCTGACACACTGAGCTAAAAGTCTATTTCCAATTATTTCAACCTCTGCCCTCAGGATCAACATGCATTGCTTCCACAGGTAGATACTTGGCCATAAGGGTTACATGCCTGGAGTCTATTATTGTCCACACTCCAATTTTGCAGTTCCTTGTCTTGACAGGACAGATCTCAGATCCTCACCCTCTTAGTTGGTGAAGGGACCACCATACCTGCTCAGGACCTAGATCCAGATTTCCAAAGAGTAAATCACGAAAACTTCAGAGGCTGCCTTAATGAGAATGTACGATAAATGTAATAATAATTAGGTATTTTTATTAGTGAAGACAAAGTGGACTCAGAAGTAAAGAGGATTTTACTTCTCAATTCATACTTTATCACATGTGTCAGTTAATCTGAAAGCAAATAAAAGCATCCCAGTGCCAGAAAAAAAAAAATGCAATGAAATGCATTTCTTTGGAGGGTAAGTCTGACTCTACTAAGTTATCAGATAGTTATAACTAACTGAAATTCTTGGGGTCTTTGTATCACTCGTGGCAGCCAGAGCTGGCCAGATCATATAGGAGGCCAATGAGTAAATGAATTAATAGTTTCAGTTGGTTGTTATTTTGAATGTGCAAAAGGTCAAGTGCATCTCCCCACTTATTCTCTCTTGGACCTCAGAGGCGTGTTGAGCGGGCCTAGGTATGAGACCATGATATGGATGCCAAATGCCAGAAGGCATGGTGGCCACTGTGGATAGCCCCAGGCTGCCGTGCAAAGGTGATCAAGGGGATAGCTGGTGGTTTTGCATTCCAAGCATCCATTTCCCTTTCTTTTAATAACAGCACCCCAATTTCTTTTGAGGGAACTCCTGTTCCTGCAGTCTCCTTCCCCGTGGTTTAGGTGGGGCTGAGGCCTCAGTCTGGAGCTCCAGTACAGGGCACATGACTAGGGTTTGACCAATCAGTGTAGTCCATTGCTCTGGCAATAGTGATTGGTTCAGGGATGGGCATGTGACTCAAGAGAGGCCAGTGAGGCTCAGTCTGGAACTTTGGCTGGAGCTGTTGGGAAGCTTGCTTCTGGGGCGGGTTGCTAAGTTAGTGCATTATAAGTCTGGAGCTGCAGGGACCTTCATGAGCATAGAACCTGCCTAGATATGAAACTAACACAGAGGAAAGCAGAGCCAAGACATGGAGAGAAACTGAGGCCTGCTCTTACACTATTATTTGAGCTGCCCCGATCCAGCTGTGGTGGAAACCAGTGGTCCCTTGAGTGTCTCATCACATATGCCAAAAAATTCCCCCTTTTGCTAAAGTCACTTTGAGCTGAGTTTCTTTCACTTCCAACTGGAAATGTGTTGACCAGTATGTGAGTAGAGGAGGTAAACTTGCTTTCCAGTCCTGAGGGAGCTAGCTTCCCTGTGGACTTGGGTTGGCCTGGACATCAGTGGATCCTCTCCCCCGATCCTGAGCACAACAGAGGGACAGGTAGGGTACAAAAACCAGGGTGCCATCCTGAGAGATACCTTCCTGTCGCTCATCCTCACACCCAATCAACCATCAACTTCAATCCAGCCTCCAGAAAACCTCTCCCTCCTAGCTCCTGGCCGCTCCGACTTTTGCACGGACTATTATACTCCTGCTTTGGGATACCTGACTCCAGTTTTGTTCTGGTGAATTTTTTTCTTACAAACGGGGAGATCTGCCTTGAACCCTCGCCTGCCCACAGGCACTTGAGCCATAGCTCCCTATGGCCAAAGCCTGAGTCCATTCCCACTGGCAGTGACATTCGAGACCTTTCCCCTTCTGACCCAGCCTAGACTTACCTTTTGTTCATCCCCTTGCATTAGGACAAACCTAGAGTCCTCAAAGTGCGCTCACACAGTCCTGCCTTTCCATCTGTACCGCTGCCTGGAATTGCCTGTGCTCGCCAGGCTTAGCGTGAAGGTCTGTCCTCTGTGAGGCCTCTGCATGCCTCTCTCCCTGCTCAGTGCGCCTCGCCCTCCCCTGGGCTCCCCGCACCCTGCACAGCCCTCTGGCACAGTCCCCAAGCTGTCTTTATGTCTGTTTCCCCCACAGGCTGGCGGCTTCTCGAGGGCAGGGCCCGGCCTCATCCCCGAGTCCTCAGCACCCAGCCCAGCCTGGCACAGGGAGGGGCCTCACAGACCCCTGATGTGTTGTGTTGTGCCCAAGGAACTGCTTACTGCTCCAGCCCAGTTGCCACGTTTTGTTTGTTTGTTTGTACGTTTACTCATTTAAAACCACTTCCAGGGGAAGGTGTGCAGAGAGTCAATTACTCAAACGTCCACCTTGTCCAGAGGGGCAAGTGTGGCAGGTCCGGGAGGCCACCCTCTCGAGCTGCGGAGAGCTGAGACCCACCCCCGCCCCTGTCATTAGGCTGCCTTGGGAAATGAACGGGGTTTCCAGGAGGGTGATGGGAATTTTCAAGCTGCCTCTGACCCGGAGCCAACAAAACCAGACGTGGAAGCAGATGGCAATGACCAGGAGAGCATTCATGCTAGAGGGAGCGAGCCTCCTCCCACGAGAGAGCTTGTCTTAGAATTACTAGGCTGGAGGAGGACAGTCCATGTAATTGGTGACCAAGGCGGAGCAGGGTGATGCTTTCTTGATCCACAGCTCGGGAGATCCCCAAACACATAGGCAGTCAGGTCTCTCACCCTGGCTTCTGCCAGCTTGGGTGGAGGATTTTTAACAAGGAAAGGGGAGGAGAGAGGGAGAGGACCCACCTCCAGCACTTGTGCCCCAAGCTCCGTGTCAGGAGCTTGAACCCTGTTGTCTCTTCTTACCCTCCATGATCATGCAAGGAATAAGACTCTATCCCCCGGTGAGAAAAGGGAAGCTCAGAGCGGTAAAATCATTAGCCAGATTCACACAGCCGGTACGCGGTGAGCAGAGCTTCCAATGTGGTTTCATGGCCTCCTCGCCAGCATCCCAGCCAGACCAATGAGGTAGAAAGAGCATGAGTTTTACGGTCAGTCGCCAAACCCGCTGGCATCCTGATCCTTTCCTTTCCCGCCGCGTGGATTATGTAACCCATGGAGCCTCTTTGATACTCATTTTTCTCACACGCACAACGGGAGTGAAGGTCCGCCCTCTGAGGGATGGCGTGAGGACAGAGCAGGAGCCTACATCTGCTAGGTCTGGTGCGTCCCGGGGGCAGAGGACTTGCTGGCTGTGATAGCCGTTTCCCTTGCCTTGCTCTTGACTTCATGTCCGTTGGACGACCTATTTCTCTGCCACATTCTAAGTCAGTTGAAACTCGACAGGATCCCACTGATCCTGTGACTCGGGCAAGCCCATTCACCCTTCTGGGCCTCAGTTTTCTCCTCTGTGAAATGAGAGTGCTGGGCAGGGTCCCTGTTCCCCAACCTGGAGTTCTCGTACCTGTGGGGTTTTCTGAAGATAGTCACGGATGGGCGAGATAGGGAGCAAGGCGGGCCTGCCTAACAAGGTTGTCGTTATTTCTTCTCTTTGGATTGGCATGATATCACCTCATGGTTTGCCTCTTGCTGATCAAAGCTCTGACTGGCAGTTAAGTGTCTTTGATTAATAAAAAATAAGGGAAATAAATTAATCATAACTTAAATGCAGCATGTTTGGAAACAGGATCTACAAAAACTCAAATCCACTGGGGCCAAGAGAGAATAAAAGGGGTCCTTGATGGTGAGAGGTTGGGGCCCCTAGGGTGTATGTCCAGAAAGCCCTCCAGTTGTGGATGGAAGACCTGTGCAGCTGGGGTCCTATGGGCGCTGCCTTCAGGGACCGGAGGCTCGGTCCCTTTAAAGCTCCTCTCCCCCTCTCCAAGCCCCAGGCCTCTGCGGAGGAGGACATGCATTATTGAAAGCACATTTCAATACCTATTCACTCTTCTCCTCCTCCTGTGGGTGGCAATCACAGTTTACATAATCTGTCTCTCTGTCCTCCCAGGCAGATGCTCCCTTCTGGCTGAGTGGTTTGAGGAGGGGGAGGAGGGGAGAAGGGAGAGGCGTTAACTCTGTGCTGCCTCCCGAAGTGCTGGCCGGGGTGCCTTGGGAGGAGGGAATGGGAGCAGACTTGGACATTACACAGCCTGGGTTCAAGTGTCACCTCTGGGATGTGTGACTTGGGCGCACCGCTTTGCCCTTTCCCTGGTGATCTTGATTATCGTCTCCATGGGCTCCGTTGTTGTCTCCATGCTAACGGCTCCTAAACCTCTGTTTCCAGCCCAGGCTTCTCTCCTGAACTCCAGGTCCATCTGTCAGCAGCCTGGGGGACAGCTCTGCTCACAGACAGCTTAGGCTTAGCACATCCCAAACTGATCTTACCAGTTTTCTCCTTGTCCGTCCGTCCGTCCATCCATCCGTCCATCCATCCATCCATCCAAACACACATTCATCTCTCCAAACACCCATCCATCTAAACATCCATCCCGCTCTCCATTATTTATCCATCGGACCATTTACTAAGTGTTCAGCATTTGTCAACACTGGAGCAACACCTGAGACGGGCACTGTGTTTGCCATCCCGATACTCAGCTGTGAAGGAGACAGACAGGTTGATAGGAATTGTCACAAATATGATGAGTATGATGATAAGGGAAGTGTGAGGTGCTGCAGGAGCACAGGGGAGGGCCCCCAACACAGCCTTGGGGAGTCAGGGAAGACTTTTTTGGAGGAGATGGCAGTTAGCCTGAGACCTGAGAGATAAGGAGTGAACCTTCTTTTCCTCCGTGTTTCCTGTCTCCGTTCCCCAAGGGGACTGACACCCAGCACGTGTTACCCCTTCTTTTGGTAACAGTACAACAGCCCCTCTTCCGCAGAATGTATTCCTTTCCCTCTCAGGGTCCTTATGGATTGGGTGGGCAGATGACATCATCACCAGCTCCAGGGGTGAGCGTGTGACCCAGGCCTGGCTGTAGGGATGGTTAGCCATCAGCCCGCTGAGACTCAACCCCAGGAACTTGCTGGGACCCTTGGGAATGGGGTTTGCTATTTCATGGGAGTTGTGTCGCTGGTGGGCGCAACTCCCCCATGGGGCGGGTGCTGTGCCACCACTCTGAGGGGGAGAGCCCGCCTGGCAGCGATGCCAACTGGAGGACAGCAGGATCGAGGCTCTCGGGCGCGTCCGAGGCCATCGTGTGAACCCCTGGGTTCAGGTGTGCCCGACACCAGCACTGTCAGACTTTTCTTTCTTCTTTTAAGCCATTTTGAGTTGGGTTTCTGTCACTTGAAGTCAAATTGCAGTCAAATTGCCCTCATTAACAGTAAAGAGTCTCATTAACAGTAGGAAAGCATTTCCCTATCCTTTGTCATGTTTGATTTTCACAACCATCCTAGGAGGCTGTTTACAGATGGTGAAGCTAACGCTTGAAAGCTCCAGGAGCTGAGTCAGTGGGACTCTACCCCGGGTCTGCCAGCAGCCCAAGTCCCTGCTGTATTCAGAAGACTCTGGTGGCTAAATAAGAAGGATGCTGGAGAGCAGGATTTAGATTTGAGGGGGGAGGGCACTGAGCAATTCGCCTGCGGGAGAGGAACTCCCCCCTCCACCCCAGGCAGTTCCTATTCTGTTGCGTAACCCTATTTCAAGGTCTGGCTAAAAAGTCACCTCCTCCAAGAAGTCCCCCTCCTATTTTGCTTTTCAGCCCTCATCAGTATGTTCTTTGTAACATCGGCCACTTTCAGCCTCCCCATGTCCCTTATTTAAGTACATGACTCATTCCCATCCAGGGAAGTCCATGCTTGACTCATTGTTGATTAGACCCAAGCTCCTTGCCCCATGCCTGGCACCCAGTAGGGGCTCAATGCACTTTTTTTAAAAAAAAGTATTTGAAGTAAATTAATGTCCAGATAAAAAGTACACTTAGGATGTGAATTAGAGTGGCAGGGAGACTGGGCAGGGGGTGGGGGGCGGGAATTGAGATGAGGCACAAAGAAAACGACAATGCGTCGGTGACAGGGGAAGGCCAGAGGAAGGGGGCTGCCTGGGGAGGGGAAAGGGAGAGAGCCGGGGGGGCGGAGACCGGGGGGGGGGGGGGCCGGCAGGGGCTGGTTCAGTTGTCCTGAACAGGTCTTTTGGGGGGAACCATTTGGAAAGGACTCAGTTTGCTTCGAATCCCATGGAGTTGGAGGGATCCACTTATAACATGGGTGGGGAGAAGCTGGCCGAACAAGGAAAAGTTCCTGTGACCCCTCTCCCTCCCACTGGGGCAGGAAGGCAAGGTAATCGGGACAGCTGGCAGGCCTGAAGCAGCTGGTAGACCTGGCAATGAAGAAAGGGGAGGGGACAAAACACTTGGGGGCCAGCAGCAGCCAGGACCTGTGGATACCACACCCTGAGACCTGCCCCACAACTGGTTGCTGCGTTGCGACTCTTCTCTCCAGGACCTGCCTTCCGAGCCCACACTAGAGAAGGACACACTTGCAGGCGCAGGCCTGTGAGTTTTCCCACTCCGCTCTGGGGATGGGTGGTCGGCCGGCTGCCCCTCTCCATCATAGCTTTGCCCTGCACCATCTCTGTGGTCCCGGGCGCCATCCAAAGTGATCCTGTTTATTGTATCCATCTGCTTGTTTCTTAGTCGTCTCTCCCCCAGGGGAAGTCATGGCGGGAAAAGGCCACAAGGACAAGGGACCTTGTGGGTGTCCCGGTGCCTAGCAGGGTGCCTGCAATGCTCACCAAATGCCGAGTGGATTAACGAATGAAAGGACGGGCAGGATGGCAGTGTGTGGTGTATGTGGTGGGGGTGGGGGCATTGCTCGGAGGTGGCGTTGACAAGGCACTTTACCACGCAGGGTTCCCAAAATAAAGGCGTCTGGGCTCTGAGATGAAAACCCTTGCGAAGAGAAAGGCCTTTCTGGGCCTAACTGTGTGGCTGTCAGCCTGGGTGCAGCAGCTGCAGTGAGAGGGGCGCTGGGCGGCGGGGGGCGGGGGCTCCCCCTGTGCCCGCCACACCTGCTCTTGGCAGTCGGGGAACCTGCCAGGGGCCTGCTGTAGCTGCAGGAGACAAAGGGATGCTGCCTCTCATATGCGGGGAGGAGGGAGCCACAGGTTCGGCCCGGGCCAGGCAGGGAGCCTGCCAATCCCGTTTGAGAGATGATGAAAGTAGAGCTCAGACAAGTGAAGGGTGTTGCTATAAATCTGACATATGAGGAAAGAGTGGAATTTGAACCCACGTCTTTCTAGCTCCCAAGCTGGCCCTCTTCCTAAAGCATGTGTGAGACCCCGGGTTCCATTCCAAGGAAGCATTTGCTGTTGCGTCTTGCCCAGCCTGACAGAGGCGTGGCAAGTGCCTCGGAGCCACCTGCAGAGAGGGCCACTGATGTACTACGGCTGACAACCAGGGTCAGGACCCCTGGTTGCACTGGCATTTGATCACAAAAGAGAGGCCTTTTGAGCAGCTGGAGTCACTTCCAGGTCATCATGGACCTCAAATGAGATGCCAAGCAGCCAGGAGGTGATTTCGTCCTAAATGCTTTGCTCATTGGTGCTTGACCTCTATTTTCCAGCAACTTGATACTCACTTCCTAGTTTCTACTGATTGGAAAATGAGGAAAGGTGGAAAGCTCAAGTTAATGAAGTTCTCCCCCCATTCCTCTCCCATTTCTCTGATGTCCTGAGTTAACCCTGCCAATTAAGAGGTGCTCCCACGCACCGACCATGCAGAGCCCCGTCACTGCCCTTGGAGGCTGGCCTTGGCTGCCTCTGTTCTACCGGCATCCTGGCTCCACCTGCGGGACCTCCGAGCTCCCAGCACTGCCAGCTGCAGCCCCGGGTCTGTCCCCACGCACCCCACGCATGTTTCCAGCCCCTCGTGCTGAGACAGGTTGTGGGAGTTGTTCTGGCCAGCGGGCTGTAGGGTGAGCCAACACACACCACTTCTGTGCCGTGGTGTTTCAGAGTGGGCGTGAGTTCTCCCACCACTTTCTTCTGTTGCTTCCTAACAGTGGAGCCGGCCTGAACCCCTGAGTCACATTTTGGAAAGAAGCTGCCAGGAGAGCTTCCAGCCCCACAGCAGACTTGTACAAGGAAGAAACGAGCCTTCGTTGTGTGAAGCCACAGAGATTCCAGAATTAATTTGTTACCATCGTACAGCCTAGCTGTCTTGACAAATGCTGTCCCCGCAGCCCCTCTTCCATCACGCCACGGTGCCTGGTGTCAGGTGCTCAGCACGGACAGGATGAGACCGGGGGCGCGCCCACGAGGAGGCAGTTAAAGAGCAGCGGACGGAAACAAATGAGCTTTTCGGATGCAGAGTGTCAGTGCTATGATAGGAGGGAGCACGGGGCCTGCGGGCGCCAAAGGCAGGGTGGCAAGGTGGAGGGACGGCAAGGCACAGAAGGGCCCCCGGAGGAAGAGACTTCTCAGCCGGGGTGTGACAGGTGAACAGACGTTAGTCCGCTGCCGATGAACTGGTAGCAGGTATTGTTTGGTCAGCACAATATTTACATTTTTTTCCCGGTAGTTGACAATATTTAAAAATTAGAAGTCTCACATAAAAATCTGGATTTGAGACTTCCCTTTAAGTAAAATAAGGATATTGGCCAACACCGGGTCCACGTGCCTGTGTGGTAGCCGCGGCTGCGGCTGGTAGTGGCTGTGGCTGGCGGCGGCGGCGCCTGTAGACAGTCTGCGTTTTCCAGGTCACCACGGCTCCCCTCATGCACTTGCTGCCTCCAGCCTGTGGACTTGTGGGTCTGCAGCCTCTGAGTGAGTCAATTCTCATTAGACTTCCTCAGGCCGGCAGGTCCTCCTCAGCCCTGGGGCCAGGGACCAGCCTTGTCCAGCCATCTCCGTCCCCCAGCCCAGCAGAGGACCCAGCAGCCCCTCACCGGAAGCCTGCCTCACCTAGAGCTGACTGCTGGGACAATGGCCCTGGTCCAGCCAGGGTGGCAGAAAGGAAGCCGCAGGGACAGTCCCAGAGAGTCAGGCCCAGGGGACCGCACTGCCTGATCCTCCCTTGGCTCCTCAGAGTAGAACACTGCGGGCCTTGGCTACCCACAATCCACCCCTCTCCCTTTTAGTAACAGCCCCGTGATTTCCTTTTTGAGGCTCCCCCGTCCCCCTTCCTCAGTGTTCAACCTTGGAGGGAGTCTAATCAAGCCTCTGTGCCCTTTGCCATCCAGGAGGGCACGGGACCCAAGCTGGGCCAGCTGGTCTCCTCCCTGGAGCTGTGAACCATGAGCAGAGTGATGCAAGAAGGGAAAAACAGTTGTGGCTGACGCATCTCCGAGGGGAACCCCGATAAAGCTGGCCTCAGCCTCTGCTCCCAGGGCCCTGGTCGGCTCTGGTGCCTGTCCTTCCCTAGACCTGGTCGCCCATGCCCCCTTTGGTTCTGGTGCTTCCTGATAACCTCTCAACGACCTCCGCTTCTGCTGGAGGGGACAGATTTGATTTCTGTTACTGGCTACCGATACACCTTATTTCATACACAGCGCCTCTCACAGGCTGGCATGGATAGTTTGGGTTCATACCAGATTCCTCTAAACACCCAGCCGGTGCAGACTGAGGAGTCAGGCCTTGCCTGTTTCTTACCCTCAGTTTCTTCCTCGTCTCTGCTGGAGCCGCTGGGCCACTCTCTGCAGGCCCAGCCTCACCAGCGACCAGAGGCCTAGGATCTCTTCCGTCCCTATCCTGTGGTGCAGCCCTGACCACATCAGCTGCTGCTGGGCCACTCCCAGGGTCCCTGGACTCCTGGCTTAGTTTGGAGGCTCTGGGTCACCTGCCTGGCGACCTGCCTCCTTCTTAGGATGGGGGCCTCCTTTGTGCTCCCCAGGACGAGGCTTGCCCCAAAGCCTGTGGCTGAGCCTGGGAACGTCCTGCTTGTGGGCCCAGCATGGGCTCCGAAGCCATGGACTCCGGTGCCACCTGGTCTTCCCCGGTCTAGGATCACCTCTACCTTGTCTCCATGTGTACGTCCTGCTTGTACTATGGTTTGCTTTACACTGAGCAAAAGTTATAGACTCTCTTTTTAACCTTTAATACATACTGTTTGTAAAAGTAGCATGATATCGTTCTCATAAACAGGAAACCTGTTATCATGTTTTATAAATAGAAGATAAGAGTAAAAATAAATACATGGAAAATGCAATATTATTATTCAGTTGCACCTAGATACTGCTGCCAGCTGAAGGCTGGGCCTCTGTTGAAAAAGAAGATCAACAAGTGCTAGAGAGGCTTTAAGGAGTTACTTCAAACTGAGAATCTCCCATTGATGTAGTCAACTGAAAAGGGAGTAACTCTCACCCAGTGATATTTAACTGAATAACTCTTAAAATGGTCTCGTGGACCACTGATGGGTGGTGCCCAGTCTTCGGCAAACGCTGGCTCCGCAGCCTCGGCCTGCTGGGAGATTGTGCGGCCAGCTGTCCCCCTGGACTGGACTGCCGTTGCCCATTCTGTGCCCACCACATGCTACTCCAGACAGACTAGGCCTGGGCAGCTAGTTTGCCCAGTGGATGAGCTTGCGTCTAGGTCCAGCCATCTAAGGGAGTTAAAATGCAGAGAAGCAGGCAAAAACTAATCCTTTTGAGCCCTTCCTAAGTGACAGATGCTGTGGTAAGTGTCTTACAGATTATCTCATTCCCCCCCCCCCCGAATTTCAGTCATGCATGCGCCACATTCCTGATTTCTGCCATATCCGTCCTATTCATTTACTTAGTACTTTTATTTAAATTGAGTTGCCTTTTTAAAAGCACATAATTTTATTTTAAAAGAAAATGCTATATTATTTCCATAAATCACAGAGTTTGGTGTGCTGCTTATATTTTTCTAACAGGCATCAATCGTGAGCTAGTAAAATAATAACTGTTCATCCACATACCACCTAAAATCATTGCGTTCACCATCAATCATACACGTGCCGGTCTCTGGCAAACACTGTAGCATCTTAGCTGATTTCCACCCACCCTTGGAAAAACGGTTTCCAGATGAGGACACAGAGGCTCAAGCGTTCCCTGCCTGAAGTCCCGCGGCGGGAGAGGCTTGGGACCGAGGTCTGAACCCAGGCAGTCCTGCTCCTGGTGCCTGGGCTCTTTCACTGTGAGTGCCTTCCAAATGCATTTTTTTTTTAAATCTAAAGAATCCTTTAAAAATGAAAATGTGTGTGGAAATTCAATATATAAAACAGGCCAAATGGGAGCTTTTTCAATTTAAATGGGTTTGTTTGGTCCAGAGCTTCTTTTCTGGGGAACGTCCCTTGTCCAAATCTGTAACGGCCTTGCAGAACCCATCTCAGGAGTCCGGGACACCGAGGGACGTCGCTGTCAGCTCACAGTGCCCCACCCTGTCTCTGGGCTTTACTTAGTCTGAGTTTCCCTGTGAGCCAAACTCCTGAGGGGCAACCCCTGGGTCTGTGTTATCTTTTCTGTCTAGACATCTCTACGTTGGACCTTTGTTATGTTGAAATCTTGAAAATTTCCATCTTGCTATCCTGAAATCATCCGCTGGCCTTGCTCTGACCTAACCATTCCTTCATCGAACACGGGCGTCTCCCCTGCGCCCAGGTGCTCAGAGGACACAAGGAGGCCTGAGGCAGTGGCTCTGCTGGGCCCTCAGTCCAGCGTGTGCGACACGCACACAGACAGAGCCAAATACAGTAAATACAGTGAGGGCCTGAGCAGATGCTGCTCACTGAATGTCGTCGTTTCCTCGGTCCCTGCCTCTCTCCGGTGCCTGGCTGCATCCTGTGGTGAGCAGGGCCTGAGATGGGACCAGCCCGGGACCCCCGTGCTGCTGGCTGCCCTCCATACGGAGATGCCAGAGGTCTTGTCTAATGCCCTGCTATGGTCCTTGGGTCAGTGATCCTTTCAGCAACTAATGCCCGGTAGAAGTCTGGAGTTAGAATCACACCTTACTCAGAGACCCCCAAACCCTCATCCCAGTAGGAGGACCAGCTTTCACTGGTGCCAGCATCTGTAACATGAAGCTCTGCCTGGCTCCTGGCCTTGGTCTGCCTTCTCCCCTCATGGTGGAGTCTGTGAACCCCTCCGAACCTAGAGACCATCTCCCACTGAAACGAGAACTCTCAAAGGGCCCTCCTCCACCGGGGAGAGAAGAGTCTCTCACTCTAAAACTATGGAAAGAGCCTGGCAGAGTTCCAATAAGCTTTAAAGATTCTTAAAGGACATTTGGCCTTGTGGTGACCCCTGTCCAAGCCAACATAGCTCTTTTCCTCAGGCTCTTCTGAGATGCCTCCATCTTTGGAAGACCCCAGAGGTCCCCAGAACATCCCCCTTTGGGTCTCCCATGTGCTGTGGGACCAGGTTTAAGCTAAGCTTAAATTCAGGAAGCTTCTTCTTGGTAGGCCCTAGAGCTGGGTTCATTAGCAAGCTCAAAACCATTTAAGTCAGTTCAAGCCAGGGAAACTCAAGTCAACTCAAGTCAACGCAACTCAATACTTACTTACTGCATATCTCTCTTTGCTTAATCCATACTACCCTGAGCGAGGCTCTAGTTTTGGAGAAGGTAGAATTCTACAGTTAACAAGACACAATCTTTACTCTCAAGAAATTGTCTGTTTTGAACATAGATTCCAGACTCAAACTTTCCCTTGAGCTGAGGAACCCCTTGCACAAGGGGCTGGAGAAAGAACGGACTTTCCTGGTCTGGAGACAGCCCAACCAGCAGCCTCGTTCCTGGGGTCCACTCCCCAAGGCTTCTCAAACTACCCCCCTGGGGCTGTCAGCTGGTCCCTCAACCATGTGGGTCCTGAGTCATTCATTCATTCATTCATTCATCCATTTATTTATTCACAGACCTGCACTGAGCACTTCCTATGTGCCAGATATGTTACAGACATTGTCTCATTTAATTCTCAGCAGTCAATGTGGATGCAGAACCAGCACGTGGCCAGCTGGAATTTAACCCAGCCCTAGTTCCAAAGCCTGTGCTCTTTCCACCTCATCCCACTGTCTCTTAGGACAAGTCAATAGTTTTTTATAATAAAGGGTGGAGATCGTCGGATGCTTAAACAAACACATTCTATATAGAGGGAAAGAGTGCATTACTGAATATTTTATATACGGTGAAATCCCACCTGACCAGTTTATTAGAATTCTTTGAGAAGTGAACTATATAGGGAGATAAAGGGTGACTTTTACAAAAAGCCTTTGTCAAGTTTCTATCCCAAAGCCTATTAATAAAATTGATTCATTGTAGAATTGGACAGAGGTAGGTGGTGAGTGGGAGGGAGTCTATTTTTGCATGGATAGAGAACTGGCTTAGAGACAAGAAAGAGAGGGTGGAGATAAATGGGTACTTGTTCCAATGGAGACCTAGCGTTCCCCAGGAACTGGTACTCTTTGGTCTCAAGTTTAAAACCCAGTGTGCACACATCGAGCAGGTCCTGCATGAAGCACGGGGGGTGCCCAAGCCAGCCCGCCTCTTCTCCCCGCTTGGAGGAGCCTAAGGGAGGAAGGGCTCAGTGGCACCTCTAAGTTTTCAGAGGATAGGAAGCCCCTCCCTGGGCTGCAACGGCAGGACATTGGAGATGGAACTGAAGAAGGTGACGGGGGAGGGGAAGAGCCCCGACAGCAATCAGAAGGCTTGGGCTCTAGGACCAGCGGCGTCACTGCCGTGCTGCGTGACACTGGGCGCGTTCTTCCCCCTCTGGGTCTTAGTTTTCTCTCTTGTACAAGGAAGGGACCTGCTTGGATGACCTGGAAGGGTGCGGTGCTCAGGGTGGAAAACGCTGACTTGAAATAGGACCCCGTGATGAGGAGGACTCATTTCCCGAGGCCCCAGTGCTTCTTTCTGTCCCGGCACTGTGACGGGGGATGACCGTCTCCCATGTGTGGCAGTGAGGATGAGACAGAGAGCCGCGAGGTCTGTGATGCTGGGGCTCGGAGCCCAGCCTGGAATCCCTCAGTGGCATTAGCTATGATGACTCAGCGTCATAAATAGCTCCCATCTGGGTGAGCAACGATAGCTCCGGCGAGGGAGCGATCTCTGTATCCACACACACTCTCTCTGTGCAAATATGTGGCTCACTGTATGCTAAATATGAGGTGGCCTGGAGACGTTCCTCCTCTTAAAAGACTATCTGGTACGAAACTCAAGACTGTTTATTTAAAGAAACAAGTTTACAACTCTGCACGTTGGATTACTGGTAGTGGGTGGCAGAGAAGAGGCAATGTGGCTGAAGGGACGCTGTGTGTGATCTGAGCTTGGGGGCCCCCAGAAGAAGGGCTGAGCCTGTCGGCTCTACCTTCGTCCTCTGTCTGCCACAGGAGGGGGTGACGAAAGCCACACGCGTGATGCCTGAGATCCTGGAGTGGGGCCGTTGGGGGTGGGGGGTTGCGGAGCCACAGTTCAGCAGAAAGGGCGCAGGGACTGGGAGTGACAGGAGAGCTAGGCTCCAGCACTGCTGTGCCCTGCCACTGCTCTCGGGCAGTTCATTAATTCGCTTACTCACTCATTGGACACGTGCTGAGCACCTCCAAGGTGCAGGGGCCACTGGGCGATAGAGACAAGAAAAAGCAGGTGTGAATCCAGGCTCAGCCCCTTATCAGTTACGTATCTTTGGGCTTGCCCCTCTCTGAGCTTCCGTTTTCCATCTGTGAACGGGGGATACCAAAGGCACCTAAGGTTTTTAGGGGGAGCATCACTGAAGAAGGTAACACACATGGAAGTGCTTCTCTGTTGTAAACGGCTCCAAAAATGCACAGCAACGCCATTGCACCGCATCACCCAGTTGACCTGTCTCACTCCCACTTAGGAGTGTTCTCGGCGATTGTGGAGGGGAAACGTCGTCCTGACCCCCTTGCCAAGAGTAGGGTATTCTGGGCACCACCCATGAGGTGAGCCCTGAATTCCCTTACCTTTGCTTTCCTGCCAAGCTGGGGTGCAGGGGACTTCAGTCAGTGAGCAGAGCAGATAGCGTGCCAGAGACACACAGCTTCCTGGGGGAGGGAGGCAGGGTGTTGGGGGTGAGGGGAGAGAGCTTCTGGGGGAGCTGGCTTCCAGAATGGGCATCAAACCCTGGACCCCGCTGAGGGTGTGCCTTGCCTCTTCTGAGGCCACCACTAACCGCTGTGGATCCCAGCAGGGGGCTGGCAGGGTGGGGGGCCTGCCGGGCATCAGGTCCACCCCTGACTCCGCCTCACCTGCTCTCCTGACAGCAGTTGGTCACAGGTTCAGGCAATGTCATTCTGCTGACCACACTGCTGTCTGGCTTAAATGTGATTTCTGACCGGTGACAACGGACGGAATTTACTGTCGGTCCTACCTGGGTTGGGATTCTGGCTTGGCTGACATCCTTTACACCTCTGGGAGCCTCAGGCTCCTCACGTGTAAAATGGGGCTGCTAGTAGCAGCAGCCTCGCGCATTAGGTGCCGTGTAAGTGCCTGTGGCCACTGTTGGCGGTGGTAAGTAGATGATGTCTGTGAAGATACCTACTATGTCGTAGCCCCTCGCTTTTTTCTAGGAGGCGCCCAGCACTCCCCAAAAGGCAAGGGCTGGGTCTTACACGGCCATTTCCACATCCTTGCACAGGAAGGCCTGGCACAAAGTGGGCACCCAGGTTATTTGCTGACTGAGCAGTGCCCAATGAGTGTGCTTGCACCGCGTGGTCAGGGTCCGTGAGTCCGTGTTCCACTCCTGCTGTGTAGATGGGGACACAGGTGCGGTGAGTGGGGAGCCGGAACAGAACCCCCAATCCTTGATCCTTCCACCCCGCGGCAGTGAGCGCGTTTCTTGGGTGGACGCCAAGGCTTCAGCCGCTGCAGAGGCTGAGATGTGTGCTTGGGCCTGAGCACAGCCTGGCGCCTCCTCCTCAACTTTTCTTTCTTCCTCCCATACTGCAGTCCTGCTCACTGTAACTAAGGAAGGGGAGGTTCTCATCTCGTTTATGGAGGTGGGGACAGAGGGTTTGGCCCAGATCAGGAAGGTAGTCCCCGGAAGCAGGGGTTCTGGCCGACACAAGGCCGTTTGCTACCTTGCGGGCAGCCTTCCCGGGGCACCCTGGGTAATTCCGCACCTCACCCCGGGCCTCCGCTGCTCTGGCACTACTACTTCCCAACATGCTCTCCCTCAGTCCCATCCCACCGCTAGAACAGGCGCGTGGGGAGGCAGGGCCCTGCCGCTCCTGGAGCCTGGCACTCGGCAGGACTTGATAATCACCCGTCGAGTGCGTGAATGAATAAGTAATGAGTGACTGAACGACTGGGCCAGGCTGTGTTCTAAATGCCGGTGACTCCACCGTGAAAAGGGCAGGCGTGTTCCCTGCTGTCAGGGAGCTGACAGTACTTGAATTTAAAACTAGCACCTGGATTGGAAACAGGGCAGATGTTACTGGGTGTTTTTTTTTTTTTTGGGCCAGCCAGGCAGGGACGTGGGGAGAGTGGATGTGGGCGCAGCCTGCTGACTGTCCAGGGAGTGGGCATGTGGGAGCCTCGGTCGGGTCCCCTGTGCACTGGGTCCTACAGGTGACCTTTAAGAAGGCAAGGGAAGAAGGATGGGTGGCACTATTAAGTGTTTAATGTCTTCCTCCTGCTGAGTCCCAAATAGCTAGCATATTGCCTGGCACCGAGTTGGTATTAAATACATTTTGCCCACTGAATGAAGGGTGGGCAGAAGGCACATCAGGATGACTCAGGTCTAGAGGCTTATAGGAATCAAGAGTGTTAGCGATCAGAATCACAATGACTTACACTTGAATGTGACTTTACTGTTTACAGACCCCTTTCAGACAACAGCTGTTATTCTCACAGGTGAGGGGTACAGACAGCGACAGTCCCTTTACACCCACAGCCTCTAACACTCCCATTAGCCCGGCACGGCCCAGGCCACCATCCCGGTCTCACAGGGGAGGGCATGGAGGCTCAGAGCAGTATTGATCTTGCATAGCTGGAACCTGGCCTTACTCGAGGCATGAGATGGAAAGAGCTCACAGTCCAATGGGGACACCAACAGGAAAGTGGGGAGTTAAAATCCATTGTGGCCTCCACGCGAAAGCAGGCTTGTCAGAGGTGTACGCTGCCAGGAGGCAGCAGGGAGGGCTTCCCTGGGAAGGCGAGGCTCAGCTGAGGCTTAGAGGACACTGGAGCAGGATGGGCTTTCTAGGCAGAAGGCCCATCATCTGCAGAGTCATGGAGGAAGCCCGCTCTTCTCAGGCTCTCGGAAGAATTTGGTTTGGCCTTGGGGAGAAAGATGAGGCTGGGAGGGTGTTGGGTCAGTGATGAGGGGCTTTCATGGGGCATGGGCTTTTAACAGGACGCTTGCTTTGTGCTCTGGAGAGCTCCTTCTGGGGACAGAGGCAGAGGTGGATGGAAGGAGCAGGTGGCAGGACTTGCTGAGTTGGGGGTAGAGGGAGGATGGACTCAGCCTCCAGGCTCAGATGGTGTGTGAAGTGTGGAGATGCCGGGTCTGTGAGCACCAGCCCTCTCATTGGTTGACTCGCCCTGTGGAGTTGGAGGTCCTCCCCCAGCTCCCAGGAAGGTCACGGTGGCAAGCCTGGTCTCTGCCCCAGTCCCAGCTCTAGCCAAGGCCTCTTCTGCCACCTGACTGCTCCCCAGCTGTGTCCTAGCAACCTTGCAGCCCTCACCTTGGCAACGCCAGCTTCTGCACACTCATGCTCTGATTGGGCTGCCAGGGAAGGTGGAGCTGGGATGCCTTCTGTCCACCAGACCTGCCCAGGGAACCAGCCCTGGCCGGTTGCAGCCTGAGCCCCTGGGCTTGTCAGGCGGAGGCTGGCCAATCAGACGGGGGAGGTGGGTCCGGACACTGGACAGGACTCTGGACTGGGAGCCTTGCAAGCTAGGTTCTGACCCCAGGGCAATAGTCTGTGTGAGTGTGACCTTGGACAAGCCTCTTCCCTTCCTTGGGCCTCAGTTTTCCTTCTTTTCTTTTTTCTTTTTCCCTCCTTCCCTCCCTGCCCCACTCCCTCCCTCCCTTCCTTCCTTCTATTGTTGTTCAAGTACAGTTGTCTTGGGTCTCAGTTTTCCTTTCTGTAAAATAAGGAGGCTGGATAACACCATTTCTAGAGTCAAATATTGTCTTCCCCCATTTTTGATCTTTTTCATGGTTATTGGTTGGATGCTCTATTGCTGGCATAAATTTTAGTGTCAGACTTCAGGGATTTAAATCTTGGTTTACTTGGACAAGTTACTTCACCCCTCTGAGCCTAGAATTTTTTCTCTATAAAAGAAACATATCTCATGCTATCTCACCCAAAGGATTAGGGAAGTCAATTGAAATAGTATACATGAAAATGCTTTATAAGCGACAAAGAGCTATACAAATGTTACCTATTTCATCACATGGGCTATACTCAGCAATGATTTATTCAAGCCCTCCTTCCACCCTCACCCCTACCAGCAAAAACAGCATGTATTTATTGAACACTTACTATGTGCCAAGCACTGTACTGAGGGTTTTACTAACATTATCTCATTTTATCTTCACAACCACCAAATAAAGTCCTTGCTATTATTATTCCCATGTTTCAGATGAACAAATAGAGGACCTATTTAGGTATAGAAAGAGCTCAGCCAGGCTCCCTGGCTTCCAAGCTTGACCATTGAAGATTCACTGAGGTGGCCACCTCAGGCCCTTCTTTCTGTCTCAGGTTTCTTCTCTTGCCCAACTCAAGATCTAACCCAGACTTGGGCAGGCAGAGGTTCCATCATTTATTGAGCATTCTCTACGTGCCAAAAACTGATCAGCCTCTCGGACTTTTGCATGCATACCAGTCTCAGGGGGTCTTGTTACAATGCAGGTTCTGATTCAGGGGTCTGGAGCGCAGCTAAGGTTCTGCATTTCTAACAAGGTCCCAGGAGATGCTGAGGTCTCTGGTCTGTGGACCACGCTTTTGAGCCGCTAGGTGCTAGAAGACATCAACTAGCATCTTACTGAATCCTGGACACTTTGTCTCATTAACTCCAGGGTCACAGTTGGGGAAACTGAGGCTGCAGAGGCAATGCACCTTACTTAGGGACCCACAGCATACAAAGGATGGGTCCAAACCTAGGCTACTTGACTTCAGCAGTGCCTGGCGCAGTAGGCCCAGCATCAGGTCCTGGCTGTGTGGTCCCTGCTGAGGTTTCGTCTCCGTGGCCGAGGCAGGCAGTGGTCCCTGAGGTCCCAACTGGAAACCCTTTCTTACTTTCAGCCTGTCCCGAGCAGACCCGCTTCGATGCTGGCGCTCGGGAAGCGCCCATCTCAGGGTCAGGAGTAGACCCTGTGCATCTGTGGCTCATCCCATTTCCCTCACCCTCAGCCAGGTCCTTTTAGAATCCTGGCTTTATTGGAAATTTTGATATTTTATTTGTCACGAAATTCTTGCATTAATTTTGTTTTAATTGCACCAGATGGTTGCCTTGATGACTGAGTTTTTAGCGCCCTTTACATTTTGCACCTGAAGCAGGTGCCTCTCTTCCCTACCTCACCCCAGCTGCAGCCGGCCCGGTCTCCTCCCTGCCCTTCCTGCCTCGTGGCACCAGGATGCCTGCACTGTGGTGCCCACCTGGTAGCCAGCCAGCCAGCCAGCGGCTTTACGTACCAGCAGGGGAACCCATCACTTTGCCCTTTGGCTGACCTGCTCCGGAGATGGCAGCAGGGGTTGTGCGCCTGAAGGGGGCATCCAGGGAATCACGTTGACCTGGGCTTTGCCCCTCAGGCCCCTCACCAGTGGGGTGACCAAGGGAATGACCCAACCACAGTGTACATTATACCAGCCTTTGCTTCGCCCAGTCTTCAAGGCCCTTCTTGCTCTGGCCCCGTCGACCTCTCTGCCCTCATCTCTACCACCCTCTCCCTCGCTCACTCAGTTCCTGTCCTGCAACCTGTTAGGCTTCTGCCTACCCCAGGACCTTTGCGCTTTCTGCCTGGACACTTGTCCCGTGGTTAGCTCCTTCCCATCCGGATGTCAGCCTCAGCGCCTCTTTCCTCAGGTCTCCCCTTCCTGCCTTCCGTCTGCAGCTGCCGATCTCCGTAGCACGCCGCCTCTTTTATTTTTTTCCTAGCACTTACATAATGTGGTGAAATTATTTGTTTGCTCACTGTTTTCTGTCTCCCCACTAGAACACGAGCTCAGTGAGGGCACAGGCCATGTCTCACTCTTCATTTCTCTCTAGCTCCTGAGCTGGTCACTGGCCCACAGAGGCGCTCAGTGAGGGTTAAACACTCCATGAGCCAGACCCAGGACTTTGGCTGCCACATTTGTGAAATGGGATGGTGACCCTAACCCCCCACTGTCAGAATCAAAAGCAAAATGACCCAGTGGGACCGGCAGTATTATCCCCAGTGTATAGGTGATGAACTTGAATTTCAGAGACATGGTGGGGCTTGCCCAGATCACCCAGCCGGGAAGTGCTGGGGCTGGCGTTTGCTCCGGTGCGGAGGAGCACCTGGCCCCGGGTCCTGCTCTGAGGAGGCATTCAGCAACCTGGGGGCTGGATCTGACTTCCTCTGAGTTTCTTGCCATCTGCTGGTTGAACTGCAAGACCCTACTTGCCCGCTTAGCTGTCACAGCTTCCTGACGAGTCAAAGACAGGAATTCTAATGGCAAGTTTTTGTGCAACAGAAAGGCCTGCCTCTCGCAAATGTGGAGACAGATTTTCTCCACGCGGGCAACTGCCACACTGAGAGTCTGGGAACGTTTTTCATCTCCCAGGCACTCTACCAAGACCACCTTCGGAAGCCTGCATGGCAACGCTTCTGCAACTTGTGGAGGCGTTCGGGGGTGTGGGTGGCAGTGTCATTTGTCACAGAAGCCGGAGTTCACAAGGGCATGAGACCCCAAGGCAGCATCTCTAGGAGTTTGGTTTATTTTCCTGAGACACTGTGCAAAATGCACTGACTTTCTTGAGGACTCGAGGTTTCTGACTTTTCCGGCCCTCTTTGGTAATCAATTCAGCACCGTATTTCACAAATCTTTAATGAGAATATCCTAGGTATTCTAACCCTGAGGATGGTGGGGGGGGGGGGGACAAAATATATACTGCTCCTGCTCCCTACAATATGAGATCAGTAGAGGGGACAGGTGGCATTGTCTGGACAGTAACTGTCCATGTGACTGTGGGTAGGTCCCTTTCCCTCTCTGGACCTTTGGGTTTTAGCTCCCTCTCCACCCCAGATCCCCCTGCTGGAAAGCTTCTGACGGCCTCCCGTTGCTTACAGGGCAAGACAGGCACCTTTGGCCTGGTTTCCAAGGCCCCTCAGAGTCCAGCTTTAGTTGACCTTTTACAGCGCATGCTCCCTGCTCCCTTACCCCCACTTGGCTCCATTTTTATTTAACCAATATGTCACTTTCTAAATGCCAGGCACTAAGTGCTTCACAAACTTTAATTTTTTATACATGCAACACAATTTTTATTAGTTTCAGGTATACAGCATTGTGGTTAGACAATTGTATACTTTACAAAGTGGTCCTCCCAATATGTCAAGTACCCACCTAGTACCATACATAGAATTTTCACTTGTTTAATCATCATAGGAGTCCCTTGAAATAAGTACTGTGTTTCTCACAGTCTCCATTGAAAGATAAGGACATTGAGACACAGAGCGGTAAAGAACTTGCCTATGTCCCCACAACTGCTGAGTGGTGTGGCTGGGGTTTGAACCCAGGCAGCCTGGCTCCTGGTCCTTGCACTCTACTGCTGCTGTGTTGCCCTCCGGTCTGTTCTGGGCACTGGCCTACTCCTTCCTTTTTTAGGTATAATTCAACAGCCATACCCACTTCCATGAAGGCTTCCATGAAGCCTCTGAGGTTGAATGAATTCTTCTTGTCTGTGTTCCCACAATGCCTTGCACACCCCTTCCCAAGGGTAATGCTGTCCTGTTGGTGTACTGACTCCTCTCCTGGATGCTGAGCACCTGGGGCGGAGCGGGCAGGCTGTGTCTCACCCTCTGTGCTACTCTGTGCCCAGCCCAGCCTTCCGTGTCATCCATTTTTCATGGAGCGACCAAAGGCATCTTCTAAAAACAGAACCAGTTTTTGTCACTCCTTGGCTTAAAACCATCCAGTGATAATCCACTCAACTCAGAATAAAGTCATGGCTGTGCCTAGAAGACGCTGCACGGTTTGGTCCCTGCCTCCTCCCTGCCCTCATCTGTTGCCACTCTCCCTCTCGCTCACTCTGCTCCAGCCACAGTGGCCTCATGCCAGTCCCCAAACAGTCCAGGCTCACCTGGGGCCGCTGCCAGCATTATTTCCTCTGCCTGGATGTTCTGCCCCACATCCTCACATGACTGACTTCTTGTCACTCAAGCCTCCATTTCAGACAGACTTTCCTTATCTGCCCGTATGCTTAAATGTTCTCATATTTACTTTTAAAATTGTTATTAAGGACTTGTGTCTACTGCAAGTCTGTAAGCCCCACGGGGGCAGGGATCTGGGGTATCTTATTCAGCACCTGGAACAGTGCCTGACACAGAATAGCTACTCAATGAGTTAGTGTTGGGGGAAGAGATGTTCACCAATGTCCCTTTGGGATCGGACCTATTACTATGCTATTTGGCCCAGATTATAATATAATATAATATTAAATTGGTCTCATCTCAGGCTAAAAGATGGGATAAATTCACAAGCTGAAATTCGCTGTCTTTATCACTTTCTTGCCTACAATCATATTCCCAGAAGTAAGGCAATTTTATTGACCATTCTCTGCTGACTTCCTACCACCAGGGATACTTACAACTCTTTACATGGGTTTTAATTTGTCCACATAAGACCGAAGGAAACTTGTATGCTACTGCCTTCCCATTTTGCAAGCAGAAACATCCTTTAAAAGTGAAAATGCTGACCTGCAAAGTGTCTAGAGAACACACACCCACCACAGCCGACACATTTCATCAATAGCAGGAGACACTTCAGGTTCCAGAAAGGTACAAAGCTCCGAGGTCTGCCAGGGCATAGGCCTGGTCAAAGGACACGTACGAATGACTCATGGACATAGACAACGGAGAGGGGATTGGCTATGGGCGAGAGGCATGGGCTGGGTGGAGGGGGGCAAAAAGGAAAAAGAAACTGAGACAACTATAATAGAATAAACAATGAAAAACAAAACACCTCCAAGTAGGGGTCTGTGGCAGAGGCACAGGCAGCCAAATTTAGGGCACATGGGCAAAAGAGGGAGGCATCCCATGCGTCCGATTGTGGCGAGCAGGATGGGCAAAACTCCACAGACGCGAGGTCTGGGTGTCTGACTGCGGAGCCTCTGCTCATGAGAACCAAGGGGCCAGCCAGGCGGTCTGCTGAGTGGCCGGAATGCAGGTACCACCACCGTCGACTCTCCTCGAAAGCACATGGAAGGGAAGTGTGTTAAGGTGTCTCCAAGGCAGCTGCCATGCAGGTCATCCTCTGGAGAACCAGGAAGGACATTTCTCGTCCTCCCTCCCCCTCTTCCTTCCAGGGAAGGCTACAGCATCCTACCTTTATAGGCTGAGAAACTCTAAAGTCTAATCTTCCGGGGAAAATGGGAACTGAAAAGAACTCTAGATTATGAGTTCAAAGGTCTGGGTTCTGGTCTTAGCACTGTGAGGCTTTGGGTAAATTTCTTTCCATTTCTGACATTCGTCTCCTCATTTGTAAAATGTGCCTGTTGGGTTTGGTGATTTCCAAATCAACGACTTCCACGACTTCAGGCCTTCTATGTTTATGAGCTTGCTGCTCAGATTACTTTGAAAGGAAAGCTCTCACTTTTTCTTTTCCTTCATGGGGCTCAATTTGTTTTCTGGTCAGCCTGGTAGATAGTCATTGGTCTCTGGCCACAGCGTAGGTAGGAGGGAGAAACAATTCTGGCTTGGTTAGACCTGTTGAGGGTTGATGTGCCCCTTGTGTTTTTCTGATATAGGTTCTCTAATGCACATGGTTCATCACCATAGTGGGGCCTGTCTCGAAACTTTCTGCCAAGAACAGGAATGTTCAGAACAGATCGAGGAAGGAGAGTCATGATTTGAGTTAGTGGAACAACGTTTGAATGGCAGACGTTGTTATTGATGTTAAAAATCCCTCTGCGCCGAATGATATGATGTCTTGAGTTTGCTTCAAAATAAGTCTGTGTGTGTATGCGTGTGTGTGAGATCAGAATGGGTGTGGGTAGAGATGGAGCAAAATTAGCCAATTGTTGGAGCTCAGTGAAGGCTACGTGGGGGTTTCCTACACTATTCTTTCTGTTTTAAATACTATGTTGGAAATAGTTCATCACAAAAGGCCCTTTGGAGACCGGCTCCAGCCCTTCTCCTGGCTCTCATTTCACAGTCCCCAACTCAAGGCCCCTCTGGCACAGTGACATCACCCCAGTGGCTGTGATTTCACACCTTTCGGCCTTTCCACGCAGATCCATCTGTGCAAGGTACTCTGCCCCCTCTTTCCTCGCAGTGCACCTCTCCTGCGTGGGAGATCCCACAGCCTGGTACGCTCGATTAAAGCACTTACCACTTCATAGCGCACCTGTTTCGTTTTCCGCTCCCTGGGCCGCTCTGCGCCCTGCTCAGGACACTTCTCTGTCTCCCGAGTGCCCAGCCAGTGCCTACGACATAACCGGGCTTCTGCGCTTGTTTACAAAGAGAATCGCACTAGGTAGCTACCGGTTTTTTGTTTTTTGTTTTTGGAACACTTACTATGTACTAGGCACCACCCCAATCTCATTATACAGGTTTTTAAAGTCCTCACAAATGGATGCTGTTACCCTGTCTTTTCAGAAGGTCGCTTGCCCAAGGTCATGTGCCAGTGACAGATCTGAGATTTGGACTCAGAATGGAAGCTACTCAGCTCTTTTCCCTCCATCTGGGATTTTAAAAGACGTCTCTGTGAATGTTAGACACGGGCTCAGGGTTTTGGGAGCCTGGGTTTTAGGCGCTGTTCTGCTACTAAATTGCTGCATGACCTTGGGCAAATCACTTCTGTCCTGCAGGCTGGGTCTGCCAGTGAGACTATCCGTAAGAGCTGTTCACGTGATCCAAGGATCCTCCAGCTCCAACTCCCAGGGAAGAGGTTTCCACCCCCGCGTTTGGTTTTCTGCCGCTGAACTGGCTTTTGTGTCTGGGCACCTCTCAGCTTCTCATGCTCTTTCTGCCTCCTTTCTTGCTAATTGCAACCTTCCAGAGCCAAGCCTGTGCAGTCTGCTGCCCGCTCCCCACACCCCCTTCCTTCCTTGTGGCTTCACTCAGGAGGAAGGGGAGGAACCCTGGGCAGGAGGGAGGGGGGAGCATGGAGCTGCCCCATTTGTGCGGCTTCCCCGTGGCTTCTCGGCGCCCTCCCCCACGGAAACTCAGCCTCGCACTTTCTAGGGATGTTCGGAGGACAGCCCGAGGCCGTGCTTGCAGCCGCCAGCCTGGGGCACCTGTGTTAGGTTCTCACTCGCAAAGTCCTGAGCTGGAGTGGAGGTGGGGGACGTGGAGGGAAGGCGGCCGTGCACCCTCCCTTTTAGCTTAGGTCCGGCAGGCCCAGCCGGAGCTCGGGACCCTCCGTGCCTCCCTGCCTCTGCGGCTTCCCGCTGGGACCCGCCATTGCACAGCCAGGCCTCCGCGAACTGCAGACCAGAGCGCGATGGCGACTAGGCCCCCTTCGCCAGCTCGCCCCTGACACTGCTCTGGGGAAAGCCGAAACCCCCCAAGCGGTGCACCCCTGCCCCCCACCTCCCCAACAGCGCGCGGGAGGCCCCAGCCCCTTGGCTTTGTTTGCGGCCGGCAGGAAGCGGGCGGCTGGCCAGGACTGTCCGCCGCGGCGGTGCTGACGTGCAGCGCGGAGCCCGCGGGGCGCGGGACTGTCCTGGGCGGCCGTGGCGCTGAACACGGACCGAACGAGGAGCGGAACCGCTGGGCGGCCGCTGTCTGCCGTGCAGGGCTGGCCCTGCGTGGCCCAGGAGCTGCCCCCGAGGTTGTGCTGGAGCGAGGAGAAGCCCGTGGCGCCCTCCGCGCCTCGCCCCGGAAGAGCCAGCCGCGCTGAGAGCTGCCGGGAGCAGGAGGGAGGGCCCGAGGAAGCCGCCCTCGGGGGGCTCCGCAGCGCGGCGGCGGCCCGGGCCTGTGGCCAGGGTCTCTCTGGCGAGCCTGCCCCAGCGCGGAGGTGGCGGCTCAGCAGCAGAGCGCGAGCGCGCGGTCTACGAACCTGTTGGCGGCTGCCGTTCCTCCGAGGCCGACCTGGGCGCCTGGGACCGGACCGAGATGCTGGCGAGCCTCCCCTTCCCTCTTTCTGGACTCCTCCGCGGAGGCGCTTGCTCCTGCCGGGGCTAGCACATGTGCATGCGGGGGGCACCGGACCCCTCTTCCTTCCGCCGTAATGTCAGCCGAGCTGCAGGGCACGGAGCCGAGAGGCTTCCCCAAGGGCAGACCCGCTCCGGGGAGACCCAGGCTTCCCGAGAAAGGAGGCGGGGGCTGGCGGCAGGGAGGAGAGAGGGCGCCAGCAGAGGTGTCTGTGAAACCAAGGGGGAGGCATGGGGGACTTCCCCATAGCGTCAGTTGTGCCCTGAAGTTTGGGGACTTAGGGTCCTGTTAGGGGACAAAGCGCATCTTGCCTTGGAAATATCTCTCCCTCCCTCTCCATTTTTGTGGCTAATAACCAAATGCAGATCTTGGACCTGCTTTGTTGTAAACTTGACTCACTCGTCTCCCTGCCTCCAGTACCTTATTCCTAACCCTCATCTACCATGCCCTAGAGAGAGCTTTATAACTCATATATAATGTATATAAGTGACCTGACCGCTCGTTCGGAACAGGTTCACCCCAGTGCCTTAGCACCTGCTGCTCCTTTTGGCTGGCATGTTCTTCCAGCCTTACTGTTTATGCTTCATCTTTAAGTGTCCTCACTCGAATGGAAATTTTTCTGATTCCTAAGGTATGATCACCCCTTCCTCTAAGCTTCCTCTACTTTGCATTCCTCTGCTAGACTTCTAACCTTACACTGCATTATAATTACTCATGCATAGATATTCTCTGTTACCAGGCTCATAAAAGCTGTTGCATATTTTACTTGTCTCTGTATCTCCATCTCCTAGTGCGGTGACTGGCAGACAATAGATGTTGAATTACATCTGCTGAACAGATGTACACGTGAGAAGCAGAGGTCAAAGTAACGTTCTCTCTTTCATGTGATTGTTCATTTTATTTCTGCATGCACTTTAAATCACAGCCTGTGAGACCCCACACGACTGATGCCTGCCTAACCCCCTGCCTCATCTCCACGGCTCTCCTGAGTCGGCAGTTTCACCTACAGTGACCTCCATTTTGTACCAAACTGCTTTTTAAAAATTAAAAAAATATTTTTTGCTCTTTTCTTTATGTAGGACTGCTATAACCTTGACCTTTACTGGCTGTATCCTTGTCCTTTGAATTTTGGTTCAAATGTTACCTCCTAAAGAGGCCTTCTGGGGCCACTCTAATATTTGCACCCCCAATTTGCCTATGCCATTTTTCTTCATTATTATTATTCTTCGGAATGTTTTAGTTACACATTTAGTTGTTCATCATGGGATTTCCCTCAACCAGATTGGAACGCTCCCGGGGGACTTTCGTGTCTGCCTTGCTCACTGCCGTGTTCTCAGCGGTCAGACTCTGAGATAAGCTTGCCTCCCACCAGTGCATCCCTGATCCCTTTCTCTCTGGAAAGGCCTGAGCCATTGTGCCAGTCACTATGGAATCTTCGGTGAGGTATAAGTCAACGAGGAATGTTTAAAGAAAGGGTCCCATGGGTGTTCCATGGGATAGGGAAGAAGAACAAGTGGAAGGCCGCGAACCTGAGGCTGCGAGACGCCAGGCCTGAGTCACGGCCCCTTCTCACCCTGCATTGCAAAACCACAGCAACAGCTTCCTTCACACTGTATGAAGCACGTCCACACCCACAGCCTCATTTGATACTCATGGCAGCCTTCTCTGGTAGGTCTTATTCTCTCCAACATTGAAAACATCTGAGGCTAAGAGAGGCCAACTGACTTGACCGAGGCCACACAGCTTGGAGAGATGCTGCTCTTCCTGGTGCTGTGCTATCGACTGGGGAATCTAGAATTAAGACATGGCTCCTGCCTGCCAGGATTTCCCATTAGTGAGAGATGCAGCCACAGAGACAATGCATCACAATACAACTGGATGAATGCTCAGCAGTGATTCTCAACCTGGGGGCGGGGAGGGTGAGCAGAAGTGAATAGGCTGCCAGGGTCAGAATGAACTAAAATTCACTTCAGCGATAATTATAATTTGTTCATTGTTTCCCAGATGTCATACTGTACCAAGTTTTTACAAATTGTGTCTCCTCCAATCATCCCTGCCCATTTCCATCCTCATTTTACCGTTAACAGAACCCTAGGGAGGTTTGGTAACTTGGTCAAGGTTCTGAGGCTGATAAATAGCTGAGCTGGGACTTAGAACCTGAGTTTGCTTGACTCAAAGCCTGAGATCTTAACCATGAGGCACCCAGAACTCCTTACTCTGAGGCTCTGGTAAGCAGGGAGGGGACTGGGATTTGAAGATGATCCTTAGATCATCCTATTGTATTTTAACCCCTGTTGAGAAACACCCACGTTGGGAGTGCTGCGAGTGGCGCGGAAGGAAGAATGAGCGCCGCAGACAGTTGAAATCAGATCTTGAAGGATGAAGTGGGTGTTTCCAGGCAGACAGGTGGAGAGCACTTCAGACAGAGAAAACAAAACCGTATTCAAGCACCTGGGGTCCTGGAAACGAAGGGGCTGTTAGTGGTTTGGTGTGGATGGGGCGTAAGGCTGATGTAAGGGGCAGGGCATGGGAAATGCGGGAATTCAGTTTAGACTTGGCCATATGCCGTTATTCTGCGGGCGGTGGGAGAGTCACTGAAAGGCAACAACAGCCCTGCATTAAAAACTGCCACTGTCCCTTGGTCAGCGCACAGCAGCAACATGGGGTCATCATTTACAATTTGCAAAGTACTTTCTACTGGCAGAACTATCAATACGGAGTGAAGTAGACCCGAAGCTTCATGAGGGCGCCATGCCTGTGGGCTGGTTCCAGCCGAGAACCCAGAACAGTGTAGGCACTCAGTGTTCGTTGGAGAGGGAGACATTGGGAGAGTCCAGTTTAGAGGCTGCTGCAGGAACTCAAGAGAGACGTGATGAGAAGCCTCACTTAATCAGAGTTCTTTGAACCGCTGACTCCAGAAAGTGAAAACCTATGGTCTTCTACCTCTGAGCACCCCGGGGAGACTGGAATTTAGCTGTCCAAAACAGTTGCTGAATAATTATCACAATTTACCTTTTCAACATGCAGAAAACCATATTGTCACCCAGACAGCCAGCACCTCGCCAAACCAGGATTTCTTCTGTTGTATGCACTTTATGTCTTTTGGCTTCTGGATTTTGGTCCTGATGGTCTCTATTATGTGGCAGTAGCATATGCCATCGTTGGTTTCATTGTTTTAAAGGGCAATCACTATGCTAATGAAACTCAGGCTTGGCTCAAGAACTAAAATCTACCTTCTGTTTCTCCACCGCCTGTGGGAAAGTCCTCATGGACCTGTAATGGCCAACTTACAGACGGCCCGCTTGTACCTGGTGTCGGGCCCCTTTGAAACCGGTGACACACATTAGCCCTGTGGAGGTGGGTCTGACTCTTATCCCCACTTTACAGATGAGGAAAAAAGTCAAGAGACCCGCCTTGCAGGCTTCAAATCTGGCTGCTTGATTGCAGCCCGCAGGCTCCAATGCCACGGCTGACTGCCTCTCAGAGGAAACCTTTCCATTCATTTCCCACCCAGACCTAGGGAAGCCTGGACAAATACTTTTGCCTCTGAGAGTTTCAGCTTCCTCTCTGTAAAGTGAGAATAAAAAATAGCTAACGAGGAAGGCGGTTAGGGGAAATAAATGAGGCAACCTACGACTGCCTCTGAACAGTGCGTGTTCCTTTTCTGGTCCTCCTCACCGGCCCAGGTGCTCGGGTCACAAACCCACGGGCCACTGCTGAATCCGTCCCTGCTCTCAGCAGCCAGTCCTCCAGCAAGTCCGTTAAGGCCCTGGACCAGAACACGTCCGCAACGTCTCCTCGTGTCTTTTGCCACCACATCTCTTCTTGCCTGGGCCGTCATGACCTCCTGCCCAGGTTTCTGTAACAGCTTCTCGACGGGTCTCTCTGGTTCCACTCTTGCTTCCCAAAGTGATTTTTAAAATATGTATCCCATACAGAAAAGAGCACAAATTACGTGAACAGTTCAATCGTCACAAAGTGCAGCCGGCACCCAGATGGTGAAAGGGAAGACGATGAGTCTCTATCATGGCACCCCGTCGGAGTAACCAAAGTCCGTGGTGACTTCTGACGCTATAGATTAGTGCTGCCGACTTATGACATCACACAGCATGTATTCTTTTGTGTTTGGCTTCTTTTGCTCAGTGTCATGTTTGCAAGATTCATTGATTTTGTTGCCTGAGTCAGCAGTGTTTTACTTTTCATTGCTGTGTAGCATTCCACGATATGACTATTTCTGAATTTGTTGATGGGTTCTTGGGTTGTTTCCAAACTCTGTGTAGTTCTTTTGATACGTATATGTAAGGGGTTTTATTGGTTATATTCCCAGGAGTGAAATAAATGGGTAAGGTGTGCATATATTCAGCTTTAGTAGATACTTCTAAAATATACGGGTACCAATTTACACTCCTGTACGGTGTGTATGGGAGTGCTAGTTGCTCCATATCCTCACCAACATTTGGTATTATCAATATGTTTTTGATTTTAGCCATTCTCTGTATGTAGGGAATATGTAGTGGTTTTAATTTGATTTACCTGATGACTAATGAAGTACTTTTCCACACGTGTAAAGACTACTGGGAAAGCTGCTTTTGTGAATTGTTTGTTCACGTTTTTGTCAATTTTCCTATTGTGACATCTGCCATTTTCTTAATGACTTGTACGAATTATTTCTGTATTCTGGGTAGGACTATTTTGAGGCTATAGATACAGCTTTAGAATATATATGTTCCATAAAATAAATGTAGGATATATGCAGAATGAACATATATATATAAAATATTCTCCTAGTTTGTGGCTTGTCCCTTTCTACTATTGATGGTGTCTTGATAAACAAAAGTTGCTATTTTAATTGAATTTATCAATTTTTCATTATGTTTAGTGCTTTTTTGTGTTCTGTTTAAGAAATTTTTGTCTACCCAACATCCTGAATACATTCTCCTTGTTATCTTTTAGAGTCTGTATTGTTTTACCTTTTATATTGATATTTACAATCCACACAGAATTGACTTTTGTGTATAGTATGAAGTAGGGATTAGAATTTCTGTATCTGACCATATGGCTGCCCTATTGACAGAGCACCATTTATTGGCAGAAAGACCATTTTCCCTGCACTGTTGTGCATGCTATATTTGCCATGAATCAGGTGTCCTTATTGGGCCCAGTGGGGCTTTAACAAGTATGAAAGTTATTAGCCTCCTAAAATTCTAATGGCATTTTCTCTGTTGAACTCCGAATAAAACCCAAACTTCCTCTCACGGGCCTGCAAGGTCGCACGTGGCCTGGCCTGTCCTCCCAGGCTCATTGTTCCCCCACTTCCCCTGCGGCTCCCTCCTCACCAGCCACAGCGCTTCCCTTCCCTCCTTAGCGCGTGCACCTCTCATTCCGCGCCCGGGGCCTCGGCCCTTCCCAGGGCTGCCCGCGCGTCGGCTGCCCGCGCGTCGGCTGCCCGGCGTCGGCGCCCGTGTCTTCTCCCGGCGGGCCGGCCTGCTCCTGTGCTCTGAAGCGGCCCCTTCTCAGCCCCAGCTCCCTTTCTGTGGCCACTTTGTTTCATTTTTGATATCAAACTCCTGCTCTTCAAAACGTGTGTGTTTGTTCCTTTCTGTTTCTCCCACCAGAATGTAATCGCCACGAGAGCAAGGGCATTGCCTGTTGTGTTTGTCTGCAAACCCGCAGCGCTGGGGAATGTGGCTCGGGGAATGTCTGTGGGGCCCGTGAGCGTGACACCTTCTCCACCATCTTCCAGGTCGTCTAGCTTTAGTGGCAGCGCGCTGCGCGGCATCCCAAAAGCTATAGCGCTGTGTGACACATCGAATAGGTGCTTAGACAATTTCCAACATTATCCATTTCACGCTTGACTTATTTTCCTATTTTTTGCTTGGTGTTTTAAAGCCCAGCTGTCATTATTTCAGCAAATCAATTTATATTAGTTTTTGAGGAGAAAAGAAGGAAAAGTAATATTTCTGGAACATTTATTATATCTCATTTGGTCCTCCAAACAGCCATTTGAAAGGCCATGGTCACTCCCAGTTCCCAGGTGAAGCAACAGGACTCAGAGAGGCCTAGGCAGCGCCCACGGAGGCAGCTGCATCCGGTTGCCTAAAGGGATCTCTAAGGAAGCCAGTTACCGCTCGCGTCGGGAAACGTCACAGAAATCATGGCACGTGCAATGGGGGCATTGAGCAGAAGGTTCAGGTATCGGCTTTGGAGAATAGAACTTGGGTTCTAGGCCTGGCCTTACCCCTCATTGACTTTGTGACATTGGACAAACCACATGAAACCAAATGTCCTCATATGTGAAATGAGAATAAAACAATCTATTTGAGGGGGATGATTGAGAGAATTAAATGTTAATAAGCCTCTGAAATGCTTGCATATAAAGAGGGCTCAGTAAATGTTGGCGGATGTGATTATTGTTGTTTTATGTAGTAGATCAGTTTACTCTTCCAAGATGTTGCTGAGGAGTTGCAACAGGAGGTAAGATGCTTAGGGGCAGTTAATGTAGCGCTTTACAGCTGTATGCAAAATCCTTTAAACCAGAGTTTTGGAGAGTGCGCCTCTTCTGAGGACAAAGAACATGTCTTAGCATGTCTCTGCTTCCCTAGTACAGAGAAAGGTAATGGGCTCAGAGAGGTGGAGTGACTTGTACAAAGTCGCAGAACTTGGATCCAAACCCAAACACATTTGATTTTCAGGCTTTGCTACAGTTTAAGTCACGAAGATCCGCTCTCCTGGGATCTAAAATCATAGCCCCGGGCCTTCCATTGTGTCTGCCACGAGAATAGAGAAAACCCACAGGTAATCCTTAAACCTCATTTGAGGCGCATCATCGCCTCCATTTACCTCCCCACCAAGCAGCTTATCACTGTGATGGGCAAGAGGCCCAGCTGAGCAGGGCTGGCAGCTCCTCCAGATGCTGCCTGGTTGGGGGTCGAGAATGTTCTCATGGCGGTAAAGGGGCAGAGTCCTACAGAGGAGACAGCAGATACCTGGACCCCGACTCACCGTCTGGCGGAGGCATCCTGGACCCAAGGACAGCAACACCCCCAGCCCGCGGGGCCACTGAGAGGCGAGCGATTTGTCAGCATTTATCAGCCTCAGAGACCAAGGAGGAAGGGCTTTCCGAGCCTCAGTTTCCTTATCTGCGAAACGGAGGCACAGTCATCTGCGTGGCAGGGTCCCTGTGAACATTCAGTGATATGATGGACGTGTAACAGGCTGTTAAAATGGGCCCTTTCTATCTCAGTGTCAGCCAAGACCACAGTGGCTGGGAATAAAATTTAGGTGCCAAGCATCTTCAGGCAAACGGAGGGGCCAGTCCACCCAGGAGGACACACAAATTGGTTTTCAAGCAAGTTTGGGCCTCCTTGAGGGCAGAAAAGTTAGAAGTTAAAGAGAGGAGGAGAGGGTTTCTTTGGAATCAGTGGTATTCTGGGTATCCCCTGACCCCACTCCTGTCATAGAGAGGGGGAGGAGCGCCCCAAGGGAGTCATTTGGGTCTCCTGACGTGGGGGGGGGACACTTTGGCTGCTGTCACCTATGTGCAGAAAACTCTAAAAGCAAGAGAGTGTGGCAGGTCGATGTATCGATAGCATTCACTAATTCAACAAATATTTATGGAACACCTACTTTGTGCCAAGAACAGTTTCAGGCATGTAGAATTCATCACCTTTTGTGGGCAGGGAGACACACAGTAAACACATAAAGGTGTGCAGATATTTTTTTTTGTGATAATTGTCAAGGAAAAAAATTGCAACAGAGGTGGGGCTGGGGATGTGTATATTTGTTCTGAGGGGTCAAGAGGAGGTAAAGTTTAAGGAGAAACTTGAAGGCAGCCAGGGAATGAGCCATGTGGGTGGAGAACAGGGGCTGCAGAGGTCCTCAGGTGGGATGGTGCCCGGAGTACCTCAGCGGAGGCCTGCTGGCTGGCAGGGCATGAGTGGGGGGGGGGGAGTCAGAGAAATAGAGATGAGGGCGTGATTGCTCTGGCGAGGACACTGGGCTTTAGTCAATACTTGATAACCATGAGATGAAGAGAGACAAGAACGGAGACCAGTGGAGCTGGTTTGGAGACCACCAGGGACCCCCCCCTACCCCCGATGGGAAATAATAAGAAGAAGCCAGGGGGCCCCGGGGTGGGCCATGTCATCCCCTAGACTCACAGACCGTGGAATTCAGAGTGTCTAGGGCCAGGAGTGTCATCAAACAAGCTGTCAGGCATATTTGCGTGCCAAGTAGGGGACCAAGAACTTATGCTCAGACCATGTTTTGCCATTTGGGGCAGCATTGAATCTGGTTTTCTAGCAACTTGTCTCCTAAGATGTCAGTGGTGTTGTCATTAAAAAAATAATGGACTTTAGGAGTCCATATCTTTGCCACCGTCCAGTTATATGTGCTCTTGGCTTGAATCTCGGTGTGCTCACCTGGACATCGGGGTTACCGGTGCTTTTCTTTCAGAGAAAATGGGGGCTCCAAAAAGGGAATGGATGGAAAGGAACCTGGTAAAAGCTAAAAGGTGTGCAGTTTAGTTTAAACCAACCAGTGTCTCTCATCTCCCTGGTTACAAAGATTTCTGAGGCTCAGCCAGTGACATAATCCTGGTTGATAGACTTGATTTGATTTTGTCAAGAGTTAAAACATGAAATAAAATTAATGCTGTCTTAAGTTTAACAACACATCAGTCATAATTGAAAGCATGTGCTGATTTTAAGGACAAAAAAGAATCGATTTAAGTATTGGATTTTTAGAGGGTATATATTTTTTTCAGTAAAGTTTGACAGCTCATTATTTTTTCTTTATTTTTTCATTTGGCTTTTGCAATATGCTTACCAAGAGGCCCATTTCTGCACAAATATCATGGATTAGAAACATTTTCCCAAGGGTGTCTTAATACTTTTATATCAAAAGTGTTCTCTTTGGAAGTGCCTTTGCCTCTCTTTGCATGGTGTCCCAGTTACGTTTGCTGCATAATAAACCACTCCAAAACTTAGTGGATTGAATAAACCATAATCGTCTATATAGGTCACAAAAACGATTAGGACCAGTCTCAAGACGATTGTGATAGAAGTGCTCTCTCCCTCCATTGGTGGAATATAAGTGTAGGGCTTTTTCAAGAGAAGATATATCTAAAAGTAAAGCAATTCTGGAGGACACAAGAACGTGGGGGAGGGGATTTCTGATGATTTTATTTGAGCATCTACTTTCTGAAGTCAGATCTCTACTCTTAAACTTTTCAGTTACACTTTGAACCAATAATTTTTTTCTTAAGTTGGCATTTGATGAGTATCTGCCATTTCCCATCAAAAGGGCCTTCGCGGAGTGTCTCCCGCACAATCCTCACCAGAGCACTGTGAAGTGGATTCGCTATCCCTCTTTAATGGGCACGGACACTGAAGCCTGGGCTGGAAAGGGACCTCCGCGGCCCGCGCGGCTGGGGAAGGGCCAGCGCTCGGTAAAAATCAAGCCTCTCTCTGGCTCCAGGTTTAGTGAGTTGCACATTTCTCCCCCTGGAAAAGTGCCATGATCCTTCCCAGCTCTTGGGTTCTATCTCTCTGTCCTCACTGCCTCCAAGCTGGGCAGGTGCCAGGTCGGGGGCAGCAGGTAGTGGACCAGCTGCTTCCTGGGTCAGGAGCCCAGCATGCTCTCAAGGACACAGATGGGCTGACAGCGTTGTGCGTGGGCAGGGAGCCCGAGGCGGGGGGAACACTGGTTCCCTGGGGAAAAAGCTCGTTCCAGGCTCAGTGAGGCTCAGCACTGGGCTCTGAGGCCCGAGGGTGCAGGTTTGGCACAGCTCCCCTCGATGTGCCCAGAGCCCGGCATGGAATGTCTGTTTAATTCGGCCCTCGAGAGCTCCTATGCAATGCGGGGGAACCCCCCTGGGTGATCGTGGCTGCTGGGAGATGCGTGTGTGTGGTGTGGGGAGAAGCATGGCAAACTCTGGAAGGTCCTCCGAAACTCCTAGCACCTATCACAGGCCCAGGCACCCAAGGGAGCCAGGGAAGTCTTGCCGAACTGAGATGAATAAATATCTGTTTCTTAAATCCCCTGGAGTCACTAGACCATCCACTCCAGAATTAAAACTTTTTAATTACTGTGTGTTTAATAAAATAATAGATGACATTTTATAGATTACAAATAAAACGCCATTGTTGATTACTAGTTAGCACCATTTATTGAACATCTACTATGTTCTAGGCATAAGCTTGGTGCTTGATATCCATGATCTCATTTGATTCTCAATATAGTCCATGAAGAATGTATATTTACTTATTTCCATGTCATAGGTGAAGAAACAGGCTCAGGGGCATGAAGTCACATATCCAGAGCCACGTTAGCAGAGCCAGGAATCTGTGCCCAGATCGGGATGACCACAAAGCCATGTCCCTTTCCCCTCTTGCCGCTGCGGCACGGTGTTGAATGGAGTGAGCAGTCAGATACCGTTTCGGCGAGGGGGAAGGACCGAGGCCTCCCCCCTGATTGGCGCAGCTAGAACAACTCCGTTTCATTGATGCCACCTTCTCAGTAGGTCTGAACGTCTCTGGAATTCTCCTTCTGTCTGCCTCTCATGCTCTTTAAGTGGAAGGCATAGAGCCTTTATCTTCTTGACCCCAAAGCCGCTTTCACTTCCATCTTCATCGTATCCCTGGGCGGGGGGGACCAGTTGGTCAAGATAGAAACCTGGGCATCGTCAGGGACTTTCTGTATCATTCCTTGTGCCTACTCCATTGTGGGACCTGGTGTCCTCTCCCCATCCCCACCTTACCCGTCATCCTCTCTTGCCCAGGCGGCGGCAGCAGCCTCCTCGGGGCCCTCTCTAGAGCGATCTCCACCAATTCATTCTCCACGTCAACTGCCCGAGTGACCTTTCTTTAGCGTGGATTCAGCCTCAATCACTCCTCGTTGCCCGTGGATAAAGTTTAAATGCCTCTGCCTGGTGTCCAAGATCTTTGCAATCTACTGTCTGCCCACTGCCCAGCCTCATCTTCAGCAAGTCCCCCTCCCTTGCCATCCCCTCGCAACATGTACTCTGACGCTTCCTGTCACCAGTATGAGACAGGAGATGCGAGCTGAGAGCCTTGACAATGAGAGAAGAGGGACGTGGCTGTGACAGCGAGCGGCCCCTTTCTGGCACAGTGACCCTGTGCACTAGTAAAAATAGTCTCTCCAGTGTTGTAGGACCTTGCTAGTTTGCTCATGCCTTCCTCTTGGGAGAACAAGAAGGGAGATGAGGAACAGGCCAGGGCATGGATGGGACCCACCCATGTGGGTGCAGCAGAGGCCTCAGAAATAGAAAATAGTCTCTCTCTGGCCTCTACATAGCTGTCTGTTTTTGATAAATGAGTCTTTTTGCTGTCCCCTCATGCTGGTGGCAGGCTGAAGCCCGGGCCAGGAGGTTACTCTCCAGTCGAGTTGACACAAGTCTTTTTGCCCTGCCAGACAAGTCACAGCTGAGCAGGAATCAGCTCTATTTGTTACCTTACAATAACTCATTTTTATGCAGTATTTCCAAAGCATTTAACTTAGCTTTCATTGGAACAATCATCGCCTCTCTTTTGTGCTCATATTTCATCAGTTCACATTACACTTAGGAAAATAAGCATAAAAATCCAGAAGGCTTCTGCACTCAGGTTGCTTTTTCTTGTTCCACACTGAGGACGCCTGAAGTATAACTGTTAGACATGCTGTAGCTGTGGTTTATAGAAAAAGGTGGTGATTGAGGAACCCCATCAGCAGACCTCAGAGGCCTCCTTCTACGTGTTGTATGGCTACGTGCACGTTTGTATGTTTTACGTTAGAATAAGGTGTTTAGGCAGAGCTCTGGTCTGAATACTGTGTTTCCTTACATCCGTAGGCTGAAATCCCTAATGCCTATTGTGCTGGTGTCAGGAGGGGCCTTTGGTAGGTGGTTAGGTCCTGAGGGTGGAGCCCCCAGGAATGGGATTAGTGATCCTTTTTTTTTTTAAGAGATCGTAAGTTTTATTTTTGTAATTTTTAAAAATGTTTTTCATTTTCATTTTTATTGCTTTAATTAAAAAATTTTTTTATTGTTCAAATACATAGTGTTCTTAAAAAATGTACCCCGTAGAGTTCCCTTGCCCCTTCTGCCATGTGAGGATGCAGCAAGGAGGTGGCAGCTATGATCCAGGAAGAGAGCTCTCGCCAGGCTGTGACCATGCCGGCCCCCTGCCCTTGGCCTTCCCAGTCTCCAGAACTGTGAGAAATAAATTTCTGTGTTTTATAAGTCCCACAGTCTGCGGCATTTTGTACAGCAGCCAGAACAGAATACGACAGGCAACATATGTTTCATTATTCAAATTATTTCCTACTTTAATTGACTTTTTTGATTAACTCTTAAACTCCTGGCCGCATGTGCATAAATTCCATTATAATCACCGCATGCAGTGCAGAGTGGGGCGCCAGCTTTGTTCAGGGAGCCTGGGAGATAGGAAGTTACAGAGACAGAGACGGAGAAGTAAGACACAGCCACAGGTATACACATAGTCACCATCCTGCCGCATCCAACTCATGGAAATCATCCGTGAAGTGTTTCTTGCCCCTCCCACAGGCAGGTCATTCACTCTGTCATCTGTGCCCTTCTGTTTCCCTTTTCACATTGCATGGTAACTATTCCTTTTACATTTGGGACATTCCCAATAGAGATAAATTTCGTGAAGTGAAAGGAGCCCAAGTTTTGAGATCAGACAGACATGGGTTTGAATCCAGTTCTGTCCCTTACTGGCTGTGTGAACGTGGCAAGACTCATGACCTCTCTGAGCCCAAGCGGCGACCTTCAGCAGGAGCACCTACCTATAAAGCTCCAAACAAAGAAATGGCAGCTGTTAGAATTGTTATTAATTACTGGGCATCTTATCGTTCTGTACATTTCTGTTGCTGTGTCATTCTTCTCTGGAGATCTCTAAGGGCAGGACCGCGTCGTATTCGACTTTGCATCCACAGTGCCCCTAGATCAACATAGGAATGTACTGCGGGTTTGTAGAATTTAATCATCTCATACTTTTTAGTGTTAGTAATTTTTGAATCATTACCAGAGGTCTCAGCGCTGCTTCCTTGAGAGTCTCAGAGGGGGAGGAAGGGAAGGCGGGAGGAGTCAGAGTTGCGAGAAGGGGCGGGGGAGAGAGAGAAAGGCAAGACGTGGAGGATCGAGGCTGGACCTGTCCCAGCCTCTCATGGCCTCATTACTTCCCGGTGTCCAGGTGGGAGGAAGTGGCTGTGGCCAGGGCCTGGGAGGCTGGGACAGGCTGATGGAGACGAAGCTGCTCTGTCAGCTGGAATGTCACGTCCCGTCAGTCACTCGGGTCCCTCTGGCTGGGAATGAAGCTGGTGCCAGGAGCCCCAAGGGGAGGTAATGACAGATGCGCGGAGAGGGCAGGGGAGGGGGTGCTGGCACTTTCGGAGCGCACGCTGTGTTTTTGGCACGGGGCAGGGAACTTGCACACCCATTCTCGTTTCCTGCACACATTGACCCTGAGCCCTGGGGACTACGGCTGCAATTATACTGCCAAGTCATCGGTGAGAAACTGAGGCCCAGAGAGGTTTAATGTCCCGACCAAGACCACACAGCTAGGAAGACAGTTTGAAAGCAGATCGACCTGAAACTGTGGGCTAGGCTTTTTTCACGAGGTGCCTTCCAGTTCATCCTTTTCAGGCAGAGCTGACCAAGACCTCAGGGTCCTGTTGAATGAACGTCCTCGGGATGCTCGTAAAGGAAAGGGTGCTGACCTCGAGTGAGGAGCCCCGCGCAGAGGTCCCAGCCCTGCCTTTTCTCAGCAGTGTGGCCTTGGCCGAGCCATTTCACCTCCCTTAGCCGTGTGTCCATAATCTGTCTGGTGGGGACAATGATACGTATCCTGACCACTGAGTAGCCGTTAGGGAAGACGGCAAATATTAGTCACAGTCAGGGAGCCCTTCCCCCATGTCCGCTACTGTGATGAGCCCTACACGTGTCAACCTATTTACATTTCACACAAGCCTAGAGGTAGAGATCACTGTTAGTCCCATCTGAACGCCATGGAAACAAGGCTTAAAATCTTATGTAACTTTCTTCCCAGGCAGTCAAATTTGGAGCCGAGATGCACCTCAGAAGGCCTGCTCCAGAGCCTGAACGTCCGCCTTCCTCCCAAATGCTCACAAAAGGACATTTTAGAATGTAGAGGAAGAACGGGCTCTGTTGCTTGCTAGGGCTGTCAAGTGCCAGCTGAGCCTGACCCCACTGGTGGCGCTATCGGCCTCGTTCCACATGCTCTGCGACCGTCCCAGGAACCAGGTCCCCGCACACAGTGGCTCAGAGAGGTTGGTTTAGCTGTCCCGGGTCACACAGCCAGAGCCAGCAGAGCCGGGGTGTAAGCCTGGTGTGCCTGACTCCAAAACACAAAGGACGATGACCCTGCTATGGTTGATAACGATGATAACTCTTGGCCTGGTCCTGGGACGACCGGAATCCAGAAGGCCGGCTCAAGGGCGCCTCCCGAGTGCCCGGGGTGAGGTCTCATCCTCAGCGGCGCTCCTGTGCTTCTGCCTGGGGATGTCTCTGTCGGTGCTGTTTTTTTGTTTTCCTTTTTGTATTTTTGCGAATGTTTCAGCTGGGCCTTGCTGTCCCGAGGCGCTTTAATCACCAAGGGCCCTGTTCCAAACGTGCAGTGCATAAACACCGAGGGAAATAAGTAACGTCTGCCGCCTGCGTGACAAAGCTGAGTGGGGCTGAGTGGCAGGAGGCGGGTGCTGGGACTTGCTGAGGTTCCCCAGGTTTGAGCCCGGCTCGGCCTCTGTCCTGACGTGTGACTCCCATGACCTCCGATGGCCCTCTTAAGCTTTCCATGCTTCAATTTCCTAATTGACCAAATGGGAAGAAAAGCTTTTTGGCAGTCCTCCCAGAGATGGCCACATCAGATTGTGCTGCAGAAACGTTTGGGCAAACGTGAGGTGCGCGGGCACGTGGGGCAGGGGCGGGGTCGGGGTGGGGGGTGGTGAGGCCCGCGCCCCAGCTACTCGCCCTTCCCTCCCTCCGCTCCTTGCCATGGTCCAGTGAGGAGGCACCAGGGGTCCTGGTAGCAGGCTGGGGTGCTGAGGGGACGTGTCCGTGCAACCTCTCGGAGCTGGGATCAGGCGCCACACCTCATGTCCCCAGAGCGGCACTCTTTACTACCTGGGGAAAACCTACGGAGAGTGGGTGCCTGAGGCCGTTCTTCACAAGCCCAGCAATTCTCCCCAGAAAGAGGTTTCTCCTTTGAGCAGACACCTGCAGACCTGTGAGGCTCCTGCCAAGAGATAAACAGGGTTTGTTGACTCGAATTGGGAGGGGCTTGGGGCCTTCCTGGGCCCCGAACATGCAGATCAGGCATCCTCAGAGAGCCTGGGTGGGTGGGGGTGAGGGGCAGCCTGGGAGGGAGGTGTGCTGGAGCTGGGCCCACTGTGCAAAGAGCAAGGGCCGCCCAGGGTCTAGAGGTGGGGGATGGGTGTGGGACAGGCGAGCATCCCCACTGGCAGCGTGGGGCCTTGGGGTCCTGGGCTCATCCAGCCACTCCGCCATGCTATTAGGGCTGCAGGCGCTGGAAGCCCTGGGATTGGGTACTGGCCTTACCAATTCCTTACTCTGACCTTAAGCAAGTGGCCTAACCCTTCCAGGCTTCTAGTTCTCCCTGATGATACCCCTGCCTCGGAGACTGTTCATGGAGCTTGGCTGAGATGTACCTATAAAGGGCTCGGTGCCATGCTTGACAGGCATGAGCGCTCAGGCAATTTCAACCGTTATTAATGTTTGCAAAAGCAGCATCTATATGTCTGCCCAGCCATCTACCCAGCCACACATTTGTGCATCTGCCCATCCGTTCATCTATTCTTCATTCACTCACCCCTGTGTTAGTGAGCGTTTACTGAGCCCTGCCCTTGCCTGAGGTCTTCCCAGTGCCGACCCCTGGGATTAAAAGCAAAACCAAACAAAATCAAAACACACTGCTCTTGTACTCAAGGAGCCCATACGCGAGTTGTGGGGACTGACATTTGCGTCAGACCAGGGCCTTGTCAGAAATCATCTGAGAAGGGCGACGGGAGGGCTTGGTGGAGGGGACGTTTACAAGGTGGGGACCAGGTGAAGGCACTAGCAGGAGATGGTGCGGCACCAGGGAAGCTGTTGCCATTCGGGACAAAGGACAGAGGAGGAGCTCTTAGAGAGCCCCGCCAGAGCTGTGGCTGAGGAAAGAGGCCGCCCACACACAGAAGCTGTGGCCTTAGGAAGAGGAAGCCAGGCACCGCCACCGGGCCCCGCTGGGAGGAGGCCGGCAGGGACTCAACGCTGACCTCGCTCTCCTCCCCACCCTGTCCTTCGCTGGTGCCTGACATCGGCGAGCCAATCAGATTCAGAGGGCCAAGGGGCTGGCTGGGAGCCAGCTGGAGAGCGGTAGATGGGGAGGGGCCCCGTGTGGAGCACCCACCGTGCTCTGTAAATAGCCAGGTGTGTGGAGTGCACTGTTGCGTGGAGGGACCTCCCAGCTTCTGTGGGATCACAGCAGAGGGCCCTTTAAATGCTGGTGGGAGGTGATGAGGGCTTCCTGGAGGGCAGGGCATAGGAGCCTGGAGATGAGTAAGAGTTTTCCCAGCAGAGGAGAGGGAGACAGCATGTGTGGCCGGGGCTGTGTGAGCAGGAAGGTGTGGGGCAAGGTACCGAGAATGCAGGGGCGGTGGAGAATGTCAGCACAAGCATGTGTGTGCAAGATGGGGAAAATGGGGGGTCACCGAGGGTGGGGGGTGCTGGCTGGTGGTCCTAGAACAAGCAGGGGAAGGGCTGGGATTTGACTCAAGTCTCAGGGGCCTGCCAGGTCTCTTACCACCTCCAGGGCTGCATTTCCCAGCCAGAGCAATTTTTGAAAAATTAATTTTTAATGACACCAGTAAGCCCTGAATATATTCTTCTTGTCAAAAAGTAAAGCACTCTGGATCCATCACTCCTGCTGCATAGCCTGCCCCATGCCTGGGGTTTGCTGTGTGACTTCCAGTCCTTTGTCTAGTGAGTCTCAACTGGGGTGATTGTGCCTTCCAGGGACATTTGGCAATCTCTGGTGACATTTTTGATTGTCACAACAGGGCATTGGTGCTACTGGCATCTAGCGGGTAAAGGCCAGGAATGCCACTAAATGTCTTACAAGGCACGGAACAGCCCTCCACAGTGAAGAATTATCTGGCACAAAATGTCAACAGTGCCAAGGTTGAGAAATTCTGGTCTAGGGTAGGAGTCCTTTCTCCCTCCCTCTCTCCCTCCCTTCCTCCCTCCCTCCCTCCTCACCTGAAGACTTTTTTTTCATTGCTTTTAGAGTGAGAGGAAGGAAGAGAAAGAACCATCAGTGTGAGAGAGAGAAACATCAATTGGTTGCCTTCCATAGGCTCCTGGATAGGGGATTGAACCTGCAACCTTTTGGTTACTGGATGATGCTCCTGCCAACTCAGCCACACTGGCCAGGACTAGGCAGGAGTTCTTAACAGCTTTTTCCACTATCATTCTCCTAGAGTCTTTTTAGACATGTTTTTTCCCTAAACAACTCCCTCCCAAATGAAGTATTTTAATACTGTAGATGTATTGTTTATCTGCTAATGCACTCTATGTGTATTTGTGCTTTACGTAGTACGAAGAGAGTAAGATTTCTTAGGCTCCCAGGAATCTGTTGTTGACTGTTCATGGCAATATCACTGCCATTGAGAGGCAGGGGGTGGGCGTTCACACAGGAACTACGCTGTGTGTGTGTGCATTTTAATAAAAATGGCACCATTCTGTATAAAGAGTTCTGCAATGCAGCTCTTTAGGTCAGAGGTAATTTTTTTCTTTTGATTCTGCACAGTATTCTATTTTATGGAGCTGACGTTATAATAAACAATTTCCCTACTTTACATTTAGGCTGTTCTAATTTTTCCCCCTGAATACAAGCAATGCTGAAAAAGATTTATATTATTTTTTAATTAAACTATTTATTTTTACACAATTGTAGATTCGCATGCACTTGTAAGAAACAATACAGAGAGATCCTGTGTACCCTTTATTCTGTTTCCCTAACGATAATGTTTTGCAAACTTATAGTACAATATCAAAACCAGGATGTCGACCTTGATACAGTGGAGATACAGATCATTCTATCCACATAGTCTCTCAATAGGTTGAACTTATTACGTCTAGTTTTGTTTGTTTGTTTGTTTGTTTGTTTTTTGTTTGTTTTTTGTAATAGGTTCTTTGAAGTTTTCGGCATACACAATCATATATGTAAATACTGTCAGTTTTATTTATTCCTTTCTGGTGTATATACCTGTTATTTCTTTTTCTTGTCTTATTGCACTGGCTAGAACTTCCAGCATTGTGCTGAATAAGAGAGTGATGAGGTCAGACATCCTTGTCTTGTTCCGACTCTTGAGGGGGAAATACGCAATGGCCTTTCACCATTAAGGATACTGTTAGCTGTAGATTTTGTGTAGGTGCTTTTATGAAGTTGAGGAAGCTCCCATTCTTATTTTTCTGGCATTTTTGATCATGAAATGGGGATTGAATTTTGTCAAATACCTTTTGGTATCAATTGATATATCATGTGATTTTTCTTCTTTACTTGGTTAATATGGTGGGTTATATTGATTGACTTTTCAAATATTGAACCAATATTTGGCCACAGTGAACAATATAATAATAACTTCCATTAGCAAGCAGATTCTACTTGCTAATATTTTGTTAATGATTTTTGTCTCTATTGTATATGAATATTCATGATAGTTGTTAATCTGTAGGTTTTTGTTTTGTTTGTTTTTTTTGGTGTTGCCTTTATCTGATTTTGGTATCAGGGTAATACTAGCTTCATGGAATGAACTGATAAGTCTTTACTTGTTTTCTGGAAGAGATTGTGTAGAGTTGGTGCTAATTCTTTAAATGTTTGGTAGAATTCTCTAGTGAAGCCATGTGGGCTTGGAGATTTCTTCTTTGGAAGTTCCAAAATTTGAATTAAATATCCTTAATAGTTTTAGGGCTATTCAAATGATCTATTTCACATTTGGTGAGTTGGGGGTAGTTTGTGTTTTTCAAGGGCTTGATTCATTTTATCTAATTTGTCAAATTTATGTGTATAGAGTTATTGTAGTATCTTCTTATTATCCTTTTGATGCCTGCAGGATCTGTAGCAGTATCTACTTTCATTCCTGATATTAGTAATTTGTGACTTCTCTCATTTTTCCTTTATTAGTTTTACAAGAAGTTTATCATTTGTATTGATCTTTTCAATCTGTTTTGTTTCATTAGTTTTTATCTGTTTTACTGTTTTCAGTTTCATTAATTTCTGCCCTTATGTTTATCTTTTTCTTTTCTTTCCTTGCTTTGGGTTTATTTTGCTCTCCACTTTCTAAGTTCTTGAGGTGGGAGCTTCGATTATTGATCTGAGACTCTTCTCCTAATGTATGCATTTAGTGCTATAAATTTCTCTCTCAGCACTGTGTTACTTGTGCCCCAAATTTTGATATATTCTATTTCATTTTCACTGGGCTCAGTGTATTTTTGGGTGTCCCTTGATACCACCTCTTTGACTCGTGGATTGTATGAAAGCATGCTGCTTAGTTTCCATGTGTTTGGAGATTTTCCTGTTATTTTTAATTATTGATTTCTAGTTTTACTCCATTGTGTTTAGAGTGTGTACTTGGTGTGCTTTCAATTGTTTAAAATCTATTGACTCTTCCTTTCTAATGGCCTACAATGTGGTCTACCTTAGTATACGTTCTGTGGGCACTTGAGTGTGTACTCTGCTCAGTCCACTGAGTGGAGTGTTCTAAAAATGTCGATTGGATCCTTTTGGTTGGTGGTGATGCACTTTAATATCCTTGCTGGTTTTCTGTCCAGTGTTTTATCTGCTACTGAGGTGTGTTAAGGCCTTCAAATGTAATTGTGTATTTGCCGTTTTCTTCCTTCAGCTCTATCAGGTTTTGCTTCATATATTTTGCAGTTGTGTGGGTTTTTTTGTTTCTTTCTACTTCTTTTTTCTTTTTTTGGTGTGTGTGTACTCATTTAAAATTGCTGTCTTCTTGGTGGACTCTGTTATCATGATATCTTTTCTCTGTCTCTGGTAATTTTCATTGTTTTGAAGTAACTTTATCTGATATTACTCTCACCACTTCTGCTTAATTTAGAAAACTTGAGAGGAGAAGAAAACTGTGTTGTATTTGCTCATATTTTTGTTTACCTTGCTCTTTCTGATGTTGCAAGATTTTTTTTTTTAATCACTTCTTATCTGTTTAGAAAACCATCTTTAGCAATTCTTTCAGGGCACTTTTGCTGGCGGCAATTTCTCTTAGTTTTCCTTTCTCTGAGAATGTCTATTTCCCTTTCATTTCAGAATAATATTTTCAATGGCATCTGTTGATGCTTTTTCTCATGAGATATTCATGGTTCTTGGTATGACAAATAATTTGATTGAAACCTGGACATTTTGGGTATGATGTCATGAGACTACATCTTATTTCAACCTCTTATTTTCACTGGCTTCTTCTGAAGCTTCTCTGGCAAGGGAAGTGTGTGCTCTCTTGTTATTGCCAGATGGGGGTGAAGTCCAGACTCCCCATCCAGCCTCCTTTGATGCCTGTGGTGGGGGGATTTCTCATTACTGCTGGGTGGGTGTGGGAATTCCCACTCCCCACGTGGTGCCCACCAATGCTGTGCGCAGAGGTGGGGCTCATTTCTGCTCCTTGCTTGGTCTTCTTCGGCATCCCCTGGGGGGTGGAGTGGAGTCTTGGGCCCCTTCTTACAGTCTGGTGAGGATGGGGTTCTAGGCTCTCCACTTGGCCTTTGATAGCGTGGGCAGTTATTGTCTAAAAGTTTTCTGTCTTTCTAGGTTACCCATTTCCCAGTCCTTTGGCTAGAGAAAGCAGGCTTTTATTGAGTTGAGTTTTGTTTTGTTGTGTTTTTGTGTGTGTGTGTATGTTTGTTGGCTTCCGTTGCTGGCTTCTTCAGCTCCAAGTCTGGGATGAATGAGGCAAAAACAAACAAACAAATAAAAAAACCCCAGGAACTTGCCACTGTGCTGTTTCTTGAGTCCTGAATTCCCTCTCCAGTCTGCCTTCTTTTCTTACCTTTCAGAGTCTTTTAATGTTTGTTTTATATACGATGTCTAGAGCTTTTAGTTGCTCTTAACAGGAGGAAGAGGAAAAAATACATTGACTCCATCTTCTTGGAAGTTCAAGTCCTCCTTGAATGATTTATTTCTTGACATTCCTCCTTGAACAGACATGAGGGTTAGGGTAGATCCTGAGAAATGGAATTGATTGTACGTGTGTTTTATGTTTTGACTTGCCCTCCAAGATGCTGTGACAGTTAACAATCCCACTAGCAGGACATGAGTGCACCCCTTTCCCCCCAAATTCTTGCAATATATACCGTTGTCAAACTTTTAAAATTTTACCAACTGATGTGGAAAAAAAAATCCTACCTCATTGTTTTACTCTGCAATTTCTTTACTTACTGGTGAGGGCAAACATTCTTTCCATAGACTTACTGACTAATGTCGTGAATTTTACAGTCTAATGATGGAGAGAGTCAAAGAGCAAGCAAACAGAGTAGCCAGGCAATTTCAGAGAGGGAAAAGTATGATGAGGAAAATAAAACAGGGTGGCAATGAGGGACTCGGGGGTTCAAGGGCTTTAGGGCCCACCAAGGAAAGAGAAGTGGCGGCGAGAATCCTTAATGCACGGCGAGCGTCACGGGGCGGGGCTTGGACGGGGTTGCAGGAGAGGAGTCCCCAGCGCAGGAGTCTGTCCTGAGGCTTATGGTGAGGTGGCTACATCCACAAGGGGACTCCTGGGGGACAGGAGGGCCAGAGATGGGGCTTAGATGTCCAGCAGCACAGCGGGGAACCTCTGGATCAGGGCACTCTGCAGAGCAGCAGAAGCTGGGGTCCGGACGTGGGGTGCAGCTTTGCGGAGTGCGTGCAGAGCCGCAGGCCCTGGTCGAAAGCCTGGTCGAAAGTCTGCCTGCTCAGCTATTTTTAGAGTGAGGGGACGTGTAAGGTTTGAGCTTGGCCCTGGTGGGCTTTGTGCTAACAGGTCCATGATGAGAGGACCTAGGGGCCAGTATGCAGGGGGGCCTTCTTTGGTTCATTTCCATAAGGATGCGTAAGGGGGCGGGTACTATAGAAGAGGTGGTCTGAGAGAGCCTCTCTGAAGCGGGGACCTTTGAGCTGACACCCCAGGAATGAGAAGGAGGCAGCTGTGGGGAGAAACAAAGGCCTTGGAAGGAGGCAAAAGCTTTGCCTGTGCGTTCGAGAGTCTGAAAGAGGCCAGAGGGGCTGGAGCTGAGTGAGGAAAAGGGGGGTCTGACCTGCGAGAGGAGGTGGGCGGGGCTGCCTGGGGCTGGGGCGCCAGGAAGAGGAGTGGCTTTCTATTCTAAACTCTGCACAAAGCCAGTGGAAGCTTCTGATTAATATTTTAAACACTCTGGTTTATATTTAGAAAAACTCAGGCTTTCCTGTAAAGGGAAGAAGAGGGGGCAAAGGGAAGCAGTCGGCCAAGGAGGAAGGGCTCGGTAACAGAGTATGGCCGCTGGAACAGGGAGGTGGCGTGGGTGGGGTGCGAGGGAGCGCAGCGGGCAGAGGGCGGGGGCGGAGCCAGCCCTGGGGATGGACGGGTGGGGGAGATGAGGGGAGTGGAAGCAATCGAGGATGATGGGGGGTGGGAGGGGGGGTGGCTTCTGTTTCCTGAGATGTAGCAGACCGAGAGGAGTTTGGAGGGAAAGGAGAGTTGGCAGTGTGAGTCTCGCCCTTTCTGCGGGGCAGCGACCTGAAGGCATGGAGACTGTGCACCGGGCGGTCAGCTCTAGACGTGACCTATCGTTGTTCCTAGGTTGTAGACTTAACGGGGGCCTCCCCAGCATGTGTAAGACTCCAGGGGACAATGTATAGCCAACCGAGAAAATGAGAAACCAAACTTTAAACTGTCATTTAATCAAGGAGCAAAAATAAATTCTTAATTAGGCTCTGCTGACTGCATATCTACTGCAGTTCCATTTAACCAGCTTCTTCCTAAATGGAGATTGGGGGGGCGGGAGTGAGAGAGGGGAGAGAGAGGAAGTCGGAAGCCTGCGCCAAGCCAGTACCCTGCAGGGCGTGCCCCACCCCTCCCGCTGCCAGCAAGCCCTTCAGGTGGGTTCTGTCACCTCATCCTGTATTGGGAGAAGGGCCTGGGCAGCTGAAACGGCTCGTCCAGGATCCCACAGCTTGGCAGCCGCAGAGCCAGGGTCAGAATCCTGCTATTTGGGCTCCAGAGCCTCCTGCTTTATTTTGCCTTCCCTACCATGTGCCCACCACAATGTATTTCTTTGTTTTCTTTCTATCCCCTGAAATGCAAACCCCATCCCTCCTGACAGACCAGCAGTTGGTGTCAGCTACTGGGGAGCAGTCTCCTCCAGATTCAAGGCAAAGGGCACACACTCTAAGGCCTTACCGAAGCCTCCAAGAGGACCCCCGTCACTAGGCCTCGGCAGTGCGTGGTGGTCACCATGGAGGTGCCCCAGGTTTTACTCCAGCAGAGCTGGTGGTTCTGTGGCTTCCTGCAGCTGCCGGGACTCAGGAGCTTTGCCAAGGTGAACCTCTCCGACTTTTCTCTCACCAATGGCAATGAAATCCTTCCTGCTCCTCACCAAAGGCATGAGTGTTTTTGCCATCCTGCCCTGCCTCAGCCTCCCTGCAAGTCAGGGCACACGAGGTCCACCAACTTGTGCGAGATGCAGCAAGAGAAAAAACACAGCAAATGCGCAGCTCCAACGATCGCCTTCATCAATTGCCTCCATCGATTTCACCTCCCTCCGCAGGGCCTGTCCCTGGCTCTGGGTGTAGCAGGTTGAAACCTGTCAGAGCAGGCCACACTGGTAGCAGGCAAGGAGGCTTATTTTTCTTACCATTGTATTATGGACATTTCAAACCTGGACCGAAGTAGAGAAATAGCACAATAAACTCTCCTGTATCTACCACCCCGGTATTAAAAGCTCCTGGCCGCTCGTGTTTAATCTATACCTCTACCTGCTGTCTCTTCCATGTGGTCTATAGCAAACCCAGACATCGCATCATTTCATCTGTAAATACTGTTTCAGTTTGTGCCTCAAGAAGTAAAGACAGATATATTTTTAAAGGAAGAAAAATTCCCCAGCCAAAAACCTTTGCTTACTTGAAAATGGAGGACTGTGGCCCCCTGTGAGGGATGAGAGGGTCCCAGCCCTTCCTCATGCAGGTCAGTCAAGTCCTGTCCCCACACTGCTTGCCCTTCGTCATCAGCACAAAGCAAACAAGATTCCCCGCTTTATGGAGGAGAAAAAGGAGGCCCAGAGAGGGAACCGGATTTGTCTGCGGTTACCAGCATTGCTGGGTTGGACTGGCGGCAGCTTGTCCTCTACTTGTTGGATTTCGTCTGGGGGTGGGTCAGCCTCTCCCAAACCCCGGTGGAGTAAGACCAGAGACGTCTGGGTCCCCGAGGAGAACCAGCCGGCCGTAACTGAAGAAGAGGGAATGGATGCCGAGCGGGCAAGCACCAGATTGCCACCCTGCCATGATATTTCCCGGGATATTTCAGTGTCTGAGCTGTGCCCTGGCAGCCACCAGCTGCTCTGTCCCCTACTGCAGCACCGCTTGTGACAGAGCTGTCATTCAAACCTGGGACTCCTGGCTCTCAGCCCAGTGCCCTTCAGGTCCTTTTCTTCCCACTTTCCGCCGCCGGGACGGCAGGCAGGCCGCTCTGTGCTCCCCTGGGAAGGGCCACCGAGGCCCCTCATCGTGGCTCAGAGCCTCTCCCAGTCTCCTGGTCTGAGGGTCAGGGAGCTGTTTCCTGCTGGATCTGCCACTCAGCGCCTGTGGCCCTGAGCAGCGTCTTTACATTTCCGAGCCTCAGTTTTATATTTTAGAACATCTGTAAAATGGAGCTAACAGTGCTGCTCACCTCCCAGCGCTGAGAGGCTGAAATGAGCTTGTGACCCGTAAACAATAGTAAAAGTGGAAAGAATAATACTAACTGTTACTATTGCCCCCTGCTTCTTCCCCTCAGGAATGTTTTTTTCTCAACTCCCCCCCTCCTGTCCTCCCCATGGGAGCAGCAACTTGCTCAAGGCTTTGATAGAGATGAGTTTTGATGGCTTGGAAGCTTTCAGGGCCGCCCACTCTTCCTCCTCCCATCCCGCTGAGCTAACAATTTTGCATGACATCAATTCCTCTGACAGCCGTGTAAACAGATGGTGGTCCCCGCCGCCTGGGGTGCTGGGGAGCGATACCATGGTAACCTGCTAAACTATGACAGGTGCCAGGACGGTGGGAAATCCAGGACCTTCACACGTGTACGTACGTGGCTCAGACAGCAGGCCCTGGGCTGTGGGTTTATCTCAGACACCAGCTTGAGAACAGACCCTGCCCCTTCTTAGTCCTGTGGCCTTGGTTCCGCTGCTTCCTCTCTCCCAGTCCATGGTGGGGGCTGGGTAATTATGGTCAGCCCCACCCCAGAGTAGCAGGGGTATGGACCTGAAAGTGCCCAGCTCTGGGATGGGTGCATTGCTGAACAAGCGTTCGTTGAATGAATAAACAAATGACTGAAAGGGACCCAGAGTATTGCCTCCCTGGATACTGCTTGGAAACTGGGCTCCTTGCAGGTCCTGGATGGGACATGGCAAAGTGTGCATGTGGTCCTGAGAGGACAGGAGGCTCAGAGCACAGCTTCCAAGGGCCACCCAACTCCTCTGAACAGCTGGGACCTAATGCTTTGCAAGTGGTGGGATCTCCATTCCCAAGTCCTCCCTCCCCCAATCCTTGATGCCCACCGTGGGGAGGGTGATTAGAACTCTCAGCCGGGAAACCGGTGCGTGGGCCTGGGAACATCAGCGCTCATGGAATGCAGCTTTTCCTGACTCAGTCTCCCCACTTGTCCTCTCATCCTGGCTGGGGGTAGAGCTCTGCTTTAAGCCACGGCTTATCTCAAGGTCAAAGCGGGGCAGCCACTTGGTCAAGGCTGCACGGCCAGCCGTTCAAACCGCCTGAGCTCGAGGCACCCGGACCCTTCTGCAGCAAGGGCGCTCCTTAGCTCCTGCCAGCGCTGTGGCGTCTGCCCTTCCACATGACCGTCCCAGGCCGTCCCCACGCCCTCCTCTTTCTCTTTGCCCTCCCCTCAGTCCACATGCCTGGTGGCCGGCGCCGTCCCCTGCCTGAGCAATGACTTTCACAGGCAGGCCCCTCTGCCCCTGACTGGCTGTGACCTTGGCTAAGTGACTTGACCTCTGGAGGCCCGTTCCTTCACACATCGAAGGGGAAGGTATTTGGGTGGAGTAAGTTAGGTAATGCATGCAAAGTGCACGGAGTGCCTGGTGTGTAGCAAGAAGCTTTCAACAGTGATTTTCGATCTTAGGACGATGAGACACGCCCCACCCCCATTATGCAAAGATTGCTTCTCACAAATGGGATTGACTTCAAGCAGGATGCAGGGTGGCCAAAGCACAGGCATGGGAGATAGCCGGATGCGGGTCTAGCTGTGCGACCTTGGACAAGCCACTTACCTTCTCGGCGCACCTGGAAAATGGGCTCGCGCCGCCGCCCTCAGACTCGTGGGGAGGAGCTGGGCCCCTGGAGCGGGCCTGGTGGAGCAGGCGCCCGCGCGCGCTGACGTGCTGCTAGCAGCTTGTGGCCCGTTCCCTGGGGACGGGGGTGGGTTGTGCCATTGAGTTCCAAGATCACCCAGGACTGGGATGACGCCTCCTGCTGCATTCCTGGAAGGCGGCACTTGGCCTCTGTTGCATCTCTCTAGGGACAGGAAACTTGTTCCTGTCTAGGGGGACAGCTCTGTTGGAAGCCGATCTTCTGTGGAGTTCAAACTTGTCTCCGTGTGGACTTCCTCCATGGGGTCTCTCGTCCTGCCTTGGGGGCCACCAGGACGTGTGTTCTCCACTCTCTTGGGCATGGCAGCCTGCTCCTCCAGGTCGATGAATGAATTCCAGGCCGAAAACCGGAATGGAGGAGGCGGCCCAAGCAGTTGCCCCACGGCACCCCCGCCCCTGCCCTCTGAAGAGCCTCTGACCTCGTTGGCCAGGCTGGAAGGCTTGAGGGCTGGCAGGCGAGCATGAGAGATTACTCTGGGGCAGGCTAAGTGGGCCATCTGTCCTGGCTGGGCCCCAGGGCTGGACCCACGGCGGAGGACCGGAACGTGGCTGGGCCTTTTGTGGAGACCAGCGTGTAAGCTCCACAGTCTCACGGGCCCAGGCGTGGGCCCAGCTCCTCAGGTTACAGCTGGGTTGCGGGATGCAACAACAATGTTCACCTCGCAGGCTCTTCCAAGAACAAAATGGTCAGAGACACTTTAATGTCTAACGTGGCTTTTGGAATCTGTTAATAATCATTTCTTTAGAATCCGTAATCAGTGAATGGGTTAATTTGCTTCAGAGAGAAACTTCAAATGAGCCTAGCTTTTAAGCATTCATTATTCTTTCAGCTTCCAGGTTTTTAAAAAAATTATTTTATGCTTTTAAAATTTATCAGCTTAGGGCAAGCTGGCTTCTGTAATAACAGCACTAAGAAAATGTTGATAAGGTTCTGCTAATAACATACTTCTCTGGCAGGGAGGCAGCATCCAAACAGTTTCCACAGACGTCCAGTCTTCCCTTTTTGTCTTTGAGCACAATCAGAGCCCTCTGGACCCTCTCCCATGGCTGCGTTAGCCACCCTGATGTCCTGTGGTTCCCGTGCTCCCCACAGGGGAAAGGGCAGTGGGAGGGAGTGCCAGCCAAGGCCCTGAAGAAACAAGGAAGCTGTAAACCACCTTGCTTGTTTAGATGAAATTTGGGGGCTTAGACTATTCCTTTACCTACTTTTGCCCTCATTTACATCGTATGTTATTGCACTCGTGGGAATCCCAGGCACAGAAACAGGGGGACACAGGTGCAGGAGCAAAGGCCTCCCCGTCGCTCCCTTTCAGGAACAAGTTGCAGAGTCTTGAACACGGAAGGGAGTGGGAGGTTGTCAGCTGAGTGCGCCGCCGGGGGGAGGAATGCTGCGGCTCAGCGTCCGTGCCTCCCCCCCAGTTGCGTATGTTGAGATCCTAATCCCCAAGCTGATGGGTTCAGGAGGTGGTGCTTTTGGGAGGTGGCACCCCCATAATTGGGACTAGGGCCCTTATGGAAGAGAGCCTGGAAGATCTCTCCTTCTCTTCTGCCATGTGAGGACACAACAAGAACTCTCTGACCTGGAAGCGAGCCCAGCTGTGCGGGCACCCTGATCTCAGGCTCCCAGCCTCCAGAATGCCGAGAAATCAATCTCTGTAGTTTAGGAGCCACGCACAGCAGCCAGAATGGACTGGCAAGGGATTACCTCCAGAGGGTCCCTGCAGGGGACGTGATCGTCACCCGGGGTCCCTGGAACACTTCCTCCACAGTGGCGCTTGTTACGCTACAGAAGGGCTCAGGAGAGGAGCGAGACCTCTGAAGCAAGAAGAGATGGGAGTTCTAGATTTGCCTGCACTGCCCAGCGGCTATGTGACTTTGGACAAGGGCCTTCCTCTCGCTGGGCCTCTGTTTCTTCACGTGTCAAATAAAAGGGCTGGACCAACTGACGGGCGCTGCGTACACACTAGATTCTGGGGTAAGCATATCACATAAACGATGTTTTCCCGCCCCTTGCAATTCTGTTTCTTTGAAGAATCCAAGTGTCAATACAGATAATATTAAACTTAGGTCTTTTGTGTATCTGAAAGTTATTGTGGACACACATATTTGCAGACATAACACTCTCGATAAAGAACAGGAATTTCCAATTGTATGTGGCATCCATTACGATTAGGTGTTGCTGTATGTAACAGAAATCCCAAAGTAACAGGGGCTTAAACACACAAGGGTTTACTCTATTGCAGAAAAGTCACCAGAAAGTTGGCAGTGCAGGGCTGGTATGGAAGCTTCAGAAGTTCATCAAAGACCCAGGCTCCTTCTATCTCTTTGCTCTGCTGCCCGAAGCTTGCATCCTCAGGGTCACCACATGGTCCAAGAAGACTCCTGGGACTCCCGCCATCATAGCCCCACTGGAGGCAGAAGGAAGAGGAAGAGAGGGAGGGCCGGCAGGTGTGAGCGAATCCCCTTAGGCAGTCTTTCTGGAATGCCCACAATTCCCTTCCACGTACACGTTGTTGGCCACAACTCAGTCATGTGCTCACACCTAGCTGCAAGGGGACAATGGGAAATGTAGTTTTTTCAATGGGGCACTCTGTTCCCTGAATAAAATCTGGGTTTTGTTTATAAGGAAGAAGAGGGAAAGGAACACTGGCTGGCAAATGGGACTCTGTTACAGATGCTTATGTGCAAAGGACTGCCTGTGTAGTCATAGACCAAGCAGGCCATTTTTCAGATGTATGAATGTAGCTATGTTAGCCTGGAACATAAAATACCAATATCTGCAGCATTAGAAAATTTATAAGCTCACATATTTCACTTCCAGAGGTAGAGTTAGCTTCAGGGTTGGTTGATTCAGCAGCTTAACATCATCATCAAGCCAAGGGTCTGTCTACTTCTCTGTCCTCTTGGATTAGTGTTGGCTTCATCAGAGGCAATTGGCTATGCCAGTTCCGGATCCAATCATATCCAGGTGAAGACAGGATAACATTATTTTTGAGACTCTCTTAGAAGCTACAAAATGTTCTCAGAAGTCTCATGCCTCAGTGGCCAGCATTGGATTATAATGTGTTCCTGGGCAGGTCATTGCCAAAGGGCAAGGGCAATTGGGCCACCTCTGGAGCTGAGGTCAGCTTTCCTGAAGCTCGTGGCTATGTGGGGGAATGCTAGGTACCTGAACAAAATCAGGGGCCAAAAGAGGAGGCATGCCGGCAGATAGCTGATGGCATTTACTGCAGTCTGGAGGCAAGCCCTCTCGTCTGCATTTGGCAGCCAGGGCATTGAGGCTCAGAGAGGTGAAGTAACTTGTTCAAGGTCACCCAGCCAATGAGTGACAAAGACAGAGCCTGAATGAAGGAGGGTCATCCCAGGTCTAACACGCACAGCATCACACTGCAGCCAGAGAGAGGAGGGGCCTCCCAAGTTGTCCCATCAGTGGTTCCCAAACGAGCCATTTGTCTACTTCTTCTTGTATTACTGTATTTTTCTGTGTATAATGTGCACTTTTTTGCCTAAACTTTTGACGGAAAAAAGTATGCGCACTATATATGGGTATAATGATTACATACCATGGGTATAATAATCCCATGTATAATGTGCACAAAAACATGGATGCACATTATATATGGCAAAGTATGGTACTTATATCTATGTGATGATTTACTCAATATTTTTATTTACATAATATCACCTTTATAATTTTTGTTGAAATAAACTCACAATTTTTGCATAAACAGTTGCATTTAAAGAAGAAACAAAAACACTGACATCAGTGGAAAAATAGTATTGTTTGCCAGAAAGAGAAGGTAAATGAAAATGCAATGAAAACAAGCACTTTTACCATTCTAGAGGGGACCGGATGGGGTACTGAGCGCAAAGGCGGCTCTCTCTCTGCAGGGAGCGAAGAAAGCATTGGAGACTAACCAGCGCTGGGCCGAGGCTTCCTCGGTGGTGAAACACGGGCTTAAGGGAATGGAAAACAGCAGGGCTTTCCTCTGGTGCAACTCAGCACCACGCGAGGCTCCCCCACGTACATCTGAAGTCATCCCACATACCGTTCTTTGAGAAGCCTTAACTTAGATGAAAACCTGATCAGTTAGAGACCCTGCATTTTCACTTCACAGCGGGGCCTGCAGATCACACAGCCAGTCCTGGCCTCTGCCTGCAAGATGTGTAGGGACACAGAAGATTATCCCCCAGCATCAGTTTTGCTGGCGCAGGTCCCATCATGGGGGTGTGATGGCAGAGGCACAAGAAGGTACATGGAAACACCTCAGTCTCTCCAGGCCTGGACCAGGCTCAGTGTCACTTCCTCCCCGCTTCTGTTGCCCAAAGCAAGTCAGAGGGCCAAGCCCAAAGTCAAGAAAAAGGGAAATATACCCCCCTTTTGTTTTTAATAAGAAGGACTCTGATATCACATGACAAAGGTCTTGGATACCAGGAGAGGGGAGGGCCAATAATGTCATCTACCACCAACCATATGACTGGGTTAATCTGGCTGTTTTCACATTTCCAGTATCGAAGAACTAGTTGCCTTTCCCCTTGTCTGTAAGCTGTGTTAGTTCCATCGCCCCACATGGAGGCAAGGATGGAAGACTTGTGTGTGTGCCCTGAGGTTGATTTCAGGGGGCAGTGATGTGCAAGTAGTCTTTCTTCCTCCTCGATGGGAGCAGAGAGGCAGCACTGACTCCATTTGTGCAGAAGCAAGGGACTAGAGCTAGCTGGCATTTCTAATGCATGAGCCAGCATGCCAATCTCCTCCCACAAGATCCAGGCAGCTCCCTTTCCTCAAGAGCCCCCTTGGGTATTCTCAGTACCTTGGAGAGCACCTTTGTGCTGCAAAATTGGAGAAGTGTCTGGCTCACATTCTACTTGGGGAATTCTTTCTAGGTTTTAAAAACGTTTGGATAAATAGAGCGAGTCCACAAACATATGTCTGATGAGACCATTCCCCTGCTTAAAACCTTTCCTTGGCTTCACGTCATGGCTCTCTGTGAGCCGGTCCCCGCCAGCCTCCACGCCCGCATCTGCACTCGTGGGAGCCTGCTCCCTGTGAGTGTCCCCCACTCCCAGACACGCCCGCCATCTTTCAACCACATGCCTCTGCACTTTCACAACTCTGAAGGTCGCCAATGTGAGGACCCATCCCAAATACTTTTAAATAGAAAAAGACAGTTATTGGCTCATGTAACTGAAGATCCAGTGGTGTTGGGAGCTTCGGCCATGCAGAGGTGCTTAGATCATGCCTTAAAGACTGTGCTGCCAAGTGTCCTCGGGGACCACCTGCTCCTGGAAGATGTTGGTGAACTTGGCCAGACTCGCTGGTGAAATAGCCCCCCGCTGGCCGTCCCCTTCCCTGACTCCCGCATGCCCCGCCTTCCCTCTCGTGGATCCTCAGCTCTGCATCAGTGCGCCACCTCGGGCTGGCTGCTGGTGTGCAGCCCTTGGTACCCTTCCCATCTCCACAAAGAAAAACTCCCTTACACTGGGATTGTATGAGTTGGATAGCTTGACTGGAAACCCGAGCGTGAGAGAGGAATTGCATGGGCCCAGCCTTGACTCCCACCCCCTGCCAGGGGCAGGCCTGCCAGTCCAGTCTGCATGTACTACCACCCTTCCTGTCTTCCCTGCTCCCCCCCGCCCCACCGCCAATTCTGGTGAAAAATTTACATGGCGGCAGTTCTAGTGGTCTGTGGGCCTCTCCTGTGGGTATCGGAGCTCCTCGGGGGCAGGGCTGTGTCCAGGTCACCTCTGCGTCTCCAGGGCCTAACACGGCACAGCACTGAGAAGGTCCTCAGTGGAAGCCGATTCTAAAAACTAGTTCCAACTAAAGGGTGGATTGAAAAAAAAAACAACCTGCAAGGATTTCTCTGGCTCTGCAGGAAGCACGGAGTGTGACTGAGTGATGACTTCAGCAGAAATGCCCCCGGACGCACGGGCTCTCCATTATTGATGGGGCTCAGGAGACGTGTTCCTGGAGCACTGCAATATATTCCGAGGATGTCGGGGCATAATGTGAGTGACTTCATTCCTTCGAGTCCCTGCAGCCCTGCTCTGCAGCTACCCGGGAGGGGGGCTTTCAGCTTCTTTTTGCAGCAATAAAGAACTGGCTGTCTGGGAGCTCTGCTCTGCTCCTGGCTGCTTACAGTTTCCCAACATGCTGGCAAGCAGGGTGGCAAGGCCAGCATGGGGCCACCTCCGGAAGCAGAGTGTCTGCTCAAGTCCCGCCCTGCTCTGGGTCACTCCAGCTTCCCCTTCTCTGCGCTGCCTCTGTGCTAGGGGACCAGCGCAGGGCTGGGGTTCAGGGAAGCAGTAAGCTGTAGGGCTCCCAGTCTGACGCTGGGTGCACAGAGTAGGTGCTCATTTGATGGGAGGCCCATGCTCTGTCCTGACTGAGCTGGGTCCAGTTGGACCCTGTGTGGCTCTGAGTTATTTGAGTTTGCCATCAGGTACAGAGATTCTGGATGGAATTGTAGGAAAGATTTGTAAAGGCTTTGTTTTTCACTTGAATCAGTAGGGGTTGTATAATTATCATTATCCAAGGGACTTCCTCTTCTTTATGCAAGGAAGAGTCAAAGGGTTTTCAGACAAGACTGTTAGAGCTTTTCTCAAGATCAGAGGGCATGTCACTTCCGAGGACAGGAGTTGTGCTGGTCCCAGGGACAGAAAGTGTACAAGTCCTATAGGGCAGGTGCAGGCTGTGCAGTCAGACAGCCCTGAACTTGCTCCTGTGCTTGGAGACCCCAGGGGTGGTGGGGGGCAGAGGCAGACTCTGGAGTCCTGTCCCGTTGGTGCTGGCCTAGATTTTCCCCTTGGACTTCCACTCACAGAGACTTCCTCTAATGTTCACGTGATGACCAAAGGCTGTGATCACAGAACCATCCCAGGGTCTGGTACTCCATAGGTACTTAATGCACGATTGTTGAACGAATTATTCGGTGAGGACTTGGACTTGGAATGAAGTGTAGCTTAATGTTCATTTTAAGTGCTTGGCTAAGGGTCTCTTTCCTATGAACACTGGTTTCTTCGTTTGTGAAAGTGGGTATAAGACCCCACTGTGCTGGGTTCTGAGGGAGAAACACCATCTCGGCTGCAAAAGCACCAGGTACATACACAGTTCATGACGACTTCTCCCGCCGAGTGCCCAGCTGCCTTCCTCAGAATTGCGGAAGCCTCCATAAATTCTCCCTTATTCTCCCCTACATAAATAACTTTCTCCCTAAGTACTGCCTTCTAGATAAATAAAACTCTCTTATTTAATTTGATTGTTTTCCTGTTTGTTTAATTACTACCATTAAAACGTTAATGCTTTCTTGTTTTTTTTTCCCCACGACAAATGTGATATCTTAGCTCCACTTTGGGTTACTGAATTTGTCAAGTTCCTGCTGTTGCAAGTATCAGAATCTTGATTCAAATTGGCTTAGGGAAAAGGGGACATGCACTGGTTTTTATAATTAAATATTCCGGGGGGTCGCGTTAGCTGAGAGAACGCTGCTCGCAGTCAGGTGGTGGTCAGGTTGCAGTGCCGCTGTGGGCTCTGCTCCCCTGCCGTTTCCTTCACTCTTGGGCAGGCAGCCGTTTGCTTCCATCCTTCCCTCTCAACAGCTCCATCGAAAGAGCTCTCTCTTCCCCTAGAGGCACGAAGAGAGTTGGGACTCGGGCCCAAACCCTGCAGCTGGGGCACAGTGACTTGCAGCCAAAGCTCACAGCCGGTAAGAGGCGTGGGTGGGTCCTGGAGGGGAGCCGGGGCGGGGCCCTGCTCTCCGAGGCAGGGGAGCCCACGGTGAGGTTCCTGTTTGCTAGTGTTCGGGCGCAGAGGCAACCTCCGTCCTGGACTGCTCGGTCACGGCCAATGCAGCCCCTCTGACGAGCTTATTTCCTTCAAAGAATCAGCCCCACGTACCACATAGTCAACCTCTGAAGCCCTGTGGGAACCAGGTGGCTTGTGTCAGTTTTTGCCCAGGACCATATATGGGACCTGGTGGCAGAGGTGCTTGGGCAGGAGTGCGCAGGGGGTCCCACGGAAGTGTGAGATGGGCCCTTGTCATGGCCTCATCCAGGGGGACCCGTGAACCTCTGCAGGTCCCTGTTCTGGGCCTTCGTTTCCTCACCTGTGAAATGGAAGCAAGTAACTCCACCCTCTGAGATACTAGGAGGATTAGCTGCGGTGAGGAGCACTTTGTAAGCACCCAGTGATTGCAGAGTTGCCTCTGAATCTTTGTGTTGTTAGGCAAGTCCCTTCAGCAACTTGAGCCCAAGCATCTTCGTCTGTCTGTGATAAAGATGATCCTGCACCCAGGTCGGGTGGGCAGGAGAGACGCTCAACAGGCGTTTGAGGACTGAGAGGAGAGAGGCCTTCGTAAGCTGTCATTTCCTACCAGGTGCCGGGCGTTCTCACAGACCCGATCTCACTGTTACCAAGTCCCCGCCATTTAGATGAGGAAACTGAGGCTCAGAGATGCAGTTGGTCAAACAGCTGGGGTCAGGGCCAGGCTTTGAGCTCCTGTCCTTACCCTTGTTCCAGCTGCTCTCCTGAGAAATCTGGGGAAGTCTCTGTGCTCACTCCACCACCCCCAAATTTTCATTGCCCCTTCCTCCTAGTGGTGACCTCTTCCTTCTGCAGGAAGAGCTGGAGCAGCTTCCAACATGGCTGGAGCATTTACCGTGAACGCCCCAGTCGAGGTAGGGAGAGCCGAGAGAGCTGCAGTGTGGGGTGGCTCGGGGTCGAACAGGCTGTGACCTCGGCCACGTCATGTCCCCTCTCTGAGGATAGGAGTAGTCGCCAACCTGTCTTGATGGGTGAAGTCAATGAAGTGTCAGTGAAAGGCCCTGGCACCCAGTAGGTGCTCAGCACTTTCTCCCTCTTCCTCCCACTCCCCTTCCTTCCTGAGACGTTTCCTGAGAACCTGTCCGGGGCCCGAGGTAGCAGAGGAATCAGACTTTCCTTGGGGGCCCGGGAGAGCTGTGGCGTTTGGGGGTGGGTACTTGGGTCAATGCCAACTCCAATATGAGGTCGCCTCTCCCAGACTCAGCGTCCTTGTCCGGGCTTACTAATATGTCTCTCACCAGGGGGGGCACTGTCCTGGCCTCCCCCAGCCTGGAGGTCCCAGGCGAGAGGAGTGGGTGCCCCGCCTGACCCCACGTCCCACGGGCACCCCTCCATCTGCCTCCTTGGCCCCCTGGATGAGGGTTTCTGAGGACTCAAGTAAAGAAGGAGGTCTGCGGGTGGGGACTCTGCAAATCTTCCTTCCCAGGCTTGGTGGAGGTCATGCATTTAGCCAGAGGGACATTGGGAACTCTGGGAATTCGGGAACCTCGCCATCTAGCAAGAGGATGATTTGTCAGAGAAACGATCAGCTTACTGTTGCCAGAGGCATTTAAGTAGATATTCATGGCCACAAGGCACATGCTAAGGCACCAAGAATCTAGGACTCTTCCTGATGCTCTGCGTCTAGGGGATATGACAGACGAGTTGACTGCTCCTCCTCTGGAAAAGACCTGAGCTGACTTTTGGGGCCCCAGTGGAGGACAGGACATAGCAACCCTTGGCAAAGGGCCAGCCAAGCTTCTCTCTCCCTGCTCTCAAGGATGGCAGCTGTGACTCCCCTGCAGCTTAGCATCTGGTTCTGATGGATTCGTGGAAGGTCATGTGCTAGCAACTGCAGGTGGCCAGGGGGCAGACAGGCGGCTCGTTACCTAGGGGTGAAAGGACGAGGAAGGTCAAGGGGCCGATGGGAAGGGGCCTGGGTGAGGTGGCCACTTGGAGATGTTGGGATCCTGTGGGAAGCATTCCAGGCAGGACCAGGGGAGCTGGGAGTATGGAGAATGAGGGACGACTTCTCAGAAAGGTGGTTGGGGAAGACCGGGGAGAAGGGGAGACATTGCAGGCAGCCCCCAAACCTGAGACAAGAACCAAAGGCTGGATTTACCCACATGCATTTGGGGGCAACTGCTAGGAACTGGATTAAAGCCAAATGGGATTTTTGCTGCTGTTTGCGTAACTGAGAAGTCCATGCGGGCTTCGGGTGTAGCTAGATCCAGACATTCAAGCACAGCCAGCACCTCTTTCTGTTACTCGAGTCTGCTTTCCTCGTGTGTTGTCTCACCCACAGCACTTGTTTCCCGGGGGCTCCAGAATCGGTGCCAAGTAAGCTGTCACTGCCCTGGCTTGGGCCATGCCCTGCCCTGGACGGCATGGAGGTTCTGGTTGATCTCCCCTGGGCCATGGCTCCACCCCTGGGTTAAGAATGTGCAGAAGTATTTCCGTAAGGAAGACCGGGGTACAGTTACCAGGGGAGGGAGAGTGGACGTAGGCAAGGTGAAAGCGGGTGTCTGTGGCTGGGCCGGGCCCTGCTGCCGGCCGCCGCCGCCTCTCCTCCCGACTGCTGGGCACTCCTGGCTTCCTGTCTGTGTGCTTTGGCCATCTGCACAGATGCTGCTTTTCTTGTCTGAGCACCTCTTGGTGGCTGCCAGCACGCATGGCCACCTGTGTCAGGCCGCAAAAAGGACTATGCAGATGTGATTAATTTAAGGGTCTTGAGAGGATTATCCGGGATTATCTGGGTGGGCTCCATGCCCTCAGGTGATTGTTTATAAGTGAAACAGCAGGAGAGGTGGAGGTCGGAGAGACGCAGCTGTGGGCCGGGGCCGTGAGCCGGGGAATGTGGGTGGCCTCCAGGAGCTGGACAGGCAGAGAAACGGATGCTCTCTAGGAGCGTCCCTGAGTCCTGCTCTGGACTTCTGACCTCCAGATGGTCAGGTGATAAATCTGGGTTGGTTTAAGTCATTAAGTATATGGTCATTTATTACAGCAACCATGAGAAGTGAACGCACACTTTAATACCCCACATCCCAAGGACCCCGACTGAAAGAAGGTTAGAATTCAGGTTGGTTTCTCCTAACCAGCCCCACCCCAGATGGTAGGCTGGGCCGTGCTCAGGGATCTGCCACTGCCTGGGACTTACTCTGAAGCTTTCGTCCTTCATCGGGACAACTGCCACATGTCTTGCAGGTCTCAACTTAAATGTCATCTCCCCGGAGAAGCCTTTGCGGAACTCCTTCAGCACTTTATTATTTCCTCTCCTTGCCCACTCCCATCAGCTGGAATCACACTGGGGTGTAACTGTACGTGTCGTTGGTCTCTCCTTTAGACTGTGAGCTCACCGAGGGCACAGATGGCATCTGATTCATCGGGACTGGCTCCCCTCCCAGGGCCTGCACGTGGCAGATGCTAGGCAAATAGTTATTGAATGAATGTATGGCAATAGACACACCACTAGGCAGGTGTGGTGGGTCAGAGAGAACTGCCCGCTAAAGATGGGTTTGGACTTGACTGCTGGCTGCTCACCCCCAAATTCATTTTCTCTTCTTCCTGGTTCTTGCCTCCCATGTAGTTAGATGTGGCCACGGGCTGTGGTCTGAGCTCTGGCCCATGAAGTGCAGGCTTCTCTGCACCGAAGAAGGGCTCTCACTCACGTGGCCCCGCCCTGCCCTGCCCTCCACGGGGCCGAGGCACATACACTGAAGGGGACCCTCGCCTGCTCCCTCCACATCTGCACCTCCTCTCTTCCCGATGGGGAGTTCCAAGGTGTCGTGTGTTTGCCAGGCCTGGCCAAACCAGGGAGGTAGCCTCACCCCAGAGGTTTTACATCATAAGCAGGGGCCAGACCGGCAGAGGTCGCTCATCACCTCTTGCCGTTCTTCACGGTGACAGCCTGGCAGAGAGTAGAAGGGGCTCTCCCTCTGGGCCTCCAGAGCTGCTCCAGCATTTGCTGGGCACAGCCCCCCCCCCGCCCCGCCTTCCCTTCATTGCTGTGAGCTGCCTGACACTCCAGTAGATTCGCCTCCCCCAAGCCAGGGCTCAGGGCGTGCAGCCACAGACCCCTGATGCCACAGGCAGCACCCCAGAGGGTGCGGGGAAGAAAGGATTCCCCGAAGCCTTCCTCAGAGCTGTGCTGTGCACACTTATTGGGCACCGACTGTGTGCTAGCCCCTGTGCTAGGCGCTGGGGCCCGGAGAGGCAGGTGCCTGTCTCCTCGCAGCCTGGGGGAGCTCGCGGGCTGTGGTCAGGGAAGGAGCAGGAACAGGGGCAGGGACCTGGGTCAGTGCTTGGCTGGGTCTGTGGCCTCCCACAGAACAAACTCCAACTGCTAATGCAGTTGGCGCCCAGAACAGTTTGCTCCTGTTTCCTCTAATTTCCCTGGGAAAAAAAAAATCAATAAACTGCTCATGATGTCTTTAATAGAGACTAAATCAGAGCTTTTTATAACCTTGTTATAGGGTTGGCATTTTCATCATTTCCCCCCAAAGCTGAAGTCGGGTTAATGTGCCATCTTGTGGGAATCAGACAGTGGACGGAGACAATTGGTTACTAAGGAATTAACCAATAATCACTCTGCGCTCGGTCGTTCCCCATCTCCAGAGACTCCCGCGGGCATCCCAACAGCCCTGTGGGTTAGAGACTGCGGCCCAGAGACAGGAAGGAACTTGCCTAGATTCACACAGCCAGGACGGAAACGGTAGAGCGGGGGCTTGATCCTGCACCTGCCTGACTCCAAAGCCCTGTTTTCTTCTGTGAAACAGTGCAGACTAGCAGCTGGAAGTCTAGGAGCTGCATGGTGGGGCCAGGAGGCTATGCCTTCTGCAGGGAGAGGCTTGGGGCTGGGCAGTCCCTCGCCGGTGGAGGAGCCACTGTGTTCCCGCACTGCCCCCTGGTGGCTCCGCTGGGCCTGGTCTCGGGGGTGTGGGAGTGTGGATCTGGGATCTGCAGGCTGGTCGCTATGGGTGGGCTGGAGGACACTGTCCTGGAGGAGCAGTCCCTGCTAATTTTTTCAAGCCCCTGATTTTGAAGGCTGAATGGTTAAGCCTTTTATAACAGATGTTTGTGCCTTTGTTTTCTTGTGGGAAAAGTGTTCACTTGTTAATTTGCTCAACATGCCTCCAGGGACCCCCGTGTGCCCCAGGCCAAAATGACGGTGACTGGGCACAACGCTCGCCCTCAGGGAGCCCCCAGCCCCACAGGTGGACACCCATGTTGCAGGAGGATGGGGGCGCTGTGAGGCCACACCGGGGCATCCTGGGAGCCCTAAGCCTGGGGGGTCGGGGGGAGTAGTGGGGGGTCCAGGGAAAGGCTGGTCCAGGAGGGTAACAGGCAAGGTGAGTGTGGGAGGGGAGCTGGCAACAGGTGGGTACAGAAGGGAGAGGCGAGACTGCTGTGAAGCTAATGGCTCAGAGCTCAGGGCCCTCACTTCCCAGGGCTCTGCGCTTCCGGGCGCGTCATCATTTTTTGGTCTTTCCTTCAAGAGACCCACCCCAGTTGCGTATGTGTCAGGGGCTCCGCTCTGCCCTGACAAAGGAGGGGCCACAGCGGGCGGAGGATAAAATGACGGAGGCAGAGTGGCAGGTTGGCCCAACTAAGAAATGTGGACTCTGTCCTGAGGGCAGTGAGGGCCCGTTAAAGTCTTTGGGCAGGAGAGCGGCAGGCCGCTCCTGAGTTAGGTGTTGTCCGCAGAACAGGGCGCTCTCCCAGGGCGACTCCCAGCCCCAGGCAGAGGGACCCCTGCGCGGTCCCCAGGCCCTGGCCCCCAGCTGCACGGCTCTCCACGCACGAGGAGTCCACGGGCCCAGGACGGTGCGCCCACCTGGAGCCACCCCAACCCCCTTTCGGATCAACCCTGGGGATCTGGGGCCTGATTCCAGGGTCTTCGCAAGTCTTGCCCCAGCTCCAACCTCCAGAGGGTGCCCGGGCTGAGCATGTGCATGGCTGGGCCCAAGACAGCTGTTTGGGGGTGTGGAGGGGAGTTGGAAGTTGCCTAACGGTGGGCAGCGGGGCAGCTGGGCCTGCTGTCAGGTGGAGGAGGGCGGCTGCCTCTGTGGTCTCCCCTCGACTTCCGTTCTCTCCACAGCGATCTATGAGCACCGTTACCGTGCCGTGTGCTGGGCTCACCCAGGGCCGGCCAGGCTGGGCTTCCTGAGCCAGATGTGCTCTGCGGGCCTGGGGGCTGCCGGCAGGAAGTGCCAGGAATGGTTCCCACAGGCTGGCTGTGGAATCCAGTGGCCGGGGCTGCACACAGGCGGGGGCGGGGTGTTCTGAGAGGAGACAGAGCCCCAGGGCTGCCTGCGCCTGGGGTGGAGAGGCATGGGGAGGGAGGGGCAAGGGCGAGGGCCACGGCCCAGATGCTGGCTGGAGGAGCCGGCTGCTCATATTTCTTGGTGTTTGGTGTGTAGCTCATGAATGGGCCAAGAGTCCAGGGCTGGGGCAGAAATGCAAGGGGAGAGGTCGCTGTCAGGGCTGGGAGCATTGTCTGGCTGGGGACATGGGGGCCTGTCCCTGGCAACCTCGACTCTGGGACATAGGCCAGTGCTGTTCCCTCAAGAATGGGATTCCCACCATGTCTATAGCCCCCAGGAGGCAGCAAGAGGCTCCCCAAAGGCGGGGAGAAGGCGCTTCTCTGGCCCAGCCTGGTAATTAGACCCTTCAATTGCAATTACTTTTGCAATTAGCTCAGCTGGTAATTGGAACTGGAGGTGGTAATTTCTGTCCTTCACGGGAGTTCCCTCTGAATTGGGCTTTGCTCATCTGTCCAGGGGGCAGGATGGTGCCCTGGGGAGGCTGAGCCCTTGGGCTGAGCGATGCGTGCACAGCTCTGGGCTCCGTGCAAAGTGAAGCCTTTGGGTTCTGCTGGACCCCCAGGGTGGGACATTTGAGGCATGGCAAGGGGGTGCTTTTGTGATCTCCCCTTGAGTGTGGCCTGGCCTAGAGACTTGCTTCTAGCCAACAGAATATGACAAAGGTGATGGTTGTCACTTTCACAATTGGTTATAAAGGATGGTGACTTCAGGTTTGCTAGTGGACTCTCCTTATTGCCTCTGGCCAGCACACGTTGATGGAGTCAGCTGCCAGGTGAGGGAGGCCTACGTGTCAGGGAGCAGCCTGTGAGGAGCAGGACGCTGCCCACAGCCACTGTGAGCCTGGCAGCCCGTCCTCCCCTGGTCGAGCCTTCGGATGAGGCTGCTGACCCCGGGTGGGCACGGTTGGCCTCCTGAGGCTGTGCAGCAGAAGGCCTAGTGAATTGGGCCAAGGCTTCTACACACTGTCTCTAGACACTGTCAGATAGTTAATGTGTGGTTTTTAAACAGCTAAGTGTTGGGGTAATTCCTTACATACCAATAGGTCACCAGTACGCAGACAAACTATTAAACTACATATGTTCTACCTTTGGCTTTGATAAAGTATATTTTAAAAATTACCTGGAACATCAGGTTCAAATCTAGACTCTTTGGGCTCTGGATTCGGCACCAGAGCATGGTGGGAGGGGGAGAGCGGGAACTCGCATGAGGCCACTCCCCGACACGGTTCGCTTCTTACCTGCACTCCATCCCATACACCCCAAGTCTTGTACATGCCCCAGGGTTAAAGCTCCATACATACCCACTCCCCCTTGCAGAGAGCCACCTCTGGGCTCAGGGGTGCCCACGTGAGCTTGGAGCTGGGGGAAAGGTCCACACAGGCCCTGGAATCGGGCTTCAGCGTCAAATGGCCAAGGAAATCTAGGGTCCCAGGTGGGGTTTAGAAGGGAAAGGTGGGCCCCTGGCACTGTCAGTTGCAGCTGTGGGGCCAGGGCAAGACTTTCTGAGGCACAGGAGCCACAGCAGGGGCCCCTTGCCTGGGCAGTCCTGGGAGAGCCCCTTGTTCCAACCTTCTCAGGTGGGGAAGCCCTACCCTCTAGGGATATGCCTGAACAAAAGCAACCTTTAATTGCTAAAAAGCAATTACAGGGGACTAATAAACCAGTCCAGGGTTTATTGGGGCGCATGCTGGGAGCCAAGGCTTTGGAGGACACAGCTCCTGCCTTCCCAGCTGGAAGGGAAAGACATACCTCAAAGCAGCCCCAGTCCTCCTCTCCAAGAAGACGGGGCAGGAGAAGACAGAAGTTCCTCTCCTGAAACCCTATACACAGCAGAGTTTTCGGTTCGGTAGGCCCTCAATTCAATTAGAACTCACTGAGTACTTATTACGTGCCAGGAGCTAGGTATTAAGCAGGAAGGGATATATCAGCTCAGGGGCTATTAGGCAGCTTACAGATTCGTGGCTGAGCTGTGTGGCCAGGATCCGTGGCTGCCTCACCCACCACACTGATGCTCAGCTGCCTGAGACAGCCCACCGCTTTCTGCCCATCATTTTAAATCAAATGTGCTTGCTGCCTTTGACCGGGCAATCAAGTCACATGCCTGCACCCGAGGGTCAAGGAGGCTGCGGAATGCAGATGTTTGCATTTCGTGCAGGCTGGGGATTCCACAGCAGAGGGAGCCGTGGAAAAGAGAGAGCAGGTTCCCGGATCAGGGCAGCCATGATTGATAGCTGCCTGCCATGGCAAGAAACCCAGGGGGCAGCAAGGTGAGCAGTACTAAAGCCAGCAGTCTACTCAGCAATGTGAAAAAGTCAAGCACATTTTCTTCTAATGACATGTCACTTCTGCTTTTGGAGACCACTGGTTTGAGGAAGAAGGATGGATCTGATCTTGCCAAATAAAGGATTTTCAGTCCCTTCCAATTTTTTGCAAGTCACATTCTATTTAAATCCGAGGTAAATATTTAAACAACCCCATGAATGCTCGTGCTGGAGAAGTTGTTGCAATTCAGAACTTGCTGCTCAGGACTCCCTCAGCTTCCTGCTGGTGTGCCGCCCTCCCCTTGTCTGGGTTTTGCCTGTATTTTTTTTTTTTTAAGTTGATTCCAGAATTTAAAAATAAGACTTCAAAATCAAAACGAACCACTGTTTATATTTAAACATATTCTGCAAGCAGTAATATTATGCCAGCTGGGGAGCTGCACTGAGTTCACCACTTAAAGCAGAGCCTGAGACATTTTAACAGGCTGACATGATGTGGAGTAAGTCATCCCTGACTGGCACGCCTGCGCAGGAAGGACCACCTCAAACGTCAAGTTCCAGTGTTTTTTAAAGACCCGGAAGTCTTTGCTATCTTTTTTCCCCCCTGTAATGTGTAAAATAGTTATTGACTTAAAATTGTGGGATGTACAATTTTAACATCCCACCCTGTTAACACCTGACTGGTGTGGCTTGGGCATCATCCCACAAAGTGAAAGGTCGCTGGTTCTATTCCCGGTTGGGGCACATGCCTGGGTTGTGAGCCGGTTCCTGTTAGGAGTGTGTTCGAGAAACAACTGATCGATATTTCTCTTGCACACTCATGTTTCTCTCCCTCTCGTTCTCCCTCCATTCTCCTCTCTTTAAAATAAATGAATAAATAAAATTGTGGGACTTTCAGGGCAAATATTTAGCAGGTACTGAATAGGTGCTGGGCACTTTGTATACATTATCTCATTTCATCCTGATTTTTACACTAATAGCCAGGCCCATTTTATAGACAGGGTCATCTAGGTACACATGAATAAGTAACAGGCCCCAAGGTTCCCTTGGGACTTGAACTGAGCCAGGTTTCGATCTTAGGGTTTTGAGGCTGAGAGAGGAATGAGGGTCCTTTTTAGTAAGAACCCTGAGACCCGCAGTGCGTGTATTTCCTCTCTTCTGTTACCTTGGGTCTGATTAGAACCTGGCTTTGTCTATGGTGGCGTGGTGGGTCTGCGTGCAGCTTCGGGGCAGTGAGGACAGGGGTCATCACCCACCCCATGGCTGGGAGAGAGGTTTTGGGATGGTTCAGAGTTTCTGTGCTTGAAGCGGGTAATGCTTTTATACTTCACTTGCTGTCTATGGTGGACCACAATGGATACTTCTGGATTATTCAGATCTTTTAAAAATAACTTGTGACCTCGTTAACATGGTGATGTGAAATCCTCCCCCACCCCCAGCCCCTTCCTTGCCCTAAGGGGTTACCATGGATACCAAACAGTGAATGATTACCTGGAAGACACCCAAAACCAGGACATTCTTACATTTTTTTGTGCCAGGTCCTCACTGCCTGCAGTTTGGATCCGAGGAAGCCAAACCGGTTGGATGACTGTTGTCATCAGGTGGTAGAAGGAGACTCCAGTTGGTACATTTCCCATGCAGTTTGGTGGGCCGGGCAAAAGGGAAGGTGGTCTCTTGTTGCTCAGATAGGCAGCTATTTTGGGTCAAGACCCCAGCCTACCCCATGGGCCCTGAAACATAGCATGGGATGCAGAGAGACGGCATAGTGTCCTGGTGATATGGGAAGTCATGTCGCTAAGGGCACGCATTGTGTCTATCCTCTCTCACCAGATCCGAGGGAGCCCAGGTGGGCTCAGCAGGTAGACCTGGGCAACTGACAATTGATCTCCTCTCCGAAATAGGGCAGGTGGGACCACTGCCCCCCAAGAGAATGTCCCCAATAACTATTTTTATTTCCATCTTATTGTCAGTGAAACTGACACACAGGATATTTTTTCTCCTTTTGTCTTGAGGGATTCCCAACATCAGTTGTGACTACTGAGAATATCCCAAATTAAAAATTAATCATGAGCGGAGCTGTGGTTGCCAATTTACCTTTTAGACATTTAAAGTTTTATGTTTTATAGACACTTACCTAAGCTTTTATTCATTTTTTAAACTTACATTTTCCTTTTTGCATTTTGGAGGCTCCGAGTTTTTTTTCAGGTCCCAAATACCTTTGCAGGCCTTGGAAAATCTTGTGCTTATCGTGTCCAATGAGTAGAAGGGCGCTGCCAGCAGGGGGCATCCTTGCTCACTGGTTGTGGTTAGGAACTCAAGACTTTGTCAAAACATAATTTTCAAAAGATTAAAAACGTGTCATACAAATGTATAGCCAATGCATGACTGAGACCAATTTAACCTATTCATGAGGCAACAAGCAGGATGGGAGTGTCTGCGAGTCAGTTATGTACCTGGAGAGGAAGAATCTTGAAATAAAATTGCTGAGTTGGAACAAACTGGCTAGTGTCCTATAGGCCAGTGAACTGTAACCTTTGGTGTTATCTTTCCTACTGAATAGGAATCATTTGCATTTCTACTTTGCCAAAAGAAAACCTTCTGCAGCTTACCAGTCTTCTACAACTTAACATGTGACTTCGCAGAGTCTGATCCCTAATAGTAAATGGTAAATTGGAGAAGGGGAGGTTCCCCTTGAGAATCAGACAACACTGGCTGGGCCACACCCCCAGATGACACCCAGGTGACATCCTGCCACTCTTTAGCCTTATCCCCAAGTTTCAGATATATTTTCCCAACAAAAGGGAAGGGGTTTTCTGAGCAGGTCCCCGCGGGGGTCAGGGCTGGACCCGGGAGCGCGGGTGGCCAGGCAGGTAGGCAGTTGGGCACCCCTCCAGATCTACGCCTCTCAGTCCCTGTTCAGTGTTTATTCAGTGGGGTCAGGGGAAGGTGGATTTTTCCTGTTCATAAAAACTGGGAATTTCACAGAAAGAAATCCACTCACTCCTGCATGTCCCTGGCCCCGGCGGGGGCAGTGTTCTGAAAAGGCTCGGCCAGACGCCCCCCATTTCACAGTGGTTATTGTTCCTTCCTCAAGCTGCCTTCGGGGTGTCTCCAAATCAAATAGCTCAGTGGGAAGCATAGTCAAAAGCTTTAATTTTAGGTAATTCATATTTTATGGGTGAGCAGCAGGAATGACTAGGTTTCTGAGTTACAGCAACTGTCACTGCGGCCTCCGAGATTCCGTGTTTGTGGCAAAATGTCCGGAACAGGCGAACCTGTGGAGGCAGAAGAGAGTGGACAGCGGTTGGGGCCGGGGGCTTGGCTGCCCGTGGGCATGAGGTTTCTCTTGGGCGCGATGAAAACATTCTGTGATTAGACAGCGGTGATGCTTGCACGGTTTTGTGAGTATACTAAAAAATATTGAATTGTATACTTCAAAGGGGTAGATGTTAAGGTATATGAATTATACATCAATTTAAAAAAAACTGAAGGGTCAGCACAACAAGAGATTTTTTCTTTTCTTAATTCCACGGAAGCGGTCAGCGTGCGTTTTGCCAGAAGGACGGTCGCGGACACTGAGTGAGCGTACCTGCGGCTTACCTCGGTAGTGCTTCGGGGCCCCATGCCCTGGCTGGTTGGCTCAAACCGTAATTCAGCCTGGGTGGGGCCTACTAGAGGGACGCGTTTTGGTGGAGATGTTTTCCTGAGGAGGTAACCTTGAGGAAAACCCGCCTCAGGCCATTGTGTCCTTATGTACCCATCAGATGCTTTTATCATCTTTTCTTTTAATTCTGCAACTTACAAAGTAGATTTTATTAACCCTGTGTGACAAAGTGACATCTGAGGCCTCCCGGTCCCTTAAGAGCCGGACAAAGTTGGCCAACCCCACCGACTCCCACCCTCTGGGACCAGCGCGGAGATGCTGGTGACTTCCCAAAGGGCTCGTGCTCCCCGGCTCTCGTGGTCGCCTTTGCCTCTGGGCTTCTGTCTCCCCTCGGGCCCCCATTGTGTTCCCTGTGGATCCAGATGTGAGACTCTGCCAGCTCCCCAGGCTCCCCGCAAAAGCCACTTGCACAAAATATTCACGGGTGCAGTGGAGTCCCCTGGAGGCTCTTCTGCAGGAGGAGAGGCGGGGAGGGCTCACGTCATGGCGGTGCACGCGGCTGTGAGAGGGACACCAGGCTCGCCTTTCCTTCAGGGTGTCGTCTGGGGGTGTGCGTGGTCCCCATCTTAGTGGCTCTCACGTCTTTTTCCCCCTTCCCCATCCTACTCACCATCTGCCACCCCGCATGGAGCCTCAGGGCCTCCAAATCGCTCTTTTGCCATTATTCACATGAGCGAATCTTCAGATGCCTCCAGGTGCGCCACAGAACAAAGGGTCCCCTTCACACAGAACAAAGGGTCCCCTTCACACAGAACAAAGGGTCCCCTTCTGGAAAAGGCCACTTAGGTTATAAATAGCATAGAGAAAAATGTGCTGCAGCACTGCTGTCTCGTGGACGAGCAAATGAGGGTCAGAGAGGACTGGGCCCGTCACTCGCCCTGTCCTGCCTGGCTCAGCCCCTAGAGCAGATGCACAGGGAAGAAAAGGCAAAATGAGCTCCATCCCTAAAGCAATGTGGGACATTGGCGTCCAGAGCAGCCCTGATTTGGTCTCACCTCCCGGACTGAGCTTAGGGTGGGAGAGGTCTCCCCGGCCTTGGGAAGGGGGCAGCCTGCCAGGGCTTGGCATTTGGGAGGCTCAGAACTGACCAAACAGGAGCACAGGGCCATTCGGAGTAGGGTGTGTGCCTCTCATGGGTGGGACCAGCGCCCAGCTGGGAGCATGGAGGGATAACACAGCTTAGGTCAGGCCGGGCTGGGGACCTCAAGCCAAGGAGCCCGCTCTGCGCACACAGGCGATGGGAGCCAGGCGAGCGCTTAGGCTGAAGCGGGCGGAGACTCGCATGTGGGCGGGGACGGGAGGGCGCTCGCGGCGCGTGACTGGCGTCCCAGCCCCTTCAGCGCCACGTTCTGAGCCCTTTGCAGCAAGACCTCATGGAGTCCTCTGCCAGCCCTGTGAGATAGTGTCGTCATCCCTATTTCAGAGGTGGAAGGAGGAATAGTAACGTGCGTATGCAGCTGGATTTGAAAGCCAGGAGGATACTATGATCTACTCGCACTGGGGTGCCTTCGGGGGCTCAGTGAGGTGGCCAGACATATTTGGGGAGAAGAGAATGGAGACTGGAAAGCTATTCGGGGGCTCAAGAAAGCCACAATGACATCTGACCCAGGGTCCTGCCAGAAGGTGGGGGGGGGCACACTGAAGACCCTTTCTGAGGACCAAGAGGCTCTTTGAATCTCTCTTGAGTGCTGCAGAGAGGCCGTTCTCAGAGAGAATTCACATTCCCTCTGCACATTTCCTCCTTTGCCCTCTTTCTGCCTTGCCCAGAGGGATAGGGGAGCAAGGAGGGCTGGGAGTGTGGGGGGCAGTGGGAGTGTCCACAGTGGTATCTGCTCTGGGTGGGAGGCCACACGCCACATCCCCGCTCTCTCCTGCAAGGGCTCTCCCAGGTAACAGGGCACTTCCCCTGTATCTGAGGCCAAGGACTGGCAGCCTTCTGGTCAGACGTGGCCTGTGAAAAGGCTTTGTTTTGTAAGTACAGTGGTTTAAACATTTTTTGCGAAGTTTTCAAGGATCGATTTGTCTATCCATTTATCTATCTACTGATCCATCTGCCTATCTACCTACTGACCTACCTGTTTGACTGCCCACCTATTTATCCACATGTTTTAGTGCTTCTACAGCATCAGCTACGGGCCTGGCACCTTTCTGAGAGCTTTACAAATATCAGTTCATTCAATATTGCCAATAGAAATCTAGATTTATGGCTTCTCCTAAAAAGGGACCTGGCCCCATGCCACCATGAAGCAATATCCTAGTGCCGCAGACTTGGCCACAGCCCCCACTGGCAGGGTGACACTGGGGCAGAGGCCAGCAGCAGGGGTAAACTGTCATGTGCCTTGTTCTGTTTTCTTTTGCCAATGAACTTTCCATGGTCCCTGAAGGTGTCTGAGTCTGGGATGTGTGAGATGTGTCTTGTGATAAAGCACGTCCCAGGGAAGCAGAGCAGGGGCAGATCTGTGGGCTAAATAAAGGTTTTACTGTCATATGCGAAGAGCCTGTGGATGTTTGTTATGCAGCACTACTGCCACCATTCATAGCTAGCTGATACAGCCTCTCCCCAGCTGTGTGCCTGGGGCAGGGCTGGCTTCCTGCACAGGGACCCCAGGAGGACGGCAGGACCTGATGGAGTTCATGGAAGGCCTGGGGTGGGCCCAGGGAAGACTGAGGATTTCTTCTACCACAGCGTCCTCTCCTGCACTCATGGGAGCTGGGGCTTCTCTAGGGGGAATATCCTAACCTCTAGTGATGAAAGAAGCCATGGGCATGGTAGAAAAGACACGGGGGGGGGTGCTGTGGGGAGCCTGGTACTATAGGGGAGAGCTTGAGCCAGCCGTGCCTCTCAGGAGGGCCAATTAGCAGCATATACACCCTACACCCAGAATTACACTTGTAGAGACACACACCTGTGTGTGCACCTCCCCCTGCACGCACACTCCCACAAAACTCACTTGCACAGGTACACAAGGAATCATTGTCATGTGATCAGCATGTTAGTGCTTAAACAGCTAAAGATTAGAAATGACTCAAACGTCCATGGCCAGGGGGACAGCTAAACGAACGGCGGGGCGCCGAGGGCCTGGCACACCCTCTGGCGGCCGCCGCCGCTGCAGGAGGCCTCTCTGCAACAGTGTGCGTGGACCCTGAAGAGGAGTGATGGAGGCCAGTTCCTTAGATGCAGGGTAGCTTTTCCGATGACAACCCAAGAAAATGGAACCAAAGCCCACTCAGCAAAGTGGGGAGCGTGGCTGCCTCTGGGAAATGGCCAGGGGAGAGGGAGGTCGGGTGGCCTCGGACCTCGGGCTTTCTCTGTCCGGCCGCAGTTTTGAAGAGAGGCCACTGTATCTCTATGTCGCTTAATCCTTAGAAATTAATTCCAGGATCTGAATGATAAAGACAAGACAGGCCTTTGGAGACAAGAGGTTCTGGGGTGGAACTCTGGCTACGTCGCCTGGGTTTGGAACTTTGGGTGCTTTGTGCTCAGGCTCGGTCGCTGGCGAGGCACAACTCCACCTGGCAGGGGCGCCCGGGGGGGGGGCTCTGCTCCCTCGGCCCCCGCCCCCTGTTGGGGGCAGACGGCACATCTGGGTGCCGGGAGGGCTCCTAAATGTAAATGTCGGTTGAAAGTGAGGGACAGTTTTCTCTGGGAGTCGCACAGCCCAGGCTGCATGTCCCTCTGGGGCCCCGTTCCCTCAGAACTCCCGCCAGGCCCACTGGCACATGAGAGTCTTGGCACTGCCCCAGGGAGCGAAGGATGAGGTCCAGCTAGGCCAGTGCCCTGGCTCGTGTGGTGGTATCTCGGGGCATGAGAAGCACGCTGAGCTGGGTGACCCTGGATGGCGAGGTCAAGGACTTGGCACCAACTTCTGCAATGACCTCCAAAATAATGAATTAAGAGCCTCTTAGGGCTGCTGGTGGGGGGAAGGGGACCTCCCTCCACTGACTTTTGAAGGCTCCTGAATTACCATCACAATGACTGGGATTCTAGTGGGAGATGTGCGTCCTCGCTCCTGTTTCCTGCTTGGACAGCCTGGCAAGAGCTCCCTCAGAAGGACAATGAAGGTGGTAAAGCTTCCTCTAAAGCTAGCAGTCCCCGGGACCAGATGGCATTGGCTAAGCAAACGTCGGCGGCCAGCCACTTAGCTGAGATGGGATTCCAAACAGTCCTCTCAGTCCGGGCTACTGAGCACCCCCTGCCACCCACTAGGCTTCTACCCTGAGTTTAAACACAGCCGGCCCATGTGCACCAGGGACGTCTCCCCTAAGAAGCCCATGGCTGCTGTGGCCCATGTCCTCCCTCCCTCCCTCCACACACTGCCCCTCGCTCCCGACCTTGGCAGCTTCAAAACTGGCCCTGTGCCCCAGTCCTGCCCTGATTCCCGGGCTTGTTCAGGTACAAGCCCTGCTCTCTGGGGGGCAGGGAGGGTCTGGTTCCTTTGGGTCCCCAGGACGGAGGCCGAGGTCTGCAGGAGAGTTTGGGGTAGGTCCTCGTCAGATGCAACTGGGGACCCTCCCCTGCAGTGGGGCTGCTCACACTCTGCCTCTGCCCCCTGTCCCCCCAATTCATTTTCCAAACTGGGGACTGAATGATCTTTCTGTAACACAGACCTCACCATGTCAGCCCGGTCTCGATGGAGACCTTTCAAAGCTTTTCCACTTGTTACTCATGGGGTGAGCTGACTTTCCTAACACCATTCCCTCTGGTGGCCCCTCTCCTGCCCTGCCCGCCCCCCACCGCCCCCTTTGCTCCTTAGCAGTAATGGTTTTGCTTCTCTCCCATTTCCCACTGCTGCACTCTAACTCTGTTGGAAGAGGATTCTGGAAATTGTAGTTCCCAGGCTTCCCGTCCTAGCCGGTTGCTTAAAAAGTGCTCCAGTATTCGCCGTATCCTGAGGTTATACGTCAGGGGCCCCCTAGAGCAGCTCCGCGCCACCGACGGGCCCAGTCCGCTGCCGCCCCCTTTCCCAGGTCTCCATTCGCACGGTTCTGTCTCTGCTCCGCGAGCGGTGCTGCAGCTCGGCCAGCTCAGTCCCTGTGAGCCTTCGCTGCAGCACTCACGGTCTCGCCCCCGCCTCCCATGCACCTTCATCGCCCTGTGCCTCTGTGCGTCTTCCTCAACGACTCCCTCCCGTTCCAGGGGACCCTGCTCACCACGGACACTGCAGTTATCAAACCGTGACCTTGGCTCCGGTTAGCTCCCTGCCCGCATTTTCCAGACCCTTCCCCTGCTGCCTTTGGGACTCAGTCCTCGCACAGGATCCATGAATTTTCCTTGACCTGATTTCTTCCCTGCAACACCTCACTCTCCTACTCTCGACCCGCAGACTTCTTCTTTGATTGACAGGTTTTCCATTTGAAAGATGTCTTGTTCTCTCACATAACAAAGGCATCTCTGAAGCTGACAATTTCAGAGGTGTTCCCTTCCACGAACACTCACTGAGCGCCTGCCCCACACCTGGCTCACCAGGTGAGCCACATGGAGGCCTGGTCCTCTGACCAGCCTGACCCTAGTTTCTGATGTGGCGTTTTCAGATGAAACCTAGTTTCCTGAGAACATCTTTACTTTTTAGGGTGATTTTTTAGTAGGCCTTTACCCCAGCATCTTATCATAATTCTTTTTGTAAATCAAGACACATTGTTTGAGGAAGTTTGGGGAGTATTTCCTCAGCAGAAAGTTAAAAAATAAAACTGCAAGGCAACATCGGTTTTGTATCTTTATTGGAACACGATGGCAACACAAATCGTGGACTTGGGGGACCACCACAGGTGTCTCTCCTCCAGGCCGCCTGCACCCCTTTTCTGCCACCAGCAGAGGCACCAAGGAGCCTCCAGACGGGCAGGGGCAGCACAGGGCCAGGCCTGAAGGGGGCCCCGGGGTGACGAGTGGTGTGTGGGCACCTTGACCTCAGCCTTGGCCACCTGAGCCTGCGAGCAGCCGGACCAGTCTTATGCCTCCAACTGCTTGACCACAACTTAGACACCCGCCTGCTTTAGACTCTTGGCAAAATTTCCAAGGAGGAGATTCGGGGGCTTCCAGAAGGAATCCAGCCAAGAGACCGAATACCTGCAACCATCAGGGAAAATCATGCCTGCAGGTGCATTGGCAGGTAGGGCTAACACTCCTACTCTGTGCCCAATGGTCTAGGGGTCAGGCGTGCTGTGGTCAGCAGACACAGGCAGGACCGCGACCTCCTGAGGGGACGGGGCCAGGGAGTCACAGGCAGCTACACATTACAACCATGCCAACGGCTTCCGAGGACATTTCTGGGGGGCTGTGCATCGGGCCTGGCCTCGCAGGGAGGGCCGGAGAGGACTTCCTCGAGAAGGGCTCTTGCGGCTGAGCTATTGCAGCCGAAAGGGCAGGGCGTTTCACATCGTGGAAACGGCTCCATGCCTGGCCTGGGAGGTGGACCGAACGGTGGCTGTGCGAGAGGCGGTTTCCTTCGCGTGTGGCACGACTGGGCTCGCGTTCGCACTGTGGCTGCGGGTGGAACGTGGACGGGAGAGGGAGAGTAGGGCGTGCCCCGGGCTGTCAGGGAGCCGTGCCCGTGGTCGTGGGAGAGGGTGTGGCAGCGGGACGGGGCGCTGACAGGGCAGGGGGAGAGCAGGCCAAGGTTGGCCCGCGGCCTTTGCAGCCTGAGACAGGGAACGCTGGGAGAGCAGCAGGTGCTGGGAGAAGGTTCAGGGTGCCGTGGACATGCCACCGGGGAGGAGCCTTCGAGACACCCAGGTGAAGGCGTCGTGTGGGCAGCAGAGGGGGAAGCCCCCACAGGGGACTGGGCTCCGGGGCCAGATCTGCGACTCATCTGCTCAGAGATAAGTCTGTGGGCAACTTCAGTTTCGAGGGTGTAGGTGAGGCCACAGAGGGAGAGAAAATTGCTGTGAGGAGGTTTGGGGAGCAGCCACATCGATGGCCGGGAGAGGCCAGGCAGCTGCAAGAGGGACTGGAAGGCACGGGTAGGCAGGGAGGGGACCCTGGGAGGGGGTCTTGGAGCTGGGGAGGAGCGGGCTCTGGGAGGGGCGGTGGCCAGCAAGGAGAGCCCATGGGCGCCCCTACTTCTGGGGCTGTCGCCCCCTACCTCCTTGGGTGTCTTCAACACCCTATAAACAGGACAGGGGAGCTAACCCCTAGGACATAGGAGCAGAGATGCTCAGAGGGGCCCCTGACTCACTTAAGGTCGTGCATCCCAGCAGAGGGTGCTGCAGGGTCAGCACCCCTACTCAACGCCTGTCATGCCCCTCGACCTCTGCCTTCCCCAGCGAGTCCTCTCGTGCTGCAGTGTGAGGCCCCCCGGGCTCTGCTCTGAGCCCCACTGGGTGGGCTCAGTCAAGGAAACATGCTGGCCTCTCCCAAGAGGCAGTGAAGTGTTGTGTCAAGAATACGGGCTTGGGGCCGGCTTTTCACCCATCCTCCCGTTTGCTCGTTCATCCATTCATTCCTCCAACAACTCTTTTCCCAGAGTGTCCTATGCGCCAGGCACAGGTTCTGGCCAAGTGGCCTTGGGCAGGCCCCGTGCTTCCCTGAGCCTCGGTTTCCACCTCTGCAAAGTAGGGATGGTGATCCTTGTCGCAGGCGATAAGGATTATGGGAGCTCATGCAGGTGAAGTGCCTCACACACAGTAGGTGCTCACTGACGGCGAATTTCCTCCACTTCGTTCCTTTCCTCTCCTTCCCTTCCCTCCATCCTGCAGATCCCACAGGGAGTGAGAGGCTACCTCTTTATGGCAACACCCTCTGCGGTGCTCAGAGGGCATGTGCACCTCCATGCACACACGTGCACCCACCCTGAGTGTCCCCGTGTCTCTGCTCAGAACTCGGGGCCAGCACCAGCGTGAGCTCGGGGCCCAGAGGAGCCCTGGACACCCCTCTGGGATGCTGAGTGCAGATAGACCGCTCTGCCCCAGGCCCGAGGAGCCCGGCGCCCCCCACTGTGTGCCCTGGGGGTCCCCAGGTGTAGGCTGGGGTGCATCCAAGATGGCTTGGGCGGCTGCTGGCCCCTTTGTGGCTTTAGGAGGTACATCTTGGTGACCAGGAACAGTATCTTCAGTGCCTTGGGGCTGAGTCTAGACAGGCTGGAGGGCAGTGTCCTCCCCGCTTCTGGGGGGCGCATCCTCAGGGGCTGCTCTCCTGAGGGGCCTCCCTCGTGTCTGGAGGACCCGAAGGCCCCACAGACTCTTGCAGCAGCTCAGTAGGTTGCTTGAGCACACGGTGCAGGACAGCTCGGGCTTCCTGAGGAGACACAAGCACAGGCCAGGGCTGAGGTGACTGCTGAGTGGGGCCCGTGGGGCCAGGGCCTAGCCGCTGGCCTTTGCTTTTTCTAAACAAGACCCCAAGAAGGGTGGCCAACCTCCCATGTACAATGGGGACTTCTTCCCTTGGCCCACAAGGGGGAGCATTCTGGAGACCCGGAGACCCACTTTCAAATCCCAGGTCTGCCTCTAACATGCTGTGTGCCCTTGGTCAAGTGACTTAGCCCCTCTGAGCTTCATATGGCGGGATATGAGGTTAGCTATCTCTAAGGGATAATATATCATGTATACCTTTATATATAGTCTTTGTGTAACTACTTTTCCAATTCTTGAAAAGATTAAGTGTTCTAAAGGCTGGCTTATAGTAGGAGCCCAATTAGTGTTTGCTATTTTTGAATCTTAATGAAACGATTCCTGAGCATCTATAGCATGCGTGGCGCGAATTGGGGGAAGCCTGGGAGGAGATGATGCAAAGATTTATTCAGCACTTGCACCAAAATCAGCTGTGAACAACTCTGTCCCTCCATTAGAATGTGTGCTCCCCAAAGGCAAGACACTTTCCTTTTGAACTCCTGCAGTGTGGTTGGCGCTCAGTAGGTCCTCAGTTAATGTCGATCTGATTGAAGGAGAAGCTACCAAAGGTGCACAAACCAAACGCTTGGTAGGACAGTTTTTTCACAAAGTATTTGAAATACATTTTCAGGAAACAGAGGATTTCCGTCACTTCTGGGCGTACAAAGCTCCTTTGCCCTGTTGCCTGCTAAGACGTGGGTGGCAGGTCTGCTTTCTCTCTGGCTGTGTTTGCTGAGATTCCTTCCTCATTTGTGTCGTGAGCCTCATGAGGTTGAAAGGAAAGGCTCAGAGCTCCGGTGCTTCGGGCCTAACACCTGCACCTCCCTTTACAACCGAGAGCGGGGCGCAGGCTGAGAACTTTATCCCAGCGATTGGATCTGGCCAAACCGATGGCGCTGTTCTGTGTATTTGCAGCTTATGTTCACGAATACTTCTGTTTTCCACAAGTGATACTGCATTTCCATTTATGATGACAGTATAAAGTTTTCTTATAAATGTTTTTCGGTGAAAACAGAGTTGGTGCAGACATTTGAGTGCACACAATGCAGGTCAGGGAGGAGGATGAGCTGGACAGGGAGAGGACTTGCAAGTGAGTTTTCTGGGGGAGTGCCGCCACAAGTCCCCGGCCCATCCCAGCTCACCCTGGGCCCAAACGCAGGGGATGCAGAGCAGACACAGTGTCCCTAGAGACGGTCGGGTGGGTCTTCAGGACAAGATCCGGCCCCATTTCTCACTTCCCTGCCTAGGCTGCAGTGGTAGCTTTCCTGGCCCACTTTCAACCCAGGAGCCATCCGTCACCTGGTCCTGAGACCCATCCTGGTTCCTCTGGATCCCATCCAGCTCTGTCCGGCCTCAGCTCCAGCCATTGTCTCTCAAGCCGCCAGGGGAGCCAGGCTCCCTGTTCCTTCCCCTTCCAGGTGGAGAGATGGAGAACTTCCCCTCAGCATCCCTCAGATGGGAGCTGCGGATCTGGGTGCTTGACTTTGCAAGGCTTTGTGAACAAGGACACAGCCAGCAGCCACAGCCGGCGCCCGCCCACGCTTCCCGCAACGCTGGAAGCCACAGCTCTCCCGTGGGGTTGGCCGGGCCTCCCTCCCTAGAACACCCAGCCCAGCCTGGACCTCAAGGTCATCCCTCTGGCGCTCCAGAGGCTGGAGTCCTTGTCTGTGCTGGCAGTGTACATATTTGACCAGGCAGGCAGCTGTCTGCCCTTGTGTTAACATTCCAGACGGAGCCTGAGGCTCTGATAAAGTGACTTTCACTGAAATGAGTGAAATTATCAAGCAAAGACAGTTCATAGCGCCTGCATTTTCCCTTGTTTGGGGGCATAAAATTGACCAGCGTTCTTAACCATTCTTAATCTCTGCAACATCTTTAAAAATATTACCCTTTCATTCTTAATATTATTTATTTGTGATGTTAATGATTACTTTAGTTCTGTCAACTTCACACATTTTTGAAGCCAGTTTACTTGGTACATACAAGTTTAGAATTATCTTTCTGGCGAACTGAATCTATACAAATATGACATCCATCTTTATCTTGAGCAATACTTTTTTGTCTATGGTTCACTTGGTTTGATATGAATTTAGCTACCCACGTTTCCTTTGGTTAGTGTTTGCCTAGTTTATCTTATTTTTCCTTCCTTATATTTTCAACATTTTTGTTTCCTTATGTCTCTCTCTTATAAAAAAATTTTGTTTGGATATTTAAAAAAATCAAATCTGACAGTCTTCATTTTTTTCATTGACCCGTCTGTTCCATTTACATGTACCGTGATTACTGGTCTAGTCTAGTGAACTTCTTCAAAGTGATTTTGTGTTTTATATTTGCCCCTCCTTTTCTCAAATTTCTCCTGTCTTTTCTTGTTTTGTCTTAAGTTGCCCCCCCGCCCCGCATTCTCTTTCTTCTTTACCATAGAGAATTTTAGCCTGTTACAAAGATTTTGGAACATGCATGTTGAACATGATTTACCCTAAGTCCAGTGGCATGGAGCCCCTCCTCCTTTACGCAGCTTGCCATCCACGCCACGTGAGGCGGGGCAAGACACCAAGCCGGCCTCCCACACCGTGTAGACTCTATTACATTATACACTCCAGAGACACTAGTAGGTTTAATATCATTTGATCCCCATCATGGCCCCGTGGCCTGCCTTGGCCCTCAGTCCTGACACTTGAAGCAGAGGGATTTTAGTGCGGTTCTCAGAGAGCACGGACTACAGCGTCTGCCACGCAGTGTGTATTGCGGTGAACACCTGTTACTTCACCTCCCCATCATCCATTCCCTTCCTCTTGGGGGCAGCGCATTGATTTTTCTTTGGGATCCAAACCACTCCACTCTTGGTCTACGTGGGTGTGGCGGGGTTGACCTCTTATTCTTTGCCCTGGCTCCTGGTGGGGTTCAAAGGTCCACACATGACCCAACCCGGCCAATGAAACTGAAGCCTGAAACTTGTTCTCGAAGCAGTAGGAAAGGCACGTATTTTCTGCACGGCCACCACGATGGTAAGGTGTCAGCTTGGCGTGCCGGTGGCACCCTGGGGAGACTCTGACTGAGAATGAAGTCAACACACTGTGAAACTGAGTTGAAAGCTGGAGAAAGACACACTTCTAACGACACGGCAGCATGTGGATCCAGTCGGGCTTGCAGCTGCTCCTGGTCTCTTCCGTTCCATGAGCTGATGCCTTCCTTCCACCAACCCCGGCCCCTTTTCACTGGCTTTCTGCGGGGGCAGTGGGCAGTGTCCTGACTAACGGTGTTCCCGAAGAAGTTCTCCGAAGCGGAGTCTCATCTTTGCGCACGGAGGGCATCGCAACGCGCCGCACCGGCGGGTCAGGCCAGCCTCAGCGCTGCACGGCCTGGGAGGCCTCCCCGAACCTGGGTTTTCTCGTCGGGGAGTTCGTTAGGAACGGCACCCTCGCCAGGCTGTGTGTAGTAAGGCCTGCAGATAATGGCTGCCAGGCGCTTTTCCGACGCCCTGTCGTGCTGACAGTCACTGCACACCGTCACACACGCAGAAGCGCCGCGTGCCCTCTCGTGTCTGTGCCACTGCACATGCTCTTCCCGGTGCTTGAAAGGTCTTTTCTCTCCCTCTCTCTCTCTCTTTCTTTCTTTCATGGGCTGTTGAACTTTTACTCTGGTTTCGAGGTTCTGTTCAGGCATCACCTGCTCTGGGAAGCTGTCTCCGAGGTCTCCCGGGGTCACCGATTCCCTCCGAGCTCCCCAGCCCCTCTGCTTGGTGCTCACCTCCTTGGGTTCACCATCAGTTTAGTTGCCTGTCTCACAGATGAAAGGCAGGCCTTGGACCTTTCATCTTCTACCCACTACGCAGGTTTGTTATCGGTGTTCACTCGTGTGTGTGACTAGTGAATGAAAAACCCGACTGATCTCCGTGCAGATGGGGATTGTTCTGCCTTCTGACTCCTCAGCTTCACAGGCTGTCGGAAGCAGGAGAGCCTCCCCTGGCTGTCTCAGGCAGCCCTCACCCCAGCGCGTTGGGTCTCTTGCTGGCTTTATTTCTGTAGCCGCCTTCCCGCAGCTACTAGCCAGCCTGGTGAGCCTCGTGGGCAGGAACCCTAGGACGGCACCATGGCGGCCAGCACCTTCTGAGCACCAGCCACATCCTGTAATGATTGGGAGAAAGCGTGAAATTTCCAGGCTGTGGTCTCAGATAACTCCATCTCCCTTCCCAGCTCCTCTCCTCACCTGTAAAATGGGGATAATTCCAGTGAAAGGCCTAATGAAGCCGTGAGATGAGATGGGAGAAGGAAATGGTTTGAAATTCCGGGAGTCCCCTCTGCTGCCCCTCCCTGGCTTCCTGCAGTGGGCAGAGCCATGAGCTGCTCTGCCCCCGAGAGCTACCGAGGTCTGGTGGCTGAGGGACTGCGCTGAGGCCCGAACACCGGCTTGCGCCGTACCCAACAACCCAGGGGACCGCCACCATGTCAGCTTTACCAGCGCCCTGGGAACTAGGCTACCAGAAAGTTCCCATCCTTTGTGAGGAAGTGGGAAAGGAAGACATTAGAAGGGGGAGTGGCTCTCTCCTATCCTGGGGCCAGCCATGGCCCGCCAGGGGTCTTTCCTCTGGACTCCAGCTTTCGCCAACATTGGGGGTGGCCCTCTTCCCCAGATTAGACCTAATTTCTGGCTGTTTTAAAATAAGCTACAAGGTAAAAATTTCAGGACACCAAGTTATCCAGAACCCAGTTAGAGTGTTTGTTATCTTCATAAACCTTTGTTTTCTACCACAAACCAATATTGCTCAACGTGCAGAGTGATCCAACTTCGGCCTTCTGCTCATGGAAGGAATTATTTTTTCATGGCTTTCTCATAATTTTCTAGAAGTAAATACAGTGTTTGCCTGCATCAGCGCCTGCTTTGAAGGGGCAGGCCATTGCTAGGTCTGATAGGCAGGGACATCAGCCAATCGCAAGTCCGTATGGTGGAGCTGTCTTTCTGTCCCTCAATAGCAAGGGTCAGAGCAGGCCAGGCACACTTCCTGCACGACCTTTACAAACATTGTTTATGTCCATGACAAATAAGGTGAAACTTATCTAGAAAAGGCACCCGGGACTCCCTTTTTACCTTTTTCCTATGACAAGGGAAATCAAGGTGAGGGTCATGGTGCTGTGGGCCCCTAAAAGGATTCTGGATTGGGGGCCTCCCGGGGCACACATCCCTGCACACCGGAAGGTCGCCGCCTGGGACCATGCTGGGAGCTCGTGGAGGGAGGGACTGGCTGTGACTCTAACAGTCTCCAAGGGCCCTTCCCGTAGCTGGCGTCTGTGAACTGTGCTGCTGAGTGAATGAACGGTCAGCAAGAACTACTGTTTACTCGGTGCTCACGGGCTAGGTCCTGAGCCGGGCGCTCCGCGTCCTTTTTCCAGTGAACCCTCCTGACGGTGCTCTTAGGCAGCCGTAGGTGTCCCATGGCACAGGCCAGGAAGCTGAGGCTCCGGCGGGTGAGCCTCCGTCACTCAGTGGCAGAGCTCAGATCTGAACCTGCGGCTGTTGACGCCCACGTTCACTCCCCTCCCGCTGTGGCGCGCTCCTTCACAGGGGCTAGGCTCAAGAATGAGTCTGGCAGAATGGGACCACGGGCAGAGCCGAGAGCCGCGGAGAAGGCCACGGCAGGGTCACTGGTCTCAGGGAACTCACGGGCGTGAACGGGTGCGGGAGTGGGTGTGAGCGAGTGTGCGCGGGTGTGCATGGGCAGGGCTGCGTGGCACAGGGTCCTCCTTCCCCTGGGGGCCAGGGAGGTTCTGTGGGGCAACTGGCATTCGAGTTGGGCCCGGGGCAATGGGTGGAAACTGAACAGGGGCGTTGAGGGGGTCCCCGCTGGCTGGCCAGGCGGCAGCATGGCTGTGGCTGTGGGCTGTGCTCTGAGAGCAGGAGAGGAAGAAGCCGGGGATGCAGAGGGAGGGGGGAGCAGGCAGGAGTCAGTAGCCAGAAGAGGGCAGCCCCCGTGGAGGAGCTGGGGAAGGTTGGGGATGGCCTCAGCGTGTGGCCTGGACGGGCCCTTCTGCCAGGTTTTATAGCTGCACGCGTCCACCAGAGTGCCCTGCCTGTGGCAGTGAGTGCGCGGGCTGGAGGGACGGGGACGGGAGTGGGGGCCGCCCTTCTGGTGAGGACTGTGCACCCACCAGTGGGGGAGCGGAGGCTGCAGGGCACGGCTGGCTTTGCACGGGTGCCCCTCCAAGGCCCTCTGGCGGCGGCCAGGTCGAGCACTTGCTTTGTGCTTGCCCCGCGAGGTGGGCACTGCCACCCATGTCTTTAAGGAGGAGGGGATCAACCCTTCATGAGATTAAGTGACCTGACCAAGGTCTCACAGCCAGGGGTTAGAGGAACAGGGCTCTGTGTCACACCTGCTAGGTCCAAAGCCTGTGCCCTGAGCCCTGAGAGCAACTATATGACAGCCACTATCCCCTGAGCTCCTGCAGCATGCCTGGCCCAGCTCTAAGAATTTGGTAAGTATCAGCTCAGTTAAGGCACATGTACTATTCTTATTGGATGGAGAAGGAAACTGAGGCACAGAGAGGTTAGGAAACTGGCCTGACGTCACACAGCCTGTGTTACCTGTTGCGGTACGTTGAGCTTGTTGCTTGAGGAAGTAAAGGTGGGGGGAGCCCTACTTCTATGCAGCCCCTTCGCGGCCTCCCCTCACCCACTTCCTGCTGTTGAACTCGGAGTGCAGTGTAAAAAAACGATGAGTGCGCTCGTGAGCGGGGCACTGAGCACTGAACTTTGACAGCACCCATGTGGTATGCGTCACGTAGTATTACATTCTTATCTCTAACAGGTGAGGGAGGCTGAGCCCAGAGACTCCAGCCGCTTACCCAGGGACTCCCAGCAAAGGAGTATGGGAGCTTGAGAGACCCCAGCTTGGCGGAACCTCAAAGCCAGAGACCCCTCCCTGTCCCCGCCTTTCACAGGGAATTAGAGACACGCTCAGATCGACCCAGTCCTGGTCCGAACCCTCCAGTGGCCTCCATTTGAGCCCAGCTGGCCTGCCCATCCCGCCTGGCAGGCTCCGTGTCGCCAGGCCCCTCTCTTTGCTTTAAGACTTATTTGCTCTCTTGTCTGTGAGTGGCCGTGGGTCCCGCCTCTGACGGTTTCTCCTCAGTCCCTTCAGCGACTCTCTCCTGTGCCCTGTCCCCGTGCCCACCCTTAAATGTCAGTGGCCCCTTCTCCTCGCTGTCCACACCCCCCGCCCAGTCAGCGCCCACAGCACTTGCCCAGCCCCGCCCCGCCCCACGCGGCGTAGAGCGAGGGATGTCTCCTATGTGGCTGGAGGCCGGGAAGCCAGTAGCCTGTCTAGAAAACAATTAGGCAAAGTCTAACAAAAGGCCTAAAATATCCCTCCCCTTTGACCAGTAATTTTGTTTCAAGGAGCTTCCTTTCTAGGGAAATAATCCGAAAGAAACAAAATGTTCTCTGCATGCAGATGTTCATCGCAGGGATGCTCTGAATAGCAAAAAATGTGGAGACGGCAGTAAAGCACAAAAATAAAACATTTCAGACAGTTTTGGGGCTCCTCACACACCCCTTTCCCCACCAGCAGCCTGTCAGCAGCCTGTCGTCACTGCTGGTGTCAGACACTGTCCTCGGGCCTGGCCCTGTGTCTTCTTTCTCCCCTTTAACCCTGACCTCCCCCTCTTGAAGCAGGCGTAGTGACATCCCCATTTTCAGATGAGGAAGCCGAGGCGGGAGAGGTTGAGGACCACCAAGGTCAGTCAGCTCCTAGTCGGTCCGACTCCGCAGGCACAGCCGCTCCTAGAGCGCGGCGGTTACTAGTTACCACCGCCAGAGAGCTGGTCATCGAATGGGGCCGATGTGCCGGGTGCGTGCTGTGTCTCGGGCGGGTGGCATAGGACACTCTTTGGCGATATGGAGGCGTTGCTGTGGCTTCTCATGCACGCTTGCCCCGCTGCCGGGGCCGCCCTGCTGCCCCCACCTCCGTTCAGGCAGCAACTGCAGGTGAGGGCCAGGAGATCTCGTAAGCCTCCAACAGGAACCCTGGTGAGAGGGCCCCAGGGCATTTGGTTTTCTAGAGCCAGTGAGAGCAGCCCCCACCACCCAGAGGGGCGGCAGGGCCTCTGGGGGCTGCCTGGGGCAGGAGGCTGAGAGGTGGGTGCCACGTGGGCCCTCCTGTCCCCCTTCTGGGGTGAAAACCGTGACTGGAGGGGAGGTCGGGGCCCCTGGGGGGCGTGGGGGTCTGGAACACGGGAGCTGAGCCCTTCCCACCAGCTGGAAGCCAGGTCAAGGCGGGGGAGGGGGCCGCAGACCCGGCAGCGAGGAGGCTTCGCATGGCCTCTGCGGAGGCCCGATTGTTCTCTCGCAGGAGTGTAGGGCGCCCCTAAAGTCCCCAGGCCTACAGCGAGCCCCAGGGTGTAGCTGGGCCTCGGGGCCTGCCTGCTGGGGGAGTCCTAGGGGGCTGGGGGCCTGCGGCGGAGGCTCAGGCCCCCAGGAGGACATGGCTGGTCCTCAGCAGCGCCAGGGAGAACTCAGGAGCAGGCCACTTATGGCCCGGGCCCAGGCACGGCACAGGCGCCGTGGGTGGGGAGCTGGCAGGACAGGTTTGGGCGGGTCCAGAGGACGCAGCAGGGGCCAGACAGCTGCGGGGACTCAGCTCGTCCTGGAGAGACGGAGGAGGTGGGGAGGGGAGAGAACCTTGTATTGACTGGGTTCAACTTCCAAAATCATTGTGTTTACAACTGAAGGTGACTGAGCTCCCCTGACCTGGAAAATGGGTGTTTTTTGGTCTGTGGGTGCAGGGGCAGAAGGAAACAAGGAAGCTTCCACGCGAGCGAACTCAGGGATGTGCTCTAAGGCTCTGCCCGGCAGGGGCCTGCATGTCCTTGGTCCCCCAGCCCTGGAAGGGAGGTGCCGTAGCCGTCAGCCTGACTTTTCAGACGGGGACAGAGTTTCAGAGAAGGAAAAACTTGCCCAACCAACCCCTTCTGAGCTCTCCCAGCAGACGTGACTCCCCCTTGTCCTTCCCCCGGCCTTCCCGTGCCGTTCCTCTGCCTGAGTGGCACTCCCCACAAGGCTCCACAACTGCCAGGTCCCGGCTCCTCACATTTGTCCCCCTCCCTGCTCATCTGGCGCCTCCATCAGAGCCCCCTCCCCACGCACACCCTGTGGGAAGGAGCACAGAGGAGGAGGGAATGCGAATCAGTAGTCTTACAGCAGCCCCCAAACAGGAGACATGTGGCCTGCTTAGGAATTCAATGTGCGGCTCTTCTTGTTGCCTAATTAAGGCCCCATCTGCTCCTGAAAGCCAGGGAGGGAGAACAGAGCCTGACTTACAGGGCTTGCGGACGCTGGCAACAGGGACGGGGTTTCTCTTTGACTTTCCGTTTCAGTATTCCGTTTCAACAACAGCTCAGTATTTATAAGTATTCTGTGTCTCCCAAGCCAGTGTGGAGAAGGCAAGTTCCCTGAGCTCTCTGGGCACTGGGCACTGCCCCTCTGCCACCCACCCTGGAGGTCTGGGCGAAGGTACAACGGCGTGCACCCTGCCCTGGCATGAGGAGGGCCCGAGGAAGAGGAGGGATGCCCAAAGCCTGCGTCCCTCCCTCTGCATTGCACCTTCTGCACGGCCAGAGCCGGCCAAGCAGACCCACTGATGCCGTGTGGAGCCATCTGCCACTTTTTGACAGTTGGGATACCCGCACCCCCTTTTCTATCTCTGGGCAGGGAGGCTGTGGTCCTCATACCCCAGGAGGGCCTCCGGGGCTGTGGGCACCCTGTGACGCCCAGCGGATCTCAGGCGCACACCGTCCCTGTCCCCCCACATTGCCGCAAACAGCCCTTGTGGGTTTTGGGGACACCGGTGTCACCCCAAGGCAGAGAGCCTGTGTGACTCATTGCTGTTTCTCCAGAAGCAGAGGCTGGCACCCGAAGTCTCAGCTCTTTGACAGGCGAGGAAACTGGGCTCTGAGAGGGATGGGACTCCTCAAGGCCGCACGGCCCCGTGGCTGCAGAGGCAGGGAGAGGCCCGGGTCCTGCCCACTGGGCCGGCACGCCTCTGGCTGCCCCGTCCCGTGCCCAGTCTACGCCTCACCCGCCTCTGGTCCCTGCACTCACAGCTCAGGTCGTGACAAGGACATATTTTACAAATTTGCCTCCACTCTCAGAACGATTCGTTAGTATGAAAAACATGTTCTTCGCTGATCTTGCCAGAAGATTCTTGACACAAACACAGTTGGGGGTTTGCATAATTTTTCTCGCTTGTTCAGCATTTATATATAATTAGTGTTGGAACGGTCTCTTGAGACTGATGCAAGCCCCCATTTTCAGAGGAGGGACACCAGGCTCAGAGTCGGGCCTTGCACTTTGCTTAAATTGGCGCCAAGCCCCCTAGCGTCCCTTACAGAGAGGCGTTTTTATTCCTGTTTTGCAGATGAGCAAGCTGAGGCTCAGAGAAGCCAAGCCGCCTGCCCAAAGCCACAGAGCCAGCGAGGGTTGGGGCTGGAAGCGGCACCCATTTCTTTCCTTCACATCGGGGGTGGGCAGGCTGCACGGCCTGTGGGCTGAATCCATCCCACCACTTATTTGTTTTTGAAACGGTGGTTAAAAAATGAAAAGAAGAATAACATTTCATGACTGGCGAAAAGGATAGGGAATTCAATTTTCAGTGCCCACAAATCAGGATTTAATGGAACACGGCTGCTCCCATTTGCTTATGTAGTGTCTGTGGCGGCGTTCGTGGTATCAGGGCAGGGTGGAGTAGTTTCAACGGAGCTCGTATGAACTGCAAGTCCAGCCCTTTGCAGAAAAGGTTTGCTGACGCCTGTCCTACGGCAGGCCTCCTCCCTGGGGCCTGGAGGGTCGGCAGCCTGCTCCCTGCACAAGGGCATCGGGACTGAGATCCAAGAGCGCCTTCTGCTGGCCAAACCACGTACCCTGGGTCCGGGTTCCCCAGACAAAGGGCCTTCTCCTAGTTTGTTCACCTGGAAGGCACCTTGTTCTTTTGGGCGAATAGCCACTAGCAGCACCTCAAAGCCCGGGTCCGCTTCCCGCCCATCACAGCCCCTGGGAAGGCAGCCACGCAGCAGGTCCCAGCAGATCTGAGTCAGCAGGAGCCAGAAGTGCAGGTGGGAAAGGGCAGGGCCAAGGGAGAGGGAGCGGAGGACTGGCTTCAAAGGCACAGTCACAGGGAGGGGAGGGCCGGTAAATGCCGAGTTCTCTACCTTTCAAGTGACTCCTGGGGGGGTCATGATTTATTCTCCTTGACTTTTGAGGCTGTAAAAGGCTTTCCACCTCCTCTCCCTTTGCTCTCCTTCCCTTGACTTCCTCTCCCAGGCGGAGGGGGTTCTCACTCCCCAAACTCTCTGAAGAGACAGAAGATGAAAAGGATTAACTCCTTGTGGCAGCCGCTGCCCTGCCCAGTGGCTGTGCAGAGGTGCAGGCCCTGCAGGCCACCGGGGCGGGAGGGAGGGACCAGGCGCGGGGGCACCTGGTGGTCCAGGACGCAGCCTCTCGGCCGGCCGGAGCGGCCTCACAGCCTGCCATGGCCAGGGGCTCCACGAAGCCCAAGCACTTGGCGAAGGAGCAGTGGGACTATGGAGGGAAGAGGGCAGGGCTGAAACAGAGGAAAAGAAAACACAAAACAGAATAGAGAAAACACAGGAAAGAAGGGAAGGCAGAGGAGAAAAAACCTCAGAAACAGCTTGGCACAAAGGAGCCAGGTGCAAAGGACCAGGCGTTACAGGAAATAGCCCGACCAGGCAAATCTATAGAGATGGAAAGCAGATTAGTGGCTGTTGGGGAAGGCGAGGATTAGGGGGCGAGAGCTGAAGGCTACAGAGTTTCTTGGGGGAGGCGGTGAAAATGTTCTCAAACAGACGGTGGTGACGGTGGCGCAGCTCTGTGAAGGCACTGAAAGCCGGTGAACTGTGCGCCTGAAATGGCCGAATTGTGCTGTATATGGTGTGCATCTCAACGAAACTGTTTATAGGGAAGAAAGATAGGAAATGAACAAAAAGAGGCAAAATGAGAGAGAAGAGGGAAAGATGGATGGTGAAGAACAAAGTTCACGTCTCTTCGAGCACAGCCATGCGCCTGGAGCCACACTCCGTGCCTGTGTCCCTGCTCCTTTTGTTCTTGCAGCTCCGCAGAGTAAACCCTCGCAGCTGTACCCGAACAGAGGCTGCCGCAGCTCAGGCGGCCCAGGACCTGTCCCGCCACTGTAGGGTGGGGCCCAGATGCATCCTGGGCCTCCTAACTTCCACGCTGAGGCAGGAGAGCAGCCCCCACATCCCGCTCCCACCTTATGGGGCGATTGCCAGGCCAGGCACCGCCGGCACAGGTGACAGGCAGCCAGCAGGATTTGCTGGAGGGGGGCAGCCAGGCCCCTTAGCTGGCAGGCAGGGAGCAAACTGTTCTGGATGCCTCTGCAGAGAGTGGAGAGCACACCCAAAGGCTGTAGGAACTGCTGGAGTCAACGTGCCAGAAAGCGAGGCACCGTTAGAACCCATGTGACACAAGTAAGCAGATCTGAGCTCTTGAAGGGGTGAGTTCTGGGAAACTTCCTTTCTGAGCACCAGCTGCTGCTTTCCTGCTTATGGTGTTAGGGTCTCTATGGTCTCATCCACCTGCCTGGACTGAGCTTACAGCAGAAAGGAAGGCAGCTCTACCGTCCCCTGGGTCCCCAGCCTCTGGCCCAGCTTGGCAGTGTCCGGGGACCCCTCCCAGCTTGGAGCACTTCCTGTGCTTTTGGCACGTGTCTCCTCACCTTCCTGGGCTCGTCTTCCTGGGACAGAGCAAGAGGAGGGGCCTCTTCCTCCTCTATGACTCTGACACTCTGGATCACAGCCAGCGGTGCATTGCTCTGTGAGGCCTGCCCCTGATGCCAGTAATTTGGAGGGAGGACCCTTGTGACACCCAGTTTTGAAAAGGGGGACCCAGGAGTTCCTGAACCCCTCCTAGGTCCCTGGAACTTCCCTCTTTGAGGTTTGGTTTCCCCGTCTCTATGGTAGGTGCAGTATTAGTCACTTCTCAGGGCTCCTAAGGACCTAGAACAAGGTACTGTAGTCATTCACTCGCTCATTCATTCATTCATTCATTCATTCATTCATTCTTTCTTTCAACAAATATTGCTAGGCCTGTCTCATGCCAGGCACAGTGCGAGGTGTTACGGACACAGCAGTGAGCGTCAGAGACATGGGCCTGCTCTCAGGGAGCTCACTGTCTGGGGGAACAGACATTAAACGTGAAGGGTATGCCAAGGGGTAGGAAAGCCCAGGGCACATGGGGCACAGGGCCTCAGCGGTCAGGATAACAACTTGGTGGTTTATGCCACATGCACCGGGAGGGGCAGAGCATAGTCCCCTCTATGTTGGGCAGTGTTCTCCCTGGCTGCAGAGGCAAGGAAAGCAGGCCGGGGAGGGCTGGTGGAGGGGTGGGGACAGCTTGCCTCCCTTTGCACCTCTTCCCCCGGGGTCTTTCTTGAGCCCTGACTCCTGGCACAGGGGTTCTGCAGGAATGAGGAAGTGTCACACCTCAGGGAGACTGCTGATAAGCCGGAGATTTGTGAATAGTATCTCCCTGCCTTGGGAAACTATTCAGAGCCAGTGAGTACGGGGAGAAGAACTCAAGAGCCCCGGGCAGGGGTCTAGAGATGCAGGCTCTGCTCCCAGCCCCTCCTGGGCTCACTGTGGGCCTCAGATAGGTCGCTTGCCTCCCTGTGCCTTAGTTTCCCCATCTGGTACCTATGAGTCTGGGCGAAATTCACGGCTAGGCAGCGTGGGCTCGAATCCCAGCTCTGCCCCCGGTTGAGGCGTGTAGCCCGATGCTGGCTGCTTTGCTTCTGGAAGCCTGCTGCTGGCTGGGGGCTGCACTTTGAGAGCCACTGCTCACGAGTAACGTCCTTCAGAGATGAGGGCCTCTGCTGCGCCCACTGCTGCGCCCCAAACAGTGCAGGCACATAGCAAACCCTTGGTGAGTGCCTGTGAGTCCGTGGCCCTGAGTGGCTTGCTTTGGCAGGGGCCAAAGAGATGGAGGGTGGCTGGGGGTCTGGGGGGCGGTGGCGGTGCTTTCTGAAGTGGTCAGGGCCTCTAATGACAGGCTGGGGAGCTGGGACTTCCGGCAGCTGAACCTGCCCAGAGAGGCCCACATCCTCATGGCCGGAACCTCAGAACATTGCCTGCGTATGGCAGGAAGAACGTGACATATGTGATTAACTTAAGGACTTTAGGACGGGGCGGTTACCCCGGATTCTCCCCGAATCCCCATTGTAAGAGGGAGGCAGAGGCAGCCTTGGCTACAGAGAAGGCGAGGTGAGGATGGAGGCAAGGGGCCGCGGGGCAAGGAGTGCGGGCAGCGTGCAGAAGCTGGAGAAGGCAAGGGAGCGGAGTCCGCTCTGGGGCTTCTGGGGGGAGCCCTCCCTACCAACACCCTGATCTCAGACTCTGGGCCTCCTGAACTGTAGGAGAAGGAATCTGCATTTTCAGCCACCAGGTTCATGGCCATTAGATACAGCAGCCCCAGGAAGCTCACACAGCCTCTATCCAGTGGCAGCTCAGGTCACTGAGCAGGGGGAGGGGCTCGGGCCTGGGGGTCAGAGAGGAGGCGGGGGAGGCTGTCAGGGCCAGAGCCCAGGAGCAGTGAGGTGGAGGTGGCTGCTGGCTGGCCCCAGGCCGGCTGGGCCACGCTCTCTCCTGAGTGTCCCCTTGGCTGACCATGCTACCAGCCCAAGGGCAGGCCCGATCAGTCCCTTGGGATTCTCAGCTCAAACAGACACCCCCACCCGCTGAGCAGTGACAAGGGCTCTTAGCCAGGTCAACACTGTTTTTTGTTCCCAGAAGGACAGCAGGAAGGTCATGCTATCGACATCAGGGAAGCTGAGAGCCCACCTTCATGGAGGTCCATTCAAGGTCGCAATTGCCCCGGAACCTCGGTGGGAAAATCCACCTCTGCCTGCCCTTGCCTGCCCCCATGTCCCTTCCCTTGTGTGAGGCCCTCCAACTGGTTCCCCGTCCCCCTCTGCCACACCCCTCTCTCTGTCCACGGCGTCCGGCTGCTGTGTGGGGCTCAGGCAGGCCCGGCCTCTCCGCCGGCCTCCGCGCCGCCCTGGGCGTGCACCCGCGGTGGCCGTGCGGATCAGTGGGGTAGGCGGGTGCTCACGTCGTGCAGTGTGCCGGGCGCCCCCAGGACAGTCGGGAATGGGGGCTGCCGCCTCCGCGGATGCTCAGGCCTCGGCTCTGGCTGACTCACTGGCTTGGTCACTTGGGCACTTTAATGTGCATCCCTGAGCCTCAGCTTTCCCATCTGTAAAGTGAAGACTATACGGACACCCACTTCATGGGATCCTGTGGAGAATAAAACAAGGCTACGAGTCTGAAGGGTCCGCCGTCACCCTGGGTGAGCAGGTCTTTCTTGTCTTCATTCAAGGCTAAGCTCAGAGGCCTGCTGCCTGGGACGGGCTGCCTGGGTCAGGTGCCATCTCACCTGGTGTTCACCTGTGTGTCAATCCTTGGCACGTGCTGCAGATTGAACCACGGCCAATCTGCTCCTCAGCTCTGTCTGCCCCAAGCGGCTGCTTGTGGTGTGGGGGTGGGCCCTTTTCTCCTTTTGCAGCCTTAGCATCTGGCGCAGGGGTGGGGATAGGATGCCCTCACAGAATGACCAACACATAAAAACAATGGCGCCATTGTAAACCTGGCAGCTGGTGGTGCCCAGTGAGTGCTAGCTCTTGTTAATTGCTTACTGAATGTTTCCCTAAGGATTAGGGTGGAGCAGCCTAGTCACCTGGAGGTCACACAGGGAAAAGCAGAAGGAAGCAGCATATATGACTAGACTGAATCTCGTTGGCACCTGCTCAAGAGTGCACACTCCCCAATTTGTTCTTTGCTTCGTGAACTAAATTAGCCTTGCACTTGAGGCTGCTTCCTGAATGAGAGAGGGTGGCAGGACATGGACGGGCATTGTGGAGAGACACCTTCAGGTGGCTTCGAGGGTAGATTTGAGAGGGACAATCTGGAGGCCGGACACAGGTTAGCAGTGAGGGGGTGGAGGGCCCGAGACTCAAGTCTCTGGGGGGCGGAACACTCCACCCCTGGCCGCTGCACTGACCAGAGCGGGCATGAGGCCCAGGAGTCTCGTTGGGCAGTGTTCCCCCACCGTGGTCTGCAGGGACCGGAACCCCGAGGCTGTGGGTCTGCGGTGTCCAGCCAAGCTTTTCCTGAGACTGACGCTCAGTGCTCAAGAATGGACATTACCTGCGGGGGCCGTGGGGGCCGCGGGGGCTGCGGGGGCCGCGGGGGCCGCAGAGCCCGTTGGGTCCCTTAACGCACATACGCTTCGGGCAACCCTGGGAGGTGAGCAGGGCAGGCTGCGGCGTGAGGATCTCCTACTCTGTGAGATGAGGAAACTGAGGCCAGAGAGAGGCGGGGACTTGCTGAAGCCAGAGTGAGTGAGGGCTGAGCTGAGGAACGCTCAAAATGCCATTGCTACATCCCTGGAGCCCAGCCCAGTTCTCAGCCGATGGTGGGAAGCTGCTGAATGTTTGCGAGTGAAGGAATGAATGAACGAATGGCTCAGTCACACAGACAAGCAGTCTAGGGTGCAAAGGCATGGTCTGTGGAAGAGAAGGGAAAGGGACACTAGCTGAGAATGTCTGTGTGTCAGGTGTCCTGCCAGCACACTGTCACTCACTCTCCCAGCTCATCCAGGCCGTCCTCCCCGTGCGGCGAGCAAGCGTGTGCCCTCGGGTCCGTGGTGCAGTTTCCCACCGAACTCCCTGCATTGGCCGCGTCACCGGCGGGCCCGTCTGTCTCCTTCTGATCCTGTTTACCTTTTTGGCCATGATACCCCCTTGGAGATGAATCCTGGGGCATCTTTCTCTTAAGTCCCCTGCGCCCTGAACATCCAGTGTTCCCAAGCCTGTCTTTTTTCATAGCCTCCTAGATTCTCCTCTATTCTCTTCTCCTTTCTCATAGACCAGCCTCCTTCACTGATGCCCTGTCTCATCCTTCTCATCCACATCTTAAGGGGCAACCAGAGCCCTCTTTCCAAAGCACAGAGCTGCCCAGGTCACCCTGCCTTGCTTTTAACCCTTCCACTGTCCCTAAGACCCATGGTACAATGTCCAAGCCCCGCTTTCCCAAATTGGCCAGCCCTCTTTCCAGCGTGAGAGCTGGTGCATCATAGGTGCTCGGGGGACCAGGTGGGTTTCTCATTCCACCTCCAGGTGTCAGCGCTCGTGCACAGCCACCTGAGGGCTGTCCTGCAGGGTTTACATGAACACCACGGCTACTAGCTACGCAGGAGAGTTGGGCCTCAAATTTAGAACTTCTGATTGTCAGGACGACGTAGCTAGAAAAAAAGGCTCCCAAGTTCTGGATTTGGGGACCTCTTCCCAGGTCCCTGCTTTGTGGCCCTGGGTAAGCTGTGGTCCTTTTAAAATAGAGGTAAAAACTTACACCTCTATTCATCGTACCCAAAGGGCGCTAGGGTATGGTGGCACAACACGAGGTTCGCAAAGTGCTCGCGGGGAGTGCCAGCACCTCGCGAGCGGCCACCACCTTAATGGCCACCATTGGTGGGACCTCTCCCTGTGCCCCTGCTGGGGCCTGAAAAGCCAGGGAAGTTACCTGTCTGGGACTTCCTGAGGTGCTGCGACCTCTCTCCCACTCCACACCTGGAGCTTCAGGGGCTTCTCTTCCTGCTGCCTGGGTCCTTGGCTTTTAGTCCTGGAGAGCCGAGAGCTGTCAGTCCTCAGAGCAGGGTTCTGGACGTAGTGGCTGGCAGGCCTGCAGCGCAAGAGCTGCTGGTATGCCCTGCGGAAGTCTCTGTTCAGTGCGGCGTACAGGATGGGGTTCAGGGCCGAGTTGGCATAGCCCAGCCACAGAACGACGGCTTCGAAGACCTTGTTGATGGCATCATCCCCTCTCAGCCCACGGTAGACAAACACGGTGAAGTAGGGGAACCAGCAGACAATGAAGGCCCCCATCACAGTAGCCAGCGTCACTGTGGCTTTGTGCTCCCTGATGGTGGCTGACTTCCAGGAGCTGACGTGATGGATCCTCTTGGCCTGGTCCCGGGCGATCTTGAAGATGCGGTAGTAGGTGATGCACATGACCAGTAGAGGCACGTAGAAGGTGACCAGCCCGTCCACCAAGCCGTATACCAAGTTGACCTGAACTTTGCAGGACAGAATGGTGTGATTGAGCCCACTGGTCTTGCTCTTGCCGTTCCACTCCAGGTGGATAGGCAGGAAGGAGAGGGTGATGGAGACGGCCCAAATTACCACGAGGGAGACGCCGACCCGGGTTGGGGTGACCAGCACGGGGTAGCGCAGGGGGTCTGTGACGGCGTAGTACCGGTCAAGGCTGATCATGAAGAGGTTGAGGATGGAGGCCGTGCAGAGCATCACGTCCAGGCTGGTATAGATGTTGCAGAAGACCTTGCCAAAGTTCCACGTGCAGGACAGCTGGTGGACGGCTGAGAAGGGCAGCACCAGGAGGCCGAGGAGCAGGTCGGTGATGGCCAAGGACACAATGAAGCAGTTCGTCAGGCTGCGGAGGTGGCGGGTCAGGCCCACGGCCAGGCAGACGACTACATTACCAGCGACAGTGATGAAAATGAGGACAGTGAGGACCACGCTCACAGTGACCTTGAATGCAGCAGAGCCTAGACAAGAGGAAGAGGCCGTGTTGTTGGACTCCATCCTGGGGTCCCGAGGTTCCGTCCTCTGCCCACAGCCCTGGCTGCTTCTCTTCCAGCTCCCCAGTGGGTCAGTTACGTCAGCCAAGGGACTCCAGGCTGCCCAACAGAGCCAAAAGGAAGTGCCCAGGCGTGGGGAGGCTACAACAACGGGCTCAGTGCTATTTTTCTACCAATAAATAAAGCAGTCTCCTAGGAGGTGTTGGGCATGAGCGTGACTGGAGAACAGGCAAAGTTGGCGGTTCAAACTCCGGTCCTCAGATCATCCCCTGCAGGGCTGGCTTCCTCCTGGGCCCGAAGCAGGCCTCCATTCTCCAGGTTTTGCATCGAGACTGAGGCACTGGCGCATGTGTCTGGTCGTGGCTTTGGTTTTGCGTGGGAGGGATCAGGTGGCGACGTGGCTGTGTTCTCCTCCATAGCTAACGGCGACTCCCATCCACGTGACAGGGGTCAAGGCCTGCTGTGTCGCCCCCTTGGGAATGCTGGAGGGCAGGAGCTGAAAATGCAAGGTTGAGTGTTGAGCACCTTGAAACCAGACCAAGAAAGTGACCTGCTTCATGATGATTTGCTCTAGGCCTTGACCTCCTGCAAGATACCAGGAGGCCTGGGGCTTGTGTGAGTGCCTCTTCTTAGGAGGCACTGCGGCAATCAGGATACACAGTGGAGGAGGAAAGGAGTTGAGATGCACGGGGCTGGACCACGTGTCACCGTGTGAAGTATTGTTTATACTGGAGAAAGAAAGATCTAGACATGGACTCCGAGCTCCATGAGGCGGGCTGCCTCTGATTGTTTAGTGCTGGCTCCCCACGGAACCATGGGTAGGCATTAAGAGTCTGAGGGGTAAATCACAAAATGAATGAATAAATAAACCAATGTAATGAATTTGCTCTGACGCAGTGCCAAGAACAGGCCCGACACCGCTGTTGTGCAGAACGTTATCGGACCCTCAATCAAGGGCCAGTGAGCTATTTCAGGAACACGTTTCCCACTCTGCGTCCCACCTGGCGTCTGTTGCAGCGGCCCGGCTCTGGCACCCCGGAGGGAGTCACCTCCACAGCCGGGCACCGAGGAGGCAGACCTGTGCTCCAAGAAGACTTGACCACAGACAGCGACATTTGAATTTTGCGTAACTTTCACATGTCATAGAATATTTTTCTTTACATTTTCTCCAACTCTATACAACTATTCCCAAACTATTGAAAAATGTAAAAGCCATTCTTAGTTCGTGGGCTGCACGGGCCAGGCAGAGGGCCAGGTTCACTGCTGCCGTGGTCGGCTAACCGCACCCCAGCGGACACCTGCTCTACCCATCTCTCTAAATCCTTTCTAACCTGGCAACATGTGTGGCCCCACATCCAGTCAGCTGTCACGGAAGTCACGAAATCATTCAATCGCTGCGTAACAGTCCCTGGGGCGGGGCGGTGGGGTGGTGGTGGTCAGGGGCTGGCTACAGTTTATCATCCTTCTGTCATGGGTATTTGGGTTGTTTCCAGTGCCTTCCTCTCTCCCTTCCTCCCTCCCGTCCCACTGCAAACATCACTTCAATATAATGGCTGCACCCACGTGCCTCTTGGTGAAATCTCAGAGATTACCTGCTAGTGCTGATATTCTCTGACTCCAATGGGTGCAAAGGGCGCTTAAGGCCCTGCTTGATTCCTGGACCCTTTCATGGGAGCTGTTCTGGATCTACCCCAGCACCGACAGTCTCCTGGGACCGGGGCCTGCGCAGAGATCCAGTCCACAGCAGAACCTCTCGGAAGCAATCTAACCTCCATGGGACACAATTTAAGCCTCTCCCAAGCTCTTGCTTGCAGTGGTCTGCACCCTGAACATGAGAAGCATCATTTAATCATAACCATTGTGTTGGTGCAGGGATCACAGCTCCTGGTCACCTGCTGCCACTCCAGCCTGCTCAGCCACTCGGCCTCACGCACCGCGCCTCTGGGTGTTATTTTTAGAAGACCTTTTCATTACTTAAAAAGCCCAGAGAGCATGGCTCTCACCGCCACACTCAACGCTGGAGACACAGCAGCAAGGGTACTTTTTTTTCCCCTTCTTTTGAGAATCCTTATTTCTGATCAAAATATTCTCTGAGTTTCCTTGACAGTGCGGTTATAGGTATTCTGGCATTGGCCCGACATTTTAGTCAATGTTTGGGGGTTTTCTAAAGGGAATGAACTGGCATCTTATATAATTAGAAATGCGTTCCTCCCTCTTCCTTCCTTCCCTCCCCAGTCCCTCCTTCCTTCCTTCTTTCTCTTTCCTCTCTCTGTCCTATTCAGTAAATGTTTTTCAGAACCCTCCAATGTGCCAAATGCTGGTTGCAGGTGCTGAGGGCACAGCAATGACCAAATTAGCAGGGGTTCCTTTTTCAGATGAGAAGCACACCTACTGTGTTTCTCTTTGTCAGCCCACATACCAGAAGTTTCTGGTGGCCTTCTGCTTGGAGCGCAGTTCACCCCAAACCCTGTAGCTGAAACGATCGTTGTAGATGGCACCCCATAGTCATCGTCATCATTATCACCACCACGGCCACCATAGAAAAACACTTCCTTGACTTCCCTTTCAAGCTTGCAAAGCAATGTCATGCTTATTGCAGTGGGCCACGAGTCCTGAGGTATACGGGAAGGGTCAGTTATTCGGACACCATGCGCCCAAGCCCTCACACCCGGGAGGTGTCTGTTGCCAACTGTTTGGTGTGATAGATCCCTTCTCTCTTTGGGCCTTTGCATGGATACAGGTACACGCAGGACACCGTTTCATTCACACTGTACACATCACTTAGCGACTTTCCTTAATCCGTTCAAAAATTACCACCATAGAAGGGACGCCCTTCCAGGGCCCTCAGATCTAACGCATCCTCCTGGGAAACTAGGCGATGGCAATTTGACCACTGTTGCGCGAAGACAGAAAGAAGGACATGTGATGGACACCTGGGTGTCTGTCAGCAGGAGGACGGTTCAGCAAATCATGGCACAGCCGTCCGCTAGCACAGCCTTGCGCACGGCGATGGCATGCACGTTCGGTGAAATAACATTTCAGCCTTGCCACGGGGAAATCGCTGCTCGACGTGAGTTGAGAGGAGGCTCAGAGAGGCCACGTGACTGGCACGCCCTTGTAAGTGGCCGGAGAGCCAGGATTCAGACTTAGCTCGCGCTGCCAGAGGGCCTGTTCTGGGATCAGACTGCAGTCCGCCCTCCCGGCCGGATCTGTTCCCAGCGCTGCCACTCGGGCAGCCGGGCCCTTCCCCAAATGCAGCACTTCTCACACCTGCCCTCGCCGTCTCCTTCACCTGGAATCCCATGTTCATGTCACCCCCTCTCCCTTCAAGGCCCAGCTCAGATACCTCCGCTTTTCTGAATGCCTAGAGGCAAGGGCACCAACCCTTGTGCTTTGTACCAAGTTACACTGTTGGCACCTGCTGCCTCGTGTCATTAATATGGCTCTGTGTCTGCCCTCTGGCAGGGCCCGAATCTTGGCTACCTCTCTCCATCCCCTACCCACCTGTCCGTCCACCATCCACCTGTCTGTCCATCCATCCAACATTTCCTGTTGTCTCTATAACAGGCGTGGGCATGTGTGGGGGTGCGTGGGTGCGTGGGTGCAGTCCCCTTGGAAGCTTGGGCATGCTCACCTTGGGACACAGTGGGTCTGGTTAATGCGTCTAACTGGATATGGGAAAATAGGCCCATTTCTCCCAACATTTTATAGTGAAAATTTTCAAACACACACAAAAACTTGAAAAAAATACGATGTACATTAGATCTTGTCTAACTGTCCATGAAGATTCAGTAATTAACTGTTCTCTGTGTGTGTGTATGTATGAGAGAGGGAGAGGGAGAGAAATGATGACGTTTGTGACAGCAGGCTTCAACCCCTCCCTCCCCCTGCCGCAGAGGCTGACCACGGGAGCTCAGGCGCGCACGCCACCCTGCTTCCTCTTACGTCTTCTCATCTTTGCCTTTATAGCCTTTGAAAAGGCACTTTCTGGAGAATTTGCTGTCCCCTGGGGAGGCTTCTGACATTTACCTACGGTCATCACCCAGCAAATGTGGCCGTAGCATAGGGCCGCGGCCCCCCCACATCTACATTGTTCTGTGTCTCTCAGGGGTGGCACTGGCCAATTAGCCCTCAAGGGCAGCCACAGCTTAGCGTGGAACATGTGCCCGATGCACACGCAGACATGTGCGAACCCCCTGTGCTGGCTCCGTGCAGGGAGCCTGCTCCGACCGCTGTGCCTTGGGTATCTCTAAGTACATATCTTTGGCGTGGCATTCAAGGCTCTCCGTGGTCTGCTTCTGTCTCCGTCTTTAGTCTCAGCTCCTGCCTGCAGAGTGCCCTTCGGTGTACTAGAACAACACTTTGAGAAACACAGCTCTGGTGACATTTAATTCCTGCTGATTTGGAAAGTACCAGGCCCATCCTGATTCTGTGCCTTTGCACATGTTCCCACTGCCTGGAATGCCCTTCCTCCCTTTCATGCCTGGTGAGGCCTCACTCTTCCTTAAAGACCTGGCCTCTCCTGCCACCTCCTTCAGGAAGTCTTCCAGAGGCACTAGCTCTATCCTCTCTCACTTCGACCTTCCACTTGCACCTACCTCTGACAGAGGCTTGTGCTTTCTGGGGTGCACAGGAAGGAGGGGTCCCTTAACCCCACGGGATAGAATTCTGAGTTTTCAGGGCCCCAGGAAAACTCTCCTCCTAGTGGAGTCCTTGGTGACTCACCATCAGAATGTTTATCCCCAGGAACTAAGTTGCTGTGGGTGGGATCTGGAATACCATTTCCCTCCTGGATCCTGCCATCCAGCAGCAAAGAAAATGGGGGCTTGGAGGGTCAAGGGCCACCCACCATCAAAGGTGTCACTCGGAGGCAAACCCAGATCTGCCCAATGCCCCAAGTCCTGTCTCACTGCTTCTCACTCACGCACTCCCGGAAGAAACGCCGCCGGTGGAATGTTCTGACTGCCGGCCACAGGGGTGAGGCCATCTGGAAAGGAACCAGTCTGGGGGCCGGGGTCCGTCCCCATCAAATCCATCAAACCAAGTTCAGCTCTTTCTTTTCCCTTCGCACTGGGAAGTGAAATGAAGTTCCCATTCTGGCCCAAGTGCCTGAGCCCAGGCACAGTCCTCAGGGAGCTGGCAATTGTGCAGGCAGCCAGCAGTTTGGGGAATCAGTTAAGGCTCCTTTGATTGGGTTTCTCACTCAGCCTGGAAGATGTGCCTGACTTTTCTAGGCAATAACTTACAGAAGGAAGAGAAAACGGCGTTCACCCGGCAATACGGTGCACGAGGCGCCTCTGGGCGAGCCAGGAGGCGGTTCTGAGAGGCAGGGGTTTGGGTCCATGTTCTGCAAAAATTGACACTCAGAGAAGCAAGGGAGGCTGCAGGGGCTGAAAGCAATGACTTTGATGTTGACCAGATCTGGGTTCTACCTCCGGTGCTGTCATTCAATAGCATGTGACCCTGGGCACAGTGCTGCAAGCTCTTCGAGCCTTGGTTTCCTCATTTGTAAAATGGGAGTAATCATATGTCCTCCTTCACTTGGTGGATATGGAAAGGCATAGAGTGAAGGTACGAAAACAGCGCCTGGCACGTAGTGGGCCATATTAAGATATTTTGAAAGCAACACACATTCAGGAGAAATCATTCCTCAAATTTTGGATTTTGGTCTGTTCCGGGGTGAGCACTGGGCCATGTGACACTCCCTCCTGGTGCTCGACAGCTACTCTCTGATGCTGGACAGCGGCCGGGAGCGCAGCCCAGGGCCAGCCCCGCCACCATGAATAAACGACCGGCGGACATGCTAGAGCGTAGTATTAAATGCACTTTTGAGCTGCAATATGTTCCGCTGAATGATGGTTTATCGGGATGTAATCCCATCGTAAGTTGAGGAGCACCTGTGTTTCATAATAAAAATGTCGTTTTTATTACTGCCTAAAGCCACCCTCTCATCGTGGTTGAGTGCCTTCCACGGGCAGACACTGTGCTGGGTTCTGGGGCCACAGTGGTGAGCGCGGCAGACACACCTGGGGGCCTCTCTTATGGTGGCTGAGACAGGCAATTGCACAACAATGTGTGACGGGGGACCCGAGCTGGTCTGGGGGTCCTGAGGCTTCCCGAGGAGGAGACATTTGAGGGGCAGGGGGGAAATCAGTGAAGATGGGGACGCGCGGGTCCCAGACAGGGAGAGCAGCCCCTGAGAAAGCTCGGAGGCGGGGATGGTGGGCTTTGACCCTGTGAGGGGAGCGAGGGGGCTGTGCTTGGGTGGGGGTGATGTGGCTGGAAGGCAGGACGGGGCTCTGAGGTCCTGCTCGCCTGCTGTGCACCGGGGTTGGCGGCGGCAGCTGTGGGGAGGCCTGAGCCAGCCCTGCGACCTCCCAGTTACCACCGTGTCCTGGGTCCCGGGGAGGCAGCTTCTCATCTTCAGAGCAGTAACTCCTCAGCACTTTCTGCCTAGAGTTGGCCATGTCACGTGTTCTAAAAACCCTGGGGCTGAGGGCACCAGAGGGGCCCCAGCAGCCGCCCCTCAGGAGCTCTGCCCCTGTCGGGAATCCCACATGCGTCCCAGGAGCGGGGCCTTAGGTCAGCGGGGCAACCTGTGCATGCAGCTTGTCCTACAGAGAAAGAAACCATCCTTCGGGCTTCTCAAAGGAACGGCAGGATTCTCTGTGCACTTGCAGTGCAAAACACTTCCTCCTTCGCAATATCAGCACTTGTTTCATCTCTGTGTCTACAGATTTGTGACTCCCTCCCCGCAGGGCACTTGATGCTGGGTAAAAGCCTCGCAAGACAGTAAAGGACTCGGGGTTGAGGCTGTCACGAGAGAGAAAGCCTGGCCTCCTGGCGGTCTGAGCTTTGGACCCCTCCCCCAGCTTTTTCCTCTGAGCCACCAGCGGCCCAAAGCCTGGCACTGCCCTCCAGCACACCTTGTTCCAAGCACCGCGGCCCCCTCGGGGAGCCCCTCTGTACCAGCTCAGAGGTGAATGTTGTCTGGGATTTGTGGCTGGTTCTGTAACTGCTGCTCTGGGCCTGAGGTGGGAAGAGCCCCGCCCACCCCTCCCACGTGTACCCTTGAGCCCTGAGCAGGATATTTCTTGATGCTGAATGTCCTTGCCAGAGCGTCACAGCGAGGCAGAAGGAGGCCTGGACCAGAAGCCAGGACACTGCTGAGCACAGATGGATGATGGTGAAACTCAGATTCGGAGAGGTTAGGTCACTTGTCCAAGGCCACGCAGCCGGTAAAGAGGCAGGCGGGGCTCTGCAGCCAGGCCCGGCTCCCCAGTCTCTCGGCATCTAGAGCCAGTCCCGCACCCCCACCCCACCGTCCCACCCCTGAATACATGCGCCCGGTCCAGTGCATTCCCTGGTGGCGGTGATGACAACTTTTCCTAGTTACTATTTGTCTGAGAAAGTCCCCTTCACTTTCTAAAACTGAGGTGAAAGTCACATTTTAAAGTGTACAATTCAGCAGCATTCAGTACCTTTACTATGTTGTGCGACCACCATCTCTATCTAGTTCCGAAACGTTTTCATCCCCTGAAAAGGAAACGCCCTACCTGTTGAGCTGTCACTCCCACCCCCTCTTCCCGAGCCCCCGGCCACCACCCCCCGGCCGTGTGGCTCCACGGGTGTGCCTCTTCCAGGTAAGGAGTGCGTGCGAGCCGGGAAGTGTGGGCTGAGGGAGGTCCCCCGCCTCTCTTCCCTACCCTCTGCCTCCCCTTCACCCACTGAGTGCTCAGGCTCAGCACGCGTTAGGCGCCACCCGTGACTAGTCTTGTCTTCATCCCGACATCCAGCCCGTCAGCCAGGCCGGTGGCTTCGGCCTCTGAAATGGACCTGCCTTGGATGTGGCTGCTGCCACCACTCCGGTCCTGCTCCGAGCCAGCACCACCTCGTGCCTGGACTTCCGTGACTGCTCTCCATCGGCTTCCCTGGGCTCCCTCTAATCACGAACCCCCGCCCCCCTCCTCTCTTGTCCATGCTGCCCTGCGCCACCTCCCCGGGGCTCAGGAGCCTGTTGGGATCTGCGCTCCACCTCTCTGACCTCCGCCTTTACGCCCAGGCCTCGGCGGGGACCTGGCCACACTGACCTCGCTCCCGTGCCCTGGACGGGCCGGCGCTCTGCCTCGGCGCTCTGCCTGAGGGCCGCCACCTGGACGGCGGTGTCCGTGTGGGGGCGCAAACGGCAATTCCACAGGGGGCCCTCCACGGCCCCCTAGGCTGACCAGCTCTGTCCCACTCCTTCATCAGGCCTTGGTGTTCACTGCCGTTCTCCCCCGACTGGGATGTGGGCGTGGGAGGGCCGGCCCGCCTGCAGGCGCTGCCTGGGGGCTCAGTTACTATCCATTCTTCCTGGGGAGACTAAACGCAAATTGGAGACCACCATCACAACAGTGTAATGTTCCTTCCGTTTGCCAGGCACTTTGAAAGTGCCAGGCGATGTCCTAAGTGCTTTGCATACCAGTACTTTATGCAATTTAATCTCTGCAACAGCCCTGTTATGTGGACACCATTAGTCATTTCCGTTTTATAGGTGAGGAAGTTGAGGTTTAAGGTATTTGGTGGCTTGGCCAAAGTCCAATGACAGCAGCGGATGGTCGGCTACTGTGGGAAACGCCTGGGGAGGGAGTTTTCAGGGCTGAGGTTGGCCGGGGCCAAACGAAACTCCTGACTTTGTTCTTCTGGGAAAGGTGAGACCACTAGAAGCCAATGTTTGCTGCGAAGCCCAAACCTCTGCCGCCTGGGGGCACACTGCCCGGGAGGAAAGGGCCCTGGGCTGGGGCTCTGGGCCAGAGGTGGGGTCCCTGGTGCAACTCCCAGTTGCTGTATCACCTCTGATAAGTTCCGGAGCCCCAGTGTCCTCAGCAGAGAGGTGAGGCGATGCGCTTAGAACCTCAAAGGTTTCTGCTGGAAACTACGAGTGTGTGAGAAAGGGGGTAGGAGGGAGGAGTCATAAGCCTCTTAAATAATAAAATGGGAGAGATCTGGGTAGAAACAAAATACAGTGGTCACCTAGTATGCAGGGACCCCCTCTTTAGGGTCCCAGAGAGGCAGCCCTGCTCTCCTCGCCTCCCTCCGGCGACGGGGGCTTTCTGCCTTACCAAGTAAGTGCCGGTCAGCCTCGGCCACTGCAAGACAGTCTGGAGCCATACATATACTCTTCCTCTTGGAGTCCTTACCCGACTGCAGAATGAACACGATGTAACAGGTACATTCCACAAAGATGTGATTTGTAAATAGCTATTTAGTATAATGAGCCGCCTTGACTAACTGTCATAGTGTTTCATTTAGGTATCCAGTTAAACATGTATTACTTGCACTTTTGTGGTTTTCTTTTTGTACTTTAGATCTGATGTGTGTATGTGCATGTCCCCGTGAGTTTGCAGAGATCTTTGTAGGTTCCTAAAGAGCTCTGAGGCCCGAGAACAAGTCCCTTTTCTGGGCAGCCCTCCCGAGCACCTTGTTCCCCAGGTTCCTGCTTCTTATGGTAAAGGCCCGCAGGTCCCCCCCCCCCCCCCCCGTCACCCAGAGGAACCCATCCGGTCCCCATCACCAGCAGCGGCGACCATCAGCGCTGTCACCACGGTGCCCCCGAGGCTCCTGCTGCGCTCACCACGCTCACCACGATTGCTGCTGTGACCGCCGCCATCAGCCTCCACCTCCACCCCCGCCACGCCTTCCAGCAGCAGCAGCAGCCACCCCACACTCCCTTCCTCTGTCCGTTTTCCTGCCAGCCTCCCCTCAGGAAGGCTGTGCCCTTCCAGCGAGGCATAGCTTGCTCTTCCAGGCAAGCCCTGCAGCTGCTGGGTCACCTTGCCACCTCAGCGCTATCGGCAGCAAACAGCTCACACTTGCCAGGAACATGTCTACGCGCCGGTGACACAGTCCTCCCCGCCCTCCCCACATCCACGGCCCTTCTGCACGCCTGTTTGTCATTTGCAGTCCTGCAGGAGAGCTCTGTGGAGCAGTCAGAATGTAACCCTGGTAGCTGGTTCTAGGGGCTTCCTGCTCGTAAGGGAAATTGGGCTCAAAGCAAACGTGGCGCAGAGAGATCGCAGGCCTCGGCCGAGACCGCACAGCCGGGAGTTCCCAGCTCCCGGCAACTTGCCTGTCCCGTCCTGTTTCCCAAACCTCACTCCTTCCTGCCCTGCCTCCATGATTTTTGCTAAACCCACAAGATACCGGCTCTATTACTTTACTTAACACTTTAAAAAAGTGATCGAATATATTGTGAAAGGAATTGTCTTATTATTACAGTAACCGCAAGGATTACTTGCGGTTACTCAAATAGGTCACCTTGAAAATGCATGCCATGAAAACACTTCCATTGTTGTTAAATTTCTTGTAGCCACTGCTGCCTGAAGGGCCTCACCTCACCCTCTCCTTGTCAGAAAGGCAAACTGGCCCAGGCTCAAAGGGGGGTGTCCAAGGCCACCCGAGCCAACCTCGGGACCCCAGGGCTGCCCGCCCCATGCTCGCCGCAGGGAGCTAACTCTGCTGTGCAAAGGAGCCCGAAGCTCCCCGAGGCTCGGTTTTCCCATCTGCAAAACTGGAAGGTGACGTGTGAAGGTAAAGGGGTGGTGAGTGTGGCGGCTCCTCAGAAAGTGTCACTCCCTACCCACGGCCACCCTCTGGTCCTGCCCAAGGCTCCCCAAAGGGGAGAAGACACAAGCACTGGAAATAGACACGGGTCTTCATCCGGATCGGTGCGTGCAAGGCCAGCTTGTGGACTGCCCTGGACGGTCTGCAGGGCCAGATGGGGCTGTGTTCATTTAGAAGGCCAGTCCTCCTGGCCTGCCCCCGCCCTGCCCTCCTTTTGGCCTCTGGTCCCCTGAGAGAAGGACTCTCATGGCAGCTGGGTGGTCCTGCTCTGCTCCCGGCTCTGCTCTCACTGTGAGGCCACATTAGCCAGGCGGCGTCCCTTCCTGGGAAGTAGGGATCATAACTCCGACCACAGGGGGTGGGGTGGGGGGTGTGTTAAGAGGCGTGTGGGGCTGAAGAGCCAGAAGCTTCTAGAACCGGCCACTGGGGTCACATTCTGGCCCCACTGCGTCTCTCTACAGTGGCGCTGAGGAGCAGCCGTGTGGTGTCTGTGCCTCAGATGCCTCAGCTGGCGGCGGGCAGTGGCTGGAGTCCCCGGCTCTCCGGCTGCTGGGAGCAGTACAGGGCCCAGCACTTCTGGAGCCCAGTGAGTGTGAATCCAACATGGCGCACAAGTGCTTGGCACAGCGCTCGGCTCAGGCTTGGGACTTGCCTCCTCCAGCTCCCCCTCAGCCCCTCCCTTCCGCCCATCACACCGTCTGTGGCCCAGCCGCCCAGAGAGCCTCACATATGCCCAGGGAGGGCTTGGAGGTGAGGAGATTGCTCTCCCAGGAAACCCGGGCAGTCCCGGGGCCGCCAGTGGCCAAGGTGTCCAGTCCTTCCTAGAGCAGCTGACAATGCTTTCTGCTGTTCCTGGAGGTCGGGCACGAAGTCAAAGCAGCATGTGCTCCTGGAGACTGTCCCTACGGGGCTGGCAGCCATCAGCTGCTCCGCCTGCTCTGATCCGTGACCGGCTGGGCTCCCGCCGCCTTTCTCTCACAGCCGCGGCGCCAGGCCCGTGCCCCCTGGCAGTCCTGTCACACGGAAGCCAGGGTCAGAGAAGGGCAGAGTCCGCAAAGCCCTGGGAGACCAGCCAGCGCGCCCCTGTCTAGTCTCAGGTGGCGCAGTGGCTTGCCCAGGTTTACACAGTGACGAGAGGTGTAGCCATGTCTGCAGCCCAGTTCTTCCAGCTCTTATCAGATAGTTTAAAAAAAAAGATCAAAAGAAGTTTTGAGATGTGCTAGGAAGGGACTAGGGGTGCTGGCCCTTGAGACAGAGAGGACAGGGAACCCTCGCTAAGACTGGCCCGAGAAAGGCTCTGCAAACGGTGATCGGGCAGGGGACGGCCCATGCAAAGGCCTGAGGGTGGCGGGGGGCCCAGCCTGCCTCTTCGAGGCCCGTGTGACCAGAGCAAAGTGAGCGAGGAGCGGCGCAGCCCATGCACACCGACCTCTGCTGGGCTTGCGTGTCAGTCTAAGGAAGGAAGTGACACAGCGAAGTTCTAGAAGACTACTCTGATCTGAGTGGACCGTTCTGCAAATGAGACATGCAAATGGCCCCGAGCACACGAAAAGATGGTCACATTCCTTAGCCTCAGGGGAGTGCAGATGCGCCATGGCGCAATGGGACCACTTCACGCCCACCAGCCTGGCTGGAAGCAGATGACAGGGCCTCCAGGGCCTCACGCACTGCCGGTGGGAGTACGACGAGGTGCGGCTGCAGTGGGAGGCAGCCTGGCGGTTTCTCAGAAGGGTAAACAGAGTCCCCATATGACCCAGTAATTCCACTCCTAGGTGGGTTCCCCAAAGCCCGGAATACGCATCCTCACAAAAACCTGTACAGCAATGGTCACAGCAGCACTATGCTCCGTAGCCAGAAGAGTAGAAACGCCACATGTCCATCAACTGATGAAGGAATATTATTTTGACCATAAAAAGGAATGAAGTACTGCACATGCTACAACATGGGTGAGCCTTGAAAACATCATGCTGAGTGAAATAAGTCAGAAACAAAGGCCACATAGTGTGTGATTCCATTGATGTGGAATGTCCAGAATAGGCACATCTATAGGGACAGAAAGTAGATTAGTGGTTGCCTAGCCTCGCCTGGGTGTAAGGGGTGGATAGGCAGGGGCAATCAGAGTGTAAAGCTTCTTCTTGGGGAGATGAAAATGTTCTGGGATTAGGGGCGATGGCTGCACAGCTCTAAGAGCACTTGCTTCTACACTTCAAATGGGTGAATTTTATGGCATGTGAACTCTATCTCTGTAAAGCTTTTACGGTTTCTCAAAAAGAGACCGCCATGGTCGCTGGTGGAGGCAGAGAGGCAGCATGGAGGCCAGGGGCAATCACAGGCTCCCAGGCCCGGCCCCTGGGGGCCCCGAGCAGGTTGCCGTGGCTGCCTTGCACGCGCCGAACCCCCCTCAGGCACCCCCTTCTCTTCCAACCCAGGGGTTCGCAGCCTCGGCACTGCTGACATTTTGGACAGGTCAGTTCTTTGTTGTGGGGGGCCTGTCCTGTACGTTGGTGGGATGCATAGCAGCATCTCTGGACTCGACCCACTAGATGTTGTCACCCCGCCCCCCCATCCCAGCTGTGACAATCAAAACTACCTCCTGACATTGGTAAATGTCCTCTGGGGAGAAAACTGTCCACCATTGAGAACCACTGTTCTAACTGCTCTTGCTCACCTGCTGAATTCCTGCTGATCCTTCCTGAACCATTTCTGATATCAGCCCTTCTGGGGAACCTTCAAGCTTGAAACTCTGAAGTCCCAGTTTCCTAAACAGCCCCCCCTTCAAAGCCCTGAGTACCTTGTTTACACCCCACTTTCTCCCACCCCTCTGTAGAGGTGGCGCCTGTGAACCCATGTGTCCCCTGCATCCAGCACGGAGCCTGGCACTTTGGAGGTCACTGCTGAGCCCCTTGTCCACCTGCAGAGATGCACCGTCCCCCCAGGGTTCCTGCGACAGGCGCCTGGATGCCAGCTCCCTGAGTCTCTGACCCCCTGACTCGGGTTAGAGCAGTGCAGGCTCTGGATTTAATGGCCTGGGACCCAGTCGTGTGCGACAGGCACCGGGCCGGACGAGCGGCTAAGCGTGTTCGACTCTTGGTTTCTGATCTGTAAGATGGGGTGTTGATAGCATCTACCTCATAGGCTTATCGCGAGCATAGGAAGAACACAGCGGATGTCAGACACAGATAATTTCCTGTTCCTTTTCCTCCCAAAGGGCCAGCCAGGCCTCAACGCAGAGGTGGTCCTACCATCGACAAGTGCCCATGTGCCAGCCCTGTCTTGAGTGCTGGCCAGGAGGAGGTGGGAGTGGTTATCTTGTCACTAGAAGCCAGACAGTTCAATGATTAAATTGTATAATTAAACAACTTAATCCGCTAATGACTAAAGTGTATGCTGACTGCATAGAATCTGCAAAGTTTGGAAATTATAATCAAGGAACAAATATCCCATAATGCTGCCACCCACTGGCAAACATTGTCCGCACTCTTTGGCTCATTTCCTTCCAGTCTTTTTTCAAAAGCGCTTGCCACAAATTTGTGACCATTCCATATACATGCATATGCATAAACATGGCTCCATTCATTAAAAACTCCATTTTTAGCAGCAACATGGTGTCTCATAACTTAATTGATCACTTGTGTTGGACATGTAGGCGCTCTCTGATTGTTGATGAATATGTTTGCATTTGAAAGAGCTTTTGTTCATATTCCCATCATGTGGTTTGGATGCCCACATATTTTAAAACACTTTTTGGCAAAGAAACCTCTCTAGCCTGACTGAGCGCCATTTTCCCACCAGCAGGGAGTTCTCCCTAGGACCGAGCTAAATCCTTGGGATTGGGTCTTAATCCTTTTTCCCTTCGCTGGGGCACTGGTGCAGATGGCCCACAGCTGGCTTTGTTTTCCCCTCAGATACCTCCTCTGGGAGGGTCGGCTGAGTCAGTCATGCGCGAGGGATGGAGAACAGAAAGTGTCCGTGAAGCCAGGAGACGCCGCTGAGGCCAAGGTTAATGGAGGCTTAACCCAGGGGAAGTGGCTGAGGAAGGAAGGGGTGCAGGTGGGACGGGTGTCAGCCTCATCTCTGCCTCCCGTGCAGTGTTGACAGTGACCTCCCTTCCTCTCGGGCCTTTTGAGCAATTGCTTGGCAGAGGCACCCCAACCCCACTGCCGGCCTCCAGACTCGCTTTCCCCACTGGTTCTGCAACAGCTCTTCCTATTTACATGTGGGACAGGAAACCCAGGCAGATCGGCCTGGTGCTAGGGCACCTTTTGTAGTCATGCCTGGGGCCGGCGCGGTGCTGCGGGCAGCAGTCTGGAGCCAGGCAGGCCTGGGGCCAGTGCCCGCATGGGCACTCCCTGCCACGGCAGTCCTGTGGAGACCTCGGACCCCTGCGAGCCTTGTTGCCCCCGTCCGGAGAGCGGGGCCCTGTGGTGCCACCCCCGGCCCGGGGCTGGTGAGATGACCTTAGCCGCTGCCATACACACTGCACGGCAGGCCGCACAGGGCAGCTGTCAGGGACCTGCTATTTTCTCATTCCGCTGAGTTCTCGTCCTATCTCAGGATCAGAGAGGACAATAAATGTATCTATCTAATTGCCTTTCATAACTTACAGGGAAGTCATTAGCGGGCAGGAGTTTATAACTTCCTATTGCAAGCGGGAGACTGAGGTTCTGAGATAAAACCAAGAACCTCTATGGGACAAAGCGTGTCATCTCACGTCACCTCACAGATTTCATGTCCTAGAGAACCATCAGGATGGGTTGGTGGGCGGTGGGGGAGAGGGGCCCCTGCCCTGCCCCCATCTCCTGGGCCCTGCTCTACGCCCGGTTGGGTCACTAACCATCTCTAGTAAAGGAGACCAGAGAGGACCTGGTGATGACAGGCGAGTCCCAGGGAGGCAAAGGGTACAGCGCCCTGGACTCTGGGTCCCCAAGTTAGGGTATGGCAGCGGCCTCGGGGAAGACATCGCAGGTGCACCGCAGGTGCACCGCAGTGAGCTGGTACCTTCCTGCCCCCTCTCCTTAGCCTCACACCACCTCAAAGCAGGTATTAGCATAACCCTTGGGGGTGGGGGAGGAAACTGAGGCTCCTTTGCTGAAGGTCAGCTGGATTGTTTAAGCAGGGAACCGGGATTCTAGCCGAGGCCACTTGCCTGGCTCATCCCAGAGGTGAATTTCTCTCCAGGCGCCCTGAAGGGCGACTCCCGCCGGGAGCGCTGCCTGTCCTGGCTCCGAGCATGGGGCAGCAGCCCTGGTGGACCAAGCCCCCTCCTCGCCGCCCCCGCGCCCGGCCCCTTGCTGGCTTCCCTTAAGCAGAAAGTCGCTTCATGCTCCAATGCTTCTACCCAGTCCCGGCGTTTCGGCGCAAGTGGACTTTGCAAGTCCAGCCCCACGTGGGCAGAGGGGACACGCATCTGACCCTGCGCAGACCGGGGCTGCATCCCGTGCTCGCGGCATCCCCATGGCGAGGGGTGTGAGCCCGAGGGTCACAGAGAAGAAACTGGGGCTCTCGGGATGAGGGACCAGCCCAAGGTCACACACAGCCAAAGAGCAGCAGAGCCGGCGCTTGAACGCGGGGTTGGGGACCGGACGGAGATGGGGAAACGCGAGCAGGCGCAGCCGGGACCCCACCCAATCCCGGGCCCCTGGGGGAGGCGGCGGCTGAGTTACCTGGGGCTGCCGCCGCCGCCGCCGCCGAGTGTGGTGGTTCCGGCTCGCCTTGGTCCAGTGCCCGTGCGCCAGCTCCGCTGGGCTCCCAGCAGGGATGCAGAGGACAGCCCATGCCCCAAGCCCCAGCCTCGCACTCACTTCCTGGTCTCCGCCCCCAGCGCGCGCCTCCTCGCGCTCCACCGCCTGCCTCTCCTTTCTCTCCAATCTCCCTCTCTCCCTGTTCTCGCCCCCAGCCGCTGCGGGCGCAGCGCTGGCGCACCCCCTGCTCGCCTCCCTGTCCGCGCGCGGTGTCCCTCTCCCACACTCCCACCGCTCTCTTCTGCTTTCCCCCGGACCTTCTTTCGCTCCCCCTCTGGCTCGGACTCTCCCCCTTCCTCCTCCTTTCTGTCACATTGCCCCCTGCTGCTCTCTCACTTTCCCCCCAGGCTCCTGCCAGCTCCTCTCACAGCCAGGCCTGGAACCCAGCACCCAGCTGTGAGGTAATTGGCTGAGTGGAAGGGGACTGCCAGCGGTGGCCCAGCACCCACCTCCACCCACAGCTGGCGGGTCTGCCCTGGGCGGGACGGCTGGATGGAGGGATCGGGTGGCACCGCTCACCTTGGGTGCCCAGCCCTCAGCCACCCGGAATTGGCCTAGAAGAGAAAGAGCGAACCAGTTTCCAGGGAAAACTTTTGATCATTCTGGAGTCCATGGAACTTCAGAAAATAGAGCAGACTTGTCCTCGTGGAAGGAAGGGATGGAGGAGGCGGGCAGGGAAGAGGGTCTTGGGAAAGGGGCTTTTTGGGAAGGGGGAATAGCACCCATCTTCCAGATGAGAACATGGAGGCTCAGATGGGAAAACCTAACGTAGCTCTTAAGTACCAAGATGTGAAGGCTGCTGTGTGACCCCCACGGGCCTCGGGGCAGGGGCCTGCTGGGCGGGCTGGACGGGCTGGGCAGGCTGGGCAGGCGCTGTGTGAAGCCTGGGGCTGCCCGCCCAGTGGCCAGGCGGAGGGGCTGCCCCCTAGCTGCTGGTGCAGGGGCGGTTCTGGAGAAGCTTAGCAAAGGTGAGTGAGGGGGGCAGGTCCCGCTGACTGGGAAATGCAGACATGTGCTCGCAGCAGTTGATGTACCCCCCTAAGCCATCCTGTCTCCATGGACCCAGGCTTGTGCTATGTACTGAGGCACGGGGACTAAGGTCGCAGTTCCCAGGAGCTCAGAGGTCGCAGCCTGTAGGTGAGGCCGTTGCAGTCGGCGTACCCAAGTCCCCAGCACCTTGGCATGACATCACAAGCCTCCAAGCTGGTCTCCCAGACTCTGCTCTTGCTGGCCTGCAATTCACCGAGCAATGTCCCCTGCTGAAAGCCGTCCCCTGACTTCCTGTCCTAGTTAGAAAAAAATCAGGATACTCCGGACCACCATCAGCATGGCTAGCCATGCTCACCTCTCCAATCTCCTTCATCACTCCTGCCTCCCTCCGTGTGCCTCCACTGTGCTGGCTTCCACCCTGGGTCCCCACTCCCCCGCCCCCCACAGGCAGTCGGCACTGGCTGTCCCCTGCTGGGAACGCCCCTCCCCCACCGCTTCCCACAGGTGCTCCACCGCCGGTGCCAGCAAGGCCGATCTTCTTACTAAAGGCCTCCTTTGCTACAGTGTGTTTCATATCACCCGTTTTTATTGTAATGAAAACACTTACCACTATCTAAAATTATCTTGTTTGTATGCTTGTTGTCCATCCTGCTGCACCAGAATGTAACCGCAGAAAGAGAAGGCACCTTGTTTGTATGATTCCTGTGTCTCCCTCGAGCCTGGAACAGCACCTGGCACATGGTACTAAACGCCCGGTCAATGTGGGTGGAATGAGTGACTGAAAGGTGCTGTAATGAAGAGGGTTAGAAGAAGGAAAAGTTGACCGTGCCAGGGAAAAGGGCTTCCTCAGACAGGAGCGATTTTAGAGCCAGATCTTAAAAGGAGAAGCCACATTTCACCAGGTGGAGAGAAGAGAAGGGCCGGGAGGCAGCGAAGCGGCTCGGAGGCGGCGCAGAGCGTGAACCGGCCGGGCCCTCGGGACGCAGGCCGGCAGCGGCCTGGCGGGACGCCGCCGAGGGGGCGGGCGTAAGGATGTGACGGGGTGGGAGTTTGGGCGTATGAGCAAGGGGGTTTCGGGCAGGTTTCCAGGCTGGGTGTCAGGAAAGGCTACGAGGTGGACGCTGGACGAGGGAGAAGCCCGCGGTGACCTTTGTCCCTGTGAAGGGCGTTCTGGGCGGAGGGGGCAGATGAGGCAGCAGCCCTGGGAACAATGGCAGGGCTAGAAGGCGACACTGGGGCTCTGTAAAGAGTGGGGTTTTTAAAGTATTGTATAGGAAAACGGACTCCGCGTGCGTGGGGTTGCTGTTCTCTCCTGTTCAGTGCCTCCTCCCAGAGGGACGAGGATGTGTCTGTGACCTGCAGGGCCACTGACGCGTGGGCGGAGGTGCCTTGTGTCCCATCTGTGAAGAGGCTCTGGATCAGCCAGTGTTTGCCGTGTCCCCTTCCTTTCCGTTAGGAGCCTGGCTCTGTTCAGACAATGTCCCAGGCAGCTGCTCCGTCACTTTGGGTCCCAGGGTAAAGCCCTCCCAGAACCCCTGCCAGCCCCCGGGGGACATGTCCTATGAGTGAAACAGAGATTTGTTGTAAGCTATGTGGATTCCTGGAGTCATTTGATGTCGGATCATTGTGATCCCAAGCTTTTCCTTGCTGAGTCAGGGGTTCACTCAAGCTGGTACCGACACTCGCTAGCTGTGGCAGATTTTCAAAGGTGTCCACACAATTTGGCTCAAGCTCTTTTGCGATGTGATGGCACCTGCCAGCAGGAGTGGAGCCTGTGGCCCATGCGGCTTCTTTGACTGAGAGAGCCTGGTGGAAGGGACGCTGAGCCACTTCTGAGGTTAGGCCTTAAGGGCCGTGGCACTTCAGCTTCCACTCTCTTGGCGTAATGCTCCGAGACCAGCAGGCTGTGACGATGGCTGGGATGAGGGACCCCGTGGAGAAAGACGACCACTGTCCCACCTGTCCCAGCCACATGAGTGAGCGCAGGCTAAACCGGCAGCAGAAGCACCCAGGCAACCGACAGAATTGACAGAAATGATACATCCTTGCTGTTCTAAGCCAGTAAAGTTGGATGGTGTTTCGCTACAAAGCAACGAATAACTAGATAAGGGGCCTTAGGAGGAATCGGGTCACAGCTCCGAGTCCGTTTCCTTGACCAAGAAATGGGCATCAGAGTGATGTCTGCCCCAGAGAGTTTGGATGGGACTCAAAAAAAAAGGGGGGGGAGGGATATTAAACTCACTTATTCCCTCAACGCTGTTTACTGTACCTACTACATGTCGGTCACAGTGATGAGCAAGACAGGATCAGACATGCGGGAGGGGCAAGAAAGGCGGTCAACAAGCCAGAGAGTGTCAGCGGAAGAGAACTGCTGCGACAACAGCAAGCAGAGCCGTGAGCCGAGGGCGACCGGGCCGCACTTGAAGACAGTGGGGGAGGGTTTCCTGGGCACGTGGCCTGAGCTGCGCCAGGCATATGAAGAGAGTGGGAGCAGCAGCCCACGGAGAAGGAGCAGCCCGTGCAGATGCCCCAAGATAGGGACAAGCTTGGCCTCGGCGAGGAACAGGAGAAGGTCCCTGTGGCTGAGTGTATGGGGGCGAGGACAATGGTTGGTGCTGGTGCAAGGCCACGGGGGGGCACGTGGGTTTCATCCGAAATGGAGTGGAGCTGCCGGGGGGTTTTAGTCGGGAAGCGGTCTCCTCCATCCTCCGTGGGGTGCGTTGCCGCCGGAGGCAGGTCATGGTCGGTCACCCAGCAGACTGGGATGGCATTGGTGGCCCATTTCCCGCTCTGAACGATTCCAGTTCCTTCCTAGATCTGAAAACTACTAAGCGCTTTGATCGTGAACGAAGCCTTCATTACTAATAGGCTCCCCACCTTGCAAGAGAGCTTTAGGGTCTGATGGCCTCAGATTCCTCCTTGCTCTTAGTGTGTGGTAAGAGCTCTTTGAAAGGAAGCCAGAAGAAGCTTTTCATTCTAAGGAAACCCAAACCATTTTTTGACCAAAACAGAAAAAAAAAAAAAATAGTGCTTTCTTTGGATAAGTAACGTTGGCCAAGTGTGACAGTTTATGATTGGAAAAAAAGAAAAAACCAACAAGATTGCAACAATTTAGATAATGATATGGGATAGTGATAGCATTTACTGGCGTAGTGTGTGGAAAATTCCAACAAACCCCACAGTTTTTAATTAATCATTGGTTATTTCTTGTCTTTGCCTAGGTTCTGGGGTGGTTCTGGGTTTGTGGTGGGGCACGTGAGAAGTGGCCGGGGTGTGTAGTGTGCAGAATTTCCTGGTTGTCATGTGCTCTGCGTTTTCAGAGAGGTTTTCAGACGTGCTGGGGGGGCAAGAAAGGTGGTAAATAAGCCAGAGAGTGTCAGCTGAAGAGAACTGCTGTGACAACAGCAAGCGGAGCCGTGAGCCGAGGGCGACCGGGCCGGGCTGCACTTGAAGACAGTGGGGGAAGGGTTTTGGGAAGGCTCGGGGGCGAGCCTCCCCCGACTGTTGCAGCGGCTCTGGCTCCCGTCGGGCTGCTCCCCAGGGCCTGGACTTGGCTGTTCCCGCCGTGTCTCCAAGGTGACATGATGCCCAGTTCTGGTTCCCCAGGGAGGAAGGGACACAAGTTACTGAACACCTACCATCTTCTGAGTACTGTGCTGGGTTCTTTGTGTACATGGTCTCAAATCATTCTCACCCGGCCCTGTGAGGTAACCACTGTTACTTCCCTACAGATGAGGAAACCGAGGCCCAGAAAGTCAGAATTTTCTCCAAGGTCCCACAGCTACCTGGGGGATTCATGTGACCAGCTCCAGCCCCTGCTTTTTAGCACTGCGCTCTCCTGGCCCCTCCACTGGCAAAAATGGACAGCTCTACTGGGACCCTGGCTCAGGAATGATGCGTTCAGCCCAGGCCCCAGGCCAGGCTGTGGGCTTTGGACTTGTTAGCCTACTTAAGGGCATGAGCCAGTTCCTTTAAAGAAACCTTTTTCCCTCTGTGCACACACCCGATTGGTTCTGCTTCTGTGGAGAAGGCCAGTACACAGAATAGGAAGTATGGGCACCTCCTAAAAAGCAAACTTTGGAGACATGATTTAGAGCAGCCGGAGGACGCACTGACTGACACATGCAGCCCAGACCAGCACTCAAGAACGTCACCGGGAGCCCAGAATAAAGGAAAAGCCAAGTCCAGAAATCACGCTGGGCTGGCCCCCTAGAAGCCTGGCTGGGTCATTAACTGGAGGCTAGGAGTTTGGACGAGAGTCAGGAGGTGAGTCTAGGACCCAGAAAAAGACTCCAACAGCTGGGCATGGCCGAGAGAACCGCTGCTGTCTGCCACAGTGACTCCCAACCCCCTTGCCGCAGAGGCTGGGAAGCCAGGCACTTGCTTTCTTAACCTCCCTGACAGATGGAATCGTCATGTGACCCAGTTTGGCCAATGAGACGATGGGGAAGTGTTTTGGGTGTGTGGGAAATTTCCCTCCGATAATAGGTAGAGGGACGTGGCTAGGTGCTCCCTGCTGCCTGGCCTGCTTGTTCCACGGCTTTCTTCTTTTGATTCTGCAGCCGAGGCAGCCGTGTTGTGCCTACGAGGGAAACACCATGGGAACTGCAAAGAAACGCAGCAGCCAGATGTTGCAGGGCTGCTGGAAAGCCCTGGGCATACTTACGTCCCAACCTTGCTGCTTGTGAGATAATGAAACGCCCGTTGTGAGTCAGGGCTTCTGTGATGAACAGCTGAACACATCTTGCTTCAAGAAGGAGAAGCACAAATGTGCAGACAATAGGATCCCCTGTCCCCAGTTTGCTGCCTGTGGAGAGTCTAGAGACCTGATTTCCTCTGTTGGGACATCCTTCCTTCGTAGTGTCCACCTGCTCTCCTGCCAAGCTTCGATCGTACACTCTCTGGAAGCTCAACTCTGAGCTCCTGGACTGGGTGACATGTCCCTGTTCAGAGCTTTCTTAGACTAGTGCACATTCACTTGTATACACATTGTCACCTAGTCTTGTGATGACTTCTTCCCACAAGATGAAAGTGCTCTGTGGGCAAAGAGAAAGGGGGCAGAAAGGGAAACCTCAGCAGGTTTCCACTTACGTCTCATTTCCGCAGGCCTACCACATGGCCACCTCTAGCTAGGAAGGAGGCTTGCCGAGTGACAGTGTCACCCTTCCCGCCTCCATAGTGGAAGGCAGGCAAAGGAGAAGAGGGCTGGGAATAGAAGTGTTGGGCTGGCCAGTAAGTAGCATTGACCACAAACGACAAGATATTCTATTAGGCTCTTAAAATTTTTAACTGTATCATTTTTATTTTTTTCTAAATAAAATATTTTTTACTGATTCTGAAAGTAATAAAGCTTGCCCTGACCAGCGTGGCTCAGTGGCTTGGATATCATCCTGCAAAGCGCAAGGTCGCCAGTTCGATTCCCAGTCAGGGTCCGTCCCTAGTTGGGGCATGTGCGAGAGGCAATTGATCACTGTTTCTCTTGCACATTGATGTTTCTTTCCCTCTTTCTCCCTCCCCTTCCCTGCTCTCTGAAAATAAATAAAATCTCTAAAAAAATAAATAAAAGTTATAAAGCTTATTGTAAAAATTCGAACTATATGGAGTAAGTTATCTGAAATTTTATTTCTCCAGAGATACACTTATGAATAATTTGATCTGTATTTCATTCAATGCATAAAAATATTTTAGGCATTTATTTGTAAAAAGGGGATTATATCACACATACTATTCTGCTGACTTTTTTTTTTTTTTTAAGAAAAAGACGTAAGAGCAGCGATGGACATTTCCCTATATTTATACAGATGGAGATCTAACTTAACCCTCTGAACAGCGGCATTGTTTCTGTATTTGTTATACAGAACAACTCAGTGGCTGAAACCAGCACACATTTGTTATCTCGCCATTTCTGTGAGCCGGGAGTCCAAGCAGAGCTTCGCCGGGTCCTCCGCTCCAGGTTCCCTGCAGGACTGCAGTCCAGAGGTGGCCAGGGCTGGTTTCCCTTCTGAAGCCTCAACAAGGAAGGACCGCTTCCAAGTTCGCTCAGTCCTTGACAGGATTCGGTTGCCTTTTGGCCTGAGGGTTCCTCGGTGACTGTTGGCGAGAAGCCAACCTGAAATCCTTTCCCTGGCGATCCTCCCTGACAGGGCAACTTGCTTCATCTAAGCCAGCGAGGCAGAGACTCTGCCAGCAACGTTTGTAAATCAGAAACTTTTGTAATCCGGAAACTTTTGTAATCTCATCAAAAAGTGGTAGCCACTCAACACTGAGGTTAGAAGCAAGTTATAGGTTCCACCCACGCCTGAGGGGAGGCCCACACGGTGCAGGGAACGCCAGGAGCCAGCGATCCGGGCTGCTCTCTGACACGGCCTCCCACTTACGCGCTGTCCTTCTGCGGATGAATACCTGGGTTATTTCTAGTTTCTCTCCAATATGAGTAGTGTCATCATCCTTGGACTTGTATCTTCCTGAACCGGTCCAGGGGCAAATAGATTCACGGATTGGTGTTCTCCGGAAGCCTGACCAAACATACACGTTCCGTGGCAGTCCTCTCTTTCCACCCCCTTACAAACACTGAGCATTTAACAATCTGTTAAATATTTTCTAATATGATAAGTGAAAATGGAGATCTCTGTTCTAGTTTGTAATTCTTTGTTTCTCAGTAAGGGTGAGTGGTTTTTCTTGTGTTACCAGCTACTTGCTTTGGTCAGGATTACTTTGGTTATCAGGAACACAAACCCATTTGAACTAGCTTAATTTTTTTTTAATGAGAAAGGGTGGTTTTTAAATTTCTTTTCTTGTAAGAACACAGAGCTACTCTTTTTTTTTGCCTCCATCTATTTCCTAAACATTTTCTTGGCTACTCTTGAGCAGTTTTCTCTTTCTAACTAATTTTAATTAATTTGTTCAGATTGTCTTCTTAAGCACTAATAGGATTTTTATTGGCATTACAACAAATTAATGGGGTAATTTGAGCAGCATTCACCTTACAACCCCAGAAACAGTATCCGTGCTCGCTTTGCCAAACCCTCCTTCTTTGTAGCGCTTTACAAAGCTGCGTCCTTTCCTTGCTCTTGGCCTTGCCTGCTTGCTTGTGGGTTTGTTCTTGGTATTCTGCTGTTTCACGTGCTTTTTCCATTGCAGTGGCTGAGCACTCAGCGTCTTGGCTTGGACTTCCTCTGGCTGGCATCTGTGGCCGAGAGCGCTGGCTTTGGAGCCCTGAGGTCTGGGTGTGCACCCACTTAGGTGTGTGACCTTGAGACATCCCCCGCCCACCCTGGGTCTCAGCATTCTGACCTGAGACAGAGAAGTAGTAGCGTCTGCCCCTTGGCCTTACTGTGAACATAAAACAGGCCATTTTTAGTTAAAGCTTTTAGGGTGTTGTCTGTACTGTGCGAATATTCAATAAATGTCTGCTATTATGATTACTTAGTGATATTACTGATATAAATATTTTATAACTCTAAACAATGTGCTATCATGCTGGATATTTTATTATTACTCTATACAAAACCTATTTCTAACCCCCTTCCCCGTGCCCTGTCTCTTTGGTAGCTGGTGGGCGGCGGGGCGGGGGGGCCTTTCTGCTCACTAAACACATGTGTTGAGCACTCAGTGTCTAATGAGCTTTCAAATTCTTGAAAGCTCTGCCTCACACCAGATGGAGACTAGGGCTGGGGGTGGGACAGGAAATCTCGGGAGAGGTTAGGGGGGCATAGGGGAAAATGTTCTGGGAGAGAGAGAGAGACCAGGCGAAGGGAGAGGAGGAGAGAGGGGAAGTGTCAGGTGTCATAGGGATTTGGGGGGGAGTCCCACCCCGTCCTAGCTCCTCCACGGTTACTTTCATGGCTACCATGTGTTTTTCCCCACATCGCCAAGCAATTCTTTGATGCCAACTGGGTGTCATGTAATTCAACTCAATTCTTAGGCTATAGCTACCTGTATAGCTACAGCAGCGTCGGATACCACAGGGTACTCAGTCCTACAACACTGCCTCCCCCCACTTCAGATGCCAATGATAAGCTCAGGTTGTCACCCCTGCCTCTGACTGACTAGATCTGAGGTTCCCATGAACCCCTCATCTGGTTCAATTACTTTGCTTGAGCGCATGGAACTCAGAGAAACATTCTCCTTGCTGGCTTAGTGGTTTATTACCAGGGAGTAGCCAGATGGAAGAGGTGCATTGGGCAAGGTATGGGGAAAAGGGGTGGAGCTTCCATGCCCTTCCCCCAAATCTCCACTCGTTCACCAATCCAGAGCTCTCCAAATCCTGTTCTTTCGGGTTTTGATGCAGTCATGATCGATTAAGCCATTGGTCATTGACAATTGATTCAACCTCCAGCCGCTCTCCCCTATCTGAAGGTCAGGGTGTGGGACTGGAAGTTCCAACCCCTTAAATCATACCAGAGGTTGGCCCTCCTGGTTACCAGCCCCCATCCTTAGGGGCTTTCCAAAAGTCAACATGAACTTTGCCAACATGAACTCCTTGTGGTTGAAAGGAGCTTGTTATGACACTTTTCTTCTCATACCACTTACATTCCAAGGGCTTTAGATGCTGAGTCAGAAACAGGGACGAAGACCAAACATATATTTCTGGTTATAAATCACAACATCACAATGGCCAAGCAAGGAAGTTCTGAGCCTCCCCTGCCCTGGCCAGACCCCTGCCTGGGTCTTTCCTTGGGCACCTTGACCGCCCTCTGAGCCTCATCTGCCTCTTCCTGCCCAGGTCTCTGACACCTGAGCCCACCAGGCAGCCTTACAGCTCTCTCCCATTGCCAGGGGCCTGGCAGAGGGGGCGGGGCCTGGCCAGGGGTACCCGGAGCCCTGCAGGCCTGGGTGTGGGGCGGGCACCGCGTCCGCCTCCCTGCCACCTGGCCCTCCCCAACCAGCTGCTCCTGCGGCTCAGCACCACCTCCCCAGCCCCGGGGTGCTTACACAGGGTGCGAGGAATATGAACCACTCTGCCTGCCGTTTGGGGCCCAGCCCCCCGAGGATGCAGTTAGTTACCCACCACCCCATGTACTGATGTGTGCTCTCTCACTGTTGGCCCCCTGGGCGAGCTTCCCCACAGCCCGGCAGGATGCCCTCATTAGGAAGGGTCCTGCAAGGAAGCAGAGGGTGCCCTCCAGCTGGGCCGTTAGAGGAGTGCAGCAGGGGGCTTTTTGCAGAGGAACAGGCAGGGGAAGGGAAGCAACAGAAGGTGGCGTGGCAGCCGCTGCTGCTGGCCCCAGCTGGGCCCCTGTGCCGCTGGGTGGAAAGGGACATCAGGGCCAGCAGCATCCAGCCCCTGCCCACCGAGGGCTGCGAGGAAAGAGCTCCCTGGGAGGCCCTGTGTGCGGCCTTCTGGGGAGGGAGGCAGCTACTTCCCCCACAGAAGTGGGGCACACAGACCTAAGCCCACTGTCCCCTGTCTTAGTGGCCGCGCAGCCCAGGGACTGAGCACGACAGGAAGCTGGAAGGCGAGGGAGCTCTTTGACGCAGTGGGCCTTTGGTGGGGACAGGGTCTGGAGAGACAGTGAGAGATGTCCACCACAGCGGGGGCACAGGGCAGTCTCTGGGAGGGCAATGGACGGCACACACAGACTGGCTACGTGCCAGGCTCTTGCGAGCCCTTCACTTACATCCACTTACTTAATCCCCACCACGACTCTCTGAGGTAGGGGATGTTACTGTCAGCATTCTTATTTTCCCCATAGGGAAACTGAGGCCCAGAGAGGATAGGCCCTTGCTGGTCACCCCGCTACCGGGAGGCAGAGCTAGGACCTGGATCGGGCAGCCTGTCCTGGAGGCTGAGGGCTTAGGGCACTCACCGCTCTGCCGCCCACTGCCATCCGGGCCCCCAGGGAGCTGCCTGGCTTCCGGAATGACTGCACTGACGCACTAGGGTTGGGGGGACCCAAATCCTACGCAGGACTCCTAGTGGGTCAGAGTCACTCTCATAAACTTTCCTCGGGGGGAGCCAATGACAAGCGTCCAGCCAGCACACATGAAAAGAGCAATCAGGTTGTCCGCATGGGCCGATGGCCCGAGGTCCCTTGAGGGTGTTTCAATCAGCATTTTGGCTCCCCGGAACTCCAGCCCATGGATGTGGAGTCATCCTGCGTCCACAGGCCAGACAGGCGGCTGGTCTCCCGGATGTGAGTCTCAGCTCTGTCATTTAACAAAACACCACAGACGGGGGTGGGGGCGGTGGCTGAGGCCTTACTTCTCACGGCCTGGAGGCCGGTGCCAGCACGGTCAGGTTCCCTCTTCCTGGCTTGAACAGGAGGCTTAAGAAGTTGGTTCTCCTAATAAATTCTCTAAAGAGTTCTCTCAAAACTTGAACATAGTGCCCTGGTGTTTCCAAATCCCTTTCCCCACATTTGAGTCCTGGCTTCCATCTTGCCAGGTAAAGCAGGAGCTCCTCTATCTGACTCTACTCCAGCCCAGCCCCGAAGAATGGGGCCTTCCCTTCCAAACTCAGCACCCAGGATGCCTGTCCCCAGGGAGTCCCCAGAGGCAGCTCCGCACAAGCATCTGCACCGGCCGAGCAGCAAGTGACCTTCCTCTTGGGTTCTATTTCCTGGCAGAGTCAGGGGCTTTCTCTGGGCTTGCAGAGCTGGATTCGACCCGCACGGAAGGTGGGGGGCCTGGCATTCCTCATTTCTCTTCCCCGCCTGAGCTACGAGACGGAATGCTGGCTCAGCCTGTTTTAGGGCCGCGGCCGGGGCTGTGGGGAAAAGCTCAGTCCCAGGGCTGGGTGTCACCCCTGGTCCAACCACATTGCTGTCCTTATTAGCAGATTGTGGCTTCTGGTCCCAGGACCTCAAGCCCTGCTGGGCTGCCCTGTGTGAAAGGCTATTTGTGGGCCTCAGAGGTGCCTGCCTGCAGGCAGACAGCCAAGACCCACAGCTCCCTCCCTCCTGCAGAGGCTGCAGCTTCCTTCCATGGCCTCACTGGGTGTGCCGCGACCCCAGGGGCGCTCCCGAGGGCAACATGCGCTGTTCTCGTTCTCTTTCCTCTGCTGAGGAGTGGTCCTCTTGTCCCCGTTTGATTCTGTGCACTGATCGTTGAGCTCCATCAGACTTTGGCTGTGGGGGTGGGGTCTCTCGCAGAGCTCATGGTCCTGTAGGGAAGACAGAAAACAAGCAAAGAGTTACAATACAGCAAATAGGTAATGCCAATAAATGCAATAAAGCAAACTAGTTACAGACTGTGATGAGATACTATGATAAAGGAATATATGATGTGGAATGTTGAAAAAGTGGAAGTAACATAGGTGTTGCCATCCAAACAGTGCACTACCAGGCAGCTGTTCAGACAGGTGCTGATGTCTGTGGTAGCTCCCTCTTCTCACCTGTGCAGTGGAGGTGTTGACACCTGCCTCACAGGGTCATCGGGAGGATGAAACGAAAGGAGGTTTCACTGCCTCAGCATAGTCAGGGCACACCCGTGGCATTGTTGGTAAGGGGCCCGAACTGAGACTCGAGGGTGGGCAGGAAGCCCGTTACCCACAGCGAGTGCCCACTCTCTGCGCTCCCTTATTTCTGTATTCCTTCAGTGGGCTCGCGGTTCCCCAAGCACTCCCTGCCTCCTAGCCCTTGCTTATGCTGTTCCTTCCCCCAGCACATCCTTCCCTCCATATGCATTCCCATGCCCATTTGACAACCATGTGTTGGTTTTCTGCCCCTGATTTTTGTGTCAGGTGCTGGTCAAGGCCCTGAGGTTGCAGCTCTGAATAGGCAAATCAGGCCTTTGCTTCCAAGGTAGCTTACATTTGAGTTGAGAGGGAAGCAAAGGTCCTTTTAACAAGATAACTTAAATGGCTTAGCAACCCCTCAAGGACGAGCCCCAAGGTAGTTGGACGGTGTGACTGGCGGGGTGGACAGGGGCTGGCTGCTTGGGGAAGGGAAGTGGGGGCTGGTCGCCCAGTGCAGGAGAGAGCCTGGCTAGTGAATGCTGAGCAGGAGCCGAGTGCGGGCCACGGGGGGTGCAGAGCAAATCCACAAGAACCGATAAGGGGACTTGCGGAGGATGCAGGACACAAGTGAGACCTCAGCTGAACCAGCCATGGGACAGTCAGCCTAGGAAGCTGCCGCCCCCATCTGGCATGTTCTCTGCTGCCCTGCTGGACCCCAGGCACGATTGTCCTCACCACTGGGAATAATTTATCATCGTCCCATCAGAGCGGCCAAGGCTAGGTGACATGTTTGCCTTCTAATTCCCAGGGGGTGAGAGAGGAAGAGAGAAATTGGATATCTAACCCTTCTTTGACCTCCTTGATATGAAGGCTGGTCTTATGCTGAGTAGCCAAGAAATGATAAATGTCTGGAGAGGTCAGATAACATCTGGAGATGTCAAAAGATACAGGACATCTGATATAAGGCCTAGATGATAAGAAACCGGGGGGGGGGGGGTGGAGAGATGGAGGGAGGGCGGGGAACATTCCAACAGAAGGAGCAGCAAGTGCAAAGGCCCTGGGGCAGGAGTGAGCTTGAAGAGTTCCAGAACAGAAAGAAGGTCACGCTGGGGGAGCATGGGAGGGAGAGGCCAGGAAGAGATGTGGGCCAGGGCGCTGCCATGCTTTGCAGTGCGGCTGCTGCACAAAGCCTCCCCCCACCCCCCGCCCCGTCTCCCACCTCCTCAAATTCAGAAGAGACTTCTTGGCTCTAAATCCCTCCCCATCTGCGCTGCGCTCTCTCACAAACCCCACATACTTTCTGTCTGACCTGGCAGTTATTTACGGGCACTCTGGGAGCCCCTGGAGGGCAGGGGCAGTGTTATTTCTTCCTCTCTGTGTCCCAGGGCCTGGAGACAGTGGGCACAAGAAGGTCTCAGGACTGACTGACCGGCTGAACGGGCTGCTGCGGCAGGGGCAGAGCCAGTGAATGACGTAGGGGCCTGTGCCGGGAAGCACTACCGTTTCCAGCTCCTCCGCGAACCTTGTACCCACCAGACGATCGCTGTGTAACCCTCCCCGTGGTGTCCTGGGCATTTTTCAGGCTGTGTCCCTCTCGCCTAGGCTGTGAGCCTCAAGTGGGCAGCGAGGCAGTGTGGACCAGTGGTCGGGGGGATGGGCCTGAACTCATGAAGCTCACATCCCCGTTCGCTGCTCATTGTGGGCCTGTCGCATGGGCGAGTGTTGTAGTCTCTTCCTGATGTTTTCCTAGTCTGCAAATAGGGGGTGAAGAGCGAGCCCCCCTCACTGGGTTGCTGTGAAAACTGAATGACAAAAATCCATGTGATATTATTAGAGCTGAGCCTGGGGATAGGCAGTGCCCAATGAATATGAGTGACTTTCCGCTCTTGTTCTGTGAGCCACGCCATCCCGCTCTCCTGGCGTGCGTGCCCCGCGCCAGCGCTCCGTAAGAACCTGCGGGCTGAGGAGAGACTGAGCAACCCCCCGCTCCCCACCGCGCTGTCACCCTGTGAGCCGGGGAAGCCTGATTCTTGTCCCTGTTTTGCCAAAAAGGAAGCGGGGGCCCGACTGGGGAGCAGCCCCCTGGGGCGCACAGCAAGTCGGGGCAGAAGCAAGAGTCGCGCTCCAGGCTCTCAACTCCCCCTCAGATCTCTGTACCCATGTGTTCAGGTGGTGGATGTGACCCCGGGGAAACCTGGCTGAGGGGAGGCCTCGGCCAGTCCACAGCGGAGCGCAAGGGACTCTGGCTGTGCCCTCCGCCCAGGTCTATGCCGCAGCTTTATGCTTATCAAGATGTCCCTTCCCCACAGTCCTTACTGGGCAGAGAGTCACCTGAGCGATCAGAAGGCGCCTAGCCCTGTTACAGATGTCCTTGGGGACAGTGAGACTGGGAGGGGAGCCGGCGCCAGGCCAGGAAGCGCACACCACACTGGGACCCGGACCTCTAGTGCCCTCCGAGTGCCCACTGTGTGCCCCGCCCAGGCTGCGGCACCCGCCTCCCCTGCAGGGGCGGGCTCCTGCAACTCAGATCTCACCGCACCTCTCCTCCGCCCTCGGCGCCTCCGGGCTCTCTGCCACCCGGGACCCCCGGGCCTGGCCTTCAGGGCTCTTCTCCTTAGTCACATCTCTCTGAAACGCTCTCGTTGACTTGCCTTCCCCACACTTTGAGCACTGAGTCCCGCTCACATCGGTGTCCTCAGTGCCTCACGCAGCGCTTGGGCTCTTTGCTGCTTATTCCTTGAATGAGTGAGTAAATGAGGGAATGAAGGGATGGGTGACCCTGGTTGCCTCTCCAGCCGCATCTCCTAGCAGTGCCCCTACTCTGCCCCCGTCCCAGACTTTATGTTCCGACGATCCTGAGCCCCTCACAGCTGCTGTAACATCCTTCTGTGCCTCTGTGCCTATGTGTCTGCCGTCCTCGGCCTGGAATGCCCTGGCTTGGCTTCCTGACTCCGCCCTGTTCACCTGCCAGGCCTCAGCTCTCTCCTGACCGCTCCTCGCCCTGTCTCCAGCTTCAGGTTCCTCCTGCCGTTGTTGCTCAGCCTCTCCTTACAGCTTTGGGAATTAATGATGTCCTGGGCCATGAGCTCCTTAAGGACACTGGGTCTTATTTATCTTCTGAGCCCCAGAACCTTGTCAGGTCCTCGGCCACAGCAGACACCTAGAAAGCACTTTCTGAAAGGGGAATTAATTTAATCCTCACGCACCCTAAGGGCTGGGGATCCTTTGTGTTGGGGAGATGGGCTTACCAAGCAGCAAAGATGCTGAGTGATCCCAGGTATGGGGTCGGGTGGTCCAGAACTTAGGCCCTGGGGCCCAGCAGACCTGAGTGTGAATCGTGGCCCTGTCACCTGCCAGCCGTGACATGGGGCCAGGTCTCCCTTTTTCCACTTGGAAAATGGTGATAATAATAGGATCTCCTTCCCAGGGGTGCAGAGGTATTTCAACCAGACAGTTCTTATAGAACACTTGAAAAACAGCCTGGCGTGCTTTAGTGCTCAGTAAATGTCTGCTGCTACTGTTGCTGTCATCTTGACTGCACATCTTGCGCTACGTGGCGTAAGCTTTGCCAGGGAATAGGAAGCTGTGACCCAAAGCCAGATCATTTGGACCTTTGGCTGCAAAGATAAAAGTCAGTGACCTTTGAGATAAGCTCTGCCTATGGCTTTGATTTAAGGGCTGCAAGTTAGGAACTCTGACCGTGGAAGGAAGCTGGGAGAAATAAAGTCATCACTGCAGGCTTTCCTCGGCCTGGGCGGCCCCACTGTGCAGCAGCTCAGACAGGCGCCTCTCTTATCAAGACCGACGGGCTCAGCGAGCAGAACAGAGGCCTTTGGTGGAGGCAGGAAAATCTGCTGAGAGGCCACCTGCTCTGTGGCTGGAGTTTTCACATGCAGCAGCTTTCTTGACCCTCCCAGCCCCTCAGAGAGTCAAGGGAGCTATGGAGAAGCCCACCGGCCCTCGCCACACCGCACACCGACAGCCCCACAATCCTGGCAGGTGCGTGGCAGACACGTGTTGACTGGGGGTCAAGAGCTTGCGAGCGGAAGCGCTGTGGGCCACTTCTGGGCCAAGGCAACTGAGAGCCAGGGTGCCTCCTGCATTCCTCTCGTGCCCCTGCCCTGGCGACCCTGGGGCACGTGCTCTAGGTAACATAGTTACAGGACATAGCGACATAGCGGTGCTGTGCGCGAGGGCGTGAGCCGGGGTCCACCTCTGTCACACGGGGTGCATTGTCACTGCGGCCGGGCCTTGCTGAACCCCCGCAGATGGAGGATTTTCTCTTTCCCAGCGGAAGAACGTACACTTCTGGACTTGAAGTGACCTGCTGAAGGGCAGCCAGCGAGGAAGCGGCAGGGCATGGAGTGTGCTGTTCGCGGTTGGACTTCTGTTTTTTTAGGGCTCATTTCAGGCCAGAGCTCTGGGCTCCTCTTGAAGGCTAGGCAAACTCAGTCCCCGAAATTGGAACGCGCTACGACAGCACAGCCAGAGGACTTGGGCAGGGGCCAGGTGACCCGAGGAATCTGGGCAGGTCCATGAGATCATATCAGGACGTGAGGGCCCCTGCCTTAGCCTAGAAAGTGGGGTTCTGGCCGGAAGCTCGGCATCCAGGTAAGAAAGAGCTTTAGGGAGAGTCCGTGGGTACCTAAAGGTGAACAGCATGGGTTCACTTATGGCTGAGGGATGAGCTCAGCCTCTCTCTCCCCCAAACAAAAAAGAGGTCATGTGCACACACAGCAAGAGGGCAGCCACCTACAAGCCAGGGACAGAGGCCTCGCCAGAACCTGGCCATAGTAGCCTGTTGGTCTTGGGCTTCCAGGCTCTAGAACCGTAAGAAACTAAATTCCTGTGGCTGAAGTCACCTAGTCTCTGATATTTTGTTGTAGCAGTCTGAGCTAAGACAGCAGTCCCTTCCCCCCGGCAGAGGGAAGGGGACGGAGTGGGAAGTCCCGTTTACTGAGTTCCTGCCGTTTGCCATGTGCCGACCCACCCATCAGGCATGTGGGCTCAGCACCTGGGGCCCACGGTACTGTTAGGGACCCACAAAAATATTTTAGTTCTTTTGAAACCATAAGATAAAAAATTTCACACAAAAAAGGAAATTTCTAGGGCCCACACAATTCTATTATGGTGGGAGGGGCTCGCAAAAGCAAAGTTCTAGGGCCCACGGAAGTCACACGCAGCACTGCGTGCTCCTGGCCCTGCCTAGGCGCTCTGTGTCTGGGTCAGCAGACCATGGCCCACGGGCCAAACCGGTGTGCTGCCTGGTTTTGTAAATGCATATTTGTCTTTACTTACTTGTGTACTTTAAAGGCAATTGAGACGCTGTGGCAGAGATCTTGTGGCCCACAAAGCAAAACCATTCATTATCTGGCCCTGCGCCGAAAAAAATGTGCTAACTCCGGCTGTGTGGCCATCCGTTGAGTTAATCCATACCCTGTGAGACAGAATTTTACCCTCGGAGTGTGGCCAAGCGACTTGCTGAAGATCCCATAGAGTTCCAATGAGTACTTTGTGACTTCACAGAAAGTCTATGTTCTTCCCACTACCGCCGCCGCCAGCCGGGACGTTGGATCTGCTTCCTCTCCTCTGTTCTCCCTACATGTACCAAGTGAATTGGCAACATTTAAGCAAAACTTGTTACCGTGTTTAGTTCAATTCAGCTACAGTTTTCTGTGCCAAACCTTCCATGAGCCCTTGGCACCGGCATACCGACGCACACAGCACGGTCAGTGCGGGCGCTGCGCAAGAGTGGGAGTGAACTGCAGGGACCCCGGGCACGCGAGGGCCACGCTCTGAGCCTCGGCGAGGTCGGCTGTCGTGAAGGGGGGCTCTGGAGGCGGCAGGCCTGACTATGAATCCCATCCAGCAGCGAAACCTCTTTGCCTAGGTCCTTGACTCTGAGCTTGAGGACCTAATGGTTGCCCCCCACAGGGTTGTTGTGAGAAGCGAGGAAGTTAAACGTGTAAATGCCACGGGACAGTGCCTGGCACCAAGTAAAAGCGCGATGGGCATCGCTGCTGTTGCTGCTGTTGCTGCTATTATAAGCCAGGGTCGCGCGCTTGCTGGGTTCGGTGAGACAGCCTCACACCGGGGCTGCTGGAGACTTGGAATTAGTCCCGGCTGCTTCTGACTTGCCACATGACCTTCGACAAGTCACCTTCTCTTTCCAGCCTCAGTTTACCCAGCATTAATTTTCCCTTTTTCTGGAGCTTTCTTACTGCTTTCGCCTTTCTAGGTGTTGTTTCCTGCAAGGCCTGCCCAGGGAGGGGCCTGCCCTGGCTTCACTGCCCGAGTCGCAAATATCACCCTTGTCTGCCTGCCAGTGGCTCAGATAGCGAGGTCCTGGGAAAGGTCAGAATCCAGGGGCAGAGTCCCCTGGCCTGGAAAGGTAAGAAAGGAAATGAGAAAAACCGGTTGTTGTCCCAAGGTGTGTGCATTTGCTGAGAGTATCAAGACAGGCCTGAGAGGAGAAAACAGAGCCCCAGGGATGAACTCTGTACTTTCCGCAGAAGGGAGCCCGGAAGAACAAGCGCGCCCTGCCTCACCTGCATGCCACACTCGAGAGTTTACTAAGCACACCAGTGGTCCGTGTGATCGCATGCAAGGGGGTCCTTCGCCTGCATGCCTCCAAGTCTCATCAAACCCGGACAGGCGTCTGCAGTCAAGAAAGTTCAGGGTTTATTAGCTGAGGAAACGGCACCAAGCCTGGAGCCACAGGTGAGCCGGCGCTCAGAGACCTGGCTCCCTGGGGGCCCCCGTGGGTACATTTTATATACAAGAAAATCTATCAGTCGTGGTGGCTAAGGGAGAAGGGGCCATGGGCTCCATGGGCTGGCTGGGGCCAAGGAAGTCGGCCGTGGTGTCAGGGCCTGAGGTCAGCCACGGCATTGCAGAGAGGCCACGGTCCGCAGGCAGGGTCCTTTGGCTTTCCTGCGCCTGGGGCTGATACCCAACGGAACTCAAGATGCTGACGGAAACTCTGTGTCTGCAGTCAGCAGCCCTGAGGCTGTTCTCCTGTGGCCTTTTGTGGCACATGATGGCCTAGGGGCTTAATGCGGGTTCTGTAGGATAGCATCAGGACACCTCCTTTCTCAAAACTCTCCACGGACCCGCCTGCTCAGCTGGAACAAAGTCCGAACCTGGCCCCGGCTCCCGCCCCCCAGCACCAGCCTCTTGCCCTCCTCCTCCCCCTCCCCTTCCGGCCCGGCATCACTCCCTACCCTACAGCCATGGGGGGCCTCTTGTCACTTTTCCTGAAAAGCCAAGTTTATCCCCTCCGCCTTTGCTGTTGTTTCTGCCTGGAATGCTCTCCACTGTTCTTATAATGCTGGCTCTATGTCATTCTCTAGATTCTCACCTTTAAAGTTACCTTTTTGGGGGAGGCCTGCCCCAGCTGCCCTTTCAGGTCTCTTCCCCAGATACCCCTGACCTTGTCCTTCAGGGCAGTTTCCTTCTGAGAGTCTCCTATGGGTTTATGTGTTTATTGTCTGAGAGAGCCATAAGGCCAGGGACCTGTCTGCCCGGTCACTGCTGCACCACGGGGCCAGGGCAGTGCCTGAGTGCAGGAATCTCTCAGTAACACTTGCCGAAGGACTGAGTGAGTGACACGCACAGAGAGCGAAGAACTGGGCCTTCTGTTGTTTAGGAAGAGAGGCCGAAGGCCTCGGAGAAAAAACAACACAGAGGACTTTTTGTTTATGTGTGTGTGTGCACGCATGTGTGTGCGCCCAGAGCTTCGAGCAGCGTGGAGGCTGGAGACCTGCAGGCTCCTGATTCACAGGAAATCCAGGGTGGGAAGACAGATTTAGAGGAGCTGCACGGGCTTCAGGGAGGAAGCGGCAGGGAAAGGTGTCAGTGACCCAGCGCCTCAGGGTCAGCGTGGCCCGTGAGAGGTTCCTCGTGGTGGGATTTTAGGGTGGTGTTCAGGTTGAGCCTGCGGCCAGCGACCGCCCCCCATCGCCCGCAGCTTCTGGTGAAAGTCTGCTACTCGCAGAACCCAGTGAGCATGGTGAGCTGGGGGAGTGTCATCGGGGGTGCGCGGGGAAGCCTGGGAAGCAAAGATAACTCAAAGGGTAAGAACTCAGAGGAAGTAAGCGGTAAGAGCAAAGGGTGGCCAGGAGAACTGCGGATATCTGGGATGGAATGTCAGCTGCTTTTAGTTAAACATCCAAGAATAGGCTTATCCCCACAGGCTAGAGGCCTGAGGTTCTCCGGAGGCTGCCATCTGACTTTATTTGGGGATTTAGGAAGGATAATTTTGGACTCTGCAGAGGGCCCTTTGCAGCTTGGGCTAACCACTGACCTATGTGGAGACAGAATGGCGTCCCCGCTGCCCTGGGGAGAACAGTCTCGGGCTGGGCAGACCCTCGGAAACCACCCCAAAAACGAAGGAAGTCGTACAAAAGGACTGAAGTTAGCCTGACTGAAGTTAGCTTTTGGGGAGTGAGGTCTCTCAGTCGGAGGCTGGGTGTTGCGGAGGGTCAAGGCCCTGGCCGCACTGAGAGAACTTTATAGAGCCTTCCAGCCAAGTAAATCCCCTGAGGCCTATGGACCTGAGGCAGGACAGACCCTGGTGCTCACCTCCAGGGTGTGTTAGAGCACAGCTGATGGGCTGCGAGGGGAGAGGCTGCCAGCTCTGCCTCGAGGCCTCCTGAGATGCTCTGTGGAAGATGGGGCCTTCCAGCGGGTGGGTCGAAGGGGGAAGAGGAGTTTGTCAGGTGGCAAAGGGAGGTTGGGATTCTTAGGCAGGAAGAAGTATGCGAAGTAGAATTTAGAGAAGTGTGACACAGAATTTCACTGGTTCCATGAGTTTTTAAATCTCTTTTCTCATGTGTTTCTATTTCCTGTTAAAAATGAAAAATGTATTCAAATTTATGCTAATGGCGCACCCTGCACTCAGAATAGAAAAAGTCGTAGGCAGAGGCTGCAGAATTGTGGTCCTGTAGGAGCTTCTCGCTGTGAGGGCTGGGCCTGGATTTCGAGGGGGATGTCCAGACCCTGGTTCCTTAGGCGACTCCTGGGAGGGCCACACACTGCAAGCCTGTGGCAGAGCCTGCTGTCACGCGGGCTGTGGTGCAGTGCCTGACTCTGGCGTTTGGGGGTTGTACGGCCTTCGGCAAGTCATCTTCTGTCTCTCAGCTTTAGTTTCCAAAATCTAAAGTAGGGTTACAGATTTCTCTTTGTGTTGCTCTGTCCATCTGGGTCTGGGGCTGAGCATTTGAACAATCTCCCTGTTAGTTTTCCTCCTGGACCCCCAAAGCATCATCTTACTTGTTCTAGAAGCTGCCTGGCTGTCTGGCCCAAAGCACAAGATCGCTTTGATCCCTCTTTCACTCAGTTGCTAAAAGCCCTTAAAATAAGAACAAGCAAGCAAGCACACCCGTCTCCCCTCCTCCACACTTAAGTTAGCTTCCTGGTGACTTCTCACCCAGGGTCAACAGCCCTGCTTCATCAACATCAACCGGGGGCTCCCATGAGCCTGGCCTCAGCGTGATGCCCAGAATGGAGCTGCCCCCCTTCGCCCATGCCGGGCGGGGGGACTCTGAGTTGGATCTTTGGATCTGGGAAGCTCTGAATTGCGCAGTCAGGAGTTAGAATCTTGGCCCAGCTGTGACGCGTTAGGCAAGGCCACTAACCTCTCTGAGCCTCGGTGTCCAGATCACTTAAATGGAGACGACAGCATCAACCTCACAGAATCATGATGAACAAGGCATTGAATAAGACAGTACAGGCAAAGTGGCAGGTTGTGACAGCTACACATGTGGTCTTTGTCCCTGGCGTTTCCTGGCACAGAGCTCCTAAAACCCTTGGAATCTCTGGGAGTCTCAGCAGACTGTCTTTCGTGGGGTAATGAGATAACTGGTAGCTGGGGGTCCCTAAGTAGCTTCAGGATGGGGGCTGGTTGCTGGAAATACAGAGCCATCTTTGGAGAGCTGGGACTTTCAGTCCCACCCCCAGCCTCTGGGGGCGTTGAGGGGCTAGAGATTGAGGTAATCACTAATGGCCAGTGATTTATGCCTAAGGAACAAAATCTCCATGGAAACCCCCAGCCGATGAGGGATGGGGTTCAGAGAAATCCTGGGCTGGTGAACACATGGAGCTGCTGGGAGGGCGGTGCACCTGGAGCGGGCATGGAAGCTCCGTGTCGCCCCACCCCACACCTTGCCCTGCACCCCTTCCGTCAGGCTGTTTGTGGGGTGCAGCCTTTATAATTAACTGGGAATATTAATAGTAAATAAAACACTTCCCTGAATTCTGTGAGTCATCCTAGCACATTATCAAACCTGAGGAAGAGGTTGTGGGAGACCCTGAATTTAGAGCTGCGCAGTTGATTGGTGGTACAGGTGGCAAAATGGGACTTGCGACTGGTCAGTCTTTGGGATGGCCTTTGACCCCGAGGGCTCTGTGTTAAGTGCAAGCAGCTGTCATCAGCATGTACCTGAATGTAGGACACCCAGCAGGTGCTGAGAGTTGGCATTAGAACTGTTATTGGCGTTGGAAAACAAGTTCACAGATACGGGGCGAGGGCTCAGTAGACTGTGCACTGTCAAACTGTCTTTTCTTCTGAAATGCTTGTCGATCGAGAATACTGACTGGGCTTCGTGCCTGTGGCATGGCCCATAAAGAACCCCCACTTACAGTCTGATCTCATTTCATTCTCCCAGCACCCCCGTTGGCTTCGCCTGAGGCGTGAGGAGGCTGAGCGGCAGAGCAGCGGCTCCCACCCACTCTTCTGGCACCAGGTTCTGGGCTTTTCCCGAGGTTGCTCCAGTGGGCATCCCCCGCCCCCGGGCCAGGACCCTGGGCCTCTTCTGGGCTCCGGGAAAGATGTTCTGGGCATGCAGCATGGCCAGAGAGGCCATAGGAAGAACATTTTCTGAAAATTTAACAACAATAATGAAATGAACTAAAACTCAGTTAGCTTATTTTTATTATCAGCGTGTTGCCTGCGATTCTAAACAATCTTAGTAATAAAATATCTCTCCCAGAAAAAATCTTTTGTTGTTGCAAGTTCTGAACAATTACTGTGTTTATTGCAGAGAGTTTTAATAATATATGTCAGCTTCGAGTCAGCACATTTTTATTACTTATTCTTTAAAAAATATGACTGTACATGGAATGAATTCTGAGAATTCTCTGTTATACAGTTAACTCAGCTATAAGCTCTTGTTTTGGGAGAAAGTTCATAATGGTCTGGATTGTTCAAGTTCACTTTGGTGGAAGTTTATGATGCTATACATACCTTTGTTTGAACAACAGGTTTGAAGTAAGTGAAATCGCAGTAACTGCAAAGATGAAGAAACTAAACTTGAGTTTCCTTACTGTCATTCTACATGGCTACTTGGAGTTTCTTCCTGTGTTTGAAGTTCAAAACAGCGAAATAAAGTACAAATGGTGAGGTGTAATATTTTTTTTCTGACAGAGCTAATTCTTGTTGATACATAAAAAATATCAATTTCACTTTAGATCATTATTTTATTTTAGATTATTATAATTTAATACCACATTGTACAGCAGAGAGGATGCCAGAAAAATGACCCACTCTGGGTGTCAAATGTGGGTAGGTGCACCCCCGCTAGGGAACCGGCCGACAGAGCCAAGTCCCTGGGGCGCTGCAGTGGCTTCTGCCTCCCCTCACTCCCCTGATCACTGACAGAGTCCCTGGGGGGACTGAGTCTGTGCAGCGTGGCCACATGAAGGGGACAGCAGCTGGGATGGCAGAAGAAATACTGGTTCGGGACCAGGAAGAGCAGGTTTAAATTCCCCAGAGCTGCGTGACCTTGAGTAAGTCACCCCACCTCGCTGAGCCGCAGAGTCATCACCTGCAAAACCGAGAGGATCGCCGTGCCCACCTGCTGGCTGGCGGCAGGGCTCGGGGGTGATGTGGCCGAACGCCGCCCGGCTCCCCGTCGGTGTGCAAGGGCTGGTGGCTGCTGCTGCGGACGGGATTTCTGGACGCTGGGGGCTGTCAGGGAAGGAGAGGGCAGAAGGCAGAAAGTCTCCCACTGTTCCGCCTGCCCTGGCCTCACCGCTCCACTGCATCCTCCCTCGGAGCGACAGGCTCCCCGTGTCTAACAGGCCAGGAGGGGCGTTCGAGATGGATCGCATGGACCCTCCGTGTTCAGAGAAGACAGACCTGGACACCAGCACCCACCGCTGTCCTCTGGGGAGGCTCAGTGGCTAGAAGGACCTAGGCAGTTCTTACAACATGCTTCCGGCCTCATTACTTTGCTGCACTTTGGTTCTCACAGTGGCTGAGGCGGGAGGGGCGGCTTGCTTGGCACTTCCAGACATCAGCGTGCAGAGGACCACTGTGGTGTCCTGCCAACGTGACGCGGGGCTGATAAAGCACAGAATCTAAACCCAGGCTGCCTGGGTTGGAATCCTTCCTCCACCTCCTACCATGTGGCCATAGGCTCATGCACCTCTCCGTCTCCATCTGTAAAATGGGTATCATGGTGGCACATAGCTAATCGGATTGTAATGAGGCTTTAATGAATTGGTCCTTGAACAGGGACTAAGCATCATACAAGTGCTGGATACATATTGTTTAATTAATATTTTCTTGAGAGCAACGCACTTTAAATAAAGTTTTAAAAAAATAGTTCTTCATAACAGCACAGATTGGATATGCTAGTTATATATTTTAAAAATTCAGTTTTGAATAAATGTATGAATGTTAAAATGAAGACGCCTTGGGAGGGTGGATGAATCCAGTCCCTTCCAGACCTGAGGCAGAGCAGGCCCCGCTGCGAAGTTCTTGGGTAACTGACTCAAAGATGAAGGAAACCAGGCTTTTCCAAGGCCCAGCTGGAATCCCCTGCCAGGGCCCCCGGGGGCGAGGGAAACCTCTGTATTCATCACCCTGGCTTCCAAGACTGTGATTCCTTTTTGTGTAATCACGCATTTTGGAGCTGACTTGTCTCACACCCGCCCCTGGTGGGGGAGGCTGTGGAAATCTTGCTCCAGCAGATAATTAAAATGTAAAGCGAGCGAGGAGGAGCCGGGAGGCCTGCCTGCATCTGCCAAAAGATTGTGGGCGAGAGGGCCCCACTGTGGCTGTGGCTGGGGGCCTGAGGGGGCAGTGCCTGGCCTGCTCTTCGGCCCTCCGCCCTCTGCTCTGCTCCTCAGGCGGCAGCCTGGCCTCACCCCCTTTTAAAAGGAAATAAGACGGCCTCTCCTGTAAAAGCCCCTCCGTGGTTCCCCACCGCCCACTCCAGCTGTTTTGAAAGAAAGGTTGCCAGGCCAGCTGCAGCAGCAGCACCGGGTACTTGTCAGAAAAGCAGATCCCTGCCCCACCCTGGACGTGCCTGGGCTCAGAGGCTGGGAGGTGCGGCAGTCGGGGCTGGGGAACCCTCACTCTACCAGCTGCCTAATAATGAGATCCACCTGAGACAGGCGAGATTAACCAGAGGGAATGGCCAGATTTAATGAGACACGCTTGTGCGGGAACCCCCCCGACACGAGAGGTGCAGGGACCGAAAGGGAAAATGGGGTCCCCGTGGCACTGTGAGCTGAGGCTGAGGTCAGGCACCTGGGGGCTTCAGAGGGGATGGGGGCGCAGGACAACGTGAAGAGCAGGTGTTTGTCCTGCCCTGTTGACAGATCATCAAAAGTTATCTCTGGTGATAACTCCTATTGTGGGCAAGGCCTCAAATTTACATCCTTTCAGGGAGAGGTAAAAATCTCTTGTGAGCCCTCGGGGTCTCGATCGCCTTCAGCTCAGAACCATTCACGTGCCGAAGCGGCGCCTGTGAGGCAGGCCTGATCTGACCCCCGTACCCAGAACTCTGCATGGACAAGCCCGCAGTGGTCCCGGCGCTCATGGCGGCGTGAGAACCGCTGGCCCGGACGGGCCCAGCCCCACAGTGGGACACCGGGCCCTGCCTGCGGGGGGTGGCGCCTGGGTCTGGGCCCTCACTCAGGCTCAGAGGCAGATGCTGCCCTTGCACTGATGCTGTGTCCCTGGACTTGTCCCTCTTCCTCACGGCCCTGCCCCTCTGCCTCTGCAGTTTCTCAAAGGAGTCTCGAGACTTGAAATGGGACGGCAGTGGGCGGTGAGCAGCCCAGCTCCGGGCCAGGCGCCGTTTAGTGTATTGGGGTACATCTGTGAACAAAGCAGAGAAAGCCCTCACCTGGGGAAGTGCAGCGCACAGGCAACAGGGCACAAAGAATCAGCACGTCGCACGGCACCTCAGAAGGCGAGGTGGGTGGGGGGTGCTGCTGCGCTGACCTGGGGCGGCTGTGGAGCCCCCTGACCGAGGACTTGAAGGAGGTGAGGCGTTAGCCGGCACACGTTGGGAAGGGTGTCCCCGACAAGCAGGCCCAGGTCCTGGCAGGGGCCCTTGGGCGGGGCATGCCTGGCTTGCGGGGGCAATGCCAGGCAGCTGGGCCTGGAGCGGAGTCAGAGGGAGGCATGGCAGAGGGGTCAGCGGGGTGCTGGGCTGGACCTCGTAGGCCTGGTAAACCCAGACTTAGAACGAAGGCTGTCCTCTGAGCGGGAACCACGGGGAGTTTTTAAGCGGAAAAATGACACGGATTCGACTTGTGTTCGACCGTTCGGCCCAGGGGTGCTGTGATGAGAAGGGCTGTGCAGGGGCCAGGCCTGGGTGGCCGGGCAGCCTTGCTGTAGCCCCACGTCAGAGAAGGTGGCATCTTGAACCGGGGCCAGAAGTCCTGCGATCCTCCATAGGTTTCAGGAGAGGCCGTAGGATCCTCTGACAGACGGGAAGCGGGGCGTGAAAGGCGGCGGGAAGCCGGGGATGACTCCAAGGCTCCGGCTGGGCTGGCGGGAGGAGGGAGCGGCCACCCTGGGGACAGGGATGGCCAGGATGAGACAGCGTGTGGAGGACAGGCTGAGTTCGACGGAGACAGGCTGAGTTCGTGTGTCAGGCGGGTGAGTGGAGGTGCTGAGGAGGGCCGAGATCGTGAGGTTGGAGGTCCGCAAAATGCTCTGAGCGAGAACTTGGGAGTTGAAAGTCACGATGGCATTTGAAGCTCCGTGTTGGGCTGAGAGCTCACAGGAGGGAGCACTGAGCGAGAGGAGCTGCCCAAGGACTGAGCCCTGGGGCCCAGGCACACGTGGAGGGAGGGAAGAGAGCTTCAGAGCAAACGAGGCTGAGAGGACAGCTGGGGCGGGAGGACCGAGAGCGGGGTGGGAAGCCCGCTTCCAGGAGCCCGGCTCACACGCCATGCTCCACGGGCCAAGGGGCCTGCAGGGGGGACACGGACCACCGGCCTGGGACCTGGCATGTGGGGTTGTTGTGGCTTTGGCAGAGCAGCTTTGGTTCAGGACTGGGGGAGCCCAAGCCGGCGCAGCGGGTGTGCGGTGAACAGGAGAATCGGAAACCTCAGCATGGACAGCAGGGCTCCCCGCAAAGGGGAGCAGGGTGCAGAGAGGAGGCTGGAGGGGGGGTGGGGGGATGGGGGTGGGGGAGTGAGATCCAAGGAGCAGAGCCACCAGGGTGTGGAGGCCTGGACCCAGCAGTGATGGTGCCTGGGGAAGGGAGGGAGCAGGCCTGTGTGAGGGCAGGTGGGGGCGGGGACAGCGGGGTCGGGGGCGGAGCGGGAAGAGGTCCTCGGTCTCCACTCCCACATCAGCCACCCATGTAAGGTCTCCGCAAACACAGCACGGTCAGGAAAGTACCCCCGCAGGTCTGGATCCTTCTCTGCCTGGCAAACTCTCGCTTCTCCTTCAGAGCCCAGGTCAGCTGGGAAAGTTCCTCTGGGTATTTTTGAGGCAGGAAAGTCAAAGGCAAGTGTGTGGAGGTTGGGTGCAGGGGCGGTGGGAGGACCTGAGACACTCACCCTTCAGGAACCGGAGGTGGTCAGCGAATGAGGAGGAATTGCTGGGTGGAGACATGACGTCTGGCAGCCTGGGGCTGCCCGCTTCTGTAGGGCCCGTGCGTGCCCGTGGCTGCCTTCGCTGAGCTGTGCGACAGCCTGTGCCTTATAGAAAACTGACTTGACATTAAAGCAAAGGATTCTTGTCCATAGTGATGCAAATGAATTTTGCCGTAGAGATTTAATTGATTTCTGCCGCTTTGGAAGGCCGGATTTGCATCTACTCACAGATGCATTGCAGCGTTCCTGATTCCCTGCCTATTCAAGAGTCTGTCCCCTGGGTTCTCCTTGAGCCTGTTCTAATATCTTCCTCATTCCGTCATCATTAATGAGCTAAATCCTATCTTTGACACGAGTTCATTTTATACTCGTATGCCAGTCATGATTTTACCTGTTTTAAAAAAAAAAGGACCCTTTAACAATTGTTGAATTTGAAAATGATGGCTAGTGGAGTCTGTGATGAGTAAGGGATGGGCAGCAATGGATGGAGAGGAAACCGAATGTTTGCAAGGGATAAAATCCCATCCAAGTTAGTCCAGCTAAAGGGAGCTGTGCTAGGAAGACCCAGCGTCCTCTATGGAACCCAAGGATAGGCAGATGCCAGTCCTCATCTAAACTGGGAAGGGGTGGGGGCTGACGCAGACATTTCTTTCTCTCATGTGAAAGTACAGAAGTCGCAAGCTAAGGGCTACTGTGACAGCTTCTCAATGTGATAAAGGACTCAGACTCCTACTTTCCTGCTCTGTCTTCCTCAGCACTTTCCCATCCTCAACATCACCTCGGTGTCTCACATGGTTGCTAAAGCTCCAGCTATCACTTCTGTATTATAAGCATGAGGAAGGAGAACAAGACGAATTCCTTCCCTTTTAAGAAAATGCCGAGGTAGTCCCACACGACAGTTTTGTTGCCCGTACAATACTTGAGTTGGCCAGAACTTAGTCACGTGGCCACACCGAAGTGCAGAGGACGCTGGGAAATGAGGCTGGTGGCAGCAACATTAGAAACTCAGACAGGTTAGCGTTCAGCCTGCAGATATATTTTGATCGGCTTTCACAATTTTGAATTTTTAAAAACATGACCATATAAGATTTGACATTTTTTTAAAAAAACCAGATTTCTTGCTCTTCTTAAAAACTCAGAAGGTCTGACAGCCCTCACGTTCCATTTGGGACTCTGTCCCTAGGATAGAAATGTTGCCCTTCGCACGGGGCCTTGCTTTCCCGTTCGCCCCACCCTGTCAGGTTGTTTACAGGACCTGCGACTAGAATGCCTTTCAAAGGGGGGCTCTGACACGCCCCGCCCACTTGTTCACAGGAGCACTGGCCTGGGAGCAGTGCCTAGGCCCTTCAGTGCTGGCTGCTGCTGGAGGCCTGGGCCCCGGGGCAGCCCCCCCGACTGGGCTGAGGTGCGGGCATGCGCCCCCGGCCTGTTGCAGTTGACAGTTCACCTGCCCTGGCTCCTAGGGGACTCTGGCAGGAGAGGGCCAGCCTCCAGAGCCTTGGGCTGCCCCTTCCTGAGCACTGACTGAATGCGGAATCCGTGGGCCTCCAAATCCGTGTCACCAGCGTTTCTCAGTGTGGCCCAGGGGCCTCCCGCATCAGCTCCCCTTGAGGAACCTGTTTAAGACACCAGCTCCTCAGCCATGGGCCAGAGCTGCGAATCCAGGGCTCTAGGCCTGGGGCCAAAGACTGCATTTGGCAGACTTCCCTGGGTTCTTGGTTTTGTTTTGTTTTTTTGTTTCATTTGTATTTTTAAGATTTTATTTATTTTTAGAGAGAAGGGAAGGGAGAGAGAGAGGAAGAGAAACATCAATGTGCAGTTGCCTCTTATACACCCCCTCCTGGGGACCTGGCCCGCAACCCAGGCATGTGCCCTGACTGGGAATTGAACCGGTGACCCTTTGGTTCACAGGCCAGCCTTCAGTCCATGGAGCCACACCAGCCAGGGCACCCCCGGAGTTTTGACACTGCAGTTTGGGAGTGACTGCCTTTGGTCAGGCCCGCAGGCAGCAGCAGGGGCCGGGGAGCTGGCCCCCTGAGCTGTGCAGCGGAGGTGGGCAGGGCTCCGTAAAAGTAGAAGCTCTTTATTCAGGGGCAGCCACGGGTACCTGCCGCCCACAGGGCTAACCCTGGGCTGCAGGGAGGGTTCTTCCTTAGCTTTCCTTTAGGTGGGAGAGGCAGGCAGGGAGAAGAGAAGGTGCCACGCCAGCTGCCACCCCTCACTCCAGCCTGGTCCAGCTGCTTTAGTCCTTGAGGTGCCCCTTCTGCCCTATGAAGTGATTGACGTGGCTCTTTTCATGTTATCTAAATGCTATCGGTTCCTATTTCCCCCTTCTGCTATCATCACTTCCCCTTTCTGGGGGGGGTGGCGGGCAGAGCGGGCTTCCCCAAGTGCAGCACATGTGGCACGTGTGGGCCACCCCGCAACCCCCGGCACCAGCGCAGGCCAGTGAGAGCAAGAACCAGGACTCCAGCTGAACCGCTGGAAAGAAACACATTGTCCTTCTTGCCCGGAAGCTGTGGGGGTGTAGGCTGGTGGCCAGTCCGCCCCCACGAAGGGCGTGTCTGCCTGTGGGGGAAAGTGGGGTTGACTGAAGGGAGGCCAAGAAAACATCAGATGACATCCTGTGAGTCCCCCGATCCAGCAGGGTCTCAAAGCTACATCCACTCCCGCAATCACTGCCGGGGAGTCCCTTTCTTCGCTGAAGTTAACCTGAGTCGGTTTCTTGCCACTGAGGGAGTGACAGGGGCCTGGTGCAGTGGGCGGCTCCCGCGCCTGAAGCCTTGGTTTGCTGCTGAGTGCTCATCCCCGTTCCCCGGGTGATGCTCGGCCACTGTCGCGGCTCTTCTTTGCTTTCTTGTAATTTGTGCTGCGCAGCTGCTCTTTTCCTTTTATTATTTCACTCCTTATCACTTGATCCGTGGCGATAGCAGACAGTTCATGGTACTCAGGAAAAGACATGCAGCTCTTGCCAACCCATGACTCTTCTCTGATTGGTGGCCTGGGGTGCAGGGCTGAGGCATCAGGCGGAAACAATGCGGGGCTCGATCGGCAGCGTCTGCCGCGGGAGCCAGACGCTGGTGTGGGCCCACGTTACCTCCTTGCCGGTGTGAATTGTCCTTCTATTACTGTTAGTTTTTTCCCCACATCAGTAAGATGGAATTACAACGGCGATGTGCTCCATGATTTCCTAAACTGATGCCCGTTCTCAGGTCGGTGTAGCAGCTGGAGTACGGGAAGATTGGGGGCCGGAGGTGACTTAGGCTCCCGTGCTGGAGGGGACTTCATGAAGAACAACAGGCGTGTGGCCTCTGTCACTTGCTGGGTGATTCTGAGAAAATCACTTCCCCTCCCCAGGCAGCGGTGACTGAATCTGCAATGAGAGGGAGCTGAACTTGGAGGACACTGGAGCCACAGCCTGTGTTGTCCTTTCCTGTACTCAGGACTTTGGTGACAGCAACCTACTTGTCATCCCTGAAACACGGTGTTTTGCCTCTGTGTCTTTGAGGACATTTGTCCCCCGGTGAGGCGCCTCCCTGATGAACCCCTCATCATTCCTTGGTGGCCTGCTCAAACATCCCCCTCTTCTCCTCCCCCTCAGATGGAGGGCTCCGGGACGCCATGCGGGTCACAGTGCGGTGCGTTGCTTGAAGGCAGGTCCAGGCTGCAGAGGGCTCAGCCTGTTGTGACCTGCCACAGAGCAAGTGTTCAGACAAGGTGTGTTGAACGCATTAGAAAAATGACCCCTTTCCAGAGGCCTGAGGCTGCCGAAGAATTGAAGAGAGCGAAGTCCCAAGCAGTTTCCTGTATTACTGCTCGCTCTCTCCTCTCCTCCCGCCCCTCCCCTCCCCTCTCTCGCCTGATTATCAGCAGTGCCTTAGGGGGTGAAACCAGATTCACCGGGGCTGGCCTGGGCCGGCCCACTGGGCCACTGCGGGGGTGGGGGTGGGGGTGGGCCCGCGGGGCTCCCGACCTGCCCCCCGCCCCGACACTGTGCAGCAGGCTCCCCAGAGGTAACCAGAGGCACTGTTTGCATGCTAAAGCCTGTTTTTCTCTGAACTTCCTGCAAATTGGACTGAATGTGCTAAATACATAATGAATCTGCTACTTGCAGTACTTATTGATTTCCTCTTTGATTACATGTAATTTGCTGGACTGATTGGGCTCTGTGAGTTGAAAGGCATTTGGGAGAGATCTATAATTTGTCACTCAAGTCACCCTAGACTTTAAGTGAATGCAGGATGATGCATTAAAAAAGTTTCAGGGTCATGACCCAGATTACCCTCCACTGATGGCTCCGCGTTTGATGCAGCCAAGTTTTTACTGCGTCCAATTACCATGGGAGGCCCTGTGCGAACTGCGGGGCATTTCCGACCTCCTGCGCTTGGTGTGCTGCGGGCAGGGTGGGCTGGCAGGCCCGCAGCGCTTGCAGTTCAGGGAGTGGGATGTGGAGGAGGAGCGTGGGATTCAGTCTGAAGGTCAAAGAAATCTTCAGAGAGAATTGGCCCTTGAGCTGGTCATGAGAGGTGTGTGGGAGGGCCCAGGTTTTCTTTGAGGACACCCCTCCCCCATCCCTCATCTCGCAAGAAAGTCCTGGTGGACCCCGGTGTGTCCCCGTCCCCACCCCACAGCCAAGATGTGGGTCCTTGGATTCCTTCTGTTGAGAGTCGGGCTGTACCCGGGTTCTCTGTTTTGAAACCTCAGTCTCTGAGCTGCTCTGGTTTCTCTTGCTCAGAATCAGAAGTCCCTAAGTGACACATTAGGTGTGAATGGCCTTTCTGCTGTGCCTGAGGAGAATTGCTCCTTCCTCCCTGGCGAGACCGCGATCCCATGACCGGCCCTCTGTCAGGGCGGTGCGCCCATGGCCCCACTCTCCCCGCCTCCTTTCCTGAGTTCTCCCCTCAGCTCGGAGCTCGCAGTCCGGCTGTCTCACTAACAGGGCCATTCCGATGCTTCATATGCATCCACAACACGCCCCTTGAGGCCCACTCCCCTCATCAACCGCTTTCTCCCCATCCCAGTCAATGGCATCACCAGCCGCCCCTGAGCTCAAGCGTGTTGACATCTGTCTTCCTGGTGCTCTATCTGCCCAGTCCCATCCATCTGCCAGTCCTGTTGGCTCTCCTCCCTCTTGCCCCAGTTCCATCTTGAACCCGCCCTTCTCCTTCCCTATTGACTCCATCAACGCAGATCAAGGCATCTCTCACCGGGGCCTGTAATGGCTTCTTAGACCCTGCAAACTGACATGCCCTTCTGCTTAAAACCCTTCCAAGGCACCTACTGCACTGAGATGCAATTCAAAGTTCCCACTGTGCTCTGCCCCATTAGGCCCTGTCCCGCCTCCCAGTCCTTACCTCCTACTCTTCTTCCCTGGTCCAACCCGCAGCTGGACGGGCCTTCCCGGTTTTGGAACCCACGGAGCACCTCAGAGCATTTGCACCGGCCGGTCCTTCTGCCCGAGGCGTGCTCCTCCCCCATCTTTACCTGACGGCTCCTTCTCAGCATTCTGGGTCAGGGTCTCCGTGCAAAGGTCATCTCCAGGTGCAGCCCGCCTGGATCATGCCAGGCACCTCTCTCCCCTACTCCAGGCAACTCTCTCACATCATGCAGGGTTTTTTCCATGGCATATTTGGCTGTTAGATATCGTCAGGTTTGTTTCTTCATTTGTTTGGTGTCTGACTCCCCCAGTAAAATGGGGGCCGCAGCAGAGCAGGCCCATGTCTACTTCTTCAAAGCCGGGTTTCTGCCGCCTGTGCATGGTGCGCGTGCACACGTGTGTGCAAATATTTCTGTGGTGCAAATGAGTGAGGAAAGGAATGGGTGAATCAGGAGCATGTACCTAAGTGTTTTGCATTTGCCAGATTATTTTAGGCAACCATGTCTCCTATAGACTGAGCTCCTTGAGGACATGTACTGGGTCTGTTCTCAATCTCAGTGTCACCAGCACCCAGCAGACAGCTCACACACAGTAGGTGTTCAATGGATATGAGTTAAAAGAATGCAGAAGTAAGTGGCATCGTGGCAAGGGGAACAGTCGGGAAAAGCTCGGAAGCCTGATGTGTGTTAAGCAGAGTCATGCCCCCCATCATTGCACACACGCGCAGGATTTCGGGGAATGGGTGAGTCAACAGAGCTCCATCTGATAAAATCTTCGCTGTGAATCCTCCCTTCTCTCCCAAAGCAGCACAAGAGCAATGATTTCCAAGAATGGGAGTCCACAGGGAGAAATAATGGAAGTCAGGAATTTCCACGAAGGGAGAAGTGGTGGGAGGGGAAGTCGAGACTCTAATACATGTCCAGCCTTCGTCAGATTGCAGGGCTGAAGGGACCCGGCGTCCTCCCAGGCCTGAGGTTCTCAAACAGTCGCAAGGCTCAGAGTCCCCTAGAGATTGTGATAAAGGGGCGGGGCCCTGGGGCCCACCTCAGGGACTCGGATTCGGCGGGTCTGGACTGAAGTTTAGATCTGTGAGCCTGTGTTTCAACAACGAGCCGCTGGTGATGCTGACACAGGTGGTCATTCACCCCGGTTCAGAGGGACCCTGAGCTGAACCAGAGCCCATTTGATGCCTTGAATTCTCTCTGGAGCGTCCCCTCCGAAGGCCTGCCACCCTGCCCCTGTTATCTCTAGTGATGGGAACTCACTTTGGACACTAAACTGAGAGAAAGTTTTATTACTATTGTGTGTGGGGGTGGGGAGGTTGGGGGGGAGAATGCCTTTTGAGGCAGAAAGAACACATATATAAAAGCTTCTACGGAGGAAAATTGCTGGTTTATTGCTAAAGGGAGAGCGATGCAAAGCAGATGGAACATTGAATTACAGGATGATGTGCAGAGTCTGGAAGCTAAATTGCAGGTTGAAGCCAGACCAGGAAGGCCTTTGATGCCAAATGGTGAAGTCTGTACGTTATTAACAGACACTGGAGTCTTGCTGAAGATTTTTCAGCAGAGAACATCTTACCTAAACCAGCATGGGTGTAATGTGATTACTGTTTGGCCCAGCTTCATCCAGGACCCAGGTTCTTTCTCGCCCCTTCTCTTGGCTCTGCTTCTTCAGTGTTGACTCCATTATCAGACCTCATGTTACAAGATGGCTGCAGCAGCACCAGTTTTTCTACCTTCGCTCTCATTTTTCCCTAGGTGTAAAGAGCCATAGTATATTTCTTAAATTTACAGAAAGGGTAAAAGGGCATCCCACTGGCTCTAATTGGATCAGGTGCCCATCTCTGACCCAATCACTGACCAAGGGAATATCACGTTCTGATTGGCCAGGCTTAAGTCACATATCTATGGAAGGGGTGGAGTCAACTCAACTGGGAACAAAGGGATGACCCGTGGAGGAAGGAGATTTGAGGAGTCAGTTTAGAATGACTTATTCAGCATGTACAGGGGACTGCTCTGCTCTTTTCTGAGTGTGTTGGAAGAGGCAGAAGCCCCTGCTGCGGCAGGGGAACCAGGCGCTGGCAAGGGGGTGGGCCTGGATTTAGACAGCAGAGTGGCAGAGGGGGAGTGTGTTGGAGGAGACAGGCCCGAGTGCACGGTGCTTAGAGGGCCAAGTCCTGGCTCCTGCGTTCACTTCCTCAGTGGCCTTGGGCAGGTCATTCCTTTCTCTGAGCCTCGTACTGCATCCCTGAGGAGTACGTGACCTGTCTCCTTTCGAGAGTTGCACAGGAATTCTATAAACTTACGCACAGTCCCTGGCACATAATAACTACTTAGTAAAAAGCAGCAATTACAACATTTCCTTGATTCTGTAGCAGCAATGATTGTAGATGAATCATTGATTTAATTAGCTTCTGGAAAGGGAAAAAAAAATGGCCATATCAATTGTATCTTGATTTCAGAAACAGTAGAACATGGGAGGAAAAGGTGTCTTTGAATTGAGCAAATGGACATTGATAATGAAGATGATGGTGATGATTTAATATGACGATTGGGGGCCAGGTGGTCAGTGGCTAAGAGCGCAGACGTGGAGTTGACAGAGCCGCACGTAAACCCTGGTACTACACCCGCCAGCTGTCCAGCGCAGATACGTGAACGGTACAGGGACTCAGCAAGCCGTGGCTCCCTCTTCTTGCCCTCTCTGCACCTCAGCTGTCCTTTTGACTCTCCTGTGCTAGGAAACCAACTTCATGATTTTTGCCTTCCTTACATGTATTTGAAGTCACCCACTTTTCTACGTTTTTAAAAATAGTTTCGATAATTTGGGAAAATTCCTACTTGAAAATTATGAGAAAATAAATGATCCGTATTTCATTCCCAGCCTCTGAGTCCCTCCCGTCGTATTCATCTCTGCGCAGGGTTTTGTTGTCACAGTTGTAATCATCCTGTAATTTCACTTCTGCACCCGGTTTTCCTCCTGGTTATTACCGGCTCTCCCTAAATAGAATTTTAATGACTGTAATATATTTCATCATGTGTCTGGAATTGGCTTACTTATTAATTTTCTATTTTTGAACACTGAGTAGTCTCCACTTTTCACTGGTGTGGAGCACTCGGGGACGAAACATTTTCTGCGTAAACTAATTTCATATTTCTGATAACATCCCAAGAAAACGATCTTGAATGCAGGAATACTGGGGTAAGAGTTGGGACATGTTTTTAGTTCTTGGTCGCCAGTTCGTTTTTCAAAATAATTCAAACACCATGATCTTGTAGATATCTGAAAGGCCTGTTTGAAACGCTTGTCATGCACACAGATGCACGCACACAATCACACAAGTGTGCACGCGTTCAGCATTCGCCACGAGCCCCTTCCCCCCCTGCCCCCCGTCCCAGGACCAGGAAGACTAGGTCTGTGCAACTGGGGACATGGGACTTCAAACCCCTGTCATCCCAGCAGACTGTTAGAAGAGCCCAGAGAGGTTGGCAGAGGGACGTATTGGCAATTGAGGTGCTGCTCGTCTTTCTAATTCTGGCTCAGATGTTAAACTTTGACGTTAACTTTAGGACTTCCCCCTTGAATGAGATGTGGTCCTGCACCCCAAGCACAATACAAAGTGCACAGCATAAAGTCCCCAGAGCCGTCTCCATAGGCCGTAAGTGCCTGTGTCCTTCCCTGCTTCTCGTCCGGCAGACTCTCCGCGGGGTCCTGGGCAGGTCCTCTTATCAGGGAAATTTGCCCCTGAAACGCCTCTCACGATCTGCAGGAAAACCCACTGGGAGGTGAGAATAAACACTGGACATTCTCATATTTTAAATAACTCTTCTTGGTGAAAAAATATACATTGAGAAAAATATATCCGATACAAACGTACAGCCATATAACATCCACATAACCACCATATGTGTCAAGGAATAAAAAATGGCCAGTGCCCCCTGAGCCTCCTACATGTCTTTTTAGATTCCCCTCCTCTCCATGACTGCCAGAGGTGACCGTTGATCTGGCTCACATGCTAATTGCATCCTTCTTCATAGTACTAATGCCCATGTACGCGCCCTGAGATGCTCTAGTTTCATTCTGCTGGGCTTTGAGTTTTCTGTAATAGATCACAAGTAGGTATCCTCTGATTTCTGACTTCTTTTGCTCAAAAATACGGGACTATATAACATTTTTGTTGCCGAATATTATTCCATTGTATAAATATACCACAATCTATATAATCATCCTACCAGGGATCTTCAAATTACAGCCACGGGCCATCTCCAACCCAGTGTCTGTTGTTTATAAATAAAGCTTTATTAGAACACAGCCATGTCCCTTCACTTACATGTTGCCTGTGTTTTTGCTCTCAGGAAGAGTTGAGTCGTTGTAGAAGAGAGCATATGGCCTGCAAAGCCCAAATATTTACCATCTGGCCTTTTGCAGAAAAAGTGTCCTGACCCATCCCTTCTACAGTTATGGACAGTTAGGCTGTTTTCTAGTGTGGGGCTCTCACAGTTATTCCATGTGCCTACCAATACCCTTCTCCTGGTAGGTAGGCACCCAGGAGTTTAGGGGGGATATCCTAAAGTGTAGAACTATTCACATTGCCATACACATCTTCAGTTTCTAGATAATGCCAAATGTTCCAAAGTGGTTGCACTAGTTTGTACTCCTTGCTTGTGTATAAGACCTCCTGTTGCCTCACCTCTTCGGAACACGCGTGTAGTCAGACTTTTTAATTTTTGCCAATCTGACGTGTGGGAAATTGTATCTTGCTTTAATCACACCTCCCTGATAATTAATGATGTCAGGCATCTTCTCCTTCATGCTTCCTCTTCTGTGAACTTTTCTTCCTTTTCTTCATTTTCATTTGGTTATTTGCTTTATGCTCCTTGATTTATAGGAATTCTATTATTTTGTTGATCAGTCTTTTCTGTTGGTTATGTTTCTTGCAAATAGCTCCTTCCTGCCTTTGACTAATCATTTCACTTTGTTCTTGGTCATTTTTACTCAGAAATTTAAACATTTTAAGCAAATCAACTCCTTTCCCTTGCAGTTTGTGCTTTTTTAAAAATCTCATCCAAAAAAGTTTTTCCTGTCCCAACATTGAAGAAAATTTTCAGACAATTTCTTCCAAAATTTTTTTCTGTGGGAGTCAGTATACACAGTGTCTTCATCCTTCAGACAGTTTGGTGGAGTGGAGCTTTCTGCCCCCAGTTTAGGTGAGGAAGGAGGTACAGGGGGTTAGGGAGCCGCCCCCAGTGCCCAGCAGGTACGTGGAGTCAGAACTCGCCCTGCCCGCTGCGCTCCAGGGCCCCGCCTTTCGGGTCCTTCCCCAGCTACAAGGCCTTTCTCCTCAACAGACCAGAGACAGGGCAGTTGGCTCTGAGAGGCGAGTAGGTTCAGGTGACTTCCCCACGACCACCCGATCAGTGAAAAGGGCCCCCCCGTCCTTCCAAAAGAAGCACCCCAGTGGCCCAGCTTCTGACAGTTCTCGGAACAGCAGGCCTGGTGCCACCCGGGCCAGCTTCCTGACCAGCAGGACTGTTCTTGGGCACTGGCCAGGTGCGTCCTGGACTCAGAACTTTCTGGGCTTTGCTGCAGACAGCATGCAAGGTAGCCGCCTTCCAAAGCTGCTTTCCTAGCCCCGGCTGGTGTGGCTCAGTGGATGGAGCTCTGGCCTGCGAACCAAACGGTCAGTAGATTGGTTCCCAGTCAGGGCACAGGCCTGGGGTGCTGGCCAGGTCCCCAGTAGGGGGCGCATGAGAGGCAACCACACTTTGACATTTCTCTTCCTCTCTTTCTGCCTCTCTTCTCCTCTCTCTAAAAGTAAGTAAATAAAATCTTAAAAACAAAGACAAAAGGCCCTTGTCTTTTCCCAGAAGTGGGAGCACGGCCTCCCAGTCTTCTGCTCTAGGCAGGGACGCCCCCAGCATGGCGCGTGACATGCTCCCAGGAAGCTTCGCGGGTTTTCACAGCTTCCCATGCATAATCCATTTCTGAGTGACCACTAGGGACATGGGTCCTGACGGCTGTGACCCTGGGCCTGGCTCTCAGTGGTTCGGCCGGGGCGCAGAGGCGAAGCAGGTGTGTTTACCGCCCAGGACGCCTCTCCTTGGGTTGGGGTCTGTGGTGTCCACGTCCACCGGTGCCAGGCCTTGGACTGTGGGGCCCTAAATTCAAATTTCTTATGGGGCACATTATTCAAATACTTCCCTTAAACCACAAAGAATGTCCCTCCTCCTTTGCCGTTTTACTCCAGAGGAGAAGAAAGCGCTCTTTGGCTTTCTGTGCATCATCCCACCAAGTTCCCACGGCTGGTCCTATGAGGTCTCGTTCCACAGATGAGGAAACAGAGTCACAGGACAGTGGGGCTGCTTTTCAACCAGGGCTCCCCTGGTGAGCGGCGGGTGCCCGACGACACGTTCATTGCACTCACTATTGAGACCCTACTCCGTGCCAAGCTCCATGCTGGATTCTCCAGGCCCTTAGATTCTCGAGGTGGAGAGAGGCATGTGGCCAGTACACGAGCAGAGAGCCGGGGAGTGCAGGCCGCGAAAGTGCCCTGAAGGAGGCGGTCAGGGCGAGGAAGTCCACTTCAGACAGGCGGGGCGGGGCCGGGCTCTCTGAGGAGGTGACCTGGGAGCTGAGGCTTGAGCGAGGGGGGTCGGCCACACGGAGCTCTGGAGCTCCGTGGGACCAGAGATCTCAGCAGAGAGAACAGCGAGCAGAAGGCCCCAAAGTGGGAACAAGCCTGGGGGCTGAGGGAAGAGAGAGGGCCCAGGCCTGGACCACAGTAGGGGTGGGAAGCGGAATGAGGGTGAGGTCAGGGCCTGCGGCACAAATCGCCCCGGGCCCCTAAGGCCGCAGGAAGATTGCATTTGACCCCAAGTGCAATGGGAAGTCCCTGGAGTGAGTGCTTTTTCTAGAGGAGGGGCACGGGGTGATTTGCGTTTTAAAAGGAGCATGTTTAGTGCTCTCTGGGGCCCAGGGAGCAGCCAGGGCTGCCGAGGCCTGGCTTCAGTTGGACGGGGCAGTGGGAGCAGGCGGGCTGGGCGGGGCGGGCCCTGCTGCGTCAGGACTCCTGCCTCCCCTGCTGGGTGTAGTACAGTCACAGGCTGAGTTTAAGTGTATTCATAGGATTGGGCAACTGCCATCGCAACTTCCAGCAAGTTTCCATCCCTCTCAAAAGAAACACCATGCCCACTGCCCGTCCCTCCCACGCCCTCCTCCCCTGTGTCCGGCAACCAGGAATCTCTAGGGATCGCTCTGTCCTGGACTTTTCCTATAAATAAAGTCAGATAATGTATGGCTTTTTGTGTCTCTTGTGAAATAGGTTTCACTGAACATGATTTCAGTTCATCCACGTTGTAGCATAAAGGAGAATGTCGTCATCTCTTTTTATTGCCCAATAACATTCCAATGGGTGGAGAGACCACATTTTGCTTCTTCCCCAGCTGGTGGACGTTTGGATTGCTTCCACTTCTTGACTATTATGAATAATATCTTTACGAATGATCCAGTTCCCGTTATTTTGTGTGGACGTGTTAGATAGCTGAGGGGGCTGAGAAAGTACCTGGAGCCAGAAAAGTCCAATCAAGGGCTTCTATTTGAGGCAGAACACTATGATCAGGTGGGCTGGGTCTGAATTTTTGGAAGGCAGCACCAAGGGAAAGGGGAGAAGGGCTTTTAAGGTGGGTAGCGGACCCCCGGGCAAGGGTGAGTCACCCTCCTCCGCTGCTCCAGATGTCCTGGGTATCTGATCAGGGAGGCTGACTCTGCAGAAAGCTTTAGGTGGGGCAGGCAGAGAGGATTCCACCAGCTTCCAGCTGGATGCCCGCGGCTGTGCCTCGGTCGCTTCTGACGGGGGAATCCCGTGGCCAGGTAGTTAGCCGGCGAGTATACCTTCCTTGCTACAGCATAGGCGGTGGTGAGGTCCATGTCCCGGTACACTCTAACACATCTGTTTTCCGTCCTCCTGAGGGTATTCCCGAGAGTGGGACTGCTGCTTCAGGTGGCGACTATATTTAACTTCTGGAGAAACAGCCGGCCTGTGTTCCGCCGCAGCTGCACCGTTTTACACCCCGTCTGCGCGGTGTGAGGGTTCCAAGCTCCCACGCCCTCCCAGCCCGCACTCATTGACCGTCTTTTTCATTCAGGTCATCCTGGTGGGTGTGGGGAGGTATTTCACTGTGGTTTGGGTTTGGGTTTCTCCGACGACGGATGATGTTCAACATCCCTTCACGTGTCTGTCGGCCACGTGTACATCTTCGTGGCAGAAATGTCTATTCGAGTCCTTTGCCCATTTTTAAAATACGGTTTTTTGTATTTTTATTATTGAGTTGTAAGAGTTCTTTATGTATACTGAATACAAGTCCCTTATCATCTGAAAGGACTTGCAAGTATTTTCTCCCAGTTTGTATTGTTTTTCTACGTTCTCAATAGTATCCTTTGAAGCACAAAACTTTATAATTTTGATGAAACCCAGTCTACCTATTTTTATTGTTGCCTGTGCCTTTGGTGTCCTATCGAAGAAATCATTGCCTAATCCAAGATCCCCAAGGTTGGCCCCTATGTTTCTAAGAATTTTATCATTTTAGTACTTATACTTAGGTCTTTGATCCATTTTGGGTTCATTTTCAAATATGGCGTGAGGCAGGGTCCAACTGCATTCCTTCCCTGTGGATATCCAGTTGTCCCAGCACGATTTGTTGCAAAGACAATTTTCTCCCTGTATCCCCAGGTCCCTGAGGGAACCTGATGCAAAGCAGAGGGAGAGTGGGGCGCGATGGAGGTTTCTCCGGGGGAGCCGCCTCACAAAGCTCTGCCTCGCCCGGGGCCCTGCGGGGCCTCCCCGTGGCTGGTGAGAGCACAGGTGGCTAAGGAAGTGGACTTGGGATTCCACGGAAGTTCTGTGATTGCCTTGGGACCCCAGAACGGGGTCCCCAAAGACTGGGACAGGAAGATCTGCTGCGTCAAACAGCCTCACTTTACTGGGAAGCCCAAAGGCTCAGAGAGAGATGACTGGCCCAAGGTCACAGCCATTTGGCTGTGCACCTGGGCCTCCCCTGCCGGCCCAGGGCCTCCCCAGGACAGGGGCTGCCTCTGAGGACGCCGTGAGAATGCGCGGCCTCTTTGATATACTCTCAGCCGAAAGCAGAATGATTAAAACTAATTGCAACATGAAAAATAATAGTTTTACAATTTGTTTTGTCTTTAAAAAAAACAGATGTGTATTCACGATGTTTTTAAATTCCTCTTTGAAGCAGTATTCCCTGCTGGGGGGGCGGAGGGGAAGAAGAACAAGAAAGAAAAAGGAAACCAGGAACTCAGTGGCTCCTCCTTCTGCCGCCGTCAGTCGGGGCTCCCCCTCTGGGTCAGGGTCCCTCCCAGGAAAGGAAAAGAGAAAGAAAAAAGCTTTCAGCCCACAATTCAAATTAACCCCCTTTAGGACCATTTTTTCCCTTCTGCATTGATATCTCTGTGTGCCACATTTTTTAGCCTTTTTAAAAACTGCCAGAAACGATTAGAAAGGAGAACAAAAGGATTGGAGACTCTGAAAGGTACAATCACCCCTTTTATTATGCAAATACGCCCCTGTGAGTCCGCCTTCCCGGTGTGATTGAGGGAGCCTCTGCGCGCAGGCAGGGCCGTCTAGGCGCGAAGGAAAGGTCCCACATTTCTCAGGGCCCCTGTCCTCTGAAGCCGAGTAGCTTTCCTCTCCAAGGCCCCAGTTCTTGTCTTTAGAGCTTGGCCTGTGTTCCCTGGGGGTAAATAAATCTTGATTTATTGTTCCAGGCCAAGAGCTAAAAAAACACTACCAATTCCCAGTCCTCTGTTTTCCTAAAGATGCCCCTGTCATCCGGGTGTGGACCTGGGTGGCGTTTCCTGCCTGACCTAGGAAAGAGTGGCACCCATTTGTCCCAAGCGTTCCCCGCGTGCCAGCAACCTCTTCACCCCCGTCTTCTTTCATGGCCTAAACTTACCCAGGCAGAGTCACTCAGCTCAGAAGCGCCCAAACCACCAGAACCTGGGTTGAAAGCCAGAGGCAGGTTCAGCGTTGTGCACCACTACGCAACTGTGCACACAGCAGGCTTTGGGGCAGGGGCCCACGCCTGGGATTCAACCACCCCAGGCCCCGAGCTTCCAGAAGCAGAGCCGAACGGGACTGGAATCACGCACTCAGAAGAAAGAAAGGATAAGTGACCAAGTGAATGAATGAATGAGTACCAAGCCAGGAACGATGCAGGATGGCAGAGCAGAAAGAATAAGGCCTTGGACTCGGGCATGTGGGTGCCGGTGTCAGCCACGCCAGGGCCTTGCAGTGTGGTCCGTGCAAGCTGTCTCGCTTCTCCGGGTCCCTCCTTGCTCACCCCTCAGAGGGTGCCCGAAACGGCCCCCTCTCAAGGTTGTGGGAAGGATAAAATAAAATAATCCCCACAGAAGATCTTTGTTCACTTAAAGCATTTTGTAGAGGGAGATGCAATTTATTGTTCAAACCGGGGCGGTTGAGAACAGAGGGGAACACTATTAACAATGACACCCAGTCAACCCATTCTCCTAAGTGTGCAAGTTGTTATCAGGGCTTCCCTAAGCACAGAGGAGAAGTCCTTCGTGGGGAGGATGGTTGGGAAGTTAGTAAGGCCATTAACTCAGCCTTCCAGGAGCCTGATTTGGAGTGCTTGGCTCTGTCCTGCCTGCTCTCCGTGTGTTCGGAACAAGTCAGAGAGCTGTCCGGCTTTCAGTTGCATTCAGCAGAGGTTGAGGTTGTTGCTGAAGGCTTATTGTGTGCATTTGTATTTGTGCCTCTTGTAGGATGTACGATCTTAGGCAAGATACAACCTCTCTATGCCTCAGTTTTGATCCCTGCAAAATGGGGCTGATTGTCCCCAAGTTCGTGATTGTGTGAGGACTGGGTGCTGAGCCCAGCCCCCGGCACGTGGAAGCCCTCAGTCACTGGTACTTTCCCTTCTCTCCGTTGCGTGAACCATGGAGCCTGTTTGAGTATTTACTGAAATTCGAGCATCACAGGGGAAGATGGAGATTAGATTGAGTTGGTGCTGTGGTCTGTTATACTCCAGTGGGGAGTGCAAGAAAAATACCCTGTTACCTGTACTTGTTTTTCCTAGTAATAGTGGTCACTGGGGCAGAAGCGATGGACGCGCCACTGCACGTCCCCAGGGCCCCGGAAGGCGGCCTGAAAGCCGGCCCTTCCCTCCTCAAGCACCGGTGCCGCTCTTCTCTGCCGCAGGCCACGCTCCCCGCGCACGTGCACCCCAACACGCGGCGGGCCGCTGGCTGACTCCCAGGGAAACCCTCACACTGCGCGGGGAGAGTCTGGATTAACGCCCCAGCCTCCCATCCTTTGGGGGGTGACTCTGGTATGATGCCACGTTGTCTCTCAGAGGGTCCCGCGAGGCGCGCACAGAGGGACCGCACCAGAGCCACACCCTGAACTGGCTTTTCTCCTGTCACTCTCCCCAGTGCCCCGCACTGAGCCTCCGGGGTCACCTCATAACTACACACACATTCCAGTTTTGCTCTTTGAGGAACCCAGAGTAAGATGGGAGCGGCTACGGCCTGAATGTTTGTATGTATCCCCCCTGAATTCATATGTTAAATCCTCCGTCTCCAACCTGATGGTATTGGGAGGCAGGGTTTTTGGGGGGTGATTAGGTTGCATGGGCAGAGCCCCCATGACTGGGATTAGGCTCCTTTTAAAAGACTCCCCAGGGAGCCCTGACTGGTGTGGCTCAATGGGTTGGGCATCACCCTACAAAGCGGAGGGTCTCCAGTGTGATTCCTGGTCAGGCACACGCCGGGTTGCGGGTCTGGTACTTAGCTGCGGCCCGTACGGGAGGCAGCCGATCGATGTTCCTCTCTCGCCTCGATGCTTCTCTCCCTCTCTCTCCCCCTCATTTCCCTTTTCTCTAAAAATAAATAAATAAATAAATAAATAAATAAATCTTTAAAAGAGACCCCAGAGAGCTTCCCTTCCACCGTGTGCAGTTACAGCGAGAAGGAGACAGTCAAGGAGGAGGTGGGTCCTCAGCAGACACCAAACCTCCTAGTGCCTGGATCTTGGACTCCCCGCCTCCAGGACGTTGACAAGCACACTTCTGTTGTTTATACGCAGCCCAGTCTAGAGTACTTTGGTTTGAGCAGCCCCAGTGGAAGACAGCACATGTGCGTGCTGGCTGCGTGCCTGGTGCTTTGCTGACCGCTTTGCAAGCAGGAGGCAGGTGCTGCTATTACTCCCACTTCACAAATGAGAGGTGAATGGTTCGCTCAAGATCACACAGTGACTTAGTGATTTTCCTGGACAGAGGCCCTGGGCCAGAAGTCAAGTTTGTGCTGGGTGATTATGTTCTGATGTTTCTATTTTATTAATTTGATATGAGGAATCTCATTTAGAGGGGACTTTGGAGGCCACTTCCCTGGGGAAGGGGTGGGCTGGAGAATATCTAGGCTATGGACATCTGTGGATCGGAGTTTTAGGTGGAGCTGGGGTTCTGATTAACAGAAGTGTTTCGTGGGGTCTTTGGAAGAGGCCATCACCGTGTGCTGATGATATTACTGGTGGCAAAAAGGAGTGAGTTCTCTAACAGAGGCCGTTCTCTGCCTGCTTGACCCTGGGGGGAGGGGGCGGTCCCTCTGGGGCAAGAGGGGCATCTAAGTCTGCTCTGTCTCTGCAGTAAGGCAAGCCCCGTACTGGGAGCCTCCCCCTGTCATTCTTGGGGGCCCTTTTCTAATGCAAGGGATCAAAACAAACCCCTGCAAGCCCCTAACCCACAGCATTCCCCAAGCTCAGGTCTCTGGCCTTGGCGGGCCTGCTGAGCTTGGGGAAACTGAGGCAGCCCTTCCCAGGCTCTTTGTGCACCGAGTGCCTTCCTTTCCGCAATTGGACTCCAGCCTCCATGGTGGGGCTTCTGGTGCAAGTTTACTGAGGAGTTTAGCTCTTGCTCATGGCTTTATGACCAGATTACCAGAAAACTTCATTCCAAAATTAGACAAATCACAGAAGGAAAGTGTGTGTGTTTCTTTAAATCTGGAGGGAATTACTGTCTTGAACTCACCCGGGTGAGAGGACAGAGCAGTAAGAATGCTGGAGAGTGTCCTAATAACCGCCCCCATTCCAAGGGGCGCGGACCCCGTCTCCAAGTCCAAGCCCGCCTACGGGCTGCGGGCCCCTGGCTGGCCGGCCACATGATCGCTCCGCGCCTCAGCGTCCTCATCTGTAAGAAGCGGGGGATGTTGCTTCCAAGCCACTGCCACAGCCCGCAGCCATGTTACTGTGTGGGGGTGACGACCCTTAGGCTCATTGTCACTGGAGTTACTGCGGCTGGCTTGTCACTCACCAACAGGTCTGAGGTGTCTCCTAGCAGGTTTCCACCCAGCTAAGATGTTTCTGCACAGCAAAGGAAACCGTTAAAAAAAGCGGGGGGGGGGGGCGGTGATATAGGTTCCTGTCTCCTGGGATTGCTGTGGAGATAAATGTCAGTGCATACAGGTCCCTCAGCGCAGTGCCCAACACATAATAATTACTCAGTCATAGTTACTCAGTAATTATTAGCAGAGGAAGGGGTTCTCGGGCATAAGACCGCGACAGGTAAAGGGGAAGAGGCAGGGAACGCCCCAGGCCCCGGTGCAGGCCTGACGTTGGGCCAACGCAGCACGGCGCTCTGGAGCAAAGAGGGCTTTGGAAGCATGTGCACTGGGCAGAAATGGCCAGGCCCAGGTGCCCCCGCTACGCTCTGTCACCAGGACAGCTGCCCGGGAAGAGTGTGGCCTCAGCTAGAGCTGGACCTTGCGCTGGGTCCTGAGGGCCCCCGCAGCAGGAGGCGGCCGCCAGCCACGCTGCTGGTCCCTGGAAGGCCAGCTTCCTGAGGGGGCGGAGCACGCGCAGCCCGGGAGCCTCTGCGCGGGCACAGCCCGTGGCCCACCGGGCTCCGCGCGCAGCCTCCTGAGAACGTGGCCGTTCTTCTGGCCTCTCTCCAGCTTTTGGAAAACCTGCCCCGTCTGTGAGGCTTGGCTTTTCCGCGGGAACTACTTCCATCCCCCCAGCACGGCAGTTCCTGGAGCCCTACACTGTCCAGAGAGGACCCTCTGAGCGCCATGGGGTGGCGGGACAGCCAGGGTGGCCATGGGCGCCACTCCCCCAGACCCAGGTGAGGGGCGCAGCAAGGAAGAGTTACCTTTCCTTGTACCCACCGTCCTCCTCATCCTCAAAATTGTAGGTGCTCCTGCCCCATGGCCTAACGAATCTCTCTTCTAGAAACCTCTCTTAAAAAAACAACGGCATAAGAATAGAAAGCTACCCACAAGGATATTCATGACAGCATTGTTTTTGCAATAGCAAAAAATGTGTTAATAAATGAAATGTCCATCCATAGAGGAATGATAAATAAATAATGAGAATTAATATTTCAGAATTCAATGAAGCTCTTAACAAGAATGAAGAAGATGTATGTATTGCCTTGAAAAAGATCTCTGGTTTATTTCTCAAGGGGAAAAATGAGAGTGTAGTATAACATATGTACCAGGGTTTCATTTTTAATAGACGAAGCCAGACCACCTGGATTTACCAGTGAGCATATATGTCCGCATGAACAAGCATGCACAAGGTCTGGATGAACGCGGACCGAATACACTGCCGTTACCCCCAGGACGTGGTGGGTGGTGTGGGGCCTGAGGTTAGGGAGGGGGAAGAGAGAAGCAATCACGTTTTCTATTGCTGTGGGGCTTAGTTTGTTCTTATGAGCAGGCATTATGCTTGCAATCAAAATGAAGAACCTTTTGGGTCAGAGAGGGGAGGCATGAAAGCAGGCGGAGAGCGGAGGGGGCGTGCACAGCGGGGCCAGGAATGAATGCAAGACGCGGGTGTGTGCCCAGAACCCTGCGCACCACAGGGCTCCAGAAGTGGCCTCTCTCACGTCGCAAACTCCACCGCGTCCCCCAGAACGAAGGGGTCTGCTCCGGGAGCATCTGCGGTTCGCATGTGGCGTCCGTCCAGGCTCCTCCTCCCAGGTTCCTCCGAATGCAGCCCTGGTCGTGGGTCCCTTGGGCCAGAGGCTGGCTCGGTCCTTCCCTCAGGTGAAAGGCAGGCCGAGGGGAGGGTCCTGCAGGACAAGGGGGCGGCTGGCGTACTGGCCAGGAGGCGCCCCGGCCAGGTGCCCGGGCTCCGCTCTGTCTCTGCCGTGGGTGAGCTTCTGATCTCGGGCAAGTTCCTCAAATGCCACAGTGGCATCTGTGAAGTGGGGATAACAGAGTAGCGGTCTCACAGGTGTCGTGAGATTAAACGAGGTGATGGAGCAAAATGACTTCTCGGTAAGCCTTAGCCGCCAGTCTGTCCGTGGGGGCTCCCAGTGGCGTGGACTTAAATGAGGTGGCGCACACACAGTCTCCGCTCAGGGCCACCAGTCATACCGCGGCAGCGCATTAACCCCACCCGGCACCCCAAAGGCGTCACGTTACTTCACAGTCCTCCTCTGTCTCTGGGTCAGCAGTTCCCAACCCTGGCTGCGTCTCGGTTTGGCCTGGGCGGCTCAAAATGCCAATTTCCAGGCTACCTCGGGTTATTGGGGTGCAGTTGGTTTGGAGGGGGCCCGAGCGGTAGGAATTGTGGAACGCTGCTCGGGCGGCTGTGGAGAGAAACGGGGCGTGAGGAGCCCTGCCCTAGGCAACAGCGGGGTGCCCGGAACGCTCAGCTCCCTCCCAAGGCAGGCGTCTCCCGTGGCTGCCTCTCTGCACCCCCTCGGAGCTCTGCTCTCCACATCGTCCAGGCGGCTTTCCACCCGCCGCCTCCCGCTCCTCCCCCCAGTGCTTTACTGGTTTAAATTAATTAGTTTCTTTTTCTTTTTTGTTCCCTCCACATTTTACCATAAGGGCCTACTCGGCCGCTCAGGGTGCCCTTACTGTTCCCCCATCGCCTAGACTTTGCCTCACCGGAGCTGGGAGTCCCCGCTTCTCTCTGGGTGGCAGCACCCCCTTCCTCCTCGTGGGACGGTCATTGCTAGACTCAGCGCTGTGACTCGCCCCCTGGTTGGGGGAAAAGGTTCTGCTCCCTTCCTGTGCCCCTGCCTGGTCGTCCCCTGCCCTGTGACCCAGCAGGACAGCCGCCCACGCCGGGTCCCTGTGCTCTGCCTTGCCACCCCCCCCCCAAACACTCTGCACGGAAATTATCATTCAGAGTTTGTATCACAAGGTTGCATCCTTTCCTCTTTCAACGGAGCTGACGTTTTTGTCTCTATTTTTAGCTTTGTTTAAAAAATTGTTCTCTCATGCCACTGTCTTTCCTGGAGATTGCACATGATTAAAACACATTTTCATTCTCAGTGGGGATAAGAGGGCTGAACCTGGCCTTGATTGCAATTACACAGGATGAGCCAACACCCCGCGCCCCAGAAATGAGCCTGGACGAACTGATGGACACCCAGCCCAGGCCTCGGCCACACTGGACATGGCCTGCTGGTCTGTTTTCCCTTTGCATGTCACTGCAGAGGAATGAAAGGACAAGGAAGGCAAGTCATGACGTAGAGCACACAGTTTACCCTTTTGAATCTTCACAGCAAGACCGTAAGGTGGGTTTTACTGTCTCCATTTTACAGATGAGAAGACTGAGGCTCAGAGAGGGCAGCTGGCTTGTCCCATGTCAGGGAAACAGTGAGCGGCAGAGCTAGACTGGGCTGCCGTTTCTCCCCTGCACGAAGCCCTTGAGAATGAACCCAGCTTCCAGAGGCAGATGATGCTCCTTTTTGGGCCCTCACGGGCCTCATCGCTTGGCCTAGAGCCTGGTGGCATCTTTTCGTGAAAGCTCCCTCCCTCGCACACAACTTTCAGCCGCACGTTCTCTGGTCTCCAGGCTGTTGAGTGGACTGTGCCCTCTACCCAGAAGCCCTAGTGTCCTGCCCGCCCGTTTTCTCCAGAAGTGAGTAATTTCCTACTCATCTTCCAGGCGTCGGCCCAGGTGCCGCTCCCGAAAGCAGGGCGCAGGGCTCCCAGTGCGGATGGCCCCGAGGGTAGGACTGGGTCTGGTCTCCCCTGGTTCTGAGCTCCAACCCTGTCCCTCCCGCTGGGACTCTGGGGCCTGGTACAAGGAGTCCCAGTGGATGAATCTGTTTCTGCCGGTCAGATGCCAAACCAGGGCATCCTTCCAGTTTGCTGCATCTGGAGAGATCATGTCTTTCTCGTAGCTTCCAGTACCCTCTTCCTGACTTGGCCTCTGAAATCCAGAGGTCACGTTGGCCTTAGTCACCTGCGGTCAGCTGTGAGAAGTGTCCTGCCCAGCAGCACGATCTTGCGGGCAATGCTGCCCCCTGGCGGCGCCTGTCTGCGCTGTGGCTCTCCCCCGGCCTGCGGCTCCCAAACCAGTGCAGGCGGCAGGTCTAACAGGGGCCCCAGGAGGCTCGCAAAGCTGTGACTTTCCTTAATGGCCTGAATTTAACGCTTTTCTAATTATTAAATGAATGCCGTGCATTCCAGAAAAATCCAGCAACACTGTAAAGAAAATAAAGGTTACTTGTAAACCCAGAGATACCAACTGTTAACCATTTTGGTATACATCCAGCTAATATACCTTTTATATATATTGATGCATCTATTATTGAAAAATGAGATCATCGTCTGCAGAGGTTTTAAAAAGTAGTACTTACTGTAATATGTCCTGAGGTGAGAAGCAGAAGGAAATCTAGAAAATCAGAAAAGCATAAAGGAGAAAATTTAAAAATTACTTATAAACCCACCATCCAGAGAGAGTCTTTTTTTTTTTTCAGTTGAGCTTCTATTTGTGAAAAATCAACTGTACTTTGTCCATCTTCTCACCCATCTATCTTGAAAGAAGGACCTCACGGTTCGGTGCATTTTTGCTGTTTTCCTGCCGGGCAGTTTCTCTGGAAACCTCCTCCAACCTCCCCCTTCTTCTGCCTTCCCTGTGGGGCTCCCGTGGGAGTGACCAGGCCTTCTGTGGGCTGGGGGGTATTCATCTGTGGGATTGGTCCTTAGACGTGGAAAGGCCTCATGGAGGACTGGCTCTGGAACCACAGCTGTTTCCCCTGAGATTCCTGGGGATTGTGTTCATTTCCAGCTCTGTTTCCAGAGAGAAATCTCATATCCCGTGTTCCCTCCACATCCTGGCAATGACCTTTCCATGATACAAAATGGACTGTTTTCCCCAACTGGAAACTGGAAACCTGAGAACACTCATTCGGATTCCTGGGAAGAGCCCAGGTTGAACCCAGGACCACGTGGCCCCTTGTTTGAGGTGCTGGAGACGGGGTGGTGGGCAAAACCGAAGCCTCCACCCCACAAGCTTGTTGTTCCTGTGACCCTGAGTATGTCAGTAGGGAACTGGGGTGCTTTCTTGGAATCTGGTGAGGGGTAAATATATAAATTCATAGACAGTTATGCATTGATCTGAAACTGACCTGGCGAAGCCCGGGTCTTGGGGAGCACCTTAGTTGCAGCTGGGTGGCCCGCACTTCCCAAGGTATGATGTGCTCAGGGTGCGGACCAAGGACGTGTGTTTCTAACAAGCGCGCATGCGCTGGCCTGGGACCCCACTTTGAATATTGTGGACTTAAGTGATACCTTAGATCAATCAGCACCACCAAATATGACCGTGTTTTTCTTCAGCTTTCAGTGACATTCTGAATACACAACGGAAAAACTACCTTCCTCAGAGCATTCTGGTTGCCGGCCTTTTTGGACAGGGGTGTCCACGTTTTTGGTCTGGGTGTCGGAACGTGGCTCCCGCTCTGGTTTTCCAGGGACCTTGGGCAGGTCCGGGCGGCTCCCGATTTCTCGCCAGGAGCAGGCTTTCCCAATCTCTGTCATTCAGGCAAAGCCTTGTTAGGAAATTGAAAAAGATGGATTCAAGCATCTTCATTTAACTGCTGCCATCTGATCCTTCCAGTGAGGTTGTGGGTCATCTCGGGCGGGGGCAGTGGTTGGGCTTCTGAAATCGTACCCGACACTGACCCAGCAGCATTTTGGATCATGCCCAGTGTCCGTGGGACAGAGAAATATTTGATGGGCAGCCATTTATTAGATGTTTACTATATGCTGGGCAGTATGCAAACAGCTGTTCAGGGATTGCCTTGTTTTAATCTTTACAATAATTCTATGAGGTTGATGCAATGGTTTTCTCCAAAAAACAAAACCGAAGGTCACAAAGACAGGTCAGCAGCCCAAGTGCATGTAATGAGTGAGTGAAACCAAGATTGTACTGGCTTTGACACCTAGACCCAAGCTCTTGGATATTTTAAATAACTTAAGTGACGAACAGAGTTATGGTAGCAAAACATGCAGAGACATGGCCGAGGAGGTCAAAATGCTTTATTATGATTGCTTTATTAAGTCTGTTAATAAAGCACTCCCCAGTCGTGGGGTATGTAGGTTCTCTGTGAACTATGGCAAATGATAGTTCCACATTAGACTCTGACAAACGATATCAAAGCAACGTTTCCTCTCGGCCACGTGTGTGGTGTTGGTCATCAGGGTGTAAGCAGACCGCACCTCTGTGCCCGTAATTCACGCTCTGTGGGGCGGGGCCCTCCGTGCACATGGTGTGCAAGGAGTGGGAAGGCTGCTCGCTACAACTAGGAATGTGTTTGCTGCGAACGGCGGAACACAAAAGTCTCTCTCCAGGACGAGATGTGGATGGCACCCCGGGCAGTTCATTTCAATGGGAGGTACCATCAACAGGAATGTGAAAACTGCATTGTCCTTTATGTCTTGTACAAATAAACGAGAGAATTTATTTTCACTCTGAGTTTATTTAGCACTTCATCCAGGTGAACTGAAACAATGCATTGATTCCCACACTGGCAAGACACTGCGCCGACACTGAAGCGAAAACTGCCGGCCCATGGGCACGGACAGTCACGCTCCTCTGCCTCCTGTCAACAGAGCTGCGAGTGACTGCACCTTTACGAGCTCATTGCACTTCATGTGAACTTTTCTCCAGAAAGGGTATTTCTGAGAGATCAGCAAAGACTGCCAGTCCCGGTCCATTTGTTCCTTTTTATAAACCATGATTAAACTAGACAGTAAACATCTCCATGTAAAAGCATCAAGAGCCAGAAACTTCCGTAAGTCATGTTTAAAAACACACAGCTCCATGTGTGTTATCCCTTTGATAACAACGCTTTGGCCACACCTTGCCCAGTGTATACAAATTTTAGTTCAGCGCCCTCTGTCCAGCCATCCGTTTTTCAGCCGAGGCGAGGGCCCTGGAATGGAGCTCCCGATGAACCGGGGTGAGGATTCTGCGATGCCCTGGGCCGAGAGGGGCGGGCCTGCGGTGCTCTGGTTTCTGGGGAAAAGCGCCCTTCCAGTACCTCATGGAGATGTGCCTGGAGTCTCAGGCTTTTACCCCTTTTTAAAGAGAAGCATCCAAGGCCAGAGCGTGTCATGGGAACTACTCCTGCTTCAAAATGAGAGCATTTCAGTGGCATAAGGAAGGCTGGGCGTGGCCCGAGGCTTCAGACCCATCCATCCTTTCAGAGAAGAGGTACAGACACAAGGTGCCGTTTGCTCTTTATGGGGAAATTCGCTCTGGTCACATGGTTGGGGAAAAGCCTGCCCAGACTAGTTTCCACTTTTGTTTTCACTTATATATCTCTGAATTATGACGGAATTGAATAGTCTACACGCAGTGGCCCACCTGGCCTATGCCTCTGAACAACAACAGACTTGGAACATAATCTGTGATACATGAAAAATATAAAGCAACTACAGATGATGTAAACAGTGGTTCATGGATTCCTTATATTCAAATAGGGTGGAATGCAATACACAACCTTCAAGTAAAATTCATTTAGTCACTGATTTACGTACATATTACTTCCATATATTTCCAAAAGCCAAAGAGATCTAGAAGGACGGCAAACAAAGACGTGCGGGGGCTGGAACTGTGCTGTCACTTCTAAAAACTATCAGACAAACCAGAATCGACCCAGTCATACAGCACCGGTACTGGATATACTTCCTACACTTGACATTTGTACACTTCGGTTTTTTGACTATTTGTTGTAAATAATTGGATTTCAAGTTCAACAAGTATAATATTTTCCTAAGAATGTAAAACAGAATACATTTAAAAGTCAACCAGAGAAACCCACCAGCAGCAACAGCACACAATTCTCGAGAGCAGGGCAGCTTGCCACGGCTTTCAGGTGGTGTGTGAAGGGGCTTTTACCCTTCAAATCCCCAAAACTCATCATCTGCTTTGGCTTGCTCACTGCCCAAATTGGAGGAAAATTGCCCTTAATATTTACGAGTCATTTTTTTATTGTTTAGCATCTGAGCTTTTGTATTGTCCCAAATCACTACCTAGATGGCCTTGATTTGAAACAAAAGTACGGTAAAAATTCACTGTTACCCGGACTTCCTTTTCACTGACTAACAATCAATTTCTTGAGCATATACTGAACATCTACTCTATCCATAGCAGTACTTTTTAAAACTCTAGGTGAGGGCTGGGATATTGTCTTTGAGGAAACAATTACCACAAAAGCTACAGGAAGGCCATTTCTGTCAATTATCCCATGATTCCGCGGGCCAACAGGTATGGGGTGCCTGGCCCACCCCAGGTGCTATGCTGTATGTACCAGCCTGACTCTAAAGGCTAAATGTGGGTCTTCAAGAAGTTTGTGTGGCTGGGAGAACCGAGGTGGAGCAAGACTTCCTCACTAAGGCTGCACCAGGTCTGAGGTTGGTGGGGTTGTGGTAGAGGTGCCTTTCCCCCGTTCACAGTCCCTTGTTGAAGTACACGCGTCGTAACTCAGGGTGGGTCTCTCGGATCTTGGCTTGCAGCTCAGCCTCCAAGCTTGTCACAGACATGGAACTGGGGTAAGGGAGGAAGGACAGTTATTACATGGGCAGAGGTGGGGACTGAAAGGCCCTGCTGTCTCTGAGCGGGTCTTAGCTAGCCACACCATGACGGTACACAGGTTTATTTCCTTCCTTAAGAATGGCGGGGTCACAGACAGAAGAGGATGCGCAGGTGAAAGGTGGCGTTCTCTTTCAGGTGGAGGGACCCGATAAAGTTCGTTCTAGAACACAGTGCCTCATCCAAAACCTCCTCTGAAAGCCCGGAGCACTACAGACGCTATGCTGTGCTTCGGACCCGCTGGCCTGGGAGGGCGTCACAAGGCCAGAAGCCTGGAAACATGTGCACAAAATCAAAACAACAAAAAGCCGCTGCTCTGTGCCTTGAAGTGAGAGCAGGAGGCGGCTGAAGGCCTAGGTTTATAAGAAGCTGACTTAAGGCCCATGCATCCAGGTGTCACATCAAAAGGCTACAAGGGCAGCTTGGGACGAAAATCCACAATAAGGCTTTTAAGGCAAAAAAACCACATAGGAAGAAGGGAAGCAAATATACCAAGCACCGAAGCTAAGCACGTGTCATTGCCGTCCGTGGGGGTGGAACTTAAGTTCCAATAGATCTGTATTTCAGGTGCACACGCCAACGACTGGAGGACAGTGAACCATATTTAAAGATTTATAAAAGCAAATTTGCACCAGAGTTAACCTGAGTCTTATGAAAGAAAAAGCATTTCCAAATAGAGCGGGAGTAGGTAGATGGAGCTGGGTGAAGAGAGTTTTGAAATTAAACAGATGTGCGTTCGATTTCTGCCTCCAGCTGTTCCTGTTAGAGACCTTGGCTTCCCTCATCGGCTTGAACCTCGACTTTGCCACCAATGAACTGCAATAACAGCCCCTGCATCTTCACCTGGTTTCTTGGATTAAAACTCATATGGTTCCGAAGAATAACAAATACATACCTTTTCTGAGGAAAGAGAGCACAGCACAGGGGTGTAGCAAATACCAAACTTAAAAAAAAAAGAAAAATCAGAGCTCTTAGTTTCTAGTTTACTTTTCCAACAACTCCCTTTCCCTCTTTTGAGCCCTACATTGCCTCACAAAGATATATTCTGTTTGTATCATTTTATTATACCAAGAACTGCCAAAATAATAAAAAACCCCAAAGAGATAACAGGAGTTTAAAAAATTGTGCAAATAGTCCAAACATTGTAGGTTTTCCTAAAGAGAGCTTACGTCTAGCTAATTATTTGGACCATAAGTCCAGGTGTTCTGGGATGGTCTCATTTTCAAAATCGGGCCCCATATTACCTACCCCTCTCCCCTTTCATATGCTGCACATTTATCTTTAAAAAACAAAATTCATGATACCAAAGGAATTCTACTCACCAGAAGCCAACCAATCCAACTTGAATGGGTGCACTCATCCATGGGAACCTCTGTGTTGAGAAATTAAATTATTTTTAATACTTTGTATACAGGCTCTTAGAGACCACTTCTTCAGCCGGTTAACTGGAAGGGGCCCCCCACATTACGAGACGTGGGCGGGGCTGGTTGGTGCGGTCTGGGGAGACACGGCCGCAAGCATGCCCGCGCTGACTTCCTGAGCCCCCGCCCCGGCCTGCCGGCACACACACGTGCGGAGAACAGGGCGCCGCTCATCTGTTTCCCCTGCACGGATGACCTGAGTGGTGCCTCGCTGGGTACAGGCTGGGAAGGAATTGCTATTGTTTACTTATCATTTATCTTCTGGCTGGGAGGCAGTACAGCCTGGTCCCAAATGTCCGCCCTAACAGTTTGTTCCCATCTGTGGGGAGAGGCCCGGCAGAGCCAAGCCTTGGTGTCCTTGTCCGCAAAACAAGGGTCACAACAGCTTCCTAAGAGCATGTGGGTGAAGAAACACCAGGTCACATTCGTAAAGCACCGAGGACCACACCTGGGGTGCGGCAGAGGCCCCACGAACAGCCCCCTCATCCCCTGTCCCCCTCCTTTCTTGGCTTTAGCTGCTATCAGTATGGTTCAAGCTACGGCTGGCATATACTGTGTTGGCCAGTCGCTTTTTAAAAGCAGAAGTGAATTGGTTGGTTGGTCTTTTGGAGAATAAGGACTGTTAGATTTTTAGTTTTCTAAAGGAGTGGCACCAAAATATGCAATGTAAAGAGCGACGAGCTATGGGGTCGCATAACTAAGGCCACGCGAACAGCTGCAAGCAGGTGGTGAAATGGTTGTCAGTGTATCAGCCAACTTAGTTAAGTGTCAACACAAGCTGTTAGAAGATCCTGATCCCAGTGAGCTCGTGTGCAAGGCGTACCCTGGTCCCCGAAGTCTCCTCCGGTGACAGAGGACATCACACAGGTTAACGTGAGGGGAGAGAGGCGTGGGCTAGAGAGGAAGGGAGAGATGTCGTCAAGAGGAGACAGTCCCACAGAGCCCACCCCTCAAAGGACAGCAAGAAAAGAAAATGCTGGATCTTGGGCAACTGGCACCATCCAATGAAGGATTTTCATAAGAAGATGCTAAATCCTCATGCTCGCACTTCCCAGACATGCGACATCTAGGTCGGTCCCAGACTCGGTGATGGGAGGGCAGGCTAAGGACAGAATGAGATGTTGCAGAAGGATGAGCCGGGGCCTCCGCGAGCTCCCGAGAGCAGCCTGCTCGTTTCCAGCGGACCCTTGTCTGCAACACCCTGGGCGGGCCCGGCAGCTCGGGCAACAGCCGCCTCCGACCTCGGAGGACGTGTACAGACGGAAGGCGACGGTTTTGATGGAAAGGCTCTTGGCAAGGACAAGCGTCCTGGAAAATTCTGACTTAGCCCATGAAACTCAGCCTGGACGCCATCCCTGCTCCTGCTGCCTTCTCCGGAGTCCCAGCCTACATGCTCATCCTGCTTCCTACACAGGACATCCGAGGCCTTTGAGGGTGCAGCGTCCTGAGGCAGGGGCCGGGGTCTGCGGATTTCTCCCGGGGGCTCTCCCAGGAGCAAAGGGACACTAGAGAGCCACTTTGAGCCTCTATCGCGCATTTCACATCTATATGTAAGATTGGATCCAGCAGTCAAATGAGGCGCTCACCATTACTGTTTCTTCTTAGCATAATTTCTTTGCTTATTTTTCTAAGAAGGTAATGGTGTTGAAAGCGTGGCTGAAGTGTTCCCCAGCGTTTGCCTTCGTTTTCCGACTGGGGCCCAGTGGGAGTGCGCAGGCCAGCGCGCACGCCTGTGGGCATTTCGCGTTCTCCCAGTCACCGAAACCGCGCAGGCCCATGAACGATGTCCTTTTTTCTGTGCTGTACAATGTCCCTGCGATGTCGTAACCACAGTTCTGTTTCTAAGACCCCAGACAACTCCCCCAGCACAGGGGCTCCTCCAGGGAGGAGCCCGGCCCACTCCCCCCAGCAGCTCTGACAGGGCCACTTTCCAAACAGGGGAAGCCACGGGGTTCCCCTGTCCCACAGCTCCCCACTTGCTTCCAGAACTGGAGAACTGAGGCGAAGCACACGCTATTGCATTAAAACGTGGGAGCTGCAGAAAGGATGCACTGGAGATTTCTTGGTTACAGTTTCATCCTGTAATGTTTTCAGACCTTGAGGGGAAGCAGTTGATAGATGAGCGAATTATTAGATGTGATCTCTAAAGAAAAATGAACCGGGGCCTTAAATTCACGGTTCCATGAAGCTACGCCCGAAGTACTTTTTTCATTTACGAGAGTGTGGACAGCAACACGTGAACGCCGGATTCACACCCTCTCAGCCGTATCACCCAGCTAAGGTAAAGCGTGTCACTGGACCAGAGACTCTCCAGAGGCGTGGGCGGCTGCCTGCATTTTCGAGAGCTTTTTCCAATATCTGAGACTAGAAATAAAATGTTCCTGGAAACATCTTTTTATTTATGTAAGTGCCCAAGAGCCACTGGCCTTCAAATTCTTTCCTCGTGATTTACGTAGGAAACATTCTGTGTGGTGTGAAGTCTGAAAAGGAACGGAAAAGACCGAGATAATGACAAGGAGAACCAGGGCTTACCTTTAGAAAGGCTCTCTTCTCCAAGGTGTTCATGATGAACGGGGGGATGGCTGGAAGTAAGGAAAGACCCACTTAAGTCCTTATTTCATGTCTATTTCCAGCTTGCATTTTCCCCCAACCATTTGACAAAAGGCTTCTATCACTGTTGGGCTATTTTCACACTGACAGAGTAATTATTTAAAATACTTTAGGATCAGGGAAAAAAAAAATCTGCTATTCTCAATCTTTAGATTTGTGAAAAATAATGTAATGTTCTCTTCCAGCCTGAAAGTTCTATAATCTTGAGAATTTTGCATTTAACTTTACTTATGAACAGCACCAAAATGAGGAACATTTGCCTCCCGCACTAATAAAACAAACGCCTTCCCCCTGGCGGGCGGGGGTGGGGACGGCCGTGTGGAGCAGAGAAGACTCTTGCCTTGAGCCCGACAGGCCACTTGCTAGCCAGGCGACCCCGGGAAGGTTACTTCACTTCTCTGAGCCTCGGCTTCTGTTTTTTGTTTTGTTTTGTTTTGTTTGTAAATTGGTAAATGAGCCCGTCCGCCAAGGGGAGCGATTTCTTTGGCGCGCTGAGGCATCCACGCCGTGCAGCCCGTGTTTGCTGAACGCGCGAGCGGGCGGCGGCTGTACTGACCCATGCCCGGGGCTGCCATCAGGATCCTGGAGACGACCACTTGCGTGATGGCTTGTTTCGCCGCGTGTGCCGACTCACCCAGGCGGGTCCCGTGTTCGTCGGTGACGGGAATGCCGACCTTGAGTTCCCTAGAGAGCAGAGTGCACGCCAACGTGTCCACAGGTGCCTCATGGAGCCGTTGGAGAGGTCCAGCCCCCACTTAACCCGATCACCCGCTCGAGTGACATTTTGGGCATGAGCAAGTCTCTTATTACACACCATGAACAAGTTTAATCCTCATACAATAGGCACAGAAGTAAAATAACACAGTAACTTTGTAAAAAAAAAAAAAAGGGTGGTAGCAATTTTAATAAAAATAGGACTCAAAGGGTGACCATGCTACCTTAAGAATAAGGGTAATCTTTTTGCTCATGTCCACATTTGTGCAAGTTTCCAAAAAAGAGAAGGATCTAAATGAACTGACAGAGACCCAGGAGGAGTCACCAGCAGGTGACACTGTGGGTGTTCGTGACAAATCAGGAACAAGGCCACAGTTACTGAGGCTTTCCCAACAGCTCCTGTCATTACCCACCCTCTCATTAGCCGCTCCAAAATGCTTTTCTCATTCCTCTCCTTTAGTTTTTGCCAGTTCTAAAAAAAATACTTCCAAAGGTGTAGATTAATATTATTTTAAACTCCGAATGAAAACTCCGGGTGGAAAAAAGGTCCTATTTTTAGAGGAAAAACTTCCTGTGTATAAATCTTCTTTGCCTAGACCTGACACAACTAAATCCAAGTTGTGATACAGTCTTTTAAACATTTTCTTGTACCGAACCAGAAAGAGTTAGTCCTGGTCTCCCGCACGCAGCGGCTGCGGTGCCTGCCAACTTGGCGGCGGGGCTCGCTTCACCTGTGGACCCCCCCTCGCCCCCAACTCCAGCTTATTTTGATGCAAATCCCCGACCTCATGTGATTTTATCTGTAAATGTTAAAATAATTTTTTCAAAGTTTCAACAAAGCAATTCTCACAAAAATCCTATCGCTGCTGTCGCGCGCGAGTCCCCTGTAGATGTGCACACGACTCACCTTTGCCTCATGAGCGGGATATTGATGCAATTAGCAGCAGCTACGGCGGCAAAGGGCACGAAACGTCCTATGAGCGGCGACACGTGCTGCCGAAGAGAGAATCCCAAACGCATTAGCTAGCTGTTCCCTGATTCCCGAATGGCCGTACTGACTGCTTTCTGAGAACCGCGAAAAATGCGGAGTCCTACTTCTGTAGAAACTCAGGCCAAGAAGTACTTTCATAGCCGATTTCCTAGTGGTATTTTTCTATCTCCAGCCGGGCATATGAGACTTCTGAGGCATTTTGGCAGCTCAGTGCGGTTGATGGAGAAGAGCTTTGGTCCCAAAGTCTGGAGGCCAGGTGCTGTCTTGTCCCCCTCTTGAGAGGTGTGGCCGGAGGCCCGCTGCCTACATGCAACCTCTGGTGGGCTGCTGTGGTGGGTGAGCGTGAGGCGCTTAACTTAGGACTGGACACAGTGTCAGGCACAGACCAGGTCTTGGTTATGGGTGACACCCTTCCCCCAGCTTATTGGAGGTTATAATTAAAATATGCAGAGACAATGACGATTGCCCTAGCAGGTGTGGCTTAGTAGATTGAGCGAACCAAAGGGTTGTGAATTCGATTCCCAGTCAGGACACACACCTGGGCTGCGGGCCAGGTCCCCAGGAGGGGGCGCGCGAGAGGCAGCCATACACTGATGTTTCTCTCCCTCTCTTCCCCTCCGCCCCCAAAAAGCACGACAATAAGAAAGTCACAGGACTTGAACTATTTTGAGAAATAAGAGTGACTCAGAGCCAGGCAGGTGAGAACCAACTATGGAGCTTTCCCGTGGGAGGAAAACCCAAGCACCTTGGTCAATGCATTGAGTCCTAGGGCCGTCACCACAGCGCCAGTTGTTGCGGACACGTAAGCCGTCCCCAGTTCACTGAAAAGAAAAAGAACAGCACGCACACGATGGGTGTATGTCCGGGAACCATTTTTGTGTGTTTATTTTCTTTAAGAAATGATGGGAAAATGTGGAAGGGCATGATTAAGAATGGGTCGTCCACGAAACAGCTCCATCATCACTGCACAGGGGAGAAGTCTAGAGCAAAGGCGCGCGGACTCACAGGAACAGCGGGATCCTTCCCCCAGGACTGCACGTGACCCCGAACGCAGACACGAATGGCGCGGGCAGTGCAGGGCGGGGGAGGGACGGGGTGCGCGCGGGCGAGAAGCAACTGATGTGGGCAAGTACACACTGGCCTATGCGATCGTGGCACATCTGTTTACATTCAAAACACGCTTTTCAAAATAGTCACGTCATACCGAAAGTTAAAATGCAATGCTGTTCTTCTTAAAATGATAACTTAGTGTATAAAAACTCAGAGTCTCGTCCTCGAACTACAATGAAGCCCAAGCAATTCTCTCCTATTTAGAAATACATTTCAGCTCAAGGACTGGATGCAAGGCAGCTGTAACAAACCCTGCTGAGCCCCACGCTCTTTGTTGCGACCGCAGCGGAAGAACACAGACTGCGAAAGGCAATTTTCAGTGATAAAACAAAACACTGATGTGTTAGACAAGGGATGCTCAAAGTTTTGGTTAACTGGCCATTTTGGCCTGTCTAAAAACTTTTTTCAGGGAGGCAAAATTTTAAACCCACTCACTCTGGCTCCATCAATGTCTGATACTTAAGACAAATCAGGTATAAGAGCCCCCTTGACCTGTGCAGAAATCACACTGTCGACGCCGTTAGTTTTGACGCTGGCGTCTGTCCACATGCACAGGGCAGATGGGGGTGTGGCGTGTCATTCACGACAGGCCCGCCCTGAGCTGCTGCCATGTGTTCTGTGGGGAGATGAGGCCGAGCAGGTGGATGACTTCTCTTCCTACCGGTGCCACTAACAGCACGAGTAATGCCTGAGAAGTCAGTCCGGACAAAGTCATCTAGATAGAAAGGGCAAGACAGGACCACTGCTGAAGAGAATGCTCCACAATCTACTCATTTAAACAGGACAGCATCGCCGCCCCATCAAACGGACATTGGAAGGGGGCAGCGGGCGGGTACGTCGTAGGCTTACTTGACAGTGAGGGGCGCGTCTCCACTCCTGTTGGTGTAATTGACCACGGCATTGAAGGACTGGTTGACCCACTGCCAGAACAGCACCGCCGGTGTGGTCCTGAAACAGAGCGAGCCGTCACATTGCCCCCACCGCCTGCGGCTGGCCGCTGGGCAGGCCAGAAAATGCAAACCCCGGCAAGCAGCGAGGAGGGGACCGGAGGCGAGAGAATGCTGGGTCGGAGGCTTAGGACCCGGTGGCTGGCAGATTTTTATCGTCCCTGCTTCTCAGCTTCCTCCTTCGTTAGATGCGGGTGACACCGAGCTCAGAGGGTCATGGTGAGGACGGAGTTGCCTTACTTATGCTTTGTCTTACGTGTGCGGAGAACCTGACACAGAGCAGGCACTCAGTAAACGCCAGGTCCCTTTTGTTGGGAGAAAAGGAAGCCATTGGTAGGCTCAGTAGTCCCGATCCCTCCTAACTGCATGTGCAACCTAAATGTCTCCGTCGGCGCCTCCACCTCTGTCCACGCACATCCCCACCCGTATCACATGAACGGACAAAGGGAATTCGCATAGACACTCCTTTTTATTTTCCTTGTCTATCTCATTTCCTTTGCGCCTAAGCTTTTGGGAGAAGATTTCAACCTCCTTTTGAACAACAAAGAGAAAACTTCAGCAGAGGGAAAAGGTACAACAGACCCCTAGAGTTACATCTATACGGAATGGAACTCATCATGAAATCATTATTTACATTATTTACATACAAAAATCTACTCTAAGCCTCTGTAATACAGAATGAACTGTCATTACCTCTCCATATCTTACCTATAAAACGTCATCATACAGCCTGTGATGGTCATGTTCATGGGCACCTGAGCTGACATTCGTCCTATCAAAACCATCTTTTCGCCAGTGTCGGGGTGAAAAGCGGAATCATAGATGTACTTGGCTCTCCACAGTTCATTTTCTGTAAGACCTGGAGGAATAATTCCTTGTCTGGGAAAACAACAACAGATAACACGACAAGTGCTCGTTTCAAGTACCTCAGCAGCGGTGTAGAGGTCGGCAGCCAGAAGGCTTTCAGGGTTACATTGACTTAAAACAGCTGGGCCAGGAGCGAGTGACAAATCCATTACCCAGAGTCAGTGATATTTTAATAACACAAAGGACAATAAACTCTTAAAATGAACATTTCAACCCATATACCTCAAATTATCTATAATTTGGAAAAACCAAAACATACCTTGTAAAATAGGGAAGTAGTAAACAGAAATATTCTTTGTTTTAAATGACATATTTATAAATATATTTTGAACTTTGTAAACTCTAAAATATTTTTAACCCATTTGACAGAGCTGTGGCAATCAAGAATATGAATTCATTTTTATATCAATAGTTTGAAAACCTAGATTAGAAAGGCTCATGTTTTCTACATATCAAAGCAACACGTATTCATTGCTGCAATTTAGAAAATACGAAATTCGGTAGAGCCATTAAAATAGTTCACGTCTTCACCTATTCAGCACCCCTGGTAATGTTTTGGTGAATACACTTTTAGCCCTTTCTAAGATCTGTATACACAATGTGTTTATTTGAAGGCATTGTACCAAACCTGCCGCTTTATAACCACCTTTTAATTCAATGATATTCTGTAAACATCTCTCTACATCTTTAGATATCCTCCTATCTCATCTACACTGGGTTGACTAGTGACACCGCCCCCTGCCCCCCAAAATCACATCCACCTGGAACCTCAGAACAAGACTTCATTTGGAAACAAAGTCTTTGCAGATGTCACTGGTTAAGATAAGGTGCCCTTATAAGATGGCGATGTGCAGCCACACAAAGAAAGCCAGGGACGACAGAAGCGGAGATCTAGAGATGGAGCTACAAGCCAGGGAACCCCTAGAGCCACCAACAGCTGGAGGGAGAAGGAAGGATTCTCCTCTGGACCCTCAGAGGGGCCGCGGCCCTGCCCACGCCTCGGTTCCAGCCTTCAGGCCCTGGAGCGGTGAGAGAGTAAGTTTAAGTGGCTGATGAGCCAATCATCGGCCACAGGAAGCTAGTACATCGCCCTTTTAAGTGTATCATAAAACAGTATATTATACCAGCCCCCTACTGCTGGACATTTAATTGCTTTTAATCTGTTCCATTTGTAAAGGATGAGGAAGTGAATATCCTTAGAAATAAGTCTATCCACACTTCCAAGATTATATAGAAAGAAATGAGTGCATTTGCTGAGACAAATGCAATGTAAAATACAGAAACTTCAAATGGCTTCTGTCCTCTCCCTCTGCTTTTGCCATCATCATCGTCATCATCATCAGCAGCAGCAGCAGCATTGTTTAGGTGGCCTGAATGTATCCCTCATACACGGTGGGTAATTCTGTGTCCTGTGTCATCTGCTATCCCGACAATTTTCCTTCTGTAGTCAGGTGGGAACAAACGCAGCTCCTGCCTAGAGGGGCCTGACCCACTTTTTAAGGTTATACGAGTGTTTACTATACTTCTTGTATTTTCATAATAGTTTCTTTTTGGTTATTTGGTCACTTAAGTTTTTAATCCATTTGTAATTTATCTTAAGATATGAATATGTGAAACGTGCTTAACTTTACTTGCCAGTTGGCTGGCTTGCCCTTCCAGTACCGATTTAAAGGCTCCATTGGTCGTCAGTTGAGAGTTTGTGGATGCTAAGCCTGCTTTCTGGACTTTCTGCCGGGCTCCCCTTACCTACATCTGCATCTGGCAGTGACAGGACCTGCCATTTTAATGCAACAGTTGCTTTCAAGACTTGGTAGAGCGCTGGTCCCTCACTGCTTTTCTTTCTCAGAAATGCCTCAGTTAAACCAATTTATTCTTCCAGATAACTGTTAGAATGATTTTGGTAATTGTGTAAGTGGTCCCTGTTGTACTTTGACTGAAACCGGATTAATCCGGAGAGAACTGGCCCCCCCCCCACAGTCGGCTTTCTGTCCGCGCCCAGGGCCCTCGCCCCCGTTACAGAGGCCTCTCAGACGCGGTGTTCGGCAGCACGGTTCATGGCTTGCCCTTGGTTTCCTGCCTCATTACCTAGGAGACAACCTCTTTTATGTGTATTACATGTCTCCATTTTTTAAAGGATTATTAAAAAAAAGAAACCCAAACCAAAACACTAAGAATATGTGACAGGAACCATCTGTGGTCCGCAAAGCCTGAAATGGTTCTTAGGTGGTCTTTTACGGAGAAAGTTGTGGCCACTGCCTCGGCGGATCGTTCCCCCTTCCCTCGTGTCCGGCTTTTGGGCGCCTCCCAAGCCCGCACACCCTGCCCCCAGCCTCCTTCCCACAGTGTTTATTCACTGGGGCTTCATCTCCACAGTGACCAGCCCACCCGAACTCTTGGCGGTTGGCCTTTGGTATGACGCTGCCTCCACCTGCACATAGAAAGGTGCCTGGGGAGGCTGTAGGTGCAAGCGGAGGATGTACCGGAGACAAGAGGCAGGGTGCTGGGACAAGGGGACTTTGCAGATTGGTCCCAATGAGTGGGAAGAAGGGCTGTCTTACTTTCAGGGTGCTGTGACCCCTGACATCTGTACTAAGGGTCAGCAATGAGGGATAAAACATGCCTTCCTATGATTTCTCTTCTTTTGTAAAAAGGATTCCATTACAAAAAATAAAATTGTAGACTTGCTAAGTGAAGGTTAAAAGACAACAGGCTAACAGGATGATCTATTAATAAATTCAGCCAAAAGCATAACCACCGACGTTACCCGTAGTCGTGCACGATTTTTCTGGCGTTCTCTAGTTGTTCGTTGGTTAGCAGGATATTCCTGGGATCCGTTACGGTGAAGAAGTGACTGGCTCGTCCCACAAAAGTGCTTTGATCCCATCGAGGCTCTTTGATGTTAATGTTCGGGGGCAGTTCTCCTGACATGGTCCTGGGTGAGGGAGGGGCAGAAAGACACGGCCCGTTAAGCCTTACGATTGTCCGCACACGGTCGGGGACTTCCGTGTCTCACTGATCTTTGAGTAAATATGCATGTATATTCCTACTTCCAAAAATAATTTTACTATTTTACTATTAATGGCAGAAAGACAATCTAAATCCATAGTTAACTTTGTCCATAAATCTCAACCAAATTTCAATAATTTCCCAAATATGTCTTTTTATAAGTCCATGGCATTATACCATTCCTTACTTTTGGAAACCTAAAACTACTCTAGAGGAACTAGAAATAGAAAAAGTTTTAAAAAAAACAGTATCAACAGTAGCATGGTCTCAGGTTTGAAAGCCTTTTTCTGGGTGAAATAGTCAACATCAAACTGCTACTGCATTCTGGTTTATCTTCCTTATTTCTATCAGTAGGCGGGGCTAAGCCACTGTCCTGGGAGGGCGTGAAGTCCCGGCACAGTGGGAGGGGGACCAGTGGATTTGGCTCCCCTGCAGGCTGGTTTACTCGGAAGCACCCATCCCGGGTCTGTGGTCCCCGACCTGCTGCCTGCCTTCCCGCAACAAAGGTCAAAATTGGTCGAACGTCAGACCCCTTTTTAGAGAACAATGCCACACCCACCAGGGACAGGCTGCACAGGACACCGGAGAATGTGTCCACGACCATGCAAGCGCGTCCATTAGCTTTATACCAGTACAGCAAGCGAAGGGTACCACCGAGGGAACCAGGAGACACCCGTGGGAGCCCACCCTCTGCGCGTGTTCACCTGGGGCTCTGGCAGGGATGCGGGAGCACTGGGACATTCAGAGGGGCCACGGAAGAGAGGCAGGAGGGGGACCGCACGGCCTCAGGGGGCTAAGTGGAGAGCCTCTGCGGGAGGAATTTTTGACCAGTTAGGTACGAGCTGGTTTAGTAACTGCAGATGGTCAACAGCAAAAATGTGATGCTTTACGCATCAGCTAGGCAGATTTCTGATTTTCAACAGGTTCAGTTTTCGTGATCTGAAGACGTGATGGAATGGGGGTGTAGAGGAGCAAAAGAGGCTGGAAGATTCCAGAACAGAGACATTAGAGGGAAAGGCCTGGTGAAAGGAGGTCTCTTGGATATTGAAATACAGGCATAACTCGTTTTATTGTGCTTTTTATTGTGCCTCGAAGACAGTGAGTTGTTTTTTTTTTTTAACAAATTGAAGGTCAGTGCCCCCAGCACGTTGATGGGCCCCCGTTTTCCAATAGCATTCGCTCATTTCAGTCTCTGTGTCATTTGACAGTTCCAACTTTCTCATTATTATTATACTTGTTATGGTGCTCTGTGATCACTGATCTTTGATGTTATTATCGTAATTGTTTTGGGGCACCATGAACCACACCCACAACGGATGGCGAATTTAGAATAAGTGTTGCGTGCGCTCCATTCCCATGTCTCTCCCTCTCCTCCTCAGGCCTCCCTGTCCCTGAGGCACCACAATAGTATAATTAGAGTCATTGATAACCTGCAAAGGCCTCTAAGCGTTCATTCAAGTGAAAGGAAGAGTAAAAGTCTCTCGCTTTAAATAGGGAGCTTCAGTGAACTGTTGAGCTGTCCATGGAGCTGGGCCTTTTTCCGAGGAACTTTTAAATTGGATCCCAGCCTCCATGAACCATTCTGGGAGGCAGGACTGCCTTCCTTCCAGGTTAGATGTCACACAGCCGTCAAACCGCTGGGCCTCCCTGACTCCTCTGCCAGGGCCAGGACTGCCTCCCACCACGCATCAGCCTTCAGGGCTGGTGAGCAAGCAGCTCCAGCTCGTCAGCGGCGATCTGTTTGGCTTGTAAATGAGCCCGCTGCCCCAGCCGCTTTGCTGGACTTGAGTTCCTGGCTCCAAGCAGCACCTCCCTCACTGACCTCTAACTTGGAATCCTTGGATGGAGGGGCCAGGGAAGGAAGGGCTGTGCCAGGGAGGCAACGTATCTGAGTTCAAACCCCAGCTCCGCCGCCAACGGTCACCTTGGCGACACTATCCCACGGCTCTAGGTCTGTGTATCCTCATCAGCAAAGTTAGGCTACTGCCTACCAGTGTCCACTCGTGTTGAATGTCCCCTTATTCGAAGAGCTTGTCTTCTGTTTTCTCATGTAACCCTCCTAACAGTTCGGTTACCAGGGTGGTTAGCTGACCTGCCCTAGTAAGTGTCTGTGCCAAAGTGCTAACCTCACTTGTCCGGCTGCAGAACCCCTGCTCCCCGGGGAGGCGGCTGTGACCAGAAAAGCGTCTCCCTGGAAACCTCATTCAAGAGCTCGGTGGGGCCTAGGAACCTGAATTTTAGGAAGCATAACATTGGTATCCTACGATCAGTTAGGTTTGGGAAACGCCATGTTTGAAAGAATATAAAAATTACAAGTAAATAATAACCAGAAGCCCTCCCCGCAGGGCAAGAGCCTTACCCTCTGTATACATATTTACGTGGCCCAAGCGTCACTCCCGCGGGCTGCTGGGCCTGTCCTTCCTGGCTGGCTCCTGTCGAGGAGGCCCCTGCCCTGTGGCCCAGTCCCCGAGGGCCTGCCCTGACAGCCCACAGGATCAGAGCTGGACTTTAGCCACAACACTCCAGATTGGAGTCCTGATCCTGTCCCTTCCTGCCCAGCATGACTCTGGGTGAGTCACCCCACATCTCCGAGTCTCAGCGTTCTCCTCTGTAAGGTAGAGGTCAGCGCTGGCTCCTGGGGTTGGCGGATCAGCAGGGCTTTACGGACCTTGACCAGCTGTGCATCGCAGGCAAGGGCGCGACCGTCGCCGACAGGCCAGGTCCCCAGGAGCGAGGCTGCTGTCCACAGTGACTGAAGTCCAGCCCGTATGCGCAGAGGCGGCGGGCGGGGATGGGGGCGGAGGGGGCAGGAATGGAATGAAGCTTTGCCGCCTGAACATGTCGAAAAAATAACCAGAAACATCTAAGCAAAACAGCTTTTCCCTACAGTAAACTTTACTTCAAACTTTTAGCCACGTGCCAGGAAACTGCTTCACTGTGGGAAACATGAATTTTCCAAAATTTCACAGAAAATAAGTTAGCAGAGACTATGCTTCATCGGGGACTTAGTAACAAAGACCTTTAACCCTCCCTAAAGATTAACACTGACGATTAAGGCATTAAATCGAAAAGTTGGTTAAAACAAATACAGTTTTAAAGAGCTAAGAAAGAGCAAGAAAGAGTCTGGTTGCCTGGTTACCTAGTTAGGGCCAGGCAGGGGTGGGGCACTGTCGCAGTCACTGTGGGGGGGACAGGACTGGGCGCCCCTTATGGGCTAGGCCGCAGGCTTGCTGCACGTTATTGGGTTGCTAAGTCCTTCTTTCAGCCCTTTAAGGAAATCTCCCCTATTTTGTAGCTACTCAGAGAAACCAAGTGCCAGGCCCCAGATGGCAAAGCCGGGAAGCGGCTGCCCCGTCTGACTTCGTACCACACTCCTGACCCTTGGGCGGCCGGAGGTGGCGGCGTCTGCCCAGACGGCCAGGCCGAGTCAAGGAGTCAGCAAGTTCCCTTGTTTGTTGGGCTTCGAGCGGGTCACCCCTCCACCCCCACAGTGTTCCTTTCTTATGGGCATGGCCACACAGGAGATCAAGCTACAGACCAGAAAGTTGAACCCTATGCAAAAAATTATATTCTTTCAGAGGGCACTTCCCCTCAGCAGTGGCTTCCCGTGGTGCACTCTCCTCCACTCCGGGGCCAGGCCTGTAAGGACAGGCGGGTGCCGCCCGGGTCAGGAAGACGCGGACAGTGGCCGCCTTCCACGCGTCTCCCCGCCCCGCCCGCCGGAGCCCACCTCCGGCCCCGCCCCGCAGACCCCGCTCGCCCTAACTTTCAATACCCAGGTAGCAACACCACCCCGTTCACATTCCAGTCCTCGAGATCAATTTTGGGTTTGCGTTTTTCAATCAACATCTTAGGATGGCTGAAGTTCTTATTCATTAAAAAGAAATTCTATTGGTTTCTGCTGGGAGTGGTGGCCTCAGGCTGCTGAAACGATAAAATACCGCCCGTCTTGTCTTGTCACCTCTCGGACAGAGGCAGCTGAGTGTTTTAGCCACATCAAGGAATCAGCTCACAGATGATATACTCTGACTATGAAAACATTTTACAAATTTACAGTAGCTAGCTAAAAACTGAATAACTTTGAACTTCTTATAATTAAGTGCAGATTCGTGATATAGTCTAACTTAATTTTTCACCTTCTAGGCTAATTTGCACAGCCAGTATTTTTTTGAATGACTTACTGGTAACAATTTTTTTGCCTTTCACCTCAAGCGAAAGGTTCTGCCCGTGACCACACTCCAACTCCGCGTGTCTAACCACTGGCCGCGCAGGAGTTCATTCCAGGGCCCCCAGAGAGCAGAGGAGGTGGCCCTGCTCTGAAGTCACTGCTGCTCTGGCGGTCCTCCCAGCTTCTTCGCAGGGAGTGAGGGCGCGGCGGGGAGGGTCACTCCCCAATGGCACCTTTCTATGCCCACCTGCAGCGCGTTTCGGAGAACTCGTACAGGGCGTTGAGAGCATTCTCAGTATTTCACTACCTGTGAATTACAGCCAGCCCCGCTAAACACGCTCTCCTCTGACTACGGCCGCCACCAGTGCCCGCGGGGCCGAAAGCCTGCGCATTCCCTCTACCCGTCACTGCATCCTTAGAGCAGTCCCGCATCAGAGCTGGTGGGCCCTTCTCGCCACACACCATCAAGGAATCCTTGGTCTGTAGGGGTCTGCAGGGGTCTAGCTGGCAAGGCAGCTCCCCGGGACTGCAGGGGTCTACCTTGCCAGCCAGACCCCTGCAGTCCCAAGGAGAGAACAGACCTGCGTCAGGCCCCAGCACTCCTTGGTGGGCCCCACTCTTCCCCCCACAGCGCTCCCTCTCCTCTTGCAAACCTTCTGCGTCCGGGAGCCCAGCACCATAACGGCTCCAAAGCGCCGTGTTTACCCGCACGCTCCCTTTCACCTATCACAGTGCCTGGAACGCGGAGGGGACTCAGTGAGCTGGGGATGGACAAAGGAAGAGGCACTCTAGGCACCCGCGTCAAAATCTGGAAGGTGAGGTAGACAGACGAGAGATGAGGTCTTTGCAGGAAATTACCAATCGAATGCCCCGTGGGTTCAGGGGCAGTTGCGCACAGGGTGGCGGAGCCACGCCGAGCGCTGCAGAGCTTGGCTTTCCCATTCAGGCACTCGACGGACGTGCACTGGGGTGTCTGCGGGGCAGGCCAGGGCTGGGTGCACAGGACAGCTAGGGGAGCAAAGGCAAGCACACCCTGATCACAAGCAGAGAAGAAAGGGAGCAAGGAAACCACTCCATTTCCACTGCGGACGCAGGTGTTCAAGGAAAAACACAGGGGGACGTCTAACAAGGACGTGTGCCCGAGGGGGGCCGTTTTAGACAGCTCAGCCAAGGAGGAACATCTTTGAAGAAGGAACGTGTGCGCTGGCACTCAGATGGCCAGCTGGGTGACCTTGGGCAGGTTCTTCCACCTCACTGAGCCCAGTTTTCTCATCTGGATCAGGAAGGCAATGCAAGTAACTCACGAGGATGGGAGACTACACAATTAAAGGGACCTAAATCACCTGCACACACTTAGTAGCTAATGCTGGTATTGTCACCCTGATAAGGTTACAGACCTGAGACAGGATGGAAAGATCAGGGAGAGCAGAGAAATGCAAGGTCTGTCCAGGGCCGGACTGCTGCCCATCTCTCTCTTCCCTGCTGGATGGCAAGTTCTAGGGCCGGGGCCCGCGGTCTCCTCTGACCCCAGAGCCCGGCTCTGCGCCAGGAGAAGCCAAGAACTAGGAGCACGAGGAGCGTGGGGGTCGGTGCCACCTGGTCGCCGAGCAATCGCGCGCGCGGTGGCCTGTCCCCGCGGCAGCCATCTTGGGTGTCCTTCCCGCGAGTTTCGTCACGCGACCGCCAGAGACAGCGTGGCAGGGGGCGTGAGGGCGTGCGTGTGGGAGCCCGCTCCCATCGGGAGAGCTCAAGGGGAGCTCTGGCTGCTGGAGTGGGGAGCTGTCAGGGAGGCGATAGCAGGGGTCCCCGAGATGCAGGGACCTCTGGCCCGGGCGGTCCCCGACATGGCGAGGGGGCTTGTAATCGCTCAGCCGGGGGTGCCCCTGCAGCCGGCACGCGGGCGCACGCCCCTGCCCGAGCCCGCGCCCCGCCCCAGACTGCGTCCCCCTCCCCCCACCCCCAGACTCCCTGTGCTTTTCCCACCCACGGTGGTCGCGCCGCCACCCGCAACTCACCGCTCCGCTCAGGCCGCCGGCACCACTTGGAGGACCCGCTCGGCGCAGCCTCAGTCACCCCCGGAAGCGCTTCTCCCGCCACCGCCACCGAGGCAGAGTGCGCGCTGCAGCCTGGAGCGCGCTGGGAGCGCGCCCGCGTCCCCGCCCCGAGCCGGGAGGTCGGAAGCCCCGGACCCGCCCCCTGAGTCACGGCGGGTCACCGACCGGGCCTTCCCCGGACGTAAGCGCCAGCCGTGCCAGCGCTGTGGTTCCTGGCTCCTTGCCGGCCCCCGTCTTTGCCCTGATCTCCCAAGTTCATCCTCACGGCGGTGCGGGGCTCCGCTCGAGCTAAAGCCGTGCTTTCTGTTTTAGTTTCCCGACGGACTACCCCTTCCTTCAATTTCTTTATTCCCAGGGTCTGGCATAGAGCAAACACCCGTTCATTCCCGCACCCACTCATTTATTCATTTAAACTAGTCTGTGAAAGTGAAACTAAGCCGAAAGATGTAAGCGACATAGGTTCTGGGCCCCGGGCTCAGCCAGTCCTGACGCTAGATTTGCCTACTTGGCTTCCAGTTATGGGAGCCGGTAAATCTACCAACATACACTTAAAGAAAAGACCAAAAAAAAAAGCCTTTGGAAGTTGTATTTATATCCCCGACGCGGGGGTGGGGAGGGGCGCTGTAAGAGAAGTGGTGACATTGGTACGGAATGCAACTCCATTTGAAAAAGTAGGAAAAAGAGGCAAAGGCAGAAGAAATGAGCTGAGGTTTTCCGTATAAAAAGCGAGCGTCTGCATGTGTTTCTTCCACTGTTTTAAATAAACAACTTTCCGAAACAGCTTCCAGGGAAGCTGAAATAGCGTTTTTTGGCTTTGCTAATAAGGAAACTGAGCACTGGGTAATTCTTGCTAGCCTTGCATGGACAAAGGTCGCAAAACCCTTGTATTTTAATACGGACTTTGAACTGTTCAGGGCACTGCAAAAATAAAACAGAGCGAACGTCAGCAGAGATGGGGCATTTCTGAGCATCGTAAAAGTCAGTGAGGTGAGGAAAGAGCTTGCTGACTACAGCACAAGATGAAGGTTTCCTCTTGGTAGGACAGGGAATTCAGTGATCATCGTCTTCCTTTAAAATTACCATTGAAATGAAAACCTTAAGTTCCAGGTTATACTAGCAGAGCTATGTATGATGGTAAAAGAAGCACATAGTCATGTGGATTTGAAAAGTACGGAAAAGTTCAGGTGCACTCTCCATGTTTTCCCCAGCACCCTCCCTCCTAGACTCGGAACACATATTCTTCCAGTAATTTCTTTTCTTTTCTGTCCCATCAAACCGCGGTTCATCTGATGCTTGCGTTTCAGCCCTCTGCGCCCATGACCCGGAAGCAGGAGGCCCAGGGGGTCGCGACGCGGGCTCTGGAGCAGACCGCCTGGCTCCTGATTCCGCCCCTGCGCCCGCTGGCTGCGAGATCCTGAAGAGATGAGTCCCTTTGCCCCTCTGTGCCTCGGCTTCTCTATCTCTAACACAGCAGGAGGCTAACACGTGCCCGGTGGACTGTGGGGATGATTGCCTGAAAGGGAGTCTGTGCCGAGATGCGCAGGGCGCCCCGCGCCCAGGGAGCCTCGGGATCCGAGAGCCGTTCCAGACGCACGGCTCCCGCAGCACCGCGTGCGGCTCTCTGTGGGCGTCTGAGCATGGTCTTGCAGTCCTGTGTTCTCACTGTAGACTGTGGGCCCTTGAAAATAAAAAACTCAAGTCTTACTCAATTCTCTATCCCCATCGTCTAGCACAATGCAGGACGTGGTGGATCCAGGACATTTTTGCTCAATATGTGATTAGCATCATGATGTACATACTTTCCGATTTGCCTTCTTCACTGAAAGGTACATTTCATAAACATTTTCTCAGGTTACACTATCTTCATTCATTCATACTTTTATTGATAGATGCTTATTGCACACCAATTATTCATTAGCAACTGTTCCTGGTGCTGGGGACTCTTTACCGAAGAGCTCGAAGGTAGCCCTGCGCCCTCATGCCATGGCTGTTCTCACGGGGAAGGCCGGCAGTGAACGCTGTCTGTGAGCACAGTGCCTGGTGGCAGCGAGTGCGATCCATAAACTGGGGGAGCGGAGGGAGAGAGGTCAGGGCCGGCCCCAGAAAGGGCTCTTTCCCATCTGAACGAGGACAGAGTTCCGTCGAGTGCTGTGTCCTCGTCCATCCAACCTGCCGAGGGGACTCCATCCACTCAGGCATTTTTGGTTCAATGTGTTTTTTCTCAGTAGCTCAGCAGAGCCTTATAGAAGGTGGGGCGGGGGCAGTACCTGTCATGGAGTGCCCACTGCGTGCTGGGCACAGTCACCTCCACAAATGTCTTCTCCAGTCTTCGCAGGAACCCTGGGGGCTAGCGACTTGTATTAGGGTTCAATAGAAAAACAGAACCAGGAGGCCATCTCTCTTCGTCTGTCAGTCTGCCTACCTACCTATTTACCTACCTACCTAGAGATCTCTGGTGAGGAGATGAAGAGAAAGAGGAGGTTATTTATCAGGCCAGACCAACGAAGAGACCAGGGACAAATTAGTCTCCCCAAACAAAGGCTTGGGGTCAGTTTTAACAGGCGAGGGCGAGCAGAAGCCACACATAGTTCTTCATGCTAATGCTGGGGGTCTGACCAGGCAGTCTTGGAACTAAGCCAACTAAGGTTTGGAACGTGGAAGGGCCGGCGGAGAATGAACAAAGAATTTGGCAGAGTTTGACTTAGTGAGTCCACATCCCGTCCCAGTACTGGGTCTTCCTTACTGATGGACGCCAAGCTTCCTGATGGGCTCTGGGATCCGGCGGGTGAAAGGAGCATCTCTGTGGCTTGAGTCCCCTAAACTCTTGTTCCGCTGGGCTTTGGGGGTCACCTTAGGGTTCCTTAGCTGCTTGGTGTGCCCGCTCGAGCGCCTGAGAGCAGGCTGAGCGGCTCAGCCCGGTGGCCTCTGGAGCACAGGGAGGAGGCCCGCTGCTGTCTCCCGACAGACACTTAAGACAGGAAAGCCATTAGGGCCTCGTTCCGGTGTTAGGGCCCGGTCCCCACAGCAGGATTGACCTGCCATCCGCCCACGGGTTGGCAGGGAGACAGGCGTTAGACTCTGTTCTTCAAATGTGCAGCCCACAATCCTGAAAGCCTTCTTGTCTGGGAGTGAAAACCCGGTGTGTCTCAATCACGAAGCATGTGTAAACCACATAAATTGGCTCTTTGTTTAAAAATGAGGCAACACTCACTGTCACGTGGGAGCCAGTTCTGGCTTAAATAGATCCTGGAGGCTAAACACCATATTGATTCTCCTGAGAAAACCAAGTCATAACATTATGGGTTTAAGGAACTGGTTCATTAGTCAGATTAATCTTAACATACTAGGCAGAAATAAGGGAGAAATAATACTTCGCATTTCTTTTTGCTCCGGTGAAGCCCTCGCTGTTCCGTGTCTTCGACCTTCCCGAGAAGAACACGATACCTGCTTCCTCTTTGGGTCCCACCCTTCCGTTCCGTTCCAACATCCATTCACTGAGCGTGTGCTTGGGTGGCTGTGATGGGTACAGCGAGCGACCCTGAGTCCCTCCCTCCCAGGGTGGGGGACAAACTAAACCAATAAACACGGGATTTTAGGGAATGAAAAGTGGAACGAAGAAGCTAGGTAAAAAGACAGAGCCAGGCATGCATGGGGCTCTGGGCGGCATCTCAGACGGAATGTTCAAGGACGGCTTCTCTGGGGAGGTGGCTGTGGAGCAGAGGCCCGGGCCAAGGCAGGGAAGGAGCTTTTGTCACCCGGTGTTCTCACGCCTGTGTCACAATGCCTTAGATTAAGTCCTGCCTGCTAAACTAACCTCTGTTTTCCTGATTGAGACCTTGACTGATAGAATGTGGACATTTCTTGATGGCCTTTCAGGACCCACTAACCTGTTCCGCTGACACCCCGACTTGGGCGCGGCCACCTTCGCCCCAGTTCATAGCAGCCACTTGGTTGAGGTGGGGTTGCACCAGATCGTAGCTCCAAGGTGTCGGCGTAACCCTCCCTGCCTCTGACTAGCGTGTGAGCTTGGGCAAATTCACAGATGGCAGCGGGCTTCAGTTTCTTCAGACTTAAAATAAGGCTCTTAAAGCTTTCACCAGAGTCGGCCTGTAGAGGGCACTAAAAAAACGTGAGTTCTGTTCCCTCTTTTTTTTTTTTTTTTTTTTTTTTTTTTTACTTTAGTAGCTATCATTCTTTTGGTGTGTTTCCTCTTAGCACAGAGGAGTGCGACCATGACCGGTCACTGCATTGCAGCGAATACAAAACACCATCTCTCTACTGGCTTCGACTCAGAAGCCCCAGCTCATCGGCTTCGGCTGCGTTTTGCAGTGACTTAACTCAAGTGCACCTCAGTGCTCTCTGGCCCTTCCAGTGCGTCGCAGACTCTCTAATTAACCTGCTCAGTCTGGCTTCTAAAAGACGGCATCTGCTGGTATGCACACTGCTTTGTTTCAGTTTATGAACTTGGTTTTCATGCCTTTAAGTCATTAAAGAAATCTGTAATAATAAGAGTCCTAGTCCCATATCAGGGACTGTGAAGGGGACAGCCGTCCTTGGCTCTTTGTGCTGGAGGTAGTACTGATCTCTGATACACAGAACGTCCGCTGTCCTCTACCTGCCGTGAGAAGTTAGGCTTTGGAGTCAGGCCTTGCCAGACTCATGTTCTACCGTCTTTTTCATCATGTGGCGTTGGACAAGTCACTTCCCCTCTCTGAGCCACCGTTTGAGTAAAATGGAGATAATATCTTAACAATCTCTTCTTCTAGGCAGGAGCAGTGATGGATATTATGTTGAAGGGAAGGAAAAAAACATTTTCCTCCTTTTCTTAGAAGGTTCTTTTGGCTTGACTAATTATTAAAACAACATAAGGCAGGTTAAGAGGAGAAAATGACCAGATTTAAGACGTATGCATGTATGGGGGTTCCATAGGGATGAGACCTGAGGACAGACCGGGAAGCGAAGGCCCACACGCCATCCTGAGCTGCGGGAAAGGGCGCAGCGCTGCGGTTTGCGGCTCCAAAAGGCAAGAAGGCAGGCCACATGGCAATGGAAAGCATGTATGGTAAATGAATGTTTGCTGGGCCATTATATATATGTATATTATGTATGTATGTATATATGTAATAGATTGTAAAAAAGGGACAGGCGGCGTATAATATTTGCTACAGTGCCCAGTAGCCTCAGGTAAGACACCAGAGGGAGCAATGAAAAGTGTTGCTCATTCCTCCTAATCCGCCTTTACAAGGTGTTTCTGAAGATTAGAGACACAGAACTGCGTCTTAATTCCTGCCCCTGGCGTATGTTGGGATGGTGATTGGGTGGCTGGAAGCAGGAACTGAGTGAGAGATGTTGAGACCTGGGTTAGAAGAGTAGTTTGAGAATAAAAAAAAATGGTCAGATGTCTCCATGAATCTCAGAAGAAGAACAGGCAGGAGTGTTTGACTTTGAACGTGGAGGGGGCAGGGACCGAAGGAAGAAAAAAGCCACTGCAGATTGGCAGGTGGCAGTTTTAAAAAGGAAGGGAACTTACACATGAGGCTTATCCTGCAGGGCTGCAAGGTGAATAGATCTCCCCTCCTCCCGCCAGAATTTTAGGAGAGTACAGAGAGGTGCGGCCGGGTTCGGCCCAGACGGTGTCAACCACACGGGGCTCTCCCAAGCCTGCGTCCTTGAAACCCGCTCTCATTGTAGGAGTGCGCATGGGTGGGGGGGGGGGGAACATTCCGAGGATGAGGGGTGGGGCAGCCAGGAGCTTCCGATTGCCCAGCGCCATCTCTCCCGCCAGCCAGTGGTCGCCTCTTCCCGATGACCTTCTCCAGCAGGGCTTAGGTTGACCGGTGACCATGTTGTGAGGAGGGAAGTAACTTAACCAAAGGCAGAGGCGGGCTGGGGACCAGGCCTGGGCTCACGAGTCTCCCCTGAACGGAAGGAAGCTCTTGGGGCCCTCCAATCGTATGTTGCCTCCTGGGCTCAAACAGGCAAAGTAGCAGCTTTGTTTCTCTACAGAACACTGATTTACAGCCTCAAGACCTGCTCTAGCATGTTCTCTGCAAAGCCTGTCCCCTGCGCTTCATGTGGTCTGCAAGAGGCCCAGCGGGGACCCTCTGAGGTGACTTAAATAGAGTCTGTAGTTACGGAGCATCAACACTTTTTGTGAATTAGCCCGCCTTTCGCGTTCACTTGGGGTATGATTTTGCTAGTAAGAGCATCCTTCCCCCGCCCCCAACAGAATTGAAACTCACGGCCATTCTGTGACATTTGTCACTTAGCACTGGGATATAAACTCTCTGAGGACAGGGTTGTTTGTTTCATTCAGTGATCTATTCCCAACGCCTATAAAAGCACCCGAACCAACGACAGGCACTCACTAAATATTTACGAAACTCACGACGGCGTTCGTCACCATTCTATCTCCTCTCAACGAGCTGACCCTGCCGACGACCCCAGGAGGCCCGGCTGGGCCGAACCGATTCCGTGTGTCTCAAAAGACTGAGAGGCTTAGACGGGGGATGGCACGTGGGTTAGTGCAGGGTGAATACCGCACATTTCTGCTTCTTATTTAAATCTCTTTACAGGATAATTGGCTGTTTAAAGAAAAACTATAGCAATGTATTATGGGATTTATGTCATGTGTAGAAGTAGAAATAAAGACCGGGAGGAGAGGCCTGGAAGAATGCTACCGCAAGGGTCCTCACTGGTCACAGCACGGTGTGCAGCAGCCCTTGAGATGGGCCGTGGGAAGACTGTGTAAGGTACAGACGTGAGACATATTTGTGTTGTATATTGATACATAATATATCACATATCTATAATATAAAATACAAATACAATATGTATATATTATACATCGTATTAAATGTATGATGGAAACCCCAAAGCAACCATGACAACAACAAAACACAAAGTTACAGAAAATAAAGTTTTAATAAAGGAGATGAAATGGAATCTTAAAAATGACTCAGCGAAGCCTGTAGAAGACAGAAAAAGAGGAAAAGGAAAAAGGGAACCAAGAACAGACACAACGATAGAAAACATGTTATATGCACTAATAACTTCCTTGGAATCACTACCCAAGGTGATCGGTATTTGTTGATCTTTAAATTTTTAATAGTGTTGACTTTTGAACTGTATAATAACCATCGGAGAAGAAAAGATGGCATGGGACTAGGAATTTCAGAGAAGCTGCATCTAGGGCCTAACACAAGCATCCTAGTTACTTAGCCAAGGCTAGTCAAACTTTATCTCTTTTCATGGACGCTTTAAGCGATTGTTTTTGGTATAAAACCAGCTTTAATAATGCTAAAGCCTCCCAAATATAGACCATTTGTTATACTTGACAGTTCAGTTGTTTTATTATGAGATTAAGCTCCGTCACCACCCCCCACCCTCACGGCAGCGTGCCTTCTGTAGTCATTTACTTTTACAAGCTCCAAATAAAAATTTGTTGAAAAGCATCCTTTTAACTTTGCCCTCCCTGCAGCGCATAAATCACAGCAGAGCTTAAAAGACATGCTAATTTGGGAAACAAAGGTGCTTTTGTGTTTGGATTTCCATTCCCAGCAGTATCTAATTCTAATACCTGCTTGCATTTATATTCACATTCTTTATGATTGGGGGAGATTTTTATAGAACAAAAGTGAAGCCTTCATTTCACCTTGGCTTCAAGAGAAAGAAAAAAAAGAACCAGGGAAAATATCCAAACCTCTGGCCAAATTGTAAGTTCCTCTGAAATTCATTCTGTGCAGAGTGAAAAAAGCCTTGAGATTTAAGTGACGTTTTTACCCTTCCCTGTTCCCTCAGCAACAACGATCAAAAATCAGTGACCAGGGTGTGCTAGAAACAGACCGCAGGTGTCTGTCTTAGAATCATGAGAAATTGTTCAACTTTCTTGTTTTCCTGGTGGCAGAAGACAAAACTCTCCCTTTAGGTGTTCACAAGTTCTTCCCTCCCCGGTTCTGGAGCCTTCACAGGTTGCATATAAAGCCGAGATTTGACGTCCTGGCAGTGAAGATGGCAGACATTCGCTTGTGAGCAAGAGCTACCTCTGGAGCTGTGAAAGTGACAGGTGTTGATCCGGTCACCTAGGCCTGTCAGGTGAGGGAGTTGGGAGAAGAAGACACAGGTCAGTGAGGGTTAGCTTGGGAAGAATTTGGGGGAATTTTTAAGCAAAGGAAGAGAAATTCCTTTGGAGCAGCTGCCAAGCTTGAGAGAAACGAAGATGTGAAAAAGAACGCTATGAATGTCATTTGTTTCCAACGAGGTTTTGGTTAATATTGAGGTCTCACATGAAAGATATTTTTGGCTGTTGAACTGGCGTTTCACTGAATGTGATGGCACCCGAGACCTGGCCACTTGCCGCTGGGCTTTGTGTGGACGGGCCCCCTGAGGCTGGCATTCGGCGGTGGCCAGCGTCCTTGTTTTAATTTAAAGAGCAGTGGGCATTGCTAGGGTTACGGGCTCTGGGGCACCTGTCACTGCGCAGTCACATTTTTCCCCTCAGACCGGCCTCATCCTGAGCTCCAGCCCCTGTTCCCTCCTTCTTGGCAGTGTGTTCTTTTGAGGTTCCTTCCCTTGTGGAAAACCCCAGGGGTGGCCTCTCGCCTCTGTTCCAATCCCACCTACCCTTTCTGGTGGAGAAGGAGACGCGCCCTTCCCTGCCTTCCCTTCCCTGGGCGTCTGCAGGTGATGGTCGTGGACACGTTTCAGGATGCGGCGGGCAGACTGTGGGGGGCGCAACGTCAGGCGCCCACGGCCATCTTCAGCCACAAGCAGGTCCCTTCACTTGTGTCATTAGGAAACATGAAAGAAAGAGAAAGTGAAGCCGAGAGGCCCAGGGAATGGTTGCTTTAAGGGAAAGGATCTGGGAGTGTTACGTTAAGCATGGCTTAAGGCCCTGCAGGAATGTGGTTCTTTGGGCATGTGTGTGTGGCAAAAATCGTGTGTGTGACCACGGCTTACGACTTGCGGTGTCACTGTGGGCAAAGGCGAGGCGGAGGGCGGGAGGCCAGAGCTGCAAACAGGGGCACAGGAGGGCTGTGTTGGCTGTGTAGCCCTCTCACTCCAAAACCAAGGTGCAGTTCGTGGTGGGTAGTCGACTAGAATTATTACTGTTAGGTTCCGGGTTTTTACAGAGAAAACTGGCGCTTCCGCTGTGGTGCCAAGTTCTTATGGCTGTGAAGCTCCCAGGCTTTTAATGAGCCCTCAGGGCCCTCGCTCGGTGCCAAGCCCTCTGCAGGCGCAGTCTCAGTTGGTACTTAGGACAATCCTCTTACGTTGTTACCTCTTTCAGGGAGCAGAGAGGGCTCGAGCGGGGCCGGTGGGGACAGGAGCCAGGCAGCCTGACAGGGAAAAACTTCTCGCTTCTCCTCTGCACTCCGGGAATCTGCACCCCGGGAAGGCATTGGGGTCCTTCGAGGCATTGCCCCGAGGCATCGGGGGCGGGGCTGAGGGGCCCCAGGTCGGCCACCGCTGGCCTCCCCCTTGCCCCTCTTTCCGGCCTGTGGGTGACTGTTTAGTGCGCTGGCTCCCCGCGCAGACCTGGCGCTCGGGGTAGGCAGCCGCGCGGTAGTGAAGAGAACAGCAGGCAGGGCTCGGGCGCGGCACCCTCAGCAGCAGCAGCCCTGTTGCTTTGCGCACATTTCTGAACCTGATTTTCTGCTTGGGCCAAGTAGAGATGGGCAAGCTTGTGACAAGGGGGCGTTTTAAGGCGTAAATGACAGAAGACATGTGCCTGGGACACAGAGGCTGCTCAGTAAATGTCATTTCTACCTGGGCTTTGAGAGTAAGGCGTGGCTCTTGCTCACCCTGTCGCCCTTGCTCTTGGAACGCCGGGAGCGTTTAGGAAAATATATTTGGCCAATGATTTCAATGCCAGAGAAAGTGATTTTTCATCCTCGTCAATATTTAAGGGTGTTTTAAGCGGAGGAGTCCCTGTCCCCAGTTCTGGCAGTCGTGGACAGGGAAGAGCGGGTCCCGGCGCGGGTCCCGCGTGGATGCTGGAGCCAAAGCCAGTGAGGTCTGTCTCCGCCGGGGAACGGGGCGTTCAGGGAGCCGCAGCCACCGGCAGAGGGCGCCCCGGGCCCGCCGAGCGAGCGGCGCTGGGGTTGGGGCGCTCGCGGTTGGCGGGGCGCGGAGCGGAGCGCGGCGCGGGGCGCGGACTGCAGTCTGGCGTGGGGCGCAGCCCTGGACGCGCTAGGGACCCGGGCTGAGAGCGAAGTGAGCAACGCTGGGCGCTGCGGAGCGCACGGGCCAGGACGCCGCTGCTCTGAACCCTGACAGCGCGCGGTGAGTACAGGAGCGGCGGGGACTCCTCGCCCTAGTTGGGGCACCTGGAGGCAGCGCAGCAGGTCTGACGCGTGCGGGCTGGTCTTGTGGTTTGTGTGCTTGGGAAAGTGGGCGGGGTACCTGCTCGCACTGGTCTTTGGTAAGGGCTCGGGGTCAACCCCAAGCGACGCTGGTTGTCGGCCGGCCGAGCTTTGGTTTCAGGCCGCTCGCACTTACTTGCGTTTCTAACATTGGGATTTGTCTCTCCGGCCCTGCCGCGCGCTGTCCGAGGGAGGGTCAGGGGGCCCCGGGTTTGGGGGAGGAGGAACTTGGGGCGGGGAGTGCCCACCTGAGTGTTCCTCACTCTTCTCGCCGGGGCACCATCCGCCCCGGGAAACCAGGTGCGGCTGTTGCCAGTAACTCTGCCTGTCAAGTGAAGCCCGCCCCCAGGGCAGGGGAGGGGACGCGGGGGCGGGGTGGGCTGTGCCCCGCGGGAGCCCGCCGGCCCCAGCTCCCGCGGTGCCAGCTCGGCTCTGTCTGCCTCCTGTTCCCACGGGCTCCTGGGAGGTAGTGGGCAGTGCTGCGAGAGGGGCAGGGCCCTGCCCGGTGGGGCCAGAGGCCGCCCAAGGGGCGCGTGGTGTTCAGCTCGGAAAGGCAGCGAAGGAAAGAAGCTGCCCAAGTGACTAATCCTGGAGATGCTCTTTCTCAAGGCGCTAGCCGAGCTCTGCAGAGCCTTCTTCCCAGGTCTCCTCTAGCTGTTAGAGGCACTGGGCAGCGCTGGCTCTCTGGGGGCCTGGCCCGGGATCCTTTTTCTAAATCCTTCCGAAGATTTTTGCGCATCGGGAGCCAAACCCAGGGTGCGGGGCGCAGGGCAGAACTCAGACGTCTCCTGGGCATTGTGGAGCTCCAGGGGCTTTAAGAGAGACAACCCCAGGCAAGGTAGGTGACTTGGACGCATTTGGATGGGGCTTGACATGAGTAAAGATGAGATCTGCTCAAGTCTTGGCGATCTTTGCTTTTTAGGGCGTTTGGGAAGCTGCTGTGGAGCCAGGGGTTTGGAGGAGCCTGGCGTGTGTTTTCAGCTGTGCCTCAGCCCTGAAATGTGACTACAATTGACTAGCTTGGCAGAGGCCTCCTGTCTCTGGATTGATAGCTTAGAATATGCTAAAAAGCCCATGCTTTCCACTGGGAATTGAAGGGCCAGCTGGTCTCAGTGGCAGTGACCTGGAGCGAGGGAGCCAGAAGACAGATGTAGAGAGCAAGAGGGACTTTGCGAGGGGAGGACCCGGATCGCGGAGGGCAGGCTTCTGCCACGCGCCGCGGTGGCAGCCCTCTGATGGAATTCCGGTGAGGTCCGCCCCCCAGGGGAGCAAGCGGGACTGCGCAAGGGGGCTGCCGGATGAGTGAGGACTCCTAGGGCTGGCCCCCAGTCCCTGCTGAGGAACCCGAGGCGCCTCAGAGCCCCCGGGGCACGCTCCCCCAGGAAGATGAGGACTCTGAACACTTCCACCATGGACGGGGCCGGGCTGGCGGGGAAGAGGGGCTTCTCCTTCCGCACCCTCACAGCCTGCTTCCTCTCACTGCTCATCCTGTCCACGCTCCTGGGGAACACCCTGGTCTGCGCCGCCGTCATCCGGTTCCGACACCTGCGGTCCAAGGTGACCAACTTCTTCGTCATCTCCTTGGCCGTGTCGGATCTCTTGGTGGCTGTCTTGGTCATGCCCTGGAAAGCGGTTGCCGAGATTGCGGGCTTCTGGCCCTTTGGGTCCTTCTGTAATATCTGGGTGGCCTTTGACATTATGTGCTCCACTGCGTCCATCCTCAACCTCTGCGTGATCAGCGTGGACAGGTACTGGGCCATCTCTAGCCCCTTCCGGTATGAGAGGAAGATGACCCCCAGGGCAGCCTTCATTCTGATCGGTGTGGCGTGGACTTTGTCTGTCCTCATCTCCTTCATCCCCGTGCAGCTCAGCTGGCACAAGGCGAGGCCCGCGAGCCCCTCCGACGGGAACGCCACTTCCCTGGGCGAGGCCACAGACAACTGTGACTCTAGCTTGAACAGGACCTATGCCATTTCGTCCTCCCTAATAAGCTTTTACATCCCTGTGGCCATCATGATTGTCACCTACACCAGGATCTACCGGATCGCCCAGAAGCAAATACGGCGCATCGCGGCCTTGGAGAGGGCAGCGGTCCACGCCAAGCATTGCCAGGCCACCCCGGGGAACGGAAACCCCTCAGAGTGCTCTCAGCCGGAGAGCTCCTTCAAGATGTCCTTCAAGAGAGAGACGAAGGTTCTGAAGACGCTGTCCGTGATCATGGGGGTCTTTGTGTGCTGCTGGCTGCCGTTCTTCATCTTGAACTGCATGGTGCCCTTCTGCGGGTCTGGGGAGACCCAGCCCTTCTGCATCGATTCCATCACCTTTGACGTCTTTGTGTGGTTTGGGTGGGCCAATTCCTCCTTGAACCCCATCATTTATGCCTTCAATGCTGACTTTCGGAAGGCATTTTCGACCCTGTTAGGATGCTACAGACTTTGCCCTACGACGAATAATGCCATAGAGACCGTTAGCATCAATAACAACGGGGCTGTGGTCATTTCCAGCCATCATGAGCCACGCGGCTCCATCTCCAAGGACTGCAACCTGGTGTATCTGATCCCACATGCCGTGGGCTCCTCCGAGGACGTGAAGAAGGAGGAGGCAGGTGGAAGAGCCAAACCCTGGGAGAGGGTGTCCCCAGCCCTCTCCGTCATTTTGGACTATGATACTGATGTCTCCCTGGGAAAGATCCAGCCCATCACACAAAATGGACAGCACCCGACCTGAACCCTGAGATGAATCCTGCCAGCCACGCTCACCCCAAAAGCTAGGGGAGTCTCTCTAGGGGCTAGAGGGGTCTCTCTAGAGGAGTCTCTCTAGGGGCTTGCTGTTAAGAAGCCCAGGTGTGGTGAGGCTCAGAGATGTCAGGTGAGCCCTGCTCTGCTGCTTTTCCTTCAACACACAACTGACTACGTTTAAAAATACTTTCCGGCGTGTTTTCTGTGCTCTTCATAGTGAGTCGAAGAGGCGCACGTGCAAAGCGAACGTTCACAGGGGACTTGTCTTGGGCTCCGAAATTATTTTTAGAAACTGATTCTCATCTTAGGACTTACAGTAGGGCAAAGCATCAACAATGAACAGCTTCACTTAAAAATTAAACCTTTCTGAGAAGGAAACGAGAAGGGTTGAGTTTGCTGTGTACAAACAGGTGCTAACACTGGTCCGAGCACAGTTTTCAGGTTGTAAAGGTAGGTGCATGCCTTCATAAATTATTTCTAAAAAAAAAAAAAAAAAAATTGAGCCTTACCGTGTGAGTGGGATTGTTTTTTCCAGAATTGAGAGATGCTTTGTGGATATTGGTTTTATTTATTTATTGTATTATATGGATATTTTGAAATTTATTATAATAAATCTATATTTATCATATTGAATAGTATAAACTAATGAGTTATCTGAGGCTTTCCAATCACATTTTTGTCCTTTTCAGTAGCACTTTATAAGCCAGTGAAACAAAGATTCTGAGATCCTAAATGCTCATGTATAATTTCCAGAAACACAGCAAAGACTGCTAGGAAATGAAGCTGTGATGATTCCTTAAAATTCTACGTCATAATAAAGATGATGTGAGAGTTGACAAATGCTGTGAATGTTTTTCCTAAACAATTTGAAAACCTTTTTAAAAAAGCATAGTTTCCATTGTATTCAGAATTTTTTGAATGACCAAGACTTTCCTAGGAGAGTAACATATAGCTCTGTAAATATCTTTAAAAAAAGCCAACTTAAGAAGAATCCCATTTGAAATGTATCCTCTTAGGTGGTAATAAAAAGTACGTAGCACTTTGTATTTATGTAAAATAGCGGGCTCTCCCCGTCTTTTCTTTCTCCACGTGCCAGAGAGCTTTTCCGAGACAAACAGGCTGTCCCGGGTCGGTGTGTGCAGTGAGGACAGCGGGTCTCCTTAACCCTCGTGTCCCAACAGACTCCCCCGGGGACAAAGGTCGAGTTCTGCACCTGCGTCTCACCAGGGCAAGCCACGCCAAGGCTACTTTCTGTAGGGCTGTAATCTGAATCTAGAATTTTTTTTTTAAAGTCTAAATGTTAAAGGTGTACTAACAAAATAGTGCCTCATGACCCCTCTCCGGGAAGATGCTTCTGTCGGGAACGACAGGGGCCCCCTCCCCTTCGGGTGTGTTAAGCATCCCACGGCCGCCTTCGGTATCTCTTTTGACAAAGGCGAATCCTTTCTCTGTGCTTTGGAATCACATTCCTCTGTCATCACCAGGCCTGTAAAAAGTGTCCCCATCACCCTGAGGGCTGTGAATCCAGGGGGGGCATTTCAAGCGGATTTCTTTGAAATGCTGACAAAGTTTCCTTGTGGGTGGGCAACTTAAGGTGTAGATGGGAAGGGCAACAGGGAAAAAAAGCTGCCGAAAATCACCTCTGGCGTCAGGTCTGTGTGATTCGTGCATTGTGAATGTTTTCTTAATTCTATTGCCTGTACGCTTTCTTACGTATAATAAAATTATTTTGTGAACTGAAATCAACCCCGAATGAGCCGTGTTGCATTTATTAAGTGTGTTTTTACAAGCAAAAACATTGCAGACATACAAGTAAGAAAACATGGGCATTTTCAAGAATATGTTACTTTTCTTGTTAATGAATGGGGCATGTTGCCTCTGAATATTTAAGCAGGAGATGTTTTTGATTTGGGCTATGCACTCTTGTTTCCTTCGGTCCTAAAGACTTCTTTTAAAAAAAAAGTCCATTTCTTTACCTGTAGAGAAGAATTACTCTATTTTTCATTTCACAGGTTTGTAAGATTGCTAAAAATCTTTGCCTTTGCTTTCAAAGCGCCCAGGGACTTTAAGTGATGCAAAAATGGCACAGAAGCTGGTGGCTTGCTGTCAGGCTGTTACTGACTCTCAGCTTATGGTCACTGTGTGTGTGGTGTTTGTTCTGAGAGTAAATAGAACAGAAATTTTCTTTTCTGGAGAAAATATACAGGCTGTAATGCTGGGTTTATCAAAGTGTGTTACAGAGCCCATCCGGGGACCCTGCCAAACCTACTCAGTTAATGTGCCAGCCCCTCCCCCCTTTTTCATCCTGGGGAAGGAGAATGCCTGAGTAGCAGGTGATGTACAAATTAAGGGTTAGGTGTATAATTTGGAACATCGCACAACAGATGGTGCCTTTTCAAATTCCACATTTGCCATCGCCGGGCTTGGCATATAATGAACACATCTGGAAGGAACGCCCGTACAGCATGATGGCTTTCCTTTTCGCCTCATAACTTTCTGGATTCCTTGCAGTTTAGTTATTTTTTTAAATGAAAAGTCCAGCAACACCAGCTACAATGTACAGGGTTGTTATTGTTCATCCAATGACACATGGCACAAAAGCCTTCGCCATTCGTTTTGTTGGCAAAGAATGAAAGATAAAGATATATCTAGAATTTATGTTCAATATTTATAAAGTTCAGTGTACTGTGGACAAGACTGTGCTTTGGGTGCCTGGCACGTTGGATTGATAAAGGGCATCTTATAAAATGTTAATTTTGCTGAAAGAATCTTTCAGAGAATTTCATTTACAGCTGTAAGAGCAGAATGACAATATGACTTTCATTTCATTTTTAACTATACTAATGAGCCTGCCTAATGCGACATATCTGGGCAACACTGTAGCAAGACAGAGGCAGGTTAAAGGAGGTGTTCTTTTCTCCTCTCCACCTAAGGAGGTTGCTTCCCTGGTGCAGAGCTCTCAGTGGGGAGAACAACAGGCAGCCTTTAGGAAGGGGGACCGAGCGCTGGGCTTCAAACCGTAGGTTCGGGGTTTATTTAGGAACATCACTGGTTTCTCCTGGGATGTAAGCAAGCCTCAGTGTTGGAGTCTCAGTTGTCCAAATACATCAAATGGGAGGAGCAAAACCTCTGCATTAACTTCTCACGGGGGGCCACTTCCTTCTTTGCAGGTCCACTTCCAAAAGGAAATCAATACACTGCCCAACTTCAGCGACGTGCTGAATTCTCCCTCCCCAGGGGCTCCGTCATGATACCCCCCCGGGTCTGCACCAGCCTCCTTTCAGCCTGACCCTTCACCCCTAGGAGCCAGTCCACACATGGGGGTCTGGAACGCAGGAAGCCCAGGCTCTGGCTTTGCTTGAGATACCACTGTCATGCTGTGCGAGAGTCCATGCACGTTTGTACTTCTCCGAGCCTCTTGGCTCGGTTGCGAGATGGACATAAACAGGCATGTTCTTGTCCGGGTTTCTGAAGCTGCTGCCTGCAAGGGCACCGAGCACAGAGCCATGGGGCTTGCGGACCCTTGGCGGGATCTCTGCTTTGAAGGGTTGATGGCGGAATCGCTTTGGTAATAGTGGAGCTGCTCTGCATCTGACTTCCCATACTTTTGCGTGAAGCAAACAGAATTGACTTTGAGAGAATGGTGGTTTGGGATTCTCCTAGAAACCGTTTTCTTTGGCTGCAATTAACCTGGTGTTCCAGAAGCAAGTGGCTTTTGATGTCTACGTGGTTAAGGCAATTGCCTTAACTTACTATTAGATATTGACTAAATAAGCCTGCCCACAGTGTTTTTGTCTGAAATCCACCTACCTTGCAGAACTGGTTTCAGGAATAATGAGTTGATGTCTGGACAATATGACTTTCATTTCATTTTTAACTATACTAATGAGCTTGCCTAATGCGACATATCTGGGCAACACTGTAGCAAGACAGAGGCAGGTTAAAGGAGGTGTTCTTTTCTCCTCTCCACCTAAGGAGGTTGCTTCCCTGGTGCAGAGCTCTCAGTGGGGAGCACAACAGGCAGCCTTTAGGAAGGGGGACCGAGCGCTGGGCTTCAAGCCATAGGTTCGGAGTTTATTTAGGAACATCACTGGTTTCTCCTGGGATGTAAGCAAGCCGCTAGCTCTGGGCTGTGAAAACTAGGGCTGGTTGCTGCTTGATCAAGCGACTGTGGTCTTCTCAAGGCCAGTGCCCAGTGCGTTGTGACGCAGGTTAGGTGCACTCTGTGGATTTCTTTGAGTTTTCCTGGGTAGACACATGGCAGGGTGACCTGTTTGTATTTTTACAGAGGATCGGGAGGATGATGAGCTTTAGAGCCCAGAGAACGCCTCCAAGTTTTTGCTACCAGGCCGATCTAGTCCTGTTGCCTTGGGTCCTGTTAAGTAACTTCCATGTGATATACAGTGTTTTCAAACAGCAGTATTTGGCGTTGAGTCTGTTACAGCATTCAAGATTTGGGAGTTGTAATTTAAATAGTATTAGAGGCTCAAGAGTAATCTCTGATTTCAAAGGGTTTAATGTTTTAATCACTATGAGAAAATGTATAAAAACCAGTTAATTTTTTTCTCCTGCTGAAAGAATAGATACTTGACCAGCTCTCAATATTGTTCCATGTTTTCAGCCATTGGAAAGGGGCTTCCTTGAGCTCTGTCTTCAGCACCTGAGCTGTGTCCAGCTTCTGAGCTGCCACCAGCAGAAATGCGAGCAAGGTGGCAGGTGGTGGTGGGTCCGGGGGTGGGTCCTTGCAGGACTGGATTATAGGGCGGAGTTTTTTATTTCATTGAAAAAAGATAAATAGTTTGGATAAACCGTGTTCCTTGAAAATAAGGTTTTTCATCTCAACAATAAGGGGTCAAAAGAAATTATTTTAAAGATATTTCTGTCTTGGCAATACTAGATATGAGATCCATTAGGGGTGAGATGAGAGCCTGATAGATTTCCCCCTATAAGTGTGCCAAGTCTCCCCCATTCTCTCTCCTGCTGGGAAGTGAAAAGAGGGTTATTCATAAAATGCAAACACGACTGTCTTATGCCCTCGCTCAACATTTTTTGGTGACTCCCAATTACTTTCAGGAAAAAAATACCTAGTTTGTGTAAGGCCCTCCATGACCAGGCCCTCGATCTTTCGCCCTAGATTTCGAGTCTGTTGAGGGCGAGAGCCGTCTTATCCTCCGGACCTTTGCTGGACGGATGGTAGAGCGCACAAGGCAGAGCAGGGCCCGTGGGGCCCGGTCTCAGCGACGCCAGGCTGGGGTGCGTGCGCAGACCCGCCAGGCAAAGACACCATCCCCAAAGAAGCTTTTCAAAGTAAAATGTGTGGGGAGAGAGAATGTTTTCTTCTAGGTGATGCCCATAGCTGTGTTCCACCAAGTCCCAGAGGCCGCCTCCCCGCCTCGGGCTGGGCACCGGCCATTCGCGATCTTGTTCCCTTTTCACAGCCATCCTGCGAGGCGGGCGTCCTGCGGCGGGGGCACCGTGGTTATCATCCCCGTTTTACGGATCGAAAGGCTGAATATTCAGAGAGGGCACGGAATGCGTCCAAGGTCACACAGCTAGTAAGACAGGGGGCAGGTTTGAGCACAGGTTTTTCTGACTTCCAAGTTTATTTTTTTGGTCATAAACCTGTTCTGTTTACCAGGAACTAGTCCTAACCTAGGGAGCAGCTTGGTAAGGGGGGGTCCAAGTCACCGCAAATATTGGTGGATTAAAAACGCTTTTTACGGATTGACATTTCAATTGTATACAGATGTAGATGATAAAACCCTGTATATCCATTCCATTATCTAGGCACAAACGTTAATAAGCCCGAAGTGGTCGTCTCTGAGCAATCCCAATAGGAGGTCTGTGTCTTTGGACATTTATTTTTCCACGAAGGCATTTACTTTTCCCAAACATGACCCTGTGGGGTTCAAAGATAACAGAATGAGGAGCCGGCTTAGTCAAGGGTTGAAGTGCTCCGCGTCCGGGGGTGGATTTGATCAGGGTGCACTTATTTTAATTCAGCAAACATTTATCTGTACTGGTGCTGCTTTGGGAGGGAGCTGGGGAGGGGGTGAGAGGGCAGGGCAGGAGGGGAAGATGCTTCGCCAGGGGCTGGTGCTGCTGGGGTGCACGGCGTGTGGCAATGGCGTGGGCGGGGCAGGCAGGGGCAGGCAGGTGGGCCTGCCGGTCGGACAGGGGTTTGGAGAAACGGAGTGAGAACAGTCGAGGCGGGAAATCCAGCGCCCGTGCCCAAGGGGCCGGGGACCGTGCTGGATCAGTTTTCTGGGCACAGGACATGGAGTCAAGGTTGAATTTAAATTCAGGAGAACGTTTAGTCCAAGTGAGGTCCCGCAGGCTGCCAAGGTAATTGCTTTGGGGCGTCTCTGCTCCTGCAGGGGCCCCTCGCAGCGCCCCTGGGCAATTCATCACACGCACAGCGAAGACGGGCGGGCGCAGGAGCCCCGCCCATGCTCCCGGCTGCCCTGTGGCCGAGCGCCCCGCTTACTGCTCTCGCCCTGGGGCTCCGGGGGCGCCCTCTGCTCTACTTCCCGCCGGACACCTTCCTCCTTCCTGCTTCATCTGTGTCAACCTCATCGCAGGCGTCAGCCTCACGGGGAACCCATCTGGGCCCTGCCGTCCCCAGGCGGGTGGCCCACCTGAACACGTGCACCCTGTGGTGTCCCGGCCGTGCGTGTCCGCTGTTCCTCAGGGGGGTCCTTTACAGCGGTCTATTCTGGGGGCTCAGCACAGCCCGGCACACAGGAGGTGCCTAGGTTAATTCAGTTTTCAGACGAAGAGGCGAATTAATAACTTTATGAAAGGCTGCGGTAGCTGTGAACTGTGTACCTTAATTTTCACTGTGGGGCCAACTCTGCTGAGATTACAAGAGCCGATTTTCTCCACTAACCTAGCTTTCTTCCTCGCTGACACAGCGGCGGGAAGGTAACTGAAACATTACCAGCCCAGGCTCCCTCTCAGGCGGTGTGTCAGGCGAGAGAGTGACCAGCCCTTTCACACGAGAAAGAGGAAATGTCAACCAAATGTCACCAGCACGCTCTGAGATTACCCAGCCGCATGCATGCTCTTTTGAGGCTGAGGTTTTGGGTCAGAGGTGTTGAGCATCATAAACATGTTGGCTGTAATTAAGATAAGGTGCAGCCCATGGGTAAGATGCTGCTTTGACACACGCACCACTATTTGCTGTGACCCTGGGGAGGGGAAGGAGGGAGGGAGCGCCACGCTAATTCCGCCGAAACAGATGTGGCTTTTCCTGGCTGGATGGCCGGGCTGCGGTAAAACCGTGTGCTCCTGGCTGTCATGGGGCAGGGTGAGAGCGGATCCACTCTGGGAGGGGACCAGGGGCAATGAGGTGACGTCGTGTTTAAAAAGCCTGGTCATACATAATACTTTCAAAGCGAACGTAAATTTTCATGCCATTTTTGGAAAGCATCTCGTACCCATATTGAAATTAGAGCTCATCTGCTTGCTCTTGGGACCGTACAATTCAGAACGCATGCACTTCCATGAGGCCGTGCCAAGCAGGGTAGCCGAGCCCCCCGGGCCCGGGGACGGGAAACAGACCCTTTCCTGCCCCGTTCACGGGACTGTAAACGGATAGGGCTAATTGGGAGGGAAATTTGGTAGTAACGACCAAACTTTAAAACGTGCTCACAGTGTGACCCAGCAATCCCACTTCCGGGAACCTGGCGTCCTTACCGCACCACCCATGTGCTCAGAGACGCCTGTGTGGAGGGTGCGGCCAGGCTGCGAGAGCCGGCTGGGGGCAGCCCGAGCCGCCGGTAACGGGCGGGGGTGGGGGGAGGGTGAGCGACTAAACCGGACGTCTGCGGTGTGTGCGAGTTGGAAACAGAGCTAGAGTCACATGCACCGATAGGGAAGGGTTTTCATGAAGTGAAAAAGCAAGTTACAAAACAGTGTGGACGGTATGGCCCCTGTTGCTTGAAGTCGTGCGAGCAGCTCGCATTTCCCTTGTAAGCACAGAGAAACGGACGTGGGCCACTGTCCACCTCCTCGAAAACGGCGGCGTCTCTGGGCAGCGCAGTCAGTTTCGGGGAGAGCGGGGAGGGCGGGTTTCACTTTTGACTGCATGTAATTCTAGGTTTTTACAAGTAGCTTGTGTTTATGTACACCACACAGGTAATTAAAGGAACGGGTAAGGAAGCAGGTTGAACTCAGCGTGAGGCAGCAGAGCTCCAGCTGTGGTTGCAGGGGGGGCCTTGGCCCGTCCCTGAAAGAATGAGCGGTAACTGGACTCCGTCCGTGCTGTGGGGCTCAGGTGTGACCCTCGCTGGCTGGCCGGGTGTCGGAGCCCAGCCTGGCTGGGGCTGGGCGGGGCCGGGCTGGCTCCCAGAGGCGCAGCGCGCGGGCGCCGCCTGACTGGCCTGCTCCGAAGCCCTGGCCACGACCCTCCTCCACCACGTGGGAGTCTCCGTTCCCTCACATCAGAGGTCGCGTTTTACCGAGTTTCCACAGAGCCCGTCTTTGGGATAACGTGGTCGCTCAAATTCGTATCAGAAAATAGCAGTGCATGGGGCCCTGTGATAAGTTAAAGCATGTTGCCTGTTCAGCTTTTGGGAAATGATGGGAAGCACTCGCAGGGGGGTCCTCGGGGCCCCTAGGTTGGGGGTGACTAGGGAGGGCCCATGTGAAATCCTCTGAGGGGACAAGAAGCAACTCTCGGCAGGGCCCTGGCCTGTTTTAAGACCTTTATAGACCCCGCCCACTCTCACCTGCAGGCCCCAATGCACGTCGCCTCTAACACATTAAAATGCTCTCCTGGCCCTCCGTAATATAGTTTTATTGACGCGAAAAGGAGAACTCTTAAATGTTGTTTTGAAATTATTCATACTTTCAGTTGCGCATGTGTGTTTGTTTTGTTTTGTTTTTTATTTATTTTTTTGCCATGTTTTGGAACCCATGCCTTTCCCCTTCCGGTCTGAAATAGTTTTTGGTGCTTTTGTAAAATCCAGAGCTCTAGGGGCCTCTAGCCCTTGGCCTTGGACAAACCGCAGCGAGGATTTTCTCCAGGTTTGAGGGCAGAAACACCACGAGCTGTCAGGCGTGGCAGGAGAGGCTGCGGTCGCCGTCCCGGTCGACGTCTCTCTCGCTCTCGGGTGAGGTTGTCGCTCCTCACGCTGCTCACGTACGTAAAGGCCTCTTCCTATGTGCGGTCCACACAGCAATACAAACTGCTTCGGGTTATTTCAAAGCGGAAAAGCACCCTAGCGTTTGTTCTTAGCTTTAACCTTTCGGGAGGTTTTCAAATTCTATTTTTCTCATCACCAACATAGATATTGCATGTTTTAGTGATATTTTTACCTTAAATGCTCCCAGAGGCTCATTTCAAGGAACAGAGAAGAAGCTTCAGGCGGCAGAGTCAGAGGAGGATGAAAGCGTTTCGGGCAGGACTGAAGGGGAAGAGGCTCCCTCGTGAGAGTTCTTATGCTACGAGGAGGAGGGAATTTCTGTGTGAGGCCTGAGAGGCCAGAGCCTGTATGAAACGAGAGCAGCCAGTCACACACAGAGGGGAGGTCGAGGCTGGATGTGGGCCCCGAAGGGTGGCTGAAGGTCACATGGAGACCTTCATGGGTTAAGTCCAGGCGCGTCCTCCAAACACGAGCGTGTAGGCGATAGGGCATTTGGGGACTGTTTCAGAGCAGCAGGTCACGTGAGCGCTGAATGCCCTGCGGAGCGGAGGCCACGTTTCCCAGGACCTCTGCTCAGACTCCCCCGGCTTCACATTGACAAAGGAGGAGGGGTCCGCGCTCTCCCTCTTGGTTTCCACCCTGACGTGTTTCGAGCACAGAGGTGCATTTGACAGGGATTCCAGGTTCGACAGAGACGGAGGGGAAGGGGGAGGGGGGGCAGAGTTGGCAGAGGAGCTTGGGACTTGTCGGGAAATAAGTACTGTTTATTCTAGAGTCATTTTATTTATTTAAAAAATATTTTTAAAGATTTTTAAAATTGTTATTCTATTACAGTTGTCCCAGTTTTTCCCCCTTTGCGCTCCTCCACCCTCCCCCCACCCCCCACCGCTCCTGCAGTCAATTCCCACAGAGTCATTTTAGATCTTGGCAACAGAGCAGTTGCCAAATAGTACAGAGAAGTCCCCTATACCCCACCTCAGCTTCTCCTGTTGTTGACCTCTTATATTAGTGCAGTTACCGTTCATGAGCTAGCATGGAAGCCCACAGTTTCCTCCGATTCCTTTAGTGTGTATCTAATGCCCACTTCCTGTGCCAGGGCCGCGGCCAGGGCTCCACATCACGGCTCCACAGGCTCCTTGTGGCTGTGATGCTGTTTCACACGCTCCTGGTTTTTGGTGACCGGGCAGTTTTGAGGAGGACCGCTCTGGTATTTGGTGGACCGTCCCTCCGCTGAGAGTTGCCTGTTTCCCGCACTCCTTTCCAAAGTTAGGGCAGCCTTTTGCCCTCCTCCCCTCCCCTGAGGCTGTGCCGCCCAGCCGTAATGCCGTCTGATCCTTTGGCACAGCCCGCGTTCCACCTGGGAGCCTCTGACCTTGCAGGTGATTTTAAAAAAATTCCGTACCTAAGGTACACACACTCTTTGTGCCGTCCGGCTCATGGGATTTGAGAAGTGCCTAATGTCCTGTATCCAACATTCCGGTATCATGCAGAATAGTCTCACTGCCCTGAAATCAACCCCTGGGCTTCATCTACCCAGCCTCCCCGGCCAGCCTCCTGGCAGGCGCCGACCTGTGCACGTTCTTGCTATTCTGCCTTTTCTAGGAGGTCGCAAAAATGCGATCGTACAGTTCGTAGTCATTTCAGACAGGCTTCTTTCGCTTGCTTATTGAAAGGATTCTTGGTTGTTTCCAGTTTTTGCTGAATAGGAAAAAAGCTGCTACAATTATTCGCATGCAAGTTTTTGTGTAGATGTAAGTTTTCACAACAGCTGGGTGACTACCTGGGAGTGCAATGGCTCTTAGAACTCGGATGATGAGTCTGGAGTTGTTCTCTGTGCTCTATTTTCTGGGTGGGACGGTAGGGAATTGAAGCTATTTCTTTCTTAAATGTTTGCTAGACTTCACTAGTGAATCCGGCTGGGCCTTGTGCTTTCTTTCTTGGAAGGTTGTTAATTACAGATTTGATTTTTAAAATACATATGGGGTTATTCAGGTTATCTCTTTTCCTTGTATGAGTTTGGTAGTTTTCATCTTCCAAGAAACTGGTCCATCTCATCTAGGTTATCAAATTTGGGGCCTAGAGTTGTTCATAGTATTTTTAAAAAATCTATTTAGTGTCCATGAAATCAATAGTGATAACTTTTCTTTTGCATATGAGATTATAATTTGTGTCTTCACTCCTTTTTTCCCTTGGCTTATCAGCTTTCTAAAATCAATTTATTGATTATTTCAAAAAATCAGCTTTTGGTTTCATTGATTTTCTTTCATGTTTTTCTGTTTTCAGTTTCTTTGACATTGATTTCTGCTCTGTAGTTTTTATTATTTCTTTTCTTTTGTTTGCTTCAGGCTTAAGTTAATCTTGGTTCTCTAGTTTCCTAAGGCAGAAGCTTAGGTCTTTTTTTTCTAATACATGCATTTGATATTAAAAATTTTTACCGAAGGACTGTTTTTGTTACATCCCACACATTTTGATAATTGTATTTCCACTTTCATCTGGTTCAACATATTTTTCACTTAGCTTGAGACTTCTTCTTTGACCCATGTGCTATTTAGAAATGTACTGTTTAATTTGGAAAAATTTGGGAGTTATCTTTTTGTTATTGATTTCTAGTTTAATTCCATTGTGGTCTGAGAACACATTTTGTATGCTTCTATTCTTTAAACATTTTTAAGGCGTGTTCTGTGACCCAGAAAGTAGTCTCTCTTGGTGAATGTTCCACCTGGGCTTGAGAAGAATGTGTATTCTGCTCTTGCCTGGTGAAGAATTCTGTACAGTCCGTATGTAAAAATCGTCTAAGCAACACAGACAGACCCAGAACCGGGTGCCTCTGTCTAAGCAAGTTCAGTTCATGTTACATTGCACCTATAGATCAGGTTTTCCCTGGAGACCCCTCTGAGGTTATCTGCAAAATTCTCCACAACCTAAGGAGTGCAGGCCCTGCAGATGAGCGCACTGAGGCTTAGGAACGCAAACTCGCCGAGATCTGTCTGCTCTCAAGCGCCGCGTCCCTGGGCTGCCGGCAACGTTGCTGCTCTTTCCAGCAAGCGGACCCGCTTCTGGGATGATTGACTAGTTGGAGTTTTAGGGAGGAAGAGCGAGTCCTCTTTTTCAGTGCAGCTGAATTAATCAGTGTAGAAGGCAGCGAGACTTACACAAGGAAAAGGAAACTCATCTTTAACATGAACAAAAGGAACGTAGGAGGAACTAGGCAAGAGTCGCTTAGTAATAGGGCATGGGCTACAGACTGTGACATTTGAAGTCAAGGGTAATTAGAAGTTTAGTTTAAAAGAAAGTTAAGTAGTTGAAGGAACAGGGAAGGAGCTGGAAGTTTCCTAAACTAGGAACTGTGGCCGCAGGGTTTTAACGAAGTTAAGGGGAAGTGGGTTGGCTTTCAGAGTGGTACCTCGTGCCTGAGAGGTGCTCTGGAAGCCCTGGATTTCCCACCTCCTGTCTAGTCCACAGGCCACTTGGCCGTCTTGCTTGCCTCCCTCGCTGCTCCCCTCCTTGCGCCGCACAGCCTGACCACTGCCCCATCTCTCCCGGCTCTTCCCTGGTTATCTGTCCACTCCCCCCCTTCCTTCTGCTCCCACTGCCACCGCCCGAGTTGGGATGGAGCGGACCCTGGTCTCTCTTTATGCAGCGCTCAAGCACTTTGGAAGGTCTGGCCCATGGAAAGTCATATTCCACTCCTGGCTCGGTCACCACTTTACTTTGATCACATGCTCTTCTTCCATCCAGCAACCGCTCCCTCTTCTGGTGAAGGCACCGTTATGTCATCTTGGGGAGCCACCCCTCTCCTGCTCGGACACCACCCCAAACTGCAGAGGTGAACCATGGCCCAGGCCGGGCTGGTCATTCCCCCGACCACAGTGATTGGCTCAGAGTCAGGCATGTGACCCAAGACAGACCACTGTGGCTCAGTTCCAAGACTTTTGTCAGAGCTGTTGGAAAATTGCTCTTTGTTTATGGGAGCTCCTAGCAGCGTCAACAAGGCAACTGAGTCCGAACACAGTCAGCCCAGAGCAAAACAGAGCTGGGAGGTGGAGTGCACCCCCAGACCCAGCCATCCTGAAGCCAGCAACCCCCTGGGCTTTCAAATACCAGGGCCAATAAACGCCCTGGCTTCAGTTGAATGGGGTTTTGGGTCACTTAGTAGTTGTGACTAATATGTAAATTGCATGGAATAACTCCCCCCGCCCCCACCGTCTTGCTTAAGCAAGAACAAAAAGTGTGCTTCTTTGTCCATTGAACTGAGGTGCCAAAACTATAAATTAAAACCAAACAGCTTTGCAAAATTATTAAAATTCATGTTCTCTAAACTCCTATATGCATATAATGCCTATTCGTTTATACCTTGACCCAGTTATACATGTATTTATGTGTTCATGTATTTGTGTATGCGTATGGCTATGTATTTATGTATTAACATACTGGGTTTTCTCCCCCTTTTGCTCCCTCCCTTCCTCTACTGGGGGCCGGCCCCACGCTGTGCGAGGCCCGGGACTCGGCTAGATGAGCGAGCGTGACTCTGTGTGTGGGGGCCTTTCATGTAGTGTGGACACGCAGACTGCAGAATCGGCGATTGCTGTGCAGTTTGGTGGGTGCCGCGGTGGAGCAGGACGGAGGGCGTGTCTGAACTGGACCGGGACGGTGCAGGCAGAAAATGGATGCGAGGCCATCTCGAAGAGAAACGTTTTTTTTTTAAGGACGAGGAAGAGACATCCAGTTAGCGGGAGCAGCTCGCGCTAAGGCAAGGCATGGCGGAGACACAAACGAGGCCTGCGGTGCGGCTGGGGCCGTCCCCTCTGGCACAGCCACGTGGCCCCCTGATGGCAGGATCCCTGGGCCCATGTCCTGAGTTGCAAAGAGACTGATGGACTTGTTTGAAACAGCTTTAGTATTAAAATGCTGCCCTTCGGGAGTGGTAGGTAAAGTGGGGAGTCAGGAATTATGTAAACACAACTTCAGCATTTCATTTTACGTGCACTTAGATCTAAATCGGTATGTGCCCTTTTTTGGACTTGTGTGCCGTCTTTGCCGCATGAACGTCACCTGCAGTGCCCCCTCCGAAATTTCCCGTTTAGGGTTCTGTAAAAGGGAGCGAGGACTTAGGGGTCTTGAGGAGTGATCTGCATGCAGCTCCCTTCGGGGCTTTTAATGTCCCTGCCCCCTCCAAATCTTCTCTCTTGGCTGGCCTGCACCTCATTCGATGTCCATCATTTTGCGTGTGTGATTTGGGTGGTTTTTGAGCCTTTCCAAAGCCTTCAATTTAGTTTTCAATGAAACAGCTACTCTCTTCATTATTACACTCATATTTAATTAGTTTTTATTATGTTTGTTTTAATTAAGTAATTAGAAAAGCAGCTCCAGTGGTCCCAGGAGGCTTGAGAAGAAACACGAACACTCTTGGCAGGCAGCCGGCCCAGCCGGTGGGCGGTGAGGGCACCGAGTGCTGGGCGGAGCTGCAGTGGCGGGCGCTCACAGGCAAGATGCACCCCCGCCCCCGGCCCTGTGCCCGCGCCCGTGCTGTCTGGGCGGAACGCGGGGCTGGCTAAGCGGGGCTGTTTGGGAGAAGCGGCACTGCCCCAGTTTAAATGAACCCTGTCCACCTACACAACGATGATCCAGCGTCCACACCATGCATTTTATTGATCGATTTTAGAGAGCGAGAGGGGAAGGGGGGGCGGAAACATTGACTTGTTGTTCCACTTATTTATGTATTCATTTGTTGCTTCTTATACGTGCCCTGACTGGGGATCAGACCTACAAGCTGGGGCCATTGGGACGACACTCCAACCCCCTGAGCTGCCCAGCCAGGGCTTCGACATCATGACACTGGTGCACTGTCATATATGAATTTGTGTAACCACAACTGGCATCAGATCCAGAGCTATTCTGTCGCCCCAAGATCCTTTGCATGCTCCCCCTTTATAGTCACACCCACGTACGTCCTCTCCACTGTCCGTAACCCATGGCAACAACCAATCGAATCCACATCATCATGGTTCATCATGTGAGGAATGTTATTTAAGTGCAATCCTACGGTATTTGCCCCTTTGAGACTGACTTTTTCCCCTGAGCATCATGTCCTTGAGATCCATCCCAATGGCTGCCTATGTCAGTAACGCCCTTCTCTTTGTGGCTGAGGGGCGAGTGGTCCCTGGCATGGATGGGCCACGGTTTAACTGCTCACCTGCTGAAGGGCGCTTTAGCTGTTTGCAGCATGGGGCTGTGATAAGCGAAGCCGCTATGAACAGCCATGCGCAGGCTTTTTTTATATGGACGTAGACCTTCACTTCTCTAGGACGCATGTCCGGCTCATTGGAATGCCCGTGTCTCGCAGCTTCGTGTGCACTATGGGCTTGTTCACTTGTCGCTCCCCAGCAGAGGTGCGCTGCGCAGCCTGGGCCAGTTTTACCCCATGTGCGTTCTAATTAACATGCATCCAGGGACGGGAAGGGAGCCTCGTGTGGATTTTTAGAGGATTTTTTCTGCTTAGCTCTCTTTTTTTCCAGTATTATTCCCCACAAATTCCAGTCACCCTTGTATTCCAGTGTTCCTGTCTTAGTGTTTTCAACTCAGCAAGATTTTAGCCTCCGTTGAGGCTGCTTCTCCCTGTTCTGAGTCCCAGAAATTAACAACAGACACAAAGGCAGTGCATTTATAAAGTCCTGCTTATTTGTTTCCCAAATTCTCAAGTAACTTTTCTGCTGGAGTCACAGTACTTTTCTGTTTATTGTCCAGTGTCTGAAAAAAGGCTGTTTGTTTTTGAGGTGTTTATGGTACAGACATGGGCGTTTCTCACAGGTGAGCTTTGGGCAGAGGCTCTAACACAGCGCGCGAGCCAGCCGTCGGATGAGGCCTGGGGAAGCGCATCCCGGGCATCGGGAACAGTGGTCCAAGTCCTGAGGTTGAACTGTGTGCGGCTTAGGTGCCATCACCCCAAGTCCATAGTGAAGAGACTGGGGATCAGAGAGGCCCCCCACTTACTAAGGCCTCACTGGGAGCGAATGGCAGATTCAGCCCACATTTCACAACAGCTTCTGAGCTCCTTTCCCGGGGTCTCATCGCCTTCCCTGAAGGCTGCGGCGTCGGTGAAGAGGAGATTCTTGAACTCTGACTAACCAGCAGAACTTGTCATCCCAGGAGGTTTCACGAGCTGAAAATATAAGCGGCTTAACCACGCGTTTAGATGCACTCAAGGTTGGTAGGTTTGTAATGGCTTGTAGGCACCAAGGGGATTTCTGGTGGCCATCGGTTCATCCCGGTAATGACGCTGTGCCGATGCATTTTCGTCTGCAAGGCTTTCAGTGTGCTCTCCTGGGTTGGGGCCACGTACTCTGCTGTTTGACACAGCCGGGTCCCGTCTCTGACTGCGGGGAGATGAAGGCCACGGGCGAGGCGAGTGCGTTAACAGCCGTCGCCATTACTGGAAGCTTGCGTGCACCAGGGGCTTTGCACCCGCTCCCTCGTGCGCCGCCCTGTGCAAGAGCTGCTGTGGTGCGATCTTCCTGAGCAAGAAAGGAGAACTCGGAGAAAGGACACGCCAGGTCCACTCAGTTTGCACGTGGTAGAGCCTGGGCTTCATCTTTGCCTGCTCTGTTTCTGCTATACTTTTCTTCAAATCCTCACCCAAGGATATGTTTATTAATTGAAAGAGGTTGAGAGGGAGAGAGAGACATTGATGTAAGAGACAGACTTTGATCGGTTGCCTCTTGTGCACACTCCACAAGCTTTTGGTGCATGGGACGATGCTCCGACCAACTGAGCCACTGGCCAGGGCTGTTCACGCTACGCTGTGCTCTAGTGTCGGCTGAACTATGGGACAGACAGGCCTAGTGTGTATTTTTCTGGTCGCTTCACTTGATATGAGGTTTTTCCTCTTTTTGTTATGTTCCCATGGTTTCTGTAAGAAGGTTAAAGATAAAAAAATAAGCGGTGGAGTCAAGGAAAGCCAGAGAGAGGTGTTTAGTCCCCTTTTAAGATTATGTTTTTTGTTTATTTGGGCGAGGGACTGTGAGCTGCAGGTTTCAGTGCCATGGATTGGGACGCGCTCAGAGCCAAGGACATGCCGGACCGGAGGATAATTATTGTCGTTTCTCAGATGTGTGAGTGTGCCAGTGGCAAGGCCCATGGAAAGAGAGACAGGGGCAGATCCCCGAGAACCAGAGAGCTGGGGGCGGGAGACAGAAGGAGCCAGTCCCGGGCTTCTCCTGCCCCAGGAGGGAGGAGACAGGCTGTGAAGGGGACACTCAGCGTCCACAGATGGCGATGGGCTCTTTTGTTGTCATGGCACCCGAAGGCGGCTGCTATGCTGCTCTGTCATCAGTAGATGAGATCCATATGAAAACAACACAAACCTGACACGTCATCGAAGGGGCAGGGGAGGTATGTTCCGTGATGATGGGATCTTGGCGTAGGTTTATTGCTCAGTGGCTCTCTCTAGAGAAGAGAACACACAGATGAGAGAAGGCTCTGCCATTGTCTGGTCAGGTGGCCCGAGGAGACTTAACTCCAAACTCCTGTGACGTAGACTTAGATGGCACCCTCATCTTGCCCTTGCTACTAAAAAAAAAAATAAAGACAGAAAAGAAAAAAAAAAGATATGAAATGGCTTACAAAAAAAATCAAAAGTAAAATAAGATAAAACCCAGTAAGAGAATAAGAGATTTGATGGAAGGAACTAAGCAAATATATGGAAAAAATACACCTCTGTTTGGAAAGATGGTAGCATTTGGGCCCAAAACTTAAGTTCCGAGCTTCCCGACAGCGTTGGTCAGGGAGGAAGTGTGAGGCTGACATAGCTCTGACCGCCTGGTGGGCACAGGGCTCAGACTGGTCTGAATCACAGCCCTGAGCTGTGAGGCCCGTTCCGCTGGGCACCAGACTCCCTGTAATTCCGCTGGAAGGTGTGCCTGCAAAGACAGTTCGTGCAGCTAGTGATCTGGATATGGTACGAAATGAAAATACAATACCCAACTGTACTGCATTTTCATTTTATTGGCATAATTAATTTCATAATTTGAATGCAATCAAAGCCTTCCCAAGGCCTTGCATAGATTACTATGTGTCCACATGATGGACTCTTATATGGCCATTGATTGGCATGTAATATCCAAGTTTTTAATGACATGAAAAATAGTCACAATATGATGTTAAGTTAAAAAAAAATTCAGGGCCAAAATTCTGTGACCATCATGATCTAACACAAAGGGCACAGAAATGTTGCCGTGGACGGCAAGAGGGTGGGGGTGGGGCTAGGCCTGGGCATGGCCGCCGTGGGCCAGGCCGGGCCCCTGCCCGAGGCCCGGCGGGGTACCTGGGGGCAGGCGTGTCAGCCGGGTGTGTGCGGCCCAGAGCAGAAGGCCAGGCCACGTGGATCCCTGCCTCTCTGTCCCAGAGGAGGCAAAAGGAGGGCCGCCTTGCCATCCCCAGCCATTGCTACGGCTGTCAGCACCCTTTGTTTCTCAACTCAGGGAGCATCCAGCTTTTTTTGCTTATGACTCAAGTGGGTTGAGTCTGAAGGTGGAACTTATCTCATAAGCCATTTCTGTCCCTGACTCCCTTTGTTCTAACAATGCAGCTTCCCAGACAAATGAAATCATCTTCACAAAAACGTGTTCAGTTCATTTCTGATCACTTAGCATGACTGCGTAGGCAGTTTTACATGCTTGACTCCTACTCAGACAAGTGCTGCACATACCTGCCCCCGGAAACGCCACAGGTTATCACATCATTGCCACTCTGGGCAAGACTTTTGTTCCTCTGACTTTGACCACTAAAAAGGCTCAATCTATGGGACTTACTGCTGAGGCTTTAAAACAAGTTCGTGGCTGTCTGGATCATAAGCTCCCTAGGGTATACATTTTATCCCTCTCTCTCGCTAACGTCCCAGGCATGCTCTGGGGAATTGGATATTTCTGTGGTTACCATGAAGGCTCAACAAAACCCGTACCCGCTGCCTGCTCAATTGCTCAACTTAGCCTGTCCCACAGAACTCTTGACTTCCGCCGCCTGTGAGTTCTTCCCCAGATCCTCCCTTGCTCCATGTACCCAGCACCTCAAGCCTGATCCTAAGAGTCATCCCTGACCTTGACCCTTCTCTTTCCCTCTTCTCTACCTCCAGCCCATCAGCAAACCCTGCTGGCTCTGCTTTCAAACAGATCCTAAACCTTGACCCCTTCTCTTTGCGACACCATCCTCTCTTAAATAGACCATGGCGCCTGTCTCTGGACTCTTGTATTAGTTCACTAAAGCGGTCGTAACTTAAACGACAGATGTTGATTTTCTGGTAATTGCGGAGGCAGGAAGTCTTGAGAGCACGGTGTCAGCAGGTGTCATTTCCCCTGAGGCCTCGGTCCTCGGCTGTCCTCGCCCATGTTTTCACATTTCCGTTCTGTGTCTGTGTCCTCATCTGCTCATAAGGACACACAAGCCCATCCTGATGACCTCGTTTTAACTTAATTCCTGTAAAGACCCTATTTCCAAATACAGTCACATCCCGAGGCCCTGGGGGTTAGGACTTGAATGTGTGTATTTCTGGAGGACACAATTCAGCCCACGCACGGGTCCCCCGCTTTTATTCTCGTCTTCTGAAGGCTGGTTCCCTATGTAAACAGCAGAGTAAACACGGTGGATCACATCGTGACGCTCCATCCTTCTTAAAACCTTTCGCTGGTGTCCCATTGCACCTATATTTGTATTAAAGATTTCGACTTGGCCTCTGAGGTCCCCTCCCCCAACCCCCCGCCTCATCTGTTGTGACTCCTCTGTGTTCAGCCCCGCTGGCCTTTCTTCTATCCCCCAGTCACGCCCAGATCTTTCCCCCCTCAGCGGCCTTACATCCCTTCTCCTGGGGGTGGACCGCACCTCCTGCAGCTCTCCCCCAAGGCTGGTTTCTTCGCATCACGCAGGTTCACCCCCAGAGTTACTTTGACTCCCCTCTCTTTTCTGCTCAGCCAGGGTCAGCTCCAGCACCCAGACCCTCCCAAACCTCACTGTGTGATTTCTTTCTGAGTATAATCGCTATCTGAATATTTTGATCTTTAGATTTGTTTTAATTGTCTGCTTCCCCCACAATATTGTAAAGTCCGATAGAAGTTCATAGCGTGGCAAGTAGTACTTATTTCATTAGTGCAGAAAACCTTCAAAACCTGGGCACAGTGCACTTGAATGCAGCTTTTCATCTGGCAACAAGTGAACATCTCTTTCCCCGCGCCATTCACAAATAACGCCACCGGTTCACTCATTCGACAAAGATTGGCCAGATGCAGGATAGCAGAGTAGGAAGGGCACAGATTCTGGCGGAAGCAGATGGAGAATTAAATCCTGACAATGGCTCCTGCCTGGAGGAGGAACGGCGCAGAGTCATGAGAAGCAGATTCTGGGGGAGCTATAAAGGACAAGGGGCTGTTCAAAGGGGGCAAGAAAAGCACGGGGTTTGTTTAGTGGTCAGGCTCAATGACACCCCTTTCCAGCCCGCAGAGGTTAGACCTGTCCTTTCCACAAACATTTCCTTGAGTTTCTAGCTGCATCTTCCCAACATGGATATCAGACAGGCCCTTTCATCTCCCATAGCTGAACTTGGAGCCCCACCTTGGGATGCAATGAACTTTAACTCGGAGTGCAGTGTTGGGTAAGTAGGGGGTTTACCTTTCTTCCTGGGGGCCATCTTGGAATAAAGCCTGTTTTTTATTAGGATCACGTGGTACCTCCACATGCCGTCACCTAGGACGGTGTGCGGATGGGAGAGACCTGGAAGGCCAGCACAGCAGTCGGGGTTGGCGGGGGCGGGTCTGTGCCTTTTGCCCACTAATCAGGACACTGTGATCTGATCTAATCAGCAGAACTTTCTGTACTGTGGATGAGTGTTTTTCTCCAAGGGACTTGCAGATACATTGAATGTATTTATTTCTTGCCACTGATGTTATCTCTTCCTGGGAAACCCAGGGTAAAGAAACGTCTAAGTGCAGCTTAAAATTCAAGGCAGCCAACTGACAGCCAACAACACAGAGAAGACGGGATTCAAAATCTTCCCAGGTCAGGCCATGGCTGTAGCTACATTTCGCTCATTCCCTCACACCCCCAAAACACTTGCACAGTTTTCCGTTCTACGCCAGGTCTTGTGCCAGGAACTTGGGAGATGAAGACACCTTAGATGCAGGCCTGTCCCTCGCGAGCCCCGCCCAGCGGAGGCCAGTGCACGCAGGCAGACGGATGCTGGCTGCTGCCGTCAGGGCCAGCGAAGGGGGCCGACGGGGTCTGGGGCGCCCAGAAGGAGTGTCTCGCACATACACAGCAGCTGCAAACTCAGGATGAATCACAAACAAAAACGCCTTTGCTTTGTTCTTTTCTTTCGGAAATTGCGAACAGGGAAGGCTTTGTACTTACTTTTGCTAAAATGCCAAAGCAAGTTTTAAGGAACTTGAAGTAAGTTTAAGGAACAAGTTTTAAGGATCAAGTTTTAAGGGACTCACGGCGGCCGCGTCGTTAACTTGAGGGAAGGGAGCGCCCGTGGGTGTGGAGCACGTACCGCAGACCAGCACTCAGAGAAAGCGTTTCATTTGATCCTCACGACAACCCTGGGACACATCACCGGGCAGGCACGTGAGGCTCAGGGACTTGGGTGCTTCTCCTGAGCTGTGTGGAACAGAGCTGGGAGGCGAACCCAAGGCTTCCAGCCCCCAAAGCCCATTCATGCTCCTTGTGCCCCATTTCAGACAGGACCTGTTTGATTTAGGGAGAGATGTGGGGCTTTCTATGAAGCAGGGCACTGTCATCTTTCCAGGGGGCAAATCTGTGTCTCACGTGGCTACTTAGGAGGTCAGCACAAAGGGTTTTGACCTTGACCATAAGCCATGGTAGTCTGCAGACCGAGGGGAGGAGGCACCGGGACAGGCGAACGGCGGTGTCTTCAGGTGATGCTTCTCCAGGCTAGACCGGGACTTGGAGTGCCACTGTGCCTGCTTATTGTCTCTTCCGTGTCTTTCTAAGGACACCAAGGAAGCAGATGATTCAGGAGCCACTGAGTCATTCGGTGTGCAGCCTCAGGCACCTTTTGGGGCATCTAGGCATGAAGGCAGGGCGATGTGAGTGGGGGTAGAGCTATGAAGAGGGACCCAGGCATGCGCCTGTCCTGCTCTGCCAGTCACCTGCCGTCCCCTCTCTGTAGAAGAGGAGAACTGGAATTAAGTGTGACTTGGTTAATATCTGCACAGGGATCTTAGTAGCTTTCTGGGAAAAGTTTCTCCAAACTACCTCTCCTTCCTCAAATCTAACTGAGCCAGAGGTGTGACTGCCAAGGTACAGGTGCCCTTAGAGGCTGTCACCAGGGAAGAGTCCCGGCGGCCCTGGAAGTGGACTTGGCTCTGGAATTCCGGACCATGGTTTCAGATACCCAGAGCCTGGCTCAAAGCGGGGCAGGGCTGGGGGGTTGGGGCCGGAGGAGAGCGGCAGAGGGCCTCGCGTTTGCGGGCCCAGTGTTACGGCCCCTCGCCTGGGGAAAGAGGGCACCGCTTGGAACTGTGCTGACCAATATGGTAGCCGTCAGCTGCTTGTGGCTGTGTTCCTTTAAATTAATTAAAATTAAATAACATGGAAATTCAGTGTTTCCGTTGCATTAGCCACATTTCAAGAGCTCCATAACCACATGGGGCTCATGACTTTCACACTGGACAGCACACCTTTGGGTCATTTCCATCGTCACAGAGAGTTCGACCGGGCAGCAGTGGTCCGGAGGCTCAGAGGTGCTGAGCGACTTGCCCAGGCTAGAGGTCTGGGGCCGAAATTTAAACTCCAGTCTGCCTGACTTCGAATCCTCCATTCCCTTCCCTCCCCTGACCTTGAAAAAATGAACTTTACCTCTCCCAGTCTGTAATCGGCGAAACAAAAATAAAACCCTCAAAAGGCTGTGATGAAGATTAAGTGAGATCATCTCTCTAAAATGCCCACAACAGAGCCGATTGGTGTCGGTTCTCAGTACATCTGGTTTCCTCCCCAGCCACAGCACAGGCTAGAAAAAGAAGCTGTGAAAGGATTAAGACACTCTTTTTACTTCAAATACTCAAAGTAACAGAAAAATGACTTGAAAGTGGATGAAAGATGCTCTCTGGTAAACACTTCAATGATTAGACACCTACATTGGAAAGACAGCTCATTTTGATGTCAGATATCAAGGATTAACTAATTAAACTCCAAAGCTAGCATCTGGAAGATGAAAATCATTTCACATACAGCAGGGACTTTAGAAAAGAAAGGTGTGGGGGGTATAATCATACGCTGATTATTTATAACTGAGAGACAGGGAAGAATCCATTAAAGTTCCACATTTAATCGCTGGATCTGTTTTCTTATAAATGCTGCTTTCAAGATTAAAAGGCGTGCTTCTGAAAATGTGTTATCTTAGAGTGCAAAGTTAAGTGCCCTTGACTAACTGTGAGGATGCTGGTGCGAGCCTTCGCCCTCCGGTTCTGAGACCTTGATGGATCCCCTCTCCTCTCGGGGTTCCCTGTCCCCTCTGGGAAGAAAGAGCTGGACAAGGGGGTTTTAGGGCCCTTCATCTCTGAGAGGCAGAATTCTATAAATAACAACCTTTAAAACCCGTTATTTTAACAATGAGAAGCGCCCTGCTTTATCTTTCATATGTTACCAGTGCTTAAACAGGTTTTAGAAATCTCTCATGGGTAGGGGGACATTTTTGTGCCATTTGCTTGTAGAAGTGGGAGAAGGATTTTGTCTTTCCTGAGTTATATTACTGATGGAGAAATAGTAAGCGATCCACACAACAGAATTTGCTGCCCTAGAATGGAAGAGCATGTGCGGGTCCTTCACTGAGGGAAGTTTTCTAATACCCCCAGTGCTGAAGCTATTTATTAATCCACTGATTCCAAAAACATTTATTCAGCTCTGATGCTACGTCCCAGGCAGCGGTGCATTCTAGGGGGGGAAGACAGACCATCAGTGAGGAAAGGAAGCCGTGCTGTGCCGCGTGGCGAGAAGCCCTCTAACAGAGCGCGCATCAAAGGTGGGGAGGTAAAGCCCTCTGTGGCCGGCGGGCCGACGCCTTGCTCAGGCAGAGGTGCAGGGGGGGCTTCTTGAAGGAGGTGACGGATGCAGTTCCTGCACGAAATGAGGAAGTGGGTCTGGTGAAGGTCAGCGCATGAACTTTGCAGCCGGGCTGCAGCCAAAGCAAAACCCCGAGACAGGAAGAGGCTTCTTGGGTTTGAAGAACAGAAAGACTGACTGGCTAGAGCTGGGTGTGGAGCAGAGCGGGCAGAGCAGGGGCAGGAGGCGGGCGGGGTGGGCCGAGGCCAGAAGAGTGGCCAGGGCCAGGCAGGTCAGCATGCTGGGGCCTGGGAGGCAATGAGCTGGTGGCTGAGTTTTTAAATGAAATTTTATTGGCGCACAGCGACCCTCATTCCTTCGCTCTTGTCGGTAGCTACTTCACTCCGCAGGGGGAGGTGAGTCGTATGGCAGAGACTGTGTGGCTTGCAAAGCCCAAAATGTTTACTGCAGGCCCTTCCCAGAGAAGATTTCCCGTTTCCAGCCGCAGACTGTTAATTGGCTAGTGTATCTTTCACTGTGTCCCCTTAATTCCAACCTTGCTGCGTCGTAATAACATCCAATGAAACGGAACATGGCTGGATTTTTTCTTATATATAATGAGCCTTTCTGTGTTTTAAATGACCTATATTTGAATCTGTTTCTACCATTTTATGCTTTTTGGATCTATCCTCCATTCTCTCTGCTTATCTTTTTTGATTACTCTATTTTTTTTTATACTGATACATCGTTTTTTCTCACTTTTGGTTTGTGGATTTATTTGTAAAAGATGCACAAATCAACTCGCCTTTGACATGATAAGGTCCTGGGGTGGAACTTCCGCTCTCTACCAAGACAAAGCAGAACAATTGGTTACTGGTGAAGGCGAGCGCCAACATTTAACTCCCATCCTGAGAACTGGCCTTCCTCTAGCTGGATGGAGAAGGTTCTTTGAGGCATCGCAGGAACCGGAATTCAGAGACACACACGCAGGAGGAGTCCAAGCGGCAGTAGCAACATTTATTGAAGCAAAAGTACACTCCGGGTGGTGGGAGCAGGCAGGCTCGAGAGCGGCTGCCCGAGGTCTTTGGGTGGCCTTTCTTACGTTCTCTTGGGCAGGGAAAAGAGTGGGTTTATTTTGAACTATCCAGTCCTGTTCTCTGATCTCCTTTGGGTGGTATCCTGCCCTTTGGGCTACAACCCACAATTCTCTAGGTTTACCCATAAGGTAAAACCACAAGGCTCATGTATTATAATCAGGGTATAACTGAGGAGAGCTCACTTTGAGGCGACTTGGATGTGTGCGTGTGCGTGCGCCCATAATAGGAATTCCCCTCTTCCTCTTCCTCTTCCTCAATTGTAAGACGTCTGCGGTTTTCCCTCGGCTTGTTAAGCTACTTGAACCAGGAGTGACAGCAAAGGTTTTTATCTGCACAGTCAGATGTCTCCTTGCGCTGGTTCCTTTTTTCCCTTGCTCACATCTAACTAGCTACCTACTCTAACATTATCAGCTAAAGAATCTGTGGAAATCAAAAAAGGCAAAACCATACTAAACCTAAGTAAGAATGTAACAACCAAAGGCCTTACTGTCTACAAAGTGTCTGAAATTGGTATCAGCAATTATAACCTCCACATTTAAAAAAACTGTTTTAGTTGTGGTAAAATATATGAACATAAAATTTATCATCTTAACCACTTTTAATATACAGTTCAGTGGCATTAAATGCTTTCATATTCTGCCATCGTCCCCGCTACCCATCCTCAGGATTCTTTTCATCTTGTGAATCTACAGCTCTGTCCCCATTAATCAATAACTCCCCGTGGTGCTCCAGTCCCCGGCCCGGCAGCCACGTTCCACTTTCTGAGTGTTGCCACGTCAAACATAAAGGAGATGTATATGTTTGAATGGGTTGACTTCGCAAATATCTTTTTTCTGGCCAAGTCACGAAATAAAGTCCAGCAAACACGTTTTTCAGGCAGAGCAACGTCGCTGCTGCTGTGGCTCGATTCGTCGCCTCTCTGCGTGGTCCCCGCCGCGCACGCCCGCACCCCGGGCGGGTCTCCAGACCGCTCAGCGCGTTCGCTCGCACACGTTGTCCATGGGCTTCCTCTTCCCGACTCATCTCTGGGATTCTGGCCTCTGCAGCTCTGGATGGCCCCCTCGGTCCTCCCTCCTGCTGTCTCCTTCACATTAGCCTGGGGACTTCCTCCTGTCCCTGCCGTTCCGCACCCTGCCTGCCTCTCATTTGGCTTGCCACCTCCTTTTGAAACGGCCCACTCCGAAGCTGCGTCCAGGCCAGGGCGCGGGGGGTGCTGAGACTGCGCTTTTCCGAAAATACCCTCGGTCTGCAGTCGCACTTGAGTGGCAGGTTGGTCGGCTCTAGGATTCTCTGCCAGAGCTGCTTATTCTTGGGAATTTTGTAGGCATTCACCATTGTTTTCCAGTTTGCACTTGAAAAATCCGAAGTAATTCTAATGCGTGATCTTGTGGATGTGACAGTTTCCTCACTGAAAGCTTGGGAGATAGTTTTTCCCCTGATGTTCTGAAATTTTGCAATTTTGTGCCTTGGCGTTAGTCTGTTTTTATCTGCCGGGTTGGGCTCTGGGGGGTTCTCTCAATCTGGACTCTCCCGTCTGCCGGGGGAGATTTTCTTGAATTATTTCGATGAAGATTTTCTCCCTTCATTTCTCTCTCTCTCATTATTTGAACACTGGGCTTCCTGGACATTTTTCTCTCTTTAAATTTTTTTTTTCACTTCTTTGTACTGTTTTTGAGATTTCCTCAACTCTATTTTCAACCCTTCTATTGAGTTTTAAATTTATACTTTTTCCAAGGGTTTTTTTTTTTGTTCTGTTCTTTTTATAGTGCCAATTTCCATATCTTTTCATGTGTCTCTGAGAACATTAATGATCGCAGAAGCACAGAGATCTTCTTCAGCAAGGCATCGGGGCGCTTGGAAAACAAAGTACCTGACATGCAGGGCGGGCGGAGGGGAGAGCCCCAGAGTGGGGGGGCCTCGGCAGGGAGGGGGAGGAAAGCACAGGGAGAGAGGATGGCGTTGCTGGGAGCAAGGGGTGTTGGGGACAGTGCTGGGCGAGAAGGCTCTCAAGGAAACCTCGCCTAGTTTTATGCCGTGCGACTTTCCCTTGCGGGCTCTTTTCAAGGTTTTTGTGGATGTACTTGCTTTTTTTTTTTTTTTTTTTTTGGATGTTACCTGACACCAGGGCTGCCTTTAGGACAACCCATTTTTAAAACATCCTCACCCGGGGGTATGTTTATTGATTTTAGAGAGGGAGGAAGAGAGAGAGAGAAACATTGATGTGAGAAACAAATCTGTTGCCTCCCATACATGCCCTGACCGAGGATTGACCCCGAAGCCTAGGTATGTGCTCTGACCGGGAATTGAACCTCAAGCCTTTTGGTGTACAGGACGACACTCCAACCAAATGAGCCACCTGGCCAGGGCCCATTTTTATTTGTATTACACGGGGTTTCCTGGGGGAATCTGATTTCACCTGGGACCTCGATCAGGAAGCTACTCTTCTCCATGCAGGGGGTGGAGTACCACCACCCTCGTCCAGCTTAGAGCAGTTTTCCAAACCTTACAGAGAACTACGGGCCAGCAGAACAGCTGTTCCTAGACCCTCACCAAATAGCACGTGCCTTTTCCAGAGGGCCTGGGAGTAAGCAGGGCCCCCTCGGCAGTGACTGAGGTGGAGGCACCCGAAGGAATTCTGGACATGACAGCAGCAGGGGGAGTGGGGAGGCATCAGGAGAAAGAACCATCTCAGAACAGGTGGGCTATGTGCCGCCAGGCCTTTGCGGGAGACCCAGAAGTCCAGTAAGAGAACGCAGTACACCCCAGCCACAAACAGACCCGAAGAGACAGCCTCCCGTCCCACGCGCCTCCAAGGCTCACCCGCTGCTTCGTAAGAAGAACATGGAAGTTAACATGGGAACTCTGCTCTGGGGGGGCGGTCCTTACTCTTTCTTCCTTGGAAGCCTGGCACAGATGGCTGGCTGCTGGTCAAGAGGAAGTCGGGAATGCTGGGTCCAGGGCCACTCGTCTGCCAAGCGTGGGCACGTGCTCGTAGCGTTGACGCTCAGGCCAGAGTGTGGGCACCAGGCTTCTCCCTGACTGTGGTCCTCGTAACGTCTCCCACACCAAAACTGTGTGTCCAGGAGTCCCCTTCCCTTTTTTTTTTTTTTTTTGACTCTGATATATTTGCATAGAAAAAAGATAAGAAGCTGCAACATAAAAATAGGCACGGTATTATTTGGCTCAGCGAGGCTATATGTGGTCTGAAAATTTTCTTTCAGCATGTCTGTGTTTTTTTCTAAATGTTTTAGTATATGGACGGTTATCTTTACAATAAGGTAAAAGGTTAACATTTCCATAAGAATGGCTGGGGTCACACTGGCTGACCATGGGCACCTCACAAGCGCCACCCCACTTCTCGCTCAAAGCTGGGGCTCCCCTGGGGCCCTTTCTGCATGCGGGAAGCCCGGCCTGAGGCCCCACGCTCAGCCCCAGCAGCTAGTGAGGGGCAGGAGAGGGGCCTTCTGGTGCCAAAGCTCAGGTTTTTAAAATTTTTGTTTTATTTTTGTCCTTGTGAAATGTTTCCGAAAGAGACACTTGCCATGAAAGATGTTTCACGCAGAATGTTCTCGCCCAGAGATGCTGTGTCTTCTAAAACGACGATGCTACAAGAAATCCGTCTGCACAAGGCTGCGGAAAGAATTTGCATGTGTAAACAATCCCTTCAGATTGGACAAGTTATAAGGTGTATATTTTATTTTCTTTTGATTTTCCTCATGCCCTTTGAAACAGTAGACGTTTAGTCCTAGAACAGGACATGCAGTTTTGAAAAGCCAATGTTTCCTTGGCATGTCAGCAAGACACAAAATCCCTTGCATTTTAAAGCAAAGGTCCAGCAGACAGGCCGTTCTGGCAGCCCTCGGAGCCCAGGGCCGGCCTCTCACACTTTGAAACGTGAGCAAGGAAAATGCCATTCAGACTTTAGGGTCTCTGATGAGATGGTTTTTCTGTGTCCCCAGGCCTCTGACAGGCGTGCGTTGCTATCGCAGTTCCTGAAAGCGTGCGCCCTCCCCACCCCTCACCCCACGTCTGCTGTGGAATTGCCAGCGTCTTCATTTCTGCCTGGGCCGCTATCACTTCTGAGCCTCGAGTACAGGCCGAGAACGATGAAGCTGCCGTCTTCAGAATCATTTCTTTAGGCCACCTAAGGGGTGCCCTGGGGGGTCATTTGGTCTTTCTGACCAGGTCACGCTTCAGCCAAGGAAGGCATTCACCGGGACTTAGGAAGAAGCCTTCTGTTCCATGGTTAGGAGGCAGGAGGCGCTGTGCGACCCCTCCCCACGGTCGCTGTGCTCCTCGCTGCTCGTCTGTTCCCTTTGCCAACCCACTCTCTCAGGCCCCAGAGCGAGTTTTCCAGGAAGCAAAACCCCCATCAGACCAGCTCTGTGTTTTCCACCGTTTGGTGGCCCCCAGTCCTTCCCAGACGAAGTCGGCTCGTCAGCGGGGCACCCCAGCCCTCTCGGCTCCGGCCTCCCTTGCCAGCCTCACCTCCACGAAGGCCGCGCCCGCCCGCCTGCATCCCATCGTCGTGAGCTGCGTGAGCCCTGAGTGTGCTGTGCACCCTGAGGCGCTTTGTTCTGGTGTCGGGAGTGCTGCCCCGACCCTGTCCACCCGGAAAACCCACCAGGATTCTATTCAATTGAGCTAGAATGCGACTACCTCTAGGACGCTTTCCTCCTACCCCTCTCCTTCCCCCTCCCTCCGCGCCTCCGCTGCACCTCTTCCTCCTGGCCGCTGCTCCGCGGCGCTCCGTCCGTCCGTCCCCGTGGTGTGGCACTTGGCACGCTGCCGCGGCTGGGATGGAGCAGCGGTTAACAGGATGGGCTTGGAAGTCGGAGGGGCCTGGTCTAGGATTCCAGGCTCCCCACTTGTTGGCTGTGTGAGTTTGGGTAGGTTGTTGGACCCTCTCAGAGTTAGTTTCCTAACTATGAAACGGGACATTGCCATGACCGAATAAGGCCACGCCCGTGGAGTTCAGGAGTGGCGCCCGGAACAGAGGCCTCCCCGTGAGCAGCTGCTGTCCTTTCTGCCCCTAGCGGCCTCTGTGTTTGCAAGCACAAGATCCGTAAGAGTGAAACTGAGTCCGGTTCTTTCTGTGACACAGATACTCAGACAAAACTGGGCCCAGCAAACTCTCTGGGCTGCCGAGCGCGAAGCCCGAGGGAGGGTTGCCGTCTGTGCCGAACAATGGAAAAGCAGTGTCCCGGTCACAAGGGGCGTGGGTACAGGTCCCCGTTTGCCATCCCAGCCCCAGGACTTGGCCCCGGGTCCCAGCCGGGGCCCCTGACCAACCTGCGGTGCTAACCCCGCTTCCGCACGCTTCCGTGGGCGCCTTCGCAAAGGTTAAGCCTAGAAGAGTAGAGAATAACACTTGCATTTCAGCCCAAATTCACATTTTCCTTTCAAATATTCCTTGATTCATCTAGTTCCTAAAAGTGGTCATTATTCTCCCAGAATTGCCTTACATTTAGGAAATTAGGCATAAGCCAAAAATAGGCAGGAAAAACAAAATGGATTTTCTGGGCGGCTGAAGGTTTCTGTGAACAGGGTGGTTTGGGGATCTTTGGAGAGGATCTCTGGGCGTCAGGGAGCCCAGGCATGGCCTTCGCTGGCTGCGAGGCCCAGGTTCAGCCACCTGGTGGCCTCCTGAGCCTCCTCCTGTGAGGTGTGTGCAGACGAGCCTCCCTAGGGCCTGTCTGGCACACAGTAGGTGCTCGATTAGCGGGCTGTTATTAACGGCGATGTTTGATAGGGTTATCCTGATGGGAACTCACGAGAGGAAGCCCAGTTCACCTCGCGGCCACTCCGGTGAAATGGCAGGACCCGCCTGGGTGCAGCATGTTGGTCTGGGGGTGTGGAGTCTCTTTGCCGTCGGGCCCTAAGGGAGGACGGTACCGGGGTGGCCGGCGTGGTTGCCCAGGAACCAAGGCTTACTCATGAGAAGAAAGTGAGGCTCTTTGAGCAGACTGTGCAGCAAGGCCACCTGCTATTCCTTGTGCCCTGCGCCAGCCGCCCGGAAGCGAGCCTGGGTGAGCGGGGGGCACGTGCGCTTCGGTGGAAAGGGGGAGAGCTCTCCTCCACGGGCGGCAGTGTGCCGCCGGGCAGCCCCGGTGGGCCCCTTTCTCATCCAAAGCGCAGCCTTTCTTCCACCCCGGTTTGCCGTGCGTTGCTGTGACCCTTGATTTGGAGCAAGTCTGGGGTGCCTCTAGTCAATGGAAAGCGTCGCTACCCCCAGAGCAGTGGGTGCCGGGAGGAGCTGCAGGGACAGAGCCGGCACCGGCTGGGGCCCCCGGCCGTGTCTGGATGAGCGGTGCCATCCCTGCGGCAGCCGCTCTGGTCGCTGCTTCCCCAGAGAGGCCGCAGCGAGGGACACGGCACCCGGAGGGTGGGCAGGGAGACGTGGCAGCCCCAGAGCGTCCCCCGAGGGGCCTGACCGGCAGCCTTTATGGCTCGTGTGTGCAGGCAAACCAGGGAGGACCACAGGGCGGACAGTGGGGGCGCCTCTGTGTCCAGGACAGAGGCGTGGGGCAGATCGGTGCTGGGGGAGACGTGAACTTGAGACTTGAGAGGACATTTCTGTGGTGCACGCCTGGCGGAGGAGCAGAGACCGCAGAGCCGGCAGGGGTGGAGCTGGAGCGTGAACACGCAGCGGGGCCCTCTGAGGCCTGACCTCCTGGGGAGGGGACCTGGCGGGGGGCTGGCTGTCGGGGGTCAGCCGCGTGGCGATGAGCCAGGGCAGCGGGAGTCACTGCCGCCCTCAGTTCCCACTCACAGGCGAGCAGGGCGGAAGGAGGTTTGGGTGCCTGGGGGCTCAGGACCGTCGGCAATCCCACAAACAAGGGGGCTCTACCCTACACCGTGGCCAAGGGGCCTTGTGCCTTTAGAGGTGATGGCTCTCAGGCTATTAGAACTTCATAGTCAAAAATGCCTGCCATTTCCCTCATTACTAATTGTAATTGTTCACTCCCTGTTGTCATGCTCTGCGAACTATGAGATGATGAGATTAGATTGCAATTTGCATCTATTAAACTTGAAATAAAACTTTCCTCCATTGTGCAGGCCTTTCCCGTGGACTTAGCACTAGGACGTTGCCGCCTCCCGACCCGACCTCCTGACCCAGCTGAGCGGGGGAACTGGGGGTGGAGGGATGGAAGGAGGCAGAGCCAAGGCCACTTATGTCGGTTTTGGAGGTTTGATGTGTGAGAGGACTGGCGTCCGGCAGAAGTGGGGACAGGGCTTCTGGACGGAAGAATCAACACGGGCAAGGCGTGGAGCCTGCCGAACGCCCAGAGTGTGCGTGCGTGAGGGTGTGCAGGCGTTCCCCATCCCAGCGGAGCGAGCCTCACTGGCCCGCTCCAATGCTCTGCGTAACCTTCGGCTGCGCTAGGACCCCTTTGTTTTGCTGCTGCGAGCTCAGGACACCCCGATGCCCCACCTCCAACACCTGTTCTCCTCTAAGCTCAGCCTGAAAGCTCTGTCGCCGGGGGCTAGGGGAGCAATTTAATTGTCTGAGGAAGTTAGGTCTGGGGGCCAGGGCTGTGGGCGAGGCAGGGCTGCCCTGGATCAGTCACAGGGAGGGAGGCAGAGGCGGGACGCCAGGCCCGGCTCACCTGTACTTACTGACCTGTGGGGGCAGGTAGGTTGCAACGTGGGGTGAGCAATGGCCATTCCCAGGCCACCCCCACCCTCAGTCCGCGCCTCTTGACCTAAAGTTCAGCTGGATAAGGATGTACCCGAATGACAATCGCAACAATGATTCCTTAATTTGAGAACGTCTTGCTATGAAGAAAATGTCCGCTGAACCACAGTGCGCAGGACGAAACGACGTGCTCGCTGACAGGAGTCAGGGAAGCAGGAACCGCCCCGACCCCGGCCCTCCCGCGGCCGGTGGGCTGGGGCTCGCTGCCGGCTCTGGCCGTGAGACCGGAAGCCTCGGCTCCCTTGGCTTGTTCCCCCTTCCTGCAAAGGGGCGGCCTTTTGGGTGGGGACGGTTACAGCTCCTGCCCCACAGGACGGCTGTAATAACCAGCCCATGCGTGTTAACAGAGGGGGCAGTGTCTGGTACTCAGGACGCAGTAACTGTGTAGTTGCTATTATTATTTTTTTCCCCCCGAAGTTTTCAAAAGGAAACCGTTCACACTTTTTCCAGCTTACGCTCACGATGCCCTTGAGTGCTCTTTCTAAAACACACATGTCCTCGTGTAATTCCCTTGTGCCCCGAAGTCCTCAGGAGAAAGTCCAGTGAGAATGCACATATTCTTGCCTGGATGCACATAGTGTGCCCACCCCTTATATTCACACCTTGTTTCCTGGCATGAGTTTGTCCCTGTCAGTCCTCACAGAGATCCTGAGGGAGAGGCAATGTGGTTGATTCCACGTTAATGCCATGGGAAGATGGAGCTGATGAGGTTAAAGCAAGCTCCCAGGTGCAGCGTGGGGTCCCCTGCAGACCAGGCGCCCTGCTCACCCCTCCTGCCCAAGGATGCTCACGTCCGCTGTCCCTCTCAGCGCCTCTGAGCCCGCCGTGGCCTCTGCCTAGGATGCCCACTCCCTTTTCTTTATCTGGAAAACTCAGATAGTGTTAGACTGTCGAAACCTCCACCTCAACGGCGTCTCTGGAATGCCCTCCTCTCCTAAATAGAGTTTATTGCTTCCTCCTTTGGGTTGATTCTTCCGGCACCGTGGTTGCTACACCGTGTCCTACAGGTGCGTGTCCTGGTCTGAGAGTTCCTCCAGGCAAGGGATCCTGTACTGTGTCCCTGGTACCAAGCGTAGTGACAGGCACCTAAAGGCATTAAAGAAAAGTGAAAGGAATAAATGCATTAACTGATCCTCCCAAGGTGTAAACAGGAGGTGCAGGGAGCGCAGACGAGGATGCGGTCCTCACACAACACCTAAGATAAAAGACAAGGCAGAGGGTTTGCCTTCTGTGGTGAGGGACAGGGCCTCCGCCAGGTGCCTCTCGGAGCAGACAGCTGGGTGCGTGCTAGGCTCCGGGGAAGTGCAGAGAGTACAGGGAACAGTGGCCAGTTAGGGGCCTACGTAGGCTGGTGCTGTTTATAGAAGCGGAGTCACTTGAGTTTGTTGTTGGTTGTTGCCCTCGAAGACCTTGTTTCCTGGCATGAGTTTGTCCCTGTCTGGCTGACTCTCAGAAGCAAGAGGCTGACAGTGACTGATTGCAAAAACAGATCGACTGAGGCAACTTACCATTGATTAGTGGAACAAAGTTAAATTCTGCTCCTATGGCTATTTGTGACCACAGCTACAGAAAACATTTCTCTTTTTCTAAGTTCATGGGATCTTTTTCTCCTCCCCTCACCCAGGGAGCAAGTATTTATAGTCTAATATATGATATTAGTAGTTTTATTTAAGGTAAATAAATTTGATTTCTCAAATTTATATGATAAACAGAAACAAATTCTGTTTTGATTACAAAATCAAACTTCCATATCACGATTTATATGTTTGATGTTTCCAAGAAGTTCAATTCTAATGTTTTCCCAAGTTAATAACGTCTCAGAATCAACCTCCAAGTGTTATTTATAGCTTTGAAAAATTGTTCGGCTATTGGCAGATTGCAAATGGAAACAGTACCTTGATTCTTTAATTTCTAGGAAATACTTATAGTACAACTGCTTTTTTTACATAAATGAGCTATCTATAAGAAAGCCTTTTGGAATTTCATACAAAATACAACTTTTGCTGGAAATAATTATCTTATCCTGAGTGTGCCTGTTTCTGCCCCGGGGGCTGGATGATTTTTTAAAGGGGGAGAGAAGGGCCCTAGGGGACTTTGCAGATACCCTCAGGGGTATTTTCTATGCACAAGGGCTTCTAAGTAGCATTTGGGGAAAATTTAGCAGCAGGCCTGAGAATTCCCTTTTAAGGAGAAAATTAGATTGGCTTTGTGAGAGCTGTGTTGCTAAGCTCACTGTGGGATGGAAATGAGCCTGGAGTAGATTCATTCGAAAAGCGATAAGAAAGTTGGGAGGGGATGGTGAAAAGGGGCTGATCAGTTAAGTGTCTCCCCGGTGACAGGCAGAGAAGATTTGGTTTTTGAACAAGTCATCTCTCAAACAGTTTTCCAGAACGAATGGAGTTGGAGCACGGAGGCCCCGCTGTCTCCACAACCGTGCAGGCCCGAAGGGTGGCTGGAATTTTCCCAGGTGCTGCCCGCGCACAGCCGCCCCTGCTGGCGCGCCGACGGGGCCCCAGGACGTCACTCAAGGCTGCACGTCCCCTGGGAGTCTGATGGCTGGAGGGGGGACGCGCGTGTACGCCCCCCACGCCAGGGCCAGGCTCCCAGGTGCTGGAACCCTTGCACTTCCCCGCAGCCTCGTCCAGGGAGGATCGCTTCCTTTCTCCGCGAACCAGGTTGCCCGCAGGAGGTGGGCAGTCTGAGCGGACAGTAGCCCAGGAGGGTTGGCCCAGGGGCTGGCGTTTCCGCCCTCTCAGCCACTGCACGTGGGCAGGGGGCCGGCCTCACGGAGCCCGCGGGGACTCCTCTCCCGCGACAGCCCCCCTGCCCCCGCCCCCCGCATGTCAGTAAGGGTCGTGAAGCTCCCTGTCACTTGGATGGGCTAATGCAAAGGGGCGCCAACAGAGGAGGCTCGCAAGTCACGACTCCGCCCTCTCCCTCCTGGCCATCCAGTCGCTGCTGGTGGCTGCTGGCACTGAGTCACAGAGACACAACCGGTCCCAGCTTTTCTCCCCGATCCCAAACTGTCGCTCAGCGCAACATGTCCGCCAGAGGCAAGGAGACAGTCCCATTTTGTCTTACTGTCTTTGTCCTTCCTACTGTGTGACAAGTGCCATTTAGTTGTTTGGATTTCATTTTAAAAGACAATTTGATGTAACTTCCTTTTATTCCTCTTCTGTATAAGTTAGAAAGAAAGAAAGGAGAAACCCCAGTCACCGAGTTTTTCTGAGATATTTATCTTGAATGAACCTTTCCACTGAGACCCCCAGCCAGCCACCTGCCTGCCCCAGCACCTGTCCACCTGCCAGATGCTTCCTGTGCACCGTGCCCGGTGCCAGCCCTGAGCCGGAGGCCAGGGGGACAAGGGAAACGTGTCCTGTGCTCCCTGGGGCTCAGGGTCTATGGCCCGGGGCGCCTGGGCTCAGAGGCACAGGCTGAAGAGGGGCTGTGCGGAGAGGCCGGTGTGTGTTGTGGGGCGCCCTTCCGAGCGGGGCGGGGGAGGAGGAGAGAGCATGTGGCTCAGAGGCAAGGCAGGGGCGCGGGAGGGGGTTTGGCCAGGGCGGCTCGGCACATTCGGAGGCTGGAAAGGAAGGGGTCAGGCAAGAGAGTGGCTGTAGAAAGAGCAGGAAGGAGTAGGGGGTTCGGGAGAAGTGAGTGGGGGTCCTGTCTGGGGAGAGAGGGGGCTATGTCTTCATGCCTTCATGGAGGAAAGAACGGGCTCAAATGGGGCAAAAAAAATTTGGATTTTGTTGTCGGCGAAACAAGGTTCTGAAACCCAAAAGAGGGAGCCTTGGCTTTGACCACCAGAATCCCTGCTAATCCACAGAGCTGAGATGACAAGTTGTTTTCAGGCGGGGACAGACTCCTCGCTCCCTGCACTCGCGCCTGCTGCTAGGTCTCCCTGGATACCCCTCCCTGGGAACCACGCTATCTTTTTTTTTTTTAAGTGCTCAGCAATGTAAACCTCTCTGAGAGCTCATCCTCTGTGCCGACTGACCCAGGCACCCAGCAGCACGGTGTGCCTTACAAGTGACGTCTCTCTGCTGCCAGTGCAGGCCGGGTGTCCGCGGAGGGCGAGGAGGGACGCTGAACAGCGCGCACCGGCACTGGACAGAGGCAGAGGCGGCCCTGCTTCGCCGGTCACTCGGAGAAAGGGCAGGAAAGGAAAGGGTTACCTCCCTGCGCTCTCCTTTGCCCCTCAGGGGAGCTGAGATGTAATTAGGAGTTTTCAGGTCAAAGACAAGGTGATTTTTTTCTCTTTAATTTTTGTTTATTGGTTTTAGAGAGAGAGGGGAAGGAAGAGAGAAACATTGATTTTTTTTGCCCCACTTATTCTGTGTATTCTTTGCTTGATTCTTGTCTGCACCCTAACTGGGGATTGAACCCACAACTGTGGTGTATGAGGATAGTGCTCCCCCCAATGTGCTGCCTGGCCACAGCCTGAAGAGGACACACAGAGGTCTGTGAGCGAGACGTTCCAACACGTTTACTCGGCCCTCTGTGAGCATCCCGTCCCAGCCTGGAGGTTCAGAGCAGAGGGATCATGATTACGCATTTGTCCTTGGTGGCTCGGGGACCACTGGAGGGACAGGTGATACCAGCAGGAGGATATTCTGAGGCACTAGTCGAAACAGCCTCCCGCTTCATATCCCTCCGCTCCTCTGCACCCATGTCACGTCTGCCACTATGCAGGGAGAACGCACTTTGCACTCAGGAAGAGAATATTTATAGCCAAGGAAAATTATTGCTGGAAGATTCCAAAACAGGCTCTTGAACACATAAAATAAAAGAAGGCCTATAATAGCAAGAGCCTGGCGTTTTGAGACAGGAAAATGCCTTTTTTTAGTTTAAAAGTTTGGCTTCGTAAATTAAAAGTCACTGTGCTGGTTGACTCCGTGCACACAGTTGACTTGAGACACATCAGCCAGGTGCGGCGGAAAAGCAGCAGAGGAGAGGGGAGAATGAGGCACAGGCCACTGGTCCTAGGGGGTCTCCAGGCAGACCTCCTCGCCCAAGCCCCAGGGCGGGGATAATCGAAGTTCATATCTGCGTGTGCAGGGACCAAGCTCGGCGGGGACCGGTATCTCACGTCACGTCTGAAACCCGGGGAGGAAACAGCCTTGCAAAGACGCAGAGCTAGTCTGGCGGCGGGGCCGGCGTGGGCGGGGCCGGAGTGTCCCTGATGCGTGGGGTCAGGGCGAGGGAGGCACTGGTGTGGCCCCGCCACTGGGGAAGCTGAAGGGAACCCCATTTGGACTCAGCCCTAAGAGAGATGGGTGCACCAAGAGGCTGAACGCCCAGGCCTCCCTCCTGCTCCCAGGTGCTCTTGCTTCGGGGCTGGGGTGGGGCTCCACCACGTGGAGTGGCCGTGACGAAATGGGCTCCCTGAGCCTGGCTACCTGTACCTTCGGCCCTGTGCTCGGTCTTCCCTATTCCTGGGGCCGTCAGTCACCTGCCACGGTGTAGGTCATGCCCAGATACGGGCACTGCGTGCACACGGAGGCAGGCCTCGGTCCGCGTGGCTTTGTAAGTTGTTTGTCTGCCTCGCCGTTTGAGCTCGACCAGCTGGGAGACAGCCAGGAATCCCAGTCTGCAGTGGGATGTGACATCCTCAGAAGTCCCTCAAGGAAGGTGTTGTCTCTCATGTTTTACAGAAAGGAAATTAAGGCTCAGGGAGATGCAGTAAATGCTAAAATTCTGTACCTCCAGCCAGAATTTTTTTTTTTTTGCTATCTAGGTCCCTAGGTTCTCCTGCCTCTTGGACATGGCCCCCACTCATTTATCCAGTGGTACCCCAAACTCAACATTTCCAAAGCTGGACTCATCACCTGTGTGCTCCAAACCTGTTCCCTCGCTCAGTTGACAATCCATCCATCCATCCATCCATCCATCCTCCATTCATTTAATTATTCAAATCAGAAACTTGAGTGAATACCAAGACTGATAGTGATGGATTCAGCCTTGAGTTTGAACTTTGCTCTGCCACTATGTAGCTTCTCTCACTTCTCCACGTATCTGTCTTGGCTCAATTACTTCATCTACAAAATGAAGGTTATAATACTGAATCAGACACCTGACGCTGGATAATTGCATTTCCATTGTGTTACATTTCTGATAGCATAGACAAACGTGTGTACATAATATAGCATGGTGTTTGACCCTTAAACGTTTAATGAGTGATTATTATTATTATCATTATTTGTATTACTATTAATGACAGATATACCTGTGCCTCCACATGAATGCCAACGCACTCTGTATATGTAGATTTTACATACATATATGTATTGTGTCTTCACAAACTAACCTATGTAAAGACATGCACACACAGGTGTGTATGGACGTGTAATAGCTGGACAGGCAAGTTGACTAAAAGAGATCAGCAAAGAAATGTGTCATTGTCTCCCCAGGAGGTGCCCTTGCCGGTTTGCATTTGTGGAAGAGACTCTTAGGTATCACTTAGGATGTTAGATCCACAGTTCCAGGCATTGCCTCAAATGAACTTTGGGGCCATGAACTTACCTAACATGAACAATAACTACGGACGGTGCGGCGTTTACTGTGTGGTGGCACTGTGTTACCTGCCCTGTGTATGCCGTCAGTGAGTTTCTGCAGTGACACTGAAGGATGAGACTTGGAGTCTTTGCGTCACAGGTGAGGACAGTGGCATTTGGAGAGGTTAAGCCCTGGCTCTCCACCCCACACATGACCTCACATCCCGGAGAACCCATTGTTACTTACGCCTCTGCCTTCAGGGTCCTTCTCGATCAGCAGCGGCTGGTGGTTTTCCAACTCTGTGTCCCCAAGGTCACAGCAGGCTCATGTCTGTGTCTGATCAGGACCAGCTGTTGCTAAGTGATGGATTTTCCAGGTCTCTGGCTTGGCCCCCGAGGTTAGACTTCTCATCCAAAATGGCATTCAAATAGCACTTTGCTTCCCAGAGGACCCCAGAGCCACTTAGCAAGCTTGCTGTGCCGGGGCTGCCCCGCAGGCCTGGTCACTGTCTGGCAGCTTGGCTGAGCCCCCTCTTCTTGGGGTCCCAGAGAAAGCCCAGCTGGGCTCTGCTGCCCCCCGGACACCAGTGCTGCTGTGGCGGGGGAGGGGAGGTTTGCCGATGAACCGAGCTAGGTCTATTTCCAAGGCCTGGCTATCAAATACATGCACATTTGCAAACGCCTGGGCTCTCCGTATGAAATGCAATAGCTCCTCTCAGTAGAGAAATCGTTTAAAGAGCATGTCTAGCCACAGAGGCTATGAAGTTGCCCTCCAAGTTACGTGGGCCCATGGATGTATTCACTCACTAAGCGCCGCCGGCAGGAAAGGCACTGCTGTAAAAGGCTTCCCTGGGTGGCCCCACTGCGGCCCCACGGCGACCCCACGGCAGGCCCCCTCCTCTCCATTTCACAGAAGGGGCAACGCTCTCAGAAAGGCGATTTCTCTGGTTTAAGGCCGCGGAGCCCGAGGACGGTGGAGCTACAGCGGGAACCCATGCTCCTGGCTCCACCCTCGGGATGCAAGCGCTCTGCTAGCTGGCCTTGTGACGGGAGAGGTGGCGGGGGAGGGGATGTCTTGGTGGCTGAGCGCCAAGGGAGGATTCGGGAAGGTCACATCCAGCGGGGACTTGGGAATGTGCAAATGTTGTATGAAGTGCGATGTGATTCGGCCCGGGGATGTTGGAAGTCTCACGTTAAATCCACGACAGAAATACCAGTGTGTCTGGTGTGGCGGTGCCCTGGGGGAAGCTGGGGGCGCAGCTGAGCAGGTGGGGGGCGAGCCAGCCTGCGGGGACCAGGGAGCGGCCGCCCCCGGGTGACAGGACAGTGCCAGCCAGCGGAGGAAAGGACGCCGCCCATCCCGGTGGGGCACCCACCCCGCAGTCAGGTCTCCTCGTTAACACAGGGCTGGCGCGCGGCCTCCTCCCTCACAGAAGCTCCCCCGACGCAGGCGTCTAAACTCGGGGGAGGGGCAGGCGCGTGACATCTCAGCACGCGCGCGCGCAGCCCGGAGAGGCCCTTCAGCCCCTGCCGTATCGAGGCACTTCAAAAAGCTCCCTAAAGAGACTCTGGGGGGTTTACACATTCTGACAAAACAGCATTTTTGTCAGAAATAAGTGAATCTGCAATACATGAATTAAAACCCTTTTGAAATCCAGATGGGTTTTAAGATCAAAAACGGGAAATTTCTTCCCCAAAAGTCAATGCAGCCAAACAAACCATGGTGAGTTTTTCTTTTTCTTTTTTTTTGATGCCATTTCTATAGAAGTCAAAGTATCCATCAGAAAAGGTTTTTTTGTTTGTTTGTTTGTTTGTTTTTAATTAGGAAATCATAAAATAGCAGGCTTCAGAAAGCCCTGCAGGTCAGTTTGAATTTTTTGTTTAAAATCACTCCGTTTTTATGAAACCGTGGTAGGCAGCCTTGTAGGTGCTTTCAAAGCTGTGCCAAGGCAGGCCTTGTGACTAAGTCCAAGTCCGCCCTCTGATCCTTATAATGAAATCGCCTGGACCAGCGGCTGCTGATGCTGTGAACAGCCTCTTCTGCTCTGTTTGCCGGGCCACATCCACACACAGGAAGGCCTGCTGGCCTCGGAGGCGGAGGTGCGGCGTCACCGCGCTCGGCACAGGCCTGAGGCCCAGGTGGTGTTCCCAGCACCAGCCCGGCTCACTCCGCCTCGGCCGCATTGACGGCCTGCAGGGCCGGCCTCCCTGGTCGTGGCTGCAAAGGAGTTGCCCCGGGGCCTTGGGTGGAGACGCTCCCCCGCCCCAAGCCGTGCACCACCCCTCCCCCAACCTCCCGACCCCAGGGGGCCAGGGCTGTGCCCTGGGGATCCTGCCCCTGAGTGTGCAAGCAGGGGGCTAAGTGAGATTTCTTTTTCTTTTTTACACTATTCTGGACTTTACGTTAAAAAAAAACAACAAACTACTGGCAACATAAAGAAACAACTGCAAAAGAAGGGGCGGTTGATCTCCGCGGACGACTTCTGCATCTGCGTCCAGAGGCTGCGCGGGCATCTCCCCGCCGGGGCGAGGGTGCCCAGCAGCTGCCTGCCCTGTGGGCTTTCTCTTCAGCCTCCATCCCAGGATGGCTTGTTTGCAGGCGGAGGCAGCGCACGGCTGTAAGGGGCGCCGGCCACACTCCAGCCGCGGGAGCAGCGCCATCGTCGCCGGGCTGGCCTGGCTCTTGGCCCTGACTTTGCGGCCTGGGCTCACCATCCTCGAGGCTCGGCGGTGCTGAAGGTCCTCCGGCTGGAGTGCCGGCCTCTCCCCAGGCCGGACGCAGCCACTGGGACCGCAGGTGCGGCTGCAGAGGCACTGTGACGGCATTTGGAGGTCTCGGTGACGCTGTCAGGGCTGAACCATCTCCTTGCTTCTCTGACCCCTAAACGGCCCCTCTTTGTCTGCAGGTTCCTCCCAGGGTCTCCCACCCATACGGCTGCCCCCCAGCCCCAAATCTGGATATACCCTCTCCTCCTCCTCCCCAACACCCCGTGGAGCCCAAGTCCCGCCATGCCGGCGTCGCTCCCGGCTCCCTCCCTCCCGCATCCTGGCCTTTGCCTGAGCTCAGGCTTTGCTCACCTGGAGGATCAGGCACCGGGTTTGTAAAGAAACATGTCTAAGCGGCAGCTGACAACACGCCCCAGCAAGACGACAGACCTCCCACTTGCAGAGTTTTCACCAAACCTTTAAAGGTTGCAGTCTTTTACCCTGCAATCATCCCACAGAAGCTGTCAGGAGCATCACTGCGAATGAAAACCTGCGATGAGCTGCGTTCGCTCCGAAGAAGGCTGCCAGTCTCCGTGTTTCACATCGGGAGCCGGTTCCTGACCGGAGTTTCGCCGCCAGCAGACTGCCCCACGCTCCGGACTCCGGGGCGTGTGTTTCTCCCTCTTGACCCTCAAGGGGTGCCCTGCCCGACTGGAAACACCTTGGGCGTCCCTGGGAGGCAATGTCGCTTCAGATCTCTGCGCGGCAGCTGTGTGGCTCTCCCAAGTCCTCTCGGTGTCCGTGAGCCCGGTCTCCTCGCGTGTGTGGTGGAGACGCCTCCGCCCCCGCAGGCCTCGGAGGGCTGCATGTGGTGTGCCGGGCACGGAGCCCAGCACAGGGCCTGCGGAGGATGAGGCACTCAGGACATGGGGGTCCCTCCTCACCTCTGCCTGAAACCCGTTAGTCTGCTGGTCGTCTCTTCAGCTAGGAGAGGCCTCCCTCACGGGGGACTTGAGAACTTACATCTGCAGCCAGGACAGGGAGCTGGGTTCAAATCCCAGCTCTGCCACTTCCTAACTGGGTTGTCTTGAGCAAGTCATTTCACCTCTCTGTGCCTCCGGGTTTCTTCATCTGTAAGACGGTGCTAATAATAGTACCTCACACTTAGGTGTTACTGTGAGGCTTAAGTGGGTTATAACACATACCAATGGGCTATAAAGGTGTTTGAGAAAGATGCCGGTGTATATCGATAATATCCCAGCAGTAGCGAGTGCTGGCTGCGGGCCTGCTGGGGATTGTGCGGGGAGCTGGAGAACGTGTCCATAGGCCTCAGGACAGTTTGGTCTCAAAGGCCTGTTTTCCATTGGTCCAGGTCAGCCCACCCCCGCAGAGCTGCGCTGAAATAGAGATACTGACACCTACCTCTCAGGGCCTGTTGGGGATGTTACAGAATAATGGCGGACCCAGTGAACATTATTAGCATCTCCCTTTTCTTGTTCAAGCCACAAAAGGTCTTGGGCTTTCCCAGAAACGTGCAAAAGCTGCCGGCCCGATCACAGAGGCCGCTCGTGCGGGCGGAACGCTGCCCCAGGAGAGGAGAGAGGCCGCCCCGGGGCAGACCCGGAAGCTTGCTGCTGTCGCACCCGCTCCCCGCCCGCTTCCCTCTGTCCGCACACCGCTGCGCCGCCTCCCGGTTCTGGCTCACCAGCGGCTTCTGCGGCGTCCTCTTTCTCCGCGGGAGGAGGGCGTCGTGTGGGCTCTCATTGCAGCATCTCACTGCCCTGGACACCGTTCTCAGTCACGCAGTGTCAGACAAAAACACACCCAGACGTTTCCCGCCCTCATGCGCTGGACCCTTATTATCAGTCGTTCACAGACCAACCACCCCACCCCCAAAAAACGACCGCGTGTCCTATGGGGATGGAAGGAGCCAGGTGGAGATGGAAGGCGAAGAAGCTATTCACGCTATCATGCGCCAGAAACTGCTCACGCACCGCCCTGACTAAGTCTCAACAGGCCAGCGATGCCGGCAATATGGTCACCCCACCTGACAGGTGTGGGCCTGAGACAGATGACACCACTCACCACTAGTACATATCAGGACAGGGATCCGACCCAGGTCCTTTCCCAAAATTCACACTCTTAACCGCCACACAGCGTGGCCTCTCCCTGGGGTTGCCTGGTGCGAAGCCAGGCACCCTGGGGGTGAAGTCCTCTGTTACTGCCAGCCTGTCACGTAGGCCGGTCAGCGCCTGCCATTCTCATTCAGGAGAACTAGGCTCAGAGAGGTTGTGTGGCTTACTGAAGGTCACCCAGCTAGACATGGCAAAGCCTGGAGCCACAGCCAAGTCCGTCCGGTGCCGAAGTCTGTGCCTCTCAGCTCCCCGACTCCAACCTGGGGAAGTGGGGGCTGAAGGCCCAAGCAGCCCTTGCTTTGCAGAATGGCTCCCTCAGTTAAGGTGTTCAGTGTGAACATTCTAGATACTGGTCAGTTTTCAAGCTTCCACTGGGCTCTCCACCCAGTGAGCAAGGATAGGCCAGGGCAGGTGCAGGGGGGTTAGGGGAGGTACAGGTGTAGCTTTTGGGGAGCTAGGGTGACTCAGTGTGCCCCCAAAGATCTAAGGGGGTTCCTAAGTGTCCCGCCAGTACAGGCCACTTATGGGAACGTGGATTGGGTGCCTCTTATGTACTAGGGTCCCTTCTGTCCTGAGCCTGTGTGCCCACATAGACGCATTAGCTCATTGAGCCTCATGTCCACTCAAAGAGGTGGGTGCAACGATCTTCATTTAGGAAGGACAAGGACACCAAGGTTCAGAGAGGCGGGGCAGCTGCCCAAGGACACAAGGAGTCAGAGGAAAGAGAGGGTTTCAGACTGCGCTGAGCTCCCAAACGCGAAACCTTCCCACGCACCCTACGAGCAGGCCTCCCGTCCCCACAGCGTGTGATTAGAGGGGCCATCTGGTTATTTTATTTTACTAGGAACTTTTCCACTTCAGTTCTTGACATCTTTATGGACTTGGCGGACTGGAGCAAAGTTATTTCACCAGCTGTCATTTTGGGTTGAAAGGCTCCTCACGCCCCCCTACGCCGCCAGTGTCAATTAAGCTGAATAGTGACCTGCTCTGTGACACTCTCCCAAACACGTCACAGCTGTCCCTCCAATCTCAGCAGTTAGCTGGCGAACAGCCCCACTGAAACACAGCCCCCTCCTCCCCCTCGCTGCGCCTCAGGTCTGCTGCTTTTAGTGACAATACCCCTCAGTCATATACATTAAAACGTTCTACGGTAACAAAAGTGTTCAATCTCCTTGTACTGTTTGCGGTGACTGACATTGTTTCAAAGCAGATTTAGAAATAGTCTTGGTCCTGACATTTATGTAGCAAGTGGGTGTTGTTTGTTGCCGAGCAATTAGAACATAGATTAACATAATATCACTCCTCAGCTTTAAAATCTCCGAGCTCTGCGCACAGGTTCCCAGGAGCTCACCAACTTGCTTCCTTTGTCTTTCTGCTTCTTCCTCCTCCACACCCATCCACCTACCTGCCTTGAAATATGCTATTTCAAATTTAAAGTTCAAGAAAGTTTGTGTAATCTAAGTCAGGAAAGGACATGTTTTTTACTTACACTGCTGCCCAGTACTTGTATCCTTAACCAAAAGGGCATTATTTGTTTTTGTCCTTAGAAACTCTTTTTTTAAACCTTTACCCAAGGGCATTTTTCCCCCCATTGTTTTTAGAGAGAAGAGGGGAGAGAGAACCACTAAAGCATCAATCAGATGCCTTTCGTGGGCTCCCCGACTGGGGATGGAACCCACGACCTTTTGGTTCCAGGACGATGCTCCAACCAACCGAGCCACACCAGCCAGGGCGGTCCTTGGAAACTGTGTGTGCGTGCGCACTCTTTTCTGTGTAGCTCCTCTGCTCAGAGTCCTGCAAGGCGCCTCATGTCACACCGAATAAAGCCGAGGTCCTTAAAATTGCTAACAATTTCTGTGGGATCCGTTCCTCTGTTTCCTCCCTGACCTCCTCTCCTACCCCTCCCCGCGCCTCTGCCCAGGCCACGCCGGCCTCCCTGCTGCTCCGTGAACACGCCTGGGGCGTGTGCTCACACCCAAGGACCTCAGTGCTTGCCGCTCCTTCTTCCTGACGTTCCCCCGGGATCTGCTTGGCTTCCTCTCTCCTTCCGGGGCACGCGGGCCCCTCTCCCGCCTGTCCCCCGCTGCGGCAGATTCTCCCCTGGTTTCTTTCCTCCTTGGTGTCTGTCCTTATCACCTGACACACTGCTTTGCCTCTTGTCTGTATGCTCAGCAGGAACGTCAGCGTCAGGACAGTGGGGCCTTGTGTCGGTTCCGTCCAGGGATGTATCCTCCCTTTCCCAGAACGGGCTTATGAAGCAATGATACCTACTGTCACCCCATAAGCTAAACCATCAGCAAGATCAAGGGCTGTGGTGCCGGATGGGTTAGCGTTGCCATTCCACCACGTAGTGTCTGTGTCACCTTAAGTGTGGTCCATGTCACTCTGACCTCAGGGAGGGCTGCCACCAAATGTCGCCGCTGCCACCTCGGCGGCACTGGGGAAACTGGCATGGTTTCATGGGGTAACCCCAGAGAAGGGTGTTGTGGGGTTACTTCCATTTCCCTGACCCCAGATGAACCACAGTCACTGGTTCAGCATCTAAATATCTCTTGTTTCCATCAACAGACACACAGAAATAAGACTGAGATAAAGACGTGATGTGGTTTTAGGGAGTCGGCTCTCAGGAAAATTGGACCCGAGAGGCCTGTGCCTGGCTCTTGAGACACAGCGCCAATTTGGGTCAACCCTGGACCCGTGAGGAACATGTCCCAGGGCCCGTGCCCCGCCCTCTGCGTCAGAGAGGCCTCAGCCTGAATACTGACCGTCCAGGCTGCGCCAGGTGGGGCCAGTCCCCAAATCTCTCCGGATCCATTTTCTCCTCTGTGACGCAGGGATGCTAATACCCGCCCTGCAGCATGGTTCATTCACGGTATTAAAGGCAACGTGTGCAAATTGCCATGTGAGTGCCAGCGTGCACCACACACCGTGGGGACACCGCAGCGGCATCCTTCACGGTGGCCATCCGCCATTGGGCACTAAAATCAAGACCACACAAAAGTGACTCGTAATGTAAAAAATTCAAGTGGCAGGCACAGTCACAACTTCCGGATGGCTTGTCTAGTGTGAGGTGAGGGCATTTTGTAGGCAGGCAGTTTGTTTGATTTTATGTTTATGAGCTGGGCTTAAAATAGAGCATTGGCAGGCCAGGTAGCCGCTGTGAACCCCGTTTTAGGAATAAGCGCCCTGGGAGAGGCGGGAGGCCTGGATTCCACCCGTGTTCAGCCGGCGGGAGGGCAGACCTGAGGCCCACCCCGCTGCCCAGCCCTGCGACAGAAGGTAGAGACGAGACGCGGTTTTCAGGCTGATCAGCGCGCGGAGGAAACGGACAGGAAAGGTCTGTCCGACTCATCTCATCGGCGGAGGGGCCTCAAGAGAGTGGCCAGGCACGAGAAGCATATTCTAGCGTTCATGCGTTACCAGAAAAATGGAGCGTCTGGCTCGGAGAGGGAGGGCCTTCTCTTCCCCCTGAAAATACTAATTCTTCAGTTTCGTATAAAAATATATACCTTCTATATTGTAAAAATTGTGAAATATGTTACCTGTTTATATCGGTGGAATTCTCGCATGTGCGGTCTCTGACTTGCTTTAGTATTTCGTCCATGCTGGTGCACGTAGCTGTAATTCACGCACTTTTCAGAGCTGTGTACTATTCCAGTATATGCCGAAACCATAATTTGTTAAATCTCTTTCATTTTTGTGGGAGCTTTTTAGAAGCTCTTTACTACTGTATTACATGAAATGCTATTATAAACTGGTACCCGTGTAAGAATTTACATGGGCGTCTGAAATCGGCCCGGTGAAGAATTTATATTGGGCGTATACACCTGGGAGAGAAGGAGAGTTATAAAGGTGTATGATTCCTCAGGTGGCCAGGAAATGCTAGTATTAAACTGTTTTCCAGGACGGTTTTGCTATTTGCACCGCCATGGCCTTTTATGACAGTTCCTATTCCTTGTTAACTTGGCTGTTTCGAGACTTTTTCTTGAAACAAATTTTTGCCAATACAGAGAGGGTGCTTGTAATTTGCATTTTTTGTATTGTTGCTGGTTAAGTGTCTCTCCCCTGTGGATGGGTCATTTGTGTTTACTGTCCTGTGAGCCACTTTTCAGATCCCCGGCCTGTGTTTTTTTTGGCTTGTCATTTTGTCGTTGGTTCGTGAGCAGCCGTCCTCAGTTCTGATGAAGACAATGCTTCTCTCTCTATCCTTACGCCAGAATAAACTGTCTTAACTGCCGAAGCTTTACAGTCGGTCTTGAAGGAATGTGCCTTCTCCGACTCCATTCTTCTTTTGTAAGGTTGTCTGGCTGTTCCAGTTTCTCAGATTCACACTCACACACACACACACACGAATCAGCTCATCGCTTTCTAAAATGAAGACAGGCAAGAAGAAAAGGGGAGAAAGGCCTGCTGCCTCTCCGGAGCGTGTATCCCAGAGAAATAAGCCGTGTTCACAAACCCGTACATGAGTGTTCTTAGCAACCTGACGCATAATCGCCCGGAATTAAAAACAAGGCAGGTGTCCTTCGATGAGCAGGCAGTTAAACCGCAGTGACCCACACTGCGGAATCGACTGGCAACAAAAAGACACAAACGCCGACACATCCGACAGCTTCTGTGGGTCTCAGAGAACGACGCTGAGTGGAACAGGCCCGCGGCAAACAGTTACGTGCTATGGGGCTCCGTTTACGTGGCCTTTGTGGCAGTGACGTCTGGGCGGGGGGTGGCACGTGGTCCTCTGCCTCGCTGTTTCATTTCTCCTCTTTGGATTCCTGCTCTGAGCATTTTCTTTACCTTTTCTCAAGCTCAGCCATAGATTTTTAAAGGTTTTGTTTTTATTCTGCTTTTCATTTTGGGGGAGGGGTGTGTGTTCTTCATTAGAAAGGTATATGTGTATTTTTTTCCAAACATCGCACCTGTCTTATTGCTGGACATAGAAATTTTAAATTTGAATGTGTCTTTTTCCCAAACCTGAGTTGGGCTCTGTATGTGGCCGGGATCTTAAGTTAGAAATAAACGGGATCTTTAAGTTAAGTTAGGGTTGCTATGACGCAAACAACAAACAAACAAACAAAAACACCCCACAGGCAGATAGGACTAAAAAGCCAGAAGGAAGTTAAATGTTAGCAGTTCTGACCGTATTATTGACTATGTTCCCTATGCTGACAGAGGGTTACTAGACACCATGGTGATCACATTATAAGGTATAGAAAGGTTAGGTCACTCTGCTGTACCCCTGAAACTAATACACTGCAATATTGTACGACAACTATAATTATAAATGTCAGTAGTTCTTGCATTAGGGTGCTAGGGCTGGGAATCTTTTCCTCCTTTTCTGCACTTTGCTAATTTCATGGGATGTGCGCTGAGAGCAATGAGACCCTCCCTCCCAGGAGCGCTTGGGGAGTGGGGCTCCCAGGGGCGCTCTTTCCTCCCCTTGAGCTGTACGTGCTCCCCAGGTAAAGATACTTTCCATGAGTCACCTCGCTGCAGAGGCACGGTGACTTCTTCCTTCCAAAGGCACTGCGACTTCATCACAGATATAATTGCTGTTCAGAAAGATCAGCCTTTCACATCCCTCAGATTCGCTGTCTCTCAAATCAAGCAGCTCCGTGAATCATGAAGCAAGTCAGTGTAATAGCAAATCTGTCTGTTAAAAAACCCACCTCTCTCCGGCCTGCCCCCGAAGTGCTTCTCCCTGTGCTGACTGGGCGTGACGGAGACCCCGCTCGCCCCTGCCAGGAAGCAACAGGGAGCCCAGGTCCTCTCCTGGTCAGCGTGGAGGACCAGAGCGCACCAAGCCCCTGCTTTACGCCCTGAGTTAAGCACTTTCCATCCGGTATTTCGCTCACACCAAGGATGGGAAAGGTGTGGGCACCACCCTTGTCCAGCAGGGAGACAGGTTGAGGGAGAAGGCCGCAGGCCAGGGCCCGGCGGCGAGGTCCGGCGGCTGCGCTCTGAGCGCTGACGTCCGCCAGACAAGGTCTCGGAAGCCCGCTCTGCCCCTGACTGTGACCTCAGGCAGATGACAGGACTTCCCGCAGTCTCAGGCCTCTCATCTGCAAAGCAGCGAAGCATCACAGGACCACCACCGCCGCCTTGCTCTGAGGGTATCTGATGTCATCAGCACGATGACATTTAAAGTGATCTTTGCATAGGGCTTGTACATCTCCCAGTAGATTTATTTCTAGACATCGTAGGTTTCTTTGGGTGTTGCGATTCAGATCCCTTTTCCCCACTTCATTTTGAATTGGTTGGGGCTTGTCACTTCATTATGTTAACTTTGTGCACGTGTGAACGTGAGCTCTAGAAAGGAAGAAACTTTATTGCATTCACCCGATGTCCTGAATCCATGGAAAAGGGCCTGGCACATAGTAGGTATTCATCAAAATTGTTGTTGAATGGAGGATCTTGTGAGCATAATGAATTCTCTTATTGATTCCTGTGGGGTTTTTTTTTTTTCAATTGATTCTCTTGAATTTTTAGTAGGTAATAAACTGACTGCAACTTGAGATGCAACCTTCCAAACTTTTACTTTTTACGTGAGGCTGCGTCAGTCTGAGCAGACGCCTCTGTAGTAAGTCCCGCAGTAGGAGTGTTTCTAATGTTTCTGTATTGTGGTGTTGGGGTGTTTCGGGGGGGATGCCTGGCTGCTGCCTTTTACCAGATTGTGAAAGTTTCATTCTATTCCACTTTCTCTGGGGTTTGGTTTCTATTTTATTTTATTCCTTTAAACCAGGATCAAGTGTTGGATTTCATGATCTATGTGTCTGGCAGCAATTGAGGCAATCATCTCGCTCCTTCCTCCCTTAATCAGACAATGTTTGCCGTTTAACTAGCTATTGAATGTGACAAGCACATACACGAGGTACGTGGGAATGTGCCTATGGAGTGTGACTTTGAAAAGTGCCCATTAACTCGTCCTCACAAGGACGGCAGCCACACAAACATGTCACTGCTCCCTCTAGGAGACTGTCCACTCCCCTGCCTGTCTTGCTGCCCCGCCCTCTTGGGGCCAAGGTCGCTGGGCCGTACTTACTAGGGGCCAGAGCGACCATGAAGGGTCCTCCCGAGCCTCTCAGTGGCCCTCGGCACTGACCGTCCTGGGCCTCAGGCACCCACCTGCCTCTTCCAGGGGGCAGCACCTGTAGGCGGAGCTGGACTGGCCCCCAGGCAGAGCAGCCATCTGCCCTCTCCGTGACTTCCTTCCGTGGCTCCCGTGGGTGGTCCCAGCCAGGCGTGAGGAGCCTCACAGCCACACAGCTTTTTCAAAGGGCCCTTCCCAGCCAGCGGGGAATGGGTTTGTTCCCCGTGACCAGTTCGATTTCTGTCCCTTGTGCCTGTCTCCCTCGGGGGTTCTGCTGTAAAGAGCGAGGGCTGCAAGGGCCGAGGTGGGCGCCCCTGGGTCCCTGAGAGCAGTGCCAGGGACCATAAGAGGGCTGGGGGTTAGGGCGCCTCAGTGCCTGGGCCAGTCCTGACCGCTGGTCCCCGTCTGTGAACGCTGATACGATCCGTTAAGGATCTCACGGTGAAATCAACAGAGATGGGGGGTCCTAGGTCCAGTAACTGGTGTCCCCATAGAGAGACACGTGGGGAGGGGCAGCCACAGGCCGCGGAACGCCACGGGCCGGGGGCCTCGGGGCTGGAGGGGGCAGGAAGGGGAGGAGGGCCTTCAGGGAGTGCGGAGCCTGGCCCTGCTGGCACCCGATTTCAGGCGTCCAGCCCCCAGAAAGGAGGGGGACAAGTGTCTGTCGCTCAAGCCCCCGCCTGGGGGCGTTTTCTCGAGGCAGCCCGGGAACAGGCTCAGGCGTGGTGGGTCGGGGGGGGTTGGGAGGACGCCTCTGGCCACCGTAACGTAGATATCCACGCTGCAAACGCAAGTGCACAAGCAATTGTATTTAGTAGCAGAGACATTTTAGTGACTTCTTTACGTCTGGCTACAGGGAACTGGTCGGATAACGTGTGCTCCGTCATGTTATAGAAATGTAGTCTATAGCTATTACAAATGATAATTATTAACACTACCTAACAGTATGAAAAGAGAGTATTTATTCCAATGTCGAATGATGAATACATAATATAAGTTTCTGTTTGGCATATGTATGATTATGTCTGCATATGTGCAAAGCCTGGAGGGCATACGGAGAAATGAAAATGATTCATATGATAGAACTGTGTGTAATTTAAAATTTTTTTCTAAGATTGTGATAAATTCTTCATAATTTTAATTAAAATTCTATGACTCTTTTCCTAGGAGTATGAAATAATTATAGAACACATGTGTAATAAAACAAGACATGTCCAGAAATCTGCAAAGAATGGTATCTACAAATTCAAACCAATTTTGTGAGGCAAAACTTTACTCAGAGATCAATATGCCCCGGGCTGGCCTTACTAAAAAGCACATTCAAGAAGCACTGTTTAATCACAGCAAAGGTCCTGCTTGTTCCTTGAGTGGGTATTTTGTTTCTTCAGTTAAAGCCTTCAGAGGCACATAATAAATTTGGACTAGGGGACTTTTAGTTATTGAAAGAAATAAGGAAGGAAGGAAGGAAGGAAGGAAGGAAGGAAGGAAGGAAGGAAGGAAGGAAGGAGAGAGGGAGGGAGAGAGGGAGGAAGGGGGATGCTGTGCTGCTCCTTCCCACCTACCCTGGACCCCAACACCCTGCCCGCCCACCCATCCCACTGTCAGAACCCCCACCGCGTCAGAGCCGCCCCCTGGGAGGAGGCGCCGTCCCCCATGTTGGCTGAGCCAGGGTGGCGCCACCCTCATTCTCAGCTTCCCCCGAGGAGTCACTCAGTAAGCAAAGCAGTCCTGAGCTGGGAGCCCGCGAGGAAGGGTCCTGGCCTCCCGGCCTTAGAGAAGGGTGGTGGGTGATGAGTTGTCCCTTAGGGACAGCAGAGACCAGGTCCCAGAAGCAGAGGCCGTGGCAGGGGGAGGGGGGGCTGACTCAACCCCTCCCGGCCCAGGCCTGCAGGGAAGACGAGGGGCAAGGGCGTCAGAGCTCTTCACCCCAAAGCTCGGAAATCCCAGGTCGGTTCCAGTAAACAGACTTCAAAGCCTACAATGAAAAGATCATCTGTTCTAAAATAGTCTCAAATTTAGTCTTTTATATTATATAGATACTTATACTTACTCCTCCTCCACATCCTTCAACTATTCCAGATCAAAAAGGGGTTTACTGTACTTTTAATTCTCTGACATGTCTCTAATGCATGTTCTCTCTGAAAGAACATACAAATTAGGAATCTAAATTAGTTTTTTCTGACTTACATTGAGGAATTAGTTTGAGGGTCCTAGTTGTTTCTAAATTGGCCTCATTCAAACCTTGACTGAGCACCTATTGCGTGCAAGGCAGGCGCCTTGGGGATCTGTGAACCCTGAGAAAACGCCCCCAGGTGGGGGCTTGAGTGACAGGTACTTGTCCCCCTCCTTTCTGGGGGCTGCGATGTCGACCCCCTACCTGGCTCATTTGAACTGGAATAGACACAAGGCAGGGGTGCGGCTGTAGGCGGGACTAGCCTGACCTCCTGAGATCAAGAAGAAGGAGATGGTCGCTGGAACCAACAGAGGTTTCAGAGTGGCTACTTCACGGATGGAAAGGCGGAGGAGAGCGCAGCATGGACGGAGGCGCGGGGGTCTCAGAGGGCCCGGCTGCACCGATGGGGGTGGGCACTCTTTCCCGCTCCTGTGCCCCGCGCCTCGCCTTGGAGCAGGTACAGGGCAGGCATCCGCCAGGACAGGGACCGTGGGCTGCCATCCAGCGGTTCCCAGGCCCGGTCAGCGTCTGCTGCCGCATTGCCACCACATAATGCTTTGTCACTGTTCAGGTCTCAAAATTCATTGTCCACTCAAAGTGAGTGGAGCCAGACTAGTAGAAGGCATTAGAGAATGGTGGGAACTGTGGCCAGCCACAGAGTGCCGCCATGCTGGAAGCCTGGCTCAGTGTGGCTGGGTTTTCCAGCTGTTCAAAGAGAAGTAAAAAAAAAAAAAAAAAAAGCCCACCTAAATTTGAACATAAATTTTTCAGATTCTTAAAATGTCCAAAGGCCAAGTAATGCGTGCCCAAGGACCAGATCCCGCTTCTGGCTCACTCGTGTGTAACTCGGAGCAGAATGTATCCTCGGAAATGGAGAAGGCTAGGCCTGGAATGGTCATGTGGGGCGGCATCCGAAAGAACGTAGGTGTCTCCCTATGACGCTTTGGTTCTACGGGTCGTTGGGGGGCCCTGGCATCTTTCAGCAGGGAGGTGGCCGAGCAGGCCTGCCCCTGGAGGGGAGGCAACGGACGGGGGAGGGAGGCCCCAGAGGAGGGGAGCGTCCGGGTGAGAGGCGGCCACGGGTGGACGGCACGCCTCCCCGCGGGAGCGGTTCAGGGGGCAGGGCCAGGACGGGGTGGCGGGGGGCGGGGGGCGGGACGGACTTGGCAAGCACCAGGGAGCACGAGGAGGAAGGGGTGGTGAGGCCGCCTGCAGCCCGGTGGCCTGGGCGCCAGGGTGAACGCAACGCCACGAACAGGACGTGCCAGGTCCCCGCCTGCCCTCGCTCCAGACAGTCCGCCCGGAGCAGGGCCGCCCCCGCCCAGCCTCTCTCTGCGGACCCCCCCGCCCCCCGCCAAGGGCGCCGCTCTCCTCAGTGCCTCCGCAGCAGCAGCCCTTTGTCTCCCTGGCCCCCTCTCCCCCTTGCTGCTCCGTTTCCTTCCCCGAGCTCCGCTTCAACCAGCGCCGCGCCTCTGCGCGCCTTCCCTCCCACGGGCAGCCCACCCACCTCCCTCCCTCCTGCAAATGAGGCTTTTAAAGCTAATTACCTCGGTTTTTTGATCCAGCACAGAACACATGCACTTAAAGAAGTGAGACCAGGTGGTTTTGGCCTATTTTTAGTGGCTGCAGTTTGGAGGCTGTGGCATCAACTGTCACAGCAGCACTCAGAGACCCGCCCTCAACTCCAGCGCCCTCCTGCCCGAGGGGTCGTAAAATCTGTGGCTGGTTCGTTAACAGAAGGGTGAACCTAGTGATAAAGTCGCATCCCATGGTGTGGCCCAAGCCCTTCCAGCCCTCCCTGGCGGGGGCAGGAAATCCTCAGGCTCGGGAATGCAGGAGAGATGGGCTCCTCTGCACGTCCAGCTTCCCGTGCCCGTGGCCCGAAGGCCTCCCCTCGCAGCTCTTCCTGAGCGCCATCGCCTACGGCCCAGGGGGCACCGGGGGCCCAGGCATCTCCTCTGCCCCAGAAGGACCTGGGGAACGAAGCACAGGAGAAAGGGACGCAGGGGCAATGCAGACTGTCCCCTCACGCCAGGCGCGTGCCCAGACCCCAGCACCCAGGGCCTGAAACCAGGGCGCCTGGACCCCTGGAAGACGGAGGTTTTCAGCACCCCTTGACTAAGGCGCGCTCGAGGCTCGCCCTCGCCAGGCAGTGCTACGCAGCCGTCAGACAGACTCTCGGGCCATGGGGTGACACGGAGGACCCCCCAGTGACGGATGACACGGAGGACCCTCCGAGGAGGAAAGCCAGGCTCCAAGGCTCCACACTGTGTGGTTCCATTTAGGTGACACACACTCAGAGAGAAAAAAAATCGGGCCAGGGGTCGTGAGGGGATGGGACTGAGGAGAGGCGGCCGTGGCTGTGGCGCCGGTTCCGCCGCCGTACCTTTCGGCCAGACTCGCAGACCCGCACACCTAAAAAGCGTGGCTGTTACTGGGTGACTTAGGAACACACCACCACCCTCCCTCACCCCCGGAGAAAAGAGCGAAAGAAGGGTTAGATCACCACGTTCTAAATTCAGATTCCCCAACCCAAGTCAGCTCCTTAGCACGACAGAAGACCCCCATGGCGCCTCACTTAGGGAATTCCAAGGGTTTTAGGGGCTCTGGGCCGGGAACCTGGACCAAGAGCAAACACAGGTTTCTTACGATACATTTCAATGTCACAGTGGAGAAAGGCGTATTCTGTCGTCAGTGGGACGTGTTTGTCGTCTGCAGTCACTTCGACATATCGTCATCAGTGGCTGCTTCCGTGTTCGAATGGCTTCCGTGCTCCTGACTCACCTGTGTGGCTTGTGCATGTTATGGTGGGCTTTACGGCGCTGTAAGAGTCCCGTGCACCCAGCACCGATGTATGTAACTAATTAGGTTTGCAAGGTACCGAGGCCAGATGCTAGGCCATGGAAAATTCTTCCAAATCTTCTTGCTCACGTATGGAGAAAAAAGTGATTTTCTTAAATTTGATGAAACCTTTAGAAATGACATGGTATACTTACTAGTAAAGAGTTACAAAGCTAAAAAAATTTTCTAATCTACGAATAATAAAAATCAAATTTTAATCAACCACAATAAAGACTGAGTTATATTCCTTTTTTTCCTATAAAAAAATATTACAAGTGTTATAATACAAAAATGGTAGTAATATAAGGATTATAGAGATGTGCCAGGCAGTTAGTTAATACGAATGTTGCATTATTTTCTGGATTTGTGCCGCTTGTGGTATCCGCCAGTGGAGGATGTTAAAAATGTGCCTGGTCTTCGTCTCCCGTTCCTGTCCCAGAGCTTCAAAACCCTCAGAATTTCCTGCGTGATGGGAGTGTCTTTGCTGTGCTAATGAGGTGACTCAGCGTGCGCCCCCACATAGCTTCCGGGTGGGGGCTGGTCACCCACAAGGCCAAACGCGATTAGAGGATTGGGACGTTCAGCCACCTTACCTTGGCATGGGGTGTCAGGGGGAGGTCTGGAAATTAAGCCAGCCATGCAGCCAGGGATCCAATCAACCATGCCCGTCATGAAACCACGGTAAAACCTGTGGCCATCGAGGCTGCCTGGGGCTTCCTGTTGGCAGGGGCATCCGCGTGCCGGGTGGGTGGTGTGCCTGTCTCCACAGAGAGGGCCCAGCAGCCCTGTGTTTTTCTGAGACCTCTCCTTTGTGATAAAACTAGAGCCATAAGTGCAGCCCTTTCCCGTGAGTTGTTCTACCAAATGACTGTGAATCCCTGAGTTTGTGGCCCGTGGCCGGAAGCGTGGGCGGCCTGGGGACCCTACTTGCACCGTCGTCCCCTGTGGGGCGGTCCTGGGGAAGCCTGGGCCCTCGCGTTGTGAGGTCTGACGCTAACCCTGGGCGGCTCGTGCTAGTTGTTGGGCACTCAGCTGGGGTTGGACCGCTTGGGATTTTGGGGGACTTCCTGTCAGGAAACAGGGTTCCCACGAGCGACACTGACTCACGGAAATGTGTGTTGCAGGCAAAGAAAGGATGAGAGGCCAGGGGTGCTGTGCCTTTGATTCCCGGGATACCAGAGGGTCGCTGTGGTCAGACTGCGGCTGTTGGGTCACTTCCCGGAGGTGACCGTTGCCGGTGGAATTTGGAGGTGATGGATCCAACTCTGGAGGTGGTGGCTCACTGGTCATAAAAATGCAAGATAATAATATGGAAAAAAGCAGAGTCGCTAAAATGGAAACTGGACTTGGGCCGCACTGAGAGTCTGGCCAGCTCACACTGCGGCCTCCCGGCCCCGGGCTACAACTCCCGCTGGAGGCCCGAGGCCCAGGGCACGCATGTGGGCGAGTGGGCAGAGCGCGGAGGAGGGGGCTTCTGGGACTCCCCCGCGTGGGCGCCCATGCACTGTGGCGCCCAGACCCATGGGGCGCGCCCTAACGGGGCCCGCGATTGTGTGAGAGAACCTGGAAACACAGGAGTTGATCAGGTTAGGGTGGACGCTGGCGGCAGACCGGACGGTCTGCACAGGCGCTGCGTGGCGTGGTGTGTCTCCTTGTTTCAGTGGACGTGGATGTCCCGTCTGACTGCGGAATAACACCCCCCTCCAGCCCCGCCTCGCGTGGTGCGCCCCAGCCTGTCGGCGAAGCTCTAGCTGGGCTGTAGTTAGGAATTCACGGGTTGGCGGCATCTGGGTGACAGTTGAGCCCATAACTGGGACGTCGAACGGGACTTCTCATGAGTGGTCATGTCTCTGCCACCTGAATGTGCTGCAAGGCGGACAGTGTCTGACCGGGAAACCATCTCCCCCACCTCGTATTCCGAAGCAGAAGGCAGGGCAAACCCACCTCTCGAGAATATCGCCCGGATGTGCTGAGGGGGCACTAACGAGGCGGCGGAGCCCACACAGCACGTGACAGGAGCTGCCCGGTGTGTGTCCAGCCCACTCCCTGCGCAGTGGCCCTCGGGGGAACGCGGACTGAGGCTTAGGGCAAAAGCCTATGATTGCCTTCTTCCCAGGGACAGCTGCTGGGACCCTGGCCGGAGAATTCTCATTTGAAATGCAATTGCTAGCTTTCTGTTGGACATTCTTGGAAAGGTCCTATGACTGAAGGGGCATAAAACAGCCCTGATACCTGGAATACCCACAATGCCTTGGGTGATATTGGAGAAATTCCCTAGCCGGGAGGGCGATGCCCAGGTGTCCGTCCCACAGTGGAAACGGCGTCAACAGGGACATGCTGCCCGCCCGGGGCCGCAGTGTGGCGATAGAAGTGGCATCTGACGGCGCCTGATCCAGGCCTGTCTCCGCCTGCAGCAGGGTCCTGTGGTTCCGCCCTCAGCCTGAGCCCAAGTCCACTTCCCCTCCTCTGGAAAAGCAATGCACCAGGATCCCGGGCCCCGGCAGGCTTCCCACGCACCCGTCTGCCAGTCAGGAGACGTCACAACAAATCTGTCAGGAATCGGAGACACCAGGCTCTTTTACTTCTGGCCTTTAGAGAAAAGACGACTACTTGTTATGGTTTTAAAAACTTGTTTTCCCTAAAGGGTAAACACAAAATCCCTATGACTCAGCTGGGTTGGAGGCGGGAGGGCGGTCAGAGAGGCTGTGTGCCTGGGCGGCCCTTTCCCAGTTTGGCCAGACCCCTTGGAGTTGGATTCCAGAATTCAGAGGTAGGAAAGCACCCAGTGCCTCATTAAAACTTGGGTGCCTGTTTGACTCATTAGTCATCTTGCCCTCGTACCCCTGCTGCCTGTTCACTGCTGTTACTCACAGGCTGGTGGGAGGGAGCTGCCGGCTGTTGCTGCTTTTCCTTAACCCCTTGTCTACCCACGTCCAGAGCCTGCACTAGAACATGGGCCCGATGGGGAGGCTCATGAGGTGGCCGCGGGGCTCTGTTCCGTGTGCCTTGGATGCTGAGTGGTTCTGTCTTGTTAAGGTCATGGTCTCTCCCAGTCGCAGCAACGAACTGTCACTAAATACCTGCCAGTATTTAACGGGAGCTCCCCATTTTACAGATAAGGAGACCGAGGCTCGGAAGTGGCTTGCCCCAAGCCACATCTCTGGTAAGGACCGAGGGAAGATGGGAAGTCATGGGTGTGGCACCCAGCCTCTCTGAGCGGCAGAGGAAGCCCCTGGCCCTCCACCTCCCCTCTTTCTACCCCTCGGTAGGCTGCTGGGTCGACTGGCAAGAGTGTGGGCTTTAGTGTCAGAGCTGAATGAAAACCCCTGCTCTGCCACTTTGTGGGTGACCGCCACGCCTCAGTCCGATCTCATAAAGAACGGGGATAACAATACGTTTCTTGAGGGGCTTTGAGGTTCAGTGAGAAGCCATAGGAAGCGCCTCGCACAGTTCAAGCCACAAATGCCCACCACACGGGCCATTTTCTGCAGACACTCACTCCCCTTGGGGTAGAGGGGACGCTTTCCTCTCCCGAAAAAGGATCCGCCTAGTTTCTCCAGACTGAGCAGCTGGACGCTAATGCCCAGTCGCTCCCCTCAGCTCCCTTCCCAGAGAAAGTTCCAACACGGCGTTCACGGCGCACAGCGAGCCCTGGCGCCTTGGCACAGCCGTGCCCTCTGCCTGGAGTTCCACCCTGACCTCCCGCCCTCCAGGTTCAGTGCAGCTCCCCTCCGCGGGAAGTCCTGCCGCTCCCACCACGCAGCCGTGTGGCTGCCCCCTCTGGCACGGCGACCAGAAAGCTGACCCGCGCCAAGGCCAGCGGCCAGCACTTCTCCGGCTGCGGCGGAGGCTCCGATGGCTGCCCGGTAGGAGCCTGCCTGATGACCCTGCGGCTGCGGGAACTCCCGAGGTATAGGGAGGGGGCCCCCGAAAGGAGGCGCCTGGCAGTTGGTTCATTTGCTGAGATCAGACTTTCCCCCAGATTTTGAAAACACTCAACTCTTCCCTTTTAATTATTAGGTAAGACTCAGACTTTTCAGCACAACTTTGCTCTGGGATTTGAATTTGAAAATCCTGATTTCAAAAGGTTAATCAGCTTTCTTTTATTAATTCATTTACTTACCAGTTCCTTTGTTTATTTGGCAAACAGCATTCAGGCTGCCTGGGCCAGCCCCGAGCTGGGCCGGAACCAGACACAGCCTCGTCGCCTTGTTGCTGGGCGACCAGAGGCCTGTGCTCGCACAGGACGCCCCGGGCGGGGTCGCCAACTGCCCCCTTTGTCCGAGGTTTTCTCCCGATTAGACCCGCTGTCCCATGATGTCACGGAGCCTGGGGAGGAATATACTGCAGAGATGCCACACTGTCTTCTTAAGTCACTTCGGATGGTCTCTCTCTGTGGTGAGGGGACCAGCAGGGCACACTGTTCACACTCACTTGTTTCATTGAACTCTGGGTTTTAGACATTTCTTTTAAATTTAATTTCATCATATCAATAGGTAAAATATATTATGTTTTCTAAATCAAACCTACGAAAAAACATACCATCAAAGAAGTCTGGTTTCTGCCCCTGTTCCCCCACCTAGTTCACTTTCTTTCCCTACAGGGAGGCTTTTAAAATTATGGTTTACTTTTCTGTTACCTTTCTAAACATAAACATACACATTATATTGTTTGTTAATTGTATTATTTACCGTATGAACAACAGTAAGCCTATTATTGTCCACCCCTATAAATATACATACGCCTATATATGCGTCTATATGTGTGTATACATATATATGTGTATATGTCTATTTCTACATGTATACCTACTGCTTTAGTTTCATTTATAGTATGTATATCTGTTTTCTTTACCTCTTAAAGTTATCGATTTTGTTTAGCTTCATCATGTATAAACAGTCTGGTATTGGATTTGACTTTATTAACCAATCTCTGGGAAATCTTTTTCTTTTAGCAGTGAGTTAATGCAATTGTATTTACCGATGTGGTTGATAGGCTTGGCTTCAGTAGTGTCATATTACTTTATATTTTTAGAAAGTCACTGAAATCTAGCCATTTCAGGACAAGACTGTATTGGTGTTCTCGGCCAGTGCCCATTCTGACTGGGTGTGCTGGGCGTTAATGATTTCCAGCGTGCTCCCCGGGTCTGGGTGGCCTCCTCGGTTGGTGGCCAGAGAGATGAGCATCATGAGGCTTGGCAGGGAGAACAGAAACCCAGAATATTCTGTAAGCGCCGCTGCCTGGACAGCGACTGAGGTTGGGGTCTCTGAGGAGCACGCGGGCTCCACGGACAACCCCTTTCCAACTTGATCACGTCACGGACAGGCCGCTGGGGCAGAGCAAGGGCATTGAGAAAGGCACCCCCTGGGCAGACCGTGGTGACTCTTCTCCCAGAGACGATCAGAGCCGAAAGGAAGCCCCGCGAGGTCATTTCATCAGGACCTCGTGCACATGGGGCACTTGTTAAAATGCAGGCCCCAGGGCCCCCCTAGAGTGATAGTGCAAGGCGGGCCTCGGAAACACGGACCCCTAACAAGTGCACCGGGTGTTTCCCATACCCACGTCTCTGGTCCAGCTTGAGAACCCCCCATCTGGTGCACCTGTCTGGCTTCGTGGACGAGGAAGCTTGCTCAAGGCCATGCAGTGAGCTTGCGATGCACAAACCTGGCAAGTGTCTTGAGCCTCAGCCGGGGCTCTGTCAGGCCGGCCCAGGACCCCGCAGGGCAGACAGACCCAGGCTTAGTGGCTCAGTTCAGTAATAAGTGCAGAGCCTGAGAGATAAGAACAGGCCAGGAAGCGCACACATCGTGTGTACGAAGCGCAAGCCGCGGTAGAAACCGAGCCCAAGGCTCATGGAGGACTCACTGCGCCCCCTTCCCCCCCGCAGTGGCCCCGAGACACAGCAGCTGTCGTCCAGTTTTACAGGAAGCAAAATGAGGCCCACAGTGCGGAGGGGACTTGCCCAAGGGCATAGTGAAAGTAGAGAGTGAAAATGACGACAGTGATGCCGACGACAGTGGTGGCGGTGGTGGCAGTAATGACGGTGCAGTGGTGATGGCTGACGACGATGACGATGATGACGACGGTGGCGACGTTAGCAACCGGAGTCAGCGACCCATTTCCGGAGCTTGGCCCGGGCCAGCCGCTGTGTGAAGAGCGTGGCTTTCGTGATTTCACTTTCTCTATATCCAGCTCTGAGGGTCAGGTGTTAAACACCAGGACTTTCCTCTCCAAATTCAGAAATTTTAATAATGTCAATTACGCTGTCCTCTTGCCACAGGGAAGAAATTAGGGGTCATCATTCCCTTGTTCTTTAGAACTCGGAGGAATAAACTGTCGGGGCGCTGAAACTTCAGTTCTGAAGGTCTCAAGGGCACCAGGTAAACGGAGGAGCGTGTACTGATGGAGTCTCCTTGCCGGGACTGTATAAATAGCAACTTGTACCTGCACTGCACCTCATCTGCACACATCAAAAAGCACATTAGGAGAACATTAAAATGTCAAGTGGGTGAAATCTGAAATATGACCGACCTTATTATCTTGTAAGTGGGAAAAAGCTGTCTTTTTTCCCACTTGTCAAGTCTTCACAGCTGCTTAGGATACGTGGGGGCCACCGGGCCCCCCTGCCCCGGGACGCTCTCCAGGAGCCACTCTAACAAAGCTGGCGTTGGCCGGGGCACGGCCCACTCTTACGGTCACAATTCCGGGCTCCGTCTTTCCTCAGAAAGTCCATGCTGTTTCCAGTGATTTCTCCCCCATGCAGCGGCCGCAGGCAGGACCCAGCGCCCGGCGGCCCCTCCCACGAGGCTCTGAGAGCCAGTCTGGAGGCTTGTTGCTGACCGAGGTTGCCCTGCCCGCTGCCTGAGGGTCCAGGCCTCTCAAGCAGTTCCGCAGGCAGCCCCCAGCTTTCTGGAGACCACCAAAATTCCGAAGCACTGGGGAGACGTTATATGTGCAGCAGAGTCCAAAACTCTGATGAGAAGGCTTGGATTCAGGGTGGTTTACGAGTTGGAGAAGCCATCTGAGATAAGATCGCCCAGTACACCTGGCAGAAGTGGACGTGGGGTGGATGGCGCACTTCGTGGAGGGTCCGCCTGTCGGCCGCCGCGCTGAGGGTCGGGATGAGGGACACGGGATGCCCGAGGACCATGAGGCCGGGCCTTTGTGGCCTCCCCTCGGGAGGGTGGTTACGGGAGCGAGGCGGGTTTCTGATGGGGGGGTGGCGGTCGTGGTGCAGGGCCACCACCCGGATGTCCACACAGACACAGCGCTCACGTGGACGGAAGCCACAGGTGGGCTCCGCTCTCCAGTCCCAGCCCCGAGGCGCCGGATGCTGTATCCACGGCCACCCGTTTCCGTCCGGCATCGGCTCTGATGCTTTTGGCTGAGTAAATCAGCAGTAACACACTCAATCTGGCTTAGCAATAAGGTGATGGATTGGCTGACGTGACTGAAAAATCGCAGACCCGGGGCGAGCTTCGGGCGAGGTGTGGCCCAGGGAGCCGCCGGCAGCAGGGATCATAATCCTTTGCTGCGTGTTTCCCTCTTTGCCGGATGTTCTTCTAACATTTCGTGTTAACTCATTTAATCCTCAGGAAAACACTGGGTTTTATCACAGCCTCCCTTTACAGAACAAATAGAGATACAGAGAGGTTAAGTAACATGCCCAAGGTCACTCAGCTTTGTAAGCAGAGAAGCTGGACTTCATCCTGGTCGCCTCACTTCCATGTCGGATGGAACTGGACTTGCTTGTTACCCTTGGACACACATGTTTCAGCAGAGGAGGCAGAGGAAGGACTTATTTGCAAAGCAATACGATGCCCTAGGCAGTAGTCCCGGGATGCACACAGCCCCGCGAATGGATGCGACAGCGCTTTGCTCCCAGCCACCCAGATCCGGCCGCCGGCGACAGGCGGCCTTTCAGCCGTCTGGACAAACCCTGGTGGCCACGGCCTCAGACCGGCCCTCCCCAGAGCTCTGTTTCGGCTCTTTTTAAAAACGCTGCATTGCTCGTAATTACCCGTGCCCTTCAGCAGAGGAAAGCCCCTGGCCTGCCGGGAAGCTTGTGCGTGGACCCTCAGGGCGGCCTCTGCAGCCCCCTCTTGACCCGGGAGGGAACCGGGGCAACAGCCGAGGCCTCTGGGGGACCGAGAATCAGAGCGAACGCCAGACAGCGTCGCATGATGGGAGCAGGCCAGGGTGGGCCCTGGAGTCAGACCAGCGTGGGCAGGGACGACGGAGCAGGGGAGGCACTTGTCACAGCTCCCCTTCTGTCCCCCCCCCCCGTCCTCCAGGAGCAGCAGGCCCAGGACGCCCCAGTTCAATACCCAGCCCTGCATTTCCCTTCCTGCGAGACCGCGGGCAAGCCCGGCCGCCTCCTGAACCTCAGCATCTCCACCGGTGCCGTGGGAGCGGGGCGGCAGCCGAGGCGCCCGTAGCCCGGGGGGGCAGCAGCTTGCAGGAGGCACAGGGCAGAGTCCTACGGAAGGGCGGGCTCAAAAGACACCCTCAGGTCCTGCAAGAACCTCAGACACGTTGCTCATATGTTACTTCGGTAGCGTGTGATAAAGAGGAGTGCGATCATAGAAAATGGTATTGGGCTGCAGGGCGGCCGTAACGAAGTGCCACAGACGGGGATGCTGAAACAACAGAAGTTTATTGTCCCACAATTCTGGGGGCCAGACGTCCAAGGTCTAGGTGCTGGCAGGGTTGGCTTCTCCTGAGGCCCCTCTCCTTGGCTTAGAGGCGGCCGTCCTCTCCCTGTGTCCTCACCCGGTCCTCCCTCTGTGTGTCTGTGTCCTTGTCTCCTCTTCTGATAAAGACACAGTCAGGTCGAATGAAGCCTGACCCCAGTGAGCTCATTTAACCTTAGTCACCTCTTTAAAGACATTCTCTTCAAACATAGCCATATTCTGAGGGACTCGGGGCGAGGACTCCGACGCAGGAATTGGGGGCAGCACAACCCAGCCCGTGACCAGACCTATTTCTCGGGGCCCATGGTGCGCTCCAGCCCCCAGGCAGAGGCTGAGCGCTGGGGCGCAGGCGGGGGCTGAGCCAGCGATTCCGGAGCGGCCCCCAGTGCTACCGCCCCCGCCAGGGCTCCAGCCCTGCAGGGCCCGAGCAGCCAGCCTGCCGCTGCCACACTCAGCCACCTTGCAGCCTTTTCCCACGGGGACCTAAGCGGCTGCCTTCCTGGCGTGACCTCGCAGAGCTCCCGGCAGATGGCCGCCGCCGCGATGAATGGCGAATCAGGGCCCACAATGCGAGAAGCCGGGCAGCCTCGCCTCCGCTGTCGGCAAAGGCTTTCCATCCTCAGAGGGGCTGAAAGGAGCCAAATTGGATTTCACTTTGAGGATTCAAAAGCTGGAGATGAAGCTATTTGGATTTTTTGTCGCCCCCTCCCCGTGCACTATTAGTGCTATAGGCAAAATTATGAAGAGCAATTTGCTTTTCAATCGAATTCCTTTCCTTCATGAATATAAAACACAAATTCCAATTTGCTTAGCATTCTCTGAGAACCTATTTCACACCAGGTACTGTGCTAGGGCTTTCATGCCTGTCGATGGCAGCTCATGTGCCGCCGTCTTTGAGAGGAAGGGGCTAGGGTTCTAACTTTACACCTGCAGGGGAAGAGGCTCCGTAGGGAAAGAAGCGTCCCCAAGACTCTGGTTTGCAGGTTCACTGAGCCAGGGCTCGAGGCCAGGTTTGCAGAGCTCCGAGTCCCGAGCGTAACACACCGGGCTCTGCAGACGTCCGTTGTCCTGGAAGTCCCCAGTCACCACCCCACTGGGGGACGCATCTGTGCATATCCTTCCCAGGTGGGCGGGGATGTTGCCCCGTGCCTCTCAGTTGTCTCTGCATGACTTCTCCTTCCGTCTGCATTGGAATAGAGCTCTGGTTTGCGAGGAACATGTGGCCCCCTGCCTTGACTCAGTCTGAGCCTCGGTGGCACCTGGGACGCAATGCCTGGGAGTTCAGTGAGTCCCAGAGCAGGGTGAAGTGAGCGGCTTGGGGAAGCCGGCGGCCCTGGGAGCAGAGCGTGAAATCCACACAGGTCCTTCTGAGCGGGGTGCACAGGCTGCAGGCTCCAGAAGCCATGCCCAGGAGCCAGGAGGGTAGGGAGGACCTGGCAGGGGGGGCCTCTGCTTGGCTCTGAGCCTGGGGCCACTCTCGGGACAGCGCTGTGCTCCAGGTTTGCTCCCCGAATCCCCGTTCTTGTGTGCGAGATGTACGTGTTGGACTGGGAGTCTTGGTTTGCTACTTCTTGAGGCCCGGCCCTGGGCACTGGCAGGGTCTCCTGAAACAATGTGCCTCACACACCAGCTGCCTCCCCCGTGGTCTGGGCCACATTCTAGAAGCCTCGTGGCCAGAGAAGGAGAGGTGGGGGCGGAGGAGGGGCGCCAGCCACCAGGCTCACGACAGCCATGTGACCGTTGTCCTTCCCGAGCGTGGCGGTTAACCACACCCCCACCTCCCTGTGGGCGTCTTGTTTCGGATACGTTTTTAAGAGATTGGTTGTTGAGAGAACTCATCAAAATTCCTGCGACCTATGCAGAGTCAAAATACCTCCACAACCTCAGACACAACTACACATTTGTGGGGATTTGAAGCAGGACTCGGCGGTCGCGGAACACCGCGGCCGGCTCGTGGCCAACAGCCAGCTCCCTGGTGTGTTCCTTTGGGGCGGCAGCTGGCCAGAGTGTACATGTGTATAGGAAAGGAACTGATACAATGGTCCTTTTTTAACAAGAGCTCTGCTGTCCCCTGTAAGTTTCTATCCACTTGCCAATTGAAAGCAAAAGCCGTGGTTTGTACCATAGGTTCTGAAGTGATGCCATGGCCGACAGGGCGCCTGTCCCTCGCGTGTGTGCCACCTGTGTGGGGGGCAGTGCAGTAGCATCAGGCTGTCGGCCCTGGGGCGGCTCCCGGGTTAAATCCCGCGAGACCTCTGAACTTGCCAAACTGCCTTTCCTCCCTGGGCCCAGGCTCCCCACAGCAAAGTGACTGCTGGGAGAACTGACCTCCGTTGTTGTTAGGACGGCGAGAAGCCGGTAGCCCAGTGCCTGGCAGAGTCCTGTTGGCAATTGCTGTTTTTATGGCAGAGGAAGGAGAGAAGGACTGGTGAGGGAGTCAACGCAGACGGGAACACAGAGGATTCAGAGAGTTCACGTAGGGGACGCGGACTATGGAGGCAAGAGCCAGGAGGTAGCTCTGCAGCCACAGAGGGGAGGTTCAGAGACACGCAGGACAGGTCTCAGAATTCCCATCGGTGGGCACGTGGGTGTCCTGTCGTGGGTCCACGGCTGGTGCTGGGCGGGCATTTTGGGGAATTCACCGGTCGGGGTGCTAAATCGAAAACGGTGCAGGCTGGGAGACACCCATTAGGATTCCAGTTAACCAGAACGAGTCGGGGAACAAGGCTGGCAGGAGCCGCCTGGTGAAGCTGTGAATATTCAGAGCATGAATAACTGTCGGAAAGGACGGAGCTGCCCTTGGAAAGGTCGGATCCAGTGGCGATCTAGTTGCAGAAGCAACGGCGTTGCCATTGGCTGAGTGCTTATGTGCCAGACACTTAAAGATGTTGTCTCGTGCTGTTTCCCGCTTTACTGATCTGAGGCTGGATGAAGTCAGCGACTTGTTAGGCACAATGGCCTGTCATTGTCGGGCACCAGGTGTGGGGACCTATAGCCTGAGCTCCTAAGTCCGGCGGTCCTTGGGGGAAGAGGAAAGGAAGGCGGGCCTTCTGGAGTCTCCCTCCACCTCTCAGCATCTCTGGGAAGATGCCAAACATTTGACTTTCACATTTATCCCCAGGACTGCTTGTCAGAGCGACGTGGGAGCCCTGTCGGGGGGCTGGGCTAAGACAGGAGGTCTGGGGCTGTGCTCCTGGGCCACGGGCTGTCCCCAAACTGGGCAGTCCTGGAGTCTGTGGGCGCTAGAGGAGGAGGGACCGTAGACGTTGAATGCAAGTGTCAGGATTATAACAGCAGGTCTCCCATTGCTGAAATGATCCAAAGATTTGAAAGACACTTGCTGGAAAAATCAGTGTCCCAGTTAAGGATGTAGGATGAGTGTTTTCAGAGGCTCTGCCTTTGTGAACAGAGTGCTGCTTTCTCAACAAATCCACAGAGGTCATTTTAAATTTGAAAATGTTGGGCGTAGCAGCTGCCCGGCTCTGCTTTTCCAGGACCCCCTCCTTTTGGCACCAGGAAAGTCACCACGCACCCAGGGGGCCTGGCTCGGTCTGGTTTATGCCTCTTGCTCTGGCTTCATTATGAATGCACCCCCTTTCACTCCCTGGAGAACCCATTTGGAAGATAAATTAAATGCCTGCCCTAAGTCACAGTGAGAGGGTAGACCACGTCCCAGGTAAGGCCCGAGTCCACTTTGACGCGAGCAAGGGTCTGGGACTGAGACCGCTCCCAAGCAGGGTCAGTCCCGGCCCTTCCCTGGGATGGGTTTGTGGGTGTTGGCAGAGGGGCGCCTCAGGCTTGTGTTGCTAGTTCGTAAAATGTGTGCCTGGGGCCACTGCTGGCCACACAGTGTAGGCCTGCCGAGGGAGAGAGAGGGAGAGAGAAAGAGAGAGAAAGAAAGAGAAAGAGAGAGACAGAGAGAGAGAGAGAGAACAAACTAATTCTGGAGACAGACGACCCCCTCCATCCGTGCAGCCGTGCCGGACCTTGAGGCACCCAATTACATGAGTCAATAAATTTGCTGTGATTTTTTGGGGTGGTTTAATTTGGATTTCTGCTGCTTGCAAACAGGGAAAAAACCTGAGAAAGTTAAAAGGGAACCAACTCCTCTCAAGTTCCGATCAAAGGCAGCCCTTTGAGTACTTTAGAGGGTCTGTGTCACTTAAAATCTTGGCACAAGTCATGCCAGGTGGGGATCCCTAGCTCCCTTTCAAAACTGAAAAATCCAAAGTTCAGACGTGAACGACTTGTTTAAGGTCAAACACAGCCAGGAAGGGCCTCGCCGGGATGTGCTACAGGTGCATACGGAGCCCGCACCCCCTTATCATACCCATGGCCCGGTTTGAGGGAGGCCACCTGGCTGCTCCCACCCTCTCCTCCTGGAGCTGGGGGCCCGCAGCCCGCTGCCCAGAGCCCACAGGCCTGCGCCATCTTTTTGTTAATGATCTCCTCTATTTCCCTGAGTGAAACATGCCTGGATTTACCCACAGCCTGGCCTCAAGCCCATCAGGGACTACCCTTGGTCCTGGCCTGCCACGAAATACCACAAGAGCCCGGGGCACAGGGCAGCCATGAGCACTGGCCTGGCAGAAGGGATGGCACAGCAGCGGCGCTGCTACAGCGTGGGTCCTGACCGAGCCTCTGGCCACAGCCACGCGGGGAAGGCGGGCAGGGAGAGAGCGCGGGGCGTGGCAAAGGCTGCGAGCTCAGCCCGCGCCATCTTCCCTGGAAGTCCATGGTCCACCCCCAAAGCTGGAGCGCCAAGAAATGGCAACGGCCCATCTGAAACTAATACAATAGAGTTAGCCAACGACAACTGAAAAATAGACAAAAACTTAAATAAAAATAGAGGTGCATTGCTTAGAACATGGGGGAAAACGCCAGAGGCAAGATGACCACCATTGGATGGTCTTTTCTCTGGAAAGCAGAAATTTGGACTAAAGTGGAGAGAAATGTACCATCTTCCTTATTTCTTTTTTTTTTTAATGTTCACTGATTTTACTATTTTTTATACCATAAACCTTATGGCACTATTTGACCTGTAAACAAGCACAATTATAACTTTGAGGAAGACAAACATTAAGTTTACTTATTTTTAAAACTGCTTGAGTTCTCATTGCTATATCAAAAGCTGCCCATGTGGCGCGTCTGTGTGCATCCTTGCGAGTTTGGGCGGGGACAGTGCGTCTGGAATAGACCTGCAGCTGTGGCGCCCAGAGCTGTGAGCCTCTGAGAACAAATGAGACGCTTTTGTTGTTGGCTTTGAAAATCGGCTTTGGTCCTATCTGTGGACGACCCTGATTTCATCAAGATTCCAAACGATGGAGCTGCAATGGAGTTGAACACTTGAACTGAATGGAAGGTAGCAGACAGTCACCAACACAGGGTGCATTAGAGACAGCAAATGCTCTTGCTTTAACTCGTTATAGAGGTAACACAGGACCGCTGTTGGAAAAATCCTAATAATTCAGAAACAAAAGCGAGCCTCCCTGACACCTGCTCCAGACCCACACAGTCGTCCCCAGACCTCATTACACAATTAACAGTCCTTTTTTCCTTCCTTCCTTCCTTCCTTCCTTCCTTCCTTCCTTCCTTCCTTCCTTCCTTCCTTCCTTCCTTCCTTCCTTCCCTTCCTTCCCTTCCTCCTTCCTTCCCTCCTTCCTGCCAGATGCCTTCATTGTGAATGGACGGATCCTGCGCCCTCCATCATCTCTGTCTTACAGAGTGCGCTAAGGATCCGGGGCTGCCACAACAAGTGAGGTCAAGAGAGGTTCATGAACCTAGTTCCACCCTGACCTATCCGAGGGCTGGGCAGGTTCAGGCAGCAAAACTTGGACTCTGTGGCAGCCCAAGTGCTACAGACACTCCTCGTCTCTGGGGCTGGCGGGCACACAAAGCCAGAAAACTGTCTCCATGGAGACAGGGATACTAGAGATGCTCTGTGCCATCGCTCCTCTGGGCTGGGCAGCTGATAGAAACATCAGCGTGTGAAGGCCCAAATAGAGCTGCGTTCACAGTGATTCATCACGCCCGGAGCGCGGCCAGAAGGTGGCTTTGGACCAAATGCACTGAGGGTGACTCGGTGATGTTTTCAGTATTTTAGTTACAGTCTGGTCAGAGGAAGCACCTCATGGAAAATGCAGAAATCTGTAGTCCCCTTGGTTTTGTCCTCCTGGAAAAGTCACCATCAGCGTCCCGCCTGGGGACGGCTGTGCTCGCCCGAGAGGCCGTGTTAGGGTCAGAAAGCCTCTTCACCACAAAGCTGTCCTTTAAGAAGACCTGATGGGAAACATTCTCTCCTGTTGGAGAGAGAGACAAATCCTATAATTAGAAGAAAAATATGGACATGTCCCCTTCTCTCTCTCTCTCTCTCTCAGGATTTCTAGGGCTGTAAATTCTTGTCTGTATGATTACACAGGAAATTCCACTCCGTCCCAGTTCCAAGCCCCAAAGCTGCACCTGCCGACTTGCACTTTGTCAGGGCCCTGCAGATTCACAGCCAGGGCCCGGCCAGCTACCCGGGGGCACCGTCCCCGACTCCTTCGTTCGATAACCTTGCCCTGCTGCTGCCGCATTTCAGGCAGAATGAAGCCGTGTCGACGGGAAGGCATTGGCCCACAGAGGACTGTAAACATCTGACCTGTTCAATGTGGGAGAGAAGGCCGGGGAGAGGGGCAAGGAGAGCCATTGGGTGGGCTGGGGTCTCTACGAAGTAAATCCCAACTCCTTCCAGGGCTCTCTAGGTGACATTATCATTTGTTACCTTTTCAAACATAAGGTCACACAAAGGTGCTTGGCAAAGGGACCCCTGTCTCCTTCAACAGAACGGGCTTCCTAAATTATTAGGGGGTAAGGATGCCAGACACAACAAGTAAAAATACAGAACAGCCATTTACATTCGAGTTTTCAGTAAACAACGAACCACTTATTAATGTCAATGTGTCTTGTATGTACTTAGATTTATAGATTCTGGTGACTCCTAGGGCCCAAAGCGTCCCAGGATGTGGGCCAAGGACGTGGAAGGGGGAAGCCTCAAAGCCTCTACACAGCAGAAGTTTAAAGAAAAAAGATAACGAGTTAGATGAACTGATATTTGTAAGAACAACTTCTGAAAAATGTCCACCTTCCATTAGGTCAATGATTCCCAAACTAGTCACACCCGAGGAACTCTTATTAAATCCTTCTCCGTTGACAGTCCATTGACATCGAAGCGTCAGCCCTCTATTTGCCCCCCACTCTACAACTTAATCAGTGTGTGACTGGGGCATCTGGTTGGCATGAGTCAGCCGCTGATAGTAAAGCCCGTTGTTGACAGTCACCTTTAACTGGTACGATTCTAGCCAGAAACAACTTGAGGCAGCCTGTGTGAACACCCTGTGGGTGTACAGACACCCTGGGATATTCTCAGACACCTCACATGACCCGGGCAAGAGCCCCAAACTTCATACCAGTGACTGGGGCCATCTGTCAGATAGAACACTTAATAGATTACATCATCACTATCGATTGCACGAACCCATTCCATGTGTTGCAATGATTTCCTCCTACCTTGGAGTGATGAACAGATCAAGACAAGCCTTGCCTCCAAGTGGCTCAGCAGAGTTGGCCGATTCATGTGTCCCCCCACTTTGGGACGCCCCTTAAAGCAGTTGTGACGCATCCAGGTGCGTGAGCATGGGGACAGACTGGTGCTTAAAAAAAATGTGCGGGTGGAGTCAGAAAATCTGTTCCTTAAATAACAATTTTAACCAAGAAATAAGAATTAATTAGATAGAGAAAAATCTAGAGTCAGCGTAGATAGATTTAAACTGCAAAATAATTTTACTCCCAATTAAATGCTTGTGTAATTAGAGTTAATTGCAGAGTAGAGGTTTTGTTAACATAATAAAGTGTTCTTTTTTTAAAAAAATAGTGATTAGGAATTTAGCCAGAGCACTGAAAATAGTTTCGACTTCAGGGGATAATGACAGGCCAGATGGCAGTGGTCTGGAGCGTGGGGTCTGGTGGCACAGAGGCCTGGCTCGTTGCGTGACCCCAGGCACGTCCCTGTACCCCAAGTCCCGCCCCTCTCAGGAGCAAAGGGGTAGCGGCACCCCATTCTTCTGCAAAGGCTTTTTTCCCGTGAGGTAAATGAAGTCTGGGGGGCACAATGCTACTCGGTCGGTGCCTCACGCATCAGGGGGAGTCTGTCTGCAATGGTAGCCGTGACAAAGGTCCCCTTCTATGGGAGGGCTCGCCTTCCACGATGCTATTCGCCGCCTGTGTCCCACACTGTAGTGGAGCCTGCCCCGCAGAGCCGCCGAAGCAGTGTGGGCATTGTGACCCCTCGGCTCTGTCCTCTTCACCCTCCTTTCCTCGGGGTAACTAAGGGGTCCCGGTGGCTGTTCGGTCGTTGTCATATTGGGTCAGCACCTCCGTTCATTGGGACCCTTTCCGTGTGTGGTTTATGGGGTGTTCCCAGGAGACTGGGTGTCGGCGACGGAGCACGCAGAGCCACAGGGCGGAGGAAGGGAGCCGCCTGCGGACCCGAGGAGCTGGAAGGGGGTCTAAGAGGGCGCCTAACGGAGCGCCGTGTGGCGGGGAGGCTCTGTGGTTGTTTTAATGGTGGTATTTGACGTAAAATCTGCCATCTTAAACCATTTTTAAGTGTCCAGTTCAGTAGCATAAAGTACATTCCCATTGTCACACACGCAATCCCCAGAGAAATTAGAGTGCTTGTGCACTGCTGGGGAGAAAGTAACAAAATTCTATGCTCGCCGAGTAACAGACTCCTTTCCCCCTCGCCCCCGCCCCGGGTGCCACCGCTCTGCTTTCTGTCTCTGTGACTTTGGCCACTCTAGTAGGCAGGATTCACGTGAGTGGGATCATACAGGGTCTGTCCTTTTGTGACTGGTGTGTTTCACCCAGCCTAATGTTCTCAGGGTTCATCCATGTTGTGGCGTGCGTCAGGATTTCCTTCCTTTTCAGAGCTGAATAATATTCCGTTGTATGGATAGGCCACTTTGCTTATTCATTCATTTGTCAACGGGCCCTGCGGCTGCATCCATCTTTTGGCCGATGTGAATAATGTTGCTATGAACATGGGTGTGCAAATGTCTCTCCGAGTCCCAGAACAGCAATTGCTGGATCATGTGGCAATACTATTTTTAATTATCTGAGGAACCACCACACTGTTTCCATAACACCCGCACCCTTTGACATTCCCAACAACAGCGCCTGTGGGCCCAGCATCTCCCCGTCCTCGGACAGAAGCGTTGAGGGTCCCCAAGGCCGCAGGACAGGGAGGAGAGACAGCAAGGGCATTGCACGGGCGACTTTCTGAACTAAGTCAAATGTCTAAACGTCTGCCCATGAGGGGCGAATGAGCAGATGAACGGGGATGAAAACTCTTTGAAAGAAAGGATCATATTTTATTTATCTCCAGATTGCCAGGCTCTTGATAAACATCGCATGGTTGAACTGAAGGAGCGGAAGTGTTTATGCCATAGGCGGTGGAGAGACGCGCGGTCCATTGGCTCAGCATCCTTGGGAGGGGACACTGCTCTATAGGACGGCCAGCATTCCGGGAGGCCCCTCCTGCTGAGCTCTGTGGGGCTCATCTTCGTAACAGCAGGTGGCGGAATGGACGCATCCACAGCGAAAACAGGCATGGCCACACCTGGGACCGGTGACGCACTGGAAGCTGCGCCCCACCTGTTTCCGCCGATCTAACAATTTACTGCTGTTCTCTGGACATGATGGTTGGTGCATTATGGGGAGTCTATGCTATGTTACTACTTTATTTTAGAGACTGTGGATTTGCTTACGGAGTGTGGCGTGTCACTGCTGTAAAACCCCACCTGTTCTTACTAATAAAAAGTCCCACCACGCCTACTTCCTGAAGGCAGCGCACTGCTTCTTCATCTGCACTTGGCCCTCACCGCCTCCCGCCTCCCTCCCACCTCCAGGGGGCCCTCGGTGACTGTTCATTTCGTCCACTCACGCCCACCCAGCCTGGCCCTCTGGGAGCTGCAGCAGCCGCTCCTGAAACAGAGTGACCTGCTTCTGTGTCTGCCTTCTTCACCACCAGGTTAAGTCCTGGAAGGCGGAACTGGCTCTGACTCATGTCCATAACCCTTCTGATTTATGACAGTGAGCGGCACGTAGTAGGCACACACAGCGCAAGGGAAATCGTTGTGTTCTTGGCCCACGTTCTCCGGAAGTGGGTCCCTTCCAGCCATTTTGAGTATGTTGACAAAATCATTGTCAAGTCTACCATGAAAGGATATTGGAGGAAGCCATGCAGCGGCCACACCAGGAACCTTTGGAGAGGAACACGGCCTTTCGTGCGCTGTTTCTCCCGCCCCCGCCGCCGCCATGGCCGACAGTGGCCCAGGCTCGGGGCCTTACCTGAATGGCCGCACGCACCTGTATCTCCCGTGCGTCCGCCTGTGTCCGTTTTCCTCCCACACACACGGAGCTCCCCGCCTGCCTGTGTGCCCTCCTGGACGTGCCCGCCCGGCCCTTTCTCAGGTCCCGCAGGCCCGCTTTTGCCCGACTCGGTGCCATCTGAGGCTGTTCGCGCCGTGGAGAAGGGAGGTGAGAGACAGTTTACGAGCCAAGCGAGCTTTTCATCTTTTTGGCACCAAAAAAGGAGAGAGAGAAAACTAAAAACAACCTTCACACGCCCAAGCACAGAGTCTAGACGATGTGGAGAAGCCATTGAGGATATTATGCATTTGGGTGTCAGAATCCGGCCTGTTGACTTGCAGGCCAGGCTGTTGGTATTTCTTGGTATTTATTCAAGTACGCTTTAAATAAGGCCAGACTTTTTATTCTTTAATTACTCGCTTTTGCCCATCTGGATTTGAAGCAATGGAGAAAAAAGGAGGCAGCAGGAGTTGTTGTTGTGTGTGTGTGAGTGTGTGTGTGTATGTGCGTGTGTGTTTAAATCTCAGAATGTATTTTTATCTTTCTCCGGAGCCGCTTCCTCCCGGGGTTGTGTGATGGCATTTCCCTCCCATGTGCCCCGGGGCAGACACGACTTTCTCAAAGGAGACAGATTAAGTGTAACCTTCCGTTGCCAAGACGGTGCGCAGACAAATAGGAGAAGGCTCCTAAAAGAGAGTCAGTAACAATGGCTTGCAGGTCTCAAGGCCCTCCTCTTTTTTCATCTTTTTTTTATTGAAATGACATACACATACCATAAAATTTACCACCTTAACCATTTTCAAGTGGACAGCTCAGCGACACTAAGCACATTCACGCTGTTGTGCGCCCATCACCACCGTCGTCTCCAGAACATTCTCATCTTTCCAAACTGAAACTCTGTCCCCAAAAAATACCCACTAGCCCTCCCTGCCCCTAGCCCCTGGCACCCACCACGCTGCTTTCTGTCATGGATTTGATGGCTCTAGGGACTTCAGCATTTGTCCTTTTGTGACTGGCTCTTTCATTTAGCACAATGTCCTGAAATTTCATTCATGAGGTAGCCTGTGTCAGAATTTCCTTCCTTTGAAGTCTGAATACAATTCCTATGTATTTAATACATAGAAGGCGCGTTTTGCTGATCCGTTCACCTGTGGCTGGGCCCTTGGGTTGCCTCCATGTTTTAGCTATTGTCAATAATGCTGTTATGTACAGATGTAAAAATATCGCTCTGAGTCCCCGCTTTCAATTCTCTTGGGCGTGTACCTAGAAGTGGGAACGTTGGATCGTGATCACTCTCTGTTTAACTCTTTAAGGAACGTCTATACCGTTTTCCACAGAGGCTGCACCATTTGAATTTGCGCCAGAAGGGGCCCAGGGTCCCAACTGTTCCACATCTGCACCAGCTCGTGCTATTTCCACGAACCTCGTTAGCCACGTGAGTGGGTATGAGGTGGTAGCTCACTGTGGTTTTGATTTGCATTTTCCCTAATGGTCAGTGATGTTGAGCGTCTGTTTACATGCTTATCAGCCATATGTGTATCTACTTTGGAGAATGTCTATCCAAGTCTTTTGTCAAGGGCATATTTTTTTGTGATAAGGTCCCTGCTCTAGGGTAGGAAGGTCAGAGGAGAAGGGGAAAAGGTGACCTGGGCACGCCACTGTGTGTGCCAGGTCCCGTGCCGGGCTCCAGGCATCCCATTATAAGCTCATCAGCAGTGTGGGGGTGCTCCGGACAGGGGGCATTGTCAAGGTGGGTGGCAGGTGATGGTTCAGGTGGGACCCCAGCGGCAGGCACAAGAGAGTCTCCTGGAGGTTGGTGGCCTGCCGAGGAGAGAGGTGGGACCAGGACAGGGGTCCAGGAAAAGGACAGACTTCCCCGTGGGTGAGAGCAAAGGCTTCTCAGTCCTGGCCGGGACCCCATCATCATGGTTTTCTAGCTGTGTGACCTCGAGCAAGTCCCTTAGCCTTCGTAAGTCTCCACTCACGCGTCTGTGACTGGGGACAGTGAAGCCCCCTGCGCGGAGTGGCTCAGAGTAGTAAACAAGACAATGTCTACAATGTGGTTTGCGAATATCAGACTAACAGCAGATGCCCGGGGAAGGGTAGCTTTTCTTATTGTTATCCAGAACCCTGGGCAGCTAAGAACTGCGAGTTCAGGCCCGTGAGGCTCCAGATGCTTTATCCTACAATGCCCCGCAGGAAATTCACGATGTCCACAGCAGACAAGTGAATACGGCTGCTCAGCTCAGGTTCCACGCGTCTTGCATCGGTGTGGCTCCCCTGCATTTTGCTGTTATCACAGTGCAGATGTCACTGGGCTCGATGACTCTGAGCCCCAGTGACATCATCCGAACCAATGGTTCCAATGGGACCGAGCCGGCTGTGCAGCATGACCCGCCCAGGGTCCGCCCTGCCCCAGCACTGTGCCAGGCCCTGTATGTGATCCCGCGACGGTGCCCAGCCTCCCGTGAGGGAAGGAATTTCACTTGCATTCTGCCGCTGGGAAAACTGAGACTCGGACAGGAAACAACTTGCCAAAGGTCAGTGGAGCGTAGGCATAGGTAGGGAGGATCAGGACTTGAACTCAGGTCAGTCTTGACTCTCAAACCATGGATCTTCCCATTCTTCTATTGTATGCATTAGTTAAATAATGTTTGAAGATTTCCATGAGACACTGTCAGGGACAGTGGCGTATTTTGGCAGTAGACGTCCTGATTAGATTATGTGGCTTAGCTGGTATCCATTTTTCTGTCTACCTTTCTCCTTTAATATCCCTTTCTGTAAACTTTCTTCCCCCCTTACAAGCTGTTTTTCCCTGGGTCTCCACATTCAGGGACGATCCTGGAGGGACTCGCCTTTGCGCGCGGTCCCTGCGGGGAGGGCTGGATGTGGTCATGCCGCATCTGCTCTGCCTGCTGAGCTGGCTGGGGACAGAGGCGGCTTTTCCTGTTGAGTGTCAGAAGCAGCACTGAGCTGGGAGAGAAAGGACGGAGGGCTTTCCCACCCCTTTGGGAATTAGCAGAGGTCCCAGGGAGGGTGGCAAGGGGGTGAGCGAGGGCAGGGAGCGGGGAGGACAGGCCTCGAGCCCTGGGAGGCGGGACCCTCTTCTTCCCCAACTTGACTGTGAGGCCTGGCTGTGCGCCAAGTCCGTGGAGCTGTCCAGGGTCTGCCGGGCTTGCTGGTGGCCAAGGGTCAGAAACTCAAGTGTCTGAAGGGCTGGGTGAGGGACCCCACCACCGGTGTCTGTTTGCTCTCACCGCATTGTGGCCCGTCCTGTTGGCACTCAAAACAGACTGCGAGGCCAGTTGCTTCCCTTTCAGTTCCTTCAGCTTTTCATCACGCGTCTTTTCTATAAACTAGATACAGTTTTAACCATTTGGTTTTCTTTTTAAAGGATGCCTGCAGTTGTATTTTTTCCACCTAGACTTCCTTTATTTGCCTATTTTTAACTTCCACCGCCACGGGCGTCCTCTCCAGTTTTTCCCGAAGCACACGGCCCTTTGTTCTCCGCAGTTTGTTTTTCTCTTTTGCCGGTGGCGGCCTGGGCACCGGGGAGAGTCCCCTCCCAGAAGCAGAGCGCCATCCGGGTGAGGGAGGCCACGGCGGCTTGCACGCAGGGCCAGGGAGGCGGTGGGGGCCGCCTACAGGGCCCCGCTGCCCAGCTCCAGCTGGAGCCTGCCCTGTGGGAATGGTGGCCCAGCCCAGGGGGAACAGTGGCCCAGTGCGGCCAGAAGTTTTGGTTTTCGAGAGAAATCAGGAATTCTGATTTTTACATAAAATCTCCTAATTAGTAAATAATGGCTAATTAAAATAAATAAATAAATAAATAAAAAACACTGCCAGGCGCAACCAGACACTTCTGAGGGGCACGCGGACCTCCTAGGCTGTTGGCATGGGGCGCCCGGGGCTGCGGGGTGGCGTCGCTTCCTCCTGAGGTGAACCTGCCCGGACGCTGACGCACCCGCTGACGTGGCGCTGTCGGCATGCCCCCGGCAGGGCCCCCAGGAGCGCGCGTGGCCTCTCACGCTGTTTACTGCCCTTTCCTACGCGCAGTCCTCCAGTCTCTAATTCTCCCTCACGCCCCGAGAGCAGGACGGGAGGTCACTTGTCCTTGCAGCAGGCCAGGGCTTCCCAAGCGTGGCCATTTAAGAGCATGTTTTGCTTTACGTGCATAAAATCATGCTATTGTTCATTTAACGTCGTAATCTAAATATCCTCAGTTTCTCAGTTACATAACCTAATTTTTAAGGAACCTGGTATTATTATCAAAAACAGAAAACCGTACCACTGGTGGCGTGTGCCAGAGTCTTACCCTACTATCAGCTGCTGGAACAAGCATTCCCCAAACCTTAGGGAAGTTTATTTGTGTTTTCTGTTTTAAATTTTTGTCCATGCAAAGTCAAGCAGATGCTCCTGATTAGGCAGGTGCCCCCTAAGCATTTCCTCTCCTTCACATGACAATGTCACCTTAACACCTGGGATTTGAGGTCACCATCGGAGGAAGAGAGGGTTCCTAGTGAAAGCGCACCAGACGCGTAGCCCCCTTGACCCCAAAGGGACATCCTTCACTTCTGCTCATCTTTCACTCTGGTGGGAACCAAGTGCCTTGTCCTTCCCAGGCTCCGGGTGTGGGGGATGTCGGCAGCGGCTGGCGGTCACTCCCCAGCCGTCACTCCCCAGCCGTGTCGCTAGGCCATAGGAGACGAGCACAGGTCCGCGCGCTCCGTCAGCCATCTCTGCCACTCCTGCCGTCAGAGGCGGCTGGGAAAAGAAGGCAGGAACGTTCCCAGACCCAGGTTCCCCGTCCCCTGTGCCTGCAGTCTGTCTTCACACTGCCGCATCAGGGAGATGCTAAGGAGAGTCGCCCCCTTGTCTCTGGCTCCCTGGAGCCTCTCCTTTCCACTAAGTCTTCCCAGCTCTCTGCTTGGTATGAAGGTGGAGGCTGTGTCTGAACAAGAGACATAAACCACACTGGGCTGCCCTGAAGCCGCCAGCTCCCTAACGTCGGCTCCCCACCGGCAGGGGCCGCACATCCCTCCCAGTGCCCGGCCCTCAGCTCAGCTCAGCTCAGCTCAGTGCATGATGCCCTGACATCGCCCTTCCATCCCGCGCCAGCTGTTTCTCCAAAATGAACCAAAGCAGGGCTTGGGAGCATTTCAAACTGGGAGCTCCGTGTCCTCCTGGGAGGTCTCTGTTGAATCCCTTGGCAGTGCTTGGCAGGGGTCTGCTTTTACACCTGTGATTGCATTATCCCCCTAAAAGGGGCCCTGCACTCCAGGACCACCAGCCCCTGGCTAGACTCCCGGAATGTAGACACGTGTTTCCAGGGGGCGCCCCTCCCATCTGGCCAACCCTGACGGCAGCTCATGCCAGCCGTGGTTGGGTCACCACGCTAGACTGCAAGCTGCGTGGACACGGGGCCCTGCGTTCCAGCTGTGCGTGCCGGGCCCCGACCCCAGCTCTCCCTGACCCTTCTGGGCCTCCGGCCCCGGGTCCAGGTCTGCTGGCTGCCCCAGCGCCCCCACCCTGCCACCCCCAGCAGCCAGAGCCGCGCCACACTGTGCGGCAGGCACCGCCCCCCTTGAGGCCTGCCCTCCGCCTCTCACGGCAGCAGCCAGAGGAGTTTCTGGCCGGGGTACGTGCCCCCTGCCAGCAATGTGCAGGAAGACCTTTTGTGATTTCTGTCTCAGCTCTGCTGAAGAAAATGGGAACGGATGGGCTCACTGAGCAGAAAACGCCGGAAGGCATTCCAGGGCCCAGAACTCCAAACCCGGCCTTCTGGGGGGGCACTGAACAGGCAGGCGGTGCCGGGAGCGGGATTTTACCCCGTGTCAGGCCATGCGGGCTCACCAGGCTATTTATAAACACCAGCGTGTGTGTCCTCAGGCAGCTCTGTGTGTGGGTCAGAGCAGAGGCGTGAGAGGAGGTGCGCAGACTCCGCGGCCACGCTGACCTCAGCTTGGATGCCTACTAGCTCTGTGGCCTTCACGCAACACTCAGCAACCATGCTGAGGACCTCCTGTGTGCCAGGCACAATGCGAGGCACCAGGGGTGTCACGGTGGGTGACACTGAGCCATAAAATTCTTCTTCAGGTGGCACCGACAGCCTAGCTGTGGGGGAGGTGGGTAAGGACTAAGTTAGCAAATAAACAGACGTGTGATTCCGGGGTGCGGTTAATGCCATGAAAAAGAAGCACAGAAAAGGAGGGTATGAGGTGCACTGAATGGAGGGGACCGTCCTTGGGGAGGGTGGCCAGGGAATGCCTCTCTGAAGAGGTCTGGAAGTGAACCTGAAGGAGGTGGAGCCGGCCCCCAGGGGCAGGAGGGAGGGGACTCGGGGCGGAGGGCCCAGCAGAGGCAAGGGCTGGAGGCGGGAAAGAGCTTGGCACGGCCAGCCCGCGGAGGAAGGCGCTAGAGGAGGCGCCGGACAGGGAGCAGGCATTGGCACACGGTAGAGATTCCCAGGCAGGCAGGGCCGGTACCCAAGGGCCACGCGGGCCACAGCCGGCTTTGCATTTGTGACTTAAGAATGAATACAGGGTTTCCAGGCAATGGCACCTGTACTTTTTTAAAAGATCTCTCTAGCTGCTGGTGGATGGGCGGGGCTGAGCGTGGATGCTGGGAGGACACCTAGGTGTCCACTGTGGTCACCCAGAAGAGAGGCGATGGCAGTTTCCGTGGGGACTGGGGGTGGCAGCAAAGATGGTGGAATGCAGACACGTAGATCTTTGTAACGAACGCATTCCAAGGGCTGGAAAGAAAAAGACGTCTAAAAGGACACCGCGGGGTAGATTTGGCGCTGGGCCCAGGGGGAGGAGACGGGGAGGAGACACGGGTTGGAGAGAGGGGGGTGTGCGGGAGAAGGGGCCCTGGGGTTCGGCCTCGGCCGTCCCTGTGGGCCACATCCTGGTGGAGACGGGGAGTAAGCAGTGGGAAACGGGTCTGCTGGGACTGAGGCGGGGACCGAAGACACAACTTCGGGAGCTGTCGGCTGGCTTGATGTGACATAAGCGCTGGGACTGCATGAGGCTGTCTCGCCTGATTAGGCAGAAGGAGAGAAGGACTCAGGGCCCAGCCCCGGGAAGCCCAACGCTTAGAGTGGAGGCCGCTGCTTCTCTCCCCGGCCTCATCGTTCTCATCTGTAAAATGGGACGGTAATCGTACCTGCCTACAGGAGGATCCAAGGAATGCGGGCCCCCTTTTCCTTCCCTGAGTTGGGCACAGGTTGAAGGCCTTGGGTTTGAGGGTTTGGCCCTACCTCTCCCTGTCATGTGATTTGAAGCTGCGATACTTGCGTGCTCCAAACCACTTTCCCCAGACCAGTCGTCTCCGTCCATCTGCCTGGTACTCGGTGGGCGCACATATCAAGGCCCCCTCCCCTCCCCTGGCCTTCCCGCCACCCTGGCTGCTTTGTCTGTCTCTTGGCATTGCCCCCCTCACCCTTCCAGGCCTCTCCCGTGTACCTGGAATGCCACAGAGCTCCCTCCTGGGCCCCCCACACTGGGACACACTCCCCACAGGTGACCTCATCCATCTCCCGACTTTTGAATGCCAACTGGCACCAATGTCTCCGGTCTCCAGCCCCAGCTGTGGCTGTAGCCAGAACTCTCCGGAGACTCCGGACCACCAGCACCTCCATGATAACGTCCAGTGGGACACAAAAATGTAACACAGCCTCAGGCCGCCCTTCCTTTATCCTGCCTCCATGCAAGTAGAAGGCCTCGCTGTGCACCTACCTGTGCAGGCCCAAGGTCAAGGTCTCAGCCTGGACTCCGTGTTCTCGCCCCCACATTCACCCCGCAGGCCCTTCCCATCGGCTCTGTCCCCAGGACGTGCCCAGCCGTGCAGTTCCCTCGGGTCCTCTGCCGCTGGCCCCATCGGAACGCCGTCTCCGGCGCGGACAAGCATCTCCTCCCTGGTCTCCCTGCTTCTCCTTCCTCTTGCCTTCCCCCAGACGCTCTCCCCACAGCAGCCGGGGGAGCTCCGTGAAATGGGGGTGAAAGTACTTCACGCATCCCCACGCACAGCCCTCCAACGCCTTCCCTTACCCTGAAAATAGAGGCCTGGCCCTCGCTGGTGCGCCCGACTCGGTCACCTGGCCCTGCCCCTCTCCGACCCCGTCTGGGACCACATTCCCTGGGTCCCACCACGTCGGGCCACACTGGCGTCCTCTCTGTCCCCAGTCATTACAGCGGCACCATCTCGGCCCCTCTGTGGGCCCGGCTCCTCCCGACAGCCAGCCTCGCCCGCGCCTCCGGTCCTGCCTGAGCTCTTCCCCTGACGGCGTGGCCTCCGCAAGGCCTCTTGTCAACAGCTCCCTTGCTTGTTTCCACATGTTTTAGTCTGCCTGCCCCCGCCCCGCCCCCCGCCAGGAAGGAAGCCCCATCGCAGCAGCTGCGCTCAGGCTGTGCCGGGCAAGGGCAGGTGCTCGTTAGCTATTTGTTGAGTTAATGAATGAATGAGGCCCATCTTGTTGGCAAGGGTGGGAGAGGTGATAATGATAGTTGTAGTAGCAGCAGCTGACATTGGTGACGTCTCTCTCTCTCTATTGTACCGTCTAACCTTCATAGCTCCTCTGTGGGCTTCTCAGCCTCAGGCACTGCTGACACTTTGGTCCAGATCATTCTTTGCCGTGAGGGGTTTTCCTTTGATTTGTAAAATGCTTATCAGCACTGCTGGCCCCTATCCACTATGCCAGTGACAGCAGCCACCTACCCGTTGGGACTGTCTCCAGGCATTGCCAAATGTTCCCTCTGGGCAAAACCACTCTTGATTGAAACCACTGTTCTAAAGGTGTCTCTCTGGAGGAAGTGTGCCTCTAAAGTACTAGTTTTGTCCCCATTTTACAGTTGAAGGGGCTACAGCATGGAAAGATTAAATACATTGCAGAGGATCATCCAGAAACGAACACACAGCAGGGGCCCAGGGCGTGGGTCGCGCAGGCACTGAAGGCGGCCTCTCGGGAGCTGTACCCGCCAGGTAGAGGGCGGGCTGCGAAGGCGGTCCGGGCGGGGGTGAGGCTGGAGGAGGCGGGGCGGTGGCGCAGGCCTTCCCGGCCACTCTGCAGACCCTAGCCCTGTCCCAGGGCAGCGGGAGCCAGGAAGGGGGTGGGAGTGGTTCTCTGCGGGGCGTGGTCTGCTGGGGGGAGCACTCGACGGTGTCTGGAGATACTGCGGGCTGCCCCATCCGAGGCCGGGTGCTGTGCTGCTGGCACCTCATGGGCGGAGGCCAGGATGTCGCAAACGTCATACAGCGAAGAGGGCGGCTTCCCCAAGGGAAGCATTTCCCAGTCCGAGTGCCCGTGGCGCCGAGGTTGGGAAACCTGGGTCGGGGCAGAGGTCCCCCAGCCAGGTCCATTGCTCTCAGTGTTCCCTCCAAACCCAGCCAAGAGCCGGCGGGCTCCTGCGGAGGCGGGGGCAGCCCGTCGGAGCCCGGGCTGGCCCCCGGGGCGCATCCATCAGCAGCAGCCTGGCCCGCGGAAGTGTGCAAGGGGGCGCGTCTCACGGGCCGTGCGCGGCCCCACAGCCTCCTAGAGCAGCGCACTCCCCACCCTCGTGGTGCAGGGTGGTAGCATCTACCCCAGGGGGTGCTCCTGGGCAGTGAGAAACGCAGGCCAATTTTGTTCCCCTTTTTTCCTTAGACACCGAGAGGCTCAAGGTCCAATTGGGAATTTGAGAAGCAAAGGGCCCTGGGACTTGAATATTTGTGCCTTCATTCTTGTCCCTACCCTTGAACTCTCTCTCTCTCGGTCAGAGCATGGCCAACATAATTTAATTCCCACCTGCTCATGATTTTTACAAATCAACTTGACTAAGGCGTGGTTTACACTAGGTAGAGGGGACCCATTGGAAGTGTACAGGTGGGTGAGTTTTGACAAATGGAGATGCGTGTATACCTGTCACTGTAGTCCAGATGTACAGCGTTTCTGTCACCCTAGGGAGCTCCCTGTGCCCTTTACAGTCGGTCCCCTCCCCTCCCAGCCCAGGCAACCCTGGTCTGCTTTATGTCGCTAGAGAGGGTTTTGTTCCGTGGAGTCACCCAGTCTGTGCCCTCGGGTCTGGCTTCCCTCAGCTCTTGGGCCTGAGACTCGTCCGCGAGGCTGCGTATCAGTATCAGTAGTTCGTTCCATTTTATGGCTGCGTGGTATTTCTCTGCACGGCGCACCTGTTTGCCTATTCCATCACCTGCTGATAAGCACCTGGCTTGTTTGCACTTTGGTTGTCATTACAAGTAAAGCAACTACGGACATTCATGTACTGCTTAAAATATTTCGGTGGTTTCCCATGACCCCCAGAATCCAATCGGCTGCCCCCGTGGTGCCCTCCAAAGCCCCCTCTGTGACGGGAGTCTGCCCGCCTGTCCTTTCCTCTGCTCTCCTCCTTCCCCACCGCTCTCCGTCCGCGCGGGCTTCATGCTGTCCCTCCAGTGGGCCAGAAGGGCCAGAGACACCGCCACTCGCACCGTGACCCCGCTGGCTGCACACCAGCTGAGCACAACTGGCCGCCTGCCTGGGATGTGCATTAACCTTCTGGAATCATTAAATCAAATGGGAGCTTGGACTCTAATCTCTAGTGAAGCGTCTTACTGGTTTTAACCCCTAAGCCCTGTGGCGTGGCTCTGCCTCCGGGGCCCGCTGTCCGGCTGCGCGCAGCCCGCCCGGATCCCCTCTGATTGAAATCCCCCAAAGGACAGGGGTGAGGGTGTTTCTAAGGACTCGCTCAACCATGCGACAAGGCGTTTTTTTAACCCCATGGTGATTGCTGCTGGCCCTAGCAGCGGGTAGAAAAAGGAAGACCCCAGGGCTCGCTCAGGTTGCAGGCAGAACCGCCTTCCCGCATGCCCCAAAGGCGCCTCCGTGAGCAGGTGCCCGCACTATCGCATCTCATCCTTAGGAGACACTGCGAGACAGGGGTGTCTTCTTTTCTGCGGGGGATCCGAACGTGGGTACGATGTGGCGTGCGGGCCAGAAATTTCTATATGACAGCCTGCCTTTGTTTTCCATTCATAAATGTTTGTCGTGAGTCAATCCCAAATGCGCCTTCTGCGCTCCAATAACGGCGAGTGAGATTCTTTGGACCGTTGTCAAGCCACGTAACTAGACTAGAAACACAACCGTTGGAGACGTGAGGGCCAAGCGGGACACGCAGGGCCTGGCCGGCTACGGTCTCTGCCCTTGCTGCTCCCGGGGCTTGTGCTGGACCCAGGCGCTCCCCGCCCCCAGCTTCCGGATGAACACAGGGAGCCCCTGCACACGCGTGAGTGAAGGTGCTCGTCAGTCGATCCCCGGTCCCCGGGTCAGGGAGCCCCCGGGGCCCAAGCTCATCAGCGCAGGGCAGGCCCGGCACCCCCAGCGGAGGGGCATTTGTGGTGGGGCAGGCTGGGCTAACGCCCCTTCCTGGGCGAGTCCCGCCCACCTCCACCGAGAGGACCGGTTACTCTGCAGCGTTTAGACCCAGCCACTGCGTCAATGAGAGGCGCTGGGAGCCGGGAAGGGAAGGGGGCTGGGAGGGAGCGAGGCGAGGCGGACCGCTGATCAAGATGCCGTTTCCGCAGCCCCGCACGAGCAGCGGCCAGGGCGGGTTTAGCACCAGGGACAGGCTCCCTCCCATATTTGCCAGTGGCCCTCCTGCGACAGGACGATTCTCCTGGTCCATGAAGATGACATGCATTTTTAGAGCAACACACAAGACAGTCAAGCGCCCCGGCGCGGGGTCTGACAGCTGGGGTCGCACCCCGTCCTCGCTGCTGAGCTGCGACAGGTGCGTGCACGTCCCTGCGCCTCTGCAGTTACTATTGTACTTAATTCAAGGTGGTGTCTGAGGAGTCCATAGGATCAGTGCACTTTCTGGACTTACTGCATGAGCACTGGGTGCCTGGCATGCGGTAAACGCTTGATAAATAGTCGCTTTAACCGGGAAGAGCATTGTCAAGGGGACCCGTTGCCAACTAGCCAGGTGTCTGGGGACCACAGAGCTGACTAGTCTGGGCCGGCTTTAGGCTGCCTGAGCTGCCTGCAGATGAGGGGCTTGCAACCAGCTCCAGGCTGTCCTGTCGGCTGCTAAACTGACGCGTCCCCTCCCCTCCCCCTCACACAATTTGAACCTCAGTTGCCCAAATTCTCGCTGCCTGTCTTCCTCCAAGCACCCACTGCCCACTGAGCCTGGCTCTCCGCTCGTCCCCTGCTCACCGCTGCCTCCTGCTGGCCTCCCAGCTCCAGGACTCCCACCCGAGCAAGCACCGCCCTCGGGGGCACCCTGTTTGGGCAGGAAGTGGTTGCGAGCAGGAGGCCTTGGCCCAGATAGGTCAGGGATCTCTCCTCCTCGGTGGCCCGTTCTTGTGGTTTTCCCAGTTTGGGTTGGCTCTATTTTCAGCTGAACAATAAGAAGAAGAGGTGCTAATATTTATCATTCCCCTTCTATGTGTGAGACAGTACGCTCTATACTTCGTATTCCATTGAATCCATCCATGAGGGAGAAGCCATTTCATTCTCCATTTTCCAGATGAGAAAATAAAGGTGCCCATGTGTTTACCTGCATCTAGGGCGTCCGCTCTAGGGCCACGGGACTCAGGCTGATCCTTTGAGCCCCTCTCAGCATCCTCACACAGAAGAGTTCAATATGCAGTTCCTGGTTAATCAATCTACTGATTAGCAGAATGGAACACACGTTCCCCAGAGCAAGCCCGACAGCCCCCCAGCGGGGTGAAGCAGGTCATGCAGCCCCGAACCCCAGCCGAGTCTGGGCAGCTCAGGCCACCCCAGCCTGCCGCGCTGGTGCTCTCCTGGGGCACCGCCCGAGGGTGTGCGGGTGGAGTCAGCCGCGGCGCTGAGCTGGGCTGAGTGCTCAGCTCTGCGGGTCCAGGGACAGGGCCTCGCCTCGGTCTTAGCGTACTCGGCTGTCGTTTCCTTTCCTCTCCTCCCGTGAATGCCTGGGTGGGCCGTCACGGAGTAGCAACCAGAAGCCGGGGGGGGGGGCAGGTAAGTGGTATCAGTTAGGAGTTAGGCTTTGATACTTCGATTTGTAGAAAGTGTGATCATCACTTGATAAGAATGAGGAACAAGAATCAGGGAGCACTTGGAACCTTCAGGAGAGGAGACTTAAGAGAAATAAAGCCAGGTAGAGAGAGGCAGGGACTCCGTCATTTCTCCAAAGGACTGTCCCTCAGCTCTGGATCCACTTGCTGCTGAGAGATGCCCCCAGCCTTCCCCTCGCTGCTTCACACCAGTCTTATCTTTGGGGCTGATCACCTCCAGCAAGAGCACTGCCAGCTGCTGAAGACTTAAAACAAAGGGCCTGTACAAAGGAATCCGGCTCCCCCTCCCTTCACTTACTTGAAACAATTTTACCCTCCGTAGTCAGTACCGGTGGCTGCATAAATTACCCTGCAGAACCAGCCTGCCGTGAGCGAGCTCGCCTGGCTGCCTCTGTGCCCGCTTCCAACCTGCCAGTTAAGCTTGAAGCCTCCCGAACACGTATTGTCTGGAATGAAACAACCAATTATGCTTTCAGGTTTTGTGGCATAATATCGCAGAAACCAGCAATTACAGAATCAGAGTGGCATCAAATGGGGGTAGAAGGGAGTGAGTCCTGATTATTCTTTAAATAGCAGTTACGTGAACTCATAATAAATAGGTATTAAGTGTTAAATGTATGATAAGTAATTCTTGACAATGCAATTATCCAAACAGAAGAGGGGAAAGTGGCGAGATGGCACTGCCACCCTCCCTGTGCGCAGCGCGCCCCGTGGGGCCGGGGCGCGGAGGGTTTGTCTTTGTTGCAGTGGGGGTGGAGGCAGGGTGCGTGCACCGAAGGGTGTCCGGCCGGGTCCCGAGAGACGGCAGGTTTTCCGGGGAGCAAAGCGGTTCCCACGGGGGCAGAACGTGGCTGACCAGAAAATCCCGGAACAGCAAGCTCTGCCAAATGCGTAGCCATCGACTCAAACATGTATTTAGGGAGCCCCTACGGTGAAATAACTCAGTAACTTGCATGTGAGTGTATAGCTCGGGGCTCGGCAAACAGCAGGCGTGTAGGACGTGTTTGCTGCGCCATCTGGCACGTGGAAGCAGGGCGGCCGGGCGCGGCTGCGTCGGGCGCACGCGGCCCAGTCCCGGGGAGGAGTCCGCACGGACTGCGCCGCCTCCGGCTCCCCGGGAGGTGGGGAGCTGCGGCCTTGCTTAGAAGGCGCAGGAGAATTTACATGTGTGAGCTTGGGACTCTGGCTTGATTCTCAGCCAGGAAAGTCAAATTTCAACTCAATCAGTGGTGTTCAGCAACATCCTTTAATAATTAAGATGGAAGGCCCTCCAGGTCAACAGCTTCCTGTGTCCCCAGGGGAGGGAAGTGACTTGCCCGAGGCTTTGCTTCATGACAGTCACGTCCTCAGAAATAATCTTCACTCCACAAACCCCTTTGGCTGTGCTGATGCTACCTGTTCTCAAGGTCTGAATCAGTCTCCTTTCCCCGAGAAACCTTCCGTGGTCTCCACTGGTGTCTCGCCCGTCAAATCTACAGTGTGGACAGCCACCCGCCCTCATGTCTTGACCCCCTACTATCTCTTCACGCTCCATAAATCAGCACGTGCCCCTCCCTTGCTCACACGTTACGTATCATTGACTGCTGCAGGCATGGTTCCACGTCTGTTCACGCTTCCCCGTATCCACGTCATTGAGTAGGCCCTCAGGCAGGGACCTGCCCTCGAGTAGACCCACTCGGGGCTTTTCCTGAGGACTTGCTTTGGCCTCTGGGACCATAAGAAGGTGATGCAAGAGAGACACCTGGGGCAGGTGACAGGAACACCTGGCGAGCTTTAGGGCCAGTCGTTGCAGCTATGAGACATCTAGAGATGATAAAAAAAACCAATAAATTAAGAAAGGAAGGTGGCTTCAGAGCGATAAATAGAATGAAGAAACAAAATGCAGGTCGTAGCAGAGAGCAGAGATGGGGGCGTGGGGGGCGCTCACGTCGGGGGGGCCCTTTCCGAGAGGGGCCACGTGATCTGGGGGAACATGTCCCGGGCAGAGATAACAGCAGTTGCTCAAGTTTGACAAATCTGGGCCTCAGGAAGGAGGCCAGCCTGTCTTCGCAGGGAGATAATGGTATAAAACTAGGCCCGAGAGGTTAGGAAGGTACCTGGAAATTTAGGGTTTTGGGGCCACGAAAAGGAATTTTGAACACCTCATAAGTACATGCCTGGCAGTTACCTAGTAAATAATACCTAGCAAATAGACAGGAGCTTTCGGATTTCTGATGTCACGTGCTCTTCACCGACTCCTGACAGTCGGGTACTTACAATCCCACTCTATGCAGTTCCTGGCACGGATTAGGCACCCACTCAATATTCGTTAAGAGAAAGAGGAAGGAATAAATAAAGGAAAGAAAGGATAAACGGAGGCACAAGCCCAGCACACACTGTTTCTCTGAAACACCCACTGTTGGCATGGAAGAAGTTGACAAAACAGTCACCCAACTCTTGAAAAACTTCTTCAGGCTCACGGAAATTGCAGAAGTTTATGGATTTGGAATGATACCTTGACAGCAATAATTCCGAGAGAACGAGAAGTCGTAGCGAAACATGGGATTTGATAGGCTTTGCGCACCCCGGAGCCCTCTTCTGGCTAATTGTGGGTGGAATTATTTGAGCAAAACCTTTTGTGCCTACAAGCAAGTGCAGGGGCACCAGAGAGGCTTTAAGAACATTTAGCCAAATATGGTCCTTACGTCCCCCCAGAAGCTGGCACGGGTCCCCTTCCCTCGCAGCTTCTCAGTCCCCGCTCGGGCGGCGGAAGCACTGTGACAGCCGTGAGGGTCTCGGTGAGTGTGTCCACGCAGGTGCGTCCCTGCTTCTTTTCCTGCTCGGCAGGTGCAAGGACGCAGCTCACTGCATCCCCGAGCTTCTACCTCAGGGGCTTCGTAGATCAAGGCCAGAACCTTAAGAAGCCTCCGCCCATCGCACCATTCGTTCATCCTGCGTTTTAAGCATCTCCGGGCGCGGCGTCAGGCAGCACACGGGCCCAGCCCTACCCTCCCGGAGCCCACAGCCGATTTTGTAGGCGATCGTTGAGTAATAATTATGGTAAAGGCTGGGAATTAGAAGTACAGAGTGCTGAGGATGGGAGATGCTAGTTTTGGCATTAAGCTCACAGATTTCCCGGGGGAAACACATCTTCAACTGAGTTTGGGACAGTGAATAGGAATTAACTACCTGTACCAGGTTAGGTTAGTAAGACATGGAGACCATTCCAAACAAAGGCACCTACACAACCTTGAAACAGGGAGGGTGCGATGTGTCGCAGAATTGAAAGACTGGTGTGGCTGGAGCTTAGGAAGCAAAGGAAAAACGTAAGAGATAAAGAGAGGAGGCCTATCTGTTAGGGTATCGCGGGCCACACTGAGGAGTTAAAAGCTTTATCTGAAAAGCGATGGAACATTGGCTACATATTGCTGCAAGACAAATCACCCCGCATCTGCGTGGCTTTGCATGATAATCAAGTGTCAATCACTTGCCTCTGGATCATCTGGGGGAGCTGATCTAAGCTGTGCTCAGTTGATTATTGGCTGCGTTACGGGATTTACCTGTGCGTGCTCGGCCTCGGTTGGGCTCGGTCAACCTGTCTCCTCCTGCTGTGCTTGGGGCGGACCTCACTGCAGCCCATGCGCAAGACAAATTGGGTGGCAGAAGAAGTGTTAAAACTTCATTTCTACGAGTGTGCTTCCAAATGGTGTCATTCCGATGCATGCATTAGACTCTATTGGTGTAGAAGTGTAAGAACATAATTTACAGATAATAAATTAAAATAATTATTGAAAATGCATACTCAAAAATGCTTTGTAGATTGGCGTGCCCAAGAAAAAAATAATGTTTGTAGGCCACACTTCTCGACAATACACTCCTTGATGGGTGGGACGTCGACATAGAAACCTGACTTGAAGTCACTCAGTTTTACATGACAGCCCGAAGTACTCCCTCCCCGAGGAGGTTTTCGTGACAACGCTGAGCAAAGCTGTCAGAGTGAAAGTAGAAGGTTGGGCGTGGCCCCCACCCCTGTCCTGGCGCACATGGAGAGCTGGTGAGGAAGGCTTTACACGACGTTGTAGTCTTCCTTCACTGCCTGCCCCCCGAAAGGAGCTTCCTGAGGTTCTTCCTCGACAGGCCTCTCTTTCCACCGTCTCTCTGTCTCTGTATCTCAGCCTGCTGCTGTGGGCCCATCGAGGCTTTGTAAGCCCTAGAATCAACATCGCGCCCCCCTAGGGAGGAATCCTAGGGAAAGACAGAAGGAGGTTCCTCTCTTTATGATCAATTCTAGAATATTTGTTGATATAAGGAAGGCCCATGATCTCTGCTTTTTCTGGTAAAACCAAGCATGGCTGAGAGGAAGAGCCTGGATTTAGGCCTCTGGCCAAGCACATAATCCTAATTCAAAAGCCTTCCCCACTTCCGGGTCGGCAGACTGGCCCTCTCAGCTGCTGAAGTTGGCAGTGCTCGCTGCGATGTCTTTGTCACTAGGACAAATGACTTTTACTACATGTAACAGCAAGAACTGACCGCCTCTCAAACACAGAGTGTGTCCAACAATAGTGATAATGGTTTAGCTTTTCCAAATACACGCTGAGTCCTGGGCACTCTGCTGCCACATGCGTACTCCTCACACTGACCTTGGCATAGGTGTTTTCATGATTCCCGTTTCGTAGGTTGGAAGACTCAGGGCTTGAATGGCTTATCCAAGGCCACACACCTGGTCTGGGGTAGAGCCAGGCTTAGCGCCCGGGTCTGTCTGAAACTATAGCGGGTACTTTTCACTACATTGCTAAATGAGGTCTAAAAATAAACTAATTAATCCCAATGGAGGGGCCAGAGAACATGAAATTTTCTCCCTGTTCTAATATTCTAAAATTACTTGGAAAAAAAAATCCTGAAATATTATGTAACGTATTCTGAAGTCAAAGAACAATGTCTTTGTTCAGCAGCCACTGTGCTGGAAGCTCCGAGCCTCGGTGCCCCGTTGAGTCAGCCGGATACCCGAGGTGGCCCGCACGGATCACGTGATCCTTCTGAAAACAAAACTGTGAAGTCCGTGGAGACATAAAAGACAGCGCGGTCGCCACCCCCAGGACACGTGTGGCTGCTGCTGTCTTCTCCTCACCAGATGTGGGAATGGATGTCTTAATCCGGGAAAACTTTCATAATTACCCAGGATGACTATGGTAGCTTTTTTTAGAAACACAGGCTCATTTTTAGAAAAGAAAAACTTAAAAAGGTTGCATAATGGCGCAGTGGAAATGCACAAGCAGGCGGGCTGCGCACGTGCCCGGTGCCACTCTGGCTGCGGAGCACATGGGAAGGGCCTTCGCCCGGGCACTGGTTTTATTCCATTTCCACACGGGAGGGCCTTTTTATGGGAGTTTGTCTACTTTTAACAAATTGTACATCAAATAAGTATTTCCAGAGATTTCACAGTCAAAAAGAACAAAGCAAAAAAGTCTTAATAGAGTATCTAATGTAAAAGGAATGGCATGAGCAAGGTTATTCGCTGGTAAGAGGAAAATGGAAAAAAATAAGAAACAATGGTGATCGTGGGCACGCGAGTATTTCTCCTTCGTGTGCAGATGCCGCACGGACCTGGGCCACCGCCTCCTCCCTGGCTGATCCGTCCTTGGCTGGCTCTCCCCCCGCCCCTCTGCTCCGCTGCCTTGGAGGACAGGGACACTCGGGTTGGGCATCTGTGGAAAAAGAAACAAACTTTCCTTGGGCTAAGACGCGGAGCTGGGAACCATCTGTCACAGCAGCTAGCCCACCCTAATACAAGGGTGCGCGTAAATATTTGTCTGAATGAGCGCTAACTGGAAGGGATGTTCTGCTTCATTCTGCTGGAAGCTGGTGGGAGGCCGGAGCACAGGGGGTCGCTGGCAACAGCCGAAGGAGAGAGGAAATGACATAAATATCCGGTTTCATGTCATTCCCAGGGTGGCCCAAGGCTAACCCTGCTACCAGCCCTATAAACAAGGCCTGCATTATTTAAATTTCTCCCGCAGAAAAAGGAGGCTGTTTCTCTTTATCCTGCCCCAATAAAAATGGAGAAGTTTTGACCTCCTGCCTGCGCACAGTTACCCCTCAGACACTCAATGGTTATTAGTAAGTAAGCGCCTTCACCTCTAAGTTCGCGCGGCAATCCTCATGTCAGGGTGGGAGCTAGCTTTGCAGTTTCTGCCCTTTGGGAAATCAAGCGGCTTTGCCAGAGCATCAGCACAGCAGGTGAGTGAGGACCTGTGGCCGAGTCCGAACGAAGTGCGTGGTCCTGCCAGAGCTGGGCGAGTCTCTCCCCACCTCGCCTCCACCTCCGCAGCCCGGAGGCTTCCAGGTGGAAGAACGGCGCTTAGGGAAGGACGTGTTAGACCCTAACTTTGTGCCAGGAAGAATGGTGCTTAGGGAAGGAGGTGTTAGACCCTAACTTTGTGCCAGGCACTTTGCGCTCCTGCTCTTACTTGATTCGGGCAACAACTCTATCAGTTGGTATCTTGATTCCCATTTAACAGATGGGGAAACTAAGGCAGAAACCGAGAGTGAAGTCCCACGCAAATGGTCACAGAGCTAATATGTTGTGGGAGCCACAGTCTGAATCCAATGCTGTTCGCTTTCGCGGTGACTTATTATCCTGGTATCTTGAGCTGGTCACTTACCATCATGGGTTGAATTGTGTCCCTACAAAAGATGTTACACCCCTCCCCCCGGTGCCTATGCCTATGAGCTTCCTTGGAATCGGGTCTTTGCAAACGATCAAGTTAAGATGTTAGGATAGGCCCTAATCCAACATGACTGGTGTCGTAAAAAGGGGACACACATGCGTACAGCAGGAAGGCCACCTGAGGACAAGAGGGTGACACCTGCAGCCACGAAGAGACCGCGGCCACCAGCAGCCAGGAGGGGAGCCTGGGGCAGCTTCTTCCTCACAGCCCGTCAAAAAAAGAAGCCCTGTTAAAGCCTCGATGTCAGCCTTCCCGCCTCCAGGACCACCCGGCTTGTGGCACTTGGTGACAGCAGCCCTAGTACACTCTCAGAGCCTCAGTGTTCTCATCTGAGAAGTGGGGAGATGAGTAATAGCCCTTTTGGAAAGTTGCGGGGCCTGCTGAATGAAATAATGTATTTACTGGTCCTCGTGGGACTCGGTACATAGCAGCGGAGGAGCCCCCCTGACACCCCAGAAAAGCCCCCGTGGCTTTGTCCCCCTCTCCCGGGGAGAGCACCTTCTCAGTCAGGAGCTGCCTGACTTGCTGTGGAGTTTCCTTTGCATTGTAGTTTTAACGAAGCAACCAAACGTGTGGGGTCATCTCACAGGCGGGCGGGACAGATGGAAGAAAGCACCTGTGTCCAAGTTCTCAGCAAGGTGTCGACGTCTGATCAGCTGGGAAGGGACATGACTCTTTTCCTGTGTGGTTCTGCTTCTTGCTGATGAAACGTGTGTGACGCCGTGGCCCAAGGGTCCCGTCTCCAGGCAGGGCCTCGGTCCGGCCGACACCCTCCAGCAGCCAAACGTCATTCCCCGTCTGCGCCAGCTGCTTTGCTTGTGTCCCTCCAGCCCGGTGCTACGGTGCCTTGAAAGATGAGTTTTATGCAGGCAGGTGGCCAGATCTGATTCACTAAGGGACAGATGTCAAAGGCACAGTCGATATGATCTGGACTCTGACCCCACATCTGGCAGACATTAGCGGGGCACAGCGATGGACTTCTGTGAACCTCCAAATGCTCGTCTGCAGAGCGAGGGCAAGGTGCACGTTCACGGCTGCGCTGAGGCTCCGATGAGATCACAGACGTCAAGCGCTCGGTCGTATCTCGCCAGAGTAGGCGCACGGTCGCTGTTAGTAATAGCCACCGATCTATTAAACAGGCTTGACTTGGAGGATAAAACAGAATGCAAATTTTGTTTTTTTTCGGTGGTGTCCCTTTAAATTTATCCTTTTAAGGAACTTTCCTTCTCTGCCCCTAGAGGAAATTTAAGACAGGCTCCAAGGTGCTTCCTGGTCATTCTTAAAGGCTAAAATCCCTTCCCTCAGTCCGATCGCCCAAACAACCTCACTGCGGCCGTTAAAGCGTCTAGTCCCACGTGCAAATCATCACTTCTGCCTCTCCTCTGGCAGGCCAGCGAGGCCGGACAATGGGGGCGACCAGACAGGTTTCTTTTCTCTCCCCTGCTCTGTGCTGTTGCCCCCCCTCCCCTGCCAGTCCTACCCCTGGGGCATCTGCCCCTCTAGAGCCGCAGCTGGCGGTGGGCAAAAGGGGTGAGAAAGGTCTCGTCGGGCCAGCGAAGCTCTGCATTGGCCGGTGTGTCCACCTGCCTCTCTCTCATGTGCCGTTCTCCATCCCACCCCACCCCTCAGCCCTGCTTTTGGAACTAGGTCTCTCCCCAGCTTCCGAAGACCTTTTGGATCCTGCCATTTCCTAAGGCATAAAAGCCAGAAAGCCCTGGCATGGCCTCCCCATGTCCGGGCGGGTCCCCCCCGCCACTCCCAGGCCGCGCCCCTGCCTGTCTCCCAGGCCCCATCCGCGTGCCGTGTTCGCTGCAGCCTCAGGACCGCCCAGCAGCCCCCGCCCCGGGACAGACTCCGCCCTTCTTCACACCACGGCCGGCACACCTGCCAACGGGGATCCCTCGCCTAGAACCACTTCTGCCTCTCCTGCAACCGGCAGAGGGCAGCCCTTCCGCGAGAAGAGGCACAAGGACAGGACACGCCGTGTTCAAAGAGGGCCCTTTCCCCCGGAGGGAGGCAGCTCTGATGTACCGTTTCACACCTCCATGGCGCGAAATGGTACTTAATTGCGAAGTGTTTTGTTTCCCTTTGATGACTAGTGAAGCTGAATGTAGTCAGTCCTTATTCACTGTGTGGTTTCATTTTTGGGATTTGCCTATTTTTTCTAAGCAGACCCGATTATTGATTTCTTGCTCACTGATAACATGACGTGGTGTACTAAGGGCATTAATTATTTCTTTTATCCTCACCTGAGGACTTTTTTTATCATTGCTTTTAGAGAGAAAGGAAGGGAGAGAGAGGAACAGCGATGTGAGAGAGAAATATCAATGGGTTGCCTCCCCTCTGTGCCCAGATTGGGGGTTGTCTGCGCCAGGACTGGGGATCGGACCCTCAGCCGAGGGATGTGCCCCAGCCAGGAGCTGCAGCCTTTCCGGTTATGGGATGACGCTCCAACCAACCGAGCGTGCTGGCGGGGGCAGGACAGTAGTTCTTTCTCTCGCGCGTGTCTTGTAGCAGCCCTGCTCCAACCTCATTTTATGTGCTTCTATTTTGTTTGCTCATGGTGCTGTTTAATAAGCTACAGTTTTTTGACTTTCACGTCATTGGACCCATTAATCTTTTTCTCCATGGCTTCTGATCTTGAGGCAATGCTTCGGAAGTCCTTACCCGGCTCATGATTTTAGAAATAATTCTCTACATTCTCATCTTGGGCTTTCATGACTTGCTTTTGAGTTTTTAATGCATCCGAGACGAAGGGACCTCGGGGACACAAAACTCTGCCGGGACAGCCAGTGTCGCCCTGCACACAGGCCCCCGCACATCAGCAAGAGGCCCCAGTAGCAGACGGGAGAAACAGACCGGGGAAGAGACCCAAGCGGGATGCTGTGGCCTATGCGCTCGGTCTCCCCTCTTCCATCATCCCTGCCCTCCTCCCGGCCCCGGGACGGTCAGGTGCAGAGAAGGGAGGACGATGAGGCGTCCCGGAGGCAGATGGCGTGACCACTCCCCTGCTCCAGGTGGAGAGAGGGACGAGTCAAGAACCGACTATGCCCCGCTCCTTATCTTAAGGTCCCTGAGTCACAGGTCTGGCATGAGTCGTGGGTGGGAAATGATTCTGAGTCACGTATTATACTGGAATTTAAAAATGGACAGGGCTGTGTCGCAGTAACTGCAAATTACAGGGAAATTCTGTCGTCTGTCCAATATCTCTTCAAAGGACCTGACCGCCAGCAGGAAGGAGATTTAGAGCACATTTGAGAGGCGAAGCCATGTGTATTTGTGTCTCTCCTTTCATTGATACTCCTTAAAAAAGAGGATGCAGCACAAAAAAAGCTAGAGTGTTGCTGATTTCACATGCATACCTCAGACTGGAGGGGCTTCTTTTCCCCAGTTATCAAACAAAAATGCCAGGCTTCACTCTGATTGGACCACTTGTCCACTATTGCTGCTGTCTTTGAGCCAATTACTGTGATGAGAAGAGTGCCTTCGTCCAATAAGGGTCCACCCCTGGAGGAGGGGCGGGCTAACGGGAAAGGGGAGGGGGCATAATCAGAATTCTTCCCTGGGGTGGATGAGGTTCCTCAGCTCTTCTATTTTATTTTTACTCAGTTTGAGGCTTGAGGCACAAGGAAATTTGTAACTGAAGGTCTGTTTAGGAAGGTGTTTGTTTACTCAGCAGGGAGGCCAGCTATTTGGAAGCTAACCACCCAAAGAAACAGTTTCTTTTCCATCCAGAGCCAACAGGCCTGCCTAAGGAGGCTGCTTGGCAGGGTCTCAAAGCCTGCCTTCCAGCCCACCCTGCAGCCAGTGGAGCCCCCCTCCAACTCATATTTGTAACTACTTTGCGATTCCCAAAGGGCTTTCCCATCCATTATGCCACTTAATCAGCCAGGGGAGCTTGGGGAGGATGCTGGTTTGAATGCTGCTGCGTGGACTTCATAAACTATGTTGTACAAAGGATGGAAAGAGGGGATCCAGCCCGAGGCTCTGAGGCGAGGAGGGGTAAGGCCTGTGGGAATTGAGCCCGGAGGGATAGCGGAGGCATTGCAATTTCTGTCCTCCCGGCACCTGTTTCTGGCGCCCTCCTTCTTTTGCCAACCGACCCTCTATTCCCTTTGGAGGATCCAGTAGTTTGTCCTGGGTATGGCCTTAGGTCTTAGCTACATCGTTAACCAAGAGGTGCGCCCCCGCTGGCCAAAAATGGCGCCGACCTAAGGAAGGCTGACCAGGTGCTCACCGTCCTTGGAATTTGAAACTGGATCAGAATTACACAGAGAAGAAGTCATTCTTACAATCCTTGGCCCTGGCTCCGTAGGAGCCAGGGCTGCCCATGAGCTTCCTGTCCGTAAATCAAATCCCATGACGACCTACAGGGCACGCTGTGCGCACAAGGCGCCGTGCTAAAGGTGTCCTCCGGCGGTGAGACTCGGAGAGGCAGAGGTGCTGCGCTCAGTAGTGACAGGAGTGGAAAACAACCGGCAGAACAGCCCCAGAGACTAGGGGCACTGAATAGCTGACCGTCGCGCAGCTGGTGAGAACAGTTCAACTCCCCTCCCTTCCACCAGCGCGTGTTTCCCGGGCTTCTCTCTTCCAAGGCCGTCCGGAGCCCTGCGCCCCGTTTTATTTCGGTAAATTCATTTATAATGCTGCCTCCTTAATTCCCGATTCTGGAAATTTGGGTCTTCCTTTTTGTCTTGGTCATTCGAAATAAAGGTTTGTGAATTTTCTTGATCCTTTCAGAGAACCAACTTTTGGCTTCCTTGATTTTTTCTATTGTTTTTCTTTTCTCTATTTTGTGTATTTTCTACATAATCTTTATTATTTTCTTCTGCTTTGCTTGGTTTTAGTTTGTTCTTCTTTCTCTAGTTCCTTAGGGTGGGGCGTTAGGTTATTGATTTGAGATCTTTCTTCATTTTTAATGTAGTCATGAACAGCTATAAATTTCCCTTTGAGAACTGCTTTTGCTGCATCCTGTAAGTTTTTGTATATTATGTTTTCATTTTCATCCATCTGGGAGGGGAAATTTAAACCACTAAAGTTACTTCTATGCTTAGCTAAATGATGACATAGGAGTACCCTAAAGAATTCACCTTTTCCTACACTGGCATTTCTATAACCACTTGTTGAACACCAGGTACAGTTTTTGTAAAGTGAAAACAATCAAAGGGAACAGAAAAAGTGAATTGTCCACCCCAGGTGCCCCAGAGGCGCCCTTCACTGCTAGTTTTGTGTAAGTCCTTCCAGACACTTGAGTAGCCTCTATAAATGATAAAAAGAATTAAGAAAATAGTAAAATTCTCTTTCCTGTGCTCCTTCATTTCCGCTTTGCAAAGATTAACATTACTTCTATCCAGCTGTACTCACCACGAATTTGGTCAGGTATTTCTTTTTCTAGAAAAAGGAAAAGGAGTCTAATGTATTTCTGGATAGAAACTTTCCCACTCATTTTCATCCATATTTATAGGAGGATTTAGGAATGTTACCGTTGGGGGCTTTGGTGCCCCTTCTGTGCTAAAGAGAAGTTGAGCGAGTCACTAGTTGGTGGGCTGGACTCGTGGGAGCCTGAGGTGGCTGGGAGCGGACCAGGGACATCTCTCCATGTGTTTCCGGGGCCCCCCTGTGCGGTGGGCTCTCGGTGCAGGGCAGTTGGGCTGTTTTCATGCGGGGACCTCAGGAGTGAGACTCCCGGACACTACTGTGGAAGGGGCATTGCTTTGCATCACCCGGTCTCAGATGTCGCACGGCCGCATTTCCACCACTCAGTAGTTACAGAAGCTCATCAGTGTCCAGGCACAGCACGTAGCCCTGCTTCTCAAGGAGAGGAGTACAAACGAATGTGAAGATATACTTCAAACCCACCACAGTCTGGGGGGATGGATGGCGGGGGATGGGTAGACGGTTGAATGGAAGGTACGTGGGTGGTTGGGTGGGTGGAGGGATGGATGGATCGATGTGTGGATGGATGGAAACCAAAGGAGTTTACCTGGTGGGGTCGGGGTGGGGGGCAGGGAATGCCAGACTTGTATTAAACAATGAGCCCTGATCGCAAAAGGGAGAATGATTTTAGAAGGGGAAGAAGTCTCTCGTGCCTCTGAACTTTAAAGCTGTTGGAAAAGGCGCTCGGCTGTGATCTCTCTGAGTCAGACCCAGGAAACCAGGGCTCTTGATGCGCCGCACTTTGGGTCTCTGGCTTTACAACTCCGCCACCTAGTGGCCATGGTGTGTATTCTGCGGTGATCTTCTAAGTTACCCGTGGTCAACCTAACACAATAATGTGGGTGTCAACTTTAAGGACTTCTGTACAGGCCGTCTAGTGGTGATTCTAAGTGTAAATGCTGAGCATGACACCTTAGAGCCAAAGGCGTTGATGAAATGAGCATGTTCTGTATTCCTTTTCTAAAAATGTGCAAATAAGTTGGCCCTGCTTGTTCACCAGGCTAGCAAGCTGCGTTGGCCCCGAGGGGCCCTGACTTAGCCACCACCTCCCAGCTTCACAATATTCCGTAGCATCATCTCTGTGCCACCTCTGTGCTGGGTCATGAAGCTGTGGTAGAACAAGGCAGGGAGGCAGAAGATTCCAGCATCACCGCTCCTCAGCTCCATGACCTTGCGCAGACTCATTTGCCTTGTCTATAAAAGGAGGACGAATAACATCAGATATAATGGGAATAGTTTTCCCCATGGCACAGCTGAGGCTCTGACTCAAAGAAGGGAAGTCACTGCCGTGCCCGGCGTGGACAGGCGGAAAGTGCCAGAGCCAGCGTCCACACCCTGCGCAAGTCCTGGGTGCCCCGCTGTGCCGGATTAATGATCGCGGCCCCGGACATACGGCTCGCGCCTTGCTTTCAGGGATGCCGCGCCCTTCCCGCCTGTCTAAACGCCAGCCGCAGTCCCGGCGGCACAGATCCCGGCAGCTCCTCGGCCTCACCCCCGTGCCGACCTGGGCTCTCTCTGTGAGCTGGCATCCGTTCTGCGAGAGGAGAAAAGATCGCTCATGACTTTGAGATCTGGAAACACCACCTGTTCTTTGTTACGCGTCCACGCGTGAATGTTGGGTTCTGTGCCTTTTTAGTTTGCTGGCCAAGCAAAACTCCAGCAAGCCACGCTGTCCCGTGGCTTCTCCTTTGTCAGGCCAACTAATTCAGATCTTACTTAGCTTACCTCCATGTTCCCGTTGTAGGTCCTGCTGCTCCTTGCCCTTGCTTGGTTTGCTTATTTGCGGTCATTCATATTACATTTTAAACTATTTTCACCAATAATGAAACGTGGGGATGCTCTGTTTTCCAGCCCAGAGGCCTGTTTTTGTAAACCTATTAGAACGCCAAGTACAAGTAATGTGTGAATTCGTATTACCCACTCTCCACACGCACATTCCAAGCGTGCCCGTTCCGGCACATGGTCTACACCAGATGCCGCCCGCCTCCTGCAGTTGCTGGGCTTGCTCGCTCACTTGCGCATTCATTCACTTTTTCATTCACTCATCAAATATTCCTCTGGGCTTACCATGGCCCTGGCTGTGTCCCAGACTCTGGGAGCCCCAAGGTGGCTAAGACTCAGGGGCGGCACAGGGTGGTTCGAGTTTGGAATCAGACACACATAGAGCTTTCATCTTTGCTTTGCCACCTCCTTCCAACCTGTGACCTCTGCAAGTTGCTTCACCTCTCAGAGACTTGGTTTCCTCACCTGCAGAATAGAAGTTGCCACCCGTGCCCGGTGCTGAATGACCAGCAGGTACAACACGCAACTTGAGCTTTACCATTTCAGCACAGCCTCTGTCTTCCAAGAGCACAGACTCGGGGGGCCAGGGGCGCGCACCGTGTGGGCAGCGTGTGCTCTGATGGGGACACGTGAAGTAGGTGCAACTACCTCCCTCAGGGGGACAGAGGAAGGACTCGGAGGCGTTGTTTGTCAGGTGAACTTGCTGGAAGGGAGGGAAAGATGGCTGGGTAGCATTCCATTGTGTATGTGCACACACACCGCATCCTCTTTATCCTCTCGCCGGTCCATGGACACCCAGGTTGCTGCCATATCTTGGCTGTTGTACATGAGGTTGCACGCGGGAGAGGAAGCGATGAGTCCACAAAAATGTTTAAAGTGGGAGAATGATTTATTCACATTTGTCTTTTGCTTTTATGTAGCTATCTTTTTTCTTTTTTTAAGGGAATCCAAAGAGAAGGAAGGTTACAGGGGAAGGGAATGGATCTCTAGGGTGAGCTGAGATTTTAAGGGTGAAGCTACTCCATTCGTTCAACACAAGGGTGCTGTGGGCTCGCCTGGGTCAGGCGGGGGTGCTCCTGTGGGCTGAGCACAGAAGGACCAGGACAGACAGACGCTGTGTCCCCGGGCCCGATGTCCAGGTGCAGAGGGACAGAAATGAGCAAGCGGCTGGTAGGGAAGCTGAACTGCGCTGGCTGTGACTGGACGGTCTCTGGGGAGGTGGCACCTGGGCCAGGGTCCGAAGGGTAAGGGGCAGCCAGCTGAGGAAAAGCCCGGGCGGAGAGCCGGGGCTGGGGGCGGCAGGCTGGGGCGCGCGTGCCGGGGCCTGGCCCGCAGCCGGCTCCCTTGCCAGCTGCCTGAGACCGACCAGAACCTGAATGAACCGAGCAACCTCCCCGTCACTGTGGCCACACTACACCGTGGGGCTTCGGGGAGGCCAGGGCACGAGGACCGGAGCTGGAAGGCCCCTGCCCCAGGTGCCCTCAGGACTCAGTGCCCATGTCTTACCTTGTCCCCGAGGCTGTCCTCCCCCTCCCACCCCAGGTCCTTGGACAGTCCTTCACGTGACTTTTCACCTCTGGACATTTCGGGTGTTTATTTGTGGACGGCAGTCGCCCATCCAGATTGAGCGCCCGTGTGCCGGGCTGGGTGTCCGCTGTCCCCGCTCCCGGGACAGTGCCTGGCCCACCGCAGACGCGCCACACACAGCAGTTACAGTTGCTTACGGCCTCCACTGCCGCCCCGTGCCTCCCTGTGTTTACGAAACAGAGAACAACCAAAGAAACTTCTGTTCGAAGGAGACCATGAAATGTGTGTCAAGTGAGCTATTTTTGAAGGGAGCGGGGGCAGTGTGCTCACACGTGTCAGCACGCGTGAGATGAGGCTGCGAATGCCACGCATGTGTCTCCACTTCTCTCTGCGCTCACGACACGGCCTGGCTGGGACCCTCGGGCTGTGCTCCCCGCCCGGCCCCACCACTCAGGGGTCCCCCTCTGCCTGGGAAGGTGGAAGTCTCTGTCAGACCTGAGATCGAAATCGCTCATTGATGTCTTTTAAGTTCTAAGGCCCGTGAGCAGTACAAAGCAGAGTCCCTGTGATGCACTGTGTCACCGCCAGGACAGGCTCGGGGGCCTCCGGGAGGCCGGGCCAGGGCTACATAGGGAGTGGTCCTTGTCTGAGGGGACACTGGTTGTGGCCTTCACCCCGGGCCCCCATCTTCTCAGCCGCATGGGGAGGGTCACTCTACACCTTCCAGTATGAAAGGCGGGTGCCAGAGGGCGAGAGGGAAGGGAACCAAAAACACAGGACCAACGAGAGAGTTCAGAAGTGCAGGACCTCTCCGGAGGGCGGAGGGCGATGTTCTCCCTCCTTCACGCCCACTTCGCACGTCAGAGAAGGAGACCCAGAAAAGTTCACTGGCTCATACAAGGCCAGGCAGCGACAGGAACGTTAGAACTCAGGTCTCTGACTCCAGATGTCAAGAGGCAGCACTGAGCAAACTCTGTTTCCTGGCAGCTGCAAGCGGCCCTAATGGCCATTAATGAGGATTCTCCAAGTGAACCCAGCAGCGTGACTTCCGGAGGGGTGTGCGAGTGATTCCACATGTGGCCACTAGAGGGCACCAGGACCCCACAGACCCACGGGTCCCAATCTGCCAGGTGGGGCTCCTTCAGCCAGGTGTCCTTGAAAGGGGGATCTGGCCTCTGTCGCCCTCATTTCCTTATTCCAGTCTTTAGTTCGCAGCGCACAGATCTGCTGGGGGACAGAACACCCGCTGTTGGTGGAAGCTCTGAGACTCCCCCAACAAGCCATGATTAGTCTCAAAACGCCCCAATTCTTGTCCTGAGACCTCCCTCGGCACCACCTGCGACAGGCAGGTTCTCAGGCCGTCGGTTTACTTTTCCTCCCGAGTTGCCATGGCGAGGACTTCTGGTGCTTTGTTGAATAGAAGTGAGGAGGGGGGACATTCTTGTCTTGTTCCTGACTGAGAGGAAAGGCTTTTCGCGGGCAAGCGTGATGCCAGCCTTGGGCTTGTCGTAGACGGCCTTCACAGTGCCATTCCACAGTGTGGGTGTGTGTCGGATGAGCACAGTGTACGTGCAGTTATACTTGTCAATTAATCCTCAATAAAGTTTGGGGGGAAATTAAAAATTAATAAATTAAGTTTTTAAAAAAAAATAGCTGCCACCCTGAGCTCCTGAGTTTTGTGGTGGCTTGTTGTGCAATAATAGATAATAATCACAAGAGTGTTTTGATGTAACACAAGGTTATTTCTCACTCGCAATATACCTCCGTGGGGCTGAGCGATGGGGTGCCCTGTCCCCCGCAGGCACTCAGGCGTGTGGTATCCTGCCACAGGCAGGCTTCACTGTCTTCTGGGGCCTTGGCCCCCTACGCCTGGCCAGGGATCGTGGCTAAGGGGAGGGGACAGTGTAAAAGATCGTGTGGCAGGTGTGAAAATGGCCTGGAGTCAGAAGGCCAGTCAGCAAAGTACATGGAGTGGCATTAGCTCTGAACTCGGGCTTTGAAGCATGCAGAGGAGTTCGAGGGCGAGAAGGGGAAGGTGAACGCAGGCAGAGGGCAGGGTGTCGTCAAAGCGCGCAGAATGCGCATGAAGCCGTGAAGGGCGCAGGCCTCAGGGAGGATGAGAGCCGGTGGGAAGTCTGCGTGGGCTGCACCAGGGGGCCTGGGGCCCATTCAGGCACGTGCACCTTTAGGTTCAAGCCATTAGGAGCTGGGCTCAATTACCTGTGAACGCGAGAGCCCTGATGAATAGCTCTTCCCGGCATGGAACATTTGGAATCTTTATTTCTAAGGAAATAGCATCCACCACGCCATCCAAGCTCAGCGTCCTAAAAGCATGGCGGGGCGGGGGGCAGCTAAACAATAAGCTTAACACACCCTCAGCCAGTCTTTCCCGCGGTCCCCGCGGTCAGAGTCCTCGATTAGTTACTCCATTGTCCACTCCTCGCAGTCACAGCATTTCCATCAGGAATCTCTGTCTTCTTCCCTGTCACGTGAGCGTTGCCGTGGTGCCCCTCAGCCCCTGCCGATTCTAGCCCCGGCCGATTCTCCCCCTTGTGGCCACAGATGGCTGGATGCGACGTGGCCACCTGACCCTCGGTGGGCCGATCAAATCCTCTCCCCTTAGAACAGGGACGCAATCTCCAGAGGGGCATTGGTAAGCCAGCAGCGGACAGCCTTGGGCTGGGGGGTCTGTTTTTAGCAACGTGCAGGCTGGAAAGCTGGCAGCTGGGAGCCCGTCTTCAGAGGGAGGCCGGAGGAGAAAACTGATAGGCAGAGAAGCCCTGTAGTCCCGGGACGGAGAGCAAGCCGGAGGCGGTCCAGTGGCCCTTCACTTCCCGCGTGACCCGACACGGTGATGCTAAGGAGCTACCCTTCTTAGACAATTTGTGTAGGCGACTTCTCTGCAAAACCAAAGTACTGGGTGAAACAGAAAAAAGAATAATGTATTGGGCCGTTGCAAGGCAAGCAATTATATATAACATCGTGGTATAAAAGTTTGATTCTGAAGCAGCTGGAGGGCTCGGGTATCTTATGGGGACATGGGTGGACTGGGAGATTATCCATGAAGTGCATGCTTTCTGCCACCCATTAGCTGTGCTTCCCCCAAATGTCCTTACATCCTTATTGTCCCTCCCACCACCTCCAGTCCCGCCCGCCCACCAGTGTGTGGCTTTACCAAGGACGTAGTGGAGAAGGGTGAGGGGGGTTTCGCTTGCCTGGCTCCCAGCGGCCAACTGCAAACCCCTCTTACGCGTGTTTCCCTTGCAGACCCTCACTGGCCACGGCCCCCATGGTGGTTTTCCTTTGCCTTCCCCTGGAAATGCCTCCGACTCGTGGCCTGTTCTCTCCCTCCTGCATTCTCAGCTCCACCTCAAACTTGCTCACCCAAACCCATCCAGATCCTCAGCAGATCCCAGGCCCCCACGCTAACCGTCGGGCGGGCGGCATCGCTTGTCCCATTGCAGTGACCACGGCTTCGAGGTGGAGCAGGAGCCGGCTCGGCGCTGGCTCCATGGCGGGGATGTTTGCCGGCAGGGGGAGCCAGACACGGCTCGCCAGGAGGCGGACGGGTCGGGACAATGGCAGCAGCCCTCAAGGACTGGGGTCTAATTCAGTCTCTCATGACAGATGCTGGGTGACGCCACCCCCGCCCTCCCTCCACCTTGCCCTCTCTTTCACCCCCGTGCCTGTCTTAAGGACCCTTGAAGATGTCACGTCAGGCCAATGCCAAGTTGTCAGGGCAGGAGGTGGAGCCTTCGTGGAGCATTAGGACTAATCAACACCAATGGACAAAAGGAAGGGGCCCAGGGCCTGTTCTGTGGCAGGTGTTCTGTCTCCGATGGAGGGGCCAAGTCTGGCGGGGAGCAGGGCGCGGAGAAGCCAAGAGAAATCCTTCTAATGTACCCGGCGTGTCCTGACACGTCACGTGTCTCATTCTCCACAAAGCTCCAAGACAAATTCAACGTGCCCGCTGAACAGGAAGTGGGCATGGCCGTGAGCTTTGAAACTAGGAGGGGCTGCCAGCCCGCATCCCAGTTAGACAACGGTCCCTGAGCGGCTCCTGGTCGGACATGTTGGTGAACTTGACTTCATGCCCACGGTCGACGGTTCTGCAACAGACTCCCCAACGGCGGCGTTGCTGGCCCCGACCCCCCGGCACACTGACACTTCCGGTTGGCTCAGTGTCACGGCAGCCGTCCTCGGTAAACCGCGGACACCCCATGGCCTCCAATCGCATCGTCGCCCGAGTTTCAAGTTTGGAATCCTACAGAAGCTGCCAAGCCGAGGACGTTGGGAGGCTAAGTGTTCGGACAAGAACTTTATGATAAAAAAGAAATACAAGTGACTATCAGACCTCGGAAAATGTGCTCAGGCATAGTGATGGTTATGTAAGCGCAAATCGAAAAGATAACAAAATCTTATTTTCATTCAGCGCACTAGCGAACACTAACACAGTTGCTGTTTCCTGTTTGGGAGACAGAAACCCCCCCGCATGGATGTGTGACTGAAAATTGGCACAACCACTTTGAGAATATCTTAGCGCAGCGTATGCAGACTGTAAACGTGTGTGCTCTCCGACTTAGCCTTTCCACTGCCACAGTGACACGGGTTAGGATTCTTCGGAGCCCTCGGAATAAATGAGCGGGATGTACCTAGAGCGATGTGGCATGATTCCAAGGACAGCATGTACACACAAAAAAAGAAAAAAACGACTAAGAATGAATCGAAAGCACGAACCTCACAATGAGAAACGGAAGACTCTCAGCCCTCCCATTGGAGTGTGTCCCCGGCACCTCAGGTCCTGCAACTCCGGGAACCCTGTCTGACAGCCGGGCTTGCCCAGCCTCATCAGCCAAGTTACTCAGAAGCAAATTAGCTTTTCCTAAGTGTAAGTGTTTATGAAGGAAAAGCTGTAAGTAGAGTTCCATTTTATCGCAGAGCCTTTTTCAGGCGAACCCTCCCTAACCGGCTGGTGTGCCTGGCGCGACTCCCCAGACCCGCACAGCTCACTGAGGGCCAGTCACGCAGTGTTCCGTGGAAAGCGTACTATTTGATGGCAGCAGGGTTTATAACTTTAAAAAGTTTTCTCCTGGCACTTTGATACATCGTAGAACATGCGACACAACGGGAGAACAACCAGAGGAAAACTATTTAACAGCACTGGTAATCAATGGGGTGGAACTAAAAACATTAAGTAACTGTTCTACCCTATTAAATTAACCGCACAGTATTTTTCATTAAAAAATACCTGATGCTGGCGCCATCGAGGTGAGACAGGTCCCTTCGCGCCTCACGGGGCCTTGGTAACGTTGACACAGTATATCCGCACACATCCAGAGCAAACGGTGTTTCTGTCTTTTCACTTAATGGGGAAAATTGAGTACGGGAACAGGGTTTTAACAAAAGACAAAAACCACAAGTGCTACATATGTAAGGATGCTTATCACGGCGTCATCAAGCAATAGATAAACCTGAAACCAATAGCGATATCCAACAATAGTGGCTGCACTTCTGAGAAGAACATTATTATATACGTTGTCAAAAAATAGTAATTGTGAAGAATAATGTAACAACAAGGAAGTACATGCGTAACAAACATTAATGAAAATGGGATTCGGCCTGGAATACTTGCCGCAAGCCCATCCACCGTGTGCACAGAACCCGCAGGGATCCCCCAGTGGAAACGGTGGAGTCAGCACTGGGCGAAACTTTTTAAAAAATCAAAATTGCTTTTCATGTTTATACTGTGTTTACAATGAAAATAAAAGAAACTGTTGAACTTGGACCTAATAATGCTGAGGTGGTTTTAATTTCTGCCCTCCTGGCGAGCGCGCCTTCCATGCCTGGCAGAAGCGGCCCTGCTCCCCGGCAAGTCCTTAAGCCTTGCAGCCTTATTATTTTTTTTATCAGCCTAAGTGTCCTGGGATAAAAGCACCAGCCTTTCAACACAGCGCCAGGGGAGACAGGGCTTGTACCAGTTAATTTAGCAAAATTCGGTGGCGTAGCGGTTCATCTTTGCCCTGAATCAAAGTGGTTTTTCCCCAAGTGAGGGAGCTGTAACCCTAATCCCTGTTTTATGATCCCAGCCAGGCTGGGGGCAGGAGAGATGGGCTTTACGAAATAAAGTTAATGATTCAGTAAGGATTATGTACTTACTGGGTAGTCCTGGCTGTACCAGGCCATTTAGTGCCAGGAATAAAGCCTGGGATTCTGGAATCCACGACTGGGTTTGACTCCAGTTGTCCTCTTTCCCGCTGTGTGGCCTTTGATAAGTTACTCAACCACTCTGGGCCTCAGCCTTCTAGGCATTCATTCTGTGTCTATGCTATGTCAGGCCAGTGGTGGGCACTCGGGGTACTATGGGTACTCTGGGGGCAAGATAGGGAAGGCCCCTGTTCGCGCAGTCACTACAGTTTATAGACACTAAACAAGGAAACAAGTATAAACCAAGCAATTACTGCTGGTGATGAGGTCTACAGAGGAATTCAACGGAGCTGGATGGAAGCTCATATGGCGTTGCTGCTTCGGATGGGACAGAGGGGTGATGGGCGGGCGTGTGACGGACGGGTGGACGGATGCCTGGATGGATGGATGGACGGACAGGTGCACAGGCGCACAGGTGTATATATGGATAGATGGAGAGACAGATAGATATGATGAGGTGAGACACGATAAATGGATTCGCGGTTAAGTCTCTGTGGTAGTGGAGGCCGGGAGCAGTTCCCTTCCTATGGCTGTCCCCGCCTGTGGCCTGGCCCCGGGTCACTGCGGGCAGCGCCCTGCGGCCCCTGAAGGCCCGGTTTCGGAAGGCGAGGGCCCCGGGCCAGCACGCGTATTGGCGCTGAGTTTTCTGCCCAGGCGCTTCGGGGTGAAGCAGGGACCCCCGAACCCTGCCTCCACCACTCCTGGCTCTCACAGTCGCGCCGCGGCCGCCCTGCATGTAAAAAAGACCAAAGGCTCCTGAGGCTGGGGGTTGCTCCCTGCTCAGAGGAGTTGGGGCGCCGGGCCTCAGCCACAGGGGACACCCCTCCGTGACCCTCTGCCGTTGCCATTGATGCCTATTTCTTTTGCGAGACCCCCCAAGACCGATGGGTTCTCCTTCTTGATGCACTGAGCTATGATTTCATAGTTGTAGCTCCTACTACAGCTTTTTTTTCGAGAGTTTGCCTCAGCTGTCTTATTAAATATGGAAAACATCTGTGCTCGGGTTTTTAGCAAAAATCCGCACATCTGGAAAATATTGGTCAAGAGTCTAATTAAGTATGTCAATGACAAATTGTTCTCACAGGAAGTATTTAGGACGAGCAGATAATTGGGATTTAATGCCCTTGGCCTCTGTCCTTGCTTCCTGTTTACTTATCTTAGCAGGGGAGGGGGGCGGGCTTTCCCCACCCCAGCCAGCCCCCACCCCCAGTTCTGCTGCGGGAAAGCCAACTGCCCTCAGGTGACAAAGGCTGGTGGACACTGTGTCTGAAGCCCCACCTCTTAAAGCCACACAGCAGCCCCCCACCCCCCTTTATTGGGACTTTTGTCCACTTCACTTGGGGATGACACTTCCTGTCATGCCCACATGCTGCTTGAAGTTAAGGCTCAGAAGAGAATATTTGTTTCTCTTCCTTGGGGTTTTTCCTTTCATCTTTCACAGAGGAAACGGAGGCCTGGCCCCTCCCGCAGCTTCTGAGATAAAGACACTTAATGTGCTTTCAACACTGTGTCTCCTTACGGGAGGGAGTTTCCCGTTAATCAAGGGCTGTGCCCGTGGCCCTTTGGGGACGCCCGGCATGCCCTCACCCCTCACTCCCTTGGCCTCCCCAGAGACCCTGGCCCGAGACCCGGCAGACAGTAGAAATCCCTCCTTTCAAGGCACGCGCTGGGCCCGGCACTCCAGGTCCCTTCCTGGAGCACCCCGGGTCCTCTCCACTCGGCACGTGCCCTCCACCAGCAGTCCCGTGGCTCTTCCTCGAGAACAGCCCCCACACCTGCCACTTCCTCCTTCCCCCGCGACCACAACCCTGGTGCTCGCCATCGCCCCCTCTTCCTGGGCAGTGGCGATGAGCCCCCCGCCCCCCGCAGCATTTCGACCCGGGTCCCTGCTGTCCATCCTCCACAGACCAGCCAGGGTACGCCAGGCCAGCGCACGGGGAGCCGTCACGGCGCCCGGGGCCTCCCGCACGCGGGAGCCACTGCCTCCCTTCTGCCCTCTCTCTCTCTCTAGCGGTGGGGCAGTGTCTTCGGATAAAAGCAATTGCAGACCCTCCACATGCGGGGCCTCCCAGAGGGAAGGGCCCACGTGCCATCCAGCTCAAGCCGACCCTTGATATCCTCACCCAAAGAGTGTATACACAGACTTAGACACAGGAAAATGTGTGTGCTACAAACATCAATTTTTTGCAAAACAAAAACAAAAACAAACCAAGAAAAAAACAGCTATGGGGATGAGCGTATGACTTGGGTTCCAGCTCAGCCTAACTCATTTCCACAGGCAGCTCTGGGTGTCGCACCTCTGCTCCCGGGGCTCCTGCAGACGGCCTCGCAGGCCGTGGATTCACGCAGAAGTCCCAGGCCAGCCTTCCTCTGGCGCAGGGGTCCGCCTGCCCGTCTGCACGCAGCGCTCCCCGCGGGACCTCAGCGCCGGTGGTGCCCTCTAGTGGCCAGTGCCTGCACCAGTCTGGATTTCTGCGATGCACGTTGTGTCAGACTTCGATTGCGCCCCTGGCACCTGGGGAGACACACGGTGTGGTGATGCTACGTCGTTGCCGTTCTTGGTGGGTTGTTCCATGGTCCTCTGTGGGTGCTGCCTGCACTTTTCACTAGACCATCATTCCCTTAATGTCATGTGGCTGCGTGCTTCTGTGCGACGGTCGCAGCACAAGCACCCTCCAGCCTCTCCAGGGGCACACGCCCCCACGGCTAAACTTGGGAAACGGGATGAGCGTCCTCTGAGCGCCCACGGTGGGCCATGCGGGGGCTCATCCCAGTGTCCGAGAGTCACGCCCCAGGTTGTCCGAGGAGCCGTGAGCTGAGTCGGCTGTCGAGGCCACACAGTGAGGAGACACAATGATAAAATAATTCAGCCTCAGCCCCGTTTCTGCGTCTTTCTTCCCAATCATTCCAGGCTGTGAGTTAGGGAAAGAGCAGGACGACACCAAGCCCCGTCGGGCACCAGCAGGGGTCCTGGGTGCTCCCGCACCCCTGATTCATTCATTCCTCCCAGCCACCCCCTGTGTGGGTGCCATCCGCCCTTGTGTTCCTCCATCTGCCTGCCCCATACCGACAGGGATGTATTTTACAGCCACAAGGTTCCGGGGACTGTGTTAGGCGCAGGCCCACCATGAGGCGCGGCGCTGGTGAAGACTCGGTTTCTGGTCTTGATGTCCTAACGTCGCAGACAGGGAGGCAGAGGGACCGCACGCGCACGTACAGACGTACAGCTGTGAGAAAGTGCAGCAGAGGCTCGGGGTGCGGAGGGGCGCCCAGGGAGCCCTGCCCCGAGGTGTCAGTAAGCGGTACTTCTCGCGGCTGATGGCTTGCCCAGTGGGTGCGCTAGTGACCCCCTCACGCCTCCTTTGGGAGGCACCTTCATGATCCCTCATTCCACAGATGAGGAGCTGGAAGAATGGAGAGGCGGCGCGACTTTCCCAGGGACGTGGGGCTTGTCTGCAGTGAAGCCACAATTCCGGCTGCAGTCTCACTGGCTGCAGGCCAGGACTATTAACCCCTGGGCCGGGCCTCCACCAAGGCGGGCGGTGGAGGGCAGGGGCCAGGGGAGCCTGCGTTTCGTAGGGTTTCGACCTTGCTCCGGTGGTCTTTGCAGAGTCGTTGCAGGACCGGGGGCTGGGAGGTGCTATCAGACTTGGTTGCGTGAAGATGGCCTCGGGACACAGAGCAGGAGGGACGGGCTGAGATGATCTGGACCAGAGGACCGGGGACGGCCGTGCTGGGCCGGGAAGGCCGACGGGACCCCCGGGGGCAGGTGGGCAGGCTGCTGGGCGGGAGTCCAGAGGGCAGGACGGGGGGGAGTGGGGTAAGGATCTGGGGGCTGTCGGAGTGTGAGGCGGTGGGAGGGCTCCCCAGGAGAGTCAGGGCGAGGACCCGGGGAGCCGCCGGCTGGAGACATGGGACGCCACAGACTCGCGCTTCCAGAGGGGGAGTGGGGAGCAAGCGCCCCCGAGGGCCAGGACGCCCGGGGACCGAGCCTGCCCACACTCCTCTCTGACCCCGAGTTCAGAGGGAGAGGAGGTCGGAAGCAGGGGAGCTGCGATCGGTTCCCAGTGACTCACCCCCCACGAAATTTCCAAATCTCTCTCCATCTGGAACGCAGAAAATGATTTGCAGTCCTCTGCCGGTTACAAAGACACCCGGTTTGCCCAGTGACATTATTTGACAGAAATGGGCCGTGAAATGCTTGCTAATTGCTACAAGATTGAACAGGGAGAGGAGGGCCTGAGAGCGGGACGTGGGGCGTCAGACTTTCATGTGGGGAGCCGGGGAGCTGGGCGATAACAGCACATAATGGGCCTGCTCCTCCGGGCTCCAAATTGCCCGGATCATTTTATCCTGGTGAAAGAAGGATGAAGCTTTTAAAAATGGGCAATTATGACATATTTATTTCATTGTTGTCAAGAAAGCTAAACCCCAATTATCCCAGCTATTCTGGAGGGGTTTTCAAAAGGCTCTCACGCCGCTGCTGAGCTCACCGTCTCCCCGGGCTCCAGGGAGAGGTTTCTTTGCCGACATAATCCTGCTTGATCCCTTCCCGCCATACCTGACAAGTCTTTGCAGCGTCCTCCGCACACGGCCTGTTCCCGCCCCGGGATGGGACCGCGGGGCCCCGAGCCAATCACAGGACACGGTTTCCGAAGACCCGGCGGGGCCTGTGCCGGGTCGGTCCGGCGCCGGAAGCGCCTGGGCTCAGCCGCGGTGCGCCCCCCTCTGCTGGTTCAGCGCGAGTCCCCCACCCCCCGCCCCGCCCCCTGTGAATTGTCAACCTCTGCCAACATGAGGCCTTCAGCAACCCCCTACTGCCAAGCACAAGGCTATTTCCTGTAGAATTTGACCCCCAAGCTCCTTGTCCAGCCTCGTCTTCCCCACGTTCCCTTATTTATTTGCTCGTTCCCTCAACACACGCAGGTACAGGGCAAGCCCTAGGCGCTGGGCCTGGCAGCACATGCGGCCGGAGGCGAGGCGAGCGAGGAGGCAGGAAGCGCTAAGAGTATGGGGGGCTCTGTCGAGGGGGGTGGGGGACTTTGGGACACAGAAAGGGGCGTGGACAGGAGGCTGGGTATGAGGGCTGGCAGGGTGACAGCTCGGCTGAGTGTGGGAGGCAGTGGACACATACTGAGGACATAGTTGGGTGGCAGGATCTACAGGCAGGAGCCCCAGTGGGATCCAGGGCCGAGAACGATGCTCCGCCTTCGAGCCTGGGCAGGAGAGTGCAGGTGGCACAGCTGTGAACAGGGGACCTGGAAAAGGAGCGGGTTTGACAGGCATCGAAGGAGCTTCTCGGGGCCCTCGCCGGCAACAAGGAGCCTGTGGGCAGCCGGGAGGAGCGCCCGGCGGGCAGTTGTGCATGGAGTGCGGGGTCCAGGCTGGAAGGGAAGAGCCATAGCAGCGGTCCCCTCCGAGATGGATGGCGGAGCCTGGGTTTGCACAGGGCCACGTGGGGAGACAGGCCTGGATGCGGAAGCCTGGGAAGGCCAGCAGGACGGGCCCCGGGGGCGGGGGGCCCGGCTGCAGAGGAAAATAAAGGCATTGACGCCCCACCCCGGGCACTGGAAGCTCACCCCTGCGCCTTCCCCGCGGGGACTGGCCAACGACAGTGCCGAGAGGGGCCTTGTTGGCCCCGCAAAGCTGGGCGCAACCTGAGGAGGAGCAGCTCTGCCCCCCTCTATCCTGGTTCACCGGCCCCTGGTCCCCAGAGTCTGGGAGGACGCCTCTAAATACCTGCAATTCCCCACGTGGCAGGAGCGTCTCTCTGCCACAGAGGCCCCTGAGGCCACACCCGTCTGTGCTGGGCTGCGGCTCAGGGTGGGCCCTGGAGAGTTCCTGCCATTGAGGTGACCCAGCAGGAGGGGCCAGCCAGGCCCCAGAGCCCAGCCCCGTGATTCGAGGGTGGGGCCTTGGGGAGGGCGGGGAGGGGGACAAGGACTCAGGGCCAACGGCTCCATCCGCAGGCCCGGGCGACAAACCACAACAGAAACATGGACGTGGAGGCTTGGGCGTGCGTCCCAGGCTGGCAGGCCTCTGAGTATTGTCACGCGCCGATGTTCCTGGACAGTAACATGTCCTGACTCCCCCGGAGAGGACACAGGACGTCCGGGACGCTCCTAACCGTGCCGTTTGTGTGTCCCTCCCTGAGGCTGGTTCTGAATTAAGTTGCTTATAGTGAAACTCTGGCCATCAACACGGTCCTTCCTGAGCGCTGCGAGTCGCCTTAGGGAGCTACCAGAGGGAGGAGATGGAACCCCCAAATGTGTAGCCAGCTGGACAGGAGTGCAGGGGGCCCGGGACCCCCCATGCTGGTGGCTGGCTTCTGGAGGGAGGGCCGCCTGTCCAGGAAGGTGCCATGACCCAGGACGTCTGACCCAGCTCCAGATCAGATGTCCCAGGCTCCGAGGACAGGCACCGGCCCCGAGGAGGCCTTCCTTTGCACTCAGTGCCTTGCGTGACATTTCTCACTTCATCCCAGGCGCAGACCAAGGCGGGGCGGGGGTGCTGAATGTTTCTGCCCACACATTACAGAGGGACCAAGCCCCGATGCTGCGATCCTGCCTGAGTCATGCGCCCAGGCAGCAGGGGAGCCAGAATTAGCCCCAAGCCACCAAAACCCACTCTCCTAAACGTCCCCCCAACAAGATCCCCCCTGTCACGTGGCCTGGGGGGCCCAGCAGAGCAGCAGAAATGTATAGGCACGTTGATTAAATGCCCGCCATGTGCCAGGCACGGCTGGCCGTCAGTGAACGGAAGTGCTCGCTGGCTCTGTGGAGCCGTAGTCTCACCATGCACATGTGCCTGTGTTGGGGGTATGGCAAGGCCTTTGGCGGATACTCCGAATGGGATGGGAAGCTATTGCGTAGTTCCAGGCTGATTTGTGTTGTAAACAGCTCACCCTGGCTGCTGGGAGTCCCTCTCTGTGAGCTCCCTGTGGGTCTCCTTAGTTGGCGCCTTGTGGTTGTAGCGTGCGTACCCCTGTGCCTCGATCATTCCCCTATCAGGGGAGAGTCAGGTCGTTCCAGAGTCCTTCTGCGGCAAACAATGCCCCGTAACGCCCCCACGCCCGCCCGTGGTGCTCACGTGGGAAGGTTCCCTCAGGAGCGCTGGTCCCGGGCTGGGCCGCTCTGGGCCTTACCCGGCGCCGCCCAGCTGTTTCCTGGAGGGGCTGTCGAGCGTGCACTTCCCGCGCAGCTGCCAGGAGGACGCGTTTCCCTGCGCTGGCCAGCACTCCAGGGCGTCAGGCTCCCATCTGGTGGGAACAATCGCTGTCAACTGCTGCGGAGCCCGGGCGCCCTGTCACGAAGCTCCGATGCATCTCCTTGTGTGCGCATTGGTTGTTACTATACTTTGCACATTTTTCTATGGAGCTATTTATCTTTTCTCCCAACCCTATTTAAAAAGAAATGAAAGCACTTAAGCCCTGATGAAATTTGACATGAATCATAGCTCAGAAATCTCAGGCTGCATGAGAGAAGGATTTGAAATGTTGTTTTTGAAGGGTGGGGCGGGGAGGCTCTCTGGGCGACGTGGGTGACAGGCAGATCCCAAATGCGAAGAGGCCTCATGGAAGCGGGGTGCAGGGCGCGGAGGGTGTGGCGGGCTTCAGCCAAACCCGCAAATCCCTTCATTGATAACCAGATGCAAGGGCTGAGGCCACAGGGAACGGCGGCACGCCGGGCTGGGAGAGGCCCTTGTCTGCAGAGCCAAGGGGATATAATTCATTAACAACTTTTACATCGATCACAGTTTGAAACAGTAATGTGCTGTGTACATTAGGTTAAGGAAAATATGTTCCTAAAGTTCATTTTACCTCGTCTCCTGCAGAGCACAGCCAGGACAGGGAGGGAACAAAACGGCTGACACACCAGGCAACACAGCGCGCAACCCGCGAGAAGAGGCGCACAGATGCGCGCAGTAGGGCTCTTCCCGTGGGACAGCCCATTCGGGTCGCCCCAGAGCCAACTTGTGATCTCCAGATCCCTCAACATTCTTAAAAATTATTGAAGACGCTGAGGAGATTTTGTTTTTGTGGGTCATACGCATCAATACTGAGAAATTAAAACCAAGGTATCTTTCAAATATTTATTAATTCACTTAACCATAGCAATTAAAACCAGTGATGTGCACTAATAATATATTCTTATAAAAATAGCTGTTTTTTTTCCAAAACAAGCAAAAATGTAGTTGAAAGAGGGCATTGTTTTACAATTTTGCAAATCTCTTTAAAGGTTTGGGTTAGTAATACAGCCGAATTTTTGCATCTGCCCCTGCGTTCCGGAGGGCGCGCCAGCTGTTCCGCTGCGGTGCGTGGAGGAGGCCTGGCCTTGCCCGGATCTGTAGGGGCAAAGGGAGGAGCGAGGAGTGTTTCAGTAGCTTTTTTTCGAACAATTATGGATATTCCTGGATACAATTTGAACAGTGTCTTCCTCAAGGTGACTTGCAAAGTGGAGTCTGAAGCCACACCATGTATTTGTCAGGCCCATGAGTCTGCGGGCGGACCGGGCCCCCTCGCCTCTCCTGGGCTCACTGGACGTTCCGTCTTCCGCCCTGCTCAGCCCGTCGGCCCTCCCAGCGCTTTGAATGGGCCTTTTACCAATACGTGACTTTGTGTTGGTTCACTGAGTGCTGCAGACCTTCCAAAACGCTGACACGTTTCATTACGCCGCATGAAAAGGCCGCTCGTCGGAAAAGCTTAAGTCCTGGGAAGATGTCAAGCGCACAGTGACAGACAGACACGAGTTCCCAAAATTTTTATCTTTGTTCTGAAGCTGGAATCGTATCATTAGCCCGAAGTACTGCCTGCTGTTTTCCTTGAAGGGACAAGTTCACCTGATTCATTTTTTGCGATAATGTTTGCGAAATGCCTGAGTCTGGATACGTATGGGTTGCCCGCCAGTCATTCTCTCAAATTCAAATGATGTTCCCTGAAAAAAAAAAATGTAGTTTGAGACAAACGTCATGCTTGGCACGCGGCAGAAATGTCTTCTGCTTACTTCCCACTGTCACACAGAATATTAAAAAGATGTGGACGTAGGGCTGGGATTTAATAAAACCGATACTTTATTTCTGCTTCATAAAAGACATGCTTAAGTGACACGGGCGTTCCGCTCGTACTCTGAGTGGCAGTAGGGAACCGTTCATACTCCCTTCTGCCCGTGGGCTGCCGCTGACTCGACATGTGCCTAGTTTTACCCACTGTATTTGTCAGGGCCCTCCAGAAAAACCCCACACCAACAGGGTACGTGTCTGTACAGAGAGGTTTTTAGTGAGGAATTACAGAGGCTGGCCAATCCCAATGGCAGGGCGGGTTGGAGGGCTGGACACCCAGAGGAGCGCGTGTCCCAGTTCAAGCCCGAGGGCCGCCTGCTGCAGAATTCTCTTGCTCAGGGCAGCTGGATGTTTTTGTTTTAATCAGGCCTTCAACTGATTCGATGAGGCTCACCCACATTTGGGCTGGCAACCTGCTTTACTCAAAGTCCACCAATTTCTTTTTTTTTTTAATTCTCACCTGAGAATATGTTCATTGATTTTAGAGAGAGGAAGGGAGGTAGACAGAGAGAGAGAGAGAGAGACATTGATGTGAGAGAGAAATATTGATTAGTTGCCTCCCATACCCACCCTGAATGGGGATCAGACCCAGGACCTAGGTGTGTGCCTTGACTGCGGATTCTGGTGTGCAGGATGATGCTCCAGCCAGCGGAGCCACCCAGCCAGGGCAAAGCTCGCCCATTTCAATGTTAACCTCATCCAAAACACTCACAGAAACACCCAGGATAACGCTTGACCAAGTGCCTCACCCCATGGCCCAGCCAAGCTGACACATAAAATGAACCCTTGCGCCCACTGTCGCTCCGCGCTGTGAGTGCAAATGCCAACATGGTGGAAAGGGCCGACAACGTTTGGTGCTATTGCCAAGGCGGTCTTGACCCGGTGGGCCCCTCAACGTGTCTCAGTGGCTCTCGGGTTCGCAGACGACACTTGAAGAAGCGCTGCCCCATAGTGAAGTCTGCCATCAACTCACGCAGAGAGCCTCGCTCCGCTCTCAGACACTGTCCTGGCCCGGGGTGGACGCCGAGCGTGCCCGGGCGGTTGGTGGCAGGCTGCAGTGTGCGAGGGGTCAAGTCAAGAACAAGGAGGAAGGGAAGGGCATGGGCGGGGGCGGGGGGAGGGGAAAAGATGAAGGAGGAGGCGAGGGAAGAAGGAGGAGCAGGAAGCGGAGTGGGCACGGCAGGGGGAGCGGGAGATAAAGGAGAAACGCAGAGGACGAGATGCGATGTGCGGGGAGGGGGGAGAAAGTGCAGAACTACTCCCATGCAGTCAACGTTCTGGGAGACAGCGACAGTTGGTGCATGTACGGAATGCAGTGGGTGGCATTACAAAGACGGAAATGAAGAAATGAAGGGAAACCCCTTGTAATTAAAAAAATATGAGAGAAGAGAAATTTGAATTCACTAGAAGGGCCATAGCATAACTTTGGAGAAAACCCCAGGAGATAGAATGGAAAGAGAAATAGGTCAAAAATTGCAGGGAACTTACAGGAAAATTAGAGAATTAGTCCAGGAGGTCTAAAATCCAAATCATAGTAATTTCACAAAAGAGGAATGAAAATGGAGGGGGAGGATATTATTAAAGAGATTATTCAAATTTCTCACAATTAAAGGAAATAAGTGTCCACATTCTATATTGAAAGGGTCCAGCAGTGTCCACAAAACATAATTGAAAAGGAACCACACCAAAGGCACATTATGGTGAGATTTCAGAAAATCAGAGACTGTAATAGCTCCCAGAGAGTGGGAAAGAAGAAGGCAAGAAAGCTCATCAGAATAATCAGAATTGAACATGACATCAGCCAGCTCACCAGCAGGGTTGGAATCTATACGCGAATGTGTAGGAGCCTTTTGGATTTGAAAGACAGATTACTTTTTAGGTATAATTCAAACCTATGATGCATCCCTAGGTAAAACGCGTAATCGAATGGACAGTTCAGTGTCTTCCAACTTAGTAAGTAAATCGCTGCCAAGACAGTTGGAACCCGCAGAGTGTCCCTGCCCTGTCCCCTCATCTTGCACCTCACAGGCTGTCACTGCCACCGTGGGGAGTGGGTATCTGAGGCCTCAAATTTCTTCAGCCTTTGCTACAGACATGCTTGTTTAGCAAAAGGTGGAGAAATTATAAGCAATATTATTTTGCATGTTAAAAATTTAGATAGACTTACACATGCATATTATGTATACAATCATCTATGGGTAGTATATGTAACTTCCCCACGGCATTCTGTTTGTAAGGCTTGCCCCTGGTCATCAGTACTGCTCTGGGTCATTGCCACTGTTGTGTGGCGTTCATGGGACTGTCATCATCGGGTGGTTGGAGTGCCTGGATTTATTGTCATTTACCTAGTCTTAGTTATAGATATTGGCGTTCTCGCCAATATTTTGCTACCAAAAAGTCTAAATGAGCTGTTAACTTGGACATTTCTTCTGGGGCACCAGGATACGATGGCCATCGGAAACCAGAGTGAGCACCATGTGCAGAATTTACCCCCAAAAAGCAAAGTCCCGCGCCCGCGTGGTGACTCTGAGCTCCTCGCCCGCTGCAGTAGTGTGTGAGGGGTCAGGGTGTGGGGGCGGGGGCGGGAAGAGGGTTTGTTCAGGGGGTTTAGTTTGAACAGAGCTGCTGTATGTCTCGCCACTCCTGGGGGGGAGGGGAAGCCTGTGTCCCACCTCCGGCCTTATGCGACATCCCAGCAGAATCACCCAGGACCCTCAAAGTTCAGGGCCCCAGTGGGCTGACCCTGGCTCCTGAAGCCCAGGAGCTGCCCTGAGAGCGGTGACGTCAGCCAGGGAGGCCAATGGCTGCCCGGACCAGCCTCCCCGCATGGGGGCCGAGGGCGCCTGAGTGTTCCTCGTGAAACAGCGGTGGCCCCTCGGGACAGAGACACGGGCTGAATTTTGTCCAAGGAAACTTCAGGAAGAAGTGGCCACCAGAGAAACCAAAGACGTCACACACCCTGTTACCCACTTCCCGTCCCTCCCACCGCAGGCCGAGCCCGGCCACCAGCCAGTCCTGGAGGATGGGGAGAGCGCTAATGTTTGGGTGTAGATCAAAGAGTTGCTCATATTTTGGACTGCACATTTTAATTTCTGAATTTTGGCTTCATCCTATGCTTTAAAGAAATGGCAGGGTGCTCTGGTCCCTAACAGGGCGCAAATATAGTTTGGGGCCTGCTCAAGGTTTGAATCCCAGGCCAGTTTTTTAAAGTCGGTGGTAGACAAAAGATATAAAAGTGCTCTTCATTGTAGCCCATGAGTCATGCTTATTTATTGCATTGCTTACCCGGTAAGTTATGCACATTCTTGCATAAGTGCTGTCATGTGTATGTGCAAAATTGTCTCCAGGGCTTATGCTGGGGAGTGGAATTTCTGGAAAAAAGGAAATGCACCTTTTAACCTTACTGTGCAATGCCAAGCTATCTTCCTAAGGAAAAATAAATCTTCAACTTGAGATTCTCTTTGTGGTCAGACTGTCAAGTGTTAAGGATAAAGATAAAGCAACATCTCAAAAATTTACCCTTTCCATTTACTCTTTAGCAAATGAACATAATAAGGGAATGAACTAAAAAAGTCTAAGATCCAAGATCCAAGAAACAGCTGATCCAACGCAGGAGAGACATGAAGGGAACATTCTGGATGATGACGATGACAGCACCCTCGGGGCAGAGCCCAAGGCACACAGGCGGCTCCGGGGGAAACAGGCAGAACGTGCAGAACACCAGGCTCCTCTGCCCACGTGGGAACGGGAGCTCCGAGAAGACGGGGAGCGATCCAGTCTGAGAGCGAGGGAGAATTAAGCAAAATGATTAAAAAGTGAGGCGAGTAATAACTCCAGGGAAAACAGAAGTGGAAATGTAATTACAGTCAAATTTGGTTCAGTCGTTTACAATCATACACATTGAAAATGTATGTAACTGAAGACTGCGCTAGAACCATGTGAGAATCATGGGCAAAGGGGGAAATTTGAGAGCTGCTATCCTGACATCTTGTAAGAGGAAGTCCGCAGACATGGCTAAAAACAATAACTCAAGGGATAGCTGAATCAGCATGTTTTAGTAAATATGCTTTTATATTTAGAAGAAACAGCTTTAAGAGATTAAAGTAATTGCTTCTGGGGAGCATATCATGTGGAGAAAGAAACTGCTGACCATTAGTCTTTTAACAATAATTCTTTTTTTAATACAGTGCGCATATATTTCTGTGGAAAATAATTAAAACAACTTAAATAAAAGGATCCAGAGCTAACAAGGGATTATAGCAACATCACAGGACACAGATTCATATATGAAATTCAGTTGCTTTTCTACACATTTAAAATGAAGTGGAATTTTAAATTAAAAACACAATACTATTTATGTTAGCACCCTAAAAAAGTAAATGTTTGTGTATAAATCAAACAGAATACATATAAGATCTGTGTGAGGAAAACTGCAAACCCCTTATGAATGAAATCAAAGAAGTAAATCAATGGGAGATATTCCATGTTTGTGGATTGGAGGGCCCCATATTGTCAAGATGGCGGTTCTTCCCAATTCCATCTGTAGATTCAGTGGAATCCCAGTCACAATCCCAGCAAGAAAGCTCCCACCAGATGCCAGATGGGCCAGCCCCTGGATCTTGGACTTGTCAGCTTCCAGAACTACGAGACACACATCTCTGTTGTTGAAAGTCCGTTCAGTTTCTAGTATTCTGCAGCAGTCACCCAAGCTGACTGGCATGGACTGAAGTCATCCAAGGGGTAGTCAAGATGGTTCTCCCGCCTCTGAAGACAACAAAACCAGAAAATCTCCTTCTCGTTGGCCCCAGGGGAAAGGTGATGTCGGCCTTTTTCCGTCCCTGGAACAGAAAGGTAGAAAGGGTGAGTCCTTAACATCGGCTTCCTGGGAGGCCTCTGGCTGGGTGTCGCAGACGCCAAGGTGAACCTCACAATGCAGTGGAGGAGGAAGGGGGTTCAATAGTGAAAACAACTAACTTCAGCCCACGGTGGCAAGGGCTCTGGTGGTGTGTTGTGAGCTCCGGACAAAATGACAGATGGACTCTCCCTGGTGGGAGACGTGACGGAACTGAGTCCCCTCTGTGTAGAGGGGCATATAAAACCCCGTCTCGAGACGTCAGCGAGGAAAAGAGCTGAGGGTGACGTGGCACCTGCCCGGGTGAGCCCGGGCTACCCGATAGCCAGTGTTATCTCGTGCTCACGACATCGCTCCGAGGCAGATAACATGGCTACCCGCACTTTCTGGAAGTCTGTCTTCTGCCGCTTGTCAGAGGTGTAGCCTCAGGAACTTGTCATTGTGGGGCCCAAATGCATAGCTTAGGATTGCTAATAATCTATGGGTTCGTAGCAAATGACCATAATGACCATACGTCAGAGGGCTTGAGACAGCCTACACCTGTTATCCCGCAGCATCTCTAGGTCAGGAGTCTGGGTGCAGCGAACCTGGGCCTCCCACTCTGCGTCGTGCTGGGCGGCGCGATGGAGGCGCCCGGGGCTGCGGCCGTCCCGGGGCCCCAATGGGGGTGGATTTGCTGCCAGGCTTTTGAGGGGCTAGTGGCTGAGGGGCTCCCCAGTGCCTGGCCCCCTGGCCTCTGCACGTGACAGCTGGCGCCCCTGGAGTGCGGCAGGCGGCGCGGGAAGGAGCATCAGTGCAACACAAGGCGCGGCCTTGTATGACCTACTCCCGGAAGGGGCGCCTGCGTGTTTGCTGCTTTCCCCTGGCTGGAAGCCAGTGGCTGAGCCCAGCGCACACTCTAGGGGAAGCAATTCGCAGGCTGTAAATCCGGGAGGCCGTGGTCACTGGGCTGGTTTGAGAAGGCTTCTGGCCACTCTTGGGACAATGGAGAAGACCCTGAGATCGGCCACCGGAAGATCAGTCTGCCCTCTTTTCCAGCTCACAGGGTGAAAAACATGTGTGTATGTATACACACCTACATATATGCATGGGTATGTGTGTGCCTGTGTGTATAATAATTTTCTACAGAATGTATTTTGAAGGAATACCAAGCTACAGCCTGGACCTGCAGGAGCGGATTGCCACTATAACAGGAGACAATCAGAACCATATTTTAGGCCATTATGGCCTGAGGATTGATCTGGACAGACTGCTTTCCTGGGTCAGGCCGGCCGGCCGAGGAAGGGGGGTGTGGGGGTGCGAGCTGAGCTGCAGGGGAACGGGGGCGGGGAGGCAGGGGGACCAAGCTCCCGGAGCTGGAAATTCCTTCCAGACTTAATAATCCCGGGCATCATTAGTAAGCAAAGCAAGACTTCAGAACATATGTTTCATGTTGACAGCGGACCCTTAATTAAAACAGCCCCGGTGAAGCACAGCGTGATTAAGAGAAAAGTGGTGCTTAGAGAACAATTTGACTGTCGGCTGACATGGACTGGCAGAGGGCGGGCGTTCTCCCCAGCCCGACACGGCTCCTGCCCCCGCACCCCCACCCCTGGGGCGACAGGCAGCGTGCGTCCGTTCGCTCCTCGGTATCAACGGCATTTCCACCTCGGAGTCGCGAGGACTGGCGGGGAGGCCAGGTGGTTTGGGGAGGCGCCCAGCCAGCGGTGGGGTCGCAGACGCGCGTTCCACAGGGCTCCTTCGGCCTGGTGTTTACTGGTGCACCGTCCTGGTCATCCTCCTGAATCAGAAGGTCCTGTCGGTTATAAAAGCCACGCACCTCCCTCCACGGGCTGCCCCGCAAGGCCCGCGGTCGCAGGGATGGTGGCCTGATGCCCGCACCTGGCCCGTGGCCCGGGCACCCTGGGGCCCCATGCCGACGCCCGCGCGGTGTCTGCCTGCACTTCCAGGAAGCGACCGCCGAGGTGTCGTGACAGAGGACAAGGAAGGCCTGTCCCGTGAGGCGGCTGAAATAATTTTTGGACTTGATGAAATGAACCATTTCCTGGGAAAATGAAGACCATTTTTGGGGACTTGAGGTTGTCCTAGGAAACAAATCACTCTCACGGCGCGTCGGGCGGTGGTTTTAGTGGGAGAGCAGAGGATCGGAGCCTCCATAGGCGGCTGCTAGGGCTTCACCTTTGGGGTCCCCCAGGGACACGTGCGTACTCGGGAGACCCATACCCCAATGAGACACCCACCCAACTCTCCTTTCCGTAAGAAAAACTACCGTTGATTGAGGGCTTACTCTGTGCCGGGCCCTTTACCTCCTGGATGCTGGGAGAAGACACCGTTATTAGCGCCACATAAATGTTACCCTTTATTTTTAACTTTTGTGAAATAGTCATTTATTATCCTAAAGGACCAGCATTCATGGGTGAAGTAGAAACCACAGTTAGAGACCCCTTGGGCCATCATTGGCACCTGTGGAGAGGTGGGGCCGTCTGTTCACGGTCTTCTCTAGCAATGTCCTCTCTGCCACAGCAGATTTGACAGCCTCCCTGTGTAAATACTTGTGACTGGCCACTCCTGCCCCTGATGGTCGCACCTGATGGTCTCCAGTGTAGTCATCTGACCCAGCTGGACCAATGAACGCCTTGCCTGGGATTCCAGCTTGGGATCAGAAAACAGGCTACGTAGTATCTGGGGGCTGAAACTGTGGCATTAAAAACCTCAGACCATGTGACCATGTATTGTACCTTAGGAGAGATCGTCCGCCTATAAAGAGTAAAGCTGCCTATGGAAAAAAGCCAAGAAATAGGCAGAAACAGTGTTCTGGAACATTCCGTGCCCTGGTTCTGATTGTTCCTGGGCCCAAATGAGGAACAGCCCTTCCCAAGGGTTGGTTCTTCAGTCCTTCCTTAAGTCACAGGCCAGTAAAGTCCTCTTTGTACTTAACTGTTGGGAATCTGTACCAGGATTCCAAATAATACATATATAGGAAGGTTTTCCCTCGGGGGCAGGTCCCGTCCCCCCTAAAAGATCGGGTGTCCCTATGAGGAGAGAGTTTCTGTGGCTTAAGCACCACCTTGGCTTCTGTGTGGCCACGAGGGGACCAACCTGGGGTTGAGGGCAGCGAGTGAGAGCCCTCAGACCGAACGCATTTCACAGCGGCCGCGCAGTGGCCAGGAAGCCGGTGGTAGGGCTGAGCCAGCGCCAGCTGTGGTGGAAGGAACACCCAAAAGCCACAAAGCAGGCAAAAGACCGAGGGCCTCCATGGGAAAGTCAAATCGTTTTATCTCCTGATTTCCTTACAAAGCCAAAGGGACTGATCGATTCGATTAATGAGGGAGGCCCAGCCAAGCGGAGGGGTGGGCGAGAGTGGGGAACGCAGGCCCGGGGTAGCCGGCCCGCAGCTGGATCCCGGGGCCGCCCGTGGTGGCTGCGGAGCCCAAGCCTGACTGTCCGCGGAGTGGGGGCAGCGAGAACCCCGGCCCGGTGGCCGCACGGCGGGAACAGGTCAGCACCGACTGTGGGACACGGCGCAGGTCTAAATGTTTCTGTGGAGCGACCCTCGCAGCCATCTCTGGAAACAAGCGTGCCTTCCCCCTCCCGTGCAAGAGGCTGTGAGCGGTGCGCACCTGGGCCCGCTTGCAGAGTTACAGGCGTGTTAACACAGCAGAGGCCCTGAGAAGTCCTGCGCGGAAACCTGCTTTGTCTGTGTGTAAGCTGGTGTTTCCACAATTTATTTGACCGCAGAAACTTTTTTCCTCTCTTTCCCCATAGATCACGCTTTAACGATGTCCTAACGATCTAATATTTCATCTGAGCTAATTCTGCCCCAGGGCCAAAACAAATCATTTCACCAACAAACCAGCTATACAAGTCCCACACATCCCTGCTTTCTCCTCGATGCTACGCCAGTCTGGACTTTCTCCTCGCGGGCTCACGTGGCCTACTCAGAGTTCATTTTTATATACCAAAACAATGAGCACATTACACATCTGCCTTGATTTACCAAAAGGAAAAAATTAAGTGGCCTTGGTTTGGGGAAATTCTACCCTAAGTCACAATGCTAGAAATCTACATAAACAATCAAACCAAAAAGATATTAAAAAAAAAATCTGCACTAGTTACCAAAGAGCTGAATGTTTAGAAAAATTAACTTGCAGTAAAATTACCCACAGGTAAATCTGCGTGCTGTAGCGCATTTAGGTCAAATTCACAGTGTGGGGCGGGTTGGTACATGAGGGATGATGATAGAACAAAGAATGAGATTATGAGTTCCAGCTCTGACTTCACTGGCGGTGACCTTGGGCCAGTCGTGTCACCTTTCTTGGCCTCAGTCACTTCTTCTGATCCTTGGAACTAATAACGCCGCCCTCCTGCTGCTGCCACGGTGATAACCAGGTGAGCCTGCGGCTGCAAGGGCGTTTGCTCAGCAGAAAATCCTCGCAACCTGCTGTCCAAATTATACTCAGTGTGATCTGTGCCATATCAAAAATAGTGTAATCAACTGAAGTTTTGTGGGCAATGCATGCATATAAGAGGGACTGGCACATTTTTTCCACGAAGGGCTACATAGTAAATATTTTAGGCTCTGTGGGCCGCCTCTGTAGAGCAAATGCAGCCACAGACAATAACGTGAATGAGTGGATGTGGCCACATGCCAATAAAACTTTATTTATAAAAACAGGCCGCCAGCCAGATTTGGCCCACGAGCTATAGTTTGCCAACTCCCGGAGCGTAAGATCCACAAGTAACCTGTAAAAAAAGTAACAGCTGAATTATGCAAGGAACATGAGATTTTTGTGGCACTGAAAAAAATTAATTTTCCTTTCATATTATGATGTTTGTTTTACAATGAGTATAATAGGCATCTTTTATAAACTAACTATGTTCTACTAAGATTCCAAGGATTGTCATGGGATTTCTGCATGCAGCAGAATTGCGGATCCTGGGAACAGCTTTCCATTCCTACTTCCTTTGCTTCAAATTCCAGCCCCATAGGGGTCCTGGGGACCTTTCCCACATCATAGCCGGGGCTGTTGTGTGGGGGGAGGGGCCTACATGCCATCCCAGAACCGCTGTGTTACAATTATGCAGCCTGGACTCTCCCTTTCGTCTGCTCCGGCTTGATGCCCTCACAAAAAAGCACATTATTGGTGCTCCTCAGTCGGGGCCGTTCTGTCCCCCCAGGGGACATTTGTCAATGTCACAACTGGGGGTGCTACTGGCATCGAGCAGTGGGCAGAGGGCAGGGATGCTAATGGGCATCCTACAAGGCATAGGACAGTCCCCACCGCACCAAAGAATTCTCTGGTCCAAAACCTCACCAGTGCTGAGGGCAGAAACTCCGCTGATAAGTATTAGATGCCACTAATACTGTAATTTATAATACAGCTATACGTTATGCAATATTCATTGTAATTTATAACAATGACTATTATTTATTAATGTTCAGATCAAATAACCCTCCGTTTCCTTGTTTGCTTTTTGTGTTCCTCTTTGTAATAAAGAGGAGTTGTGTTTTCTCTGGTTTCGCTTTCCAGTCTCCAGGGTGGATGGGAAGCCGGCCCCCGCACAGCCAGCACGGCCCAGGAGGAAGTGGCACGGTTAATATTCATTCTTTTTTTATACGATGAACTTAAATGTGAATTACATGACCTACGGTACCTTCATTTCTCCTGGGTCCGGGGTAGGTTACGGGGAAAATAAACGCCCGAGTTGCTGGAAATGATTTATTTGTAGGCATGCGCGATAATGTTTTTCTTCTCTCTCTCTTCCTTACTTTTACAGAAATATGAAATTTAATATTAGCAGTGAGGGGTGGAGAGAGGAAATGGGGGTGTGTCCTGGAGTCTTTACATAATACGAAGACCACTGTGATATTAATAGTAATTAATAAAATAATAATAAAATGAGCGACTAACACTCTGCGCTCATTCTACCTCCCACCGTGTCAGGCGGAGAAAACTTTGAACGTTGTCTCGTGGAGCCTCGTGGCATCTGAAGAGGTCAGCACCGCGTTACTTAGAAAGGTTAATGACTTGCCCAAAGTCATACAGTTCTTTAGCAGTGACAGGAGAGGTAATTTAGACACTCTGGCTCCAATCGTTAACTCTTAACCCCATCTTTGTAGTTATCTGTCTCCACGTGCCCGCAGCCCCACCTCACGAGCCTGTAAGTTCTTGTTTATAGTCCCTGAAGGGCCGGGACCAAGCCTCGCTCCCAGCCAGACTCGCTAAGCCCCTGACTTAATCGGAGAGAATCAAAACCAGATTTTGTCTCCGCGGAGGGTGAGCTTCTCGGCGGTGGCCGCACGGGGGCGCGCTGGAGCCGGCCGTTCGGAGGCCCGAGAGGGAGGCTCCCAGACAGACTTGGGCCTGGAGGAGCCCGGAGTGGGAGGAAACCTCGGGATGGGAGCGGTGGAGGCCCCCGGAGGACTTCGGAGAGGAGGAGGAGCCGCCGCCTTGCTCAACACATCATCGCATGTCTTCTGTCCTGCAAAGGCGACTATCCCACCAGGGAGATGGCTTAATTAAGTAACCATTAAATTCCGACTCTGTCGTTGAAACAGTGGTGACCTCAGTAATTGCCCGTTTAAATAACAGGGAAACCCGTGCTTCGCAGGCCCAGACAGCAGGCTGGCCTCCGCCGCCTTTCCCTGCTGTCACTGCGACCGGCGGGGGGGGCTGACGCCAAGGGCTGGTCCGCCCGTCCTGTCCCTCGCAGGAAGCCCTATCCCCCTCGCGAGGCCCCTGCCCACAGGTCCTTGGATTCTCTGTGGACCAGGTCTCCCTACCTGGAGCTCATGGCCGCCTCTAGCATGGCCGCCAACCTTGCATCCCAATCTGGACACTTCAGAGACCGAGCGAGGCCCATTGCTAATGATCCCAGACTAGCAGACGTGGCCTGCAGCTCTGCGGATTCCCTTTCTGTCCCCCTTTGTCCAGCCAAGCTCTCCCAGTCCTTATCCCAGTTCTGGGGGCGGCGCCGCGTCGGCAGGGGCAAGGCTGAACTGGTGGCTCTCTGCTCGTGACCTTGTCCCCCAGCCTGGGTCTCACCAGGCCAGTTCCCTACGTGCTTCATCAGCTGCGTGGCCGTTTGTGCGGAAGCTCGTTCACAAACTTTATCCTTGACTTTGGAGTGCGCCAGTGTAGTTCTAAAAAAGGTCTAGGGGAGACATCTTCTTCATGAACGTAAACATACGCCACAGCTTGCATCCCCTCACATCTATCTTTATTTTTATTTTTCTCCAAGCCACTGAGCGTTCCCTTACACACTCTATGCCCTACAGGTGCTCGACTTTAGATGAGCTGATTCACCCCTGTAAGCTGAAAATAGCCTAAGTCAAAAATGCAGGTGACACCCCGACCTACCGAACATCGCAGCCCCACCCCGCCCGCCGTAACCGTGCCCGGGACACTCACGTGAGCCTCCAGCTGCAGTTGTCCCGAGTGTCACCTCAGGAGCCGCTGCCTCTCCTCCTACTCAGCAGGAGTGGATGACATGGATGGGCTGTTTATAGATACGGGAGGGTGTGAAAACAAAACACAGGAATTCAAAACACGCTGGCCACACAGTGCGCTGTAGAGCGGCGATTTTCAGCTGGCGTGCCGCAAGAATTTTTAAAACATGCAATACCTGACTCTCTAGTCGGGGCACTGGCCTCTTTTCTTTTAGATTGACAAGTAAAAAAAAAAAAAAAAATGACAACAGGCAACACAAAAAGAGCCATCCAGTGTAAAGACATCAAAATTATACCTATTTTTTGGTCCGATCAGCACAAAACGTGTATCTCGGTGCGCCGCAGAATTTTAGTAACGGGTCCCTGTGCTCTGTGGGATGATGGAAGCTGAAAGCTGCTGCCGCAGAGTCACCCTCGTGCTCGCGCGGCCGACTGCGACCTGCCGAGCCTCCCGGGAGTGGAGCGAACTGTGTGTCGCCAGACGTGTCACTAGCCGGGTAAAAAGAGCAAAATTCAAAGGACGGCTTCCACGGAAGGCCCAATGCTTTCGCGGCATCGTGGAGTCAGGATATCGGGAGTTGAACCCTCATCACTCAGGAATCATCTGGACTGGCTTGTTTGTTTGCTGTCTACTTGTTTGTGGCCATCTCTCCAGCACCGAGAATTGTCCCCTAAATTGTGCTCAGCTCATCCCTTTTCCTCCCTGTGGTCCCAGCGTAAGCAGGGGCCTCCAGGGTGCCCGGCTGACACCGCAGAGCCTCCTGGGTGTGCCCGACGGCACAGCCAGCCTGGCCTCTCCCCTGCACACAGGCCCCCCGGGCCCCAGGCCGTCCTGGGAAATCCTGACCCTACAGCTCTGGAACGAGGTGCTGCCTCATCTTTAAGTGTCCCTGGGCTTCTCCATCTGGCCAGCAGCCTCAGCCTCCGGCGCCACTCCAGCAGCGCCGCGCCCCCCCCCCCCCCCCCAACGCTGCAGCCTCCTCCAGCCCCTCCCCTTCTAGCCCCACCCTCCAGGCGGGCCTCCACTCAAGATGCCACCATGACCTTCTCAAAGCAGAACGCTGTCCCTGTCACTTTCCTTCTGAAACCAGCCAGCAGCTCCTCCGTGGCTGGCCGGGAGAAGCTGGGAGACGCTGGCCAGGGCACAGCTGTGGAAGCGGCAGCCTGGGTTAACATATCAAGCCTGGGGCCAGGGGCCAGCGAGCTCGCCCCCGATTCAGTGCACTGCGGGTTTTGCAGCTCAGCACTGCTGACGTGGTGCACAGGTTCTCCACTGCGGGGCCTGTTCCGTGCCTCAGGGATTGGTCAGCAGCACCCGGGGCTGCTGTCTCAAGATGCCGGAACCGTTCCCCCACCTGCTGTGACACCCGAACCTGTCCCCAGACATTGCCAAACGTTCCCGGGGGTCAGTCCTCCCTCCCCGTTGAGGACCCCTGGCGTATCACAAAGGATTAAGTAAGAAAATCCGCAGAAAGCCCTGAGCCCCTTTCCCGAGCACCCCTCGGACGCCCTACCGCATCCTGCGAATCACAGGGAGGGCGCTCGGATGCTCGGGCGGAAGGGTTCTGAACCTTAGACCCTGAACCGTGGGAATGTTTCAGGCGAAGGAGTTTTGATAATTATATGTGGACCCTGATAAAACAAAGTTAGGAGGCCAAAACGGTAGGTGTGCTCTACCAACAAACGAAAAATCGCACAGGAAGAACAGCAACTGCGGTACCGTTTATGAAGCGCTCTCTCCACACAGGCCACTCGTGGACGTTACTTATCTCATTTAACGCTGGGACGCGTCCGTAACCGTCGTCCCAGTTTGCACGGGTGGACACTGAGGAACTTCGGGGGCAAGGACTGTGTTGCCCTATAGGACGGAAACCAGTTTCGTTGTTGACTTGGCACATTTTTCTCGGCATATCTGTCCCCAGGCACTGTGTGTATCCAACCGCCGTGCTGGTCTCCCCTTTAGTGAGCTGCAGGAGACTTTAGCACAGGCTCACTGTGATGTTTGAATGAGAGTCATGGTTTTAACTATTTTTAAAGTACTTGTGGACAGTTGTTCCCTGCGTCAAACCCCCAGTGGCTTGCTGGGGCTCTTAGAATGGCACCCATTGTCCCCACTGTCACCTGCGAGGCCCTGTGCCCACTGCCCTGACCTCCTCCCTGGTTGGCCACCCCGCCCACGCTGGCTGGACGTCCCTGAGCGCGCTGCTCCGTCCGGGCCCGGGGCACCTGCCCACGCCTGTCTGCGGGCAACGCTTGTTTCCCAGCCTCCCGGACGCCTGCCTTCTTACCTCTCAGGCCTCAGGAGTCACCCCCTCTGGGGGACATTCTCTGACCACAGAGCCGCGTCCACACCAGCTGCTCCCCGCCCCCCACCCAGGCCTGTTGGTCTCTGTCATCTTACCTTCCTGCCGCGGAGAGTTGAGTCATTTCTGATACGATCTTGTTCATTTATTTGCCTATTTAAACTGTCAACTGTGGGAGCCCCAAAAGACTACCAGAAAAACCTGTTGAACGAGCAAAAGTATGTTTATTAGAAGTCCTGCCATCAGGGAGAGTCCAGCCTTGACAGAGCTCAGGAGTGTCTGAAAATGGGGGTTTAGAGGAAGGCATTTGCCGGGTTTTAGGCCCTCAGTGCGATGTGAAGGCAGGGCTCGCCAGGCACAGAGCTGGTGGGCGGGGGCAGAGTTGGTGACAAGCGATGTGAGAACCCTCGACAGGCGCCCTGGCAGGCAGGGCTCCCGAGCGGCTCTGCAGCAAGCTGTTCGTTTTCTTTGCGTTTTTGTAATTGAGGCATAATCGACATAGACCATTGTGTTTGCTTCAAGTGTATTAATACAACGCAATGACTTGATATATGTGTACATCATGAATGGTAACCACTGGGATAGGGTTTAATTAGCATCCATCACCACACAGAGCGACAAAAAACTTGCCTTCTTATGATGAGAACTTTTAAAATGTACTCTCTTAGCAACTTTAAAACATACAATACAGCATTATCAGCTACAGTCTCCACGTTCTACGTTACGTCCTGGGACCTGTTTGTCTTATAGCCGGAGGTGTATACCCTTGGACCTTCTTCCTTTATTTCAATATACCCCTCCTTCCGCCAACCACCATCAACCTGTTCTCTGTGTCTATGAGTTTGTTCTTGTTGTTGTTGTTTGGTTTGGTTTTGATTTTGGTTTCCACATATGAGCGCGATGTTACAGTGTCTATCTTTCTCTGTCTGACTTATTCCCCCCCGGCATACTACCCTCTAGGTTGATCCACATTGTTGCAAAGGGCAGGATTTTTATGGCTGAATAGTATTCCACTGTCTGGACATAGCACATTTTCTTTATCCCTTACCCACCAGTGGGCGCTGTGGGGTCCCCTGTTTTGACTGCTGCAAATAAGGCTGTGGCACGTGTGGGGTGCAGGTGTGTTTCTGAGACAGTGATTTCACTGTCTTCAGATAAAGAAATGCTCAGAGGTGTGATGGCTGGATCTGTCCATAGTCATAAATAATCCGATTAGGTCACCATCTTAGCTTCCAGAAACCAGCGCCTCCCAGAGCGCACAGCTGAGTGAGTCCTGCGGACAGGAATTGGGCTGGCTTCCCTCCTCTCCCCACACGACGCCCAGGGGCTCCTTGGGAGCAAGGACTTCATCCTTCTTGTCATGCTGACGTGCTCTGCATGCTGAGAGGCTTGCGTGGGGCCTGTGGGTAATAGGTGTTTAATAAATATTGGTGGGTTGATTACTTTGTCATTAAATGCAGGTCGTGACCCTGGGCAAGACAGTACTGTTCTGCAAAGTAAAGACAGGCAGAGACAAATAAATACACTGTGTAGCTGCCATTTGCCGGGCACCTTCGTAAGTCCCTGACCCAGGGCGACGCACACCAACGTCTCACCTCGTGGGGCTGACCCTCCAGGGCCCGCGGGCAGGCGGTAAGCAAGCTGACAGAAACGAGTGGAATCGTCACAGACTGGGAAAGAAAGCCCATGCCTGTGTGCAGGCCCTTGTGAGGAAGCCAGATGCGGGGCTGTTCTGAGGCTGAGCCTAGAGAAGAGCTGGATGTGCCTGTGAAAATCACAACAAAAGAATTTCTTAAATTACATGTCATTAGCGTTCTTATTACAAAAGTGTAAGTGCTTGTTGCAACAACAAATTAACTTTTTTTTTTAAGTATACAAAGAAAAAGTTAATAAATACACCAGCAGCACCACCAGGCATCTGCTTCGTGGGGGCCCTTCCACGTATTTTTCCAGGATTATGCTAACGGGTGTGTATATACCAAGTTACATCATCATGTACAAAGTATGAATACACACACACACACACACACACACACAGAGTCAGCTCTCACATCCATGAGTTCACACACACACCAATTTCATCGACCATGAATCAAAAATATTTTTTTTAACAAGTTCCATTGTTGCTGATGGGCATTATATAGTTAGGCCCACAGTGGCTGCATCTGGACCGAACAAGTCCAGATTTCTTTTTCTTGTCATTATTCCCTAAACAATACAGTGTGACAGCTATTTACACAGTGTTTACATTGTATTAGGTAGGAGAGGTGACCTAGAAATGACCCAGAGTACACAGGAGGGTCGCATAGGTTACACGCAAACACTATGCCATTTTATATGAGGGACCTGAGCATTCATGCGTTCTGGTGTCTGTGGGGTGGGGGGTCCTGCGATCAAGCGCCACAGATCCTGGAGACAACTGTATACAGTGGGGGTCTGAAACCACGGACTGCCCCCACCCCTACCTAGACTGTTATTTCCTCTGTGCACGCACCCGGGATGAACGCTGCAGCTTCTCCTCAGCGCATCTGAATGGCCAGCGTCACTACTCTTGCCTTTTGGGGACATTATTAAGTAAAACACTTGAACACAAGCCCTGCAGCTCCACGACAGTTGATCTGATAACCAAGATGGCTACTAAGAGACTAGCAGGCTACAGGCGTTTGCAGTGAGGACAGACAGGTGATTCACGTCCCGGCAGGACAGGACGGGGTGGTACGAGAGGTCTCCACGCTCCTCAGACACACGTGCAGTTTAAAACTTGGGAATTGTTTATTTCTGGAATTTTCTATTTAACATTTTGGACTGCTGTTGCCCACAGGTAACTGAAACCACAGAAAAAAATGGCAGGTACCGGGGCGGGGACAGCCACACATCTTGTCTCATTCTGCTCTGGGCTCGGGCAGTATGGCTGTGGGCGTACAGATGTAGACGTGGACGTGGACATGCGCGCGGACATCTGACCTCATTCTGTTTTATAGATGGGCTCACACTTTACACGTGCTGCTGTCACTCGGGTTCTGCCCCTCGTGAGGTGTCCCAGATGTTCCCTCCAGTCACCCGGTAGAGCTCTTCCGCGCCCTCTGTCACAGCTGCACGGTGGTCCGAGGGGGGAGCTGCCCCTCAGGGTCTGCCAGGCTCTGCCACCACCCAGTGCGGGCTGTTACGGACACAGGAACGTGCCCCGGCTCAGCAAAGTCGGGATCCATCACAGACGAGCGAGGCCCACGGTCCTGGTCTGGGGCCCACGCGGCACCGCCGGAGTTCGCGGCACGCTCGCCGCGCCGCCCAGGGAACCTGGGGTCAGAGTCCTTTACCATTTAAAGTCTCGCTTCTTTTGACTTGGATTCTAGCCTTAGTGGAACAAAAGTCTAGCATAAGTGTGAGATGCCTATGATCCTCTATTTACATTTATGGTTATGATAGGTGTCTGATGCTTCCCTTGGAAGTCCGGCTGTTTTAAATATTTTTAAGGGATGTGCCTCGTGGGCTGAATGCGGAATCATGGCAGCACTTGCAGGTGGATGTAAATAAAGGGCATTTTGTTCTGGGCTTCTGACACTCGGGTAGTAGTGTGGGCATAATCATGAAAAAGGGGGTTTTTGTTTGTTCTTTTTAAGAAAATTCTGACCAATGCTCTTCTTTCTGAATGATTTGTAATACTCTTTTTTTGGGGGGGGGGGCTGGACCCTTTTTTAAAAATTCAATTTATTTAAACTAAAAAAAACTCAAAAAACCATGTTTTTACTCATTTCTCTCACCACTCCCTGCCTCTGGCAACCATAAACCTGTTCTCTGTATCAAGGGGCTTTTTGTTTCTTTGTTTCTCTTCTTTTTCTTTTTCGTTTTAGATTCCACACGTAAGTGAAATCATATAGCATTTGCTGTTGTCTGACTTATTTCACTGAGCATAATGTCCTCAGGATCCATCTATAATGTCGCAAAGAGAATGAGTCCCTTCCTTTTCATAGCTGAATAATATTCCGTTGTAGACATGTACCACGTTCTTGTTATCCCTTCTCCTATCAGTAGACACTGAGGTTGTTGCCTGTCTTGGCTACTGTAAGCAATGCTGCCACGAACATGGGGTGCGGATATCTTTTTGAAGCAGTGATTTTATTTTCTTTGGATAAATACCCAGAGGTGAGGTTGCTGGATCATAGGGCAGTTCTGTTTTAACTTTTTTGAGGACTCGACTCTTTCTGCGACTCCTTGGGGCACCCTAACCCTAACCCTCGGCTCCGCCGCTGGGTGAGGAAGCTCTACAGTCTCTCTCGAGTCCCGCTTGATGGCCGTTAGTGGCAGGCAGTGCGGGACATGACGGATCTGGAGCCCTGAGCTAGGCCCTCGCTGGTGGCGGTCCCTGCGAACAAAACAGTCTCTGATCCCCAGAGCCCACACTGTAGGGGAGAGAGGGGTGTAAACACCGTAGATGGAGCAGAGGGAAGGACGGCAGGACCCAAGGCCACGCGACTCCGCAGAGGTCGCGGAGGGAGCGACCTCAGCTGCATTGGGAGCCGCAGGCAAGAATTTGCAGGACGGGGAGGTGGAAGCGGGGAGGTCTGGCCTCCCCCAGAGGAAGCTGAGGGTGAGAAAACGTGGAGAAGTGAACTAATAGACCAGGATAGGGCGGGGTGTTCCTCAGACCGAGGGCGTGACGGAAGGTCGAGGAAGGCAGGAGACTCCGTTTCCACGGTGGCGGGTTTCACCTCCGCCACCTCCTTATGGGACAGAGCTGTCCGCCTGCCGGCGCTGTGACCGCCGTGCTGACCCACGGGGCCGGATCCGCAGGGCAATCCTCGAGGCAACCCTGGAGCCGCGTGCCCGCGGTCGCGCCGGTCCCTGGCAGAGGGCGCCGCCCACCCTTGCCTCTCCAGCGTGGGCTGCGATTCCTTAACCGCTTCTGACAGCGAGGAGAAGCTGTTTTCACTTACACATCTTAAGAGGGAATCGGGCCTTTCGGCGCTGAGGCCCAGGGTGGGACGTAGCCGTGATTTACACACCATAAACTTTTGTGAGTTTTATTCACCTCAGCGGTCTGATATTAAACAGGCTCGGGGGGGAGCCGCGGGGCCTGGCGGCTTTTCTGGGCAGCCCAGCGCCGGGCTGTGGGACAGGGGGAGCGGAGGCGAAGGCGGAGGGCGCGGCCGGCCGCAGCCTCTGGGTGCCCGCCCTCCACCTCGCAGGCCGCGAGGCGGGCGGAGCCGCGGGCCCTGCGCACCTGCGGGTCGCACCCTGTCGAAGGGCAGGGCTTGCCGCGCGCGATGCGCAAGAGTAAAGTGCGTAGGAGGGTCCCTGAGGGGGATGGACACTCCACCTGGGTGTCCCAGGAGGGAGGCTCCGTGAGGAAAGGGGCTCGACGCCCGTCCTCCCGCCAGCTCCTGGCAGGGACAGAGCAGGCTCAGAGCGGGCCGTCCCTTCTTCGCCTCGGAGCCCCCGTGCGCCGGCCTCCCCCACCTGTCAGGGCCCATACCCGGCCCCCCATTTCCAGGGGTTCTCCGTGTTGGCTGCTGCCCCTGGCCAGCCCCCATCAGCGCAGAAACGGCCGCTTCTCCAGACCCGTGACCCCTCCACGGGACGCCGGCCCTCCCAGCGCTGGGCCACCTCCCAAAAGCCGAGGAGGGAGGCGGCCGCCTCCAGCTCTTTGCACCTTCCCCCGACTCCGCTCACCGTTTCTCTCCTTCCTCCTCAGTCAGCGGGGCGCTCCAGGGCTCTCCTCGGACGTGCGTGCGGCGTGTTTGGGTTCTCCCCGGCACCTGAGGCCAAACTCGCGAGCCCACACCGCAGTAGGCGTCTTCCTGTCAGGCCCGGCATTCAGGGCGAGGACCCCGATTCGAAGGCGGGTGGGATCGTAAGTGGGAAGGCACGTTTTGTTGTTGAGGGAGCCACACCCAGCTGCAGGACGGGACCCAACGCCAGGCCAGAGAAACCCAGCAGCCAGGCCCTGCCCTCCTGAGGCTCATCTGGGACGATCGCGTTAGCTGTATATTGTGTAACAAATTACTCCAACACTTACTGACCGGAATAATGACCGTTTATTACCTCTCGTAATTTCCGCAGCTCAGAAATTTGTGAGCAGCCCGGCTAGGCAGCTGTGGCTGGGGGTCTCTCAGGAGGCCGCGGTCAGCTGTCCTCAGGGTCAGCGGAAGGCTTGGCCGGGGTCGGAAGGTGCATGTCCAGTGAGCAGCCCTCGCGGCGGCTGGTAGGGGCCTCGCTTGGTCTCTGTGTAGACGTCTCCAAACAGCACGGCCGCTGGCTTCCTCCCGGGCAGGTGATCCGAGTCCGAAGGGCCTACAAGGCCTTGTGTGACCTCGCCACACAGGACACACGCGGTCACTTCCACCATGTTCTATTGGTCACACAGGCCAGCCCTGGTTTAATATCAGAAGGGCGTGAGTGGCAGAGGACAGGGGTCACTGGGGCTGGGGGGCCACCTTGGAAGCTGGTTACCACAACCAGCTGGCAACCTAGCCACGTTCTCTCGCTGCCCGTGGACCCCTGTCCGTCCCCGGCTGCCCCCGACACCTTCCAGTGTGGTAGCTTCGTCCCTTAGCTCCCAGAGCTCTTGACAGGTCCCCTCTTTTACTTCCGGGGTATAAAGTCCATCTCCTCCTTCCTCCCACACTTAAAAATGAATTATGCGCTCGGCGATAATAAAATGGGGATTTCACACCCACCTCCGGAGAACCGTTGTGTAATAAACCTACGTAAAGGGCCTCGCGCGGCACCTGGCCCAGATTAGCCATGCAATAAATGCTAATGGCTCTTTTTATTATTGTTATTATTATTAACTCCATCACTATCAATACAATCATGCCATTATAAACCGCCTTGTGCAAAGTCTGGCCCGGCACCTCGCTCCTGTCGTGAGCAAGGAGATGGCAGGATCGATGAAAATCTGCTTGTCTTTTGGCTCCGCCTTCGTGCCTTGCAACACAGCCTGCTGCATTCAAAAGAGAATCTGCTGTTGGATTCCTAGACCCTTAAAAAGCAACCTTGGCTTTCACCGACGTCTTTGGAAGAGGAAGCAAGAGGCAAGGACGGGCGAAGGGCTTTCAGGCCAGAGCCTGGAGCCACGCCTCCTAAAGCTCGCTCCAGACGCCCCTCCTCCCCAGGCCCGGGCCGCTCCCCAGACCCTCTCCTGTCTCCTGCCCAGGCCTCCAACCTACCTGAGGAGAGGTGTGTACGAAACATCTAGAGCCCGGTAGCACTTCCGAGATGCCCAGGCACTTCCCAGGAATCGCTTCCTAACCCCCTTCCTAGAAAGTCACTTTCTATCGTATCTTATGGAAATATCGGTCCATGATGGATTCGATGTGAAAAAACCATAAACGGAGCAAACCCGTCCTTCCCCACAGATCACCGGGGACTCTCTGGAGCGCCCAAGAAAACACCTGAGCTTTATGGCAAACCCCATCCCTCGGCTACCCCAGCGTCCGATGACAGCCGTTCGCCTAAATGTCGAAGTGACCACGCTTCAAAAGAGGACAAATGTGAACTGCAACCGATCTCGGCAATGCTCAGGGAAACAGAGGAAATCCTCAAATGTTTTCACAACACTGCCCCTCCCTGCAACGCGCGTGGGAGTCCGGCTCGGCCTCTGGGGAGGCTGAGGCCCAGCATCCGTCTGCCGGATGGGCGCTGAGCTGCCGTTCCTTCCACGCTCCCTTGAATATAAGACGAAAACATCCACAAGGACCTTTTCATTTCATTTTTCCAGATGAGGTCCCAGTCCCAGCCTTAGTTCCGCTCTATTTGCTATGAAACTCTAGCTCCCTATTGTAAGCCACCCAAGCAAGTGGACTGCTGCTGCACCTTGTCTGGAAAGGGGAGACTCCCCCCACCCCTGCCCCCGTTCCTTACCCTGGTTTCTGGCTTGCTCCTCCCTCTGCCCCGCCCCCCGCCCCCCCAGTCCTTGTGGCTCACTGCTTGTCAGAGCTCTCCGTCTCAGGGCGGCCTTCCCAGTGGGACCTCCCAATCTAGAGTCTCCTACACACAACGCCTGCATACGTGCACACGGACACGTGCACGCCCCCACGCCGCCCTCACCCGCCCACGCGTTCCTCTCTCTCCCCTGATCCCGCTTTATTTTTTCTAACATTTATCGCCCCCTGACATGCGAATACGTTTAAAAAATTAGTTGCCTGTTATCTGCCATAACATCAGGGACTTTGTCTAGTTTTTTCTCTATTTTGTCTCCAGTAACGGTCTTGGAAGAGGCCCGCCTGACTCATGGGACGGTGGATGGGCGGGTCCCAGAGCTCAGGGCGCTTTGCGGGAATATGCTACTTAGTCTCCTATCTTCCCTTGGACCGCAGGTTGCCTTGAGGCGGGGTCTGTGACTTCTTTGTCCTTTTAAACCAGTTTTTCAGGGAGCAGGTGCTCAGATTTCCCACAAACACCTGCCGGGCAGGAATAAAGCCACATGGAGTCCCCCAAGTTCCCAGCTTCCCGGTGTCTGCAAAGCCCCGGCCCCAAACCCTGCCACCTTCCTGTCGGCAGGGGGTGCAGCCCCAGGTCCCAGGCCCGGGGCTCTTACCATGCGCCACAGTGTATTGGAAAAGCAAAGCTGAAGAACGCGAGCGCTGTGGGGACTCCAGCACCAGCGCTGGGCCCGGCCTGGGTGGGGCGGCACAGAATGGAGGCTGCAGGAGGGGCCGAGCTGGCGTGGGGAGCGGGGCCTGGAGCACAGAGTCCCTGGGGTTGGAATTAAAAATGCCGCTCCAACGAGCCTGTGTGGCCGGCCTGGCAAGCGGTGCACTGTGTGTGGCAGGCGTGGCCCCTCGCCGGGGTTCCGGCTCGTCACCAGGACAGTGGGGCACGCACCAGGCAGGCCGGTGACCCGTCCGCTCACCTCGCCTGCACGCGGATCGTCCTGGTCCCATCCCCATGAGGCCCAGGGAAGCCAGCGGCCTCCCCTGCGAACCAGGCCCCCGCTCAGCTCGGAGGGGCACCTGCTGTGGCCCTGACCCCCGTGACGCTCTTCCCAGGGGTCCGCAGGGGTCCCGCTGCGGGCCCTGGCCGTCGCGCCCTCGTCCCTGCTGCGCGGCAGAGGGGACAGAGCTCAGGAAGCGGACGGGTCTCACCAGGGGCCACGCCCCAGGGAGTGACGGGGCCCTCACCACCCCTATAGTGTGACGAACCCCAGGTTTGAAGCAGGGCCTTTTAAACCCAAAGTGGAGGTAGGAGAGGGCCACGTGTGGCTTTAGGAGAAAGAAACCCTCGCTCCCCTCCTGGGTAGGAGAAGCACGGGGCAGTGGCGCCGTCGGCCCTGGAGGCTGCGCGTCGGGGGGGCCCACCCCGCGCCGACGCAGGCTGAGCCGGGGCATGACCTCTCCGCCCTCGGGCTCCTCCTCTGTAGCGCGAGGGCAGCACAGGGCCCCCTCGCTTGTGGCAATGAAGGCCGACCCAAAGGCTAGCTCGGAAGGCGCGTGCAAATAAATATTCGCTGTTACTCTACCAAGAAATGTGAGTCCTGCCCGGGCTCCGAGAGCTCAGGCAGACACAGGGCGTGCCACGTGGGGTGGCCGACCGCGCCGCGTCCCGGGCAGGTTGCCCCTCTGCCTGCTCCTCGCTTCGGAGCTGTGCCGGGTTGTCCTGCTCCACCTCGGTGTCCCCGTACAGGCATCCGTGACAAAGCGTCATCCTCCTTCCACGTGCCCGCCCAGGGCCCAGCATGCCGAGCCTTGGCCCGCCCGAGGGGCCGCCCGCTCCGCCGCCAGGCAGGGCCCGTGCCAAGGCCGTGACCTGCGCCGTCCCACCCCCTGCCTCCGCCGCCCTGGCAGGGGCTCTCGTGGCCCCCTCGTTAGAGCGGCCCCTGCAAATAAATATTCGGCCCAGAGACGCGAAGCGCCTGGATGTGGCACAGCGGGGCGTGGAGCCGACGTCGAGAGTCAGCCAGGGCACCAGAGGGGGCCTCGTGAGTGTGTGGGAAACCAGGGAGGGAGGGCGTGGGCGCCGCTGGACGCAGGGTGGAGCGGGGCGGGGTCAGACAGAACACTGCTGTGCGCGCAGTGGGCGGTTCCAGGAAAAGGCCATCCGTGGATGGAGACTCATCCTGTTCAGAATGTGTGTGTGTGTGTGTGTTCACGCTTAGCAAGTTCGCCCCCTTAATGAGCTCAGAGCAGCCTCGCGAGGGTCTCATGTAAACACTAGAGGAGGGTGTCACACCTTCTACCTGATGGCCTGCTGGTCCCTCACCCTAACCCTAACCTTGCATAAGCCCTGGGTGACTCAGCCCTGTCTGTCAATTAAACAGCTAACTCCAGGGTTCTGATCACCCCAGGAACATGGGGCTTTGGGGACGTGCCTACAGACAGACAGACAGACAGACATATGCCTGTAGTCTTTTAAAAAGATTCCTTTAGGAGTGAACAGGCGTCCATGGCCTTCCAAGTAAGGAGGGTGCAGGAGTCTCAGATTCCCACCCCTGCGCCTCTCCGGGCCGTCCTGCGGGCTCAGCCGGGGCCGCGTCGCAGCCTGGGACGCCCGCTTCCCTGCCCACTGCTCCCCCACTCTCCCACCTGCATGGGTGTGGGGACCATGGTCTTACTCGGTAGGCGCCCTTCCCCTCCTTCTGACGGCAGGTGTGCACGCACCACTAACGTGGGGACAGAACTTTCTGGTTCACAGAGGGCTCTGAGTTCCTTTTTCGATCCAGTACATGACCAGCCCTGGGAGGCAGGAATCGCGTGCCCACCCCCCAGGTGGGGAAGCCAAAGCTCTGAGACAGAACGTGTGGCCCAGGGCGGCCCCCGCAGGAGCCGCCGCCGGCGGCCCCGGAGCCTGTCTGACGCACCAGCCACCTCCTCCCTGGGGACGGGGCCCGGGCCCAGCCGCGGGCTCCAGGCACCGGGAAAACCTGTGTTGCCGAAGCTGCCGTTACATCAGACCCAGTTCATCCTTTGCCGGCAACTTCCTGGCAACTGGACACTCTCAGGCGCCCGGGGGTGAGCCGGTCAGTGGGACGAGGGCTTGGTCTTGGGAGGGGCTCCCGGCCTGCCCGGGCTGATGCCCGCCCTGGGCCACCCCAGCAGGGACGCAGCGGGCGGACTGCTCCCCAATCCCCTTCCGTGCCCTCCGCTGGCGTCCTTGTCCTCTGGGGCTGTGGACCCCAGAGTACGAACTTATGTTTTCAAAGCCATAAAACACAACACATCCGATTGTTAGGGAAACCCATCAAAATACAGCTGTAAAAATGTTTTCAATGTGCACTAAACTGACAAATGTGATTTCTTCATTAGGACATTCTGTAACAAGCTCTAACGTCCAACATAATTTAAAGTAGCGATGGGCGTGGATGATGTGATGAAGGATCAGCCTACGCCGCGTCACCGGAGCATATCCGTGGCTCTGGGTGTCGCAGTTGTCGAAGCCATGGTTTGTGGCCTGCATGCATGAGAAAAGGAAATGCTAAATTTCAGTTAGAGGTCAGGGCACAGAAAGACTCTGCTTGTTCCCCGTCCAGGTTCACAAACCCCTGGAGGAGGGTTAGATCCCCGGTTTAAAAGCCCTGCACACCAGTGATGCACTTGCACAGCACCTTACCTCCTGCTGACAGGCAGGACAGGGTCCAGGAGTGGCGGGGAGCTCCGAGCCCCCAGTCTGCCCCTTAGCCCTGTGCGACCCCAGGTGAATTACTTAACCTCTCTGTTCCTCAATGGATCGTCCATACCATGGGTGGTAAGAGGAATTCCTACCTCGTGGCACTATCATTGGTCTGCCCAGTGCCTGGCACACAAGAAGTCCTCTGCTAAATACTTGTTATTGGCATTGATTTTTTTTTTTCTTTTGAGCCTTGAAGAAAGCCCTGCCGGGCAGCTATTGTCTTCATTGTTTCCATCTGAAGGTACTGAGGCTCAGAGAGGGTACGCCACGTACCAGCGCAGCACAGGCTTTGTCGCCCATGCCACAGACAGAGGAAAATTCCAGAAAGGTGGCCTGAAAGAAACACAAGTCTGGACAGTGAGGGCACACTGTGGAGAAAGGCACGACCATCCCACCGCGTCCCCATTAGGTGACATTGACTCCTAGAGGGTGACTCAACTTAAAAGCGCCCTTTTCCGCCTGCAGCAGAAAACCTGCGCTAAGGCCAACTGCTCTAAGCTGAGCGGGTTCCCTGCGTTCTCCACGGGGGCTGCCGGCCACCTGGCGGGGACTGTCCTGCCCTCCCACATCCATTCCCCTTTGGGCAACCACCCATGCCTCCCTCTCAGGTCATGAGGTGCTGGCAGGCCGCCCTTCCCCCCATCCCCACCGCGACACAGACCAGCCACGGCTCAGGGATTGGCAGAAGGCCCACACAGAGGGGTTGGATCAGACTTGCGGCTTGAGGTCGAACGGTCGGGGCTCTTGCCCCAGGGGTTACCGAGTGGATAGTGTGGACTCCTGGAGCATTGCTAGAGTCTGTCTGCCAGAGAGGGCAAAGCAAAGGGAACTGGGGCTGGGCATTGAAGAAATAACATCCTAATGGCAGGACCAAAGCACCTAGATCGAGCCGTGCCTGAAGCTGTTATATAAATTTTCCATTCCTGTTCAATATATTTCTGTTTAAACTGATAGAAGTTGGGTTTCTGCCACTTGTAAACAAAATAGGCTTAACTAACAACATCCCCTCCTCATTTTCTTGCTTCTAACCCCCCTCGCTCAGCTCAGCAGGGTCCACTGTGCCCCCAAGTTTATCAGCCTAAGTCCACCCCAGTTTCTTCTGGAAGGGAAATGTCCCAACCCCTCCCCATTCAGCCTCCACCCCCAGCACCCAGTGGAGCCATTTGCAAACGCAGGGTCCCAGAGAAGCCCCTGGGGCTGTGTCGCTGCTCTCGAGTTCGGTTGTGGCTCTTTACTGCGCTGTCTTGCAGCAGAATGTCTGGTCCAAAGTCCGGTTCCACACCCGTGTTCACAGTCCCGGGCACCGGGCTTCCCTCCTGTTGGTGCAGTGTCTGAGTGCGCCCTGCGGGCTGTCCCCAACCAGTCACTTCCCCCCGGCTGTGTGTCCCCAGGCAGACTGCCCACATACCAGCATCTTAGTCATGGCCTGGCTCAAATTTTTTACACTGTGTCTATATCTGGCAAAGAAATGTCTCAGGAAGTCAGACCACGGGTAGACTATAGAACTGGAAATAAACTCCTCATGAGGATCATTTAAGCTGAAGCCGTTACAAATCCCTGCTCTAGGAAGGAGGGCTCAGGCTTTCTAGTGCCCTGACCGCTAAAGTAGTCATTACAGTCCAGCCCACACTCAGGGCACAACTTTTAAGTCCTAGTGGGAAGCCCCCCAGGGAGGACCACGCGGGTTCATGCCATGGGGGGCCGGCGGCAGGCGCGGGGCGAGGAAAGAAAGGGCGTGGTCTCCTCCTCCCCGCTTCACGGGGGCCCATCGGTGCCGCCCGCAGCGTCTCCGAACTTCTAGCGGAGAACGGGCTGGCTGTCCCAGAAAGGGTCCTTAAAGAAGGGTTTCCAGGTGTGAGCACGCTTGGCTCCGCATAGCTGAGGATGAAGAGGGACAGGGACAGAGCTCAGAGGCTGGGGCTAACGCACAGTGACAAGGGCGTCGTCCCCATGCATGGCCTTGGATAGGGCCCGCGGGGAAGGAACGGGGCGGTCCCTGGGGAAATCCACGGACTGGAAACCGGACTGGGCGTAAACGGCAAGAGCCGCCACCGCTGAGGCCCCCCTGCGCTCCCAGGCGTGGGGCGCCCTCGCGCAGCAGCCTCGCACGGACCAGACCGTGCGCTCGGTCCCCGTCAGAGCTCCTCTCACACGGGCGGGGCGGGGGGTGGGGGGAGCTGGGCTCAGAAAAGTCCGAGTCCTGGGCGCGTTACCGATCCCTGCGTTAAAAACACCCTCCAGACTTAGTGGCCTAAACCACCCTTATTTATTATTATCTCAGTGTCGGAGGGTCAGGAATTTGGAAACGTCTCTGCGGGGTGGCTCTGGCCAGGGTCTCTCCAAGGCTGCAGTCAAGGATTCGGCCAGGGCTGAAAGACAGTGATGCCATGCTGCCCTGTATGGCCTGGTCCCCCAAACCCTCTCCTCCATTGCACCCCTTTTTCTGGTAATTAGAAATGACACTGAGCCCACTCGGCACTCAGAGTGAGAGTCTGAATCCGTGGAGGCAGAATCACTGGGCGCCGCCTCGGAGGCTGGTTACTGCCGCGCGCACGCACGTGTGTGTGTGTGTGTGTGTGTGTGTGTGTGTAACGTAGGTGAGTCTGTACATGTAAAACGTTGGAGTGTATGAGAAAGTTTTATCTTCTCATCAGAGGTGTTCACTGTTTTATGTTTAAACTTATTAGGTAGCTAATCTTGTTGTGTTGCTTGTGGAGCTTGGCATCCAATGAGGGGGGGGATGTGTGAAACAGCAACAACTTGACAAAAATCAAAGGATTTAAATGGGTGAGGGGGAACGATCTCAACCCCCGCTTCCGTGGGACTGTGCACGTAAGTGAAGCCCCGCTGCATCAGCACACTGCTGGCCCATGATTAGAAACCATTATGCTGTTAATGAATGTACGGTGCTGTGGAAAGAAAACCTTAAATCAGAGACGTGAGCCCAGTGTAAGAATGTAGGTAGGAGGGTGCCCGCAAGCCTGCCAGTGACATTTCTTGAGTGCTGACTCCACTCCAGGCTTCCTTCTGGTTATCCTCCCAGCTGCTCCAGCTTTTAGGTGAGGAACCTGAAGCACACATCTTGGTTAGGAATCTGCCCAAGAATGGGGAAAAAATACATTCAAATCACATACCTGATGTGGGCCTAGTGTGCAGAATATATAATGAGCTCTTACCCTTAAAAACAACAACAAACACCCACGTCTTTTAAAGGGGAAAGAACTGGAATAGACATTTCTCCAAAAAAGATGTGCATGTGGCCAGTAAGTACAGGAAAAGATACTCAACATCACTAACCATTAGGAAAATGCGCATCAAAATCGTTAGGAGACACCCCTTGGCACCCACGAGGATGGCAATAACAATAATACATTTTTAAATTTTAAAAATAAAATAAAAACAGAAAATATCAAGCGTTGGAGAAAGTGTGGAGACCTCGGGACCGCCGAGCGTTGCTGGTGGGAACGTACCCTGGCGAGGCTGGGGTGGAAAACCTCCAGGCGTTCCTCCGAAGTTAAACACAGACCTGTCCTACGTATAGACCCCAAAGAATTAAAACCAGGTGTTCAAATGAAAAGGTGTACCAGCACTATATGCAACAGTCAATAGGTGGAAACAACCCAAACGTCCATCAGTTATACATGGATAAATGAAGTGTATATCCATACAAGGGAATATTATTCAGCCACAAAAAGGAGTGAAATTCTGATACATGTTATTTCTTGAATGAGACTTTTAACAAGGATCTGTATCTCCTTTGGACTGGATAGCGCCTGCCCCCCCGTGGGGGCTGTGGGAATTAAAAGACGCTCCGAGCTCAGAGCCCAGGGCATGGCCAGTGCAGAGCCGCGGCCGGCGTCGCTGACAAACGCTCACTCCCTTCCCATCCCAGGCACAGGGGCGGGTTGTGAGTGGGGGTCGCTGAAGATGGGGCACCTTTGCCCTGGCTGCCTGCAGTCCCGCTGGGGACGGCGTGTTCCACCCTCCAGGTGTAGATTAAACAGTCAAGTCCCGGGTGTCCCTGGGTCATCGTGGCCTGTGCCCTGCTTTGCCAACGGACGTGGAGGCAAGGAGGGAACGGGCAGGAAGTCGCAGCCTCCAGCAGCCCCCAGGCACTGGCTAAGTTCCCCAGGCTTCGAAGAGCTGGACTCCCACAGCCGCGGCAGTTACAGGGGGTGGCCATGACCTCCGAACCCCGGGACTACAGGAGAGGCGGGGGACACTGTCCCAAGATCCATCTGACCCTTGAGATATTCTCCCCAAGTGCGGTCACACCGTCAGTTGGAGGGACGCTGAGCAAGGGTGTGTGGGCTTCCTCACCAGCTTCACGCAGCTCCCATTTGCTCAGCAGACACCTGGGATGCACAATGAACTATATAGATAATTTTTTCTCTCAGTCCTGTAATTATGTTGAGATTCGTATGCATCGTGCCGGTATTTTAAAAAGCAGCCCAAGTTATTTTTTAAAAAGTTGTCAGTGCCTACATTTTAAATACAGTGGCATATTATCCTTGGTTTTGGCATTTCTTCTCGTTTCGGTGATGGGGAGCCTCACAGGCTGAGTGTGGCCAGGCCCCTCCAGGCGCCCAGCGTCCAGGCAGCTGCGCCCTGGGCCTGCCGTCCTGGGAGCGGACCGGGGCTCCCGCCAGCAGCTGGGGCGACAGGCCTGGGCACCTGACGGCCCGGCACCCCAGCCCGGGACAAGCCGAGCGGAACAAAAGGCGCCGGGGGCTGCCGGAGCCCCTGAGGATGGGAAGCGCGGCTGCCAGGCAGCGCCCGGCCCGCCGCCCTTGTCCCCGGGGTGAACTCTCCCTCTCCGCGCCCAGCTCATGGCGGGGCGCGCGGCCGCGGCCCCTCTTCTTCTTCCCTTTAAAGAGAAGAGCGCGATTGTGCGGATTTCACAGTCTGAGCCCAGCTGAAAGGGAGAGAATTAAGTCTCCCTCACGGCTCTTTTCAAGCAGGCCGAGGCTGCGACTGGCCTTCATTCAGAATATATGAAGCCTTTGTGCGCGGGGCCGGGCGGGCGCGGCGCCCCGCTCCCTGGCTGACTCTCTTTACAGTGGGAACGTACAGTAATTAACGCGGCCCGCTCCCGCCCGCGCCTGGGAACCCCAGCCCGCCCCCTGGCCCGCGTTTGTCCACCTGAGAACGCCGCGTGCATTTGTCACCGCGGCCTTGCAGCGGGGCGGGGGCTTGCGGGGGGCGGGGCGGGAGCGGCGGGGGGACATCCATTTCAGCTGGGAGCTGCCGGAATGTCAGGGTGCGCGCCGGCGGGGGAGGGGGCTCCGCATGTGTTGCTAATAAAAGCCCAGCCCGAGCCTCCTCCCGCCCACGAGCTCGAGAGCCCAGGGGCCAGCGCTGTGACCCTCCTGGACTTCTCCATCTCTGATTGCGGGGTGCCTGCGATTCTGAGGGGGCAGGAGGGATGTAGACAAAATACTCCAGCCTCCTTCCTCCCTGGGAACTGTCACCAGGAGATGAAAATTTAATTTACTTTATTATATTTGGGGGTGGGGGGAGGTTTAAAGGAGATGAAATCTGAAATCTGGCCCTGGTGGCTGAGGCCTGCCAATATCGGGCTGTGCCTCGTTTTCAAGCCTCTTTTTTGTCACTGTACTCGGATGATTCACGCAGGAAAGCATGTTGGATCATTTATCCAGTCCTGCAGCCTAATAAAGCTCCCCCTTCAAATATGCTCCTTAAAGGGCCAGAGGAATTTGTTCCTGTAGATGCGGACCTATGCTCTTAACAAAGGCGCACTAAAGAAACGACGCTCTGAAAACCAACAAGAAAGGGGCAGGGAGGGGGCTTTCCTGAGGGCTTGCCACAGGACCGCCAGCTCTGCCCCTGGGCCCACCCTCCCCTCCCTCTCCTTGCGGGGTTAAACCTGTGCCTTAACACCAAGTTCTGAATGCAAAACTGGTTCTTGAACACGACCTTTCAGCCCAGCGGGCTGCCAGTGTCCTCCTCTCGGGCCACGAGCCGCCGAGGAAGCGAAGCTGGTGGGCGGCCAGTCGCTACTGCGGGGCCTCCGTGCGTGGGGAGCAAGGCCCCTGCGCCCTGCGGCCGAGGTTTCCAGGCTGGAGCTCAGGTGGCTCCTCGGGCGGGGGCTTCCCTGCACCCGCAGGCGCGTGCGGCAGGCCTCTCAGCGTAGGGACCTCTGTCTCTGGGCGGACCTCTGTGTCCCTCCCACGCCAGAGTGACTGACAAGACCTTGGGCTGGCCTGGCAGGCCCCTGCTGGGCAGCACTCCTTGGGGCCGCTGAGCGTGGGCTTCATTTAGCCCAAGAGCTCTGTCCGGTTCAAGTGCTGGCGCTGTTACTTACTCTGTGGCCTAAGACACAGGCAGCCTGTCCCCTCACTGTGCCTCAGTTTCCTCCTCTATGAAAGGGGGATAAAGAGACCTCCGTTTCACGTTGTAACGACTATCAAGTGATGGAGTGCGTGTGAACTGTTGGTCCGTTCATTTTAACCCTGACTACTCTGTCCTGAGTCTGCACTCTGTGTCAAGTGCTTTATCTGTCTCGCATCGCTATTATCCCCATTTCACAGGCGGAGAAACCGAGGCTCAGAGAGAAACAAAGAGGTGAAGGAATTTGCTCCATGTCATGCAGCGGTATGAAGGGCTGTGATGCAACTTCCAGTTTTCCTGGGAGCAGGGCACAAGGGGGCAGCCGGCCAAGAGTGAGACAGGAGCGTAAGGTTAAGACTCTCAACGGGTAGAGCTGGTATTTTCAACTGTTCAAAAGGGGTCTTAAAATCTATATATAAACCCCCTGTGGGTGGCAGAGCAGAGAAGCCAGGAGGCTCATCGTGGCACCCAAAGTGCTGGGTTTAAGTCCCACTGCCGCTAAGGACTAACCAGGTCTCCTTCAGCGAGTACCTTAATCTCCATGAACCTCAGACTCCTCATCTCTTAAATGGGCCTAGCGGCAGTCCTTGCCTCAAGGGGCTGTTGTGAAATCAGACAATGCACGCCTAATTAGCCATTGCTACTAGGAAGCAAGGTCTTCCCACCTTGATTTGAAAGGTGCCAAATTTTGGCCCACTCCTAAAAACCCTTCCCCACGGGCTGGGTTTGAATTCCACCCACTGGAGATTTATTGTCTAGCTGTGCGTGTTACCTGTCAGTTTCCCTGCCTACCTCATTTAATCCTCCCCGCGCGGGGTGAGGGGTGAGGAGGGAGAGCTCACCCTCTGGTTCCAGGCAGAGTAGGGAGTATTTCTCCTCTAGTCCCACCCTCTCTCCAGAAGTCTCTCCTGAGCCCTCACCCTGGACGGGGTCCTGCCATAGCGTTGAGCCGGCACCTGGCTTGTCCTTCTAGCACGTACCGCCCCTCTGAGGATTGGCTCCACTCCTGTCTCCCACGGCTGCTCGGGGAGCCACGGAGCAGGCAGCGCACCCACCTCACCCACGGCCACGGGAGCTCAGCGCCTAGCAACGAGCGCCTCTGGGGCCCAGCGGGGGGCCTGAACCCCACTCCCCCACCAACAGGGGCCAGCACCTTCTGAAGAAATGGCAGATTCCATGTCTGAGGCAGGGAATGTGCAAAATGACCCTGGATGACCTTGTATCAGAACGCAAGGAGGCATTCAAGATCGCTGAAGTGGCATTTAAAAAGACTGGAGCCAACTAAAAAATAAAAATTAAAAAAAAAAAAAGAAAAGCTCGTGCTGGCCAAAGAGACCATTTGTGCACCAAGAAAATAGCTGGAACAGACTGAAATGCGTGAAATGTGTTCAGAGCCCGGATCCCCCTGACCTTTGGAGAAGCCTATAGGACAAGTCATCCTTCCGAAAAATGGTGACTAAAGAGAAAGGATCACACATTCCTTTGGTCTTTCCAAACCGACCTTGCCTGGGGCGGCCACGCAGCCGATGGAGAGGAGTTTCTCTTTATGGAAGTATCGTGGCTCATAAGGAGGAGGGACGATAGAACGAGGACGTCACTGCTTCACAGCCCGGAACGAAGGGATGGATCTAGGAACTGGCCATCAACTGAAATATCACCGGAAAGGGACAGCCAGCTATAGTGCGCTGTGATGGGTGGAAGGACGCAATGCCATCTGTAAAATCGGCTTTCTGAGAGTAGAACTCAATCGGATTAAGCTTCTAGATCCAGCTGGTAGTCCCGGAGGATCTCAGGGGGCAGAGAAGCCTGCGAAGTGAGGAGCCTGAGGAGATGCAGACGGGGGGGCTCGTGCCGACCAGCAGCCCGATTCCCCACCGAAAATATTGGAAGGAAAAAAGGAGAGAGGGAGAGAGGGGGCCTGTGCGTTGAAAGCAACTTGGGGAGACGCACGGACGGATTGCAATGTGCAGGCCTTATTTCTGTATTAATTTCAACCAGTTGTAATTCTTTAAAATTATGAGACAAAGAGATTGAAACACTGCCAGGATATTTAGTGCCATTAAGGAATTATGATGAATTTTTAGAAGGGGTAGTGACAGTTTGCTTTTTAAAAAAGATGTTTTCTCTCTTCGAGATACATGGTAAAATATTTGTGGATTGAATAATATAATTTCTGAGATTTGCTGCGAAAGAGCCCTGGGGCTAGAAGAGACGACGTGGCGTCAGGGCAGTGTTACCGCAGGGCCGCCCGCACTCTCCGTGTGACCTGCGGCGGACTCCACGCAGGGAAACGAAGTGCTCCTTTACCGGCTGCTCGTCTGCCGGAACGTGAGCTCCACAGAGGCAGGACCTTTGCTTCGTGCGCCTTGTGCCAGGTGCCCGTCACCGGGCCTGGCACCGGGGGAACGATCTGTAACCCTCAGTAGATGAAATGACTGCCCCTCGCGTGCAAGGCCAGGACTGTTCCCATTTCACTGGGGAGACCCTTGAGGCAGACAGAGCTGATGGTCTCCTCTGGGGTCACGTGGCTGGGTAATGGCAGGGCGGGGTCTCAGCCTGTGCGGCCCCTCAGCCCGGGACAGGGAGCTGGAACGAGGCACACAGGGCTGGCTTTGTAAGTACTGAGTAGCTGTCCTTCTGTCGCTCATCTCTGTGACAAAAACAGAGCGGGAGAGGTGGAGGTGGCAGTCGCAGCTCCCGTTTTTTAGATCTGGACACCGTCGCAAGCACCGTGCCGCAGTGAGCTTGTGCAACGCGTCCGACAACTGAAAGGCAGGTTGTTACCCCAGGGGCCGAGGCCTGGGGGGCACGCACGCTCCGACCCCCGGAGTCCAGACCCTTCATCCTGGTGTGAGACCCTTTACCCCTTCTTTAAAGCCCATTGCAAAATAAAACCATACCTTAAGAGTTAGACTGGGGGTCGGTGCTTCCACTGAAGGCAGCAGCAGCTGGTGGAGAACAGCTTAACCGGCTAACATTGCATAACTAGGGCCAGTTAACAGTGCTCGATTATCGATCCGGGTTGGTGGAGCAAGGACTTGAACCCCGGGCACTGACCTAGGGGCCACAGAGTTCTGTGCCCCCCCCCGCCCACGTGCTCCTCCTGGGCACCCTGCCACCTGTACAGCTCCGTGCCTCCCATTCCGTTCGTCTGGGTGCTCTCCCTCTCCATGCAGAAGCGTGGTAACCGTGCCTTCTCCAGCCCTGCCATCTCAGTTTCTCCTTCCTCCCGGCCCCCTCCCCTGCCCCGAAGCTCTCTAGGTGACCGGCCCATGCACCTCGGTGGTGCAGTCACCTAGGCTGTATCTGGCTCTTTCCCCAACCAACCTGGAAGCTTCTGGAAGACCCCAAAGAGCTTGCATCGCCTGACAGGGGACACAGACATACATCCCCAAAAAATATGTGCTTAAAAATATTGAAAAGCAAAAACTCAAACAGATGTTTGCACACCAGTGTTCGTAACAGGCTTAGTCATGGTAGGCCAAAGGTGGAAGCAACTCAAATGCCCGTCAACAGGTGAACAGGTCAACAAAATGCGGTCTATCCATGCGGCGGAATGGTACTCACCCATACAAAGGAAGGAAGTTCTGACACGCGCCGCAACACAGACGAACCTCAAGGACGCTGCACTAAGCGAAATAAGCCAGGCACAAAAGGGTAAATGCTGTATGGCTCCACTTACATGAGATCCATAGAACAGTCAAATTTATGGAGGCAGAAGGTGGAATGGTGGGTACCAGGGGCTGGGGGAGGGGTTGGTGTTCAGCGGGGACAGACCTCCACCTGGGAAGATGAGAACGTCCGGGGGATGAGGGTGGTGACGGCCGCGCAACATTGTCAATGTGCCTCATGCCACTGGATTGCACCCTTGAAATGGTTTAAACGGTCAATTTTATGTAATGTGTATTTAACTACAATAAAAAGAAAAAAAGAAAGAGCTGCTAAGGATGAGAACTGAGTTCTGAAAGAAAGAATAAAGAACGCTCCTTTCTCTACCATCCCCTTCATTTGATAGCGTGGGACTGAAAGAAATCCTCGCCCAGGCAACTGGCAGTCCCCAGGCGTGGGGAGTGCGGGCAGCCTCCTCGGGTCTGCAGGCTTTGCCGGGCGCTGGCAAGGCCGCTGGGCTGCAGGAAGCCCATCTTGCCGGCAGAGGAGCCGCGGCAGCAGTGCCTGACCCCGGCCCCGGCCCCGGCCCTGGCCCTGGGCCGGGATTAACCGCTAAAGGCTGCACAAATACCACCACATTGCCCCTCCTGCCGTCCCATCTCTCCCAGGGCCGGGCTTGCTCCCCCCCCCCATCTCCTTTAGAAAATGAACTGTGTGTCTTTTAGCTTTAATTTTCTGTTTGGGGTGAGCCTCAGTCCTTCTGAGAACCTGGAGACCCTTCCTCTGCCTGTGAGCCTCTCTCCCTCTGCCGTGGACCGCCGCCTGCCTGGGAGAAATACCGCAGGTGGCAGGCCTTTGTGAACTGCGAAGTGGGGCCTGAACGCCTCTTCCGACCCATCGGCTCTGGAGCGGCCCGGCCAGCCTCGCAGCCCCAGCGCCACGTGCCCGCCGCCTGCTCAGCGCGGATGGGTGCCTGGGTTCCCGGACGCTCAGAATACCCAGATGAACGAGCCAACGTGATGGGACGGAGCCCTCACAGTCACAAAGTGCTCTTGGTCCCCTGCTTTCACGTGAGTCATTTAGTTTTAATGTATGATCCTCTTCCATAACCTACCAGCAAACAGGCCACAGTGTATTTGTGAAGAGCGATGAGGCTCCCGTAACGTGACACCCCATTCAGGCCCGGAATTTCAGAACCTGGGCTCTGATGAGCACGGGGAGACCATCGGACTTCGGGGAAGAGTTTACAGTCAAAAAATTAGTAATGGAGGCAATGGTCAGGTTTCTTTATAATGACCTCAACAGATAAATTTAACAAAGCCTGACCGCAGTGCCCCCAGCCCTGGGCTCTGTGACCTGCGATAGTACGTGCTCGAGGAAGCCATGCCCCCCGCCCCCATAGCCCTAAAGAGACTTTGAGGTGAGCAGCACAGTGTAGGATAGGAGGGGTGACACTTTCTACTCTCAAATGACTAGCCTGCAACTTCCCGCCTGATTCCTAGGTGGGATGCTTCTCTTTGAACCCCTACCATGGTCTTGGGCGAGCTACAGTGGGAAGGAGGCTTAAAGATGCCTCTGAGAAATGCATCTGAGGGCCATAGAGCAGAGACCAGGAGGCTCGTAGTACAGAAGAGAAAACTGAGGCCCTAAGGACGATAGAAGGCGTTTTTTCCAGAGCCTCCGCTCTCCTTCCAAAGCAGCCGCAGGTCAGAGCCAGGCTCCACCCCTTGCACTCCTGGCATGTTGATGAACCTCCGGGCCACACTGTAAAGCAAACTCCAAAGGAGTGTCCCGCGTCCACCTAGACAATTTTATAACTCTGGAGGGTTTCATTTCATGCAATGTTTTAAATGTTTTCGGCCCGTAAAATATAAGGACAAGCAGAACTGGCTCTGGAGAGTCTGGCGAACGCAACAGGCAGGGTCTTGGAAGTTTCTTTACGACTCAGCTGTGACCAGTCATCAGAGACTTGAAGGAACCACGGAATTTTTTTATAACTGCCTTGATAGTACTACCTGGCCCATCTTGCCAAATGCAAATCATTTTTATTACCTTGGGAACGGAACCAACTTTTTTAAAGTTTGAACTCATGGCAAACCTATGCATTTTAGAAAACTTTAAAAATTCAGCCAAACCCAGAGCCCCCAAATGTTCCCGGAACTGTTGTGTCATTTGGTGAAAGTTTCACCTTCACTCAACACTGCACCCGCTGAGCATGAGCTGGGCCGTGCGCCCGTCTCGCCGCTAGAGACACAGTTTCTCCCGAACGGGGCGGGAGAAAGCTTCTCCCTCGTGGCTTCCTCTCTCTGCCCCCACTGCGAATCCCCGCCTCGGTCTGCAGGGAGCCACGGTGGCTCCCCTGGACTTGGACTGGGGAATGGACATCCCATTTGCCGGTGTTTGGTGGAAGCACCAAAATATCAATAAAACAAGGGGCGTCCCTGGAGCGATCTATTTGGGGGGCAGTGTGATGGAGTCGGAGGCTTGTCTGCGTGCCCAGCAAGCCTACTATTTTTACCGATACGGCATGTTACAAGATGAATAAAAATAGCAAATTTTCTAACAAAACAAAACAAAAATACTTTGACTTGCGTTTTCCCTAAGCTTGGGAAAATCGTATTTGATCAGATCAAGTATGATGCACATCTGTTTTTAATTTGGAGTGTCTGTGGGAGACGGATGTGTGTCATTGGGACTGACACCCCCACCCCCGCCATCCTGGTGTCCCTGGCAGCTGCCTCTCCCAGTGAGGGAGCTGCTAACTTCTGAGGGGGAAGAGCCCCGGACTGCAGGCTGCTCAGAAACCAAATCCCAAGGCCCATGTGAGCTCAGAGCACCTAAACGGAACGAGAGATGTGACTTTTAAAAACTATTGCTGTTCCACACAGCTGCTCTGTGACTTTGGGCAAGCCACCCCCGCTGTGAACCTCCTGTGTTGGAGCCACCTTCACGCCCTTGACCTTAAGATTCTACAGTGCGTCCCTCAGTATTAGTCTACCCCCAGCTCAAGATAGGAGCCTGAACTGTCGTTTTGCTTCAGGTGACAAATTCTTAGGATAAATCGAGAAGCCCAGTGGGCCCGAGAACCATCTCTTTCATCCTGGTTTCCATGTGTGTAGTGGACACAGTCCCCAAGTCCTTCATAAACAGTGAATGCTCCCTGGAGCCCAGCTCTTCGGATTCCAGCCCTGCCTTTCACCAGCCTGGAGGCCAGCAAGTTACGCCATCTCTCAGAGGCTTGGTATCCTCACCTACAACGCGGGGGTGACACATTGCTACTCGGATTAACGTGACAACGGGTAAAGGACTCGATCCACTGGCCGGCACACAGGAAGTGCTCATTCCGTCCAGGCATTATACAAAGAGGGGACCAGCATCACCCTTTCCTCCTGAGTTGTGGTGGATTTGAATAATTCTGCTCGGAACATTTCAGGGACGTCCTGGGCCATGATAGGATCAATGTTCAGGATACGTGCTGAGGCCTTGCAAAAAACCAAAACAACAACAACAACAAACGGAACTTGCTGCTGAGTGAAAGGAAAGGAAGGTTTAGTTACGTGCCATTAATGTTGTAACTTAGAACCAAAGAGTCACTGCACATTCATTTTATGTACCTTGTTCTCAAAAGCACGTGGCTTCTGCTGTCTATCCCCAGACTTAGCCAGAGGTGGCCTGTGGAGGGAAATGTGGGCATTATTGTCACTGAAAGAGACCTTTGAGTCCCAGTCCACTTTCATCAGCCCCAGACTTGGGGAAATCTTCTGCCTTCCCTCTAATTGCTTCTTTCCTCCTAAGGCCTAATTTCCTTTGCACTCGCCTGCTTCTTGCAAGGGAAAATCAGTTTTTCCTTCTCAGCCAAGCGGGCTGTGACTTCCCAGTGTCATGCAGGCCAGAGATGTCAGTCACCCCCAGGAACAACTCAGATCCCCAGGTCTGGTCCCAAAGGCCCAAAGGTGGGGCGCCTCCTACAGCCCAACGCCCGCAGCCTGCGGGGGCGGGGTGGGCACTGACGTGACCGCAGGGGCCCCGCCCCCAGGCCTACCCCCCGGCCCCCCCCCCCCCCCCCCCCCCGCCCCCTCGCCGCTGCCGCCAGCCACCGCCACCACCGGGGTGACTTCACCGCACCGTTGCGTCCTGGAATCCTGGAGCCGGGAGCTCAGATTCCCCGCACCCACCCCTGGGATTTTTTTTTTTTACGTTGTCTTTTTGGCTCCTCTCTGTTCCCATCGCTAAACAAAGAGAAACCCAACCGGAAAGACTAGACGGGGTGAGCGGCTGAGGTGGGAGGGGGAGGAGGTGAATACTTCGCAGCCCTCAGACTTTCCCTAAATTGGCCAATTTCGCATCAATAAGTGCCTCATCCATCACCACCACCTTTCAGGTGATTTTCTGTGATGGGGTTTCAGGAGGCACTTAGCGTCTTAGACGCAATTTCTTTACAAAGTCAGTTTTTCCATCATCAAGCATTCTCAGCACTGAAATAAAAATAGGCCTGAGCTTTGCTACTAAAATAGCTCTTTTTATATCAGGCCCTGCAACCCAGAAACCCCTTTCAGAGAGACCTGTGTACTTTCTTGGGGGGGGGCGGGGATGCGGGGGGGGAGGGGAGAGAACGGACAGGCCTCTCCTCCAGCCGGACTTAACCTCTCACCCTGGCCTGCTCCCGTGCTCTGCGACCTTGGGGAAGTCACCTCGCCTTTCTGAGCACCCTTTTATTTTCCATGATGTGGGGGAAATTACAGTACCCACATCTTGCCGTGAGGGCCAGGTGAAGATGAGTATTTTGGACACTGGGATATATTTATAAATAAATAGAAGGGATTAAGAAAGGGTCTAGAATAAAGGCAGCCAAACACCCACTTCAGATGACTCTAATCCCTTTCATCTTTCTTTTTTTTAATTTAGAAGAGCTCTTAATAATAAGAGCTGATAATAACAAGTATAACAAAATTCTGGGGAATCAAATATTATGTCATAATTGGCCATTTCCCCCTTTTTAGTGGAATATAAAGTGCATATTATAATGGGCAGTGTCTTCAATGAGATGAAATGCAGTATATATATTTACCGTAACTGACTACTGTATATGAGTGTGTGTAGCCTGTTTTTTCCGCTTACCATTTTATGTCAATATTATTGCAAAGTGACTGAAGCCATTTGACCTCACGCAGTAGCAAGTCCACCTCATCCTCTTTGTTGTTGTTTAGCTGTTTAATTATTACGTCCCCCCATATAGGAAACTGCAAAAAAAATGCAGACAGAATGTACTCTTTTTAAAGCCAAGGCTCCGGGTTCAGGAGTGTGAGGAGCCGGGCTGGGGCGCCCAGACCAGGTCTCTGGGCGCTGAGCTCAGGGCTGCGCGTCCAGCCCGGCTGCGTCCCTCTCCGGGCGGTTTTCTGTCTAGGAGCAGGAGAGGACCCCCAGTCCTGGCTTTCGGGGCGCTCCAAAGGGGAAGAGGGAAAATGGGCGGGAAGGATGGCTTTCCCCGCAGGAGACAGGCCAGCGCCTCTGGTTCAGAATTAGATCCACCCCTGCCCCGACATCGGGGCTCAGGCCCCAGTGTTCGCACCTGGAAAATGGGGAGGAAAATGGGGAGGAAATGGGGACACGGTACAGAATTGGCGCCCGGAACACGGAAGCCCCTGTGGGTACCTGGCTGAAGGGGTGGCCACACACCTTAGCGCGGGGGCCCCAGGTAAGTCTCCCGCCTCTGGGAGGCACTATTGCCCTGTTCTCTCACCCTCGGCCTCTGGACTTGCCGGGTCGCAAGGTCCCTTCCCAGCGGGGGCACTGTCTATGTTTGCCACCTCGGACGCGATCACGGAGGAACCTGAGTCGGCTCCCTTAACGCGAATGGAGGCGGAAACACCGCCTCAGGACGGTGATGCGCCTGTGAGGAGCTGAGGGGTGTCACTCGCTGGGGAAGCACCCAGTAAAAAGGGGACTGTCACTATCTTCTTGGCTTGCTCCTCTGGGCGGCGAGGTGTAAGTCTGCCGACGGGGGGCGGGCGGGGCGGGATGGGCGCCTGGTCGGCGGAGATCCCCGGCCGGCCGAGCGGGCCGGGCCGGTGTCAGCGCGCACTTACTGACGGCTGGTATTTGGGGAGTAATTGAGCGCGGCGGCCGGCCCGGGGCGAGAGTGGGCCTCCACGAGCAATTAAATGTGATTAGGCCGAGACCTTCGAGATCCAGCTGGGTGATTGATAACCCGGCCGCATTCCTGCCGGGCCCGCGACATCAAACGGGCTGCCGGCGGCGGGCGGGGCGGAGGGGCCGCGCGCGGGGACTCGGCCTTTCCCCGCCTGGCGCTGCCCTTCTTGCCCGTGACGCCCACGGCTCCAGGGAGAAACCAAGGGACCTGCCCTCTTCCTGCTCAGGGGTCTCCCCCTGGCCCGCCTGCCAGGTGCAGCAGGGGAGGGCACGGCGCCGCGGGGACGTGGCCGCGAAGGGCCCCCTGCGCCAGGGCGCAGCGTCCGGAGGAGCGAGGCCGGGCTGGGCTCCCGGAATCCGGCACGAAATCGCTGGAACCGGGGAAGAAAGAATGGAAACAGAGAAGGGGGGTGGGGTGGGGAAGAAGGTGACAGTGGGAACGAGAATAAATAGAAAACGGAACAATATTAAGAGACACAAAGGAGGAGCGGAGGGACGGGGAAAGAGGGGAGAAGAAAAGGGTGGAAGGGAAGTGAAGGAGAGAACCGCGGGGAGCTGTGTGGACGGCAGGAAGTGGAAAAGACAAAGTTCTGAAAACATACACTGGGACGGGCAGGGACGAGAGTGAAAGGAGAAAAAAGGAAATAAAGGAGAAAAGCAGAGGCGGGTAAGAACCAGGGAGGGTGTAAAGGGGGTTGGGACTGCAGATGAGAATGGGAAATAAGAGACAAAAGGATGGGGAAGCCGAGGAGGAAGGAGTGAGAAGGCAAAGAGGAGGCAGAAGCCGGCCTGGACCCCTGGGCCACTTTCCCCGTCCTCCTGCCAGTCCCTGCCTCAGCCTCCGGCAGCTCCGCGCCCAGAGCCGGGTGCAAGGGAGAACTGGCATCGCCCCACCAGCCTGGCTCCAGCCGCGCCCCAGACCCCGGGCCAGCTCCCTCCCCTCCAGGCCGCAGGAGGGGCGCGCACCCAGGCCAGAGCGAGCAGGAGGCCCCCTGCACCCCAAGCCTGGGTGCCCTCCCCACGCTATAAATCACACGTCGGAGGCGCAAGGGGTTCCCGGGCCTTTGCCCGGGGTTTCCTGGAGTCTCTGGAGGCAGGGAACAGTTTCTGTCTGTGCGGAGTCCGCAGACAGGCTCAGAACAGCATGAAAGAAATCAGAGGGAGCACGTCGGCAGCGGCCGGACTTCTGAAACCCCCTTCCGCCCCCATAGGCTTCAATATTAAAAAACCCCCTAGGAGCCTCAGACACTGTATTAATTAGTGCAACCACCCATGAAAAGTTGGGTTTGGAACGGCATTCTTTGCCCTGTGTGAAAAACCAAGTCTAATAAACAATTGTTAAGTTGGCCTGTTGCCGCTGGTAAATTACATAGCATTAAAAAAATAATGCTTTTCATATTAGGCACTAATTAAAGGTTGGGACAGCTTTAAAACAAGAGAGGGAGGGGGGAAATCAAAGAAAATATAAAAATGTTCTTTCAAGAGTTATGGGAGGTTAATAAAGTATGTCTGCTAGAGTGAGTCTACTTTGCCCCCAGCTACAGCCAAACTGGAGCCGCCTCAATTGGGTCTCAATAAGATAATGATATTCCTTTCTCTGCTATTAAAAGCCTCCCAGTGCAAACTTAAAATGATTTATTTAATTTAGGAAATTATGAGGTGTAACTTCAAAGCCCGAGCCGTTAGTAATGGAAAATACCAGGTTGTTTAAAATTATAATAATAATTGTTTGGGACATCAAAGTGTTTTCATCAACAAATGCGGAGGGGTCCGGAGGAGGTTGGAAAGAGTCAGAAGAGGTGGATGGAGTTTGGATTTGATTATTATGAACCTTATCAGGGCAGGGTTCAGGATTCCCGCAGCCTGGTCCCCCGTTCTGCTTTGAAGCAGGGCTATTTTGGAAAGTAATTTTCCTGCTTTTTATTTAGTTCCTAGCAGGGAGGAGGTGAGAGGGGTGCAGGGGCGGGAGAGGGGTAGCGGGGTCCAGGAGCTGACAGCTGACTTTTCCTCGTTGCTCCCTGACCAGCTTCATTAAAGATGCCCGCAGCATCACCAATCTGGAAAAAATTGTTTTACTTAACATTGAAGGGGGGAACGGGCGTAATCAAGTTCACCACCCGGGCCCCTGTGATTTCGAGGAGGGTGTGTGTGTGTGTGTGTGTGTGTGTGGCGTGGGTTCTTTTATACATGAGGTTTATGTTTATTCCAAACCCAGTGGTGGAGAGGGGGTGGGGGAACAGCCTCTCCAACCCGTGGCAAATGAGCGGCTTTTATAGCAAAGAATGGCCTTCGGAGTTTTCACTGGGACAGACAAGGTTCTGCTCAAAGGCAGGGCTCCTCTTTTCAGTCGGGTCAGGCAGCCGGTCTGCCTGCCCCTGTGCTCAGCCAGGCCTCCCCTGCCTACCTGCAGGCCCTGCCGGGTGCCGCCTCCCCGCAGCTCCAGCCGGCGGGCTGGGCAGGCTAAGCCTCCGGTCCCTGGAGAGAGAGTGCTTGGGGCCTCGGAGGGAAGCCCCCACAGCAATAAGGGGCGGAAAAGGGGGTGCAGGGAGAGGCCCCAGGCCTGGGCTCTCAGGGTCTCAGGGTCTGGAGGGGTCTGCAGACCCGTTCAGGTCTGAGAAGGCTCCGGCGTGGCCTGCCTTTGCCAACCCTCCTGCTCCCCACGGGCTGAGTTCAGAGGCTGCCGCTTACCGGCTCTGGGCCCTTGGGAGCCACCTCTCTGAGCCTCAGTTTCCTCAACTGTAATGTGCAGGGTAATGCCCTCCACAGGGTATGCAAGGACTAAGTGGGATGTAGGAGAGAATGCCGGGTTCCGTACTTCACAGGAGCTCAGAAAAGGTGATTCCCTCTCCTTTTCCCCCTCGTTTCCGAAAGCAGAGCTGTCTTTTGGGGCAATTTTGGCAGAAAGCATTGAAAGCATGGGAGGTGAGTGGATCTGGCGCCAGGCCCCCGGCAGCTCCTGCGAGGATGTCCAAAGCCGGCACCTGGGCCTCTTCGGCTCGATTTCCAAGGCAGGGCTGCGCGGGTCCTTGATGAGCCAGGGTCCTTCTGCCACCACCTCAGGCTGCAGGTCTGGTGTCTGAAGCACGCCAAGCCTTCCCGGCGCAGGGACCGCGGGGCGGCCGACCCAGCTCGGGGCAGGAGACTGGAGGGAACTCCAGAGCCAGGCACACCGCGGGCTGTGGACCTCTGGCCAAGGTCTGGGCCGCGACCCGCTCAGTCCTCAACTCGGTAACCCCATCCACTAGCAGAGCAGGGGTGCACATGTTTGATGCTCAGCAACTCCTCCCCTTCTGCAGGCCTGTTTTCCATTGGGATGTGGGGCTTTCTGCATAATGTGCAGTCGCCCAAGTGGCCTCCAACCCGCCCCATGACCACGCAGGACGCAGCCCCGTTTCTCTGAATCACACGCTTGTTAACGACCCCCTCCTCCGGGGGGCAAGCCTCGTTTTAACCCGAGCGGGAGTCTCCCGACGCCCCCCCCGCCCCGCCCCTACTCGGATTGCCCGAGGCTGCCCGGTCCCAGACAGGAAGGAAGCTTGGTGGACGGGCTAATTGGGGACCCAACTTGGAGGCTGATGGTGAAACTGGGAAAGGCTCTGGGCTCTGGCCTTTGGCAAACGCATCCCTCAAATGAGGGAGGCTGGGTTCTAGGCCGGGGAGGCCCGGTGGCACAGCAAAGGCGCTGCCTTGGGGAGGTCCGGGGTGCTCCGGGGGCTCTGCCCAGAACAGAGGAGCAGCGCAGTGCAAATCGGCCCCAGCTCGGGGCAGACCCTGGCTTTGGGCCCCTTGACGCTGGGGCTGAGACCTCTGAGACTCATGCCTGACCCCTGGGGGCGGCCACTGCCCGACCTCCCCCCTGGGCTTCGGCAAGAAGACCACGGGGGATGAAAACACTCGTCCTTAGTAGGTGCCAGGTGCCCATGTGCCCACTGCGCAAGCTCAGCAGCAGGTTCTCCTTCAGCCACCAGCTCCAGGGCCCCAGGAGCTTCTCATGGGATCTCAGGAAGGTGTGATGCACCGGTGGCCACTTCTCACTTGTTTGTGCCACAGGAGGCAGAATGTTAAGATGCGTGTCAGCCTCCCCTACCCATTGCCAATCTATTTTAAGGGTGACGCCTCAAAGCCCAGGCCTGGCCTCCATCCTGCACCCTGTGGAAAGAGGCTGGAAAGCAAAGCCGACTTGAATGAAGCACCGTCCCCCTTCGAGCCTCAGAAACGAGTATTTGTTCGGGTCCCTCTTCTGGGAAGAAGCTGGGATGGTAAAGGGAGGCTGATTTGCCGCCCTCTTGAGAGCAGCCCCTCCCCCGCCCCACCCCGTGAAAGCACCTAGTAACCATCACCATTTGCAAGGAGCCATAGGTTCTTCGGCTTTCAGTTTGTTGTTCTTGTGGTAGACAGAAAATTTCAAGTTCAAGATTTCCCTTGACCGTCTACAAAGCGCCCAGATGCTGGCTGGTCCCTCGGCCCCCACCACCGCTGAGCTCATCTGTCACAAGCGTGTGAAAAGCTCCGCTTCTTTTCCGACAGTAACCCAAGCTGCTCTTCAATGGGCTCCCCCTCCCCCTGAATCCGGGCCACAGCTCTTGACTGATTCACATTGAAATAGTAATAAAAATCACCGTCTCCCCCCCACCACCCCTTTAGGTGGTATTTTTGTATTTTTGAGCTAAAGCCCAACTAAGAACAGAGAGAGAAAGCCTCTCAAAATAAGTTAGTTTGGACAAAATTTACTGCAATAAAACAAATGTTTAATTTAATTTGGAATAAGAGATAAGAAATAACTCTTCAATAAAATATATAAAATTATACAAGGCACCCTTTCAAAGGGATAAAGTATACTAGGTTGGGGGAGGGGGAGGGAGGGGGAGGGAGATGCGATGCCCAGCGCCAAAGGGCTGTGTGACCCCCCATTCTTAGCAAGTCCAAACAGGGCTTCACCCTCCGCCCCCAACGTGGTAAAAAGTATATAAATTTCTCTAATACGTTTAGCACATACAATAGGTACACAGAGAAAGCATGATTTTTTTTCTTTCTGGATCTATTCATTGTCCAAGGATATTTAGCATATAAGTAATGGTTACAAGACATTTTTTAAGCGGACAAGTAACTACCCCCGCCCCATCACCTCTGTGCCTGGTGAGGACTGACCTACCGAGTACTTCACAGGAACCATCAGCCCCTCGATTCGCTTCCACTTCTCACTCTCCAACCCCTGGGAATGAAGCTGGGCAACGGCCGGGAGAGGAGGTAGGAAGTGCCTCCGTTCCCCACCTCACCCCGGCCTGCCCAGTCTTCTCGTCCCCCTTTTATGATCTTACCAAAAAAAAATAAAAAGGGGGGGGGATCTGTTTTAAAAACAATGCATAACCATGTAGCAAGTGGAGGGGGAAAACAGGGCCAAATCTAGTGGTGTCTAATTAGCTTTTGAATGCGTGGAAGACTGCACACACGTGACCTGCCCCGACCACTTGGAGGAATCTCTCCAGACCTGCACTTGGTGTCTAATTCTAGTATTTGTTTGCCTGAAGCGGAAGCCAATCATCCCACCAAAATCACTGAATTTCAGCCATTTTAGAAAATAATTTGTCTCTCTCCCCATAGAATAAAAACAAATGGATTTAAGCAGTCTCTTTTAGGTGATATACATATAAAAAAGTGTACCTACATACACGTATATAAATTTTGCCTTTCAAAATAATTTGAATTTTTACGTCTGCTGTATAAAAATGTATTATATTTTATTACATATATATTTATATATAAAAACCGCCAGAGCCAATCTTTGCGAAAGGAGAAGGGTGCGTCTGGACGACACACTGAGAAAGCGGGACTTGGCGTCTCCGGCCTAAAGAGCAAAGTCCAGCAGCGGCCCAGTCGCGGCTGCTCAGGGCGGCGGGACATGCAGGGTCTGCGAGCAGGGGGCTGCTCGGTGCCGCCTCCTGCGGGGGAGGGGGGCCCTCCAACCAGCCTCCGTCCTGGGCCCCCGGAGCAGTCCTCCTTAGGAGAGATGGTACATGCCATATCCGACTGGAGTCGCGTAGAGTCCCACGGGCGGGATGGGGAGCACAGGTCTATGGAAAGGGTAGGACGCTCCGTATATGGAGGCTGCTTGCAGGGGCGAGTTGATGGGGAAAGGGAGGCTGAAGCCAGAGGGCAGCATGGGCTTCGCAGCCATTTTCAGCTTTTCCAGTTCTGCTTCCTGCAGTCTTTTCGCCTTAGCCCTCCGGTTCTGGAACCAGATTTTGACCTGGGTCTCTGTGAGGTTCAGAGAGCTGGAGAACTCGGCGCGCTCCGCGATCGAGAGGTACTGTTTCTGCCGGAACTTGCGCTCCAGGGCCAGGAGCTGGGACGTAGTGAAGGGTGTGCGCGGCTTCCGGTTGGTCTTGTGCTTCCGCAGGGTGCAGGTGGTGGGGCTCATGTGTCCTGGAGGACAGAGAGGCAGTGAGTTAGCAAAGCCCGTGGCCTTCTCTCGGGCGGGGCGGGGGCGGGGGTAGGGGAGTGTGTGTGTGCAGGCCCACGGGACAGGGCCTCCTCTTCATCCTTCAAAGAGATGCCCCTGTCAAAAGCAGGTGTGTTCAGGAGGTGGGGGATGGGGAGTAGGAGTGGAGAAGGACCATATTTAAATGAATAAATTACTTTTTTGAAAAAAAATGGAGGCTTTTAACAAAAAGTTTGGGAATATAATGGTGCCACAGAACTTTCTGTACAAAACAAGCAACCCCTCCTATGTCAAGGGAGCCAAGTGGTCCCGGAGAACAAAACCCCATCTCTTCTGAGCTTGGTTTCTCTTGTCTCTAAAATGGGGGGCTGCGTCCAGAACCGTCCTCACTCCCCTTGGATGCCGACAGAACCACGTATGAGAAGGACAGCGCAAAGGGTCCCCCGACAAAGCGGCCGGCCCGCCCCGCACCAGGACGGTTGGGCTGTATCACACTCCGACAGGGATGATCACACCGTGCAGCTGGGGCCTGCGATACATTAGTAGCATCTTGCGGCTGGGGAGCAGCCCCACACAGCAACCCACCACAGCTGTTGTTCCATCCAGGCTGCAGATTATAAAACCTGAACATTATTGTACAGATCTGGATGTGGGGTACGTTTTCTTGGCCGGGTGCTTCTGCAATATAAACTTGACTAAGAAGGGGAGAGAAATTAGCCTGCCCGTAAATGTAAATGTAAATGTCGGGGGAGATCACGCTACCTCCGACTTGGGAGCATGTGATGACACATCTTAGTCATCTGTGCCCATTCTAGAGGAGAGCCAATGTGCAAATGATTAGCTTGTTGCCAGGATTTAGGGAGAGGGAATAACAAGCAAAATAAAGGTATGCCAGCAGCATCCAGACTCCATATTTAAACTGGATTCAATTATAGGAAGTCACAGGCCCGGCCACCCTTGAGGCTCCACAACGACAGCTCACTTTGGGCTCCTTTTCCGCCAGGGGAGGGGGAGAGAGCAGTGTGGCGCTGGGGGACAGAATGCTAAACAATTAATTTGCCGTAGTTGGCTTTTATGAGCTATGCTAATTTTCCAAATGTGGCCACAGCAGTAACTCCAAAGGACTCAAGGGGAGAATGTCGCATTTCTTGTTTTGTTACTTTGGTGGCCCAAGGAAGAGTTTACACTTCATACTTGAGGGTGACACAGCACACGTCCCAACCCAGCCTCCATTTCCAAGAAATGGACCTGTCCCAGTGTGACATTATTAGCCATCACTGAAAAAAAAAAAAAAAAAGAGAGAGATAGTAAGTTCTGCAATTAAAAAAAAAACCAGACAGAAAACCCCCCAGATACCTGGGAGAAGGGTGGGTCAGAAGCGACCACAGAAGTGTCCCTTTTGCATATGCTAATCTCTAAGTAAACCAGGGCACCTGCTCTTTAATTTACAAATAAACTAACCACGCCATCCATCCGAGACTCCTAGACTTGCGAAATCCTCCGGCTTCACAGACCCGGCCTGGCTCTCAGGAGGACCCAGCAATCTCGGGGCTCAGACGCTGAGCTCCCGGTGTCTATGCTCGTCCTGCCCTAAGTTCGGAAGCAGCTCCGACTCCCAGCGCGGTCCTTCTGGCTGCTGCTCGGGGCCGCGTTTGAATTATGAAATCCAGGAGACCCGGATCGCACACGTGCATCAAAGGCAGAAAGTTAGGAGGCTCCCTCCCAGCCCACCGCTCCTCCCTCCCAGCCCACCCTACCCCATTTTAAACCAGCCAGAGGAAGGATGCGATTATACAAAGCAAAACAGCATTTATCCTACTTCCTCTGAATAACAAAACCAGGCCCAGGCGGGTGGCTCCCTCCCGCCCCAGGCGCGCTAGCCAGGAGCTCCCAAGACCCACGGCTCCCACCTCTGCTCCCACGGCCTCTCCAGGCCCCAAGCACCAATAAGCCACGTTTTGTTTTAAAAGGAAATCCTTTCTCGCCATCTCCCATGTTTCTCACGGGAAGGTCATACCCAGGGCCCAACGCTGACTTACTCAGCAGGGAGGCTGGACCCCACTTTGCGGTTGTTTGAGGGCTGTTTACCGAGTGAGTGGGGAATGGCCATCCCAGGCCCGGGAGGCCCAAGGAAGCAGGACGTCTGACCTCTGGACCCCACTCCCCGTGAGGCCTGAAACCTGGATGTGCCGCAGGGCATCGCCTGGGCCTAGGGAGGCGTGGGCACTCACTATTTGTCAAACTTATTAAGTCCCTTAAAGTTCTCGAGCCTCTGTTTCACCATCAACAAAATGGGTAACCGATACTGCGGGTACAGGGAGGGTCACAGCGAGGAATTCCATCGTGTCCAGAGCCCTGTCATTCAGTGTCCCCTAGTGTCTTTTCGTCAAGCCCGAGCTCACAGTGTGTTGGCTCCCCCTCAGCTCGGCTGGTGTCCTCCTCTGCAACCAGGGGGCCAGCTGCTGCCACACAGATCAGATAAGATAATACGCTTAACAGTGCTGTAAAGCACTGAGCAAACTTGTGTCTAAATTCTTCGAGTCCTTAATCTCCACACCCTTTGAATCTTTTGGAGTTTCTAAGAGGGTGGAGAGAGATGCCAGAAGGGACGTGGGTATATGGCCTTGTTTTGTTCACAGAATACTGTGCGCCTCCCGTCTTGAGGGCTGACTGATGGAAAAAGATGGGGTTCTCCCTCCAGGCTTGGAACCCCCCCCCACAAGCCCCCTCTTTCCCACCTTTCCAAGAGGTACAGTGAGGGGAGACAACTCTTGGAGACCACGAGACAGAAGTCAGAGGAGCCGTGGGGGAACAGCTTCTCCAAACTGCAGAAGGACCCGGGGCCCAAGAGTGGATGCCAACGCTGGAGGAGAGCTCGGCCTCCCAGGCCTCACTGGCAGGAAGCGGGTGCAGGTGTGCCGACCTCTGTGGCATGTCTCTGGGGAGAAGGGTCAGAGGCGGCCAGGGCACCCTGCAGACACACAGGGCTTTCAGGGCCCCCAGCCCAGCTCAGCCCTTGTTGGTGACTTGCATCAAGCAAGTTCAGTCCTCTTCAAATAAAGTCTTGGTGTCTGAAAAAGGGGACAAACACAGGTCCCTGCCTCTGCCTCCGCTTTGGGGTCCCAGCGATGACTGGGGTCTGATGACCTATTGAGCATCACTTTGTAAACTCCCCAGCGCTCCTGGAAGGCTGTTAATTACGACTATGAGCCAAGCGCCGCACCCTGCCCTTCAAACCCCAGCCCGCTCCCAGCGAAGCTCAGGACTCGCTGGCCGCGAGGACATTTCCTCCCGCATCGGCCTCGGCCACCTTCCCTTCGCGGGATCCTGCTTCGACACCTGCGGGACCCACGGAAGACAATGATTTACGGCTAATACCGGGTTAGATTTCAGTTAGCTCACAATTAAAAGGAGGGCGCAGGAAGACTGTGAACTTTACAGCCCCTTCGCTCCCCAGACAAGTGACCCCGCTGGGCGGTGGGACAAAAATAAGCGAGGCGGCCGAAAAGCCGTGCCGGGGGCTAGAGACACCGATGAGCAAGCGACCCCGCAAACCCAGCTAGGGTTCGCCCTCCCCAGAGCAGCGAGTCCGCAGCCGGGTGCGACCCTTTGCACAGCGAGGGGACCCGGATCACGCGGCGAGCGGAGCGTCCTGGATGCGGCCGGCGCGCTGAACTCCGGGGATACCAAGGGGCCAAGCCCAGCGGTGCCTGCTTTCTGGGGCGCACAGTGCAGAGGGGTCCGCGTATCCCCGGCCTGGAAACCAGTCCCGGCTCCCTCCAGTACCCCCCGTCCCCGCTCGGGCGCGCACTCACTCGGCGGCGGCGAGTATCTGCCGGGTTCCTGCATCCACGCCGCTCCGTCTTCTGAATTTTCCGACTTGACCGAGGCGGTCTCGAAGGGCTTGACCAGCGCCCCGGGGCTGTGCGCTTCCCGGGCGCCGTGTCCCGGCAGCAGCAGTGGCCGCAGGGTGGCCCCGGCGGAGGCGCTTTCGGCTGGCCGCGGGGACGCCTCCTTGGGCGGCTTCTTGTCCGACATGAGCGCCTCCACGCTGAAGGGCAGGCTGGAGACCTTGACGCGTCGCTCCTCTGCAGCCCCCTCGGCGCTCCCGGGCCCCGGGCCCGGCCCCGCCACCATCGCCGGGCCCTCCTCATCGGACGAAAACAGGTCATTGCCTTTGGACGGAGAAGCCATGACTTCTCTGCCCCACGTAGCTCCCGGCGCGCGACTCGGCTGGCAGACCGGCAGCGGCGACTCAAACTTTTTGGGGGGGAGTCGGGAGGGGCGCTCCGGGAGCCGAGTCTTTCCTCCAAGGGGAAGTGGGAGACTCGGATCGGCCAATCCGCGCCGGCCCTGGCGCTGACGTCACGAACGCTCGCCTCCCATTGGCCTTTCCTGCGGAGGCTGGGGCCTTCACCCCTCCCCACCCCCCGTTTGAAATAAATTAGGAGTTAATTACAGGAGCAGTCAGCAGAGTTGTTATTAGGCGATCCCTCAAGGTTTATAATCACGCCAAAACTGAAAAGTCCAAGGCGTAATTAAGGCCGATTATTTAAAGAGGAAGTTCGCCGAGTCCCATTTCTTCTTTTTTGACCCCTCTTTTGAAAAGATACCCCGCGTTTGTGTTACACCCACCCCACCTCGGCCAGAAAGCGTTTTAAGTCTGCAACCGCTTTTGCAAAAACGTGTATGAAGCGCCTACTACGCGCCAAAGCGGGGCTAACTTTGCAACTTGAGGAGCCAGCACTGAACTCGAGCCAGCCTGCCTTGCTAAAGCAAATAACAAACGGAGGGCGCTTCGGCGCGAATTCTGCTCCTAGCAAGTCCTCAAAGGTGCCCGCCAGTCCTGTCAGTCCCTTGGCAGGAGGGGGGCCGCAGCGAGCCCGAGAGGTGGTCGGGGCTGCTCTCCCCCAAACAGCTCCGACTGGACAAATTAAACCAGTGGCCCCACGCCTTCCACTCGAAAAGGAAACCGGGGCACCGAGGAGCTGGGAGTCCGCGTGTTTTCTTTTCCCTGAACCCCCTTTCCTGGGTGGTATCCCACCGGACCTTTCCTCCAGGCTGCACGTATTGTGTGTATTTGTGCGTTTGTCTGAGCCTGTGTTTGTTAGATAGGTGTTCAGATGCCAGTGTTTGCCTTCAAGACGGAGGAGAAGGGAGGAAAAGGCACGATAATATCTAATGCCTTACTCCCTCTTGCAAATCCCAGAAATAGACGGTTCCAAGTTTGCACACCCCAGGCCTATGGACCTTTTGGGGAAGCACATTTTAATTCATTGCACCTGGTTAAAAAAAAAAAAGAAAAGAAGAAGAAAAGAAACATCGATATCTCCACCCCACTCCAAATTATACCCTGAGTAATTACATCTCAAACCTTAGTGATGAGTGGCTCAGGCCAGGGAAGCGGAGAGCTGGCTTCAAGTGCACAGAGGCCTGGGATCTCTGTAGGCCACGGGGCCTAGGCCCATGGGTTTAAAGGGCTCTTTCCAGCCTGCGGCTGCTTTTCCCTGTATGTGAACCATTATTCTGCAAGTGAGGACGTATACAGAGGTCTCCCAGCTCAGGGCCTTGCACCCTGCATGTGCTTGCTCAACAGCTCCCAGAGCCTTGGAGGGAAAGGGCGCTATTTGTCAGCATCGAAATGGCCAAAGCTTGGAGGCTCCCCCTCACTTCAAGAGGCTTAGAAACTTGACCCCCAGGCCCCCTTGCTGGAACACTTGGGTGCCGCCCCGTCCCTTCACCCAGGCAGGCCTCCGCCTGGCGTGAAACTGAGCTGCATCCGGATAACCCAACGGGCACTGCCTGAGCCTCGGAGTATAAAAACAGCCTGCGCTGGCCAGCTAATTCTTGGTGATCAGAAGGGGTCCTGATAAGTTAAAAATAAAGAAGTTCTAACTCAGGCCTTCTGGAATGCCTGGGCCCCTCTCCCACCACTAGGAACAAGCACATTCTCTCTCATTCTCTCTCTGTCTGTCTCTCTCTCTTCCTTCGACAAAGTGGAAAATCAGAGAAAGTTAAAAACAACAACAACTATGAAAGCTATCTGGAAATGTATGCTTTTTTCCCCTTGAGTCATCCTTGATGGTAGTTGGCTTGATATGGATCTCAGGTCCAGTACAGGTAAATCCAGATTGGGCTCTGCGCCTTCTAGAGGTCCCCAGCGAGGTGAACCCTCCGGAGTTGGGAAGCGAACTTGGGATCCGTTTTGCCCCCAGCTGCCACAGGGTACAGGAGGGCTCAGCTGCCAGTGGGGCTCTCCCCAACCACCATCCCCTCCCCTCATAGTTGTTACTGCAAACTCCTTGTTAATATTTGTCAGTTTAGAGACACAGTGCATGCATGCCTGGGAGAGGAAAACTCCATACTGCTAGAGCCCTTTTATTTTGATGAACTTTTCAGGGAAAGGAGAAGCTGGGTTCTCCCCACTACTCTAGGATCCTGATGCCCAGACTGAGCAGGAAATTTATGAAGCCAGAAATAGGAAAATGGTAGAGATTTAAAAATTAAAAATAAAAAAGCAAAGCCTGGTGTTCGGAACCAGGGTGCCAGCCTCTGGGCCGCGAGCAGGAGAGATGGCCAGGGAGCAGCCAGTCTGCTCCGCTCCTGTCCTGCCAGCTCGCTCGCTCCCTAGGCCCCTGCTCGCTGCTGGGGCGGAGGCAATTCAAGGAAGGGGCTCCATCCTGCTGGGAGAAGGGTGGGACCGCAGCACACTCGCACCCTTTCTGGGGAGCCCCCTTGTGTATCTGCTCCTACGTGGGCTGCGTTTTCAGAGCGTTTTATTCACCGCTTCCTGGCCCCGCGACCGTGGCCACCTTCCCTCGCCTCCCTCCCTCAAACTGCTTTTTAATCTCCGAAGGGAGAGGGAATGACTCCTACCCGTATCGGCTCTGTGGTGATTAAACTCAGGGGCTACATAAAATCACTAGATGTAGGGCAATCAATAAAAAAGATATTGCCTATCAAGAGCAGTAACTATTTATCGACTGCGTTCTCCCTGCCAGATGGCCAAAGTGAGGGGCATCGCCCGCCTTCGCGGAGCTCACGGTGGGCGCTTTGTAAAATCTCCGGGGCTGAGAGTTTGGCTCGACCTGAGAGGTGTCTCGTCCCCAGGCGGAGTGGGTGCAGCCCCTTGGAGGAGGGCTGGCTTCGGCGCTTTGCCGGCCTTCAAGAAAGGCTCGCGCGCAGCAAAGTGGGGCCCCGGCGCGAACGCAGCCACCATTAGGCGTCAGTCGGCACAGCGCTCTCGTGCCTGGACCTGTGCTCCAGGATCCAGCACACCGCGCTGGCTGGAGATTACTTCCTCCATTTCACAGATGGAAACCTGAGGCTAAGAGGCGCTTAGTACGCTGCCCCAGGTCACGCAGGTAAGACGCAGGGGACCCGGGATCTCCGGGAGCCGCGCAGGCCCCTGCGCGCCGAGCCGCGGCTCTCCGCGTTCCCGCGCTGCCCGGCCGTTCGCAGCCGCTGGGGCCCTGAGTGGAGCGGCGGCGCACGCGCACCGCGGGTCCTCCGCGAAAGCCCTCCTTGCACACCGAGGAGCACGGCCCGCGGACCGCAGCGTTTGCAATCCCCGGGACCCATCCCCGGATCCCGGCGGCTGGGAGGAGGCGGGGGAGGGGCGGAGGAGGGGGCTGTAGACGGGCCAGGGCTGCGGGCAGGCGCCAGGCGCGGGGAGATGAAAGGCGGGCTCCAGGGGAAGGGGCTGCGCCGGGTGACCGGCTCCAGCCGCGCCGGGCGCCCCGCCCCCGCCCCGCCCCGCCCCGGCTGCCCCGGGCAGAGGCGGCTGCCCGCGCCGGAGCCGCGTTAATTGCTCTCGGCCCCGGCACTCAGCCTGCGCGGAGCCGGGACAACCTCGCTCCGGGAGGAATGACAATTCGCCCTAATGGGACAACCTCGCTCCCAGAGGAGTGACAATTCCTCCTAATGGGCCTCTCGTTAGCGGCCTATCCCCTCGAACCCGGGTATCAGAAGCGGGCAGACTCGCGGGCGCCAAGGCCCGCCTGGAATTCCGCAGCGCCGCTCCTCCCACCCCCACACCGTCCCTCCGCTGTGTGACCTCGGGCAGAGGCTGCCCTCTCTGAGCTCATTTTTCGTACCTGCGCCGTGAGGGCCGGAGCGGGAAGGTCCGGCCTGGATGGGCGCGGGCCCATTCCCAGGCATTTGGGAGACCGCTTCCTGAGCCGCCGTGCGGGGCGGTGGGGGGAGAGCGGGCATTCAGGGTCACTGCTTGAGATTCTGTGCGGGGCGGATCCCGTGCCTGTGAAGTTCTAGACAATCAAAACGGTTTTCCACGGTTCCCGCCCGCCCACCGAGGTCAGGACCCGTGGAGCCAGGGCCGGAGCGAAGGGGCCTTGCGCGGAGGGCCGAGGCTGCCCGACGCCTGAGCCCTCCTTGGCTCCCACTTTACAGACGAGCTAGTCGAGGCACAGAGCCGCGAGAGGCCGGCCCGAGGGCTGCTGTGTGGGTAGAGCCTAAGTGGACGCAGTCCCCTGGAAGAGCCCACGACAAGGACCTCCCGGGTTGGGCGGAGGGGGAGAAATGGCGGCGGGCACGGTGCCTTCCGCCAGCCTGAAGCTTGGAGGGCAGCGGGCCAGGCCCGGGCGACCTCCCCGGCTCTGGTCACAGCAGGCGTGAGAGCTGCGGAGGAGAACGAGCGCCGAGTTCTGCTCCTCTGTAGGTTTCGAATCCAGCCCCACTTCGGACCATTTACCACCATCCCTGCGCTGGGGCGTGGCAGTAATCAACCCTTTTCAGATGCCGCGCACGCTAAAGCCCGGCACCACCACCAGCTGCGCCGTGCGCCTCCCCCGCCCCCCGGCCCCGGGGCGATCATAGGTCTGCCTCCTCGGGCGGCCGTGCCGGCCTGAAACAGGGTCGAGCACCTACTTATTTCTCGTGGGACTCTGGACTAGTCACCCCACCTGCCTGCACTCTCGGTTTCCTGGCCTGGAATATGGGAGTGTCTGGTATCCCGTAAATGTTGCATAGTATTATCATTTCTTAAATCATTACTGATACTATTTTTACCTCCCTTTTCAGTAGGTCTGCCTGGCACCACACGTTATCGGGGGTCCCCGACCCAACGTGGAACCATTTGTGGCAGGAGACCGCCGTTTTTTAGCTCTGTGAAGTGGGGGTGTCTACCCACCTCTTGAGAAGGAAGCAGACTGGCAGCTCTGTCCAGTGAGGGGTGGGGATTAAGGGAAGGGTAAAGACAAACAGCACCGAAGTGTCTGCTGTTCCGCAGCCCCTGGGCACCGGTTGCTGGCACCTCCCCTGCCCTGGCCTCCCCGGAGCTGAGTTCCCAGGAGCAGGGCCCAGGCTCTGGTTCAGCTGCGCAGAGAGACCCCCAGGGGCCCTGCAAGACCTGCTTCCAGGGGGCTGGGTGGCCGCAGTCCTGCTGAACAAGGGCAGCCCCCCAGGCACCTTGCCCTGCCCCTCCCTGACCTCTGCCCCTGGCGGTCAGTTTGTCCACCTGCAAAACCAGGAACCCGGCCCGCACTGGGCTGGGCTGGGCTGGGCGGAGAGGAGGCTTGAGCTGGGACCAGTAACTTCAGCTCCCCCTCGCTCCTCAGGCAGGAGCCCTGGCTCCTCCTTGGAGCTTCGGACTTGATAACACTTTCTCACAACTAGGGAATACCTGGCAGAAATTCCAGCCAGGGTTTGACTGGTTCTGAAATGCATGTCTTTTGCCTGGGGCCACAGTTGTAAAGGTGGGAGGGGAGGCATCTGGAACTGCTCACAGCAATGAAGGGTCTACTATTTCCACGTTCTCCCGTTCTCCCCACGTGACAGATGGGACTGTCGAGTCTGGGCGAGGTCACCCAGGGAGCGGGCCCCATGGACAGTTGGGCAGGAGCCTGAAATCTCTATTCGTGGCCTCCAAATTGTTTTGGGTTCGAAACACAACCCCACTAGGCTTGGGGGAGTGTAAAAGGAAATTGGGGGCTTGCTTAATGGACAGAGCTATACTTTTTAATTAAGGAAAAGAGACACTCTTTCCCTCGCCCCCTCCTGGTTGCCTGGTGAGGAATGAACCAGGTTTGCTTCACCTGGAGGATGAAGACAATCAGAAGCAATTATTCTGAGTGTTGCTGGTCATTCCTCGGGGAAGGTCGGGGCACTGGCGCTGCGGCCTAGGCTTGCTCCAGCTGTGGGAGGGAGCCTGGGGTCCCCAAGGGCAGGAAGATGCCTAGCCCACCCTAACGCGAAAACCGCGCAGCTGGGACTCTCAGACTTTGCAAAGCGCTCACACCACGACTTCACTCGCTCCGCGGATCGCGCTGGGGCGCTGGACTCCCGGGCTCTCCTCCTCCCTCCCTCGGCACCTCTTGTCCATCGCCCCGCTTCGCCGGAGAGGTAGCTGCGGCTCGGAGAGGCACAGCCACCTGCCAATCGCCCGATGCGCAAAGGGAGTCCGACGGGTGAGCGCTCGGGGTCTGCCCCGCAGCCGCGCTGCGCCTCTCGTCCTCTGGGGCCCTCTGAGGGGGAGAGCCAGCCCCTAGGCCTGGATCCCCCAAGCGCTGGTTGCAGGGTCTTCAAGATGTGCCATGCGCTCACAGAGCTGGGCCGGCGCCCGGAAGGGCCCTCCGCACAGTGAGGGGCTCAGTAAATATTGGTGGAGTAAATGAGCGAGTCCAGAACGGGAGCCCTGTGGAGGCTGTGGGGCGCCCGCCCGCTCGAAGGTCGCCTGCCCCAGCGAGCAGGAATGACCCTTGAGTTGTGAGGGGTGGTCGCAGGGTCTTAACAACCGGAACCCGTGCTGGATTCCTGCGGGGAGGGGACAGATTTTTAAAATGTCCACAAGGGAAAACGGCGCTCTCGTTTTACCCCAAGACTTTCAACTACTCTTCACGCTCCCCTGTCGTTAGTGACTCATCTCCCAGAAGGAGATGGAGTTGGGGAGCTGTTGCCTGCACAAGGTCCTGCAGCCACTACCGGCGCTTAGCATTTGACCCCAGGCGACTCTGACCCCAAGCCCCGAGCCGGGTTGCCCTTCTCGCCCCTCACATCTCCACGTGGCAGTCCTCTGCCCCTGCGTTGAAGCCACCAGAGACGGTCAGCATCAGCCTGTCCTCTTCACCCGCGTGCCTCGGTCACATCCTGGTTTCGCTGTACTTCCCAGATTTTCTGTGTTTATAGGATAGGAGGGAAAAGTGAGCTAACTGTACCTAGAAAATGGAAACAGACCTTTGGAGGAGCTCCTGTCCTCCATAATAGCCATCGACCCTCGCTGAGCAGGTGCGGTTGGCCAGGCCTCGTTCTGCGCGCGTGGCAGGGGCTGACCCCTGCAACCCTCAGACGCCTCTCTTTGGTAGATACCACCAGCGTCTTCCCTTCGCTGAAGGGGGTCTGATGCTCAGACAGGGAAAGTCTAGGGAGATACCACTTGGCCTTCTAACTGTGTGTGCGCGCGGGCTGTTCTCTCCCGATCCTCTGCCATCCTCCGCCCCTGGAAAACAACAGCCACCACCAAGGGCAAGGGACGATGGATTTCACTGGACCCACAAGCCGCGAAGGCGGCGAGGCCTCCCTTTCCCCGGGGACATTGCTGTTCATGACTTTGACGGCCTGCGTGCATTACGGCTTTGATAACATAAACACTTGCCCCCGTTTCCACCTTCCCACAGCTCATCCTTTTGGCCAATGGGTTTGCGGCCCTTGCTGGGTTGGGGGGGGGCGGGGGGGGCGTGACGGGAAGGACCTGGACCGCAGCCGGGAGGTGTCCGGGTGCTGGGTGACTCTCAGCAGGCCCTGCTCCTCCCAGGGTCCCTTTTCCACCTCACTGGCAAAATGACGGGGTGTCATTGCACTTCCCGTCTCCCCTAGTTCTGTGGTTCTGTGATAAAGCAGTGAGTGAGAGGAAAAAGTCAGCCTGCTCCTAATTCTACCCCCAGCTGACCGAGGTCTCCAGGAGGGCACGAGGTGGGAAGGTCACAGGAGCGGGGGAGGGCTGGTTAGAGCCCCAACTCGGCCCTGTCCCGGCTGTGCCTCCTGGGGCAAGTTCTCCTGCCTCTCTGAGCCGAGCCACAGTCCGCGCCCCCCGCCCCCGCCCCCGCCCCCGCCCCGGAAAAGGGCATTGGATGAGATGGTGGATGTAAGACGTGAAGAGCGGTTGGTCCCTCCTGGCCCCTGCTGCCGGTCTCCTGGGTCAGAGAGCAGGGGTCTCCACTCGCAAGGTGCCAGGCGGGAGGCCGCCGGCCTGTTCGTGGCTGATGGTTCAATCAGCGCCAACGCTGCCGCGGCGGGCTACCGCGGCGGGCGGCCGCACATCCTGCGGCTGAGGGCCCTCGGGCCTGTGGGCCGCGCAGGGGAGCCCCACAGAGCAGGGGGAGGCACAGGCCTTCCCGGGGACATGGCGGGAGAGGGTCCCGGACTGGTCAGGGAGGGTCATCGAGGCATGCGATTCCCTTTCCTGCGACCTGTCCTCCTCCCGTGACACTGAGGAGTCAGCCACAACGTGAACGCGCCCACAAGGACGGCTGGTGTCCTGTGGGCGGGGCTCCGGGCTGCCGCAGGCAGCAGCTTCCAGCCAAGAGATGACCCCTCATCTTGTGCCCACTGTACTTCTTCCCGGAGGTGGCCCCTCCGGGGCTGACAAACGATACTGTGACATGAGTGTGTGTTTTAAAACGAGAGTTGATCTGAAGTTAAGCATTAGTTATTAATACTGCTGATGTTACTTGGATAAGGCCAACAATCGGGGTGATTGTTCTCCCACAGGAGAACAATCGTGTGGGCGGTGGCCTGGCACCCGGCTGAGCGCTGATTGACAGGGGAGAGCACCCCGCCTTTCCAGCAGCCCAGAGCCGTTGTGGAACCCTGCCCCCCTCCTCCTGGCTCGGGTCATCTTAGGCGGGTTCTTTCCCCTCTCCGGACCTTGGACTCTTATCTGTAAAGCCAGAGGATAGTGATCATTCCAATCTTGTAGGTTTGCAAGAATGTGCTACAGAGATAATAGATAGGAGCCACTCCACAGTGGATGGTCGGTTGTTCCTGTTATTAGTAAACAATGAGCGGGAGAGTTTGGTCAAAACACCAGCTTATTTACCCACGGCCCGGCTATCTGCCAGCCTAGCGGGCCGTTGTGAAAGAGAGCAGGGGCTCTTTGAAAGCCGAGTTCTGTTTAAAAATCTCTTATCCTTGTGTGACTAGCTCATCTTCAGGGTCTGATAGGCACACCCTCCCTTCCCCAGAGGACACTGTCAGGGTGTTCAGGGACTCTGCAGGCGAAGCTGAGATACAAGTAAGCTGCGAATACTCCAGAAAATGTGTTCACTTGTCCTTTTCAAAACTGACTCAACACGTTGCCTGATCCGTCCGTCCTCCCTCCCTTCCTCCTTCTTCCCTCTTTTCCTTTCCCCACCCCCCCCTTTCCCCCCAGCTGTGTGCTGGTGAGCGCTACGCCTGGGAAACACGCGCCGCCCAGGCAGGCGCTGCCCCCCAGAGCCACCCACTCGAGTGGGAAGACACCTTCACCAAGGGCCCAGTCACCCAGGGATGTCGAAGGCACTGCCCCAAAGCCGGCGCAGCTTGCAGGGTTCTCTCCCCTCACTCCCACTGTGTTGGCCTGAAGTCAGCTTGTCACGCGTCTGAATAAGCAGCCGACATTGAAAAATCAGGAGACTTTCCATAGAAAGCTGGCATTCTGGCTTCCCTGGGTGTCCCTAGGTGTCCTCTATGACAATCTCCCTTGGGAGTTTCAGAAGCAAGAAATATTCACCATGACCCATAAACCAAATGAACGATGTGCCAGCAGTTAACAGTCTCCCGCATCCTTGTTCGGTCTCGCCATCCGACGCACCTGGGATTCACACACACAGCTGGGGGTACCGGTCTCTTGTGTATTCTTGGGCACCCCTCCTGGCGCACGAACACAAAACAGCACATAAAAATTTTATAAAATGGAAGTTGATGGTGTCTCTGTGTGTGTGTGACGCTATGCGTGCATATGCCCACCTGTGTGACTTGCCTCGCCTGATTTCACCTTGTAGACATCTCATCTTATTGTTAGATATAAACCTAATCTCCTCTTCTTATTTTTAGCAGTAGGGATATATTACAATTCATTGAACCATTCCCTTATTGATGGACATCTTCTCCACTCCACCCTCCAAATTGTGCTATTATCAACAATTCTTTTTTTAAAAAAGATTTTATTTATTTGTTTTTAGAGAGAGGGAAAGGGAGGGAGAAAGAGAAGAGAGAAACGCCAAGGTGCAGCCGCCTCTCACACACCCCCTCCCACCCCACTGGGGACCTGGCCTGCAACCCAAACATGTGCCCTGACTGGGAACTGAACCAGCGACCTTTCGGTTCACAGGCCGGCACTCAATCCACTGAGCCACACTAGCCAGGGCTACTATCAACAATTCTCGAAAATAAAATGCTTGCAAAGCTTCATACTCACCCTCTTATTTGTAAAGGTTTCATTTCTAGAACTGAGATGGCTGGAGACAAGTGTGTGTATTTTTTAACCTGAACCAATATTGCCACGTTCTCTGTGTAAAAGGCGTACCTTCCAGCCAGCAGCATCCACGTCCACGCGCCGCCCCCCGGCCCCCGCCCTCAGCTGTCCCAGGACTGGGCAGCATGATGCTGTCTCCATTCCCGCCAGGGACAGTTTCTTGAGCAGGAGAGCGTGCGCACTCCACACCCCCTTGGGAAACTCCGCGGGACGGGGCTGGGAAATGGGGAGGGGCAGGGTTCTGGAGGCCCTGGAGCCAGCGAGGAGGCTGTTGTCAGGCTTCCAGGGAGGTGGGAGGGGCTGCGCGGGAGGAAGGGGAGATGCCGGCGCGGCGGGCACCTCGGACCTGACTGCGGGGTGAGGACAGAGGACGGCCTGTCCTCATACTGTCCTCCCGCAGCCCCTCACGCGCCTTAGTGACAAGACGCCCCAAGCCTCCTGTTCCCCAAGCCCAGGTTCAAGCGCCTGGCGTGTCAGGAGCCTGGGGCCAAGGCAGCAGGTTGCTTAGAACAGGAGGGACGCCCGGCGGCTGCCCTGGGCGGGGCTGAGCGTGCAGGGCAGGGAGGCGACAGACCCACTTCCTGCAGGGCCAGCCTTGCCAGGGGGATCACTGGGGACTCCACAGTGTCACTTGCTAATTAGCAGCATTGTTTCATCTAATCCTCACAGACTTGCTTTTGAACCTCTGCAGCACCTGGCAGCAGGCGTGGCGCAGCAAGGAGGATGCGCAAAGGCTTGGCACCCTAGCGTAGGCCCCGGCCGCGGAGACTGGGCTCGGGCCTCTCCAGTGCTTGTAAGGCTCCTGGGAAGCCCTAGGGTCCAGGGACCGGGCCACCTTGTTCTAAAGGGTTTCCCCGCGCCTGCAGCCAGCCGAGGCAGGACTCCAGGGCCCCGGGAGAGCCGGAGGTTGTCATTGGCCCAGGACAGCCTAGCCAGCCAGCATGTTTGCTCAGCCCTTAAGTGGCCCAGAAGAGTGTGGTGAGTTTTCCCTCACAATGGGTCCACCTGGCTTTGTAATAAGCCCCACTCTCCACGGGGCAGAATGCGGGCCAGCTCGGGTCCAGTCGCCAGGATTTGGACCCTTACCTGGCCTTCCAAGTGACCCTTGAGCAGCCCTGAGGACCTCCAAGTCCCAAAGCAATAAATGGAAGTGCTTACCAATCCCGGGTATGGACTGAAAGGCGAGGGTGGAATGGAGACCGGCTACTCCTTCTGGCTTTGGCAGCAGGTCCTCCAGCCAACCCGCAGGTCTGGTCTGGGAGGAAGCGGGCCCTGTCTCCCAGCTCCTCAGCTCTGGCCAGGACCCCGTCGCAGACTGCTGGGTCCCTCCGACTGAAATGTGGGGCTCAGCGACCTTGGGCAAATCCCTTAGCCGGCCTGAATCTTGGCTTCCTCATCCGTAGGATGGGGCGGTAACAACGCTGACCTCAGAGGATGGTTGGGAGCATTGGTGATGATGGAGAGCAAGTCCCTGTCACGGTGCTCGGCACGGGGTGGGCACATGACGCATGGAGGGGGCGGTTTTTGAAAACCGTTGACTGAGTGACTAACAGACCAGTGGCCTCCTTGAAGAGGAGGAGGAGGGGCAGCGGGAATCGCTCCCCTACTTGTGGCCCGCGGCGTTTTTGTGGCTGGCTCTCAGTCGCCAGGGCGATGCCAGCGGGGGAGCCACGCAGGGCGCGAGCACACGCAGCTGCCGAGACTCCGGGCGCCTGCGCGGCCCAGGCAGTGCCAGCTGGGCCGGTTGCTGACACCCTCAGCGTCAGCCCCTGGGACGGTCAGAGGCTGTTGGGACGAGGGGCTTAATTGCCATGGTGCAAGGGAGCTCAGAGCGGATTGGCGCCACCTTAAAACAGAATGAAATAAGCCTTTTTAATTAATAAATTAAGTTAAAAAACAACACAAAGCAAAACCCAGTTGGTGTCGGAGGGAGGGAGTTTCTTGGATTTGTTTATAAACGTAGTAAAATAGGAGCAAGCAGTTTCGCGCGTCTGGGGGCCGTGCCCCCCGCCCCCCGGCCTTCACGGGGCATGTTTCCCATTACCCGGGGAGAGCAGGCCACACATGGGCAGAGTGAAAATATGCAGACGGGGGAATAATGAGGGTGTCGAGGTCGTGGGATATTCTATGAGTTTGTTTTCCAAATAGTCCTGAATGTTCCTTTACTTTTACAATTTAAAAAAAAAGTTTCAAAAATCGACTCAAAGTTGCATTTGGCTGGAATGAACTTATTTTGTTGGGGTGATTTTTCCCTAGACACATCCTTTTATTTGCTTCATGAGAGGGCCGTAGTGGTTTTATTTTTATCCCTCTGTTTCTCTCCAATCCATCTCAGACCTACTCTGCGCCATCAGGCTGGGTTAGACCCTCAGCCCTGTTTGCCAGGCGGCTCCCGGGCAGCCGGTGGACGGCAAGGCGTGGAGGTCACAGCCGCCATCTCATAGCCTCGACTCAGTCTTCCCTGTGTACAGGTGGGGAAACTGAGGCCAGGGGGGCCGGCCATTTGTCCAAGCTTAATCCGCTATGATCGGGATAAGGCAGGTTTCGAATTTCGGCCTCCTGAGCTTCAGTCGCGCTCTGTTGTAGGCCAAATAATTCCCTTTCCGGGAGAATGTCTCCTTCTGGCGTCTCTGGCGATCGGGGATCAGGACGGGGGTCCTCATGCCCCTGTCTTTTCTGTGAACCCGCGGGACCCTCTCCAGCTTGCCAAGGGGGCGAACATGCAAAAATCTCTGTGTCCCTCAATCTCACACCTCAGCCATTCCATGGCTGAGAAAACCCCCGCACCGTAAAAGCGATATGCACAGAAGACAAATACAGGTCTGGCTCGGGAAGGACAGCCAGAGTTCCCGATTATCGACAGCACCGCTTCTCGAGATAAATGTTTACCTAATCCAGTTCTTCCCCCTTTGTTCTTCCTTCCGTGGACAGGAGCGTCCCTCCATCTTGACGGCCGCGCGGCCCCGCCGGAGCTGCGACTGTCAGGGTTCCTGTTGTAAAGGCATGTTTTTCTGGGGTTTATTACTCAGTTGTAAAAATGCGCTCTAGGCGAAAACTTGGCATATGAAGTCTCATCTCAGAGGTAATTGGTGGGGATTTTTTAAAAACCTTTTTTCTTTTTACAGACAATCTTGGAAAGGGAAAGAAAAAGGTCAAGAATTTACTGTTGGAAACTGTGGGTGTTGCCCCTGTGGGTTTTCCTCTCTGGTTTGTTCTGTATTATATTTGATCTCCTCTAACCAGATATTTGGGGGCCAAGTTAGAGAGGCTTTCGTCTCGGGCATGTGTTCCTTCTTCCTTTGACAGATATTTACTGAGTGCCTATTATGCGCCAGACCCCGTTCTGGGTGCTGGAGCTTCGGTGACAGAGAGCACTGTCCACGCGTGTGGCCTAGCGTCTCCCGGGCTGACACGCACACACTCACACAGCAACCCCACATGTCGCGGGAGGGAGAGCGGCGCTTTGCAATGAGCGGCTGGAGGGGGAGAAAGCGGGGAAGGCGTGCGGCTGGGCTGTCGTTTAGACAGGCTGGCCTAGGAGCACGCGCCAAGGAGCCCCGGCCTCCTCCAGGCCTCGGAGGCTCTCGGGATCCTCGTGGCAAGTGCAGGAAGAGGAGACGTCAGAGGGAGGAGGGCATGCGCGATGGCGGCAGGGAGCATGCCCCGTTTCCAGGCTCCATCGAATGGGGCCGAAGGGGGGCAATACTGACTCCCACTGGGGCCCAGGCAGACCTCGAAGGGGGTGCGCGGGGGCACCGTGGAAGGGCGCTCAGCGGAGTGTGAAGCGATGGGACTCTATCTCTACAAGATCCCAGGGCCTCCCCGAGGGGGTGGGTGGGCAGCGGCACCGTGGAAGCAGGAGCCCAGCTGGGGGCAGCTGCCCTTGCCTGGAGGGTGGTCAGAGGTGGAGGGAAGGGTGTTGATTTGAGGGTGGTTCGAGGGAGTGCGGGGCACGGCCTGTTGGTGGGGACAGGGGGAAGGCAGGCTCGGGGAGGCGCAGGGAGGCGGCGGCCGGGAGTCGGGGTGGCATGGGCGCAGGGTGCAAGGCAGAGAGGGGGCAGGAAAGGGGAGGCAGGGAGAAGGGCTCCTGGTTTCCGGCCTGGCCTGCTGTGCGGTCCGTTTTGGAGCCATATCGAGGGATTCATTTCTTCAGCAGGCACTTCTGGGCGCGCCTGCCCTCCGGGGGCCTGTTCTCTGCCATTTAATAGATACGTGACAACTCACTGTGACAAGCGCCTCGGGGAAAAGGAGCAGGGATCTACAAGAGGGAACAGAAATGCCCTGGCCGTGGTGGTCAGGAGGGCACCTCTGGTGAAGTCACAGCAGCTGAGGAAGCCTCAGCAAGGGGACAAGTTCCGGCGGGCGGTGGGGGCGGGGCGGTCACTGTGGATTGACGGAACCGCCGAAGGCCCTGGGGTGGACGTGGTGTGTTGGAGAAACTGAGTGTGTCTGCAGCAGACCTAGCAAGGCACAGCGTCGTGCGGGGGCGGGGGGGCGGCCCAGGTGGCCCAGCGTCGCCGGGTCACGGGCAGGAGTTGAGGTTTATTCACTGGGGTCGGGGTGTGACGGACTGTTCAGGCACGAAGAGAGGAAAGGCAGCATGTATCTTTAAACGATCGCTTTGGCTGTGGTGTGACTCGGCCGTCTGTGTAGGGCAGGGGTGGTAGCGCCAGTGGCTTTAGGGACGCTGTGGAAAAGAGGCCAAGCTGTGATTCTCCAAAAGACGGTGGTGGCTGGGATAACGGTGGTGACCGTGCAGGTGACCTGAGAAAAATTTTGAAGGCAAAGCCAATTTCTTCTCTATGAGGCAGCTGTAGGAATTCATTAAACATGCAAATGCGATGCAGCGGCTCCCCTGCGCAAATCCGTCCATGGCTCCCCAGCGCTGCGGCTACCTGCCCCCGCCCCGCCGGAATAGCTGGCGCTCCTGTGCCCTTGCTGCTGTGCCCAGGGCGCCTTGGCCTTCTCTCAAGAGACCGAAAACAGAAATAAAAGAATAACCTGTTGGAACATAGAAAAAGGGTGTAATTGGTAATTTGCAGAAATAGAAACATGAAGAGCCAAAACATCTGAACAAATGTTCATCTCTCTTCTGATTAAAGAAATGTAAGAGGTGTTCACTTCCCAAGCCTGGGGCTACTCCTCTGCCACCTCAAATGACTATCCTCACCCTCCGCACAGGACATCGTAGTTTACAAAGCAACGCACAGGCCTTGCCTGACCCAGTCCCCGCAACAGCTCAGCTGGGCGGGAGGTGCAAGGTCACCAGCCCCACTTTATGGACGAGGACACAGAGGCCCAGGGAGGAGGAAGCAACTTGCCTTTGTTCTCAAGAAGCAATAGCAATAATGTCTGTATAATGATTTATAGCTTACACAGTGCCATCTGGCTTTGAACAGTACACCACCCCCATGAGGGAAACAGGCCCGTTGTTCCCACTGTTCTTAATAGTGGTAGCAGGCTTCTTAGTGTTACAGATGGGTAAACTGAGGTTCGGAGAAGTTAAAGATGACGAGACACGAGCATTTATACGTCAGACACAAAGCTAGTGCTATAGCTACGTTCTATCGCTGAGTCCTTCTCATACCCCTCAGGAAAATGTTTGCAAAGGCTTCTCACTCACTCACTCATTCGACAAGTGTTTGCAGAGCCTTCTGTGCATCTAGTGTGGCTCTAGGCACAGGGAATGCAGCCGTGAGCACAACAGAATCCTTGCCTTCGCTGAGCATATCTTCTTTTGGATTTGGGAGGGACAGAGTATAAATAAACAAGTAAACAGATACTATCCCAGGGGGCACTCGATGCAAAGAAGGAAAATGCAGCAGGACAGGGCAGCGCAGAGGTGGACGGTGTTCGTTTACAAACATACTCAGCAGTGGCAGGGCCGTCCGACGCGGTGACGATCAGTGGAGAGCTGCGCAGCGTTGGCGGGGCGGGGTGGGGGGCCGGGAGGGGGGGCGGTTCTGTTGGGCCTTGACGGACGCGTGGGAGCCACCAGGCTTTCGTGGGAGGCCGAGGAGAAACCCGAGAGCACTACTAGCCCCAGAGCGAGCAGCTTCTATATCTTGAGGGTTTAAAATCTGCCCAGAATTTTAAAATGCTGCTACATCAACCCTTATGTACCATAGCAAGTGGGTGCTGGGGACCCGAGGCTGAAAGGTTAAGGGGCCAGTCTACCGGCTCGTGGCTAAGAAGGTGCAGATTTAAGACCAGCAGCGGCCCCTGCCCGGCTCCAGGCTGGCACTCCTGAGCGTCCCACGTCCTCGGCCCGAAGGCTCGGAAGAGCGTTAGCGGACAGCGCTATGCGGCCAGGCTGGAGGCAGCAGCGCGCTTGGCATGACGGGAAGGGCGGCCCCGTCCGCGGGGAGGACCGGGCCCTTCAGGGCCTTGAATGCCTCCTCCGCTGGGTGGTGGGAAGCCACAGCGGGCTTTTAAGTAGGAGCAAGGCAGCAACAGGTTTGCGTTTTATTTCTAGTGAGTCCTCTGCCTGGAGAGGGAGGGGAACATCTAGGGGCCCCCACAAGCTGGGGGGATGGGGGCAGGGGAGCTTCCTCTCAGCTAATCTGCCTCTTAAAGAAATCCCATCTAACATAAAAGTAATTCAACCGGGATTCATGGACCACTGGGGGGCGAGGAGGGGAAGAATGCTTGTGAGGCTGGATGGGAAAACATTGCATCTTTATTTTTGCTGGCCAGAGCTGAAATGTATCATTTCCTTTCCTTATAAGTGTAGCCAGCAACTCAGAGCAGCATGCCAGTAACTGATTTTGTAACCAATAGACACATGTGCTCAGGTCTGTCCGTCCTTGCAGATACCTTGAAACTTTGTTTCTGCTCATCACTACTTCAGTTGCTACGTTAAGGAAAAAGCCACCGTAGGAGCACAGGGCAGCATTTTGCTAACTGTATTTAAATATAGTTGGGTGCTTTGGTTATTTGATTTGATGCATTTGAAAACATCATTCTGAGAGGCCCACAGGCCCCAGGAGCTGCGGCAAGGTGCAGGGGTCCAGGCGCACAGCAGAGGCTCAGGACTCCGGAGGGGCTGCTGAGTCTCAGCTTCCTTTACCTCCTCTCCTCTGCTTTGTTTCTCTATCAGGCAGCAGGGACTCTGGCCCGGAGGCTCCCGGAGACTCCGGTCTGGTCCTGTGCACCTCCCCAGGCTCTGGGCTCAGGGACAGAGCTCAGGAAATATTATTTTAAATTTGGATTTCATGCCGGCATTTAAAAGCCAAGGGTTTGCGCACACATCTGGCTTCCTGGCTTCTCTTACAGAATCAGAAGGTCTGGCCCCTCGGGGGTCTCCTCTCGCCGGGCGCGCTGGCGGGAGCTGTGTGGCAGCCGCTCCTGTGGGCAGAGTGCCACTCTCCAACTTGTCGCGGCTCCCGGGGGCCCCCGTGGGGGGCGTACATCTCTGCCACTCCCAAGGCATTTGGGGTTTTGATGCCCAGGTAAGAGACCTGTTTGGGGGACACAAACTTAACGGGAGGTGGCAGTTCCCTGACCTCGTCCCAGCTGCTCCACTTAAGGGGGAGAGAACATCTGGACAGGGGCGCGTGGACCAAGCCCCGGAGGCAGGTGAGAGGCAGGGAGGCACAGGCAGCTCCACCTGATCCCACTGCCGCTTCTTGCTTCACGGCCCTCCTTCCCGAAGGCCTTCCAGTAGCTTCTCGTGGCCCCAAGAGTGAACTCCAGGCTTGGAGAACGTGCTGGGCTCTGGCCCCGCCCCGCCAGCTCCTCCATGCCCGCCTCCTTCTCAGCATTCAGGAGAAATGTCCCCTCCTGGGAGGGGAGGGGAGGAGACCCTGACCACTCTCTAAAGCCGTGCCCTCCCCGGGCCCCTCGCTGTACTGCTTTCCTCTTCTCAAAGCTCTTACCGTCATCCACAAATTAGGTTTCTGGGTGACTTGTTCACTGCCGGGGTCCCAGCCAGCGCACACGTCACCATGGCAAAGCCCTTCCTTCAAACGCCCGGTGGATAAACAGCTCTGCAATGAAGGGTGGCCTTCTGCCTTCCTGGTCCTGCGCCTGTCTCCCCGCCCCCCGCCACCCCGGGGTCAGCCAGGAACAGGGACCTGCCACAATGACCACTTACTTGGTAACTCACTTGGCAATCTACGGAAAAAAGCCTTTTAGACTTTGTCAAAATATCGTTGCAGCAAAAGATAGTGCCTTCCTTGTGGGTCCTCGAGAAAACTTAACTTTTCCTTGGGCAAACCCCAGGGTTAAATAACACCGACCCCACGGGGCCTTGCACGAGAATGAAATGCGCCCGCGCGCGCGTCGTTGTAGGTGCTTGACTGGGGCGCACAGCGCCTCACCCCTCCCGCCCCACCCCCACCCGCCCCCTTTCAGTCGGAGCTGGAAGAAAGCACGTCAATCACCGGGTAATTTATGCAGCATGATATGCCTTTATTATTCCACGCTGAGTCGGGGCTCCTACTGTCCAATGAAGGTCAAAAGGAGGTATGGCTTTTATCTCTCCAGCAGCTCTGGAGACACGGGGGAGGGGGCGCGCTCCCAGAGGCTTCCTCCTGAAAACAAACAGACCCTCTGGCCTGCACTGAATAGCTTTCCTCAATCAAAGCTGCAGACCTCCGCGAGCAGCAGGACTCCGCCCTGAGCGGGACGGGGCCAATAAAGAGCTGAATGGAGAGAGTGACCCCGAACTGGCCGAGGGGGTCCCCGCTGGGCCCGGGCCCGCGCCTGCTGCCTCGTGGAGAATCCAGAGGTCACGTGTCATTAGTCAGTGTCTTACGGCCACCCTTTCAAAATCATCGATAAAGGGGAAGGGGACCCTTTCTGTTTCCAATCCCGAGACGATTTTCTTCCCCGCTCTTTTCTTTCTGTTTCCACCGGTGGCAGGGCCGCAGCGGCACACGCTTTTCTGGTTTTCTTTCAGGGGCCCAAAGAGCTGGTTGGAAATCAGGAGCTTCATGCTTTGGGAGAAATAAAGGTCGGCACCGGATTCTTTTCTTTTTGATGCCGTTTCTCCGGGAAGCCCGGGCTCTGAGAAGTCATTGGATTCGGGTTCCCATGAAAATGCGACCTTCGTCCTTGTCTTAAAATCCTTCTGGGCAGTTCTTACAATTTCCAAGGCGAGCCTCTCCTCCTTTCTGACCTCGGCTTGGCCAAAGGCCTGGGACCTCCGAAAAGACGTCAGGGCGGCAGCCCGGGCTCTCAGACAGCGGCGGGGGAGCCTCCGGAGGGCTTCCGTCAGCTCTGTGCCTCGGTTTCCTCATAGGTACGGGCGGGCAGCGTCCCGGTCCCAAGGGAAGCGACTTGGTGACGTCCTGAGTGTCTGAGGAGCCCTTATGGGAGGAACGACCTCACGCCCTTTATGATTTGCTGAGCCCCAGCCTTTCACAGCTGAGGCCGACCCGCGGCGGTGGGCGCACCGATCTTCAGTCCATGAGCCAGGGATTGATTCGAGGACATTCCTGGGTTTACAGCAGTTGTTACGTTGCTCTTTATTTGTTGCATGTTCTGGGAAGTAGTTGAGGGCCACATGATACCTCGTCTGAAAACGCCCTTGGCAAAGGCAAACCTGGATGCCCGTGTGTGTCTGCGTGCACGCCCACGGGCACGCGCGGGGAGGGGGTGTGTCACATGCTGCGCTTCGCAGAGCGAGCCCAGATCGCCTGTCGTCAAAATGGCTCCGGACCATTCCTGAAGGTGCGCACACAGTGCTAGCGTGTGACGACGCGTGTTTATCGTACTAAACACACGCAGGCTCAATGACAGCAGCGACAGCCCTCAGAGGCTCGGACTCCGCTTGCTGCGGCCTCAGAGAAGCGCTTGGCCGGCCGGCCCGCAGAGGCCAGGCTCCGTGGGTGCCGTGAACCTCTGAGTGCGAGGCTCTTGCTCCCTGGGCAAGGTGTTCAGGGGCACCCCAGCCTGTTTGTTTTTGAGCCAGATTTCATTGGGATCAGATCTGAGTCATCACCACGCAAGGAATCTCTGTGGTGCATTAGCTGTTCTTTTTCAAAAAAGTTTTTACTGAATTTATTAGGGTGACACTGGTTAATAAAATTATATAGGTTTCCGGTGTACAGTTCTATAATTCATCATCTGCGTGTTGTGTTGTGCGATGCCCACTCCCAGTCAAGTCTCCTCCCATCACCACTTACCCGCCCTTGACCCTCTTCTGCCTCCGCCCACCCCGTTCCCCTCCGGCCTTCCCCAGGCCGTGCAGGCCATTTGTTGGCTCTGTCCAGCCCCTTCGCCTTTGGCACCCAGGCCCGCCTGCCCCCTCCCCTCAGACAGCTGTCAGACTGCTCTCTGTATCTCTGAGTCTGTTTCTATTTTGTTCGTTGGTGTATTTTGTTCATTAGAGTCCACATATAAGTGAAATCATATGGTACTTCCACTTCTGGGAATATATCCAAAAAACCCCAAAACATTAATTCAAAAGAATACAAGCGCCCCTATGTTGATTGCAGTGTTACAATCGCCAAGATTTGGAAGCAGCCCAAGTGTCCATCAGCCGATGAGTAGATAAAAAAAGCTGCGGTACATTTATGCAGCAGAATACTACTCAGCCGTAAAAAAAGAAGGAAACCTTACCCTTTGCAATGGCATGGATGGACCCGGAGACTATTATGCTAAGAGAAATAAGCCGGTCAGAGAAAGGCACTTGCCCTTGTTTAAACCTCTTCTGTTAAAATCGAATCTGAGCGACTTAAATGTCCTTGTAATGCGACCTCCCCAGGAACTACTTTTTCCACGTGTTATCATTAAGCGTTGGGTCATTTTAACCTCGTAGACATTGTTATTCCCACCTGTCGTCAGCCTTGCTGGAGGCCAGCACACCCCGCGGTGAGCCGTGGGGCGGTGCACGGCGCGGGAGAGGACACCGAGCCCAAGCGCAGGGCCCAAGAGGAGGGTGGGGGGGTCCCGGCCTGGAGGAAGCGGGGCCCGCAGGGCCGTGGCCTCTCCCTGCAGCGGGAGGGGCCTCGGGAGCGCACAGGGCCGTGTCATTGTTGTGCCCATGGCCATGGTCAGGCCAGGACCTAGCACGGGGCGGGGGGTATGAAAAAAGATGGCTGGCCCAGAGTTTATAAACAGAGGGGCGGGGGGGAGATCAGGGGGGCCCGCGGGGAATGAGGCGGGGAACTGGGGGAGAAAGGAGACCATGGGACCGAGAAGGGACAGGCAGTTTGTTAAAGAAACAGCTGACGGAGCTGAGCTTATTGTCGCAGTGAATGGTCCGAGGTCAGAACCCGTGAGCTCCTGGGTCCCTCCAGGCGCTGCCCTCCGCCCCCTCCCCTGCGCCGGTCTCCCTCCCCTCCGCTCAGCCTGAGCGCTGCAGGGGGCCGGCGCCCGAGCGGCCTGGGTCGCCCAGTGCTTGGCGGACGAGGGCTCGGTCCCGCCGGGCAGTGCCTGGGCCTTTCGCTCACAGGCAGCCCACCAGAGGTCCTGTCTGGCTGGGGGTCCTGGCCCTCGGTGTTTTCAGTCACCCCCAGAGAGTCCCCAGGCCGAGGTCCCTAGCCAAGCTGACGTGGGAGGGCTCGGTCTTTGTCCTGCCCTTTCTGGGCTTCTGGTTTCCTGATGCCTTGGTTTCCCCATCTGTAAAGTGGGGCTTTGCAGTACGTCCGTCCTCACAGAGCTGCGTTAAGTTCGCAGTGAAGGGCTGTGGGGAAATGCTCAGAGCAGCGCCTGGTTCGTTGCGCTTGGTGTGGCTGATTTTAGGCTGTTTTTAATTATTGCTTTATTTTTCTTCGTGACTGTTTATATTTTTGTTATTGATAATCAGCTATTCTGACGATGATTTCGTCCCGCCCCTGGATGACTTCCTGTCCTGACCTGACACAGCGTAGGCGTCGGTCTCCAACGACGACAGTGGAGACTATACCCTAAAGGTCCCATCTCTCCCGCTGCATCTGTGCGCAGGCTTCATACGTTTGTCCACTCCGCTGCCTGAACTTTTTAAAATCACAAAACACGAGCCATCAAAACACGATGTGTCTCATTTGGCCCTGCTCCGGCTTTCCAAGAGGACGCAGTTGCCAGGGATGGGGGTCAGTGTCCCCCGCCAGCAGCAGTGTCCCCTGCGCCCCAGCTCTGCCCCTTGCAGACTGTGGACAAGGGCAGTATTTGCTTCACGGGCCTGTCAGGAGGCGTGACTAGGACGCTGTGCGGCTCTTAGCACAAAATAGTTCAAAAAGTCAGTCGTCACGAGATGAAAGACCAGTGTGGGGGCCTCGGCTTGTTCATCAATGATATGGGTGTGTGGACACGCCCTGCCTGGACCCCCTGAGGATTTCGGGTGGGGCCAGTGTCCAGTATTTGGTAAGTGCTGCAAAGCTACCGATTCCCCTCTCCCCCCGGAAGCCCCGGAAGCCCGGAAGCCCCGAGAGCCTCGAGCCTCGAGCCTCCGTCAGGGGCACACACAGCCAGGCCTGGGCCGCTGCAGGGGCTCCTTCTGCGGGCGCCTGAAATCCCAGCCCGGCCCGCAGAGCAGTGGGCGAGGGGTGCAGGCAGGGCGCTTTCAAGTCTTCCCTTGGGGGCTGACATTTTATTAGCATCGAGATAAGTGGTGCCAGATAACAGGCCTCTGGTTTTACATCGGGACGGTAGGAACGTCCCCCGGGAGAGAAAACGTGATGTTTCTTGCTGGTGCATCCCAGGCGGGGAGGTGCCCCGGGGCGGCCTTCCCAGCTCGGTGGGAAGCAAGTTTTGACAACAGCAGGGCTAATTGATTAAATGTTCTCATCAGAGATTACAGTGCAGAGGGCGATCACGTTTTGCTTTCTGGGGGGAGGGGTGCCTTCCCTCCCTTTCACAGCTCCCCTTATCCCCCTTCTGCATCTCAAAGCTCGGAGGCCCGGTAGGTATTCCTGGCCCCCGAGGCTCAGGCGCTCTTTGTTCATCTTAAGTAATGTGTTTACTACAAACCATCTCCTGCAGTTGCCTTCGGTTTTACTGGGTTTGATTGGAATTTGAACGTGCAGCTGAGTGGTGCACTGGGTTTTCCAGCTGTTTGAATCTGGGACGCACAATTCTTTATCTGTTGGGTTGCAGATGCAGGTTGGATGTATGGGCTTGCTGGTCAGCAGAGAGCAATGCTTTGCTGGAGACCACAAACAGGGGCGCACCTGCCTCTGCCCCAAAGGCTCCGAACGGGTTTCACAGGGGAGGACTCGGTGGAGTTGGGCCTTGAGGGATGAGTAGGAGTTTTCTAGCAAGAGAGGAGAGAAAGGGCATGTCAGGTAGATGGGACGCCTGGGCAAAAGCACAAACATTTGATGAACACAAGGTTTGTTTATTTGCATAATGGTGAGTCAACTAGCAGGGCCGATTCACGGAGAAGGGACTGAAATAGGCGAGAAAGACAGGTTGGGCAGGTTGTGAGAGGCCTCTGAGGCCAAGCTGAGGAGAGCTGGTCTTTTTTTCCAGAGGGCAGCAAGGAGGCCTGGAAGGCCTCAAGCAGCGAAAGTGACACAATCAGATCTGCAATGTGGAGGTGATCCCAGGGACAGACAGATGGACGGGACACGGCGGGAGCTGTGAGCAGGGAGACAGAGGAAGCCAAGGCAGAGGACGCCGGGCTTCTGTTTTATGTGCTCCTTGGTTCACCGAGTCCTGGGTGGAGGACTGGTGCCTGACCAAGGACTCCTTTTAGGCATTTCTTTTCTAGCCAAGTTCCTGTGTGAGGTGTGTCCACGGGCCCCCCCACAGCATTGCCTGTGGTTGATGGAGCCATAGGAAACTGTTGTTTCTGTAAGTCCGAACCGTCAGGTATTGATGATTTCACACGGTTCCGCTTCCCAGCAGCCGAAGGCTGGCCGAGACCGAGGTGCCGGGGGTGGGGGAGCTGGCCCCGGGCACTGGGCGGCAGGTGGTCTGCTAGGCACGTTAAGGACATGGTGTTTTTCTAAGGGTATGATAATGGTATTGTGTGTATACTTTAAAGAGAATCTTTATCTTTTAGATACACAACTCGAGCTATTTACTGTTAAAATATGTTTGATATTTGCTTCAAAATAGCCCAGGGCAGGGCGGGGTAGGTGGGAGGTGAGCAGAGGTAAAGGCTAAACAAGGCTGGTCCAGGGGAGAGGTCGCTGGAGCTGAGGGGCGGATGCACGGGGACCCGCGGTCCTGTTCTGCCCACTTTTGTCCAGGTGTGGCGAGAGTCTATAATCACTCTTGCCACACCTGGGGACAAAAAGGTGTGTAAGGTGGGGACACGTGTGTGTATGAACACACGGTGCTCCACACTGGTGCACGCAGAGACTGTCTTTGGAAAGAAGGTCAGGAGGGAGGGGGAGCCAGACTGTTTTGTGCTCTTTTAAAAAATCCTTGTCCATGTATGTATTCTTTTAAAAAAATAAAAATGGGGGCGGGGGAGCACCATGAAAAACGAGCCAAAACGTAGGCCCGCATTCTGCCCCCAGCTGCGTGCTGCCTGTCGCGCGTTGGCCACCACTTCCTCCTCTGAGGCTGCGCGGCACAGCCCCTCCGGGCCGCGCAGCTGGAGGAGGGTTGTAAATGCGTGTGTGCCTGACCCAGCCCAGAACTGGGACCACAGAACGTTCCCGGTAGCAATGGTAGTGATGGCGTGTGTCCGCCGTGATATTGTACCTGGCAAAGAAAGTCGTACGGGCCCTGGAACGAACACTTCGGGAGGTACCCAGGTGTGACGGCCACGTCTGCCCCGCGAGGTCCTCCCTGCGCAGACCCCTGCCCTGGCCGTCCACATTAATCGCAGTCATCAGGAAATTGCTCCCTTTCGCCTGTCGCTGCGTATGTGTGCATGACCCTCGAATCCCGGCTCTTCCCTCCGGGGGGCCCCCGAAGGCAGATGCAGGCATTTCCACCTGAGCTCGTTTCCAGGGGGTAGCTGGAGTTCCAAGGGTGAGAGAGGCCTGTGCCAGCTCACGTTTCTTGGACCTCTCCCATGGTGACCTGCGGGACGCACACACTCAGGCAGCCCGTGCGTGGAGTTCAGGCCAGGAGGTCGGATGGCCCCTGGGTAGAACCTTCTGGAGGGCCGCTGGGTAGTTTGTGTGCTGCTGGGACACGCAGAGAGCCTGCATTTTGACCCCCTTGCTCACCAGTAAACCCCATCCCCGCTGGTGTGCCCACCTCCCCTCACTCACCCACGCGCCCCTCCAGGGCGCAGAGAGGAAGGGGGGGCACACTGGCAACGTGGCTGTGTATCGGACACTTGCAGTTGACAACCTCTGAAAGCCAACAGTGAGGGTCAGGTGCCTGAGGCGGCGGCTCGTGAGTGTGCGGTTTTATGAGAAAAGGGACGCAAAACACCGTTTCTTTGCCTCCATCACTAGCCACGTGGGTTTTGAGAGGGGAGCCTCTGGTGGGAAGGGGATTAGAAATGCGTGTTGGCAGCAACGCTCCCCCGGGGAGGGACAGCGACCCTTGGGGCTCCTCAGGGACAGAGTTTTCAAAGGCAGCAAAGGTGGACGCACGGGGACCCTCAGTCACTTGTCCCTTGTTCCTTTGTCACCACAGTTGCCAGCTCATGGGGAGGAGTAGAAATCCAACAAGCTGCTTGGTTCTGGGGTCACGGAGAAGGTGGGAGAGGGGCTCCCTTCACCCGCATGGGCCCAGCTGGAGCCCCCGTGGCGCAGTAGGAAGAAGCCAGGCTTGCGGGCGAAGGGCTTGGGTGCCCACCCCGGTAATTATATAATGAATATAATATATCGATATCTTCTATCTTGTGTGTAATTATAATAAGTGCGAGCATACACTGAGTTTCTGCAATGTGCAAGAAAGTGGTGAGTGCATTTTCTGTGCGTCTACGCATTGGACTTTCACGAGGACCTTTGAAGGGGGCGCTGTTCATTCCCACCGAGCGGCGGAACGGCACGCCGCCGCGGGGAGCTCCAGGCACCGAGGGGGCGGCAGCGCTGCGGGCGAGCGGGGGCCTGGAGCAGAGCGGGTGGGCCGGCCAGGGGCCCTCGCGTCTTCTGCAAGGAACAGAAGGGAAGGGGGCATTTCCCAGGAGCTCTCAGGGCGCGCTGGCTGCTCTCACCGGGCTGACAGTCTCAGTGGCACCGGAGCGGCCGGTTCGCTCACTCTTGCGCCTGGTGGCCGTCACCACAGAGACCCAGTGCGCGCTGGCCTAGGGAACAGAGTGGGGACTATCGATGGCTGTCACAGAAACTACAGGCTAAGCGCCGGCTTCCGGTCTCTTTTGGCTGCACCAGTTCACCTCTAGTGATAGTGATAGTAACAGTGAGAGAAATAGTAATGGTAATAGTAGTAGTAATAGTAGTAATAGCAATAGTAATAATAATAATAATAGCAATAGTAATAATGGTGGCGATGATAACAACACTGATTTTAGGTTGTTGGGAGGGAGGTGTCACAGCGCCTGACACAGCAGATTCTCATTAGAAGCTGCTGCATGGAATTGCGTCACCATTTTCATTCACCGGAGGGGACATGGCAATACGATTAAATTCTGCTCTGAAAAATCTAGTCTAATAGGGTATCCTTTTCTCCGTTGGCATTAAGTTGGAAAACCGGTCTCTTAAGATTCCGAGCGACAGAGGGAGCGAGGCAGTGGGGGAGGGGAGGAGACCCAGCGTGTCTTCCCGGGGCCTCTCCCATCTTTTTCCCGGGAAAGCCGGCCTCCAGCGAAGCCTCGCACCGCGCGGGGCAGGCTCGCTGCGTTTCTCCGGGTGTGGGCGCAGCAGCGCAGAGTTCTCGGCGTCGTTTCTTTACTCGCTCTAAGCTGATCTTAAACACTCTGCCTGGTTAAACTAATCTTTGATCCAGGTTTAATGAAGGCGCACGTGTAGACATAGGCCATTCAGATTTGACAGACATGTCAGCGAAGCAGTTCCCTAAGACCGAGGTGACGCTTTTGGCAAATGAGTCCCAAGCCAGGGGCAGACAGAGTTCTCTCTCCGTCAGAGAACTGACTGAAGGGCCTGCCCCCGCGAGCTGCCTTCAGACCTCCGCCCCGCGGCATCGCTGGCCTGGGATGTGGGTGGTCAGGGCCGGGTGGGAGCCGCAGGGGGTGCTGGGCGCTGTGCAGACAGCAGGGCGGGCTGAGAGTCGGGGGCGGGGGAATGAGGGGCTGCCGCCGGGACGGACCCGTGGGGTAGCTCTGAAGGCAACTGGGGAGTCCCGGCCAAGGAGCACCACGTACAACGTCCCAGGACAGTAGCCGCCTGGGGACAGGGGTGGGGGATGACCTCCTGCCACCTTTCCATACTCCTTTGTAGCTTCAGTCTTGGACAAAGTGCAGGCGTGCAGTTTCACAAACGCACACTACACGTACACGAACCACCCTGTCCGTGTACCTGGATGTGGTAATGGGTTCTGTGTGTACGCACACATGTGAGAGTTTAAGAAACAAACTGGAAGGGTAGTGTTTGCTTCTTGGAAGGAAGAGATTGAAGTGGATAGTAGAGGGTTAAGGGGGATTTAGTTTTATCTGTAATGATTTATTTCTTGTCAGAAGAAGACTGGAAGCCACCCCAAAAGGATATATCGGGGCTATGGGAGCTTTTCTTGTTACTCTTTATGCTTTTAATGTATTTTTAAACACTTTCCCCAACAGAGCAGGACCTGCCGGAGCCCAGGTGCGGTACCTCTGGGGAACAGCAAGTGTTCGGTGTGCATTCAGGGTCTGCTGCGGGGAGGGCAAGGCTGGGCAAGGCATGGGACCGCCAGGCAGGCAGGCGGGCGTCTCAGCTCCACTGCCCATGGACTCCCGCAGCCCAGGCCCCGCCCTGCCCTGGGCTTGAGCAGGCGGAGCACTGGGAAGGGGTGCGACCCCCAGCGAGGGCAGGCCCTCCCTGGGGCAGCGGTGGGTGAGAAGGGAGGGCTCGTTGCCCTGGCAGCGGTTTGGGCTTCAGATGTGGGGCTCAGCACGGTGGCAGCAGAAGGAGGAGTGGGAGCGAGGGGATCTCTTCTGGAACTTTCCAAGGCCCGCAGACACCTACTGACCATTGGGGGAGGGAGGGAGGAAAGGAGGCAGGGGCACAGGGACCTGGGAGGTCCCCCAGGACACAGCAAAGCCAGGATGTACCTGAGGAGCGGGAAGCGCCCGGCTGTCGGCTGTCCTGTCGAGGCGGCGGCCGCTGCTGGCGCCCGCCTCTGCACCACAGCGGGCCCCGCGCAGCGGAGGGAGGGCAGTGCGCTCCCCTGGGCTCCCCTCAGCCAGCAGCCTCTGTCCCGGCCCTGGGCCGGCCTCCCAGGCCCAGCCAGCGGAACACTTCACACCCACTCGGCCAAGTCCATTTATTTTGATTGCTCTCCTACCCTTGTCAAAAAGGGTGCCAAGGTGTATAAACAGACCAATTTCTTGGATTGTTTCAATCTAATCATATTAAATTATTTGCTCTCTTGGCCTTGAGGGGGTTCCAAGGGAAAACGATTGAAGTTGGGTCCAAAAATAGCTACCTTTTGATTTCCCATCCTGGTGCTAACACGGGCGAACTTCTTAGAGCTTCTGGCGCTGGCGGCAGGGCTCTGGGGCCGGGCTGAGTTGGGCGGGGAAGGACGCCTCTGTTTAATTTGGTCCCAAAGCCCTGCCACGAGAAGGGACATTTTAAGGAAGGCTTTTCAGTGGTGGGCTTCAAGTGCCAGCTGACCCTGCAATCAGCCAATGTCAGGGGTCTGCGTTGATCGGGGAGAAAGAGATTGTGACTAAGCCTAAGAGGGGAGAAAGGCGAGAGAGCAGAAATACTGCCGAGAGCTGACACCCATTGGCCATGGACACCAAAGGCGAATAAAGCTCCGTGAGAAGAGAAGACAGCCGGGTGGGCAGAAGCGTGGTGCGCGGGAGGCCAGGGCTCTGCAGAAAAGCAGATGCGGACTCAAGTGCGGGCAGCTTCCTATCCACGTGCCCTCCAGGAAGTTCCCGAAGCCCCCCAGGGCTCAGAGTATCTGCAAAACACAAATGGGAGGGATCGCGCAGGGTTTTCTGTCCTTCAGGAAAGCCTGTGCAGCACCACGCCCTGGGTACCGCTGGCAGGAGGCAGGCGCTGGCCTGACGAGACGACACGTCTGCCCGGCGCCACTCTGGGTCCCGGGCCTGTCATCGTGATTCGCACGTGGTAGGTGTCCATTCGATGCTGGCAGGTTGACTCGAGGGCAGTTGCCTGCTCGTCCCGCGCTTACCCAGTCTGGGACTGCGGGGGGGTCTCAATCAAGGCAACACACAGGCCCCTCAGCCTCCGTTCCGCAAGGAGATAAGTGGGCGGATGTTGGTCGGCGGGGCCCGACGGAGACGCAGCTCTGCGGGCTCCCTGTGCCTCGAAGCTCCGTCCTGACGCTCTCGACGTGCTTGGCCCGTCAGTGCGTCCCCACCGGCTCTGGAAGAAGAATCAGCGTTAGTCACGTTCCTGCCCGCAGCCCCCTAGTTCCAGAGCTGAGAAAGAGCAGCCACATCACCCGCAGTCACGGGACTCCCAGGCATGTCTGTGCAGACCTGACCTCCCTTCTAACCCACCCGCTGCTTCCCGGGCACCCCCAGCCGGCGGGTTCGGCCTCTTCTCGCTCTGGAGTCCACCGTCTCAGGAACTGCCGCCACCGTCCATCTGGTCACCTGGAACAGAATCGTTCACGAAACGGACAAATGCCTGTGAGGGCCTGCTGGCGGGCACTGGCGGTTCGGTAGAGAGCAAGGCAGAGCGAGGATGTGGCCTCCCAGGGCTCACGTTCTCGGAGGAAAAACATGATGAGTGCCTTGGCTTCTCCTATTTATTCTGCCCCCTAAGTAGGCTTTGTGGTGGTTCTCTCCATTTCTACAGCGGAGTTCCGCTCTCACTACCTAGGCTACTGCAGTAGCTCTTTATCCAGTCTTTGGACTTTTCAACTCCCCCTCCTGCCTTGCACATGCTCTAAGTGCTCTTCCTGTTTCCCAGACTGCGTCACCGCCCAGTCCAGTTTAAAATGGCAAATGGCCTCCAATTTCCTGATGGAATCAAGTCTTCACTATAAGTCCTTTACCGTGAGCAGAGAGGTTGCAAATAGGTGGTGTACAGCCTGCATCTTCCAACAGACAGATTTTGTCGGACACGCACAAGGCTGGCCTACGAGCCTGTGAATCCGTTACCACCATTTACATATTGGGAGATGCCACCCAAAAGCTCAGATTTCTAGCTTCTCCTGAAAGATTTGAAGATCCGGCCGCATCGGACCAGCTTTCCCGCATGGCAGCAGCTCTCTGGAGCTGAAGTTACTACACTTTTTGAGTAACGCATGCTTGCTCTCTCCCTAACGGCCCTCTTACCCACCGACACGGAGCTGGATGCCATGTGTTATATCGCCCGACACCCGGCCCCCTTTGTTCGTTGACTTGTTGCCCCTCTGGACCCTCGCAGGTGTTGCAGTTTCCGACACTGACCTAACCTAGTTCCGACTTAGCTTTGCAGCACCGTCTTGCTTTGTTCGCTGACTCTGTCCTAGTCTCGCGGAGCCACTCAGATGCCAGTTCCCGTGCCATTCCCTCCACCGCTTCCTCCTCCGTGCTCCTGAGGGGCTCGGCTGCAGCCTCAGGTCTCTCCCAGGAGGCCGTCTGCCCCCTCCTCCGTACCTCTCCCTCCCAGAGCGACTGCTCCCTCCCTCTCTAGTATAAGAATGTGTTTGCCTTTTCTCCTAGACCAGGGACCCTTTGCGGGGGTAGGAATAATGCTTTTTTCATCCATTCCACAAACATGCGTGAAGCTCCCACAGTGTGTAGTTCCAAGGATGGGTCTAGATTCTTGTGAATGCCTCAGAAGTATTGAAAGATCAGAGTAAACAGTCGAGCAGAGGGGTCTTCGAAAAGATGAAATGGGTGGCTTATGGATTCCCCCAGCCTTGACAGCAGAAGCCAGGAAGAAAGACAGAATTATCCAAGAAGACTCTGTGGAAGGGCCTCTTGTCTAATGGACTGAATTCCCATCACATACATAGGAGACCCACAAAGTTCTTGAAAATTTTATATCAGCAGAAACACTGATCGCTTAGACTGGCAGCCCAAGGATAAAATGAAAGAAGGCCGTCAGACTCCCAGAATTCTGCAGGCCAAAAACAGTCTAATAAAACTACTCAGTTATAAATAATTGCTGCCCTTCAAGAAAAAGGAAGAATAATTCTGAGGGTAGAACCGCAAGTACAGAGGGAAGAGATATGAACCACAGTGATTATTCCCAGGCCTGGAAGCCTCATGTGCTCCTGGCTGGATTTCAAAACTGCTTAAGGCTGGCGACTCCTTTTTCTCTTCTGTTTCCTCCTATTTTGAATAGGAATGTCTATCATGTGCCCTATGGCTGTCCCGCCATTGCATTTTGAGAATAGATACCTTGTTTTCTAGTTTCACAGCTCCAGAGATGGAGAGAAGTTTTGTCCCAGGATTGATCATATTTGTAGTCTTACCCATATCTGATTTAGATGATGAAATTTGAGACTTTCGAGCTGAAAGAAGTTAGATGACATTTTTGAATGTTGAGTTAGTTCTGTAATGAGTTAAGTCATTTGGGGATGTTGAGATGGGTTGACTGAATGCTTGTGTGATAGAGATAAATCTCTGGGGTCCAGGGGAGGGACAGGAAAGTGACAAAGATCCTGGTGCTGCTAATACTTTTGTAGATTGTTGCATACGTTCATCACTCAAGAGAACACCAATTTTATAGCTTCCTGAAAATGATGGTGTAATTTTTCCCAAACCACTTCACAAACCCTCATTTTAAGAACCCCTGTTTAGACGGGAGGTGGTCCACGAGAGACACCAGGTGCTTCGTGTTGCCCCGTCCTTGGGGAGCAGGCAAAGTTCCTCCTCATGCCACAATATGGTTGCTGCAGCTCCGAGCATCGCATTTTCATACACCAGCCTCCTAGGCTGGGGAGCAAGAAGGAAAGAAGGAGGGAAATAGGATGTCAAGGACTTTTCCCATGGGCTTCCTTTACCTGCTGTCTGTTGTAAACTTTTTCCTGGCAGCGCCCAACGACCTCTTCTCTTGTCTCATTGGTCACATGGTCACCCTGGTATGTGACTGCTGGCAGAAGAGAACCAAGTCACTGCGATTGGCTTAGAGCAGAGGCCGGCAGACCTCTCTGCAAAGGGCTGCGTAGCAAACATTCTAGGCCTCGGGGGCCACGTATCGGGCGGCGGCCACGTATCGGGCGGCAGCCACGTAGCTCCGCGGCCACAGCAGGAAAGCCGCCGCAGACAACAGCACACCAACACACAGGTGTGGCTCGGGCCGCTGGGCTTCTCCAACACACACACACAGGACACTCAACTAGGTTTAAACTCCCCATGCACAGCAAATGTTTCTTGCATATGAGTACATCGGATGCCATATCTGGGACATAGTTATGTAAAAAGAAGTGTTCGACATCTATTTGAAATTTAAATTTAATACCTCTGGCATTTTACTGGGCGGTCCTAGTGACCAGCTCATGTTGTTATCTGGACGCGATTCCTGCTTTTAGCACCACGTGTTCCCAGTTCGGGGGGCACTCCTCCTCCTGGGCAGACAGGGACCGTTGGTCACCATACTTCTGCCATTTAAATTTCATATAATTTCACATTTCTTTCACAATGATTCTTCATTGTTTTCAACCATTTCAAACTTAAAAAAAACACAACTTTTAGCTCACAGGTTGTGCAGATGCAGGCAATGGGCAGTTTGGCCTGCGGTCAGCGTGGCTTCAACTGCCTGTGACGCACCCCCTGGAGAGAGACGTAACGCTCTTCAAACAAAACTTGGGTTCTGTTGACCAGGCAGGTCGGGGTGGCTGTTGGGACGCAACTGAGGGTGTCTGCCACAGACCGGGCCCTCCTTTTCTGAAGACCTGTGTATCCAGGACTGTTGCTGGCACCGGATGACTCAGCCTTCCCCTCTCAGGCACCTCGGCCTCCTCTCGGGCTTGTGTGTTTCCTCTGAGGCTTTTCAAACAAGCAAGGACTGTTCTACCCCGGAGGTAGGAGGTGCTGTCCCTTCCCTCCTGTGTAAACTGTGATCTCAGGCAAGCCTCTTGCCCTCTCTGAGCTTGCCCAGCGCCACCTGCCTGAGACAAGGCCATCTCTCTGGTCTTGAAGGACATTAACTTCCCTTGAAGGGTCCTCGGTGCTCGTTTACACAGAGGATCTCGCTGAGCTATGGGAGGACCCTGGAGCAAACTGATAGTCCCCGCTTCCGAGAGTGGGACCTGGAAACGCCAGCAGCTTCTCCCTGTGCCCCGTCTGCCCCGCATCACGTCTGATCTCCCCCCTGGGGGACAGAGGGAGAGGAGAGTCGTACATTCCAAAATAGCATAGATCCCACCGACCCAGCTCGTAAACTCCCAAACCAACAGGCTCCAGATGGTGCCTGTTTATCTGTGGTTCTAACCCAATTAGGACAAATTATCATTTCTTTGGTTTGATGTGTCTCCTGGGCATCCTTAAACAGTTAACAAAAACCACACGGAGTTCGTATTGTTTCAGCTTTTCCATCAGCAACTTTTATGATCAGATTTGTAAAAAACTGGCTTCAGATCCCAGCTTGGCAATACCAGAGAATTTAGCTCTTTCCTGTCCAACGCTGAGAAGAATTCCCCCCTAGGCAGACTAAAGTGAGAAAGACGCAGGGCGAGATGCTGAGTTTCTTGGCCTTGAAAAGGCCTTTTCTCCTAAATGAGGATGCGGTCACGCCAGGGGTACTGAGAGGGACAAATAAGTGAACAGAGGGGAAAATTAAAGAGGTCCCCAGCAGCTTATCTTTCTGTCTGCCTGGGTTTGAAGACAAACGGTCCCGCATCTCAGCCATCGAAACCCTGAGAAGGTGCGAACAGGTATGGCAAGCAAAGCTGACCATTTCTTATCCTCCCTGGGGCCCCTGACCCCCACCGGCGGCAGGTGGCCTTTGAGGAAGCGCCGCCACTCTGCAGCATTGGGACGCGTCCCCTGCCTGCCCACCGACGGCGGCCCTGGTCTCTCTTGCTCACTCATGTCCAATGATTGTGTTGGCCTCCTTTTGGCTCTCACGGAGTCAGGGTGGGGGCAGCGGTGACGCCTGAGGGACGTGTCCACGTCCTGGCTTCCTAGAGTTTCTGAGCGTGGAGTGGTGACCGGGTTCATTCTGCTGACGCCTCCCTCCTCCCCAGGGTGCACTTCGAGGGAAACGAAAGGAGGGTCCCGTGAGGTGTCAAGTTATGACTCGTCCTTCGCCCAAAGAGAACTGTCTTCACCAACAATTACCACATCATCATAAACACTCAGGAGAGACATGATGTAAAAATGAAATTACTGAAAACATTTTTGGATCACCACTTGGCTTTATATAAACTCACAGACAATCCTATAAGGCACTCAAGCAGATTATGGGTTTGAGCAAAGCTGGAAAATTGCTGCCATTATATTGTTATTATTAACACCTTGTAATTAGCCCTAAGGAATCCCAAAGTTCTCTTTCTTGATTTGGCTTTAATGAAGGAAAATTGCTACCTTTGCAAGTTGGATGGCGCCCGTTCTGATTAACCTTAAGTATATAGGACTATTATTTTGAAAATGTTTGCTGTCATGTGAATATTAGCATTACATACAACCGGGCGGGGGCTGGGCGCAGGGAAGGCGGGAAGAGAAGGTCCTGTCTCCTCTCCCCTCCACCCAGGGAAGGGGGGTCACGGGCTTGCTCCAGCTGTGCTCCTCGCCTGGGAGATCAAGAGTGAGAGCCCCATGAAGGTGATGACCGCCATTCCTCGCCTCTGTCTAGCTCCTCTGGCAAAACTATGGCTGCTCCCCCCCGCAGCCTGCTGACGGTGGCGATGGCCCCCGCGGCCGGTGGGGCGATTGCCCAGGTGCTTCCACCGTCATCTGGAGAGTGGTGGGGACAAGGCCACGCGGGAGTAGTACCCCCTGCGGTAAAGCGGCCGCTCGGTGCCCGTCCCAGAGCTCCCCAGGGCCCCTCGCAGGCTTCACAGGCACCGCGTCTGCGGGGAAGCGCCGCCAACGTTAATAAATACCGGCCTCCCTGCCCCGCCCCTCCCACGGGCCGGGCGCTCCTCTCATTACATTCTCTGGGAAAAGCACACGTTCGGGAGAACTCGTTTGATCTTATCTGTAATTAATTTGTATTTTGATAATAGAGAGGAGGAATTTTTACATGTGATGACTTAACCTGTTCATTATTTTTCGCTTTTGAACCCTTGTGGCCGCTTAATAGCTCCCGCGGAGCCTGGAGGATGAGGACATTCTCCCCGCCTGCCTCTCAGGAAGGGGAAGGTGTTGCCGTTCGCACGGAGACAAATTGCTTTAAATAATGACTTTGTGCGAAATTAGTCATACATAATTGAAAAATTCTATAGATGAACACCTGACCAGGGCGAGGCGATCAGTTTACTAGGCACGCGAGGCCCATCCTCCTGTCGGAAGCTGCCTAACGCACCCAGGGCCGCTGGTGAGAGATGCAGCCCCCCCCCCCCCATTTCCCTAGGAGAAGGAGGAGGAGCTTATTTTCAGGGGGGAGCAACGGTGGTCATGCAGAGGCTGAATCTTCATCCCTGTCATCTTCTTCCTCATCACAGTGATAATGATAAAAACAGAAATAGCGCTCCCATGGAAGGGTTGACGTTTCCGCAACGTGAGGAGAAGGCACCAAGTCCGGGAGCTGGGGGCTTGCCTCTGCTGGTCTCCCGTCCGAGCAGCAGTGACAGGCATTGCGTGTGCGCCCGGGAGCCCGTTCGGCAGCCTCGCACAGACCGGGCCTCCTGCGTGCCTCCCGCCGCGGGGCCCTCCGGGCCAGGGGCACTGCAGGAGGTGTGTGCCCTTTTGTGGGAAGCCAAGTTCACTCCTGGGCGTTCAAAGCACAGTGGAGACTGAGTTTTCTCGCCCCTCGGAGCAGGCCTGTGGCGAGTCCTGCTCTTGCCTCTGTCCAGATGGGTCACTTCGGGCCACTCCCTGATACAGATCACAGGGTTTTTTGAACCCAGAGTGGGATGTGAAAGCAGCAAAATATGGACATATGCCAGCCAGTGCCTGACACATAGTAGTAGGCACCTCACACATTTCCTTTCCTTCCCTTGCCCTGGCTGGGTCAGGAAGGGGGACCGAAGTCAGGGCGCCTCGGGGTGGGCCGTCGCCCCGCAGGCCCGCGGAGGAGCCTTCATCGCCTGGTCTCGGCTCCTCTCCTGCCGAATGAGCTAATAGGATGGGCAAGCGGAGTTAACGAGCCCGTGTTCATGGAGGACTTTGAGATCTCCCTCGGAGTCTCTTCAGAGGCATTTTATGGGCACATTAAGACTTCTGTCATCTGTGGGAAAAAATCCAAACAGGACAACATAATCACAACTCAAAGGGGCTAATGAGGATATTATGAGTGTAAATTCGCCACCCCAATTGCTTATTTATGGAGCAGTTTCAGGTGAGGAGGGCACGCCCGTCCAGGGGGGCCAGGGCGGGGACCTGGTGACAGAGCCTTGGGCCTCGGTCACGGGTCACAGGGGAGCGGAGGAGGGGTGTGTCCTGGAGCAGGGAGCCCTGCTAGGCGAGCGTGAGTTCAGGGAAAGGGTTAGACTCCCACGTCTCCCTCTTGCAGCCCAGCCCCCTCCGTCGCTGGTGAGTGATGACGAAAGTGGCAGGCTGTTCCCCGAGTCAGGGGCGCGCGGCGCGGAGCTAGAACTCATCCCCCAGTGGAAACGGGAGGGCTGCTCAGGAGCACAGCGGGCTGGGGGCGGGGGCGGGGAGCGACCCCCCGCGGGGGCGGCGCATTTCTTAACCCCCGATTCGTGATTGTCGCTTTAAGGAGACATTGAGATAATTTTTTTCCTAATCTCCAGTCCTCCCCTCCACCCTCTTTAATGCCACAGACAGACCGTGCATCTGTTTCATCGACTGTATGTGTATTTGTGCTTTACCCACGAAGGGAGTAAGATGTTTCCTCACTCTGCTGACTCCCAGAGCCGATGTCCACCCCCTTGAGGGCGTTGTCAGCCCCCCTGCGAAGGTGACGCGGCCTGAAACGGCTGAGAGGCCCGCCGTTGGTTCCCAAGGCCAAAGTCCTGACGCCTGGGTTGTTCTCACGCCCACGTCCCCGGAGAGGCATCATCTACTACAGGGAGTCCTTGGAAGGAGCCTAACAGTTCAAAGTCAAGGATCAGTTCAATAAACGATGGCGTATTCATAAAACACGGCGCTTTAGGGCCAGTGCACAGAGTATGCACAGGCATGGGGCTTGCACAGATCTGCTCAGAGGACAGTTGTTACGGGAGCGGGAGCAGCCCCGTGTGCGACACACAGAGGCGGGCAGAAGAGGCCTGGGGTCGCACCGGCCAGTGCCATTGCTGGCGTGGAGGGGGGATGGGAAGCCCGCCCTCCCCCCTCCCTCCCTCCCACTCTCCCTCCCTTTATTTCTTTTTCTTTCAGTTTAACCTGTACTTTCTAGCTGTCCTATAAGAAACATACATAATTGCATATCTAATATTTTTAAAATTGGAAAGGACTCTCACACCATAGGTTTTTAGATTCACAGGCCGGCACTGCCCCTGCTGAGCAATGCCAGCTGGGGCTCACACCATAGGTTTCGAAGGGACGGTCCATCTCGCGGTGGTGTGAGGGCTCCACGCGGCGGCCCAGGCCCCTCTGCCTGAGGAGGCCCGAGGACGGCCGCCCTGCCCCTTCTCCCAGCTGTTCAGTCATGGGGATCCCCCACGGCTCAGGGCCCGCAGCTCCAGCCTCAGCCCTGAAGGCCACCTCAGGCCGCCTCTGGCCTGCCTCCCTGATAAGCCGGAATGACGCAGAGGCAAATGTCAGCCAGAGGGTTTGGGCCCGCCCCCTGGGCTTTCTGGGGTGTCTCCTTGGACGCAGTGAGGCCACCGGAAGGCCAAGGACTGGACCCAGCTCGGCTCGGCTCCTGAAGAACTCTTCTTTCTTCGTTCTTTGCCCCAAGTCTGGGCACAATCCCGCCGAGGCCCAACTGCTGCTGGCCGCCTGGCTTCCCATCATGTCTGCTTAGCGCTCAGGGCGGCACCTGGTGCCCAGGAAACGTAGCGGTTTTCTTGGGGACAGGAAGGCATGGGGCCTTGGGCTGACCGCTCTCCTCACAGGAGGCTCAACAGGGCCCCGGCGCCTGCCGCTGCGGTAACCCTGAGCGTGAACGCATTTCTTGGAGAGATTAACAAAGGAACAAATTTTTGCTTAACTGCCGTGCTTCCTACTCTCAGAGACTGAGACTGTGGGACCCATTCCATTCCCCTCCTAAACTGGGACCCCCTCCTGCTCTGGCGCGCACCCGCCTGCTGGAGAGCCCGCCTGGAGCCCAGCTCCCCACCCCCCGGCCCGAACACGCGCTGCTCTAACTCAGCCCCACCGCCACCCTCTCCATCTGGTCAGGCCCCGTTATCTCTTCTCAGAGCTCGGTGTGTCCCCTCCCCGCCCCCTCCCATGGCACTCATCTCAGTGGAAACTATATAGCTAGGCGTGCAATTATCCGCTGTTACTATAACCGGCATTTTTAATGAGTGCTGGCCAGGCACCCAGCGCTGTGCTAGAGGCTTGCTTTCTGGGCCCATCATCATTCAATCCTCCCAACAATACAGCGAAGCGCTACCATCATTGCTTCTTTACAGAAGAGGAAACAGTCTCGGAGGGGTCTCCCAATCTGCTCAAAGTTGCACCACCTTGCTCACGGTGGGTGCGCGGAGCGGTGGAGGGGAGCGTGGGAGGAGGTCCAGGCCGCTCTGACCGCAGAAGCCAGTCTTGGCAGGGCCAGTGGGAGGCAGCGTGCGCGCGGGGCTGCAGGAATGTGTGCACGTGCCCCACGCGTGCCAGCACGCACGCACGCACACACGCATGCCCATCACTTCTCCCTGCTGCCCTGACGGGTCAGGGGGTGGGAGCAGGGGGCCAGGCGGAGCTTTCCTGCCTCCAGCTTTCCACGCAACTTCCCTTCGCCACCTCAGAGGCTCGGTTTCCTCACCCATAGAGGAAGCGAGGGGCTCCCATCGCGTGCCTGGGGAGCTGCTTCAATGAGAAAACATGTAAAAAGCAGCTATGCAGCCCCCTGGGGCTGGCCTTGGCAGACTTGTTGGTTTCCTTCTTTCTTGTGCATCAGCTTAACGCAGCCTGGGCATTGGAATTGACCAATGATGTAACTGGGAACCCGGAAGGCACAGGGCCAGTTAGTTCCATAACATCAACCTGCACCTGACAATCTTGGCAATGGAGTGATTCACCTCCAGTGATGCTCAGGGCCCTGGCGGGCCGTGTCTGAGAGACATGGCAGAGGCGCCGCCGATCAGGGGCTGGCTACGTCTGGAATTGGGAACCCAATCACACAGCTATCCTTATTGCTGCAAGGAAGGACTTGTACCTCGTGTGTTACTCAAGGGAGAAGCCTTGTAAATGTTCACCGCCCCTCCCCCGCTCAGCCCGTGGAAGGAGCTGTCACTCTGAGGCTTGCTCCTAAAGTTGAAGGTCCCCGTGGCCCAGGGGGAGAGCCTGTAAGGTTATCTGGAGCCAAGCTGCGGCCGTGCGGCCGAGTGGGTGGGGTGGCTGTGGGGGGAGGCACCCCCTTGCTTTGGGCATCACTGAGCTGTGATGTTGTAGGGAGGTAGCCTGGGCACCTCCCGGGAAGGGGGGGGGGCCAGGAGACTGTCCCCTGTGGCCAGCTTGTAGGGCCCTTCAGAGAGGACGGCTCTTCTCTCAAAGATGCTGTTGAGACTCTGAGGCCAGAGGGTTGGCACTGGTACGTCAGAGACCCTCTACCTCCTCAGAGCTCTTTCCCTTGCACTGCGACCATCAGCTCGCCTCCCACAGCTGCCTTCCGTGGAAGACAGGCGGACCATGGCGTCAGAGAGACGGCCGGCTCAGGCAGGAGGCGACGCTTCCAGGGTCTCCAGAGAGCACAGGCCGTCGACCCTTCTCCCGTGGGCCACCCATCGCTCGTTCTCCCTGACCTTGTCTCTCATTCACTCGACAAGATTTATAACCCGCAGTCCCCCTCTTCCCCTTAACACGAGCCACACCGATCGGCTTCTGTCTGGACACCTCTTGTCTTCGGTTCTGCCCTAGTGTCCCCAGGGCTCTGGCCTGCACCTCCCCTGTCCTGGGGCTGCCAGGGGCCTGAGTGGCCCCAGCCTCTAGCCTCAGCCACGTGGGCATGTGTCTAAAATGCACCTGGACATTGCTGACTCGTTGCCCTTTGCTTTTATTCTATTTAATTCTAACGCCACCTGCTTCTCTCTTTTGGCTTCTGTAAATGACAAGGAAAGTGATGGCGGATACAGGCTCCTTATATAGAAACGCCAAAAAAAACAACAACAAACAAACAAAAAGAAAAAACCAGTTGTAAATAGGAGGAAAAGTTGTAACTTTTTCCCATTTCTTCATCTGAATCCTTTCTCCTAGAATCACTATCAGCCAGTCACCTTGGGGTATTCTTCCTGACATTTCCCCTCTGCTTTCTGCTCCCACAAACCCCTGTCGTTTGGAGGCCCTGAAAATAGAAGCAGGGTCCTGCCATGCGTTCTGTTCCGAAGTTTGTTGGTGTCCCCGGACCATGCCCTTAGGGGACCACTTCATAACAGCATACAAGGCCGCTCCGCGTCCCTTCCAGAGGCTGCCCCTGACCCTGTGGTCTCCGTGACCGAGGTTTATTGAGCCAGAGCTGGCAGGGGACCTTTGGTTGTTTATGAATTTTAGCTCTTTCAACAACATTCCAGCGAACATCCTTACACACAGAGCCTCGTATGTTTTTGTTGGGATGGCTTTTGTGAGGGGCGTCCCTGGGTCCGCGGAGGAGCGGCTCTCTGAGGGGCCCCGCGAGCCGAGCGCACCCTAGGGCTGCTCCCGATGCAGCCCGACTCCCCCCGCAGGCCTGAGCTGCGCCCTCCTGCCGGCAGCCCCCGGCCTCCACCAAGCCGACCGGCCTCCTGCATCTGAACCCCTTGCACCCTCGGGCTGCAGAGCAGGTCCTCCTGCCCCTCCCGGCCGGCCAGGTTCCCCCTGATAGATTGAGGCCGGAGCCCCATTGCGTTGTCTCTGAATCGTCTTAACCAAACCCCAGCCTGAGCGCCCTCAGAGCTCCGCCCAGGAGTGCTCACGGTGGCCCAGGGCACGTGTTGTCACAGCTGTTTACCTAGTGTTGTCCCCTCGTCTGGGAGCAACTCGAGGGCAAGCCTGGGTCTTACCTTCATTTGGTTAAGTAAACGCCCAGCAGATGACCGCTGGGAAAAGGATGGAAGGCGGGTCAGCTTGTGTTTCTAGAGAGTTCCTGAGGTTCCCGGGCACGAGGGACATCCTAGGCCTGACCCAGTTTCTAGGGCATCAGTGGTCATCTGGTCCTCTTATTTCCACGGCGCGTGACGTGGAAGAATGAACAACGCCCTGCACCCCCAGACATCCACGTCCTAATCCCTGGAAACTGTAAACATTACAAGTTACAGGATTTTTTGGTAGGGGGAGTTTACATTTTTATTTTCATAAAATCAGAGTATTCACAGCACGTGGAGCAAGCAGGGCTCGCTTAGCAGTGTAAGCCGCAGAAGTGAGAAGGTGACGCGCCCTCAGGCAGAGGGCAGGGGGGAGTCAGCGGGCACAGCGGCCGCAGCGAGGAGGGTCCGGCGTGGTGCTCTGTGGCGGTCCAGACCCGGCTGGGGACACTGTCCTCTCCGAGTCGTCTACACTTGGGCCTACTGGGCAGCACCATCTTAATGCCTGAGCTAAGTGTTGGCAGTTAGCATGGTAAGTTTGGAAGCAGCATTGACTTACTGGCCTCTCTCCCTCTCTTTTTTTTTTTTGCTACTATTATTATTTTAACAGGCAATGGTCCCACAGTGATAATTTCCAGCGTGAATGTAGCTTTCCAGAAGTTCTTAACCTATTTTTAACCCTGGAGGAATTTGGCCCAATATAATCACACAGCTATCATTTTTATGAGTGTGATTTGTCTTTCTTGCACAAATATTTGCATCCACAGTGACATCAAAAATTAGGCACATCCCACGACCCATATCCCATGGCCCTCTCCTGTCTCTGTCCATGGGTGGACACATGGTTTCTCATCTTGATCACAGCTCAGATGCCATTTTATAAATTTCTCTTTTCTCTTGATATGCTAGTAAAAGCACTCTCCATGATGCTTTGCAGCATTCATAAAAAGCTTTTTTAAAGACTGTGTCAAAGTCTTTTGAATGAATGCCCCATAACCAACACTACAATTACTCCATTGTGGAGTATTTTGATGGTTTCCAATTTTTTTCATTACTGTAGATACAGCTGCAGTATAGCCTGGTCTTCCTTTTGGATTATTTACTTAGATAAGTTTCCAAGCCTGGCATTAGTTGGCCAAATCACATGAAAATGTGTGTGATGTTTGAAATGCGTCGCCAAATTATTTTTCAACGGGGCTGAACCAATTGAAGCTGCCCAACAGCGAGGCTGGCGAGGTTCAGTTTCTCCTCCTCTCTACCAGCAGAGGATGTTGCTATCAGTGTTCTCCACTGAATTTATTGGATATTAAGTAGCAACTCTTGGCGTTTTCACTTGCATTTCTGTGCCCCTTCTCAAAGGCCAATTAGCTTTTCTTGGTTGTCGCTAACTTGCTCACATCGCATTGTTCTTAGCTCACTTTTGTATTAGGGACTGGATTTTATTTTTTTTCTCATAAACTTGGACTTCGTTGTATATCCAAATATGTATTGATTTTGTCTAACACGTTTATTGTTACAATGTTTTTGTAACAATAAAACAATCTAATATTATTACAATGTTTTCTACCTTTCAAATCTCCTCTTTTTTATGTTATTCCAGGCACAGAATAGTTGAGGGAGTCATGTTCATGTTCTGAGGGGAAATAGATGTGGGTTCAAACCCTCGCTCCGCCCCCCTCGGTCTTGGGCAAGTCGGCATTCCCGAGCCTCAGTTTCCTCATCTGCAAAGCGGAGACCACAGCGTCTCCTCCGCTTGGGGCAGGTTTTCGTTGCCAGTCTCCCCTTTTTGCTTTTTATATCAGTTACTTCTCCCCCACCCCCACGGTTCGTAGAGAAGCCTTTTACATGTTTACATAGTTGACGCCGTCTGTCCTTTTTTGGGGTTTTCTTTAAAGTTCCCAGCGAACTGTCTCTGGTGCGTGTTCTCAGGATCACAAGCGACTGCGGCCTTTGGTGCCCAAATGTGTTCCAGATGGGCGCCGCTTGCATGGCAGCTCCGGCGCGGGCCGCTCTCAGCACGCAGGGTGTCGGGCTCGATGGGAGAGCCTTTCCAGTGCAGGGGCGGGAGCGGGAGGGGCTACGGGGCCCTCCTGGAATTGCCCAGCAACGCCCCCAAACGAAAGTTAATATTGTCCCGGCCACGGGCAAGAATGCCAAGAATGCTTTGTAAAGTTTTATCTCTTTGCAACTCTCCGTTTTAATTATTGTCAGGAGGTGACCTACATGCGGGCTGGGGAACTCTCACCCCTCCATGTGGGTGAGGGCCGGGCCCCCGGGGCTGGCCCCTGCTCCCACATCCCTGGCCTTCCCCCACTCCGCGTCTGGCGGCGGGCAGAGCCGGCCTTCCGTGCGAGTGCACCGGAGCTGGCATTCGGTCCCCACCACCCTCGAGGGATGGCGATGGCGCTCGTGCGCTCGGAGCCTTGCTTTTCTCGCCTATAAACTGGGACTAGTGGCACCCAGCTCGGTGGGCAGGCCGGGCTGCTTCAAAGAGCTCAGGGAAGAGGCTAAGAGACGAGGGCGAATAGCATCTCTCTGCTCGGCCCCCTGTAAATGCGACCACAACTCCTACTCAAAGTCCTGTAACAACCCTCCAGCTGCAAAGCGTAGAGTCCAAACTGTGCGGTTCCTGTGACATGCCACGATCGGACCCTCCGGTTGCCCCTTCACTCTGCCGCGCACCACGGTGCTGCTGGCGTCCCGTTACTCACTGCCGCCACGCTCACGCTGCCCGTCTGTGACCTGGGCTGGTTGCCCGCTCAGTGAGGCTTGTGGTGGGGTTCGACTCAGCGGCTACACGAAAAGAGCTGAGGAGAGTACGGGGATCCAGTAGGTGCTCACTACACAGAGAGAGGGGAGTTATTAGGGTTGTTTTCATCTCATTGTGCCCCGGGCACCCTGCTCCTGTTGCCCAGACCTTAGCAGGTACTGCTCTCTGGGCCCGGAAGTGCGTTTAGTCCCTCTTTGTTGCCCCCTTCATTCCTGGGGACCCTTCAGGACCCGGGCCATCTTCGCCTCCTCCAGGAAGCCCGCCTGGGCTGAATGAGGCTTCCCTGGGGGACCCACACCACTCCCCATGCTGACCCCTGGCGGTGCCCAGTGCGGGGCCCAGCCCAGCCCCGGACTCAGGCCTCCTTCCCAGCTGCCTCCTGGGCCGGTCCCTAAGCATCTCTGTGCCTTGGTGTTGTCCCACCCAGTGGGTGCAAACGTGACTAAACTTTTGGATTACAAAATGAGATGATATAGGCCAAGAGCTCAGAACCGTGCCTGGCACATGATATGCACACATTACAGGAACCTATGATTTTGACGTAACTTCTTACTCTGTACAATAATTATTTGTATATTTCCCCTCCTTGTCCCAAGACTAGAAGGATCCTCAGAGTAGAGATTCTGTTCATTTTTATCCCCAATATCTGGCACATAGCAGGTGCTTCATAAGTGCTTGCTAAATGTAAGTAATCCCAAAATGTCTTTCTTTTCCATTTACTCAGCTTTCTGCTGGGAGAAGCACTGCAGTTGTCAGACTAGAGCGTGGACTTGCATTTCAGACCCATTTCAGATGTGACTGCAGGGAGGCTGGGGGCTTCTCCGAGCCTCAGTTTCTTCACTTATAAAATGAGGATACTTACATCAACTCCATGGAGTATTGCATTAAAAATAACATGTGCGAGAGATGTGTCATGTTCCTGGATGAAAAGGCTGAATTCTGTAAAGAGGGCAATTTTTTTCCAAATGAATTTAGTCAAATATCTTAGTGAGATTTTTTTTTTGACAAGAGTGATTCTAAGTTCATCTGGAAGAACCACAAAATAATATTTTGTAAATGGAGAATCACTGAGTGAGAATCGTCATTAGAGGTTAAACTGTGGCCATAAGTGACGGCCACTACAATGGCGTAACATCCGCAAGGGCACCGACAGATGGGCTCTGGGAGGGAACGGACTGTCTGAAACCAGTCGTCAGGCCCCTGAAACCTGCTCTGTGACCGGGAAGTGCCACCCAACAGAGGGCAGGATGTGGATTTAATTAGCAAAAGGCGTTGGGGAAACTGAGTATTTCAGGGAAAAAGAGATCATCACCTTACACCATACTTCAAAATAAATTCCAGATGGATTATAGAGTTAAATATAATAAACAATATACATTTCCTTTTTTTTAAAAAAAAGGGAAAAAGGCTTGAAGGGAAATAGGTATGTTTGTTTTTTATATTTAACTCTATAATCCGTCTGGATCACTCTCGCCTCAGAGTAAGAAATAACTTTCTTAAGACAAGAACAGTGAAAGAATCTGCACATAAAAATGGGACAATGTGATTATTTAACATTCAAAACTACTTTTTACTTTAAAATCATAAAGTTAAAAAAAGAGAAATGAGGAAATTTATAAAAAAAAAAGAATAAGGGATGAAAGCCCTTCTATATTTAAGGTTATTACAAATCAATAAGAAAAACAAAAAAAAAATTCAAAAAACAAACATGGAAAAACAGACCAACCTCCTTCATAATCAACTAAAAGCAAAATGTAATCATTATCGGTCAGGTTACTTCCCTGCTCAAAATCCTTCAATGACGCTCCCTTGTCTCAGAGATAAAATCCAGAATCGGCACCCGACATACAAGGCCTCTCTCATTTGGGGCCTCTCTCTTCCCGGCCACTTCCCTGAACCCCTGAGGCTGTGATCACACGCCAGTTGCGTTTTCCTGCACGCAATGTCCCCTTGCCCAGGTCTGAGGCTTTGCACATACTGTTCCCTTTGTCTGGACTGGCCCTTCCAGTCCTCTCCTGGGTGAAGCTCCGCCCACCTCTCACTCCCTGGCTCAGCCTAGAGGCTGGTGCACTTTGCTCCCTGTCTGGGCTCCTGGGAAAAGGGCTTGCTGGCCATTCCTGAGCTTGTTATTCTTCTTAGAGGGAGGGGAAGCCAAGAAAAGTCGAGGTCTCTCAAACCGAGTGGTCCACTTGCCTTTTCTTTGGGGAAGGGGCTGTGAATGTGCATTTCCCCTCCGAGCTGGGACGAGGATCCGCAGACACGATTCCATGACGCCTCCCTCCCCAGCTTCACCTGGCTCGACTCAGGCATCGGCTCAGAGCAGGCAGGTGGCGGGGAACCAAGTGCAGGGTGTCCCCATACATTGCATGGGGCATATGGATGTTAAAAAAAGTATTCTTTCCCCTGGCTGGTGTGGCTCTGTGGACTGAGCACTGGCCTCCAAACTGAGGGGTCACCAGTTCGATTCCTGGACCAGGGTTGTGGGCCTGGTCCCCGGATGGTGGTATGTGACAGGCAGTCGATTGTATCTATGTGTTTCTCCCTCTCTTCCCCTCTCTCCAAAAATAAATAAATAAAACCTTTAAAATTTTTTTAAAAAACAAAAAAAATTCTTTAATAAAAAGTACAATACAAACCAAACTGAGCATCTGGTCTTTTTATTTGCTAAGTCTGACCGCCCTAGCTCAGAAGGAAGCCCAGGGCATCGGGGCTGGTGAGAGGGCAGCGCGGCTCCCCCGTGAGCCCGGGGTGGGGACTGAGCTCTGGGCTGGGGGGTTGGGGGGGCATCCTGGACGTGCAAGGGCAAGTGCAAGGTCTCTCCAGCCACAGGGCTTCGGGTCCAGTCCCGCCTTGCTGTGGAGCCTGAGACACACCGGAGCTTCTCTGAGGCCCTCTTCCTCGGTTGGCAAAGCCAGGGACCCTGGCTGCTTCCCAGTGTCGTTGGAAGAACGAGAGAGAAAACACGTGAATGCGTGTGGCCGGCGCTCAGCAGCCACAGGTGTTTTCCTGGGAGCACCGGGGGGCGGCGAGCAGCAGAGCGTCCCACCCTGGGACAGTCAGCGGAGCCTGGCATCCTGTTCCCTGGTGTCCCTACAGCGAGACGTATTATAATGTGTCGCCTACTGTTGGTTCCTCCTTATGATATTGTCGTTTGGAATCCCTCTGAGACTATTATCTTCTTTAACCCTTGTGTTAAAGCTTGTCAGACCCTGTTGGCTCCCTGTTAGGGTTCTGGGAATGGGGGCGCAGCCTGGCTGAGGCCCTGTCCTTGCCGAAAGGCACTGGCATCCACGGCGGCGGCAGCGGGGCCCAGACCGAGGGACCCCTGCACTAGCGTCCTCGCCCACCTTCCCTCTGTGCGCCTCACAGCCACCTGTGAGGTCGGAATGGCTTTGTCCTTTTAGAGAAGACTCAAAGCTCAGCGGGGAATGGCATTTCCCAAGGTCACAGAGCAGGAAATGGACAAGTATGACCTATACCTTAATCTCTCTGGGTGCAAAGCCCCCCAGCTGGACTGGAAGCCTCAAATCCTGTCTCTTGTCATGGCCTGGACTGTAGGAGGAGCGGTTCTGGGGGCCCCGGGGAGGAAGTGCGCAGCCCAAAGGCGCAGGCTGAGTGAGCGAAGGGGTCAGCGGGCACCCAGGGAAACGCTTTCCGTGTACAGCGCAGGGGTTTCTGGGTCCTTCTGGCCATTCCAAGAAGAAAATCAATACGGGAAAAATAAGTCTATTTCACCAAAGGTGCTATTTTAAATGTGTGACACCAAAATAGAAATCTCTCAGCCCTGGGCCTTCGGATGCTCACATGGCCCAAATCCGGCTTCCCTAAGGTCAGACGTCAAGCTACTAGCCCCATTTGGGGCCCATGAATTTGGTCCGGCCTCCGCTGACGCAATGGCTTGATTCAGGGTGCCCTAAAATCATTCCCTGGTGGCAGAGTCCCTGCGGCCAGATGCCTCTGCAAGACGAAGGACTTAGGGCCAGAGCGGCCGGTGGAGGCAGCGTACGCTGGGAAACGTCGGAGCGGCCCGTCCTCGAGCCGCATTGCGAGGAGCCAGACCGTCAGTGTCCCTCCGCGTCCCGCAGGGAGCAAACGTCGGTGGTAGGGCCTGGGCGGACAGACGGAGGCTGGCAGGGATGTCCGGCTGCCCCTCTTCTCCCTGGAGGAGCTCGAGGCCTGGCCTCTTGTCCCAGCCCCTCCTCGTGCGGCCCTGGATGGGGCACCATGTCCCATGGGACAAAGCCAGGCCACCTCACAGAGAAATTGTGGAGTGGTTGATTTCTCCCGTGCCTAGTTTGGACATTGCACCCAAAGGAAAATCCCCTTGGGGAAGGGAAAGGAAGCAGGGGCTGGTACTTAATGAGCACCCGCCGTGCGCTGGCAACGTTACTCTGGTTGTCCTCACTCTCCTTCAAGCACCCACCATCCTCAGCTCGGGGCCCCCTGCCCTGGGGGGTGTCTGAGCCAGGAGGAGACTCTCCTCCCCAGAGGGGGCACCACAAGGGTCAGAGACAAGGACGCCCGGGGGCCTCCCTGGCTCCCGGCCCCGCCTCTTGTCTTCAGGTGACGAGTTTGAGGTGCACACAGCAGCCGGGGCAGCCTCGGGCCTGTCTGCAAGGGTGACAGTGAACCCTCAGCCTGGTGCCTAGGCCCCCAGGATGAACCCCACTTCTGCTGGCCTCCATACGTCCCCCACACCCACTCAGGCCCATCCGTCATTGAAGGGGCCCCTGAACTGTCCCCATGGTCCAGGCATGGCCATGTGCCACCGCCCTAGCTCAGAATGCTGCCCCCCACTGGGAGGAAATGCTCCCCAATGCCAGGCTGCCCTGTCCCCAACCTGCCGAGACTGTCCTCCTCCCCTAGTCCCCAAAGGAGAAGTGTTTGTTTTCTTTATGGCAGTTAAAATACTGTTTATGTTCTCACCGAAAGAGAAAGTTGTACAATTCTCTCACATTAGCATCCCCAGGAGCAAGTCCCGGCCTCCAGCCAGCTCTGGTCTCTCCCGTGTTCACCACCCGCTCCAGGGGACCGGGAGAGCGGGGTGCACCTCACGCCTGGACTCCCCGGCGGCCAGAGCGGCCCCGGCCCTGGGGGCTGCGTCTGAAGCACACAGCGCAGCAGAGCAAGAAGCAGGACCATGAGCGAGCGGCCGGATGGAGCCCCCGGGAGGACGGCTTGCATGACAGCTGGTGCCCAGGCGTCCTGACTCCTGGCCCACCCCGAGCTGCGCCCCACAGCCGCGCCGGGCCTCCGAGGGGCCCCTCCTTTCTCTGGGCCCATCCTGCGAAGCCGTGGGTCTCCCCGGTTTCCAGGCCGTGCCCGCACTGGGTAATGGACAGCTCTGGCCTGATCGAACCAGCCCCCTGGAATTCTTCCTTTGCTCTTGCTCCTTATATTTAATTTTATTATTTTCCATGACAGCTCACATTATAAACCAAGAATCAATGCATATAAATGAAAACATACTCTACATAGCTTCACGCATTGCCATAAAGACCTTCTAATGCAGACAAATTAGTTGCTGGATTCAGAAACTGAAGTTAAACTCCTGAAACTCCTGTTGTATTTGAGGAAGAAAGAGGTTTTAGAGTCAGTAAAGATTTTATTATAAGCTCAGTATTACTCCCACTTCCCAGTAATTCATGTTCTGAGGGGAGGGAGAGGCCGAGGGAACAATGCAAGTGTTCTGAGAACCTACTGTGCGCTGGGCACGTCGCAACGCATGGTAGCAACAAAGGCCCCAGTAGGGGCGCCCCAGCTGCTCTGAGCTCCCAGCCTGCATGTGGCCACCCCCAGCCTGGCAGCCGTGTCTCTGGACCTCAGACTGCATTTCTGCCCAATGGGGAGGACCCTCCGGCCCGGGCTAGCCGCTGCTGGGGGGATTCGCTACAACAAGGTCCGAAACGTGGCCGTGCAGACATAGTCAGAGCCAAGAAAACAGTTCTCACTCAAAACAAGTAAATCCTACTGTGATGCAGCTGAAAAACGCTTTGGCCCCAGTAAATCTGAACAAATGAGCAATTGGGTCCAAACAGCCTGGGGAGAGCCAAGCGGCTAACAGCATGGCCTCAACAAATGATCTACTTGGAAATGAACGCTCTCCAACAGTGAGCATCGGAACCTCATGGGCAGGTGCATGCTCCTCCATGCGAAGCCTGCCTGCACGCCCTTCTAGGAGTTTTCTGCTCTTTCTGTTTCGTTTCTCCTTTATTTCCAATCATTTCTTCTCGCTCGTCATTGTAAGTTGGGACACAATAAATATTCATTATAAGAGAACGACCTACATAGCTAAGAAAAGAGGAAATAGTTGAGGGGACCTCTTCTGCAAAGGTGATTTAAATGAATTATGGGATGTTACAAAATAGTACGTAAGGCACGAGCTCATTTTGTAGAAAAATACTGTGTCTGCGTCAAAGGCCGGGCAACAGGGCCGTGCCTGACCCCGGGGGCGGGGAGGGGGCAGGGAGGGGTTGGGGAGGGGGCTCCTTATGCTTCTATTTTGCTTTTCTCGCTCTGTACATGTTTTGCTATTTCTGAGGTGAGCATACATTACATTTATACTAAGAAAGAAACCAAAGAAGAAAAGCTCCAAACATTTTTCCATCTTTTGAGCAAAAATTTTAAAAAATCTTATCCCGTTTCCAGCCAGTTCTGCCAGTTTTGACATTTTCAGTTCTTGTGCACATCGAGCTGGACATTGTTTCTCAGTCTGTGAAGTGGGGATAATGGCATTTGCATCGAATGGTGACTGGAAGGATGAAGTGAGGTGGTTTATGTACTATTTCTTGCCCAGTTCCGGCACACAGTGGGTCCTCAATAAGCAGCAATCACCGGGGTCTTCCCTGCGGACATCGGCTGTGTTGTACCAAGGCTTTGCTGTGGCTCACGTAGCTCGGTTTGTCTCTCTTGCCTTCAGTCTGCCCCGGGGACTCCTCTGGGTGGATGGGATGGGTGCTCTGCCGTCACCTTCACTGGCAAGGCTGTGGCATCGTCCCAGCTGGTCTCCCTCCTTCCCCACCCCAGGCTATTCGGTTCGTGGAACTTCAGCAGCTTCCCATCCCCTCTAGACCAAACCGAGGCCTGACTGTGTGGTGTGCGCGTCCCTGTGCCCCGGGCCTCGGTTGCGTCCCCAGGCTCACTTCCCTCCGGTTCTCCCTTGTTCTCTGTGGATGCCCCACTCCGGCCTCCCTGCTGTTCTCAGACACCCGGTCTCTGTCCCTTTGCAGAGGGGCTCCAGTCCTGGACGTGTGCGCGGCCGGCTCCCTCTCTCCATGACTCCTGGTCTCTGCGCCACCTGCACGGACCCCCGCCCCTGCCATCAGCCAGGCCCTTCCTGAGCCTCTGGCCTCTCCTTCCTCCCGACAATCACGCAGAGCACTCGGTATTTGTACGTCTGCTTGTTGTGCGGCTCGCAACACCCAGAGCCCGGCCTGGGCCTAACGGCGCAGGGTAAATCAGCGCCGCCGTGGGGCGGGCCCAGCGGGCGCGGGGTCCAGCCCTGTCCTGCCGGGGCCTGACCCGGTCATCTCCTTAGCCCCTGGGCCTTGCGTCTCGGCTGGCGGAGGCGCGGCGAGAACCCAGGAGCGGCGCTGGGCCCACACAGGCCCCGGCTAATGCCGCTGCTTATGGACACATCACTTAGCAAAACATGTTTTTTCCTCTCTCTCAAAACGACTTCTCAGAAAAGAGGGAGCCGGCTTTGTGCTGAACCTTTACAAAGTGTCTCCCTTGACGGAACCTCTCTCAATGGCTTTGTTTTCAGCAACAAAGAAATGTTTGGGGACACACATTAGCCTGAAACTACCTCAAACAACATGGGTTTAGAATTCTTGAAGAGCTAATCTGACGGAGTCTGTAAAACAAGGCGGTCAGAGGCGTTTTACAGAGATTGAGCGCCTCTCCCCCGGGGCTGTGGCCGCAGGGCGCAGGCGCGCAGGTCAGGGCCGGAGCGCCTCTCTGGCTGGCGGCCACGGCAGGCGGTGGTTCTCCTGCGGGCACGCAGGCGCCCCCAGCGCGGCGCTCACGTCCTGCCTGGGGGCCGGCCGGCCCTGACGCAGACCCGGGGCCCTCCTGGGGCTCGGGCTCGGGGCCGGAGGACGCGAAATGGGGCCTGGCGAGGCGCGCGCTCATGAAGATGCGGCCGCGGCGGCGAGGGGGTGCGGACAAAAGCTGCTCCCTCTGAGGTAGCTTTTTTCTGGCCCTGCTGTAATAAAAAAGGTTCTGCTCCAGAACCTTCCACTGCCAGCTTCCTGTTGTCATTTAGGCCTCCGGTCGGTCGCCTGTGCTCTCCTCAGAGTCACGCCTCCTACCCAGCGTGGCCACCGGCCTCCCATATCAGGTCACCATCACTGTGACTCCTCAGCAATCTCGTGACGATCCTGCGGGTGCGCTAGTGTCCGAGCTGCTGCCCGCCCTCCCAGGCAGAGCAGGCCCTGACCGGGCTTCGAGGCGGTGCACTGCGCGCCCTGCAGCAGGGCTCGCGCGCCCGAGGCCCCCGACCCCCGATGGGAAGTGTGCTGAACGCGAGAGTGAACGCGTGCAGCGCGCGGCGCGAGGCCATGACGTACAACGTGGTGCGACGGTGCGGAAGCGGGTGCCCGAGAGCCGAGCCGAGGGGCTGATGTCTGAGCTGCCCAGAGAGGCCTGAGCTTTGTTTGCGTCCTTGCTGTTTTACCCACTAAAATGTTGTTAGAGAAGCTATTACGGAGATAGACACACTGCCTCCTGGGGCGCCGATCCAACTGGACACACAGAACCCACTCCCTCCCCGCCCCCAGCAAGCGGAACTGGTCACGGGAGCGGAAAAGCCCGTCCCAGAGAGGCCAGGGCGCGGGCAGAGTTGGGGCCAGTGGGCGCCGTCAGCTCAGCCAGGCCCTGCGGCCCTGGGACGACGTAAGACCTGCTTCGACCCCTTGCCCTCCTGTCCTCCTCTTTAGCCCTCGGGCCCAGCGTTTCCGGCTGTCTCCTGCTCGATGTGGTTAATCCCTTCTCAGTTTTCAGTTGGTGTCTTTCTGCCAGGACAGTCCCCACTGTCGCCGGCACGTCGCTAGTTTCACCTCTGAAATTTGCTAATGTAGCTTTTTACCAAAAGCACCTGGGCCCTGAGCAGGCTGAGGCCAGAGTGTCCAGCGAGACGTCAGCATTGTTCCCTTGGACAACTGGTCTCTGCTGACGGCAGGTGGATTTCCATTTCCATGAACAGTAAGCGATTTCCTTTGGAAGAGAAGGATAGATGCCTTTTTTTTTGGACGGAATTTGTCCTAAAGAAACATTAAGTGAACAATCGTGCAAATGGTACGTGCATGGGACAACCTGGTGTCAGTGACGGAGCACAAATGACCGGAGTTCAGCAGCCGACCGTGGCCTGCACAGCCCCAGAGCAGCGGGCCAGGGCCTGTCGGCCTCCTGGCCCCACGGTCCGGGCAGGGCTCTCTGTCTCCCCGTGCCTGTTTCCCGCTCTGTGAAATGGGGCTGAGAATCCATTGACCCCAAGCGTGTTGCGAGGGTCCCTGAGGTCATGTGGCGCTCTCAGAGACAAAGTTTCTGGCGTGTCGAAAACTCAGGCTCCTGAGAGGTACCTCTGGGTGGCCGCCACCGAAGCTGATCCATCCACCCCCTCCGGCTTCGTTGACGGTTTTTCCTTTCTTGTTTGCAACCCAACAACCATTTCAGATGCCACGGGAAGTACCAGGTGGAAAGATGTAGAGTCAGAAATGAAGAGAGAGTAAAAGCAACATACAACACATATACAATGTTAGGAACTCGTGCAATTGGGAGCTGGGGGCAAAGACGTGGAAAATATGAGTTAAATCTAGAATCTAGTGGAAGAGCTCTTCAATGTCTTTTTTTTTTTTTTTTTTTTTTTTTTTAGTTTTCTCCAAATGTTATGAAGATAAATAGATGCTCCTAAACTGGGAAAAACTCAGGTTAGAGTGAAGTGAGAGGAGTGTCCAGTTCAAGTGGCCACCCTCTGATGTGGCGCCCGCCAAGGGCCAGCAGGGGGAGGGAGGGTCACCCAGGCGGCCCCAGGCTCAGCGGAGAGGACGGTCAGGGCAGCCAGGGACTGCGGCTGCCGGGCGGTGAGACGGGCGGGAGGGGCCGTGCTGCTGGGGCAGGAAGGGGCAGGCTGCTGAGGAGGCTCGGCGGGCCTTCCTGGTCAGCTTCCGGCGGCGGGCGGGCGGAGCAGCCCTGGGGGACGTGTCCTGGGCAAGCAGAGCGTGTCGAAAGGGTGCTGAGCCGCTCGCCAAGGGTGTAGGAAGCTCGACTTGGAAAATAATGGGCACTATGTTTGCTCTGGGGGTCCCAGGAGCCCTCTGCAACGTGCCCTGAGCTGTTTCTTTGCTGCCCCCTTCTCTGCATCACTGAGCTGAAGCTTCCGATTCCAGGGAGAGGGACCGTGACGGCCCTTGCCAAGATCACATGCATCCCTGAGACAGGGAGGCGAGGGGTGGGCCCCTGGGGGACAGCTGCACCGTGACCTTGCCGAGCAGGGAGCAGCGGTTCCCTAAGTGGAAATGAGAGTGACACCCCGTCACTGTCCACTGCAGTGAGTGCAGACGGAGGGGGTTACAAGGTGTGTGTGGGGGGGGCGCTCCCACCCCGGTGGCGCCGTGGGATGAGCCAGCCGTCTACCCCAGGCCCCGCGGCCCGCGCAGGGGAGGCACCGCGACGGGACAGGGAGTCCTCGAACCTGTGCTGCTGTGAACGTAGACTCTGTGACACCAAATTCCTGCCTCTGGGGGCAAATGGTCTAGAGGGAAGGGACGCATGAAAGCAGAGACAGCTGGAGGCCCAGAGGGTGCACGGGGAGAGCCCTCACGGACGCTGGTGAGGGGTGGAGGTCAGGGCTGCCGTACAGGGAAGGCCTCGCTCAGCCCCCGTCCCCGCCTCCCCGGCCCTGTGGGCGCCCACACTGAGTATGTCTCCAGGCTTGTTCGGCCAGGACACCTCTAGACCCCGGTTACCCAAGCAGAGAGTGTGGGGCCAACACTGGGACAGATCAGGCATGGGAGGCGTGACCCGGAGGCCCACCTGGGGCTGGTCACGGATGAGATGGGCTCCTGCCTCCTTTCCCAGAAGCCTCCTGCCAGGAGCCGCATGGCCTGATGGCGCTGTGGCCCAGCACATGGCAGATATTCAGTAAATGGCGATGGAAGGAAGAGACAGCAGGGAGGAAAGGATAGAAAAAATGTCTGAAAGGGGACAAGGAATCCAGAAATGATCAAGTAAGGCGAAAGTGGAAAACTGAATAAATAAAATGAATGAATTCTACAGGGGCAGGAAGAAAGGAGGGATGAATTCCTGAAGGTCCAGGAGGATCCAGACGCTGCCATTTACCTGCTGGGGGACCTCAGTCCAGGTACTTCACCTCGTGGGGCCTCCGTTTTCTCATGTGTAAAACGGAGTGAATTTTGGCCTCCAAGGGAGTCATTGTGAGAATTAGATGAACAAATAAACAGAGGAAATGAAGAGCAGGAGGGACAGAGGAGGAGAAGGCCGCGGAGGCCTTCGTGGGCTCCTCCCCGCGTCCTCCATGGCCAGCGAGGGCTGGGGACTGTCTGCCGCGCAGACACCGCGGCTCTCACTCCCGTGCAGGCCCGGCCTGTTTGATTTCAGGAGGCAGATAAGATGCCTGGGCTGCTTTTTCATCTCGGAGGCTCGTCCCTCCCCCAGCTCCCGGCCCCTGTGGCCACTGGGGCCTTCAAAGTCCCTGCTGGCTCCAGATCTGCAGACAATCCTTCCCTGTAACCCTACCCAGGGAAGCAGCTGATAAAGTCCAGATGGAGTGTGAGGTCTTCAAACTCACTTTCTCTGCCCCGATAAGCCCGGGCCTCTCAGGAGACCCCTTTCTCTTGGGGAGAGAGGCATGTTGGCCAGAGTCCGCACGGATCGCGGGAGCGGACTCGCCTTTATGAGGGAAGCTCCTGGCTTTCCTGGGGAGGGCCCCGGGTGGGGGGCGGGGGACAAGGAGCACTGGATTTGGAGTCAGCCTGGATTCCAATTCTAGCTCTACACGTCATTAAAAGGGTGGCCGGCATCCCCTTCCCAGGGTGCTGTGCACGGCCAGGGATGGACTGGTGAGGAGAGACCCAGCCCGGGGGGCGGGTCAGGCCCTTCCTTGCCTGGTCAGACTTCCCCACGTGGCCCAGCATCTGAGCCCCGCGATGCAGACCGGCTGGGACCCGGACCTGCCCTCGGCAGGTAGCCGCTGGGCCCTGCCCAGGGGTCCTGCAGGCCAGAGTTTGAATTCAGGCCTCTCCCGCACTGGCTGGGTGGCCTTTGGCAGGTGGCTTGGCTTCTCTGGGCTTTAGTTTCCTCATTGTAGAGGGTGCGGTGATAATCCCCGCCTCACTGGCTCATTGCAAAGGGTCAAATGAAATAGCAGATGAGAAAGCACATGGATTAGAACAGTCTGCGAAAGCCAGGTGCTCACTCCTGCACTTGCTGAACTGGGCCTGTGCCCCTTCCGGGAGGAGGGGCCGTGTCGTTTGGCTCATCTGGGGCAGCTGAGAAGGACACCGACTACCGCATTCAGGGGACCCTTTGACCCACTTACTCTGCACAAAGTGCTCCAGGCCACACACACACCTGGCTACCAACCTGATCTCTGAGCTCCGGGGCCTGACTGTCCAGACCGGCTGTGTCCCGGGGTGGGGGGTGGATGTACAAGGAAGCCCTGGACACACTTCACAAAGGGCGAGGGCCTCGGGAGGGGCTGGGGCCCCACGGGAGAGGCCTCTGACTGAGCGTGCTTTGGTGCTTTGACTGACTTTCCTGGACCCATTACGTAAATCCGCCCAGATTTAAGATCAGGCTCTACCCACTTCTAAGAGGATTTAGGGTATTTTAAGATTAAAATCCAGAGTGACAAAAAGACTTTTAAAAGGATTGCCTGCTGCTCAATCTCATAATGAGAAAAACGCCATGGAAACTACCCGAGGTGCCCTCTGCGCCGATGGGACCGGCAGAGCTGCGGCGCCTCATGACGCCCCCGGCAGGTGGGTCCGTGGGGCGCTGGCACGCCCGCCGCCGTTTGAGGAAGTCACACCGGGCACCACCTCTGAGGACGGCCGCCAGCTTCGAGCTGTGAAAATAAACATGTCTGTCCTTCGACCTGGCAGCCCTAGCTAGGCATGAACTCCCCACATACACTTGTAACCGAGGCATCAATACAAGACCATGGACTGCAAGATTTTATGTTGAGAAACATGTAGGAGCTACCTAGATGTCCGTTAGCAGAGAACGAGTTACATATATTGTAGCTATTCCAAGACACATAATAGCATGGGTGGGGGGAGCAGCATGAACCATAGACTCCTCTGGGCAAGTGCATCAGGACACACACAGATGCGTGTGTGCACGGAATAGCCTCCAGCTGGTCACATGGCTGGCCTCGGGGAGGGCAGCTGGGGTGAGAGGAAGGTTTACTCATCACGCTGCTTTAACGCAAAATTTTTTACTACGTGCACGCATGACTTAGTAAAAAAATAAATATCTGAAGATCAAAGACCCCCTCAAATAAAAAATAAACAAGACAACATTAACCACCATTAAAAAAACAAACCCACTGATCTCGACTTCACTTTGTCCTGGGACTGGCACGGTCCTGTGCCTGGCCAGGCCCTCAGTAGGCATTAAGATACAATAAATAAATAGAAATTATTGCAGGAAAGAAGCAGAGTGAGTGCTTTCTGGTACTTGAGCGGAGCAGTTTTATACTCCCAGTGCGATTGATTTCGCTGTCAGCTTGCTCACGTAAAGACTACACAGCAAACAGGCTCCCTGCACAGCTTGCGCTTTCTGACCCCAGAGGGCCTCGCGTCAGCCGGCGGCAGGAACACTTCTCCTGACCTGACGGCGATGAGCAGGTTGCCCCTTGCTCTCTGGGACCCTCCCCGAGAACCTGGAATGCATGGACCCGCACGGCCTGCTGGGTCAGCTCCGCGGGGAGCAGGCCCGTCTGGGTGAATTTGACAGAGGTGCTCTGTTGCCACCTCTCCGAGGGGAGAAAGGGGCTTTTGATGGTGGAACGGGTACCGGAATAAGAGACAGGGCTTTGATCCTGTCCTGGATGAACGTGCCTATAGCGCTGAGAGTTTCTGAACCTGTGACCAGAGCCTCAATCACCCAGTCTGTGAAGTGACCTAAGATGGGATAAGGCACCTGGACAGGATTTTTAATGGCCTTTAAATGCTCAGATGGTGACTCAGGCTCCCACAGACACTGGTGGGGAGAACACTCTCCCTCTCTGTCACCAGGACAAGTGCTGCTGGGCTCTTCCTGTCCTAAGCAGATAAGCACATTCTAAAGGGACAAAGAGCATGTGCCCGGTGGCAGCGTTTGCCAATGTGTGCGCGTCATCCTCGGAGCCTCCGTCCCCTCACCTGGAAAACAGGCAAAATAACCTCTGCGCGTGTTGCCAGGACGAACCGGAAGCCTACGCAAGGGCCCCAGCACATAGTAGGTGCTTTGTAAGCATTCAGTAAGCATTCGTTCTCTCCCACTTTCGTAAGCTTTGGACAGAGATGGATTTCTCTGGGCTGGCGACACTTTCACCTTCATCTCTCACTCCGTGTGGTACGTTTCCGGTGCAGTGACAGCGCGGCCTGCCCCTGGGTTAGTGGGCAGTGACCAGCCCCACTCAGGCGTGACAGTGCTGTCCCCCTGGAAACACCGGGCAAGCCGAGGACCTGCGGCATCCGTGAATTCCACAGTGTGCCGTATGGCGATGACTCTCCAGCTCCTTCCCATAGAATATCCGCTAAACTCTCAGCCAGGTGGGCCTATGTCTCCCTGGTGGAGCGGAGGGGTTCTCTTTACGCGGTGCTATGGCTCCCTGTGTTGCTTCGTCCTGGGAACCATGATTTTAGTTCCTAAGATGCATTTGGCTGCGCAACGCAGCAAACCTAACTCTCGGTTCACAGAGAGAGTGGGCTTAGGGGTGGTGGAGTTAGCCGCCACCTGACAGCGGCGAAGACCCAGGTTCCTTCCATCTCTCCGGCCTGCCACCCTTGGTCTAGCTTCACCCAGCTGCAAGATGGAAGATGAAGCAAGATGGTTGCTTCAGATCCAGGTTCCACCTAAACACCAAAACATCCTAAGGAAGAAAAGAGACTATCGCTCCCTAGTTCTGTCTCAGGGGCGAGGAGATCCTCCCTGGAAGTCCTTCAGCAGGCTGTTCACATCTCAGTAGCCAGAGGCGGGTCACATGCTCCCTCCAAACCAATCAAAGCAAAATGTTCTCTTTAGACCAATCGGGCTCCTCCCCCGGAGCAGGGGGCAGGGATGGATGCTGGGGAACAACCAATGGTGTCTAGTTCGTTGTCATGTGCAGACAGACCTCGAGGCGGCTCCCAGGTGTCAGTTTTAAGGTGCTGAGTTTGTGGTGAGTTGTTACATAACAATAGCAGACTAATATGATCCGTATCTTTCTTGTTTTAATGAAATTGAAAACACTAATTTTCTTAATAGTTTGTGCCAATTAGGGAGAGAATTGCTTCTCCTGGAAAGAAATGTCTGAAAGAGCTTGGGAGGGAGGAGGAGGCTTCCCAAGGACCTGGGTGGCAGTGGGTACCAAGTCCTTAGACGACGAGGGGAAGAATTTGAGCTCCCAAGGCACGTTGGGAGCCGATGGGCTGAAGGACGGGAGTGCCGGGGCGGGGTCCTGGAGCTCCCCTTCACCCCAGCCCCTCGGGAGGCAGGGAGCGGGGTGCAGTGGTTTGCCCGGGCTGTTGTAACAAAGCCCCACCAAATGAATGGCTTCAACAACAAAGTGTATTGTCCCCCAGCTCTAGAGGCAGAAACCTGAGATCGAGGGGTCACTGGCGACACAGGCAGCAAAGTGGCATGTAAAGGGGGAGAGTGAGGCAGGGCTTATGAAATGATCAATCTAATTCAGAGCAGATACTGATCAGAGACAGGCGGCGTCCTCAGACGGGGAGGGGAAGGGCGGGAAGTACTCTCTCCCATTCTCTGTGGTAATAGATGGATCGATTCCTTGCCTTCCTCCCTCTGGTGCTCTTAGTGTTTGCCCAGCCCTGCGGCTACAGGCTGTTTGAGCGGGAATGGTGTTGGAGACCACCTGACAAGGTTCCCGAATAGGGGAACGGAGGCTCAGAGAAGGAAAGCAACCCATCCGGAGACACACAGCTTTGAGAATGACCGAGCTGACTCGATCCCAGGCCATGGTTATATCACAACTGTGCTATGTCATCCCGCGTATTTGGGGATGAGCTAACCCGTGTTGGCTTTTGCTATGAAGAAAAACCACGAAGCTGCTCTCTGCTCACCAGCCTCTCCACTATCCCCACAAAGGACGATCTGGTCAGTAGACGGGCTTCTGGCTCTGCTTTCTAAGACTCCTGCTTTGTTTTTCTGTTTCTTGGCTGTTTCTCTCACCAGAGTGAAGACGCTTTGCTGAGGGGCAGTGACTGGAGCGGTCCACGCAGGGCGGACCTGGAGGAAAGGCCGGAAAAGGACCCGCGGCGACGAGATTCATTACACAACTGCCAAACAAAGAACAGAAGCGGCAGCAAAACCTTGGAGGCAAAAGCTGAAAAAATCTCATTTTTTAATTCAGATTTCCTGGGCAAACCGTTCGACCTCCACGCACCTACACAGAAGCCGCTCAAAGACACCCACCGGCCCGTGGGAAGGGCTCAGCGGCTGCAATCGCATTACAAACTGCCTTGCCAAACCTTCGCGTCACACGGCGCTGGACTGCAACCCCCAGAGCCGTGAGTCCCCGTGTGCGGCAGGACACGGGCTCGCGGAGATGATTCTGGAACACAGTGTGTTCTGGGCTCCCCACACGGTCCTGACGTTCGGTTGTCCGGATTCACCTGCCACACACGGTGCTGGAAAGCCAGGGCGGCTCCCAGACGTTCCCCTCCCGCGAGGCCCCGGTGAGCACGCGGGACCCCTGGTCTCTGCCGCCTGTCACCAGGGAGTGTCCTTTTCACCAGCCCTCCAAAGCTTTGCTGCGGCTCAGAGGTCCCCCCCGGGAGTGCGCTAAAATAGAGATTTCCGGATTCCACCCCAGACAGTCTGATTTAGCAGATTTGGGTCAGGACCCAGGCATTTCCGCATATTAACCAGCATCTCCCCGTGACTGTTACCAGGCGTCCAGGAAACGCGCTTTGAGAAACCTGTAGGGCCATGTGTCTGTGACTGTTAGCAGGGAAGGGGCCATGTCCAGTCTGCCTGCTGCCCCCGTCTTCCTAGGGGACCTTGTGGTGCAGGGCGAGGCTCCCATGGCCCATCCCCCGCAGTGAAATGGAGTTATCTAGTCCAGGGGCCCCCATTCCAGCGGTCACGTGGCCCCAAGGCCGCGGGCTGGGCGGCCCTGTCAACACCGGGGACCTCGGTTTCTCACTTGCCTCCTGTCAACATCCACCATCTCCAAGAGCAGGTCCAGCCACGTTTTCCTTTCTTTGCAAAGAATTCCAAAAACAGAAATTGTCATCAAATCGCCTCATTTAAAAAATAGGAAATAATTTGCAACGAATTTTCTTTCTTTTTTTTTTTTAACACTCGCATGAGCCAAACAAAACATGTCTGGAGGCCCACTGTCACCCTGGAGCTGACCTCACCGCCTCACTTGACAGATGAAGACCTTGGGGACCAGGAAGTGGGGGCAGTTGCCAAAGGTGTCCTCCTGGGGGGACAGTCTCAGAGACGATACCGGATTGTGCTTTTGCTGCCCCATGTGACCAGGGCCCCCTCCGAGGTGCGAACGGGTGGGGCGATGCCCAGGGAACACCCACGGGCTCCCTCAGGCAGGTCAGCAGGCCCCGGCTACGCCACCGACCCGGCCCCACCCCCGCCCTGTGAGGCCGGGAGCGGGCCTGTGGGCCGAGGCAGAGCCTGGCGCTGGGCTTACTCATCAGCTCTCCCCACTCCGCCTTCCCCTTTGATGTCTCGACGCTCCGGTTCTGGCACCAGGGAGACAACTGCGCCAGCCGCCTGCCCTGCAGCCTCCTCACACCCGAGCAGCCCTTGGCAGGGCTCTCCTGGGACTTCAAAGGTGGAACATTGCCCTGGGTTAGCTTCTGGAAGGCGCCTGCCCGGTGTGAACAGTGCAAGGGAGGCTGGAGATCAAAGTGGGGGCCACCCTTTGGTTACAGGGAGAGTCGCAGGCAGGGCCTGCCCTCCGCAGAGTGGAGGGCGTAGAGGGCCCAGGGGCTGGCCCGGTCCCCGTCATCAGAATCAGAGGGTGGCTCCCTCTTCTCACCTGGCTCCCTCTGGGCACGATGAGGAACCTTGGTCTGACAGGCAGGCAGAGACTGTGCTGAGTAAGTGCTCCTCCAAGCCCGTGGCCTTTCCTTCGGTTTTCCTGGGCCTCCCCAGGCGCCGCCCTGTGTGTGAGGAGGAGGAACCAGCCGCCGGGTTCTACCTGCTGGGAGCCTGCGACTGTGCGAGGGCACGGCAGCCGGCCAAGCGCTGATAAATCTCTTCCTCCTGGAAAACACCCGGCAGCTCCCCAAAGGAAAAGTGATCTGTGGGCTGATCAGCTAATGATTTATTGCCCGGTCCTTAGGCCTGGCACCCACGGGTGGCACCAGCCGTAGCCAGGCTGTCTGGAAACTCTTCTCAGCTGGCATCACGCAGCGCGGGGTAGGAAGTCAAGCTGCCAGCTGCCAGCGACTGCTGTGGGGCTGCCCTCGCCGCCCAGAAAGGGCTGCTTTGGTTTATTTCTCCGGGGCAGCCAGGGGCCAGGGCACAGTGGTCTGCAGAAGGCATGGGGACAGGCCAGGACTGCCACGTGTGTGATGGACGGCACACGGCCCTGGGGCCAGCACGGTGAGCACCTGGATTCAGGAGCCCAGCTCTGCCCGCCAAGTGCCTACCACCATGTTTTCCATGTGAATGAGGGAATTATTTATAAGAGTATGACGTGCCCACAGTAGAAATTTCCAACAGGCGTTCAACGAAAAGTCGGTCCATCCCCATTTCCATTCTCATCTGGTACAAGGAAACGTACATATTTTTTAAAGGAGCAGGTGCTTGGTCCACGCATCTTCATTCCCTTTCAGCACCTCTGTCCCTCCTCAGGAGCTACGTGGCTTGAAGCTGCTGCCCGACACTCTCGTGTATGGACGATGGGCTAAAAATCAACTAGGAGCTCTGATCGGTGACTTTAACAGTGACACAGAATGCAAAGTTAATACACGAAAATTAATTGTGCCTTTGTACGCTAAAATCAAACGAAATGAAGAAAACAACCCCATGTGGAGGCAGCACCAAAACTACTAACTACCTAGGAGGCGACCTAACATAAGGCATCTAGGACGTCCACACTGCACACTACACAGCGCTGCTGAGAGGAAATGAGAAAACAACGTAAATCGGAAAAAAATACCATGTTTAGGGTTGGTAAGACTCAATGGTATGAAGAGGGCACTTTTCCCTGAACTGAACTATAGAGTCAGTGCAATCCCAATGAAAACGCAACGTTTTTTTTTTAGTGGAAATTGACAAACCAATTATAATATGCATGTGGAAATACAAAAGGTATAGAATAACAAAAGTGATTTTAAAAAATTTTGAGTTGGACAACTTATCCTAGTGCTTTTAAGACTTACTTTAAGTTACAGCAATTAAGATTGTTCCAGTATTAGTAAAAATACAGGCACACAGATCAATGGAACAGATTAAAGAGGCCATAAATAGACCCATATGCTATTTGGTCCATTGTTCTGATACAAATGCCAAGGTGATTTTGTGAGGGAAGAAAAGTCTTTTCAACAAACGGTGCTGGCTGTGCATGTGGGAAACAAGCGAATATTGATGCTTAACCCACACCATACCTAAAAAGAGAGCTCAAAATAGATTATAGACCCAAACGTAAAACTTAAAACTATAGAACTTCTAAAAGAAACCACAGGAGAATATTTTTGTAACCCTGGGGTAGACATAGTTTTCTTAGAACACAGAAAGCACAAGCCATAAAAGAAAAAAAAATACACCAGCCTTCAATTAAAATAAGACCCTTTTGTTCTTTGAAGGACATAATTAAGAAAGTACAAAGGCAAGTCACCTATTGGTAAGTGTTCAACAACCAGCTCTGGGTGAGGTGGGGCTAGAGGAAGCCTGATTAGTAAGTAGTGTTTGCTGATTCCTCTGGTGTAAATACTCGCACCACAGTCAATTTCAAGCTACCAACCACTGGATGTCACTGAACCCAGAGTTGGGAAGAATTGCGTACAATTGGCTCCCACAAGCTGGTGCAACTGCTGTAGGGGATATAAGGTGGTACAACCACTTAGCAAAATGGTTTTGCAGTTTTAAAAAAAGGCTGAACATCACCCAAGATTAAACATCAGAGTCATTCAACATCCAAGCATACCCAAGATTATAGCAGCTTTATTTGTAATTGCCCCAAATTGGAAACAACCCCAATGCCCCTCAGCAGGTGACACACTGTGGCCTGTGTGTCCGTGGGACAGTCAGCAATGGGAAGGGATGGACTGTTGACATGGTACCCATAGGGATGAGTCTCAGAATCGTTGTACTGGGTGAAAGAAGTCAGATAGGAAAAGGAGTCCATGTTGTATGATTCGACATATGAAGTTTTATTTCATTTTTTGAAAAAGGCAAACTAATCTATCGTGACACAGACACACAGGATGTTGCCTCGTGCGGAGAGGAAGAATGGATGCATGACCGAGCACCCGGTCATCTTCGGTGGTCCAGGAGATGTTGTCATCCTGATGATGGAGACGGACTCGTGGGGGTATACAAATGTCAACACTGATCACACTGTTCATTTTAAATGTGTGCCATTTCATGTACTTCCATTATATCTCAATAAAGTTGAAAAAACTATTATAGAAATGCAAACTCCAGGACTCAACCCTAAATCTCAGAGAGGGCAGTGCAGTTTAGCAAGCTCCTCCAGCGGTTCCCGTCACGTGTGAGACCTGCTGACGGAGAGCCCTGTACACCTACCCAGGTGGGACGGCCCTGTTCCCGAGGCGGGCAGAGGAAGGTGTGTTTGCACGTGGGAGGAGAGCTGAGCAGCTCCGTTCTCCGTTGGTGGCCCGAGCGTTCTCTGACTGTCCTCGCTGCGCTGGGCTCTCTCCTGCGCATAGAGATCTGCCCGATGTTGCCATGGCATCGTTACTCTCAGAGCAGCTGAAAATGACAGGGCCATGTTCAAACGTCCTCTCCACCATGTCCTAGCTGGGTGACCTCCTGCATGTGCCTTTCAATCGTCTATGACCATGTGTGCAAGATGTTGCAGCTCACACCAAATGCAGTTATTTATTTTGCTGGTGGTTCTGCAATTTGGACAGGGAGCCCTGGGGACAGCTAGGTGCTGCTCCATGCAGAGTGAGTAGGGACGTTCCTTGGGTGTCCACTGAGGCTGACAGATCCACTTCTGAGCCACCTGGACACCGGCTGGCACCTGGGGCTGGCACAGTGGCAGACTGAGGCCTCTGTCCCTCTTCCTGTGGAGCGCCCCCTGAGCTGCTCACTGGGGCTCCCTGCAGCAAGGTCTCTGGGTGCCGAGGGCGTGTTCAGCAGAATTTCTGCCATGACTATAGTCAATACGGTGGCCACTGTGCACAAGATTACTGAGCGCTTGACATGTGGCAATAGAGCTGGACTTTAACTTTTAGTTAGTACTAACACACTTCAAATTATGCTTCAATAGCTACGTGTGGCTAGTTGCTATCATATTGGCGAGCTTGGCTTTATTTCATTTTCCATCCGATTTTCTTCATAGCAGTTACCACTACCCCAAATTATTTCTCTTTTTGTTTTAACTTCTTATCATGACAAATTCAACTCTATAGAAAATTGCAAGAACACTAGAATAAACCCTTTACCTGGATTCATTCATTGTAATATTTTGCCCCAAACTCTTTATCTTCTAAGTGGATGTATGTGATTCTAGGGGGGAGAGGGTGGAACCGTTCGAGAGCCAGCGGCAGACGTCATAGAGCTTCACACCTGAGCACGTTGGGCGCGTCCCCTAAAAACAGGGATGTTCTCCTACGTAACCAGAATGCCGTGGCCACACGCGTGAACGTGAACATGACACATCTCTCTGCGGCACTGACCCCCTGCCCTTGTCTAACATGCAGTCTGGGTCAGCCCTCGCAGACGTCTGCTGCAGCAGCAGCCTTTGCTTCTGCCCCGGACGCGGTCCAGGACCACGAGTCGCGTCTGTCTTGTCCTCTCATTTGCCTTATTGTCAGGGACAGCCCCGAGCCTGTCTCCGTCTCCTGTGGCCGCAGCGTTTTTGAAGAGCCCAGGCCAGTTGTCTTGAGGAGTGTCGCCGGGCTTGGATTTGCTCTCTCAGGATTGCATTCTGCTTTGCGTTTGTGGCAGGAGCGTCCCTTAGTGCGGTGTCATTCTCAGTGCCTCATGTCAGCAGGCATGTGACATCAGTCGGTGCTCTTCCTGGGGAAACCTGTTTCTCCAGAGCGCCCCGTTGGGAAGGGGCTGTTTTTTCCTTCCCTTGGTAAGTAAATTTCTAACTGCTCTGTAGGGAGATTCTTTGAGACCAGGAGAGTATCCTGCTTTCCATCGAATTTTCACTCAATGGTTTTAACATTTATTGATAATTATGCCTGAGTTAATTATCGTTACAGAATTGCAAAGTGATTTTTCCTCTTGATTCCTTTCTATATCCATTGGCTGGCATTCTGTTGTAAAGAAAAGCTTTCCATTCCCCTTTGATATCTGTGTGCTGTTTGTCTGAGTCAGTCTGAGTCACGGATGGGATTTGATAGCTATGATCCATCATCCTCATCCCTCATGTTGATGCTAAAATCGATCCAGATCAGGCCAGTGGGAGCTCCTTCAAGATGACAATCTTTTGAGTCATTCCTATCAATCTTTGAGCTCTTCTAGTGTTTGGCACAGTAAGACGCAGGCTGCTCTTAGGCGTCTGTTAGCTGTTTCTCAACCGCTAGAAGACACGCTCTTCTCTCTCCCCCCGTTTTCTTAGCACTTAATCCTTAGGTAGCAACTGGCCAAGAGAAGACCTGGAAACCTATTTCCAGAGCTAGTAAAGATCATTGAGCATCAACAGCAAAGAGGGTTCCCTGTCTTTCTTAGCTATTTATCATAACGGCGGAGCGTAGGGCCCATGAAGCAGTGTGAGTGGTTAAGACCATGGGCCGTAGACCTAAGCCTTCCCAGGTTTCTCTCTGAAAAACGCCACTTCTTATCTCTTGCCCTTGGGCAAGCCACTTCTCTTCACCAAAAGTGGCTTCCTCTTCACCGAAATGGGGCACCTCTATTGCTACCTAGTCACAGCGTTGCCGCAAGATCTGAGAGAATCACAGAGAGGACGTAGCACAGAGCCTGGGCCGTGGTGGGTGCCCAGGAAACAGTAGCCGTTGTTATCAGGTGCACTTTCTCCTGGAGCCTCCCTGTGTAGATGAGGAAAGTCCAGCGTGGTCACTAGGTCTCCCAGGTCACGCAGCTCGATGGCGGGGCAGCCCAGGAAGGAACAGCGGGGAGGCCCTCCGGGCGCAGTGGAGGCTGAGAGCCAGCGCGGGGGGGCGGGGGGCGGTGGTGGCGCAGGGCGGGGCCTTTCTGCCTGGCCCTCCGTGCAGACCTCTCCCCCGACCCCTGCACACCGAAGGCGGGGCGTCACTGCTCATGGTGCGATGGGAAAGTGACCGTCCCAGCCAAGGAGCGACAGCACTTTCACCACCAGGGGCTCACGAGTGATACCACTGACCACTGCTGTCGGACGGAGGCGGGGGCAGCGGCGGGGATCAGGGCCCCGGTGGCCCAGGTTCCCGTCCTGGGAGCCGTGCGTCAGTTACGTGGCGCCCTGCGTCTCTGTTCTCTCAGAGCCTCCCCCACCCCCACAGCACTGCCAGGCGGGTTGCGGCCTCCAGCACCGTCCTCGATACCACCCCGCCCTCCCTCACCGCCCCGTTCCCTTTCCCTTGCTCTCTTTTTCCTGTGGCCTTGACCGCGTCTAACATGACATCATTTGTTTGCGTGTTGTTTTTATTGATCGTTGCCTCCCTCTCCTCGCTGAGATGTCCTGTCCCCCAGAGGAAGGCGGCCGGTCTGTCTGGGTCGCAGCTGTACCCCGAGGCCAGGAAGCGCACCGCGGCCTGAGGGCGCTGGTGAGGGCCCCTGGGCGTGGCTGCTGTCGGCAGGCCGCACCACAGGGCCACGCTTGCAAAAAGTGCTCCGAACAAGCCACGTTATCCGGTCATGCTGGTGCTTAAACCTCTCTGGAATTTGATCACGGTTGTTTTAATCCCAAATTCCTACCATTTTTCGTTCTAGCCCAAGGCCCCAAGATCTGGCCTGGACTTTCTCCCTCTCTGCCTGAGACCCCGCTTGCCCGTGGCTCAAGCTGCGTGTCCCCCCCTGGCAGCTTGTGGAAGTGCAGACTCTCGGGCCCCAGCCTGGCCCAGCTCAGTCAGAACCGACCAGAACAAGGCCCCTGGGTGTCCCTGTGCACGGTCACTCTGAGGCAGGCCTGGCTTCTCGCCTTCTGCTTGGCTGAGCTCTCTCTTCCAGATGCTCAAATCTTTGTTCACCTTTCTCCCCCCGGCTTCTAACTTGGCTCCTTGCAAGCTCGCCCCTGCTGCCCTGAGGGAGCCCCCGCACCCGCAGTCCCTCCCTGCAGGCATCAGGCCCCGCCCCCCGCCCCCTGGGGCTGCCCTCCATTCCAGGGGAGCTGGTCCGGGGCAGGGCCTTCCCACCCTGCCTCCGCACCCCACTGCCTCCACCGGCCCTAACTAAGTGAGCGCCTGTCCGAGGGGCCCGTGCGTCTGGTCACGGCTCTGTCTCCGTCCTAACACCTGCCGATGTGACCCAGCACTGCGTCACAGGCTCTTAGGGCTGAAATGGCATGACTCCTGAACGCAGGACCCTGCGGTCTCCCCATGGGCTCAAGCTGGCTTGTGTTCTATTCAGCGAACTTGGCAAACTCAGAGTTCCAGTCCCCTGTTAAAGTGCCTGCCAGGGACATAAACACTGGTTGCTGATACGCAATCCCCAGAAATAAGCGTGCAGCCTGTGGAGGGATTGACCCCTGTACCTGGACCCCAATGGGGGTCTTTGGTGTAACGTTGCCCGAAAGAGTAGGAAACAGTCTAAATGCCCACCTGGAGGAATGAAAAATCAGTGGCAGCCACGCTGTAGAATTCTACGCAGCAGTTTTTAAAGGGAATGTGCTAAATATAGAATTACTGCCAGGGAGGCCGCCTCCAGGATGTGAGGGACCAACAAATGTCTTGTCAAATTTGTACCATTTGATACTGATTATGCCTTAAATATAAACCTATTTCCATTTAACATGGAAAGAAAGGGACGAATGGGCACACGAAGTAATGGCAGTGGTCAAGGGAGATTTTAGGTTTATCTGTATTTTCTTACACATGGAAAATATATCTATGTATCATTGTATCATTTGTACCATTATAAAAGTCAGAGTAATTTATAAACATAATACTCTTAAATTCCAATTAAAGAAATGAAAGGAAACGGGGCAAGAGCAATCAGCGTGGCCAGAACTGGGAGGCGGGGAGACGTCCGGGGTTTTGGGAGCTCCTTTGTGCCACCAGGTCCCCGTTTAATGGATAACCCGGCGGAGGCCCGCGGAGGGTAAGTGGGTTGTCCCGCGTCCCACGGTCGCCAGACAGGCCCGGCCAGCAGGAGCGCGGACCGAGACAGGACCGCACCCCCCTCCCCACTGGGGCACTGTGGCCTTCCTCCCCGTGGGCCCTTATGTGCCTGTGTCCCACCTGCATCAAGCCTTTTCCAAATGAAGGTTTTTGTCCCCTGTTCCAAAACTCCCTCCCCTAAGATGACGGACACATGACAGCTTCCTCTCTCCCTGAGGGCAAGCCCCTCCCCCTGAGTCCCATTTATCTCTCCCTACAAACTCAGATCTTTGACCCCCTCCCCACTGTTACGAGACACAGGCCAGAGCGCCAGGTTCTCAGCTCCTTCCCTCGTGTTCTCAGCCTCCCCAGAATCCACGCACCCGGCACGGAGCGGCCCAGCAAGAACCGCCCCGCCGGGCCCGGGCCTGCGGGGGCCTCCCCTCAGGGCAGCCGGGGCCTTTTCCTCTGTATGGTTTTTGCGCACCCCAAGGAGGTTGCAAAGAATTCCCTGGGAAGGTGCGTGGAGCACACAAAATTAAACAACATCAACGGCAACAACCAGAGGCTTGATTTCAAAAGTGTCTGAAGACTCCTTTCCAAAGACGATAGCACTGAAATTTATTTCCTGGGCAACAAACATCCGGAAGTGATCCAACCGGAACAAGAGGATGATTATGACACACCTTGTGGAGCACTCCGGGCACGGGGACTGGGGGAGGGGGCCGGAAACAGGGAAGCGCTTGTCCTCGGCGCGGCCCCGGGCACATGCTGAAAGGGATCGAATCAAAGTGAGTGGGAGAGGGTCTTCGTGTTTCTCAAAACACGGGCCTCTCGCTCTGGAAGAGATGATGAAACACCCGAACACCATAAAGGCTGAACATGCAAGTCCGCTGTGCTTTGCCCATTTACAGCCAAGGGCGAGGGCAGGAGACACGGAAGAACCAGATTCGGGAACAGCCTCTCTAATTTTGTGTGGCAATATTTGCCAAGCATAATAGATTAGGAGCGCTTATGAGTGTACCCAGGTAATTGCATTTAATTGTTTGTGTAAATCAGGCGATCTATCAGCAACAAGCCCAATTAATTAAATGCAGACACACAAGTCAGACTGAGGAGGAAGGAGGAGGGCTAGGCTCGTTTCAAAATTAGGCCTGTGTTATTTTACTTTATTTTGAAAAGCCGCAGAGAACACACCTAATAACAGTAGCTTGTCTGGAACATTCCATCAGGATGTGGTTGGGACTATTTACTAGGACTTCCTGGGCCCCTGTCGGTGCCCCGAGCTTTTCTACGCTGGGGAGAGAGGTATAATCTTAGTAGGAGGGGGCTGGTTTCCCCCGGCCCAGCCAGCAGAGGGGAGGTAGGCAGAGAATAGGCCTAAGGTGGTTTGAAGATCAACTTCAAGGCGTTTCCAAATCGGAAGCCCTTAAGAACATGTGACCTTTCTTTAAGAGACCTCTAATTCTATTAGGCAGGACAGAGAGGATGGGTAATTTCTGGTGACAACCTTTCCAACGTTTCCCCCAGTTTCGGCAAAATTCAGGTGTCACGCGTCCTACTGTTTACTTCATGTTTTTCCTTTAGCTGGAGAAAGTGATTTCCAAAAGGCTGCCCACCCAGCGAGGGCCCCGGGCGGGTGCAATGCCCCAATTTTTCATTTGCCAGTTTTCCGAGGTCCCTTCCCTTCTCCAGCCCACGCAGGCTGATTTCCTCAGCGATATCCCCGAATCATTATTCCCGAAGCCGTCCCTTCTCCAAACGCTTTCTGTGCCACTGTCCTCCTACGCGGCTAAAGCACGGCTTGGCTCTCTCACCAGAAGCAGAGGGGAGGTTGCCAGCGGGAAAGGGGCCACGGGAACCGTGTGCACTTCGAAACTCACGCGTTTGGGATACCCTGGCAGGTTTCCAGGTAGGTTGATACAAGCTTCAAAAAAGGCAGACCCGTCAGAGCAGGTGGAGGCAGGAAGAAGCTGAGCTGAGCGGGGCGACAAGGACCACGTGGGGGCGAGGGCCCCCTCGACACCCATCCTCAGCTGCTCCATCCACCCCGACCTTACAGCTCCCTGCCCAGTTCCGGAAGGCGTCTGGGCCTGGGACCTCACCTCTGTTTGAGCAACAAAATGTGTTTGTGTGGGGGGAGGGCAGGCAATGGAGCTCCGGTCAGACCAAGAGCGGTCAGTGAAGTCACGGCCCCAGACGCAGGGGCAGCTTTATGCTCCAAGCCCGCGTGATGACACAGCAGAACCTGGGAGTTCTTGACACCTTGATCGGCTGCCTATTTGTTTTAACAAGCGTTCCTTTCTAAAACCAGCGTCTCTAGTTCCTCCCAGCTAGAACCCGCCTGAGGCGGGCCAGCTGCTACTACGCCCATTCTAGATGGCGGCTGGTTGCTGAGAACCTGGAATGGGCCAGGCTGTGTGCCTGCTTTGCACCGGGTGCAGGTGGGTCTGAGTTTAACCTCCCCCAGTGCTTTTGGGTACTGGTCCTGCCCCCAGCATCTCCTGCATCACATAGACCTGAGAGTGATCAGGCTGGTTATTTATTTATTTGTTTGTTTATTTATAATAACGCTGATCCTTTCAGGGTCTATAGGTTAGGTTTATCTGCCCATGTGCAAAAGATGATCCCGTAGTGATGTGTTGTTTCTAACCACAGGGCACCCCAGGGCCCCTCAGAACAAACCACTCTTAGAAGAAGCTCTTGGCTATTAAATTCAATGTGCAGAAATGCGCACGGTGTAGAGAAGGTCCAGAAATAGAAGCTTTGGGGAGAGGAAGTTCTCCTTCCGAAATTCCACTTCTGCCACTCGCTAGGTGATGGCTTTGAACAAATGATAACTATTAAATCGACTATGTACAAGCTGCTTTCTGAGCATGACCTCAGTTTATCCTCATAAGAGTGTATGAAGTAGGTATTATTGTCTGCCTCCATTTACATATGAGAAAACAGACAAGAACGCAGGAGTTAGAGCTCTAAGCAGCAAAGCCAATATGCCTTTCAAGAGGGCCAGTTATTTTTAGGTTGATCGATCTCCTGGTTTGCCTGGGACTAGGGGTTTCCTGGGACATGGGTCTTTCAGTGCCAAAGCCAGTAGTGTCCCCAAGCAAATGGGGTCATGTTAGCCACCTTAGTTATTTTCTGAGTATATTTTACCACAAACACTTGGTTCTTCTATAGGTATTTTGTTGATAGCCTGTCATGAACCACAGCGTTGAGTTTTCTTCGCTGAATCCAGTTTTCTTCTTCATATTTTGTAAGTCTCCACTCTGCTGGGTATAGATTTAAGTTTAACTTGTATAGGTGTTTTTTTCTACTGGTTTTCTACAAATCATGAATTGAATTTTTAAAAAATGATTTCTAATTTTTTACTGGCTAATACAGGACAAAAACCACGTGCAATTCTTGTCAGCAATCGCTAGATTTTGTTACCAATCTGATTGTTTCATGCACTTGCCATGGCTTTGCCTACGAACTGGCCACCTCTTCGACAGTGCGAAGAGCAAATAGCACAAAACAGTAGCGTTAAACTCGCCCATGGTCCAAACAGTGAATCCAAATGGTGAGGGGAGAGTCTGGCTTTGTAAAGAGGGCAGACACCTCCACTCATTGAAAATGTCTTATTCTTCTGACATTCAACCAACATTCCGAATGTCCTACTTTGTGTCTGGTCCTCTACACAATACGGGGACCCAGTGGTCAACAAGTCATGGTCCTTGCCCCTGTCACCCAGAAGAGTACATTTTAACAACTAATTATGTAGGAGAGGGGTGACCAGGGCATGTTGACAAGACATGTGGCAAAGCCAGGTGACAACTCCAGGAACCGCAACAATGAAATCAGAACTGTGCCTGAGTCAGGGGCAGGGTCTTCGGTGACACTGCTCTGGGGGGGCTGCTGCCCTTGGTCAAGGTGGGGACAGAACGCGGCACCTCCCCCCTGTGATGAGGGGGAGGCAGCCCCAGGGTTGGCTGGAAGGGAGCTGTGGAGCTGGGGAGGGCTGAGGTGTGGACGGGGCATGATCGAGGCTGCCCAGGCCACCCGACATTTTCACGAGGTGGAAAAGTGGGGCTGCCCAGAAGTCCCCTGGGCAATGACCCTTGTGCCGTCTTCTCTGGGGCAGCCAACTCCCACCCAAGTGGCACTGTCTACTTGTGTGTCTTTAGGCACTAGGCATTTTGATTTTCTCCTCATCACATCCATTCAGTTAGCACAGTTATCAGAAGAAATGGAGGTTCAGAGAAGAGATGCAGAAAAAGTCACCCCCCTAGAAAGGAAGAAAACCACATACTGGAAGATGCATGGGCATTGGGCCACTCACCCTAGACACCCTCTCCACACTGAGCTCCAGTTTCCCTGAGGTGGGAGAACAATCCCTTACACTGGGGTCGCTCCAATGGGAATAAAAACAAGGCCACACAGGTTCCCTACCTAACAGGTCATAGAACACACAGTAGGTGGCTTGGACAGAGTTTCCTGTTCGCTGTCACATTTATTCTACCCCTCAGTTGCCTCCCTAGTATTGTCTTCACATTGTAAGTGGTTTTTCTTGGGGCTGTAGCTGGATAAGAAATAGAAGGGAGACTCTGAACTGTGTCTTTGATGGTGTGAACGAGCTGCGGTCCAGCTGGGTTGGCCGGGGAGGCGCTGAAGTGGGCTTTGCACCCATCGCTGGACTTAAAGGAATTGGAGGGAACAGCCGCTGGGGGCGGGGGCTGGTTTCTCGAGGAGGGGAGGCGGACTGAGGACAGCAGCGGCGTTCCTGGCCGACCTGCGCCGACGGGGGCTACCCCGGCCTTTCCCAGGCTTCCGCCGTCGGGAAAAACACCCGAGTGTCCTTCCCTGGTCAGTTTTGTCAACGCTGATCTGTAGCAATAGGAGAAAATAGTTCTTAATATTAAAGCATCGTTAATATTAAACACACATGCGCGCGCGCGCGCGCACACACACACACACACACACACACACAACCATAATCCTCAAACGAAACCACATCAAAACGGCACCTAACCTTTGGAGTCACATCAACGTGGATTTGGATCCGGGCGTCCTCACTTCCAAGCCACGGGACGTGAGGCCGGTCCCCTCACCTCCCTCACCTCCGTTTCCTTCTTCATAGAACTGGAATGATAATACCTACTCTGCGGGGCTACAGGAAGGAGTGAGCTACCCACATGCGACACGCAGCTCAGAACGCGGTAAACATTCATTACCTGGCATCGGACGTGGCTTCGGCCTTCTCTGGCTAAAAGAACTTCCGAAGCTCATATGTTTCTTGTTCAACTTTTTATTATGGAAAATTTCAAACACATAAAGAATGAGAGAGAAGAACATAAATGGACCCTGGCCAGGCTACCACCCAGCTCCGCCTCTTTCGCCCCATTGGCCTGTCTTGTTTCATTTTTCTCTTTTCCACTCCCCATCCTTGGACACATATTTTTAAAATTAATTTTTATTGAGATATAATCAACATATTTGTTTTAGGTGCACAACGTAATGATTTGATGTATGTATATATTGCAAAACCATCATCATAGTAAGTCTAGTCAATATTCATCACAAACGGTATATTTTGAAGCAAATTCCAGACATTTAGCCCCAGATAGGAGAAGTTACTTTTAAGCCAACTCCTTGGTTCTCTCTTTGTCAGGGGAAATAATGCAGATTCTTTTGTGTGGATGAGGTTTATTAAGGTAAAATTTGTATACAGTAAAATGAATTCTTTTAGGGTATAGTTCTGAGTTCTGACAAACCTAGATTCTTTTGGCAATTCTTCAGCATTTCCTTTCTCAACTTAAAAAACAACAACAACATTTCAGCACTAAATAGATGAATGAATATACAAAGTGTTTTGTTGTCCATCTTGACCTCGACATAGAGGAAGAGGAAGTAGCCTCTCTCAGCGGTCTCCTTAACCACAATTGATAATGACTTGGAAACCCAATGTGCCTGATTGGCTAGAACACAAGCCACCCAGGAATAGATTTATTAGCATCAAGCATTATTTAGAGCCACTGAGTTCACATGGATGCTTTCATTCCAAACGGCCATAATAAAAGGTTTCTGAGAAGCTTGATTATGACTGGGTTCATTAATAACAAACCCTAAACATGCTCCTATTGGGACCGTGATCAATCCCAATAAAAATAACTTCGTTAATGAAAAAGAGATGTTTTTCTGGTAACTGCTATATGCTCAACAACACAGAAACAAAGCCTCAAACAAAACCCAAGGGCAGATGCCAGGAATAACACGACTTCCTTCTTGGGCCCTCACCGACAGCCTGAGAAACAGGCCGGCAGCGGCCCGCGCTTGTCTCCGGGTTCCTTTGTCATCTCTTGTCCCTCCAGCTGTGAGGGGTGGCACAGAACGCCTGTGGGCCACTGCCGACCTTGGATGTGTGAGGAATCTGGTTCGGAGCCCCTTCTTTCTATAAAAGGACAATCTTTTAAACCCTTCGCCCTGGGGAAATGTTACGTTCCATCAGACTAGCTCTAAACCATTGTACTGTTTAAGAACCATGAACCTGAGTCACCCAGGACCCCAGACCCTTACAGGACCTAACCAGAAGCTCTTTCCTAACCAATGGCCAATGGAACTTCTCCAACCAGCTGCGTACAGGCCGCTGTGCCCATTCCGTTCGATCCGGAGGGCTCGCTTTTAACGCTTAATTAGCACCGCAACCACGAACTCCCCCTTTTCACCGACTCTCTCCTCCTCGGGGGGCTAGTCAGTACATCTTTTCACTGGCGGGGGTTCCCTGGTTCAGCAAGTGAATAGACTCCTCTTTGTTTGTGTGTGTTTATTGTTTTGGTTTTGATTTCTGTTAGTTTTTATCTCTGGGGGTCTTCTTCCACAAGTAGGCATAAGGAATGGAGGTCCTACTGAGAATGCCTTGCCCAGCTTTGCCCACGGGGACCCCGACTTCTAAGCTAGGAGACAGGAGCCTCAGTCGGTCTGCCTGCACCGTGGGGGACGCAGGAGCTATGAGCTCCCGGCGCGGGAGGGGGCTCCTGCCACCCTCGCCGGCTTCCCCGCGTTTGACTGCGGCCATCCGGCTTACCGTCCTCTGCGCGTGCCTCGTCCGTCTGGTGAGCAGACTCCTGTCAGACGTGGTTTTCCCTCTAGAATTTTCTCAGCAGTCTTTTCAGTCCTGGCGTGTCATGTGTTTATTTGTCTGCGATTTGTCTGGGGAAGAGAAGCAAATACTGTCTTTCCGTGGGCTTATTTAAGTCTGTCTTTTGCCTAAGGAAGGGTTCCCTTCTAAGTCTGTTTTTTGTTAAACATGGGGACTGCCAAGTTCAAAAACAATTAATACACGCCCCCCAACAACATAAACTATGTCAGTCCTAGAGTGGGCAGCCTCCTAGCTGACTGTAAACTGTTTTAATGTCACTCTTGTGCGTACATGGGCCAGAGAGGAGAAAACGAACGGATCAGACCAGACAAGCTCAACTTCTACGGGAGTCCTTACCTTAGTGGGTTTATACAGGCTGAAAAGCACTTATGTACATTGAAAATGAGAGAGTTCAAGAATTTTCGAGAGGGAAAACAACTCAACTGCTGACATTCTCACTGTCCTAGTTCTTGGAAGGAACGGCTCCCTGGCGGAACGGCAGCTCTGAGAAGGGAGGACGTAGCTGGGGCGCCGGGTGTTGGTCATTAGGTTTCGTGCTAAGAGTAGACGTGGTTCAGGCAGGGCTTTTAAAGAGTTTAAAGGGTTAATGTCACATCATGGAAAGCAGGAGAAATATGGATAAACAAGTTGAATCTTTGAGAATTAGCTCATTTTGATGAGGACTTCTCTCTGATGTGATCGCAGTGTAAAACGTTAGTATAGTATTCTTTTTCATGCTAGAAAACTTATTTAATCTCGATTTCCTACATTGCCTATACCTTTCTTAAGCTACGTATTGCTTTCATAGATGTTTAAAGTTACAACATGTACATACGTATGTTCAATTCGATCGACTTATAATAACCTTTGTCTTCATAACAAGCGTTGAGTTTGGTAACTTCGATCACCCCCCAAATTATAGGAGCCACAGCATGGCTCTACTTAAACTATTGATGCGATATCTAAAATGTTGTTTTCCTGATATCTTTAGTATCCTCAGTGGCTGTACTCTCTTTGAAGGGTAACTCGAATTTAGTCTCTCAGACCTCCAGTGGCCTTTGGAGCCTTGCGAGTCAGCCATGAATACTTTTTATTCCAATGCCTAAGGCTCAGAGGAAAACACATGCAGAGTCATAAGAAATGGCAATGCCCCCGAATGCCACTGCCTAGCAGGTGTCCGCTGGCCAAGCTAAATGGCGAAAGCCTTACTCTCTTGCTTGGCGATAGTGACATGGGACAATCAGATCACTCTGGGTTATTTACTGACCAAACAAGGCAGCTTTTGTACCCTGGCTCTCACCTCCCGCGGCACTTGGATTAACATTTCGGGATAAGTCAAGAGGTTCCTATTTAAAATCCATGAACAAGGAATTCCTTGTCCGTAGTGGGATGAACTGACCGGCGGACGCTTTCCTCATGACGTGTCCGTAGAAGGGCCGATGGAGGGGCGCTGTCGTGGTTGTTCTGTCGCGCCCGACGGAGGCGGCGGTCCGCCTGCTCTCAGTGCGGCCTGCGTGCTGGCGCGCCGATGCCCCCTTGTTGGTTCACGGGTCAGGCAGCGTCCGGAGTCCCACGCCCAGCCCCTCTGGGGGAGGCGCTCAGAGCCTGAGTCACTTTGGGTGGCTCTCTTCTCTTCCCTTCCCCTTGGTTTTTGCACCTGTCAAAAGGGATGCCTCATGGGGCTTGGGGAAAATAGTTAGGAAAAGCAAAAGCCACTATAGTGAATATAAACAAAGCCACGGGGGCCATGTGCAGTCTGGGTTCAAATCCTGACTTAAATGTACACTAGCTCTGCGTTTGTGCAGTTTATTACACCTCAGTTTCTTTATCCATGAAGTGGGGATAAGAACAACTTTTACCTTCTCGTCATTCACCCAGCACCTCCTAATTGCAACATGGCAGGGCAGGCAAGCGAAAGGGGCCATAGATGGGACAACAACTCGGTGAAGTTGCTCTTCTCACTCATTCCTTCTTGGGGGTGGGTGGGGCGATGCCGCCTCCTGCCACGCGTAATGAGATAGGACAGTTATGAGAAATTTTGGTTGTAAAACCATAAAGTAAACTTTTCACATCGAGAAAGGAAGCCGCGGGTACGAGCGGCGTGGCTGGGTCTGGCCCCTGCAATCACCGAGGCTTTGCCTGCTCCGGGCTCATGTCTCTTGTGGAGCCTGAAGTGTTCCTGGCACATCTTTTATAAAAGTCAGCCTTGCTTTCTTCCTGTTGCAAATTGCATGCACATTTCTGCTCCCTGCGACCAGCTTCCATTTCTCAGCCAGTCTTCTCCAGCCTCCCCCTCCCCCTCTCCTAATGAGAACGAGTTGACTTATAATTAAGGTCATATTTTATCTGCTGGGAATGGCAGTGGCTGGGGTGGCTGGTTGGGGGGTGGGGGAGCCCTGCTCCGCGTTCCTCTGAGGGGTCACCCGTGCGCCGATGACCATCGGTTGTCTTGGCCTAGAGATAGAAGAATGGTTTTGATGGCTTGAAATTAACCACCAGATTTATAGCTTGTAAAGCGTCCTTGTGGCGGGATTTTCCTTCTCTGCTCAAATCCCAGCTGAGACCTCATTTATGAATCTCTTGCCAGGAGTCTTACTCTCAGAATGGAAAAACAAGAGTCTTTCTAGCATCACAAGCTGCTTCTGCTGAGAAGCCCGTAAGTGGTCCCCATGGGGCTTTGACGGGCCCCAGTTCCACCCCCTGGGACGGGGCCAGCTCCGTCGGCCCCTCGCAGCCTGGCTTCCCGGTGCCCCCACCTCCCCGCCCCGCTCCGGGATGTGCATCACTCACCTCTCACTCTTTCTTTTCTTGGCTCAGGGCAAGAAAGTTTCTGACCCCTTCCTATTATTTTTAATCTATCTCTTCCCATAATAACCCCTGCAAAAAGACAGGCAGTCTCCCCAGCCACCCTGGCTGTTATGGTGATGGAGGAGCTGGTTTGGAAGAATGTGAACTCCCTCCAAACCGCCGGAGTCAATCTCGGCTGTTAGAGGGACACTGAGAAGCCTGGCTGACGTCGCCCGTTTGCAAGCTGCACTTGCTTCTCTGGCGCAGACAGCCCTGCAAAGAGAAATGAGCGGGAGTCGCCGGAGAGGTCCCCTCTGGGAAAGGAAGTTTCTTATTAGAAGCAGAAGAAAGAACAATCCGTGTCCACACAGCTTTCTGGGCCATAGGCCGTGAGGCTGGCGGGTGGGCCAGTGGGACCCCGAGTTGGCTCGGTCCCACTCACACAGCCGCTGGGCAGTTGGGAGAATGACTCACCCCCAAACCAGGGCCCCAAGGGTCGAGCCTGGGGGACCTTTGGTCCCCGCCTACTTGTTATGGACAGGAACAGAGGCGTCCCTCGCCTCCTGCCCTCCCCCTCCCCCCAACGTCAAACCGAAATGTTTTAGATTAACATCAGGGTTTTAAATGTGAACGGTATGTCAGCAAGCCCCCCAGACGACATTATTTAGTCTGCTGACGTCGGACGTTTGTAGTGGCTGTGCATTGTACCGGCACCTTCCCCCGAGTGACGCTGACATTGCTCTGCTCCAGTAAGTTAATTTTCCCATCACGGACTGATTCATTGGGCAGAAACCACAAGCTCGCATGCCAGTGCGTGGGCTGACCTCCCTGACCCCGCCGTGGCGGAGCCCGAGCCTCTCGCTGTGCTTTCCCGCGAATGCCACGGGGAGCAGGGGGCTTTTATTTACTTAGATTCTCATTTTGCCTCTTCACGGCAACATGGCGTGTCGTGACGCTGGACGACAATTTGCTCTTTTTGTAGTGTTCTCACGTTGGAGTTTGCCTATTAAAACCAACATTTATTGAGCTCATTAATGTGTTGAGCTGTGCCGAGCAATTTCCGTAGGCGATTTTATTTCATTCTTGAGCGACTTATTGGAACATGGCCCTCACGGAACCAAAGAAGAAATGAAATTTCACAGAGACGAGGGCACTGTCCAGGTCATGGATGAGCTCAAAAAATATTTAGGCAAAGTCTAACAAATCACGCACAAGCGGATCAAACGTTATTTCTATTCTCCTTTCCTACACCAAGATCCCTCGTCATCGCCTTTCTGGAAAAATCTCGGAGGGGGTTGCTCAGGAGAAAGAGCCCTGAGGCTTGAGCCCTCTGGACAGAGGAGAGACCACGCTGATTCTCCGGGGCCGGCTCTGCCAGCCGAGACTCGGGCTCCAGCGCAGCAGGCTCGTGACGCGCCTTTTACCATCTGCCTCGCGTTCAAAAGGAAGAGATGGCCAAGCAGGCCCATTCCCAGGGAAAAGTGAACGGGCCTTGACGACGTGGACCCACCCACCAGGCCTTCCACTGATTATTGAAGCCCGGCCCCAACCAAATGCTGCTCTTTGAAGCCGGCAAACTTTTCCTCATTACTCATCCCTTCTGATTTCCAGCCAACTTTCCACCATGGAAGCGCCTAAGGCCCAGAAGAAAAGCGCCTTCTTATTCTGCAGGAGGAAGTGTCCCGGGGAGCTGTGAAAACGGACTCTCGGGAGATCCCCCTGCTGGCTTTTCAGATCCACCAGCTTGAATCCTTGGGGAAACATCCAAAAATTCTAGGCTCTTCTCCAAATGGAAACTGAATCCCGAATCTTTGCAAGTGTGTCCGCTTGCATTTCGGACCGCTCACTGTGCACTCGGCTGTGCTGTGGTGTGACGTTTTGGACTCAGGATCCAGCATAATACTTGGGTAGAATATGAGATTTCATGCTTTTGGATTACAGTTTCCACATAGCTTCTACCGCCCAGATGCCCGTCTTTCGACAAGTCTTTATAAAATCTCTTCCGCAGAATCAGCAACATTAGATCACCAGTTCAACCGCCTGAATCAATTAAGGAAGTTTACAGCCAAAACCCCACTCAGAATGGCTTTACTAACAAAAAGGAGTCATTGGCTCGGAAAGCCGGAAGGCCCAGAAGTCGTTGGCATCAGGAGAGGCTCGATCCAGGCGCTCACAGTGTATCGTCCAGGCTCGGTTTAGCTGCGTGTCTTGGCTCTGGCTTTCAGGACGTCAGCCCCATGCTCGAGCCCTGCATGGCAGCCTCCAGCGCTGCAGACTCCTCCCCTGCTGCCGCACCGCAAGCAGCAGGGGGTTCACACTGCACCATCCAGTAGACAAAGGAGAGATTCTTCTTCTAGCAGCTCCCATGGGAGAGGGCGCCCCACATCCCGGAAGCCCACAGCCCATGTCTCCTCTTAGCTCCTTTGTGCTGATCAAGTTTTGTGACTATCAAGCCAAGTCCTGTGGTCGGCGGGGGGACATAGGCACCGGCGTAGGACAGTGAAGGAGAGGATCCCCCTGGAGCTGGGGTGAGGCCAAGCCCTCTCGGGCCTCTGGCTGGGGTTGGGGGGCAGACGGCCAAGGGCAATTCAGGGCACTGTTTCCAGGAGGAGAAGAGAGAGTGGAGGGCAGGGAAGGCAAGTGACAAATGCGGAGGCGGCTCCCTGTCCCTGTCTGGATGGAAGAGGGTTGCCCAAGGTTTTTGAAGCTGTTCAAGGACTTCCCACTGCTCGGGGGACAGACAGAAGTCTTGATCAGAAGCTACACGGAAGGCGCGTGTGCTCGGCCCTCCAGCGCCCACCCCGAAACCCCCCTCGCATCGTCGGTTCACCTGCCACCCTGACAGTGGCAGTGCCTTGGATCGGTCAGTCCTCCACCGCCATCGGGCTGTGCCCCCCGCCTTCCCTCTCATTTCTTCATCATTTCATCATGTCATCTTTCAGCCAAGTCCCCGCCGAGGCCACAGCCCCAAGGCCTCCTAAGCAAGGCGGCCTCCTCGGGACGTGAGTTCACGCCCTCCGTTCCCCTTTACTGCCCGATCCTTCTGAGCCCCCGCTAGACGTGTCCGTTCTTTCTCTCCTTGGAGTAAGTGCCGGGTGAGTGAGCACCGCCTGGGCGCGAGGCCCCGTTCCGGGCGCTGGGAACAGAACCTCCCCGGAACGAGAGAGGCTTCTTGCTGCTTGGAAGCTACATCCGACGTGGCGTGGCTCCCGTGGCAGAGCGAGGATTACTGAGGCAACTGCAGACACCGAAGCGCAAAAACAGTAATTTAAGGAAGGCTGCGTTTGAGGTTCCACCCTCCGATGGGGCTTCCGGGCACTGTTACCCAATGCGGAAGCCGTTCTGTTCGGGGCTTGCATAAAAAAGTGCATGATCCTTGAGTCCAGCCTCTCATGCAAGAAGCTGTTACACGCAGCGTCGGCGCCCCCCGCCCCTCCCTCAGCCCCCGTGCTGGTTTCATTCCCCAGGCGTTCTCTCCTGCACCACCCTGCGCCCCTGCCCTCATGCCCCGGTGCCAGCAGAAGCCCCCCAGCCTTCTCCTGAGCGTTGGAAATGTTCTGCGAGGCCCCGGAGAGCAGGGGCTCGCTCCTGTTTAGCTCTGGACTCCCGACACCCTGCAAGGGGGGTGTCCCTGCCTCCCTCTGCTCCACCTCCCACCTCCGCACCGGCCACTCTCCACCCCAACTTGGATCGATCGCGTCCTCAGTGGCAGGGCCACCTGGTGCGGGGGTGTCAGTATCCATTTTGCAGCGAAGGAGGCTCAGGCTCCAGGAGGTGAGGCCTGAGGTCACAAACGTGGGGTCACGCCGGGGAAGAGCCGGGACAGGACTGGGTCAGTCAGGCGCCACGTCCGGCGTCTTTCTGCTGCAGACTCTGACCCATAGCAGAAGGCCCGGGTCCGGGCCGAGGCCCCGGTTGCGCGTCAGGAAGCCGGCGAGCTCTCTGGACTTGAACCAAAATGTGGGTCTCCGTGCAGAAGGGGGATCACAGCTTTCATCAGCATTTTCAAAGCTGCCCGGGACCAAAAACCATTAAGAGTGACTGGCCTGGGGATATTTTCTTTCTTTCTTTTCCTTTTGACTGACATAAATGCTGACACACCACCGCCCCGCAGCACATCGTCTTAATAGTGGGTTTCCCGCGGAGCTGGGGCCTCTGCTTTCCTGGGGCGCCCCCCAGCCCACCACCCTGGGCACCCCTGCCAGTCCAAACAGCGCCTGCTGCCTCCGTCACATTCCTCCAGGATCGGGCTGTTCGAAGGAGTCGAGGCTACAGTGAGGCGCACTTCCAGACAAGATAAATACAGACAGTCACATAATCCTCACGCGAAGAATGAGGCTACTGTTGGAATCTGCGTGCTGAAAAAGTGTCCCGAGCTCCAGGGGCACACCCAGTTGGAATTCTGGTTTTCACAGTCTCTTTGCTTGTCAAACTTAATATCAAGGAAAATAAGCTAATTTGATTTGGCAAAGGCTCATGCAATATGGAATTGATATCTGTGGCAGCGACCTTTGATGTTTTGTATAAACAGTGTTTTCCCCGCTGTGGAAGCGAGAGTTGAATAATAAACAGCGTCTTGCCTTCTACACCAGCCACCTCCCCCCATCACCAGGACCAAAAAAGAAAAAAAAAGAAAAAGAAAAAGAAAAGAAAAGAAGAAAGGTAAGAAAATATGTCTTTCCTGGGGCTCACACGGCTCGTGGAGGCAACGTTTGTCGGCTGATCTCTCAGCCTTGGCTGACCCCCGGGGCCGGAGGGCTCCGTGTTGCAGAGGGGCCGACCTGTGCGTTGCGGGTTGTTAAGCAACATCCCAGGAGGTGCTAGTAGGATCACCGCCCCCCACACTCCAGCTGTGACAACCAGAAATCTCTCCAGGCATTGCCAAAGGTCCCCTTGGGGGTAGGGTCGTCCCTAGTTGACAGCCATCGTCACAAAGTTAGGAAAAAATATTGTCCAAGGAAGTGTTTTCTTTCCTCTCGGTTTTTAGCGACTAGATGCCCGGACTGGGCTTCCTGCCTTGAGGTCCTGACTCATCGTTTCGACAGCTCCTCGGGAGGAAGTGGGAGAACGTGTGTTGCCTCTCAGGCCCCCCTTGGGTCTCAGGGGCTCAGGCCTGTCCGCCGGCACCAGCCTGGGAAGGGGACGCCCCCAACTCTCTGTCTCCTTAAATACGGGGTGTCTCTGGGCTCATGGTGGCCTCTTTGCCTTGACACGTTCCCCACGTTCAAGAAGGCATGGTCCCGGGGCCCATGCTCTGGCTCCCTTCCCTGTGTCCCGTGGTGTGTGGTGACGCGTCATGGTGGAGGGCTTTCGCCCGGAGTTGGGCAGGTTCGAGTCAGTGGCGGACTGGCAGCGGCTTGCACCGGCCCTTGCGCCGACTGCTACAGCGCAGGGAGCTCTGTGAGCCGCTCGCCGTCACGCTGGCAGCTGGACATTGCCGTGCTGAGAGTATCTATGCCACGATCAGAGCGCCTCTGTCCCCTCTCCTCAGGTTCCCCACCCCCGTTCGTCCGTTGTCTGCCAGCACACTGCTAGTTCAAGTGCACGTTTGCACACAGGAGGGCAGACACTGCCCACCCAGTATTCGCTCTCCCCTTCGTTCCTTCCTCAAGGGATTCCAGCAGTGCTTAGCCTGGCAGTGAGTCCCTTCACGCGATTGCCTTTCCGGCTGCTCCAGTAGCCGAGAGCGCTCCAGCGACACTGCTCCGGCCACCGGCCCGCAGGTGGACTTCGCCAGTCCACTCCCCAGAGGCTCTTTAAACAAACGGACAGGCTCGCTGGCTGTGGCTTTTTCTCTCAGCACCTCCTCTGCTCCCTGTGTAGACCCCAGATGCTAGGCCGGGTGTGGATCCCACCTCTCACACCCGCCAGGTGACCGGCGACAGGGCGAGGGCTGAGAACGGCTGAGCGGACAGATGGGAGGCCCCGGGTCCCTGTGGGCTTCGTGGAGTCAGTGCGCCAGCCTTGGACTCCTGCCCCGGGCTGCCGGTCGGTGGGTGTCGGCGCTCCCCCGCTGAGCGCAGTCCCCAGCCAGGACCCTGGGCGAGTCAGCTCAGCCTCTGTTAGCGCCAGTTCCCCCATCTATCCCATGGGAATAAGAGGAGTTTAACGCGTGGCGTAGCTCTGAGGGTGGAGGAGGGCAAACCCTGCGGAGAGCCCAGCACAGCCCCTGCACACGGGACACATCCAGTGCACGCAAGGCGCTGCGTGGCTCCTTCCGCGGCTGCACGTCCCGCCCCGGCCGGCCCTGTGAGGCTGGCACGGGCCTCCCCTCTGGCCTCTGTCTCCTCAAGCACGAGGGCCACGGCTCACTTGCTCTCCACGCGCAGCTCCCGCAACGGGGCTCGGTAGCACGAAGGGAACTTGGTTGGCGCTCAAGGGCAGGAGAGAGAGAGAGGTTATACTCCAACAAAGAAGAAGAAATGTGTTTCTCGTTGTTTGAGTAGAACCCCTACTGAACTGAACTGAACTCTGCCCCACCCCCGCAGCACCCACAGAGTTCAGTCCATGCTTAGGGAACACAACGTTGTATGATGAACACAAAGAACGCCGCCAAAATGAGACAAACGTGTGCCTGTCCGCCCTCCCCCAAGGAACTTGTGCTCAGGCTGGGACCCTGAGAAAGGTCCCTGCACAGCTGTGATACGGGGGTCTCAGGCAAGGGTGCGCCGAAGGTCAAGAGCAGGCTTTGTGGGAGAGGAGGCACCAGGCACGGGCTCGGGGGTTTCCCCAGGGAAGACACGGCGGGCCTCTCAGATCACTGCAGACGAGAGCAGTGGCGGGAAACCCTGGCTTTGCCCTCGGGGTGGGGGAGGGGCCAGGCGGAAGGTTGGGAAGCCGGGCTGGCGCTTGCTGTGGAAGCCTTGACTGCCAGGCGGAGGCATTCACGTCTCACTGCCTGAACGGTGGGAGCCACTGAGGGATTAAGAGCTGGGAGCGATGTTAGAATTGGGATTTCGGCAGGTGACTCCAGCAGCCATGCGGAGACCGGTTGGGAAGGGAGACAGGGGGGTAGGGAACCAGTAAGTGGGCTGTTACATATGCCGGAGAGGCCCATAGTCCCCTGACGCTGTGAGCTGTTCCTCCACAACTCAGGAATCGGCCATTAACGGTGTTTCCTGGGTGATGATTTGAGGAACATCAACTTCCTTTCCGGACCGGAAGTCGGCGAGGGGAGGCTGGGCCTGTGGGTTTCGGGCCCTCGATGGCGGGCGCTGTGTGAACTGCTGGTGAGGGATGAAGAGAGTCCGGGGCGGGGGTCGGGGGGCGCGTCAGATTTGTGTCTTGCGGAGCATTGTCAGGGGTCTGTCAGCCTTGGGAAATGCAGCCGGATGCCAGGAAGGCTAGTTGGTGCCGGTCCTGGGAGGGATGGGGAGGAACTTCCTGTTGGACCAAAGCGCCAACTCCATGCGACGTGGGGTGAGCCCGTGAGATGCCATGTAGCCGTCCCCAGGCTCCTCTCTAGGATGAAGAGGTTGCGAGATATGACCTTGAGAGTGTCCCAGGGCCCTGCGCATCTCAGGGGGAGTGGGGAGAGAATTTGTTGGGCACCTGCTACGCGCCAAGACACGGAGCCAAGGGCTTTCCCCGCATCAGCTCGTTTGGTCCTCAGAAGAAGCCTGAGACCTGGAAATGTATCCCAGTAACTCAGGAGGCCCCCGGGTTGCCCTGTTCTTACATTCTGAGTCACGCAGGACTGGGGGACAATCCAGGCTCCACATTTTCACGTCCAGGTGCCCTTGGGCTTTGTCTTTCTGTGCCTCAGTTTCCTCATTTGTAAAAAGCCCCCTTCCTCCCTGCAGTATTACTTATCTTGCAAAGGAACTGGAAGAACTAAAGGAAAGAGTGCCTTTAATTCGTGTAGAACCCCCCTGCCCCGTCCTTGGAGGTCAGCGATGTCGGCTCTTCACACAGGGACCCACCCCGCGCAGAGCCGGAGCCGTTTCCGCGCGTCGTATGAACCTGCCCGGGCTCAGGATCTCACGGCTGCTGCCCTGGAACTTGGCGCTACTACTTCCCGAGTATCGTTTTTTAAAGCGACTCACTTTTAAAAACTTACATCTGTTTCAAAAGCCTTTCAGACAGATGCTGCGATGGAAATGCAGTGCCACCCAGGATGGGAAGACGGCACTGACAGACAAAACTGACATCTGTCCTTCTGCTGCATCTGGCTGCCTGCAGCAGGCTGGGCCTGTGTCCCCTGCTTGGCACAGAGGTGTCTGCAGCGTCTGGGAGGTGTCAACAGGGAGGGGCACCACATTGAAACAGACTTGAGAGGGGGTAACAGCTTCCTCGCTTGGTGACCCAGCGCCCTTTAACGCTTTGCGAAGTCACACCTAATGTCAACAACCACCCCCTGGCTCCCGCAGGCGAACACCATGCCACGCACACTTTACTGCTTCTAGTAGCTGCTCCACGGAAGGCCGCTCCCCCAGGTGGTAGGTGACGGTGCACGCGGCCACGCGGCGGTCACTGGTCCTCCTTCTTCCGCCGGACCTCAGGGGGCCTGGCCGGGGCACGAGCTGGGGGAGCCGGGGGCGCGGCCTGTCCCTCTCAGCCGCCGCTGCATCGGGGTGGAATCTGTTTTCAGATCCTATCGTTTTCTTTTCATCTCTGTTACCTATTTCAGCTGCTTCGTTTGCCGAGTTCCTGTGAGCTGCCTATTGATAATTGATAGATTGTTCCTTCCTTTCTACAATAACTTCCTCTATTAGTTATCCCAGGAAGTTTATTTGTGCTTTGCATGTAACCCAATAGCTCACCGAGCGCCGGCTTGTGTGTAGGCCCAGGGAAATTAATCCTGTCCGGCAGGGCGCAGGCATGGCTGGCAGGCCCTGCAGCCGGGTGCCCGGGGCCAGGCTCTGGTCATGGGAAGGCCTGGGCACCAGGCCTTCCCCCCGTGGTGACCATCTGGGGCTATCGCTGAGACCGGGCCTGGCTCCTCCCCCTAGACCCCTAATAAACCACTAACCTGGGCTCTTGCGAGGTGGGGGTGGGGATGTCTCACTGAGAACATCTGCTCTAAGAGATTGCAGCCTTGTCTACTTCCTCCTGTTAATTTTTTTTCCACTTCTCCTTCTGGGCTCATGGAGGCAAGAAGTGCCCCGAGGAGGACGTGGGTGAGGGGCTGGGTCAGGACTAGACCTGGAGGGTGATTAGCTACAGCCTGTTTTTGTCTGACAGTTTAAAAACAACTGTTAGTGAAAATCAGGAGATTGGATTTGGAGCCCAAAATCTGGAACGTTTCTTGAAAACTGGGAGCTGAATTTCAGATTTGAGGTCTCTGTGGAGAGACTGGAGAGACTGGAAAAGGTTCGGACCCCCTTCCCAAAGGGAGAGCAGGGGCACGGCTTCGGGCGTGGGAGCCTCCCAGGCCACTTGGGTCAGCCTGGGTCAGCCCAGGTCAGCCCGGCGGGCGCAGCGGTCGGCCAGCCTGCCTGGGGGGCGCCCGCGGGGCCTGCTGCTCATGCTGGTGCTCAGCTCCACCCCAGCTCCTGCACTGGTGGCCAGGTGACCTTGGGCAAGCCGCTTCACCTGCAAAGCCCCGATTTCCTCTTTTGTAAAGTGGGGATAGTACTTGTGTTTATCTCCTCGGATTGCTGTAAGGATCGAACAAGACAGTGCTTACGCCACGCCTGGGCCTGAGGGGGCCCTCCCGGCCGCTGTCCTGGCAGGCGTGGGGCTGTGGCGGTTTGGCCCACTAGGCGCGCTGTCTGTGGGAGGCCCGCTTGCTGCTCGGAAGCACGGAGGGATGCTCCCCCGCAGGACACACTGGGAAGTGCGTACCTGTGCGTGGAGCATGTACTTTTTTAAAAAGAGCCCAGTTACAAACCCGATTGGCAGTTGACAGGCCACGACTCATCCTTGGGTCCGAAGGCTCCGCAGAACGGCTTGCAAAGGAATGAGCGCAAACAGCCTTCGCCAAGGAAACATGTCAACAGTCAACACCTTATGTTCCACGTGAACATCATGCAAACACATGGCCGTAAATTGCCTGCAAATTACTCGGCTGCTGGTTGCCAGAGTAATTTTAGGATCAGCTCCCTCCCTAAATGCTTAGGAAGCTTTCAAAGTGAGATGTGAAGGTCATTATTATTCAATTAAAAAGTATTAAATGGAAAAAGGAAAGGCCTGTTCAAGAAGGATCGATTCCACCTCATTTTCACTGGTTCTTCTCCCAAATGGAACATCAGCTTCTGTTCCTTCAGTCCACCCCGGACCCGAGAAAGTCTCACGCAGAATTTTCTAGGTAGCCATGGGGAGCCCTGCTGGCCAGCGGACAGTTTATGAAGACATCTGGCTTAACGTCTTGGGTCCCCATTTTCATGGGGCTATTTGCTCAGAGACACCAGCATGTTCCCTTGGCCTGCCCTGCCCCCGCAACACTCGCCAGGCCTCCGCCCCGTCAGGAGGAGACGCTGGGTCACCGTCACCTCAGCACGGGCCGGAGGAGGAAGACTTCGGGCTGAAAAGTGTGTGATCTTCGCTGTGTCCTAGTGCATTCTTTGCAATTGAGCAAAGACGTTCTAACTTCTAGCTCAAAAAATAGAAATTGCCATTAAAAAAAAAATGCAAACTGATGTATGGTGGCAGGAGGCAGGTCGGTGATTGAGTGAGGACGGGGAGGAAGGGGGAGATGATACCGGTGGCCGCTGGGCGGCTCGGAGGCGAGCCTCTCGGTGCGGACGGCTCCGGAGCCGCCCCTAGAGGCGGAAGCACCTCCTTGGCTCTTGCCTCCTTCCTGCTGCCAATGGCCACTACTCCTGCATCCCGGCCTGGGTCTCCTTTCTAACTTTATGCTGCAAACACGTCTCTCTCTCTCTCTCTCATACACATACTCTGATACATACCCACAACCTGGAGGTTTTATTAAAAGCAAAATCTTGCTATCATCCATCCATCCATCCATCCATCCATCCGTTTATCCAAGAAGTCTTTGCTGAGCACCTGCTCCAGGTAAAGTGCAGGGAGCTGGGTAGGTGACCAGAGCAGACACGGTGCCTGCCCTTAGGGACCTCCCACTCCAGAGGCGTAGACTCAGTCCTCACAGAAGCAGAAACTTTAGGTAAAACTACAAACTGGGCAGAGTGCCACAGCACAGAGGTGAACAGCCTTGAGAGCAAATGACCGGAAGATTTCTCTTCTTCACCAGACAGGAAGGAAGGCTTCCCCAGAGAGGTGACAAGGGAGGTGATTGGAAACGCATGGAGGAAGGAACCAGGTGAAGAAGCCAGCGGGAGAATGTCAGGCAGGAGGAGTGGTACGTGCAAAGGGCCTGTGGTGGGAGGAAGCGTGGCGGGGTCCAGGATCGGAGTGCTGACCGGGGGCCTCCGTGGCAGGAGCTCAGAGAGCCAGGGGGTCAGAAGCCAGCCAGGCAACTAGAACCTAGAAAGCACGTGACTTCAATACCCCTCCCACCCCAGACAAAACAGAAAGCACGTTGATCAACTGCAGCTGAGGTGAGTTGATCTGCTGCAGCGAAGGCGAACGCCACCTGACAGAGCCCAGCAAGGCCTTGGCAGGTGGTCGGGGAGGCGGCCCGCAGTGTCGCGGCCGAGCCCGCTGGTGAAGAGAGAATTAAACTTCAGTCTTGTTTAAGTCCCTGAATTTCTGGATCTATTTGTTATAGCAGCAAAACCTATACTTAGCACTGGCTACAAAGTTGTAGGTCCCAGCGCAAAATGAAAATGTAGGGGTTTTGTTAAAAAATTATTAGGAATCTCGAGACAGTGAGAGCAGAGCCTTAAATCAGGTCAGAGCCCTTCTCAGCCTGGGGACTTGGGCGACTGTGCCCATGACCAGCCCTGTCCATGCCCGAACTCAGGAGGAACTCACCTGAGGCCCAGAGGTTGGGCCATCAGAACTGGGCATTGTCAGTGGTGGAAGGAACCACGATTCTGATCCTTCTGTGGCACAGCGCACACCAGGGTCAGCAAGGGAGCCGACGGGGCCCCGGGACACAGCCCCTTTGGCCACAGGGCCCCGGGGCCTCGGCCCTCACAGACAATTTCCAGAGCTTGGGCCTTTCTACACCTGGGGCCCAGTCAGACAATGCAGCTTCCTGGAGGGCAAATCAAAGGTGGCAAATGCCACGGGTCCCAGTGGTTTCCATGGACAGGCCTCAGGCCAGACCCCGGTGTGGCGCTGCCATCAGACGTGGCTGCCGCAAGGACTGGACAAGCGCACTGTGTCGGCCGCCTCCCAGACCTGCCTTGCGACCTGGCCGCCATCCTTCTCCTGAGCAATGTCGTGAGGATGGCGCCAGTGTGACCGCATGTGGCGGCCTAGGAGCCTGAGGCCCAGGCTGCTTTCCTCCAGATGTTAGGCTCTTAAAAACCACCCACAACTTGACCTTGAACAAGCCACGCACTGTGCAGGCCTGGCTGCCCGTCTCCCAGCCTTTGAGGGAGCTGGCTCTTTCCCATCCCCCGGCACCGGTGACGCGAGGGCCGCGGGGTCAGGGGAGGGTTACGAGGGCTGGCGCTGGAGCGGGCCGCTGAAGGTCAGCTTCGGGCTCCACTCCTCGCCTCCCTCTGTGGGAGCTTGGGGAAGCCTCAGTTTCCTCGTCTGTAAAATGGCCATAACCATAAAGGACTCTGCCTCATTGATTTAATAAGAGGACAAAATCAGATCGTGCAGACAAAGGACTTGACACTGAGTGAGCCCTTCGTAAATGTTTGCTCTCATTGCTGATACAAAAAAAACCCCCAAAAACTTAATCAGCTGGGCTTTCCACAAGCCCCCACACATTCCTCTGCTTCTGCCGGGGCCTTGAGCCCCACCCCCCAGCCTCCCCCTTCCTGCTGCAACGTTAGACCAGGCAGGGAGGTGTTGTTTTGTTCTGAAGTCAGAGCAAAATGGTCATATTTAACCGAGTCTAATTTATTACGATAATTGTCTTAATGAATACTAATTATTAAATGTTCATTTAGTGATGTGCTTCCCTTTGCCGGTACATGTACTTCATATTAGTCATTACGAAATAAGACATGCAGCAAACTGTGTAATTACAGACAAAGCATTTAAGACACAAACCAATAAAAATCAAAGGAAGGAGAAAAATGCTTTGAAGCGAGCTGGGGACTGGTCGGGACTTCCTGTGTCCTGCCAGGAACCTGGGGCAGAAGGCGGGGGTGGGGCGGGGAGTCAGGTGATCACCCCGAGATCTGCCTGCCAGGCCTCTCTGTCCAGATAGAGAGGAAATGAGATGTTGTTTATAGAGAAGACCAGGGAGTCACCATGTCACATCTTGAAACAGGTCTTCAGAGACGGAGCACAGGCCAACAGAGCGCGGCTCCCAGGGAGAGGGCGTGGGTGTGGGGCGGGAGGGGCCCTGCGAGCAGCCAGGTTTGGGATGGGTTCTGGCCTCCATGCGAGCAGTTTTCTGGGTGACTGTCATGCGTTGGGTTGTGTCCCCTGCCAAATCTTTGTGTTGGCATCCGAACCCCTCCTACCGCAGAATGGGACCTTATTTGGAGACAGGCCCTGTGCGAGGGTAATCAGGTGACACTGAGGACGTTAGGGGGGGCCCTCGTCCAATGCGGGCATTGTCCCGATAGGAAGTGCCACAGGCAACGTGGCTTCACCAACGGAAGCGTCTGATCTCCCAGCTTGGGGGCTGCAAGTCCATGAGTGAGGTGTCGGCAGGGTTGGCGGCTGGGAGGGACCCCCTGTCCCATGCATTCTCCTGGCTTCTGGGGGGTTTCTGGCCACCTTTGGCTTCACTTTGCTGTCCGTCTGCAACTTCCCCGTGTGCGTGTCTGTGTCCAAATTTCCCCCTTTTATATGGACGCCAGTCCTGTTGAATTAGGGCACCGCTTAATGTCTTCATTTTAACCTGATCACCTCTGTATGGACCCGCTCTCCAAATAAGGTCGCATTCTGAGGTCCTAGGAGTTGGGGCTCCAACATATGACTTTGGTAGAGGGAGCAGGAGCACATGACACAAATCAGCCTTGCACAGTGGCCTTGAGCAAGTACCTCCCTGCCTCAGAGCTCAGTTCCCTACCCTGAAAAAGCCCCAAAGTCCTCTGTGGGCCAAATGGGTCCCAGCCCTAGACACAGAAGCGAAGACTCCAGTTTGCAGCCGGGCAAACGGGGTCGGAAACTGCCTCCCAGAGAGAGTTACTCACCGGGGCTCTTGCCCGGCCACGCGCTCACGATCAGCTTGGGGAACGCCGACAACTCCCCAGGTCTCCCTGACCGAGCTCTCTGCTGAGTGGGGCCGAGAGGACTTGGATCCAGACCTGGTCCCTGGACCAACCACCAGCCTGATCCCAGGCCGGCAAGAGCCGCTGGGAAAAGGAATTAGGTCACCCACCTTCCCACTTAAGCCATCACAAAGCCACGGGACAGCAATGGCTTTAGTCGCCTGTGCTCAGCTGCGCCCAGTTCAAACCAGAGGCCCCAGGGGCAAAGGCTCCCATCTCCTAATCCTCTGGTGGCTGTTTTGCCTTTGCTGATTCCCATCATATGGGCCTAATAACAACCGATCTTATCTCCACCCTCTGAATACGGCGCCATGACAATGGAGACAGCGTTCTGGGACCACTGGTGCCAGGCGGCAGCCCACACATGTTCACAGAACAAGCTCGAATATGCAAATGAAAAGATGAGTCCTGGCGGGGGTGGGGAGTGGGGGGAGCAATTCACTGTCTTGTGTAAACCTGAGTGGCAGGCTCCGCCGCTAACCTGACGGTGCACTTTCAAGTCTGGGGTTTTCTGGATGTTTCTTTTTGAGGGTGGGTGGTGTGGCGCCGCTGTGGGGAGTAGAAGCTGGGACTGCACGGGGCCCCCCAACTCAGCCAAGCCAGGCCGCTGGTGAAGGCCCCCCGCCACTGCCGCGCCGGGGGCTTTGCCTCCCAAATCCACATGCGCTGCCTCTTTTTCCTGCCTGGCCTATGGCCGCACACTGGCCGTGCCTGCCCCAGGGTGACTCACTTCCCCAGCTGTAGCTCTGGAAGTCCCTTTTTCCTGGGACCCCCCTCAGCCCTGAGCAAAGTGGGGCAGTTGGTTCCCCACCCCGTCCTGCTGGCTCCTGCCTCCCCCACCCCCCAGCTGCAGTCCCTGAAACAGCCCGATTCCCTGCCTGAGCACGCCCTCCCCCGCCCTCCCCCGCCCTCCCCTGCCAAGGTAAGCCTCACCCTTTCTGCGAAGCCATCGTCCGACCCCAGGCCACCGGCGCCTCGCCCTGGGGGTCCCACTGCACTTTGCCACCTCTGCTCACAAGCTGCTCAGCCGCCTCTCCTCCTCACCTGTCTGACTCACCCACCGGCTGGGAGGCCCCCCGGGGCACGGGTCTGGTGAAGGCTGGTGCCAAGGACGGCTGTCAGGAGGAAGGGAGGAAGGGAGGAGGTGAGCTGCACCCAGAGACTGAAAGGACAGCCCCCTTTGCCCCCCGCTCCCCGCAACTGTCTGCCCCTGTGGCCACATCGCTTGGGAAACAAAACGGTTTCCCTCACTTCCTCCTCCCAACTGCCTTCCTAGACGTGACCGTCACTAACCAATTCCTCGTCTAGAGGTAGGTGGTGCACAGTAACACACACACACAGAGGAACCTGGTGCTCTTTTGCACTTTGCTTTTTTCCTTTGTTGACCGTAAATCTGGGCTGTTGTTTGGTATCAGGACAACCATCTCATCTCTGTTTGTCGTGACTCATCCCTGAGGGTCGCCTCCCCCAGGACGCATACTTTCTCAGCAGCCTGTGGCTCCGGTGGCCCCCATCGATCACAGCTGGACTAGCCGTGCTGTGTAATTCGGGCCCTGGAGCCTGAACCCCGCACTAGGCCCCCGGCCTGTGCCTCGGGGTCCCCCGGGCGACGGCTGGAAATGCAGGCGGCAGGGCCCCAGGGCGCGCCGGTGTGCATTTCCAGGAAGTTCTCGGGTGATGGAGATGCTGCTGGCCCAGGAACCCCACGCTGAGCACCACAACACTAGACTGTGCGCTCCGGGAGGGGGCAATGGCGATGTTTTATTCGCTAAATCGATCCCCGGTGCCCAGTACCTAACAGGCCGTCCACCGACACCAGCTGAATGAGAAGCAAATGGACGCTCACCTGCACCCCGGCCGCGGACACCTCCCAGGCGTCAGTCTGGGGAGGAGCCTGGCTGGCAGGCTCGCTGGAGGACATTGGAAAGTAACTCAGAGATGGGGCTTCCGGTTCGGCCGGTCGGACAGGTTGGCTCACCCCCACCTCTCCCCGCCTCTCCCCGCCCCAAGGGCCTGACCTTTGAGGCCATCAGCTCCCCCCACCCGATCCTGCTGCGGGAGACTAGGGGACAGGCCCCTGCTCTCCCCCTCGTTGATGTTCCAGTGAGCAGGCTGGGGAGCCTGGAGGCCAGGTGGCCTGCCCAGGGTCACGGGCACTTTCCACGGCAGAGCAGAGCCTGTCCAGCCAGCGGGGAGAGCTGGCAGTGCTGGGACAGTCTGTGCCACCGATAAAGCCTGGGTGACAGGCTTTCTCTAATGGAACCTCTCAGTCTTGCAAAAAATTAAACACAGGCGCCTTCCTTCCTTCCTTCCTTCCTTCCTTCCTTCCTTCCTTCCTTCCTTCCTTCCTTCCCCCACTCAAGAATGAGTGCGTGGCCCTGAGACTGGAAGTAACTGGCTCTGGACGAGCAGTGGCACTTCTGCCCCCATGTCGGTGGCCAGGCCCAGTGACAGGCCCACGCCAGACTATGGCCACTCCTGTCGGCTCTTGTGACCACTGAGCAAAAATGGAAAGATGGGTTTACTCTGTAGTCTCTTTACTGTAGGGCAGAGACTGCTGCAGCGAGAGACTCCTTAAATCAAGTCAATAGAATAAAAAGAACATCATTTGCAGTTGCACCCCGCCCCCCAGGCCAACCCTGAGACAGGAGTCCGAGGAGCTTATTTGTTGTGAGGGGAGCCCAGGATCCTAGGAAGCACGCTAGGGGGCCAGGGGACAGGGGAAGGCATCCGGTGCAGGTCACATGAATGGACAGGTGCCCCCACCAGACGCCTGAAGTAGAGTCACAGCGGACCACTGTCACATTGTGTAGAATATGCCTCGGAGGTGCCCCCACCTCCGAGGACCATAGAGCTGTGATGTTTACACAACCCCATCCTCACTGTTTGGAGGCGGCGTTGCCTGGCCCTTCCGGTCTGCCCAGCGCCCTGAGCGGCGGGCTTCTGCGGCCCGCGAGGCCCCCCAGGACGTCCCTGGTGCCTGGGGAGAATTTGTCCGCATGCCGAGTGCTGAGCAAATAGGGAGGGGCACCGATTTGACAGTAGATTTACGCACTGGGACCCGCGACCTGATTTTGTCTGTCACTTGAAAGGCACGTCCCTTCCCATCCCCAGTCCTCCCTGTGCCCGTCTGTGAAGTCTTTTTCTGCTCCAAAAGCGCTGTGATGTTGTTCCTTCCGCAAAGACATGTGACTTGGGGTCGCCAAGGGCCTTCCTCACCAGAACTCAGTTTCTCAAGCTTCCGTGTGGACGGCTTCCTTCCACACCCGGTGTCCGTCTGAGCAGAGGTGCCAGGAGATCAGGTTGCTACTTTGCAGCTGATTTGCGCCTGTCTAACCACAAGTGCGGGGCACACTTTGCTCTAAGGTGATGTGTTTATAGCATTTGATACTTTGTTTACTTTGTTCAAAGTGATCTCATTCGTTTAGGAGCGTTTGTGAAGTCCCCCAGCCCCTTGGCGCGCCTGTTCGCCCACCCTCCGGGCAGCTCACCCTGTGGGCGGAGCGAAGTTCTCAGCGGCTGGCGTACCGGGGACTAGACAGTCTCATCGATGAGTCGCTGGCTGGTCCTTACGATGACCAGAGTCAAAGAAAGCAGCAACGCTTGGGCCAGTTTTGTTGGCAGTTACTGATGCGGACTCCGGTGTGCGAGGTCCCACGCCGCCGCCCGCATCTGCCCCTCCTTGCTGTTCTCTCTCGTCCCTCCACCCACATCTCCATCCCCACCGGTTTAGGATGGTAATAGAACCGCCCCCCAAATATCCCCTGGGATGGGAAGCAGTGTGCGGAGGTGGCGGCGGGGAGCCTCTGGAGTCCCCGGCGTGGGAGGCAGGCTGGGACAGACAGAGTGGAAGCGGAGTCTTTGCTGCAGGACTTCCGGTGCCTGGGATGTGTTACTGTGCACAGTGACTTTGAGCAGAGATAAAACCAGCAGGCTTCCCAAACGCTTGTGATCACACAACACTCTCTGGGAGCCTGGAAATGCTTTTCTGGACCGTGCATTTGCCGTGGAGCTAGAAAAGGACGTCATTCAGCAGGCCAGCTGTCTGCCAGAGATCAGTGGAGGCACTGGGCTGCCGACACAGCCCCTGTAAACCCCTTGCCCCCGCTTCCCCCGCCATTGTACTGAGCGCCTGCTGGGTGCTTTACTGCAGGAGAACAGCTGTGGGGGGTTCTCTGAGGGCCTCTCCGGGGGGGGCCAGGCAGCGTTCGCACACCGACCTGCCCCCCGTGCCAGGACTAGCTGCCTAACCAAAGGGCCCAGTGCAAAGCGAAGGTGTGAACCCCTTGTTCAAAAGCGACCAAGAGTTTCCAGGTGAGAGCAGAGCATTAAACCAAACACAGGGACTCCTACCCCCTGCTCTGGTCGACGGGGCACAGTTTGTCCCGGTGATAGGAGCAGAGGCCTCCTGTGTGCAACCAGGGTCCTGCCTGCCTTCGCCCCGCCCTGCCCCCTGCTGTCTGCCCCAGGGCGCTGCCCCGAGACTTTCTCCCACTGGGCCGGGGCAGGAAGCCGGCTCTGCCGCTCCTCCTGAGTCAGCAGCTGATTTAGTGACGTGCCAGGAGATCCCTCAGAGGCAGCGTGAAACAGCAGCTCCTGATTGGGGTTTGAATCCCAGCTCTTGCCCCTTAACCCTCAGTGACGGAGGGCGATTTCGTGTCCCCTTTTTGGGCTTTAGAAACCTCCTTTGGAAAAAGGGGTGGAAAATAGCACTTGTCCTGGAGGAAGTTTGGTGGAAAGAGCCGCAGAGGGGTACAGACCCTCGGCAGCTCACAAGGGTCAGAGTTCACATTTCTCTCCTGAGACACTTTCATATTCATTCATTCAGGCTCCCAAGAGGTCTGGTACAGAGGAAGGGGAAGGCCACCTAGAAGGTGCACAGCATGTGAAGTACCCGTGACGGGAAGGGCGTGAACCCAGGCAGGGCGTGCACCCGGGGGCGTAGCTGGGAGCCAAACCCAGGCAGCCTCCCACGGCGCCCGCAGCCGGGCTCTGCAGAAACCCGGCTGACTGAGAAGGCAGAGACTAATGGTGAACAAGGGCCACGGGGTTGTCTGTGGATTTTAATCACCCAGGTGCCCCCACCGCACAGCAGCCCAAATAAATGACAATTGGCATCCCACCAGCTTCAAGGGGCCCCGGCCTCCCCGGGGCTGCCGACCGTCTCCAGCAATTAGGCTCCGTGTGACGGTGCCTCCTGAGCCGAGCAGCCAGTGAATGGGCTTAATCCCCCGGATTTAAGTCCATTAGTGCCTGTGATATACTGGCTCAGGCATTGGAGGGCCACTTCGCCTCACCCGGTCATGCCCAAAGGGTCACAGGCTGACTCACGCTTAATAGTGGAGAAGGCTTTAATGGAGGGGAAGCTTTGAAGAAGGGCAGGGTGTGTTCCGAAGCTTGAAGGTTTAATGCATTTTTAATTAAATGCGCTTTAATAGGATTCAGTACCAAATAGCGTGTCACTGCAGATAGATTCATTATATTTGTGCAGTTAATTACGCGTGTGTTACCACCCAAGTGTAAACCGTGAGGACCTGGGAGGTGCTTGACTTCGAGGGACACCCAAGACTTCTGCTGGCTGTTTTGGGAAGAGGTCGCTCTGTTCCCCACCGTCTGGTCCGTATTTATACTGACCCTTGTGCACCCACAGCCACACCCACGCGCGTGGGCGCGCACACACATCCTCTCTAAGATCCTCAGACGCATATGTGCCTCTCTCCCCACCCCCTTCAAAGAGGAAGGCTGGCAGGAAATATAGACAGTCAGGAAAAAGCGGTCCCAGATCGGGCTCCACCCTCTTGTCAGCGGCACGGCTTCGCACGAAGCACTGAGTGTCTCTGAGCCTCGGTGTCTCCCCCCATAAAGTGACAGTGACAGCCATGGGGACAACAAGGGTCCCCCAGCGTTGCTATGGGCTCCCCGGAGAGGACAGGCAGAGGGCACTCCATGAGGCACTGGCAGCCCACACATGCTGCTCGGCGGCGGCGGTTGTAACCTGTCCCACCGGGAGGCCCCTGGCAGGGCCCCATTGTGCGCACTCGGGGCAGGGACCCCGCTTGCCGCCGAGGCTTTGCAGGCTGAGGCGCAGCCTTGCTTGCTCACTCGGCAGGCATGCGCTGAACACGCTCAGCCAGGACTTCCTGGGCCCCGACTAGGGGCCCTGCTCAGGGCGCCCGGTATCTGCAGGGTTCTCATCCATGATGGCTTGTCCTCCAAACACCAGGTGAATGTCTACATAGTAGAGATGGGAAACTGAGGCCGAGCTAATGAATGTGTTCAGTACTGTTTGTCGGATCCTTATCATGTGCCAGCCCTATGTCCCCAAGGTTGGGGACAAAGAGGAAAATGACACAGATGAGGCCCTCGCCTTTCATGGCCCTGATCTTCTCCCAGGAAGTTTTCGCTTGCTCACAAAAACGTGTTCGCATTCTTGGGACCTTGGTTCTCTCTTGGGCCAGATCACAGTGCACGGAGCTGCACCTCCCATGGGACGGGCTGAGCATCTCTCTACCTCCTCCCCCACAGTGTGGGTTCCAAGGCCGGGGCATGGCAGGCGGGGCTGGCGGCCCGCAGAGGGGATCTGGCCTAGCCCAGGGCCCTCGGAGATGTCACGGCCTGCGACCCTCAGACCCTCCGGGGCTGACCAGTCTCCGGGGGCGGTCTTGTTCAAGCAGATGCTGATCGAGTAGGGCTGGGGGTGCAAAGGCGTGATGGTTAATTTCACGTGTCAACTGGGTGAGGCCACGGGACCCCGATATTTGGTCAAATAGGAGTCTGGACGTCACTGTGAAGGTATCTGAGAGATGGATCGATAGTGCATTCAGTGGACTTTGAGTGAAGCAGATTGCCCTCCATAATGGGGATGGGCCTCGTCGAATCAGCCAAAGGCCTCAAGAAAAAAGACTGAGGCCCCCCGAGGAAGAAGACATTCCGGCTCCAGACTGTCTTTAGACTCAAGCTGTGACACCAGCTCTCCCCTGAGGCTCCAGCTGGCCCACCCTGCAGATTTGGGACTTGCTGACCCTCCAAACTGCATGAGCCAATTTCTTAGCATCTTTGATGCAGATATAGATGGAGATGGCACATATGTTAATTTAATAATCTATTTTAATTTCAATTCATTTATAACTCTGTAATAATATAGAAGGCACCGTTAATTTTAATAATATATTTTTATTTAACAGAAAATAGCCTGTTATCATTCCAACATGTCGTCGACATAAACACCTGTGAACGAGCTCTATCTACAGACAGGGATGTATAGGAGATGCTTTGTGTATGTATCTAGTGCTGCTGTTTTTCTGGGGAGCCCTGAGCAGTACAGGGGATGGCAGGACCTACGTTTCCTCAAGCTCCCGAAAGACACCAAGGCTGCTGGCCTGTGAACCAGACCCTGAGGAAAGCCACAGAGAGAGCTGACGTCTGCAAATAGGAGCCCCCACCTGAAGAGCCACAGCACAGCTCCGAGGCGCCCCCCCGCCCCCCCAGGCCCAGGCCTTCAGAGCCCGCCTGGGCCGGGGCGGTTCTGCGGTGTTCTGCCCCAGGGTTCGCTTCAGCCCAATCGCCTGGCGCCCAGCAGTGTGTCCGAACTAGAGAGCCGCCGGCTCTGCCGGAATAAGGCCTGGCCCCTCTTAAGGCCACGGTCTGCAGCCACATGAGCTGCCTCCCCACACGCTCCTGAGCCGAGCAGAGGCAGCGCTTCAGGCCAGCGGCTGGCGGGAGCTGGGAGGGGAGCAGTCAGGGCTGGCGCAAGCGTGCTGTGCAGCCCGGATGTCTGGCGTCCCACGAACACCAGCGTGGGCCTGTGTGTGCAGGCCTGGCCTCCGTGACACCTCCGGAATGCCACCCTCACCAGGCGTCGGGACGGGTGCGAGGCAGACCTCCCGAGCCAGAGTGCGCAGCTGTGCCGAGGCCTCGAGGGAAACCGTTGGTCTTAACTGCGCTCCGAGGTTTTGCAGCAGAAGACGTGGCAGCAAACCCAAGTTAAAGAGGAGGAGGCTGGTGGGGAAGGGGAAAGGCTCTCATGAGCAAGGGTCTTTCCCTCCCTTTCTGACGGTCTGACTGTTTGCAGGCGGCCGGAGCCACGTTCAGGAGGAAGGCCTCCTCCGCACGCAGCTCGGTGCAGGCGGGCGCCTGTGAGACCGGGCGCCGGAGGCCGGTCCCTCGCCACCCCGTGGAAAGACTGCGCGAGCCGCGTACGCCACTTTCAATGACCTGCAAGCTACATAAAATCTTTAAGAACAACAGATAAATCCCTTTTAATAATAACTTTTATTTAACAGAAAATACCCTAGATAGCACTGTTTTGACATCATTCACAGAAACATGTCTGCATGAGATATTTACTTTTTTTGCACAAAGGCTTTGAAATTGGGGATGTTTACCCTGTATCTTGATTCAGATACGCCCAAGTCCAAGGCCCCTCGGCCACCCGATGGGGCAGCGCAGCTCTACCGGGGCCGGCGTCCGCAGGTGGGGCAGGCCCTCACGGTGGCGTTTGCCGCCTGCCCTGCACGCTCTCCCGAAACAGAGGAAGGAAAGAAAAGTGAGAAGGGGCATCTCTGGATAACTAAGGCTGCCAGGTCAGACCTGTCAGGTTAATGCTCGCAGCGAAGTGAATGGAAACAGTGGTTCCACTCAAGCAAGCACCAAGTAAGCAAACATTCTTTAAATAAACAGAAACGGAGTGTATTTCAGGATCGTTTTTACTCTGTGGGTCACAGAGGAGGTTAAACAAAAATTTGTTTTAAAAACGTCTCCCAAGTGACACCCTCAGCTGCATTCTCACCCGCCTCGATGGGAGAAGGGGAGGCCCAGGGTGGGTGCCCGCTGGCCGGCAGGACAGGACAGTGGACACTGGACCTCCCGCACCTCTGCCTACTGCGGCCATTCCTGGCCGCTACAGTCAAGGGCCAGCCCCACGCGCAGAAGCTCAGACTCGGAGGGACTTCAGGAGACTTTCCATGTCTGGTGGGGACTTCAGGCAGATGCTGTGCGAACCTGTGAGGTCTAGATCAGGAGGGGGCTGTTCCCCACACATTTGAGTTGTCACTCATGCAGTTAGCCATTCACTTCCTCATTCACTTACTCACTCATTCACTCACTCATTCATTCTTCTGCTCACACGGCCTCAGGTCGGGTTCCCTGGGAAGCAGATAGGAGTTCATTGGGACGTGCCTGGCTATCATTGCCCACAGAAGTGGGGGCAGAAGGAGCCCCAGAGCTGTGCTGAGTTCTCAGCAGAGCCTTCCTTAGCCCACCTGGGGGCGTCCGGAGATGGGATGAGCCTTCGGAGGTTTTTCTGAGCTGGGATAAGGGGGGCCAGGCGGCTGCCCCCCACGCTGATCAACCAGTGGATGTGGGCTGCCCTGGAGGGGGCGTGGGGGGGCAAGGGGATTTTCTTTCATTGGGAGCCGAGGGCGACCCCCTCATCTCTGCTCAACTCGTGTTCTCTCCCAGCAGCAGGTATGGGGCATTCAGCCGGAGGGGGCCTTCGGCCCGCCTACTGCTGGCGGGCGTAGGGCAGCCCCCAAGCTTTGTTCTCAGCCCCGGCTGGGCTCTGGAACCACAGGAAAGAGACCTCAGGCATCCCTGAAATGGCTGAAGCGAGGTCAGGTTCTAATCCCAGCCCTCCCTGGGAGCCTGGGCCTATTTAAAAATGTAGAAAGGACAAATCTGAGTTACAAATCCCTTGACATGATGTTAACTTTGAATAATTCATGCTGTTAGCGGAGAATGTTACAATGGAACATAATGGGGCTTTTTGGAGGGCATGCGAGGATTGGGGACCAGCGGGGAAGAAATGGAGCCCAAGCGTGAAGCTGCACAGGGCACATGCTCACGGGGTGTCACGAGAGCGTGCCCAGAGGACGGAGAGGCTGAATCTCAGGCCCCCAGCACGGGGCAGCCTGGGCCGAAAGGCCTCCTAGGCCTGCCCTGGGACAAGCCAGGCCCTCCCTGCCCAGACCAGGGAACTGATGTGGGGACGCTCCCTGAGAAACGCCTTCCAGGGGTTCACGAGCTTCACTGTGAAGTTGCTTCATCCAAAAGAGACTTAGGGCTGAGGCCACCCGCTCCTCCCTAAAACGCAAGTCCTTCCGCGAGGTGCTGCAGAAAAGGGGCCGGCAGCCAGCCACCTCCTGGCGTGAATTAGTGTGTCAGCCCGGCCGCAGTGCGGCTGCCCGTTGGGAGAGGCTCTCCGTGGAGCAAGCCACGGGCGGCGAGGCCTGCAATCGGCCGGGCGGCTGAAGCCGAAGGCTCGGACGAGGCGGCGAGAAGACCTGGGACCTCAGTCCTCCCGCAGGACCGGAGAGCCCTGGGGCTGCGGGCAGACCCCTCCCCTGGGCGAAAGTGGAACGAACATGCCCCTGGGAGGGCCACACTCCAGTGGCTATTCCCGGTCCCCATTCTCACTGTCGGGCTGGGGGGCGGGCGACGGAGACAATCAATTCAAGTGCTTGGACAGAAACCAGAGGTGGGGAAGCAACTTAACTCAGTGCAAGGAAACTTCTCTTTGAAGAAAGGACTTTTGTGCCAAAGGGGAGGAGAAGGGCCCTCCTGCAAATGTATGCGGAGCGGCTGTTCCGGGCGGAAGGCGCTGCACATCCACAGGCTCTGGGTGCGGAGCCGGAGGCCTGATCGTAGCAGCCGGGTGGCAGGTGAGGCTGGAAGCCGTGAGTGGGGGGGCGGGGAGGGGGGCTGGCCGGGTGGGTGGGGCCGGCGGCCTGCACGGCCTCCTCCCCTGTGCTATGGAGTTTGCATTTTATTCGCAATGAGTGCTTTTAATAAATGGGAAAGTGTTTTGTAAACTTGAAAGCACAAAGACAAAGTACTATGATTATCATACGTGTGAATAACAACTTTTCATTGTAGTTAAAACTGTTAAATTGGCAGCCTGATCCTTAGCTTCCTCAGTGAAAACTGGCTGTAACAGGATCCGGAGGCACTAGGAGAGAAAGGGTTCCCGGCCACCTCTCGCCGGGGCCACCCCTCAGGGCTGGGCTGCTTGAAGAGAGCGGGTGCCCCAAGCCCCGCGGGGGCTCGGCCACCTCTGCACTGGGTCAGGAGGGGCTGAGTTATGGCAATAGCAACGACACCAAGAAATGAGGCTTCTTCCCCGAGCAGCTCTCAGTGCCTCAGTCGACCTCTTTGTGCCTGTGAAGGACCAAATTCATTCTGTCTGATACCAAAGGGGCTTGGGCATCTCTTTGAAAGACCCCCAGGCAAATCAGCTGGAAGACACAGCCTGTTGTAGCTGAGATTTCACACGGTGCCTCTCCTCCTCCTAGACACGTGCATCCACAAGGGAAGAGCGTTCAGGAGACAAGGAGAAAAGACCTGGGATTTGACGTTTCTAATCACTTCAGCCTCGGTTCCCTCATCTGCGAAATGGGGCCAATCAGCGCCTCGCAGGGCTTGGCGCCTGGGCCGTGGCCGCTCCTGGCAGACGCCACCGCCACGCAGGGTCTCTGCAGGAGGGTACCGCTTCTCTGCTGATGGAGTCATCCTCAGAGCGCCCCCGGGGCTGCACTGCAGGGCGCAGGCGTGCGTGGAGTTCGTGCTAACGTGCAGACCCCGCGGTCCCGAGAGAGGCCGGTGCCGGGGAGAGAGAGGGCCGCCCCTCCGGAGGTGAGGAGAACCTGCCCCCTTCCTTTTAGAGGACTTGACACTTCTGTCGATCCTGCCGCTGCCATCACACTTGGCCGACCTTCCGCATTACTCAGCAAGCACAGACACCTGGCTTTGCCAACGGGCCTCCTGAACGCACGTCTCGGGGGAGGGTCACGGGTCAGAGACGTCGAAGCTTCTGCAGGGTTGGGGATCGCTGAAGCCGAGGAAATGCGTCGCACCAGGACACAGGAAAGCCGCCGGCTTCTCGTCCCTTCTTGGCCACCCTGTGACGTTGGGGGGTCCTTTCTTCCCCTGGGGCCTCAGTGTCCCCAGCTGGACAAGGGAGGGCGGTGAAGAGGTGCGCGTCCTGCGCCGTGACTCCTGAGCCCTGGCTGTCCCGGCCTGCGCCCCATTTCCAGCTGGCTGTGGCGTTCCTGCGACTCGGGGCAGGCCCAGCCGCAGGAGGCGGGGAGCAGGGGCCGGGTGCCAGGTCTGCCGCCCGCTGCCGCTGGAGCCGGGCGCCCAGCTCAGCTCTTGTCCTCGCGGGAGGTCTTCGCTGCCGAGCCCGCCGGCCAGGCCGCTCCGGCGCCAGCGCCGCTTCACTGTTTCATCAAAGCTCATTACGCTGGGGAGGAGGCCAGTAATAAACCACGGTTACGAGTGTCTCCAGTGAGCACTTAAAGACATAATTCGGGGGTGCACTCTGCTGCATCCCTGTTTGTGGTCGCACAGCGCATGGAGATTTGCACCTCTGATACACGCCAGTCTTCGCGTTAATTGAAGTGAAAAAAAAAAAAAAACACGCCCGGAGAACTTGATTCAATTTGTCTCGGGACTGAGTTGGTTGTTTCATACGGAGACTGGATGTACCATTTTTGAAAACACACAATTAATTATGTGTGTAAAAGGCAGGTACGGGGACGCCGCGGGGACACGGAGGGACGGCATTGCAGCTAAGCTTATCGGATGTCATTGGGCAAGTGGGGGGAAATGACTCTTCTGTCTCTGTCTGTCTCCTTCCCTTCCCTGCCCCCTCCACATCCTCATCTCTCTTCTGTGTGAAGCAGCCCCCGGGGATGAGCGCGGGAAGGGGATAGATGACACTGTACACGGCAGGACAACACGGGAGCATCCTGGGCCTTGACCCTTGTCACCTGGGTCGGCGTTGCCGTCTGAGAGTAAATAATGTCTTGATTGACAGGGACTAGTCGGCTGGAGCCCCGTTGCTCAGGCTGCGGGTCGGAGAGCAGGAGGGGAGGACGGGGTGGGGAAGTGAGCCCTCGTGTGTGCTGGGCAGAGCTCTCCTGGGCCGTGGCCCCCTGGGCCCAGACAGGTCCCCTCGCTCCCTGGGTCGCGGCGTCAGCCTCGAAGGCCACGTCCAGGCCCTGTCCCTGGGCAGCTCTGGGTGCGAGGCCTGGGCATGGGCTCGGCCCCCACCCCGACCTCCTGAGTGCCCGGTGGCCACCCCTTTCTTCAGGGACCACGGTTTCCAGTCTTTATAAAACAGGAAGGCTGGGCCCAGCCAGGGCCGCCCAAGCTTGCCTGGTCGTCGGAATCTGTTAAAAGCAGATTTCCTCAGCCCTACACCAAGGCTAGCAGGTCAGACACTCCCCGGGGATTTCTGGGAATTCATACTCAATAAGTCGTCCAGGCGAGCCATGACATTTTTAACTTAGTTTTTGGACATGTAAGATATTCATGTCACTGACGGGCAGCACGGTATAAATGCATAGTAAAGACTCTCCATCCAGCCTGTCCCCAGCCACTTGGTTCCTGCTTCCAAAGTCAGTGGTTGTGTGTGTGTGTTTATGTGTGTGTGTGTTTGTGTTCTTTGGGAGAAAATGTGATGTGTGAACCAGTATGTATATATGTGTAGGTTACATTCCTCATCCTCTCATTTTTTTAACATAAATGAGAGCATATGTACATGCTGCTCTGTATCTTCCTTTTCTTCATTTAATGCACCTTGAAGATCTGTTTGTATCATTAATAAAGGCAGTGATATGCTAGAGCCAAGGGGACACCTTTCTTCTCAGGTCTGACAGCAATGACCGCACGTTGGTGGCTTGAAATGAGCCGCAGCGGAAGTGTCCGCGCCGCGGGCGGACGCTGCCACCCCGTCCAGCTTCCTGGGGAGAACTGGCCGCTACACGCTTACCATCACCCCCCTGGGGGAAGCCTGCATTGTTTTTTAATAGCTGCATGGTAATCTATTGTCTAGACAGGCCATATTTTATGGAACCAGTTGCCGTTGATGGACATTTAGGTTGTTTCTGACCCTCTGTCAGTGCAAACAATGCCAAAATGGGCCATTTTGTGTAGACATCGTTTCCTGTGTGTACATGGTTAAGGAACAGTCTTAGATGTGTCCTGGCTGGGTCAAAGTGTCTATGCGTTTGTTGCTTTGATTGGCACTGCCCCGAGAGGCCATAGCTGGCAGTGAGCAGCCGCCCACGACAGAGGAGAACGAGGCCTCCCCACGCCCCCCCCACCCCCTCAGTGTTTGAACGTGTCTGCCACCAGCCTGTTAGCTTTTCTAGGGTGAACGAGGTGGAGCTTCTTCTCACGTGGTGAAGAGCCATCTGTGGCTCCGTTCCTGTGACCCATGGGTTGTTTTGATCAGGAGAGTTTGGAAGGAGCCGCCTAGTCTAATGTCAGCAGCCGCCTCTCTGAGCTGGGGACACGGTGGTCTCCACCTTCACTGCTCTGCTCCGGGCTGCCCCCACGGGCCAGCTGTCCTGTGTCACCAGCCTGTGTTAGCTTTGCCTTGTAATGAAGAGGAAAATGAAGTATTTCTTATATCGGTTTCCAATAAGAAATACTTATAAGTATTTCTTATATGTCAAAATAGGACGGGGAAAACCAGACCGAGTGGGCTGGCACATCTAAAGACGAATTTCAGTAGCGTCTTTTTAAGCGAAGACTATACCTCCACGTTTAACACAACGGAATCAATGAATGATGCGGGCAAGGACCAAGCATCGAGATGCAGCGTTGTTTCAGGGATCGTGAAAGAAACGATGGAAAAAGCCTCTCAGCCTCCCGCGCTAATGTCATCTGCCTGGCCTTGAAAATACTCGGTTTGGGCCTTTCATTACCCTGGTCTCCAAACCCAGCAAGGGTCTCTCCACAGAGGTGGCTCTAGAATGTCCTCATCAGAGAGGTTCAGAGATGACCCCCGATTGCAAGCGGGGCCCGGGGCGGGGCGGGGTGGGGGATGTCTTGTGCTCCTTACACAAGCCCGCTGATTCTTATCTGATTTTCTGTTTACTAAGGACGGCTCGGGGACAGAGTTAGAGAAGGCAAGGGAGATAACAAGCCCGCGGGGGCACCCCGCAGTGCTACTTGGTGTCTCTGTCCCTGCTCTATGGGGTCGGCCAGGCCTCGCAGGCGGAGACTGCTCCTGGAATCCTGAGGGCGCTGACTCCTTTGTCACTGGTATCCTGTGCCCTGTGAGGCACAGATGGCTCTGGAGGGAGCGGGGAGGCGACGAGAACCACTTTGAGGAACGGGGTGACGGTGTTCAGTCCAACTAACCCTCTGTTAAAACTTCCTCGAGTTCAGCCCAGGCCCGGGTGCCTTTTCTCCTACCCTCTTCCACCAGTTCAGACGGACAGGGTCGAAACAGCTCTGATTCCTTTACAGCCGGGTCAGAAAAACCTGCCCCGGCGGGAGGCAACCTCCCAGGAAGTTATATAAGCGTCCTCGTGGAGCCGAGCACCCCTGTTCCGGCCAAGCGTAACAACATCAGCTGGGGCTGCGCTTTGATTCCAAAGATAGAGCCGGGAACGGGGTGGGGGTCCCCTTCCCACCCCAGCCATCCCTGCTGGTCTTAATTACACAAATCCCACCCTCCGGAAACAGAAATCCTAATGAATAGTAACCGAAGGAGGACCCTGGTCTGTATCCCAATGTGCCTTATCGCAGTAATTTCAGAAGAGATGGGAGGGGGGGAAAAAAGAGATGAATCCTGAACAACTATTTGTCTAATAAACAGCCCCCCTCCCACCCCTTTATTTCCTGCAAAGAAAGCTCTGTGCGGCTAATCCGGCTTGGCTCCGCTCGGCGTGCATTATCATTTTTATCGGCCTCATACATCGCCTTTCCAGATTACACAAAAATATACGTCGCCCACTGTAATTATTCCAGCCCCCCTCCCTTCTCGCTTTTCAGTTTGATCCCAGGTAAACCCGGTCATTACCCGCCTCGGTGTGGCTTCCCAAAACGCCGAGATTAAAACGGACCACGGAGACTTAGGAAAGACTGAGTCAGCCGAGCAATTTGAACCAATAAATATCAAAGTCGTGTCTAAGCAGAGAACAATTCATTTGATACCACATCTGTCAGCAGGCCCGTGGAGGCTTTTCCTTCCTGGGGCCCCGCCCTGGCGGCCCTGCTGGCTCTTCTTCCTGAGACTTTGGAGAAGCGGGATGAGGCCGCCCAGGAGGAGGGTGCGTGGCCCCGGCCGGCCGGGGGGTCAGCGCTGAGCTTCCTGCCCTCCGCCCGCTCTCAAACCGGCCTGCTCTCCTGCTCGGCCGGGCAAGCACACTCTGCAATTAGCGATTCTTTTTTATTGGTTGATGTGGGCCTCTGGCCAAGAGGAGCTGGGATTGAATCAATATTCCTTTTATTATGTCATCGTAGGCAAATGAATTATGAAAACAAAAGCTCAATATGAAGCTGCCAATGCTAATTACTGGGTAGGATGCGGAGGCACAATAAACAAAGGGCGCTCTGTCCAGGCGGGAGCTGGGGGAGCTGCCCTCTCCCTGGGTCCGGGGCTCGAAAGGCCCACCTGCCCCTCCCCGTGCAAGCCCGGGGCGCCCAGGGGGGCGTTGGAAGGGCTCTGGCCTGGCCCCCCTGGGCCCAGCAATCTCAGATGCCAACTTCAAACCAACTCAATACAACTCAATTCAAGGAGCATTTACTGAGCACCTACTGGGCGCCAAACACCATACCTTTGCCCGTGACCACACTGTTTATTGCTCTCTAGAGTCTGGCGGTGAAGAGGGCGTGGCTTTAGAATCTGCACGCCTGCGTCAGTTCCTGATCAGGCAGAGTAATTGGGCCTTCGTTGTAAGTTAACTGAAGGAAAACGGCTTTGGCTTTGCATTCACAGCCTGGCACTCTGTGGCTCCGGACGTCAAACTAGGGAAGTCTCTTTGAACCCCAGGCTGGAAGCATTCCTGCGGCGAGGGGCTCCTGGAGGGGGCAGCATCGGGCACGGGAGCCCAGCGCCCACAGACCTGTGCCTAAGGTTTAATGCCCTGTGGCCGCTGTCTTGCGATTCTTAATAACTTTATCTCTGAACCTGTGTTCTGTAGTGAAGCCTGGTGGGACAATGGAGCATGTGCTGGGGACCTACGCTGAGCTCGTGCTTGGTCCTTCCTCTCTTTGTCTTCCAGGGATGGCTTCTCAGCGGACCGCGGCTCCGCCCCACCCAGGACGGCTGCCCACCGCCCCCCCCACTCCCCCCCGGCACCGGGCAGGGGCCTGGGCCCAGATGCAGAAAGGGTTAGGTCTGGGGGCACGTGCCCCACTGGGTGAGTGGTGGGGCAGGGCTTCCGGCAGCTCTTGGGGCCTGCACTCACCCTACAAGAATCTCTGCGCCCAACAGAACGTGGCATTAAACCGCAAATACAAACACCGTGATGATTTGCGGGAGACCGTGCGTGAAAGGGAGAAGGCTTTCCTTGCTCCTTGAACAAGAGCCCTGCATTTTGACATCGCACTGAGTCCTGCCAGTACGGCAGGTGGCTGTCACGGGACTTCTGCCAGACTGGGACGTGACGGGAGCCATGGCTGTTCTGATCTGTCCCCGTGAGATAGCCCCACAGTGGCTGGCACGGGCGAGGTCCAGGTCCAGGACAGGACGGCCCAGCGGAGGCCAGCTTGGGCTTCCCCCCGGCCTCTGTTCCGACTGCTGTCTGACGTTGCACGAGTTGCTTCGATTCTCTGAGAATCTGTTTCCTCGTCTGTAAGATGAAGATAATAATGGGGTTGTCCGGAACATTCAGTGAGAACATGCAAGTAAGAGCTCTTGGCAATGTGCCTGGCACAGAGCGAGTGCTACGTAGATGTCCGTCGTTACTGTCTCATCATCGTCACTGTCACCTGAGTGCCAGTTCTGCCACCTGTGTGACCGTGGACACACGATCACCATGTCTGTTGTGCTGTAGGGTCTTAAACATAAATGCTACACTCAGATACACAATCAATTGATTTTCGCCAAGGGTGCCAAACCACACAATGGGGAAAGGACACATTGTCAACAAACGGTGTGGGGAAAACTGGATATCCACACGCAAAGAATGAAGCTGGACCCTTACCTCACACCATGTACAAGATGGAATTTGAAATGGATGAGGAACCTAAACGTAAGAGCTAAAACTCTTAGAAGAAAACATAGGAGGGAATCTCCTTGACGTTGGACTTGGCAGTGATTTCTTGGATATGACACCAAAATTACAAACAACAACAAAAAAATAAATTAGACTACATCAAAGTTAAAAGGCTTTTTTCATCAAAGGGTACTATCCAAAACACAATAGGACAACTCACAGAATGGGAGAAAGTATTTGCCAATCCTATCTGTTACAGGATTAATATCCAGAGTATATCAAGAACTCCTACCACATCAAGAACAGCAATAAAAATCAGACAATCAAACTCAAAAGCGGGACAAGGACTTGAATAGACATTTCTCCAAAGAAGACACACAGATGTCCAATAAGCACATGCTAAGATTCTCAACCATGATTCATTAGGGAAATGCAAATCAAAACCACAATGAGAGACCCATGAAGATGGCTGTAGTTTAAAAATTTAAAAGAAAAAAACAGAAAGTAAGAAGTTGTAGCAAGGATGTAAGAAAAAGGGGGGACCCTTGTGCATTGCTGGTGGACATGTAAAATGGCGTGGCCCCTCTGGAAAACAGTTTAGGAGTTTCTCAAAAAATGAAACATGTGACCCAGCACTTCTACTGCTCGGTATGTACCCTACGTCTTATTACCACAGACGGAGACCCAGGATCATTTTATATTAACAGAAGGTAATTGTACAAATAGGTATATTTAAAACGCACACATGTTGTTATTATATTCTAGATTGATACTGTTGCCTGCCAGACTTCCGTTAAAAAGAGGGTGGGTAAGGGCTAAGGGAGACATTAAGGACAAACTAGAGTCTCACCAAACCCCCTTTTTTTTGACATAATCAGAAGAATCCGGAGAAAATGCAAGGGAAATAGCCTTCCCTTGGGTGAGTCGATGTTCTCTGATGTCGCACGCGTGCACCATGGCACCCACAAAGTCACCATGTGCCCCTCACATCATCAGTGTGAGCCCCCGGCCTCCAGCCCCAGGCTGCTCTGTGAGGGGCACGCGGTCCCGCCCCCAGTGCCTGGTGGACAGTGGCAGGCCCTTTCTTGCCGGGCCGGGCCGTGATGAGCACAGTGGCCATGGAGCTGCCAGCTCCGGGGCTGCCTGCGTCCCCTCCTCCGGCAGGTCTGCCGGGCCCTCTGAGTTAAGTCCACGAACTTGTCCAGCATCGTGAAGGCTCAGACTAGAGAGCACATTTAAAACCCAAACCAGAAAGTAAAAAACAACAACAACAAATGAAATCATCCCTCACGATGGAGCCTCTTTATTTGATGCCAAAACAGAGCTATCTCCCTGAAGTCTGGGGAAGCGGTGGCAGCCACCGCCTTGTGTAGAGATGCCCGTGGACCAGGCCGGTCCGCACCTCACCGTTCTCCCGTTGCCCTGCCCTCCCTCACCGAGACCTTCTGGGCCTGCCCAGGAGTCAGCCCCGGAGGCCTCGGATGGGCTCTTTGTTTTCCTAATTCATTTACTTTTGATGATATCGTGGAGAGTGTATAAATTTCACCCCCTCCCTTAACGCCCTTGGCCCCACGCCCACAGCCACTAATACAAAGGCACTAATTGCTCCTTGCTCTTGTGCAGGCACTTTGAAAACATCTTTGGCTAATGGATGGAATTAACCTTGTTTATTGTACAAATCAACAGCCTAATTTGCCATGAATCCCGACTCTGTGGCTCCACACACCACGGCCGGGAGGAGGAAGCGACTCCTCACTCTGCCCGGGCCGCACGGGAGACGAGACCAGCGATGCCGGCATCTGGCCCGCCTTCCTCGGGGCTCCCCCGCTCCTCCGGAGGCGACGTTTAGGCTGAGACCTTTTCGTGGGGAGCCCGCTTGCTGCAGTGGGAGCCTCAGGTAGGCAAGCTCTCCCCAAGGCCACCCCGTAGAAAGGTGCGTGGACCAGGTGAGGGAGCTCGAACTGCTCGATTTGTTGCATGCGCGTGAGACAGCGGGACGCAAGGGCAAGAAGGGGTTTCAGCTTAGCGCGCCTGGGGCAGGTCCAGTCGGTGGCAGCTCCCATAGCCCCGTTCCTCTGTGTGTGATGCTCCTGGGCTTTATTATTTTTTAAAACTTGTGTAGTGAAAAATAACTTTGAGAGAATGGATTTAGATTTACAGAAAAGTGGCAAAGACAGTACAGAGTGTTCTCATGTACCATGCGCCCCGTGTCCCCTATTGGCAGCGTCTTCCGTGGGCCCGGAACGCCTGCCGCAGTCAAAGCGCCGGCGTTGACGTGTTGAACGCATGCCGCGCTGGGCTCAGGTGGGCGCGGGTTTTGCCCAGCGCCCGCTTCCTGTCCCCAGGGCACAAGGGTACATTTCATCATCGCGTCTCCGCAGCCTACTCCGGGCCGGGACGGTTCCTCAGGCGTTCCGTGTGTATGATATTCTTGAGCGTCTGAGGACTGCTGGCCAAGCATTCTGTAGAATGTCCTTCAGCTGGGATTCACCTGACGCTCTTCTCAGGAGCGCGCTAGAATTATGGGTGTTGGGGAGAAAGACCACAGACAGAAAGTGCCGTTTTCACCGCAAGGCACCGAGGGCGCCTCTAACAGTGTGATGTGCCACAGTGCTGTTGACCTCGGTCACCTGGCGGAGCTGGTGTCTGTTAGGTTTCTCTACTGCGAAGTTGTGTCCCCCTCCCTGTTTCTGGAAGTTTCTCATTGGAAGGACGTCACCGTGCACAGCTCACACGTGAAGAGAGGGGAGTGCACCCCATCTCCTCTGGGGCGGGGTGTCTGTGCATCGTTTGTGATCCTCTGCACGGGAGTTTTGTCTCTTCTCCCCATTTACTATTTATTTGTTCAATAATTTATTTTCTACCCGTCTTAATTCATGGACGTTTATTTTTAGACTTGGGATTTTAAGCCGATGCTACTTTATTTTGTTCCTCAAATTGTTTTAGCTTTGGCCATTGGGAACCCCTTCGGTTAACTCCTTTAACATAACATCTTTTTTTTTTTTTCCTGGCAATTTCTTAACTTCTGGCACCACGCAATGCTCCCAGGTCATTTCGTGTATTTCCCGCCCTGGTCCCAGGTCAGTCATTTCTCCAAAGAGCCCTCATTCCGTTTATTGAAGAATGGAATTAGACACCAGGCTCTGGGTGCTCAGTGTGCTCATTGCTACCGGGCCGTCCTTGCTTCTGGGCCGCTCCGCTGACACAGAAAGGAGACCCACGCATGTACACTAACACATGTGAACTCACACACCTATAAATATTTCACTCTATATCCACCTGTATCTGCATTAAGCTGGACGGGAGCTCATGCTGATGTCAAGGACGCCGTGGGAAGCCAGGGCCGGATGTGGAGCTGGGCAGCCAGAACTGCAGACTCACAATGTGGGCAGAGGTACCCAGTGAGGGCTTGGTCCTTAGAGAAAAAGTGGAGGCCCCGGTACCAGGGCTGGGGTCTCACACCCGAGGGAGAGGAGCAGCCATCTCATCATTTACCCCTGGACGGCACGAGACTCTCGGGTGAAGATGCAGTGTGGGCTGGGCTGGACCATGCCCCCGCCCCTCACACCTGACCCTAGTCTCTGGAACCTGTGAAATAAAAGGATCTTTGCAGATACGGTTGAGTTCAGGATTGTGAGATGGAGAGATGCTCCTGGATTATCCGAGTGGGTCCTGAATGCGGCCACGCGTCCTTCTACACGAGAGGCTGAGGGAAGCTGGACACACACGGAGGAGGAGACGCTGCGAAGACAGAGGCTGGGGTGGGAGTGATGCGGCCCCCAGAGGCCAGAGGAGGCGAGGAATGGACCCGCCCGAGGGGCCCGAAGGTTCTTGATTGCAGCCCCGTGACACTGATCTCAGACTTCTAGGCCTCGGAGCTGGGAGGGGACACCTTTCTGTGTTTCAAGCCACTCAGTTTGTTACCACAGCCACGGGACACTCACACACCCAGGAAATGAGAGGATAAGAGCGGGTATAACAGAGAGAATGGATCTTTCGATACCGGTGGACCTAGAATCAAACCCCGCCTGGTAAGACCTTGAAGGTCTTGAGAAACCACGCAGGTGTGGGAAACACACGAGACACACGTAGCTGCTTCCCATCCTGGGCACGGCAGGCATGGCCAGTCGATGGCCGCATTCTGTCCCAGGCTGGTTCACAACACACGTCAGCACAGGTGTCCGGGCAACCATCCGAGCTGACGTGTGATATTAAACTCAGCGACCATCCCTGTCATAACTCTTCCACCCCTTACTGGCTGCCTGCCATATGCCGGCTCTTCGAAATAATGCCCTATTTCATTCTCCTAACAGATCAAGCAGACAGTTTTCTCTGCTTTGGTTTCCAGGCACAGATATCGTGTCTCACAGAGCTAAAGCGCCCTTTCCAAAGGCACAAAGCGAGAAAGCAATAGATCTGTCATGCAAAGCCAGGTCTCCCTGACTCCAGGTCCTACTCCACTCTGCTCAGTTGCTTGCATTTTCCGAGCCTCAGTTTCCCCCTCTGTAAAACGAGACTGCTGACCTCCACCTCCAAGAGGACATGTGAGGATTCCGCGAGGTCACTACCACAGGCAGGGACGCCCGGAGGCCGTCTCGGCACAAAGCCCGCCCTGGGAATAACGTCAGCCCACGGGGGGCTGGGTGCCGCCTGAGCAAGCTCAGACGCCCTCTGACGCACCCAACCCTCAGCTTGGCCTGTCTCCTTTGGAGAGACCATACCTGGAATGGGGAGCCGTGGGGACACCGTGACCTAGGACAGAGTGCTTCGTAAAGTCAACATGGGCTGCGTATCCCTGCCAGGACAAGCAATTACAATGGCAAAACCAGCCATTTGTAACTGGCAGTCAACCAAGGACAAGGAGGAGAGGCCCCCAAGAGAGAATAGCATTCTGACATGTGCTCCCTGGGCCTCTGGGGGCCCTCCTCCCGCTGGGGCGAGGCAGGTGGGAACAGAGGAAAAAGCGGGGCTTCGGCACCAGCCAGGCCTGCGTTCAGCTCCAGGCCTCCCCGCTGCTGGCTGTGCTGTCTGGGGTGACCGCCCGCTTCACGTCTCCGGGCCTTGGCCTCCTCATCTGCAAAATGGGCTGTGAATCCAACATCACCACTAGGTCACGGGTGAGTGCAGGAGGGCCCACAAACACGCCAATTCCTTTGACCCTGCCTGTCCCCAAGCCCCTGCCTGAGCTGCAAGCTGAGCACAGCGGCAAGTGCAGCGTCCACTAGGACCCACGGCCCCGCCTGGGCAGACAGAGCCTTGGCCCAGGAGGCGGGAACCCTGCACTCAGCAGGGCCTCCTGACCAGCTTGGGTCCCAACAGGCTCACTCCCAGCTCCCCCGGCGGGAGTGGGGCAGGAAAGTAGTCAGGCGGAACCCCGGGCAGCCTCGCCTTAAGCACAGAGAACATAAATGGCCTCTTCTCTGGCGAAAAGTGCCGTCATTGGAGGAAAACTCCCTTTCGATTTTGGTGTCAACAAGTCAGGAACAGCACGCGAGACAGCTGAGCCGGTGGAGCTCCTTTATCATGATTCATCTTTCAGCAAATAATCACCCTCCCCCCGGCGGCCTCCTCTGAACCGTCTAATTATACTATTGTTGGGTTTTATGTCAACTGCACGATAAATCAAACGTGCAGCAGAGTCTCTGATGGAAAATGTGTTGGGGAGTGACTTGTGGGAAGCACGCGGCCCTGGAGACAGGGAGGGGCTGGGGCTTTGTCTCTCTTTTTTAAAGCTTCCCCTTTCTCTGCCAATTCTGTCAACTCTGGGACCAGGATCTGGGCCCTGAGGATCCCAAGCCTCCTGCCCCTAAAAAGGGAGAGAATCGCATTGGTTGTTACTTCCCTCCGGCAGTTCGGTTAACGAATGACTGTAAAATACTAGCAAGTGTGTAGCAAGAAGTGTCTCAAAACCTCTCTCTCAGCTGCAATTGGCTTCCTTTACTCTGAGACACATTTTGCTACCATTAAACACACGTTCCCTCTTAGGGACAGAAAGAGGGCAGAGTTTGTTTTAATATTGTTATTTTATTTTATTGTTATTTTTTTCTCTTTTTTTATTGCTGTTCTATTAGAGTTGTCCCAATTTTCCCCTGTTGCTCTCCCCGCCGCGCCCCCCCCCCCCGCCCCCGCCCCCGCCCCACCCTGTTGTCCACATCTGTGGGGCATTTATACTCGTTCTTTAACTAGACCCCTCCCCTGGTCCCTGTCTGTTTTTTTATTTCCGTGCCTTTGCTCGTTTGTTTGTTTTGTTCATCAGTTTCCTGTTATAGGTGAGATCATATGGTATTTGTCTTTCACTGCCTGGCTTATTTCACTCAGCATAATTGTTTTAATATTTTACTTTGTTGTGTTTTACCTTCTTTCCTTTCCATTCCATTTAATGCAGTTTTTATGTTAGTGAGGGGGGAGGGGTGGGTCCTTCGGCTGGGACTGGACTCTCGGTGGCGTGGGCCACACCCCGTTCCCGTGCCGCCAGCGCATTCATTTCCATACCCATCCGTCGTGGCCACGGCGCTCCTGTCCTAATCGGGGGAGCGGCCGGCTCTGACCTCTCACGGCAAACAGGCCGAGACGGGAGCCTTGGGAACGGCAGAGGGTAGGCAGGGGAGAGGGCGACCGCTCTGAATGCCACGTGTGGTTTCTCTACTTTTTTCTACACTCCAGCCTGTCCACTGGGCCAACATTCAGAATGAGAGCGGTCACTCGGTATGTTTGGTTTAGTTTAAAAATATGCCCTGACCCCTGCGGGGTTCCACGCCCTGTGCCAGGGGCTGCAGATGGGGGTGCGTGGAGCTGGAGCCCTGGCCGCAAGGAGCTTCCCCGAAGCAGGATGGGTCGCTGTGGAAACAGGCAGCTGTGACATAAGGTGGCGAGCGCTGTGTCTGAGTGGCGACTGAGCGGGAATGGGCCCCGCGTCCTTTAGCCTCAGAAAACAGGACGGCTCAGTGTGCCAGGCCAGTGAGAGTACTTTCCTTTTTAAACTTGCAGTCGGCTGAATGCTGAGTATGCATGGGGCATTATGCCGATCAGTTTAATTCTTGCAGAGATCCCGTCGGGTGTTAAAAATCAATAGGAAAAGGACTCCATATCATGTATGGCATTAGGGAACTGCTAATTAAAACAGTGAGGTATTGCTACATACTTACTGGTATGGTCAAAAGCCAAGGCCCTGCCAACACTAACTGCCGGTGAGGATGTGGGGCACTGGGGTCCCTCTCACGGCTGGCGGCAAAGCAGAATGGTACAGCCACCGCGGAAGGCAGATGGGGTTTCCTACAAAGCTGAACGTATTCTTACCATGTGATCCAGCGATTGCATCCCTTGGTATTTGCCCAAGTGAGTTGAAAATGTACGTTCGCACAGAAATCTACACAGGACTGTTTTTGGCAGATTTAGACACAATTGTCCAGACCGGAAGCAGCCAACGTGTCACCCAGCAGGTGACCGGATGAACACACTGCTCACCTTGACATGGGAATGTTATTCAGCAACAAAAGAGAAAGGAGGTCCCAGACCACGAGCAGACCTGGGGAAACTTCAATCCAAACCACGGAGGGTAAGAGCCAATCTGAAAAGGCCACATACTGTACGGTTCTGGAAAAAGCAAACTATGGAGACAATAGACGATCAGAGGTTACGAGGGGCCGGGGGGCAGGGATGAACAGACAGAACACAGAGGGTTCTTCAGGCAGTGAAACCACTCTGTGTGTTACTATAATGTCAGACACACTATCTGTCCAAACCCGTACACTGTACCGCACGCACCAAGAGTGAGCGCTCATGTCAACGATGGACTCGGGGTGACAAGGCTGTGTCCGTGGGGATTCACCGACAGTAACACACGTCGCACTCCGGTGGGGGACGTCCCTAGTGGGGGAGGCCATGCATGCGGAGGGGCAGGGAATACATGATGGAAAATCTCGGTATGTTCTGCTCAATTTCGCTGTGGACCTAAAACTACTCTAAAACATAAAGTTTCCTACACAATAGAGAAAGGAAAATGTAACAGCTGTGCACGTGTCCTGCGGCTGCCGGGAGCCGGGCAGCGCGCTGGGCTTACCTGAGACCTGGGACTCACCAGCTCCCTATACCACGGAGCAGTGACGCCTCTCCGGGAGCAGGGAGGGGCCTTACCCGCGTTCTCTCGTTCTCTCGGCAGGAGCCGACCCAGCTTCCTGACTCAGGCTGATGGCCCCCAGGAGCCAGGCTTTAACTGCTGTGCTCTGCCTTGCTCTGAAGTCCAGGCATGGCCGTAAGCGCCTTTTCGGTCCAGCCTGTGGCTGGTCCCTGCGACACTGGCAGGGCTGCCTATTTCTTTCATTCGTTCACGCCGAGATCGACAGGCGCTTGGCCCCCCTCTGCAGCGGGCCTGTGGCTGCGCATCAGCGTCATCATTTCGCCGCCACGAGAAGCCAGAGGCCGGGCAATGCCCGTCTAGCTCGCCATGGCCGCAGGGAGAGGGCCCAATGCGATGCTCCCCGATTCTAACCAGTCAGCACAATGACCGCACCCCCAATGCCCGCCTTATTGGCTCATTTGAATGTGTGGCAAAGTCCCCTTAATGAAATGGTACGGTGCCAAAGAATACCAGGAAATTAATATCTCTGTAACGTAAGAAGCAGTGCCTGGCACAGTTGCAAACCAACGAACCATCAAGTCTAAATGAAGCTGCACATTTGCCCCGAAGGCCTGGGCCCAGGCTGAGCCAGGGCGCGCTCTGGGGCGGGGTGGGGGGAGCGCGCCGCTCCCTCCCCTCTGCCGCCTGGGAGCCCAGCCTTTGGTCTGAACTTGCTGGGTCAAGGCTCTCCTTCTCCCGCCACGGCGGCCAGCGAGGTGCAGCCCGCGGAGCATCCCTGTGCTTGCTGTCTGTGCAGAGGGCAAACACGGAAACAAGGCCTAGAGATCAACCTCGAAGCCCATATCGGGCTCTCCTGCGCCTTAGACAGTTGTTCGCAGTTACTTGCAGAGTTACCCTCTCTCCTGTGGTCTCTGTCGTGTGCAGTGTGCTCCCCGGCATCTATAAACTGGCTCCATGTTCAAACGGGCTCCGCCACTTCCTTGCTGTGCGACCCGGGGAAAATTGCCTAACCTCTCTGGGCCTCTACTTTCTCACTTGTACAGCTGGAAAGTAACAACTCTCTTAGGGAGATGGAAAGGATTAAATAATTTCATAAAGTGCCTAGATTATTAGCATTTCTAGTTTACAGGGACGAAACAGGTAACGAATTGACGTTTTTGTCCCTGAGGAGGCAGAGGAGAAGCTGGGAGGCCGGGCCGGGGCAGCCGTGCAGGCGGCGTGGGGCGGCCCGCTGTCCTGGTTGCGGGCCTGGGTGAGCTGGGACTGGGGCAGAGCGAGTCCAATGGCCCTGGCGATGCCAGTGCTTTGCTTGCAACTCGAATGAGTTCCAGAAGGAGAGAACACCGTTGTTCAACTCCCTTCCCCAAATTCTAGTGCAGGCTCCTGCACAGACTAGATGCTCAGGAGGGACCGGAAATAAAGTGAAGTTCAATTCCAGACGCTGGTTTCCTTGAGGTGTGGATCATGCTGGGTCCATCTTTACACCTTTTCAGGGCTTTGCACCCCGTCGCCTGTGCTTGCTGAGTGAGTGAGTGAACGAATGAACGAACGAACGAACACTGCTCCCCTCCCGGGATATGGGAGTCGGGGCGTCAAGGGACCCCACAGGTGTGAGAACAGCAGTGAGTAGCACATTGAACTCTAGAGGGCAAACCACGTACTATGTTGCTAGTGGAAGTCACTGACCTGAGTGTGCAGCCTCCCAACAGCTGGTGGCGCTCTGTCTGTCGGCAGCAAGGGGACAGCGTGTCACTGAGACATTGGACACACTGGGCCTGCATCCAGGCTCCCCCTTCACCGGGTCCCTAACTTCATGGTGACGGGGTTTCCTCACCAGCAAAGCGGGATGATAGGCGTCTCATAGGATCTAGCCAAGGATTAAAGAAGACACTTCCATAGTGGACATGAAAGCATTTTTAGTTGCCAAGCAGCTTCACTCGGGGGGCCTGGGCGGGGCCGCAACACGAAACCGGCCGAACGCGGGCCGCGGCTGAGACGCGCACCGTCTGGGGAGAGGGATGCGCCGAGGACCGAGTCTCACACCGGCCAGGTGAAGGGCTGCTTGTCCTCCACGCTCTGACCCGTCGCCCGTCAGAAGTGCTGTTGACGGAATAGCGACATCTTTTGGAAACTACGTTGCTGTACGACACAGTCACATTCCTGTTGTTGGAAAAGATAGAAGAGTGGAACGTGTTCCTCTTCGCCATGAAAAAGCGCAATGCATCTTATGACATACTCACCTAGGGCTGAGGAAGCAGAACATGCCTGCGACCCTGAGGCGGGGCTTCGGAGAAGAGGTCGTGCGCCCCTGGCCTTGTAAGGTGGCTCAGAAAGCGGGGGGGGGGGGGGGGGCGGGAGGCAGGGACGGAGGGCAGGACAGGGCCCAGCAGGATCGCGGGCTCCGAGTGCAGGGAGGGCACAGCAGGCCATTGATAGAAGGTGTTCTGCGCACCTGGGGTTGCACAGCCGCCAGCCCTCTGGGAAGAGCAGAACTCCCTCGGTTCAAACCCCAGCTCTGCTGCTCACCGGCGAGGCCGGGCCAGCCACGTCATGCCCTTGAGCTTCTGCTCCCTGAGTGCAAGGCTTGTGGTAGGGATTACACAAGAGGGAACCGTGGGACTGTGCCCAGAGCTCGCGGGGGGGAGCGCTGGGTTGGAGCCCTTTCCATCTCATCTCCATTGCACCCCCCCCCCCGCAAGAAGGAGGAATCTTCAAAATCCCCCTCAGGAGGCCCATCAGAGCGGGGGGCAGGTAGCCACCCCAGGAGGAAATCGGGAGGGGGCCCTGGAGTGCGGGTCGTGGGTGAGGAGTGCTGTGGGCGCATCCGCCTTGGGTGTGGCCTTCATGGGCCCCCCCACCAGCGGGAGGTAGGGGGGGAGGTGTCCCCAATCCATAGAAGAGAGGAATGCTAGTGGCAGCAATGACACGCCTGTGCGCCCTGTCACCTCCGTTTCCAGGACTCTCGTGGTCCCCCTCCGCCCCCCGTCCCCCGTTTCCGGGACCCCAGGCCCCCTCCACCCACCTCGCCTCGCCAGAGCCATCAGCTACAGCTGTCATGTGGACCAGGCAGGTCGCCAGCCGGTCAGCACTTACGCAATCCCCGGCGCCTCCTGAGTGTCTGAGATCCGCCGCGCTGTCAGGACCTGGGGGCAGAGAGTAATTATTGCTCCCTCTTTCCCCCTTTCTTCCCCGCTCCCTCTGCACCTGCCCCACCCCACCCCCCCCGACTTTTACATTTTTTGTCTTGTAAAGACACAGGACGAACTGGTGTTCTCTTCTGGGTCCCCTTCTCCTCATTCCGAAAGGCACCAGGCGGGTCCAAAGCTTTGGCATCTGTGAGGCCACAGCAGGTCCCTGATGTGACCGAAGGTTGCTGCGGGGAGGACCCGTCTCACCCAAAAGGGGGCTCCGAGGGGGCCCATGGGTTGCACCCTCGTCTTCAAGGTTCATCCATGTCGTAGCCCATGTCAGAATTTCCTTCCTTAAAAAGCAGAATTTGTCAATGTTTTAAGGATCTTCACATTTAACATGCAGGGAACATGTTCCTGTGTCCATCCAGCTGCTCAGATAGCACCAGTAGCATGCTTCATGCGTGTTAGGTCTGGACTCACACACGTACGAATTAAAGCGTCCGTTGCATGGTGTCACAAAGGGTCCCTCAGGCCCCAAGGGGCACCCTTGTAAGCGCGATGTCAATGCCCGGATCCGTCTAGGACCCTGATTCGCAAAGGGAAGAGAGCGACTAAGATGGGAAACCTGGTGTCCTGGTGAAGCCGCCCGTCTGCACTGTCTGGGGAGAAACACCGAGCAGGTTGACGAACGTGCCCCTCATCCTACCGCGCAGCCTGCCCGTGGCTCACACGCTCTGCTCTGTGAGGCATCAGCAACTCCAGTGACGAAAACGATGCAACGCACACATCTTCCCAGCACTTGAACGTGAATGCAGAGGAAGGGCTTGTATGATAAAAGCGCGAAGAACTTCAAATGGAACGGTAGGTTTCGCTGCTCTTAAAATGACTCTTTAGCCATCTTAGTTCCCGGGAATGTTTTTGTGACTGGCTACCCCAGGGAGTGCCTGGTGTTGTCCACATTGTTGACTGTTCCTCTGCATTTCTTCTTCTCCCACTCGCCCACCCTCCCTCTCCGGAGCAATAAATCCTCCCCTTCTCGCATGTAGAAGAGCTCCTGTCTGTCTCACCCCAATGCGCGTGCAAGCCCTGGGCCTCGAAGCCAGCTAGTGGCCTGGCTCTCAAAGTCCCCGCTTCTACCCACAAACACATCCCGGGCTGCTTCCTGCACACAAAGGCAGTTCCCGCCCTTCAAAGAATTATGATGTCAGTGTTTAAGACACAACAATTTTTTCCTATCTCATCACGGAAGGATGGATGGAGCTATTTTATTGCCGAACACCGGGGCTAGAGCAGGCCACTGTGATGGCAGGCCAGCGGGGAGGGAGGGGCATTGCTCACTCTCCACTGCTGTCCCCGTCTTCCAGCTGGGACGGGACAGGCCCGTGGGCCCCCAGCAAGAACCTCTTTGGAGATGCCTCTGCTCCTCCAAGTCCAAGTGTAGACGCTCAAGAGAAGATGGAAAATCAAACACGTTTAGCTTTTGCAACTGATGTGGGGTTACTTGAGAGCTGGAAATAAACATCACACGATAATACGAATGACAAATCACCGTGAACCCGTCCTGAGGGAGCCTCCCGCCGGCACCTGGGACCAGGTGTGGATTTGCTGGCTGTCGGGGCGGGGAGGGAGCAGAGGCATCGCCCAGGCTCAGGACGGATCGGCAGACTGACTTGGCAGCAAAACCGTCTCTTCAAAAAGACTCGTTCAGATGTCGATGTCTGATATGTTACGCAGCTAAAATAGAAATTCTGTTCTGAAGCCAGAGTCGGGGCCCCAAGACCTGCGTTCTCACAGGGCCCGGTGCCCCGTCTGTAGCCGGTGCTCCTCCTCCTCCCCGCCCCGCCCTGACCCGCGCCAGCTCCGGTTCACGAAAAAGAAACACTGAAGGGACATTGTGTGTGTCAGGCTCTGGGGTGGCCCTGGAATCACAGCAACTGATTAAGGCAGGTGGCCAGACCGGGGGCGAAGGCCACTTCCCACCTTCCCTGCAGGGCCCGGGAGGGAGGAGCCTTGGATGAAGCTCAGGGAACCCCAAAAGGTCCGGGGGCGATTCTGCTTCCCTTAGGAAGAAAGCCACAGGACTCTTAGTGACAGCACTCGCTGAGTGGGAGGGAGACCTACCTGAGTTGGTTCTTGTCACTGTGCAGAAAGGGGCAGGTTTGTTTAGGAGACTGGGTCACTCCAGAAGTCTCACCTCCTGTCACTTTGCACCCAGGCAAAAGAGGAAAGAGAAGCAGGTTTATTTTTCCATTCATTTGATCATTTGCCTGCTCACCCATTCGGTCAGCATTTCTGAGGGCGCACCTGGTCCCCGGGGGTGGGGCCTCAGTCTGGTGGGGACAGAACAGTGAAGAATCACAACGGAATCAGTGCTCTGAGAGAGGCACATGGTGCCGGGGGAACTAGAGAGAAGGACAAGTGACCGGTGGGAAGGCAGGGGACGCCAGAGGACACACCGCTTGTGTTCGGGTGTTTGGATGCCAGAGACCCTGCCCCCTTCCGGTGCCTTCCTGAAGGGGCTGTGCCCACCCTCCTGGGGCCAGGCCCCGAGTCCCGGCGTTTTCCAGACCCTCTGTCTTCCCTGCTCTACACCTTGCGCAGGAGGAAACCCTCGAGGCACGTCGTCTGGCAGCGCCTCCTCTGTTAGCCCCGCGCTGCCCTGCGCGCCACCCCCAGGGCTGGCGGTCCATACGCTTCCCCAAGGGTGACTTGGGTCCAGGTGTGCCGCCCTGCGCCAGAAAGGCGGGGCTGGGGCGGAGCGGGAGCAGGGGCGTCGGGGGTCACCACCGGGACCCCTACGAGAGCACCGGGGAGGGGCCTTGGCGCAGGTCCGGGGTTGGTGGCGGATGGAGGGCGGGGCGCTGACGTCCCCAGGTCTGAGGGCAGGCTGACCGCGCTAGGCGCCCCTCGTCAGCGGAGCGGTCCGACCTCTTCACCTCCCCGAGCCTCAGGTTTGCCTCTCTCCTGCCCCCTGCCCTCACCTGTCTCTCTTCCCGTGTCATCTAAGAGGTTTTAGTATTAAAAAAAAAAAAGATCCACGAGTTTATAATAAAATAACTAACCCCCCTCCTCCCAATCTCATGATGACAACTCCTGAGGATGTCATGACCTTGGGGACGCGCACGCTGCCTTTGAACTGCGCGCCCAGGCCTTCCAGCAACACCTTGAAGAGCCGCCGGTCTTAGCAATCAGGGGGACTCTCAGTTAGAAAAGGCAGAGGCAATCCCAGCCTTCATTTTACAGAAAGGGAAACTGCGGCCCAGAGAGGTCACGGCCGGGCCAGGACTTGGATGCCACTGGCCCGGCCCCGGCCCCGTGACCTTTGCCCTGTTTGTCCGCTCCACCCCGCAGCGCGTGGGCTGGGAGGACGCGTGCGGGGGAGGGCCTGCGGAACGGGGAGGAATCCGCCGATCGCCCAAGTGGATGCCCATGTTTTAAAGACGCTCGGGACCGCGCAAGCTTGGACGGCTGCAGCTCTGGACCCTTCCACCGAATAACTTAATCAAACCGGGAAAGACGGCAGCTCCTGAGAAGGAAATCTGTACTCCAAGTCCCCAAGCATCGGCCAGGTGTGAGGAGGTGGACAGCGACGGCTTGGCCTGCCCCACCCTGTCCTCCCTTCTGGGGTTAGCACAGCCCGTCCCCCGCGGGGGGAAGCCGCCACATCCACTCCGGCCTCGCGGCCGCGGGCACAAGCAGGGCCCTGCTCCACGGCCGGCCAATCAGAATCCTTCCTGGGAGACTCCGCCCCACACCCGCCTTCCCCAAACTCCAGAAACACGTGTCTTAACTCTCAGTGCGTGGACAGCGGACAGCGGACCATGTTATGCTCCAAGCTGTTCTCGCTTTGAACCTCAGTGGTATTTTGCAAGGCTTGTTACCTTCTGGGTCTTTGTACCATGAGTCCCTCATTCCAGAAACTGTAATTTCTCCAGTTTTTGACTTGTTTTTCCTAACTCGTTAGCAATTTTCTATACAGTGAGGATGATTCAGTTTTGTTTAGATTCACTTTTAGGATCTTCTTGAATTAATTTTGTTTTATGAATAAAAGCATTGATATGGTTTATAAAAAAAGTGCACTCAAACCCGTCTCATTCCCACTCCGGCCCCCCTGACGGCGCTGTTCACACCCGCTGCTCCTTGTTGTGCCAGGGGTTCCGTCCCAACAGACCCGTCATCAGCTGAAAAATACTGGAGGCTGAAAATGCATTCAATACCCTAACCTCCCAAAGAGCAGAGCTTGGTCTAGTTCATCTGACACATGTCCAGAACATTTGCCCCAGCCTGCAGTTGGGCGAAATCATTGGACACAAAGCCTATTTTATAATAAATGTTGACAACTATCTCCTGTCATTTACTGTATCACTTTCTCATCATTGCAAAGCCAAAAAAAAAAAAAAAAAAATCATTAGGTCAAACCACTGTTAAGTCAGGGATGATCTCTAGTTTCTTTAGTGTCTGACTCTACTTCTTGTCTTTTTTCTCCAAAACTGCGCATAGGAGTGTTTTGTTCCACGAACATGTCACAGGTCACTCTGCACCAGGTCACAGAGACTTGGCTGCTCGGTTTGCAGCTCTAAGTACTGCAAGGGGAGAGGGGTGTGCGCACAGCATGTGAGCTCACCCAGCGTCTCCGGCTGGAGGCAGAGGTTGCCCCCGTGGCCTCTTCTAAACTGCCAGGAAGAGCCTTGTGCAGCTGCTTTTCTGTCCTGTTGAAGACCCTGGGAAGCTCTGCGTGAGTGCCGTGTGGGGAGGGCAGCAACACTTTCAGACAAACGCCAGCCTGAAGCCGTAGGGAGCTCTGAGGCCTCCTGCGGTTGAGAAAGTTGGTTTGCACCAAGAAATAATACCCTCTGTCCTCGTGAGAGTCCCAGAGACAGTTCTGCAGGTATTAGAGTCTCCAGTTTTATTTTATTTTTTAAAGTTTTTTTTAAGAATAGTTTTAGATTCACAGCAAAATTAAAAGGGAGGTACAGAGGCATCCCAGGTACTCCCTGTCCCCTCAGAAGCACAGCCTCCTCCACTATCAACTTCCCCCACGAGTGTGGTACATATGTTACAACTGATGAAGCTACGTGGATACATCGTAATCACTCAGAGCCCATAGTTTACATTATTACTGTTCTTGGTGTTAGGCGTTCTGTGGGTTAGGACAAATGTATAATAACATGTCCCCACCGTAAAGTAGCGTAGAGGATAGTTTCCCTGCCCTAAGATCCCTCTGTGCTCTGCCTGCTGATCCCGCCCCTGCAGCCAAACCCTGGCTACCACCGACCCTGTTAGTGTCTGGCAGTGTTGCCTTTCTCAGAACGCCATGCAGTTGGACTCTTGCAGTGTGTATACGGCTCAGGCTGACTCCGTTCACTTACTAATATTCATTTAAGCTTCCTCTATGTCTTTTCATAGCTTAACAGTTCATTTCTTTTTAACTATGAATACTATTTCATTGTCTGAGTGCACCTCAGTGTAGTTATCCATTTACTTACAGGGCACCTTGGTTGCTTCCACGTTTTGGCCATTATGAATCAAGCCACCATAAACATCTGTGTGCAGGTTTTTGGGTGGATGTATGTTTTCAACTCACTCGAGTAAATACCGAGGAGTGTGCTTGTTGGAACCTACCAGTAAGAGTATGGTTAGTGTTGTCAGAAAACGCCAAACCGTCTCCCAGAGTGGCGGCAGCATTTTGCATTCCCCCAACGATGAACGGGATTCCCGTCGCTCCACATTCTTGCCAGCATTTGGTGTTGTCCATGTTCTGGATTCTGGCCGTATTGATAGGTATGCTGCGGTATCACATCGTTGCTTTAATGTGCATGTCCCTGGTGGCAGATGATGTGGATCAGCTTTTCACATGCTTTTTTGCTGTCTGAACACCCATTTTGGTGAGGTGTCTGTGAAATCCCTCAGGCCATTCTTTAATCAGGTTTTTTTCTTATCGTTGAGTTTTAATGATTTTATTTGGTATATTTTAAATACGAGTACTTTATCAGATGTGCTCTTTGCAAATTCATTCTCTCGGTCTGTGGGCTGACTTCTCATTCTCTTGACACCGTCTTTCGCAGAGCAGAAGTTTTAAATTTTAATAAAATCCATCTTACCAATTATTTCTTCCATGAATTGTGCCTTTGGTTGTTGTAGCTATAAAGTCATTGCTGTACCCAAGATCATCCAGGTTTTTCTCCTATGTTATCTCTTAGGAGTTTTATACTCTTGCATTTTACACTTGAGTCTATGAATCATTCTGTGTTAATTTTTGTGAAGGGTGTAATGTCTATGTCTAGATTCTATTTTTTTTTTTTTTGCATGTGGATGTCCAGTGGTTCCAGCATCTTTTGTTGAAAAGACAGTCTTTGCTACATTGTATTATCCTTGCTCCTTTGTCAAAGATCTGTTGACTATAATTACATGGCCCTGTTTCTGGACTTTCTGTTCTGTTCCATTGATCTACTTGTGTATCCTTTGGCCAGTATTACTGTCTTGATTGCTGTGGCTCTGTGTTTAAGTCTTACAGTTGGGTAGTGTCTGTCCTTCATCTTTATTCTTCTCTTTTGATGTTGCCTTGGCTATTCTGGGTCTTTTGTCTCTATAAACTTTAGAATCAGTTTGTCAATATTCATAAAACAATTGTTGGGATTTTGATGGGGTTCACACTGAATCTAAGAGTAGGATAGGAAGTGAAACTTCAGAGTTTTGCAGTTTTCCTTAAAAGATCTTGGATATATTTTGTTAGATTTATACCTATTTCATTTTGGGAGCTAATGTAATTTCAAATTCCACTTGTTTCTCGCTGGTATTTAGGAAAGCAGTTGACTTTTGTATATTAAGCTCATATCCTGCAAACTTTCTATAATCATTTACTAGTTCCTGGAGTCTTTTTGTCAATTCTTTAAAATTTTTTACACAAAAGAAATCTTCTGCAAACAAAGATAGTTTCAGTTCTTCATTCCTATTTGTATATCTTTTATTTCCTTTCCTTATGTCCCTGTACCAGCTAGAACTTCCAGTGTGATGTTGACACGGAGCAGCGAGAGGAGGCGTTTTTGCCTTATTTCTGATCTTAGTGGAAACTCTGGTTTCTCTTCGTCAAGTGAAATTACATTAACTGTAGGATTTTCATAGATATTCTTGATCAGGTTGAGAGAGTTCCCCTTCTCATCCTAGTTTACTTGGTTTTATTTTCTCTGGGGCTCAGCTGTACCCCGATCCCCTGCAGTTACAGAAACCCTCTAATAAACCCTCAGCCAGACCTAAGCTGGTTCATGTTGTGACTCCCTCGCAACCAAAACATCCTGAGATTCCAGGAAATGCTACTCTTTTCTCCTTTCAACGACACGTGCTGAGCGCCTACAATGCACCAGGAGCAGCACCGGGCACTTTCTTATGGGAAATTTACTCAGAAATAGCTTCTTCGCAAAGGTGGAATTATTCCTTTGTCATGCACAGGGAGGAGGCAGAGCTTCCACGTGGTGCTGCACTTTGCACACTCCCTGTCTTGGTTTCCTGCGGCTGCTGCAATAAAGTCGCAGAGCTCGGTGCCTGTAAATCGCAGAGGTCTGTTCTCTCCCAGTCCTGGAGGACGGAAGCCTGAAATTAAGGTGTGGGCAGGGTCATGTTCCCTCTGGGGCTCTAGGAGGGACCCGGCCCTGGCCTCCTCCAGCTGCTGGTGGTTGCCTGCATCCCTTGGCTTGAGGCCCCACCGCTCCGGTCTCTACCTCCACCTCTTTGTCTGTGTCAGCTTTGTCTCTGACTCTCTCTTACAGAGATAGTTGTCCCTGGGTTCAGGGTCCACCCAGATACCACAGGGTGATCTCCTCATCGCAAAATTCTTAATGACATTGGCACATAGACTTTTTATTAATAAGGTCACATTCATCAGTTCCAGGACTAGGATATAGATGCATTTTTTTCTGGGTGGGGGCGGGGCAGCAGCCAATCCACTACACTCACAGCTCTAGGAGTCAGCAGAGCCGGTGCTGAGTCCAGGCTGCCCAAGCCCGTGGCCAGGCCCCTTCCCAGCTGCTGACCACAGATCCCAACAGGAAGAGGGACTCAGAGTCACAGAATCACTGGTGACCCAGGCCCCTTTTTATAATCTCTTCTTTATCTCATAATCAGTAAAACTGAGGCCCAGAAACAGACCGTGATTTGCACCAAATCTCATGGCCCACTGTTTGCCAGAACTCCCTCTCCGCAACCTCGGCGTGCCATCTGAAAAAAATCAGCGTAACTTCCAGAAGTTCCCGGACTCCCGCTGGCTGAGGAGGGGCCTGTGGCCGCTCGTTAGCTCATTCCAGAGGCTCCCAGGGTTTCATCATCATTATTTATTCTTCGTGGAGGGAGAAGAGCCCCTTTGCAGGGAATCGTAGTGGTTCACCTTGTAAAGCGGCTAGCTCTGCGCTTGATAGATTGCCGACTACACTTTATTAAAGGCCATTACAATTTCCAGCATTTGTCATATGAAAATATCTCCTAACAAATTCCAGCTTGTTCGAGATGGGCTGTTAGGAGCTGGGTTGGTCTTGTTCTGCCCCTACCTCGTCAACTCCAGCCCTAGCACCCAATCAAGCTCTGGCCATCACAACCCTGTACAAGTTTCCTAATAGATTTGAAACAGGTGGGGACAGCACGGTCCACTGCAGTAGCCCCCGGAGAACACAAAATACATCAAACCCACTCCCGTGGTGCGGACTTGCCTCCCCACTTAGAGAGCTGGACAAGAAGCAGAGCTCAACGAACCGTCTCTTCTTGTGCGAGCCATTACCAGCTAAATGATTCAAAAAAAAAAAAAAAAAGAAATCCAGACCAGCCCGTGCCGAGCTCCCGTAGTAATGAAAAGCAGTCTGGGTCAAGTGTTGGTGGCTGCACAGGGCCTGGTGCAGAAATCCTGATCAAAGCCTCTTGGCATCTGAAGTCATCAGTAATTCGACAGTCTATTTGGGTGGAAAGAGCTCCTTTCTGGCTGTCCCGCTTCAGGCCCACCCCGGAGAGGGGCACAACGCAAGCAAACAAAGCCTCTGGCAGATCGAGACACCTCTTCCCAAGATGTGATATGAAACACGAGTCAGCGGCGGCAGCCGGCATGATCAGGTTTCACCAGGGAGCCTGTGTGTACATTACACACGCTGGTTGCATGTATGTCATCTGTTCTGGCCGGGCTGGCACGTCCCTCCCAGAGCCCTGAGCGGTGGCCTTGGGCCTGGGCGAAACGGCAAAGCCGCTCTCCCCACGGGGACATTGCCCGCGCAGCCAAGGGGCGGTAGGAGCTTGAGCCACGGAGACTCCGATGCCCGGGGTCAGCCTGGCTAATGATGACCTCAGGGAACATTTCCTGACACCCACTGGGGCCAGGCCTGGGCTGGTTCTCGGGGCCGCGGGGGTGCACATGCGCAATGCCTGCCCTTGAAGGGTTCACGGTGTCGTTGAAAAGGTGGGCTAGCAAAGTTCGACTGCAATTCAGTGTGGCGAGTGCCGTGAAAGGGGACATCTGGGGCTCTGAGGGCTCATGAAAGGGGCCGGGCTGAGTTGTGCTGGGAAGAGGGAGACAACAGCTCAGAGGAGGTGACACCATCCAAGCAGAAACACAGCGGGGACCGCAGGGCGGAGGGGGAACTTGAGGCCTCCTTCCCAAGCCTATTCTCCAAAATGGTCTCTTTTATAATGTTTAAGGGAAAGAGTTACCGACAAAATTATTAGTAAGATTTCAATGAAAAGCAGTAGAAGAAGCGCGTAACATGAGATTGGCACATCAGTGATCAGACTGTGCACAAAACAGGAGGTAGAAGAGAGAATCGTTGTTTTTATGTTTGTCACCAATCAACGGGACAGCCATGTGCCTCCGCCCCCATCCCCTGTCATGCACCCGCTGAATTTAAAATCTCATTATGCTTTTGTTTCCCAAGTAACGCGGCCAGTCAGTGCAGAGGAGTGGACGCAGGGGGTTGAGAGAGGAGGGAACAGCATGTGCAAAGGCACTGGGGTGTACAGGCGCGAGGTAAGCTTGGGAAACCCTTAACATGTCAGTTGGATGGGAACAAAGGTTTTGTTTAAGGGGATCTTCAAATAAAATGTTTGAATGAGAGATTGGAGCCATTTATAGAGATCTTTTGGTATCCAGCCAAAGAATTTGGGTTGGGCTTTTTTTCTTTAGTAAAAAAAGGGGAAACATTGCTTCTGGGCAAGCGGGTGATGGACTCCATGTTATACTTTATGACATTGACGGTGAGTTTGATGCTGTTCTAGGTTCCAGGTGGGGCAACAAAAGTTAAATACAGGACCCTGTCCCTGGAGGAGATAGTAATTCCAATTGGGAGAGACAAGACCTAGAACGACAACTAGTGATTACAAGTTCATATTAAAACATGTGTCCTGCTGGTCCAGTACTAGGAGTTGACCCCAAGGTTCCAAGTCACTTTCTCTTCCTGAGCCTCAGTTTCCAGATCTGTGAAATGGGCATTATCCTCCCTACCTCATGGAGTCAGTGTAAGGGATTATTTTGTCGGCATAGGATAGATCTCATCTTACCCAGAATTTTTTTAAAAATCATATTTTATTGATTATGTTATTATAGTTGTCCTGATTTCCCCCCTTTGCTCCCCTCCACCCAGGGCCCCCCACTCCCTCAGGCAATCCCCCCACCATTGTTCGTGCCCATGGGTCATGTGTATAAGTTCTTTGGCTTCTCCATTTATTATACTGTACTTTACATCCCCATGGCTCTTCTGTAACTACCTATTTGTGCTTCTTAACCCCTTCACCTCTTCACCCATTCTCCCCCTCCTCCCTTCTATCGGGCAGCCTTCTGGTAACTTCTTTTCTCTTGCTTTTAAGAGTCTCTCTTTATCTCTAACTTTGGCCTTTTAATAATGAGGTGTCTTGGAGTAGGTCTCTTTGCATCCATCATAATCGGGATTCTCTGCACTCCCTGGACTTGCATGTCTATTTCCTTCACCAAATTAGGGGAGTTTTCTTTTAGTATTTTTTTCAGATAGATTTCTAATTTCTTGCTCTTTCTCTTCTCATCTGGCACCCTTATTAGGTGAAGGTTGGACTTCTGAAAGTTGTCCCAGAGGCTGTTTATACTATCCTCATTTTTTTGGATTCTTTTTTCTTCTTGTTCTTATTGGTCGTTTTTTGGTTCCTTATGTTCCAAATCATTGATTTGATTCTTGGCTTCGTCCACTCTCTTGCTGTTTCCCTGTAAATTGTCCTTTATTCAATTGGTGTATCTTTCATTTCTGACTGGATCTTTTTTATGCTGTTGAGGTCCTTGAGCATCCTTATAAGCAGTGTTTTGAACTCTGTACCTGATAGATTGCTTGTCTCCATATTGTTTAGTTCTTTTTCTGGAGTTCTGATCCATTCTTTCATTTGGGCCATGTTTCTTTGTCTTCTCATTTTGGCAACTTCCTTGTGTTTGTTCCCATGTATTAGGCAAAGCTGCTATGACTCCCTGTCTTGGTAGCATGGTCTAATGTAGTAGGTATTCTGTAGGGTCCAGTGGCACAGCCTCCCCTATCACCCAAACTGGGTACTCAAGGTGCGCCCTTTGTGTGGGCTGATTACACCCTCCTCTTGTAGTTGAGCCTGGGTTGCTGTTGGCAGATCAGTGGGAGGGATTTACCCAGGCCCTCAGGTGCAAGGACTGGCTGTGGCCGCTGACCACCAACCTCCACCCTCCGTGGAGGATCAGCCATGCAGGGGCAGGGTGGTGGTGCTCAAAGGTGGTCTGTAGCTGTCCACTGGGTGCGCTGGCCCTGGGGTTTCCTGGGTGGTTCAGGCCAAGGTCAGCCCCCACCTGTGTTTTGCCCAGGGCACCCTGCCTGAGCCATGAAGCAATCTGAGATGGCTGCCACTTGTGCTGGGCTTGGAGATTCCCAGGTGAAGCCAAGCTTTAATCTGTCTGCTGCTATAGGGCTCACTGAAGCCAGCTGTTGCTTGTTTGATAGGATTTAGGAGCCAAGACCAGCCATTCACATGGAAAAGCAGCTTGAGTGGTCCCCGAAGGTGGGTGGAATGGAGCTTCTCTGGATCTCCAAGGGGGTCACACAGTGTTAGCCAGGTTGATGGCGTCTCAGATATGGCACCAGCCTACGGGCTCTGTCGGGGGAGGGCTCAGCAAATGGACAATGGCTTCTGTTCGCCCTGATGCCAGACACTTCAGCCTCTCCCTGTGTACCACCGGTGCCCTTCAAGCTGCCACGCTGGTGCTGGAGCTCAGGGGAGCGCGTCTGAGTAGGTGAGTTCACGTGGGGGGTCCCCAAGAGGAGCTGCTCAGGGCTCCAGCGGCCTCCTCCCCCGACTCCAGCCCCGCTGGCTCTCGCAGCCAGGAGTTGTGGGGACTTACCTTCCTGGCACTGGGCCCCTGGGCTCGGGGGGGCCTGGCATGGGTCTGGGACTGCTCGCTCCTAAGATATCCCTCCCGAATTTTCATCCACATGGGTGTAAGGCCAGCCCATTCTGTGTCTGCGCCCCTCCTACCAGTCTGGATGGATGTGGTCTCTTCGGCTCTGTAGTTGTCAGTCTTCCATTCAACTCAATTTCTGACATTCATGAGTGATGGTTATTCCATACTTTAGTTGCAATTTTGATGTGGTTGTGCAAAGAGGCGAGCCGTGTTGGCCTATGTTGCCATCTTACATAAGAGTTTTATATAAGGCTATATGTAGCTTTCCCCCTCCTTCAAATTTAAGATTTGGGGGGTGAAAAAAGAGATAAAATACTCTGTGGCCTCCTTTGACCCAGAAGAAGGGGCTCCAATGAAGCTCACAGTTCTTGCCTTCCAGGGAGCCTTGGATTCTGCAGCTCGAAAACAGCCATTCCGCAGCAACTCCAAATCAAGTTCTGGTTCTGTGCAGGGGGCTCAGTGGGTTGAGAAACGTGTGCCTTGGGGGAACCTGGGCAGGAAGGCATGGAGGCAGGAAACAGGCGCTGCGCGTGGTACATGGCGGAGGGAGAGGCCTCTCCACGGGAGCAGGACTGTGCAGGAGAGGGACTCGGGAAGTGCGGAGGTGACCGATGGTGGTAGGGGGAACATTAGTCCTTGTAAGAATCCCCCAGAAAATTCTGCAGGGAGAGAGGAAATGCTTTGCAAAGCTTTCCCGTGGACACTGGCCAGCAGGTGCCCAGAGTGGCAGAGGGGTAAAGTCCGGGGACCAAAATCGCAGGCAGACGTGGGGATGGCGGGGCAATGCGTGTGGGTGCAAGAGCCGGCGCGAGCCTGGCCGGCCTCGGAGCTACGGTGCGAACAGGCCTGATGGGAACGTCAGAAAAAGGAGACTGAGTCCACCGGGGAAGTAGCATCCCCGCTTCATGGGGCGAAAGAAAACAGTAATGATTCAAATGCACCCAGCGGCATCTTCGCTTCGTGTGGGTGGCAGCGGGCTCACGGGCCCCCCAGCGCCGCAGCCCCCCCCAGGAGGCTCTGCAGGGCAAGGCTCCAGGCACACGTTCCTGCCCAGGCCCATGGCTTTTTGAAGAGCACATGCCTCAAAATGCGGTGCTGCTAGTCCTTAGCATTGGTGGTAAGGTAATAACTAAGAACGCTCACAGCTCAGCCATATGGCTCTTTACCATGGCACTGTTTGTAAAAAGAAAATGTTAGAAACAATCTCAATGACCAAAAATGGGGGAATGGTTAAACAAATTATGACACATGCATTGAATGAAATATTGTGTGGCCATTGAAAACCGTACCAGAGGGCTGTATTTATTGACATGGGAAGATGCCCACAATATAATATTACAGGAAAAATAACCATTCAAAACACTGCGAATATGGTCCCATTTGTACAAAAAAAAAAAAAAAAATGCGGTGTGTGTACAGGAGCCTGTGTAGAGGAAGGCTGAGCAAGGCACGCCCTGCGATCGCTGCGGCCAGGGGTCTGGGGCGGCGTTCTGCTGTATTCTCTATCGTTTCCTGCATCGGCCGCGTGGTGTGTGCAATGTGTATCTGTAATCACATACAGTCACAAAGCTATTTCCACCTCAGGACCGAAAATCAAAACAGAAGCTTATGTATCGCATAACACTATTTTTCATTAGATATTTAAAAGTACGTATTTATATGCATACAAAGATGTCTGGAGGAAATCTCACGGGGAGTTAAGAGTGGTTACCTTGGAGTGGGTGGGATTACGGATGGTTTGTAATTTATTATTTTGGCTTAACGCTATTTTGAAAATGTTCGGCAGTGGAAACATGTTGCTTATATAATGGGGGGTGGGGGCGACAGCGAGCGATTCTCTCTGTTCTCTCGTGCAGACGGGGCCAGTTGTGGGTCGCACCTCCTGCCGCTCAGATTCTCAGAGGCAGAGGGACAACTGGGAAAAGTCACCATATCCAGATTCAGCCACGAGAAGGGAGGGGGAACAAAGTGATTATTTTTGAGGCTGAGGACCTGGGTTTGAAAACTGGCTCTGGGGGTTTCTACTTCCACGACTGCGGGCAAGTTCCTTAACCTCTCTGTGCCTCAGTTTTCTCACCTGTAAAATGGACGTGATAATAGTTTCCACCGCAGAGCCCTGTGAAGCTCAGGGAAGACTTAACCAGCTCCGCCTGTGTTCCCCATTCACAGAGGAGGCTGCAAGAGCTCAGAGAGGTTAAGACACCTGCCCAAGGTCACACAGCAACAGATAGCAGAGCTGGGGTTCCGGACAGCTCCAAGTTCAGCAGCCCTCACCTTCCCCAGAGGTGGCGTGTCCCCGAGTCATTCCTGGTCATGTTTCTTCTGTGAAAACCAGATTCCACAGAGGCCGGCAGAAAAGAATGGGAAACCCTCTCCCCCTGTAGCATTTAGCTCAGGGTACATATTTGGTCCCCATGTGTCTCCGGACCCCTGTCCCCTCTCATTCCCTCCCTGTTCAGTCTCCTTGGGGAGGCTGAGGAAGCTCACTTACCTTGGTGTGAACTTGGTGGAGAACATGCAGGCCCAGACACCCGAGGACCCGTGGGTGACCTGCTGTGGGCTCTTGGCTTCCTGCAGGAAAGAGTTCAAAGTCGCACCAGCATGGAGTTCACTGGTGAAGCAGCGAGGCGGAGAGCAGGCCACCCCACAGACAGGGCGGCCCCCCTTCAGGCCATTTCACCCGGGGGCCAGGCATTCAGCTTGGGGAGACTATTCAGGGTCTGTTCTGGAGAGGCGTGGAGGTTTCTAGGCGATCCTCCATCAGCCGTTTTGCACCCTTACAGAGGCTTTTGCTTCCTGTTGCAGTAGCGTTACAATGAGCGCACACTGAGGCCGGGCTACCAGGAGGCGGAATTAGTCACTTATGTTGGAGAGAGCTGGTCTCTGCTGGTTTTAAGCCATAAATCTGGTGGTGGCAGGGGTGGTCTTCTTTCTCTTTGACAGTTTTTGTAGCTTTCCTCCCCTGCTTCTGTGGGCTTCTGTGGGTTTCTGTGGGCTTCTGTGGGCTTCTGTGGGCTTCTGTGGGCTGTGGAGACGCCACCTGGTGGCTAAATTTTGCAAAGGGACTCGAGAGCCCCCCAAGGTGCTGACCTGCTATGCCCTCCAGATCTTGACCCAGAAAGGCCTTCTGCCCGAAGCTGTATTGTTGTGGCGGCTTTGTGGCGGCTGCCCCAGCTCTCCCTAGGGACTGGGGACCTATGTGCCAGGTGCAGGGGTGGGGGTGGGGCCGGTGGCCGTGTATCTTTGCCTGAAGTGGCCCCACAGAGCAACCATTCGTGGGTCTCCTGTCACTCCTCCATGCCAGGGTGCTTCTCCTGGGCTCAGGAATCTCCGCCTCTGAGAAGCCCTCCTTGACCTCTCCTGTTGGGTTCGGCACAGGAATGTGCCAGAGCCTGCCCTTACCGGCTTGGGAGAGCCAATTATTAAATTGTCAGGAATTTTGCAAGCTGGTTGTTAAATACTGCAATTATTAAAGATTAAATTACAAACACATAATTAAATAAATTCTATTAAAAACAAAGGTCATAAATACTTCAAACTCATCACTTCCTAATTATTTTATTACATTTACTGTTATCTACGCTGCTATGACTATTTACGTCCCTTGCATCTGTATAATGGTGTGCTGCTCTGTGTAGCTCAGCCCTGCCACCTTGGGAACTTTGACATTGACCGCGGTTGGAGTATTTACACCATGAAAATTGGCAAACAGCACCAATCAGGGCTTAGCTTATTGTTGTGTTGATTGTCTAGACTTGAGAAAGTGATGGGAAAAAAATCAACAATGCAGCATTTCATAGCTCCAGTTTCTGAAGTGGGCGTTCAACACCTTGAATAGCCGAACGCATGCGTGCCTAGCTGGATGAATAAAGGACTAACCCTTACCCCTAGCCATTCCTCCTTCAGAGAACACTTTCTGAAGGTAGTCATTGATGCAAATGTTATTCCTCTACTTACAGACCACAGTTGTGTCCTTTTCCGTTCTACCTATCATGGGCTGGGCACACCAGAAAGATTAGGGCAGAAAGGATAAAAGATGCCTAGTCTTGAGGGCTTTTCTATCTCACATTCGAAACAGAACCCAAATTCATATATTACTTAGAAAAAAGGAAGGTTATGAACTTCACTGCCTTCCCCCACCCCTAGGACCCCAGAGGAGCCTCAGGGAACACTGATGGGACTTCAATGACACTGTCGGCCCACGGCCGAGGGACCAGAAGCCACAGAGAGGCACGGTTATGCTTTGGGTCCCCGCAGATGTCTGTGAACGCAGTCACCTCTGACGACGGGAGGCAGGCAGCTCTCCTGCAGGCGAAGAGCTGTGGACCCTCCTTGCGTAGCTGGGAGCGCCGCCTGCCTCTGCTGAGGCAGAAAGAAGAGAGAAAGGCTCAAGGAGAACTAACAACATGAGCTCCGAGGCTCAGAAGGCGCCGCTGGTGTTCCTTGGACAGAGGGCCTGGGGGACCCGCCCCCCACATGTCACGTGACTCAAACTATCTTAGCAGACAATGTAACATGTATCCCATTATAGCATTAATACAAAGATAGGTGGTCTTAAACTTACTAAGCAAATAATTAGTCCCCAAGTGAACAAGAGTAAAGAGCAGTCATTAGCTCATCAAGCCACCTGTCAAAGGGGCTGTGTTTATACCTGGGGGGCTGGGGGACGGGCACTGTCCCCCGCCCAGGAGGCACAATGTTGGTCGCAGCAGCCTGGAGACCTCCCCCAATACATGTCTTTTTTCCTTAAAAAGAAGAGAGGAGGAGGGGAAGGAAAAAAAAAAATCAGTTGCTTCAACTTGAAAGTCAGTGCTGAAGAAGGCATTTAGAAAAAGACTTTCTCGTGGCTGAGAGCCCTGGTGAGCACAATTAAGTCCAAGGCGTGGCGCTATTTGCTCAGCATGCTCTGACACATGAAAGAAAATGATTCAGGCAAGGAAAATAATTACACATTAATTTGTGTTTGGCAACTGTGTTTTATTCCCTTGGCCCACAAAGTGAAGCTAGAAGGTGATGTTGTTGAGAGTGTTTTATCTGCCCCGGTGGGTTGCCACGGGCTGCACTTGGAGGCAGGACACTCGGGCCAGGCACCTTCCTGACTTCGAGGGGCCGCCTTTTGTGCCCCGGCGCTGGGCCGTCAGGAGGGGCCTGGGAAGGCACGTTTGTCAGCCTTACTGCCCTGCCCCTTCGTGTCTGGGGGTTTCCCATGGGCTTGGCTGAGTGGCAACAAGAAATGACCCTGTCCAGGATGAAAGCTCCAGTCACTATCTTGGGGGGACGCCTCCCTCATCCTGGTGTTGCATTTTGCTGTGGAATAAAGAGGCGCGGAGGACCCCAGACCTGGCCAATGCTGCCCACAGGCAGGGGTGCCGGGAAGAAAGGCGGGTCTTGTGGGGCCAAGCCTCCCAGCCCTTTCAAAGAAAAGGAAACCGGGGTTTTAAAAACTCTCATCTCTCTGATTTTGCATTCGGCTTAATTAAAAAGAAAATAGAGCATGTCTGAGGGCTGTATCGGCCCGACTGGGCGCCAGCTGGAGCTCTAGCTTCTGCAGCCAGCAAGATGGAGATCCTCAGCTCAGCGCCGTCCCTTCCCAGCTGGGTGACTTCGGACAAGTCATTCAATCTCCCGAAACCTCGGCTTCCTGTTTGCAAAATGGAGACAAGAGCCGCGATGCCTCCCTGTGAGAGTTATTGTGGGGAGTAAATGAGATGGCTGGCAAGAGGCAAGTCCAGGGCACAGCCCTGGCTGACAGTGAGCGCAGGAGACATGCCTGTGATTGTAACTATTTATGATGGAACCATGGAAGGGAAAGAAGTATCACAGCCTCTCGCTTTCTGTCCCATAGGCCAGCTGAGGTGCAGTACCTACTCCATAGATGGTCAGATAATTGCTGAATGAATGAATGAATGAATGAATGAATGGAGACAACAGCTAGAGGCCAGATGGAGCAATGAACATGACGGCTTCTCTGTCTGGTGATGTCCCTTGCAGGGTTTGTGCCAAATGGCTTTGCCTACTTGCCTTTTCCATCCGTAAAGTGGGCTGGATGTCCCTTGCTAGCCAGTCCCAAGGGATGCTCTGCCGCCTACCAACATGATAGGCAACCTTCTGAGGACTCGCAGCAAAGGTGAGAGCAGCCAGCAGGGACTTCACCCCCACCCCGGCTCTGCGAGGGGAGACTGGCTCGCCACGGGATTGTTCCTTGTTGAAGGAAGACTGGTGCTGCCGCCGGCCCACCCATGCCGCTCTCCACTCATGAGCTGTGCCCCAGGAGGCTGACCTGGGGATCGGCTCCCCGCCCTTTGCCGTTCAGCCTGACTTGGTCCTGGGAGCCCAGCGGAGATCATTCCAAGGCGGGGAGAGGAGGGAGGCGGGGGATGTATTCTCTGCGCCTCTGCCCCCCCCCACCCCCACCCCGCAAGGGCATGTCCTCTTACTGCAGGGCCCAGCCACCTAAGGCTCTCTTTCTGGGTCCTGGAACGGCCGCCCCCCTGTCCCCTGGGGTATGGGGGCAGTAGCTAGCCCAGGCACTGCACCAGACCTTGCCCGCACCTGGGACCCTGGCCGATCCTCAGGGCCTTAAGCGAGTGCGCTGCCAGCCCCCCGCCCCCTCCCACCTCCTGTTCCCACCGAGACCCTGCCGGATGTAACAGGATACTCTCTGCTTGTCACCCTCCACCCAGTGACAAAAGCACACCAGTGAAGAAGCCTTCAAGTGCCCGATTAAGGAACACAGGCTCGGGGATCAGACAGGCTGAGCTCACGTCGTCGTTAGCCAGTCTCTGGCTGTGTGAACCCCGACGAGTCCGGTCGTGGCTCTGAGCCTGCTTCCCGCTCTGGGCAGGCAGATCCGTGCGGCATCGTGTGCACAGCCACATGCAGCCTGTTAAGGTCTGTCCGTGCAAAACATCATCTGCCAGTGTTTTCATTACAGAAAGACAGGAGAGCACAGGGAGCTGGCTTCCTAGGAATCAGAGGCACCTGGGATGCAGCCCTGCTGATTTTACAAAGGAAGGCACCGAGGCTCAGAGAGGTCAAGCCATTTCCCTGAGGGCACACAGAGAAGAAGGGGCGGGGTCAAGGCTCCAGCCCAATTGGGGGTCAATATCTGACTCCAAAGTCTATGCTTTTTCCCCCCTTATATGTGTCACCGAGGTGACTTCCCGAATGCTTCTCTGGGAAATGGCTTCAGAGCCCGGGCCTGCCTTTCTCCCCTCTGGTCTCTTGGTTGCACGAGGCGCCCGCCCCCGAGCAGCAGGCCCCAGACCGTGGGCCCAGCCCAGGGGCTGTGGGGTGCCGACTCGCCCCTGCCCGCCCGGTACAGGCGGCACAGGCGGCACAGGGCCGGGCCTCCACTGCCTGGCAAGCAAGATGGAGGGTTTTGTTGGCCACTGATGAATGGTGATAATTGTCAGGAGATTAATTGGAGATTCTCAGATGACAGATACTACCCAAGTGCCAGGCCCAGAAAAAGGAGACAGAGAGAGGGAGTGCGCGGGAGCCCGGGCGAGCCTGGCGTTCTCCCCGGGACTTCGGGGCTGGCTCGGGCCCTGACCTTGGGCAATTCATTTAACTTCTTTATGTCGATTTTCCTCATCTATAAAATCAGCCTAATGATGGCTTCTCTTCCCAACCACTTTGATTCTCAGATGAAAGCACTCATAAACGTGTACAGGATTGCTATTAATTGAGCCATTATGATTTTTATTATTAAAAAGATTAAGTCCACTAAACTTTAACCATGTTCTGACTTCCCCCTGATGGGCAGGGCCCGCAGTTAAGCACCAGGCGTCCGGCCCCTCTGAAGTTGCCCTTGGCAGGGAGGCCGGCAGGCGGGCGCTTCCTGCGGGGAGGCCATCGTCACCCTCGTTGCCGGCGCAGGCGCAGTCCTGCTTAGCCACTTCTGTCCCCACCTTCAGGTGTCAATATATTGTCCCACCGTAGGCAATGTTCTCAGCACTTGGAAAGAGCGAGAGATGGAAGTGCCTGGTTCTCAGCCTTGGTTGGGGATTTTACAGGCAAAACGTGGAGCCTCTTTGGACATTGGCTTCTGTAGTTGGATCATGGGACCCAAGGTTGCCCCCGCCCCGAACTCCAGGCCAGGCTCGGAGGACACAATGCGGTGCAGACATCGGTGCCATTGTCGGGTCCAGGGTGGCCATCGTCCCATCTCTAAAATATTAGCCTGCGGCTCCGAGGCAGGCAATCAGTGCAGGAGAGTCATTCTTGAGCTCAGATCCCACGGCTACTTCTTCCCAGTGCTGCTGGGAGGTGCAGATAATACCTACCTTGTAATCCTCACCCCAGCGCCTGGCGCGAAGCACGTGCTCAACCAACTGACCGGCGTCACCATCAGAGAGGGAGTACTCGGCAAATAGCTTGCAAATGAGCCGCCCCCCTTCATGTAAGGGCAACGCCCATCTCTCTGGACTTAGGAGGCAGATGTATTATAAAAATATAAAATAACTTCACCTTCCTTTTCACACAGCAGCCAAAATTACATAAGTGATGCACACCCAGGGAGAAAGTAGCCACAGGCACCAAGGAGAAATCTCAATGGCTTGTCACCTGGGGCACCGAGAGGGGGTTGAGGAGTCTCCCGGGAAGGTGTGTGCCACTATCTGACATCTCTGTCCCCCACAGCTCTAGGCAGCTAACATCGTTGCAGGTCTGAATGTGAAAAAGGGAACATCTAGTGGCAACGAGCCCTAGATTGTGAGGGAGGAGCCTGGAGCCCATGATTCCTGCGTCCCGGGTGTCCGGGCCCTGGTTCTGTCTTCGATGCTGGATTCCCCTGCAGGTTCCCACAGCATGCGCCTGGACCAGAGTTTCCAGAAGGGTAGAAACTCTTGGACATGTTTTAATCTTCTAATCACTGTGTGTTTGTGAGAAATACATGAATGGGAACAGATGCACAGGCGAGGGAAACCTGCGCCCAGCAAAGCCAAGCCAGATTGGATGACTCTGTTCAGCTCCTCAGAAGTGAGCGGACTGAAAGCAAACCCGGAGCGCAGGTGGCCGTGGGGGATGGCCGGCCACCTCCGTGGGGCTGGCAAGGACGGGAAAGGCTGGGGAAATGCTGGACCTGACCCTCTGTAGATCAGTGCCAGCTCTAAGGCTCTCCGAAGGGCCCGGGGTGGCGGTCACCTGGCCCTCCAGGCCGGTCCACCCGCCTCTGACAGTGCTCACAGCCCCCGGAGTCCACCGGCCTGTGCTGGGCCCGACCCCCTCTCGGCCTCACAGCCCACGGCGCTGTCACCCCGCCTGGCGGCAGAGCCGTGCAGGGGGCCAGGGTGCATGCGCGTGGGCCGGGGAAGCTTTGCAAATGCTGTGGGATCCTGCAAGCATTCACTGAGCCACTGCTGTGCGCCAGGCGACCTGTCTCGCTGTCTCTTTAGTTCTTTTCCTCATTGGAGGACATTTTTTCATTGCTTTTACAGAGAGAGGAGGTGGGGGTGGGGGGACATCGATGCAACAGAGGCATCGATGGGTTGCCTCTCGGAGGCTCCCTGACCAGGGACCGAAGCGGCAACGCAGGCGTGTGCCCCACAGAGAACCACCCCGCGACCTCCCGGTGCACAGGAGGGCGCCCGACCGCCTCTTTTGACCCTGCAAGGTTTTCTCCCACACTCCTGCCACCAGTGGGGCCTTGGCCACTCGTTTGGTGACGAGGACCCGTGTCGTCTTCAACAGTGTGGAGCCAGGAAATCGGCCCTGTGCCCTCGCTGGATTAGTATCAGCATCAAAAGTGTCTCGGAAAACACGAAATCCCCCCCAAAGAGACGGCGCACAAAAAGAACGGTGGAACCCCCCTCTTTCCTCCCTCTTCTCTTTAACAGAATTAACTGTGTGCCCCCGTGGAGGTTGTCCCCGCGGAAGTTGTCAGAGGTCTTGTTTCTCCGCATGCAAACTCCGGTCGTCACATCCCCTCTCAGATCTAATCGCCACGTCTCTCTAGGGCCAGTCGGTAGGAGGGTAAGTTCTAAGCCCGAGGGTCCGACAGACCCGAGGGTGAGGCCCACCCCTGTAACTTATGAGCAGTGCATTCTGGGGCCAGCGGCTTGACTCCTCCGGGCCTCTCCGTCCTCAGCGACAAATGGGAGGACCACAGGGGCCGCTGCTCCGTGGGCTGTGCAGACGGCGCACACAGCAGGGGGCGCAGGGGTTGGCTCCGAGCCCGTGACGAACCTGAAGTCCTTGTCATCGTCCACTCCGGGGAAGCAGGAGGCCGCTGAGGCTCAGAGGGGCGAAGCTGCTCTTCGAGGCGGTCTAAGGAGGAGAAGGGAACCCACCTCTGACTCAGGTCATGCCTGCCTGCAGTGTCCCCTGACGCCTGTCCAAAGGAAGGCAGGAGGGGAGGTGATGAGAGGGAGAGAGGTGTTCTTTTCATCCAGATCACATATATGTGTAAAATCATCTCTTCCTTTTGGGCGGCGCTTCCTGACTCCAACAGCCTTTTCATTCATTCTCTCGCACAGCGTGGCTGCCGTGGTCGCTGCTAAGCCTGGATTATACTTGCGGATCCTATCTCTAGAGCCTTGATTCTTCCGCTTCCTAATTCGCAGACTGGAAATGGGGATGCGTCGCAGGACCCATCCTTCGCGCCTCCCTGATGGCAGACGTTACGGAGTATCTGCCATCAGCCCGTCCCAGGGAACTTGTTTGACTTGGTTTCTGTGCAGAAAAATGTATCTGCTTGTAAACCGTGGCCACCCCCTCTCCAGCCTTCAGGCACATTCTGAGCTGGCCATCTAGGCTAGTTTGTGGTCCTCACTGGCTTTGAGGGGCCGCAGCCACGACGGGTGTCCAGGTCGCCTGCTGCTGGGCACAGCGGGGAGCAGGGAAGGCGGGGGCAGGGAGAGAGGCCCAGGCGCAGGCGCTGGGGGCGCGTGGGCGCCTGCACGCAGCCCTGGGTTTGAATCCCGCCTCTCTGCCCACCAGCTCATGTTGCCCCACTCGGCTTTTCTGAGCCAATAAAATCTCTGCAGGTAAAACCGTCTTTATCTTTGAAGGTTCAGTGAAGAGGAAATGAGATAATCCGTGTAAATCATGTAGCTCGCTGAGCTCGTAGTAACAGTAAGTGCTCAGTAAGTACTAACAATTATCGCTGAGCTGCCTCTCAGCGGGGGAGGTCAGGTTGCTTTGTGGGTGCCCAGCCTGAAATCCAGTCAAATCCCATCGGCGGCTATTTCCTGGACACTTGGCGTTTTCCTGATGGGCCCATGGGTCCCTGCCGCGGCGGTGCCCGCCCACAGGCCACTGCACAGACCCTCGCAGGGTTTTCCCAGCCGGCGCCACCACCTCGTTTCTAAGGACGCGTTTATTTTTTTCAACGTACAAACTTGCCTGAAATCAGCACAGGTCTTATCTATGAGTACATTTTGTAGAATAGTATATCTTTTTATTTCCATCCTCACTGGCAATTCGGAGTGCGCAAAACCACGCAGTTCCCATATTCTGGAAGGTTCCAGCCCTGCCTCTGTTGGAGGTGGTGGCGGCGGCGCTCTGAACTGCGCCGCTCTGGGCTGGGACCGCGGGTGGAAGGAGCCTCGGGCAGGAGCTGGTGCCGCAGCGCCCTCTGGTGGCCAGGTGGCCAGGACGCACGAGCGGCTGAAGAACGCAGCAGGGCAGGTTCTAAGACTGTCCCCGCCACTTTCCTTCCTCCCAAAAGGAGGCAGCTGCAGGTAGTGCAGGAGGTCTTATCCCTGCGTCAGACGAAACAGTGAGGGGATCAGGTGGACCTGCGGTGTGCGGGTGACTCAGCTGCACAACCCACATAGTGGAGACCTGGGCTAACTGTTCTGGGAAGGGGCCGGGGAGCCCCAGGTTTCTTTTAGCTCTTTCTCTGCTAAAGCCGCACCTGGCTCTGCTTTCTGAAGAAGCCTGAGCCCCGCAGTCCCGGTCCTGCCTGTGCCTGCTAGGCACAGTCCAGAGAAGAGCCCCTCTGAGAGACGAGGAGAAGGGGGCTGGGGTATAGTTCCAGGTCCCCCAGATGGCTCTGGACCCATTTCTGCCCACGGGTCTCTCTGCGCTCGGGCCCACCTGTTGTCAGACCGCCCCAGCTCTTTGACGCGGCAGCTGACCAGTGTGGAAACCCTGCTTTACTCCGAGGGCCGGGGGTCCAGCCTCCAGCCCCCAACACTGACCAGACTCCCGTTCCTGAATCTGCTGGTCAGGTCTCTAACAGCTCTCTGGAAGGAAGCAGCATCGCCTGACCACCCAGCCAGCCCAGCCAGCCCAGCCAGCCCAGCCAGATGCAATCCAGGGGCCAGGGAAAACGCGAAGAAAGCTCCCTGCTCGGCCGCTCCAACAGACCGTGGCCGGGCCAATCTTGCCGTCAAGTTCATGGACTGTTGATACTTAGACTATCGCACTGTGTATGTCAACAATTTACCTGATGCCTCCTGGGTTCGCTGTACAAGAAAGATCCCCCTGAACCTGAATAGCATCTCTAGACTATTCTGCATGTTTTAAGGCAATGGTCTTTAAACCGTAGTCTCCTAACAGCTTTAGTACCAGCTGGGAGCTTTCTACAACCTTCTAGAAATCCAAATTTTTGTCCCTTCTCCCTCCAATTGAATCAAGAACTCTGGGGACGGAAGTCGGCCACTTGGGCTGCATCAAGCCTTCAGGGGACGGGGGAGTGGCGCTGGAGTCTGAGAGCCATTATTTTAAGGGAAATGGGGAGGGGACTCATTGTGACCCATGCATTTTGCTCGGTACTTTCTCATGTATATTCACGTTGTAGGGTGAGTTTGCGTGGTTGATTGGAATGATTTGAGATGATGCTGAACCTGGAAGTGGTGGATTCACAGACCTTTCCTTGGAAGGAGAGCCACCACTGTGTTTGAAATGACTTCCCATGACTTGTGACACACGTTATATTTACACAGAAAGACAGGTTCCCAAAGATGGCCACCATTCTGAATTCCATGCACTTGCTTCTGTCCATATTGGCACCGTAGAAATTTGACCGTACCTGTTTGAGAAATGTTGTTCTGAGTCTGCAACGTTCCCCGCCTCCCCTCCGCCCATTTCTCCTTTCCCACCAGCTTTCCTTCAGAGGATTTCTCCCTATGACTTGGGCACAGTGGGAAGTGACAGAGGCCAGCCCATACCGCCAGCAGGGACGAGTCTGCGGCCCCGAGCTGATTGGCCCGCGCCCTGCCTTCCTCAGCCTGCTTCCCACACGCTCCCCCCTAGGTTTCTTTAATCCCAGCCAATGCCCGCCCCCCGCCCCAAACACGCCACCTGGGCCCATGCCCTTCCCCCCCCAGGGCTTCTTTCTCCCCCAGGGGGCCCCGCTCAGAGGCCACGTCCTCTGCGAGCCCCACCTCCCACCCCCTGCTCGCCCTTTCGGCACAGGGCGTGCCTTGCGCTCGGCAGTATGGTCACTGCAAGGGATTTGCTCCAAGAAAAGGAATCAGGCCCAAGTGCGATGGACACATTAGTCCAGTGGAAAGAAAACTTTCACCTTGAGGAAGCTGTATCTCTTTGGGGCTGGTTGAATTTTCTTCCTTTCTGTTTTTAAAGGCAAGGTGCGTAATTTCACCGATTCACTTTCATCTTGCTGACGTACGTGGCTGGTGATGTACCCGAAAGGTTGACCTTATGTATGGACTGGCTCGCACCCGTAGTTTGGACCTCCATCAACGCAAGGCCGACCCACTTGCATCAGCAAAATACAAAGCAGGAGGCTTCCCTGGGCTGTGAGGTCTCCAGGACCAGCCACTTCTTGTATTTTCCAGGAATAAATGAAGATCCAGAGAGGATTCAGAGACAATTCAAATCAGTGAAGCATAAATTGGCACCTGTTATTAAATGCTCACTTTGTGCCAAGAACTTTCAAAACATGATCTTGTCTAATCCTCACAGCAACCCTGTGTGGTAGGTATTTTTAATCCTCACTTTATAGATGTGGAAGCTGAAGCTCAGAGAGGTTAAGTAATTTCCCTAAGATCACACAGCTGCCAGGATGCAGACCTGGATTTCTGTTTGGAGCTATTTGGTTCCAAAGCCATGTTTCTTGGTCCTTCGGACGCTGTCCCAGCACAGCCCGCAGTCACTGAAGCCATCAGCGCCACGTAAAGGCACATCGATGGCCAGCTCCTCACGGTCATTGCCACATCTTCTCATCCGTCCACAGAAACCAGGAAGCCCGATTTTTAAGGAAAGACAGTACCAAAGTGTTGGTAATGGATCAGTAACAATTTAGAACTCCGTGCAGGTACATGAGACATGCCTGTCTGCGGGATCCCCGCGGGAGCAGACGGGGCCTTTGTCGTGACGGCCTTCTCAGTTCAGCCCCTTCGCCCCGTTCTGCGCTTCCCATGAGGTGTCTGTACTTGACTCTCTATCTCCGAGACTCTTTCTCTGGTACCTAAGCTGCTACGGAAGGGAAAGGGGGAAATCTGAATATCTGAGCATTTTACCCCAAAGAGACAGAAACAGCTAAGGATCTGAAGTACTGGGTCAGACTGAGTTTACCGGAGGAAACTGAGTCTACGGCCTCTCTCTCCCACCTCTCGTCCCATCGATTATTCAGCCAAGTGCGGGCTCCTGAGGAAGATTCTGTCACGGGTAGAGAAGGCGCACACATGCACACATGTGCGTGTATATCAGCCACTCAAAGCGGCTCTCTCTGCTTTTAAAACCACTGAAACCGCACGTGGCCGCGCGCGGCCGTGCACAGGTGGCGGGCAGTCTGCAGGGCGGCGGAGCCCCGATTTACAGCGTGGATGGTGTTTGCGGTGCAAATCCTCCCACCGTGGCTGATTGCAGGCTCCCACGGGAGGTCACCGGCTGCCGGCTAGGAAGCGAGGCGCCCCGTGGGTGGAATTTCTCGCAGGTCGCGGCAGCCCCAGCAGGGCCGTGCCACACAGTTCGATGCCGCCGACCTTCGCGGAGCGCCTGCCATGCTAGTGCCCGTGAGCTGCTCGGAGAAGGAGAGACGAGGCTCTGGTACGCGGCTGCCCAGGAGCTTCTGTAAAGGAAGTGCCTGCCCTGGGCGAAGGGGGACGAGACCACTGGCTTTTACCTCCTTTTCTCCTGGGACCCACACCCCAGAGGCCGTCACGGGTGTGGTTCTGGTCCTCTGGTCCCCAGTCCGCCCCTTTGTTTCTCCCCGTCACGATGACCCTATCTGGGTGTTGTAGGCGCCAAAGTGTACGGGACACAGATAAAACGCTTTAGTGTCCCTGAGGATGTGTCCCCCAGGGAGCGTGGCTCTCGCTCCTGGCAGGCGGCCCCGCGGGCGAGTCTCCTCTTCCCACACAGGGGTGGGCTTCTGCGAGGCGGCGGCCGTCTTGGCGAGGTGGCCTGTTTCCGATCGCTGTCGTCCCTCCTAGGACGTCGCCCTCCAGGGGTCCCGCCGGAGCGTCCTGGGTGTTCTCCAAGGCCTCTGCTGTGGGAGGGTCCTGAGTGGCCTCCTGCTCAGCCTCCCCACCCCCCATGCAGGGAGGACACCCCCAAATGCCAGGCTCACGTCTCTGTGCTTCCCTTGCCCCGGCTGCCGTGAGAGGCCCGCAGCCTGCCTTCCAGTTCTCTGGCCTGCAAGGCTCCTGAGACGCAGCCCGGCCGCCTGGCTGCCCGCGCTCCTGGCCTCGCAGCTGCCGTCACCTCCCCAGCTCTCAGCTCTCAGGACTGTGCAGCTTGGGAACCAGCAAGTGGCCTGAGCCGCCGGCTTCATCCTGCGGCGTTTCCCTTCTCTCTGTGAGCCCGTAGCCTCTTGGGCCCTGGCACCCTAGTTGCTTTTGACTATCATTTTTTAAACTCTACTTTTCTAGTCATTTCCAGCGGAAGGACCAGTCTGAGATACCCAAGTCCGTCATACCTAGAAGCAGAGGATGTAACCCCTGATTTTTTACATGTTGGCAACGGATCTCATTTGTGAAATATGTTGTGGGATCCAACTCTGAAGAGCCAACCCAAGTAGGTCGTTCAGCCAGTTGGGGCGCCCAGGCCGCCCCACTGTGACCTCGGGCGGACGGGAGCAGCCCTGGGCCTGTGCCGGCGCGGGAGGGGGCCTGCTTGGTGCTGACTGGCATTTCTAAATGGGAGCCAGGAAACCGAAGCCCAGGGACAGCCCTGGGTCAGCCACCAGAGGACGGACGTCTGAAGCCACCTATTCCCGCTCCCCGCAGCAGGTTCCCCGTTCTTGACTCTCCCCAAAGGGAAAGGCAGTTACGCGAGGTCCCCAGGGCCCGGAGCCAGGTGGACCTGGGTCCCAATCTGCTGCTTGTTTGCTGTGTGACTGTTTGTCAGTCGCTTCACCTGCCCCGAGTCTGTGCCTTTGAACATTAGTAATATTTCCCGCACAGGATGCCAGCTGCGGGGACTGAACGAGATACTCCTGTGACTGTGCCGGGGACGCGGTCCATTTTCAATACGTGCCGTTTCACAGTCAGGCCCCGCCTCCCACAGAATCTCTTCCCTTGCCCCTGTTCAGACCTGCAGGTCCTTTGATCTAGTGTTTTCCACCCCTGGCCCTTTGGTCTTTCCCAAAGGAGACAGGGAGACAGCCCTCGTCTACTCCCCACACTCATCCCCTGTAATCTACCCACAGGAGCCAGGCAGCTCCAGCCCACGGGCATCGGGCGGCACGGCCCCACCCTGCCCTGCTGAGATTACCCCTGGGAAGGCTGAGGGCCTGGGGAGAGGGCAGGGGAAAGAACGAGTTCCCCATAAAACTTTAAAAAATAAGAGAAAACGCTGAAGTCACCCGGTGTCATTCCTCCGTTTCCCCACTTCCCCCCACTTTGGAGGAAAGGGAATGTCCGGAGCTGTGCATGGAGGAAGGCTGCTAGACGTCCCCGCGCACGAAAGGCTGGGTGTCCGGCTGCTTCCGATGACGCGGTGCTAGCCATGCATTTGTTGCTGCTGCTGCTGCAGTTGTTTTAAATCCACAAAACGCTGTCAGGTAGGCGTTTTGTTGAAAGTCCTGCGAAGCCTGCCCCCCACCCCTCTGCCCCCCTGCCATTTCTGCTGGGTTCAGCAGCCTCTGAACAGTAAGGATGGCCATACACCTTAGAAACACCTTCCGTGAAACTCGAACGGCTAACTGGTTTTGGAAAAGACCCCGGAGTGGCTACTGCACGGGCCTGTGGGCTGAGAAGGGCTGAAGGAGCCCGGGCCCTTGTGGGAAAACGGTGGGCAGAGCAGGAGAGGGGAAGAAACACGCTGAAGGCTGGCAACTGCGTGAGCCATGGCCGGGACAGCGCCTGGGACCCGCGCTTGACCCGTGCTGCGGTCACCCAGGTTCTCGATTTTGATTCAAATTGGTACCTAACAGCAGGAAGACAACAGAAGACGATGACAATGACAGATTCTTCTGGAAGACCGTTCATTTGTATTAACTCTGGAGAAGAGATTGTCTATTTGGTAGAGGGTGAGCCTACTCTTTGCCAGATCCTGTCGAAAGCTGACTGGATGCTCACAAAAGCCTGCACAGGTCGCTGTGACGCCTCTCAACTGGTGACAGCAAGGCCAGAATTCAAACCCAATTCTTCCCTCTGCTCGTGCCCTGGTCCTTGCCTGGCCGGGAGCAAGCGCCCCTTTCAGAAAGCACTTTGTGTGAGCGTGTCTCGATCCAAAGGCTCACACGTAGCCATGTGTGCAAATTCCCTTTGAGCTTTCATCGGGGGAGAATTATATAATAATATCATATGATTTTGCAAGAAGTTCACCAGGGCTGTTTCAGAGGCCCTCAGCCAAGACACTGTTCAGACAGGGAGGCGTCAGAGCCGCCACTACAAAGTGGATGTTAATTACCTAAAACAATGTGTGTAATAGGCGAGGGAAAACAGGACCTGCTCTCTCAGCCCCAGCCGCTCATCTATCACGGTGCCAACTGCACAGTTATTTAGCCTGGAGGAGTCGTAATTAGCCGGTTTGCAAATTAATAAGCCCTTAAAAAAAAAGAAAGAAAGAAAGAAAGAAAAAGGCTACAAAGGCAAAAGAATGGTGGGAAACTTTATATCTGTGATTCTTGAGGAATATATTTAGCCTGCAATTACCTTATTAAGTGTCCAAAATTCACTTATTATATGCTGCGTGCATTTTGCCCTATTAGGGGAGTTGGGCACAGCCCAGGCCCTGGGTGGGGACGGGGGCGGATGGCCCAAGAGGGGGTCTGGAAGGGCAGTACTTCGGCCTGTTTCTATCTTCAACCTGAATTGCTTGTCTGGTTTGAGTTGGCAAAGGCTAATAACTGTGCTTAATTGCACCCGAGAAATTAAAATCGACCCGGGTGGACCAAATGCTAACACATAAGGCTGGTTCTTAAAATCCAGGGAGCGGGCATGACTCAGTCCCAGTAACAATGGCTAACGCCAAGCCTGGGACACCGTAATTAGCTCTTTAATCCGATTGGCCTTTAATAACAAAATGGACTTAATGAATGGTTAGTTTTGTTTGGTGGAGGATGCTTTTTCTCCCAATAATGAAAAACTTTTTTTTTTTTTCTGTTTTTCCTGTCGGCCAAGGGAGTTTCAAGATGAAAGAAGGCTGAGCTCGTTGGAGGACTTGTGTTGTAGCATGTTTAACCGATTAATGGAGTCACTGCAAACCCTCTTCATCAGCGTCAGGGCTCCGTGTACCGGGTACAACTGGGGCTACTTATTATAACAAACAAATTGTAATGCCCATTAATTCAGCAGTCATTGTGTTTCAGCCACACAAAATACTTTACTCTTTATGTCAACTTGGCAAAGGGGTGATTAGCAGCCCTATATTTCAGATGAGAACTTTGATGCTCACGTGGGTTTAGAAGTTTGCTCTGGCTCACAGGTGAGAGAGGATTTGAATCTAAGGGACCTGTCCTCAGAGTCCTTGGCCCCATGCTCCCTGGCCTTGGGGGTCTCTTGTGAGAATTAAGGTTCGGTCTACAAATAGGCCAAAGAGCCGTGATCAGATTCTCCGAGGTTATTTTGCTGTAATCAGCTTGCCCAGTAAGAGCCTGTGTTTAGATATTAGCCTGGAGGGTGCAGATCCGGCCGCCCTACCTATAAAGTCTCCAGTTTTCCAAAGCATATGACCCCTATCTATAGGCTGATTTCTGACAATCCACGACAGGACTTCATTAATTTAGCCGACGCCTTTGCACTCGGGTTCAAATCCCAATGAATGGGCCAAGCGGGACATACGAGCCGCTGTAAGAGTGGGGGGTGGGTGGGACGGGGCAGCAGTCAGGGGAGGGAGGGGCTGGAAACAGGGAGGTGGGTGCCGCAGACCGACCCTGTCCACGCGATCGTTTTGCAGAGGGTCAGCTGCGTGCGCAGGGGAGGACCCGCCGGCACCAAGCTCAAGGGGAGCGTGCTGGGCTGGCTGGGACTCCGGGGGAGGAGGGGCTGTGTTTCTTTATAAGCTCCCTGCGGGCAGGCGTTTGTGTGGCTCAGCGCTCTCACTCCCGCACCTAGAGCAGCACTGGCGTGGGCCGGGCACTCAAAAACGCGCCCGACGCCTGACCGAGTGAACCCGCGCACGCTCGCCTCTCTCTGCTCTCCTGTCCGGGAGATGGTGCTGCCTGTGAAGAGCAGCAGCATCTCTATGACTGTCGGACGGAAGCAGCTCGGGCCGTTGCACAGGCTGGCCCCTCTGCCCGGAGTGCCTTAGCCTCTTTTCACCCCCTGCAAGTTCTCCCTCAGCTGCCCGAGCTGCCCCCAGCCTGGCTTGTGGCCCGCACTGGTGCCCTGGGAGAAGACGTTGCTCCTTCTCTGTGTTCTCACCGCAACTTGGCACACCCACCCGCTCGCACGGCAGCACCTCGTTTGGCTATAACCTCCCGTTCGGACATCGTCTCCCACAGAAAACGGATGCAGGAAAATGTTTAAATGATTATTTAGTTCAAGTGAATGGAATTGTATTGAACCCAGTACCTATGAACTAGACTGTGAGCTCCTTGAGGAAAGAGGCACGAGATCGTTGAAGGCGGTTGGAATGCTGTCAGCTGCATGCAACAACCGGCTTGTCCCCAGGCTGCCTTAAATAACCATTATTCTTCCGAAAAGGACACCGCGCCCAACAGAGGACAGGCTGCAGGGCCGGCTGATGGAGCGGCTTAACAATGTGATGTCATCAGGTCCCCGGGTCCTTTCTGTTCCTCTGCTGTGCCATCGTCACTGTTGGCCCCGTCCACGGCTGCAACAGTTCTGTGCCTCACGTCCGATTTGACGGTGGTCACAGGAGGACAAAGGGCCACTTCCTTCCGTGACGCTCTTGGGCACAAAGAACATTTCCTGTTGGTGCCTCCGCCGACTCTCCCTCACACCGCACGAGCCTGAGCTGGGTCAGGTGACCTGTCCTTACCCCGTCACTGGTGAGAGAAGTAGACACTGCTGGACCCGTGAGCCCCATCCCCAGCAACAGGGACAGAATCTGCTCTCCCTGATTTGCAGGGCTGCATGGGGTCCCATAGACGCCTGGAGACTGTGGGGTTCCAGGGGGAACCAAGGGGACTGGGTGCTGGGGAGAGACCTTAGGTAGGCAGACATTTACAGAGTGTCTGTTGTAGGGTGTGTACTCAGTGAATGTTTAAGGAAAGGAAGAAACAGTCAGTAAAACTTCAGAGCCCAGTGTGGACAAAATTCTAACATACAACATGGAAGCAACTTGGTCTCTCTGTTCCAGGCAATGCCAGCGTGGCGCTTGTCAGCCACTGATTCGCTGACTACTGGTTCCAGGACGCGACAAGTCACATGGCTTGCACTTGCTCGGATTCAGCCCAGACCCAGCGTCCCTGGGCCGGGCCTGTCAGGTTCAAAGTCAGAGATCCAAAGGGATCCGAGGACGTGCCCAGGGCCACGCGGCTCTAAGGCGTCTACTCTCAGCCCGACATTTTCCTTGCCGTTTCGTGATGGGAAATAGTTTGGTTAAAAAAAAAACAAAAACAAACATAATCATAGGCACACTTACAGTATTATTTTTATAATTGTTGTGGGATTAAAAAAAGTACATTCACAGTTGACCCCAGAGTTCCTCTGAAAGAGTAACCAGCTTTTCTTAAGAAAAATACATTTAATTGCAAGGAAAAGACAAGGCGTGCACGCAGATCCTGATTGCTTTGGGGTGGGAGTGGGCAGGAATTTGGGAGTGCCGGGGCGCGGGTGGGGGGTCAGAAACGGAGGCGGAATTTGTAAGAGCAGAGAGGCAGAGCCTTCGTTTCTAAGATATGGTTGGCGCTTAGATGAAATCACTGCTCTGTGTCCTTAGAACCTTCATTAAAATCCTCTGTATGCACAGAGGTCTTGTGCAGATGGAAGGAGGTGAATTTTAAGACCTAGGACAAAAAAATTTCAGAACAGAAATAGCAGAAAAGTCTGTACCATTGCAGCGACACGCTGACTGAGGGTGTCAAATGTGGCCCTTCATTGACTTATCTTTAGGTCTTGGGCTCTCCAAGGTGAAAGGATTCCCTGTTCTCCTGAGACAGGAGTTGCCTTTGGAGCATCCGGAAGGACCATCATCTGCAGAACGTTCTCATCTCCCCAAACTGAGGCTCTGTCCCCAGGAATCACCCACTGCCTCCCCCAGGCCCCACTCTTCTCTTTTCTGTCTGTAAATCTGACCACCCTAGAATCCCCGTATGAGCGGACTCACCCAGTGTTTGTTCTGTCCGTGTCTAGCTCGCTTCCCTTTGCGCAGCGCCTGGGGGCTCGCCCACGCCGTGGCACGCGTCCGAGTGCCCTTCCTTCTGATGCCTGACGGCTCTCCCACCGGCTGGCTCCAGCGTCTGGTGTCTTTCCAGTCATTTGCCAAGGGATGTGTAGGTTGTTTCCACCTTCTGGTTCTTGTGACTAATCTGCTGCAAACATGGATGTGCAAACATCAGTCCGCGTCTCTGCTCTCCGACCTCTGGGTACAGCAGACCCATCAGCGAACGTGCTGGCTCCCCATCTTTCTCTTCTTAATCGCCCCTGCTCCCATCACCCGACCTAGTTCCTTTGACACAAGTCATTGACACCCAACTCGAATCATCCCAAACCTGTGTGAAGACGGGGCTGAAGATCTCTTGCACAAAAGAAAGGGCTGCTATTCACGTTAATGGGCCTGAGCAGGGCGGAAGGCAGCCACCAATCCGGCGGGTGGCTGAGAAGGCTGCAGTGCGACCACGGGGCAGGCCTCCGCGGATAAAGCCCAGGTGCTGCACTGCCGAACGGCCTGGGCTCACGTTAGACCGACTCTGACATGCGATGCTGGTTTCCTGCCTGAGCTCGTCGCTGGGATGTCTCCCAGCCATTGTCCCCTCCGAGCCCAGCCCTCCGGATGCCTGGAGGCTGTGACAGGACCAGGAGGAAATGGCTTTGACTTCGACTTCTTCATGACATAAGCAATAAACTGTGGACTTTGCAGGGGACCTCCCGGGACCCTCTCTGCCTCTTGACGGCTCTTGAATCTCCAGCCTCAGGAGGAGCCTCTCTGCTGTGTATGCAGGAGCAACGCACCCCACCAGCCGCGGAGAGCCCGTGGGAGTGACTCGCACTGCATTCTTGGAGTTCAATGCTATTTGCTCCCAAGGGAGAGAGGATTCCCTGAGCACAGGAATCAAGTTTCTTGCTACGCTAGGCAATGACAATCCTCAAATATGGTAAAGATTAGCCAACCATGACATCAGAAGCCATGATTAAGCTGATCCCGAACTTCCTGAGACAGAACCGGCCATCCCTGAGATCCGCAAGGAGCATCCCGGGAGTGAAACCAGGCGCAGGGGAGAGCGGCCTCTGGCATGCTCATTCCTGGGACTCTCGAACCGTGTGCAAGACACAGTCATGCCTTCCTACGAGGACAGTGTCCCGAGCCCCCACCACAGGGCGGGCTCTGTCCCGGCAGAAAGGAGAGCACCCATGTCCGGGGCAAGGGCTTGAGCGGCCTTGGTTTCATAGCAGACACCTGCTTCCTCAAAGCCTTGGAGGGTGGCAGTGGGCCGGCAGGGAGCGAGGGCTCGGTGGACGCTGCGGTGCTGTCCGTGCTGATGGCCGCACAAACGTGAGTGAGCGCTGAGCCTCCCGACCGCCTGGGAAGGACTTGGAGGTTCCCCGTTTCACAGACAGCAGACAGGGCTCCGGGGAGCGAAGCGTCTTGCTCTGCTGCCTTCCCAGGGCTGCCCTGACCAGTGACCACGAACTTGGTGGCATAAAAACAACGCACATTTTTTTCTCTTGCCGTTCGTCCTACAGGCCAGGAGTCGGGGGAGGGTTGCACTTGGCCCAAAGCGAGGTACCAGCCAGGCCAGGGTCCCTCTGGAGCCTCTAGGGAATTCATTCTCCCGCTCTTTCTAGCTCCTCCCGCCCCAGCTCGGGCCCGCCCCGCCGGTCTCAGCGTCTTCTCTGCCAGTTTCCCTCGTCACGTCGCCCCCTCCTCCGTAGTCAAATCTCCCTCTGTCTCCCTCTTACAAGGGCCCTTGTGATTGCACTTAGGGTTCACACTGATAAGCCAGGATACTCTCCCCACCCCAAGATCCTGAATTGAGCCACATCTGCTAAGTCCCTTTGCCACCACACACAGGTCCGGGTTGGGGACATGGACACTTCACGGTGGCCGTTATTCAGCTACCACAGTGGCCAAGCCACACAGCGAGTGACCTGGTCATTCGCAGACCTGGGACTTGCATACCGGTTTGTTGGATCACAAAACCTGTGATTTTTCTCTTAATTTTTTTAAAAATTGCATTAGGAATTAAAACATTTTTAAAAACTAAATACTTTCTAACACATGTTACAAGGCCACCATAACCCTGATACCAAAACCTGGCAAGGATAACACACACACAAGAAGAAAAGTTAAGACAAGTGATGAATACAGATGCAAAAATCCTAAACAAAAATACCAGCAAATCGAACACAACAGTACATTTAAAGATAATACATCACAATCAGAGGGGGTTAATTCCAGGAGCACAAGGAAGAGTCAACATATGCCGATTCGCCCATGTAATGCCCCACATTAATAAAACAGAGGATAAAAACCATACGACCTTATCAGCAGGTACTGAAAAAAATATTTGATAAGATACAATGCCCATTTGTGATTAAAACACTCAGTAAAATAGGAATAGAAGGAAAGTCCCTCAACATAATGAAGGCCATAGATGGCAAAGCCTCCACCCGTATCACACTCGATGGTGAAAAACCGAAAGCTCTTCCTCTGAGATCAGGAACAAGTCTCGGGTGCCCGCTCTCACCGTGCCCCTTCAGCAAAGTGCTGGGAATCCGCGCCAGAGCAACCAGATCAGAGAGAGAGAGAAAAGGCATCCAAATTGGGAGGGAAGATGTAAAAGTGTCACTTTTTGCAGATAACATGATTTTGTATGTAGGAAACCCTAAAAACTCCACCAAAAACTACTAGAAACAATAAACAAATACAATAAAATTGCAGGATACAAAATCAATGTACAAAAACCCACTGTTTTCCTGTATACTAACAATGAAACTTCTGAAAAAGAAATGAAAAAAACAAACAAACTGCTTTTGCAATTGCAGCCAACAGAATAAAATATCTAGGAATAAACTTAACAAAGGACATGAGAGACCTATATATTGAAAACTGCAAAGCATTATATTAAAAGAGATTGAAAAAGACACAATGAAATGGAAAGATATTCCATGTTCATGGATTAGAAGGCTCAACATAGTTAAAATTAAAATGGCCATATTACCCAAAGCAATATACAGATTTAATGCAATCCCCATCGAAATTCCGATGTCATTTTTTAAAAAGAAAGAGAAGGGAAAAATCGTCAGACTTATATGGAAATACAGAAGACCCTGAACAGCCAAAGCAATTCTGAGTAAAAAGAACACAGCAGGAGTTATCATATTACCTGGCTTTAAATTATACTACAGAGCAATGGTAATCAGAATAACATGGTATTGGCAGGAAAACAGACACGCAGACCAACGGAACAGAATTGAGAGCCCCAAAATAAAACCACATGTACAGGGGCAGATAATTTTTGACAAAGGAGTCAGAAACACACATGGAGAACAGAAACCTCTTCAATAAATGGTGCTGGATTAGGGGCTTCCTCAAAGTGCAGACAGGAATTACACCTGAGAGAGCAGTCTCTGGGGTCCTGCCTGCTAACTCAATTGGGGCTGCTCCAGACAGGTCAGGAGACAGGGATCCAGGAGAGCCCAGGGTGTCACCACGAAGTGGCACTTTGGCACAGAGTATCAAATTCCTCATGCGCAGCGGCTTACGGGTACAACGTCTGTGCAGGCTGTTGCTCTTACACGTGTGTTGACAGATTCACACTCTCCCCGTTGCCCCAGTCCTCAGCTTTGGTTTCCGGGAGGCCTCACCGAATGCACCATAAGCATTTTAAAGTGTCTTCAACTGTGAGCCCAGGGCTATAGGGTTCCCATGACTGCAAAGCCACCTTCACCCGTCCTGCCTGGGAACAACTAAGAGTGCACGACAAACTCCCTCAGGCCAGCGGAGCCCTTAGAGCCAGACGTGCTGGGCGATGAGGTGAAACACCAGCTGGAATCGGAGACTTTCAGACTGTGCTTGACAATTGAACCTGTACGTTTCAGCTTAAAACACCGAAGGGAAAAGTGGAGAAAAACACCAGATGCCTTTCTCAGAAGAGAGCGAGCGAGCGAGCGAAACCACACACCACTCTAACCACCTCTTTATTTGCATTTTATATGTTTTATATATTTCATTTCATAAAAACAGTCAAGCCCCAACCGCAAGATTCCACAGATAAGAGGAAAAAGCCGGGCTGTGCTTAATTCAATATCGTAGAGAAACGCTCGAATGGGCGATGAGCGACCGGCACCTCGGCCAGACCGAGACTGCTGACGACTCTGAAAAATGTGACCGTGATCCACACTGGGACGTCCCATCTCACAGCGCTCCGTGTGTGCAACAGGCTGAAATTACGAAATGTTTGCATTAAGCGGCGTGGGTGCCGAAATACAGATGTTCCTCCTTGACACTAATTGGACCTGACTTGGCTTTGGCCTGCTTTATAGCAGTCGCCGGAACACGCAGCTGCCGCGGCAGAGCCCTGCAGACCTCTGCTTCCCATCGCCTTTCCCGGGGGCTGGGCCGGGGGGCTGCGCACGAGCGCGGAGGCCCCGTCGCTCTCCGAGCCTGGTGAAAAACGCTTTGCGGGGCACCCTTCTCAGGGGCTGACCCTGCACTTTTCTTTCAACTCCTATTTCTTTTATTTAAAAGAGCAGTTTCCTCCCTGATACCCCCTCCTCCCCCCAGTAAAGCCCGAGTGAAGGTGTCATTTGTTTTCATGTTCTTTCTGTACAGGGAGTGCAATCTCAGAAAAGCATTGCAAAGAAAGCCCATCTCTGAAGCCCTGGGCTCTCTCCACCCTCGGACGTCCCCAGTACCACGCATTCCTGGAGTCCTCAGAGGCAGAAGGCCGTGTCTCTAGAAGCATTAATAATGGATTGGCATGCTGTGCACCTACTGTGTGCAAACTCTGCTGTGAATGGAGAACTAAGACAAACACATGCAGACCTGCAGTGACTTTGATTGCCAGAGCTCGCCTCCTGACATCGAGAAAGGGCCAGGCGGTGTTCAGCCACAAAGGCCCACGTTGGTTTAAGCAGAGGGAACAGAGACCATACCACTCAACAATGGCACCTCAGAAGAATGGCCTGTGGAATGGGCTCTTTTGAAAATACAATTTCTTGCACCTTCTTTTTTTTTTTACGATTTTATTTATTTATTTGTAGAGAGAGGGGAAGGAAGGGAGAAAGAGGGAGAGAAACGTCAATTGGTTGTCTCTTGCAGGCACACAACCCTGGCATATGTCCTGACCGGGAATCGAACTGGTGACCTTTGCCTTTGTGTGACAATGCCCAGCCCATGGAGCCTCACTGGTCAGGGCTTTTACACCTTCTTATTTTAGAAGGACATTAAAAAAAAAAAAATTCAATCCCTAAGCTTTAGACCTGAAGCTGCCTAGATTTCTAGGTAATTTCTATTTTGTTTTCTTTTCAAAGAGCATTTATTGGAAATCCTTGCCCTTAAGGAGCTCCCACTCTGGTGGGAGGAACAGATGAGTAAGCAGATGACAAAAGTGCCAGGGTGCTTGGTTGGGGGGAAGCAGAACATGGAGCTGTGATAGTTAATTTCATGTGTCAACCTGGCTGGATCGCGGCACCTGGATATTTGGTCAAACTCCAGTCTAGATGTTGCTGAGAAGGCATTTTTTAGATGAGATTAATTTGAATCAGTAGACGTTGAGTAAAGAAATCTCATTATTTCCTCACTGCCTCCTCGTTGGATAGAGTTCTATACACATTATGCCAGGGAGCACAGAGAAACTGAGTAACTGCCCCAAGGCCATGCATCCAGGAAATGGCGGAGCCAAGGTTCACAACCAGGTCTGCTTGATGTCAGAAGCCGACGTCATTAACACCACAAAGTTAAGAAGGTTCCTCACCTCCATCACCTCTCAGGCTCTTTGAAGCCTGAGAAGTGACACCATCTATGTGGAGACAGGTGAGCTCCCATCCCTCTGTCTCCCCTACATCACAATTTTTACCTGCCATTCCTACTGGAATATAAGGAAACCATGCTCTAGGAGCAGATGCCATCTGAAAAATCCAAGGAAGCTTAAGCACAGCTTGGCTTCAGTTACCACGTTGCTTGTGGATAGGGAAGCGTGTGTTGTGTCTGTTATTTTGTTGAAGGCAAAATGCTGAAAAACAGCTAGGCTCACTAGGGAAAGGCGTGTTTGCTATTGAGGCTCTGTCCAGACAGATGAAAAGAGGCTGGACATTAAAGCAACAGTTTGAATCATCATTACTGTTATTTAAGGGGAAAATGGGAAAATCTCATTAACCAGTTATTACAGTCAAAGGACTTTTTGACTGGATGAGCAAGATAATTGACTCAACTCTCCATTTTGTTGGAGTTTAAGGCTATTTCAATACCTACGCACATAGTGGAGGATTGAGAAACAAAGTTGTATCTGTTAATGTATACATTTGGCAACTATTTACTAAATATGCTGAAGATACAATAGAAGACACACCTTCCTTGTAGATGTTCACCATTTCCTTGTGAGAGAGACTGAGTATCTGTTCATTTGCTGGTTGGGTTTTCCTCCTGGGGCGTGGCTGGATGCAGCCTCATGACCAGTGATCAGCAGCCTGCTCTGCACAGCTCCCTTCAGGCTGCTCTGTTCTGTCCCTTTCACTGTCTGCTGATGGGTGTCTGCACCCAGGAGGACCCCGGAAGCCACTGGTTGCAGAAGGCAGGGCTTTCGTAAACCTGCTCCTGAATGACTAAACACATGAGCACATCAGTCACCCAGGCCCAGGCTGTAAGTAAGACTTTACAGCAGTGAGAAATAAATTTCCATGGTGTTAAGCCACAGAGGTTTGGGGGTACAACTGCTGAAGCAGTTAGCACTACCTTAGTTAATTCTCTAGACAGTTGCGATACAGGTAGGAACATGTTGCAGAGTGGGCGTATGCAGGATTTTGTACAATATAGAGGAGTGGAATTACCTCCTTTGGAGACCAGAAGATGCTAGCAATTTCCCATTAGCTTGGAGGAGTTGCTGGATGCTGAGGAAGGAGGTGTGTTGGAGAAAACTCCCCCAAAGGAAAGATGCCATTTGAAATGTGCCTTGAAGAGGAAATGGGGTCATTCCAGCGAGGGGGCCTGGGAAGGGTGTGGCAAGCAGAGAGGGCAGCCTATGCAGAGGCTTCGGGTCTGAAAGTTCATAGCATGTCCCAGCGATAACAAGCTTTCTTGCAGGATGAGCAGGTATCCCTGTCCAGGCGAGGCGAGGGAGGAAAGGTTAGGAAAACAGGTTGAAACTGTGGTGTGCAGGGTGGTGAATGGCCTGGTAGGACGACAGGAAGGTAGTAAGGAAGGAGCGAACAGGCGTGATAAATGAGATTAGTTACCACGCCCAGTCAGGCAACGCCAGTATTGGGGCAGCGGATTAAAGTAGGAAGGAACTGGAGACAGAGCTCAGATCACGGAGAGGCATTTAAAGAAACTGAATCATCTTAGTTCAGCACTTTGCTTTTTCCGTGTCTATATGTCTACAAGACAGAAAATGATTTTGCAATTCAGTTAAATCGAGGAGTGGGTGGGAATGGTCAATTCAATATTTTAAACCAACAGCAAAAAAAAGCATTTGGCATAAAGTTAGCAAGACGTTTTGATTTGTGGGTGGTTAAACTTGACCCTCATTGAGTAGGTATTTTATTGACTCTTTGGCAAAGCACGATTTCATATTTTTGAGAAAAAATAGGTCTCGTTCACATGAAATTGGAGGATTTGTTGGCCATTCAATAGTTCTTGCTAACTTAAGTTTCAATACTTTTATGAAAAGGAATCGAAAACATTTAAATCAAATTTCCTTTCCAGGAGACATCAACTTTAAAATGATGGGAAAAGTGGATTGGCAAAATGTGTTAAGGGGCTTGGAGGACTAAAATTATTTGGGGGGAAAAATAGATGTTTTCAAAGGTGCAGCGTAAAAGCAAAACAGAACAGAGTCACCTAAATCCTGATTCAATTGCCAAGAAATCCAGCTCTGGGACCAATGTCTCTCCTTGAATTTCAACATCATTTGAATCCCAAAGGTGAATATTATGCTTTTGTCTAGTTGGAACTGATTTTTCTCACCCCATTCTCCACTGTGGTGAGGATTAGCTGCCATGCAAAAATCCAATTAAAAAAAAAATTTATTTTATTTTATTCCCACCCGAGGACATTTTTGCTTCATTGCTTTTCAGAAAGAAAGGAAGGAAGAGAAACATCAATGCAAGAGAAAAACATCGGCCAGTTGTCTCCCCTACATGCCTGGAATGAGGATTGTCCGTGCCGGACCTGGGACTGAGCCTGAGAACTTTCGGTTATGGGACAATGTTCCAACTAACTGAGCAACCCAGCCAGGGCAAAATTTCCATTTGCAAAGACTCTCTCTGTGGTAGGCGGCCTCCAAGATGGTCCCCCTTGGTCCCACTCCTCCGGCTCATGCCCTGTGTAGCCCTGTCCCGTTACCCAGGGTGAGGCTGTGTGAGCAGATGGTGGGAACGTGCCACTTCAGAGGTTAGGTCACACAAGGCGGTGGCCTCCATCTTGGGAATGAAGTTGTCACTGCGACCTTACTCTTGGGGACGCGAGGGGCCATTTTGCTAACATGCCTATGGAGAGACCCATGGGATGAGGAGTCCCACAGCCAGTGAGGGACAGACAGACACCCTGCCTGCCATAAGTCCTGCCAGTGACCTTGGCGAGGGATCCTGCCACCTTGGTGGAGTCTGGACTGCAGCCCCTGCTGACAGCCTCACTGCAACCTCACACGTGACCTTGGACCGGAGCCATTGGGCAAGGGCGCCCCGGACGCGCGGCTCTCAGACACTGAGGTGTGGTAAGTGTTGGCTCTCTGAAGCTTCTGGGTTTAGAGGTAGTTTGTTACACAGCAACTGCTAACTGAGACATCCTTCAGAGCTGGCCCGCCTTTCTTGGTGCAGGTTTGGTACACGTGGGACTGGAGCCAGTGAGCACGTTTTTAAAAATGCGTCTATTCCAGATGCATCCCAGGCTTACGCCAATGGACTTTGTTTTTCTAATATGTGAATTAAAAGATTATTTCCTAAACTTTTCTATCTTATATCTGTGTTTAAGGCTATAAATGTCAGGGGTCAATGCCACTATAGCTACAGACCGCTTATTTCAATTATGATATTTTCATTATCTGTTATAAATATTTAATCATGTTCATATAATTTCTTTGACAAATTATTCACCAGGGTTTTTGTTGTTTCTAAATGTGTGTTGTTTATATCTATCTCTGTCCGTCTGTCTATCTATCTATCAACCATCTATCTTTTCGCTTTTGGTTTTGAATTGCATTGCATTGTGGGGAGAGGGTTATTTCTGTGGCATTGATTCTTTAGTGTTTGCCAAGGTCTCCTTTTGGGTTAATATCCATTAGATATTTGCAAATGTTCAATGTGAGTAGAAAATAAATACACATGTTTGTTGGATTCAGGATTCTACACGTGTCCTTCACATTGAGTATGTGTGTGTGCATGTTGGTCAATTATTGTACACGGCTCTCATTTTTTTCTTTTTTGATCATTCCATTTCAGAGATGTATACTTAAATCTCCATTATGATTGTGAAATTGTCAGTTCCTAACTGAATTTCTAAAGTTTTTCCCTGATGGAGCAACTCTATATTCATTCACTTAAATTTGACTATGAAAATTCATTACTGAAGGACACATAGTTAAACCCTATATTAAGCAGAAGCCTAGATAAGATTAAGACTTAATATAGGGGAAGGTAAACTCAATACCCAAACCTTCTGGGATGAATACATGCTATTTCAAACCCCTAAATCTCTTTATCCAATGAGATCAATTTCTTCTCCTGCTTCACATCCCAGCCTGAACCTCAAAAGTAAATGCTAATGACTAAAGCTGAACAATCATTACCATTGGGAACAGTGACCCGGAGGCCTAGAAAGATAATGAATCATTATTGTATTATTACTTGTAATCTCTCCACTAAACTGGAAGAAAGTTCAGTTCAGGAAGGAGGCCTTTCTCCAGCCGCTCTGCTCTCCCAGGACTTACCCTGCACCGTGACAGGCAGACCTGCAAAACCAAAGCAGCGCTGGGTCCTCCGCATCGGTCACTTCCTCTTAGCAAGATTCTGCAAAAGAGCGTTCAACTTTGAGGGCTTTGTTTTCTGGGCACACTTTCTCATTGCTCGTGTTCTTTTTATTCCTGGGGGCCAGTCCTGTCCCTCACGGGATGCCTGTCTCCCCGCATCCTTTCTCTGCCTCCACGACTCCGTCCCTCCCCGAGGCAGGGGCTGGGCTCTGTTTTCTACAGCTGTGTCCCCAGCGCCTGGAGCTCTGTGTGCTAAAGAGGCGGAACCCCTGTCTGTGCGAGATGTAGGTGAATGAAGGTTTAAGCACGGTCTTACCTAGACCACGTGTGGCAAATGTTAAAGGCTGGACCCGCGGTGGCTGCTTTGACAGTTCTTGTTAAAGGACGGTGACCCAGCATGTGTTTCCAGAGGTTGCTCCCCTCAGAGCGGCCTCCACCCGTCTGTGAGAGTCAGCTCTGGGGCTAGCAGGGCGGGGACAGGGGAAAACAGAAAAGGTTGTTTCAAGTAAAGAAAGTGAAGCTCTAATTAACTTGAAATAAGTCATCAAACAGAGAACCAATGGTGATTATCCCCAAATAAAAGGCCTGCTCTCCAGGCCTCTAATTTGCAGGACCCATAACACAATCTGGTTTCTCCAGGGCCCTTGAAAAGAGGCTTTGTTCACCTGGGTGACATAAGCCCAGGGGAGGGCTCAAAGGAATGAGCTAAACCATTAGGAATCAAAGGGCCGGAGCAGAGGAGGAGAACTGGACAGGCTCTGGAAGGAACCCGAGGCGTCGTCTCCCGGATCCGCAGAGCCTGGCTGGCGGCCTCGGGAAGGGGGAGGGGCAATGGCCACGCTGTTTTCCGCGTGGTTGCACCATTTAATGTTCCCACCAACAAATACACAAACCCGCAAACATCTGTCATTTTCTGGTTTAAAATTTTTCTATAATAACCATGCAAAGGGTACTTCCCAAGTGCCGAAGCACCCCTTTAGCCGCCCTCAGGTCCGCTCCATGTTCACCCAGCCGGGGGTCCTTCGGCCCCCCCAGTGCACGGGCGCTGCCGGAGCCGTGGGCACGGGGCCGTGGGCACAACGGGCGCCCCGCACTCGGGAGGCCGGCATTCCAACCGGGAGAGAAAAGAAGCAGATCTGAACAAATTCTACGCCCAAAGGCAATATGTTCTGGGAAGGACAGTCAAGGCCAGGCGGAGGGGACCGTGCGGTCGCTGGGCGGAGGGGGAGGAGGAGGCAAGGGAAGGAAGTTCACTTTCGTTTGTACTGACGTCCTGAGCCTCGGGGCTGGGTTACGACTCCAGAGGGAAGGAAGGACCTCGAAGCTGGGACAGGCATGTGGCCTGGCGGGTCCAGGCGTCCGCTGTGCTCTCAGACGCCGAGAGCTGCACACTTAGGAGCTGGGCGGGCCGACGCCCAGCCTCGGGAGAGGAACCTGGAGAGGTCAGGAGGGTGGGGTGTCAGCGCGCACAGGGCAGCCCTCAACAAACGCACGCTAAATCCTATGCGCTCGGGGTTCTTCCCGCGGACCGCTGGCCACGAGGGCATCTGTCTGCCCCTCCCTCTCCCTCAAAGGTCACGCTTTCCCTCTGGGGCCCCTCACTTTGGACTTCACCTAAAGGCAAAATCCGGTCCCTGTGCCCTCAGGACCACAGGTGAATTTTTATGTCTCTTGCTTCTCCCCAGAGAGGCCATATCAGTGGTGAAAAGGACGTAGATTTCGGTGGAGGACAGATCTGGGCTGGACTCAGGCTCCAGTCCCATCAGCTACGTCTTTGAATAAGTTCATTTACCACTCTGAGCCTTGGGAGTTGTCCTTCTGGACTGGGGACGGGAACGGTCGCCTGTAGGCGCCGTAGCAAAGCCAAGCAGCCAAGCGGAGGAGCATGCAGGGTCTGGGGTAGGTGGCCTGACCCTAACTCTTAGAAGCCAGAGCCCTCAGGCACGTGGCTCTGAGCTCGGTGCCGGCTTCCTCAGCGGGAGCCAACGCCGTGGGTTGTTCTGCGGTTTGGATGAGCCGGGGCCTGGCTCCTAGCTCACGTCACTGCGTGTCACTTAGTAAGATCATTTATGTAAATTCCACGGTGTGTGGTACATGCTTAGTAAAGATAGAACCCCCCCTTATTATTAATGTTGAATGATCTCTTCTTATGCAATTTCTTGTCCACTTCCTGTCCCCTAGCGCCTCTAATCACACAAAACCTGATCCATGAGTGCCAAGGTTTTTGCAAAATTTAGAAGCAAAATCACTGTGGAATGTGAAGGCTGCTCAGGACAGGAGAACATGCAGGCATCTGGGGTGGGGGGGGAGCCAAGTTCAAATCCCAGCTCAACGGCATCCTGCCTTCAAGAAGCTATTGCTTCATGTGCCCGTTTCCTCATCTGTTAAATGGGAGTAATAATTTTTACCTCATAAGACAGCCATGAAGGTTGTGAACAGATAGGGTGGCATAGGCCCAGTCATTCAGAAACAAAGACAGAGGTGGGAACAGAGGCGTCTTGGAGAACAAGGTACTTCCTGAGGGCTAGCGACTCTGACAGGAAGGGCGTGTGGCAGGCTAGGACATGGGGAGAGGACACACGGGGGTTCCAGTCTGGCGGAGCCTCGGGCAACGGCACAGGGGCCTTGGGCTGAGGGTCGCCCATCCGGGGGCGGGGGTGTCCCGAGATGCCCCTGTCCAGGTCTTCACACTCCCACCTTGCTCAGCCGCCATCTGTGAGTAGCAGGGAGGGTGTGACCTTGGGTGACAAGTGGAGCAGGACCCTGTGGCCACAGTCCTCACAGCTGGGCAGCACATCTGGGCTTGCAGGGGCATCTGGGTGGTGCCTGTCCTTGTCCAGCCCCCGAGGGAGCCCGGGCACCAGGCAGGTGTCAGTTAAGCTCAGCAAATGCTGACCTGCATCTGACAACATTTGGGGACGATCAGCAAGTGCTCTCACCAGGTCACTTCCTGGGTGACAGATTAGAGCCAAAAAGCTGTGAAAGCGCTTGTCTCTTTGTTCCCTGCTGGGTCTCAGCACGCCACACCCAAATCCACTTTCCCCCTCGAGGCCGTGCTTTCGTGACCCAGCTCACAGGACGCAGAGGCTGCGTCCCACCCCCTCCTGGTCTCGGCTGGGCTCCGAAGGTTTCCGCGGGCAAACCCCTGCTGGTAACAAACAACCCAGAACCCAGCAGAGGGCGGCGTGGAGGAGTCTCCTCCCCCGGCGCCAAGGCACTCAGCGCACTGCACATCCGACACCGGCCAGACCCGGATGACCGGTGCCTCAGGCCAGAAACGCACGGTGCCCAGTTCACACCACAGCACACACGCCTGTCCCTAATCCCCCAAACAGGCCCCGTTTGGGGTTCATCAAAAATACCAACATATTTTTTTTTCCGGACGGTTTGGGTTTGAGAAAACCCCAAGCGAGTTTCGCCAAACTGTTCGTATTATTTGGTTCATGTGTAATTTCAGGGAAATTCAGTCCACGTGTTGCTGATTTTCTCGCCAATAGATCTTCACAACAGTGCTGTTCGAGAGGCATTTCCCACCTCCAGGGCTCTGTCCCAGGCGGACGCACCCCGAGCAACATGGAGAGCAGCCCTGGAACCGTGGAGGGGGTGGTAGGGCCGGGATCACCCTTGTGGGAGAAGCACGTGCTGCCAAACTCAGATCTGACTCCAGACGGCGCACAGGCGTTCCCGAAGCCGGCGAAGATGCCCAACTCTGGAAGCCCGACTTCGGAGATCACCACCGGCCTTAGACTCGGGCATCCAGAGGGGAAGAGGAGAAAAACTCAGGTCCAGCCTCCATCCCGCTGCCGACTAGGTGTGGCCCCCGATCATAAGACACCTGTACACGCGCCTGTTCCTCCAGGTCTCCGAGACTCAGTTTCCCTATTTCTAAAGTATGGCTCATGATGCCCTGCATCGCTGTTGTGAGGGCCGAAACTGAAAATTATATCTTTTTCAAACTCTTGAAACGGAAAGTCATCCAAGAACGAAGCCGTGCCCTCAATGAATTGTCAAGGTCAAGCCCTTATAATAAGGATTGCAGACTGGCAGCCCCAGAGGACACATTGTTCCCGGACTGGCTTTGTTTGGCTGATGCCACCCTTTGAACTTGAACTTGAACTTGAACCCCTCAGCCCCACATGCTCGAGTTTCCCCCACTGCCTCCCCTCCCATGGCCTACCGCCAGCCTCCCATTACATCCCAGCGCCGGGCCCCCAAAGCCCCCCTGCTTTGCAGCTCAGCCAATTACTCCTGTCTTGCCCGTTTTGACTTCCAATTAATTAATCAATCAATGAATCAAGCCAGCCGAGTGTTTATTGCATGCTCCTGTGTGCTAACTTCTGTGTGCTGCTGAGAATCCAGCTGTGCACAGCGGGTCTGGGCTTTCATGGGGTTTATGGGCACACAGGAAAGACAGACAGCTAACACACAGACAGACATATGACTCAACAAGCAAGGAACTTTGGGTAACGCCGAGGGCTATGAGGAGACAGGATGGCAGGCCAGAGACACGTCAGGAGCCTGTTTCTCCTGTGGGAACAGGGGAGGGCCTGTCTGAGGACGTGGCAGGGAAGCTGGGACCTAAAATGATGAGCAGAAAATCACCACGCTGTTGTCTGTGTCTATAAATTGTATTTTTTTTGCCCAGTCCCTTCACCCACCTTGCCCAGCTGGCCAACAGCCCGCCCCTCGGACAGCTGTCAGTCTGTTCTCTGTGTCCATGAGTCTGTTTCTGTTTTGTTTGTTTATTTTGTTCATTAGATTCTACATATAAGTGAAATCATATGGTATTTCTCTTTCTCTGACTTGTACGCTTGAAACCTATATAATTTTATTAACCAATGTCACCCAATAAATTCAATAAATAAATAAAAAAACACAAAAGTTCCATTCTGATGGGGGTGTTGATGGCGGGGGGCGGGGCGGTCCGTGCCTGTGTGGGGCCTGTACAAATCTCCACACCTTCTCACTGGGCTGCGAGCCTACAGCTGCGCTCCGGAGTCGAGTCTACTGGAAAGCCATCGCTAAATGACAGGAAGGGGCCTGCTGGGGGACACCTACAGGACAGACTTGGGTGAGCACCCCGCTCAAACAGGGACCTCAGGGTCCCGCCCCCAGAGGGTCAGAACCAGGGGCCTGGGCTGGGACCCCAAAAATGTGCATTTTGGACAAGGCCCCAGCTGATGCTGGAGCTGTGACCCAGGCACCCAACAGGAGGCCTCTCCAGCTTTGAACCAGAATTTTATTTGATTCTATAAAGTAAACAAAAGGGATGGCAATAAAGACTTTCTTCTGTCCCCCAGAATCCCGTATGTGTTTTGGCACGTCTAGCTGTCCTGCCGATGAACCAGACCCGGATTCGGAGCCGAGGACCATGCACCGGATCGGACAAGCACCCTGTGACCCTGTGCAGGCCACCGGGTTCCTCTGGGTTCCCACTTCTCCACGGCCACCTTAATTAGTACATTTTGGCTTCCAACTAGCAAATAAAATGAAGTTATTTTGGAAGGTTGACGGGGGCCAGGAGACTCGAGGGGCCGCCGAGAGACAGGCACAGGCCACGGGAAGGGGCCGGGCCCACAGGTCCAGAGCCCGGAAGGCAGGCCCTCCAGCCGGTGCCGAGATGAGCCTGTCTGTTCAATCCTTTTATTTCTCATATTCCACTTCTGGGGAGGGAGGGCCCAGCGGCTGTCCTAGCCCTTCTGCTGGGGTGGCGTGGGAACCTCCAGGAGCACCACACTGTACCTAATAAGATGCAGTTTCTCGAAAGGCGACCCACGTGAAAACAACGCTGACTCACCGCAGCCCTGCCGAGAGGCAGGGGTTGGCGTCAGTGCCTTCAAAGTCCCTTTGATACCTAACAATGTGCCGTTCTGCAGTTCCCAGGGGGACAGCATCCTTCTCAGCCAGCAACAGCCGCTACTGGGATGTACAGTCCCCAGCTCTGTGCACCTTCCTGACTTCGCTGTCCTCACTCTCTGAGAAGCCGGATGGTCAAATGCATTCCTGCTATTGCAGGTTAAAAGGGCCATCGATTTTACTGATCTCAGGCCAACACGTTGGGCGCGTCTGTTGGTGGCAGACACTATGTTAAGTCTCGCTCTACCTGTTTCCTCATGGATGCCCCCCAAGGGACCTTTCCCGATAGGAGTTCCACCCGTTTTACCGATGAGGAACCTGAGGCGCTCGGCATGAAGGGGCTTTGCAGGATGAGTCGGAGCTGAGACTCAAGACCTGTCTGTCTTCCAGCGGGGACCTTGGTGGAGTTTAGGGGCTTTCATTGGCTTCCCACGCGCCTGAAGTCCTCACCCGGTCCACATGGCCTGTGGGATCTGATGTCCCAGAGCCTTCGCTCGCCACTCAGACCACAGGGCCTCTGTGAGTGCGCTGGGCGTGGCCCCCTGCCTCCCAGGGCAAGGCTTCCGCTCACAGCGTTCTCGCTGCAGGAGACGCGGGTCTCTAGCTTGGGGCCTGGCCTGCCCCTAGCCTCCTTCGGAGCTCAGCCTGGTGGCTTTCCTTCCCTTGCTCCCAGCTAGACGGAGCATCCAATGACAAGTGGTATCATCTTCTTGGCAGCGCACAGTGGTGGTGGTTTTAATGTAATTTTCTCCACTCATCTGCAAGCTCCACATCTGCGGTGTGGTGTTTGCTCTCAAGCACGTCTCTTGGGCCTACCAGTGGCCCAGGACATAGTAGGTCCTCAAGAAACATACATGAAATAGGTGAGCTAGGCAACTGCATGCAGTTTGGGTGGCAAAGTTGGCTGAGCCATCTGGGAAAGGGACATGGAGCTGAGACGTTTTCTACCAACCCAGCCTCAACGTTCAGCCCAAATACATGTTGCGACTGTACCTCTGGAGCATCCTTTTCCCTTTAAATTTGGCTGACGCTCCACCCTGACTCCGAGAGAGAGAAGGGTCATATTGACCCAGATTAGTTAGTTAAAAATCAGGCACATGATGGTTATTAATTCCCTTTGTTCTGCCCTCTCTTCCTCTTCCCACTCTCATAAACATTTTCAAAATCTATAAACTGTTAATGAAGAACAAATAAAGTGTGTAACTGCAGAAACTCAGCCTCCGGGACCCCTCCAGCCCAGCCCTGAGGTCCTGCTAACTAATTACTTGCAGGCTCTTTGGAAACGGGAGCCCCAAGAAAAGTCATTAGATCAGATGGGACGTTTTGATGAGGGACAGTCCTCGGCCACCCATTGTATGTGACGTGGCTTGGGGAGTACGTGGCCTTCTTTGCTACCTGAATTTCTTCAAATCAGTTGCCCCCAAAACTTGATCAAAAGCATGACCTGAACACAATCCAGCCACCGTTCGCCAACCCAGGGCCCATATTTGCCCCAACGGCCCCTGGGTTTAATAATCTATTTAACAATCTCACTACAGGGCGAACAATTGAATCAGAGCGTTCTTGAAACAAATTAAATTTTCATGACACCGAGATGCGCCCCCAGATCAGACTAATAGGCTAGGGTGTTGACAGACGCCAGCTTCTCGAAACAACGCACTTCAAAGAGAACGCCGTCCAGTAAAATTGAAACCCCATTAAATCGTTGCTGTAGCCCGCTGCTTCTCCCGTAGATCTGAGCCATTTGGGTTGACAATGGAGTCTGTTTGGGCTAATTAAGTGTCAGCTACTTTTTAATTGCAGTGACTAATTTTTTTTCAATAACAAACGTTAGAGGGACAGATCCTCGAAACTCTACTTGCTCTGGTTACATCTGCACAGACTGTTAACCCTGAGCACCAACACCAAAGGCCAGACCTCTTTAGACGTCAGCACGGCTCTGTTTATTTCAGCCGGGGCGGCGGGGGGCTGTTGCTCTTACCTGGGGTCTGTAAGTACTTGTTTCTGATGCTCATATAATCACCACCGATCCTGAGTGGGCTTTGAAAGGGAGAAGGAAGCCCTGAGTTGCCCCTCCCCGCAGAGCCCCCACCCCACGCGTTCTCGCCGACCTCCTTTCACATTCACTAAGTGCCCAGGTGGGCCAGGGACCCCACCACACGGTCGTCTGAGGCTCTCGTGATGAATCGGACGTGTCCCTGCCCGGAGATCGTAGTCACTGCCCCGCGGGGAGAGGAGACATGAGAACAGACAGTGGTGATGTCGTGGGATGAGGGCTCTGATGGGACACGCCAAGCGCACCACGGGGGCCGGGTAAGGGACACCGCGACGCGCGTCTGGGTGGGGCCGTGCAGAGGTCGTAGGTCCGGGAAGGGGTGATGCTCAAACTGGCTCTAGAGGCACAGAGAAGCTGGCGAGGTCAAGAAGGGCACAGCTTGGGGCCCAGGCGTGGGGATGCCAAACACTGTGTCACGCTGGTAGACTTGCGAGTCTGGAGAGGCGGGGAGGAGGGGGGCGAGGAGAACGGAGAGTGAAGGGCTTGTGGGGAGACTAAGGAGCATTGACTTAATCCTAGAAGCCGAGGGTAGTGGGACCAGCGGGACACGTCGGCCTGCGCAGGGCTCGGCCGGCCCGCAGTGGGGGCCGGGGGCCAAGGCAGAGCCGGCAGGTCCCCGAGGCCCCAGCCCCCGCCGTTGGGTCCCGGCAGCCAGGCTCCTTCCGTCCTGTTATCACGACCGGGAACACCACGCCGTTTATCTCCTGTTCAAGAGCCTTCTAAAAACAGACTGAGGGGACGCAACCACTTCAGAGGGCCGGGCTGCCGTCCGCCTGCCGACAGCGCAGCTCTCCGGCCAGAGTGGGGCCCGGAAGCCGGCAGGGTCCGAGCAACTGCTATCAGGAAACATGTAAAAATAAAAAGCCTTCTCCCAGAACAGGAGCGTGTCTCCAAAATCCAAGAGCCCAGTCCTGGGGACCTAAGCCACCCCGATTAACTCCTACTGCAGTGTAGAAGCTGGAGGCCAAGGTCAAGTGTTGGGGGATTGACCTCTGAGTCTACAGAATGAAAGGGGTTATGGGATCACTGCTGGGGGTGCCACCCAAGGTCAGGACCGGGGGAGCCTCGTGGCTTCTAGGAGCAGCAGTCCCTGGTCAACTCCGAAATGACTCGTTTTTCTTGGAATCCATGCATATCGGATCCGGAAGAGAGGCCAGAAAACAATGGGGTAGTTTCTACAGGCGGTGAATTCATGATGCTCAGGACTCGCCTGTGCTGGAACCTTCTGTGGTGCCAGGCAGGTTCTTTCTGTCTGATATTGTTGGGATTTCTGCCCTGGGCTGTGGGGTCCTTCCTGGGTGTCCCTGGTTAGTTTGGGGTTAATGGCTGTCAAATCGAGGTGGGAAGCAAGGGGCCTGGGGCCGGCCCCCCGGAGCAGACCTCCCAGCCCGGAACCTCAGTGTCATAGTGCCCTGCGGTGACATCGGGCAGGTTAGCTCCTCTTCCGGAACCTCTCTTTCTTCCTTGTGACATGGAGAAGGTGACATTGCCTCATCCAACTCCCATGACGAGGACCCCGTGAGGCGTGTCCGGGACGTCACCCGGCTGCAGCCCGCAGGCCAGCAGTGGGCCCCTTCTTTCACTTGTGGGGTGCCGTGCAGCCTGGGGCCTTCGGTTTAATGATGACTATGATTCTTACTGAAATCATAGCCCGCCTGGTCCCAGGGTGCGGCACGGTATTCGGTGGGCACCCTCACCCCACGTGGCTCTCACGCACACCCGCTGGCAGCCCCATGAGGTGTGGCAGGGGGTGGGGCTTTACGGACCAAGATGCTGACTTTCTCCCAGGACGCCGGACCTGCCCGGGTCCACGGATGGGCCGGTCTGCTGTTACCGTTGTCGCTGGGTTCTCTCCCCTTTGAGCTGGGATGGGCCCGGCAGAGCTGTTGGCGGGAACGTGTCCTGCCGTGCCAACGCTGGGCCCTGGCTCCTGGGCTCTTGCCCATCGTCCCAGGGCCCTCACGTCTAGGGCGTCGGGGGAGGCGGGGCCCCAGCGGCAGACACCACAGGTCCATCATCGCTTCCCTCGCCGTCCCGTGGGTCTGGAAGAAAAGAGTCGTCGCATCTGTCCTCTCAGACAAGTCACTATGCGCCTATATTCATGCACGTGGAGGCTCTGGGGCCCTGAGAAACGGGCAGCTTTGCTGGGGCGGCCCAGGAGGGCAGGGCGGAGGAGGGCGAGGCAGTGCGTGCCCTGCCTGCGGTTTGGGGGCTGGCAGGACCACCCTTGGGAGGAAGAGTATAAAGGAAATAAACTGCAAGGGCTATTCCAGAAACACTCTGTGCCGCCGTGGGCTTGGGCAGAGCTGCTTGGCAGCCCTGCTGACCGCACGCATCGGGACAGCGGGGCGCTGGGAGATGGCGCCCACACCTCTGCACTGAAGCCACCGGCGTGCCAGCACCCCAAGGGCCGGGAGTGGTGGCAGCTTCCGGAGAGGCCCTCCTTGGCGTGGACGTTTCCATGGTCCTGGTGCCCCAGAGCCGCGGGGAGACCCCAGCCGGTCGTTTGGAGGTGGTGGATGGGAACAGCAGGGAACAGAGAGGAGAGGGGAGGAGGGCGGAGTTCCTTAGTGACTGCGGCCGGCATGCGTTGCCCTCCCAGGAACAGCAGCGAGACTCTTCGGCGGGGCCGGCTCCCACAACTCTGCTATCACAGGAGGAGGCGTGACCTTTTTGGTGATGTGTGCGATGGGAAAATCGATTTCACCTGTATCTTCCTACTTTGTTCAAGGTGACTACTAGAGAATTTAAAATTCCATAATGACAGTGTATCTGTCATTGTGTCTCTATTGGACGGTGCTACCCTGCTCTCTCATGGAGCCATTAAATGACTGAGGCCCATCTGCTGTGTCACCAAGGGTGACCTCCAATGTCAACTTACATTAAGCGATTGAACACATTATATAGCTAAAGGCATCCCATTACAATGAGGAAGATGAAGAGAAATATCTGAAGGGGTCCCGGGAGGGAGGGACCAGGCAATGAACCACATGCGGCCCCTGAACAGCGGTCACCAGGAAGACCCTTGAGAGGTGTGACCTGCTGGAACGGAGACCCATTCTGGGGACGGGCCTGGGCCGGGGGTTCGAGGACGTGGGAATCTGATCTTTGGCGATCCTATCTCTGTTGATGTTAAAATAATAAACAGGGAGGCATTCTGCAACTTCTTCAACAGAAATGGACTCTAGAAGAGACCGTCATTGCTAACGGGCAGACCTGGGCTCTGGAAATTCCATCAGGAGCGTTGCCAACGGTTGGCCCACTCACCGGGCTCCCCGGCACTGTCTTTTCCAGGAGGTTATTCCATGGGGGCAGCTTCATACCCCGTTTGATAAATGTGTTGTCAATAGCTCAAGCCAACTGAAATAATAGTGGGAGAAACTTCTTCCCTGCCAAGAACTCAGGCCTGGAATGATGCTGGCGGGGGCTTCCTGAAGCCAAAGGCAGGTTTCCTATAATTAGAAGCAATTTGCTAGAAAGTTTACCAGGCTCTTCCAAAGCATACAATATGGCAAGTTGTTAAAGGTTTCTTTATTTTCCCTTTCCTTTCATGACACGTTGCAGATGGAGAGTGCGGAGCACTGCCTTTTCCTGGGCTGGGGCTGCGTTTTGTTTTTTTAGAGGAGCGTGTCTTTGCCCAGCCGGCGGAGTGGGAAGGAGAAAACCAACTTTCTGTATCGTTGTAGGAATGAGCAAATTCGGAATCATATTCTAAACATTTTGGAGTTTGAGGCCTTTCCAGCAGTCTCCACGGAGGGACCTCAGCTCCTGCCAAGCAGGATCTAGCAAGTGAAATACATACCGAGACCAAACTCTTTGGGTTTCCATTCCAGCGGGAAGCAAGTAGGAAACCCGGGCTGTGTTTCCACAGATTGCAATTCCCATTCCTGTGTTCCGGAGTCAGCCGCGGAGGCCTGCGGCGTGGCACTGGGTGGACCAACATCTGCGTGCACCTAGGGTTCTCCCAGCCCCGTGCCAGCCACCTGGGGCGTTCTCGGCATGGCAGCCCCCCGTCTCCAGCACCCTGAGGCCGGCAGCCCTGCCATAGGAACTATCCATGTTCTCAGCCTACGGATGAACGGGGGACCCGGCACAGCTAAGACATTTTCCCAGAATCAGAGACAAGGCTGGGAAGCAACACAAGTCTGTCTGACTCCTGAACCAGTGCTCTTTCCACTCGACCCATCTGCTGGGCTGTCGCCTTAAATGCACGGGAGGCCGGCTTTCAATGGCGGATGCAGGATTCATAGATCCTCCCAGCGTGGCCTCTAAGAGAGGGAGCTGGGCAGACTTGACCTTCCTTCTCAGTCCAGGACCTGGAGGTCTATGGCATTCTACCTCCCCGGGGGCTTCTCCTCCTGCCCCGCTGCCCACTGTGCACCATGACAGAAGCAGCGGATAGCCACGGCGTCCCAGAGGGGCCCTGGCACAGGACACCGCTGTGCTCAGTCCTGCCGCCTGACCTCAGGCTCCTGTGCTCCAGAACCTGGGAAGGCGGCCGTCACAATCCTGCCTTCCCGTCAGTCCAGGGGGAGAGAGGGAAGGTGGGTACCAGGAGCATGCTGTGTGTCTGCCGAGTGTGGCTTGAATGAGAAGTAGTCCAGGAGGAGTCCTGGATATAAAGGAAAAATGAATTAATTAATTAGCCCATCCATCTCTGTGTCCATCATCCATCTATCAATCATTCACCATCCATCATCCCTCTATCATCCATTCATCATCCCTCTGTCCATCCATCCACCATCCATCCATCCATCCATCATCCACCATCCATCCATCCACCATCCATCCATCCATCCATCCATCCACCATCCATCCATCCATCCATCCATCCATCATCCATCCATCCATCCATCCTCCATCCATCCATCCATCATCCACCATCCATCCATCCATCCATCCATCCATCCATCCATCCATCCATCCATCATCCACCATCCATCCATCCATCCATCCATCCATCCATCCATCATCCACCATCCAACCATCCATCCATCCATCCATCCATCCATCCATCCATCCATCCATCCATCCATCCATCCATCCATCCATCCATCCATCATCCACCATCCATCCATCCTCCATCCATCCATCCATCCATCCATCCTCCATCCATCCATCCATCCATCCATCCATCCATCCATCCATCCATCCATCCATCATCCACCATCCAACCATCCATCCATCCATCCATCCTCCATCCATCCATCCATCCATCCATCCATCATCCACCATCCATCATCCATCCATCCATCATCCACCATCCAACCATCCATCCATCCATCCATCCATCCATACATCTATCATCCATCCTCCATCCATCCATCCTCCATCCATCCATCCATCCATCCATCCATCCATCATCCATCCATCCATCCATCCATCCATCCATCCATCCATCATCCATCCATCCATCCATCCATCCATCCATCCATACATCTATCATCCATCATCCATCTATCCATCCACCATCCATCCATCCATCCATCATCCATCCATCCATCCATCCACCATCCATCCATCATCCATCCATCCATCCATCATCCACCATCCAACCATCCACCATCCATCCATCCATCCATCCATCCATACATACATCTATCATCCATCATCCATCTATCCATCCACCATCCATCCATCCATCCATCATCCACCATCCATCCATCCACCATCCATCCATCATCCATCCATCCAACCATCTATCATCCATCCATCCATCCATCCATCCATCCATCCATCCATCCATCCATCCATCCATTCTCCATCCATCCATCTAACTATTCAGGAAGCGCTGTATCTGAGATAGAACAGTCAATAATCAAAGTAATAGCTTTTCATGAAAACAAACTGTGTTAGGATGAGGGGATAACAGGATTTTTTTCCCAATGACTTAAAAATCTGGCTGGAACCTTAGAGAAACCGAGGGAGATGAGTAGAAAAAGCGTGGGCTTAGACACAGAAAGACACGTACTGCATGACCTCATTCATCGCTGGAGTCCAGAAAAGTCTAATTCCTAGAAGCAGAGAATAGGAGGGCGGAGGCCAGGGGCCGGGGGCCCGTGCGGCAGGATGGCTGCCATTCACAGTGACGTGTGCGCCTGAAGTCTGCGGAGAGAGGACACACACACGTAACTGTGCGAGGAGAGGGAAACCTTAATGAGCTGGACTCAGGGCATCATTTCACAATGTATGCGGATGTCAGAGCATCACATCCTAGTGACAGAGGATAACTATTTGTCAATCATACTGCAACAAAGCTGAGGGAAAGGAAAGGAACAGGCTCCGGCAAGGGAGAGGGGGCTGGGGGGTCACACCCTGGCCCTGCCCTTCACCCCCGGGGAGCCTGGGGCCCACCCCCAGCCCGTCTCTTCTTCGGCCCCAGGAGGGAAGGGGTGTTTATTTCCTTGGTGGACGTGAGGAATGGATGAGATGGGCGCACCAGGACGCGCGGAGCCCGGGCTCTCTGTAGGAGGCTTTTGGAAGAAGGAAGGGCCCGTGGATTATGGGGCCCCTGTTACCCTGAATGGGTACCCTGTTACCCAGAATCAATTGAACCCCAATTGCTTCTGTAACCAAATGTCTCTTTTTTTTTCCACTTTTAGATAACGAGTGGATTCTCTGTCCACAGGATGGAGGCTGTTAGAAGCTGGGCTGTTGGCGAGGAGGCGAAGGTGTTCCAACCCCTCACCTTAAACCTCTTTGTCAAACTGGGCACCTTTTCAGCCTGACTGGCCTTTGAAACTGAGCAAGTTCACTTGACCCGGGAGGTTAAGTGCTACTGGAGCCCCGCTGAACACTTTGTCCCGGGAACGGAAAAGTTGGGCAGGCCGTGCATTCCTGCCCGGACCTTGATCTGCTTATGCGATCTTACCCCTCCCCCGGGCTGGACGTGGCCGCTTGGGCTCCCAGGGAAGGACACCTCTCCGGGGCTTGGCTGAGCTTCTTGGCCAGGAAGTGCGAGTCTTAAGTCCTGTGAAGCTCGTGGCAGAGCCAATTTAACAGGGGACAAAAGTGGCAAGGGGTGGAGGTATGCCACGGCACCCAGGTCCCCAGCTGTCCTGGGATGGCGCCACTTCTGAACCTGGGCGGACTCCCCACCGCCTTCCGGAAGCAAGCGGGGCCCCGTTAATGAGGAATCCGAGGAATCGGCCACCCCACCTGCATTTCCTTGAGCAGCAAGGGGGCCTTGAACTCCTGCAGGCTTTTATACTGTGAGTTTTTTCTTCTACAAGTGTGTTTTCTTGTGTAATTAAGTAAAAAATAAATGCATTTTGCCCCGGCCAGTGTGGCTTAGTGGGTTGGAGCATCATCCTGTAGACCAGAATTTCTCAGGTTCGATTCCTGGTTCAGGGCACATGCCTGGGTTGTGGGTTCAGTTCTTAGTTGGGGGCGTGCGAGAGGCAACAGATCCATGTTTTCTCTTTCACATCAATGTTTCTCTCCCTCCCATCCCCTCTCTCTAAAAGCAATAAACATGTCCTCAGGTGAGGATAAAGTAATAATATAAATAAATAAAAGCATTTTGTGAAAAAAGGCAGGAACAAAATGGGGCACAGACGTCTCTGGGGAGACTAGGATGGGACATACAAGAAAGTCTCCCTTTTTCTCTCGCCTCCGCCCTTCTGTCCTTTCTCCCTCCCTTTCTGAGCTTCGGTTTCCTCACCTGTAAATGAGGGTGAGTCAGAAGGCCCACCTTCCTGGGTCATTGTAAACAATGGATAAAAGCCTCACATAAACTCTAAAGCACTGGACACATCAATCAGGATGGCATTGAAAGGAAACTTCTAGAAGAACAAAAATCATTTGATTTTGCTGCCAGAGGGGATTGGGTCCATTCCGCCCCCCCCCCCCCCCCCCCCCCCCCTCCCCCCCTCCCCCCACAAGGAGCCGGAGGCCCAGGGCTATAATGCTTTCTTGGCAAGAAAAGAACAAAGCCCTGCTGAATGAAGAAAATCCAAACGCACCTTTCCAGGTTATTATATCAGGCGAGAAATGCGCTCAGCTGAAGCTGTCTGAATAAATTACTGGCAGTCCGAGAGTGAGGAAATTGAGCTGTGAATGCATTTATATAAGGTATTTATATGTCAAACTCAGCTCCCACTCTGTATATTTTTCTGGCTTTTAGACATAAGCTATTCCACCAGATTCTGCCTCCCTCAGGAGGCGGGTATGCAGGTTAGGAAAAGGCCCCAGATCAATTTCCAAGTGGAATATAAATTCTTTTGTGAGGGAAAAAAAAAGTTATAAAAGACTCTCCCGTGTGAGGTACACATTCGGGGACATAATTCTTGAAGTTAAATTGAAAAATACTGGAATGCAGCCTTAGGACGCTCTCCTTCACTCTCTGCTTGGTAAACGCCTACGCACACATCAAAGCCCGGATCAGAGCTGCCCTTCCCTGCGAGCCCCCTGGGCCGCTGCTCACGCCGTGGGCCCCCTCAGTGCTCGGACCTCCCTGTCGTAGCACAGGACTCCCTGTACGTGTTCTTGTTTGTCTCTCCAGAGACTATGACCTCCCTGAGGGCAGGAGCCCTTCTGACGCACGCGGCGCCGCGGGGCCCAGCACAGGGCTGCGCATGGCGCGGGTGCTTAGCTAACAGCTCGACGAGCCATGCGCCTGCACCCGTTGTGCCACACGGGTGAACACGGGGTTATGGAGGAACATACGCAAGAAATTGTGCGGAAGGAGGGTCGATGGGCCTGGGGTGGCTTGTAACGTTGAGGGAAAAGCCAGCCACAACTGGTTTTACTGGACACACAATATTAAGAAACGACCTATCACGTGCCATGGCGGGTGACCTTACTGGGTGGGAAGTCAGCAGGTAAGGCAGGAGTAGAAAGAGCCGACACCGGGCAAAGCCCTTACGTCTCCATGAATAAAAATTTAAGAAATGGCTTTGTGTGTCCAGCCTCATGGATGGCTTTCCCCGCCCACTGGCTTTGTGTTGCGGGCCCTCCGTCTTCCCCTCACAGAAGCAGGACACCTTCGCGCCTCCAGGGCTGTTTTCTTTAGAACCCTGGGTCCTAGCCCGCGGAATAAGACGCTCTGTCCATCAGTTCCGGGCGCACACGGGCCGTGTCGGGTGGCAGGTGCTCCCAGAGGGGACGGCGTGGGCTCGGTGCCGCAGGACGTGACGCCTTGGGGTCAAGGCATGGGCGGTAGTTCCCTATTTATTGATTTATCTGTTCATAGAAAAGGTCCTGTTAAACACAATCATTCATTAAAATGCATAGGACATACTAGCACTTGCACGTGACAGAAATTCCCAAAGTCACTTAGTAAAGGGGAAAATTCTGTGCCATTCATCTGACTTAGAAAGAGCAGGAGGGGACTGGGCCTTGGGCTGCTGGGTTCTCTCCCCCTCTCTCTGTCTCGCCCCCCTCCCCCTTCGAAGAAGACAGCCCTCCACACGTGCTGGGGACCACGGCTCCTGCCATACATAGATCCACGTTTTCCAGCACAAGGACAATTCTTTCTTACAGTCCCAGTAGAAAATACCCAGAGAAGGACTCTGGTGGCTTTGGCTTAGGGGACACTCCTACCTCCGTGGCAAGAAGAGGAGCGACTGGGTCATGGACAGACACGATATTAACCACGACAGTGTCTGATCTGACGGACTTCAGGGAGGATCCTGGAATCGATACTTTTGAAAATTCCACTCTCAACTGAAAATCACCGGTCTCTATGTATCCAGTTTGTTAGATGGACAAGACAGGTCAGGGAACCCGGTCAACGGTCCCATGGCGGTGAAAGCAATGAGCTCGTCTCTGCCCCGTCACAGCTCAGGTGCCTGCTCTGGGCCAGGCTGAGGGACACGCAGACAGTAAGGGTGGGTGGGAGCCCTTCAGGAAGAGGCCACTATTTTGTGAGAGGGACAGGCACAGGCACAAATGATCGTCAAGGACACAGCCTCGGCTGGTCGCCTGCGTGCACAGAGGCGGAAGCCCTGGGGATCCTGGGACGGCGCTGGTGCTGGGTCTTAAGGGACAAAGAGAAGCTCAGCTCTTCGGTCAGGCAAAGGAAGAGGCACTTAGCTTCAAAGCAACTGATGTTCAAGAATCTGGGGACCTGAGGGGGAGGGGCTTTACAGCCTAGTCCTGGAGTCTGTCATGTTTAAGCCAGGCTTCGTGAGTTCAAACCCTGTTCTTCCCACTTAGCAGGCACGGGAGCTCCGGAGAGACACCCACATTAACATGCCAGGCCTGTGCCTTCCTCTTCTCACGTATAAAATGGAGTTAGCCACCGCGTCCCCGGGGGCTGTTAGGAAGATCACACTGGCGGATGCAATAAAGTCGGTTTGCATCCTGGGATCTTGAGCCACACATACTTAGCTGTCCATGCCTGGGCCACCGCGTAGTCACTGGGGTCCTGGGCCAGTTATTATTCTACTCTCTGTTTGCTGGTGTTAAACAACGTGGATAACAATGGCGCAGGTCTCAAGGGTATCTCTAAAGCTTGAAGGAGAAATAATGCATATGGGACGTGTGCGCTTCCGGATCTGGTCCATGGCACATGCTAAGTCCACGATACACCTCGCTGGGGAATGATTGCTTCGCACAGTGCTTAGTGCAATGCCTGGCACATAGTGGGTGTTCAGTTTCTTCCTTCCAGTGAGGACCTGTCTTCGAGAGATGCTGACAGGGCAGGCAAGAGCCCCTGAGGGCACCCGGTCAAGTCGGAGTTGGGTGTCAGGTGGGGGCTGTCTCCGTCCACGCCAGCTCTGCGCTCCCAGGCCGAGGCCGAGGCCGAGCAGTGAGCGAACAGGACGCTGACCCGCCCGGGAGTTCATTCTGGGAGAGAATTAAATTAAATCCCGTTTGAAGAAAGCGCTTCAGTCGACTTGCCCGTTCCCCGCCCCCGGAAAGACATCCTGGCGCATGCAACGGATTGCTGAGCAGTGGGGTGGCACGGACCGCCCTTCTGGGGGTGTTTGGGGCCCAGAAAAAACGCCCGGTGGTCTGTACCCATGATGTGCACGAGTAGCCAAGTCGGCCGGGTGGGCCCGCCCGGGCACCCCACGCCCACGGGCCTGAGCGACGTCACTTTGCCAGCCCCCGATGCCTGTGGCCCCTCGAACCCTGAGAAGCTGAGACAGGCAGGCAAGTGACCTGCCCGAGGTGGGAGTCGGGCCCCAGCGAGGGCGTGCAGGGTGCCCAGGCGGGGCTCAGACCGCCGGGAAGCTGGCTGGGGCGGACGACGCACGGAGCCGTCGGGCGTGGGGGCCGCAGCGTCCCAGCTGTGGGACCCGGGGAGCCCCGAGGGTCCCCGCCTGCGACGTGGGAGCAGCCAGCCCGCCTCACAGGACCGCAGTGGGGATTCCACGGCCAGAAGGGCCGCGCATGGCGGTGGTGCCCTGAGAACGATAAACTGAGGAAACGCCATCTTCAACGTGTCTCGTGTTATTTGTGATACCATCTTTTTTAAACTTGTTCCTTGAATTTATTGGGGTGACGTTCTGTAATAAGTGACCAGTATATTGTAGTTGTTGTTGTTTTGAGCGAATTATTCCCTTAAGGTTTCACCGAGCGCGTCCCGTTTGCTGAGTCCTGAGCAGGTTCTTCTTCCCTCCGCTCAGGACAGCGTGTTCTCACGTCTCAGTGCCTTTACCCTCTTTTAAACCCAAGTGAGACATGTGCAAGGGTAGGGCGGGTCTGGGTCTTTCTTTTTTAATTTTTTAAATTGATTTAAGAGAGAGAGGAAGGTGTCGGGGCAGGAGAAGAGAGAGAGAGAGAGAGAGAGAGAGAGAAGCAGCGACTTGTTGTTCCACTTATTTAGCATCCATTGGTTGGTTCCTGGCTGGGCTCTGCCCAGAGGTCAAACCCTCAGCCTTGGTGTATCGGGGTGATGCTCTAACCAGCTGAGCCACCGGCCAGGGCAGGCGTGTCTGCTTCAGGCCGAGCGCAGGGAGCGCCTGGAGTCCTGGGCCGCCTTTCCCGGGGCCACCTCGGAGGATCACGGAGCAGAGGTCCGGGAGCCTGCAGCAGGCACAGGGAGACCGGCCGGGACGCAGTCGCCCATCCCGGGCTCGGGGCGGGAGAGTTTAACCTTCTTCGGGAAGTCCTCAGGGTGTAAAAAGTCAGGCCCGATATTGTAAAGACCCTGCTGAGAGGTTTTAATGGGAGCGGACATATATCGGGAGCATTTTCTAGCTCCAATTTTCTCATTATAAAAGTGACCAGAGTCTAAGAAACACCCAACACACATTTAATATCTCTAATATGTGGCCGCCTTTTAGCCTCCGGAGAAGGACAGGTATTCATTTTCATAAATTACTTTTTAACTATTTTTTTTTCCAAAGAGGGGGGGGGTGGTGAAAGAAAACAGAGACAAAACAGATGCCTTCAGCCTTTGATCAGCCCCGCTGCAGACAAGCAGGCTGCCCGCTAGCACCTCCGCGGCTGCAGCTTGCCAGGGACAAAATGAATGGGCTTAGCTCGGCAATTACAGTGCCTGCTGAAGGCCTGTCATCGCCGCTGGCCCGATCCTGACCAGCTCAGCTGCCCCAGAATTGCAGCCAGCGGGGCAGAGAGTTAAACACGCCCTGTGGCCGGCGGCTTCCCAGGGCCCAGAAGCTCAGGCCAGCCCCCCGCCTCCGGGCCCGGCCTCTGCCCCCCTAGCACCGTCGTTATGAATGGAGAAAACGAAGACCACATCCGCTGGCTGGCCCGAGCCGGTGGGCTTATCTCAGGGCCGGGGGCCGGGGACGCGGCAAAGGGAGGGGCACGAGGGAGGCTGAAGGGCAGGTCCCTGGACCGTCCTGGGCAGCACGGACGGCCTCCTGACTCCAGCCCCTTCTTGCGTCAGCTGAGAGCAGGCCGACTGGCCCTCGGGGTGTTGGCATGGGATGTTAACAACTTTTGTGGAAGAGCAAAGAGGAGGTGGGTGCAGACTCAGGCCCCAGCCTCAGGCCCTTGCCGGTGCCATGCGTGATCTGTCCCATTCATTTGGCCCATCTCTCCAGGTGCCCAGCGCCGGGCACCATGCCAGGCATCGGTTAGACAAACAAGGGGCTGTCCAATTTTTGGAAGAGAAAACCGAAATCCATAGAAGTTCGGGGACCTGCCCAAGGTCTCCTGGGTTGGGGTGTTGGAGGCGGGGTTGGGATCCAGGTGGGCCCATCCACATGGGCAGTTACCCCCGATGTGAGCGCCCCCTGTCTGAGATCCAGGGAACAGGGGTGCAAAACTGCACCCTGACTCGGGGCTGGCGCTGGGGTGAGGCACTAGGCTCGAGGGCAGAACTGAAGGCAGCATCAAAAAAGCTGAATAATCCAGAGTAATAATATTTTAATTCAGTATTTTCCAACATCAAAGTGAATGCAAAAAAAAAAAAATCTGCAATGAACAAAACACCACATTTCACCATAAAAACAGGGTCAGTTTTGCAGACCTGGTCTTTTGCCGCAGGCTCTCCCATGACTTGTCATGTCTCTGCCGACTTTATTTCTTTTTAATTTTTTTAAAAAACATATGTTATTGCTTATATGCTGCTGACTTTAAATTGCTGTGTGACCTTAGGCGTCCGTTTTCCCTCTCTGGGCTGAAGGGAGCAGACCAGAGGACGGCCAGGCCCTGCTGTGGCGTGGCCCCCTGCCCCCGAGCTCCTGCAGGTCTGCGGCCGCGAGGCGGGGCAGGTGTGCGGACAGGCCTCGCTCCTAGACCACGCCCGCCCCCCAGCCCTTTCGCAGCATCTGGACTGAGCGTCGTGAGCGCCCCCCCAAGAATGCCCTGGAACCGAGGTCAGCTGCAGCCGTGACGCCGGTACATTTTTGCCAGGGATGTTGCCGAGGCCGGGACCGCTGGAGGGGGTGCTGTGGGCTTCTCCTGGCAGGAGCGATGACAGCCCGTCTCCAAGTCACCAGTGACGCCAGCCTGTCCCCCCGGGATGCCAGCCCTCGGGGTCACAACTCTCCATTCATGTGGCTTTTACATTTCTCCCCCACCCTCATTAGCAGAAATTCTTTTCCTTTAAGAACAATGAGAGAGACGCTGGGGAACCATTTCAGTTATTTGCCAAAGTTCTTCTGACATTTGCTTGTTATTTTGTCATTACATTTCTGATCCTGTCGTCTCCCACATATTAGGGCGATAGGTCAGTTCCAGCCGCTCATTCATCCGCTGATTTATATGAACAGTTACCAACACCTCCCTAGGGACCGCCATTCACCGAGTGCGCTCTGGGCGCAATGCGCCATGCCAGGCAAACGCCCGTCGAGCTGTCCCCGACCCGTCGGCCTCAGCACATGTCACATGCCTGCTGCGTGCCAGGGGCACGTAGCCTGGATTTACACTGCGGGCCAGACCGGCCACACGCTGCTGGTCTTGCAGAACTGGGGACAGCCTAGGCAACACTGACAGGAACCAAACAGAAGTAAGCGAACGACCTTGTGATAGTTCATGGAAGGTGTCAACGTGACGGACCGCGGGAGCCCAGATATTTGGTTAAACTGTATTTCTAGGGGTGTCCGTGAAGGTCCCCTGGGATGAGATTAGCGTTCGGATCGGGGACTGCGTAAAGCAGGCTGCCCTCCCCCGTGGGGGTGGCCCCGCCCCGTCAGCGGGGGCCTGAGTAAGATGGCGGAGGAGGGGGAGCACTCCTGTCCGATGGCCAAGCTGAGGTCTCGCTCTTCTGCCTCCGCTGGAACTCATGCAGTCAGTTCTCCTGGTTCTCAGGCCTTCGCTTCAGACCGAAACTCCCCCGCCTGCTTTCCTCTGTCTCCGGATCGCTGATGTCGGGTCACGGGACTCGGCCATAACCATGTGAGTCAGCGCCTGACAATGTGTCTCTATATGCGTGTAACTGTGAAATGTGTATGTGCGTGTGTGTCTGTCTGTTCTGTTTCTATTGGTTCTGCTTTCCAAAGGACGCCGAATAATACCAACTCTGGGGAGAGCCAGGAGCAAAAGACACACAGAGCTTTTGAAAGCACACGGTGAGAGGATCCCACCAGTCCGGGGGGCTGGTGGGGGGGGGGGTGCTTCCCCAGGAAGTGCAGGTGGAGCTGGGACGTAAGAGATGGCCAGCAGGTAAGTAGGCGCAGAGGGGGAGGGTGTGCATCTGGGGCAGAGAATAGCATGTGCAAAGGCCTTGAGGTAAGGAGGCAGGTGGGTCTGATGTCCCAGAAGAGGGCTCAGGCGGCTGGAGTCCAGGAAGCCGCGGGGCCTGGTGTGAAATGAGGCAGGAGATGTCCGTGGAGGCCAAGGTCACGCAGGACCTCACCAGCTACGTTGAGTTGCTTCTTGGCACCATCATCCTGACTGCATTCCTGGTTACTTTATTGTTGTTAGCACAATTTTTCAGATAATACAAATAAGGCCCAGAGAGGTTTTATTCATTCATCGATGAACCATCAGGGAGTGCCCACTGTGTGCCAGCCACTGTCCAGGGTGATGGACACACACACACACACACACACGCACGCGCGCGCGCGCACCAGAGGCAGGATGGGGGCTTGGCTCTGCCTGCCCCCAAGGCTTTGCTGCTCGCCCGCATCACAGCTTCCTGGGCCCAACGCTGGGCTGAGAGACCCCCATCGCATGCTCAGAGCCTGGCAGTGAACAAGGGGACCGAAGGCTTTGCCTCTGTGGTTCGTTCACTGGGGCCAGACCCTGCCCCCCGACCCCAAGCAGTGACACAGCAAAGTCCCAAATTTTCAACGAGGGAGACTGACGCTGAGGAGCGGGGCCGGGGCCCTGGCCAGGGAAGTGACAACAGGAAGCTCCTTCGACCTTCAGCTATTGGGCCCAGTCTTGACCCCGCCCCCCATCGCATTTCCATTTTTGTGGATTTAAAACGGTCACAAATTCTTTGCTGTTCTTTTCTTCAAGAAGCGGAGGCTATTTGCCCTCTTCCTCCCCCGGGGCTGCCCTCGTGACCGACTTCAACCAGTGCGGTCACTGTGTCAGCAGGGACGGGTGCCAGCCTCGTCCTCACGCTCTGGGACGCAGCGCCTTGGGGTGAAGAGGCTCGGGCTCACTGCTGGGCAAGGGGACAGGACGCAGAGGAGGGGGTGGGAGCAGGACCCCAGGGGTCCCACGGGCAACCCCCACCAGACCAGCAGAGGAGCTGCCTGGCAGCCCCACAGACTTGTGAGAAAGAATCGGCCACTGTATCTCCTGCCCCTCAGTGACGGTGGCGCGTTGCCCATCAGGAAATAACAAGCGTGCGGGGCGGTGGGCGGGGGGGGGGGGCGAGGAGGGAATTTAAGAAACGATTTGTGGACGGGAGACGAGCTATTCCACCTCAGCCCCTACCCTCTTCCTCCGCTCAGCGCACCCCAGTTTCCATGGAGCTGGCTCATCGGCTGGAGGGAGAGGAGAGAGAAAGGAGGGACCTGGCCCAGACACTTGTTACGTCACCCTGTGCTTCTGTTGTTTTTTGTGTTGCACACACAGTTTCACAAAAATTAGGGGCCTTTTAAAGTAAATACCGGTCCCTGGACCCCCAGGCCGTCACGCCCCCTGTGGCTGCCGGGACACCTGCTGGCATGAGTGTACCTGACATGGCAGTGGTACCTCAATTTTAAAAACACACCGCCGTGCGATGTTACTGCGAAGAACGTTCTTCGAAAGGAAAGGGATTTCGCAGGGAAAGCGACACGCCCCTCCCCGAGTTTTGGCAGCAGAAGTGTAAACATCCCTGCCCTCATCTCTTGGCAAACACGGGAGCTCGGGTGTCGCCACCTGTCCCGCCGAGCCCGCGCTGATCCCTCGCCGGGGGCAGCCTGTGCGCGTCCCCCACCTCCACCCGCGCCCCCACCAGGCTGCGTCCTTGTTCAGGAGGCTCCGGCTCTTTGACACGCGGGCATTCCTCTGGCCCCAGCGAGAAGCGGGGACGGAGGAGACACCGCGGAGAGAGCAGATGTCACGGTCGCAGCGAGGAGAGCCAGTGCAGCAGGAGGGTGGCTTCACAGGGGACGACGGAAGCCAGACGAACCCAGGGACGCTCCTGGCCCTGGGTCCTGCTTTTGTAACAGAACAGTGGCCGCGATGAAGCTGCGACGATTCCTTCTCCAAGGCCTGCTTGATGCTGATGGTCGCAGGGGCCGTGAATGGGCTGAGCAAAGGGCAAGGGCCCGTGGACCCTCAGCGTGGGCCGGGTAACCTCGTGGGGCAGGCGGGTTGCTCCCAATGAAAGGAGAAAGGCGAGAAAAGGGAGGAAAAAGGAAACAGGGCCGAAGAGAAGGGGGAGAGAACAGGAGAAAAGGGCGGTGGGTACCGCACGCTAGGCCAGGTGCATTGCTAAGTCACCCGATGACCTGTGAGTGAGGTGTCTTCACTTGCCTTTTGCAGGTGGAAGAAGTGGCTGCTCGGGAAGGTGAGACCACCTATCGGTACAGGTCGAGTGAAGTTCTGAATTCAGAGCCAGCGACACCAAATGGAACACTCTGCCCGCTACCACGATAGGGGCAGACATTCGCTCAATTAGCGACATGGTTGTGGGCCAGAAAATGACTTCGCCTTTCACAATTTACTCCCGGAAGTGGCAAACAAGGCAGCCCATGGCTGCAGCCCTTTGAAGTTGACACCTGGACTTCCCGAGGCTGACCTTGGCTGTGACCGCATCTCAGCTGCGTCGGCCAGACCCTCCAGGCACACGGGCGCTCCCAGGGGCCCTCGGCGTCCCCACAAGTCCTCTTGTCCTCTGCACCAGCCACCTCTCCGCCCCCCTCCCCTCGTCTCTAAGTCAGTGACAGCCCTGGTCCCACAACTGGCTTTGGGGTGCTCCGCAGGGAGCCCCGGGACAGAGCAGTCCCTCAACTCTGCTGCCAACCCCGCGGAGCCCAGGGCTCAGGCAGGGGTGCGCGGCTGAGCTGAGCGGGCAGGACCGTTCTCCCGACAGACCCAGGGTGCCCTGGCTCTGCCTTCCCCAAACTCGGTGCACAAAGCCACTCAGTCCTTCTCCTCCAGTCACAAGCAGTCCCAAAAACCTCGTGGGCCTGACCCCTGGGGACGCGCCCGGGCCTCCCCAGCAGGCCCAGGCTTGTCTGGACCCCAGGGTGGGCTCTGCTGGAGATTCCATGCCCCGGCTCCGTGTTGGACACGATCTCCCACTGACTCTCTCACGTGAGAGCCACAGTAATTCCATGAGGCTGGCAGGAAGCATAGCTCTCTCTCTCTCTTGTGAACGGGGAGGTGGAGCTTTGAGAGGTCCCATGGTGGGGAGGTGGGGAGGGAGGCTCAGAGCTGGACCCTCTGTGGGGCTACTGGTCACCAGCACAAGTCCAGAGTCAGGGAACTGGCACCTGAGCAAGTGCCTCGACTTCCCTCAGCCTCCGTGTTTTCACCTGTGGATCGGGTGGAAGCCCCCCTGCCTCTCAGGGCTGCAGCGAGGATGCAGCGGGACTGCGCGCTGTGCCAGGCGCCTGGTACTGCCACCTGGCGGTCGGCCGGGCGCACGCACGGGCCAGAGACAGAATCTCCCACCTGAAACACAAAGCTTTGAAGGGCCACTCATCTTGCATTAGAGAAAATGCTCCACAGCCCAACCTGACCCCTTTGCTGTAAAAATGGGTGTAAAAAATACTTCTGATTCCACGGGTTCTTGCAAGGATTAGACAACGATGAACGTGACGGCTTCTTTGGGAACGAGGACAAGCTCATCGATCATCATTGTCCTCACCAACCTGGTGCCTTCCGGGCACGGGCTCTTAGGGAGGTTTCTCCCAAACGCAGAGGGAAAACAGACGGCGGGGGCAGGGGGCCCAGGGTAAAGCCCTCTTCTTAAAGCTGACGGAGCTGAGGCTCGGAGTGGGACCCACGCTTGCTGGGAGCAGATAACCGGCCTCTCTGATCATTTTCCACAGGGCTGGTATTAAACACTGAGGCACGGGTTGGTAAGAGGTCAAAGAAATAAATGGTCCAGGGGCGACCTTGTTAGAGAAAGTCTCCAAATGGGAGGTCCTTCAGATGCGACCGTACTGGTAAGAACGCGGCAGGACAGGTTTGAGCCTTTCAACCCGCTATAACCAGGGCCCCAGAGACCGCCATCCTGCCCTCCCGAGCCCCAGGCCCTCAGAGAAACCCGATGCCACCGATCCCCGCCGATCCCAGATGTGTTCCTAAGGCGGCTGCTGCCTGGCTGGTGGCCTCTCTGTCGGACAATGGCGCCCTCTGCTGGCAGCGCCACGCAACAACCGTCAGCAACAACGATGTACAAAGCGGGGCGACCTGAGACTTGCCAAGAGTAATTGCATCAACAGTGCTTAGACTTTGGGTCTCATCCCTGAAAATAGTTTTTATAATTTTATTTGTTACTTATTAGTTCTTGTTAATTTGCACTTTTGATTATTATTGTTGTCTATGCCTGTTCAATTGATCACTATGTGTTGAATTAGAAATTAAAGTGGATAAATTTATAAAATACTTATTTTAACTTATTTTAAGCACATTACACTTAATGTAACATATTTTTATGCAAAATAATTGTAATTTTTGGAACAAAAATACATGGAGTGGGAGGATGGTATCATTTCGCTTGGGCAAATCTCTTTCCTGCCTGGCTGAACAGGAGACTGCTGGGTCCGCACGCCCACCTCGCGTTCAGCCTGCTGAGACGGACCAGGTGAAGAGTGTAAAGACAATCTGCTGTCTCAGAAACATGCGGCTGGGAGAGGGAGGCATCTTTAATAACCTTTTTCAGATCATTGTGAATATTCTTCTGCAGATTGACAAACGGTACTTTCTCAAGGGTTAGCAGCTATCTGAAATCATGCCATGGAATTTTTTTCTTTTTTAGAGAGAGGAGAAGGGAAAGAGAGAGGGAGAGAAGCATCAATGTGTGGTTGCCTTGTGTGCGCCCCCTACTGGGGATCTGGCCTGCAACGCAGGCATGTGCCCTGACTGGGAATCAAACTGGCAACCCTTTGGTTCACAGGCCTGTGCTCAAACCACTGAGCCACACAAGCCAGGGCTGGAGCTTTTTTTTTTTTTTTTTTTTTTTCCCCTTCTATTACATTAAAACCCATTGTTCTTCCTCAGATGGCTCTTCGTTCAGACATGATTATATAACGTCATGCATTCATCACTTGGAAAACATCAGGTCACTGAGTCATGCAGATCTTGCAAATCTTGGCATAATTTCATTTAAAAAAATATCAAAAGGTCACATTTGCTAGCATTGCCAGATGCCTTATCAAAAGAGTGTTCAATTATTGGGAAACGGTCAACCTCATGGTGGTGGATATAAAATTTTCCCAATTCTGATTTTCTCTGGCAAGATCAAATTTCATCATTGGTAACAAATATTCTAACCCCCACCCCTTGAAATGACAAGCTCACTCTATTTACTTTCAAGAAAATGTCTGCCAAATCCTAAAGTCTGAAGTTGGGCTTTCAAATGAAATGGTTGTCAATGAAAAAGTGGCTGGTTTAGCTCAAAAACGTACATAACTGCTGCTCCCCCACAGAGCTCCCTTTGAGCAGGAAATGACGGTCCCATGCCTAGTTCCCACGTTGTCACATAGCATACTAAGAAGTTGTTTTACAAGGGTTGAGATGTAATAAAATTCATAGTTGATACTTCCTGCAGGACATTTCTAAGTGAAATTGGTTTCGGGGGTTTTGTTTTTGTTTTGTTACGTTTTGTTTTGCCTTTTTTACTGTGGGCACATGGTGGTGGCAAACCCAATGAAGAGGACAACGGCCTGGGGCCGCTCCCTTCGTTACTGCTGAAGCGCCAGCAATTTCACAGAGGAGCAATTTCTCCTCTGCACCCTTGGCACAGGCATCAACGCGGCGAGACAGGCAAATAATATCTTAGTATCATCGTGCAAGGAGCTTGGATTTCCTTGAAAGGAAGTTGGGGCGCCCCTGGGGCTGCAGACCACACCGTCAGAACCGCTCTGTGACACCAAAAAAAAGTCGACAGGTGGGAACAGCCCGGGACTGGGGGCGGGGCAACGCCTTCCTTTGCCTTCCCCGCAACATGGAGGTGCGGGAGGTAATGGAAAATATATATCGTTCTCTGCCCTCGGTTCCTGACATCAGCTCCTGAAGCCCCTGTAATTTCCTGGGAGATGGGCGTGTCCTGTTCGAACAGGTGACTGGGCGTACTCCGGGATGGGGACGGTCAGCAGAGAACCGGAGCCATGATTAGAAGCTTGGAATCTCCAGCCCGCCTCCCCCACCCTCCAGAAATGCGGGGAGGGCTGAATATGCAGTTCACGACTGACCACCACCTCGGTGGTGACCGCGTGGAGGCGCCGGGAGAGGGGCGCCCAGGAGCGGCAGGGAAGCTCCGCCCCTGGAGGCCCGTCTTAAACCTTTATCAGCGGGTCACTGCCACAGGGCGCTGGAAAGCGGAGCAGCCACGGCCTCCAGAAGTCCCCACCCAGACACCTGCTTACTTCCCGCACTAGGCAGTGCGTGGACACTGATTAATTTTCTAGCACCCAGGAGACCTTTCAGCCTCCAATTACCCGGGACCTCTGGCTCCTCCCACGAAACACCATCCATCTACTCGCGCAGCTGAGCCAAAGCTCGAAGGGCTGTGCTGCGCCTTCGCCACTGGAGGGCGCTGTTGCCACAGCCAAGGCGCTCCGTTGGTTTTGAGGCTCCCAAGCTTTGCAGAAAGCCCGCAGCTTCTCAGCCCCCCGGGGCCCTGGGACCCTGCCCTGAGGATGGACAAGGGGAGCGAATGAGGAGTCAAGCTTTAGAGTCCTTAAATCCAGAGAGTTGCTTTCATATTGGAATAAAGTAACAGCCACTCGGCATGTTACCATTGAAGCCATTTGGCTCCACCTCAAGCCCTGGGGGGAAGCCACTGCGTTACTGTGAGCCTCGGCCTCCTCGTCTGCAAAGCAAGCAAGGTATAGTGCTGACTTCACAGGGCTGTGGGGTGACGAAAGGACAGGCTATGTAGCGAGCGTAGCCTGACGCCTGGCACCACGGCGAGCTCTCAGAGACGTCAGCTACGGTCGCCGTTACAGTTACGCAGGCCTGGGTGGCCTCATCCTATTCTAGAGCTCAGCCTCTGAGCTGTGGACTATTATTCTGCATTTTATGGACTATAACACTGAGGGGCCTAGAAGGGAAATGACTGTCCCGAGGCTGCACAGCGAGTGGGAACAAGCAGGGACTCGAATCTGGTCCACAAGAAGCCACAGGTCTGCCCTGGCTGGTGTGGCTCAGAGGATGGGGCGCTGGCCTGCGAACCAAAGGGTCGCTGGTTGGATTCCCAGTCAGGGCATATGCCTGGGTTGCAGGCAGGTCGCCAGTGGGGGGCGCGCGAGAGACAACCACACGTGGATATTTCTCTCCCTCCCTTTCCCTCTCTCTAAAAATAAATAAGTAAATAAAATCTTTATAAAATAATCAGAATCCTGACTTTCCTTCAAGTTAAAAAGAAGAAGAAGAAGCCACAAGTCTCCTTTCTTGCTCAGCACAACAGAGGCTATAATGGGGGAGCTGCTCGGGTGTTCCCGCCGACCCTCAGCCTTGCCTCCTCCTGGGTGCTGGGTGGGCTGGGGGTGGGAGAAGGGGCTTAGCTCTGTATTGCCCCGTATGAGCCTGATTCCTTCTTTGGAAATGAGACTCGCCAGCACAGCGTTATGGGCAGATTCGGCAGCAGCGAGGGCGGAGTGGTCCAGAAACAAGCGCCGGTCAGTCGGCTCGTCATTGCACTCACGTGTGTTGTGATCCGAACTTTTGCAAGGCCCCAGGAACAGGGCAGGTAAACCCCCAGGCTTTGCCCTAATAGGCTCGCAGCCCGAGGAGGGTTGACGCAGCTTCAGTTTCCTCCTCTGGGCACAAGCATTGCTACCTGGCATTTAGGGGGGTAGGCGAGGCACCTCTCAACACCCCCTCCTTCTGTCCCTCTCATCACAGGCTCGTATGTTAAAGGCCTAACTCTCAGCACCCCGGAATGTGACTCTCTTTGGAGATAGGGTCTTTATAGAGACAGTTAAGTTAGAACGAGGCCATTAGCGTGGGCCCTAATCCAATATGACGGGCCCCCTTATAACAAGAGGAACTCAGACGCAGACCCTCAGAAGGGAGGCCACGGAAACATGCAGGGAGAGCACAGCCACCTGCGAGCCACGGGGAGAGGCCTCGGAACAAGCCCCACCGGCCGACGTCGTGATCCAGGACCTGCGCCAGCCTAGGAGGAGCTGGCACAGGAAACAAAGGGGCCGCTTCTGTCCCGACTCGGCGGCAGCTGCCGCCAGGGGGCAGCGTGCGCTCGCGGGCTCCCCGCGCCTTTGTCCCAGCGGGCGCCCTGCGCGCCCCTCCCCAGGCCCCGCGCTCACGCTGCTCACCGGACAGCCCCCCGCCCCGCCCCGCGGGCCCTCGCAGACCCCCTCCATGCCCCTGACCTCCCTCCGGGCTGCCGGCGCATTGCATGGCTTCTCATCCCTCGGGGCCCTGCCCCACGGTCTTTCGGCCGGTTCCCCCTCGTGGAGCCTTCCCGTGTCGTCCGCACACACGGATAGAGGCTCCGGGTCACGGCCCTCCATCAGCCCCCACTGCGGTGACAGCGCCTTTCTGAGGGCCATGCTGGGTGAATGGAGAGCCAGAGTCCCGTTCTGGCCAGAGGCCCTTTCTCCGGAGGCTGCAGGGGCTCCTAGACCCCCGAGAGCAGCCAGGGTCTGTTGTGTCTGGCCCGGAGCTGCCCGCAGGGGACAGCGAAAGTCTGTTTAGGGACAGAGGCCGCCTCAGGCAGTCCCATGCCTGAGTCGCCCTGTGCTCTGGCCCAGCTTGATTCCTGATGGTCAAGCTCTGTGTGGGTTCGCTGGGGTGTGCTGGCCCGGGCGACCCCCCCAGCTGCCCGTCTTCCTGCAGTCGGCGTTCCTGCTGGTGGAAGGGGGTGTTCTGGGCTGGGAGTCCTTCACAGTCGCTGGGGGAGCCTATACCCTGCAAGCCACAGAGCCCGCATCCCAACCAGGCAGGCTGTCCCCAAAGGCTGCTCCAAATCGGAGTCCACTCCCTCCCCACTGTCCCCACCATCCCCACGGTCCCTGTTGTCCCCATGTGACAGATGCGGACTCCCAGGTTCAGGATGTGGGCCAGTATGGGGGGAAAAGGCACATTTCTGATACAGGTAAATCTAGAAGTCCGCCGACATGTATTCGGTTAGAGCTTACAAACACCAAATGACACATATGTGCATTGTAAATACTTTGCATGTTTTACTAACAGAAATAGAAAGAATGAAAAGAGCCGACTTCATCAAAGGCATCTCAGAGTGCAAACCATGCAGAAGGGAAAATGGCAGAAGGAAGGGGTTTTGGGTGTTTCTGTTGCTGTTCCCGTGCCTGGGGGCGGCCTCGCTGGGGTGGCCTTGGTGACCGCAGCCCGGGGGAGATTTGGGGCGGGGGTGCCAGGAACTTGGGCCGCTAAGGGAAGGACTGCACTGACCGATGGGTCTGCAGCCCTGGGGACGCCGTCTTGTGGGGACGAGCCTGGGTGGCCTTTCCTGCCCACCTTGGGGGTGGGGGCGGGGCCCAGCCACCCGGCCTCTGAATGCTGGACCCTGCACTTGGGTTTTGTCCCGGGGGCCATGCTGGACCTGGAGGGCAGAGCTCAGATTTACGTTTCAGGGAAGGTCGGGGGAGTGGGAACGGGAGGGTGAGCCCGGAGGCCTGGTGGGGGGTGCTGTGTGTGTTGGGGGGTGGTGAGCCTGCACAAGGACCGAGGAGCTGCCTGGTTTCCACGTGTGTTCCCATTATGGGTCACGGTGTGCTCTGCCCCTGAAGACCCAGCTCCCCGCTCCCCAGGACTCGGGGTGGCCTCACCCAGCTTGCCCTCAAATCCTGGTTCCTGCCCCTTTCTGCCCACATCCTACAAAACACCAGGATTTAAACAATTACTTTGTAAGGGGGTTGTTAGGACAGCAGTAGAGACAAACACGTACCTTCGCCTCTCTGGGCCTCAGTTTCCCCATCGGGCTATGGACGCAGGGCAGCTTCCTGCACAGGCTCCAGTCGGGGAGAAGCCGCCCCACCCCATGACTGCTGGCGCCTGGCCCCCCGATCTGCATGGGAGGACGTGTTAAGCGCCTGGTCTGCAGGGTCCATAGCCCTGTACGTGACAAAGGCGCCCTGCCGTCCTCCGGCTCAAACATCAGGACAGGGAGGCTGGGAAAGGTGGGCAGCCTGCCCACAGTCGCCAGGGCCCCCAGACGCTGGCCGTAACAGGCCGGCACGCAGATGCCTGGGGCGTGGGGAAGGCAGGGGAGGAGGACTGGGAGTCAGAGGAGGCAGGCTGGGCGGTGCAACACAGGGGAAGCCAGACTGACGATTAGAAGCACCTGGAGCCACCTGGGACATGTGTTTGTGCATGTGTGTTTGCATATGTGTGTTTGTAGCTGTGTGTTTGTGTGTCTTTATGTGTCTAAGTGTGTGTATGCATGTGTTCTGTGTGCGTGCACACATATGCAGGCGTAGTTATTTTGGCAGCAAGGGGCTTACTTAAGCATTGAGCTCTCAGCCTTCCCGCTGAGAGCCAGCAGCCTGGGCAGCAAGGTGGGCAAAGGGCGTCCGCGCCCAAGCAGAGCGCAGACCACGAGGCCAAAACAGCATAATGGAGCCTCCGTGCCTTCCGGTGGGGCAGGGAGAAGTGCGATGCTGTTTTGGGCCTGGTGACGCATCGCACAGCCACTGTGCTACCATCGGGCCCTCAGGACAGAACCCTTTCTGGGCCTGAGCTGGAGCCGAGTCGGGGAGGCTGTGGCCCTCGGTGGCAGAGGCTGTGTCATTGGGCCCACGGCGTCTAGCAGGGACAGCCCCCGGAGAGATCCCTGGACACGGAGCCTCCCCCCACCCCACCAGCAACTCTGTTTCTCTGCCCTGCCACCTGCTCTCCTTGCCCAGCCTCTCCCCGCGGCCTCTGAGCTCTGGGGGCCGCGGTCTTCCTCCCTCATTAGGTTCCAGGGCGCTTTCTGAACAGCCATTCACAACGGGCAGCTGTGCAATGAATCCAGTTTAGAGGCGGGATTCCAGTTTGTTGGCCTGCACCGTGTTTTAAAAACTGTGACCTGATATTGTGAAAACACAATGTTTTGTGTAGAGCACACCAGCGCGTGTGGGCCCTGGGCCCAGGGCTGGGGACACGGCGAGGGGAGGACCGGGTCGCCGAGGAGGCCAGTGGCAAGCACTGACGTATGCCCGTCAGCAGCGTGGTGGGCGGCTGGTGTAGAGGGGCCGGCGAGGCGGGGAAGGTGCTAGAGTAAACCGAGTGGTCAAGGGGTCTTCTGGGTTGAAGCGGAGGCAACCAGGTGCAGGCGAGGCAGCCCTGCGCAGGGGGACGAGCTGGTCCCGAGGGGGAGACCCGCGGGCGCTCAGGGTCAGCGGGGCCGGAGCCTGCGCACAGGGGAGGCAGGCCGGGGGCGGGGGGAGCAGGTGCCAGGAGAAGGGTGGGCGCAGAGGACTGCGGTCTCGGGGTCATGGACTGTCACGGGGGCCAGGGATCAGCAAGGTCGGGCGAGTGCGCTGGGGGCGGGAAAGCCCTCACGTTACTGACGAGATGTCGTCGTAACTGCTGCGTGGAACACGGATGACTTGCACAGGTGCTCAGAAAACAACTTGGTCTCTCCCTCCTGCACGAGGGGAGGTCCCCACGCCCCTCCTGACCCTTCCTTCCTCCTGGGGGCTAGAGAAAGGCCTGGGCACCTACATGACCATTCGGGGACTGCAGTGTCCGCCCGTCCGCACACCCGCCAGCTGCCCTCTCCTGTCCAAGCTGGGGCTGAAGGTGGGAGAGGAAAGGGGAAGTGACGGTTTTCACTGGACAAGGTGGCTTTGCCTTCTCTGGCTGGGGCAGGTGGCAAAGCTGACTTTTCCCAGGAGGGTGCGTCTGTGGGTTCTCTGGGGGCCCCCGTGCTGGGCCCTGCGGCTGTCACTGCGATGGGATGACGCCCCTCATTTCGATGACCTCTCTCCCCTGGCCCTGGTCCCTCGGCCACCTCTGCACAGAACACTAGCTTCCACCCCAGGAGACCCTCTCAGCAGAGCACAGAGCAGAGCGCCCAGCTGGGCTTGTCCGCTGCTGGGACCTCACCCAGTGCCTCTCTGCGTGTGAATCCGATAGCCAGGCCACCCTCCGTCCCAGGCCACCCAGGTCACGGTCCCCTTGCTCTGGGACTGCAGCTCAGGCCAATGCTCACCCTCACGCAGAAGCGGAGACTCCCAGCGACTCCGCTCCCCGCGCCCCTCGCTGCCACAGCCACGCCTCTCTGCCATTCTTACCATCATCTTCAGAAAAAACGTGAGTGGAGGGGTCGGGGCTAGGAGAGAGCCAACTAGAGTGCAAGATTAAAAGGGAAAGAAGCTTCCAAGGTGCGTCTCTCTGCTGATGAAGCTCGTACTGTCCCTTTAAGTCATGTTGGAGGCTCTGAGGGTGTGAGGTCAGAGAATGCCAGGATCCTCACGCCCCAGGCAGAGAGGTTCCGATGCGGCCACCTGGCCCTGCCTGACTTCCTAGAATAGCCGGGGACAGCTGCCAGGATGAGTCTTCTTTTTAAGTTAAGTGACTTCGGTGGTTCTCACTGATGGTGGCGTCTGGGGCCACAGAAGGGGCCGGGCCGCTGTGAGTTGGCACATCAAGCCCACCACAGTCACAGCCTCAGGCAGCCACTTCGCCTCTTAAGCCCCTTCTCACATGGGCGCCATGGGCGGATAATACCGGCCCCCAGAGGGTGGTTGCCAGCATTCCACGAGAGGGATAAATATCATGTCGTATTGTCTTAAGTAGCTTGAACTCTGGGGCACCCTCCTGGAGCTGGGGTTTTTCTCCATGCCCGCTGTCAGCTGTGTGTCATTGGCACTTGCTTTTCCGACCTTTGTCGTCATCTCGGACAGGTGATGGATACTCCTGAGCTCCTTTCCCCTGGATCCAACCAGCTCGGTCTTCCTTTGATTTCTCTTCCCTGTAATGCCACCGAGTGTCCTCATTCATTCATTCAACGAATGCTCTCTGGCATCTGTTCCATACCGCGCTGCACAGAAGGAAAGGGACAGGTTCACTGCCACCTTGGAGCTTGGGGTCCGGGAGGGCAGCCACACAGGGTCAGCTGACCAAAGCCCTCTGAGTGACAAGGTGAGGCGGTCCCCAACCCTCAGGGAGGGCATGCAGACCCCCCAGGGGTTGGCCTCCTGAGACTCCAGCCTAGCTGGTGATAAGGGAAATCAGGGACAGAAGGGAGGGGGAAATGGGGCTTAAATCAGAGAAGAAACTGTCATTGTAAGCAGCTGACGCTGGACTGCGAAGGACCCACAGCATCTGGGAAGCTCTGAGCATCAGCTGAGCCAGTGCTGGATGGTATCCATTCAAACCTCACCAGAGACTCAGGTGCGAGTCAGGAGCAACGTGGAGGCCAGGTAAGGAAAGCTGACCCAAACCACGTGCAACAGAAGAAGGGTTTGGTCCTCACATAGTTGGGCAGAATCATGGGTTAGCCTTTGAAGGAGCCAATGCCCACCTTCGACCTTCCGTCCGTCCGTTTCCATCTGTCTCCATCTGTCGTCTCTCCCTCTGCTTCTCCTTGCTCGATGATCTCGTATGTATGTCTGTTTATTTATCCATCCAGCAGCACTAGGCAGTCACATACATGTGTACGTTGGTTTCCAATGGCTGCTGTAACGAATTGCCACCCACTTGGTGGCTTCGCACAGCACCCATTTATTCTCTTACGGATCTGGAGGCCGGAAGTCCAACGTGCAGCTCGCTGGGCTAAGACCGAGGTGTTGGCCAGACGACGCTGCTCTGGAGCAGGGTGTCCAGCCTGTTGGCGTCTCTGGGCTGCCGTGGAAGAAGAAGAGTTGTCTTAGGCCACACATTAAACACGTTGGAACAGGTAATCACAAAAACATCTCATAGTGGTTTAAGTAAAGCTACGGTTTTGTGTTGGGCCCCATGAACGGCCAGCCTGGGCCACATGCAGCCCATGGGCTGTGGGTTGGACACCTGCCTGGAGACTCCGGAGAAGAACCTTCTCCTGGCCTTGCCCAGCCTCCAGGGGCCTCCTGCTTTGCTCAGCTATGGTCCCTCTTCGCTCTTCAGAGCCAGCAGCACGGCTGGCTGAGTCCCTCTCACGACACCTCCCTGACATGGAGCCTCCTGCCTCCTTCTACTTTTAAGGACTTGTGATGGCCCAGGGCCCACTTGGATAATCCAGGGTCATCTCCCCATTGTCAGGTCAGCTGATTAGCACCCTCAACTCCATCTGTGACCTTCACCCTGCTTTGCCACGTGAGGCAGCATATTCACAGGCCGGGGGATCGGGACGTGGACATCTTCAGGGGGCATTGTCCTACCTGCCACCGTGTCTAAGAGGCCAGAGGGCTTGATTTCAGTGTGACCACGGGTTTGTTAAAACTCTCTTGAATTAAATCTACTCACCTAAAATTCAGGCAGAGCTCTGTTAAGACGGCCGGTCCAGATGACCAGCCGGCCCCTTCCTGAAGGCAGGTAGGTGCGAGGGAGAGCGAGCGCTCGGCCCCCAGCCAGCGTCGCCTCCCGATCCGCTGCCTGGAGGAGAGTGAGGGGCGTGGAAAGTGCCCAAGAGCGCCCCAGGGCTGCCCCACACTGGGCAACAACACAAGCCGGGGGTAAATATTCCTTTTCAATTCCTACTGAAGTTTTGATACGAGAGGATTCATTTCCATGGTCCAGAGAGACTCTTACTTTGGCATCTGGGTGGGGGGTGGGTAAGCACTGCGGGACACAGGTGTTAACTAGGGGGTGCTGTGGGCAGCCGGCGCCTGCACCGTGTGCCGGGGCGTGGGGGGGCGTTTCTGACATGGCTTCTGTGATCCCCACCTCCTGGTTGTCACACCCTATACAATCCCCTCCCATTGAGTGTGGGTTGGACCTAGTGTCTTATCTGTAATGACTGGAACACACACAAAAGTAATAGAATGTCACTTGTAAGATAAGACTACATGAGACTATGACTTCCATCTGCTCCCTCCCTTGTCTCTCTCTCTCTCTCTTTCCCCCTCTCTCTCTTGCTGCCTCCTGTCTCATGCTTTACCCAACAAAGCAAGTGTGAGGAAGGCCCACATGCTAAGAGTCTGAGGGTGACCTCTGGTCAACAGTCGGTGAAGAACTGAGGCCCCCAGTCCCACAGCCTCTGAGGGACAGAATCCTGTCAACAGCAGGACTGAGCTGGGAAGCAGCTCCTCCCCCAGTTGAGCCTGGAGATGTCTACAGCCCAGGGCAGCACCTAGACTGCAGCCCACGAGAGACCCTGAAGGTCTCATAGAGGGGCCCCCACTGTGCTGTGACCATATTCCTAACCCACAGAAAGTGGGATAATAAACTGTGTTGTTTTAAATCGGTGTGTTTTGGAGCCATTTGTTACGCAGCACTGGCTAACTAATACATCATTTCTTAGGACAGTGCTTGGCACATACATACTTATAAAATGGACCCCATTTTTGTTATATCTGACTCCACAACCACTTCCCTGGTGATTTCCTAAGATTTTCTGAGAGGTACTTCTAAGGTTAGAGATGTTTCCCAAATATCTTACTTCCTGTGGTCCTAAGCTGTTCTGCATCTCAGAATTAAGGAGCAGAGGGTAGAGAAAATCTCTCCTTCCCTTGAGCCAGGGAGGCACCAAGAGGCTGAAGCTGAAGTGAACAGGTTGTTTTCTCCCCCCACTGTGATGTGCTCGTCCTGAGTTTCCTTCTCACCCCATCAGTTTAGTAGCAGCTCAAATTCCACCCTCGCTGAATAGCTCTAAAGTGGTGCTGGATAAAAACAGCGCGGCCCACATAGAAACAAGCCTCCCATTCTCACGGTTGCCATAGAAATAAGGGAAAAGGTGACTAATACGAAAGCTTTGTCTGGATCCTGGTGAACGGGCCCGGCTGCGGTGCCTGGGAGGTGGTGGACACATGGAATCCTCCAGACCTTCAATCACATAACAGTTCCGAGGAAGCCAGGTCCCCGGGGTCCCCAAGACACATGCCAGCACACAGGCATCTCAGGCTGCAAAGGCATCTGTGAGGCTCTTTTCTAGGCTTCATGATGCTTTTCCTTGGGGAGCCGCCGGCTCCTCCCTGGGCTGTACAGCGATCACTTCCAGGCGGACATGTGCCCCGAGCCAGCCAGTGAGGCTGCCCGCTGGGACCCTCCCAGACCTGTCGGCGAAGAGAAGCCTTTTAAAAATAGCAGTAATAGGATGTAATTATGGGATTGCTTGGGGCCACCATATCTAGACAACCTCCCTAGAAAAGGGAAGGGGACAAAGGGAAAAACAGACTAGAAAGAGAGAGAGGGAGACGAAAACAAAATCCTCGTAATTCCATTTGAGCCTTGAGATTCATGGGTTTCTGACTGGATTTCAAACCCAAGACTTGCTGGCCACACAAGCCAGCCAATTCCATTTTCACTTAGGTCTGCCTGGGTTGGGTTTCTGTCCTTTGCAAAGGAAAGAGAGCTGTTAGAGGCTGAATTATGTCCCCAAGAAAGATTTGTTGAAGTCCTAGCGCCCAGCACCTCAGAACGTGGCCTTCCTTGGCTGCGGGGCCACGATAGATAGTACAAGTCAAGACCAAGTCAGGCGGGAGCCGGTGGGCCCCACGCTGTCCCCCACGACCCCGCATGCTCAGAGAGCTGGCAGGCTCCGCACTCACGGCGGGCCCCACGCTCCGCTGCCGCCGCCGTCACGGGCGTTTCTACTGCACCATTGCTGGTGTGCTCGGAGCCCCGGGCGCCTGCCCCGGCTCCCCCAGCACCCTGCGCGGGCTCAGGAAGAGCCGGTTACCAGGCGTCTTGTCATTCTTGGAGACGGCGTTAAATACGTTCATGCCTCCGTGCTCCTGCTTATGCTGTTACTTCTGCCTCGTGTACCCTTTGCCTACATCTCCATCTGGAACAATTGTGCCATCTTTCCAGTTCCACTCCCACATCAGTCTCCTCTGAGCAGGGTTCTGCCCCGCCTTTCCCCATCCCACCAGCTTCCTCTGTGTGGGAATGCACCTCCTCCCGCTCCCTGGGGGTCCCGGGCGCCCCTTTCATCGGAAGGTCCAGATGCTGTAGTGCCTGCTCCCCTGGACCCAACTTACACCCTCTCTCCAACTAAACCTGGGGACGCTCAAGGTCAGAGAATGTGCCTGATTGTCCTTGTGCCAAAGAGCCTAGCACAGCGCCTGGTATAGACGAGTGGCTCTCAAGCCCTTGTTGAATGAATGAACCCGTAAATAAATAGCGGGTGCCAGGCTCGGTCTCAGCCAGCGCTGCGGGGTAGAGTGCATTCGCGCAAAGCACGCCCCCTGCTCTCAAAGGCACAGCTGACGTTGCGACCGGGCCAGGCTCAGGAAGCACTGGCTTTTTCGTTTTGCTCCGTTATTTTTTTTTAAAGAAAACAATATGATACTTCCTTAGCGCTCCCCAAAGCACACCAATCAGCATGCTAATCACCCCGAAGTGTCATCTGAATCTGCCAATTTCATAAATTTGCATATTTCCCAATCAGTCCCTCATCCCCTCCCCCCCTCATTAGCTATTCTTGGAAGAGCTGCGCTTCCTCCATATTGCTCACACTGACTTGATTTTTATTTCGCTTTGTTAAGACAGATTTGCGAGATGATGAATTAGTCATTGCCAATTTCATGCATTTACGCACTGTGCGCTTACACCTTATATTTATTCAGCCTTATTCTCCCCTTCTGGCTCCAGATGGTGTGGGGATATAGCTCGGCTGAGGAAGGGAGCAGCTCCCCCTCCCCCACCCAGTCCGCTCCAGCCCCCTGTGCCAGGTCTGACTGGTGCACCAGCCTCTGGCACCCGGGGCTCAAGCCGCAGCTTTCACAGCCTCTCGGGAACCAGGAAATGTGAGGGAGACAATGGGGACCGTCGCATACAGACGTTTCTTACTCACTTACTTTATTTATACCCCAACTAAAGCGACAGTGGGACAATAATTTGAAGTGGCCTCAGGCATGTTTTGTTTTGTCTTGTTTTGTTTTCCTGAAGGCTTCATCTCTTTGGGTTGGGGCCATAGGCACCTCCAGAGGGAACTGGCCCAATGCAGCTGTGGAACAAAGAGTCAGACGTGTAGACTTTCCAAGTCTAAAGTCCTGGTGACAGATGAGAAGTTTTCGGAGGAACATGAGACCAGGCTTTCCCAGCAGTGCCTCTTATGCCCAGAACAGGAGCGTAGATAAATATGCGAAGCAAGGACTCGGGGGCTGGGGAAAGGGTCAGAGACTAAGATACTGGGGATCCTTGGAGAAGCAACCTGACCTGCGCTCACCGAGGCTGAGCCCCGGGTGTCCCGAGTGGATATTGGGGCGGTCTGAGGGTAGACAACCTTGTTTTCTGGACGGAGCCCAGGGAGGTGGCAGTTTGTTTAGCTCCTTGTCCCCCAGGCTCAGTAAAGCAGAAAAGATGACATGCTTGTCACATCTAAATAAAGGATAATGGAGGCAGAGACAAGCGCTCAGCATCTCTTGTGATCAGAAATTTTTCTGTCTCCAAGAGAGGAAGTAGGAGCAGGCAAGGGGCGGGGCGTGGAGAGAACAGGGAGTGAGAAACGAGTGAGGCCACCATTCACGGAGGACAGGCACGGATGCCGCGGCGTGGTGGGCACGTGGACAACACCAGCGCAGCCCCGGGATGACCCCACCACGATGCCATAGCCCTCCCCCACCCGCTGAGAACCCAGACCCAGGAGCAGGCAGCAGACTGAGAAAGTCCCTGACTTGGAGGATGAGACCCTCAACAGATTGAGATCATCTGGAATTGGCTGAAATTACCCAAAATGGGCCGGAGAAGGGGAGCTGGAGGCAGGCACAAGGGCTGGTGTTAGGGCAAACGGGAGGGGTTCAGGTCTGGGCCCGGGATTCATAAATGCCACATGCCCCATGAGCAAAGGGACCTGTGCAGCCGTCGGTGTTTGCGTGAGTCTCTGACTCTGAGAGGGAAATGTGGAGCTGGTTGGGGCGCCACTTGTGTTGCGGCTCTGGGCCTTTCCCGCACCAACTTGGTGGGGTCCCCAGGACAGCTGTGTCGTCTGGGCACGCAACGTTACCAGCACCTCCAAACCCACTGATCGTAGCCACGGAGCTAGTTCTATTTCTCAGCACAGGTGCCCACACAGTAACATTTTACAGGGATATTTTTAAATATCTGTGAGGTGTGGTGCGTGAGCTGGTGAGTTTATGCAGAAAACGGAAGGAATGAAGGCAACGAGCTTCTGGGAGCGGAGGGTCTCACGCCTGTTTGGACGTTGGCATCCCTGCGGTTCACGGGCCCCTCCCAGAGCTTTGGGAAGAAAGGAACATCTGGGCCAGGAAGGATCCTCTTGGCAGAAATATGACCAATCTTTCATGTGGCTTGTAAAGCTTAACTATAGTTAATTTGCAGGCAATGAAATATAATGAATTATAAAAAGAATGGTCAAATTAAGCCCAATCGGTTTTTTCCCAAGTTTTCTCATTAATTTTGATCTGCTGCATTTGCGTCCCATCTGTCACTTGTGCACAATCTCGGTGAGAACTGGCACGAAGGGTAGAAAGGGAATCAATCTGCGGAAGGGCCGCAGCGTCTTCTGCCTGCATGACCTGGCTTTCTTCATGCGGCCTCATTAGCAGGGCGGCCCCTGCCATCGCTTGACTTTGAGACCCCCCAACACCTGCCAGTCCCCAGCCAGTGCTTGACGCGCACTGCAGGCCCCCCACCCATGGGTGTCGGTATAATAATAACAACCGTAATTATTATTACCCACTGGTTCCCTTTGCTGACTCTCGCTTGTGCTAGGCCCTCAGGGTTCCGAAACCCTTCCTGTTCTCCAGTTAAGCTGATGTGCCCTCAGGCTTTTCCTCAAGCCCCACAAATACAAACACAACATCCAAGAAGGCCCAGCCTTCCGCGGGAGAGCCCCGCAGGGACTCACGTTTGAGTTGCCAGAAAGGGAGGGGGTGTGGGGACAGCCTCCCTGTGAAGCTACAGCCGCGCGTCACAGAGGGCAGATGACCACTGTGGAGCAGCAGGGCAGCGGCAAAGCCCCTCACTTTCTGTTGCCGTGGCCACAGCTCCAGCCTGGCAGGCATGTAACCATAGCCAATGAGCACATTTCCCCTAGAGCCTGGTGTGGCTCCTGGCTCGGGCGCCATCTATCCACACCTGTTTTACTCCATCTTCTGCTCCCCGGAGTCAGTGTCCAGCAGCTGTGACTCTACCGCTGCATCGGGGGCTTTTATTCCTCCTCACCCTAATCCTTCTCCCCGTCTGGGCTCAGGTCGGCACCCGCAGAGCTGCTCCGCTGTTGTTTCATGGACGCCAGCCTGGGGTGGTGCAGCTTCCCCCAAATATTCCGTTGGTGGGATGCAGAATGATCTTCGAGGGCACATGGGTGAACGTTTTTAGCCTGGAACTTGCTTACTGGGTGTTATGGACTGAACTATAACCACCCCCCGCCCCAAATTCATATGCTACAGCCCTCAAAGTCGTAACTGCATTTGGAAGTAGGGCCTTTAAGAGGGTAACTGAGATTAAATGAGGTCACAAGGGGAGACCCTCGTCTGATAGGGCTGGTGTCCTTATAAAAAGAGGAGGGGACACCAGGGATGTGCCCACACAGACGAAAGGCCGTATGAAGACACAGGGAGAAGGTGGCCATCTGCAACTCAGAGACAGAGCCCTGGCCGGAGGCCCACCCTCCGGAGACCCTGATCGCCGGCTTCCGGCCTCCAGAACCAGGAGAAAATAAACGTCTGTTGCCCGTGCTGCCCGGTCTGTGGCATTAGCCTGCGGCAGCCCCGGCCGACTGGGATGGCGTGGCCCGGCAAGGACAGGTGGCAGGCGCATCCAGCTGTGACCACAGAGACCGCACTGCTCAAGGTGAGGCTGAGGCTTTTGAGATGAAGAAAAATGTAAAAAAGAATACCAGAACTTCGAGGTACAAGAAATGACAAAAGATTGCAAAGGTATCGTCTGACTAATTGGAGACCAGGGCGACACCGGCCAAGGGGCAAGGTGGCTTTGGACTAAGGCAGCCCTGGGTTTGAACTTCAGCTTTGCCTCTTCTTATCTGCGTGAGTCTGGGGAAGTGGATCTCTCAGAAGTCAGGTCCCCGTAGGTCAAAACCGGGAACTAGAACTTTGTGTTTTAGTTTCCTTTTGGCGTGTCTGTCAGCTGCAAGTGCTGTGGGCACCTCCAGGACCACGCCCTGGTCTGTGTCCCATCTACGTCCCATCTATGTCCCTGGGGCCCAGCCCAGCACCTGCCGTGAGGGGACTGGCAACGGGAGAAAGGCCAGGCTGCGTGTCCCAGGGGAGCATCACTCAGTCTCTCTGAAACTCGACTCCTCATCTCTGAAATGGAGGCGATAATAACCTCTCTCTCAGGATCTTGTTTTGAGAATTTAAGGAAGCAGTCCCTGTAAAGTTCTTGGTACAGTGCCTGGCATATCTTAGGAGCTAGACAAGTGTTTATTATTAATATTCGTTCTGAGTAAATGATAGTTGAATAAAAGAGTAAATAAATGTTTAGTCAAATGGACAGATGAGGACTTAGTGGATGGGCGGATGGCTGAACGGATTTTTCAATCACTGAGCGCATGCGTGTGTTTATAAGCGAATGAGCTGACGGGTCGGGGAGTAGGTGGACAGATGGCTCGATGCTCGGAGAGACTCCGTGAATGACGAGCGCTTCCATAACGTGCGTGGGTAGACGGATAGGCAAACGGACCAGGGCTGATCCATCAAACCATCGTCTGCTTCTTTGCAGAGCTGAGGACTCCAGCCTCCAACGTGGTGGCCAGGACACGAAAACAAGCTGTGAAGGTGGCCCTGGGAAGAGAAGTCTTAGGGGACTGTGAAGTGGCGGACGAGACGGTTCTCCCCGGTAAATGAAGAGCCTTATTATGAGATCGCTGATGGTCTTCTTCGTAAAGACCCCAAAGCAAGGCGGTTGTTTTATGGCGCGTGCTCTGTCATCTCCATTGTCCCTCGCCGTTTCACGTCCCCTCTCAGCAGCACATTTGCTCCCCATGCGATAAGCAAAAACTCTCCCAGCAGCCGTGAGACCTGGCCTCCACGGACAGCGCTGTTTGCAGACAGCCCTGGGTAATCGATCATAACCTCCTTAATTACCAGGTGCCGTCCGGAGAGAACAAACCTCTCTGGGTGGCCTGGGCGGGGCTGGGTCCGGCTGGCCAACGGCCAAGAACGCACTTGCCACAGGAATTTCACGGAGGCTCTAGTTTCTTTAAAATAATCCAGTGATTGTCTCAGAGTCTCCAAAAGGGCCAGGTTCTCAGGGCGGCCAGGTGTTTGCGGCCTCATCCAAACAGCCTTGATGGAGTGTCGGGGTGTCCGGTGAGGACAGCGCCAAACAAATCGGCCCTCCTGGGCCCATGGAGCTAACATAAGAATGTGGTCCCTTACACACACCTGGTCTCTCTCTCTTCTTTTTTTCCTTTTGTTTCTTTTTCTCCCCCACCCCTGCGCCCCACATTTCAGTGATAATCCTTACAGCAGGGGCTCTGGGGATTCTATGGAGATGCCCATTTCTCAGCCCTCTCTCGTTAGAGATCAAAGGACTGGGAGGCAGGCCGATCCAGTGTCCGGGTCTTAGGCACTTGGGCTGGTACCTTACCTCCACTGCCTCTGTTTCCTTGTCTCTAAGGCGGAGACTAAGAATTCCTTGCACATCAGCTCCCTTTAAGGATGCAGTGAAGGTGCACAATACCTTACATAGCTCTTTGCTCATATGAAACAACTGCAAACAATATTCTTTAAAACACCAGCCCCATGTGAAGACCTGTGCCTGGCCCGGGCGCAAGGTGGGCTCCGGGCAGGGAGGGAAGAGGACCTGGGCGGGGGACCAGCAGGCGGTGGCTGGCACGAGTCTTTGCTGTTCCCATCGTCTGAGGCTCCCGATCCCCCCACGGTAAGCGCCTCTCTCCCAGCAACTGGACAGAGATAGTGACGGGCACTCGCCACCCACGAGCCAGGCTGCCACCAAGGATGGGACAGTTCTCGCCTGGCAGGGTCCTCACCACGGCTCCGCGAGGTGGGCGCCAGGAGTGGCCCTGTGTTGCAGACAAGCAGCCTTTGGGGACCCTGACCATCAGGCACCCTGTTTGCCTGGGTCGCATTTCTGCTCCTCCACCACCACTCTAGCGGTGCCCCGTCTCCCAGAAGGACGCACGGCTCAGGGAGGGGCGCCCAGGGCGTCCCTGGCACGCTGGCTGTGCGGACGGTCCAGGCGTGGAATTCTGCTGTATGGCGTCTACCCCGCCCCCAACAGTGGCCGAGACCACTCAGGCCAGCATAATAGCTTGGGTGTTGAAGCCGCTATTGATTCAAAATCTGACTGTGTGCCTGAGTTCCATAAAAGCCCTCACGTTTTGGCGTGCCCGCGTGGCGGCTGTGCGGGCCCCCCCACCTGCCACGTCCTGACCCAAAAGGACATTCTTCTCCATGAGCCCCGCAGCCCACAAAGCTCCCAGAAGCAGCCCCCACCCCTTCACCGAAAACAGCTCTGTTATGCTTTTGGGGTTTTGTTTATTGTTTTATCTACTTATTTCTGACAAATACCTATACAACTTCCTTTTACCTGACTTTAAAGAGCTATTTTCTGTTCCTTAAATAACCTGTGTGAGCTAATTAGTAACTCATAAAGAAAATGAAATCATGTGAAATTAGGCAGAGCGAATTATTCAAGGTTGTGTCTTCTGCTGTCACCTCCCAATGGCGTCTCCTTTCAAGGTGGGAGAAGACAATGATGAGAGAGTGCGGTACCGCCCTCCCCCATCCATCCCGTCTCTTCCCCTCAGCAAAGCCCTTTTCTGTAGTGGAGAATGAGAGCCGAGCAAACCATGATCATGGGCACTGCATTCATCGTCAGACCAGGAGGGTTTGGTTTCGTTTTTGTTTCTTCAGTGAAAAAAAAAAAAAAAAAAAAAATGGCGGTGACACTTTTCCTAACCTTGCAATCTTTACTTATTGGAAAATCGCCTATTGAGACCCCCCCCAGTGTGGCCCATCCTAATTCTCGGGGAAGCGGCCCGTCGGCGGGCAGTGGGGGGGCTCTGGAAGGTGTCCCTCCCCAGCCCCCACCTGACCGCCCACTACACTCCCCGCCTCATCCCATCGAGCGCCCTCACACGCCTAGGGTAGCTCCCACTCACAACACAAAGCAGAGGTGACAGGGGTGAGTGACATTCTGTGGTCCCTCAGCAGCCAAATCCAAGTGTGAACTTGGCTCTCTGGGTCACACTGCTCTTCCTGCTCCACCATGCTTCCTCCTTGACCCTTGAACTCTGCCTCCCTGACCCTTGAACTCCTTGAACAGAATGTGGAACAGAATGTGGACTAGTCTGCATTTACTTTGGGGGTTCCGATCGAGATTACAGGGAATTGGCCCAAGTTCCAGGGGCCAAGTTCCAGTGCCTGGCCCACCGGGCTGAGATGTGGTCATTCTCCTAAGGACCAGTAGCAAGGGAGACCTGAAGTGCCACCATGTCACTGCTCAGACTCCCGGTACCAGGGTCAGAGCGCATGGCTTCGCCGAGGGCCTGCGCGGGGACTTTTGTGTCTCCCTACACCCTAACTAAAGTTTAAATCTTGTCCTAGCTCGTGAACAGCTGTTGGACACAGCACAAGCAGAGCAGACTTTTCGGACGCCTTTGACAATCCAATATGGAGTCTCTGTCGGCCATGACAGTTATGTCAAGGTCTGTGCCAGGACCGAGGGAACGGGGTATAACGGGAACACATTTACCAAGGGCCTGGAATGGCCACAACCGCAAGTCCGGACACTGGATAAGGACTCCGTCTGAGTGGGACCTGTCTGCCCGCCATGGGCTATAAGAACTCAGAGCTCCGACCGCCCACCACTCGAGCTCGGCTGTGCCCGGGGTCATGCGCGGAGCCCCGCCGGACTTCCCCTGCGCCGGACACTCGCTCTGCTCACTTCCATTGCGTAAGCCCCCCAGCTGAGCGGGAGAGAGTCGGCCCAGCCCTTCTGAGCCTCGAGTCGAGGAACCCGGGCCCGGGCAACCCTATCAGCCCTCCTCCTTGGAGGGGAGTGAATGGCAGTGAGAGGAAAGGACCAGAGGCTCCAGCTCATCCTGGAATATTTGCAGCCAGCGGCACATCGAGGACATGATCTACTGCAGAAAAGCGTGACCGGGCAGTTCAGCACAGGTTAGGGAGTCAGGCTTGTCTCCGATCCATTTCTTTACATTTGTCACTCTGAGGAGTAGTGATCCCTAATTATAACCACATGGGTTGTTCGGCGGGCATTCTCTCCCTCCCCGCCTTCCTCCAAACAGGGGAGCAAACAGGCGGTCAAGCGGGTGTGGCCCCTGAGAGGGTGTTGAGCTGGGATTCCACGGCGGCATGGAGCCAGCCGAGAAATGGTAACACTCAGGCGACAACATCAGCTCCACTTCCCTTCGAAGCATTTTGCATTAATGTTTCATGCACTCTGGGCCCTGTCGGTTACGCATAGAGACACTGGCAGGAGCACAGCAGCCGGACGGAGGAGGCCGAGCAGGGGACTGATCCGGGAGGAGACGAGAACCAGGGTGCAGGGCCGGGGAGGCCGCAGCAGCCCTGCGCCCTGGGGGAAGGGTCCGCACCGTTCTGCGTCACTGCCTCTGTTCACATCGCAGCCGCCCCTGGAAGAGTTCGGTCATCTGCTAATGGCGCGGCCAAAGTAAAAATGCCCATCTGGTCTCCGAGAGAGAGTGAATGCCAGCTCCAAGTGACAAGGCAGTAAGTTGCTAAGGGCGACAACAAGAATGGAATGACAGATTGTAACCAGTTCTTACTGTGTGCTAAGCGCTGTGACATATGCATAGATACCTATTTAAATGGTGGTAAAAACAACCTAACAAAGTGTACCATCTTAACCAGTTTTCATTGTAGAGCTCAGTAGCGTTAAGCGCATCCACACAGTTGTGAACCCAATCTGCAGAACGCTGCACCTTGCCGACCGAAACGCTGTCCCCATTTAACACTCCTTCCCCCGTCTCAGCCCCTAGCACCCACCCTTCTACTTTCTGTCTCGAGGAGCTGACTGCTCCTAAGAGTGGAATCATACAGTATTTGTCTTTTTGAGACTGGCTTATTTCACGCAGCATAAGGCCCTCAAAGTTCCTCCACGCTGTAGCATTCCTTGGAATTTCCTTCCCCTTTAAGACTGAATAATATTCCATTGGATATAAATAGCACTTCTGTGGGTCTTTAAAAAAAATATCTTCAATCAAGTATACTTGTGTACATATTTTTACATAAAGACCCGGCATACCATTTTTATAAATTTGAGATTTTTGAAGGTGTTAGTTTTTAAATTTAGAATGTCTGACTGCTGCTGGTGTAAATGTAATTGAGTCTATGTTTTGGTGGTATAGCCAACAATCTAGCTACCATTTTCATTAATAATTTGTACATAAGTTCTTTTGAGTTTCTAAGTAGACATTTATATCATCTATGGATGTTTAGTTTTTGTTTTCTCTTCTTCATCAACTCTTACATGTCTTCCTTCAGCGCTTAGGATTGGGTGTGAGGGGAGAGCAGGCTTCCCTGTTTCCTTCCGGATAAAAAGGGAATGTTTTTAACACTTCACCTTTAAATAGGAAATTTTCAGCCCCTTTTTATTCTTCTTGTTTTGTTTTACTTTGTTTTGTGTAAATTTTATCAGGTAGAGGAAATTTCCTTTTACTTCCATAAAACCTCTGTTTTGTGCTGACTCCAACCAGCAGCCAAGTTTTGCCCAATCCTTCTCCTGTATCTCATAGGACCAGATTATTTTCTCCTTGGAGCTGTTTATCTGGTAATGTACATAAATATGTTTTTTACTGTTCAATCAACCATGGTTTCTTGTAAATATGGTAGATTTTTTTATCCATTGTTGAACTCAATTTTCCTATATTTGGTTTGGGAATTTTTCAGTCACATTCTTGAATATAATTGATTTGTATTTTGTTTTTTTAGCATTGTCGTTATCTGGTTTAGATGTCAAGTTTATAATCATTTTAGAAAGTGAATTGGGCAGGGTTTCTTCCTCTTTTTTCCAAATGTGTATGCAGTTTGAAATTATTTATTCCTTTGGTAGAACTTTGGTGTTTTATTTATGAGAAAAATGTAATTTTACTAGCATAATAATTCATGGGCTTTTGATGTTTTCTATTTTTTTAGAGTCAGTTTTAATAATTTATATTTTCTAGTATTTGGTCATTATGCCTGATTTTAAATTATCAAGATAAAATTATTCATAGTTTCTCATTTTTATTTCTAAAATCTCTGCTAAATCTATATTTGTCTATTTTTCCCATTTTTAATTCTTTTTAAAATTTTATTCTTCTGTCTTGAGGTTTGTCAATATTGCTAGAAGTTAATACTTTTAGAGTTTGCAAAAAACCAACTTTAGATTTTATTATACCTCTTAATCTTTGTTTTCTCTTATTTTATTTTATTTTTGCTTTTATTTTTTTATGCCATACTTTCTAATTGCTTTGAGCTTATTGGTTTGTGCTTTTCCAAACTCCTTAAGTTGGACGCTTAATTCATTTTTTTCCTATCTCATTTACTTCTTTTCTCATATAATCATTTAAGGCCATAAAATTCCTTCTAAAAAGCAATTTAATTGCATCCCACATTTTGTTGTGTAGCTTTTTTATTATCACTCGGTTCTAAGTATTTTTTTAATTGTCTTTATGAATTCGTCTTTAAGTCGTGAGTTATTCGGGAGGTTGTTTCTAGATTCTAAGTGTTCGTGGATTTTACCCTGCAGACGCGGGGTGGGAAATTCTGCTCTGTTTGCACGCTGTCTCCTTCCCCGGCCACAGCCACGCCCCACGTGACTGTCGACCCCTGCCCCTCGCCCATTGAGCCCAGAAGCCGCCCCACACATCACTCCAGGCGCAGAGGAGAAATCCCAGACATGCCTGTACTGGGCTGAGGAGGCAGCCCCGCAGAGGCGGCCCGGCTCATGCCTGGGCTTAAGGAAAACTACTCTGATCTTGGGACAATAGAAGTACCAGTTTTCCCCATTTTATTGCCAATCAGAAGGATGTGATGCATCAATGAACTCGAAGGCACGCCTTAGGCACTTAACTATGTTTAAGGCAGTAAATAATGACCAGGACTGTGCTGTTCTCCCGCCGTTGACAGCCAGCCCGGTCCCACAAAGTCTTTCATCAAAAAGCCTCGACGTCGCTCCCCAGGCGCGATCTCATTTCCCAGAGACTGGGGGCCAGCTGGTGTTATCTCCGCTTCCCAGATGATGCAACGAGACTTAGAGAAATGGAGTGGCTGGCCCAAGATGGCCCGGCCGGTATCACCAGCATCAGAGCTGAAATCCAAAGCCCACGGGTGCTGCCTCTTTGGAAAAGATTACAAGGTTCCATTTTTTTTTCCCCTCTCCCCCGTTTTATCCACATGCTCAGCAGCTGGAGGGTGAGATGAGAACTGATGGATACGCACCCGATTCGCTTCTCCGCCCCGGCAAGCACATCCAATCTTCAAGCTGCCCTAAGTTACAGAACGCAGAGTGGCCTGGAAGAATCTTGCTGTCGTCTGTTTTCCTTATCTCTTCAGGACGCTTTGGCCAACCAAGCAGAATGCTTATCTTGCAGCTTGGGGGATTTCAAAAAATGCTTTGTGTTGTGCTGAGTCCTCTCCCTGGGCCTGGGTGCATGCGTGCCTGTCTTCGGGGGAGGAAAGGCAGAGAGGCGGCGGGACGACCGGTCTGCGCCGCAGCGAGGCTGCCTGTTAGGGCTGTGCACATGCGCATTACCCCGCAGTCCCTGTGGCCCAGACACCGGCTATAGGATGTGCCATACACGCCTTACCCCTATTAGCCCATTTCGTCTTTAACGGTCAGAACAAGGGTTATTATCTCCATTTCACCACTAAGGATGGAAGACGCAGGGAGAACACACGATTCACCCAAGGTTGCGGGGCTGTTCACTGTAGAACCGAGATTCACACCTTAGTCTGTTGGACTCTGACTCCTTTCAGGGTGGAAACACCGGCTCGCCCAGTACAGGCTCCCCGTGTGTCAGCGGACGTGCAGGGAAACAGAGCAGGGAGGCAGCCGTGCCCCACCGGTGTGTCCCTGTGTTCTGATGGCGTGCCCTGGCTGAAAAGCGGCTCTGCCCCACTGTCCCTGCAGCGGCTATGGTGGGTTGGTCCTCAGTCTTGCCCGCTCAAAGCACGGCCCTCAGACCAGCCGCCTCCGCTTTACCTGGGAGCTCATTGCAAACGCGAGTTCTCTGGCCCGCCGGGTCCCCGCCGCGTGCTAACAGGAGCCCTAGGTGGTGTGTATGAACACTAAATTTTAAGGTCTTTACAAGACACCAGAAAGCACATTAAACTGCTGTTCTCCCATGTCCATCCATGGAAATACCAGCTTTTCACTTGTGTATTGACACAGCCCTTGGGCACAAGCGTGAGATCTGGGGACCCGCGTCTTCAGCTCCTCAAAAACCCTGGCCTGTCTCTTGGGACCAAAATCCCAATTCAAGACCAAGATAATTCTTTCTGATTAGATGCTTGGGCTCATGTTTTTACTTTCTCTTCCTCTCTTTCCCTTTCTCATCAACGTTAATGAAAGGAAAGGGGGGAGGGAGGAAGGGGGGAGGGGAGCGTGGAGATGGGAAGGAAGGAAGACAGGAAAGGACAGAAACCAGCGATCCTTCGGGATCCTGGGCTGTGAGCTCTGGGTGCAGCAGGCGTTTCCTGGGGGCATTTGGTCCCCAGCAGAGCCCGGGTGGGATTGGGCAGGCCGAGAGAGGCGGTGTCATTTACAAACATTGAACCTTGCCCTGCGCTTTTTGTCACCAAGGCGGCAGAGAATGGTTTCCACTCTGATGAGTGACTGAGGAGACACGCAGACATTTGTAAGTAGAAACATTCGACTGGAACACTTTCCAGGGGAAACCAGCAATCCCAGGTGCTAGCTGGGTGTCCGGAGTGGACCGAGCCAGCAAATGCCAAAGGCAGAGGCCAGTGCTGGCAGGGGGTTCAGAGGCTCCGGTAGGGATCCTGGTGGCTCCTGCTGACCTCAGAGCTGGGGCTCGGAGCACTCGGGGACTCGGCGGGAAAGGCAGAGCCATGCGCTGGGCCTGGGGAGAGCCCTGCCCCCAGCCGGCCGCAGATGCCAGGTGCCTGGCTGCGACCTTCCACGCATGGCCAGGGCAGATCTTGCTGATCTGACCGGTACCTACTCCTTCCCGCTGGGGCCGGACTTGGACTCAAATCCCTACTCAGCAGAGCCCACTGCCAAATGGTCCAAGTCACCTTCCTGAAGTGCCGCCAAATGTCACACCCAGGACGATGGACCGATGCCATAGCTGACTCGGGAGACGTTTGCCGCCAGAGGCTTCTGGGTGTTGCAAGGTGGCCAGTGTGGCTGAGGCACAGAGCGCTCGGCTTTGTTTCATCTTCGTCCATTAAAAGGCAAATCGCCACATTGTAGGGCTGGGGAGAGGCTGGCAGATGTCCAGCATCTGTTTCGTGCAAAAACTCTCCTTTCCTCCTGTGGTTTTCTCCTTCTTGACCTGCTCTGAGATGCCACCATTTTGGTCCGGTGTGACTCCCCAGGCCTCAGCCCGGTGATTCGTCTTTAAGTGCTGGCCCCCGGCGGATGTCCCTGTTCCCTCATGTGTGTCACGGCCTCTCCTCACCCTGACACATGGGGTCTCGTCACCCCAGTTTGCAGGTGAGGAAACTGAGGTTCACACACGGAAGATTATTTAGCAAGATCAGAACGCACATACCTGCCAGAACATGATGACTCTCAAACTCCTTGCTTTTCCCCTGGACACAGTACGTCCATTGTCACAGCTAAGATGGCCCCAGTTGGCCCCAGGACCCAAGACAAATGACCCACCGTGAACTTGGGGACTGCCACCTCCATCTCAGCCAGCCTCCCGGAGCAGGGTCGGGGGGCTGTCCGTGGCTCCCATCCGGCACATATTTATCAGCTGGAACGGCTCTATATTCTACTTGCTAAATTGGATTGCTCTCAGAAAAGGCTAGGGTGGCAGATAAACACGATTTTATGGCCATCCAATCAGAGGAAGCTAAATTTCATTTGAGCCGGTGAGACAGGATGTCTTTCAGCTTTCTCTTTTAAAACCTAGGGGAAGCACTTAGATGTTGAGGCCAATTCATCAGGTTTTAGGAGGTTGTTTTTTTTATTAGTTGCTCACAGCAAACATGTTCCCCTTTATGGATGGTCGCCTACTGCAACAAAAAATCTCCATCTAGGCTCCATGCCAGGCTGCGATGTAGAAAGCAAGGCGGGGGTGGGGGGGGGTGGGGGGAAGGGCAGCATGTCATTCCGAGTCAAAAATGAGAGAATTCACAAAGGCGCTGAGGAGAGTCAAAGGGGAAGGAGGAGATTGCCCAACACATAGTGTGAGAAAAATGAACATCAAACTCAGCTCGCACCATATACCAAAGTCAACTCAAAGTTGATTGCAGATGTAAGTGTAAAGCCTAAAACTATAAAACATCTAGAAGAAAAATAGTGCAAATGTCTGTGACCTTGGTTTAGACAAAGATTTTTATAGCTAGGGCAGAAAAAGCAAAAGCCATGAAAGAAAAAATACTGATGAAATGGACTTCGTTAAAATTAAAAACTTCTGCTCTTTAGAAAATGTTGTTAAGAAAATGGAAGGACAAGCCACAGACTGGGGGCAAGAATCTGTGAGGCGCAACTCTGGTAAAGAGCTTGTGTCCAGAATATGTAAAGAACGCATAACTCAAAGGTGAGAAGGTAAACACCATTCGAAGGTGGGGTAAAAAAATAAAAAAGATTTCAATAGCCACTTCATGTAAAGACACAAATGGCGAATAAGCACATGAAATAACGTTCACTGTCATGGGTCACTTGGCAACCGCAAATGAAAACCACAATCTGACGTCTCTGCGCACCTGCTCGAATGGCAAAAGCCAACAACCTAAAAACTGTCACTGCTGCTGTTGTGTGAACGCCTGTGTCCCCCCAAGTTCATACGTTGAAATCTACCTCCCCAAGGTGGTGGTGTTAGGAAGTGGGGCCTGGGGGGTGGTTCCTCATGAGGGTAGAGCCCCAAGGAATGGGGTTAGTGCCCTGATAGAAGGGATCCGCCCCTAACCAGTGAGGACACAACGGGAAGTCACACCCCAGCAGAGGGCCTGCACCGGGTCATGCCGGCATCCTGATCTCAGACGCCCAGCCTCCAGAGCTGGGAGCAATACATTTCTGCTGCGTGTGTGCACCCAGTTTGTGGAGTCTTGTCCAAGCAGCCTGAACGGACCGGGAAAAACGCCCCCTAAGGAGGCAGAGGGGCTGGCACCCTCAGGCGAGGCGGGCAGGAATGCCGAAGCGCCCACCCTGCCACGCACTTCCTAGAAGCTGCCATACACACTTCTGCCTGGATCCCATTGTCCAGAACTCAGCCACATTCCTCATCTACCTTCTGGGAGGCCAGGAAGCACAGCCTCTATGCCACATGCCCAGTGAGTCCCGGAGAGGTTCCTGCTGAAGAAGGGAGAGAATGGGTACGAGGGGGACCGCATGCGGTCTCCGCCATAGCCGTCCGTCCGGCTGCCCACAGCGAGCCCTCAGTCCCCCTCAGCTGCTCCTCCTGCAGCGTGTCAAACCTTCACCTCCTCGGTGACTAGCATGCCGCTGCAGTCACACGAACCCAAACTTAGGTCCCTGAGTTGTCCCTTGATAGCCGCGTGACCTTGCACTACCACTCTGTGATCCTTGGCATAAGCTTCCCCCAGGCAAGGGATGCCACTTGCCTCACTCTTTCTGAAGCACACTCCTAGTCATGCCTCAATACCCCATCCAAACAGCCCCACTTGGGGAAAGCTTTACCGACGTAGCCAGGGTGCTATGCACCCACCTTTCTTGCTGACCTATTCTTCCCGAAGTACGAGCTCCAAGCCATTTCTCTGTGCCCAGTGCATAATCAACATTCAGAATATGTTCCTTGTGTCTCAACTGTTTCCAAATATTTAAATGTTTGCATGTAGTAAGAATTAAATAAATGGTAGCTATTATTATCATTGTGCTTATTATTACAATTATTTTGCTGTCATGTGCACAAAATTCAGGCGATTGCCTGGCTCTTAGTCCACGTGTTTGCAAAGCAAGTCGACAGAGTGAAAATTCACCAAAAAAAATCCAAGCAGAGAGAAAGGTGTTTGGAAAGTGGCCATGGTAAAAAAGGGTGTTTGGAGGGGGGCCGGCCGCTCTGTCACAGCTAAATGCGCCTCCATTCGCTGCGCGTGAGCATAATCCAGGCACATTTGATAAAACTTCTGTCTTCTTTCCAAAGCCTTAAATCAAAGAGAAATTTGCTTGCAGCATCAACTCTGCATCTTAAAATAGCAGCGCATTAGCATCAACAATGGGATTAATTAGGCTTCCCTGGAAACTGTTCAGAGGACTGCGCCTTCTCCGGGAAGGTCAGGCCGTTCGTTCTCCTCTGCTCTGTTCCGCGGTTATCACCTCGGTGCAGGTCCCTCTCCGCAGCGGGCAGGCGCCGCGGCCCCCACCCCCGGGTCTGACGCACCCGGATCGCTGGTCCCCAGGGGAGGGTTGCTGGGCCGGCTTCCTCCCCGCGTAGCAGGCAGAGGTCCTGCGTCCTAGCGCTGTGGGCTATGGCAAAGACCGAGGGCTCTGAAGTTCAGCGCAAGTCCTGCCATCGCCGCTCTGGCCTCGCTGTCATCGTCTCTACAGTGGGAGTGACATCCTTCACTGCAGAGCAGGGCTGTCATGGGGCCTCCAACGACAGTCCCCTGCACGTTCCTCTCCAGCCTCTCTGCAAAAGGCTGCCCCTCCTTAAATATTTTTCTTTAATTAAACATATTTAAAATTATCTAAATTTTAAGATTAAATTTTCTTTTAATCAGTACATTCTAGGAGAAAAGGCAATAGTCTTACTTCAAATAGAAAAAAAACCACCCAAGATCTTTTCATTCATAACCAAAAACTATTAAAATACATACATTTAAAGTTTGTGTACCGCCAGAGATCATGCCATTACCCAGCAAGCTTTGGGAAGCACCGGCCTGCTGCCTGTTGGGGGGACTCCCCTCTCTCCCCGTCCCGGAGTCTCGCCCCCGGCCCTGGGCAGAGCTGTCTCCTCGCCCCTGAGACGCTCCTACTGCCTGATGAGCTGATGTCCACGCAATGGGGGGGTGAAATGAAAGGGGACCCGTCCCCTGGAGCCGGGGACCCAGCGCATCCCGGAACGAGCTGGAACCCACACCACAGACACGGGTCGGACACGGGCAGCTCTGCCCCGTGACCCAGGGGCCCCAAAGAAAGCCAGGCTGGCCCCTTTTTCTCAGTCATTCCACGTGCACCACAGTGTTTCCTCCTTTGGAATGTCTACACTTAGCCTATTGGAACACTCACTGTTTTGTTTTTAAACCGTTGCAGGGTTTTTTGATGCAAGTGTCAGAAAAAAAATCCTTCCTGGATGCACTTAAGTAAAGAGTATAGGCATTTATCAGCTCACAGGACTAAACAGTCTGGAGGCTCCAGGCAAGGCTTGATCCGGGGCCAGAATCACACGACAAGGCGGGCTTCTCTGCCCGCATCGCCCCGTTCTTTTCCACGTGGCTTCCGTCCCTGCCGGCTCTCCCCCTGTGGCCTCGGACGGCCGCTGGGAGCTCCCGGGGCCCACGTGCCCGCGGTCGGGGCAACAGAACCAGGTAATCCCCACTCTCCCAAAGCAGCTCAGCCCCGGCCTGTGCTTGGAGCCCGTGCTGGTGGCCGATACTCACACTTGCCCTGCACGTGCTTGGTTGCGTGGCTTACTGTTTTTAAATATTCTTACTTTGAAAGTCTCTTGACAACGCCTGTGCCGTGAAGGGTCACCGTCCCCGTGGCCCTCCCAGGAGCTGTCACACAGCCCACCTGGCCTGGCACCTCTGAGGGCCCCGTCTTTCACAGGATTTCCATTTTGATGTAGCTTTTACAGCCTGGCTGTGGATTTTATCTTTTCCCCCCCATTTTCCAGGACAGCAAACAGCTGAGTCAGGGTGCAGCCATACGTAATCCCCCCTCAGAAGCCTGTCCCTCCAGACCCTTCGCGCCACACCAAGGACAGCTGGCTTTGCCCTCCCTGCCCCCCAGCAACCTCGTCCATGGGGCGGGCCCCTTCTGTGTTCAAGGCCCAGACCTTTACACTTGGCACGGCCTCCGCCGCCTAATCCCATGTTCCCATCCCCTCCCCTCTTTGTAGCAAAACCCAGCCGGCTGCCTGCTCCAGTTCCAGGCTTGCTCCAAGGTCTGCCATCCTTGACCTTGACCTTGACTCTTTTTTCTGTCCTCCACCTCCTGCCCTGCAGCCCTGACTCTAATCCCCACTCTGCCTGGTGCCTCCCCCACCCGCCACCACCCTCCCCCTTGGAGGCTCTGCTTCCCACGGGTCAGGGAGGGCGGCCAGTTTCCCTTGGAAAGTTTTCTCTGATTGGCGGAGGGGGCGGCCTGCCTCAGACTCTGATCTGGTACAAATAGAAGACAGCCCTGCCTTCCAACGGACTTCCAGGTCCCTCGGGTCACAGGGCAAAGGTCCAGGGTGGATGACTCTTTTATTAAATAAAATTCATTCTGGAGCCTTGGGGCTTGAACACAAAGGAAGTCCAGGGGCCGGGCCCATGGGGGGAAGGGCGCTCCATGTCTCTGCACAATTTAGTCCCAGGAATGAGGAGCTTTGCCCTGCAGCCAGGACACAGGGAGGATGGGTCTGCGGAGAGGGAAGCTCCCAGCCACCTGGGAGCAGGCTGGGCTTTAGGAAGGAACTGTGGGGGAGGATTAATAATCAAATTAGTGTGAGACAGGTTAACAGGGGGAAAGGGTGAAATTTACAACATGTGTGTACACAGGGGGTTCCATAAGAACATGAGACCCCAGGACAGATGGGGGAGTTAAAGCCTACGTGCCATTTTGAGCTAAAAAGAAGGGAGGAGGGTTATGGTTTGAGACTTCAAAGGCAGGAAAGCAGTTCACACGGCAAAGGAAAAACACATTTGGGAAGTAAGTGTTTGCTGGGCCGTCTTTAACTACGGGCCTCGCTCCGCTCCTCCCCGAGCCTCACACCCAGCTCACACCACACAGCAGGGTCTGCGGTGAGGGCTCCCTTCCTGGGGCAGGTCCTCCATCTAAGTGCTTTCAGGCAGTTTGAAGAGTCAAAGGTTATTTTCCCTGAGCCTTGCGTTTCTTAAAAATAACCAACTGAAAAGCGTCAACATCCCAACAGACATACTCCGGGGCAGCACCGTCTGCTTCCCCTCACGGCTCAGGGGCAGGGGTGCGGGGAAGGCTGGGGAGCAGGGGCGGGGCGAACTGCCTCCTGCGCTGAGCTCCAGGCCCTCCGCTGGGACGGCCCGCTGCCCCGGACCTCCAGGGCCCAGCGGTTGCACAGCACGGTCGGTACCACAGGGCTGGGCGGGGCAGGCGGGGTGGGCGGGGCAGAGAAGGGCAGCAGCCTGCTGGCCCAGCGACGTCAGGAGACTGCGGTGCCCCGCTGGGAATTCCCAGAGGGACTCCCCGAAGTGCGTGATGGGGGCTCAAGCCAGTTCACTGACCGCAAAGTGTGGCCCGGGTGACCAGCACCAGCTGGGTTCCTCATTTTTAGCACAGAACCTGGGGAAGTGGGGCACGGCACTCAGCCCTGTCTTTCTAGAACGTTCCCACGCCGCTCAGAGGAGGGCCCTCAGAGGCGATGAAAGCACTGCCTGGCACCTGGGTCCCTGGCTGCCTGCCGTCTCGGGAAGGCTCCGCTTCCTCCGCGGGGCAGGACAAACTAGGAACCACTGCTGGGCGTCTCCCAGACCCGGGGCTGCTTTCTGTTCTCCCCTCTGGTGCTGCCCGTGCGTGTACCTGAAGCCAGGCAATTCCCAGCTGTTCCGCTCAGCCTAAAAAGGCGGAGGAAAGGAGCCTCGCTTGGTGCAGGTGCGGGGTCCTGAGCATGCCCCCCCGCCACTCTCTGCCTCCCGTGGAAAAGCCTTAGTTAGAGACCCGTGCGGGAGTGGGGCAGAGAAGTGGAGTTGGATCTGGGTGCTGGAGCAAGAGAGGCAGGGAGAGCTCACACACCTTAACTGTCTCTAAGGGCCCCCCGTGAGCCTTCTGCCACAGGCAGGGCCCCAGCTGGTGACAGGCACCAAGCCCCGTGCCAGCCGGAAGAACAGGAGCCGCCTGGAGTTGGGGATGATGTCAGAGCCCGGCCAGCTGACCACACTTAAGGAGGCCCTGGCTCAGTGTGAGCATCTTGACCCAAGGCTCATGCCCAGGCCTTGAGCTGGTCACTGGGCCTCGGAGGGTGTTGGGGACAGACTGTGCTTGCTGATCAAGGTGAGTCCCGCTCCTGAAACCAAAGGAACCCCCAGCAAACTCCATGGCGGCAGAACACATCCCCAAGTTAGAATCAGGAACTGTTCCTGAACATAGGGTCCATGGATTGAGACAGGTGTGACGCGACCGGTTATGACACTGCAATGAGAACAGAACACACGTCCCAGTAGGACTGGGCTTCCAGGGCCGGATCAGTGGCCCCGATGTCCAAGAAGGCCCCCTGAGACCTGGCCTCACTCTGGGGACGCAGGAGACCTTTGCCCCATGCACCAGCCCCCTGGCGGTCTTCTCCGCCCCCCCTGCCCCCCCCCTTTACAAACAAAGCACCCTGTCACAGGGAGGGCTCACACCTAACACAACAGGAGGAAACCGGCTGTTAGTCCCGGCAACGGCCCATTCCTGGGAGAGCCCGAGCCGAGTTTGGCTCCGTAATCGCAGAAATCCAATTAGCTTCTCTCCAGAAAGTGCGCACGGGGAGGCCACTTTCTCTAATTAATTGGTGCTATTGCATGCGCTGGGCCTTTCAGGGGGCCTGAGAGTTCTATTGGAGAGGCCAAGGCCACCGAAGGCCTCGCATTGGCTGAGCTCAGCCAAGCCCCGGCCCCGGGCCAGCTTTGCCCAAGCGGCCTCCTGCTCTCCCCGCTCAGGCTTGCGTGGCCAGCCCCGGGGAAGGGCCCTGTCCCCGCCTTTCCCTTCCTCACCTGAAAACCTGGGAAAACGCTCCCACCCTGGCGTGGATGGGCTGGCTGTGAAGGCCGAGTTCCTGCCTTGTCACCCTTGCCTGGCTCGTGGGTACACTCACTCTTCTGTCCCTTGCACGCCTGCAAGTCCCACTCCTCTGCTGGCTCCCCAGCTGCTGCTGAGGCTTGTTCGGAGTCCCCCAGAGACGCCCTCACAGGGGCTTGCGAGGCTCAGCGTGGGGCTGCCATCACTGCCTGGCGGCGGTGGCCAGCTGCTGGCAAGGCGTGGCTTGGCGACACACCATCAAGACTCACAGAAGAGGTATCAGCACTTGCGAAAAGTCCTGGAGGCGACGTGGAGGGCACCAAGGAGGCGTCATGCGGAAGAACGCGGAGTTCGACAACGCTGGGGGAGAAGCCGCGGAATGGCGACAGATTCTAAATGGGAAGATGTTTTAGGAGCACGGTAACCAATTAATTTGCATATAATTTTCTTCTCAACATGCACAAGCTTGATATATGATAAAATTCCTTGCCTAAGTAAGCCTAAAATAGGCTCTTTGTATACATACAAAGTAAATCTTTAAGTAATAAGAAAGCTCTGTGTAGAGTTTAACTGGCGAATTTCTCTTTCCGAGGGGGTGCGTAAAACAATGGTGCAGCTTGTAAAGGACGGCATCGTAAGTTTGATAAGATATGGTACTTGCAAAAAAAAAAAAAATCTGGCCCTTGAGCTTCCGCTCCCAAAAGCTGCAAGTCTGATGATACAAGGTCTTTATTTCTGCATGGCTGCTATTAGCTAGCGAGCTGAGAGGCAGCTGCCCCTTTAGAATGGGCTACATTGCACCCAGTTTGCCTCGGTTCCCACTACTCCCTACTACCTTACGCTAGACCCTCTTCAGCCATTCCAGTTACTGTCTGGTGTCAGGCATTTGTGTCTGCCACCCCTGAAAAGGTATGTTTGGTGTTGTCTGCTTGGGAAACGATGACCCATGCATGGTCCCGGCCCCTAAGATCCGGCCCCTGATTACGTCTCAGTCTGGACTTGGGCAGAGGAGAGAGGAGTTCAGACCCACAAGCGGCTGCCGAGGAGCGGTACGCAGAGGTGGCCCTTGGAAGGCACCCCGTCCTGTTTCACCTTTAGCCCACTGCCTCGCCTCCCTGCTGACAGAGCAGCCAGATCTCTCCAGCCACTACATTTCTGGTCACCCTTGTCCAGAGTGTGTCACAGAGATGCCCAGACATGGCCAAACCTGAGCAGAGGGGCAAGCCAGACTGGTACAGGAGCCCCAGCTTCCCGCCCGGTCATTCCTTCTCAGGCTTCTGCGGAGGCTGCTCCCATCTGGCAGCAGCCGGGCCACAGGATGTCAAAATGCAACACGCTATCTCCCGAGCAGCAGGTGCAGGAGGGAACGTCACGTGGACTAAGTGTCTAAAGACAAGGGGAGGAGCGATAGGAAAGTGAGGGAGGTTATTTCTATTTGGGGAGGTCAGAGAGAAGCACCGGAGAGTGATTTCAAAGAGAGGTTTTTAAAAGATGAATGAATACTTGTCTGGAGGACCAGTACAGACGAGCAAGGAACGGCTTTCTAGGCCGAGGGGCGGAGGTAATTAGTGCCATTATACTTGTCGATTACTCCCCGATAAAGTTGGGAGGGAAAGTTTTCATTTTAATTTATTCTAAATGAAGAAAAAAAGATATGATAATGAGAAATATGTAATTATGAAGCCATTCTGAATTATATTGATTTTTATACCGACGTGGTCATAAAAAATTTTATATATATTATATTTTTTCAGTAGAGGAAGGGTTCCTGGAAGGTGAAGCCGCCTGGGGCCCCTGAAACCCCCATTTCGCTCAAGGAATCTCCTTCCGGTGCCCAAACTGCTTCTACGTCCCTCTTTAGACATTTATTACTTATTTTATAAAGTAAATCTGTTAATGTTTACTTTTATTTTTATAATTGCTTGTCATTCCCCGCCCCCAGACTACCCACGGGTGTGGGCTGCGGGCAGCCTGGTTGAATGGATGAGTGAATGAGCAAGACCCCCCCGTAGCCTCTGGCCAGAGGGACTGTCGTTTCCTGTGCCGTCCCGGGGCAGGAGCTGGCCGGCCAGGCAAGGCCCCCCACGGGCGGCTCTCTGCGGAGAGAAGCCCGGCCGCTTCCGTTGCTTCTCGTTCCACCTTCGTGTTAACGAGGCGTAAGGGATGAGGGTGTCGCTTCGGGCAGACCTGGCCCAGCACAGGAACCAAATGCTCACCAATATCTCTCCGCATCAGGAAGTTGCTTTCTAGTCTCCCTCGTGTCTTAGCTGGGAAGGAAGAGGCTAGTGCTGGGCTCCGGACAGCTGGTATGAACTTCACGCAGACCCTCGGGGAAGCCCAGGCAGCCTGCGCTCAGGGAGACTCGGGAAACCTCGCTTTGGCGGCAGTGTTAGCCCAGGTGAGCCGGGTTTCAATGACATAATTCATAGTCCTTCAAGTCTCAGAGGTGTAACGCAGCAAACATCTGCTTTATGCTTTAAGCAAAGTCCAGTGGGATCTTGGTGTCTCTCTAGGGAAAATGACCTCCAGCTCAGCTGACCTGGCTGCTTTGAACTTGCAGCTCTGCCACTCTCACACAGGTCTCCTCTGCAGCTGCCGCCGTCGCGGAAGAAAGAGAGCAGGGAAGGACACACAGGCTTTTCAATGTCTTGACCCGGAAGTGACACCATCACTTCCTCTCACATTTCATCGGCCAGGACTGGCTGGCTGTGTGGCCCTGGCCAGTTTCGGGAGGCTGAGAGGGGCAGTGCTCTGTGCCCAGTAAGAAGAGAGCCCGGCATCAGGGAGCAGGAGCCCTGGGCGCAGCCTGTGCCGAGGGACGCAGGTGGGCCGGTGTCACCGTGGGTAGGGTATACGGAAAAGAAGCCGCGGTGTCATGAGAGCGCCCTACGGGCAGGTAGGCCACGCCGTTCCCCGTTCCTCCCCCAACGACCCCCGTGTTTTGACATCTGCCAAGAATGGCAAACTTTGACCCAGGAGCGGAAGAAAGCGAACCCTTTATCTTTGGATGTTACAGTCTAATTAGGCTCCTGCCTCCCTCTGCCAGGGGCGTGAGCACCAATCAGAATGATCTAAAGAATTCAAGGAGGAATTCAGCCTTCAGACTGTAAGTGTGCAGCCTGCTTGGATTTCCACACCAACAGGGTGGAGACGATTAAAAAGATGAATTTGTGCTTTATGTCAGAAAGTTCAAAACAAGCGAGTCCACAAAGGGAGCGCCTGGCGACAGCTTCGGATGTGGGATTAGACAAAGGGTGGGGACTGGCAGCGGCCCTGTCACTGCGTAATTTCCATGGGATGAGTCACCTCTCATCTTCCTCCCCATCTGTGATGTGAGGTAATAACACCTGCCCTGAAGGATTGTCATGAAGATTCGAAATCACATGATACCCACCTGGTCCCCATCCTGCACTTCCCTTCTCTTTTAAGAGTTGTCGTCCGACAAGAGTCATACCAGCAATCCCCCAGACACGTGGGGAAGACATCCTGGAACCCGGCGGAAAAATACATTAAAAGACAAAGTGGGATTTTTCTTGTTCTTACACTTTCTCGTGGCCCGGTCCGCTTGTGCATCCGAGCAGCCACGGCGGGGTCCCATGCTCAGCACCTCACAGAAGGAACGCCAAGTGGAGGCCTTTCAGCTTCGAAAGCTGAGGCACCAAGGGGAACATGTACAATTCTAGAAAATACAGTAAACTTGGGGGAATACAGAGATGTACAGGAGCTGGATCCCAGCCCCCCAAAGCCAGATCACAGTTCCCTAGAAACTCTGACACGTGCGACAAGATGGGTGAGCGTTGAGGACAGGACACTAAGTGTAAGACGCTGGTCACAAAGGGACGCATGCCGAATGGTTCCTGCCAGGGGAGGTGTCCAGGGCCGTCAGGTTCACAGGGACCGAACGGGGAGCGCTGGTCACGAGGGCCAGGGGGTGGAGGGGTGGGCGGTCATGGTTTCGGGGGACAGAGGTTAAGGTTTGCACAGCGAGAAGAGTTCTGCGGATGGCGGCAGTGACGGCTGCACAAGTGTGTGACTGTGCTTAATGTCACCCAGCTGTTCACTTAAAAGTCATTAAGATGATAAGCTTTATGTAATATGTATTTTACCATAATGAAAAAAATTTTTTTTCATTCCTAAACCTTCCATCAGGAAGAGCTATAGCTAGAATCCCAGCAGGCCAGCCCTGACCGGGGCCTGACAGATGACCCCTGTTCCCAGGGGACCCTGAAGCCCAGAGAGAGGACGCAACCTGTCCAAGGGGACAGGCATTTTCATCCAGGCCTGCGCTCCTTCCGCTGTCCCCCCTGCCGCGGTGCGACAGAGGCCCAGGTGACAGACGCGCGGTCCCCACCCTCGGCTGCTCTGGCCCAGGCTGCTGGCTGAGTAACTGGCAGTGACTCACAAGCCAGGCAGAGATGAGGCAACAAGCCCAGGCCCCATTAGATCTCTCCCTCCCGACGGGGCGTGCTGAGCCTCGTTCTTACGGCAGGCGGTCGCCTGTGGAGAAGCGACATTCTACAAATGAAACCCCCTCTGAGCCCCATGTGTCAGATCCTTCGTGCACCCTGTCACCTCTCATCCCCCCTCACTCCCTGTCCTATGAAAGAGATGCCATTGTGGGACATTTTAGGAAAATGCAGCAGCTGACCCAGAGCTCACGCTTTGTGTGGGTGGGGCTCTGCTGGAATTCTAGCTATAGCTCTTCCTGATGGAAGGTTTAGAAATGAAAAAAAAAAAAAAAAAACAAAACAAAACCCAGGGCTGTCCCTGAGACCCACTGTGTGCCCCACACACGTGTCTTGAACTGAACTGAGTGTTTTCAGCTGTGCAAGGCTAGAAGGAAACACGGCCTGTCTTCACCCCGCCACACCGGGTAACGCCTCGGGGGAATCGTAGTAAGTGCCGCAGTAAGAGGTAAAGAGTCGCTTATTTTTTAGACAGAGGGATTTACCTGTACAGACAGATCAATGTATGCCTCTCTCTCTTCTAGGTCGTTCCTCTGAGAGGCTCTTTCCAAGGAAGCACCAGCATGGGAGAAGGTTGTAGGCTTTTTAACTGAGACCGTTGGCAGAGAAGGAAGGTATTTGTGGGATTATCTTCGTCAGAGCAAAGTGCGCAACGTGAGAGCCAGAGCATCCTCAGAGCTCCGTGCAGCCCCCCCACCCTGGCTGTGCAGGAAGGTTAAGGGCCTCTAACTTATAGAAAAAATGAGGGAGACCCCAGAGCTGGCCACTCCACTGCATAGCTTTGGCCGGGGACATATGCGACACTGGCATAATCTCTTTGGTGTCTAAAGTCAGTTCCTTCTCAGGATCCACACGGTGGCCTCCTGGGTCCCCCAGGGAGAAGGCGAAGGCCGCCTCTCCGACTCGAAGCTCCAAGTCACTGGCGTGATCCACGCGCCCACCATCATCTGTGAGGCGGGGTCGTTCCCCCCATTTAGTAGGTGAGGAAACAGCCTGAGGGGTGAAGCCCCTGCGCAGGGCACGAGCCAGCGGGTGCGTGTCCCGTGTATGTCTGACTTTGCTAGGGCTGCTGTGACAAATGACCACAGACCGGGAAGGGGAGTGGCGCTTAAAATAACAGAAAGGTAGTGTCTCACAGTTCTAGAGGCAGGAAGACCAAAGTCAAGGTGCCAGCTGGTAACCATTTCCAGGCCTCTCTCCTTGCCTCGTAGGTGGCCACCTTCTCCTTGTCCCTCTCTTCACACCGTCCTCGCTCTCTGCAAATCTGTGTCCAGATTTCCCCTTGGATAAGGACAGCAGTCCTAGTGGATGAGGACCCACCCCAACCTACCAATAGCTGCGTGTGGCTGCTGCTTCTCCAAAGTCTCACCTTCAAACAGTAGCGAAATCCACAGACAGAGAAGCTCGGCTGCTTCTGAAACTGAAGTGAAATCATCCTCGATCTCACTTACAGCAAGAGACAGGGAAATAAGAACTGCGTGGAAAAGATGTTTTTCACCAGTCAAACAACAGAGACGGAGAAGGGAGGAAACTCGCTGTGCTGAGGCAGCCAGTGCGGAATCAGGTGCGCACACGCCGTTGCCGGCGGACATGTAAGGTGACACTCCCTCGGGAAGGAGACTTGGCTCTGCTTGTCTGGATCACAAGCGCACACGCCGAAGGTCCCCAGAAATGGCACTTCTAGGTGTTTATCTTATAGCTGCAGCACCACACTTGTGCCAAGCACTGTGGGCATCGAGCTCTCTACTTCAGTGTCGTGGCACCAAAAGCCCCATCAAAACGCCCTAAGTGCCCACTGACAGGAGGCTGGGCAAAGCAATTGTGGGCAGAGGCACACCATGGGATACAATTTTCAAAAAGAAAAAAGAGGAGTATTTATGATCTACTGGGAACCAAAACAAGTAGAAAAGAAATGGAGGTCGTAGAGCAGAGCGCAAACTATGCCGTTGTCTGTCTGGAAACCGAGCCTGGGCCTACAGGCTTGTGCACGGGGCACAGTGCGTGTGGGGGCCGCATGGGAAATGGGAGGAAAACGGGATGGCCAGGGAGGGGGTGGGGCGGGGAATGGGCCAGGAAGCCGTATTCCAAAGTGTGTCCTCCACACAGGAGTTACGATCTTAAAATATGTTCAGTGACGAAGAAAACTCTCGCCGGTAGTCTACAGGCCTGGCATGTGCCTTATTGCTCCAGCAGGACTCGGGCGTTTTAATAGTTTCCCAATACATTCAATTAATTTTTATTTTCATTTAATGAATCCAGGTGAAAGCAGGGCTAGCCTCAGGGGAGCTAAGTGCAGAGAAGGAGCCCCGATCAAAAGCCACCCTCTCCCCTGCCTTTCCCAGCCCCACCGTACACTGGAAGCGTTAGCCCTTCCCTCGCAGAGTCCCCAGCGTGACCTGGGCGTCAAGCCACAGGGAGTGACAGGCATTCGTCGGGGAGGGTGTGGCTCGCAGACAGGCCTCAGACAGAGATGGCCTGGGATCCCGACCTGGCCGCCCGCAAGCTGTGTGGCTCTGTGGCGGGACCAGCCTCTCTGTCGCCCGGCTTCCCCTGCTGCAGCATGCAGGGGAACCCTGCTCCCTTCACAGGGCTATCATTGAGTGGGCCTTGCGGTCTGCATCGGAGCCAGGCTTCCCTTGGAGGCATCGACCTGAGCCCAAGGCCACGCATGAGGGACGCCGGCAGCCACCCGCGCAGGGGCCAGCCCGGAACATGCTGCCTTTTGTAGAGAGCTTAGGGGGGGACAGGCATGATGGGACTTCCCCTCGCAAAAAAACATGCCTCAAAAGCCAGCCCGCCAGCCAGCCCAGCCCTAGGCGGACAACGAGGGCTGCCTCAGCCCCTAACCCACCCCCGGGGCCTGTTGGCTTTAACTACGTTAGGCAAAGTCCAGTTTGTCATTTACTGAGGTGGTGCGGGGTCCCAAAGCGGGGAGGGTGTCCCTGTCCTCTTACTGAGGAACCCTGTGTGGGAGGCGGTCTGACTTTCAGGTGGGGAGAAAGCCGGTGGGGGTGTGCAGAGCCCATGTCCCTGCTCCTGAAGGATCTGCGTCCAGTGGGGACAAGGGGAGGGGAAAGTAGGGGAGGGGAGGGTGGCAGGCCAGGATAACAAAGGGCAGAGGTCCACAGAGAGCCCGGGACAGAAGCCAACCCAAGGGCCACTGCGGAAGCAGCCTGGAGACCTCCGCCCGTGCTCACAGGGGCTGGCTCTGCGGCAGGGACAGCCCAGACGGCCGTGCCGGGCGCTGGGTTTGGCTGGTGAGGAGACTGAGGTGTGCCCGTCACCTGCAGCCTTCACAACAACATCTGTGCCCATTGGCATCTGGCCGCCCGCTTTTGACTCACCGGGCCGCCCAACCGCACCTGCCCGGACCCCCGGGAGCACCTCTCCCAGACGTGGGTGGGCCGCAGAAGACGGGGCGGGGTGGGGGGGAGGTTTGGTGGATTCCAAAACCTCCCCTGACGCATCAGAAGCAATAGCCACAAACTGTCACAACCTGAGTTTTCAGCTTTTGCTTTGTTTTTATCCCAAAGTCAAATTACATATATTGATCTGAGACCTGCTTTTCCCAGTTCGTCATCTGCCTGAGAGCCTCTCCCTGTCAGGACCTAGAAGTCAACCTTGCTCTTTCCAGCAGCTGCCAACAACCTGGAACATGCAAGCCACAGGATTTTAGGCACCCTCTCCTTAGAACACGGCATCGTCCTCATCCCGCCACCTCAGAATAACGCTGCAGCGAACGCTCAGTCTCCATGTGTGTATGAAAGTACATCTTTGTGCTTCTGGAGTGTGGAATTTTTTAATCAAATTTTGGTAGCTTCTGCCCTTTCACTGTATAAAAAGGTGCCATCAAGATATCTCTGTGTTGTAAATAATTAGACAGAAACTTCGAGGGGAAAGGGACTTGGCCAAGAGCCCTTGACCGCTAGCGTGGGAAAGATGGGATCTGAACCCAGGTCTGACACGCCCAGACCTGACACAGAGATACACAGCAGCCTGGGTTGGAGGAGGTCCCCGTTGCCTTGGAAACATGGGGGCTTTGATGACTCTGGAGAAGCCAGGTAGCCAGTCGGCTCAGTCGGTCATGTCCCTGTCCCTAGAGGGTCAGCCCTGTCTCCCAGAGCCCACCGCCAGCTTCCTGAGGGCAGCCCCCCCTCCCCCAGGCGGGAGCTCTTAGAGGAGCCCATCAGCCGGGAGTCAAGGTTACCCAGCGAAACAAACGTGCTGACAGGGGCCTCCCTGACAAGCAAGTGGCTGAGTCAGTCTTTCTCCTTCAAGCCGCATTACAGACCTCTCTGCTCTGCAGCTGCACTGGGGGCTGCAGGGCTGCTACCAAAGTGCTCAGCGCATGCGTGACCCAGCCCCAAAGACCGTCGCCCTTAGTGACAGCAAATGAACCTCCTGCTTAGGTTTCCTTGAAGGGCCCCAGGTAGCAGGGATAGACTGAGACTGGTCTTAGGACTCTGTTCAACTACTCCCTCTGAGGTTGGGAAAAGGACTCTTTCTTTCCCAGAAGACAGCGCTTACAGGCAGGATTTCCAGGGAGAGGGTCAGAGATCAAGCAGAGTTCAGCCCTAATTGGCAAGCAGTCTGAGTAAAAATTCATTAGTCTCCCGCCCTCGCAGCAGGCCCGGCCTGCAGCTGCTCCTCCAGCTGTCTGCTCACTCACTGCAGCCCCCCAGCTTCTGCCAGCAGAAGGGTCCCTGCTCACTTCTCACACTGAGCGGCAAGTGTCTGCTCGCAGGCCTTTCCTAGGAGGTGAGCGCCTGACCGTTCCTGGATGCCCAGCACCATGCCATCTCCACGCCTTGCACACGTTCAAGCTCGGAATAGGCGTTCCATAAATGTCTGATGAATGGAGGCCGGGTTCATTCATTCAATTCATTCATTCGATAAATATCCTGCAGCTACAATACTCTGCGCTCTGCTCTAGGCTCAGTTTGTCTGATTTGGTGGCCAATGAATCAAATAAGCAAAGACATTCAACGGTTCAAGGAGTCCTGGACTACAAGTCCAGGATACACGTTCAGGCGTGGCCAGCCCCTTCTGGGTGTCAGCTTCCTCCCCACGAGGGTCCTGGGAGGGCCTCCTTGTCCCTTCAGCCAGCTGTGAGCAGTCGATAACCTTCATCAGCGCACGTGGCCCTCAAGGAAACAGATGCGCTGCTTGCTGAGCGCCACATGTGAGACCACAGTGGGCAGTCCTGGGGAATGAACCGACTGTGCTGTTGGCAGATGGGAGAACAGATGTGGGTGCGTATTGACAGGCACTCCTGGAGCCACTGGCAGGCGAGCGAGAGGCCGAGGCCAAGGCAGGGCGGGCCAGGACAGGGCTCTGGCCCTGGGCCCGGGGACCCTCGAGCCCAGGTTCTTAGCTGTGGCCTCTCCTGGAAGCTGTTAACCCCTCCCAGGTGCCTTACCTCCCACGGCTCTTACGAGCATTGAAGGAACCAGACCTGAGACGGTCACATCAGAGTGTTCACCCTTGATTCTGGAGCCCAGAGGCCGGGGTTCAAATCCCTGTCCCCACCCTTCTGGGTGAAGACCTCAGACAAATCATCCACGGGCAGATGTTTTTTTAACATATGGAAAATAGGTAACTATTTTGGTTTTTAAAATGATAATAAATCTCGATAAGTGGTAGTTACTACCATGTAATTGCCTGGCACAGAGTTAAGTGTGAACTACAGCTCTTGGGGAGTTCACTTGAATGCTGACCTGCTCCCTTTCCAAATTCTCAAGGATCCCTGACTCTTCTCCCTCCATTAGACAGAGTCACTCACCCGCAGTCCTGTTTCCGAACTGCAGACCCACATCCATCACGGGCTCAGCAGGACCAAAGCCCTGTATCACCGCACGCGCAGTGGTTCCGTGTGTGTGTGTGTGTGTGTGTGTGTGTGTGTGTGTGTGTGTGGCACCAGTTCACAGCCTGCCAGCCTAGAACCCCAACATCGGGTGGCCCCCCCACCGGGATGGTTGGCCCAGGTAGGGACGGGGGGGTCCCTTGTCCCCCTTGTGTTAATGCTGGGGGCTGGACTTCTCCAGGCTCCGGCTTTCCCGGCTCTCCTCCGGGGATCACCGTGGCATTTCCTGTGTGCGCAGCGGGAGCTGCCTTCTCGCCCTCAGCTCAGAAAGGCCACATGCCAGCAGGAGCCCCTCTGCTGCAGGGACCCTGCCGCGCGAAGGGCTCACTCGCTCGCTCATGCAGCTGCTGCAGCTCCAGCCAGGACGGAAGGGGGGTAGTAGGAGCGGGGGGCCTCCTTCCCCAGTGTCCTGGCCACAGTGGCATCTGAGCACCGGGCGCCAGGCAGTCCACGAGCTGCCCTGCCTCTCCGCCCGCTCCTGCCGTCCGCACGAAGGTGAGATGAGGCAACCCGAGTGAGAAGCATCGGCAGGACCACAAGGCCCCGGGGGGACAGCCCAGAGCCTGTCCGTGCTCAGGCCGTGTGGCTTGGTAGGGCTGCCCATCACCCCAGGGGAGGCCTGCGACCTTTGACCTTTGCCCGGCTGTGGAAGCCCCAAGGTTTGGATCAGCTGAGGCACCTGACCCAAGCTGGGCCAGCACACACCAGTCCTGAGATTTGTTTTCTTTCTTTCTTTTTTTTCCTGGAGCTTTTGGGAAAAGAGCTTTCTTTCCCTCAAAGCGTTGTCTATGATCAAGCCATGCCTGAAGGCGGCACCCCCTTGTGTAGCCAGTCACAGTTGGGCCTCTCATACTTGCAACTGAAAGACCCTGCTGAACACAAGATGCGGGAGCCGTAGCAGCCCACGCTGGAGGAGAGCACAGCATGCGGGCTCGCCGGGGGCCCGGGCTGGGGGCGCCTTCTGGAGGAAGGACACTTGAGTGGGTGGTAAAGAAAGAGTGGGAGTTCGCGGGCAGCTCTTTGGGCCGTGGGAATGACATCCGCAGGATCGCGTGGGCTCGGACATGCCCATTGCTGCCAGGCACAGGTGGAACGGAAACACTCAGAACGGGGAGCTGAGTCCCCGCACAAAGGGTTTTGAACGCCGTGCCAAGGAGTTCAGCTTTATTCTGCCGGCAGCGCGTTCTCATTCAGGAGCTTTCAAAGGCGCGAGGGTGAGGGGGGCGGGCTCCCTGAATGAGCAACCTGCTCAGAAACCCGCCCCCAGGACCCACAATCCTGGTCTCCCCCCTCCTGAATCCTGTCACCTCCTGCGCGGCGCATCAGCCACCCTCCACCCGCACTGCAGCCTCAGCAGAGTGGCGCTGGCACGATCAAGTCGTGCTGGGCACGATTCCCGAGAAGACCCAGCGCAGGCCAAGGAAAATGGAGGTTCTGTCAGAGTCTCAGATTTCTTTACGACTCAGGAATTCTGTCCCTCAATTCCACCACAGAAACAAAACTCAGCCAGCCTGTGCCTGAGCTCTGGGGGGTGTGGGTGCGTGGTTTCCGGGGGTGCTACGAGGATCTCTCTGGCAGCGCCTGCTGATGGGGCTTCCTCGCGGGGTGCAACCCCAATGCTCAGAAGACGGGTCCCCACCCCAGCTGCCTCCCACCGGACAGAGGAAGAAGTGGGCAGTGAGACCGAGACACGCGAGGATGAAATGCCCAGGTCGCCCTCAGAGCAAACTGTCTCCTCAGCATCTTGGCTGTGTAAAGAGGCTTGGTCTTGCCTTGGCTTTGGGGGGCGGTAGAGGGAGGATGTTCGCTGTGGGGGGTCCCCCAGCACCTGCTGAGGGTGTCAGGCTAACCCCACAGCCCTGGAGCATAATGTCCGCCAACAGATGCCAGCGCACCACCTGGGAGTACAGTAATGGCAAACCCTGAAACGTGCCACCCTCGTCCCTGTCTCCCTGCTCTGTCCACCCTGCACCCCAGAGGGCCCTCACCCACCAGCTCCTGGCACTGCTGCACCTGCCCTGGACCTGCCTGGGGCCCACCCGCCCGCTGGGTCTGGGGGCCAGGCAGCCCCTGAGCCTGCGAGGAAAGACCCCGGTAGCTGAGGCCTGACACAGCCTGCGTCAGAGCTGAGGGACTGCTCATTTCAAAGGGGCTTGGCGCCTGTGGGGACGCTTGGGCGGTGGGGGGATAATCGGAGACCCTGGGGATGTTGGCGTCTCAGGCGAGGCCCTGGCTAAGCCCCTGCAGAGTGCTGGGCGCTCAGGGTGTGGGTGCACCCGTCCGCCGGAGGCTGAAGAGAGTTCCCTTGTTCCCTCTCCCCTTCCCCCTCCATCTCCTGGTTATATTTAGGTTTGGATGTGATTCAGAGGAAAGGGAGCAGAGGTTGCTCCTGAGCGGGCCCTGGGGCCTCCCACACAATCTCTCTGCCTTGGACGGGCCATGGCAAAGCCCAATGCAGCAAACCCGCCCCAGCCTCCGCAGCCGGCCCTGCTCCCTGAGCTGCAGGGATGAAATCTGCAGCTTTCCAGGGCTACAGTGCTCAGATTCCTGCCGGCGCCTGGTTGCCATGGCTACCTGAGGCTCTCCTGTGCCACCCTCCTGAACGTTATGAGGCGTGAGGGGGAGGCTCGAACAAAGGAAGAGGAGTCAGGCTGAGGCAGCTGCTAAGAGGGCATCGCTGAGAGGCAGGACCCCTTTGTATAGCAGGGTTTTCCCCCCCTTTCCTCTTAGATAACACACATACATCATTTCATACATCACACTAACTAGGCTTGTCTTTTCTAAGGGAAAATCAAAATTAATAAAGTGCCTCAGTGCTCAGGGCGGGGGGAGTTGGAAAACCTACACCCATGTTTTAACAAGACAATGAGAGATGACATTCAGGACTTCACACACGCCATCCCGCTGAGCCCTCCCAGCTGCCCATCGCACAGATGAGCAAACTGAGTTTAAGAGCAGGGAACAGGCTGCCTCAGGGCACAGGATCAATGAGAGGAGGGGCAAGGATGTGGGCCTGCTGGGCCCTAGAGGTGCCGCCAACTCTGCTCTCCTGGGAAACAGGCATCGTGCACACGGTCAGCAGCTGACTCAGCTGACTCGGGCCGCCAGGCGCCCACGGGAGACCGGGAGGGTTGCCGGCCCCCGCTTGCTCTCTAGCCCAGGTGTGCTGACGAACCCCGGGAAGCAGCCCCGGGCCCCAGGTGTCTCTGGACTCCCCTTTGACTCCATCTGCCAGTACAGTGACTTGAGCCTCCTCCCTCGGTCCCCCTAACTTCCATCTCTCCACCCCCCCCCCCGCCCCCTGCCCTCTGCCCTGAGGCGAATCCTCTGCCTCGGTAGCCCACTGTGAAGTTCAATGCCTTAGCACCAGTCGCTGGGGCCACTCTGCTAGGCTCCCCATTGACTCTCCCCTACTCCCTCCCCTCCCCTGTGAGCTCATCACTCTGCTCTTTCTTATCTCTTTTCCTTTATTTCAGTTGTTTCCTCTGCCTGGGACCGCACCCCCCCCCCCACTCCAGGCGGCAGGAGCCCAGCCTCAGCCTGGCCGCCTCCCTCCCCTCTGAGCTCTTCCCTGATTTCTAGTCCCTTTCATCTCCATGCAAATTAAGTCCATCCCTCCTCTCAGCCCTTAAAATATTTACACTCATAGCACTTATTTCATTTACTGAATTTGCCTATTTATATATCCATCCCCCTCCCTCGCCACCACCAGACTGTGAATGCTTTGAAGACGGAGACTGTGTCTGGTTGGTTCTCAGCTACAATCTGACCACGCAGCAGATGCTTGGGGATTTTGAAATGGGGGACTGGCACACACGCGCACACACACAGGTGAACAGAGCATGTAAATGTGACTACATGTTGTTTTAAACTAACCGAACAAGAGAGGGTGCCTGAATGGGCTACTTTCCTATGTGAACATCTAGTTGGAGTTGTTGGAACAGGATTTGCATGACACGAGCAAGTCTTAGCTGAGGCTGCACAGGTGACGAGATTCAGATCACTGGTCCCCGGGCGCAGAGGGATACACAGCATCCTGTCTTATCTTCTGCAGCATCGTTATGATGTCCGGCCCGTCCGCTCACTTAGAGGAAAACTATGTACGGTCTTAAATGCGTTTATTAGAAAACCACACAGGTTGACATGAAGAGGACTTAGCGTGAATCTAAACAAGGCTGAGAAGGACAAAAATGACTCGTTCTCTAAACTAAAAGGAGCCAGTAAGATGACAGCAGAAACTAATAAAATAGAATGCAAACCACACAAGTCAGTAAATTTGATCAAGGCAACCAAAGATGGTCCTTTGCAGAAATCAATATAGTAGATAATTTTCTGGCAATCCTTACCAAGAAAATCAGAGAGATGACATTAAAAAATAACTTTGGAAATGAAAGAAGCCAAGAAACTACAAATATGAGTGATATTAAAAATCTAGGACTGCTAGGTATAACTTAATGTCAATGAAGTTAATGACTTCTCAGGAAAATATTAATTATTAAAAATTGATTTAAGAAAAGGTAGACAACCTAAATAGATCAATAAACATAGAAGAAATTTAAAAATTAACCAAAGACCTATGCCTTAAAAAAAACTGCAGTGGTTTATGACAAGTGCCACAACATTTTCCAAAAAATACATTGTGTATGATATATAAACTGTTCCAAAACATAAAACAAGATGGAAATTATTTCTTCTTAGTTTGTGAGCATAACCCTGACATCTAAACTAGAAAGAAAAAAAAAAAAAGAAATAGCAGGCCATATTCACTCAGAAACATAGCTATAAACATGCTGAACAAAATGTTAGCAAATCAAATCTAATAGTGTATCAAAATAGTAATGGCAAAGATATTTTATTATTCAATATCAGAAAAATATACTAACAAATTTCACTGGTGTAACAAATAAGAACAGAAAATAGTATGTGACTGTTTCAATAGGGACTTCAAAACACATGATAAAATTAAACACTTGTTTCTGCCAAAATAAAGTCATAACCTAGTAGTTGATGTTTAACCAACAGGGGTGTACTGGTGAAATATGAAACCATCTCCTCTTAGGACTTAAACAGGGAAGGACGCTCTCTGTATCATGCTGCTATGCAACATTTTACTCAATGCCCCTGACAATGTAATAAGGCAAGAAAAAAGGAGTAAAGGACTAACATTTCAAACAAAGAAAATTGTCTTTGAGAAGCCACACGGCACCTCTAAGCACCCATCTTTCATCATCGCTCCCTGCCTGGCCTTTTATGTCATAATTATTTTCATTCATAAACTGTCTGTTCCCCACAAGATTAAGGGTGAGCAGGGACTTGATTTTGTTCATGGGTTGTCCTGTCTCCAGCACCTGGAAGCGTGCCTGACCTAGGTAGACATTCAATAGATACTTATTGGATGAGTTCAGGAAGTCACATGGCCTTTCAGTCCACCAAGCGAAGCCAGTTGCACAGTCTCCTGGTGAGCGGACACTGAGCAAACAGACAAGGAGCAGCTCCCTTTGCCCTGCGCAGTCCTGAGCAGTGTGCATCCCCAGAGGGCTCTGTGTTAGTGTCCCCACGGTGGGCCCAACCCTCCGATCTATGACCTCCCAGGGCTGGGCACAGATGGCCCTTCTCCTTCCTGAGGAAGCCTCATTTCTTCCCCTCAGAAGTACCCAACAATTCTTGAACCACCTGCCTGGTGGGCCTCGGCCATTTTTCTCCTCTGGGCCTTGGCTTCCATTTCTGAATAACGTAATCCCCAAACCCCCACGTCAAGGACACAGCAGGACCGCAGCCAGCACCGCGGGCGACTTCTGAGACAGCAGTGGTGGAATTTGCATTTTTCTGAGAGCTCGTTCTCATAAATTTCCCTGCACACCTTGGCCGAGGATCCGTCAGACTAAAGATTTCCTATATCTCCTGTCCACCACGAAACTCAAGGAGAATTTCTAATTTTCTGTCGAGGCCCCTGGTGCTCAGCAGGTTTCTTGCCCAAGGTTTTGCTTCACCAAAAATACTGAATCTTGAGGAAGAAGCCACAGCTGATCCAGCCTTCCCACAGGCTTTCATGAGGAGAGGTTCTGCCAGCCTGAGTCACCGGTGACCTGTGTCCCCGCAGGGGTTGAAGGGTACTTCATCATAGGACAGGACCAAACAAGCCCCCAGGTGGGACTCGCAAGGGCCTGGTTAATGGGCTCACTTGGGCCTGGGGCCGGGGCTCTGAGCAAGGTGGCCTGCAGTGTGGGAAGCGGAAGAGGACAAAAGCAGGTGGTAGGCGACCTGCGAGACTGTGGAAATGAGCGCTAACACCCCCGGGCCATGATCTCCTCATCTATGAAATAGCCGTAGGCACGATCTCCCTTCTTGTGGTTCTGGGCTCTTACCTGAGACTAAGGCCCAACCTCAGTGCTTCTATGACCTGTGAAGAATCCCTCTGCTGAGAAAATGAGCCTGGCACGCAGTGGTTTGGCAACCATGATGATGTCCCTGCAAACTCTGAGCTGGGCCCTGGGCTGGAGCAGCCTGGGAGGTGGCAGAGGAGCCCAAGTGCCACGCACTGCCTTGGGAGCATCATTTGTTGGCATAAGGGCTGAAAAAGGGACGTTTGCCAGCGATGGATGCCCCATTGAGGCAGCTTCTGCTCCAGGCCCTGGCGACAGAGCCCAGCGCCAGCCATGGCCATCTGTCACACAGGGTGCACAGCCTAGCCTCGTGGAACGCACTTCTGCAGCTGAAGAATTTGCCTTTTCACATCCAGCTCCTGCGGTGGTTGTGGGGTTTTCCTAAAGCATAAATTACGTGGTGTGGGTGAAACACTTAACGCGGCGCCAGGCCTGCTTTGTGAGTTTCATGCCAATGAGGGAACACTTCAGTGCCACAGCCGATGCACGGTGAAAGGAATGGAGCCCACGGAGGACCTGCGGCTGCTGCTCTTTGAATCTTGGTTCTCGGCAGCTTTTGCTGCGTCGCCTGCCCTTCCCTCCCAGCGGGAGGCAGGTTGCCCTGGCAAGCAGATGGGTGCGTCCCAGGCGCGGGGCACATTCAGATTCCAAGCCTGGTTTCACGAGTCACCTGCTGTGCGACACAGGCTGGCTGGCCAAACCTCCTAGATCTCTAGATCTTCTCACAAATATGGGGCGGCAATGACAGCCCCCTCCTCACAGGGCGTTGTCAGGACGAAACGGTGTGGGATGCACGGGGCTGGGCCAAGGTAGGGGCAGCGGGTGAGGACTAACACCAGGAGAGGCCCTGGGTCTGCTGCGCTTTAGGGCTCCAGTCTCTTGGGGCTGGTGAGGAACAGGAGGAGGGATAGAGGACATGCCACATGAAGGAGGGTTGTCACTGTCTCACCAGGGTGAAAGAGAAGAGAAATGAGTTCCCATGAGCCCCCAAGACACCTCAGTCCCAGGAAAACGGGGTGGTTGGTGACCCTAAAGGCGTGACTGAAACAGCAGCACAGGGAGAAGCCGGGGTAACAAGGGGCACCCTGGAGGGTCTCCGCACGGAGGGTTCAGCACCATGGACAGCGCCTGGCAGCCGGGAGCCGAAGTGCAGCGGCTGCTACAGGGCGTGTGTTTCTAAGGACATCTTGTCAACTGCCTTCCTGCTGGCTGGGTTGCACAGACGTTTCCCAAATTGGGGAGTCCCTTGCCTTGGGATTGTCACCGAGAGAGTGGATGCTGAAAGAGCCATTGGCCCTCTGGCCCAGGAGAAAATAGACACCCAGGAGAAGGGCAGGAGTCAAGGGTAGAGAACCGAACAAGGAAACTGAGGCATGCACCCAGCCTCCGGCAAGAGGCACGAGTGGTGACATCTGCAAAAAAATCTGTAACAACGTGCCCGTGAGTACGTCACAGCTTAAAGAATGAGACTATCACTTCACACGCCATGGCAAGCTATGATAATCGTGATGAGAGCTAATCTTTCTGAGCGTTTACTATGTGCCAGGAGCCCATGGGTTCATCCCTTTTAACCCTCACCACTATCCTACTGTGTACAGGTAAGGTCTCTATGTCCATTGTCCAGATTAGGAACCTGAGGCTTCCAGGCCTCAATTCACTTGCCCAGATCACCTGAAGCAACAGAAGTGTTTAAAAGGTTTACTGGCTAAGTCCTGGGTCCCACTCTCTACACACAGTTCCAAAACTCTGAGGGAGGGAGTGTGCTCCACATGAAGGTCTATTACCTGAAGGAGAGGGGGAATCACGTGCTGGGGAGGCAACAGCCAGCCCACTGCCCAGCGCATGGCCAGGGAGCCACCATCAGACCCCTGAAGCACCCGCTGCATTTGGTGCAAACCGATCTAAAAGTAAGCCTCTGTGTGTGTCGGTTATAGAATCGTTAAAAACAAAACAAAACCTTTCAGGTGCAAAGTCATTGACCAGACACCCCACTTGCTCCAGCCCCTGAAAGCATGTTTTCACATTTTATGTTTTCCCGATTCCATTGTTTGTAACGATTGGTAAAGAAATCTCTCTCAGAGTAAGTATTTTATTCTATCTCAACAAAAACAAGGCGTAGAATTATAAGAACCTAATTAACAGCTCTTTTCAAAAGATTTAGGCTGCTTGGGCTGTTTGTGGTGTTGGACTTGGCATTGAAAACTTTACTTGCTCAATATTATAATTATTGTAATCAATCATCCTGCCCTTGAAGCACTAAGTGGGGGCCTTTTTTCCTGGAAGGGAAACAAAGCACATCTTTTTTCAATGACAAGTTAGTCACAGAATGAGAAGCAGTTGGCTTAGTGGTCTGAGCCGCCCAGATGAGAATCCACACCCCAGTTGTGCCCTGGCCTGCTCTGTGGCCTGGGGCAAGTCACCTGACACTTCAGAGCCTCCGTTTCCTCATCTGTAGAGTGTCGGTACAAAACAATTACTCACTAGCATTTCTGTTTGATATCTTGATATGATGTCATCGAATTAGGATGCTGGACGGTTCACGCTCTTCGTGCTCTTAGTTAACTGTTAACCCTTCTCCAGGTGTTCTTGCTCTGTATCCAGATGACAGGTTCACCGTTTACACCCGAGGAAATCATCCCCTGACCCCTCCTTCCCTGGGAGAAACCTCTGAGGAAGCTCAGAGACGTGAAAAGATGACCTGGCTAGGTTCCCAGGCCTCAGTCTCCTGCTGACCAGTTTCTCCGCCTCAGAGGTTTGTTGTGAACAAGGGTGACAGCTGCACGATGTCCCTCTCAGCGCCCAGCACATAGTTGCGGCTCCATAATGAGCTCTGCCCCTTCCGGTGCCCACTAAGTCACAGGCGCTCTCTGTGCTCCTGAGAGGTCCTTGTTCTCGCTGGGGCAGAGGTCCATCGACCTGTCCAAGGTGCTCAACTGGAGAAAGCAGGAGGGTAAGCTCTGCTCCCTACTTCCAGCCTTGTCCTCTTTTCAAAGCTCCACATGGGGCCATCCCCTTCATCCCTCAAAACCTGCTGAGCGCTGCCCGCATGCCCGGCTGTGGGCCGGGCTGCTGCCCCAGCCCAGGCTTGATTGCCTAGCAGCAGAGACCGCTCTGAGCGCTGGGGGCAGCTCGGTCTCCTCTCTCTGGGCCTCCTCCGGTCTCTCCCCTGCTTCATCTTCCTCTCATTGCCTCTCTCCGAGGCGGTCCCACCCACACAGCCAGCCACACTCTGATGAAGTTAATAATCAGGATGTCAGCTTTAAATACCGGTGAGCTCAAGGGAGACAACCTACTTGTTAAAAAAAGAAAAAACAACAACAACAACCTAACAAGTGGAATATTCCAGTTGAGCTAACCCATTACCACAGCCCATGGCACTCAGCCTTGCAGGATGCTGATATGTAGCACCCATTCATTCATTCACTGGTTCATTTGTTCATTCATTCGTCCATTCTCCAAAGAAGTGTTTATTTATCAGCATTTATCTATTAGGTGTTAGACATTGTTCTAGGCCAGAGGTCAGCAAACCTTTTCTATAAATGGCAAGGTAACTCGTAGTCAAGGCTCTGTAGGCCGCGTGGGCTTCTGTCTCAACTACCCACCATTGCCCCGGTAGCACAGGCAACCCAAACACCAGCGAGGGTGCCTGCCTATTTACAGAGACAGGAGGCAGGCTGGAGTGTGCCCGCCCCTGCCTTAGGCACCTGGACACAGAGGAGAAGACGGGGCGCCCCCCTCACAAGGCCAAGGTCTGGACGAGAAGACAGGCCGTGATGACGCGCGGCGATGAGAGATAGGACAGAGGGCGCCACGACGGTGGTAGGTGGCAGTTAATTGCAGATGGCGTGTCTGCTGTGTGCCAGAAACTTTCCCTAAGTTATTTCATTCATTTTTCCAACAACCTGGTGAAGGAGGTATTACGTATTGCCACCTACAGGAAATGAGGCTCCGAGGGATGAAATGACCTGCCTGGACCATGTGGTGGTGACCGGTGTAGCCACGGCCATTTGTCTGTCTGTCTATCACAGGACTAGAATTCAGAAAAAGTGTAATTTCTTAAGGTCAAAGTACTGAAGTCAGATACTGTCTAACAGTTTGACCTGGCTGATGGTCTACGAGGGTTTAAGGAAATGGCCTTGCCGTTGCGCAAGGGGCAGCCAGTTTTCACAATTTCCAAGAAAATACTTAACATACAAGAAATAGTAAGCTCCACCTCTTACAACCCTTTACACTTGTGATTTCAAAGAATCTGTGGACCAACCTAAAAATGTGCGAGAGAAAACAAAGCTTTCTAATTATTATTGTCCAAGGGGGATTTTGAGTAAAGGTGTTTGAGGGCCCCCGATTAGGCTGCCGCTCTCACTCAGCCAAACTCAGCTTCTCAGGACATTTCTTCCGAGCAAGCCCAGGGCTCTTCTCGGTGGGAGATCTGGCAAGTTGAATCCTCCCTAGCTCATTGCATGACAGGGCCAAAAATAATAAAGCTGTCCCTTTGCTTTCGGGAAAGGAAATCTATTTGCCGAGGACTTGCTCAGCCACAGTGAAGCCGCGTCATGGGCCTGGATGAAAGGGAGATGCAGCAGAGAGGAGCAGAAGCGGCCGGTGTGCCTCTCAGCCCTGTTCGCCGGGCCTCGGTTGCAAGATGCTTTCTGCCCAGAGCGGCAGGAAGGCTCTGTGGCTGAAGTCCCAGCACAATACCCTGCCCGTTGCTTTTCAGCAGAGCTGAATCTGAAGCCCTTTGCCATCGTCCCTGTCCCAGGGAGGGCAGTGCTCTCTCTGATGAGAAGGCGTCCACCCCAGCAGCCGCCCCGTCTGTGTACCTCGCCGTGTGGCAGGCGAATGGGTTCCCTGCAGGGCCGACCCAAGCACAGCACAACCGGGTTTCTTCTGTGTTCTCGAGCAAAGAACTGAAGAACAACTCATTAAAAGCACCACTTCTTGGAAAAATGACAGCTCAACTACAGGCAACCATGATTCTGAGCTGCCAGAAATCGAGCTGAATGGACGTCCCACAACTACGGAACTAAAGAAGAAACCACATCGAGACTGGTAGAAGAGGTGCAGATGCGGAACGGACTGGTCCCACACCCACGTGCGGCAGATAAAAATTGGGAGGGTTATCTCAGGAGCGAAGGGTCCAAGCCCCACACCAGGCCCCCCAGCCCAGGCTTCCAGAGCCAGGAAGATAAGTCCCCATAATTTCTGACTGTAGAAATGAGTAGGGATTGAGGCTGTGGAAGACAAAGACTTCTGGGGTCCCAGGCAGTTCCTCTTAAAGGGCCCATGCACAGACTTACTCAGACTCACTCCTTCTGAGCTCCAGCACAGGGGCAGCAGCTTGAAAGGCACCAGAGACATATGGGGAAGAACTGAAGTGTCTGGCGCCAGGGCGAGAGCTGGGGGGCAGCTTTCTCCCAGACAGAAGGGCTGGCAGAGGCCATTGCTCCTTTTCTGAGCCCTCCCCCAACAGAGCTCACAGGTGGGGGCCGTATTTGAGATTCCATCCACCTGACTCCGACTGTTTGCCCCGCCCTGGTGATTCCCTGAGGCTCCACCCCACCCAATGTTAAGGTCCACTTGAGCTGTTTCCAGGGGCTTTTCCATACAAATGGTTTGTCTCGGCTCAGGCTCCTGCTTCAGATTTTCTTAAATCTCTCAAACAAACAGCGTCTGGCCTCAGTGAGCCCCGTACCTCTTGCTAAGTGGCTCCAGGCCCAGCACTAGCAGCAGCCGGCCTTGGTCACAGCCTGGCCCTGCTTGGGCCCCTCCAAGAGCAGCACAGGTAGCAGCCATCTACAGATCACTGTGTAGCTCATGCCGGGAGGCCCGAGACACCACACAGGGGGTGGCTGACCTTGGCCTGCGCACCCAGCACGCGGCCTCAGACCATGTTGGAGCACCACCACCCAACCACCTCCACAAGTGACACACTGCCTGAGTCTAAGCCACAGTGACCCTGTGAGGGGAAGGGGCTGTTTATAAGTAATTCCAGTTTACAAATGAAAAAACTGAGGCAGAGCAAGAGGCTTGAATTCAAGAAGTTGCTACAGTTTGCTGAGGAACTGCCACAGGCAAATCTTTAAAAGCAGTTCATTGAATGCTCACAAAAAGTGGTGGTAGGTACAACTGTTGCCCCCATTTTAAAGACGGGGACACAGAACCTGAGAGAGAGGCAGGGAGTGGCCCGAGGCCTAAGACCCGAGAGGAGCTGAGCCTGGCGGCCTGGCTCCCCGCCGGGGGCTCTGTGCTCCCTCTGCCACGCGCCCCACCCCACGCCCAGGGCAGGCTCACCAGGGACCTCAGGCCAAACGTAAATTACAGCCTCCGGTCCTCATTCCCCTGGAAGGAAACAGAGAGGCAGAGGCAAAGGCAAGGATGGAGCAGGACACACTGAAAACGGAGAAGAGCAGAGAGGGGGACGGAGGCATCCGGAGAGGGGGTGGCCGTGGGGCAACTTCAGCCCTGAGCGCTGAGGCGAAGTTCACTGAAAGAAAGCCTTTCTGAGAGAAGGGCAGCGTCAGATAAACACCCTGCTGCGCCAGACTGAGCCTGATCTACAGGGAATGGCATTAATGTTGCCATGGAAACCAACTCTTCCCAGCCACTGTTCAGGAGCAGTTTTTAAAAAAGGAGATGGTGTTGTATGCTTCCTGGAAAAATTATTGGGGATTTCTTTCTCCTCCTTCTTCCACGACCTCCCAGTTGGAGCAGAGCACATCATAAGCATGGAGGGGGCATGAATCGATCGACAGCAGTGCTGATGGGGGGAGTCTTTCAATTTTCCAGAAAAACCTCTGCCTCCCTCAATGTCTTCTGACTAAGTATCACTGCCGGGGTCACCTCAGGCCCACCACGGCCTCTACCCAACTGTCCGGCTCTCCCTGCCCCCCCTCCGCGCCCAGCCAGCCTGGAGCCCAAGGAGTGTGGGCAGCTTCCTGTGCCTGTTTGACCTCTGTGCCCGGCAGGGCACAGGGGAGCCCTCCAGGAGCGTCCCTCCCGCCACCTCCACGACGTTGTCCCTGTGGCCTGGGGAGGCTCTGAGTGGTCTCCTCTCCACCGCCTGGATTCCCCCCGCCCAGCTCTGAGGCCAGTTCCCCCACGGGCCCCTGGCTGATATCCACAGGGACCCCCCACCCGTCAGAGCTTCTGCCCCTCCAGGTCCCCTGCACACCTGGGATGAGGTTCCCAGGGTTGGCAAGATGAAAAAAGTATGGAAATGCCACAAACAGAGCTTGTTCTGCAAACCAAGGTGCTGTTTTTAATCCCTGTTTCCTGACTCCCCTGACCCCTCCCTGCCGGCCGGCCGTGCTCTGTGGGACCCCGGCCTCCAGAACCCAGGCGGCCTTCCCCAGTTTAGCCTCTGGTTACAGTCTTCTAGACCCAACCTCCCAGCCCTCAGATATTCATGGGAGCAGCTAGGCACCCTCCTTTTTTTCTGATGAGAAAATTCTGATTCCGCCAGAAACAGCACGTGGACCCAGGCCACTGCTCAGGACAGCCAGTCTCCCACCCCATATACTCTCTCTTCCTTCCAGTCACACACCCATCGCCTTGGCGTGGTTTTTGAGGCCATGGAGTAGCAAATCCATTTGTGACAGTGTTTGGACATGTGTTCATTAAGTCTTTAGTTGACTCTGTAATTGAAAAAAAGAGTGGGCGCTTCCGAGTTGGCCATATGGGGCAACCTGCTCTGCCAGCCCAGACCCCTGGCCTGGCCGGGGCTGCCCGGCTCCCCATGCACGGACGGAGGCTGGAGGCCAGGGCCGGCGGGTGCAGGGAGGCTGGCCGCATGCCACGCTCCGCAGCCTGGGCAGCCCCAAAGGGCAGGACCCCTGCTTTCCTCCTTCTTCCCACCCACCATTGCATTCACTCACCGCCCCGGTGCAGCCAGGAGCTCGGAGGCTCAGGCGCCAGCTCTTCCCCGGCCCCGCCCTCAAGGGCTGCCGTCTGAGTTGGAGAGGAGGTGTGAACACAAACTATCAGCTACCGAGCAGACTGCAGAGATGAGCAGTCAGCGCTGAACGGCACCACGGGTAACACGCTGGTACCACAACCCGTGGGTTGGAATCACAGCCTGGCGGCTTCCTCGCCGCGTGAGGGGGGCCAGCCGCTGCCCTGCCTGGGGGGGCCTCCCCTCCTTCCTCTCCAAACAGGGGTGAGGAAGAGGAGACGGCAGCCACGGCGTCGATGATGGGGGTACCTACCTCACGGAAGGTATTTGAACTGAGACACAAAGACACGAATGGCCTGTGGCGAGAGGCACTGACGGCTTGCTAGCCTGCCATGAGCCGTGGGTGCCGAGTCTGGGGCTGAGGGCAAGCCGGGTCCTTTCGTGATGGCTGTGACTCTCTGAGGAACGAACTGCACCCTCAGCTGTGGGGCCCAGGCTCTTGTGGAAGCAGTCAAGGGGCAAAGCAGCCACGCACGCCTGGGTTTGGATCCCAGCTCATCGGCTACAGCCCTTGGGCATTTCTTCATCCCCCTGAGCCTCAGTTTCTTCATCTGTCAAGTGGGGGTCAAGAGCTTCTACCTTCCAAGGTGAGAAGATTGAAATGAGCTAATCATGCAAAGGGCCACACGCATTGCCCACCTTCCCCCGCAGGCTGTTGTCTCCCAGCCAACGGTATTATGTTGGTGGCACCCAGCCTCTTCTTTTGCACACCTGTCCCCACGTTTGACTCCACCTCTGGACTTCAGGGCAGTGACTATGCACCATTCATGGCTGAATGCCTGTGCTGGGCACAGCCGGGCCCTCCGTAGGTGCTCAGCTGGCGCTCACAGGGCAAAGGACGATGGGTATGAGGCAAGTGGCCAGGTGCACCTCCTGGTCCTTGCTTCTGACCTCAGCCTCACTTCAGGCCCCAGGTGCCTAATGATAGGGACCCTCCACCGCCCAACTGCAGCCCCAGCCTATCAGGGCAGTCTGCTGCCAGAGCTCACCCGGCCCCGGGGACCCCTGAACCCCAGCCTCTTCCCTGCTGTGCCCCCTGAGCTGAAGATCAAGTCGCAAAGGAAGGTCATGACTCTCAGACACATCCATCTTTATTTGTTTTCCATCAGAAAAGCTCAAGAATTACACCAAAAAATACTGCAGCCTCTGCTACCTACTGACAAAAATACACCACAGAATTATAAAGCGCTCAGCATTTGGCTAGGGACAATTTGTTATTCGGCTTTAGATGACAAATGAATTTACAGGTGACTTGAGGTGATGGGGCAGAGCGGTGAGGGGAGGGAGGGACGGTCAGTGGTGGCGTTTGGCAGGACAGTTGGACCCGCGCTAGTCTTGTGACCCAGCCTCTGTGTACGATGATTTCGGCAACATAGCAAAGCCACAGAAAATGCCCTTTATAGGGCCTGTCAGAGCTTCGAGGGAAAGCAGTCCTGCCTCTCACACCACCTGCTCCCCGGCCAGGACTGGCCTTGCTGTCCCGGAGCCGACGCCCTCCCCCAGAGCCTCCCCTAGATGTTGGCGGAAGAGCGCCCTGGGAGCAGTGAGGTGGTCCGGGGCAGCCGCGGGCCTGGCCAAGGCCCGGTGCTGCCTCCTTGTCAAGAGCTTCTAGAACCAGATCAGGGAGATTGACCTCAACATCACAGAGTGGGCGAGAGACAGCCATGCTTCCCAGCGTCCCTTAGAAATGACCTGGCTTTGTGGCAGCTCCCAGCTTAATGTCTCCCTGGCTGTCACCTGGTCATGACCTTTATTGTCTGGGAAACAAACGACCGAACAAAAATGTAAAAATCAGGTGCCTGTGCTTATCACGTGGACAAATGCCACATGCCCGCCCTGTCCTTCCTTCTTTCTGCAGCCTGGCCTCCCTTCTCTCCCCTCCCACCCCCATCGTCTCATAAAGGCGGGCAGTATCCAGGTGTAGATCTAGAAACACAGGAACAAGACCAAGCCTGCCCGCTTCTCCGTGTTTGCTGACGCCACGCTCATGCCCCGGCAGCCCCTTCGTACACATTTGTGCTCACCTCGCCAACGGCCCCCAGCTGGGGGCTGTGCGCTCGGACTTGCCCGCTCCCTGAGCTCACTAACGTCAAAACCCGTCCTTCTCTCCGACTCAGCCTCTCCTGCCTTCCCGGTCCCTGTCCTGCAGGCCAGCGGCCACCCAAGCTCCCCGCCTGCACCGCCAAGTGTTCCGCGCCCTCGGGGCCCGCACAGGAGCTCCGGATTCTCAGCTAAGCAGCCCGGAGGGTCTTTCCTGCCCTTCAATGTCTTCCACGTGCAGCCAGTTTAAATCCTTTTTTTGGTCGTGTTCTCTGCTTCTTTCCTGTCCTGTTTTTAATTTTTCCTAACAAATAATAAGCAGTGGCTTTGAAAATATCTTACATGGGAACAGTCAACACGAAACATGCCTTTGTACAGGAGCCTGACTCGGGGACGGATCAACAATACCAAAGACGAAAAGAAATACTGATTTGGACAACTCCAGTGCTCAATAGTTCAGATGAGTCCCCCCAACTCCTCCCGGCCCCCCACCCCCCACCTCCCAGGAGTACAGTGTTGTCTTGTAACTGGAGCTTGGCTTAGCCAACGGAGGCTCCCCCTCCGCCCCCCACTCTGGCTGCCGTGGGCCTCTAATGGCCCTGGGCCTTGGGAGGTTTGGGCTCATGGATGACAGCGGCTGCCGACAGCCACGGCCCAATGGCCCGGGCAGTGCTCTGCTTGGCCACGCTGTAGTGGCTGATGACCGTGTAGAAGCGGCTCCTGGAGCTGGGGTCCTGGGATGAGTAGTAGGCGTCCAGGGAGGCCGGGATGCAGCGCTTGTGCTGGGGACGAGAGAGACAGAGTCAGGGGAAGCTCACAGACAGACGGCTTCCAGCCCACCCTGCAACACAGCCACCCCACCTGGGGACCACAGCCAGAGAGCAGGCGACAGCACCCGGCCTGGGCTCCCCAGCATCAACACTGTCACCGCCACCAGCTTCGATGGGAAGAGGGGGGATCGATGCCTTCTCCTCACTGGCATCCAGATTCTGCATATGGCAGCCTCCCTGCAGACTCTCTGAGACGCGGCGTGTGTCTGGCCAGAAGTTTTCGACCTTGTGTGAAGGGCTGGGTCTCCAGTAGGGAGGAGAGCCCCTCCGCAGCAGTAGCCTGATGTTGGGGGGACCGCACATCACCTGCCCCAAGGCCCTTACCTTATAGACAAAGCCCTCAGGGCAGCTGTGGTCGTAGGTGAAGGCTTTGTAAACCACCAGGAACACGATGCAGGCGAGGAACGCGAGGGCCAGGCTGACGAGGATGGTGACCTGGATGGAGACACAACCGACAGTCACCCAGCCTCGGCTTCTGGCCTCGGTCCCCACGCACAGCCTGCGCGTCCTGGAGCTGGCAGGGGTGCGGGGGACCCAAGGACAGGCTCTGTGTCCGCTCTGTCACTGACTTGCAGCATGACCTTGTGCAAACCACCCTCCGGCGAGGACAGAGAGACACATCCTCTACAGCCCAACTTCTGAAACTCCTAGGCTCTCTGGACGTCTTTCACCACCTCCCTCTGGGAGGGCGCCTCACGCACACACCGGGGGCCGCCCCATGGCATCCTCCACAACAGGCCGCTCTGGGGCCCCCACGGGCTGGTCCTGCCATGGCCATGAATCACCTGAGCTCTTGTGACCCCTTCACCCCTCCTCTCAGTCTGTAGACTGCGAGCTTCTCGAGGGCAGGGAGCGTGCCTAGGGGCCTCCTGCTCAGCTTGTGCCTTGGGCCTGCCATGGAGGGCGCCTCAGTCAGCTCCAGAGGACTCTGTCCTTGGCTCCGGCCCAGCCCAGAGCCGGGCCCCAGAGCACAGCCCGGCACTCGCTCTGCCCAGAGGCTGTCCATTCGCGTCCCGGCCTCCACCAGGGGCATGCGCCGTCTCCCTCCCTCCCTCCCTCCTTCCCTCCCTCCCAGCCCAGCATCTGGATGCAGCCCACATCCCCGTCTCCATGGAGACGTCAGCCCTGCAGCCCACGTAGTGCATTCCATTAAGCTACTTTCATTCCTCAATCCCCTTTCTTGGCAGAGGAGTTGATTAAAAAAAAAAAAAGAAAAGAAAGAAAAGAAAGAAAAGAAAGGGAAATCGGGTCAGAAAAATTGGTTTGGAAAATTAGAAATCATCTTCCCCTACTTCCAGTGTGTGGCTCTGGGATATGGGCCAGTGCAGGTGCCTGAGCCCCAGGAGCTGCTCCACGTTGTCCCATAACTCCTGCCCCGGTGACGAATCACACCGGCCGGCGCACGTGGCAGGGTCCTCTGTCCCCTGCACACCAGCCCGCTCTCAGTGTGTTGCCTCTGTCCAGCAGGCAGAAGGGTCTCTACCCAGCCTTCCTCCTCTGCCTCTTCCCGCCCTATTTGCAGACATACACACACTCCCTGCCCCCACCCTCCCAGGAGGAGTCTTGGAGGAGTTTTCACAGAAAACAAGTAACAGAGGGGCCCGAGGCAGCGACCCTTGGGAAGGCGGCCACTGGCTGGCGTCTGGACACTGGGCTGTCCGGAGGTCCCACCGTCCCCAGGACGAGTGCACGTGGCTCGCTCCGCCCAACACGGCACCAACAACATGGGTGACGCTGACAGCTGCCCTCCTTCTGGGAGCCGGGCCCTTGGGTACAAAGCCTGGCGCTAGACAGAGGTGCCCCTGTGAAGAGCCCCCAGTAAAAGCCCTGGGCCCCGAGTCTCTCCTGAGCTCCCCCATTTTCTCCTTCTGTAAAAGGGGAGCAGTGCAGAAAGGCGACCCGAGGTCCAGCAGGTCCCCTGCCTGGCTTCGGTCTGAAACAGGCACGTCAGTAAGCGAGCAGGTCAGGGCCATTCCGGCCATGATGTCATGTCTTGGGTAGAAATGCTGGCTCTCAAACGGCAGGACAGGTCTGGAGAGTGGGCGTCTGCTTTGTGTCTGCCCCTGCTCGGTGGAGTTCCTCCGTGGGGCTCAGCTCCTGGAGAGGGAGGTAGCTTGGCTCGGGGGCCATGCTCCCATATCCAAGACGATGTCATTGGAAAACTTTAAAGTGGACAGGAAGGATTATTAAGTGTGACGTGGTTGTTTGAACTTCCTTATTAATAATTTTTAAACCAGCCCTATAAAGGTTGGTCTTACTATCCCTCTCGTTTTATGAATGAAGAACCTAAAACCTGAGGAAGCCACTTGCCTGAGGAAGCTCAAAGGACGGGGGCTGGAGAAGCAGGGTTTGGACTCAGGTGGATCCCGAAGGTCGTGCGCGCTGCCACTCGCTCTCTGTCCCAGGGGCGCTGCCGCCGGGGCGCCCTGACGGAGGCACAGCCTCCCCCGGCCCCGGACCGAGAGCTTGCCTTATCAGGCTGCTGGTCCGGCTCCCTGGGGAAGCCCCCCGCCCCGCAAACCCATTACAGAGCCCGTTCTCTGGGGCCCCAGCGAATCCAGCTAAGTAAATTGCCTTTTGAAAGAAAAAGGAAAAGGAAACAGCTGTGGTCTCCGACTTTCTAGGAGCAATAATTCAAGAGTCTCTTGCAGAACCCACAGGAGCAACTCCCCCCGGAAGGAAGAGTGGGAGTGAGAACCCCGCCAGAGCCGGAACGCGTTAGTGCTCATGGAGCCCTTAAAAGAGGAGAAACGCAATTTACGTGGGAGCATTTCAGAGCGTAACTCATTCCCCAGTTTAATTTGCTATTGGCATAGTCATTAAAAAGAAGAAATGAGGGTCCAGGGGCCCAGCTTATGAAAGAGATAAATCTCTGGCCCCTGCTGCATTTTCCATTTTGAAAGTTCACGCCATCGGTCAACTTGAACCCGAGGCCATTAAGGCCTTTGACAGCGAGCCTCTTACAGGATGGAGAAGTTGAGGCCTTACTTCACAAGGTTGTGTCTTTAGAAGCTGATAAACGAAAGTCAAATGCAGAATGGAGATCAGAACACGTGCACCTAGACCTGAAGAGCCTGTCAGGAGGGAAGGAGCCAGCCTTTTCTAGTCACCTCCTACGTGCAAGCACCGAGCAGACAGGTGACGACGGTGAGGAAGCCCAGGTGGGAGGAAGGGGGCGTGCTGGGCACCGCGGGGACTGGAGCGGACGTGCCCCCTGCGCCCCAGGCCATTGTGGTCCAGGATGGGGAGGCGGCCCACATCGTGGCTGATCTGCTTTTTCAGGAAAAGACCAAGACCCTAAACTATAAGGGCAACTTCCCAATTTTAAACAGGGGGCAGCAGACACAAATCTATATTTTCATTTTAAACCTGTCAACAGCCTTGTAAAGTCGAAATTTTTAATCCTAACGTGTATAGGAAACAAGGTTTCAGAAAGCGGTTGGTGGCGATTCAGACGGCAGGACCGGCCAAAACCAGGCCTTGACCCCCATCTGTCCCAGAAGGGAGGCGGTGAGGCCCAAGGCGAGTCAGGGAGCAGGACTGGCCTGGGGCTGATTGGACAGTGGGCTCCCAGGCAGTGCCGTGGGCACCTGTGGCCATTTATGGAGCATTTCCTGCAAGTGAGGGAGCAGCTGTCCGTATGGGCGTTACTGGGCACAAGCAGCAACTGTGCGATGAAGCTACGCCCTCCCTGTCTAACTAACTATGGGGGCTCCCCGGAGCCGCTCAGCCAGGACGGGTGGAGCCTCTTCTTCCAAACATTTGCTCAACACACTTGGGTCTTCCTCCCGTCCGGGCTGCGGGGCAAGGAGAGGCCCGGAGCGTCCACTGCGACCCTGCCAGTCACCAGCACTTTGTAAAAAATGGTCCAGACGGGAAGGCCCTCACAAAGTGGACCTCGATAAACCCCAATGTCACCTGGCCCTGCGGTTCCCACTGGGAGTGACTGTGGCTGCGAATCCATCCTGACGTGCAGGCAGGTGGGCTGGGAGCAGATAGGTCGTGAAGTTCACGTACGTATTCATTTACTGTTTAAAAAACGGGAGTCTGCCAAGGGGTCAGGAACGGGCAGCGCAGCGGTTCGGTTTGGGCTGTTCAGAGACTGGGGTGCCGGGGCTTTAAAGGGTTCCAGTGGGGGGCGGGGGGCAGAGCCGGGCTCTGTGGCCAGACCGGCTGTGTGACCTGTGCAAGCGGCACCGCTTCTCTGCGCCGCAGCGTCCTGATCTGCGAAGGGGTCAGTCCGAGCACCCCCGCACCAGGCAGGCGCGCTGCAGGGAGGACTCCCACAGACTGGCTGGGAAGCTGCCGGCGACGCTGGATTTCATTGCCGTCGTTATTGGTGAAATCCATCCCCTAAGCAGCTGCCTGTAGAGCCAATTGCTTGACTTCCTGTCACTAAAATAGCAGGCTGCCGGCTGGACCTCCTAATTGCACCAAAATGGTCTGTTGAGTCACTGCCTTACCGCACCTTCCCGGGGTTTTGTTGGAGCGGGAGTCGGGCCCCAGCCCCTCGCCCCCTCTCCCTGGCTCCTCAGAATGGAAGTGCCTGTCCCTTGTAACAGCTCTGACTCAACAAGGGCGAGCAAGTCGCCCAGCGGACACAAGGAGCCGCACACACAGCCGGCCTGCCGGTCCCCAGAGACCTCTGCCCAGAGCACCAGGGCCAGGGCTTGGAACCCGATGACGTCCCCTTCCTGCCACCAAGTTCCCGCAGCGGCTGCCACCGGGCCCGGTCTGTGTGCTTATTCAATCATGCCCTCTAGCCCTGCCCTCCCAGCGCCAGGCAGGTGGGCTGCGCTGGGCCTCAGGGCTCAGAGGGAGGGGCCGGTGTCCTTGCCTGAGGAGAAGCTGCTCTTTGCCAGGTGGGGGACGAGGTTCCAGTCAGAGCCTCTCCCTGGACACAGAAAATGAAACAGAGAGTGTGGAATGTTCTCGGCTCCAGGCTGAGAAAGCGGGCTTGGCGCCTGCCTGGGCGAGACCTGGGTTGGACTGAGGTTTTTGTTCCCTGGGGGCCCCGCCTGGAGGACCCCCGGGCTTGGCTGCGGACAGGGCTCGATCAGTCCGTGCCAGGTCAGTAAGCGCCACCTAACGAGCTTCCTTCCCCTCATTTTTATTACACCCTCTCTCTTTTTCCAGAAATGACGGAAGGCCACGTGCAGGCTCCACAGTTTCGCCGCCGCTGACCCCCACGGGGAGCTCGCGGTGTGCCCGGTGCTGCCACGAGCATGTGACGGGGTCTCTCTGTTGTGTCTTCACAACCACCCTCCATGGCAGGTGTTGCTATTATGTCCCCACTGTGCAGATGAGGGAAATGGTACCAAATAAAGGGAAGGACTGAGGGTGGCCGTAAATTGGAGGCAGGACTTGTAACAGCGCCCATACTTGCAGCAGCGGGGGCAATAAGTTGGCTCCAGGTTTTCTAGACACCCAACCAAAGAAAGGAAGTGGATCCGTTAAAACATTCAAAGTCTACCAGGGGTGTCCAACCCGCAGCCCAGGATGGCGGTGAATGCGGCCCAACACAAAGTCGTAAATTTACCTGCAACATTAGAGACTTTTTTGTGATGACGTGTCGCAATGTATTTAATGTATGGCCCAAGACAACTCTTCTTCTTCCAGTGTGGCCCAGAGATGCCAAAAAGTTGGATGCCCCTGATAGAAGATAAGAAACTGCTTGGCAGAGAAACACTTGACTCCTTTCTAATTCGTGTGGCTGCGGGCGAGTCACCCCTGTCTCGCCCTCTGATTTCTCCTCGGTACTATGAGAATGACGGCGACAACGTCCACATCATCGGGCAGTTATGATGGTCAAAGGAGTGGCTAAAAGCAGCGAGCTCAGTGCCTGGACCCCAGGAGATGCCCCACCCACACCCACTCTCCCGTCTTATTTATGGCCTTTCCCCTCCACTTCGGGCAGAGGCATCTGGGCTCACGGGTGTTCAACTGTAAACGCGTTAGTGAGGCTGCCCGGCCAGCTCACTGTTGCTTGAAAAGAAGGAAGAGGCCATGCTGGGGGCTCTTCAAACACATGCCTCCGAATTGCACACGCAGGCGGCTGAATGGCTTGGTGGCTCCTGACCTGGGCCCCGCTGCAACCCCGCATTAACACGAAAGGCGCCTCCCACTTCCCGTTGTGCTGCCCTGCCCTGGGAGGCCTGGGACGGCACGCTTTCCCTTCATCCCCTGCAGCCGAGAAGCACAATTGATTTTCCTGACCTCATTTTCATGTTTCAAAGAACTGCTTCCCCAGGGCTCCTCGGAGAACTGGAATGGAGGAAATCTCATTCATATTTTACCATGTAACCCAAAGACTAACTGTGTCCCTGACAACAGACACTGGCGGAACACCTAGTCCACGCGGCCCAGGGCCCGGCACATTGGTGGCAGAGATGACTGATAAGCAGCCTGTGCTCCCAGGAGAGGCCTCTGAAGGCAAAGCGAGAGGTGCTGGGACAGAGGCAGCACCGGGGAAGGGGACGCCTAAGCCAGGAGCGGGAAGCGTGGGGGGGCGACGGTGACCCAGGCAAAGACAACAGCCTGTGCGAAGGCTCCAGCCTGTGTGAAGGCACAGAGGTGCGGGTGCTATGTGATGTGAAAGAGGAAGCTTGAAAGGGAAACAGAGGCAGGCTCCAGAAGGAGCAAGGGTATGAGACAGAATCTAACAGGAGTACTGGTGGGCTAACAGGTAAATACCACGTATTTGATGTTCACTGACATGGTTCCATTTGAGTTTTAAAGATCACTCTGGTGCCCTGCTTGGTTGGAGCATTGTCCTGTACACCAAAGGTCACGGGTTCAGTCCCTGGTCAGGGCACAGGCCCAGGTTGAGGGTTTGAACCCTGGTGAGGGCGCATATGGGAGGCAGTGAATAGATGTTTCTCTCTCACATTGATGTGTCTGTATCTCTCTCTCTCTCTTCCCCCGCTCTCTAAAAATCAATAAAAAAACATATCTCTGGTTGAGGATTTGCAAAAGATTTTTGAAGTACTTTGGCAGTTTGGGTGGAAGTGGAATTGGAGGGGGTGAAACGGGGACGTGGGAAGACGAGGCAAGGGCCCTGCCAGCCCCCCGGGCCTGAGCATTCACTTCAGGGCCATCCTCTTCCCAGCCCAGGGCTGGGCCAGGCATTTGGGGAGACACCAAAACAAGGCCATACACGTGGGTTTACTGGGTACCAGCTGCGTTCTAGTGCTTTATATATGATACCTCATCTAAGCATCACAAACCAAAATTAGTATCTTCATCCAATACATTAAAAACCAATAACTCGGGGAGGCAAAGAGAAGGGAGTCGCAGAGGTGAGCAAGGTGGTCTGATGGCCTCTGCCCCGCAGACCAGTGTAGAAATAGCAGCGGCTCCAATGCAAACAGGAGAGAATCTGTTGCATCCGTGTGTGCAACCTGGAGTGGAGTGTTGTACTGGAGAGCCAATCATGACTGATTTAAGCCCACAGGGTAACTGTAAATACAGAGCCCTGAGCTCTATTAATATTTCATGATTGCTGCTGCGGCTTTAGGCTCAAATTCACATAAATGAAGGCTTCAGCTGCATGCCAACACTCAGGAACACTGGATGGCGGCCACATCTGGCTCTCCACGAACTGCCCACACCTCCGACCGCCCAGCCTGGGACTCAGTGGCCACTCTGCAAAGATTTATTGACTGATTGGGGCCACTTTGAGAAATGTCTATGGAGGAGGGACAGTTCAGAGGATGACAGTGGGTTTGTTTCAAAATGTCAACTTGGAAAGCTTTGAGGGGCAGCTGGTTACAAATGGAATTTATTTGTCTATCAATTCTTCACATATTTACTGAAAACTGCCTACACCCTTCCAACCATCACTAAGCCAGATGATTTTAGGAATTAATTCTTTAACAAAAAAAAAAACTTGAAGAAACAGATTATTTCTACTCTTTCACATTTTTCTAGCGCATTTAGAAGGAAGAGGTATGTACGTTCTCTTTACAAAGGCAGCATAAATCTAATACCATATCTGAAATAGACAGCACAAAAAAGAAAACTTGACACAACCTCAAAATCTTAATAAAGCAAACATGTGAAGAATGTATTAGCAAACAGAATTAAGTGCTATGCCATGACCAAAGGAGAACATGTAAGAATGGCTCAATATTTAAAAATCCATCAGTATAATTTACCATAATACAAGGACAAACAAGCCAAACCATATGATCATCTTCTTAAATGCATTGGGGAAAAAAAAGTTCATCAAAATGTAAATGGTAAAACACTAGAAACAGTAGAGCTGAGAGTACTGACCAATGCAATGGGAGACGAAAATGGCATTAGGAGTCTTTAACATTTGAAAAGAGGAAATAACATAAGAAAACCAAATACCAGAAAAGGGAAGAAATACTAGCATTTTGGACACATGATACAATTATATATATAGAAAATCCAAAGAATCAAAAAATTTTCTTCTCTTTTTTAATTTTTTTCTTTCTTTTTTAAAAGAATCAAATTTTTAAGCAAATGATTAGGAACAATAAGAAAAGTTGGTAACTGGTGGCAAATGTACAAGATTCAAAAGCATTTTTATTAAGTATAAATAACAACCAGTTTAAAAATACAGTAGGAGAAGAGGTCCCCTTTATAATATCAACAAAAAAATAGGTAAAATACTCTGAAATAAATTCAATGAGAACTACAAAGATAATTTTAAAGCCCAACGGGAGACCTTAAAAGACTTCAACAAATGCAAAGTTAAATCTTCTTTCTAGATAGGCTCAAAATTTTAAAGATTTAGCCTCTCCTCAAATTAATCTATAAATTTATGGAACCCAAATTAAAAAATCATTAACATGGTTTTTGGAACCTAAACAACATATTAATATTTATATGGAGAAACAAACACATAAGAATGGGTGAGGAGTTTCTGAAAAGTAAAAGGAATGAGGGAAGAAGAGTTTATACAGATTTTAAGACGCATTGTAAAACCATGTAATTGAGAAAATGTGGTGCTGTGTCAATTTCCAACACCAAATGATTGTCAGGCCAGTAGAAGAAAAGAAAATACAGAAGTAAACTGAAATGCATGTAGGATGCGGTCAAGTCAGGTAGGATTAGCTCATGATTATAGAGCACGTGGCACCTGGCCATTCACAAAGAAATAAAGTTGGGTTCCCAGCTTGCTCTTTACAAATTCCAGATGGATCCAAATTTTAACATAAAACATAAAATCATTAAAGCACCAGAAGAAAACATGAGTTTAAGGTGGAAGAGGTCTTGATTTTTATTGAGTTGAGGGTATCCATATTTGCCTTTACACCTCTTGGAGTTGGTGAGTAAAGGAAAAGTAAGAAACCCCACAGGCTTAGAAAAGAAGTTACAGCATAAACAAAACCCAAGGCAAAGGACAACTGAGAAAATACAAATAGGTGAGAATGCCTAAGTTCCTAGCTTTGGGGAGAGGCCGCGTAAATCAGTAGGGAGGATTAACAAGTGGTCCAGTGAAACAGACTGTCTTCCAGGAAAGAAGCCAAGGTCAAGAGTCAATTAGTACACAGGAGGAGGCTCGATCTCACCAATAATGAAAGACAGACAAATTTAGACAAGGCTGAGATGCCATTTTCTATCTATCAGATTGGTAAAACTTTACAGGATTGTTAAAATGAACAATGTGGGGAAGAACACATTTGTAGGCGTGGTGGAGGAAGGGTTGGCAGGACAATTTTGTAAGGTAATGTGGAAAAATCTATTAAAATTGAAGACTCACATACCCTCTGGCAAGCTTTTAAGAGGAAGGTTCCCATACCCTCCAAACATACTTGTAAAATATATGAAAGACGGGCGCGTGCGCGCGTGTGTGTGTGTGAGAGAGAGATACACACACACACACACACACACATGCACTAGGAAGCCAGGAAGTGCATTGCAGCAAAAGGCTGAACGCCAGAACAACAATAGGGCACTGATTGGGAAAGATGAGGAGAATCCTCAGTGTACAGTCATTACCAAGAACAAAACAGGACCTCACTGTGCTGATGCAGAAAGGGTTTCTGAGATACATTATTAAGAGAGAAAGGCAAGGTACAGAAAAAGGTGTATAAAATGGTCCTGTTTGAGAAAATGAAAAAGGATATCAAATGTATATGTGCATGTGTGAGTACATATAGGCTGACGTGTGGAAATGCCTCCAGCTGAGAACGCGAGGAGCTCCCCTGACCTGGCCCACAGAGCACTCTGTGGTGACGGACCGTCCCGTGAACCCTCGCTGTCCGACATGGCAGCCACCGGGCTTGTGTGGCTACTGAGCACTTGACATGTAGCTTGTGCGACTGAGGACTTAAATCTGACTTTTATTTCATTTTCATTAATTTAAGTGTATATAGCTACCTGTGGACAGCACATAGACAACGGCTATTTTGGATGAGAAGGTTTATTAAGAGAGATGAAAGGAGACTTACCTCCGCGGTATGCCTTTCTGCACAGTTGGAATTTTGCATGTGTAATTGCATGACTCTTCATTTATTGTAAAAGAAAACTTTCTGGCCCCCCAGGGTCGACAGCCATGGGGGTGTAGAACGAATCAGGAGGGGCAGAGTCGGCCCCCTGGAGCCCAGGCTCTCCTGGGGCCACGGAGGGTCGTGGGTAAGAAAGTAGATGCATGAAAGGGTCAAGCTGACAACCGCCCCCCTCCCCCTGCCGGTGACTAAGGCTCCAGAGGAGGAAACGGCCAGCTGTTAGGAGGTGCATCCTGCAGGTGACACCTCAGGGGCCTATGAGAGGAATAGGTGCACTAGACGACCGGCAGAGAAGCACTCAGGGCAGAGGGAGCAGCTAAGCGGAGAGTGGAGGCAAGACGGGGCAGTGTGTCCAGGATTCCAAGCGTGATTCAGGTTGGCAGGAAGGATGTAAAGGCAGGAAGGCGAGGAAGTTGAAGAGATGAGCAAGAGGCAGGTTCTGAGGGCCAGGTTCAGTGGACCAAAGAGTTCAGATTCCACCCTGAAGGTGGGGAAGCCCCAGAATGGTTGCAAGCAGGAGAGAGGAGTGATCACACGTGACTTGGAGAGGAGACACACATTGGCTATGACTTGGAATGTCAAAATCAAAGAAGCTGGAAATGAGGGTACAGTGAAAATAAACACAAGACTCGTCTTGATTCTCTGTAGAAAAATCACAATAAAGCTATTTATGGACCTAAGGCTGCATTCTGTACATTTTACTTTGCCCGTGAAACAATCACATTTGGTCTGTAAGAGCTATGCAGCACCAAGAGAAAAGAAACTGCGAAGGAAGGTATCATTCCCACCTCCGGCAGCCATCTCGCTTTTTATTGAGCCCCCTGGGCCCTTGAGAAGTCTTTTGTCTTTACTTTTACTATTTTTCGAGGGCTTCCAACATCCAGGAGATGACTAGGAAAATAAACTGAGCACCACACAAACCTGACGTGTCTTGGTGGGTTGAGAGGGGTGTGATTTCTATTTTTAGACCAATAAACATGGCGGTGGATCCTAGACCGAGGTTTCTCAGCTTCCACCCTATTGACATTTAGGGCAGGATAACTCTTTGTTATGGGGGCCAGCCTGTCCCTTAGGAGGCTTAACAGCATTTCTGGCCTCTACTCATTAAGTGCCATTAAATGCCACACACACACACCCCAGTTCTGACAACCATAATGTCCCTGGGGAGCAAAATTGTCCCTGGTTGAGAATTGCTGTCGTAAAACATCGAAGACAGAAGAGCCCTTTGTGAGGGGCACCCCCAACATCCTCGTTTTACAAATGGGAACACTGAGTCCCAGAGACGAGAACAGAAACCAGGGTTTCTTACTCTGTTTAGTTCTGATGTTTTTAGAGATTAGAGATCCATTTCTTAGCCTCAGAGAAATGCAATAAAAGAAAAAAAGTTAAAAGGATTTTAACTTAGGCCCGTTTCATCTAGCTGAATATTCATTTATTCTCTCCCGGATACACATGACTCATGCTAAAATTTCTATTTACTAAGTTGGCTAGCTAGCCACAAATGCTATCAATAATAATAATAATAATAAAGATTATGAAAACATCCCCTAATTCAGCATTTTCCACTTTTTATTTGCCCACTGGGAAGAAGCTAAGGGGGCGATGCCTGGCAGGTGTAACCAGGGCCGCTGTGGGCCGGGCCCCCTGCAAGGCACATCCCAGACACAATCATTACAACAGCCTTCCAGTTTACAAAAGAGGGCACAGAGGACAATGGAAGTGAGGTGACGTGCCCAAGGTCACACAGCCCGTGCCTTCCAGGGCCAGCGTTTGAACCCAGGTCTCTCAGGCTGCAAGGTACAACTAAGCTCCGGCAGCGCAGACGTAGAATGAGTCCACGATTGTCTCCCAAGTGAGAGCTGAGTCCCCTCAGAGAACCAAATTGTCTCCGAATGGCTCAGATCACAGAGCTGAGGGCTTGTCAGCATCTCCAGGAGGAGGCTAGGTCTGCACGGCAGTTGCTATGACAACGCGTTTTCTTATAATTATAGAACACGGTGGTGACACCACGAGCTGCACATGCAGCCACTTGGTGAGGACCTGTCTTCCTCTGACAGTTCTAGGAGCTAAAACATAATACATTTTTTTAAAAAATCACATTTCATATAACTACGCATTGCAGCCATGGAGGCCCAGGAATGAGAACATCAGGAGACAACACCTCCCACCGCGAGAGGCGACTGCGGGGCAGGCCACGTGACACGCCACGAGGAGAACGGCGTTTCTCTCTTGGGAAATCTTTGCTTCTGTATTTTCTTTTGGCTCAATGCCTCTCAGGACTCAGCCAAAGTGTATTCAGAGAGAAGAAAGGAGAAAAGACAGCCAAAGGGAAATTAGCTTGATGGTTGTCAAATAGCAGGGCTGGGGCGGCAAAATTTTAGTATTCTAAAATTTTCAGTTAGTTTTTCTTTTGTCTTAATCTATTAAATTTATTGGGGTGACGTTGGTTAAGAGGATTGTTTAGTTTAATTGAGCCAGTTCCCCAAGTGAGCAGGGTTCCCTGATTTGGAAGTTGGTAGACCAAAGAGCACGCACAAACACACTCCTAATAAACACACAGGCACACACCCGCCTGGGTCAGGAAAGCCTGGCCCCTCCCCTCACCGACCCTGTGTTCCCGGGCACCTGCCTAACCTCTCTGAGCCTCAGCTCTCCCACCTGCGCACCAAAAGCCATGCCTTCTGCGTGAGTTATAGCAGAGATCAAATGGGAAATGACCTGCCAACTCCCTGGCACATAATAGCAGCTCAATAAAATGGCAACTATTGTTATTAATTAATTACAAATAATACTTTTTAAACTATCATTTTACTTGCTGTGAGCTTCCTCCTTTGATCACCCCACCACGGGGCTGTGACAACTGAATGACGCCCTGCCTTTGGTGCCACCTCCCACAGTCCTGCCAGGAGCAGGGGAGTTCCGGGGACACCAGGGTGCCACCTCAGAGCGGGGACAGGGGCAGGAGTGGTGGGGCTCTTAGAGGAGAGACCGACCTGGGAAATCAAAAGCAGGTTTCTAGAGCAGGTAAGACCTGGGCTGGGTCGCAAGGCAGAAGACGTGGGATGGCCACAGAGGCAGAGGACAGTGCCAAGCAAAGCCCCGGGTCTGTGAAAAGCCAGGGTGGTTCGGCCGAACGCTGAGAGGCAAGCACAGGGCAAGGGCAGGATGTCGGTGCAGACACACCGGACCCAGCAGCAGGGACCGCCTTCAGGGGGGCCTGCAAGGCCATGCAAGGCCTCACACAGTTGCCTGTAGGAAGCAGGAGGCCATCAAAGATTTCTCCAGCAAGATCGACGGCCTGACATGCTCTGCTCATAATGGGGGGAAGGCGGTGGGTTGGCGATGGAGGATCAAAAGCTGGCTTGGTGGGCGGGGGAGAAAGGACGATGTGTTGGGCCAGGGCAGCGCCAGCTGAGACCTCCGAGGGCCCGCTGAGGCAGACCAGCCCCGGCGAACACAGTCCGTCGAGTCAGAGGACCCCGCACAGGAAACGAAGCTCACAGAATGACAGGAGGAAGCCCCACCTAGAAGCTACCATGGAACAGTGCTGATTTCTATTATCCCAGTCCTCATAGCAGGCCTGTAACACAGACACCGCTACCCCGAGTTACAGACCGGGGAAGGCAGCTTCCGAGAGGCGAGAGGACCGGCTTTGGTCCTTACAAATGTGCAGCATCAAATCCTGGCCACGTGTTTCTCTGTCCCCTGTGGCCTTCCTCACAGTAGGTGCTGGGGAATGGGCTCCTGGGGTCGACGCAGTGAAGGGGACATGATGTTCAGTGTTTGCCAATTGCTATGGTGCAAATGCTCCCACTGCAGCTGGTTACGGGCTTCCAACAGTTCAACAACAGGTGTGTAAACTTGCAATAACGGCTCCGGGGAGCGGGGGCGTCCACCAGCTCCAGCCCCTCCCCTGCAGGAGCCCCACGGGGAACAAGAATATACTCACTAAACTCTCCAAGGCTCCTTCTACACTAAAGTTACTCACAAGAGGACCTCTTTATTACAGCATTTATTTGCTCGTGTTTGAACCCATGAGCGTGAGAACCTGGCAGTGAAAGCAGCCAGTCACGTGGCTGTGGAGGGGTCACCGAATCACTCGCTCCCTCCTCCAAACCCTGAGCTCGTTCCTCCTGTCAGAGCACCTCAGTTTGTTTTTAAAAAAAAAGAAAAAAAAAGCTTTTCAATGATCAATAACAACATATTTCTTGAAGGTCACTCTAAGGGCACAGTTCCATCGGGCCAGGAGAAAGCACCCAGCCACACAGGCCAGCGCCTTCATTCAGATTTCCAATAAAACCCCAGCCGGGGAGGCCGTAACGAACCCCGGACACCACCGCAGCACCCCCCCAACCCGTGCCGCTCACACGCAGATGCTTCCCTGCAGGTAGTGACTCTGCCCCTCACCCAGTGGGCAGTGTTTTTAACGACTTACCTAAAATGCTCCTCCAAACACATTTTTTAAAAATAGGAGAACAATAAAAACCAAGACAGCCGATCATAAAGTAAAATTGCTTCTCTCCCTTTGCTGCTGTCAGCAAATATCAGAATCCTACCTTTGAGAGGCAGCCCCGGGCGCTCGGTGAAACAATGGTAGAAGCAAACGGTGACGCTGACACTGAAGGTGAGACCCCACCTCCCTAGGTCTCACCTCCCTAGGTCTCACCTCCCTAGGATGGCGGCACAGGGAAGAGGGCATTTATGGGGATGCGTCACAGGCAAGACCCAGAGAGAGGGCCCCGGTTTTAGATAAAGCTACTGAAATGAGCTTTATGGACTGAGAACAAATGATGGGTCCCCATGTGACCCTGATCTCCAGGGGTCAGAGGCTGAGGACGGGGTGGGGGTACGTGGCTGCAAATGCAGGAGCAGCCATCAGGCCCCATGTGACCTTCAGAGCCCTGAGGAGGCACCAAACCCAGCTGAGGGGACCAGGGGAGGCACCCCAGAGGAGGTGACCTCGGAGGGAAGGTACAGCCGCGAAGGCAGCCAGGACATTCCCGTCTAACCCGCACATTCGCGAACTCCTTGACAGCAAGGATTTTGTCTTATGCATCTTTGTTCCTCCCAGCCTGGAGCAAACACTGATAAAGATGAGGGAGAAATGGAAGCAAAAACAGGAAGGGCAGAAAGAAGGCAGCAGGCACAGCTTGGCAAGGACATGGCAGGGGAACGTCGAGGTGTGGCAGAGAGAGGGGGAAATAGAGGCACAGAGCTGGATTCTTGTTTTGTCCTGACAGGTCCTGGCTCAGTGGCTTTTGGAGTCACTTCGCTTCTCTGAGCACCAGTTTCGTCCTCTGTAAAAAGGGGGTAGTAATAGTGACAAGAGTACCAAGTTCACAAGGCTGTTGTTAGGCTGAAAAGTGTCCATAAAAACATTTTTAGGGTTATTCATGTTATAGCTGGTGCGTGGAGAAATAGCCTACGAAAAAATATTGCCACTCCCCAGGAGCCCGTGGAGCAATTGGCACCACAGGAATGGCGCCCGTGGCCACCGTGGAGACCCAGAGGCTGCCGTGACTCTGACGTCAAACTAGCTACCCTTTGAACAATTCCTCCAGGTTTTCCCAGCCACATTCCTGGGGAAAAGCCAGGGAAGGGAGGTCCAGGTCTGTTTCAGCCAACAAAATTCGGCTAATTAGGCAGAAAGCTAAGAAGCCAGGAGGGAAAAAGGGATCCAAACAGGAAAGAAATATAATGGTCACTCGGTAAGATCTAGAGTGTGCCAAGGACTTAGACTGCTTATGTCAAGATTGTGCCCTGGCTTTTTGATGAGGAATCAGGAGCTCAGGGAGGTGAAGGAACTTTCCCAAGACTATGAAGCTAAGAGGATATGATCTGAGTTGCCCGGGTGATCCTCGCCCCAAAGCCCGGGAGATCCCCAGAAGCCCTCTCATCAGCTTAACACAAGCGGCTTCCAAATGCAACACTCAGCTTCTTGTCATGCCAGCCCAGGGACACCCAGGCCCGAGAGCATGCCCAGATGCGCCAGCAGCCTACATGCCACAAGCGCCTTCCAAGTTCCAACACCTTCTGTAACACCAGCATCAGCCCCTCCCACAGCACTGGCCCAGCCCACAGCATCAGCCCCTCCCACAGCACCAGCCCCTCCCACAACATCAGCCCCTCCCACAGCACTGGCCCAGCCCACAGCATCAGCCCCTCCCACAGCAAAATCAGCTGTAGAAGAACCAGGCTCCCATGAGTAAGAAAGAAGGAGGGGCTTCTCTTTGCATGCCCCCCTCTTGTCAAATAAGACTGATGAACAATATGTCAGGTCTGTGGTCCTTTGCAAGAGCCTTCTGGTTTTAGAAAAGACAAATATTCCAGGCGATTCTTCCAGCCAGTCTTCCTCAGATCGCCCCTCCCTGCCCTGTTCTCTCTCATTCTCTCTCACAGCATAATTGCGCTGAGCTGCTCTCTCCAGGTCAATTCTGGAATGTGAAGTCATAAGCCCTTCCACCTCTGCAAAGGTATTAAGGTATTAAAATGAGGGATGGAGGTATCTGTGCTGTCCCCATGGTTACCCCTGCGTGAGTACCACACTGGGGGCGTGGCCCAGCCCGGTTTACCCGCACCTGCTCTCTGAGCCTAGCAGAATGCCGATCTCCAGCCGGGGGGTCTCCAGCCCCAGCCTCCATCCTGAGCTCTGGGCCAGCCACTCCCAAGGGGCGTCAGACCACCCCTGCAACCACCGCCTGCACCAGGCACCTCACGTCAGTGCGCCCCCACCCCACTGCCTCCCACTTCAGTATGGCATTTCCTGGACCATCAGCCACGCCAAATGCCGGGAAGCCCTCGAGCCCCCTCTTTCTTTCCCAGCCAGGAAGAAGTCCTGTCAATTCCACCTCCGTATCAGCCCCGCTGCAGCTGACAGCTCCGGCCTCAGACTCTTATCCTCGTGTCCCCTCGCCCCAGCGGACGCCTCCTCCGCAGGGCACAGGGCCCAGGGGGAGCTCTCTTTAGGAAAGCAAACCCGAGCTAACAAAGGTTCGCAGCTTTACATAAGCAAAGGAATCGCACCATTCCTCCCATTTCGTTCCAAGTGGCAGAGTGCTCCACCCGCATCTGACAGTCAGTGCCAACAAGCGGCTGTCCCCTCGCCCAGCCTTCTTCCTCCCTGACCCTCAGGTCTAATCGTGTCACACTGCATGGGAAGCTTCCGCAGGCCCTGGAGCCCGGCCTGGCCACGGCGTGGCTCTTAGCTGACTCGCCTCTATTCCCACCTGTAGCTACCAGCTGCAGGCAGCATGGCCGAGCAGGGGCTGGCCAGGCCTGGCTCCGAGCGCCGGCTCCGCCGCTGGCTAGCTGGGCGGCAGGTCACATCGCCGCTCTGAGCCATAGTTGCCCTTTAAGAACTGGGGGATTATGGGATTATATCAGTTTCTCAGAGGTTTCTGAGCGCTCAGTATGATAAAACAGCCACATCACCAAAAGTTGCCAAAGAGAAAACAAACAAAACCATGCTCCAGTGGGGACACAGCCACAGATGGCAATTTGATACATTTCTTTCCATATCCTCTCTCCTCTGTATACTTGTGGGGGGTTTTATAGTTCCAATCCTAAAAAACATCTAGTCATAACCTCTGCTTTATTCACACAATCTTCTCTGTAATGTATTTGCCCAAATTATTGCACATCTTCATAACCATCATTTTAAGTGACTGCAAAATAAGGAATAATTTCATCCAAAATTGGTAACACTATTTGGTAAAAGAGTACATTTTAAAAGTAGCTCTAATTTTGTTACTTTTGTTACTTTAACATTTTAAAAGTAACTAGAATTTTGTTGTTGTTGTTATTGAAACAGTACATGCTGGTATGAAATTTCGAAAGCACAGGAAAGTAAAAAGAAGATGGAAGTATCTCATAAGCCAGTAATTCATAGTAAACTAAGGAGTATCTGGGAAAAAAAAAAAGGAACCGTTTAACAGTTCTTAGGAACTGTTAAAATAGTCTACCCTCTGGATGTGGTCGTATTTATGGCATCACAAGAGGGCGGTTGATACTTTAGCATGGTTTCCAATACCTTGGTTTTATAACAACACTGCAGTCAACCTTCTCACACAAGCATCGGGGCATATTTCTGATGCCCTTCGCTGCCTGGCGCACGCGCACGACACACCAGGCCACCCAGCCCTCCCCACACAACGACCTGCCGGGGCTTGCATGCACTCACAGCCAGTTCAGGCCAAGCCCACGTTTGCTAGGCCCACACCGTGGGCCAGACACGGAAGTGACAGCAAAAAATAAGAGCCCTCCCTGCTCCCAAAGTGGGGTCCCTCCCCACTCTCCCTCCCGGGCTCAGACACCCAGCTGCTGCAACGCAGATTTAGCGCCCAGACAGGAAGAGGAACAGAGAGGTGTGTCTATCCGCGCGTGCACACCAGTTGCCAGTCTACCAGCCACGCGCTGTTTTCGCCCTCAAAGCCCCCAGTCACCGTTGACACAACACAGTGACTATTAGCTGTGTGCTTCTCGTGTGCAGAGCCCAGCCCCGTGCTTGTGTTCTGTACGCCGTCCTTGCAGCCGTCCTCGCCTGATCTCCACGCATGAACGAGGCTTGTTGCCCCGTGGCCCCACGGCCGGCGTGAGGTGGGGACGGCACACACCCAGCCGGCCTGCTCCGGTCCGTCCCTTGCTCTGCCACCTCCGCTGCCGGCTTCACCCCTTAAGTACCTCGGAGGTCTGCCCGCGTCTCTATCTGCTCGCTGTCCTTGTTGGAGCCGCTGTTGATTTTCACTTGGACAACTAACTGCTCTGGCCTATCGTCTCCCCGCATTCCTTCTTGTCCTCTACAGTCCACCAGCCACGTAGAAGCCAGCGCTGCGGTCAAAACCCATATTCAGTCGTGCCCCTTCCAGAGGCTTCTAGCGTAACACCCAAGCTCCTCCATGCAGTGTGCGAGGCCTGGGGCCATCTGTCCTCTGCCCGCTTCTCCTGCCTCACCTCCACCTGCTCCTGCGCCGCTATAGCCCAGCCTCACGGCCCCTGTTGGGGCCAGACTCCCACCAGCCGCAGGGCCTTTGCACAGCTCCACTCTCCTCAGCCACCTAAGGTCCTAAGGGACCTCCCCAGGAAACTCCCCCGAGGCCTCCTTTCGCGCCCCCAGAGCATGCTTCATGGCTCCTTCCTGCGGCTCCTCCCAGGGGCACGCACTTATCAGCTCTCCTAGCGACCCCTCCGCCAGGAAACAGAGCGGCGCCCGTTCGTTTGGTCTTTCTACTACATCAGCTTTTCTTTCCCTTTGCCTTTATCGCATTTTGTTGCAACCATCTACTGACTAAAACTGGAATTCCTTTCCACGTTTTCACCACATTTCCTGGAGGTCGTGACGGAAAGGCAGAGAGATGGGGATGGGAGGAAAAAGAAGAAACGAGATACATTCAGCAATTATCAAATTATCTAAACAGAGGGGAGTTCAGGTCATCCTCGAAAGGCAGAGCCCCTGCTATTTGATTAGACTTAGTGACCCAGGTGCATGGTTCTAAGAAATGGACCCAGAAATAGCCCGCGTCGTTCCCCACTCTCCAGCGGGCCTGTTCCACCAGCGCAGGGGGTGGGAGCCGGCTTGGCCGGCCTTACCTTTCGCTTTCTGTCACACCACCAAGACACTGACCGTAAATTCGGCGATTTTCGGCACCCGGAACTTCCCTTTGTTCTTCTGTTCAGGCTGATACTCCGTTCTTGTCTTCACGATCACCTGAAACGTTCGCCCAGTGTTAGCACGTGTGGAGACTGGAAACACTTCTCTTTCCTTTATTTTGCTAACTAGAATTTATTATATGTGGCATAAAGTCCATCCCTCTCAAACACATGCAAGAAACTAGAAAATTCAAATTACCCATGACACGTCCCCATTCCAACAGAGACAATCATAGGCAACGATTTCTGTCACGCCTTTCCAGATGTTTTTATATGCAGGTATTATGTATACTTGCTATTTATGCAAAAATATATATCCTGTTTATGATGGATTTATAGTCTATAAATTATAACCTGCTTTTATCATACAACACTATACTAACATTTTTTTGATGTAGACAAATATGTGGTAGTATTTTTGCCTTTAAAAAAAGATTTTATTTATTTAGTTTTAGAGAGAGGGGAAGGGAGGAAGAAAGAGAAAGATACATTGATCGGTTGCCTCTTGCACGCCCACAACCTGGGGACCTGGCCCGCAACCCAGGCACATGCCCTGACAGGGAATCGAACCAGCGGGACAGCACCCAACTCACTGAGTCACACCAGTCAGGGCATATTTTGCCTGTTGCTGTAGCATAATAGTCAGGGTATGCATATATTACAATTAATCTGATTACTCTCTATTGTTGAACGTTTAGATTGTTTCCACTGTTCGAGTTACACAAACAAGCTGTGATGAACATCCCGGAGCTCAGCCTTTGCACATATACTTAACTCCACTTTGATTTAGGGATTTCCGCAAACAAAAACACAAAGGCCTATTGAATCCACGTTACTCTTCCAAAGCCTGAATATCTTGCAGAGGCGGCTGCCATCTCACCGAGATGCGCTGTCAGCCTGCCGAGGCGCTGACGGAACCCTGCGCCCTGCGTGGGCGGCCGGGAGGGAGAAGCCGCCTGACAGGCAGCGCTGCTGGGAGCCGCCGTGCAGTGGGGAGCACGGAAGCTGTCCAAGCCCTGGGTCCCCGCCTGTGACATCCGGAAGGTGACCCTAACGGAACCCCTATTGCACGAGTCAGTGCGCCCTGTGAGCTGGGAGCCTTGGGGCGGTGACTGCCCGGGCCTTTTATGGTTGGCGGCCTCTAAGATACCAAGGTCAAAAATATATATAACTTGTAGAGTATTTGTTCCTATAACTTCTAGGTTTCCAACATATAAATCATTTGTGATATTTATAATATAAGTAACATTTCTTTTTAAAGTACTCCACTTGTCATTTGCAGGAAAGGGCGGGGGTGCAGAGTTTAGGCAGCACTGGGGTCGGTCAGAGCCTCCCAATCCACGCCCTGCTGGCCTTGCACGCCTATGAGAGGTCGCTGGGTGACTTTCGAATGGAAACAGTTCTTTCGCCTTCAGAGCCTCATTCCTCAAACCACCACGTCAGACACAGGCCAAGGGACAGGTGGGCACCTGACCCCGTGTCTGTCCCCCGTCGTCTGCTCCTCTCTGTAGCCCGGCCACGTCTCCCCCAGAGCAACCCAGGCTGCGACAGGAAACCTGACCGTCACCCCCGTGAGAGCGCTCTCTTGTTGGAACCCCATCTCCACACCCACAGCGGGCCTTTGCCCACCTGGCCTTTGCCCCCCTGCCTGGACCGATCGCCCTCCCTGACCTCTCGGCGGCCTGGGCGGGGCTCGCCGCCCGCTCCCGCTGGAGACGCCCTCCACCCGGCGGTCTCCCCCTTGGTTCTCCGCCTGCTCGCCGACCAGCCCGCCTTTGCTGGATCTCGGGGTTAGCATCCCTCAGGGCCAGGTCGTGGGCACTCTTCCCCCCTTTCCCAGCCCCCGCCCCGTGAGGGCTCTCACCCCCATCACTTCCAAGTCCGTCCGTAGCCCCACAGCTCCCACCTGCACACCTCCAGTTCCCACCGCGCCTGGCACGCAGGCTGCCCCGCTGACAGCCGCCCTCGGATCAGCGCACCTGAATGTGTCACGTCCATGGCAAAGCCCGTGGGCTCCCTGACCCACCTGCCCCTCGACATTTTCTTCCCCACGTGATGCCGAGCTCAGAAAATAGCAGCACTTTCCTCCACATCATTTATGTCAGATCACATCCAGGAATCACCCACGACCCCCCCGCCTCCCCCTTCATTCCCAAATCCATTCCATGCCCAGCTTCTGCTTCCTCAAGAACTGCTCCTGGGGTGACCCGCTTGTCCGGTTATGCCTCTGCCACCCCAGGAACATCAGCCTCTCTCTGGGAGCACGTGCCCAGGGGGCCTCGTCTACCTTCCTGCCTCTCCAAGCCCGGGGGGGGGCGCTCTCGGCACCGGGTGGGGCAGCATACACCAGCCGACACTCTGGAGATGCCCGGAGGCTGGCACTGTGGGCAAACTACAGAGAGGTGGTTCTGGGTGGCCAGAGAACAGGACGGGGCAGCGGGGAGCAGGCAGAGGCTCTGAATGGCACACCGCGCACCGTGGAGATGAACTTAGGGTGGCGAGGAGCAGAGGAAGCGTCCTGAAGCCGAGAAGGGCTGTCCAGATGTGCATGGCAGGCGGGGGCGGGGACCCTGCCACAGAGAACCTCGCCGGCCAAAAGAAGGGAGCAGAAAACCCAGCCCTTTGGAGTTCCTGGAATCGACCCACTGTGGGGCGTGTCGCGGAGCTCGGCGTTCTGTTCTTGCGGAGAGGAGCCAAAAACTGTCCCTTTCCATTAAAGGAGATACCATAACAGTCACTTTTTTTAGTGCTATGAAGGGGAAAGCATACGGATGTTAGCCAATCGTTATTAATTGGACCTTGGAGGAATCAGCTTGCATAAGCAAAGAAAGAGAAGAGGAAATAAATTTGCAAAGAAAGGCTCTGCTCTCAGCAGCTAGAAAAAAATGGAGCAAAGCAGAGCCCCGAGCTCCTTGAATAATCACAGAATTGGGGGCAGAAGCGAAGAGAGGACAGAAAAAAATTCTACTGCCTTTATTATTCAAAGGGGGGGCGGTGAGAGATATTTGGAAAAAATGAAACTCCAGATTTTCAAATATCACTGTGGATTTGGGCAAAGAAATAAATTTGTTTTCTTTTCATATTTCTGTATCAGTTCACATGGTCCTGTTGGTGGCTGATATGAAGAACATCATTTAACATAATTGTGAAATGATGGCATTGTGGAAATGGAATAAATTATTCATCCTGAAGGGACCCCTTGGCTGGATATATTCCCCGTCTGCTGGCAAGGCCAGATAATACATGGTGGTTCAGATGGTGCAAAGTACAGATCATAAAAATTTAAAATACTACTTCCCGGGATTATCAATAATGAAGAGGTTCCCACATGGCGAGGCCCCGGGATTGGCAGGAACAATAAATAAAAGCGCGGTAGTGCTGACAAGAAGCAAGATTGTATTTTTATGAGCTGGACTTGCATGGCCGTAAACAGAGGGAAGCGGCACCCTCGGCTCATCCCGGCAGTGGCGGCGCAGAGAGAAGCTCAGAGCAGGGCAGAGAGGGGCCGGCGGCTGAGTGCCTACTATGTGCCGGGCGCTGCGCTGGGGGCCCGGCTCCCTCTCCTAACTCCCCCTGCAACCTTCTCTCCGATGCTCGCATCTCCCCTTCAAAATCATCGTTCTTCCCATTTTTCAGGTGAGGAAATTGAGCCTCAGAGAGCTGTCACTGACCTGTGATCAAGTGACTCGTAAGCGGTTGCGGTGACAGTCAAGGTCAAGGTTCTCTTGCTCTTTTCTGTCCGTTTCTGAAAAGGGGGTGCCCGCCCTGTGCCCGGCACTGGGCCGGTTGCCTCGCTCCTACATCGCAGCCCACCCTCTCCACACGGTGGGAGAGGGGTGGTCATCCCATCCTACAGGCAGGGGCACAGATGGCCCCACCGCCCGACATGGCCACGAAGAGGCAGAGCCAACCTGGAACCGGGGCTTCTGGCCCAGATCCAAGTGCCACCCGCTGGTGAGGTCATCACTCAGGAATCATTAAACGACAGCTGTGTGGCAACGGGCAGTGGGGCGAGATGAGGGAGTGCCCGGGGGTCTCTACCAGGGGCTTCCAGCTCCTTCTGCTCTGAGCAGAGGCTGCTCCCTGGGCTGGAACCGCTGTCCGGGCCCGCCACCTATGGTCCCGAGGCTCGTCCACTTCACCCCCCGCGCAGCTCGGCTTGCGGCCAGGACCAGCCACTGCGCTCCCGGGAACAACGATCCTGGGGCTGAAGTTCATGACGATGACAATAGTAACAGCCTTGCATTAAGCGTATACTCCGCACCAGACACCGTGACAAACATTCGATGTGTATTGTGTTTTCTTATTTCACCCCATGAACAGTTCTCAGAGGAAGATATCGTTCTCATTCTAACAATGAGAAATTGGGGGCTCAGAGTGGTGAGTGAACTTGCCCGGGATCACACAGCAAGTGATGGGAGTTAGGATTCAAGTCCAAACAGCGCTGCTTACGCCTCCCTCGACATGCTTGGACCCTCCTCACTCCACGTGGCCTCTCCGTGTGTGACCGCGAGCAAGTCACTTAAGCTCTCCAAGACTGTTTCATCATCTGGGAAACTGGGGCGATTTTAGTTAAAAAACAGAGAACTTGATACATGCTCATGGTAAAAAGTATTAAAAATATAGCATAAAATTCTTAAACGGTCCCACCCACCCCATCCCTACACCTTAAACATTTAATGGTTTTCTTGTGAGACTTTCCGAACTGTTTTATAAATTATAAGAATAAAACATACCCATGTGTCTCGAGGAATGGGATCACCATACGATACTCTTTAAAGTTGCCTTAGCTGAGCAATGCGTCTGTCGAGTTAGCACAAGCAAATCTGCCTCATTCTCAGTTTTCCACATCCAAACCCCAGACCTTGTTTAATCCACTCCTTCTCATGGAATATTCCTGTTGTTCCCAGTTTTTTTTCATATATATATGTGTGTGTGTGTGTGTGTGTGTGTGTGTGTGTGTGTGTGTATATATACACACCTTAATATCCTTGCAAAACTATACCCACAGGATACCTTCCTACCATCTGGAAGCCTGCCAATAAAATGGTACACATAGTTTACATTTTATAAACAATGTCAACGAACCCGCTGAAAAACATTGCGCCCAATTATATAACCAACAAGAGCACTCTGAGGCTTGCTTACTGATGGTGTTAGCAACACTAGGCAGTAGCAATTTTTTTTTTTTTTTGCCATCTGATAGGTAGAAAGTTATATTTTGTTTAAAATTATGTTTTTAAATTATAAGGGATTTTTAATATGCTTAGTGGTCATTTTAGAGCTGCTCGTCGGAACTGCCTGGTCAGACCTCTCCCCCAGCTCAGGGTGATTTATAATCTGCCACCTAAGAGCCTTGGAGAAGCCGGCCCAGGCGGCTCCGGGGGCTGGCAGCTGCAGGCACGGGCATTGCTGCCGCTCCCTGGGGGGGCGCTGGCGGGTCCCTGATCCTGTGTCTCATGGAGAAAAAGAAACTCCGGTGAAGCCACCGGAGAGGCCAAGAAAGGACACGGGACACCATAACAAGAGTGGCACCCCCTCGGCCAACCGTCCAGGTCCCCCCGTCCGGCCCCTGCACCCCTGCCTCTGAAACCCCATCCTTCTCAGCACATGTCGTTTTAACAAATGGCTTCCAAAAATGTCAACTTTAGGAGATATATTCCTGATGTCCAGTGGAGGAAAGGAAATTATATCAATGAGCACCATCTGTGTGTCTTTAGATAATTTTCATGTTTTTCCCTCACACTAGCCCCATTAGGTAGGTATTGCGTTCATTTTTACTGTTGGAAAGAACCAAAGCCCAGAGATGCTAAGTGACTTGCCTAAAGCCACACAGCAAATAAATAGCTTAGCTGGGATTTGAACCCAGGTCTCTAGAACCACAAAGTGCATGTGGTCTACCAGGCAAACTAAGAAGTGTGCCAAGCATCAGTAATCCATCTCCAAGTGCCTGCATTCCTTTCCTCCCACAGGCAGGTGAGCCAGGGTGTGTAAAGACTTAGTAATCAGCCAAAAGGAAAGGGACGCCTGCCAAGGGCCTGGCTGCCGGCTTGCCAAGTGCACGATCCACCTGGGGCCTCGCCAGCGTGGGGCGGGCCTGTCCGTGGCTGCTTCCTGCCAAGCTGCCATCCGCTCGCTCCCCGCACACCCCTCTGTGCAGGTCTCGGCTGCCCTGTTCTCTCGTGGCGCCTCCTAGGACAGCAGCCCCAAGACTGTTTCTGCATGTGTGGAATGGGGATAATAGTAGTGACCTCAGAGAGGACGTGGGGGGACCCCCGGGTCACTGTGGTCACTTAGATAAACAGAAGGCAGTGAGGCCCCAAAGGCATGTCCTGAAATTCGATGGGCCAGCTTCTCAAGAGCTTGCTCCCGTGGTCTGGAGAAGGCCACCCAGCCGCCTGGATTCTAGTCTATCCGCTTGCCTGCCAAGCGGAGGAACCACGCCCACCTTTAGGCTGGGCGAGGGGCAAGGGGCCTCGTTCAGCCCGCATTTCCCACCGCCCGCTGTGCGCCAGGACGGAGGCTACAGAGGTGGGGGCGGGGGAGGGCCAGGGCCTCGGGCTCAGTGTCACAACCAAAGATGTCTCCAGATATTGACACATGTCCCCCTGGCAGACAGAGGCCACTGCTTTAGATCGGTCTGACGTGCTGCTGTCCCAGGTACAAGGTGGGACGCGGTGGGAACGGGGGCCAGTGGAGCAGGCAATGAACGACTTGGAACACGAAGGTGAGGAGTTGTGGGTTGTACCCTGTGGGGACACCTGAAAGGGTTTCGCAGGGAAAGCACCTGGTCACAACTCTGGGGACAGTAGCTCGGGTACAGTGTGGAGGACCGAGTAGAGTGAGCGAGAGAAGAGGGGGGGCACCAACCAAGAGGCCTGCGCTCTCCCCTCGCAAGGCAGGCGCCACCTCCCCAGCACTGGGCTGGGTGAGCGCGCTGGAGGCTGGGAGCGCCCCGGGGGGTGGTCCCCGGCACCTCGGGGAGGAGCTGGCCATGGATGAGGGGGTGTGGAGTTTGAAGAAGCGCTCTCCAGAGGATGGGCGGGCTGTCTCATTACTGAAGGCAGTGTGATGCAGAGAGGAAATTGGGGTGTCAAGTGCACTGGGGTTCCAGCCCCAGACCTTCCACTCTATCTGTGAGTTTCAAGCAAGTCACTCCATCGATCTGAGCCTCAGTTTCCCCGTTAGTAAAACGGGATTGCTTGCGCCCGCCTGGTGTGGCTGCTGGGAAGGGAAGCTGGAACAACAGCTATGAGTGTCCCCTGCCGCCTGGCCCCAGCTCAGAGCAAGGACGTCAGACAGACGCGTGCTCTCCGTTTAGCCTCCAATAGTTTCCCCTGAAACTCGCGTCCCATACCCAAGAGAGTCAGCGGACGCATCTGAAGGTCGCTGTCGGTGTTGTGGTTGTCAGGAACGTCCTCGTTCCTGCCAAGCTCACTCTGCATTTTACATTTTCAAAAAAGAAAAACCATGATTGAGCACTGGGGTCAAGTTCTTTCTGACAACGATTTTAGCTTCAAACACTCGCAGACTCACTGGAGCCATATCAAAGAGCCAACGACTGTGCCAGACTCCCTTTGCCTTCCCTGGGCCCCGTGAGGGTGAGTCCCAGTGTCGTCAGTGCCACGTTACACACAAGGAGGCTGGGACAGTGTAAGAAACCTGCTCCATGTCACCGGACGAGGGAGGCTACTGATCAGTCTGTGATGGTCATTAAGCACTTGGAGGACCCCTTTGGCTCTGGAATGGGATTCACTTTTAACACATCAGTTCTAATGTCAGGGGAAAACCTTGGTTGCTCTTGTAAAGATTATAAAATCTAAATACCAGCACAGAAAATTGCTTATTCCATGTCCCACTCGGGAAAGAGAGAGGCCTAAGCAAAACAACTCAAATGAGTCGCACTGTGGGCTGGCAGCTGAGCTCAAGATCCAGCCCCAGTCTGTGGACTCCCAAGCCAGCTGGCTCCATGTTCCTGCCAAGATGGAAGCTTCTAGAACAATTCTGCCTGGGTTCTAGGTTCCCAGACATTGCCAGAATGCTTAGCAACTATGTGCTTTAGGAAGTTACCACTCAGTGCCTGAGTTTCATCATCTTTAAAAACCAGATTAAAGCAGCAATTTTCTTATGGGTCCTGTTATTATTAAAAAGGTGAAAGAAGGTCATGTGTGTGTATGTGTGTACATGTGGCTCAGAACAGCATCTAGCATTTAGGAAGCCCTTGAAAATGGCCATTACTATACTCTTACCATCAGTTTTATGCCAGGCCCTCTGCAAATGAAGCCACTTCTGTGTTCTGACCATTGGGAAGTAGCTGTGATTGTCCTCACTTCACAGAGGAGGAAACTGAGGTCCACCTGGTAGGAAGACTTCGTCATGAACATCAGAAGAAGGCTGTGTGATGTGGCCCTGTAGGGATGTGTTCCTTTGGGATTTGCATCTTTCAGGATGCATTGGTTTCCCTTTCCATGCAGGGCTACAATGTACTTATCCTTCAGGCTTTGGGACAGCGTTTTGGTTCACCTGGACTAGGTGCTCAGTGGTTATTGGGTCCGGCTCCTCCCTCAAGGAGAGAAGAAAACCCATGAAGGCAGGAGGATGGAGCGGGATGGAGGAATAAACAGGGACAGAGACCAGAGGATCGCTGGGTGACCTGCAGGTGTGTGTCTGGTGGGGGGAGAGGTGACCTCACCCCAATCCCCTTTCCTGGCACGCCTCTTGGGGACATGCAGATCCCTGTGGCTGTAGGCACTGGCTGAAAGGTAAAGTGTTTCCTGAAGCCTCACGAAACCTCAAGAGAATATTTCCACGTCCCCGCCCAACTTTCATTATTTCTGGGCTCACATTCCAGCATCACCACCCGCTCCCTCTGTGACCTTGGAAACTAACCAAACTTCTCGGACCCTTCACCTTTCACCCTTAAATGTGAGTGCATAATCCCGACTCCCAGGGGTAACATGTGTCTAGCACAGTGGTTCTCAACTTTGGCTGCACATAGGCGTCACCCGGAAAGATTTCATTAACTCTGATGCCCAGGTCTAACCTCCAGAGAGTCTCATTCAGTTGTTCTAGGGGGTGGCCTCAATTTCAGCGTTTGCAAAACCGCACCGGGCGATCCTGATATGCAGTCAAAAACTGAGCACCTCTGCTCTCCCCGCCCCAGACACCCAGTTAATACTGCCCCTCCACCTCGCTTTAGTGGTAATTGCCTGTTTGAATTTAATTCTTAAAGACCTTTTCTGTTTCGCAGTCTGGCTCAAGGTTTCTTTATTTCTGTCACCCCCATGCACATTCTCATATTGACAACCTCTGCACTTTCAAAACAGATGACTCAACCCCCAGCCAATCAGCCAGTCCCTTTATCCAGCTCTGGCTCCTCTTCTGTTCATCGGAGAGAGCCAATTGGTTAAGACAGACAATGCCCTCCTGGAGACACCAATGAGAGAATCAAACAGACAGGATGATCCATTGTTCACTCTTCAGCTAGGGAACTCCATAATTTGCCTCCAAATCTGCCTCCTCCAGTGTGTAAAAGCTCACATTAGAAAACCCCAGGTGTTCTCCGGTGGCTCTTAACCGGCAATGCTTCTCCCACCTGCGTCCGTGGGATGGCGCCCCCCGCCCATGCACACCTGTGTATAAATGCCCACCTGCGTCCCTCACGGACCACAGCCATGCAGGAGACGGCCCCTCAGTCGGGCACTCGTTTCCAGCCACACCTCCCCCAAAGACACTGCCCTGGCCGTGCTATTTCCCACGCGTGCCCTTTGCCTTAAATGCCTTTTCCTCCCATGTACTCACCTCTAAAAGCCAAATTCAAATGTCCCCTGCAGCAGCCTCACCTGCCCTCCCAGTCCCCCCGCCCGCAACAGAGTTTAGTTGTTCCCACCCCTCTGCTCACACAGCTGTCACCGTGCCCAGGGACAGTGTCCGCCACGGTGCGCCCGGTCCGTGTTAAACTGGGTAGGAATTTTGTAATCTTTTCATAACCAACTTCCAGCACCGGGACAGGCCCTTAGCAGGTGCTAACTAAATGCTTGCTGGACTGCTTCCAATCCTCTGTCCTCAGACCCATGCCAGTTGATTTTTGAAACGCCACCCCCAAATAATCAAGACGATTTTCTCAGTCACCATTTAGAAGCTCATTCATATTCCTCTGCTATGACAAAACTTTAAAAAAGAAGACATGGGAACCAAAATGAATAAACACTTACCATAAATCTGACATAACACAAGTGATGTCATGCCTCCGGCAGGGACAGCTACATTTTACAAGAAAGGGAGCGTCCTTGGCTGCCGCGGGGATGAGAGAGCTGGGGTGGCTCGCATGGCCACTTTATTTCCTGACATGGGAGGGGGTGGGGACGGGCCAGGAGAGACCTGCATTACCTTCTCCGGAGCAGGCAGCTGCAAGTGATTCACCTCGAGGGGAGTGATGAGGGGAACCGTCTGGAAGCCATCCTCCACGGAAGGCGGCTTGGCTCCCTTCTCGCCGGCGTTGCTGTTCAGCTTCACCATCCTTAAGCCTTTCTTCCCAACCTAGGCAGGCAGCGGGATTCCAGTTTCAGTGCGAGGGGAGGCAGGGGCAGAGAAAACAGCGCTAACAGCTCCGCGCGGGCGGCCCTCACTGTAGCGAAGGCATGGCTCCTCCGCTAGCTCTCCTGACAGGATTCCCATTATCCGGTAAAACTTCTGTAATCGCCCAAATACGCCATCTGCCCACAGGGCTCAACAGCCCTCAAATTTGGGAAACTCACACACAAAAAATATACAAGCTTTAAAAAAAATCCAAGACACTAGAACAAACGTAGGCATAGAATCTCAAGGAAAAGCTTTGCTTAGCACACAATTAAATCCCATTATTCTGGGTTGCCCTGCAGTATGGTAGAGCTCACCTTCCCGCCCTGCTTGCTATTTTATTCTACTGGTTTGTCCTCAGCAATCTCCCTAAAGCACAACAAATACACTCACCATCTCTATGGGTAGCGTGCCCTTTTACATAATATGTAGCTTGTTCAGGAGACACAATTTCATAAAACAAACCAGAAAACGACTGGCTGAAACCCAACCCTGTTATTCAGCCGTGGAATAACTCCATTTCCTCAATAGCAGAGGGCCTTTTTTTTTCTTCCATGGAAAGTTAGCAAGCCCCGTATTGCAAGATTGCCAACTAAATAAACAAATCACATTTATTCCTCTCCAGCCCCCTTAGAAGGCGAGCGGCGCTCCCACCCCACCCCCAGAAGGCCAGCACAGCTGATTGTCTCTTGTCAGTCCCCCAGAGGGACCGTTATTAGACAAAACAGGGCTGCTGTGGGGGTGAAAGGGATGGCGAGGGGCTGGAGGATATCGGGGAGTGGCTATAGCAGAAACAAATGCCTACTTACTGTGCTGCACTCTTGGGGATCAGAGCAGATTCCAGCCAATTTGAAGAGGAGGACGACGGCCAAGAGTCCTCCCTCCTCGGGCCGGCTCGTGGTGCTGAAAGGACAGCGCCTTGCGTGCGTCGGGATTGGGAGCTTCTGAGAGCCAGGCGCCCGCGAGCGAGCAGGGATGAGCCCCTGGCAGCGGCCCGCCTGCTCGCCTGCTCGCTCGCTCGCTCGCGCCCCCTCCCTCCGCGGACGGGCTCCCACACCATCTGGCATCTGGCACCACCTGCTGTTTCTCATGCATGGCCACAACCGGCACGGGACAAAACGGTTTCAAGAAAGTGGGAGGGATTCTGGCCACAAACACACACAAAATGTGATACATCCTAGAACAAGCAATCTTTGAGCCTTTAAGAAAAACTGGAAAAGCGCATTTATTGGGGAAAGGCGCCACCTCTGAACATCTCCCAGAACAATGATACTGTGAAACACAGTGGTTCGGCCCTTGCGTGGGGCTCTGAGCTGCGGAAAGGGGGAAAGGGGAGCTAATGTTGATTATCTCCCATGCAGGGGTGGGCAGTTGTCCAGGCTTTTTCAGACGACTTCCCTCGTTTGCAAGATGGGACTTCCAATAGCACCTCCAGGAGGGGCTGGTGTGAGACGGGAACGCGATAATGTGGGAAACGCGTTTAGCTCAGAGCAAGCAGTGCAAGAGCATCAACTGCAGTCCTCACAATGCCCCTGTGATCACACAGGTCACATGCGGTCACAGAGCTGGTAGAGCAGCAGGAGCTGGCATTTGAGCCCTGATCACTGCCACATGGTCCAAGTGGACAAGAGCATTTCTTGGAAGAAAGGAAGGGATCACTTCCAAAAAGTGGAAAGGAGTGCTGAGCACTCCAAACAACAGATATCTAGGTACCACCATACCCTGCAAGCAGGGTCCAGTTGATTGGCTTTCCTCTTGACCTTGTAACACACCCTTGAGTGTATGGCAGGGACCTGGATGAAACAAAGCAACACTCGTTCTTTTGAGCATCATAAGATAATTCTAGGTGGCTTTCACCATAAATCCCTTGTAAAGAATGGTTTTAATCACCTGTGGTTTTAGCATAATATTCTATGCATTGTATTCACTTAGAAATTTAATCGCTGTTTATTGTTTCCATGAATATAGTGTAGGAGTGAAAGACCCAGTCTCTGGAGGCAGGCTGTTTGGGATCAGTTCCCACTCCTGCCACTTGCTGGATTTATGACCTTGGGTAAGTGACTTAACCTCTCTATGCCAATTTCCTAATTGTAAACTGAGGACACTCTTGGGTTGTTAAAAGGATTAGGTGAGTTAATATGCATAAAGTGCTAGAACAACTGCAAAAACAAGTATCTACTATTATTCAATGATTAGATAAGCATTGTTTTAAAAAATCATCTCTTACATTAATCATTTTTTTAGTTTTCTAATTTATTAATTTGTACTTTTAAAAATATTTTCTTCTTCATTTCCTCATCTTTATCTCATTTTTCTCTTTTGAACTTTCTGGGACAAATATCTAGTTTATTGATTCGCCTTCTCCCTGTTTGATAATAAAAGAAATTAATGCTGTTACTTCAATTTCCCTCTGAAATAGTGCTGCTTTTCTAAAATTATCATTCCTCAGTTATTTTAGAACTTAAGATTTGCTTCTCTGACTCAAGAGCTGTTCAGTAAAATAAGGTTTTTTACATTTTAATCTCTAAATGCTTAGTTTTCATTGTTGCTAATTTATATCTTTTGAGACTAGTTTCTGGTTTTATTGCATGTAGTCCAAGAGTGTTTTCTGTATATTTTCTGCTTTGGGGAATGTATTAAATTTTTTCCATGGCCTAAGACATGAATTATTTCTGTTAAAGTTCTCTGAGCATGAAGAAATTATATTACATATATAGATTTTTATACCTAACTATTAAATCAAGTTTGTTACTTATGTTATTTAAATCTTCCATACCCTCATTGATTTTTTTTTTTACTTGCTTGATCTGTCAAGAAATTAGAGAAGGGCATTGTTATTTTCCATTACTATCGTGATATTTCTCCTTGCATTAAAGCTATGTTATTTGGTACACAATTTCATGATGTCACATCTTCTTGTAAATTTTGTTTTAAGGAATATAAAATAATCTGTCCCATTTAGTGTTTTGTAATTTGAATTCCTCTCCATCTAAAATACAGTTGCGAATCCTTCCTTCAGAGGTTTCTGTTTGTTCTTCCAAGCCTTTTAAAATTAACCCTGACAATGGTGTGCAGTGTCTTATACTCAGCATCATTTCTATGATTCTTTCATTGTTTCCTACATAAACTTTTTCTCCAGTTATTTGGAAGGAACACAGGTTTTAACATCATGTCTTTGGTGATTTTTTAATATTTCAAAAACGTATTTGAATTGACATTCATCTCTCAGCCTCAAGGATAAAACAAATTCTTTTGGTCTCCTCCAGTGAAAAATGAGATAATTAGTGCAGATTATGTGTCCTCTTTTTTTCTGCTTTTCATTTCTCACATACTCATCAGATGTTAACCTAAGTCTTTATTTTCACTGATGCATATTTTTCCATTTATTCCCATTTCCTAAGACACTCATGTCAGAATTGGAAGCAGGAGAAAAGTGAATACAATGTGAGTCTTTTTCCAAAAGGCTCAAATGATGCTTCATGTAAAAATAGTTATTTTACATACATACATTTCAATGAATCTGTGATGCTTCTGATTGGTTTCATTACATTTTAGCATTAAGTGTTTTGTTTTGTTTCCATGTATAGATACATAGCCAATGAAAGAGATGATAAAGGCACTTTAAATGTCTCATTATAAATCTTGTTGTCAGTTTACAAATGTTATTCCAAATGCAATGGTGTGATAGGAATATAAGCTTCTTAGAAATCTGTTCTAAGAATGTCCCAGAGGCAAGCATAAAAAGAAGCTATGCTCAGACTCTTGCTAGGAGCTGTATATTTAAATTTCAAATAACAACAGTCAGAAAGCAATGAAAAGCAAGAGATTCTCTTTCCTCTTAAAAAGGAAATGGGTCATTGCCTACTTTTGATTTAAAGGGGAAAAAAGGACAAAGGAGAGGCAGAAAGGCAAATGGCGGGAAGGCCAGGTCAGCTTCTCCTCTGATTGGCTCGGAAGAGTTGAAGGAGACTCTGAATCAAGGAGGCCCACTGCTGGGGACAAGCAGGATGACTTACCCGGGGCCCTTCCAAGGAAAGCCTGGGGATCCACTTAGAAATTATTTGACAAGAATAAAAGCTTTTTGAGGAAAAAACTTTTGAATTTTGCCTAGAAACATGTCTTTAAAAGGCATTCCTAGAGATAATTTTCCTGTTAAATGATCCATTCATTTGCCTCTTCCAACATAAAGCTGCCCAGCCTATGGTGTAAAATAAGTCACAACCAAGTGGGAAGTTTGGGTTGCAGATCAAGTTCCCCAAAAGCCAACTCTGAGAGTTTTGAACGCAGGAAGTTTGTTAGGGGGAAAGGAAGGAGAAGGGCAGGAAAGAAAGCCGACTTGGCCAGACCAAGGGCTTGAACTGTACTAGCCTCAACAGAGCCCTCGGACAGCCTTGCAAGTGCCGCTGCAGCTAGGATGGCCCGTTTTAGTTGTCCTTGGCTGAGATGTGGTCGGGTGCCCTTCCCCCCGTTCAAGACCTTGGGCACGGTGGGTGGCTCTTTTCAGCCAAGGGCAGTTCCTGGACTGGGCTAGTAGCTAAGGCTTCCAGCCAAAGCTAAGGGACAAAGACTTCCAGTCCTGAAGGGCCATCTATCTACCTGGGCAGCAGAGCTTGCATCGGGGGCTCCGTCCTCGTCTGTCTTCATACCATACTTGACAATCACACCCTGTGACTTCACGTGCCATCCATAGACCCTTAACTGCTTCATGTTATCTCCAGCAGAGAGATTTCTTCTCAACTCAGATCTCAAAATACAAGCATTCCCTGGACATTGTTCTTTGGATGGTTCAGAGGCACTTCCCTGAACCTCACATCCCAAACCGCACTCCTGGTCTTGGCCCAGAACCTGCCCCTCCTCCCATATGGTCCGGTCAGTGAGCTGCCGCATCACCCATCCATCAAACAGCCTGAAAACTGAGAGTTCTTGACGTCTTCCTCCCTCCTGCCTCCAGTCACCAAGTCCTGACGCTCTCCCTCCCAGGCCTCTCTCACCTCAGTCCACTCCTGTCCCCATGACTCCTCCTCGGGGTCCCCATCTCCCCAGATAACATGTCTCCTGAAAACTGTTTTCCTCCCACCAACCTACGTTGTATACTATAGTTCAAGCAATTCTGGTAATGTTATTTTCCTTCTTAGAACTTTCCAGAGGCTTCTTTAAAAGATAAACACCAAAATCTTAAACCTAGCCTATAAGGCAATTAATGATCTGTCCCCTGCCTACTCAACAAGCATCACTTCCTGCCATTCATCCCCATCCACTGACCTCAAACGCACCTCCCCAAGCCGGAGACTGTCACGCCACATTTCCCCTGTGGTTCCCTATTCGGGGGCGGAGGGGCTCTTTCCACCCCTTTAGTGAATGTCTTAGGATTCTGCAGAGCCATTTAAATATGCCTTCTTCAGAGAAGTCTGCCCTGAGACCCCAGACTATATTTGACTCCTCTTGTATAGGCTCTGTGCTCTGTTCTTCTCCGTTGAAATATCTATTCTTCTTTCCAGTGAGGTGGTTGTGGCATTGTGGTTGAGTAAGAATTGGGATTGAGTTCTTGCAACCTAAATATTAACAACTAGGAGGTGGATGGGTAAATTTTGGTTCATCCCATATGAGGAAATACTATTCAGTCATTAAAAATGTCAGAACACTGCATAAATATGGGAAATATTTATAATATAGAAAAAGAGGAATCAAACTGTATAGACATCTCAGCTATGAAAATATAGAGCTACTGTTTATAGGATTTTTTTTCCTGGTTTTCATCTTAATGCTTTTTTCTCATCTCCCCAAAACATGTTATTTATTTTTAAACTAATGGGAGAAAACATGAGTCATTCTCTACTAGAGAAAAAAAATATATTGAATTCTAGAAAACAAACTTTTTTAAAAAAACAGTGAATTTGTAAGAGACTACTAAGGCACACAGTGAATTGAGAGTTGAATGTGAGGTCCCTGGGCACCATGGAAGACCGTGGGGAAATTCCTGCTATGGCCCCAAGACCTTCTGATTCACCAGAAAGGATGAACAGATGGTGCACATCCATTCCTGCTTTCCTTCCAGCTTTATTGGAGTAGAATAAACATTGTGTATATTTAAGGTCACCCCTGATGACCACCATTCGACTCTCTGCTTCCAAGTTCGACTTCTTTTGGATTCCACACGTAAGCGAAACCACGCAGCATGTCTTTCTGTGACTGGCCTATTTCACTGAGCTTAATGTCCCCCAGGTTCATCCATGTTGACACAATGGCAGAAGTTCCTTCTTTTTAAAAGACTGAACAATATTCCATTGTGTGTGTGTGTGTGTGTGATCTTCTTTATCTATCTAGCCACTGACGGACACTCAGGCTGATTCCACATCTTGGCTATTGTGGAACATGCTGCAGTGAACAGAGGAGCTCAGGTGCCCCTTCAACGTAGTTTTCATTTCCTTTGGAAATACACCTAGAAGTGGAATAGCTGGATTATGTGGCAGTTCTAGGTTCAATTTTTGGAGGAACCTCTATGTTGTCACCTATGGCGGCCGCACCACTTACACCCGACCAACAGTGCACAAGGGTTCCCTTTCTCCACGTCCTCACCGACACTTACCTTTTGTCTTTCGATAAGAGCCATTCCAACAGATGCGAGGTGAGATTTCATTGTGGTTTTGGTGTGCATTTTCCTGATCATTAGTGATGTTTCATATTTTCTCATACACCTGTTGTTCTTAAGCAAAGTGCAAGGATAGGAGTGCCCCCTCCGAGGAGATGGGTTACGTCTGCCCAGGAGACAGCTTTAGTCATTGCAAATTCCCTTGGAAAAGTCTCTTTCTGTAGAGAAGCTTTACTTGCTTAGCTTGTTGTGCTTATACTAACAGATGGGTGAAAAGTCATCCCTCACTGACTCACAAAAGGTAAGGAGGCCCTTGAGTCCTTTCAATCCATTCTCAAAACTGTTGCCAAAGGTTTGTTAAACGTTAGTTGGTTCACACCAATCCTCTGTTCAAAACCCTCTGATAGTTCTTCATCTAACTCTGAAGAAAATGAAAATCCTCAAAATAGAGACATAACCTGGTGTCTATTACCCCCTCGCCTCACCTCTTCTCTCCCCCCATCCCCGCCCGCCCCCCTCTCTCGCGGCCACCCCACTGGACCCCCTCTTTTGCCTTCTCCTCCAGCCTCAGGATCCCAGCCTCAACGCAGGACACTCTTCCCAGGGTCTTTCCTCCTGTCTGCATGCCTGGCTCCCTTACTTCAGGTTTTAATCCCGATGTCACCTTCTAGGTGCCGCCTTCCCTCCATCTGCCCACATGACACTGCATCCCTCGTCACACTCATCTCCTTTACCTTCCTCAGTAGCACTTGTAAACATACAGAATACTTTAGTTATTTTGTTTATTATCTGTCTTCCCCTGAAGATAGATGTTTGATGTGTTTTGTTCACTTCTGTTCCCCCAGGGCCTAGAACAGAATCTGGAACATGATGAGTACTCAATAAATACATCACGAAGAAGCGCGTAGGTGAATTAATGAAGGCGCCACCGGAAGCTGACTCACGAAAGGCAGGAGCCTTGCAGGTGGAAGGCACCACTCCTACGGCTGCCCTAGGTCAGTCTGTAATTGAAGGCTCTCACCTTCAGGGAGGAGCGGGCAGTACATGTTTGGTAGCTCCTGTACTTGGCGTTACCTTTGCTGGGATAATTGCAGCTTTCAGTTGATCTCTGACTCTTTTAATATCCAGGAGATTCCATTTCATGGTGACTTTTCAAAAATAAAATAAAATGTCTGGCTCCTGGCATATACTCAGTTACATAATACAAACACTAAAATGACACACTAAAACCCTGGGACCAATGGATTCATCCACAGTCAACTAGGCTATTTCCAGCTGTTTCAAAAATTTCTCTAACCTTCACCAGATTCCAGAATTAAGAGTCCACGAGGACACATTAGGATCACAGAAAGAACATTCTGACAATTGACAATTAAATGGAACCATTTGAGATCATATTGGAACACTTCCAGAAATACAGAAGGTCTCCCTTATATTCAGAATCTCAGAAAGTATAAAATAGAGTAAATGAGGATATATTTTGTGAAGCAGTGTGCAGCAGGTCCTTCACTTAGGAATCTACAGCTTAATCTGATTTCCTAGTGTAACTTCTCCAGGATAAAATGTTTCTATACACACAATTAGATTTCTAAAAGCATAGCGATCAGAGGACTCATTTAGCATTATCATTTATTATCAATAAAATTAAGTAGATTAAGCAAGTGGTTAATAAATTTATCATGAGGGAAAGGGAGAAATCTGGGCTCAAACTGCAGGATTCCCAGGAATGTGGATATTTCCTCACACTTTACTTAACTTTGAGAAAGTACAGAGTAAAACGAATGAACCACAATGGCAATCAACAACATGCACGAATTTTAGCAAGATGATATTAAAAAGTAATATTAAAAGTCCAAAAAGAGTATATGCAACACAATGTCCTCATTAGAAAATTAAACACTGAGATGCCAAGTTTTAGAAATACATATAATTGCAATAAAACTATATAAAAAGTAAGGAAATACACACGAATTCAGTGTGATGGTTATCTTGGCTAGGTTGGAAGGCGTGGGGCATGCAATTAAACCTAAGTTACTTTCGAGATATTGTCAGCAAAGAAAACTTGTATTATGTTTATTATATTCTATTTAACAAAAGAGATTTAATACATTTTCACCAGAAATTTTTTAATAAAAATTAAAAGACTTAGAGCACCTATCTAGAACATTTATTTCCATGCAAGTCTTCATTGCTCCATAGTTCTAGAACAGTGAGACAAACTAGGTTTGTATCCAGCATTAGACTCATATTTACATCTAATAAATATTGACACATTTGATAAATTAAAAGAGTATTTTACTTTGTCAAGTAGTGCAAGTCACATAAATATAAACCTACATTGAAATGATCACACCATCTTCATTCACATTCCCCACAACACTTTATGCAGCATTAATTACAGTATAAACAAGTAAATGTCTCATTTCACAATGACTCAAGTTTTACAAGCTAAAATCTGAAGCTTTACCCAAGAATTTGGCAGCCTGAAAAGTCACCCAGCACACCCCGAAGCTGCGTGACCCTCCTGCCAGGAGGCCTGAGCGCCGACACTGCACGGCAGGCAAGGCCCAAGTCGTTTGCCCGAGTCAAGGTGTCCTTCAACTGGAAACAGGTAGATTTGCTCAGCAGTCACAGAAGAACGTGTTGCCACACATTCTAGGCTGTTCTAGTCTCAGAGTAGTTAAATTACAACTAGAGGGAGAAATAAACCATGACTCATTTTACAGTCCTTACTTCTCGCACTATTTCATGAGAAATGTTGTATTATAGCCACTCGGCAATGCCACTGTAAGAGCAGTGAGGATGCCCGCATCTCAGTGTCCCCAAAAGAATGGATGTTGTCACTGTTATCATCCTGGTCAGAAAAGAGGACCTTCTACCTCCAGGGGAAGAAGCAAGGAGTGTCCATGGAGCTTGATCATGAGCAAACCTCTTTTTGTCTCTGCCTTCTAATTTCTCAGTTCCACCTAGGATTTTGATACTATTTAGGAAGAGATACCACATCACCAAGAAGCAGGAAAACTGGTATAAGTAGTAGGTAATTATTGAGTAGAAAATAAAAGGGTTTCATTGAAAAACACTTCTAAATTATTTTCAGAGTTCTGAATCTCTCATTTCATTGACTTAAAAGTAATGTATCTATTAATTAGAGGTCTGGAAAGAAGAGAAAATGTCCTCTCTAATCCCTTCACAAACGTTTTCCTAAAATATTCCATATTATAATAGAGAATTTGCATAAATTTACTACCTTTCCTTAGGATGAAAAGATGGCTTAATAACCATTTAACACCCAAAATAATTTTTGCTATGTAAATTGTAGGTTTTTATCATACAATAATTGAGAAATTTAGAAAATGTGAGGAAGCCAAAATAATTTAATACAAGTTTTATTTAGAAATTACATCTGAGTGAAGAAGTAAATAAAGCTGCAGTTGCAGCCTCATTAATAAAAGGTAAAGTTGACGATTTTAAAAGGATGCAATTGTATTAATATGCTAATTTAAATTGCATGTAGAACTTTAACTTAAAAGAATATGTATAAATATTAATTCTGGAAATAATACTTGTATGCATACTATAAGAACACTTAATGAATAATGTTAGCTTGCAAAGAAATACTATTAATTCAAAGAGAAGGTAGTTTTTCTATTCAAGTAAGTCCCAACTGCAATAAAAAATACTCAAATTAACAAATAATTATGATTCAGTTTAAAATTCTATCCTTAAATTCTTCATAATCTTCTTGATAAACAGATCCTAGATAAAAGATGACAATTGAGTATTGTTAATACAAAATGTTATAATCAGTAACCACTGAAACATCATTAACATTTCTAAGACTATAAAGCAACAGCCTCCCCCCCATCCTCCATTGTGATAGCTCTACGTTCTCTAGTTGACCATGAAAAGCTTACAATTGACTTGATATTAACTCATATTTTTCTTCTCCTCTCTAATGCTTGCCAATAATGTTGGTGACTTCAACAGCCCCGTTTACAGGAACTAGCCACAAAAATGCGACAACACAGGCCTTTACTTTCAAGCCACTCCAGCCACTAATAAGGTAATTGCTTGTATACTGTCATCGCTTTGGAACTTCTGCTTTACTTCCGGGTGCGGAAACTTTTCAAATGTCCCTAGCCGCCCTATTTCTGTACTCCTATTTTCTGTATCGACACTCTCCCTGAACAAGGCTACTGCCCCCCTTTGTACTGCCAACTCCTTGACCTCTGTCAAGTTTGTTTGAGTCCCCCCTCAGCTCCACAATCCCCCAGTTCTCCCGGCAGAACCCTGAGAAGCCCTCTTTGAAACTTCCCTCTTCATCCTAGACACGGTCCAGCATTCTGGTCTCAGTCCTTTCTCCCCTGCATCCACACACGGAGGCTTCACCTCCTGCTAGACCTACACCAGACCTTCCTGCGGTATAGGTGCCACGCTGGCAACACAGCACTTCCAAGTGCTTGCTTGGAATTTTCCTGGAGCACCTCACTATCCCCTAAAATTCAACATGCAAAAATAAAACTCAGTAACTTCACGAAACTAGCTCTTTCCCTTGACTTTCCTATTTTTTCCCTATCCATTCTCAAAACTCAGTAGTCTCTTTTGTATCCCCTTCCTCCAAGCATGTGTCTCCCCTCCACCCCTCTGCCACTCTTAGTTAAGCGCATTTCTCTTTCCACTTGGGCCACTGTTACAATGCCGGGTGTTGATCTGATCAATCCATTGCTTTAAAATGTTCTATTCTGACGATGTACAAAATATACACATAGTCTCTAATATCTTTCCATAAAATATTAACTAAACACAAAGAGAAAAATAGTAACTACATACATAGTGGAAAAATGGACAACAACTTCACTAGCAGATCGAAGTTAATATCAACAAGGAATAAATGAAGATCACACAACTCCAAACAGGATACTCCAAGAAGAAAGTTTATAGAATGTTTTCAGCCAAAAATGCAAAACAGGAATCGAATTATGAGAAGTATCACAAATCCAGAGAGATAGCCTGAAAAATAACTGGCCTGTATTTTTCAAAAATGTCAATATAAAAGACAAAGAAAGGCTGAGGAACTATTATCAATTAAAGAAAACTAAAGAATCCTGGCCAGGTGGCTCAGCTGGTTGGAGCATGGTCCTGTACACCAAAAGGTTGTGGGTTCAATCCCTGGTCAGAGCACGTGCCTTGGTTTTTGGGTTTGATCCCTGGTTGGGGCACTTATGGGACGTAATCAATCAATGTTTCTCTCTTATATCGATGTTTCTCTCTCTAAAAGTCAATAAACATATCCTCAGGTGAGAATAAAAAAAAAAGAAAACTAAAAAGACATGACAACTAAATGTAATTCATAATCCTGGACTAGACCTGGTACCACACACACCAAAAAACCATTAAAGACATTATTGGAACAACTGAAAAAAAAATGGAATATAGAAAATAGATTATATAAAAGTTTTATACCAATGTTATATTTCCTGAATTTGGTAACTGCACTCTGGTTATATCAAAGATACCCTTGTTCTTAGGACATACACACTAAAGTATTGTATGTGTGTATGTATTTACACACATACATAGATAGAGAAAGTATGAGAATGATAAAGAAAATGTGGCAAGATGTTAACAGTCAAGCAAAATCATGGTTATTCTGGAGTTTTTTGTATTATTTTTGCAATTTTTCTGTACACTTGACATCATTTAGAATAAAAAGACAATTTCCATATTTGCCCCATTACCTACTGAACTGAATACGAATCCTTGGCCCCGTACTCACATGAGACCCTCTGAACTACAGTCTCGGTGTGTTTGCATGCCCTCCTTCTACTTTAACCAAGCTTTACTCAAACGCTATTCCTAAACATTTTCCTGGATGGCATATACTTGCTCATGTCCATGTCCAAAAACATACACCCTTCTCCCACATTCCCATTTATAAATGTCTATTTTCTCTTTTCCGAGACCCATCTTACTTCTCTTTTCTATTACTTTCCAAACCCCACCAAACTGGATATAGTCTCTCCCTCAGGATTTAATGAGCCCAGATGACTAGTAAGCCAGGGAACAATTCAAAAGAAAGGGGGAAAGATAATATGTTCAGTTTTAAACATGTGAAATTTAAAAGTAACTGTAGAATAGCCTACCAAAATTCAGAGGGACATGACCAGAGGTCCGGGGGGACTACGGATTTAAGGGTCATGCAACCAGAAGGAGCAACTGAAGCTACAAAGATATGGGTGTGTTATCTCAGAATAAACATGTAGAGAGAGAGTAGGCCCAATAATCCCTCCTAGAGCAGCATTTGTTATTAGGTGGCAGCAAAAGGGACAGACAAAAATACTCAAAATGGCAAAAGAAGAACCATGGCATAGTCTCCAAGACATGAAGAAGGAAGGAAAATTTGAAGTAGTATTAGTAAAATTATATTAAATGTGACAGCATGTTCAAAGAGAAAAGAGAACTAAGCAGATGCATGAACAAAAAGAAAAAATATGCACCATGGAGACAGTAGTTTCAATAGCACAGCAAAGATGGGGCCCAAATAAAGTTTATTAAATTTCAGCAAATATTTAATGAGTGCCCACTATGTGCCAAACACTGGGTTTAAGGAAGGAAACTGGCTGGAATTAGCAATGACTATACACTAAAGGTTAAAGAAAGTAGGATATAAAGGGGAAATTTTTAAAAGTCTGTATTTTATATTATGCTTTTTACCAAAATAGATTCTTACCAAAAGATGATAAGAAGATTCATCTTGTGTAATCTGAGTCTAGAAACAATATAAAACACAAGGAAAATTCAGGTTGGCCTCTAGGAATGGTTTTCCTATTAATAAATACATATTAAGGAATAAGTTATAACATTTTAAAAACATGATTATTAGTTTTTGTAGTCTGGCTTAAAATTGCAATATAAAATAATGAATTACAAGGATGTCTTTTGTTTATAAAGAGGTTATTTCTGAAAAACACAACATATTATCTTAAGTTATTAAACAATCCATACAAGATTGTTCCATGGTTAATAGAAAGCCTCTTGCTGAAGTCCATGAGAAAATAACAAGTTCAAGGCTACAGCCAGAGCAAAATTAGATATAATATAGTATGTTCATTAAAGTAATTAGATCTGGATTAACATTCAGAACAAGGTCTGGGTTTTTTACACATTGCTCTGCTTATTCAAACATCCCCTCCACCTATAAAACCATTGACTACTTTTCCTCCTAATCACCTTTCCTGCCTCATTCTCCTTAATTGGATAAGAAAGGTAAAATCAAGTATCACTAATTTGAACATTGGCTTATATGCCATTATTGCAAACAATTTCTGCTATTATTGATGCAATATTACACAAACGATAATGAGTTTCTACTGTTAATGGCTTACAAAACAGCACTCTGTTATAACTGCTATTGTTTGAAAATATTCCTCGTAAAATTATATTCTGCACATTTACTGTCAAAATAGAAGTTGTCATCAAGTGACTGTACTAAGGACCCACAGAAGCATTCAGCATGGCAACACGTGTATTTGGACATGCATGTGAAGGAGAGAAAATAACTTATAATTTATCGATCCATGTGGCATCATTAGTTACATAGATTTTTTTTTATCCAATTTAATTGCTTGAGAACCCAGATCTTCCAATCACTTTAATAAACTAGATCACATCTACTGTTGCTCTGGCCACAGTATCAAACTTGCTATTGATACGGCTTTAGAAAATGGTTTAATTGATGAGATATTTTCTAGGCAAGAGGTAACGACATCAAGGCTGTAACTCAAGGGCAGATTTTGTTTAAATGCGTTAAATTAGATGGCAGCATCCATGTGACTAGAGTGACATATAATTTTATATTGCTATTAAAATGTTTTTCTCATCAACATGGATGAGTTCTGTAATCTGTATTAAAAGGGTGGCATTAAAATTTAGATTGAACAAACAAGTGTGTTCCCTTTGCTCAGCAGATTCCAGTCAACAGTCATCGTGTGCACCCCCCACTCACACCTGCGCCCGTGGTCTACTCTGCCTCACTGCTTTACTATCTGTACGTTGTACTTTTAATTATGACGAACAGTGGTTATCAGATAGCCTCGTTTCCACAGTTCTGTACATTGCATGTGACAATTAGGAAAACTGCTGTTCTAATGTGATCTGAAAGCAACTAAATTGTTAGAGAAGCCAGTCGTTAAAGACAATAAAAATTATAACTTACTTTCACTAGGCAGTCGTTGGCCTTTCAGCCTGACTCTGTATTTTTCATTTTCTTGCAGCATTCTACCAATGAACTTGTGTAATTTTTTCCACACTGAAACCTTAAAAAGCACAGTAAAGGAACACTGAGCAGAAAAGCGGGCACACATTTTGATGGGGGCAACTGGGAGTGACTTTTTGTGTTGTGTGTCAATTGACATTATTGTTATAAAGCAATATTAGCACTTAGAGACCTAAAACTTAAATGTCATCTCTTCCCCATTATCACTGAATTCTCTGATTTTTTTTTCCCCCAACTTCCCAGCATTTCCTCTCTGTAGCATTTAAATTAACTATCCTGGATAAAGTTTCCTTCCGAAGGCTGTGTCTATAAAGCTCTACCAAAATGGTTCCAACATGCTCGATTTTGTTTGGGAAGATACTGAGTTGGCCAAAAAGTCCGTATGGTTTTTGTCCATAAAGTAAAAGACACATTTTTTCCTTTTCACCAGTAACTTCATTGAGATAGCTATTTCTTGTATGTCGGCTATCTCCCACATGGTAGAACGTTGACTGTTCTCAATTAATGTCTCAATTTGATTGCTATCAACTTCAACTGGTCTATGCAACCGCGGAGCATCATCCAGCGTGAGATCTCCAGCATGAAACTTTGCAAACCACTTTTGACATATTCGATCAGTCACAGCATCTTCTCCATCCACTCATAAGTCCTTTTTGTGTTTCTGTTGTGTTCTTACCTTACTTGAAATGATAAAGCATAATATGCCAAAAATGTTGCGTATTTTCTTCCATCTTCAATATTAAAATGGCTACACAAAAATTCATCAATTTTGATGTTTTTTAAAAATGCATGCTGATACGACACCTGTCACAATACAATCTAACAAAATTGTCTCGAATGAAGTTAAAGACAACTGAGGGCTTTTAAAGGCATCTTATGGACAAAACTAAACGAACTTTTTGGCCAATCCAGTAATAAAAATAATGAATTTCTATTCCTATGTCTAAACTACTGGGCCATAATTTGATTTTTAATGTATTTTATTCTACATAAGAATTAAACATTTCTGCTAAGACATATCAAAGCAAAACAACTAGAGAGCAAGAATGTACTAGAACAGACAAAATAAGGACGATGGAAGCAAACACATAGACCTCAGCTCAAATTCTGGCTTTGCCACTCACCAGTTGCTTGACATGGGCAAGTATTTTAATCTTATCTAGTAATTAACTTCATACATGGGATTATTAGAATAAAAAATAGTTGTAAAGCACTTACTCGTGTCTGGCACCTAATAGTTATAAGTAAATACTGGCTATTGCTCTTTTCTTCTCACCCAAGAGGGATTGGTTCTTGGAAGAAATATTTCTTAGTGGGAAAATTAGGTGCTCACTCAAAATCCATGTGGTTAGTCACCTTGAATGTTATTTATATACTGTATGTGAATTATAACCCAAGCACCAAGCTCAGAAAATACAATTTTATGTGTCATTATCAACTAACACGTTCTGTAAACTGAAGTATAAAGCATGCAGTGGACATCAAAGATGAATAGAGAAACTAATATTGAAAGTGTTCAAAACACTCAAGTTACCATAACATTTGGACCAGAGGTGAAAAGGGCTCAGCACTAAAGGTTCGTCCTTGTCAGCTTTCCTGCTAGACACTTAATGTACATTCCTTGTCTTTTAAAGAGCAATGACACCAATAGTTACATTATTCTTTTCTGTGAAATACACAATTCTCTTCTTACATTACATTATCTATCAGAGTTTGTTATAGCCTATGGAACATATTTTCACACTTTGAAAAATCTCCCAGTGGGTTACATTTTGATTAAAATGTGTTTTATACCTTCAAACACTGCAAGGACTATTCTTTATGGTTAATAAATATAATATTTCCAAACCAAGTTCCATTTCTGCTAAATTAATTTTATTTTCTCATTTCAGTAAATCGAACTTTTCAAAAGATGAAACTATTTTTACCATCTTGAGTATCTTCCCACATTTGTATTTAGAGAAATTAATCTAAAATTCAAATACTTCTCATTCCCCTTTTCTAAAGAAAAGTACCTTTTTCTTTTTCTTCATTATTTTGGAAGCTTCATTGTAAGGTATAGGAAAATCAAACTTTTTAATTAAAGTCTTCTGGACTAAACCTAATTTTAAAAAAAGAAAAAAGAGGAAATGTCAAGGTCAGTACCTATTTCAAAGGCATCATGGTCCTGAGAACAGAGGCAACTATAAATGTCTCTTGAGCTCTCTTTCGGGAGTTTTACAATTGGTATATTTCTGATCATTGGGTAATACCAGTTTTCTAATTAGCTAATATAATGGTGGGAAAACAAAAAGAAGAAAGACAATTAGAGATAACCTTGGAAGTGCCTAGGAAATATCCTTTCTGTTCTGATTTGAAAGGTGAGCCCCTAAAAGATCAGCAACAGTAAGCAAATACCAGCACCCAATCTTGCCCCAATGTACTTCTGTGATCTCCCTTCCTCTCCATTCAACTTCAATACATTATGCTGCCAACTACACAAAACACCTGTGGCTCCTCAGATGTGTCCTGTTCTTACCCCTCCCAGCCCTTGTCCTTGCTTCTCTGTCTGCTAGGACACTGTGTGTGTATGCTTGTGTGCACGCGCACACACGTGCACCTGGTAAACTCCTACCCGCCCTTCAAGACTCAACTCGCACGTCATCTTCCCTAAAGCCTTCCCTCAAGCATGCACAGTCCCAAACAGCACTGGCTCCAGGACACCTTAGAGCCCTTAGCACACTTTCACATCAAGTGCTTATATTGCGGTTCTTCCTCTAGGCTATGACCTTCTAGAGGGCAATGGCTTGTGTGCCTTATTCATCTTTCTGTCCGCACTGCCAGACATAGGAGATACTGATAAAAGTTCCTCAGCGGGAATAAGCATCCTGACTCTACTCACTGAACCATGCTGCTGTCCCAAAATATTAATTGTTAGAAGAAAACCTAAGGGCGGTGTGTCCAAAGACAAAATCATAAAACAGTGGGCATGTGTTCCCTGGAAGCCTTTATAATCTCCTTTTGTCTGAACACCCCCATCCTTAACTCACCTGGTTCCTACCCGGCCACCACTCCCTACCTGGCTCCTCCTACTCGCTCCATACTCAGCTTGCTGGGGCGTTCTCTGGTCTCACAAAGCACCCGGGGCTCAGTCCTTATAGGATCTATCACACTGTTGACCTGAGGAGTGTGCTCTACTCTTCATGGGAGGTCCAGTTTCTAATGCCATATGAATTAGCTATACAATAACCATTCTGTTTGAGTAAATTAGAGCATGTGCTGAAACGGCACCTCCCAGTTTGTGAGAAGCATGCTGCGGATTCTGGGCGGGGCACAGACAGAGCACGAAAGAACATTCTCTCTCAGGATGTGACACTAATTCCCCTCCCATTTCCTTTTCAATCTTCTGTTACATCAAGGAGAAAGTCCAGGTCTGAAATTAGTACGTCATTAAGACTTCTCTGAGACTTGCTAACTGCTCTCTGTGTCCACAGACAACCTTCAGCAGATGATCTATTGGGCTGAAATTTAATATTGTTTTGCCTTTATTAGATTGTTTTTAATTAATTTATATTTATGGCAAATGGTACATATTTTCCACTGAGGTAATAATATAAAGGGTTCTAAAAAGAAATTTAGTTGAGAGGGAAACATGCACCTATTTAAAAAAACATATTAAATAAATGACTACAGATGAGTACATGGTGCAGGAAAATAACTGAAGCTCCGCTCTTCATTTGCCCGCATTTGTCCTTCCAACCCAATGCCTACGGCCTTTGGAACACTATACGTGCACCATTCCCAAATGTTCTGTTTGTAAGTCTTACCAAACCTAGACATATACTCCTTGAACTCAGGATAAGAGCCAACAAGTCTATCTGTAATCAGTGAGGATCCAAAATATGTCAAGTAGCACAGAGAATGCAAAAAGAAAAAACACACAATGATTTCTTCCTCTTGCTTTGTGTGCCTCACTGAGGCTGCTCCCATGTATAACATAGGCTTTGATCAGATCTATGGTTCAAATCTGTCTCTAGTTCTCACTTACTACACACTCTGACCCAGTCAAAATATACCTCTAGTTCTTCCCTAATCACTCGCCATCACTGATCCACATGCGCGGCTTTTTCCAACCTGTGATTCCCTCCTGTCTCAGTAGATGTGTAAATCTCATGCAGCTTCTACCACCATGAAGCCCTCCCTGATTCCCTCATCCCCAAACTACTCACCACTTCCAAAGCATTTATTTGTACCGCCACAAAGCAGTCGTCATCTGCTATTACATGTAAGTTACAACTACATCTCCCGAGTTCTGCTCGAAGGGGGAACCAGCCTGGTTTATTAGCCTTGTTTGAAATGTTGGAAGAGTTGCCTGATTTGCCTGCCCCTGGATTTCTAAACTCCACTACATCTCACAAACAGCTCGCAGGTTTATCTTCCAGAAGCGTACCTCTCTGAAGGTTTCACTCTACCATGCAGACATCCTCAGTGACTATAAAATGAGTTTCCAAGGCAGGAAAGAAAAAGGAGGGACACTAGAAAGACATCTACAGGAGACCTGGAGTGATCAACAGAATGATTAAATCCACCTTACAGCTTAAAATACTAAAACATATTTGGGCACATCACAGCACAGACTTGAGGGAAGAGATTTAAAGGGCTAGACACCACATAAAGTACCAAGCATGCAATTTAATGGGGCCAACTCAGTTTAAAGGACCAAGAATGATTTAAAGGGACAGCCCTCCAACTGCATGGCTTCTGGGGGAATAAAAGCAAAAAGAAAGGATATAAATCAGGTCACAAAGGAAACATCAGTAACATGTATGAAATGGGAATGTTACTAACAACACTTTCTGGTAACAATGCAATAAAACAAGAGTTTACCAACAAAAACAAAACAGCAAAGTCCTGTAAATTAAAAAAACTTCAAATCCATTAAGCAACTCTAGGATGAGAGGGAAATACAAACTGAAATTACAGAATTTAAACAATAGTGACAACATATTAGCACAACATATTAGCATCTAAGTTATTTAAAATAGTGATTAGAAGAAAATTCATTGCACTAAAATTTTTATCAATAAAAAACAAAAATAAAAATAAATGAATAAAATGTCCTGTTCAGAAAAGGTATAAAAGTACAATAAAAGAAAGCGCATGTAAGAAAATAGTAGTTTTATCTTTATTATATTATTTATCTTTATTAATGAGGATGAGACTTAACAAAATGTCTCATTGACAAATCAACATCCTGTTTTTTTTAATTAACAAAATAGATGCTCCCCCCAAAAAAGAACTAGTCAATTTGATCAAGAAAAAGCACATACTTCATAAAGAAGAAATGACAACGGGGAAATAACCATGGAAACAGAAATTTTCAAAAATCATAGGACACTACTTTGCAGACCTCTATGTAAATAAAATTGGAAACCTGGATAAAATGGATAATTTCCTAGAGAAATACTGATTACTAAAATTGACCCATTAGCGTTAGAAAAATTAGAGACCAATTTTCATAGGAGATATAGTAATTAGAATTATCCCACAAAAAGTAATAAAGCCAGATGGTTTCCCAGAAGAATTCTACCACACCTTCAAACACCAGAGTCCGTCCCCGTGTTCTATAAATTTTCCAGAACACTGAAAAGGAATGAATAGTTCCTAATTTGTTTTATGAAATAAATATAACTCTGATAACCTACACCAGATGAAGAAATACAAAGAAAGAAAAACTACAGCTCACTATTTCTCACAAATACCAATGCAAAAATTCTAATCAAATTGTTAGGAGAGCCCAACACTACGTTAGGAAACATGACATTGTCGCCAAACAGGATTCACTTCAGGAATGCAAGGTTGGTTCAGTATCAGGAAACCCATTTATAGCATATGCCATGTTAATAAATCTAAGGAAAAAATGTTATCGCCATAGATCTCAGAATGCCTCTGACAAACTTTAACACCCACTCCATCGTGATTAAAACACTGAAGAAAATAAAAATTGAGGAATGCTTTTTCGTGTTTTAAATATAGATGCCTTGCTCCTAAGGCCAGCACCTTATTCAACAGCAAACACTTGAGGCCTTTCCCCAAAGATCAGGAACAAGGCAAGAATGTCCACAACCTCCGGGCCCATTCACCACCACTGCACTCAAGGTATTAGCCTATGCAAAACAAATCCACTGCAGGCGTCGCGATAGGCGTAGAATTCTGTGTACGGATTACAGATCCCTGAAAAATCATGAGTATCAACCACGGCACTAACTCTAATAATAAAAGAATTCAGTCAAGTACTAGGATGCAAAATTAACATACAAAAGTCACTGGGCTCAGCGAAAGAAGCCAATCAGGAAAATTCGCATATTGTAGGATTCGATTTTCACGAAATGTCCGGAACAGGCACACCCGTGGAGACCGGAAGTAGTTCAGCGCCGCTGAGTGGAATGTGCTGTCAATTATTTCTCAGCAAAGACTTTTTTTTTTTTTTTTTTTAAAGAAAAGCACTGGTGGAGGGGCGAGCCCCCGAGAGAGGCAGGACTTTTTTAAGGCGATGGGATGATCTTTGTCGTGAGCGTCACTGGGGTGTGTGACTTTGTCAAACCTCCTCCAAGTGTATGTAAATCAATCCTCAATAAAGTTGGCTCTTTTCTAAAGATCAAGGAGCTCTGTAAGCACAAGCGACAAACACTTAGAGGACAGTGTGGAAGAGGAAACCCATTTACAATAGCAGCGAAGATCAAAGACGTAGGAATAAATCGACAAGAAATTTTTAAACATAAAACATTCCTGAAAGACACAAAAGTAAAACGAACAAATGGAAAGACAGTCTGTTTTCAGAAAGGAAGGGACGGAACACCTTAAAGATGTCGCCTCTCCTCAACTGACTTCCTAAATTCAGTGAATCCCAGCAGGAGCCCAGTAAGGACGCCGAGGACGCCTCATTCTGGGGGACCTCGGTGGCTCCAGCCTCAGACCCCTCAGGCTGATCTCAAATGACTGTCACGGCCACCTCAGCGCCCCGCCCCGGCCCCGGCCGAGGCCCTCCTGAAGCGCGTGACAGGACACTGACAGGAGGGCGGAGCCTGGCCGCCGGCGGACCGAGGCGCCCACGGGCCCGGACGCTGAGCGAGGCTGGGGCGGGAGGGCTGATGGAGCCCCCGGCCCTGAGACCCCCGACACCCGCCGGGCGGCTGCCGAGGACCATGAAAGGCGGCCTGACCGGCCGGCACCCGCCCGCCCCTGCCCTCTGGTCCCCTTCGCGCCACCTGCACGCGCCGCCGACCTCCCGCCGCTCCGCGCGCTCGACGGCCGCCCCGCTGAGGAGGCGGCGGGAGCCCCCGGCTCGGAGCCGGGGGGCGGCTCTCCGCCGCCTCGGGCCCCCGCCGCTCCACGCGGCTCCTTCTGGCTGCCGCCAGCCTCGAGCCCGGGGCTCCAGCGGCCCTGAGCCCGGGGCCCGCCCAGCGGCAAGACGCCGCCACACTGGTGCGAGCCGAAGCGGGCCACGTAGACGAAGCGCGCCGGGTCCCGCTCCTGCCTCCCACCGGCAGCCGCCATCGCCGCCGACCGTTCACAGCCGCGGCGGAGGAACCTCGGCCTCCACCGACGGGGGCGGGCCACGTCCGGGGGCGGGGCGCACTGGGGCGGACCACTGTGTGCGGGGGCGGGGGGGTTAGGTAGCTGAGGGGAGCGACCACTGTCGGGGAGGGGAGACTGAGGGCCGGACCACTGTGTGTGGGGGGGGGTAAGTAGCTGAGGGAAGCGACCACTGTCGGGGAGGGGCGTCTGGGGCTGGACCCCTGTGTGTGCAGGGTGTAGCCCAGGGGACAGACCGGACCACTGTGTGGTGCGGAGAAATTGGGGGGTGATGAGGTCTGGACCACTCTGTGCGGGGGGGGGCGGGGGGGGACTCCTGTGTGAGGTGGTGGGGGACAGACCACTGTGGGGGCGGCTAGAGGGCGGACTACCTGGGGGGCAGGTTGCCGCTGGGAAGCCAGTGAGGGGGGGAAGGCGGGAGGGGGACGCAGTAGCAGTGAGAGGCGGGGGCCGCGTCCCTCAGCGGGCGAAGGACAGAGGGGGCGTCCGCGGAGGGCCACTCTGCAGGGAGACGGGAGGCCCAGGGACACTAGAAGGAGCGGGGAGGAGGAAGGCCCCTTGGTTGGGGGGGATGGGGGCCCACGCACCTGGACAGTGGTGTTGCGTTCGGGGACCAGCTCACTTGAGGTGGGAGCGGGCCAGAGGGACAGAACCCTCTGAGGACATGCGTTGAATCAAGGAGACGGTGGAGGAAGCGCCCAGAGCTTGGGAGTGGGGAAGATTTAAGAGCGAGGAGCTGACCCTGGCCGTGACCAATGTGGAGTGTCTCCCAGATGAAGTTGGGGGCCTTGGGGCAGGGAGGCGGCCCCTTCGCTGCAGGGGCTCCCGTGGGACCTTTGTCTAGCACGCGTTCGTCCTGGGCCTGGGCCTCGAGTGACCCTGCCCAGAGAGGGCAGGGGCCGAAGCCGCACCGGGTCCAGCGGCTGACCAGCGGGGTTCTTTGGGCAGGACACTGTCCCGCTCTGAGCTCCCGGTGTCCTCAGATGCCAGCGCAGGATAGCTGAGTTAAGATAACTCCAAGGAAGGCAGAGGGTGCATAATGAGAGGCGGTTCCCTTAGCCTTAATTCTGATTTCTGTTATTGAGTACATAACCCTGTGAACTACGTGGTAATGGTTTTACATTTACACTTTACAGATAGCTTCTCCATAGACCATCTTTTTAAATCCGTATCATCTGACAGCCGAGAACTGGAGCTCCAAAATGTGGAGTCACTTCCCCAAAGAAATAGACAGTGGCATACGTTCTTAAAATAAGCTTTTAAAATTGAATTATAAATATGTGCATGAAAGTAAAGCAATCATCAGTGTACAGATGGAGGAATGTCCACGTTTGTACTATCCAGCCAAGCGAAGAAATGGAGCCCTGCAGAAGTACCTCATGTCCTTCCCCAGAAACACTTCCTTTGCTCTTTCCCATTTCAAACAACATCCATTAGGTCTGCCCATTGTGTTTGGCCTCTTTCGCTCAAGTTATGTTTGTGAGATACATGTTACTGCATGAGTTGTACATCATGGAATAGGCCCCCATTCATTCATTCATCCCACGGTTGATGGACATTTGGTAGTTTCCAACTTGGAGCCATTGCTAATAGTGCTGCCAGGAATGCTCTTAGATATACAAGGTCTGGGAAAAGTATAGCCATTGTTAATATAACGAGAACAGCTTGTGCGACATTGATGTAACTTGGCAGCCAAGGAGAGTGGGTGGGAATGCACATGTGTGAACAATGGTGGCTTCACTCTACTAGTCAGTGGAGGTGGCAGATGCCATTGAGTAAGCATGTGTACTGTGTGGCTGTCGCATTCAAAATGACTGAGCGAGCAGAGCAACGAATCTGCATCAAATTTTGCATTAAGCTTGAACATTCCTCCGTGGAAGCTATTCGGATGATTTAGAAGGCCTCAGCTCTGGGCAACTGGTGATTGGTAGGTTCATCGCAACAACGAGCCCACTCATGCATCATGTCTCCTGAAGAGTTTTTTTGGGAAACATCAAAACACCCAGGTGGCTCAGCCCCCCTACAGCCCAAATTTGGCATCATGTGACTTCTGGCGTTTCCCAAAACTAAAATCACCTTTGAAAGGGAAAAGATTTCAGGCCATAGATGAGATTAAGAATACAGCAGGGTATCTGATGACAATTAGAACTCTGTGATGTCCCAAGGTGCCTACTTTGAAGGGGACTAAGGCATCATTGTCCTGTGTGCAATGTTTCTCACATCTTCAAAAAATGTCTGTATTTTTCATATGACATGGTTGGATACCTTCTGGACAGACTTCATATACCACTTGTTGGACATAGGTTATAGTGCATGTATCTCAGTGTGGAATTGCTTAGGGTATTCATATGTTCAGCTTTAGTTGCTACTAACAAGCAGGAGCCCAAGATGGTTGTGCAAACTGACACTCCCACCAGCAAAGGGTGAGAATTCCAGTTGCTCCACACGTTCGCACATTCATAACCGTTTTAGCCATTTTGATGGATGTGTGTATTAGGGTTCTCCAGAGAATAGTACCAATAGGATTGCTCGTTCTCGCTCGATCTCTCTCTCTCTCTCTCTCTCAACTGTGGAGGCAGGCAAGTCCAAAATGTTCAGGATAGGCCAGCAGGCTGGAGACCCATGGAATAGTTGATGCTGAAGTTCAAGTCTGAAGGCCATCTACTGATAGAATTCCCCTATTTTCGAGGGAGGTCATTCTTTTTCTAGTAAGGCCCTCAACTGATTGGACGAGGCCTACCCACACTGTGTAGGGTAACCTGCTTTACTCAAAGTCCACTGGTTTAAATATTAATCTTATCAAAAAAATGCCTTCACAGAACCATTTGAATATTTGACCAAATATCTGGGTATTGTGACCAAGCCAATATGACATAAAATTAACCATGTGACATTTCTTTCTTGTAACTTGCATTTCCCTAATGATTTATGAAGTCCATTGGCCATTTGGATATCATCTTTGATGTTTTAATCTCTTCTCTATTTATATATGGGGTTCTCATTCAGTAAGTGGAATTCTTTATATACTCTGTATATTAGCTTAGTTGTGTGTATTGCAATTTTTTCCCTCACCTGTGGCCTACCTTATTTGTGCTGAGCATTTACATGGAGTGTGTACTTTAATTCTCAGGACCCCCCCAGTGAGACATGGGCTGTTGTCAGCCCCATTTTACAGATAAGGAAGCAAAGACACAAAGACGTTCAGTAGATCAGTCAGAGTCACAGCACAGAGGTCTGAGAGCAGGGATTCAAGCCCAGGCTGGGGGCTCCTGCATCCACTCCCGTGGCCCCTACTCAGACTGTCCTTATCACAACATCTATAACACTGTGCGGGAGCTGACCCCCGCCCACCAGAAACCACGGACAGAAGGGTGAAGAAATGAATGAATGGCTGACATTTAAGAAAGGAGCCTTTTTAGTTGCTCAGCTAATATCATCCACCAGGTGGCAGTCACAGCTCCCAGATAAAATTGTCTCTCTTTCCCTCCCCACCCCCACCTTTAAGAAAGAACTCAATTCTTATTTTTACCAAAGAGTAGCCTGAATTCCAACCACGACTCCTTCTGGCACTTGTAGAAAATGCATTTCCAGTCCATATGCACTTGGGAGAGGCGGCCCTGCGCTGGCCCAGGGTGTCTAGAAAGGCAGGTGCAGGACCCGCTCGGCTGGTGCACGGCCTGTGACGACCAGGAGCGATTGTGTAAGGTGCCCTCTCAGCCCACAAATGACGTGATCCCCTCCTGTCTCCCCTACCTTCATCACACAGCTGCAGGGGCTGAGAGGAAAGCCAAAGGATGCATATTCCCCACTATGAACTCCATTTGGCCAGCAGCAGGCATGGATGGGGACATACAGTCCCCCAGGAGATGGCCACATAGGACTGTCATAAAACAGCCATCCCATCTCATCCACACTTGAAATGCTGCGCCTTCACCCCCCACTGGTTCTGCCACATGCTTCTGGCAGTTTCTGCCACGTTCCTGAGCACGGAAAGAAGACTGATTCCAAGGGGGCGGGGGCTGAAATGGTCCTGGCTGCTAAGCGGACCGCGGCTTTCAGGACGCCCACCCTGGACCTGTCCGGGAAGGAAGAGGGCCCAGACCAGCTCCATGGTGGGGGCAGCAAGAGGGGAAGCATATTTTTTTAAGTGAAGAAATTGTGATATATTTTAAATGCTTACATTAAACAAATAAACACTATTAACTCACAAAATACAATGTCACAGAATTATGCTTTTCTCAGGAAATTACAGGAGCATGGTGTGGTTTTATATTGAGGAATAATTGACATGTAACATACTAGTTTCAGGTGTACAACATAATGATTCGGTATTTGTGTATATTTAAAAATGATTGCCACAGTAAGTCTAATTAACATCCATCGCCTCACATGGTCACAATTTTTCTCTTCTTGTGGTGAGAACAGGACTTATTTTTTAAGACTGGAGACTTTGTGCATCATAGGCAGAGGGTGTGAGGGCGGTACCCAAGTGCAAAAGTGTAGGGTGATTCGAGTCTGTCGGCACACCTGTCAGGGGAGGTCCGGGGCCATTGTTTAACCTGGAGGTAACATCAACACTCTCCATTTTCTGCCCTTGGTGAAGGAGGGGGCCTTGGGCTCCCGAGGACCTAGCCTGACACCAAGTTCATTGGGACTGAATGGATGGGAAGAGGCCACCCTCCGGGGAACTGAGAATTCTTTAGAACTGGCGGCAGGGAAATGGGTCATTTCCTCCTTCCCCTGCTATCTCAAGGCCACTAAACTAACATGCACACATATACACATGTCTTACCTCTTGGTTTTTGAGCCCCAGCTCTAGGGCTCTCTGCACCATCTCTCTATCTTGTCCTCCTTCCATAAGCCCCTTCCAAATTAGAATAATGCTTCATCAGAACTAGAGCCTGTTGAATGCATCTAAGTACCTACCACTCATTACTCATTAAAGCATGATCTCACGTGCCCTTCCAACTCAGCAAAGAATTTCAATGAGGGCGGAAAGGGGCTGGAGTAGCAACTTCCCTTTGTAACCCACACCCTCCTTTTGAAGGCTCTGTGCATCTCGGTTAGAACAGGCCTTGTTTCCTTCTGGTTTCGTGAAGGTCCGCCTTTGCCAAAGTGTTCCAAGAAGTGGGATTTGTACTGCGTGGTAGATTGTGTTTTCTCCAAAAATAGTAGAGCATGTATCTCCCTCACTCCCCACGCTGCTTCCATCATGGAGCCCTGAGGTGCCTGCCTCTCTCCATATCAGCGCCATCATCCTGGCCCAAGCCGCCACCGACCACCGCCACCCACCGTCCTCGTTCACCAAGACCACTGCCATCCCCGCTAAGTGGCTCCTCAGGTCCTCCACGTGCCGTTTCCAGGGTGATCGCAAAGCCGTTCACACCCCTTCCCTGCAGCTATTCCTCTGTGGCTCTCCATCTAATTAAAAATAAAATCCGAGGTCTCTCCCCGGCTATCGAGGCCCTGCTCTGCCTGGCCCTGTGACCTCTCTGAGCTCATCTATGATCTCTCCCCTTTGCCGCTTGCCGTCCCGGCTGTACTGCTCTCCCTCGAATGCATCAGACTCAGTCCTGCCGCAGGACTGTCGCACGTGCTGTCCCCCGCACCCCGAATACTCTTCCCTCTGATTCCGGCATGGCTTGTTTTTCTCTCGTTATTCAGATCTCTTCTTAAATCTCACCTGTCACAGCCACTTCTCCAAAGTCCCAGTCAAAGCAACCCCACTCCCAGCCTCCCCCAAATTACCCAGTCTCATTTTCCTCCTGACACTCAACACTAACACATTCTTGTTTACATGTGTGTGCTTGTTGATTGTCTGATTTCCCCTCTGAACGTACATCCGAACAGGACAGGGACTTTGCTGACTTTGTCCCCCCGCTACCCCCAGAGTCTGGAGCAGTGCAAATACTTGACAGATGAACGATTAAGTGAATACAGAAACTCCTCGATGCAATTCTCCCTTGTGGATGGCCACCTTTGGCTAAGGGAGAGAAAGTTCAAAATTAGTAGCTCTGTGAATAATAATGCCTTATCTTCGTAAGGTATCATCTCCCGAGTTCCTCCCAGCAACTCCCTGGGGTTGGTGTAGGCCTCACATTTTACTAGGGCTCAGAGAGCTGAAAGGACGCACCAAACTCACACGCGCGCATGCACGTGAGCGCACACACACATCCGAGGGCTCAAACCCAGGTCCTTCTCCAGAACGTCAGCATCAAGAGGACAGAAACTTTGTCTGTCTTGTCCCCACAGTAACCTCAGGTCCTAATACTGTGCAAATATTTGTTGAAGAAACGAATAAATGAATGAGCAAACTCCAGGATAGAATTCTCTCTAAAATTCTAAAACAGTCTATTCTAGCCTCCTGCACTCTCTGGCTGGTCTGCCGGGGTAGCAGAAGGACCCCGTTCTTTGCTCCTCCCCTCCCTGCCCTGTGTCCTGGGTCCCAACAGCATTCGGTTTGGGAGGCGCACCAAGAATCCAGCCAGGCCCTGCTTTCCAAGCATCTACGCTCGCTCACCCTGTCGTTGACCCCTCCACTCCAAAATGAAGGCTTTCATAGTGACTAAGCTTCCCCTTTGCCAGCGTGGTCTGAGTGTTTTGCGTTCGCCTGGGAGCTTGTCATAAATGCAGAGTCTCAGGTCCCCAGCTGTGCTGAATCACAACCTGCACGTGAACCAGGATCCCAGGTCCTGAGTCTGGCACACACGAGCCTTCGAGAGCTCCAGGCACCTTTCCCAGGCATCCGGTCCCTGTTCCTCTTGCGAAAGACCTGCTCCTTGGGCCCCGTCAGTAGCCACACCCGCAGTGGCAGTTTTGAGAGCAGAGCTAGGAAAGGGAACTAACATCCGGATCCTGTGAGTCACTCATTCAGCAAACATTTATTAAGCACTTATGATGTGCAAGGCGCATGACAGGTCCTGAGGACACAAATATGAGTAAGACAGTATTTGTGTCCACCACCCCCAACCCCGAAAGACCAGACAAAAAAAACTGCATCTAGCGATGATTACATTGTAATAAGTGCCAGGTGGACGGAGTGCTTCTGATAACAAACCTGTTGTGAGGATGGTGCGATGGGGGTGGCGGAGGGGGGCTTTGGAAAGAGTAATCCAGGAAGCTTTCCTGGAGGAGGTGACCTCTCAGCTAAGTGCCAAAGAATGAATGAGGGCCCTGTACTGAATTGAGTTGGGACAGTGGGGGAAGGTGGATCGGGAGAAGGGAGGCGGACAGCAGATAATTTTTCGTGGAGGGAACAACAGGTGAGAAGACCCTGCCCTAGGAAACTTGTATTCCTAGGGGCTTGTATTCCAGGAAAGGAGAGAGGCTCCTGCCGAGTGGCTGGAGTGCCAGAGGGAGGGGGAGGGTAACGGGAGACAAGGGGGGTGGGCCCAGGGGCTCCCGGGCAGGGCGGCAGGGGAAGCAGATGGAGGGTTTTAGTCAGGGAATGGCAGGGCCCGGCCCGGAGGGGGTGGGAGGGTGGGGGGCTGTTCTGCCCTAGGAACAGGGGGAGGGAAATTGCAGCGCGGGGAGGGCTCTGCTGCCTACAGCCCCGCAGGGCGGGGGGCATCCACCCAACTTGATCCTGACGGCAGTCCTGGGAGCTGAGGGTCATTGTCCCCCCCACACGGAGATGGCGGGGCCAGGGTCAGATGGTGTATGCAACACCTCAGGACCAAAGGGACTTTCCCAGGCGGCTGCGGCCCGTCAATGGCCGGATCTGGGATGATATGGCGAGGGTGATGGGAGCGTCTAAGGTTCACGGCGAAGTGTTTCTCTCCTGGTTGCCTCATTTCATCCTTCCCTCAGCCCAGGGACGGAGAGATTATCATTTGCCCCTTCTGACCGCCGAGACAACTGATATTGAGAGGTTACCTAATACGGTCAAAGTCGCTCAGCCGGAGGTGGCAAAGGGACAGAAGTCCCGGGTGTCCCTAACTCCAGAGATCCCTGTGTTTGGGGTGCAAGCCCAATTTTGCTGGACTCAAAATCTGTTTCCTAAAAGGCAGCGTAACCGAGCTGTCCCCTGAGGGACTGGAGGCCTAATTTCCAACTCCCATCCCTCTTTTCTTGCTTCTTTCCCTAAAGAGAAAGATTCTTGGCCCTTCTTAAGGGGAACCAACAGTCTGGAAACCAGAGTCCCAGAACAGCCGCTTCGAGCTGGTGCTCACGTCGGTCGTGCACACCCACGGGTCCCCACTGTGGAGGCGTCCTCCTCCTAAAATGGAAAGAAAGAAAAATAGAACAGGGCAGTGGGCATGGCCTCGAGTCTCCATGCTTTCTCCGTCACCATGGCAACCCGTGCAGCCTGGATGGGGTGGAACGGGCAGAATCTGCAGAAGGAAAACGCCACGTGGGCCAGCGGCACAGAGGGTTCCCGCCTGCCGCACAGGGACTCTGTTGCCCACTCCTGCTGCACCAGGGACCGGCGCTTGGTCAGCGCAGGGATACTAACTGTAGCAGCCGCCCAACTGTGATGATGCTCCTAGTAACAGTTAACAGGTATTGAGGACTGACCCCGGCCTAGACACGCATTAACTGCTGTCAGAAACAGGTGAAGACTCATAGAGACCCAGCTTCCCAAGGCTAGGGGCTCCACTCCCCACGTGGAATTTAGAGAAAACAGTGTTACAATATAGAGGAGGTGTGAGGAAGGCCAGGGGGGATCCCCGTTTTCCTCCCCTGCGGTGACTACTGCTCCACTGCACACGTGCTGTGCCCTGGGAGAGACGCGGCTGTGTGCTGGGTCCTGGTTCCGGGGGCGTGCGTGTGCATGTGTGGTAGAGGGAGGTGCTAACGGCTCCTGGGCGCAAAACTGCGTTTGATAATTGAATTCTACTTCCCTTCTCTCCCCCTTAACCTGCCCTCCTTCACCCCATGCTCTTCCCTACCCCATCCCCCACCCCCAGGGGAGGGCTGCTGATCCTGATTTAAGTAGGACACCTTCGGGGGACTAAATATGAGTCCCCATTTGCATGCCTCCCAATTTTAGAATTTCGTGTTTGGGCTGTTAGATTTGAATTCTTTGGATGGCACAGAAATAGTTGCTGATGACTCTATTTGGCTGCGGCCTTAATACCTCCCTCAGAAGGGCATTTTGTTGCAAATCTACGTTCAAACATTCTAAGTTGGTTCTTCCAGGCTCCCCAGCATCACATCTGTTCAGGGACAGCTGTTCAGCTGCGGCAACGGTCAGAGCTGCGCATTCCAGCGCTGGTGCTCTAAAAATGGTAATGCTCCTTCTTTATATATATAAAACCAGGCATAGATATTCTCTGCCGATATTTATTTTAATGATTCTGGCATCTCAGTCCGGAAGCTGAATAAGCGCTGTTACAGTTCACCAGGACACACCAGTGAAACAGCCTCTCCCCGCCCCTCTGGATTTCGGGATTGGTTTTCTGAGATTACAGAGAACGAGCATGCAGACACTCCATGGACCAGATGCCTGAGAAGAGGCTGGATTTCTGCACAGAATGTGTTGTTCAATTAGTTTTATAGAAAGGAGTAAAACCCTTTCTCCTTGGTGGGGCTGATTTTGAGAAAATATCCAATGTATATATGTATAGATGTATCTGAATCTGTCTGCCTATTTACCCACCCACCCATCCATCCACCCACCCATCTCCCACTTACCCACCCGCCCACCATACCCTCCTTCCATCCATCCAGCTACATATTCTTGCTTGGCATCCATGTGATTTTGGCTGGTAGGTCCACTTCTTAATCCCCTGACAATTTAGTGGATGATATAATGGCTATGAGGAACAGCTATCACATTAAAGACATCGTGGTCAAACAAGATCCTGTGCAGGGAAACGGCGTTCCAGTGAGTTTGTAAAATGGCACATGTCCTTTCAGTGTAACTTCCACAGGCCCGTGTCTGAATCCTGGCTTTGCAGACTGGCTCATGGCTCCGAACCGCGGCCACCTGCAAACGAGCGCACCGACCGCACCTCGGGACGTGGGAAGCTGGGAAGCGAAGCTGCGGGGCAATGCTGCTGCAGACGCACTTGGCTCGCGCTCCATCAGTGCTAGCGGTCACGGTGCTGGTCATTGTTATTATTTGTATTCCCGGAATGGATGGTTTCTGGAATTTTGGGGTTCACAGTACTCGTTTCCTGCCCCACACTGATGTGTCTTTCCCTGGTGGTGAAGTCAGTCGTGCACTAAGAAGTGTGGACTTCCTCACAGTGAATAGAAACGACATTTAAACTCCCTGCTCCTGGAAACATCCCCCCAAGTCTGGTGGCTGAGCCACACGCAGGCCCACCTTCAAGGGAGAACAGTGAGGCAGATGAGAACTGTGGAGCTGGACCTGAGCCACCAGAGCGTGACAGACCGAAAGCTGCCCTCTGGCCTCCTCCCCCCTCCTCCACCCAACCACCCTCACTACCCAACTCTGTGACCTGGAGCAAAGGAGCAAGTGCCGTAACCAAAAGCCAGTTCTTAGGGAGCGAGTGGCCTCACGTGAGGACTCAATCCAAACTCATGTTCTAGCAAGCTGTCTCATTAGCTGACCTCTGCAGCTTCAGATATGATAGCTTGCGCCCAGATTAGGTTTGGAAATGATACTTTTGTTTTAAAAACAAACTACTCCAGGGTAGTGAGGTGGACAGAGGAAGACTTCGGGGCTTGGTAGGCGGGGACTGGCACCCGGGCTTCCCCACACACCAAGGTGCACCCCCAAGTCCCCCAGCAGCCCCGTGGCACAGTTCTGTATTGTGTTCAGCACAGCGGGTCCTCAAATAATGGCGTTTCATTCAATGCCGCTACAGTATGTTGATGAGATGCTGTAGGAATTTAGCACTCACTTATGTCAATTGGCCAATGGTAAAATTGGTTTCCTTATACCATGTTTTGCTTAAAGTCACAGAACCTATCAACGACATCAAGCGAGGACTCCCTGTACTTTATGGGGTAGTGACCATGCTAACATATGCAAGTGCCTGAGGCACCAGCGATCACTGATTACTACTCTCTTCTTCCTGAACCAAAGCACCCTGTCACTGCAGAGTCAGAGGAGCTGAGGACCCCCGACCCGGGAGGCCGTCCCACACCCCTGCACCAGGTTGAGTCCCCCACCGACAGCTGAACGCACAGGTGCTGCTTCACTTCCCCTCGAATAGGAGCAGCGAGTTACACTTCCATTCATTCCAAGGCGGAGACTTGGGGCCCTTATGAGCCTGCCTGACACCTCTGATGTGGTTTCCCCAGTTTCAGTTGCCACCAGCTCTCTTCCTGGGTAACTTATTTCAGAAGGAGTGTTCAACACCCTCGTGTCTTTAGTAGTCTGAGGGGGTCATTCCTGGCTATGTTTCTTTCTTCTCTCTTTTGGTGCTGGGGGTGGGGGGCGTAGAAGTTGAAAATAATCTCCTTAAAATGGTGACATGTGCTTGATCACGTTGACATTTTTATGGTAGCAGAGCCCTGCTTACTGCAAGAGCGCCGAGGGAAAGGAACGCGGAGGTTCAGGCGCGGCCTTTGGCGTTCGAGCTCACTGATCACCTCCCCCCGCCCCCTCCACCCACAGGCAGTTTTCCCTGGCGTGCCTTCAGATCGTCCGCAGCAGAGAACACGAGCGGTTTGCACACACTGGATGTGGAGGCTGCTGTTCCCTTCACACTTCCTTGAGACAAACTGTACTCGTCCAACTCTGGTCGCCCGCTGAATCACTGTGACACTCTTTTTTTCCTGCCAGCTAACAATGACACCCTACTTGACTAGGAAAAGATTCCAATTTAAAATATCACGACAAGACTCAGGCGTGCCAAAACAAGATGTTCTCTAATAAGAGACTGATTTGGTACTGCTAGAGAAAGAGTTCATGGTAGGGCACAGTGTTCATTTGCTGATTTCTTAGAGTTCATTCGAAGCTCATGGGGGCTGGGTGCTGGGGGACGTTTGCAAAGGGAAATATTTGAAGGAGGCAAACTATATGAATTATCAGAAAGAAAGTGTATCATGGAATGGAAGAGTCAAAGCACAGGTTGCTGCCCTGGCTGGGTAGCTCAGATGGTTAGAGCGTTATGCTGATATGCTAAGGTTGCAGGTTCGATCTCCGGTCAAGGCACCGATGAATGTGTAAGTAAGTGGAAAAACAAATCGATGCTTCTCTCTCAACTCTCAGGAGCCCCTATAGTCTGAAGAGTTGCATACTGAGGAAGACAATTTAGAAGCAAAAGGCCTCTAAGTCCATTTGTCTCAGAACAACTATTACTCCTTCTAGTCTTAAAAATAACTATATTCAAGGTAAAAAAGAGCAGAAATTAAATTTCACAAAATGAGATATTCTCCATGTGATACTTTCTGTTATAATAAATCCTCAAGTTAACACTTTGAAAATGCAATTTAAAATAGAAATACTAACACATTAAGAGTATTCAGCAGTCCACAATTAATGAACCGAAACAAAGATAAGACTTTCAACTCCCACGCTGTAGAGATGAAAATCCCCGGGGCCACATCCTGTGACGTAGGGTCTAGGGAGCAACTGAAAGTAGAAGGAGACCTGTTAACCAGGAGCCTCTTGTAGAGTGGCCAGAAATCCAGAGTCTTCATTGACAAACCCACAAGGAAACCTCCCAGATACCGACTTTCCCTATTAAACAAACACGTAAGCCCTCACTTTTATTGGACAGTTGGCCACGAGCAATGACCGAACGCATGGACCTGGGCCTCAGGCCTCGAAAACGTACTCCCGGCTACAGAGAGGCCTGTGCAGGCCGCGTGGGGATGACCGTGCAGGCCGTACGGGCTCATGCCGGCTGTGCTCCCTCACCACTAGTACTCACGGGACTGGATGTCTTCTTGCTTCATTCTGTCGTGGCCCAGGAATACATTCCCAGTATTTTTTAAATGTTATTTTCCCAACAAGGGAAGTATAACCTACTTAGGTTGAAAATAAATAAGTATATTAAAAGAACACTGAGTTAAAAGTTTTATTCATTCAACATCTCACATTACAAATATTTAAAAATTATATGCATACTGGTATAAATAGTCATTTGCAAACTATTTAATAACATTAATTTTCCACTAGCACTTCAACAAATGAACTCTTTTAAAAAAGGAACTGTGTTATATAACTTAAGAGTAGAACATACAAAAATAAGAACTTAACGTGAAAATGACTTTAATAAAAAATGAATTACCCTTATTTAAAATGCTATAATAAATACTACAACCTCCCCATACACAGTAAAAACTATATGGAAATTCAGCCAAGTAGTACAATTAACTGACATACTTAAATAACTTTTCCTTCTGATAATATGAGCAATACACTGGAAAAAAAAAACATTAGGGATTAGTAAAAACTAGACACCCACTTGCTAAAAGTTTCACTTCCAAAAAATATAACAAAAATCTGATGCAAATTATAAAAACTAATTATACTTTAAATTTTAAAAATATAAAAAATAAAACAGTTGAATACAATATTGTCCCGATTCTTACAATGCTATCAATCACAGTAGCTTTAAAATAAGATAATAAAATAAAGCAAATGACCAAAACCTCTTTTATTCCATTTTTAAAAATAATCTCAAATTTACATTAGTAGAAAGATTGATTTCTGATTCTTTTCTTTAGAAACACCAGCAAGAAAGAGGATTACTCTTAACAGTAGAAAATGACATTTTTAAATGTCTGCAATTAAAAACAAAGAATTACACTGCAAAGATCTTTCAAAAGTTTGAAATAAGTATTGCACATAACTTGAAGTTAACTTGCCACAATTCATCACATTCAAGTTTTAAATCACCTTTGAACAGAAGATTCAACTCTTCAAAACAAAAGGGGTGAATTATCAAGTCTTTCCAACAGCACTCTCAAAAAATGCTAATTCACTCACTGCAAGTTTTATTTTGCACTCTGCAGAGGTCTGTGTATGGGAAGTAGATATATTATACCAAAGCGTGGGGACCAGAGGGGGCGGGGGGGTCTTTTACATAGAAAATAATCAGAAACACTTTATTTTACATTGCAAAAATAACCATGTAATTACTCTGTAACTACATTGTAAGTACATGGCTGGTGCCATGCTAAGTGCGCTACAACTACATGCTTGGTAAATTGAAGTGATACCCTAAAATCTGTAAACTAATTACATGTTAATTATGTTTTGAGTTACATGGTAACTCCCAACTACAATCCCATGTAATCTGAAGGACATGTAATCGATAAAGTTCAGAGTAATAGATACTAACTGTTTATGCCCTGTAAATTGAAGTGTAACCAAATAATCTGTAAACACACTTGTCACACAATCACAAGTAAATATTAGTAGAATAGCGATTTCTTACCTTAGTCATGCACACTAACATTACACACCTGTCCTGCGGCAGGCTGGGTTTTTTTTTTTCTTTATATATAATTTAAAAGAGCAGACATCTCTGAATCAAACACTTAACATCAATTTATTAATATTAAAAATGGCTAAACATTCACCAAAAATGTCTGCGTTATGAATAATTTTAAAAACTTAGTAAGAAGCTGTAGACAATTTTGTTATTTTAAATTTCTAACATATGCTTATGCATTTAATTGTTTTTTAGGAACTACAGTGTTATCTGTCATTTTCATGCGAATTTTTTTCATTAATTTGTGACTTTACATAGACTATTTCTTAAATTATAGGTACACCAATAGCTGGTGTTGGGGAAGGATGTTTAAGCAACATGCTTTCTCTTCTCTGCAGACTCTAAAATAGCATTGCTGTGCACAACATTCATAATTTAAAATGTATGCAGAGCACTGAAATGTATAAAAAGCAGAATATAAGAAAATAAAATTTATTAAAATTATTTATATTAAAAAATGAAGTATATGAAGATCTCTCAGTAATAAAAGTACAAAAAGCTACTCTTTGCAATATGAAAAATTGAGGTATTGCATAAAGAGATATCCCGTCAGTGAAAAGTGTGCCTAAAAATGTTCACTGTTGGAAAAACAAGATATACAAAAGTAGTGCATAACAAATATACATTATGTGCATGACAAAATAAGTTAGCTACAAAAACACTGTACCGAAATTCAGCAGGTCATGTACAAAGGGAAAAATTATTATTCAAAGCTAGTTCTCAAACAGTGTTATTTCTTGTTAACTCATCACACCTGTTTACTGAGTGGGAACAGCACAATAGCACACCCCAAGCCACCTACAAGCGTGTAAAAGAAGAAAGAGGCAAATGAACATTCCACTTAGAATCATGTAGTTCAGGAGAAAAGAAAAAAAAGTCCCTGACCAGCTGCACAAGAGCACCCTCCCTCCGCATGACTGCTTTCAACATTTGCAGGGAATTCTCGAAAAGCAGCTCCCACTCTGTGTTGGACTATTAGACAGCAAATGCCTCCATTTTGACCTTTGGAACTTCCCAGGTACACAGTTCGTTAAAGCCTGTATTAAAAATAAAGGGCTGCTTTTCCTAAAGAGAATCGGTCGGGGGCATCAGCCAGATGGTTCCACCGCAGTGCTGGGCCAAGTCTTTGGTTTTGAAGGATCCGAGATGGTACTGTTAGGTAGCACAACTAGCAAGATTGCCATTAGATTTTTTTAAACAATGTTTTGCACACTGATAATAATCCTCTTAATGGTGAATAGGGCATTTAATAAGATAAAGTCAATTAAAATAAAAGTTACTTCCATGACCAGGGCTTCAAGAGACTATTTTAAATTTACCCCTGAAGCATACTGTTCAACACATAATAACGCCTTTCAAAGCTAGATTTTATTTATAATAAAGCATGCATTACTTGATGAAGTTGGCACTTCAAACACTGACTATGTCCCATGCTAAGTTCTGAAACTGTAATGTTATTATTTTATAGGAAGAGTAAGATAAACATACGTATCTTTGCACAGATTTACACAGTTACTTAGTTCAACAGTGCAAAACACTTTGCAACTACTTAACTTTTTTTAAACTTTTTTCCCCATTTTCTATGTTACAACTAAATTACAGGATACCCAAAGTAACTTTAAATCTAAAAGGAAGCCAATCAGCAGCCAATCAGCAGCCAATTTGTGTATTGATTTTGTCTTCCAGTTTTGGCTACAAGTGTACTATATAACACAATCAAAAATGACATCCTTGAGGTATCTCTAGATCTGGTACGTTTGTATTTTTTAGCGTCAAAATGGAGAGCAAAGGCTGACACCTGATGAGTGTTTGTAAATTAGGATATAGAGTTTACATAGAACATCAAAAATAAAATTTATACATTTGATCTCAGGAGAGGAAATGCTAGTTTTCCCACCAGCTGTCGTGAATTCTAGCTTTGGTAGGTTTCCTGGGGCTGTGGCCAGATAAGTAAGTTTAAAAAGAAATAAGTGCACTCCCCTCAGTAGTAAGTTTCCCCGATGTTTACATTCTAAATTTTAAAGAGTGTTTAAAAGAAAAGAAACCTAGCTCTGCCTGCTTGACTATTTTGTTTCTGATGTGGAAGTAACTCTGAGGCAGAATGAAATGATATTCAGCCTCTAAACCCCCCAAGTTAGTGATCATGCTGCTTCAATCTTGCTCATGCCTTTGCGTTTGCTTTCACTTGCTCTTTCCTGTTAATGATTGTTAACTTCCTCCACTGCTGTTAAAAGAATATAAAGGGGATGGAAACAGAGGCAACGAAGATGAAAGAAAAGAAAGAGAAAGGCAGAAGCGTTTCCCTGGGGGACAGACTGTGTCAGGACAGACTGATAGTGTTATTGTTGCATGGTTATTTTAATAAAAGTATTCTTATATATTATTAACAATAATTTAATTAAAAACCCAAAATACTCTATCGTTTCATTTCTCTCTTCATATTTCTCTCTCTCCTCTAGGAAAACGTTGCAGGAAGTTTGGATCCTCTTGTTCTCCAGCAAAACAAGAGAATAAAACTTCCAGGCAACATGATGGCGATACGAAAAAGGAGTTCATCCACATTGTTTTCCGGGACACAGAATCTACAAAACCCCTCTCTCGTAGGCCATTCTTTTCATTACACTATTGTTAAGTTACAGACTGCTGCGAAAGGGCATGCCAGCGGGAGGAGGCTGAGGAGGGGCCAGCATTAACAGAAGAGTGCACTTATTCTGAGGCCTGAAAATGAGCACTGCAGTTCTCCTTTAGTTCCAGCGGAATGAAATATGCCGAGGGCGGTCGCCGCCCTCCTTCACCAGGGGCTTGTGGAACTCCCTGCCAGCACGCGAGTGAATAGCAGCCCAGCAATATTCACAGTAATACTGCAGACAGGTAACGTTAGCGCAGAAAAACGGAGCAAACTTCCCCCCGCAACGGGCCCCCTGGCATTCATCACACAGCTGGTCATCCAAGACATATGGCTTAACTTCCACCTGCAATCAGAAACAAGAGACAGGCGTTGACGCTTTTCGGTGGCCGGACCAGGCGACTCTTCCGCGCGCAGACGTGCCCGCCGCTGTCGGGGTGAGTCTGGGCCAATTTCCCCAAAGGGAAGGGTCGATAATTCTCTTACTGAATTATCTTTGAAGAAGCGGGTCAGGTTTTTATACATCGCTTTTCATTTTTGTCTTATTCAATAAACATGTTTCAAGGGAGAAAGGATTCCACCAGAAATCAAGTGACGCCCACGGAACACAGGCAATTAAACCCACAGGAGAGTTTTCACAGACACACACCGGCATTGCAATTAGTGGAGCTGGACGTTCACTGTATGTGGAATTACACTTTCCACTAAACCCACTCGGGGCCCCCGGTTCCACAGACAGCGCTGCAGCGCCCACGGCAGAGGGACGGCGCCTGGCTCCGGCGGCCCCAGCGCCCGGGCGGCCGCAGCGCCTGTCACAAAGCCGGGCCGCGGTTCTCTCTGCAGCGCGGCCTCCTGAGTGGCCGTCGCAGAGCCGGAACCCGGGGGTCACGATGCACTGCGGCCCCACCCTCCCCAGCCCTGCGTCCGTCCTTCTCTGTCAGTCAGGAGGCTTTACTCGAGTCTAAAAGTCAAAGGTGCATTTATAAAACTGGGCCTGTTCCCGTCTTCGACAGGCCAACCCGTCACCTGAGCCTCGCAAGTATTAAAAATAGCCTGGCCGTTAGCTGGCCCGGGAGATCAGGGCCGGCTGTTTTCCGTCTCCGCGAGACTCCCGCTGAATCTCCCTCACACCGGGCGGTCACGGCCACCGGTGCCGCCAGCTCCGGCGGGGCGGCCGGACGGAGGGGGCCGCGCCCGCGGGGGCAGCCGGGCGCGGGGGCCGGGGCGGCGGGGCCGGGCGTCTCAGGCTCCGGGCGGGCACTCCCGAGTGGCGGGAGCGCTGGCGGGATCCGGCTGCGGAGGAGCGGACATTAAGCCGGAATCCCTGCGGACTCACCGAGCAGCTCTGAGGCCTACGTCCGAGGGCTGCGCTCAGGCCGGGGAGACGGTTCGCTCGCTCACACGCACGTTTTAGCGTGAACAAAGCACACGCAGGCGCGTTTCAATCCACCGCGGCTGCTACTGCCGCCTTCCTCCACGTGCGCAAAGGCACCTACGCCTTCCTCTTTGACCTACTCCCAGCGTCGCGTGACGCTGCCTGCGACCCTAGTTCAGCCCTGCCGCTGACACGGAACACACGTGGGATGAAACGTGAGCATTACGTGGAAACCGCTGCTGGCCTGACGGCTTCTACACGTTGACCCGAGACCAGCGCAGGACAACCGAGCAACCCGTTCTTCCTCCCACAGCTCGGCGCGCCGGGTATCCGAGTCAGTCCTAATGAAGGCGCCGGCCTTCCGTGAAATAAAGAGCTGACACCGGAACGCAAATCAAAACGTGGCTTCCTTCACATCAGGAAGGTGTTTCTATGAAAAAAACGTCAGCTGAACTACACAGTGTGCTTCCTCATGCGGCCGGCCCACGTTCGGGTGTCACTTCCCGTCTCACCACAACGAGGACCAAGCCGCCTGGCCTCTGGCAGGGGGGTCAGGGGGCGTCCTCGATCTACCGGACCGCAGACTCGGGGGACAGGGCCTTCTGGTCCCTGGCACCAACACACTTACTGGGTGCACGGAATACAAAGATAGGAAGTGGTCTGTGACTGCAAGGAAATAAGGCAGCGAATGGAGCGCAGCATGTCAAGTACAACACACTCAGAAACAGAGGAGAGAGCTCTCTTTGAGGCGATCCCCAACTGTTTGACTCAGAAGACAAGCCCAACAAAGGGGGGCCTGAGGCGCTGAGAACAGTGCTCACTGCTCACTACCGAATTTCAGGCAGCAGGACAGGCTACAAATGAAAGTTTATGACTTCTACTTAATTTGTTATAATGAAACATTTCTAAGATGTGCAGTTCAATCACGTGGTGCGTGGCACGCTGGGAAAGAGGCCCTGCTGCAGCGCTTGCCGCCCAGGGTGGGAACAAGAGCAGTCGGGAGACCTCAAGGGCGTTTGCAGACTTGATATAATGCGGTAGGAAGAATATGATAAATACTGAACGATCAGCTAACTGAATAAATGAATGGATGTAGGTGATAGCTCAGGAAAAATTAAATCGACTCAAGTAAACTCAGATAGTGTTCTGCTTAGACTACTCAAAAGACTAGGAGGTAGAAGAAATTCCTAGGAAATTCCTAGATGCATTACAGAACATACATCTAATTGGTCCTATAGGGATAACTGTCCACTGTCAGTTTATTGTCATATAAAACTCCCCCGTTCCAATCTTGGTAATGACACATTTAGAGGGCCAGTTCTAGAACTTCCGGAATGCAGTCTAGGACTTACCCGTTTATCTATCTCTCCATGCTGCAGCTGAACAAAGCGGGCACTGATAGCAGCTATGTAACTCTGTTGATTAGAGAACGCGACTCGCCCGGCTCCTTTCGGGTATTTCAGCTCAGGATCGGTATCAATCCCAGCGTAGCACACACCTCCATACAGCCGATCCATTATCATGGCAAGTTCCACTAGGTAAGAAAGAGGCAAAGCGGGTATTTGAAATTAGGAAAACTCATCTGGCTCACCAAAGGTTTCATCAAAAGCAGTTCATCTCTACTCTGAGCTCAAGTCATTATAATAATTATTAAAATCAAACGTGATTACAACCAGGTGTCCAGACATCCATCTATCTATCTATCTGTTCACAAGAGGACATTTGTTCACTGCTTTTAGGGAAAGAGATGTCCATTTATCTTTTAACTAAGGGCAGGTGTTTTACTTATATTCTCTTTTAATCTTCAGAGAAACGCTATGAAATAGGCACAGGGACGAGGATCAATCTGTCCAAGGTCCCAGGCAGCTGGGTGGTGGTGCTGGGCGTGGCGCCCTGGTCTATCTGCTCTACACCATGTTGCTGCCATTTCTTTACCAGTTGACAAGGTATAGCTTAGCATAAGTATCATTTGAACACTAGAAAACATCGGGAGGCTCTTTGGAGGTCCTTCTGGTTTATTTCCATCAAAATCTTGGTACCTTTCTCTACAGTCTAGCTCTTGCCAATTTTTCTTATAAAAACTTGAAAAAAATGAATGTGTCATCTTTTCCATTAGGTGCTACAATTATGAAACTGCATTTTTATTCACTTTATGTTCTTTATCTTACTTATACTATTAAATCTCAAATGAGTTGATTGGGGGTGAAATTTCTTTTGTAAGTACTATGCTAAAAACATGATACACTGCTGGGAACCCTATTATATCTCAGAGCTCAGCAAACAGCTGATGAGCAAACGAAGACATGGGAAACAAACATTAAATGTCTCGATCCATAATCTAGTATTGAAGGGTTTTGTTTTTTTTTTCCAGATGACTGGAAATGGGAATGATGACTGTGGGCATGTGAGGCACTACACGAAGCCCTTTGCGTTGGTATCCCATTTAACCCTCAAAACAATGCCATATAAAGTAGATCACTCACTGCTCCGTTTGAGAGAAAAGGAAATTGAGAATTAGAGAAATTAAGTAATTTGTCCAAAGTCATTCAACTATTAATGGAGAGCAGAGCACACGAATTCAAACCCAGACACCAATTCTAGAACTCTCACTCAGACATTAACTCAAATGCATACGGAGAATTTATCCTGAAAAAAGCTTTACAAAATATTTCTTATGCTCAAGGATAAAGAGGGTTTTTGTTTGTTTGTTTGTTTAATCATACCAGCTCGTAATGGTCGAGGGACACCACCAACAAATATAGTTTTTCGTGGGTCGAGAGGCTGCGAACCATCCATCACAAAGTCACTGTCACTGAGATTCCAAGGCCGAATCTGTACCTAGGGAGTGTACAGACCCGAATGACTCATTCTCAGTACAACTCATGGGGAAAGAACTTCAAAATTGTTGCAGAGTATTTTGTATGTTTAAAAGCAGCAATTCACATCATTACAAAGCAATGAAGCTATACAACTAGAAAAGATTTTCAAAGAATATATCCTAATCCTTCACTTCATGTTTAAGAATAAAATGAACAAAGGTGGAAATTTCATTGCCTATAATAAGCTAAATCTATTATTGATAGGAAATTCAGCTACCTTATCAAATTCATTACTAAGTGAAGTCTTTTAATAGTAAAGATTTACCAATATTTTAATTAACCAAAAATTCACTGTCAAAATAAAATGCACAAATATACAGAATGTCAATGTTAGAAGCCTGGCAACAATAATAAAACTTCATTTCTAGTCTACTTACAAACATGTCAATGAACAGAAACATCATGATGTCTGCGAGTTTTTCAAACAGAGTAGAGATGGAGGCCAAACCCAGAAGCTATTCTCATGCTAGGATGCACTTACTGGCTTGTCTTTGATAGTGGGGCTTGATACACACAGGTAGAGTTTTCCATCTTCTTCAATACAAGCATCAATGAGAGCCTGAACAGAGCTTTCATCTTGAAACAGCAGGAATGCATAGCCTGATAAAAAAGGAGGAAAATGCTTATATGTTCTCATATATATATATATTTGCGGGGGGGGGGGGGCGTAATTCTTCAAGAGAAAGAACAAACTAAAACTAAGGAAGGGAAAAGGAATTACATTTTTTTAAATTAAAATATAATATTCCTGCCTAAAGTCTCATAACATCAACATTAAGTTCAGTCTGATATCATGAAACATCTCTCAAAGTAAAATTAAATTTGAATTGGAAGTATATATTAGGTAGAAATTTTAAAGGTGCATTTGGGAAAATAGACGTTTAACAATGGAAAGTTTTACATTAAATGTAAACATTTCTGAAAATGCTAAACATTAAACAATGAAAGGATAAACTGTACATGCACATTGAATCTTAAGAATTACCTTTAGGAGGAAAATAGGATTTGCTCTCTGCCTTATGGGGCCAATCCACAATTAAAGGGCCAAAGCGACGAAAACTAGCTGTGATCTCGTCTAATGAACAACAAAGCAAAAGAGTGGATTTCAGTATTTTTGTGATCATTTTTGGGGAAGTAGTTAGAAAAAAAAACAGTTTCAAATCTCCTATTTACAAGAACAGTACAAAGAACGCCTGCCCCCTTCACCTCGCTTCCCTAACTGTTAGTATGGTGCGCATTTGCCTCTTCCCCTCCTCCTTCTCTCTGAACCTCTGCATGATTCAAGCTACCAACTGTCTCCCTACCTGCCAATCACCTTTTTCTGACATGATGCTCTATGACCCAGAACGCAACTGTTGCTACCTGCTCAAAACGAGGTCACTTCCTTATCTATTTCCATACAATCCTCCCAGTCAGAAAGTCAGTACTGATACAACGCCCAATTCACACGTCACCCAGATTTCAAACTCTCCCAGCAGCATCTCTCTTTTCCTTTCTCATCCAGAACACGTGCTGTGTTTCGATGTCATGTCCCTAGGGCATCGGTATTCCTCACTTTGGAACAGCTCCTCGCTCCTTCCTGGCCGTCACGTGCTCTACAGTCTTCAAGCGTGTGGGCCCTCTGTTCCGCAGGGTGACTCCTGACCTCGCCTGTACTCTCTTACCTCACAGCCATAGTCCAGCCGGCCGTGCGTGCTGAACAGGATTACCCCCGGGATAATGCTATGTCATCCTGCCCTAACTGGGCATGTGAATCTCGGTCACCTGGTCCAGCTGGTGTCTGCCTGGCCGGTGCTGTGCTAGCCACCAGTATCACGTGTCCTCATCAACCCTGGCGTGCACTCAAGACTTCTGCCTCTACCCACCACCCCAGTCAGAGTCCACATCTTTTTGGAAAATGCCCCATTGAATTTGGTCAAGATGGCACACAGACAAAATAGCAGTTAGCACTCATGTGTGCCCACAACAGAGCCTTGGGACGCTTTCCCAGTGGTGTTTACTCCACTGCACTTAGTCCAATCACTTGTTTCACTCGGCTCCCAAAGCCCTACCCTCTTTCCTTCTGTGAACTAATCACACAGGCCACGATAAGAAAATATGAAAAGACAGTGATGCAAACTGAAGCCCAGGGCCAATAAGGCGCTGTTATCATCACAGCGACCTCTGTCTATGGGCTTCCTACTGTGCACCGCCCTCTGGGCATTATGTTCTGGATGATCCTTTCTAAATGTACCTTCATCGATGTCAGGAGGCAGTCCACCCACAAACACCTTGCGAGAGTATCGTTCCACTCTTTCTCCATTCTGGTGGGTGAAGCAGTGAGGTGAGCCCAGGCCACTGTGAAGAGGCTGATCCCCGCGGCCATCATCCAAGAATCCATCTTCCATTGGGAACAGCGAAGACTGACCTGGAACAGAAAGCGGGAAAGGAAGCTAACAGAAAACGTTCCTGGCCACTGGTGATCGCGCCACAAACAAGGAAAGCAGCTGATTCAACAGAACCGTGGCTTTTATTTTTCTCACTGAGTAACGAATAGAATCACTTAGATAAGCTTTTGAATTCCCATCACCTTCAAGTCCCAACAGAGCCAGGGAGAAAGTTCATGGTTGAATGGAGGGCTGCCCCACTCGCCCCTGGGGCCCAGGAGCTTCGGCGAGGTGAGTGCAAACACTGCAGGCGAGAGCGCTCCTTTGAAAGTAGTTGGCAGCGGGCGGCACCGCCTTGGATGGGACCTGGCCCCTGGCAACCTGGACATGTGCACTAAGCATCAGATGTGACCGTCAGATGTAGATCGCTAAAACTTTCTTAAAACATCAAGTAACACAGCCCACACAGTTTCCTCTAAGAATGTCCTTAAAATGAAGGTGTCGGTTTTTAAAGCGAACACTCATCTTAGTTTACCTTAACTAATGGGGTACAACCAAAACCCATTAAACGCTGTTATCTGACTTCACTGTCTAGTCTTCTAGAATTTAAGATTTTTAGGCATGCTAAAGACACATTTGCTTTTAGCTGAGTAATAATCAGCTGCTACAGTGCTATCTAATTCTAAAAATTAGTCATTAAGCTTGATGTTGGAAAATATCACTCAGAATGTATAAGCAGAAAAGACCAGAGATGCCAATGTACATTATATTCTTCCCGTATTGAAACTTTAAAGTTCAAACTTTAAATCCTGAGCAAAACACAGAGCTTCAAATAACTGCAGAATCTCGCCAGCACTGGTCGCTTTTCTGGCTGCCAGTCTGCCCCGGGCGCTGCACAGGGGCCTGGTAGTGAGCCCCACAGAAACGGGTCAGACCGCTCTCCCCGCCTGAGACAGTCCAACGCCCTCCTGCTGCCGTGCTCCTCCTCCTTCCAACTTGCATTGCTAAACACAAATCATAATAGTATGTGTGCTTGTCAGGAATTCAACATACAAAACCACAGCTCAAAAGAGTTAATAATGAAGATTTAAAAAATGACTATAAAATTGGAGGCTATTTCCTGAATGATTTTCAAAAATCGCTTACATTTGAACGCTGAGCTATTTAAAACTGTCTTTAAAAAGGCAAACTACTATGGCAAAAATAGGGTTTATTCAGGCACCTCTAGGAAATGATTTTTTAAAATTCTCTAAAGTTTCCAGAGCTTTCCCCTAATGTTTACAATTTATAGGATTAGCCATTTATTTAGCTAATCTCATTTTACATCAAATGTATTATGCTGACTTGGTTTAAAAAAAAAGAGTAGACAAAGTATTCAGGTATAATTGAACCTCTAATACAGTCAGGTATTTTGAGATGATTTGGACTGGATTTTCCTTTTTAAAGAATCTTAATTGTTTTTCTCCTAAGAAATTCCTTTCAGGAAAAGGAAACAAATCTTTAGATATAAATAAGTTGAGCTTATAATAAGATATATGAAAATTATGTTGGTTCAAATCCAAATCCTACCATTCTGACTCCTTGAAATTAGAATATCTAGATGGTAACTACAATGCGTAAAGTATATATGAATCAAACCTATGTTCCATTCCCCCACCAGCCCCGCTTCCCCACGATCATTATAAATTGAGCAAACTTGAGTCCTCTCCAAATACAACTATACATTCAAAAGTTAGAAACAATAATGTTACCTCTCCTTCGCCCATATGTCCTTGCTGCATGTCAAATGAGAAAAAAAAAAACAACCTTTCAAACATTGTCAAAAGAATCAATTGTGCTTTCATCTACCAGCTTTTGAAATTGAAAAAATTTCACTATATATTATTTTGTGTCAAAAACAAAGAATTTGGGTGATGAGAAGTCAATTTACTACTTTCTTTTTTTAAGTTCTTTAAGGACATTTGTTTTAAAGGGAACTTATTGTTGTAACTGTCACTCAAGGTCCACACTAGTATCAAAGTAAAGGAGTATGTCACATGATCTAAACCAACTACCACAGTAACCTTATTTTCTCTCAGAATTCCCTGCTAAAAAACAGTTAAATAAATAGCAAAATATTTAATTCTTGGCTTTTTCCCTACTACAGGATATGTAGCCATTTTATACTACCTCTCAATTAACCCCTAATAAAGAATATCATAACAAATGAAACTGTTACGCAATTTACAAAGTTCCTTTTGGCCAAAGGTTTCTTGACCCTAATCAAATCCTCTACTATGCTCCAAATGTTGAAAAGTAAAAGGTCTGGAATTTTATTACCAAGTAGGCTGCAGCCAAGAAGAGAAGTGTATAAATATATTTATATAATTATATGTATTTCCCTGTGTACTCAGGAAATGGCAGCATAAACTTGAAATGAGAACACATTTGAGAAAATATCTTCCCTGAAACAAACTGGCACTTACAAGCCCAGCCTGTCCCAATGCCTCAATTCCATTCAACACACATTTCTTGAACGCTCACCTTGAGAGGCGCTGCGGACAGGTAAGTACGCGTGGCCCCGACCGCGTGGCCAAGAGGTAAATAATGATAATGCGGCTATTTGCTGCGCCTATTTGCTGTGACAGTTGTGTGACAGGTACACCGGGGCAGAGCAGGAGGAGCCCTGGTTTTCATTAAAGGGTCGGGTGGGGGTGGCATTTGAGGTGGCCCTTAAAAGGAAAGCAGAGAGCGGGCACCGCAGGGTGGCAGTGCTGCAGGTCGGGGGCCGTCATGCACTGGCCCAGGCGCCCAGCGCAGGTGCAGCGCAGCAAGCGGGGCCCGGGCTGCAGATCAGGTTTAAACAGGAGGCTGCGGGGACTGCAACTGAGTTACAAGTGTGACTCAGAGGTGCCGGGTGTGCGCATTTTCCAATAGTGAAATTACGTCTTGTAGCAAAATACATTTCTACCAGCACTAGAGAACGTGGGGTTTCACCAAAGTACTTGGGCAAATGGATGAAAACAACATATAATCTCCCTCAGCTGTTAAGTTTTCCTTCCCTGGGTCTTATGTTTTCAAAAAGGGAAAGGTGTTCTTTTATTTAGTTAACCTGGCAGACGTTAGAAAGACAAAAACACCACAAAGCAGATTGCTTGTTTAAAGGCTTTCTATCCATGCACCTAACTGCTCCGAAGACACAGGGTCTGAGGGAATGAAGGATTTGGAAATCCTGGTTCTGTTAACCTTAAAAAGTTGACTGGTGTTGCCTAGATTTCTGAGAAAACATGTTCGAAGAGTGAGCTTTTCAAAGCTACAAAATTAACATAAAAATCCCATAGCTTTCATTATTTCAAAAACAAATACAGTTTCAGGAACATGAAAGGCTACTGATCAAAAGTGAATTCTAATACTCTCAAAGTTGTCAAATGTGTACTTTCAAACTTTGATTTTATGCCACAAAATTAAGCAGGTTAATATAAAAGGATTCATGGTTAAATTCTGATATTAAGTCCTGAAAACTATTTAGAAACATTTTCCCACATTAAGGGAAAACTGATAATAGGTATACAATGTTTATAACTATAAAAACTGCCCATTCAAATCAGGAAATTAATATAAATGAGTACCAAAAAAATAAAAACAATGACATTCTAGAGCACAGAAGTGAGAATGCTTAAATGTTTGATTTCTACTTATTATAATGATGTTAACACTATGCATTATTTTTAATGTAGATTTTAACGTGACATACATACAGGAAAGTACACAAATCCTAGGTGTTCAGTTCAAAACATTCTATAACGTGCACACACGTGTGTAACCAGAACCCAGATATTAACGGAAGGTCAGAGGTGCCACCTTACCCTGTGGATGAAACTGAGCACCTTGTCCTTGCCCACTTTAAGTTACACTTGCCACAAACACAGTATGGTGAAATATTTGTAACACACACCTCAATTTTCCTGAGGAATCTGTCTTGTCAGACAGATTTCCAACCTCTTGATTATCAGGTGTTGTATACTTTTGATGTTTCTCAACCATGCAGGGAAGTAGCAAGAAAAAAAATCACTTTAAGTGTGTTTAAAGAAATCTACATTTGGAAAACTTCTAGCTAAGGCGGCTGCCATAAACTGCTCAGAATTTGCCTTTAATTACCAAAGAGGACCTGTTAAAAGATTTTAAAAATGCGTATTATTGAATAAAAATCTTCTAGTCCCCATCAGGGTTAAAATGAATATGATTTATATGTTTATTTACTTTTATTTTCATTCCTTAGTTTTGATTTATAAGTCCTCAATAATTTAATATTTAGTACTAACATGATTCAAGAATGTCTAAATGGGCTGGAAAATTATGGCTATAAGTTTTTATAACTTCTGGATGCATGTTGTTATTAGATTTATTAATAAATGTTTTATTTCCAAAATGTCTTTACAGGATTGCTTACAAATGCCCTCTAGTCATTGTTAAATTCCCTCTAGTAAAATATTCCACTGGTTTGGGATTCTACACTTAAACAGAAAGACTTAGGTCTTTTTTCAATATACTACATATATTTCATTATACACAAATATACACTATATAGATATATACTATTTATTTCATTATAAAAATGAAAATATTTATCTCTTAAAAAGTATCTTTTTCTCATTTGTTATAGTCAAAAAGAAACAAAGTACCTGCAATAGCGATACACTTATAAGAAGAAATACTTGGCATGTAGCCATTAAAAAAATATGGCACCTATTCAGGCACTGATACTAAAGCGCTCTAAGATGTGCTTTGCATGAGGTGCCTGAGTGTGTATTGTATGATTCTTATTTTGTAAAGTTGAAAATAAAGAAAATATAAACAGATGTGGGAATATACATAAATCTTTTTTCTAGAAGCAACCACAAGAATCTTTGGGGAGAGAAACTGGGATGGGAAAAGAAAGAAGGATTTTATTTTGTGTTGTATCCCTTTGTGTACTATTTAAATGTATTATTATTGTGTACACTGTGCTATTAGATTTAGTAATGGACACTTTTTGGTTTTCTTCTTGGTACTTATATAAAAAACAAATTATATATTTGAGGAAAGTGTCCTTTCCTACACGAGGACATCTAATCACTTCTGCAGAGACACGAGGGATAGAATAATCCTAGGTGTCAGCAGCAGGGACAGGCTGGTCCTCGTCAGGCTACGCTGGCCTGTCACAGCGCCACCCCTCCCTCTCCCTGTCCCCGTGCTGAGAAGGCAGGTGGCAAGGCTATTGGAAAAACAAGGGGAGAGGGCTCGGATTAAAAGATGCTATAAAATAACTGACTTTTCCAGTAGGACTGAAAAAATAAGTATGTGGGGAATTAGTCAAATTAGCAAATCAGTGAAAAAGATATAAATCAAAGCCTGGAAGCTAACAGGAATTAATATGTGAACAAAAGAATAAAGATAGTAGAACAAAAACACAGACAATCATCATAGAGACCAGGGCATATGATTCAACAAAGATTCAAAGAATCATTTTAAATAATTTTATACATCAACTCCTAATTTAATGGATTCATCGTCACAAAAGTATTTTAGATTTATGCTTAATAGTCAGAATTTCCTATGTCACATTGACTTCCATTTAGACCAGCTTGTTGCAACAATATTTAGAGAATCTTGATAAGAGGTATAATAAAGATATGAGACTATTTGTAAAAAGCTATCTTAGAGAAGGACAGAGAATGTAACTATAGTTTTGCATATTCCTACCCCTGTTTGTCATTTATGAAAATGGAGAGCTGATAAGAGAGTAAACAACACCATATGTATATATGATGGCTGGTCAGATGCTCAATAAACAAAAGTTGTCTCCCTTCCTCAAAAATAAACTCACTCACTCACACTCACACACACACACACACACACACACACACACACACACACACACTCATTCTTTGGTTGGTCTTCAATAATTACTCTTAGTTTTTCAATACTATTCTATGGCTAACAATGGTAAAGCGCCATTAGAATTTACAATATGTTTTCATATTATCTTTTTCTTTCACCCCTTACTGTAGCAAATAGGACCATATTATATGTATTTTCAGTGACTATAATCTATATTTCTCTCCAGGAAATTATACACTCCCTTTTCATAGATTTCTCCCCTCCACCCCAACCCTTCAGCGAACAACCTCCTCCCTTCTCCACGGAACTATAATTAAGAGCCGCTGCGCTATATGCTAACCTTTCAAAGTTCTCTTACTCAGCTCCTATGAGACAAAGCAAATAGTTTAGCTGGTGTTTCTAAGTGAAAGGCATCCACAGAGGAAATGCATACATGAGCTCGTTAAAACCTAATATATTTTCTTGTTGTGCTGTAACTTCCTCTGCCACAAGGTTCTTTTTATTTTTTTCAAGGTTAACTGTTGAAGCACCTAGTCCCAAGGGCTAAAGTAGTAGAATGGGAGGTTGGAGAAATAAGGGCAATGCATAGAGGTGCTGGCGGCTGCATGTGAGTTTTCTTAGGCAAAGTAAAGCTTCAAGCTGGGAAAAGGAAAAATTAATGTTTTAATCTCTCTCCTTTCTGCCTTAGTTAATAAACTGGCTTGATTTTATAACCATAGGATGGATATTCTAACTATGTTCCTATTATATTCGACTTAGGAAATCTCCTATTATGTAGGAAAAGGCATCTGTTATGGGATGAATTCCTCAATTCATCCCTTCCTCAAAACCCCTATGCTGAAGTTCTAACCCCCAGTCCTCAGAATGTGACTATATTTGAAGAGAGGGTCTTTATAGAGGTAATTAAGGCTGAACGAGGTCAATGAGGTGGGCCCTAATCCAATATGACTGGTGTCTTTATTAGGAGAGATTAGAACACAGACATGCACAGAGGAAAATTATGTGAACACACAGAGAGAAGACAGCCACCTATAAGCCAAGTTAAGAGGCCTCAGAAAAAATCAACTCAAGACTTCCAGGCTCTAGGGCTGAAACTAAACTTCTGTGTAAGCCATTCGGTCTGCTGTACTTGCTATGGCAGCCGTAGCAAACCAACATGATATCCGAAAAGTACCTAAAAAGCCTGTTTAAAAAAAAAAATGCACTTAGAACCCAAGGATTCCCCCTCAAAAAATCATCTACAACTAAGAAGCCAGCACTAAACTGAATTCCCTAGAATGTGCGCTATAGCGTTCTTGGCACAGTTATCAATTATCATTTGTTGGATTATAATGGTGATGTCTTTAAGAGACACCGGTGGCAATATGAAGGTCACTGTACAGGACGAAAGCTGATGACTGAGAATGGCAAACAGACCCACCGACAGTAACTGGACCCACTGGATGAGTAAGCTTTTATCTCTGTGCACGCAAACTCCAACCTCATTCCGATATAAACTGCTGAAGCTGGGAGACTGCTCTGAATCTTTCTTCTTTTGAGATTGCTAGAAAATTTCAAAATAAGTTCTACGATAATTATCACAGCTGAAATTCAAATGTTCATGCAAGGAAGAAAATAAACAGCTCTTCGACTATTTTATCCAAACAAAGCAAGAAATGGCTTTCAACTCCAAAGAGGCTTGGAACAAAAAGCTCTGGAAGTTACAGTTACAGCCAGGTGGAGCGGCAGTATACAGTCACCTTTCTAAAGGTTTTTAGAGCCTGGATGGACTACCTGTGGTAAACAGGGAGCTCCTGGTAGTTCCTTAAAGTCTTAAAATTGAATAATGAATATAAAGCAACAGTAGGTATTAGGCTTTTATTTTCAGTTCTAAACTGAAAATGAATTAAGTTGTGAAGGGACTGCTTTTGTAAGTGTGTATGATAAGTTTTAGGTTATTTACCTTAAGAATAGACCAAAAACAAGCATATTTGGCCACAGACAATGTTTATATATTCCTCTTAATCCCTTGTGTTGTGTTTTTTTCTTTATAAATCTTTAGTACTAACATCCCTGACTGCACCATAACCCACCCCTTCCTAAATGGCATCTGTTTTAACTTTACTATGTGCCAGGTGCTATGTTAAATGGCTTATATGCATTTAATCTTCACCCCAATCCTATGAGATGGGTAGCATTTGTGTTTTTTCAGTTTACCTTCATCAAGCACAGTTAAGTATTAAATTAGGTTTGCAATACAGGTGTGCTCCCCAAGCATGAGCGAAAATGAGAGCAAAGCTCCTGAGGGTCAGCACATGAACGAGACCAATGCCCCTGGAGAAGCGGCTGCCACAGAAGACGGTTCATAGACCTGGCTTACGAGGACGGGCTATGGCTGTGCCTAGAGAAAGGTGACTACGAAATTGTCTCAACACCCCTCCACCTCCAGCTTGTTAAAACTGCCTAATTTTTCATCAATCTTCTGGTATAATCTACTTTGCTACTGAAGAAAAAAAAAGCCTATCAGTCAACTCCAACATCTGGTCTACCTAGAAGTTTTATTCCCCACTATAAATGCATAAATTGGCATCTGGTCCTAGTTGGCTGGTTATTAGGAGCTAACACTTGATCCAATTCAACAAAACAAGTTTGAAGCCCTCAACCAAGAACACGGATCTGAGGCCATGACAGTCTCGACCTCACACTCTGAGGCCTCGTGTGTGGAGCCGGCATATTTCTTTGACGTTGCTTTGTTCTTTATCTTCCTATCTTTCAGTTTAAGCAACGTGAACCGCAGCCAGCAGACCTTTATAATGAATACAATTTCCATGAATGCAATGGTACAAAACATCTAGTTCCCTACTAGAGTCTATGGCCCAGTAAAATTTCAAAACATAAATATTTGGGGGAAAAGGTTACCTTTATTTTTTTCTTTGCCAAGTAAGGGTCATTAAAAAATGACCTGTTCATAAAAGACAAAATATTTATGCAGGGAAAGAAGGAAAAACAATCTCATAATAGATTTTTTTTAAAAAATTAAAGTGAATTTAACTTTGAGGAAAACCCACTAGAGAATGTTTATTTTCTCACCTCAACAAAGATGGCCCAAGGGGCAACTGGCCTAATTTTGTGACTTCATGAGGAAACTGGGACAAAGAAGAATCGATCCCTCTGCCTAGGCCCCCACAGCGGCATCTCGACCCCAGGTTGGCGGCGGCTGCCACTGCGGAGACCCGCCGCTGGGGCCGTTCCACGGGGCGAGCTCCGAGGGCAGCCCTGACGTTGTCCCTCAGCCCGATGCCACTGTTACTGCCGGGTTTCCTTTTCAGTCTCCACACAGTTATGCTGAAATATTATATTCTGGCCTTATTTCTGGCAGCAGCAGCATGAAAAGACCAAAGTCTGGTGAACAAGTAAGGCTTTTATAAACCACACGGCCTCCAGAGGATCGGATGCGCCCACATTCACTCTCCTAAGTCAAACCTGCTACCTTTTCCTGGCGCGACAGCCCTGTGTCCTGCAGAGCACTGGTTTCAAACACTGGCCATAAAGAGGTCCGCTCAGAGAGATAATTTTTAATGCCCCATTCACAATATATTACAGACAAGGAGTAAGAGTTTGGTTTTGTTTTGGTTTGGTTTGTGTTTGTTTTGTTTTGTTTTGTTTTATTTTTGGAATGATGAGAATAAAGCTATCTGGGCAACACTTCTGAGAAGTGGTAGGACTTAAAATGAGCTTTGGCAAATGGAAGGCAGAATGAACCCACAAATCTGAAATCCACTCACTCATAAATGAGTAGAAAAGGAGTAAACAAGCCCTCTGCAGTCCCCCAGTTATTTTAACCTACAGGACTACCAAACAGACACTCGGATTCTTTCATTAGTGCTGTGCGTAGACGCCCCCTCCTTCTCTCTGAAATTTAGTTTGCTTCAGCAGAAGCCCATAAAAACAGAACTCAATAGCACGGCGGTAATACTTAGAACAGGCGGGGAGAAGACACTGTAAAGGCCAATAAAACAGCATTTTTCTTGTTCTCATTATACAGCAAACAGTCAATGCCCTTGTCCTTTGCAATGTCAACCCCTGTGGTCTCAGGCTGCTTTTTTCTGGTTTCAGATCTCTGATTACACTGGAACATTTTTCCAACTACATGGAAATGGTTTCTATGTTGACATTTCAAAGGTCAGTCTACAGAAGCTAAATAGATTAAGCCATCCTTTTTGTATCAGTATGTAATTCTCATTGTGACCAATTGCAAGATAGAACTGGTTAGCTCTCGAAGTTTACAAAATTCTTGCAACGATTTGAAGGAAAAATAATTATTCACAAAATTCCTGAGAGATTAATAGCAAGTTTTAATTGTCATTACAGAAGAAACTAATGCTATTTCTCCACTTGTTGAAGCATAACTGCTCTATTTTTTTCACCTATACTAACTTGTTTTGGGCTGTGAACTTCGCTAGGGTAAATTGATTATCACTTACCATTAATAAGCAGAGAGCTATCGGATCCTGGATATGAATAGTTTAGACGACCTGAAGGTAAAAGAAGGCCGTTACTAAATTTACTTTTTCATGGATGGTTTCAGCGTATTCAATAACAAAACTGAATTACTTGTTTAAATAGTAAGGTATTTTAAAAAGCTATATTATGGGATAAACTTTGTTGTGCTAATAAACACAATGAGTCAGAGGACATATGTATCACTCACAAACATTCAAATAGGGAGTCTGAAAGTAGAAAAGTAAAATATCCCTCCTATTTAACTAGTCAGTCATTCTAATTTCTCAATCCCTATCCACAGTAATTTTCTTTATACCATTATGCTCCAATATCAATTCATAATAACAATCTTCACATTTTTTTGCCCCATAAATGTGAACAATTTTTTCAAATGTATAGTTTTTTGTTGCTTTTTAGTACATAATCACAGTAGTATTTTCCTATGATTTAGAACAAAAGTGCCAGACTTATGTCTACATGTACAGACATGCTAATGGGTTTAAAATTCACCTTTTGGAGAGAAGTACAGAAGGTAAAGAAAAATGTATCATTGTATTCACACACGACAGAAAACACCAAAGCACACAGCACAATGCCCAGAGCCCCAGGGGCACTCGAAGAATGCTGAGTTCGTTTCCCTTGACTTTTTAAGTGATTCAAAAATCTAGTTCTGAACCTAAAATGGGCACCTACAATGCCCATCAAAAAAGGATTTGTGAAGGTACTAAAATTTTTGGAGGATGTGCCAACTTTTAAATTGGTAACAACAAATAAAGGGAGGGCTATGGCCCTGGAAATGGTTTCTCTATTAATAAGGAATTATATTTCTGTTTGGGAAGAATTTTACATGTAAGTTGATATCAGACCACAGGTTCTTACAGAATGCACACTAATTCTGTGCTATACATTATAAAAGTCATTCTGGCAACATTTTTAAGTCTCCATATTCCGCGTGCCCATTTACACCCGCCCTCATAAGAATGGTGGAGAACCCTGAACAAAGTCTCGCTCACCTAAGGAACAGACAGGAGAACTTGACTGTTAAGAAGCTACCATAGGCCAGCATCGTATAAGTCAGGAGTAGCGTGAGAATTTAAAATTAACTCGGAATTACAAACGTTCCATTGGAAACAGCAGTCTAAACGCCGACCCTACAGACTCACAGTAGGCTCTCCAAGGCTACAAAAAGGTGGGAAAGCAGAGGCCCCCAAGGCTTGAGGCTGGGGGGCCAGTCTTCCAAGACGCCAGGGGACTCTGCCTGGCTCCGCCGCGCGCCGCAGGGACCAGGGCGAACAAGTGGGCCATCAATCCCGCACAGGCGGACAGCTCGGGAACGGAACCGCAGGCCTCAGCCAGCCTTGGTCTCCCCAAAGCCTGCTTCTCTGAAACAGTCTCCAAGGAAATGAACTCATGCCGTGAAAAAGAGAACATTGTTCTTTACTGTTTACAGCTTTAATTAATCCATATCCAAAACTTGGGAGACTAACAGGAAACAAAATCTGAACCTAATGATTTTCCTAAGATTTAAAATCAAATACAAGGATTGTCTTTATTGTTATTAAATTCTCAATTGTTCTATTTAAAATTTCAGCTTGTCCCTATTAAGGGAGTGGAGGTAGGGATGGCGATACAGAAGGAGGAAGTACAAAATAACTTTCTTCAATTTCTTCCTAAAATTTGGCTTGTTATTTAATGCTCATACACACAGCCCAGTATCCAGCACCACTGAAATTCCATCTGAACGGCTTTACCTACAAGCCCGGATCGACTGACTTGCCACAGTGTGCTTTGTGAAGGGCGCAGACTTGAGATGCTGGACCAAGAACATGACCCTCAACTGTTAAAAACGTGGGAGGGGCAACTACTGTTCCCAAATCACTAACTCGTCCCAGCAGCCGACTTTCCTGGAACGGAACATAGTTTATAAAGTAAAACCCTCCAGGACTGAACTAACAGAGCAATCACATGTACCAGTTTTATTTATCATAAAACATTTTTTAAAAAGATGATATGAGTCAATGCAAAACCAAATTTATGTAATTACATGAACTGACGTAAAGAAGAAATCTTTTGTTGTATTTCTAAGAGGATATTCATATATTCCAGAATTTTTAATGTTAACATTCCAGCCGAAGTCATGGCTGTTCCATATGAACTACAATCTCTCCTCTTTGATGCCAAGGAAGGGTGATTAAGCATGAGGATCTGAAGACAAGTGACCAAACAGGCTGGCCCACTTTAGAAATCAAGTTCTACTTCATCAGAAATTCACCTTTGGGTAACTTTTAAGGAGAAGAGGACCGTTTCAGCTACGGGCACCGAAGTGCCCCTTTACTCAGGTCCAGAGGCCGCCTCAGAGCGCACCTCCTGAGGGGAGCCAGCCCTCCGCCCCCCGGGAGGCGACCTTTGACGGTGCTTCTGCTCTTCGGACTGCTGAATGCGGTCATTCTAGTCTTCAGCTAACACAATAGGGCACTGAAGGATCATTGGCAAGGTTCATGGTTTAACTCTGAAAGGTGATACTTGTTTTTAATTTTTGACCTGGTCTTATGAGTCCTCTCAGGTTGGACTCAGTTTTGATGTCTGAGTCGCAAATACGCCTGTGACATTTTGTTAAATATCAGTAATGCTTTCTACTTCAATTATAAAATATAAACAGTGACATTAAAAAAAAAAAACACTTTTTAAAAACTTTTTTAAAACTTCCCTAACCTGCCAGCCCTATCCTTCTGTAAATTCTTCCTATAATCAAACTAGTTAGAGCTATCCGTTCGTGACATCTATCATGGATCACGCACGTCACTTTCTCCCTGGAGATCTGAAAGCTCCCACCTGAAGCGCCGTGGGACTCCCAAGTCTTCCGCACGCCTCTCCCCTGCCCCCGCGCCCCGTCCGCCCCGCGCCGGCGGCCTCTCTGCTCCTGGGGGCCCGACACTGGCATTGCTGCATCTTCTGTTTCATGGCTAGGTCGTCCACAATCTCCTCCTTCATCTGGAGGGGATTTCTCAACTCTTTTTCTTTTTTGTTTGTTTCGCCTTTTTCAGGGCACCATTCCCAAAAAGGAAACCCCCTTTTTAGATCAACTCGCCAAATTTCATTTCTAGCCATGTTTCACCAGCCAACCTTCTTAGGTAATTATTTCAGCTACTGGCTAACTTTCTTATCTCTCTTACATAATAACCCTGTTTAGGGACTAGAGGGTTTTGGTTTTTTTTTAAACTAGTACCTTGAGTTTCCTGTTTGGGCACAAGGTAAGCACTCAGTGAATTCATTCCACTGAACTTAGAACACCAGCATTTCACAAATGAATAAAGTAAAGTAAACCAAAAGTATCTGATCCATCTAAATCTAAAAATAACCCAGTGTTTATGGTTTTTGTTTCACTGGTTTTTTTTGATAACTCATCCTATCTATAAACATAACCCAGGTTTTGGCACATTTAGAATTTAATTCCTCGAGGGAGAAGGAGGGTAGTAGGATTTCAGGCAAGTGAACCTATTGGGTAAAGAAAGTTCAATCTTTGAACACTCTTGGTATTGATTGTGTTACAAGGAGAAAGAAAGACCGCCTGAGGAGCGGTCTGACCTGCAAGGACACCGCAACAGAAAAGCCACGGCCTCTGCCGCGGCTGTGGCCTCTGGAGCCTGAAGGCCGGCGCACACCATGCATAAGGCACAGGCTATATTCGGCGACATGACTCAACCTTGCCAAATACAGGCCGCTGACACAGCGCGACTCTGGGGAACCACGCCACCGAATTCTACCGCCTTAAAAAGACCCACACTCCCACCAGGCAATTCTCGGCTAGGTACTCGCGAGTTGGGAGAGAACCAGTATTTGCCAGCCAGCCCGACTAAGAGTTACATGGGGAGGAGGTGCTCAAAAGAACAGTATGTACGATCATATTCTTATAAGACACTAACTAAAGTAACCTACTCAATGATATAAAAGGAATAAAGACTAGAAGGAAATTAAAATATTAGCAGCATCTGTATGTACTACTTTCAAAATTAGATATAAATTATTTTCTAAAAAGTAAACCAGACACCATTGCTACTGATGATTCAGCAAGAAATGATACACTAAAGGCTGCCCTTTCAAACACACAAAGACCAGAAAGTATCAAGTGCTCTACAGCACTATTAGATCTCGTGCTATGACCTTCTCTTTTTCAGAATCATGCCCGTGTCGTTGGTGACGCGGTGTAGGCCAAGGAATGGCAATGGGGGATAACTCTACCAGGTTGTCCAAATTACAGACAGACAGCCGTGCAGTCCTGGAAAGTGACAAATTGTGTGAAATTCTAAGTTAATTTTTAAATTGATTTACATTGTAAAACCTTAGATACTCCAAAGCAAAGGGAGAGGTCATCAGTAAACATCGGTACAAATTTCTAATAGGGAAAGGATAAGATGGCCTTAGGCCCATTTCTCAGGTAGATCCAAGATTTAGGCACACAACACGCTCACGTACACACACATACACATGCATTTGTCGTTGCTGCCTAGCGAGAGGTGCTCCTGCACCTTGCTCCCACTCATTTTATATAGTTCATGCCAAGTATGTAGACGCCACACTGCAATAAATAATCTTTTAAAGGAGGTGCTTCACCTGCCTTCCCACATCTGTGTTTACCAACAGTGTCAGAGACTTGCAGCAAGATGGCGCTGTGGGGACCTAGACGATGCATAACAAGGCTCAAGAAATGTGTAATAAATGCAGTTTTGAATACCACTTTATGCTTATACAAATGCAGAACACATATCAATATGAACTAACAAAAATGTATTCAATATGTTCTACCATTGAATGATATAAAGGTAACTATTTTAAATAATTTATTCTAACCTAAAAATAATTATTTGACCTAAAAATAACTCCCCAATCGAAACCTGGAATCTCATTCTCCCTCCTGACCCACGTGTGATACAACCGACTTCCCGTCAAGACGTCTGCATGCAGTATCAGAAAGGCGGGCCTGGCTGGGGCTGACATCAACTAGAGGGCTCCCCCGCCCCCAGAGAGCCAGTCACAGTCATAAACACAGAGTTCAGGCTGAACAAAGCCCCTCTCTGGGACAGGGCTGGCTTTCAGTTTAAAAGCCAGGGCCCACGGAATACTGAAGTCCCTCGCCGTCCCCGCAGGCTCGCCTCTCCACGCTGCCATTTCCCTTCCCAGGGCACCGCTGCAGACCTGCAGGGCTACTGGGCCAGTGACATTCGCTTCCGAGTTCCCCCTCTGCCTAAAAGGCTCTCCCCGCTCTCTGCCCCACATATGTCGCCACTGCAGCCCCCACCCTTTTGCCCTGCTAGCGTCCCTCTCAGGCCTCACCTCCTACGGCCGGTGCCCCCTACTGCAAGCCGCCTGCTCCGGGTCAGATAACCCAGGCCTCCACACAACACCCTTGACACTTAACTACACTGTGTTTAAGTGATCTATTCCTAAGCTATCTCTTCCTCTAGGGCAAGATCTTTAAGGACAGATTTTAGGGTCTTACATCCCAGAAGTTGGAGCAGAGAGAGGCGCTGAATAAAAGCCGTTGAATGAATGAATGGCGTAGAGCGGCAGGGGTCGGTCCCTGCACCGGCACACGCAGCAAGGAGGGCTGAGAGTTAGGCCAACCCCATCTGGTGACCTGGGTCACATTACTTAGCTTCCCTGAACCTCAGTACAACAGGGAAATTCCCATTTATCTCACAAGGCAGTTGGGAGAAATTCATGAGACAATTTTTGCAGAATACCCAGAAAAATCCCCCATATAGAGTAGGTACTCAATTAATAATAATTCCTTTCCCCTCCCCATCTATAAGCCAGAGATAAGCAACAATTTCCATTTGTCAGGGACGGAGAGAGGAAGGGACTCCTTTTAGCACCTAAAACCCAAACTGGAACCTTGGAGAAGGGCCACGTGGGGATTTTTCAGCTTCAGAGAAATGAGAAATTTGCTAGTGTTCTTGGTTACAAACAGGAATGTAATTCTTCCCTGGAAGAGAGAGGAGGAAAAACCTGACTCCTTGCTTTTCTAATGGCCAAACTGGTGAAACAGAAGTATTTTAGGAAATGAAAACTCTGAAAATTCAACTTAAAATTTTTCCTTTTAAGAAAACTCGGAAGGATCTTTCTTTTGTACTAAAAGCTCACATTTACTTTTTCGACTGTGATATGATTGTTGAAACACAGACTGTAATAGTGGCAGAAGAAAAGAACATTTATCCATAAGGCGAGTAAAGCCAACAGGATCGGCTTCTCTAGATCGCGGCAGGTCCCCTGTAGAGGGAGGGTAGCGTGGGCTCCAGCGCAGGGCAGGCACAAAGTTCCGAGATCTAAAAGCATCTCAGAATTTCAGGCAGAAGGGAATGTCTAGAGAGAGAGAGCAGCAAAGAACTGACCTAATTAAGGAATTCAAAAGATTTCCTCCTGCCAGTAAGCCTAACAACAAGCCAGCTAGCAGGAAGGCTATTTTTATCCCTGCCAGAGGACTTCTGACTCTAGATGCTACATTTAGAGGACAGAGCAACAAGATAACTTGCCTTAAGAGGATGTTATGATACCAGTGATTAATGGCAATTTTTTTTAGCTTTAAAAAAACTAGGCATAGTTTTTGTCCAAAGTCAACCAGCCAAGGCCAGTTTGTTTGTTTTTTTAAGATAACATAATAGGGGAAAAAGTGGAAAAAGACCACCAGATAGTAGAAAACGTTTTAAGTAATACAGAAAAAAAAGTTAAGGTAGTGAATTAAAATTCTCTTAGCCTGCAAAAAGGTTGATTAAAAGCAGCATGTTTGACTGGAGACATGTTTTAAGAGAACCAGTGAATGAACATCAAGGATCGTATAAGTGGCTTCAAGGTCAAAATGGTTTTCAGAAATGGCTCTCTGTCCTGACATGAGCGTAAATAAAAGAAGGTCAAGACAAACTTACAATATTTCTAGGGACCACAGGCTAAGTTGTTTCCAAGTGATTGAGAACTTTAGAGAGATAAGCCACTCTTAAGACTGGTTACTGAAGTCCAAACCCCAAAAGGCAATCTGCAAAGTCACTAGTTGGCTTTCTACATACATACCTATTAGCAACTCGAGTCACTTAGTTAATATGAGCTCTGGTGACTTTATGGAACCCTGGAGAAGAATGTGCTTGAGTTTCATACCTGATCTAATTTCACCTTTAGCTATCTCTCAGAAGGCCCAGTTCCTGTTTTCTGCTACTGATACTCAAGGCATTGAGTCTTCCTCTTATTAGCCTTCAAAACTAAATAATTAACACGCTGCTCTAAGATATCTAATTGTTTGGAGGATGCGTGGCACGAGGTAGGAGCCTTTGCCTCTTATTCCCTGGCACAGAGTGGATGCCTGCTAGGTGTGCGGCGCAGGAATGCGCCCCGCAGCTCTGGCTGCACACAGGCACCCGAAGTGGAGGGAGCCACGTGGGGGCAGGGGGAGCACGGCACAGCCGAATCACTTCAGGGGCACGCACGCTCTAGTCCCCTGACAGCCCTAGTGAATCAGAATCGGGCCCAAGGAAAAGAATACGCCAGCTTGGAAAAGTCTCCTCAGGGCCTGTTCCAACGTCCGCCCCCAGCAGGGCGCCTATGTACAAGAAACCGGCCGGCGTGAGAGCCGAATCTTTTACACAAGATTATTATAAAATACCATTCTTCAATTCTGTACCCAGTCTCCTGAACAGAAATTAAGAAATTTAATGCCTACCCTCTGTCTAAAGCGCACTGAGACAAAAAGGCTTGCATTTTTTAATGTCTGTTGCCCCCCTTTGGGCTACACAGTAAGTACCTGAGCCAGTGACCCCGGAGCCAGAGGCTGTGTGCTCTTAACTGGACCCTCCAGGTACCAGTCAGTCGACTGGCTAACGTTACAGAAACTGTAGGATCTCTCTGAACTTCATCTTCTTCAACTGTAAAATGGAGATCAAAAAACTCACACAAAAGGTTACTGTAAGGATTTAAGTTGGAGATAATTCTCAGAAGCAGCACAGAATAAAAATCAGAAGTGCCCTTTCGCTTGAAACTGCTCCCTACACAGAATATCCTTGTCCCCTTCAAAGAAAGAGAAACATAGACAGGTGTGTCCTTAAACTACTACCTGGTACATGGAACGTGCACAGATATTTGTGGAACTGGAACAAAGCAGAAGCTAAGATGTAAGATACTTCCACAAACCACGGGGCTTAAAGAAGGCTGGCTCCCCCTCCTAACAAGGGCTACCTGTGACAGAACTCCAGGGGTACCTCCCTCTCTTGTCATATGGCGTCCTGCCCCTGGGCATTGTGCCAGGTGTTGCCTAAAGCGCCCTCAAAGGGCAAAAAGATGGCTTCAGGTGTCAGAGAAAAAGGTCCAAAATGCTCCTTGGTGGAGAGAACAATCTCGGATGGGGACGTGACCTCCCGCTCTTCTCTGTCCACCTCCTCACCATCTTCTCCACTAAATTCCTTTTGGCGTCCTTCTCCTTTCCGTAACTGGGACTATTCTAATGGCGGGAGGTTGAAGCCGAACAATGAGAGAAGTTCTCTGGAGCCGTGTTTCATAACCTTCCATAATTATTAAGACCCACTTTGACCAAAACATTTCAGAGGCCCCCCACCCTGACGACAACTGCTCCAGTGAACACTACACATCAAACAACGACGACAACACCCTTAATCATAAAAGGCTACTATGAATTCATTAACACCTTTAAATACATTTTTAATTCATTACATCAGCATCCATATGCTTTTGGAAGATAATCGTGCTTACACAAAAGACACGTCTATCATCTAACTGGGATGCCCGGTCCTGATGGGGTCACAGGCCTATCAAATAATTCCCACAGCCACAGCAGCCTGTGGTCCACAAACCAAGAGCAGGAACATTTCATGAGGTCAAGTTTAACAACTGCTTCCTAAATGTAATATAGTTAGGCCTATTTCAAAAAGAAGAGATGCAGTCTAAAAGCAAAGCCTTCACTTGGCTGACTAAATCTGATTTTTGGTTAGAACCCTTCTACAAGCTACTCAATATTAAATACTGCCAAAAACAGAATCATGGAGTTTATATGCTACTGTCAATCACTAAACCTTTAAAATCTTCGATGTTGTCACTTAGAAACAGCATGTCAGAGAGACTGTGGAATTGCTGATGATAATTTAAAGATCATGAAGTTCAATCCCTTCGTGGACAGGTGAGGAAACTAACATCTACAGAGAAAGGACTGGCCCAAGGCCACATAACTGCAAATGGCAGAGTCAGCTTTGAACTCGGCTCTAAATGCTTCTCTTTTTATTTCTTACAATTTGGGAAAGCCTGTTTGTTAATAAGCTAACAACTTCTAATCATTTACAATAAAGAGATCAAGTGGCTGATTTAAATCTCTCTCTATGTAATTAACCATGCCATTCATTTATTATTTGAAATACTATAGCTGGTCGAAATTAGATTTTTTTTTGGTAGGTTCTTTATACTTCACTTAATCATGGCTGTTCTACAGAATTAAGACTTGCACCTGATTGTTGGTTTCTCAAGGATTAAAAAAGGGTCCTCTACTTGGTTGACTCCTCCTTCTCTCCCCCAATTTATGGCAACTGGCATCTGCCCAGTTGAATTCCAAAGAGACTGTGGAACTGCTTTCCCTTCGGAGTGCCACTAACGTTCTCCACTGACTGGTTACCAGGTAGTCCCCGCAAGAAAACAAAGCGTTGCTTTTAGAATGGAGCGTACCAGCATGGGGCCGAATTCAGAATCAGTCATTTGGACAAAATAATAAAGCCCAGAGGCAGCCTGGCCATCTCATGATCTGATGCCAAAAAGTAGTAACTAGTTTAAAACCATTTAAAAATGTATTCCTTTTGCAAATGGTTACCGCTAACCAACAAATCCACTGAATTTTCTCTCTTATCCCTCTTTTAACTTTGGTAGTGAGAAGGGTGGCCAGACAGGGGGAACAGTGAACAGAGAAATCCACAAACCAGGCAAGAACAGCTGATAGGTCAATGAACTGTGTACAACATTAAGGTAGAAATTCCATGGGTATCGGGAAGAAATAATTCTGTGCACAACTGTGTGACTGTTCCGTCCTTCCTGTTGCTAAATTGAAAGCAAAGAGAATCGGGTATTTTTATGACAGCTATGAATCAGGTGGCATTGCTTCCCTCCCTCACAGTCAACAAAGAACCTATTCCAGGATCGTGTAACAGGATCAGGGAAAGTCTTAAGGCCTTCACAACAACACCCTATTGCATTACTCCCTAATCAAAAGGGCTTTCATTGTGTAGATATTAGTACTTGGGACTGTCTTATACTAATAGCTGTCAGCTCTCGACAGAATTTAACAAGGAAGGAAAAAAACCAAAAATAGTAAGTGACGCTATCAAAGGGTACACAATATACTATTATTAATTGGGACAAGGAGCATGGACAAATGGATCTATACAAATGTCTTGGAGCTCCTTCACTTTTTTATACTGCAGAGGTCCCTAATATTTAACACTGACAGACTGTTGACAAAGCCTGAAAACCCTACTCCTTAAGTGTCGTTCAGATGTCATGTCTCAATGTTAAGAAATATTATTACTCTCTGTCCATATGGTAAACCTACAGCCATTAAATTAGACACGCTACTGAATGTGAAATGCAAAACGTTACAGAAAAGCACATAATGTGCTACTTGATCGCTGTTTGTTTTCTGATTTGTCATTTCTAAGTGTTAACTGTCACATATAGTTCACTGCCCTGAATGTGTGTCAAACAAAATTTAAGTCACAACAGCCATAAAATATATTCAACATTAACAAAATGGTAAAAATTTTAAAAAAAAGTTGAGTTAAAAGAATCTTTTAAAGAAATGTTTAGGATCTTCAAACCTTCCAATAACACAGAATGTTTACTGTCGCGCTCCCCCCTAACCCCTTTACCTTCACCTCTCTCCCAGGTAAAATCGGAGTTGCAACAGTGTTTGAAGATGACTACCCAATAATCATGGACTCAGAATAAGATTGTGTTCAGCGTTCAGGATTAAGATAAGGGGACTGCTTAGGTCATTATGGATCTACATCATGGATGACATAAGACAAATTCCCCCTTTGTGACAACTGCTTGTAGGATTTTCAGAACAAATCAAAACAAGGGCCATTAGTCTATCGCAACTGAGTGGAGGACAGAGGATCGTCACATCCTACTTACCAGTACATGTTATGGAAACAAACTGGACAGAAGAGGATCTAGACAAGGCACAGGAGCGTTCAGTAGGGACCGAGCTGGTTGCTGGTTTCAGTTCAGAGGTCAGAGTGAGGAAGACTTCAGTCCAATGTTACGAGCACATCGGTGTTCACAAACATCATGTTTTGTTCTCCTAGACATTTCCTTTCCCCATCCTCCCCTTAATAAATAAAACAAACCAAACCAAACTAAACCAACATCAACCCCCAATCTGGAAAGCGTAGTCAACACTGTTCAAAACCCACACATTTGTAAACTCTGCCTATGCAGTGCTGTAAGGAACCTAATGAGTCCTGGTCAACGGTAACCACAGAGGACACAGTGGCGCAGAACTCGGACTACACTCTGCACTGGCAACACAAAGACAAACGTGCCCCGCAACTCTGCCCTCTTCTTCCTCACAAAGAAGTTACCTCAACACCGAAGCCCAGGTCCCATTCGAGGGCACAACTGAGCCAAGCAAAAGAGAGAGACTGTTCAGGGCTTTTCCACTACAGCAGGCAGAAAAGGGAGCAGGCAGAAGGAGAGGAAAGCGTGTCGTTTCTGAACAGCCACACACTAAGTTCATTGTAGCCGAGTTTAAATTACATTCTTCGCTACATGCCTTACTCCATTACTCATGAGGCTTCTAGAAGTAGGGCAATTTTCTACTCCCCAGAGGTCCCAGCGACCCCCCTGCCGCACTGCTTTGAATCACTTGGTACCCTCCAAACGGAGCGACAAAGAACCAGGAGGGCTGGAAGGCTCCAGCCTGGCTCCTCGCAGCTGCCTGGCTGACTCCGAGTCTTCAAGACTCGTAATATTTAAAGATCGTCCCACATGCCGGAAAGACATCTGACACCAAGCAATGGTAATTTACTTGGAAGGAGATATTTGGTTATGAATCCAAGTGAAATTAGCTGGTTTGCATTATCCATTTCTTCTTTACAGCACTTCGTATCAAGCGCTATTAAATCTCCCTGGAAGGAAAACATCCATCTAATCCTTTGAAAAGGTGACAGGGACTAGTAGTCTTTTCTCAAATCACCACAGTCAAGCTGACTTAACTCAAAACAGGTTAAATACTGTAAGAAATGATACCCACCACCACCATTTGAAATAAATCATTTTAATATTATAGCAACAAAACTTATTTTAGTAAGAGTTCATTTCCCTTTAGAAACTTTCTTTACTCTGAAATTTGAAGTTATAAATCAATGATAAAAAACTTAGTCCTATTTTCAGCAACTCTCATAGTAGTTTTCTAGAGCTATCTCAGTCTACATAACGTCAGCATGCACTATCTGTTCTAAAACATCTGTATCAATACGCAACATCTGTTCCTTAAAACAGAGAGCTACGTGACTGCATTTTGGAATATAGGAACATTAGGAGGATTATGTATCAAGGGAAAATTTAAGGTTTCCTGGTTATTATTTATGGTATCCTTTTTAAGTAGCACTAACTTCGTTCTCTGCTTTGGTGAAGATAGAGAATTTAAATAATTATCCCCAAAATCACTCTCTTACAGTGACATTAAAAAAAACAACAACACTTCTATAAAACTAATGAAACAGACTTTGTGTACAAAACTTTCAACTGAGTTTGATTTTCTTGTAGAGAGATTATTATAAATTTTTTTTGCTTGGCAACAAAGAAAAGAGGCACAGATGGAATCGTCACTTGCCCACTCATTTATGCATTTGTTTCAAACCCACAGCAATGAAAAATAGGGGGGAAGGGCCACCAAATTTAATGCACAAATAAAGAAAGAAAAAGATATCAAAAGTATTTTTAAGTGCAAGGTCATAATACCTCCGGCAGTCGGGAATTAAATACATAGCATTTTTGAAGCAGATCCAGCTCTTAAATTCTTATTAAATGAACGCATGGAGCAAGCGAGGCAGTAACATCTAACTGAAGGACATACTCCCACTGCTTAATGCTACATAGGCCATAGGTTTCTTGGGTTCCCTGGGATGTGTAAAAAGGTCAGCACTTTAAACAGCCTGCATTTCGGAATACAGTCATTATTGCTTATGTTCAAATTGAGTATTTAAAATGTCTGACACTCAGAGGGTTGGAGTGGATGTGCTGAGTTCCTCATTCCAAAAACTGAAAGTAAGATATATTCTATAACAGTATGAAGAACTTAGGGCACCAGCTTTACAACATTCTGGGGGGAAATGCGATGATATTCGGACTCATAATTTAGTTAATATCTGAATGGCTATTAACGTTTTGACGATGTATAGATTGCCTTTGTGCTCACAATGATTTTGCTGTCTCATTTGGTTTTCTAGTGAAATGAAGCAAACTGGATATGAAATTGTTTTCATATACAGGACATAAAATATTCAACCACTATTATGAAAGTGTGAATTGTTCGACTCTGTCTGACATCTGATCATTTCCAAGTGCTATTTTTTGCCTCCTTATTCCAGTGCTGTCTCCCGAGCTTCCAGTCCACAAGCAACTACTTTTTGGTTTATATCTATATTCCTGCATTCCCTCCACTCCCAGGAAAGAGAAAAAGGCTTGGTTTTCAGGTCTCTCCTACTATGCACTGAATGTAATATGGCTTCGTGACTCTTTATTTCACTATGTCCAGCCTATTTTTCAGAAGGCTGAAAACAGATGTGCTCACATGTGGTTTTAATTTAGCTCACGCTGCTCCATTTCTAAACAATAAGTACCAATTTCACAGGCGAGGGAAAAAAAAACCTCACAAATAACAGCAATATACAACATTCCCCAAATATTCATCTGAACATCACTAACAGTAAAAGATTTTTCTGTCCAGATGAAGAAAGTGCTTGATAAGCCTAATAATATTGTAGCAACGAACAAGCTGCCACCTGGGAGATCAAAATTCAAAATGGGTCTGTAACTCGGGCTCTTGGCTTATGAGGCTGGTGTACAGGAAAGAAAATGAAATTGTCTCTGGAGAAGAGCCGCTGCAGACTGCCACTGGCTTTGGTTATAGAGAAAGTAATATACAATTTCGAAGATAAAAATAACATCCAGACATGCCAGCTGATCAGAGCAAGGACGTGGAGAGATAAGGCCGAGGGAGGACGCCTTTCCTCCTGAAGAGCTAACCCTCTGTATACGGAGAAAGTGATAGGAGCCTCAAAATTCTTAGAAAAACTATTTTTAAATAAGGTGTAAAAATAAAAGAATATAAATTATGAAATGAAGGTTAGGTACTCCTTTGGCACATCTGTTAAAATGTTAAAAAAGAAAAAAGATAAAAGGTTTTCAACAAGTCAGTTGCAATCAATGGCACATTTATAAAGAAACTCAAAAACTATATTTGAAGGTTCTGAGGCATATTAAGCACTTTGCCATCTGTTGATGGCAAAAATAAAAAAATTTAAACCCCATTACACTAAGGGAATTTTTTTTTCCCAAAAGGGAAAAGGCAAATTCAGTTGTTTGTTTGCTTTTAATTTAAGTAAGTAATATAACCACACCAATTAATTCACCTTGTAGTTCTTGTACCAAAATTAGGCTTTATTATTTAAACACATACATACAGATCGCTTTTCTATGAGGAGCCGCAAATGAAAGATAAAAATAAATGAGGTCAATCTTAATATATTTTATTAAATTATTTTTAAGATAAACCCAGATATAAATTTTGCTTCCACATGATGAAGACTTTTTAAAACAATTCTCAAGTTAATTCTTGTAAGTGAATGTTAATACTCTTTCTGAGAGGCATATCATTCTCTACTAATCTTATAGAATTCATGTCCATTTTCTGTTTTCTCTGTTTCTAACGGAGCAGGGCATAGGAAGAGGGTATTTTCAAAATGGATACTTAGGTTTTATGTCCTTATTTTAAAAGGACAATGTGTTGTTTTTAGAGAGTTTGATAAGAAATAAAGTATGCCCCCCAGCAAAACTACACTTTGGTAATGACAGGCCACAGTGATAGAGGGTCATCGCCTTGGTTATAAAATGGTAGCTATGGACACTGTGGTGTGTCAAGCATAGCTACAGTCTGGCATTTTAGGACCATGAACCCATCTGTGGATTCTTTATTGCTCTTTGAAGGAAAATATACACAAAGTTCATTTACTTTGTGTATATATATTCTTAATATACTTAAGTCGCCTTGGCACTTCAACCAAAACTGGCTTTCTCATTTGATAAGCATGAGGACAGACCTAATAGACATTTAGTAATAATCAATATCATTCACTGAGCATCATCTATAAACTAGGCAGCACATTGGATTTTATAGGCACCTCACACCATTGAACCCTCACCAACCGCGGTGGCAGAATGGCCATCTAAATCCAGACCTACCTGGCTCCGCTCTCCCGCACTTCCTCTTAGAGATCACAATTTTACAAAACCTTTATGTTCCCAGAAAAGGCCAATCAGATTTAATTTTTTCTGTCATCAGACTTAACTTTTGATTATCCCTACAGAATCAGCTAAAAGAAACTTAATTTAGGTAAAAATTGGTTACAGGATATTAAAAAGGGAATACCAAATAAAGGCAGAATTTATACAAAAATTCAACAGTAAGAGAGAATAAATAAACCTGAGAGAAATGTCCTGGATTAATCTGATAAATCAAGAAAATGCTGCTGTTAATCCTATAAGAACAATGTGTGCAAACTCTCTTATCTAACCTAAATACTAATTAGAGGCTTGCTTCTTAGAACATCACATAATAAATTGTTTATGTCTGCTGCTGTGTTTTCTCTAATAAAAGAATAGGCACTTATTGTGAAAATGAGTCCTAATTATTTATTATCCCTAGAACCTAGTACCTTAGAGGCTCTCCTCCCAACCCCCCACAAAAAGGAAGTTAAAAAGAGAATGTTGTTGAAGGAATCAAATAAATACATTAAGAATAAACAAATATCCTTTAGATACTTTTTCTGTACTTAATTTTTAACTTAGAAATAATTACAGATTTACAGCAAGTTGCAGAAAGTAGAATGGAGAGATCCCATAAACCCCTGATCCAGGGTTGCTTAATGGTAACATCTTACATAACTAGAGTACAGAACCAGGAAGCTGACATTGATACAACCCATAGACCTTATTCAGATTTCTCCTTTGGCTACTTTTTAATAGTGTGCAGTTTTTCTGGTCTAGAAAGAACCTTAGACTCTCATTTTTCTGATGAGAAAATGAGAAGAGGGGTCAAAGAGGCTGAAGGCCTATCCAAAGTCAGAATGACAAAAAGTGGCAAAAAAATACAGCCAATTCTGAGTGAGAGATCATCTTTCCTCAGAAACAGTGTGCCTCAGATTAGTCATCTATCAGAATTCCACAGGGACATCAGTAAAGACCTTTAAAATTATCTTATTTCAAAGTTACCTCATCAGATGGATGCATATTGTTTTCATATATTATTTTTCATCTCTCCAGACTTTGAGAAGCTTTCCTCATTGAGAAATTTACCATTATTCAATTGTTGAAAAATATTTAGCTTTACTCATCAGTAATAGGATAAACTAACCTAAAAAAAAAAGCCCAACCTGGGCCAGGCTGGTCACCACTTGATGTTACAGCCTGCCTTGTCACATCTAACCCCAGTGCAAGCTGTGTCTGGCACAAAGCAGGCTCATAAACATTGAATGAATGAATGAATGAGTGAATGAACGAAAGAATGGACAAATGAATAAACAAGTAGGATGATCAAATATACCAAACAACCTAATTTTTTTTTAAAAAGTACTTTCAAGTAAAATAGATATTATGTCCAGAAAAATACAGAGTCCAGCAGAAGTTAAGCTTGCTGGAGTGTAGTTGGTAGAGTAGATGAATGCCTCGCACAAGATGGACAGCAATTTGAACACTTCACCTAAAATATCATATGGTGTGCTTGAGTGTGATATTGTTATGTTACAGAATTACATGCTTATGATTCTGTAATCTTTGTAAAAAAGACTTTGTGATAAAAGCAGAATTATTTGTGCTAGATCCTGTATATTATTTTGTAGGATAGTTTTCATAAAATCAGAGCTGGAAGGGCCCTTAGAAAACATCTATTCTGGCCATTCTCAACCCTGGATACCCATGAGTATCAACTGGGACATTAAGAAATATTATGTCACCTTGGCTGGCATGGCAGGGTTGGTTGGGTGTCTTCCCACAAAGTGAAGGGTCACGAGTTCAGTTCCCAGTCAAGGCACACACCTGGGATCCAGGCCTGGTCCCTGGTTGGGGCACATTTGAGAGGAAACCAATCTGTGTTTCTCTCTCACATTGATGTTTCTCTTCCTCTTTTTCCTCCTACCTTCCCCTCTCTCTAAATAAATAATATCTTTAAAAAAATTTGTTTTTAAAGAAATAACAGGTCAAGTCCCATCCACACCTGGGACGGGGCCTAGGCATCTGTATGTTATTTCTAAAGCTCCCCATTATAGGTTCCTTATTGGAAGGCTGATTTGAAGTCCCTTGTTATGAGTATGAAATTGAGGCCTACTCAAACTCAAATGTCTTGTTCAAGATAACACAGATGGCTAGAAATAGAATGGAGGCCACAATCCAAGTAGGAATAGCACTGTTTTTTTCTTAACATAATACATAGGAAATACTTCAAAAACAACAAAACATCATTTTAACTTTGAAACTGTAGGCCATTTTTTGAAAAATATTAAACTAGGCTAAAAATCTATCAGCATTCGAACTCTTCCTAGTGTATAGCCTCTGTGATGGGTGGACAGAAACATGGGTTTAAGGCACTGACAAGGTGTTGCCTGCGACATAAAGAAACGAGGGGCGCGGCTCATGCCTTCCCAGCGAACTGCCCTCCCCGTGCAATCGGCACCCCGGCGGTCCTCTCAGACACCCTGACGGGCCGGCAGTGGACGGCTGTCCAGTATTTACCAAAAAGTCACACATGCATAAAATTGACTAGATACAAGATGGATCCAAAATATTTGCCATATTGTTGATCAGGTTATATAGATAGTACAAATTTTCAACTATTAAAATCAAATAGTTACATTTTTAAAATTACCTTTAATGGAATCATTTTCAGCTCTCATTATGTCAATGAGTGAACTCTCCAGGGAGTGCATGTCGAACGTCCTGGGACGATCCTGTAACCAAACAGCCACAAACCACTTTTAAAATAGCATTAATTATGAAAAAGGGCAATAAGCTGCACTGGGCAGGACACAGATCAAGAAGTAGCGATTTTTCTCCCTCTCTGTAGGATATACATTATTACCACGTTTTATTTTGAACACTTACAAAACATCAAAATCACAAAAGTTAAGTACCCCTGGCAGAGCAGAGAGTGATTTGATGTCTAATAATAATTTCAATAAAAACATTACTTTTGCTAATAAAGCAGAAACAATTAAAGCTAGGTAAGAACATTCAATAAATGTAAAAATAAAATTCGTAATCTTTCTCTGCCACTTAGGGTCGCAATAGCGTGGCAAAGCTTCCCAAACTGGTTCCAGCAGTTACCGACGAAAGTGGCAGTTACTGACGAAAGTGGCATCTACACATGCTATTCAGAATAGCTCTGTTTTCTTACAAGCCAAGGTATGAAAATAGTTATCAAATGTCTGCAAGACCACTCAGAAGCAAAGTATTCTTGATTTTACTGCCATTAAAATGAAAGGTAAGAAAGTGTATGGAGAACATTGTTGGTCTAAACCCTGGCTTAACCAAGTGCATTTCGGGGTGGGGAGGAATCTTAAAGTACACAATGGCGCAGCTGCTCGGGCATTCTTCTGCGTGAGGAGTACTACAGATAACCCAGATTAAAGCTTAGCTTGATAAGTGAAAAGTAGGACATGAAAATATTTTCAAATTAAATTCTGAAAGGAGGCAGTAATACACACTGCTGACCCACCTTACACATAGCACATGAACACAAAGACAACACAGCCAGGCTATGAAAGGAAAGGGAATCTGGGCCTGGCCAGGTAAGTCAGTTGGTTAGAGCATCGTCCCCAATATGCCAAGTCTGTGGGTTCAATCCCTGGTCAGGGAACATACAAGAATCAAACAATAAATGCATAAATTAGTGGAACAACAAATTGATGTCTCTGTCTCTCTGTCTCTCAAATCAATAAGTTTTTTTTAAAGGAATCTGAGAAGCAGGATTCCATAACCTTCTCTTCAGTGGCATTTTCTCTTTCCCTTTCATTATTTTTTAACTCAAAGATCTCCAGACACAACATACTGAGAAGGGATTTTAGACTCTGTGGATTCAGAAGGAAACAGTCTTAGCAGGTCGCTGATGCTGAGCACAAGGGACGAGACCCAAAGGCCCGAGTCCCACACCCTCACCACCCCTGACCTGATATGCAGTCATCCCCACAATCCAACATTATTACCAATTATAATAATTATAAACTATACATTTGTCTAACATTTTATTTCTTATGATGCTTTGGTAATTCAAAGAGTTCAAAAGCCACATATTTTGTCAAACATTCTGTTCTCAGAGAGGTTCTAAGTTTATCATTCTTGATTTACACACTCTTGCTGATCTTTTCTGCTCATTTTTAACCTCTAATTTAAAAGAAAAAACTAAAATACAAATGTCTGTGCCACTAGGAAGTAGGTGGAGGAGTAGACACTAATAATTAAACCCAAGAAATAAAAGCAGCGCAAGGCTGTTTTCCATACCTAATGACCAAAATGTCAAATCAAGAGTGCTTTGATTGCCAGAGATCGCTCTTCGATTTTGCCTTTTTTGATTGAAAGTTGAGCCAAATATCATAACCATGGATCTATTTTCTATGATCTACTTCCCAGAAAGTAAACAACTAAAAAATAGAGAGCGACAATTCTTCTCGAACTTGACGACCAAGACATGACCATCAATATAAATCAATGGTATGAGTCCTGACAGTAGGAAGCGCAACCCCACCACTGGTGTGTCAGGTGACCATGGCACTTTTATCCTCTAGACCTCCTTCCTGACCTGAGAAAGAGTTTGGTTAGATCTCTAATGTCCCTTTGCTAGCTCCAAAATACATTTGTAGTCTAGCTTTCTGATATCCTTAGTTTGTGTTCTTCCAAGAGTCACAGTTTAAATTATGATGATGATTATGGCAGAAACCAAAAATGCGAATGAGAATTACTAGTCAAACGTTGTCACTTTTGCCCACAAAAAGGTGGAGGTCAACCAGTAACAGATTAATGCAAAATAACAGGCTTAAAAAATCTACTAAAAACAATTCATTGAGCAGGATGCCCTGATTTAAAAAAAAAAAAAAAAAAAAAGTCAAAGAATCTATTATAAAACAAAAAAACCCAGCAACAACTACATTTGCTTCAGCCCACCATTGCCCATTTCTCTAGGCAGCCTACAGGGAGCAAAGGTAGAAAAGCAGAATTACCATTTATTGAGCATCTACTAAGTACCTACCTTACTCTAGGTACTTTATTAATACTGTCTTAATTAATTCTCAAACCTCCTTATAAGTTAGGTTGTATTATTCCTGTTTCAATGATAAATACTAAGGCTAAGGAAAGCCACAGTTTACTACACAGACAGGTCATTGCAAGGTTCAATAGTCTAGTCAGGGTTCAAGTCTATGTCTCACTACAAAGCAGGTGATGCTCCTGTGGGTAAGGCAGTGGTCATGGCAGCCAAAGGCCCCCACTAATTAAGGCATACGTTTGAGTAAATGAGACGCTCTGCTGCAGGGGTCCCGGAGGCAGGAATGCTGGCCAGTGCCCGCCACACAGTAGGCATTCCAATAGTACTCATTAAACAAAAGAAAGAACAAAATGTATGTATAAGAGTAATAAAGGATGGTATCAGAGATGCTAAAAACTTAATACGAGAACGAGAAGCCGTATCTTCCATCTCCCTATTGAGGTAACAGACAGACGTGGTGCACAAATTAGTGACCTATCACAAAGGTATCTCTAGTTTAGCTACTGCAACCCCAGGAGTAGAAGTGGTAGAAATAATAATTATATTTATAATAATAATAACAACAATGATATCAGCAGCTAACATTTATCTAGTGCTAATGCTTTACATTTCTTATTTATTACCCACAAAAATCCTATACAATAAGGTATGTTCAGTTATTATCCCACTCACTGATGAAGGAATTGAAGCTTAGAGTGATTAATAACTTGATCAATATCAGGTGAGTGGAGGAGGCAGAACCTGACAGAGGAACCAGGCCTTATGATGCTAGCACATGTAGCTGAATAATCAGGAATGAAAATAAAGAAACACCAATTATTTTCAAGGCTCAGCAAAGCAAACATGGTTACAATGCTTAGAACTCATTTCGTTTTGTGATCTTCATTGTTATATTTTGATTATAACAATTTCCATTATAATATTAATATTATATATTGAGTAGTGTGGCAGTAACTGATTGGTTTCAGTTTCTATCTACTTCACAGGACAATTCCTAAAGGAAAAATCATATAAGTCACTATAAAAATCAAAGTTGACAAAAATAACTTCCTGTAAAAAATTAGTATTTCAAAGGGCAGGGCTTGTCCTTTTATTGTATACACCTGACTAGTCTTGTCATGGCCAAAGGGGAAGAGCGACATCAGCATGTAACTGAGGACACGACGTGGTTTTCACAACATTCCTGAAGTAGCCACAAGAAGCACATGAACCGCTTGGTCTATTACTATCAGAGAGAACAACTAGATTCAATTAGGCCACAAATCAAAATCATCATTCATGGTTTTGGGTTTTTGTTGTTTCTGTAAACGTGTAGATGGATAATCGAAGCCAGTGTTTCTCATTCTTGAGAAAGTATCAGAATCATCTGGAGGTCTTGTGGGAACATGGACTGCTGGCTCTACCCCCAAAGTTTCTCTTTCAGTAGCTGTGGGTAGAGTCCACGAATTCACATTTCTAGCAAGTTTTCAAATGAAACTAAGGACCATTACACTTTGAGAACCACTGAGTTAAGCAATTCCATCCAATAGGTTACCTTCATTAGGTACTTGGAGATGTGATTGGTAGCTTACATCCTGGCTGACCAGTCATGACACAGTGGAGTTTAAATATTCTACATAAACCACTGTAAGGTTTACTTATGAAGAGAAGGACTTTGCTCTCAAAACAAAGCCCTCCGTTCCAAGCTCTAAGGTCATAACTTGGAAAAAAAATTACAATCAAGTTCAATTTCAACAAATCAACCACCATGACCATTCTATTACTGCCTCTTATCCTTTTATACTTGAGTTAATATGTTTCAGCATACTAGACTGGGTCTAAAACACAAAATATAATTAACTGAATGTAGCCACATCATTAAGAACCAAAGCCAAAATTCAGCTACTCCCTCTACTCATTCTGTTTCTGTAAAGACCGACATTACTGTGATTGACACTTCTCAGATGACTGTGTATCCGTGCCAGCCTATGGAAGTTTCTTTTTCTGGCTTAAATTTTGCCTGGTAAACAAGGGAAAGGAAATTATTTTGTTTTGAAAGTAAAGCCTATGCCAGTGTGTCAAAGAGGTGCCTAAATAAATAGGAAGTTTGAGATGCCAGTGGAGCCGTAATTAATCAAAGGTAACTAACTATAAGAGTTTTTATCCAAGATTTTCCAAAACACAAATATTCTTATTGGATGAAATGTTCGAGCCCACAGACATCAAAAGTTGACCATGTGGTCAACTTTCAAGGCTCCACTCCCAGGTGACCCATACATTCTTGTCCAGGCACAAGTCCCTTTTTCCCCCATGTACGCCTAGCATGGTGACACCCTACATGATATTGACAAGCTCTCTTTTGGCTATCTCCCCGCTGGTCTGCAAGCTCCACTCCTCCTCGCAGTCACAGATGGTAGCATCTGTGCAGCATACAGTAAATCCATCATCATTGTCACCACTGATATAAAAGTGGCTAACATGTGCCTTCTGACTCAGGGTTGGGCATCTGACATGAGTTATCTGTTATTACATGGATTAGTTCCTCACAAGCATCACGTGAAGTGGGTACTAAGGCCATCCCCATTTTAGGCAAGTGAAGCGAGTTAACCAATTGCACTCAAAGTAACACAGTAAGCAGTGGAGTCTGACTTCAGGACAGAAGCTCAGAAAAGTGGTCCATTTATATAAGCCTTGTCTAACCCAGAAATTTCAGTCTATTAACACCTGCGAGACATAAAGTCCTTCACTACATACAGTGCCTGAATTCCAAGAACAAGCGTCAGAAGTTAAAAATCAAAGAGGTAAGTATCTGCACATTTAGTAACATCTCATTCTTCTCATTATGACCATTTTATAATGAAAGCAAAGAGTCTTAACAGGTCTCAGGCTACCAACTGCTCCCTAATGAGTAATGAGCTATAACCACAGGAATGAATGTCTTCTGTGTGTTACCCTGACTGGAGCAAGAGCTCTGTTCGCTCTCATGTGACCTGACAAGTCAGATCTCTTCAGAAAGTCTTTGAGAAAATTGTCTTTTATCCCACCTTCACTAAAGAAACCACACTCATTTTGAGCATTAGAACTCCTTAAAGTGGTAAACATCTCTTGTCACTACTTAACTGTATTAAAAAAACAAACTGGCTTTCTAGGCTTGATTACTCAGTTCCTGGATCAACAGTCCCCTTCTTGGTGTTGACTGTTTGTTCCTTCTCACCTTGCCTGGCAGAGAGAAATAATTAAAATCTATTCCAAGACGTGCATTTAAATCATCACTTACTAGACAAGTGATCTTCACAGTGGCATCGCTGAACCTTGATTTCATCAGCAAAATGGAGGAACGCCTTCCTTTTAAACGTGCGGCGAGGAGGAAGGAGGTCAGGTATGTGACAGCCCAGGAATGGTGCCCCACAGTTAGACCTTTTCAATAAATAGTCCCCCTGCCCCTTCCCTCTGGTGCCATGGCAAAGAAACTGAAACTATTATTTTAAATTCAGTGTGGTTTGCATCTGAATAATTCAGCTGTTTTTGTGATATTTCCTGTAGCCCATTTTCATAGAGATCAGCAACGTAAGCCAAAAACCTATAAACCCAAAAATATCAGTATGTGATTTATCCTACATAATAAGCTCTTCAGGACAAGGGAGTAGATAGACGCCACTAAAATTCTCCCCTAAGAAATGAAGTAAGGAGTGCCGCTCTGGCCAGTCCCCCGTCTCTGGCCAGCTCCTGGCTGTCCCAGTGCCTCTGCTCCATGTCTACAGGCCTGATTGGGTCCAGGGTCAGCAGAGAGAATGGTCGCCTGCGTGCACACTCTTTATTCATAAGCTGAGGCTCATGTCCTACAGGGCATGGAACCCATGTCATGTCTCTTTTATGAGCCTTGACGGCAATTGTCAAAAAGCAGCCCGTGCCCAGTGTCAGCCCTTCTGAACCCTCATGGCTCCCGCCCCCAAATCCTTAGCTCTCCTGAGTCTCCTAAGCAGAGAGCACTTCTCCACACTCAGGCAACACAGCAAGAAGACACCAGACTGTACACTTCATAAGGAGAAAGAGCACAATTGCCTTGGGCCGCCCCCAAGAAAGAGCATGGCCGCCCATGGACCACTGGACGCATCAAATACTCATGGGTTGAAAGAGAGAGAGGGATGAAAAGGTTCAATGCAGACCAAAGACCGCAAAAGACCCTGAAGCTCTAAATTCCTCTCAAAAGACAGAAACAGTCAACCAAAAAGCTCTCAGTCCTGTTTTGTTCAATCTTCTTTCAGAGACCCTCCCAGAAGTCCACAGAAGACTGAATCTCGGGGACAGGATAACATGGAGAGAGAAAAATGGATCAATCTCCTCCTAAATTTTTGGTCCCCAGCTGCTGTTTTGGTGCTTCTGCTGGATCTCTTTTCTTGTGATGCCCACGTGACCATCAGCATCCTTCTCCGCCCAGAAGGTGGTTTCCTTGGAGATTCACATCATGTCAAGTGGTGCAATGGGCTGAGCAGATGTAACAGAAATGGGGGCCTTGCTCCAGTTTCTTTGTTTTGAAAACAATTAAAGAAGAACATCTTTAAGGGGGAAAAAAAAAAATCTCCTTATCTTTTAGAAACATAGACTAAACCATTTACAAATGAAATGATACAATATCTGGGAATTTCTTCAAAATAACATGAAAGGGAAGGAGAGGATTAGGAAGACAGATGGAAGAGGATCTTCCAGGAGCTGATCATTGGTGACACCAGGTGACATGCACACAGGGGTTTGCTCTATTTTGTCTACTACTGAATATGCTAAAATTTTTCCATAATCAGTTTAGAAGACACAGGGGTAAAAACTTTACTCAAAGAGAAAAAAAAAGAGTTGGTCACTAAATGTTTCAGCATAAAAGCATAATCTAGGCTGATTCCCATTATCATTTAACCACAGTATCTTTATTTTTAAGAATTATAGTTCAGTTCATAAAACTCTTCTTTAAAATTACTACACCCCCAGTATACAATGGTTTTCACATTGGAAGAAATTGTGCTATTTGCAAGATTTTGAACTAGTATTTCTATTTGATGATTTGCTTTCTTATAACAACAGGATCTTTTGGAAGCTAAATATTAGACATATTTCATTTTTATTCTCAAGAAAGTAAGACAAAAGAAGTGAGAAAATGAAAGATCAGGGAGGTTGAGCAGTTTGCCCTAGGTCACATAGCTAGTGAGTGGCAGAGCTATATTTAGAAACCAGGAGTTGACTTCCACACTATAATTAGGAAATTCTCCTGAGTAGCAATGTTCTTATATTGGATTTTGTTTGTTTTTTTGTTTTGTTTTTTTAAGCATCTTGCAGACAGTAAGATGACAGCAGCTATTTCACTGACTAGCATTTAATGCAATCCTCAAAAACAACTGGAAGAATATTTAAGTATAAATATGCCTTTAAAATACAGAATACTGCCCTGCCTGGGTGGCTCAGTTGATTAGAGCGTCGTCCCATACAACAAACGGTTGTAGGTTCACTTCCCAGTCAGGGAACATCCCTAGGTTGTAGAATCAACCTCCAGATGGGGCGCGTATGGGAGGCAACTTATGGATGTTTCTCCCACATCAATGTTTCTCTCTCTTTCTCTCTCCCTTCCTGTCTCTCTCTAATAATCAGAAGACATAACTTCAGGTAAGGATTTAAATAAGTAAATAAATAAGTAAATAAATAAATAAATAAGATCTAATATGGAGTGGTTATAATTGAGATATATCTGGTAAATATACACCAAATAGAAATTGCCCAAACAATAAGAAAAGTACTTGTACAGCTTAAGGTTTTCAACTTTAATCATTCAGTCTGTAAACATGAAAGAGGACCTGTAAGTGCCTGATGGAGTTTTTCTTTGACAAATAATGGGACCTGCATTCTGCTACCCATAGGTTCAAGTTTTCCTTTTGTGGTGCCATTTTGTCACCAAACTTAAATAAGCACATCTGTGTACAAGGAAGCTTTGCACAAGTATATATTTATAAATGTGACCATTAATAAAATATTTAGAAATGCCATATACACATTGTTTTTGTTATCCCGAAAGCTGAATCTGTTAGTTTACTTTAAGTTTAAATAGCTCATGGATTAAAATAAAAGGAACCTATCTGGGCTGGTTACTAATTTGCATAGAATGAGGGGAAAAAAATGCATGTTTGGTATCACTCAAAAATTAGCACAGGTCAGAAATACACTAAATAAACCAAATCAAAACAATTTTTATGAGATATCAAGTCCTATGCTTAGTCATAACAAAGCAGGTGTTCAATAAATATGTGATAAATAAACTAATTAAAATATGAAAAGCAAAATAATTTCAGGATAAAAGCTAAAATATACCCAATTCAAATCTATGCTAGCTTTTCCCAGCTTCAGCAAAAAAAAAAAAAACAACAAAAAAACCACATTTTCCATTAAAATATAGTTTTCCTTAATATGTACAAATCTTTCAAATTTCTTAAAATAATAACTATAGGCAAAATCTTTCAAAATACTGAAAGGCTACCAGTGCTAATGAAAGTTTAGGTACATATACAACTTCTCTTCAAGGAAATTAATAACGCTGCTAAAGGTTCTATCTGTCCTGGTTGCATCTAGCTTATTCCCAAGGAGTGCTCTGAGAAGTAAAATGCATGTAATAAGATAAGCAATACTAAGGTCTGTTTGAACTGATCACAGATGTCCAAGCTACCTTTGTAATTATTTTAATTTCATGATTTTATTCAATATTAGAAATCCATACTTTAAATTAAAAAACAATTCAGTTACCTAATACAGCCACAGACTCAAGGCATCTCACAATAGCCCTTCACTGCCAGGTATTATTATCCTGATGAGGCACTGTCTTCCTGAATTTAAGCAATTTGCTCAATGTCACACAGCTAATTAGAGTTCAGAGTCAAATTTAAGTCTGAATCTAGAGCCTGTGCTTCACTCCACTACATGTCTGGACTCACAACATAGTCTTTCTCAGTAATTATTCAAGTTTCACCTTCAGAAACTAATTAAAAATAGGATCTACACCTTTATCTTTCTACCTACTAAGAATATTACGAAAACCTGAAAGCAGAACTCTTTCTGTTTCAATAATATAAAATGTGATGAGAATCAACACTAAATTTGAAGTTAAAAAATACACTTTGCTATAAACTTATCACAGTAAAATACACCTTAATTCCTGCAAGAACAATTTTCTTTGAGAAATAAAATACAAAATAAAATGAGTTTTGTCAGGAAAAATTAAACATGCTAAAGTTATGGGCTCCCTAGGCCTTGAAGAGAAACACATTACACATACTCTCTTATCTGCAAGTGGACCAAAAACCAAGCCACAATAACAGAGTGCTGAAAAAAATGTGACGATGGCTCTTCAAGTTTATCTTCCTTATAGCAAAATAGAGAAAAGTCCTAAAAAAATAAAATTTAGACTTTAAAATTCAAAGTAGACATGTTAGTATTAAAGATTATTTTTCCATTTCTTTCTCCTGAACACCAACAAGGATTACTCTCAAAAGTTTAAACTCATGAACTAAGTAAGTAGCATCTTTCTTGTTCCAAGTACCAAAACATACTCAGTAGGCTTGCATAAACTAGCTTTTCCCGAAAGATGCTAACCAATGTGCTGCTCATATTCCATGGCTTCTCTGAAGACAAGAACAAAATATAATAAAAAAACTCTACCCCACCCGAAGTCTATTCCACTGGAAAAGCAATTAAGCCTAGTTAAAATGCTTTCTACAAAAAGGCGTAAAACTGTATCTGGCAGGTGTTTCCAAAAGCTTTCCCAGTATCTCAATTCTGCTGGAGCCAGGACCAACCAACTCACACTTTTCAGTGGAAAAAAAAAAAATTAGTTCCTCCTCTTCTAATATTAACAAATACAAAGTCAAAGACAATGTTTTCTATGCAAAGATCTCTCTTGGAACTATATTAAAAGCAAAAGATGTAATGAGGTTGCACTTTAGATAATTTAATAATTCACCATGACTTTCAAAACTGAAGCAATGCAGTAAACTTTGTTTTAAAATGTAAGGTGACATATACCACTTTGAGGACCAATAGACTGACAATACAAGGAGAGTTACTAAAGTGACATGAATTATTTGCTTCATTAAGACAACAACAAATCCATGGTGAGAGCGTCTAAAGTCAGAGCAAATGATCTCTAAGTCCTAAAATGTCTTGCTATCAATCAAGTTTTAGTGTTGTCTTTGTGACAAATTTTGCCCCCCTCTTTTTTTCTGCCTACTTCCTGGTTCGTAGATAGTGGAGGTGGGAACATAGCTGAGCTGAAGGTCAGCGAGTATCAGAATAGATACTACCCAATTCCCCTTTACTTTCCTGTAAGGACAGAAGACCTAGGCACGCCTCCAAAGAAATGCCATGTTCAGATATAACAATTGGCGGGTGCCTCAACACACTATCTGGTCTGGACAACAGAATTCCAGGATGTGCTTGGCAGCACGGGGCAGATTTTTACCCCCTTCTAAAGGTCAACTCATGTCTGCAGTCAGAGGAATACAGACCTTGTTTCTTCATTTTGAAATTGGGACGATAAAACCAGATGTCATAGGACTGAGAAATCTTACATAGCAAGAGTGATAACATATGTGAGAGCACCTAGCTCAGTGCCTGGCATGTAATATATATTAAAAACACAGAAAAAAAAATATTGATTTGAATACTATCTAAGTTTAACATTTAAAAGTTGATAAATACATTCTATTATTTTCTACTTTCAAAATGTTACCTATAATCAGCTTTTGACCATCATATATCCATTACTCTGTAAAATTTTTCCTCTCATCTTACATGCTTCCGGAAGTGTCTCTCCGCCCATCCCCAGCCCCATCCTGCCTGTATTACACCTGTAGTGCATCTATGTGAAGAGGCACTGCAGTATAATGCTTGAGCCAAATCTTATGTGTGACTAGTAATAATAACAATAATTTCTGCCTCGTGTGATTGTTGAATTAATTAAATGAGTAAATAAATGTAAAACACATAAAGTATTATAGGTGTGTTAGCTTTATTAACTATCTATTAGCTTAGGAGTATCTGAAAACTGGATTTGAGGTATATTATCTGAATTTGCATAATGAAAAATATAAGTTAAGAAAATATAACTTAGAAACAAATTTTAATACAAAAAAATCCCAAAATATAATGCCTCATCATAGCAGTTATTTAGAGGATTATTCATATATTCAGAATCTTTGCTCCTGTTCCATAAACATGGATACAAAGAGAAGGTTAGGATCAGCCAAAAAGACTAATTAAAATGTTACCATTAATTTTAATTCACTGTATGCACTCAAACCTGCATTAGACAAACATAAAAACCATTCTGATTCATTTCAAATTAAAATAAACATTGCCTAGTATTAGTTACATTTCAGGTAAATGATTTCCTTTTAATATAACACTACCATGCTAGCCTTTGATTGAATACCAATATTATAAAGTAGTTATGTAAACTCTTCTGTAATGTCTGTGATAAATTTAAAGATCTCTTACACCTAAGGAATTTTCTTCTAATAGTAATCAAAATTGAATTACTAATATCTATAAAAATATCTTTCCTAAAATTAATAGTGTTCAAAGCATTAGGTTTAAATAAGATCGCATTGGTTTTTAAAAAGAGTGGATTGTGGTGGCAGTAGTTTAAATTTCACAGTAGCTTGCTTTAGGATCAAAAGGAATTTAGGAATCTCCTAGGTCACCCCCACATTTTATAAAGAAACTGAATCCTCCCGATGCCCTGATACCGATAGGGCCTGACCGCAACCTGCGTCTCCTGGCTCCCAGCCACACGAATGTTCCTTCAAGTTTTTTCATATCAAATTTAACCAATGCATATCAATGCCAAATGACTTTTTGTGCCAAATAATTAATTCAAAAGAATAATTGTTAAAACACATATACGGACACACACACACGCACACACACACACACACAGCATTCGTTCAAGTAAGCATCACTGTGGTTGGTTTACCAACTTATGATATTTTCAAAACCCACTTAGGGGTTTCATGCCATAAAGATTTTTTTCAAAGCACTTATTTTTATTATGACTTTCAAATCACCCCAATGCTAGAGCCCACATACTCGTGCATGTGTGCACACTCTCGCTCTTTCTCAATCTCTCTAAAAAACTGTGACCAGAAATCTGCAACTTTTTTTATCATCCTACTATATTTTAGCCAGGTATGTTGACTCATCCCATCCATTCTCAGCACTATAGACAATAATTCTAAGGGAAGAGTTAGTTTCTAGCAATATATTTTAGTATCAACTTTAATCTAGTTTATTATTATTTCATAAACCAGCTTAATCTCCAAAGAAATCAACTGATGGAAAGATTTCACTTGTTAAACACATTCTATTAACCCCCTTAAAAATATTAGTCATGTGCATACATGTATAGTTTATTCATTTTCTGAAATTATTTTCCCCAAAGCAAACCATTATCAAAGTCAGTGAACTTAGAATGGAAAATAAACCATGAAGTTATTCCATCAGCGTATAGCAGCAAAATAAAAAAGAACAGTGCGTTCAATATTCAATTCTGAGCCAATCTTAATCCAGTTAAAATGTAAAAAATGCCATCTTGAATTTTTAAAATTAGCAATATATGAATAATTCATAAAAGTTGCCTTTGCATTAAATTTCCCTTAAATTTGTGCTCAAAGAAATATCAAAACCAACTTTTTAAAAATCGACTTCATGAGACTACTGCCAATGTTGTAAACAGCCTTTACCTGACAACTAAAAACACAACAATTTCTCTCTTCAGTTTGAGTAAAATCCCTTTCTAAAAACAGAGGCCAAAAGCTTTTTGATACTTACGCAAAAAATTATTTTTAAAAAAATCTAAAACTATGTTTAACCAACTATTTTAAGTTACATCCTAACCACCACACTTGCATCCTTATGGGGGGAATATTTACTTCCTTGGAATGACAGTGTTTTCTTTGCAAAGTTCCCCCACCACTAAGTAAACTATTAATTAAAACAGGTAATTCTGCACTTCATCTGTTTTAGCCCTTGCAGAAAGATCTCTAAAATGACACTCCAGCTATAGCACATACATATATGTACATGTGTATATACAGATATATTTGTAATCCTTGTTTTTTTAATCTAGAGTTTGTACTCTTCTCAGCTGTGCACTGTTGGGCAAGTTATTATATTTTTCTGATACTCAGTTTCCTCATCTGTAAAATGGGAAAACGACTGAACTTACCTTGCAGGCTTGTTGTGAGGACTGATTCTATGTTAGCTTACCATCTCATATAAATTTCCTAAACACATATAAATGATCATGCGTCCAAAATATACAAATTCAGTGGGGCATTTGATGTCCAATGAACTATGAAATTCCCTGTATCTCATATCTATCAACTAGACTGGCTGCTCATTAATTCAAAAACATCAAACAATGTGACTCTTGCAGGACGAGGATACACGGGTGGCAAGGAGGACAAGCGCTCTTGGCCCGGATCTATTATTAGACACGGTTAATTATCTACACCCCTAGTGTTAACACTGGAAAAGAAACAAACGGGTGAGAGTCATCATTAAAAGAGTCACTCTAAGATCTACAGTTGCACAGTATTCAAAATAAACAGGCATGAAGAAAAGACTGAAATAATTTCTCTAGCAGGCCTTGCTGACACATGGCAGGTCAGAAACTGCAAAGAGGTTTACAGGGAAATTAGTGAGTTCAGACTGTTCAGACTGCATGGTCCAGAGAGGTTCCAGGTTTAAAATGCAAGCAGAGAAAAAACTACAATTTAAGAGTTGGTGTCTAGTCACTCACTACCTTATAGCGGAGAAAAATGAATTTTTTGGTTATACAGTTTCTGCATACAGGACAAAGTGCTCATCAGTTTCCACAGTGAAAGACATTTGTACCTCTGTTATTTACTCTCATGTAAATAAGTAGGGAAAAACCAACCCTGATTCTCTTGTCAGGCTAGAAAGGTATTGCAGTTAATAATTACGACATCACTAACTACCTGGTATGAATTATGCCAAGTCACACAATTATCTATGGGGAGATGACAATGAGAAATTTACCCAAGAAACAGCTTAATATTTTGTTCCAAATTACACTCCGTCCCTGCCAAAATAATGTCTGGTAACGAACTCATATTCTAAGAAGAGCTCTGCTATGAACACAGACAATTCAAACTCTCTTAGTTAGATACCACACCATGCCATTTCCTTATTCATCTTAATCTATTAGTGGAACATAATCTTACCGGAAAAGGAAAAATGTTGTCAGCCCTGTTCAAGCTGTCTTCCATCCAGGACTTCGGAGCAAAGGCAGAGCTGGGGCGAGCGTACTTCTGGAGCTGAATGTGATTGCTTGCAAAATTTTTCTTCAAAGGCGAGATAGAGTTCAGGGGCGTTATTCCTCCATTCAGCCCTCTGCGATGGTCGCGGCCTTGGGAACCTCCCCAGCCACCATATCCACCACCTCCTGGGCTCCAGGAAGAAGAGGGTGTAGGAGAGGGGCTCTGGTAGCTGCTCCATGGAGAGGGGGGTTTGTTAAGATTATTCGCCAAATGAGGCAGCTGGTTAAAAGCAGCATTTCTGTGTGTGAAAGGTGGCGGGTGGGGGCTGGCAGGAGACCTCCTTTGCTGCTGATGCTGGCTGTGATGATGCTGGAAGTGAGGGTGGTGAGGGTGGTGCTGGGAGAGAGGCCCGATCTGAGGGGAGAAGCTGCCTCCGAAGCCAGGGCTGACGTGATGGGGAAAATTTTGAAACAACAGAGCACCGTTATTAGCTGAAGCAGCTGGGACCCCTCCCTGGTGAAAGAAACTGGCATCTTCGTTGATGACTGTAGAGGAGGAAGGCGCGATCGCGGCTGACCAGTTACTGAAGCCAGTAAGGGACGCCGCACTGGACGTCAGGGGTTGGGTGGAAGTACCTAGCCCCGCGGCTTCCTGATAATCAAACCCTGTCAACACTGGCGATTCGATTCTGATTTTCTCCTTCCCGTTGCCATTTTCTGAAGAATTGTCCCCTTGATTTTCTTCAGATTTTGCCTTCTCGGTTTCAGGCAGTATTCCAGCTTCCTGACCTGGACTAGGGGAGAGCTGCTGCTTGTCCAAAGGGTCCTGCTGCTCCTGTTGCTGACTTTTTGCCTTTTCTGACCCCAGGATCTCATCCTGAATGTTGTGGGTAGCGGGAGCAGGAAAGAGCCAAGCTGACCCGGCGCTGCTGCCATTGGCAGCTGTGTTATTATTTATAAAAGCAGCAGGGCTGGGGGTGGCATTTTGGTGATGGTGTGGAGGCTGCAGGTGCGGATGGAATCGGACTGGAAAAGCAGATTTATTCCCAGTATTGCTTTGCACTAGCACTCCAAACCCGTAATCCCCCATTTATTATTTTTAGGAGCAGAATCTTACAATAAAAAATGACAACCTGATGTCTCACGCCTTCGTATGCTCTACCCAAAATTTGTTTGTTTGAAATGTCTTATTTATAGCTAGCTCAAAGATCGCAGCTTATCACCCTAAATAGTTCTGATTTGGAATTCTGGTCTCTGAAAGAAAAAAGAAAACTGAAAAATCAAAATCTCTTAAAACACTGACATGAATCCAACTGGGCTTATTTCTACGAGGGAATAAAAACGAAGAGGGTAAAAATCAAGTCTTTGGTTAGTAAAATAGGCGCTTTCTTTTTCCAAAGGAAAATGTACATGAATGACAAAAACACAGCTTCTCAAGCATCTATAGATGTAGAAGAATAAGCATTGCGCGGAGTAAAAATATATATATATAATTTAACAATCACATATGGTCTTCCTCAGCAGTTTAGATTCACTCACATAAAAATTAGAATAGGGCTAAAGGGGAGAATACGTTCTTTTCTTGGCAGCTTGGTTAAAAAAAATCAGGAATAATTTAAGAACATTATATATTATATATTTATATATATAGATTATATTAGATTATCTGGGGTGGGAGGTGAATTCCTGGTTGCGGGAGAGGAAATCAGCATTGACTAATGGAAGGATGATCGCAGGGAGGTTTCTTCTGCTCCTGGTCCTGTTTCTGCTCTTTCACGGGGTGCAGTTTTGGCCTCTGGGGCTGTTCCTGAGGCTCTGGGTGCAGATCTTGCTGCGGTCGCTGTTCCTGGGCTCCCCCCGGCTTCCTCTCCCCCATGAAATGGGTTGGAAACACCCGTTTCTCCCTCTGAGGGGGTCGCGATCAGGAAGGATTAGCAAGACTCGACGAGGAGGACGAGCCGGCGGCCCGGGGGTGCGGGGACCAAGGGGGCGACCTGGAAGGTCCTGCGGTTTCGGCCTCTTCCCCTCTCTGCGGCTCCGGGGTTTTTTTCCCTCATGGGACCCAGGGGCGGTTTGTTCAGTTCTCTCAGTTCGATTCTCCGCAGGGGGGCAAAGAAAGAGGAAAAAAGGAAAAACCCACTAGTGTAGTTATCCTAAAAGAGAAGGGCCTCCCCCCTTTGCTCTCTCTTTTTTTCCCAAGATTTTTTTTTTCAAAAACTGCAATTTAGAAGGCTTTTGTTTCTCCTCACGGTTGCTGGGCCGTCGTCGTCGCCTCCGCCACCGTCTCTTTACCCCGGTCCCGCAGTCCCCGCGGTCGTTGTTGCGGACTCCGCCTGGCTCGTCTTCTCTCCTTTTCCCTCCTCTTCCTCCTCTGCTGTCGCCGCTGCCGCCGCCGCCGCCGCCGCCGCCGCCGGCGCCACCGCCTCCCGGTGCCCGGGTCCCGCAGCCGCGGCTGAGTCCTTCTCCTCAGGACCGAGCCGAGTGAAATGACAACCAGCTGGAAAGACCGAGAGACACTTCCGGTTCGAAGAGGGAGGGGTGGGGTACGGCGGACACACCGCCCACCTGCCTAGAGACCAATCAGCTGTTAGAGTTTAGAGGAGGCCACGCCCCCCATTTAGGTCCCCTCCCAGGAAGGTCGAAAAAGTCCCTCCAGAGACTCCCCTTCCGTCTGCGCCTCGCCCAGTGAAGCCGCCTGCCTGGGACCTGCTCCCCAACCCAGAGTGAGCGCAGCCGGTCGCCATCTTTAGTGTGGGCAAAGGCCTCCGTCGCTGTTTGTCTTCTCTAACCACGCTTCGCAAGAGGAACATGTAGAGATGCGCAAAAGAGAACAGATTCCTTGAGCACCACGAAAAACAGTCAAGGTGTTGGTGATCGGTGCTGGGGATCGGAATGGCGACCCTCGAAAACGCGGATGAACGGAGGAACTGCCCACAGTAAAGGTGGTTCCCCAGGCGTCACTTGCTTTGGTTCGAGCTCCGCCCCAGAAGGAGTCTTCCCAGCAGTTATGTGGTGCCTAGAACTGCGTACTACGTCCCTCTCCTGAATGTAGACCTCACGCGGGACTCTCCCTTCACCTCCCATTCCCCCATCGCCATCCCCATCCCCACCCCCACCCCCAGCCTGGCTTAGCTCTGGTGCAGCCTGTCAGGCGCAAAGATACAGCTGCCATAGGCGCCGGTGGCTGAGCCCTCATGTCCTCCCCTTTCTAGTGCACCTTACGCGCTGAAGGAGAGGGACATTTTCAAAACAAAAATCTTGCAATCCTCACCTGCTCACATCTCTTCTTAGCCTGCCCATTACCCCGCCTAAGTTTGGTATTCAAGGCCTTTGCACGTCCGTGGGCAGTAAATTATAATGTCTCACCTCCCTCCAAACATCCCACACCCTTCCTCTCTTCTCCAACTGGCAAACCCCTATTTAGTTTTAAGAATCAGTTCAAAAGCTACCCACTATGTCTTCTGAATCCTCTCTGAGTATCCATGACCCTGTGCACATCACATGCTTTTTTTTTTTTTAATCACAATATATTGTAATGGTTGCATTGACCGGACCTGTGCTCAACTGTGGGCTCTTTGAGGAGAGGACCTTGTCCTTCCTGAATGACAGGCCCTTTTCCAAGTCTGAATTATTGCATTCCTTCTGCCATTTGGTTTAGAGCTCACATCTCAACCTTTCTTATGCAGGTTATTGACTTGCTGCTCAAGGGTATGTCTTGTTCGTCTTTGTGCATCCCCACCGCTTGCCTCCTTGACCACCATCGGGGCGTAGGTTAACGCCTTGCTTTCAGCACAAGCTCTAAAGATGTTGAATAAGTGAGTGTTTTCCTTTAGCAGGAAATTAAACATGAAAAAAAAATATCAGAGTAGAACCAGAAGTGACTATGAGAAAAGAAGGGATAAAAGATCAAAGACTTTTAAGGAAACTCTTACGAACAAAGGGGGCATCTACTTCATTTCTGTAGCCTTCCCTCAATGGCCCTGACTTCTGCCGCCTCAGTTTCTCAACCCTCCAACACTTCCACATAGAACACCTGTTAGAGCCTTAGTGATTTTATTCCCTTTCATTGTGTCACAAGCCTGAATCTTATCTCTGCAACTCTGCTGCAAGTGTTGATACCTGGAGCACAGGGATTGGGTCTTACTCTGCTGTTTATTCCCCACAACTGGACATACCTTGAGACTTAGCGGGTTCAGTTAGGGGTCATTTCCTCCAGATTGGTTCCCAATGCCCCTGTCTCTAGCACCTTATACATTCCCCTTTGTAAATTACTGCTCATTGTCAGGGGGTTAGTTTCTTGAGGGCAAATTTTGTGCTCAATTTATCTTTGTGTCTCTGGTAGCCAGCAGATTCAGGACATGTTTATTAAATGAATGAATGAATGTTCAGTGCCCAGTAGATGGCTGAGAGTCTTTTGGAGCTACCAATTCTCAGTGGCTAAAATGGCAGCCATGGCTTAGAGCAAAGAAAACTGAATATCATTGGAATCTATGCACCTGAATTTGAATCCCAGCTCTGCCACTTCCTGTTGTACAGCCCCAGGCATGCCCTCTACAAGCCCCTGGCTCCTCAGAGATAAAATGTGAATGATATTTCCTCCTGCACTGGGTTGGTAAATTACATGAGATACATGTGAAGTGCTGGGCTCATAGGAGGTTTTCAAAAATGTCAGTTCCTTATTAATATATTAAATGCAAAGAACTGCTCACAGATGTCTTTTGCTCAGTAGCAGCTGCATGCATGAGTGAATCCAGGAACCTGTGTGGGTTTGTAGAGGGAGGAGGCACTCCCTAGCGACAGCCAGGGTGCTTCTAAGGCAGTCTGGTCCTTTAGAGCTGTAACAATTGTGGGCAGTGGGGCCGGGCTGGGGTTAAGCTAGAGTGATCCATTTGGATGCCGCACTCCTGGTTAGGGACTAGGAGCGTGGGATACGGAAGGGGGAAGCAGCTCTCTTGGTTCAGTTGCCTACTCAGAAACCCAGGATACCCAGCTCAGGGCTGCCCTCCTTCAAAACATTCTGGCCTCAGAAACTGTACCAGGTAACCATGACAACAATTCAGCGGCTCCATTTAGGATCTCCAAAGGGATCTAGTGTTGCAGGGTTCTGCCGGCTTGAACACTCTGCCGGCAGAAGAGGGCCCCTCCCATGAGGCGAGCTCACTGGGAAGCTTTTGGGTTGAAGAGAAAGCAACCTCTGCCCAACCATTAAGGTGCTGCTAGATTTTTTTAAGGAGGGGAACAAAACAAAACAAAACGTCCCTCCTTGTCCAGCAAGGGGCTGACACACCTTTAGAGAACTTGCAGGTTGGTAAATACACGGACCCTGCTGGCTATTGCCCAGCCCCCGCTGGGGTTTGAGGTCAACCACACCCCAAGCCCGGAGCCTCCCAGGAAGCAAAGCCCTAATATCTCCTTCACCAGCCGCTCTTAAAGCTTGGCAGGCGATATCAATCTCACCCCATAATCACACAGAGTGAACCCTGCCCCACTCCAGCTCTGAGGTCCTGCACCGCTGCCCTTGAAGCTGACGTTGTCACCCTTGTCCCAACCACACACACCCGAGCTCTCCTGGGGCCCATCTGATGCCTTCGGCAGTCAGGGCTGCCCCCGCAAGCCGCCCAGGCTGTGCGCCGTGCAGCTCCGTAAGGCACCAAAGGCAATGATGCGCATGCCGCCCCTTGGAGTTGCACAATGCATCAGCCCGGCTTCGGTTCATTCCCGTGAGACACAGAGCACACTGTGGAATTATGACACCCATACCCACAAAACCACCAGATACGACCATAAATTATACATGAGCACATGCTCATCACAGGCAGAAATATTTGAAACAATGGATCCTTTTAGAGGTGGTGGCCCAGGCGCATTCTGTGATGGAGCTGAAGGGCACTGTGTCCTTGGTGTTGTTTTTGGTTGTGAGCACAGCGAGAAGACAAGTCTGGGCAGGCACACGGTCCAGTCCCTAAGAGATTAACACCCAGCAGCATTTGCCTAGCGGCCGTAATAAACCTTTTAATGTAGTGGTGGAATATATAGTTTAGTAAAACTAAAAACAATGTAATGAGTTCAGAGTAAGGTCTGTGGAGGCAGGGGAAGAGAGAAGAGTGGAGTTACTTTTGGAATAGTACGTGGGAGCTCACTACTGGAAAGACAGAAACAAAACCCAGTCCCTAAAGCAGGTTCCATTACACCACGCCTCTGCTCTTCACCCTGGTTCAACATTGGAAAGTGTGCATGTTTACTTAGAAAGCACCACTGTTTTTTTAGCAGTTCATTGCTGGATTACATTTTCTCTTCTTGTGTGTTGTTTTGTAACCCTCTGCATTTTAAACAGTGTTCTCCTGCTTTCCCATTTAAAGTGTTACCATCAACACGGTGTCCGTTGTGGACAAGCCACTTGGATGGGGAGCGGGGAAGCCAGTTCCTCCAACGCGTTTTTACCGAACGGTTTGGAAAGGTCCCGGACACGGGCACGCTGCACTCGGAATCGCTGTCTCCTGGCAAGACTTAGGGGAGCTGGGACAGGGGGCTGGCCTTCCAGTGACGTGCATCGCACGGCGTGGCTTGGGCTCCTTTGTGGCTCCTGCCACCTATGTGGACGAGCTGCTGCCCCAGATCCCCGCTGGCTGCTCTGACTGGAGACACTTCACTTCTCTGCGTCAAGGCCGTCGCCATGCTGCCGGACAGCGGCCATCTCACACCCTGTGGCTGGGCCGGAGGACTGTCACCCTCAATGCTGTAGAACAAGCAGTTTTTCAGAGCTTGCAGGAAGACGCAGGGCCCAGGGGCCGGAGAGCTGGGAGTCAGAGACCAAAGCTGTGGCTCCGACATAGCCACCAACTCAGTCTCTGGTCCAGTTTGTCCAGTTCGATGATTTCCTTTCAGCCAGAATTTTTATGACCAAAAGAGTTTCACTTCAGAACCCTTTAGCAATGAGGGTTCAAAGAAAGTCTTCTATTAAAACAAACAAACAAACACTAAAGCTGCTCTTTTCTTTTTATGTCCAAATTGCTTGCTCCCTGTTTTTGGAGTACATGTATTACTAATGAGCAGTTGTAAGAGTTGATTCGTGAGCATCCAGCTTCAAACTTGAGTGTGCTTTAGTTCCCATGGGAGGCCATAAAATGCCTATTCCCAGGCACTGCCCCCTAGAATTCTGATTACGGTTTCTCATGGTATTTTTCTACAAAAAGTTATAAGGTACAAGAGATTTTCTCATCATAATGTGAAAGCACAGAAACACCAAAGGAAGAATGGCTAAAACAAAAGAGTTCTTCTCGCACATAAAAGAGATCGGGAGAGTCAACGCAGGGCTGGTGGGGTGGTTTCAGGAAGTCATCAGAAACCAGCTTCCTTCCAGCTCACTCTTTCTCCCACCTCAACCTGTAACTTCTGCCTTTTGATCTAAGCTGGCTGATCAAGCTCCGGCCATCACATCCGTATTCCAGATGGCAGGCAGGAGGAAAAAATAAAGAAGGGCATAGCCCTTGTCTTTGAGAACACTTTTCAGAAGACATACACGTCACTTTCGTCTTCCTCCCTTTGGCCAAACCTTGGCCATATGGTCACAGCTAATGGCAAAGAGGTTTGGAAGTGTGGTCTTTATTTCACACTCACGTCCTTATTTAGCAGTTGATATTCTATGGCCAAAGAAGAAAAGGGAGGTGGATATCAGAGGGTGGGGCCCTTAGACTCAGAGAGGTTTAATAACTAACCTGAGGTCTTGTAGCCACGTCAATGCCCTCGCTGTGCCATTGAAGAAACCAAGGCCCTGGGAAGTTCCTTGTCTAAAATAACTCCGTTCTTTTCTCTGGGTATCTGGACTCCGAACTCTTTCCTCTGCCCGGCGGCTCTCAGACTTTAATGCATCAGAATCCTCTGGAGAAGTGGTTAAAACAAAGCAAAATTTCTGATGGGAAAGGTATGGGATCCAAGAACCTGTGTCTCTAACAAGCTCCCGGTTGACGCTGGTGCTACCGGTTTGGTGAACGCGCTGGGAGAGCCGGCGGTCCACAGGCTACCCCATCCGGGTTTAACAAGGGACCTTCAATTCTTCAATTCAGTGTGGCCAACGGAACCCATCACCTCCCCCACAGCCTCGGCCCCAACCCATCTCTTCCAGCTCACCCAGTGGGGCTGTGGTTCGTTCTCTGACTTGCCTGTGGGAGCCAAACGTGGAAGTCATCCTAGACCCCTCCCTCTCCTTCTCCAGCTGCTAACTGGACCACAGGCTTTCTTCATAATCTTTCCTCAGCAGCTCCTCTTTCTCTCCATCTCTGCTTTGGTTCAAGCCTAGTCATTCCCCATCTGGACCCTTTTTTTTTTTTTTTTCCAATAAAAGCCACCTTCAGCCTTGGTACTTAGCCTTACACTGACTCTTCCCAAAGGGAGAGTCTAATCACATGAATCCCTTGCTTAAACATGTTCGGCGGCTTCTTGATGGATTGCTGACATAGTTTTCAAACCTCAGTGATTTTCGCCCCAGCATCACCATTTTTTTTTTTTTTTGCCATATTGGTGTAGCTCCTGCACTATCATTTCATAGTTATTTATTATAAGCTGGCTTACCTTTGAAGAAAACAAACTTAAATATACATTCAAGGAACTTGATTGATCAACCAAAGTAAAAAACTAGTATCCCTAGCTATAACCAAAAAGAAAAGATCACATTGAAAACAATGAGAACAAACTAATGCATTGCACTTCTCCCACATCTTGTATGCACCTTAAGTCTGAGGCCATCTTTCCCTTTGTTAGAAAAGAAAATCTGTAAGGTTAGAGAGGTGCTGAAGACTTGCTACCAACCTGGAAAGGTCTTCTTTATGTCATTCGAAGGACTGAAAGAGAATGGAAAAGGAGCTGAATTTCTCATCGTGTGACTCAAGGTGATGCTCCGCCTTGTCTGTGTGCCGCCCATAGTCGCTTCACGTGCTCCCTGGAAAGAACCTGCTGCCTGTGCGCCGCCAGATCCTTAGCATGGCATCCCATGCACTCGACGACCTGACGCGTGCGCAGCAGGTCAGCATCACCTCTTACAACTCTCCCAGGGCATTGTTCCGAGCCCTGATACTCTTGAGGTCCCACGAACTTTCAATTAATCACGAATACCATGTGCTGCAAGTAACCGAATGCATGAGTAATAGCCACATGAACAATAAGAGGTTATTTTTCTCAGGCATCAAGAAGTCCAGAGACTGCTGATGCTGGCTGGCCAGTGACGGGAGCCTCTGGGTTGGAATCTCTGCGTGTTCCCCTCCTTCCCTTCGGGTCCTAAGATGTCCCCTAAGCTCCAGCCATCACGCAGGGCATTTTAGGCAAGGAGCCGCAGGCTTCCAGAAGCTGAGAGTTCCTGGTCATGCACTTTTCTGTGACCTGGGAGCAAAGGACTTTCCTAGGTGCCCTCCGACACAGTCCTTGTTATATCGTTTTGGTCAGAACTGGGCCACATGCCTTGATCTAGACCAGACCTGGGCCTAGCTTCTCTGAGACCAAGGGACCCCTACATGAAACACAAAATCAGGATTCCGCCAGAAAGGAGAAGGGGCAGTCTTTGGAGGAGCCAACGAGAGGCTTCTACGCTCAGCACACCATTGCCTTCGGCCTCCCCGCGTGTGCCCGGATGCCAAGGGCACCAGCTGTGTTTGCCAGAGGGGCTCCTCCCCCTCCTCGTGCGCCCTCTCTGGCCTGCCCGGCGCCCCAGGCAGAGGTGCTATCTTCCAGGCTGGCACAGACACTGGCCCACATAATTGGACTATCATCTAATTGACTCTTTGGATCCCTTTAGAGTTACTCCTCCAGGTCAGGCACTCTTTTCCTTGTCTTTTGTAGCCCCTGGACCAGCATTATACCCAGCACAGGGCAGGCCTTATTTAACGAGTGTTTGTTGAATTATGATTGGATTGATTTTTTTTCTTCCTTGTACACAAGTCACAAGTAAGTCCAAAAGTAATATATGTTCGGTTGAATGAGCATGCTTTGGAAAATCTTAGTGCTCTATAGATTTTATTGTTGGCGTTTTGGGGAAAATACAGAGTCTCCCAATAGCATACATCAACTTACTAGTGGCGTAAAACTGGTATCACGCCGTTGGTCTTCCGGCAAATCCTAGAGAGCGGTTTTACAAACTTGGTAAGCCATTTCAGTCTTGTGTAAGACACATTAAACAGGGTAATAGCTTCACTTGGCCGAGTCGTCCTCAGTCCAGTTCCTCAAGTGCATTAAGCTCGTCTTTACTGATACACCCTCAGTGTTAAACAGCCCCTTAATGAAGTGGATTGACTCAAAGAGATTGGAGAATGCTTGCGCTCACGCGCACACACACACAGCACACACAGTTCACCGCCCCAAAATACCTGCAGAGGCAGTAATTATCTAATATTAATGGGCACCATCACGTACAACTGGACGTGCCAGTTTCTAATGCCGCTGAGTTAACTCTCAGTAATGGGTTTCTTGAAATGGCCCGGTCCCCACAGAGGTACCTCAGGCTCAGCCGCCCATGTAAAATATAATAAACACATAAATAATGTAGCAGGGGAAATAGGTAGCATTATGCCCACACGTCTGGGCCGCTGTTATTTCAAAGCCTGGCGCTCGGTAGTTAGGAACCGCCACGGCCGGGCTGCTCACCATTTACTGAGAGTGCAAACGAGGCGGAGGCGCGCCCCGGGCCCTGAGCTCATTTTTTATTTAGAGACCTTTTTTTTTTTTTTTTTTTAATCCACTCGGCCATTTATGTTCCAAAAATAGAAGGAGGAAAAAGAAATAAACACAGGACAAATTTAGAAGTTTCGAGGCTGGTTGGAGTCCTCGTTAAGCAAGGTCTGGGGTGCATTTTCTAAGCAACTTTTTACGAACTCATAAATGCCGTGGCGAGGGTTTAAAAATTAGTTTCATTGTGTGAGTGTGTTTTCTTTTTAATCCACAAATGGTGGCTGATAAGGCAGCGTTTCTTCACATTCTAGCCTCTTTTATATCTCAGACACATTGTTTTTGCTGTGCTCTTGTATTATTTATGATTCGCCCAACATGACTTGTAAATGGACTCAACTTTTTAGCACTTCCTAAGTTTAAAAGGAAATTTTGGTGTGACTAACGTAAATAGGAATGTCAGTATAGCATACCATAAAACAGAGGCTGTCATTTATTTTCTTCCAACACACACCGAAATAAGTACATACTGAGTCAAACAAATGCCCGGTAATTACAGCAAGAGTTCCCCTGTGCACTACCTCAGAGCATCTCAAGGCCTGTCGGCGGCACTTTTAAGGAGCCCCGGCTTATTGGTTAAGAACACAAACCTTTTGAATCAGGCGAGATTGGTTCAAGTCCCTCCTCTGCCATTTGCGAGCCAAATGACTCATGAGCAGGTCTTTTTGTCTGCCTGAGCCTCAGTTTCTGCATCTGGAAAATGGGAACAAAACTGTTGAGCAGTCAGTTGAGAGGGTTCTACTAAGTCTTTTAGCAAATGTCCAAGAAATGGTAGCTCTGATAATTATTAATTTGCAATCAGAAAGATGCCGGTCATCACAGAGAACCAGCCACTGACAAATTCGGTTCAGAACAAGCAAAATGTACTAGGCATCTACCATAAGACAGGCTCTGTGGCAGGGTCTAGTGACACGGAGAGAGCCCTCGAAGGGACAGATGTGACAGCAGTCCCTGCATGGGAAGTCAGGGAAGAAAAACGTGCAAATCCGTCCATCACATGCTGACAGCTCGTGGGGACATGTAATATGTCGGCGCTGGAAGGGACCCAGGCCATTGGATTTCCACTAGGAACTGAGGGTGCATGAAATTCAAGTCTATATACAGCAATGGGGACATAGCATCACTTACTGATGGGCTTAAGTGACATAATGAATTGGTGACTATCACTTTCAAAACCAAACAGTGATCGAGAAACATATAAATGGAATTTTAATTTTCTTTCCTTCCATAAAAATCCCAGGCTGGTGGTCACAGATATTTTAGGTTTGGCCTACAGAGTAATTCATTTGTTCTTTAAAAAATATTATTTTTTACTAACATGTACATATCATACAATTTCATAAAAAAAAAAAAGCAACAAACAAACCCAGATTTGTGCCTTCTCTTTGAAGACTGGAAGATGTGTCCATCTAGACTCTCGCATACGGCAGGTCACGGCTGGAGCAGAGCAGCCGCCGCTCCTGCAGACAGGACAGCAACCCTCTTGCTCACCATAGTCCCCGCTGGCCCAGATGATAATGCTGTCCTATGACCCACGGGAAGGGGGGTCCTGCTTTTGCCCACATGCTTCAGAGGACCCACTCAGGCCCCTCTCCAGGTCGCTGGGAGTCTGCGGAGCCACTGCGTTTCAGAGGAGGGAAAGGAACGAACTCAGATGTGCTGGCCAAGGTGTCCATCCACCTGCGCAGAGCGCCTTGCTGTGTGGGCGGCCGTCAGACGTGGGAGCAGGAGAAGAGCAGATGGCATTTGCTGGGGTCGGAGGATGTTAGGCTGGGGACCAGCTCTCCCCATAGCATCATGTTTAGCTAAGGAAATCTGAGGAGTCTGAGAACTCTAACTTGGAACTTGGCGTTTCAGGTCATTATAAAGGTATATTTGTCAAGTTAGGAGACTAGAAGGCACTTCAATTTGTTAACTTGATTTATAATTGGTAAGTACTTAGACACGTGGCAAATGGACTTCCATTTATTCACTTCCCCCAGCCTGCAAACGTTAGTGGAGGTCAGGAGAGCGCCTACTGGCCTTTTCACGCCTTTTTCCTTGTCACCGGCCAGCATCAATACCTGAGTTTGTGGCTCCCGCCAGACTGAGCTCCGTGAGCGTGGGACGTGTACCCAACGTTACCACTGTATCCCTGGCACAGTCCTTGGCCCCTCCCAGGGTCTCCCATTAATATGCAATGAAGGACTATATAATCTGAGAGCTGCTATTTCTGGTTAGTTCTCTAGAATTTTTTTCTCCTGTCATATATATATACACACATATATACATCACAGATGATTTTAACTGTATCCCTTAGAAACTTCATTAATGGCTAGACTATTTTTGGTTATTTCTATTTTTCAAATTTAAAATAAATTTACATACATGGTAAAATAATCTGAAAGTTTCAAAAAAGTATAAAGAAAATCACCCATCACTCTAACTCCACTGGTGCAACCATTATTAACAGTTTGATGTATTTATTTCCAGTCCTTTTTTCAGACATTCCTTTTCATAGCTGAGATCCTACCCAGAGATTTATGGTCATCAGCTGCCATATCCCAACTATTTGGGCAGCTTCCTTCCTGCTGTTTGGCATTCCCCATGATATATTTTAGGTGATAAATTGCTTAAGAAACTTCTAGATTTCATGGAGAAATATTGAAGTGAGGAGAGGCAAACGATGTGGTTCTGAATTTGTGTGTGTGAGCGTTTCTGATCGACCCTAGTTACCAACTGTTCCTCATTTTCATCAGCGTCATGATCCCCATCACAGATCAGTTACCAGCCACCTGAGTTTTTAGGCCCTTGCTCTGTCAAGCTCTGTAGAGAGAACGCTGCACACGCTCGGCCCTTCCCTTCCGAAGGCGCCGACCACCGCGCGCACGTGCTGGCGGTGTAGTCAGTGGTCCACAGACACGGTCGGCTGAGGCCCCAAAGCCATGTGCCACTGAGAAACCGGGACTATCCAGTGGAACAGGGCGGAGGTGACTAAATTCCAAATTGCAATAAGCATGACAGGCCAGCACATAATGGTGCGTGGGGACACTGAAGAGAGGCTTCCTAACTCAGTCTGGGCTCCTGGGAGGACTTCCAAGAAGAGGTGATATTTGAGCACTGTTTAGAAAGCTGAGCTGGGACTGACAGGTGGGGGCAGGAATCGGGTGTCAGGTTGAGGCTTCCTGAGGGTGTGCCTGGTCCAGAGGAGAGCACCCTGCATTCACTGACTGTGTGCTCTGCGTCGGGGCCACGCTGGGTCCTCAGAGACGGCGGGGGCGGGCCAACGCAGGACAGGCAAGCAGACCTTCGGGTGAATCCTGCCTGAGAGAACGCTTCAGAACCGCGTCCTGATAAGCCGAGACCCAAGGCACCTAGATGATCCCTAACACAAGTAACTGAAAATGTCCTCGACAATGTGGCAGTATCTGTTAAAGTAGAAAAAATAAAAGTGCCACAACCTGGAAAGTCTATTTCTTGATTTCTACTGTAGGAAAAAAAAATTGTTCAAATCACTTGCTTGTGTAAAAGGATATGCATTTGCAAAAAGGGGAAAAATTGGGATGAACCCACGTATTTATGCACAGGTGAATGGCTGTCAGAACTAGGTTCTATCTGATGTAAATTTATATCTCTATATATACATGCACAGTTAAGTTTCCAAGACAGAGATAAAATATGATACCATTCATGTAAAGAAATCAACACACACAAATATCATGTTTTCTAAAGGGACAGAGATGTGCAAGTTGTTATTAGTTCATAGATATAAATTTCATATAAGTACACAGAGAACTAACTAAATGTATTTATAGAGAACTTTTGCTGAACTGAAAACCGTGGCTACTTCTGAGGGGTCCGGAGATTGGAGGAGGCGGTTAAAGGAGATTTAGGCCTCAACTTTTAAAATCTTTTACAAGGTGTGTGTATTCTGTGAATTGCTTCTGCAACCAAAGATTAATCAAAATAATGAAAATGTTCATCAGAACCCTCTATTTAGAAACAAACTGAGCAGCAAGAAACAAGACACTATGGTGTTCCTTCCCTGTGAGCCAGTAATTTTCCTTTTAGGAATCCATCCAACAGAAATAACCCCTGCGAGTCGCGAAGATTTTCATATAAAGATGTTCTATCCAGTATTGTTTATCGTGGTGAAGAAGAAAGGTATCATCTGAAATGTTCAATGATGGGCAGAAGACGAAACGGTCGGTTTACGTAATGGAACGCAGGGTAGCCATCAAAACCTGGTTGCGGCTGCATTTCTACTGACTTGTAAAAACCGTAACGAGATGATATTGTCAGGATCCAGAAATGTGAAGATCAGAGGGTCTCTTACACCAGACCCATGGGGATGGTGTAAGGGACCCAGGAGAGGCTCATGTTCGCCTTATTAAGGTCTCCAATTTAGACTTTTGACATGATCTCTAAATGCAGTTAAAGAAATAAGCACAGGGAGACCCTGAATAGACCCCACACACAGATGTACTCTTGCTGTCCATGTGACTTGGATTGCTGCACATAAACATTTAAAATACAATGCCATTCTCTCCCGCCCTGCTTCAGCACAGCCTCACAGACAGAGGAAGCGTCGGCTACTCCCGCAGGCCGGCTGTTTGGCCACGGGCCTAAAGGGTCAGCAGGAAGTACCCCACGTGGGCCGCTTGTGCTGGTGGGGTTATAGGATTTTTTAATGGATAGTTCTCTGCTTTTTCTAAATTTCCTACAAGGAGCATGGATATTGTCTTCATAATTTAAAAGTAGCTGCTCTGGTAAAATGTAAAGTAGTAAAACAGAAGAGGAAATGTCTTCCTGGAAAACGCGAGAGCAGAGCCTGGCTCTAGAACGTGCCACATCAGGCTGTCCCCAGGCGGACACCTGGGCAGGCTGGCACCAGGGCTGGACAGAAAGAATGCAGCTGGACTGTGACCCAGGGTCATGCAGAGGCCAGCAGGGACTTCTGCCCCCGCCCCGCCCCCCGTTCTAGGTGAGGTCAGAGTGGCAGGGTGATTCTGGTTCAAAACCGGCCCTGGCAGTTGGAGGGGGCGGGGAGGTGACCCAGGCCCCAGCACAGCCTGGCGAACCTGGGGCCCCAGGGCCCTGGCTCCAAATCAGAGCCGGAGCAAGGAGGGGCCGCTCACCGTCAGGAGCACGGCAGGCACGCAGGGCGACCTGATAAACAAATCCCTTTATCAGGGGACTTCAGGGCAGAGGATTTATTTGCACTGGTCCAATAGAACGAGAGACGACGAGAATCACTGGATTACGGAGGGTCTCCTATGAATGGATCTGGGCCCTCCTCTTGGCAGGTTCCATGTGCGTGCATATGTGTATCTGTCCCATAGTGAACACTCCTTCCCACCCCCTCCACCCCCCAAGCCTTAGGCTTTTTCTGCCCATGAACAAAGCAGGTGGAACTGGTTCTATCAGCAGAACAAACGCAAGGCATCCAGCTTCTCCCCCAGTGAGGAAACGGCTCCTGCCACCTGGCCGGAGGAGCACAGGGCACCCGTAGGTCGGGGAGCACACAGGGTGTCTGTCGCTGGCGAACAGCTGGCCCAGCAGCCAGCACCCTCTGCGCAGGAAGCGGCTCCTCTTTGCTGCCTGCCTCTGCTCAGCAAAAGCAGGTCATTACAGACACGGCGCATTTTCGCATATTAACCAAATTAAAATAATAATATGTTCTCTCCTTTCATGTGCTCTACTGATAAGCCCCAATTTATGATGGAAGCATGCTGATTAGTTAGTTTAAAAAAAAATAATTAGTCCCAGAACGCGCTTCTGAGTTGGGGACTTAATTGAATGCACGAAAATACGTTTTCATCCGGTCTTTGGCTTGGGAGTCTCTTCAAGAAAAATATTCATAAGATGCGTTCATGAGAGACAAATGATGAGGCTGCCGGATTTTACTTTTCTTTCCTTCTCACTGGGCTGGGGGATGGAATGTGAATGTTATTTCTGGCTGCAGGCTGGGTCACTTTAGAAATATGGGTTCAGGCAATAGCTCTTACACTCAATTGAGTTTTGATGTTCAGATCATCAAGAGACAAAGGCTCAGCTCAGAAGCTCCCTCTTGTCCTGCGGAGAAGTCTTTCCACGCTCTATGGCGCCTTCATTTCTGGGGCCCAAAGGTTAATCCCGGAAAGACCAGAGCGGTGGAGGCCGTCCACAAGACCAGAGCGGGCCTGTTAGATTTTCACTGTGTTCCTACAGCTGAGAAAAATCAATCCTGAGATTTAGACAAAATCTGGGTGCCTTGGCCACTGGGAATCAGAAGGTTCTAGACACTTCAAGGACAAAAGGGCCTAAGGATGATCTCTAAGGGCCTTTCACCCAAAGACCAGCTGACCAGCCCGAACCCGGGAAACTGTACCCAGCGCAGCTGCACGTTGTTGGGGCATTAAATCCTGCAGCTCATACTGCCTCGTATATTGTAAAAGCCGCCCTTGAAAACGCCTTCACTTGCCGAGCAGGGGTGGGTGGTACAGTCAGTGTTCAGCTTCCATCATCGGACTGGATCCCTGTGTCTGATCCAGCCTCGCGTGAAGCACAGGCTTGCATTTAGGGGGCGTGGAAATCACACAGAACGCTGAGGTGCTCTGGCCGCCAGAGGCCTGTCGAGGAAGAGAGGAGTGAGGGGCTGCAGAGCGAGGCTTCTCCCCCACTTACTCCAGGGCGCAGGCCACGGAGAATTCCGATGAGAACGGCCCACGCGCTTAAAACTCCATTGTTTTCCAAGCATGTGTGTGGAGTTCACATGAGTTGAACGACCCTGCTCCCCATGAGCATATGGGCTGAGAGAATGGGATTTGGTGCCAGACAGACCTGGCTGCCCAAAGACTTCTCTCTCAGAGTGTATCTGTGTTTCATTGTGTCTATCTGCAACTTGGGGGTAACAATAACCTATAAAACACTTACTGTGTGCCAGGGACTGTTTTATGCAATGTCTCCATTCCTCTAGTCTTGGCGATTTCTCTGCCTCCTCCAGAGAGGCTGGGACAATGCATTCCTGTGTAAAGGTCTGGCATAGAGACAACACCAATAAATGTCAGGAGCTCCCCTAAGTGCCATGCTGCTGCTCTTTGGTCTCGTGCTCTGTGACTCTCCGTCACACTGCCTCCGTGTCATTCATTCAACAAATGCTACCTGACCGCTCTGGGCCTCTCAAGGGATCAGAGACAAAGAGGTCCCCACAGTTCCCCTACTGGGTGGGCTCTCTCCCCAGCCTCTCTGCCTTGACTGCTCCTTCAGCCCGGAGTCGCCCCCCGCACCACCTTGAAGTATCTGCCTAATGGACACGCTCTCCTGTCTCCCCGACCTTCCTGTGAGTTGGCAGGCAGGGTTGAATAGCACTCGTCTCTAGCTGGCCCCGAGCTGGCCACTAGAAAGGAGCAATGTTGCAGGGCGGGGGAGAGAGCGCGATGGGGAGAAGAGGAGAAAAGCGGGGGAAATGAGAGCTGGTGTATTTCTGGCTGGTGCGCTGACTGCCATGAGGAAGTGGCCACGGGCTATAAAGCTGCCTTCATAGACGCCTCCCCCAGCCATCTGCCCCTAAAACTCTGGCACAAGAAGCTCTACCTTTCCTATAAAATTTTCAGCTCCTATGCAAATTGCATGCAAGTGTTGAGAATGATCCGGTTTTTGCGTTTGGAAAGAAAAACGAATCTTTTGCCCTGGCCGGCTTCTGTCTCATTGTCCGGCGCTCGGAGGCCCTGCTCTGCGGGTGTCTGTGCCAGCGTGCGGGGTGGAGAATGGGCGCTTTATGTGCAGAGGAAGCAAGGCTTTGTTCTGGCTCGTTCTCCAGACCCAGCTGCCAGTCACAGGACTGGCTGCCTCGGTCCGCTTCTCCCACCTGTACTGAGGAGGCTGCTGTCCTTCCGGGCGGGCCTCGCGGGCAGCCCTTGGAGCAGGAGAGCCCTGGCACCGTGGAAGGCCCAGTGCCCAGCACCAGGCAGCACAGAGCACGGGCGCAGGGCCCCATGTGCAGGCGTTCTTCCCCGGGAGCTGTGTGCCGCTGTGCCGAGGAGGCAGGCACAAATCGGGCTCTCAGTGTCCTGCTGTGTGACCTTGAACCAGCTCTTTGACCTGTGTGGGTCCCGGTTTCCTCATCAGGAAAATGGGGAGAGCCGAATCACCACCTCGATGGTGTTGCTGTGAGGAACAGGTAGGACGAGAAACTCGATCACATTTGGTGAATGGAAAGGTTGGATGCACGTGTCGACTTATTATGGGTGTGACAGGAAGTTGAAGTGTTCACGGAGGCACCAAGGTAGGATGGCTGCTGCGTTGTCCAGAAGGGTAAAGGCCAGCCAGGCGCAGAATTTACAAAAGAAAAATCCATGAAATGATTGCACGCTTCTTAAAGTTCTCCACTGCTTTGGAAGGTAGGAAAGGGCTGGGTGGTGGAAACTTAGGGACGACGCTGCGATGCCTTCTTTGGAAAGGGCACTGGGCCTCCCTCAGCCTTAGTGCATCGGGAGCTCAGAGAGCTTGTTCTGTGCGCCCTGCAGCTGGGGCTGTAGTGCCTCCGGGTGTGACTCATGCTCCAGTGGCTGGTGGCAGCATTGGACGGAAGTGGGGACATGACCCTTTGATGGCAGTTCAGAGGGAGGTGAGTCATGAGTTGAAACCAGAGGTGGTCCAGCACAGACATCTCCAGAAAACCTGTCAACCTGAAACATCCGAGAGTGCAAAGCCAGCCTTTGACGGGACCAAGGAACTGAGAACTTTCCCACCCTTCTGACCTTCCCTTCTATCCCCACCACGTGATCCTTGGAGGGACCAGAAAATAGGGTAGCGAGCCAGCGGAGGAATAGATACAGCCAACCCACAGAGGCCTCCTGGCAGCCAGCCCCGTGGGACGAGGCAGGAAGACATAAGTAATGAATGGAGGCAGTGTCCCCGACTTAAAGGGACCACGGGACCTTTTATCGCCTAACAGTGACTAGAAAACTCACAGATCCGCCCATATTCTCATTTTGGAGCGAGGAACAGGTTGCATGCAATGATTAGGTTTTAAGGGAAATGGGGGACAAAAATAAAGCTGCTTTTTGATAAGAATCCTGCTTGTCCATATATTGGATATGTTATCATTACTGATGCAGCATTAATTGTCTGCTGAGCACAATGCAAGGCACTTTATACTTTTAAAACAACCCATGGAGGTAGGCACTATTATAATGCCCATTTTGCAAACTGAGGTTCAGAACAGTGAGATAACCTGCCACAGATTGCAGGGCGGGGGGAGGGAGCCGGGCAGGCAGGCTGCAGAGCGCTCTGCCACCTCCCCATCCTGGCGTCTGGGGGCGGGGGAGGGGGGCAGCTCAGATAAGGACAAATGTCCCTCATGCCTCCAAGTGCACTCAGCTAAAAATACTTCAAGAGCACACAGGAATTTTCACCAATTGCTTCGGGGAAGGACTTCAGGGAGACACGCTGCTTTGGCTAGAATGACTGGACTTTAAACATCAAGGCCCAGCCTCGCTAGCTTAAGGAGAAAGGAGGGGACTTCCCCAGAGGATCCAGGGGTGCATTCTGGAAGCCTGTCCACTCCCTCTGCCTCACGCTGCTTCTTCCTGCTTCTTACTCCCCCTCCATTTTCCTCCACACATTTCTCAATCCAGTCGCAGAAGGTAGCTGCCTCACCTGCCGGGGCAGGGGCGCCACAGTGCCCGCCCTGAGACCAGTCATTTGGCTGAATCCTGATTCCCAGTGCAGAGGAATATTAGGTAACTACATACTGAATACCTACTACGTGCCAGACATGATTTGGGGCACTTGAGAAAGAGCAAGACACCAAACAGGAAAGAACAAAACAAAATAAACCCTGCCCTTGAGATGCATCCCTTCTGATTGGTCAATGTCGGGTCAGCTGACCTCTGCCCCTGGACCAGTTAAACTGCCTGGCGGTGGGGTCATGCAGAAGTGTGGGGCTGCAGGACAGAGGCAAGTGTGGAATCCAGGACCTCCTGTCCCTGAAGCCATCAGGCCAGAAGTTCTCAACCTATAGCTCCAGCCGTGCAAGGTGGCAGCTGCCCGCTGCCATGTCCCGGTGGCAGTCTCCCTCAGGGGGGCCTCTACCTCATCACGTACATCCCTGGTCTCTTCCATGCTGGGTTTGACACACAGCGTCCTTTACTCGATCCCCTTTAATGCTGGATGATGCCAGATCTTATTTTCCTGTTGCTTCTCGCCCACCTCTCCAACCTGGAAGGGAGCGAGGGCCTTTCAGGGGGAAATGGGGCAGTGGCCCCCCGCCTCCCCACCCCCATACATGCAGGGAAAGGAGGCAGAGCCGGGCGATGATAGCACACACAGCGAGGACGGACTACACTGGGACTCTTGTCCCCCCAGATGGTCTCCTCTGAGACAGTGACTCTGCGTTGTACAGCTGGGCCTGGCTGAGGGAGCCTGGCTGAACGGGGCCTTGTCAAAGTGCCTTCGTCCTTCATTGTCCTACAGGCGGGGATGCTGGTGGCCTGAACAGGGAGGGTCCTCCCTGCTTCCTGTTCGGTGGCCACTGGGCTCAGCTTCGGTGATGCCAGCTGCCACATTTCAATTGGCTGGGTCTGGGCCTCCCACCTTCCTCCCATTTCAACAGCCTTTTTTTTTCTTTCCTTTTTCATTTTTTTTTTTTCCCTTCTTTTTAACTTGAGCTACTGCGCTGTCAGTAACGGAATGGATTACGTCAGATGCTGCCCTTGCAGCCTTGGTGCTAAGCGGGGCTTCTCGCTGCTGCTGCAGAGGGTGCCAGCCTGAAGGGTGTGCCCCCGGCTGGCATCCCCTGTGCCGAATGCCCCCACGGGGGCCCCCCGGAGTTGTCAGCGCAGAAGCATGGAGGTTAAGAATGTGAATGTCTGAGTCAGGGGAGGCAGGATTCAATCCAACCAGAGCCACTTACTACGCTGGCCCTACGCATGTAACTTAACTCTTTGTGCCCCAGGTTCCTCACGTAGAACGAGCCCAATGATGGTTTCCCCATTGCACACTGCAAGCTGAAATCGGGGTAATGTGTGTAAGGTGCTTAGCATGGTTCTCAGGACATAGCAATGTCGCAGAGCATGGCAGCCATTGATAATCTATTTGTCATACCCCTTCTTGAGCTCTGTCTCCCAACATAATCTCCATGGCCACAGAGGTGTACTGGAAGCAGGCATGGGAGACAGACATACCTGTCAATCACACACACCTCTAGGGCTGTTATGAGCATTAAATGAGATCATGTGTATACGCAGAATAAAACTGAGTGCTTTACACATCTTATTTAATGCTCGCGGCAACTCTGAGAGGGAGATACAATTGTATGCATTGACACCTGGGGAGACTGAGGTGTTAGCTGGGGCCTTCAGTAACTGGTTCAGTCATGAGCTAGTAAATGGGTAAGGCAGGAAGTGGGCAGTGTGGCGACCCCACTGTCTAGCACGTGGTCTGAAGTGTCTGGCAACTAGTGGGAGTTCAGAAAAGGCGAATTCCATTTCTACACATTGCCGATGTACACATGACAAGGAGACAGGGCAGAATGGATGTTTGGGACAGTATTTGTGTGAATCATTAGGGAATAAAGTCGTCCATGGGATGATCCAATAAGGTTATGAGCACCTATTGTACGCCCGCCCTTCTGAGGGCTTGGCGTGCGCAACTGTCGCTTCTGAGAACCCGGCGTGCGGCAGACGGACAGACCCCGGTGGTTCGTGTGATTTCTGTCCGCCTACCCATCTGAGGCTCTGATCTCAGATGAGGCCTGGGCACCACTTCTCCTTAGAGCTGGGAGGAAAAGTGACACTTGGCTGGCCCAGACCGAACAGCACACAGAATGTGCAAAGATTTAGAAGGACAGCCTCGCCGGGGCCAAATTTCCAGCCTGATTTCCTACTGGCCCAGAAAAATCTATGCACAGCGTGAAGCAGCGTCCAGCCTGCGACCCAGAGGTGTCAGTCAGAGGCTGGCAGGAAACAGATGGCACGCACAAATGAGGTAATTGCGGCAGAGCTCAACGGAGGGGCTGTTTACAGAGGTGAGGGAGAACCGCAGGCACAGCTCCGTTCCTGGGGCTGAAACAGCTGAGTGCTGTCACCTGAAGGGGGAGGGACAGACTGACCGGCAACCTGGACCCTGTGACAGAGTACCGATTGGAGGGGGACTCAGCCAACCCGCAGTGGCCCAGCCAAGGGAAGGCAGGGGACTAAACCTCCCAACCTCCCCCTCACCCCTTCCCAGTCCCCTGCCAGGTTCCACATTGCTTGAGCCCAAGCAGGAAGCAGAGGGCAAAGGGGCTGCACGGATTCAGGCCACAGAGATCAGACTCCCTAGGGCACAGAGCAGCGTGGAAGAGGGGGCTGGGTCTAGACAGGCAAAGGGAGGACTTCTGGAACACTGTTCTTATCCGGAACCACAGAGAGACCGTTGCCCCCTTGGGGCCAGAGATCCGGGGGCAGGGAGCAGCGTGTGATCGCGGGGACGGCGGTCCATTTCTGGGCCGAGGAGCAGGATGTCTGCAGCACAGCTGGCCCTGCACTGGCCAAGCTGGGACTGACGTCACCCTCTGCTCCCCTGCACTGTGGGTGGGGCCTCTTAACCCGCTCTAACCGATTTGAGCATCGAGTCCTATTTGTCCTCTATGGCTACCATAGAGGAGAGATCAGGAAGATCAGGAAGCTATGGCTTCAAAGCCAGAGGCGGCTAAGGAGGGCTTTCAAGCCCAGGAGTGCTCGGACTGCAGACTCATCCATGCCCTTCAGATCTGGCGTCTTTTCTTCTCTGGTGCCTTTCCTGACATCTGTGTGTGCCTTTCCCTCTGTCTAAAACATAAACCCCGCGATGGCATGTTTTATTCATCTCCGTGTGCCCGGAACCTGATGCAGGCTGACATACTGCAGGATCCCAATAAATATTCGTTAAACCTTTATGTCCCTGTGGTCCTCCACAGATTCCAATTTAACCAGCATTTATTAAGCCCCCACTTCCCAAGCACTGAGTCAGGTCATTTTCATATTAATTTTCTAATTTAAATATTCCCAACAGCCCTGGTTGTTATCTCCATTTTTATAAATGAGGAAACTGAGGCTCAGAGAGATGAAAGATTCGAAGAGTTCCACTTCTCTGGTCTAATGCTCTTGCCTTTGCTGTTCGGAAGGCGTCTCCTGATTGGTCACTGACCACTTACTTCACGCATATGCATGAGCTGACTGCACACACGAGCCCAGGAGAGCCTGTGTGCAGGTGCGTCCATGTGTCGGTCTGCGCACGGGCGAGCAGGCGCTTCGGGAAGCTCTGAGCACCGCCGACGGCGCTGGCCTGCTCACAGTGCTCATTATGTGTGCTGCCAGCTCCAGTGCCATGGATATCCTCCCTGTACAGGTGACCTCGACCCCACCCTACAGCATGAGGCTGAGTTGGGCTCCAACGGATGCCGCCCCTGATCTCTCCTCTAAACTGGGGGCAGGAGCCCTGCTCTCCCGCACTTGGCTGGCTCCCTCTGATTCCTAGGGCGCGTACTTCTGACAGTTTCCTCTGATGAACAGTGAAAACATACACTTGCCAAGTGCCTACCATGGAGCTGCCAAAATCCTCATCGGCCAATATAATCCACCTGCCTCAGAAGAGCCCCAAGCACATCCTCACTTAGCAAAAGAGAACGAAAGCTAAAAGCTGTTAAAAAGTACATATTCCATGCGCCCTGAACTTGCGTATAGTTCTCTCAGTCTCCGTAAAGGCTGTATTTTATAGGTGGTGGGCCCGTTCGTGGCTTCGGGGTGCTGGGGCACTTTGTCCAAAGTCACACAGCTAGGAATTGGCAGAGCAGGGCCTCAGGGCAGAGCTGGGTTGGCAGCTCCTGCCACGGAGGGGACAGCCTGAAGCTTTCTACTGCTTTCCTAATCCCTCCGGCCTCAGTCACGGGTGCAGTCCCCCCGAGTCCTTCTCGTTACCTTCTGCCCTATTTTACTAAAGATTCAGGGCAGAGTTGGAACTGGCCTAGAAAAACATCGTTCTGACCCCTTAGAGAGAGAGCAACAGAGACAGGGATGTGTTTCTAGGCTGTTCTGTAGAACCTAAGGCACTTTCATGACAAACCTTTCTCCTTCCTCCAAACCCTCAGGACCCTTACCTGCCCCTTGCTAGGGCCTGGTCGCAGCCTGCCGTGTTTCAGCCCTACCTGCCCTTCTGGGCAGGGTCTGCGTCTCGCCCTTCAGTCTTCTCTCACACCCAAAGCCCCGCTACACATCAACACTCCACGAGCGCCCGCTGCGTGCCTAGGTCCTTATCAGAGACTTTCACAGCTGTGACCACGTTTCTTCTGTGTGGCCGTCCATGTGGAGTACATGGTAGAATTAGCCCACTTTACAGATGAGAACACTGAGGTTGAAACGGCTTGCCCCCGGTCACAGAGTGGGAGAGGGCAGAGCTGGGACTGGAGCATCGGCCAGCCTGCACCAACATCGCTGCCCTTTCTGCCCCATGGTAGCTTGTGAACAAGTAAGTACCGAGTGCCATTGGTTGAATGCCAAGGGAAGGAAACAAGGGAGGGTAAGAAGGAGCAATATTGAAAATACTTCAAAGACAGCAAAATAAAGCGAAATAATAAAATATCTCAAAGTGGCAAATTGATGGAAGATTAGAAAAATGAGTCTAGGGTCTGACTTCCTTTCTTCTAAGGTCGTGCGAAGGGAGGCACACACCCCAGATGGGAAAGAAGCGTGGACGCAGCTGGAATGTTAGCTTCCGAGCGGATGTCCCACTGGGTTTTCTTGCAGGGCGGGGGGGTAGGAACACTAGCGGTAGTCACAACATGTGCTCTGTGATACTTTTCAATAAACCCGAGCACTTTATTTGTACAGTTTACGTGCAGGTATATATGCAGCAAAGCGGAGTTCAAGGCCTGAGGGTCAAGTCCCAGGTCTGTCCTTTCGCAGCTGCCCAGGTTTTAGGGGAAACCTCGCACATCTCTTCACCTCAGTTTTCCCATCTGTGAAATGGCCTAACAAGACTCCTTTCACAAGGGCCTCGCAAAGCAGACAAAGTAAAGTAATGAACAGAAGCCCCTAGCAGGGGCTTAATTAAATGTCTCCCATGTCATTCTAGCTAATTAACCTACTTCATTTTAAAACATGACCCCAAGCAGCCCCTTTGCTGCCAGCTCCGACGCTCCCCCTGGGGACGGTTCAGCGCAGTGGGCTTGTCCAGGGCCTCGGAGGCAGGCTGCCAGCTTTCAACCTGGCTTTGCCTGTCCCAAGCTGTGGACCTGGGGCAACTTCCTTAACCTCTGTGGGCCTCAGTTTTCCTACCTGTAAGGTAGGACTCACTCTAGGGCTTCCCTCGTAGAGCTCTTACAGAGAGCAAGCTCTCTCTGTAAGAGACCCTGCCCAGCACAAAACAAGTATTCAGAAAATGTTAGTTACGACAGTGTCGTCATTATTCTTATTATGTCCTGAGAGTGTTCCGGATGTCTTCATTTCAACTAGGACACGGTCCCCTCCCCGACTCCCCTCCGTATTCCAGCTGCTGGGCTGAGGGCGTGGACCTGCGGGGCAGCGAGCCATCCCTTAAGCGAGGAAAGAGCCTCACCGTCCTGCGCTGAAGTCAGGAGGGCTCCTTATCAATAATTGACCAGTTTTCCAGGAACCCAATCTAGAGAGAGCAGCGCCGGCCGCAGCGGGCCCAGCTGCTGGGGCTCCCGGCAGGCTCCGGGCCGAGCCAGCAGGATCTTATCTGCCTGCCCCAGGGGCGGAGGGCCTGGCGGCGGCTGCTGCTGCTGCTGCTGGGTGGGACTCCCCGGCTCCAGTGCCCGCAGCCGGGCCCTGCCCTCCCAGTCCTGTCCCAAGAGCCCCCCAGTAGAAGGCCCTGCTCTGTGCCTGGTGGGCGGGGTCCGGGCCTGAAAATCATTCTGAACAGCCGCCCCAGCGCCCCCGCCATTCAGGAGTCCTAGCGAGTTTGTTTTTAAACATGACCCAGCTCTGCCCCTTTCTTCCTTTCTTCTCAGCACCGCCCTGGAGCAGGCATGCCGGGACCCCTGCAGCAGCCTCTCACGGGCTTCCCTGATGGGCACCTGCCACTGCCACCCCCTGTCCCAAAGACACTCACAGCCAGCAGCTAAGAGCAAGCTTTCCCAGAGGCAAATCTGGTCCGGCCACCTCTGGGCCAGAACACTCGGGGGCTTCTGCGTTGCTCTTGGGGAAATACCCTGCCCCTCCTCGCCTCCTCAGGCCCGTGGCTAACAGGTGTCCCACATCCCCCCAAGCCCTTCTTGCCTTTTTTAGGACCTTCCAGCCACACCCCCCGTATCAGTCCCTGTCATGGCGACTTCACACCTCCAGGTTCTCGGTTGTTCTCCCCCCGCCCCACCCCCGTATCTGCCTCCTACTTATAAAGCAGCTCCGATAACATCATCGCGCGGAGAAGCCCTCTCTGACCTCCTGTCTAAAATGGTGACCCCACACCCTCAGCCCCTGCCCCCCACAGCCCCTGCATATTTCTGCCTATCGGCTTCCTTGCTTATTGTCCGTCTCCCCCACTAGACGGTGAGTTCACAGGGACACAGACCCAGGGTCCTGCTCATCACAGCTGCATCCTTAGGGCCACCAGATGCTGGGGCCTGAGAGGCGGACAGCGCCCTGTACCCCATGGATGGCGGGAATCTGCGAGCTTGGGAGGTGGACTAGAGCCCCAGTTTGAGTCCCAGGGCTGTGACCTGATGTCTCTGTGCACTAAAGCCTGTCATTGTACCTCCGGAAGGCGCAGTTAGAGTCATGAGACCTGGGGTCTATCCCAGGAATTCCCCTCACCCCTCGGAGCCTCCCCTTCCTGCTCGGTCACAGGGGACGTTCGGGGACGATGGAGGGAGCCCAGGCCATGCCGAGTCCTGGGGGCATTCGGCACTGCGGGGGGCCCACAGACCCCGTGCGCACCCCCACGGAAGCCACGGCTGGAGGGGGCAAAAACAACCATCCAGCCCGAAGCCTATTAGGTGGCGCCCCGCTTCAAAGGCGCCCAGCCAGCCTGGCAGCACCCGGTGTCTGCGTCCCTCCTTCCCTGAGTCTCCCTCTGGGAAGGGGCCGCCAGGGAGCTCCCAGGGGCCTGGGACCCTCGGGCGCAGGCTCGTCCCCTGCAGGCGAGTGTGCACGAGGCACACTGGACATGAGCCCCCTCGATAGTTCACGCCGCACACCGGCCTTCCAGGGCCCCCTTATGCGGAATCGCAGGGAGGGGAAAGGCTTTGAGGTGGTAACCTTTGCTTTGAGAAGCTCTATCATAACACTGGCTGGAAAAGACGATAAAGAGGATTTAAAAAACTGCCTCAGCTGCTCTGCACTGACGGGGAGCCGGGGGCCGTGATGGGGTGGCACGTGGCCCGGCGCTGCGGGAGCAGCGGCCGTTCAGGTCTCGCCGCTCTGGACTCCCAGCCACGGAAACCCCTTTCTGGCTGGGTCTCCTGTGGGGAAGATTAGTTTTGTTATTGTGACTCTAAAGCTCTCTAGGCCCCGCCCCGCCCTCTTCTTCTTTCTTCCCATTGAGATAATTTATTTTGTAACCATGACCCTGAACTCAGGGCTACGCTGGCATTAAAGCCGGAGAGGCCCATCGGCGCCTAGCGGATGTCTCCCTGTTCGCCAGCGTGCTGCACTGCTAGCCTTTGAAGACACGTTACTGGGGGTGAGGCACTTGGCTGAGTACTTGGTGTACGGTAAGCACCCTGTACACATTTACATTATGTTACTAGTCCTACTCCTGTTTTATTAACAGAGGTGGAGATAAACAGCCTCAGATCCTGTTTTGGGGGGTGGGGGGATAAGGTGAGTACTAAAGAAATTCTAGGAGTCTAGGGTACATTCTAATTGCCTGAATGGAGTGAATATGGTCCCGGTGCCAGGTGACCCTTAACACAACCACCCTATATTGATCAGGTGACTCCTGGCTGTCTCATTTCTCAAGGTGACCCAGAGAAGGCGGCACCCATGGGACAGAAGGAGGGAGCTTGCATAAGGTAAGCACCTACCAGGTACCTCCCAACACCTTATTATGGCTAAGCCTCACAGCAGCCTTGGGAGGTAGGGCTTCCCCCAGCTAACAGGTAGAGAAACTGAGGCTCGGTGCAACTCGCTCACGCAGTGAATCCATGTGGTTGGCCAGGGGAACAGAGCTAGAGAGTGGCGAGGCTGGATTTGAACCCAGACCTTTTTGGCTCCAGATCCTGCACCCCTCCACGGTCTGGAATCCATTCCTAGGTCTCGGCTCCTTCTTCGGGAGCCTGCACTGCGCTCGGGCTCGCAAAGTTTGCATTTGTTTTAAAAAGCGGGACCCTAAGTTGCAGTGGATGTTTTAGTGTTCATTCCCCGCTTCGCAGACAGCCCCGCGCCGGGCGGCTGACTTTGCCGCCTCAGCTGGGAAGGCCTCTCATCTGTAACCCAAACCCCGATCCTAGCAGAATCCGGTCCAAGTAAGCTATCTGCTGTCAGGGCTGCTTAAATATTTCATGGTGGCCTGGATCAAGGCAGAGGAGAGAGTGGTCTGCTTGGGGGGCCGCCACAGCTGCTAATGGCCCCGCGGTGGGCACCAGATGTCCAGGGCTGGGAGCGGTGGCCCATCAGACGAGGCCAGCAGACGGCGGAGGCTGTGGGTCAAGCATCTTGCCGAGGACAGGGCTGCATGTTCATAAGAGGACACGTTTTTAAATGCCTGATTCAGACGGACCCTCAGCCTAGCCTTAGAGGAGAAGCTGCGTTAGCATGTCTGCATCCCTTGCACCACGTTCTGAGAAGCACACACGGCAGATGGGAGCAGGCTGGCTGAGCAGCCCAGTCGGCAGATGGGTCAACTGAGGCTCACAGAGTTTAAGTGACGTGCCTGCTCCAGGTGGCCCTGGAGGTCACGGCCACTCTGGGGTCTGATCCCAGTTTTCTGTGTTTCCATCAAAGAGAAGTAGCAAATTACTGACTAGATCTTGGGAGCTGGAGAGAGAGGGCGCCTAGGTTCTCTCCCACTTACTGCCTGTGACCAGGGCACGCCCCCTGTCTGAGCTGCATTTCCCCTTCTGAGGAATTCTTGGGGCCCATGATGCTACCGCCACCTTGTTCCCCCAGCAGAGAAGGCAGGGAGGTGGCCCAGAGGATAAGGCCACTCTGGTTCTGTGCCCAGGATCTCGGCCAGAGAGTGTGGCCATCAGCCCTGGCAGAGACCTGAACTACGGGCCAGGAAGCTGCCTGCGTGGTCGCTGTGTCTTTTTTAAGAGCTCTGATGCAAAGGGAGAAGGCTGATGGTCAGGGGGAGATGCCAGGCTGGCGCCCTGGCTGGACACAGCACCTGTGAGCTGCGGCGCCCGTGGTCGGGGCAACAAGGAGCCTGGGTGTGAAAGGAGGGAGGGGAAGGGTCCCGGGAGGTGGGGCCCAGCAAGGCGGGAGGGCCCGCGGCGCAGGATGCCGGCCCTGCATGCCTCACTCACCCAGAAATGGTTTGCTGGGTGCCTGCTATGCGCCAGGACCTGAGCCAGGTCCCGGGGACCTGAGACAGGAAAGACAGGAGGACCTCTGCCCCCGCGGAGCCAGTGTGGGGAAGACGGGCTGCGCCTCCACAGGGGAGCTCAATGAGTGCACAAGGCTCTGCAGGAGGGGAGTGGGGAACTGGTGGGAGAGGCACATCCAGCAGGGAGGTGACTGGGACAAACTCAGAGCTGGACGTGAAGGATCAGGTGGAGCCAGCTGGGGGGGCGGGCGGGGGACCAGCGGGGGAGGCTCAGGCGAGAGGAAACAGCTGGGTGCGTACGTGAGGAAAACCCAGACTCGAGGCAGCTTAAGTGATAAGGACATTTCCGACCTCTCTCAGAGCGGGGACGTGGCCGTGCTCACCCATGTTATCAGGGCCCGGGGACCTTTCGTGTGTCACTGCTCGGTCAGACCCAGCACCTCAAGGCTGGATGGTCCCCTCGCGGTGCTCGAGGACGGCTGCCTGCCGCTCCGGGCACAGTCGGGCGTAAGCGTTGAGGGAAACGAAGCCCCCCCACCCCCTCGCCCCTCGCGTGCCCCTCTCCTTAGAGCAGGCCCAGCCCCGGCCCATCACGAGTGAGAGCAGCGGCGTTGGCCATGCTTAGGCTGGGCATCTGATTGGGGTGGGGTTGGATAACGCCCCGCCCCCGATGGGTGGGCACATCAATCAAATCAGGGTTCTGTTGGCCAGGAGAGAGGGGAGAGGGCGTCACCCAGGCAGCCAACAATATCCAGTAAAAACAGGAACAAGCTGGTGGTCAGGGGTGGAGAGAAGAGACTGACAGAGCAAGAGCAACGTGTCCTAGGAGGAGACAAGGTCAAGGACAGGGGCAGGGGCCCCCCGGCTGACCTGAGAACAGGCTGATACTCCAAGGGCAATGGAGACGACAAGAATGTGCTTCATAATCATAAGGCACCAAGAATTTTAAGGCGCGATGTTATTTCATGAACCACGAAGGAAGACTAACCGTATCAATGGTAAATGATGCGCTCATTTCTGAGATGTTAAAATGTGAAAAGTGAACACATGTGAGTTAGGCTCGTTGAAAACCGATGTTACCGAGCACAGGGGCAGAGGCAGAGCCGGGGTTCCTGCGCAGACGCTGCTATCATGAATTCCCGGGCGGTGTGATGGCTGGTGTTCTTCCAGGATGGCGACAAAGGCTCTGTGGGGGTTGTTACGACCAGACCGAAAGAGTAGGGCCAACCTGCTCTTACTAATGAAGACATCCTCAGCCCGAATGCCTCGTGGGCCGCTGGGCTGTGACAAAACCCTGCCCCGCCCCCCGCGCGTGTTCCCTCCTCTGTCCCTTCTGGGTGCTATGAGGTTTTGTAGAGGCGATGTGGCCCCTCGCCCGCCACGGCCGTGGGTGCCCAAGCATTCCCCGTCCCCTCTTTCACAACTGGAAACGGAGTCGAACGTGATTCCCCGAGACAGAAAGACCCTGTCATTTCAACTCCCCTTCCAAACCCAATGGTCCTCATGAAGCCCCATCTTGCATTTTGCCTTTGAGGCAACAGTCCCTGGAAGTGGACACTGCATTAACTACTCCCGACAGCGGTCAAAGCAGCCCTGTCCCACCTACCACGTGCCACCAACGCACCTGCTATTTCAGGCAGTCACTAAGCGCTTCCAGCTAAACCTCTGGAGGCTACAAGGTACCAAATGTTTTGAATTAATTGGCTTCTATTTTCCTTCCCGGTACATACGCCGTGGTGCCTTTTAGGGCAAGATCGACTCGAGGAACCCTGCCTGAATCCTGGAAGGGCCCTGATGCGACTTGGAGTTAATTAGCTTTAATATGCCGTACAACTCCCTCAGTGCCTTTTACGACATGGAGTGGAGGCATAATTTATCCAAGTCTATCATCTGAGACTCTTTTTCTTGCAGAAAGAAAATTGCGCGTGTGCCTTATAAAAATATTTATTTAGTCTGTTACTGCTTATTCATGAGATGTTTATCGAGAACATACCCGCGGGCCAAGCACTGCGCCGGGTCGTTTATAATTCATCACTAGGTTAACTTCTCGCAAGCCTCGCGGGCCAGTAGTCTTACCCCCATTTGGTGGAGGGAACAAGTAAGTTCGGAATAAAGAGAAAGGTGAAGTCTTTCGCCCCCACCCCTACCTGTCTGGACGCCACGTGTCCATCAGGAGCCGTGTCTCCTGTGACTGTGATTCCTAGCAGCCTCCAACATGACGGTTTCCTCCCTCTGTCCCCTGGCCCTGGGGCTGGTCCTGGCTCCCCTCTTGCTCGTCTCTGCATGTTGCCCCATCCCTTGTCCCCTAAACACCTGCCATGAATGGCCTTTTCTCCTGTCACCTCAGGTCACGAGAGATGACAGGTCTACTATGGTGGTGGTGTCATGGCACTAAGTTTTGGGACGGTTTGTCACACAGCATCCGATGACCAAAATACGGGGCACATCCCTTGCCATAGAGTAGCTTACAGACAAACTTCTGGTGACTTCCTGTGGCACTTTAGACCCTTTTTATACCTTTATTCTCTGCGGAAATGGGCTCAAGTCCCGACTGCAGCAGGAACCCGACGGGCAGAGCCACAGAAGGGGTTTTGCTGAGCAGGGTCAGGGCGAGTCTGCGCCGAAGACGACCACTGTGGGGGTGACGCAGAGAAGAGCTGGGAGGGGGAGACACCGGAGGCAGGGAGGCCAGTTCGGGGGCTCTGGGGACAGTGACAGATGAGGGGGAGGAGGAGGTGAATGGCGGTGATGGGGAAACGGGCACACCGTGGAGGGGACGCGGCGGCGGGTGCCACGCCCCTTGGAGACACCAGGGTTCAGGGTGGCAGGAGGCAGGGAGGCTGCCTGAGTTTCTGATGTGATCAGCCGGATGGATGCCGTGGAGGCACCTAAGTCTGAATTCCTCGTGGGCCACTCCGCTGTGACAGAACCCGCGCCACCCCTCCTGGGTGCTATGAGGATTCGCAGAAGCGACGTAGCGCCTCACCCAGCACCGCCGTGGGTGCCCAATCCGTGCGCGACCGAGAACTCCGGAGACGGACGGCGAGTATTAGCTCCCTTCTCCCTCCGTGGGCTGAGCCGCTGCCGGGTGCAAATCCACACCGCGGTCTGTCCTCCACCCGCTGCACACCTGAGCGTGGGCCATCATCCCAACAAGCACGTGCGGGCACGTCTCATCTGTCCTTAGGACCCTTCCAGGCACCTCCGCTTCTCCAGGGGAAACACACAGTCCTCAGGGACTTGCTCCTGGCCCCTCCAGCCTCTGCCGGACCCTTCCCTGTGAGTTCCAGAAACGTGCGGGGCCCACGGTGCCCCGTGCGCCCTCTTGCCTGTTTCCAGGCCTTTGCTCCCAGGACTCCTTTTGCCTGGATCCTCGTCTCCGTTCCTTTGCAGCAGCCTGTTTACGTGTCTGGCTCTCCCACCAGACCGACAGAGAATCCCCAGAGCATCTGTGACCTCGGAGTGGCACAGGGCAGGGCTTGGGCTTTCCCCACGCGTTACCTCGGGTCTGAGCTGTACTATTAGCCCAGCATTTTCACTGTTATTCCTGCTTCTTCTTTAGTAACAGATTCTCCTGGGGCAACACTGTCCACACACATTCATAAGTGTATTTAAGAAGAACAAACAAACTTGTTTCAGGATTGAAAAGCAAAATAAAGAAATAGGCCCAACGTTTATACACGACTTCCTTGGGTAGCAGTTGAAGCGAGAGGACAATGAGTCCTCAGGTAGCGTGTGACAAGTGAAACAAGGCCCAGAGGATGTACGGAGACCCGGAGAAGCGTGAAATTGCACAGGGACGCAGGGGAGCTCCGGCCGAAACCAGCTCCTGGGAGGCAGAGCAGCCGGCGTGTCCCGACCGCCTCAGTCCCAGACTCCTCACCCAAACTGCTTGCCGGTTCGGGTCCTCACCCGCGCACACACCCGGGGCTGTGCCACACGCAGCTGGCATTTGTGGCTCACATTACCTTTCATTTAGAAAGTACCATTCTAGATCGCGCGCCATGCACATGGACTGAGGACCATGGATGCTTTGCCCAAACGGCCACAAGCCCGTTTCCAGAACCTGTATAGACTCCTCCCCCAGGCCTGTCCTCCCGAAGGCTGAGCCAGCTGCTGGAGCTCAGCCTGGGGCCCAGTGGAGCTGGAAGGGCAGCTGTTTGTGGGGCTAGGGAGCAGACGGCGGGGCTGAGACACGAGGCTGAGGGCCCCTCAGGTGTCAGCCTGCACAAGGCCCATCTCAGCACCGCACAGAGACTAAGGTGCAGGCAGTGGCCAGGCCAGGCCAGGCCCGGGCCTGCGGACCAGCTTTGCTGTGCCATCTGACCAAGGCACGGATTCCCCGGGCATCTGCAATTTCTAATTTCACCTGGGCCTTCCGGATTGTCAGGCAGATACATGTGTCCGGGTATGTGGATAGAGGTTATTTTATTTAACAGTTTGTTAGCCTGTCTCATAGCTTCTAATATTTAGATCTAAGGGGTGTGGGACTCAAGGTCCTGGAGGAGTGAGGCAATGACCGTGCGGCTTCCCGAGGGCTGGGACAAGGTGTGCACGCTGCAGCGGGGGCCCAGAGGGCGACCCGTGGCCTCCGGGCAACACTTAAATGCAGAGGAAAGGGTCGGTGTGAAGGGAACACGGTGCAGCGGGAAGGAGTTAAACCCACTTATTTTGCCGCGGCAGAAAGGCAGGAAGAGTGTCCCGGCATCGAGCTACTGTTGGGGGTCCCGGTGAGCAGCTCGCCCTGGCCTCCCCGTCCTCCTCCCATTTGCCACCAGGGAGCAGCTGATTGCGACACATCCATCTGCTTCCTTGGGGTAAACAGAAGATCATTAAATACTTGGCGACACTTTTAAGCCTCTGACAGCAGCAGCCCATGTCAGGTGCAGGGCTGCGGGGATCAAATTCCAGGTCCCTCTCTCTGGGTCTCTGCTTCCCCATCTGTAAAGTGGGCTTGATACTAACACTCCCATGCGAGGGTGCTTACGGAGACAACCTGAGATGCTGTGTAAGCAGCGCCTGGCTTGGCGTTAGCGCCATCCCAACACCTGTCCTCACCGGCTGCCGCGCAGGGATGGGTCGCGGCGGGATGGGAGGCAAGGCGGCCCGCCTTCGGAGCTGCACCTAGTCTAGTGCCGGAGCTGAGGTTCGAGCCCAGCTTTCCCTTCCCCCTGCGCCCTGCTCTGCCCCCTGCTCTGCCCCCTGTCACGCCGCCTCTCACATGTGAGCATTTCTCGACCACAGAGATAAATTGGTCTCCTCTTTCATGTGGGTGCATTCTGAGCTGGAGAGAGAGGGCTAAAAATACCACAGGGCGTGAATCGGCCTGAGCGGGAGGGGTGCAGCTCGGGTGGGCTGGGCAGAGGAGAAAAGTCCCCAGTTCCTCAGTTTCTCAATCCGAGGCCTTCTGTCGGCAAATGTGCCCGAGCCTGGGATGAGCTTCTAAAAGCAGCGCCGGGGGGACAGAGCGGGAGGCCCCACCGCAGCCCTGCGGCTCTTCTTCGACCTCCTCCCCGCCACCTCCTGCCGCCTGCTCTCCAAGCCCAGCCCTCGGAGCACGTTCTGCCCCTGAACAAACCATACCGGTGGCCCCCTCCAGGCCCCTGCACATGCCCAGGCCCAGAGCATGCCAGGGCTGGCTCTGGCTCAAGTGTCCCAATCAAAGGGCCTTCTCCGCCCGACTACTCTGCCTCAAGTGGCCTTCGCCACCTCCCCACGCCAAGCCGCTCGCCCGCCCGTCTGATGCCCCGTTGTAGTTTGTCCGACTCTAAGCCCAATCTGTCTGGTTTTGTGTGCATCTGCCCCTCCAGTATGGGCAATGCCTGCTCATCTTCGAAGGCAGTTTTGGAATAAATAAATGTGTGCATGGAGGGATGAGTGAATAAAGGAACGAGGTCTCGGTTTTGGTCCTGATGGTGCCACTCACTTGCTGGGTGACCTCAGGAAAGTCCCTTTACCTCTCTGGGTCTCATTCTTCTCAATCATTCAATGAGGGGGTTCCACTAGGTTAGAAACTTTCAAAGTTAGCTTCGTGGTAACACCAAAGTGTTTAAGTAGGAGAGTGGTGTGCTTATATTTGCAATGGAAACAAGAGAAGCTCTCTTGTATGCAGCAGAAAGTGCAGGGAAGGTACCCATTCTGGGGTCCAGGGAGGGGTCAGAGGTTGTGACAGATGTACAGGCCAGAGAGAAATGAGTCACCCGGCTTATCAGAAGACAGCAGATAATGCTCACAACACTCTCTGGTGACAAACTGTCACCGGGGACCCAAGCCGACAATAGAGAGACATATACTGTGGCTGAAGTTTCTCTCACACACACATACACCCCCATCACTCCCCAGCTCAGTTTCCCAGGTTATGTGATGAGGGCAGATTAAAAAATTAACATTTTGATAAGTCACCTTCCCAATGACTATTTGTATATGATTAACTCCTTTGTACGTGCAGCTTACAATAATACATACAATATTATGTATGTGCCATAATAGAATACAACACAATAAACTAAAAACTATGAATAAACTGAGAGCAAATCAATATTAGGGAAAGATAAACTTAATAGATCAAGACCAGAAGTTGGAACATTAAAAACAAAGAATTCTAGGCTTTTATTAAAGCTGAGGGACAAATTTGGCTTTGAGCTTTCTATTGACCAGAACAGGAAGGAAAACGTGACCAGCTACATTATTTGCATCATATAAGGAAAAAGTGCACTAATGTGTTGTATCTTAGGAGGAAAGCTTTGCATTCTGGGAAATGACATTGCAGCAGGAACCAGGGGTTGCAGAGGAGCAAGGCTGCGAGTGTGGGGAGCAGCGATTAGGGGACTCCTGCCCGTATCCAGGCAAGAGATGGCAGCTGGGCAGAGGGTGGCACGGCGGCTCCGGAGAGGAAGCCGGGGCTGTGCTTCCACAAGCTGCTGGCAGTGAGTAAATGAGTCCCCCAGCGGCACGCGCCGCCGGGCTCCCTACCCACGTAGGTAAGGAAGAGAACACCGGGTGGGAAGGGGCGGTAACACCGACCGCGGGCTCATGTCGAACAAACATTTTGCCCTGTGTGATACATACTTTTTTGCACACATTTTTGAGGAAAAAGTAAGGATGCGCATCATACATGGGTAGTACTAATTCCGCATCTATATAAATGTTTTTCATTCTTTTATTTATGCTTACGCGTCAAAAGTATAACTCTAGAAGGCAATAACGATATCTGCATGCAAAATAATACCCTGGAATACAATAATCAGCTTTGTCTCTAAATATAAATAAGTAAATAATTGTATTTAAAAAATTAAAATGGGAGATTTTTTTCCCCTGAAAGTTCAGGCCTGAAAAACGTATGCGCATTGTACACGGGAGGGGAGCACGTTATACACGGCAAAATAGGGTAACAGGCTATCTTTCCTACATCAGATGAAGCCACCAAATACTGCCCTACTTGGCACCTCAGATTTCTAAGAAAATGCACCCCACAGAGCAAGGATGTACCACTAAGCCCGAAGCAGGCTCAAGAGCACACCGACCGCCACGCTAACCACAGGTGTTCAGCAGCCCTTCACGCGCGGGGTGTTGGGAACTGTCACCCCCAACCCTCTACTACTCATCCTTGATTGCAAGCGAGTCTCCGGGTTTCAAAACAGGAAGTAGCCCAACTTGGGTTGCTGTTCTTCCCAGTAACTTCCGTTCCCGGCAGCCCCTCCTTCAGACACGGTGTCCAGGCAGTTCTTCCGCAAAGAGTGAGCCAACCCCTTCATGGAGCTCTGGGGCAGGAGACAGGGAAGCTGGGAAGGGACAACACGACAGGGCTCCTGCGGCCCTCTCGCCTCCGCACGGGCACGCTGGGGTTGATGAAGCGAGAACCACACCGAGGGAAACGGACAGGCAGCGGAAGCTGGCCATGTACCAGGCGGGGATACTTTGGCGACGCCTCTCCGTGACCCTGAGAGGTGGACATCGTGTCTCTCACTTGACAAGCCCAGAGTTAGTAAGTGTCACAGTCGGGACCACGCCCTGTCAGACCCCAAAACTCCATCCTTTCTCAGCCAATCACCCGGCTGTTGTCACCGCCACAGTGACCCCATGGCTCCAGCCTACTTTTTCCCGAGGGATTCAGTGACCCAGCGGCCAGCACCCAGAGAGCACCCGCACCCCAGGCTGGAGCAGACAGCAGCCTTGCAGCTGTGCACACACACGCTGTGCGCGCCGAGGGCGACGGAAACTTCGGGCTCCTCACGGAGAGCAGCTCCTCCGCTCATCACGCCGCTTCCCCCTCACATGAGCACGGCCTCATTTCCTCGAAGCCAGCGTCCCCATCAGGCTCCTCTTGCTCCCCTGGAGACGGCACCCCATCGGTCTCACACACACGGCAGCGGCTCGCTGCATATTGCTTAAACGGGAAGGAGTTGAATTATATTGGGGATTACCTGTGCTTCACAGTTCTTGGGAATTTAAAGGGAGCTGGGAATTCACAAATTTTATTGCCTTGTCAGTGGTAAAGAGCTTTCCAGGAGGGCGCATTTTCTTGAGACTCCAAAGTGGAAGGGCACGCTACTTGGGCTCGTTTCTCAGAAGGGGGTCTCGTGCCTGACACACACACAGGCGAGCTGTGTCCAGGGCTCTGATTACGCCCCTCAGCTTGGCTTTGATGGGAGGCTGACCGAACACCCAGCGGCCTCGCCAGCTTGCGCTAAGGCTTGTCTTGCCAGAAACTAAAGTTACCAGCCATTAATCAATGTCCACTCCCTACCAGGCTGAGAATAGACCACTTGCTTGTAAAGATGTTTGGGGGAATAGCCAGTGGCTTCCGGTAAGAGCCAGTGTGAGTGGGAAAGATGTAAATTATCAGGGGGGTGGGGCTGAGTGGATAGAAAATGAGGGATCACTGGGCCTGGTTTCATCCCAAGCAGGGTGTGTTTTAAAAAATAATGATGATACTAAAGTAAAATAAAGTAAAATCAAATGAAATCAAATCAAATGAACACAGCAAGGTCGATATCGCTTCCTGGTTCATCCTGAGTTGGACTTCAAACAATGATTCTTTGTTTTCAGTTTTTCTATGAGGCAAGATGTGATTGCAACTGAAGTACATTGATTAACCCAAAATAACTTTCTCTCAATTGCTGGAGGCTCAAGAATACTCTGGAGACCCTGCTTTTGTTTTGAGTTAGCCATTTCGGAGCTTGGTGGCGATCCTTGTACAACCATTCAAACTGAGTGAACCAGAAAAATGTCAGGAACTACCCAAGGACATATAGCGCAGTTTAATTAGTTTAGAGAGAGGGTGGGTGAGAGGGTGGGTCCCTCCCCCTCTTCCTAAACATCACTCGAGCAAATTGTTTTTTTTATGGTCTTGTTAAAATCATTCCATGGCCACAGTTTTGTTCTCATGCTAACTGAGCAGAACCGCGTGGGTTATTAAAAAGGATAGGCGGCCTGGCAAAGGTGGGTGCATTCTCTTGGCTTTTGAAAAACAGAGGGGGCTTAATCACCCGGCTTGTGCGATGACATAGTAAAGAACGCAATCCGAGTATCAGCGCAAGGCTGAAGCGCCTATTAGTAACAGTCGCTAGCTAGGCAGTTCTGCTTCTGCCTTTAATCGGGAATTTTCCATAGTAACCGAGGCTGCCCACGGGAAGCCGGGCAGGGGGCATGTTCATGCCACCGCGTGCATATTTCTGTTCATCGCGGTGAGGGGAACATTACTTACTGGAACATGTGAGCCGAGCTACGCTCTCCCGGAGCGGAAAGCGCGCTGGCCCTCCTCCTTAGGAAAATTCCTCTAAGAGATTGGAGAACTGTTCTCTTTACAGGAAGACAAGACAGACATTTTCAAAATATTGCTCTGTTGCATGTCATGCCAGGTCCCTACGCCTTTCTGGTGTCACTCTGTCTTGTCCTATGACTCCCGCAGGCATGACAGCCCTTCTACCTTCGGCGGGAACCAGGTTCTGATGGCGCGGAGATGTCACTTCCCTGCCGAAGAAACTTCCAGGGCTCCCCAGGGCCCAGGAGGTAAAACTTAGGCTTCTGAGCCTGATGGTCAAGGTCACTCATATCTAGACCACACACTGTATCTGGCCGTCCCTCCCTTTCCCCCTGCCGTCCCAGCCACACCGAGTGGCTCTGTAGGGCTCCCCAAACAAGGCTCTCCGCTCGGCCTTAGAACGTGCTTTTCCTACCTCACACCATGAGGGTGGCCACTACCAAAACCCCCAGAAAATAACAAGTGTTGCCAAGGATGTGGAGAAGTCGGAACCCCCATGTACTTTTGGTAAGAATGGCGCAGCGCTGTGGCGAAGAGTGTGGCAGTTCCTCAAAAACTTACAAATGGAATTATCGGATCTGGCCCCTCCACTTCTGGGTCATATGCTCAGAAAAACGGAAGGCAGGGCCTCGGGTCTCAAAGAGATGTTTGTATAGCACGTTGATAGCAGCATTATTCACAGTGGCTAAAGCAGAGAAGCAACCCAAGTGTCCAACTGACGGATGGATGGATGAACGAGCCAAATGTGGCCTGTGCACACAGGGGGACATATCAGCCTTACAAACAAAGGCTACGGCACGGAGGGACCCTGAGCACGTTATGCTAAGTGAAAGAAGCCAGTCGCACACGGCGAATACTGACTTCCATACAGTACAAAGAGGAGTCAAAATCACAGAGACAGGAAGTAGAAGGTGGGCGTCAGGGGCTGGGGCGAGGGGGAGACGGGGAGCTGTTGTTCAATGGGGACAGCATTTCAGCTTTAAAAAGAATGAAAAAAATTATATAGAAATGGAGGGTGGCATACATTATACATTTCTTTAATACTGCCAAACGGTATACTCAAAATTGGATAAGACAGTAAGTGTTCTGTGTACTTGAACACGATAAAAAATCTGGAAAAAAATAGACCGTCCTTCTCCAGGTCTGTGGGACAAAACTCCATTTGTACCGTCTTTCACCTTTGGAGGTCAAGCTCAAAGGGCTTAGACGCTGCGCAGGGGGAGGAGCCAGGCGGGGTCGGGGGCGATGCCAGCAGGCAGCGCCCTGCAAAGCTCCCTCCCCCTGCAGCATTTCCAGCAGGGTGTGTGTGGCTGGGCGCGTGTAATATAAAACTGCCTTTTAAGCCATTTACCCTTCAGGGAAGAGGAAGCTTTGCTGCTCCGAGGGAGGTCTGCCTATCGGCCTCCCACCGGGTTTTATGAGAAATGCATAACCTCGGGACCCACCCAGTCTGCTGAATCAGAATCTGCATTTTGGCCAAACGCTCAGGTGAATCATGTCTGCATTGAAGTTCGAGAGCGCTCCTCCGGAGGGCCCAACGTCGGGAGGGTCATCTTTCATTCCTCTGTGGCACGTGGTGGCAGAATCAACAAGGAACTCTTGAAATGCCACGCATATCTGGGCCTTACCTGAATCGGCAGGTCAGGGGTGGGCCCTGACATGTGTATATTTTTAAGTCCACAGGTGATTAAGATGCACAGTTGGGCAGGGAACCATTGGCCCAGCCCAGTGGTTCTTGAATTTGAGGTTGTTTCAGAATATCCTGGAAGGCGTGTTACTGCCTGTTGCTGGGCCCGCCCCAGACTTTCTGATGCAGGGACGTGAGGTGGGGCTCAGAATCCGCATTTCTAACAAGTTTCCCAGCGACATCGGTGCTGCTGGAGTGGGGGCTGCACTAAGAGCCCTCAGCTTGATGCACCGCGAAGAGCTGTTGGGTGTGTAAAAGGAAGAGGAAGATTGGGGGAAAAAATTCAATTCAAGAAAAGTCTAGTGTTTTAGTTACCAATTGTATAACTAGCATCCCACATGTAGGCATCGAAAACAATAGTGTGTTATTCTCATAAGCCTGGCGGTTGGCTGGGCTCAGCTGAGTGGGTCTTTTCCTCCATGGGGTGTATGCAGTGGTGGGAGTGGCGGCGGGGGCGGGGCATTCGGGAGCTGCCTTCCCCCGGAAGCCTGGCTGGACCCACAGGGCCCAAGATGGCCTGTCACACACCCACCCGGCCAGGCCTCTCTCCACACACGGCTTCTTGCCCCAGTAGATTGGCCAAGCTTTCTGGAAGCAACTGGCTTCCAGGAGGGAGAACACAGAAGTTGTCAGCATTCCTTTGAAGGCCTGGCCTTGGAAGCCCCAGAGCGTCACTGCTGCCATATTCAGCAGACGTGAGCCAAGCCTCGAGGCCGGCTTCGATCCCAGGGGAAGGGAGCTCGGCTTCTTCATGGGAGGTGCAGCCACGAATCTGTAGCCATCATGAACCTACCATATCTAGTTTGGTTTTTTCCAAAGGACAAATTAAGGGACCTAATGAGAAATGCCTGAAGTCCTACGCATCTGTCCGTTGGTCACATTAGCACTGTCTACTGCAGCCTCTATCTTTCCACATGGGGCCTCGGTGGCTGGGGTCCAGGGCTGGGCGCCAGCTTTGCTCAGTGTGCCTGGTCAGTCAAGGCGTCCTTGGGATCTCATGTTGGCGGCGGGGCAGGCCTTTTTTCCTGTATTATCTTTTATACCAAAGATGTCAGGGGCTTAAGAATATCTGTTTGTAGGTATAAGAAAGCACCTCACAGAGAGTTCTAGAGGACTCAGGTGCTGAGTAGCAAACATCCTAATTAGTGCAAGGAAACATGGGTGAATCTCCTAACCCTTGATCATCAGATGGTAAAACAATTAAAAAGTCTGGGGAATGAATGCAAAACTGACTGCGACACAGGACACTGCCCCATGGTCCACTCCACTGGATGTTGTTATTAGCATCAGTGTTATTTCGGTTTTAATCCCTTTAATAACAAATTGCTTGACTAACCGTGCTTTCTGTCAAGCCACAGAGCCCTTTTGCAGGGACGTCACCGCACCTGATCCTCTGTGAGCGCATGTCAGACGGTCCCACTGGCCTCACCTGCAGATAAGGAAACGGCGCTTCAGGGCGTGGAGGCTGCCTGAGGTCGCGGGGACTCAGTCACAGGTGGAATTCAAAACCCCGGACTCCTGGCCGCGGACCTTTTCCATGACTCAAATTCAGGAAATTCCTTCTAGAAAAGAACTTAACTGAGCATCCTGCAGGCAGCTGCAGCGCGAGAGGAAACGCAGTGTAATTGACATCTCCGTTACTGCGCGCGCTTGCTGACCCGCAGAGCAGCAGTGCGTGAGGACCTTGTAGAAACGCTAAATCTGAGGCTCCAGTCCAGAATCTGCATTTTAACAAGGTCTCCGAGGGTGCGTATGTCCCAAAAAGTTTGAGAAGCACAGATTTAGGGCGCAGTTTTGGAGTCAGACAGGCTGAAGTCAAACCCTGCCTTTGTCACGTCATTAGCTGCATGGCTTGGGCAAGAAATTCTCTAAGCCGCCGCCGCTTGAGCTGTAAAATGGTGATGAAAAAAGCACCTGCCCGCCGCCCAAGGTCATTGTGAACATTCTCCCATTCCCCATGAAGTGCTCCGCCAACCGTCTGGCTCACAGTACGTGCTCAGTAAATGGGAGCTACTATTATTAAAAATAATAACCTTCCTGGCCAGCCAGCCAAATAGTGCATGACTCTCCACCGGGAAAAGCAAAATTCTCCACGTGTCCCCCGACACTGCAACAGAAAGAGGGGACAGAGCCCTCGCCCTTGGTCCCAGAACAATGAGAAAGGAAGGACTGGTGCAAAAAAAAAAACAGATGAGCACCCTTCTCCCAAGGAAACGGCCCCACGGAGCCGCCCTCTCCCAGGCGCAGTGGGCTGTTTGATGAGGCGCCACAGGGAAGACGGATGGTTCTGGAGCTCGTTAACTAACTGATGAGTCAGGGGCGACAGCAGCCGAAGCGTGAAGGTGGAAATGCACAAACAGGGCTCTATGTGGCCCGGCCTGCCAGGGCACACATTCCCTCCCTTGTCCCCTCCCCCCGCCGCCCCACTGAGGACAGTGCAGAGAGGCCTGGAAGGCCATGGGCAAGCCTGAAGGGACGGGGGCAGCGTGCGGTCTGGGCTGGCCCTGCCTGGGGCAGCAGGCGGCACCGGGGCCTGAGGAGCTGACTAAGCCGGGACCTATAGAGGGATCCTGGGATCCAAGTCCCTGGGGCAAGAAAACTGCTTCCCAGTGCAGAGGGGGCGCCAGCAGGCTCAACGCAGCAGCCAGGGGGACACAGGCAATGGCTCACGCACTGCCAGCACTAAGAGCCGGAGCGGGGCCAAAGTGAGGGTCAGGGTCCTGAGGGCTGGCCGTCTTTCTTCATGCTGCTATTAATAGTAACAACTGCTGCAATAGTGATACGGTAATAAAGTTTAGCACGCGCTTGTCCATGTCGGCACTTCCAATGTATTAACTCACTTCACCCTCGCAAGCATACGAGAGTCAAGACTCTCTTAAAGAGATGGGAAAACTGAGACGTGGCAATGGTGAGCGGTTTGCCCACGGTCACACGCTGCTAAGTGGCAGCGCCAGGCTCTCGTTCTCAGAACTGGCTCTTTTAACTACTAAACTAGACTGAATACCACCTGGACTCTGAGGGGGGCGGTGCTGATGTGTGAGTAGGGTCTACTTGGCTTAAGGAGCCCGGGGGAGAAACAATTGGGACAACCCGTGACACTCTTTTGAGAAGGTGGCCGCTTCGGAGATGATGTCACCTTTTGGGGTGAGACCGTGACCCGTGGCCATCTCTAGCTGCAAGGGAGACTGGTAAACCCTGTGTCTTGCTTGTCTCTGTAGAGAAAGCCGGTGATGCAGAGGTAGAGTGCGAGTGTCTGTTGGGTGACCAAGCGACATCATCTGCAGCATCCCCCAACCAAAATTTTGTCCAACAAAACAATGCACTCAATGTTCCCCCCAAAAGCATACAGTTTCTGCTTCTAGGTCGTCGCATGTGCTGATTCCCTCTGCCTGGAGCGTCCCCCACCCCCACCTTCTCCATCTGGGAAACCGCCCTTATCTTCCAGGAGTCTGTTTCCTTTAACGTCACTTCCACTCTAATCTGGGTTAGATGGACCTCCCTTCCCCGCACTGAAAGCACCTCTGATTTATTTCTATATCCTAGAGTCTAGCAATTTACCTAACATAAAACAGCTGGCCACAAATGCTTCTGGAATACATGAAGGAAGGATAATAGTATCACCTCACAGGTACTTTATGAAAAACAGTTAATGTTGTTATTAATAATAACCTACATATGATATTAGTAATTTCTGCTAGCATTCTTTAAGTACTTAATATTTTAAAGATTGTACACCTCTAACTCATCCATTCCTAACAAAAACCCTATCAGTGGGATAATCAGTTAGCATAAGCCATGTGTTTTGCTGAAGTAACAAACAAGCTCACATCTCAGTGCTTTAAACACCAAAGATTTATGTCACACTCATGCTGAACATCCTTTGTGAGTTGAGGGAAATCTCTATTCCTTTCAGTCACTCAGGAACCCACCCAGTTATCCCATCACTGCAACATCCGGGGCAAGAGGACTCCTTGGTCAACGTGGCAAAGAGCAAGCGTGGAAAGCCCATAGCTCTAAAGGCTTCTGTCTAGAAGCGATGCATGTCACTTCAACTTCCATTTTGTTGCTGAAGATAAGTCCCCTGGTCGTGCCTAACTTCAAGAGAATGTGTGTAACTGAAGGAGCTGGTGAGCGCTGCAGCATCCACCACATAGAGTCTATTGCTACCTTTAATCAACAGATAAGAAAACTGAAGCAGAGGACAGAGGTAAAGTAATTTGCCTGAGATCACACTGCTGGTAAGTGGTTGCCCCAGGATTCAAACTTGGCTTTTGTGAATGAGAGCAGAGGTGAGCTAGCTTTCTGTCAGGGGTCATCTAGGGACTACGTTCGCCTCCGCGGGCCTTACAGCCTCTGCGGTGACCACCCGGCCCTACTGTGGCTGTGCCGAAGCAGCCAATGACAACGTGGAAATGAATGAGCCCACACGTCCTCCACTAGAACTTCATTTGTAAAAGCGCAGGGAGGGCCGGGTTTGGCCGCTGTGCCACGGTTAGCTGAGAATGCTTTCTCATGACCGCAAGGTTACCCTGGGCTCTGAAGACTGTGAAATGATGAACAAACGTGAGTTGTTACAGCCCTTTCCTACCACGTATCTGCGCTATTACCTCCCTGGCCGACCAGAGTCAAGTGACTCCCAGACTTAATGGGTCGCTGAGCTTTCATCCAGCCAAGGTTAAGGGTAACCAGCTTCTCTCTGGGGCTGGCTAATTATTACTGTGCAAGTTTAAGGGGACTGACAGGCAGGTCATTTTCTTACTAAAAATGAGAACAGGAACCATACCAAGAACGAAGCAAAATCCCCATTAGCTGTGTGGGGTCACTTCTAATGGCACATTCACCGACGACAATCGTTCTGCCGGCCTGTGCTAACCAGCCGCTGAAATCAAGGGGAGGCTCTGGGCACCGAAGCAGTTTTTTTTCTGGGCCACCTACCCCAGACCTTGTTTTTCCAGCTGACTTGCTGCCTGTGTCAGCTAATTCCTGCTTTGGAAAATGCATTCCAGGGCTTTGAAATAAATAAAGACTTTGGAAGTCACACTATTTTCTCACGATGTTATTAAAACCCAAATGGCTTTGCTTAGCCCTAAGATGGCCGGGAGATCTCCCCACTAGCTTAGAAAGGGCCCGAATGTCACAGAATCTAGGTGTCCAACTGGAAAGACAAGGCCTAAGGATTTTTTGTGGGTTCGTTGTTTCTAAATGATCCGGGTACTGCAATGGCTAGGTTGTGAATTAGACTCATGACAGAAGAACATGGAAACCGCAATTTACTGACATACACGTGTGTTTGACACTCTGGGAGGGGGCATCTGTCTTCACGGCCAGGAACCTGGGCCAGTCACATCTCCTCACTGAGCCTCAGTTTCCACATCTGTAAAATGAGGACCACGAGACCAAGTTCACAGTGTTGTCGTGAGAAGGACCACCTGGCGTATGTGCCTAGAATGCTGTCCCCGCCAGTGGCCAGCGCAGGGAGCCGGGAGGCCCAGGGTATGGCCGGGTCAGAAGCAGCCCTGGGAAGCTGGCAGCGTCAAACCCAAGCTGGGCTCCCCAGTGCTAACTGGGAGTTAATCAGGAGAAACAAGAACCGGCCAGAAAAATGAGGAGAATGAGCTCGCGGAGCATTCCCGCCCGGAGCCCTGCTTCCCCGGGCCGGCGACAGCTGCCTTAAGGGAGGACGGCCGCGTGGGGGGCAGAGGGACAGACGGAGAGTGTCCGCCTTTATCTCCGCCATCAGTTCTCACAGATGTTGTCCTTAGGTCACCAAAGAGGGCGGCCGGGGCCATTCGTCAGAGTCCCGGGGGGACTGGCAGATGTCACCAGCAGGACAGGGCGCCGAGGTGCAGGGGAGGGCCGCGCCTTGCCCTGGGCCCTGGCTCTCCTGTGACGGCGCTGCAGGCCATGGGATGGCGCTCCTCTCGACCTTGCATTCCCCTTTGTCAGCGGAGAAAACCGAGGTCCCGAGAGAGTCAGCGATTTCCCAAAGTCAGGCAGAAGGGTTGCGGCCAGGCCTGCCCACCTTGCGATCCCGCTCGAAGTGGCATGGACACCGGAGCTGGGGAGGGGCGGCGGGGGCTAGGCTGGAACGGAGCGGGGCAGCGAGCGGTCAGGGGGGCACGTTCCTAAAATTCTGAACTAGCGTAAAAGGAAAACTCTCTCCCCACCACGATGACGTCCATGTTGGAACAAGGAGCCCTCCCACCTGCCTCAGCCCCGGACTGCACTCAGGTCAAGTGTCCTTGCCCAGAGGGAGGTTTGGAGCGGATGCAGAAGACTGAGCGCAGACACTGTTTTTGCTTTGTAGAAGACTTTTCTTTTTTAAGATTGTATTTATTTATTTTTAGAGAGAGGGGAAGAGAGGGAGGAAGAGAGGGAGAGAATCATCGATGTGAGAGAGAAACATCGATCGGTTGCCTCTGGCACGCGCCCCAACAGGGACCAGGCCCACAACCCAGGCATGTGCCCTGACTGGGAATCGAACTGGTGACCCTTTGCTTTGCAGCGTGACACTTGACCAACCGAGCCACACTGGTCAGGGCTGTAGAAGACGGTTAAGTCCTGGTCCTGCCACTTCCTCTCTGTGTGTCCTTGGGTGAGTCACTTCCCCTCTCTGAGCTCCCATTCTCCCACCTGCAAAACCAGAGCGGTGGTAGAATTGAGACTGTTTTGTAGGCCACCACGCATCGGGCAAATGTAAGCTTTGACCACAAGGCTTTTATTTCTTTGGAAAGCAGGTGGAGGCAGAGAACCCCTCGTTGGCAGCTGGTGTCTCTGTTCCTTAAAAGAAGCGCAGAGAAAAACGTCAAGCAGCCAGGCTGCCGTGCCTGGAACCCCCTTTCTGCTCCAACAATCGCTGTGTCACAGCCCAGGGGGTGATGGACTCTCCTCCCTGGAAATCTGCCCCAAACTGCGTTCCAGGCCGGCTCACCATTCATTAGCATGTGATCTTGTTTATCCTGCCCTGGCCTGGAATTTGGACTCTTACAAAACCCCGGCTGCAAAAGAACAGGTTGGACCAAAACAACCGAGGCAGTGAAGGAAGCCGTCCTGGAGGCGGGGGGGTGTTTATCAGACACAGGCCAGGGCCGACCCATCGGCCCCAGCTCCGCTGACCTCCCTGCTGGTGCTGGTTGAAGAGTCTGAAGTTAAGATCTGACCCCGCAGAGGGCGGCTCCCAAGTTCAGGCAACTGCCTGGCCCCACCCTCAACTCAGGTCTTCCCTAGAATTGTGGCAGCCTCGCCTCAGATTATTTGCTGCTCGCTTTTCGTGGGGCGGGGTTGCGTCATCCTCCCAGTATCTCTAGGAAGGGTTTACAGGGCAGAAGTGGAGGCTGGGCTGCAGGTCCACTGAGTCACTTGGCCAAGGTCGCAGAGCCGGGGGGCGGAGCAGCCGGTGCGGCTGCTGCTGGTAGCTGCTGGCGCACTTGCCTGCTTCTCCCTTCTTTGGGGTAGCAAACCCAGCGGCCGGTCCACCTGCGCTGGGAATGAGCCCCGCGCCAATCCAATCACAACACCACATCCTCGTGAAAGTGAGAGAGGAGCATGTGACCAAGCAGGGCCACTCTGACACTGTTTTAAGCCCTTTTCATCTAAAAACACACACGCCTCTGAACAACCACTGATATTTATAAATAACCTTAGACCCCCACCCCCACTGGACAGATGGACAAACTGAGACACATCACAGTTGAGTGACTTGTTCCAGGTCACAAGGGAAATGGCTAGGATTCCAACTAAGCAGTCTGGCTCCAAAACCCAGACTCTCAGCCACTAGGCTAGACTGAGCCTGAACCCACCTGGGCGTGAACGGCGGTCACATGACAGTTGGCAGGCTCCTTCCCTTCTGGCTCCACCGAACTGCTTCTCAGGGCTTTTGTTTTCTGTGCGACCTCCCGGGCCCTCCTCCACCGGGCCTCTGGGTGCCGAGCTCAATGACCACTCAGGTCAGCCTGCCTCTCAGAGCTTCAGAATCATGCTGGCTCCTACAGGATCCAGTCCAAGTACCTGGCTTACCATGGGGCCTGCTCTGCCGCCCTCCGGGATTCAATACCCCCCCACATACACACCCCTCCCTTGCAGACAGACCGAGCCTCCTACAGCTTCTGCAAAATGTTACCTTTCTCCCTAGGGCAGCACTGTCCATACATCAAATAGAAGCCACATAGGTCATTTTAAATTTTCTCATAGCCATGTTAAAAAAGTCAAAAGAAAATAGTGGAAATAGTAATACTTTCAGTAGCATCTTTGGTATATTCAAAATATTAACATTTCAGCATGTAATCAATATAAAACAAATGATTAACAAATTTCTTATTATTGCTCTCGTTTTCACAATCTGGCATGTAATTTACACTTATGGCACATGTCAGTTTGCACTAGACACATGCTTCTTGTGGCCACCAAATTGGACGGAGCAGCTCTAGAGCACCGCTTGCCAGGCGTTTTGAAGACCCAGAGCGTGTGGCGCCCTGGGGCAAATGGCTGAGTGATGGAGGTCGAAGGCAACGGGTCAGATATATAGTGCCCTTCCCCCGCCAAAGCCCACTAGGGCTGGGCCACGCGCACGTTAGGAGAAGGGATCTTGTCTGGGGATTTCAGCCCCGTTTACCCTTGGCCTTAAAGCTGACGCCCTTGTTCTGTGCACAGCCCGTGCGACTGTCCTCAGGGGCCCGCGAAGGGATGAGGGCTAGTTTCTGCGCATGTGCGTATCCCACCACGTTTCCTCCTTGACCTCTTTCCAGGGTCCTCTCTGATCTGGAAGAACCAGACACACGTCTCTGTGGCCCCTTCTTCCCACCACCATCTTTTCAGAACAATCAGAAGGGAGAAAGAGCCGCCGGCCCCTTCCATGCCTCCTTTGGCTCAGGACCTCATGGAAGCCCGAGTCATCCTCTCTCCTGGCCACCCCTCCCCCAAGGCCACGATAGACAGGTGACAGCCAGACAACCAACGCCGCCCCCCCCCAAAAAACTTGCCCATCAGTGATGGAAGAGTCCCCGACCCTGTCCCGGTGTCAGCTGCTTCCCCCACCCTTTGTCATGCTCGGCAGGAACAGGGACCCCGCTGAATAGTCACCGCCCTCCTGAAAGGGCAGTCAGGGTTAGCAATGCCCATTTTCCCTCGCTGCACCTTCGGCAGGGATGACGGATGTTAATTATTCACTCGATCAGCCACGGAAGAGAGGCAAAGCACAAACACCGCGATTAAGAACTGCGATGCGTGTCAGCACAAAAGCGCGTCCTCGCCAGCCCCTCCCAAGGCTCCCGGACACCCGCATCCCAACCTGTGCCTGCGGCCGCCCTCCCTGAGGTCCGCCCTGCATTTGCTGCATTCACTTCAACTCCCTCTCCTCCACCAAGACACTCATCAAGTAAATGAAAATTTAACCAGCATTGAAATACTGATTCTACCTCTTCTAACAAAACACATAAAATTATGATACTGTCCAGTGTATGAACCCTTCGACAACAGCTGGGCAGGTGCAGGAGCTCTTAAGGCAAGGTTCATACCCTTTGGCCTGGAATTTACCCAACAGACGTAATTCCTAAAAGGAAGAGCTGTCGTGTGCATGTTCACTGTGGAGATCTTCCTAATAGCTCCAAATCAGTGACCTCAAACCAATCGGCAGGGGATAGGGAAGGACAACGCAGCATCATAAAGCACCATCATAGGATGCAGCCATTACAAATGATGGGGACGTAGGGTAGCAACGTCCCAAGTGCTCGTAACTTGGTGTTCGGTGCACAAAGGCCAGACACCAACCGTCTCTGAACATTCTCCCAAGACCCCCTGCAGCCTGCATTAACCAGATCCCGACTGGCCAGCTCTTTCCTTCCTGTCTCCCTGGCCTGGCGCGGCTCAAGCCGCAGCGCCAGGGAATCCACGCTGCAGCAGCACACGGCCGCTCACGGCCTGCCGCCCACCTCTGGCCGTAGAGGACGTATTTTGGTTCATAGGAGCTCTGTGCGATCTCTCCCTGCTGCCTGGCTCTGAACAACTGTTTAATACGTGTTTACTGAATGAGAGAATCAGTGAACACAACTTGGGCTGTGGTTTACTGAGCAGCTTCTAGGGGGCAGGCACTGGGACCCACATTTCCCATGTGTTGGTTCACATGGCTTTTTCTGAAATGGTCTTAGAAAGTGGCCACTGTTATTATCCCCTCTGTACAGGTGAGACACTGGAGCTCAGAGGAGTGGCCACACACCGAGGCCGAGCATTTGGTAAGGAGGGGAGACGGGCCCTGAGTTCGGCTCTGACTTCTGAGCCAGTGTTCTGTTAATTTCAAGATTCCCTTGGGCAGGGGGTTGCGTGTGTGCGTGTGTGCGTCTACCTTTGATGATACAGACACATAGAAAGAAATTAAGGAAGACTAAAAGTGGATGGTGGGAGGTTATTTTCCCTATTTTGTAAACACTTTCTTAAAATGTTAGGGTAGGTGGGCTGAAGAGAGGGGAGCCCACCTGAGATGCCGAGCCTCCGGGGCTTGAGTCCAGGCAGCCTGACTTTCTCAGAGGGGAACAAGCCATGTTGGTCAGTTAACTCCTTTTCTGTTTACCTGTCAGGGCCCAGGGGACATTCAGTTCCCGAGAGACGTCATGTGCAAGGCCTGGGCGTGGGACTCGTGCCAAGAGCAGAAAGTGCCTGTTGTGGGGAGGCGTGCTGCTGGCCGAGCCTGGCCCGCCTGGCCCCTGCGCAGGGCGCGTGGGGCGCGGGCGCGGGCCCCCCGCTCCGCACCTCTCTCACCGCCTTTGCTGGCAGCTGGTGTTTCGGGGCGCATCTCACCACGGGGTGGGGGGTGGGGGTGGGGCGGTGGGCTGGGACACGTGGACCGCAGAAGCGCGGCCGCGGCCTGAGATTACAAAACTGATGTTACCTCCGAGGAGAGTTGATAGAATTCAAAGGAGACATTCGTCACACCGTTTCAGGCTTGGGTCTCACTGCTGCTCCATTCCGCCTGTGTGTGACGAGTTAATGTTTTAATAAATCCTGTAATTATCTTGTGAATAGCATAATTATATTGCTTTGTAATTTTTTTTCAGTGTTGAAAGCGTGAATTTGGTAAATGCAAATGTTTAAATTATATCTCAATTTTCCTAAATTTTGTTTCAGTAGGGTCTTCATTTTTAAAAACACAAACCCCGCAAACTGGAAGAAGCGAAGTGGCCAGGCTTCATTTGCCCACGAGAAACCCGGCCCCCGGTGCCTGTGCTTCTGCGAGGCACAGGCAGACCCCCAGCTACAGGGCAGTCAGAGCGCTCGCGGTGCTTGCAAATGGAACCTATTCTTCGTATCAAAATAAAACAAATAGAGGACGAGAAGAAAATACGATGAAAAGAAGCGATGTTTAGGTCTTTAAAAGGGCAGCATGGAACTTCCATTTTACAAGGAAGATCAAGGTCAGCCACTCTTCTGTTTCTTCCTTAAACGCCACTGAATGGCGAAGGAATAAAAAACATGTGAGTTTGCAAAGACAAAGAGAATAGGAGCTTAGATATGTCCGTGTTATGAAAAAGGAAAGCAGACGGGTGAGGAGGGACCAAGTTTGCCAGCCAGAGAAAACTGGAAGCTCAGCCTGCCGGCGAGAAGACAGGACACCTGAGCGGCTCGGGGAGGGGGAGACCAGGCCTCCGGGAGGCAGAGCGAGGATGAGAGCCGGGAATGGAGGGAATGGCTCAAGGAGCAGGAGATGACAAGTATCCCGGCCATGATCACCGTCGCCGGCACCGCCATCCCCGCCAGCAGCAGCAGCACAGCAGCACCGCCATCCCCATCCCCGCTACCAACACCGGCACCGCCGGCACCGCCATCATCGCCATCATTGTCACCGCCCCCTCCCCACCACGAACACCGCTGCTGGCCTCTCACGGTGAATCCAGACAAATGTCCCCCCTTTATCACAACAAAAGCCCGGGCTTTTCTCTGAGGGAAGATGAACTGGAGACCCACTCTCACGGCTCCGGACAGGATCCAAAGACTCCGTTTTACAGGGGTATTAAGTGGAAGTCCCCCCTAAACACAGAGCCCCACGGTGGCTGTGGGCAGCACGCGTTTCTAGGGAAGCTGCCCAGCCCGAGAGCAGAACCAATGCACCACGTTTTCACACAAGCCTCGCTAATGAGCTTCCAAAGGGCTTTGCAGTTCTTCCACGTGAACAGCAGCCAAAGCCACTCAAAGCCTCGAGAATAAACCAAACAGAAAAAAAGGGGACCCCACAGTGACAGAGGTGATGCTGGGGGCAGAGAGGAACTGCCAAGGAAGAGGAGAAACACAAGACTGTCCTCAGGAAGAGAGGAGTGGCCGTTCGTCCCTCGGATGAGAGCCTGTGAAAACGGACGGACGGTGGGAGGATAAGGAAGAGCCGGTGAGAGGAGGGGAGAGAACAGAGTCTGGGGAAGGACTCACGGCAAACGCCGCGTCCTATCAACACGCGGCAAAGCCGCATCTGAAAACCCGTGGGTTTGGCTGCAGGCTGTAGCCAAGTGGCATTTGTTGTACATTTAATCTCCATAGCAACCCTGCTAGGTAGGAACTGTTATCCTTGTTTATACACCGAATCTCAGAAAGATACAGTATGAGGTCAAACATAAAGTAGTTCTGCAGGTCACTGCAATTTCCACATCAGCCTAATACATGGTCTGAGGGCACACTGTGACTTCCTGGCCAAAGACAAAAAATGTTAAAAGACAAGACATCATCACCTGGGGTCTCAAATGTGCTGTGTTTTTTGGTTGGCTTTTTTTTTTTTTTTTTCACATGTTATCTTTGAATCTAAAAGGGAAAAGATGTATATCTTTGTAGTGGTTACTAACGCCTTCTGCCTAGGCTGGCTGTGGTCAACGTGCAGCTAAACTGCAGCGTTGAGGGTGAGCGTGTGTGTGGTTTAGGTGAAGAAATCAAATCATGGGATCTCCCAGAGTCCCAAGGGGACAGAGCATGGGCTGGAAACAGAAAGCGACTGCTGGATCTTTCCACCAGGCTCACTCTGTACAGAGGTGCGGCCCCGCGAGGAAAGCTCTGGGCGCCAAGGACGAAGGTCGTTTTCCCTCAGGACGGCCCTTGCACACTGCTGGCTCGACTCCCCCATCCCGGGCGTCTTGGGTGAAATCTCTGAGTGGTGAAAACTCAGCTATAATTCCTTTGGTCACTCCTCTTACATAACAACTCATCCTCCCCAGACCATTATGGTCCCGGGAATAGTCTCATTTCCATAATTGAAATCACCAGCATGGGTGATTGAAGAGACGCCATATTTTATTTAAAGTGAAAGTGCAAGTGTTCCCACAGTCAGGCTGGCGAGGGTGGGGGCGGCGCGCCCAGGCCTCCTCGGGCTCCTGGGGGAGAGGTGCAGGGTCGGGGGGAGAGCTGGCTCCCTGGCACCGGGCTCCCTGGCTTGGGTTCCCCCGGCTTCAGGGTTTAAGCCTGGCTTGTTCTCTCTTGGTTACGCAGTGGGTTCTTGGAAACCCTTATCACTGGGGTGGGGGTGGGGGGGCTTCCACTTGTAATTTCTGTAAGGCGGGGACTTTCTCTGCCTCCCAAAGACTCATCACAGGGCTCGCTGCAGCTGGTGGCCTTTCTGCTGGAGTCTCCAGCCAGCTGTCGCTCCCGTGTGCTCGCGCATCCACAGAAGATGCTCACACGTGCTCTGCCGCAGCCACCGTCGGCGAGCTGGCCGCTCCCGGCCCAGCGCCCCCTCTCCTCCCCTCTCCTCAGCCCAGCCTCTTCTCGCCTGTAGACCTGGAGCGGGTGGACAAACACCAGCTCCCTGTGTTCCCCAAACTCCAGGGACATAGGCCAAGCTCCCGCGGGGTCCTCTGGCCTCCAGCCACAGGCTTAGAATGAGAAGGAAGTTCCCCCACCTTCTGCCTTGGCAAGGGGGTGGAGGGAAAATGCCAGAATGTTCAAATTTTTCCCAAGACTGTCTTTCCTCCAACCTCTTCAATCTCAAACCTTTATTCCTCGCATTGGTGGGGGCTCAGTGCTGAAAAGCTGGATTTTGCCCCCACCTTGGTAAGTTCTGCGTAGGCAGAGTAGCTCCTCGCGTCGCAGTGGGTGGCGAACGTGACACCTCTCGTTTATTTTCAGCTTGTTGAGCTCTGTAGCACTATCGTGCCAAGGGTCCCGCTTTGCTGTACTAGCTGTACATGCGCTCCGTGCGCAGGCCTGTGCTTGGCAGGCGCGGTGGAGTGCAAGGAGGTGCTTGCGCGTGGGTCTGCTGTGCCTGGGGGGAGTGTGTGAGCTAGGCGGATGTGCACAGAGGTCAACTGGGTGAATGGCGTGTGGGGATCGTTTCTGTCCCCTGAGTGCGTGCATGCACACGCGTGTGTGTGGAGGTGAGGCGTGTACTTGTGAGCTCATCCATAAGCGCCCAGCGATCGGCTTTCTCTGCGGCTCCCCACTTGCCCCAGCACTAGGCTCCCTCCACAGCCTCACGGGCCTCTGGTACCTTGTGGGGAGTAGAAGGCGCCTGAGACCAGAGCCCGGGTCCTCTCCAGCCTGGGAGGGAGGCTCACCTTTGTTACAGGCACGGCTGGGAGCACAGGGCCTTAAGCAGAGCCAGGCACCACCTCCCCTCCCCAGTGAGGACACTGAGAATGACTTCATTCGCCTTCAAGCAGAAAGGCCTCCCCTGGTTTTGCCTCTTTGCTGAGTGTGTGTGTTGGGGGCGGGGGGGAGCAGAGAGTAAGAGATGCCTGCGAAGATTATCACATTTGTGAATCGGGGTTATTTCCCTTCATCTTTGCACAGGAGCCCATGAGCAGGCCACGTGAGTCTTAAACCTGCCATGTGACTTGCTCGTGCTCGGGTCTGTGGTATCACAGGGCAGCGAGGGCAACTGCCCGGTGGGGGCGGGGGGTGTGCACGTGCATGTGCGTGTGTGTACACGTCCAGGCCCTCGGTGAGGGCCGTCGGAGGTGCAGTGAATGTCACTGGACTATGTCTTTCTGGAGTGCCAGGGGCCCATTTCCGTGGCAACGCCCAGAGAAAGCCAGGGAATCGGAAACGCCGCCAGATGCCGTGGCCGGGGCAGGCTCGCCACTGTGCACAGGAAGGAAAGCCCCAGCGTGAGTGTGGGGGAGGGGGAGGGAGGTCTGTGCTCTGCTGGTGAAGTTTCTGTTCGCTCCGCAGCATGTTCAAGGCAAAACGAGCCTCCTCCTGCGGGTGGGCATGTGCATTTCCATGGCCCTTTTCCCAGACGACCCCAGAGATTCCCTGGCACCCTGGGCAAACAGCAACCCCATCAGTAAAGGTGCCAGATGGAAGGGCTGAGTGGGGACAAGGATTTGCAGAGAAAATTTAGTGGGTCTCATTTTCCAGTTTGGGTGGGGTTGTGGGATCACCCGATAAACTTGCTTAGAGCTTGGTCTTGAGGTGATTAAACACCGATGTCCCTTCTAGGAAAGATGCTGCACAGCAAACATCAACCATTCCTAGGCTCGTCCCACTCCAGAGCCCCTGCGGGTCACCGCCTCTTGCAGATGGGCACACTGCATGCATCCCTCCATCCATTCATTCATTCAGGACGTACTTACTGACGACCTTCGAGTGCTGGAGGCTGGGCTCCAGAAGGACAGTGTGCGCGTCAGGCAGGACCCCTGCCCTCACAGAGCGGAGATTTCGGGCGGTGCGGACTATGAACAAGGTCACTCAGTGAGACACTTAGCACGCCAGATAATGATCGGCGCTATGGAGAAAAGTACAGCAAGGTGGGGGTGCAGAGGGATGCGGGGGTGGACGGAGGGTGTCACTCCTTACAAAGGGGGCTTCAGGGCTAAGGTGACCTATGAGTGCAGTCTGGACAGAAGGAGGGAGTGCACCATGGAGATACCAGCAGGAAGAGGGTTCATGCCCCTGGAAATGCACGTGCAAAGGCCCTGGGGCAGCGGCCTGCTATGTATGTCAAAGGACTGACTGCAGGAGAGGCCAGAGAAGCTGGAGCAGAGTGGGCCCGGGGCATTGCCACTTACTGAGAGGAAGCGTTTATTTGGGGCATATTAAATTGGATCTCTTCTATTTGTTCACCAAAATGTTGTTAGACATCGATGCAGAGGCACCGAGGACGGAGAGAATACATGAGTCTGGATTTCAGGGGAGAAGTCCAGGGCGGAGCTGTCGATGTATTAATGACATGTGGAGCCGCAGGCTGGCTGAGTTCCCCGGGGAATGAGTGTGGATGGAAAACAGAAGGGAAGAGAAGCAATCCCTGGGGTCTGGGTATTCTAGCCTGAGATGTCAGGAAGATGAGGGGACACCAGCAAAGGAGACTGGGACACGGGGTGGTGTCCCTGAGGCCAGGTGAAGAAAGCAATTAAGGAAGGAAAGAATGATCCGCTGTGACAAGTGCCACTGGCACTCAAAATGGGACCACTGGATTTAGCCGAGAGGAGGCCGTCCTGGGAGTGGAGAGGGGACGTCACCAGGAATGGAGCAGACCGAGAACAGCGCCAAACACAGTCCCCTTGCAGAGAGTAGGAGCTGCTCACCCTGCAGACACCTGCTTCATTCACTCATCACAACAGGTGCTGACTGAGCACCTATGACGAGAGAGGCAGAGGCAACATTTATGAAGCGCACACCATGCCCAGGCACCGGGTTTTCCACGGATACCTCGTGCAGCACTCACTTCCCCCTGAGGAGCTCGGCACAACTGGTTTTTTGGTGTTGGAGTCCTCAGAAACCTGGAGTCTTTTTTAAAAATTGTGATAAAAAAAAATACATCCCATAAAATTTACCATTGTAACTGTGTTTAAATATACATTTCAGGAGGGTAAGTATATTAACATTGTTGTGCAACGGATCCCCAGAAGATTTTTGTCTTACAAAACTGAAACTCTGTCCCCATTGAACAACAGCTCCCCAGTTCCTCCTCCCCCAAGCCTGTGGCAACCACCATGCCACTTTCTGTTTCTATAGATGTGACGACTCTAGGAACCTCGTGTAAGTGGAATCACAGTATTTGCCCCTTTGTGCCTGGTTTATTTCACTTAGCATAATGTCCTCAACGTTCATTCGTGCTACAGAACAGATCACAATTACCTCCCTTTTCACAGCTGAGTAATATTCCATTGTTTGTAGACACCACATTTTGTTTATCCATTTATTTATCAACAGATACGTGGGCTGCTCCCAGCTCTTGGCTAGCATGAAGGATGCTGCTATGAACATCACTTTGCAAATATCTTTTCAAAATCTTGCTTTCAGTTACTTTGGATATAAATGGGAAGCCTGGATTCTTAGCCATCCCGTTACCCCAGTGACGCCTGGTGGGGGTCCCATCTTAACGAAGAAGGTCTAGCAGGGAACACTGACAGGGACCATGTAACCCCAGACAGCATGAGCGCCTCAAGACCGCGGTGTTGGGGACGTGGATGGGAGAGCCCGCTGCGGGACCTGAAGGAGGGAAGGGTAGCTGAAGGTCCAGCCCCGGCCCTTGCAAAGCTCGCGGAGTATAAAAAAGTAGCCAGCCTTATTAATCAATGGATCTGTAACGTTCAGGTGCAGAACTCTCAGGGTCTCAACGTACCCAGAGCAGATTGAGGAAACCCCTTAGATCTTCAATAGCAAAACGAGGACAGCGACGGCACCGATGACAATGTTGCCGAGCGCTCGCCCTGCGGTAGACGCTGTGCTGAGACTTGACACCCTTAACCTCACTGAGTCCTGCCATGGCCTTGCAGGGTAGGTGCTGCTGTCACCCTGCTTTGCAATTGAGAAAACTGCGGCTGAGGGAGGTAAGCGCCTTGGCCAAAGGCGCACAGCTGCAGCAGACCTGGGGGCCAGCCGCTCTGCTGCCGGCCCGGCCCGGCTCAAGCTCCTGTAAGCCACGCCCACCCGCCCTGGGCCCCTGTCCTCTGATGGCTGTGCCTTTCCCTCCTGCTGTGAGCCGGGTGACTCCAGCGGGTGGCGGCGAGGCCGTGGGGGCCCCGCCCCATCCCCCCGCAGCACAGAGCTTTGGCCAAGGACAAGGGCATCTGCAGGTTTCAACACTCCGATTTCTTCATCTTCCTTTCCCAACATGTGACCCGCTGGCTGCATAATAAGGGGAGGTGGGGTTAGGGGCTGAGATGTGAAATGGGGCAGGCCTCCCCTCCCACCCACACTGTTCCCGGGGCACCCCCTGCCAATCTCTGCACCGCACGGCAGCCTGAGTGGCCTTCGCGTATGTGCGCGTCACTCCCACGGCTGCAATCTTTCTGTCATTTCCCACTGCTCTTAGATCAGCAATGACGCACCCCACGCTGGGCAACAAGGTCCCACACGCTGCGCCCTGCCCGCGCCCCCCATGTGATCTCGGCCCACTCGCTGCTGCCCCGGGTCCCTATCCTTCCCTGTGCTCTGCTCCCTCATCAGAAGTTCCCCTCCAGAGAGGCCTTCCCTCCTTCCTAGGGAACGTAGCCCGCTTCCCTGCCCCCCTCCCACCGCTCGGAGCCAGGTGCCCTGCGCTGCAGGCCCGGGTTCCAGGAGCCCACGCAGGCGCAGAGCAGGGCCTGAGGACGGTGGCTGCCGGGGAGAGGCGCTCCCCAGGAGCAGCGGTGCCACGGCCCGTTGGGAACCTGCGCCCAGAGGTGGGGTGGTGGGGGGCAGGCATCAGGACAACCCGCCGGGCTGTGGCTTGGTGTTCTGCGCTCTTGTTCTCACTCCTCCTTCCTCCAGTGCGAACACGTAGCCCCGTGCCATAAAGAGAAGATGCTCAGGACAGGCTGTCGCCCTGCCTTTTGTATTTCCAAAGCCTGAACTCAAGGTTATGCTACAGAGGGGAGCTCCCCCAGCTCCCAACAACGACCGGGGAGAGGGTGGAGGCCGGCAGTGTCAGGGCGAGGCTGGAAGGCACGTGAACTCAGGGAGGCCAGAGCCTGGCGGAGCAGGAGCAGGGAGCCTTCTTCCGGGGACCTGGCAGGAGGGACGGGAGGAGAGCAACAGCAGCCACAGCTGGAATTTTGGACTGAGGACCCATCCCAGATTGCAGGCGGAGTAAAAAAGAGGGGTCCCCTTGCCTCGCTAACAACTGAGGTTGGATCTCTGGCCACCTCAGCAAGAACATGGACTTGGGGCCTGGTTTGATTAGACTTCAAGGAAATAATGTGACCTTTCTCGCACAGTCACGTTTATGGAGTGGGATTCACGTCACTATTTACAGGGCACTGTGGTGACACCAAGGTTGCCATTGGGAATTGCCTGGTTGCCAGAACGCATTTATACTCATTGAAGTTCACATGTAAGGACAGAGACTGGTCATCAAGATGCAGCTGTGGGGAGTCCTATCCAATTGACTCAGGGCCTGGATATCTTGGTTTAAATTCTCCAAAGCATCACTGGGTTGCTATGGAGAATGTTCTGGTAGGATCAGGAAATCTGCAATCTGGTTCTTTACTTGGCCAGGGGAGAGGGGACCCAGGGCCCAAACATGGCCACCTAGGCCAACCGTGTGGCTAGCTGGGGGTAGGGTGATCGCCCAGGCATTGGACGGGCAGGTTTGCAATGACGTGTTTCTAGAGTCAACAGTAAGAGGGTTCTGGAGTCCCAGAGGTGGAGAGGCAATTGAAATGACCTGGCCCAGTCTCTCCAGTTTTGCATGTTTAGAAACTGAGGCTCTAAGAAACATAGTGACCTACCTGAGGTCACAGAGTGAACCGGGGGCAGAGGCTGCTTCTCTCCTATCCCATCCAACGCGGCAGGACGCCCGCTGGGCGTGGAGGGGAGCCATCAGGACCCTCCCACCACCCTGCCTCCCGGGCCCCTCCCCAGAGCCTGTGAGCTCAGCAGGGTCCCAGCCTGACCTGTGTGTCAGCTGCCTGGAATCCCAGGCTGCAGGAAGTGTCCGGCCTCCTGGCCCTCTGCGGCCCAGCCCCGGCCACCTGAACAGCCACATTCCTCCTGCCCATTCCATCCAGCCAAGCCAGTCGGACTGCCCAGTCGCCGCATGCTTTCCTCCCTCTGCACCTTTGCTCGGGCAGCAGCTCCCTTTACCTGGAGTGCCCTCCCCCTCTGCCCGGCTCGGCTGAGCTCTGCACCCCCAGCCGCGGACTGCCGCCTCCTCCAGGAGGCCTTCCCTCACGCACACCCGCATCGCACTCCTGCCTCCCAGTTCCCGCCTTGTCCTCTCTCTGAAGCCAACAGACCACTGCCTGCCCCCTCCGTGGGGCACATAATCACGAGCTGCCTGCTGATTCTATATGTTTTCTTGAGGTTAGAAACTTCGTCTTACACTTTCTGCGTCAACAAAGCGCCCGGTGCTGTGCTGGGTGCTCTGAAAGGGCTCAGTAACCATTTGTCGAAGGAGTGAGCGAGCGAGTGAGTGAGTGAGTGAATGGTGGCAGTGACTAGAAGCTGGGACCCTTTATGCCCCTCAGAATCCTCTGAGTTGGACCCTCCCGGCCCTCGGATTCCTGGGAAAGGTGGGCGTGGGGGCTGATTCACACCAGTGACAACAGTCTCTCATTGAGGACACCTTGGGACAGGTCAGACTGGAAAACCTGTACGGACCATTGCCCATTAAGTCTCACAAAGATGCTGTTATCACCCCCAATTCACCAGTGAGGAGCGGGGTCCAGGAGGCTGTCGGGGGCGCACAGGCCGTCTGTCCCTGATGGGGATCAGGCTGCAGTGAGGCTGGCCCCACGCCCACCCTCTCACCACGTGCCGAGTACGCAGACCGCCCGGGCCTGACCTCCGGGAGCCCCCCAGGGGCCCGGTGGGCTGTGGGCCAGCTCTGAGGAGACCTCTGAAACCCAGAGTCCCATGTGCCCACCAGGACAAAGGCTAAACAGGGGCAGTGGGAGCGTAACAGAGAGGCCCAAACTAAAGGAGGCAAGGGACCCTCTCTCGGCAGCAGAGTCCCTGGTCCCTCGGACCCTCCAGCTTCCCCGTAAGACAGGCGGAATGCGGATCATTAAACCCGATTTACAGGATCACAACCCGAGAGCCAGGGAGGCAGGCGACGGGTCCAAGGCCACTCAGAGGCCAGCTGGGGAGCCTCCCCTCCCAGCTGCCTCTCTGACTAACCGCCTCGCCTTCCGCTGTCCGGCAGGGACGTCCCAATCCAGCGGGCCGGCTCTTGCTTCCACACACACCCAGCAAGATTCGGCGGCCCAGCTTGGCTCGGGCCGTACCCCTGCCTCCTGCCCCATCTGCGCCCTAAACTTTCCAAGGCCCCAGTGTCCAGGGCTCAGCCCGGGTCTCACTTCCTCCCAAAACATGTCCGGGTCCCAGCCAATCTGAGTAAACCCCTCCACGCACCCCGAGCACTTCTCCCGAGACGGGGCTCCGACGTCGCGCTTCTTTCAGTCAGGTGCCTGGCCCAAGGCCTGCTCGCCTTGGAGACTCAGACCCTATTCCCCGGGCAGAATGGCGGCATGAATGAGTGAATGGATGCATGAACGGGCTCTTGCCCGCCTTTCACTGTGGTTGAGAAGGTTCATTCCAGTGAGATGTCCTCCAAAGCTCCCAGCACAGAGCTGGGCACAGAGCAGGAGGCGCCTGCAGCCTGCCCGCTGGCATGGATTGGTCTGAAGCAACGCTATCTCCAGAGCCACGCTGGCCAGCATGGCTGGGCTTCCTGAACGGGACAAATGCCAACACAGAGGCCCCCGTCGGCCCGGCGCCAGGGGGCTGCCCGCTGATCTCCAGAAAGGAGCAAAGTCCGCAACCCCGCCCACCTCCCCCGTCCTGCCAGCTCAGTGAGGTCTACACCGCCCGCCCACGGGCCTCCCGGGCCTGCAGCGTGGGGAGGAAAAAGAAGGCCCGACAGAAAATCAGGTTCAACCAGATGGCCAAGCTGTTCTCTTAATCAGCACTGGTGGGGCCCTGGGGCTGAGGTTAGGAGGCGCGGCTGCCAAGCAGGCCAGGGCGGCTCACGGGTAAGGGCGCAGGCCCTGGACCTGGGTTCAAATGCCGGCCTGTGGGTGCCAGCTGCTGTGACCCTGGGCAAGGCTGCTCCCTCCCGGAGGCCCGGACTCCTTGCCTGTGAACTGCAGGGACAAGCAACTGCCATGTGTTAATCTGCAGCAGACAGATGCTGCCTGGGACAAGTTCTTACCCTGTACACCATAACAAAATAAATAATGACAGTGAAAATGCATATAGCTGCATTTCTATCTCTCTCTATGTGTGTGTGTGTATATATATATCTCCACACACACACATTTATATAGTGATAAACAGACAGATACACTACAGTAATATAGGTATCACCATAATAGGTTTCCAACTCCTTCCTCTAAGAAGGACTGGCCTTTATTCCAAGATTATATCCTTCCTCAATCCTTATTTTTAAATAAAAATAGTCTCTTTTTAAGCCCTGAAAGGGCTTAAGGGCTTTGTACTTCTATTCCCTCTGCCTAGAACCTTAACCCGTCCACCTACAAGACTCACCCCTTCCCAGTTTCAGAACCGACTCGAATGTCTCCTACCCAAGGACACCTTCCCTGGCCGCCCTGCGTAAAGCACAACCCCTCCCGGTGCGCCGCGCCCCGGCCCACCCGGTTCCTTCAGAGCACCCACTGCCATCGGGCCCATTCTTGGTTGCTGGTTGGAGTCCATTGCCTGACTTTCCCCACGAGGCACGGTTTTTTGTCCATCTTGTTCACAGCTGCATCTCAGGACCCAAAATAAGGCCTGGCACCTAGTTGGCCCTCGATAAATATTTGCCAAATGAATAAACTATTGAGTAAATACATCTTTTTTAATGCCTTTCCTTGACGAAATAAAACATGAGCAACTCACTTTTCAGCTCTCAAAACTGGGAATTGTAAAGGAGGAGATTTTACTGATCTACGGAATCCTTAAATCACTGAGTAAATGTATGTAAAAGTTTTAGTAAAACTCACTAAATGGTAATGATGATTTCCCTCTTCCTCCTGTTCCCCTCCCCCAAATCCTCCCCTCCCTCCCCTCCCCGCACTCTTCCCCTGGCCTTATCTGTCCTCACCAGCAGCTGTCCTTGTCCTGGAGCCCTGAGAACTCACAGGGACCCTCTGTCCTCTGAATTTGCCTAATTCACTTATTTTCTCTAAAGATCCTGAGAGAGACCTGCCTCGGGAGGGCCTGCCAGGCTGCAGGTGGGGGCCGGGGGGGCCAGTGGCCCGGGAGGCCTGGAGGGTCCACCACTTGGGGGACACGGGGCTGTGCCCAGGTGGAGGCCATGCACCTGCCCTCCGGGTGACATTCGAGGGACACTGGGATTCCCAGTTAAATGTCCAAGCCCACTTCCCAGGCCTCTGCAGGCCTCTCACCCCTTCCATTTTCCCAAGGGTGGACCATATGGCCCGTGGGTGCCATTTGATGGGGGAGGCGCTGACGTGTGGGCTGGGCGTCTAGGATCTGCCGGGAGGCCCCTTACAGGGCAGGAAAAATGGAGAACGGGCACATCGCTGCCACGTCCCGGTGCCGGACCCACCCCGCTGCACCCTGAGGCCTCCACGCAGCAGGCCCGGCCAGGGCGGCAGTTGGGGAAGGCAGTGAACGCACAGTCGCCTTCTAACGCAGGGACTTTGGGGAAACCCGGGCTCACACGGCTCTGGCAGGGTAACACACCCAGGGACAGATGGCCAAAGGGGTGTTGCCTTTCCCAAATTTTGAAATAACAAAAGAGGGAGACAGGGAGGGATGTTCTTGGCCCTCCCGGGAGGCCCTGCAGCACCTGTGGGTGTTCCTGGCTGGGCCCGCCCCTGGCGCCGGGCCGCTGTCCCAGGCCTGCGGGGCTGGGGAGGGGCTGCGTGCGGCTCCGCCGGCTGCTGCGCAGTCCAAACGTGAGTTCCCCGGAAGGGGCTTCATGTAGGGGTGGCAAGGGCAACAATGCAGGGAGTAAACCTGGCACCTGGACCTGCCGCCGGTACCAGAGGCTAACACGAGGCTTCCCACGATGCTCCCCTGTACCTTGCCTAGGGAGCCCCAAATCTTTGTGACGTCAATTTCACACAGAAGGGAGAGCCTCACTCTGAACGGGCTTCTGTGAAATTGGTTCTGATGATACAACCTGAGAGGATTCGATCAGCCCTGGACACGGCCCCACGGAGTCCTTCTGAGCGCTGATCCCTCTGCTGATTCCCTGGACCGTCTCCTCCCCGCTCTCCCCCGGCCCTGCTCCAGTACAGCTTCCTAAGCAGCCTCATCCCTCGTGCACACGCTGCTTCCCCTGGGGCGCCCTTGGCCTCCTTTCCTCACCCCACCAGCGCCTGCTCCTTCCAGAGCCAGCTCGCCCGGCCCCTGGCCCCCAGCTGCCCCAGGCTGAGGGTTCTGTTCTCCCCAAGCCTTTGTGCTGTTTCCCTTCTGTAACAGGACTCGGGACACGGCCGCTGGCAGCTGCCTGTCTGTCCTCTGTAGTGACTCTGCACACCTTGGAGGCAGGGAGAACTGGACTCTGCTCGTCTCTGGAGCTGTAAAAGCCATCCTGGTCTTGCCACTGCTTGGCTGGGAGCAGGGAGCCACTGGCTAGAAGATGCCCAGCCAAAGTGGACGGTGACATTGGACCCTCGCCTCAACAATTCCCTGGGTCCAGGGGGAAGACTGAAGTGGAAGAGGTGCAGTGAGGAGGCCAGAGGCCCGCCCTCTCCCCAGGAAAGGCCGGAGCTGGACCCAGCCCCAGGGATGAGCAACGCAGGGCCAGGGCAGAGGGGAAAGGTCAGTTGCAAAACCCCGTGTGCAGCAGCCTCACTGCTGATTCATGCTTGCTAAGTCTACTGGGGACCACAGTCAGAAGCCACAACTCAAACCGCCCGGTGCGTGCGGACCCTGTTGGCGCCCTGGCCTTCCACAGCCTGCCCTTCCTTGGGCCCTACAAGCCCCTTCCGCAGGGCACAGCTCGGGCTTTGCCTCCCCAGGATGCCTCCCGGGCTTTGGTGACAGCTCTCCAGTTTTCCTTGAAGACCCTCTTCTCCCCTCCTCCCAGGGGAAGTGGGACTCTCTCCCCCTGTCCAAACACCAAGCCTGGTCACATGGCCTCGGCTTAGCTTATCAGAAAGTCCTCTTGCCACAACTGGCTCCAGGAAGGGAACAGGAGGGATGGACACAGAGCATTGAGACAGTCCCAAGGCTTTCCAAGAAATGTTGAGAAAGTCACTCTCTCTTTGGCAGCAACCACTAGCTGTGTGGACATGTCAGCCTGGGGCAACCGCAGCCTCTGTGTGCCTGGCGGTTGCCTGAGAATGAAGCAATCCCAGGAAAATCAGGACCAAGAGGGCTGTACTGGGGAGACCCCACCTTCCAGCCACGGATAAAACTCAAAGTGTACCTCTGAGTGCTTCGGCTGTGTGCACGAATACCTTCCTCTTTGCTTGACTATGTTTTACACTTGGATTGTTGTCATTTGCAAAAAAAAAAAACAACAAATTCTGACCCACACCAACTAAGGCATTCTGTCTACCTTCCTCCCTAGTCTCAGTCTCTGTGTCCTAGTTTAAGCCTTGTCATTGGCCTTGACCTTCTTCTGCCCTGGATTATTGTACTAGACCACCAGCTAATAATCACCACAGAATGACAGTCATCGAGCAAGGGCTACCTATGTGTACTTTATATTTATTACAGGGACCCTGAACATTGATATTTGCATCTTACTGATGAAGAGACCGAGGGTCAGGGAGATAAGGGACTGGGATGCTGTTAATAAACGCGACGCTAAGGTTTGAACTCACATGGTCTGACTCCAAAGTGCTTGCTCTTTGACCACAGCATCATCCTGCTTCATTTAACTCTAGGTGGATCTCGTTTCTCCCACAACAACAGCAGATGTTAGGTGGGACCACTTGGGTCCCTCGGAAGCACAAAGCTGTGGGTGCAGCCAGACTCTGTCAAATACCCTGGACTTCATGGACATTTTTTAGGAACATGAACTCTAAATTTGGCCCATCAATTCTCTTCTGCCTTTGTTTACCTTTCCCCCAATTGCCATACTCATTCTTAATGCTGCCACGCCCTCATTGGCCAGACTCACCTGCCCATCACTGCACAATCAGGGTAAGTGGACCATGGATGAACCACCAGAACCACCAAAATGTCATGGGATGAGGCCACAAGCCAAAGCAGCGCAGAGCACCATGGGAACAATTCATTTTGCTTGGGGATGGGGAAAGGGGCATAGGAAAGCCATATTGAGGAAGGGACACGTGAGCTAGGGCTTCAAAGGGTGTGGTAGGTTTTGTTGGGAAGGGATGGTGGGGGAACAGCATTTCCAGCAGAGGGGAACAGCATATGCAGAAGTGCAGAGGCATGAGAAACCTGGTATACTCTAGGAAAAGCCTGTAGCGGGGTGACAATGCAAGACAGGGAAGGGGAGGAAGAGGAGCTTAGCCTGAGGAATAAAAGAGAACAAAATCAATCACTAGTCCTTTGGATGATTTTCCTGGCCTTTTATCCAAGCTTTGCTTAGACAGCCAAAGAGGAAGTTTGTGCTTCCGCATTCCACAGCTTCCCCAGGAAAGGAAGAGGTAATTCAGAACAATGAAGAAATGGCTGAGTGTGCAGGGGGAGAGCAAGGCGGCCCGAAACTTGTGTGAGGGAAAGGGAGCTGGGGGAAAAGGGAAGCAGGCGCAGGAAGGGACAGGCCAGCTGCCGAGCCCAATAAAAACTTCCATGCCGAGTCCTGCACTGGACCCTGGGGATACAAAGATCAGTAAGGTGGGGCTCCTGGCTCTGCAGGCCTACAGCCTGGCAGGACAGACACACGTGGGCATGGCCAACACAGCAAGGTGGGTCTCAGAATCCCCTCATCCCCTCTTTTATTAAAGCAGGCCATGCCGTAGCTACTCAGCTAGCGTTGGCCCTTCTGCTGAACTCCACGGGGCAGAGGCTCCCTCTGTCTGGTTCACTGAGTTATCTGCTACCCGAAAGAGTGCCTGGTATACAGTAGGTGCTCAGTCACGTGCGTGTGCACGAGAGAGCAGCCTATGCCAAGGGCCAGCGGCAGATGCAGATAGGGCGAGCAGCATCGTGGGGTTCGAGCGGGGCGGGTGAGCAGCAGCGCCCGTGGCCTCCCTGGCCCGCCTGAGGAGTGTGAATGTTGCCCTCTAGATGGAGAGAGGCGTGGCCAAAACTGCATTCGCTCATTTGGTAAAAATGTACTGTGTCCCGACTGTGTGCCAGCTGTTACGTTAGACCCTCGGGCTATCATGGGAGCGAGACCAACTCCTTCGCCACAGAGAGCCAACATTGTCATGAGAAAAGAGCAAACTTGTGAGCGATCAAGAAAGAATATATTTTCGGCTGGGGACGAAGCGCTAGGTAGAAACATAAAGATGGATAAGGAGGGGCTAGACCTTGACGAGCCTGGGCCGGGGACCGTGTCCAACAGGACCGTGTCAGCTGCAAGGAGCAGAAATCCTGACTCACAGCGGCCTGGCATCTAGGAGTTCATTTACATCTTGCAACAGAAGTCCAGGCGACAAGCGGGCGAGGGCGCCGGCCGCTCAGTGGTGATGTCAACAAACCGCGTTCCTCTGCCTTCCTGCCCCACCTTCTCAGCGATCTCCCTGATGCTTTCACTTCTTTGAATTAAGAGGATGAATCCATGCATTTCCTATTTATTTAAAAAAGTACCTAATTAAAGACACCTAAGCTGAAGCCTTGCTGACACGCAAATTTCTCCATCCAGAAAAAATCAGAAAAGTCTGATGCTCACAAAAAAAATGACGAGTATGAAATTTCTGGGGGTGGAAAAGAGGGGCTGACGTGAGGTGGAATTGGATGGGTGTGTGTGTGTGTGTGTGTGTGGTGTTAAGTTGCTATACTGGATTCATGCTGTGGAAGCAGGAATTCAAAGCCAGAAATGGCCGTAGGAGTATAACCCCCACCTCCCCATCTCTCACAAAGAAACTTTAGCAACACTTTAGGGAGAGCATCGAACTTCCCAAACTTCATAAAACAGGAGATGAGGGACAACTGACTGCCGCGGACACTTGGTTCACAAAAAGATCCCTTTGGGGCAATGGGGAAGGTGGCTTTGATGGGGAAAGGCTGGAAGCAACAGTCCTGGGAGAGGTGGGGAGGCATGGATTAGGGCGGGCGACAAGAGCGGAGAAGGGAGGCTGCTTGGAGAACTACTGGGGACGGGGGTGAAATGGTGACAGTTAGTGCAGAACTGAATGAGGGCCACACTCAGGACACGGGCCACTAAAACAGCTGCAAGGATTGAGAGCCACTCCCAAGTCACCAGTGGTGCTTCTCAGAGGCAAACCCGAGACGGCCGCTCTGGGCCTTCCGGGATACTCAGTTCCTGGCATCGGCCTGCCCCGCCTTTACTGGGGGAGACAGCCAACAACGGCATCCCGGTCCTCGCGGGGGCCCGGCCAGCGACAAGTCCATTCAAAACCCAAAACATGCCAGTAGGTCTTTGGGGAGTTTGGGGAATGCGGACCAAGCAGCCCTGGGGCCCCCGTCCACGGACACCTGAGTTCGCCACCACCTGGGGAAATTCTCCTGGGAGGTGACCGAAGTTGCTCTAAAAACCTGGGGGCTCTGGCTGTCATCTCCTCAGCAGGGAAACGGGCTGATGAGCTTCAGAAAAGCTCCTTTCTAACAGATTGTCGATGCACTTGCTTTTCTCGAACGAAGCCAATAGCTAAAGCGGTTTCAGGAAATCAAATATCCCACCCTTCCTGGGCCAGGCACTGTTCTTAGTGCTGGTGAGCGACACAGACCGAAATCCCTTCACTTTCAGATTTCTGGTTGGAGGCAACGCCCCAAACTTCAGAATAAACAAGAAGTCCAGATACAGCATGCCGATTGTTTCCTTTTGTGTCTGTGTCAAACGGTGCTCTGCCAACACCCTGGAGCTCAATGCTGCGCATACACCATTTAACTTCTTCAACCAGACAGTCAGAAGGAGACTTAGTCCAGACGTGAGCCCATCGATGAGCAATAGGAAAGTTCTGGGTACCTGTTGCCCCAATGTTTCTCCTTCCAGCATTTGGGGGATTTACAGCTGGAAGCAGGGAGGCCTCCCAGGTGAAATGTCCAAAGGTCACTTAAATGACAAGCGAGACCCAAGGACCCCGATTCACAGGCTGAGGCGGTGCGCCTTCTCTTTCACCTGACCGCAAGGCCACCTGCTCTGTGCGCCAGGCCAAGCTGGTGGCGCACGGGCAGACGTGAATGTCTCATGGTGAAGATGTCACGGGGTGTACAGGGCTCGATGGGTGACTGAGCACTTTCACATCTGTTATCTCTCCCCACATTCTGCGCAGAGTTGCTAGATTTAGCAAATAAAGTTACAGGACACCAGTCACATTTGAGTGCAATATTTGGAGCACACTTATACCTCTCCCCCATTCCCCGGAAAAATTTATCTAAAACTTAAATTTAACAGATTGTCTTAATCCACGTGGGCTGCTATAAGAAAATACGTCGATGAGGTGGCTTAGAGACAGACATTTATTTCTCACGGTTCTGGAGGCTGGGAGTCCAAGGTCAAGGCACCAGCAGGTTCTTTTCGCGGAGTCCGCACGTGGTGGAAGGGGTTGGGGAGCTTCCTGAGGCCTCTAGTGTCAGGCGCTGGTCCCCGTTCATGGGGCTCCATCCTCATGAGCCACACACCTGCCACAGGCCCCACCGCCCAACACCGTCACCCTGGGGGTCAGAATCTAACACAGGAATTTGGAGGGGCCCAAACGTCGCGTCTGTAGCCCCGGGCATTCTGTATTTTAGCTGGCACCCCTACCTCTATGACCCCCAAAGGGTGCAACATCAGTGTCCCCATTTGGCCACTGAAGCTCAGAAAATAAACTTCCCAAGGTCAGTAGCCCAAGGGGGTGACCAGGTAACAGAGCTGGGCTCTGCTCCTTGACTGGTCCCCAAGTCATCCCTGGGTGGCATCTCCAAGGCATCAAGGATGTGCTGGGGTGGAGGGATAGTGGAAGGGGAGCCGTGGGGGGACCCGCTGTCCTACATCAGACAGCGGAGGACAGAGGGCCTCCGCTCCTGGTTGCTCCGCGTTTTCGGTTTGAGTTCACTGTACCCAGCCAGTGAGGCTGGGAATGCAGGAAGCCATCTGGGGCTGCATGCTGAGTCACAGGGCCAGAGAAAAACAAGGACATCATGACGACAGAGGGGTGGTGGGGGGGGGGGGGGACAGCCTCCCTGGAGATCGCGGTGGGCACCGGAAATAGAAACTGAAACCGCTCCCATCAAAGCATCCATTAGAAGGTCTGCACTGTAGTTCCTACTAAGCGCCGACTGAATGCAGTGCTCTGGTCTATGAGAATGTCACAGAACCAGGCAGTGAAGCGGATGTCTCTTTTTGGGGGGGGGGGGGGGGGGGGGTTATTTTATTTTTTTAAATCCTGGCTCATCCTCTTACTACTGTTTGGGAAGTTTACTTAAACTTTCTGACCCTGTTTCCTCTTCAGAAATACTAATCTTTATTGCACTGAGATAGTGTGAGGGTTTAAATGAAATCACATTAAAAAAAAAAGAAAATCTCGCGCAGGGCTAGCACACAGTAGGTGGTCAACACATGGTGGGTCTTCTTATCAAAAAGACCGAAAAATATCTTTGCATCAGGTTGGTGTGGGGCTTTGAAGAGATACAATGGCTACTCACTCTCAAGAGCATACAAGACCTGGGTGTACCAGAGGGTTCAACGGGTGGCGGGGAGTCCTGTGTCCCTCTGCAGCCCTGCGCCTGAGAGGACGCTTCTGGTCCCCCCACCCCGGCCCCACCCCGGCCCCCCGCCGCCCCAGGGCTAGTTAGGAGGCTACATGCCCCTCAGTGAAGCTTACATGATGTTGGTTCCTCACATTCCACCGATACCTTTTAGCATCATGCACGTCGCGGGCTTGGCCCCTGCAGAGGTCCCGAGAAAACAAAACGAGGTCTGATACTCCTATTTTTCTGTTGTTTTGAGCGATTGTTCTGTGCTAGGCGCTAAGCTAAGCACTTTACACACATTGAATTCTCCAGATGACCCTTTCAGGCCGGGCCGATCATCCTCCCGCCTCCCAGGTCAGGAAGCGAAGGCTCGGGCAGGTTGAATACGCCGTCCAAATGCGCAGTCAGTAGGTAGCAGAGTCAAGGCTCGCTCCCAGGCCTGGTTCCTCCAAAAGCCCTGTCACACCCCCAGACTGTGACGCTGCAGACAAGCTCCCAGAGGGAGAGAGACCCTCAGCTGGAGACTTCGCTAACTCAGGCGCAAGGCTGTGTACACAGTGCAGGGCAGCGAGGTGATCAGGCTAGCAGTGCTGGGCTGGGGGGGGGACCCTGAAGGGCTTCCTGGAAGGCGGGTGTGGGGAGCAACACTGGGTCCTGAGGAAGGCGATGGAGGAGGGCCCAGCGGAGCCAGGTGAGTGGAGGCACAGAGGGGACTTGCCTGGGGACGGGCAGGGCTCAGCGGGGCCAGCTGGCCGAGTCTGAGCTGGGTCTTGGAGAGCAAGAGCTCTCTCCAGTTGGCGAAGCCTGGCTGGGGCAGGCTCTCATCAGTGTCCAGAATGATACACTGCCCTGGCTGGCGGCGGTGACTTCCAGCCGTGGTCCGTCACCACCTACAGGGCTCCTCCTCGTCACACGCCGGGCCTGGCCAGCAGGGCTCGAAGGCCGTCTGCCCGTGGAAAGAAAGGCGGCGTCTGCGGAGGCGGCGGACCTGACCTGTCTTGGCCGGTGGCCTCAACCTCTGCTCTCCTGGGCAAGGTGACAATGACTCACTAAGGGTCACAAAAGCAGACGCAGAGATGGTAGAGCTTTCCTACAGTCACTCTGGCAATATCTATCAAGAGAGTTAAAATTGTGTGCATTCCTTATTCCCATGGTTTCATCACTAGGAATGAGCCTGGGGAAACGGACTCAGAGGTGGGCAACATCGGGTGTGCGTGAGGACGGTCGCTGTAGCATCACAAATGCCCCAAGCGGTCAGTGACAGGGGCTTGGGTAAAAACGATGATGCATCGTGCAATGGAATGCTACGCTGCCGTCAGAAGTCACTGTGGTCACGTCATATTAAGTGCCAAAATCAAGCTGGCAAAATGCTCATACAGTATGATCTCAGCTTGAAAGTACATTAACCTAATTCACCACTTAGTAAATAGTCCCCGTGCTGCGTGCCAGGCCGTATGCCGACGCCAGGGGTGCGGAGGGGAGCGAGTTCAGTGGTTCAGCGAGTTCTGGGGGAAGCCAGACAGCGAACACACAGGCTCAGGGATACACAAGATAATTTCTGAGAGTAGTGCAATACCACAGAGAAAGGCTAAGATGGGCTGGTTTAGAGTGAGTGTCAGGGAGTGATTGTTACCTGCCTGTTGAAAACGTCCAGTCATGAGGATCTGGGGAAGAGCGTTTCAGACGAGGGACTAAGGCTGTGAGGGGTGATGTGACTGGAGTATTAGGGAAAAAATAAGAGGAATAAGTCCAGGAGAGAAGAGGTGGGGAGGAGCAGGCACAGGCCAGAGGACGTAGAGGCTGAAGGCCAGGTGAGGTTGTAGAGAGTTTGAATTTTATTCAAGCATGATGGGAAGGAACTAGATTGCAAGTGAAGCAGTTTGTATTCTATGTATGTAACCAGAAAAAAATACGCTAACAGATTAATCAAAATCACCAGTGGTAGTGGGGTAATAAATAATTTTTATTCGTTTCTGTGTGCTTTTCTGTAACTCCCAAATTTTTGGTAATTAGAAACAAGCAATGATTTCTATTTAAAAAATAAATAAATAACTCGCCAGAGGGAAAAAATGGCTACCATTTCCGTGGAGCTCCAGCAGGAAAAGCCTTTTGCCTACCAGGGGGTCCAATCTGCGCACGCGGCCCAGGATGGCTGTGAATGTGGCCCAACACAAACTTGTAAGTTTACTGAAAACAATATGAGATTTTTTTTGTGTGTGTGATTATGTATTGCAATGTATTTAATGTGGCCCAAGACAACTCTTCTTCTTCTAGTGTGGTCCAGAGATGCCAAAAGTTCGGACGCCCTTGGACTGAATTTTCGCAACAGCCCAGTGTATTCAGTCCATATGAATCAGCTCCATTTGGTAGGTGAGAAAATTGAGGCGGGAATGTGCAAAGAGGCTCCAGCAGAGAATGGCACCAGAATCGAGGTTCTACAGCCCCTGCCCAGGTTTCCTCATCTGCACACAGCCGGGCCTATGCACACTGGAGTCAGCCAGCCTTCGGAGTACCCAGAAATCCAGCGCCCCCAGTAAGAGGTCCATGGGATGACTCCCTGCTTGGGGCAGCGGGGGAGGGGAGTCGAGCGAGGAGCAGGGATGGACAGACAGCCTGAAGCTGCTGAGGATCACGAGTGCAAGAGGCCATGAGTGCAAACAGAGGTCTTCCCCACACGGCAGATGCTCGCGCAGCATTTGCTGAATTAATGAAATAACTTGCTTTCAGGAAAATGCCACTCTCGGGAGGAGGGTTCGCTGACTTCACAGTTTAGTAGCTGCGCGGTCTTACGCTAGCGATTTCCCCTTCGAGCCCGTGCTGTCTGTCAGACGGAGAGCACATCCGTGCACACCCACCTCCTGACATGCACCGGTCAGAGGTGGGCTCCGGAGCCACGCTGCCCAGGCTGGGGCGGGCCTCTGTCCCCGTCTAGCTGTGACCTTGGAGAACTGCTTAAGCTCGGAATGCCTCAGCGTTCTCGTCCGTAAAGCGGGAGTACCATCAATGGCCCCCGAGGGCTACGGTTAGGACGAAATGAATGAATAAGGTGCTGTAAAGAGGTCTTGGCATGCAGTGCGTGCTCCTGAAATGTCAGCTATGATTAGCATTAGCTTCATGGGGCTGTGGGAAGGATCAAGTGAGAGGCCTTCAGAAGCACATGCAGAGCTTAGCCCAGGTCTCCGTGAGGAAGAGCTGATTCCACTACCCTTTCCTCGCCATGGCTGCCGTTCTTGCTGCCCCGTGGCTTTCTGCAGGAAGCATACGTAAATGCACTGCACGCGTTTTGTTCAGGAGCCCATACCCACCAGAAGGGTCTTTGCCAAGTTAAACAACAAATCTGTTCCCTCGCATCTCAGCAGCCTTCTGTCTGTTCAAGGTCACGGGAAGAATTTCCTGGCATTTTCCAGTGTCTGTGTCTCTAATTCACTTAAGGAGCCACCTTTGAAATTTCAGGCTGGACATTTGCCTAGTGAGGCGAATGAAGCCCGCGCTGGGGAGCGGCCCTGCCGTGACAGTCCCTCTGACCTCCGCCCTGTTTTCCAGCTCCAAGCCTCTCAGGATCATCAATAATTTTGCAACAGCTGCCTGCCGCTTGGTCTAGTCTCCCCCTCCTTATTTTTCTTTAACTTTTTCACATTTAAAACTTAAAGACATTTATTCAAAAGGGAAACAGACTCATCCCCATAAATGGAAAGCCAATACCACCTGCCATAAATAGAAGCTACCCATAAAAAGAAATAATATAAAAATAAAGCAATATTATGGAATTCTAGAGGAAGAGGGTTGCCCATTGAAGACTCTGGGCCTGTTTGATTTCCATTTAAAAGGGAAATTCGGAGAAGTGTTAAAGATCTGTTAGTATCAAGGTGAGAGTTTCTTTTGGTGTAATAACAAGTATAAAAAGAGGATTTAAAGAGGAAAAACTCTCTAACTGCATGACTAAGTGTTTTTCTTTCCTTTCTGTTCACCTTCTAGAACCTTCTCCTGTATGCCAGGGGCCAACGGACCTTTTTATGTAATTTGGTTCTTTACTGAGAAAAGCTAAGGAGAGAACACCCCACCCTCTGCCTCTTACCTATCAGGCTATTTTAGGAAGATCCTAGAGAAACATTCTTCTCTGATGATGTCCAGGCCCTAAAAAGCCTTCCCTGGGGATTTCCCAAAAAAGTGATTTGGTGGCAGCACATCAGTGTCTCCCCACCTCCTGAGGGAGCAGAAGTGAAATCCACCCGGAGGGTGGCCTCAGAATTGTTTGGCCACTGGATCTCTGTGAGGTGCAAAGGTGTGGGACTCGTCACGTATCTACAAAGAAATTCACAGCTCCTGGGAGTGGACCGAATCAAGCAGGTGGCTGTGCTTGAGTTGAAAAAGAAAGCAGCATCCCCCTCCCCTGCCCAGCCTAGAGCAGAGCAAGAAATGACCCAGCAGCGCACTGACTTCCAGCTCCCACCCCTGTTCCTCAGAAGGTGCCTTCACCAGAGAGCCTGGGAGGAGCCACGGGGCCTCACCGTGAATGGATCCGTTCCCATGTCTTCTCCCTGCCGCACCTGTCTGGCTCCAATCCACATTTCCAACCCTGGCTGCTGGGAAGTCCTTCTGGAAACCCCTGCTCCTGACAAGCTGGTTACCTGGCCCATAGCAGGCACATGGGGATGCTTTAATGAAAGAATATGCCTTATGCAGTGCTGTCTCTATAGTTCCTTTCAACATTTCTTTTTTAAAATTTTTATTTAATTTAATGAGTCATTTAATTACATTGGTCATTAAAATGCCCATCCTACGCAAAGCAATCTATAGATTCCACGTAATTCTTATCAAAATACCAATGGCGTATTTCACAGAACTAGACCAAATGTTCCAAAAATTTATATGGAACCACAGAAGACCCCGAATAGCCTCAGCAATCTTGAGAAAGAAGAATAAAGTTGGAGACATCATGCTACCTGATATCAAACTATACTACAAAGCCATAGTAATCAAAACAGCATGCTACTGGCATAAAAACGACATATAGATCAGTGGAACAGAACAGAGAGCTCAGAAATAAACCCATGCCTTTATGGTCAGTTAATATTTGACAAAGGAGGCAAGAACATACAATGAAGTAAAGACAGTCTATTCAGTAAGTGGTGATGGGAAAATTCAACATATTTCCTCAGTGTCAGGGACAAATGGTGTTGAAAGCTTTCCTATCAGGCACTGATGGGGTGACCGCTGTCCTGATTTGCTGGGGACTCTCCTGGTGTTAGCACTTGATGTCTAGGCATGTCCCAGTAACACCCTGCCCCCACCCCCACCCTGCCCCACCAAGAGCAAGGCCAATTGGGACAGCTGGTCACCCTGCTGGGTTAGGCTTCGTACACACTCCATCATCACGGGACTTTCCAGCCGAGTGGGAGAGGGTGACATTAAACAAATCATCCCACAGAGAAATGAGTAATTACAAACCAGGATGTGGACAAAGAAGGAGCAGCCAGGCCAGGGGGTGGCAAAGGGCCGGCCCTGGCCCCGGGGAAGCTTGCAGTCGCTAGGAGAGAGAGGGACACGCGGCTCACTTGATAAAAAGCGGCGCGTGCGGACGATCAGAAGTCTGCCTCCCCATTCCCGGCCCTCACTGCACTGTTGATGTCTCAGCTGGGGTTTCCAGCATCAGAAACCCACTCCGGCGAACTCAGCAGGTAGAGATTGACAGAGCATTAGAAGGAAAAGCTAAAACTCTAGGTCTTCTCAGGGAGTGAGGAGAGTAACACGCAACGCCGGAACAAAAGAGCCTATCTGCTGCGTCCCCATCAGAAGAAATCGGCTCTAGCCCTTCTCTGCCCTTAGGCTTCTCTGCCCAACATTCTAATTCCAGGAAGAGAGAATCCGACGGCCAAGCGTGGGTCTCATGCCAGCCCCTTGGTTAGGCGGGGAGGGGGCACCGTGATTAGAAATTCCACCAAAGCACGTGCTGTGGGGGCGCGGGGGCAGGGTGGTTGCTGATGGAAAATGGAAGGGCCAGGAGGCTGGGAAGGCGGAGGCCTCTGCTACCCATCACCACCTCTTCAAGCAGCAGCCCAGACCTCGCCTTCCCAGGGCCTCTGGCTCTGCAGTCGCTCCCTTTGAAGTGGTTCGCTGCTTGCCTTCTGTCCAGAATATTCTGTTCCCATGGACAGCCCCATGCTGACAGCTGCCTTCTCGGGCACGCGTGTCTTATCCCCCCGGCCAGGCTCTTATCACCTGGCAGCACGTGCTGAGCCCTTGGGCACAGCTGGTGCGCTGCCTGGTGCAGAGCAGAATGCCTTTAAGTGCTGCTGAGAACTTTCTAGAGAGCCTCAAGGAGCACAGCGCCCTGAGGATCCCCTGGCTCGCTGCCCTCCAACCAAACCAGCTTCTTCCTGTTTCTCAAACACTCAGCCCGCCTTGCTATTGCTTCTGTGCGTGGCGGCTGCCTTACTAATCTCACGACTCAGGGGTCTCAAGCAGGGCGTGATTTTGCTTCCAGGGGACACTGGGTGATGTCAGGTGACAGTTTTTTGGCTGGGACACCGAAGAGGAGGCTGGGCTGCTACCAGCATCTTGCGGTGGGGGACAGAGGTGCTGCTGAATGTCTTATAATGCACAGGACAGGCCCCGCCACAGAGAAGGATCAGGCCAAGACACCCTCGAGCTGAGGCTGAAGCGCCCCGCAGTGCGGCTGAGCGCCCCCTCTCTCTCCAGGAGGCCTTCTCTGACCAGCCTGCACCCTTTCATGTCCCCAGTTCCATTTTCTTTGGGACATTTCACTGCCACCTAACATGATTGCATCTGTTTATTCAGTTGCTTGTTTGGTGCCCCTAGGCAAGCGGCCCGTGGGCCTTGCTCTCTGCCAGCTGCCCAGTGTGCAGAGCGGCACCTGGCAGATGGTGGGCTGCTCCATGAAAACATGTCACGCGAATGCTTAGTAAAGGAGAGTGGCCTCAACCACTCGGATGCCAGGGGCCAGGCGCTCAGCTGCGCCGCCCACCAACCCTCAGGCTTTGTGTGTGCGAGTGCGTGTTTCACAGCCGGTTCAAAGTCAGTCTCCCTAGGCTGCTAGCTGTGTGGCTTCTGGCAAATTTCTTAAGCCTCCCGGGCCTCAGTTTCTGCATCTGTAAAGTGGGGCTATTATCATCACCCCCTTCCCAGCAGAGACGCCTCACGCATGAACTACATTAAGCCACGCGCACACAGCACATGAGAAAATGCCTGGCCTGGGAGAGGCTCAGTGAGTGTCACCGCCGCCACCGTCGCCATCAGGATTTGGCCAGAGTGGGCGGTGACAATGACAGAATGGGCTTCAGGGCCCCTAACAGGCTCTGAGGGGATTAAGGACGGCTTGCAAAGCCAACGCTGTCTCCTTTTGGTGTTGCCGGCTCCTGCTCCGTCCGTGAAGTGAACCGGCTGAAGCCTCTATCCACCTCTTGTTTTGATAAGGAGGCTGGCAGGGGACATGGATTTAACGTGGCAGACAGTGCTGTCCTTGAATTATGAAACCATAGGAGGACGTGAAAGCGCTCCGTTGCAACAGATGCGGGTCGGAGAGGCAGAGGGCGGGGCTAGGGCGCAAAGGAGGGCAGCGTGGGTGCTTATCGGCGGGGCCGTGGCTGTGCTCGACCGTGGCTGCGGCCCTGGAATAATACAATTTTACAGCCCCTTCCTTTTACGGAGGCCGAGGCAGCGCCAGAAGTGCGGCGAGGCGGACCCCAAGGGTACAGGGGTAGCGAACGGCACAGCACCCACATCTCCTGATTCCTTGAACAGGGTTGTTTTTGCTGCCCTGGGCCACGGCTACTGGGAGGCTGTCCCAGGGCATTGAATTCAGGCTCCTCTGCTCTGCAGAGGACTCCTGAGGACATGCGCCCTGCGCCCCACCCGCGCCCCCCCGGCCCCCCGCCCGCCCTCTCCTCTCCGCACGCTGGGGACAGTGTGAGCCACAGCCCCGGAGCCATCCTGTCTGGGTCCCAATCCCAGCAGCCAGGGCACATTTCCTACCTTCTTGGACTCTCAGTTTCCTTCCCTGTGAAATGGAAATAATAACAGGCCCATCACAGAAAACATTTAGCCACAGGCTTGGCACATAGTAAATGCTCAATGAAAATGTTAGTCCTTAATGAGGTCCTGGAATTGACTTCGGGCTCTGACAGCCCCTTTGGCTGTGAGTCCCTCAGCGGTCAGTCTGTGTGCGTCCCTTGCTCTCTATGCCTTGCATGACCTCTGCCACCCGCTGGGGCTCTGCAAATGGCAGTGGCTGCTGACTGGCCCCCTAGGCACACTGATTTCTCAGCGGGCACTATGAGGCCCCGCAGGAAGTGGCCAGCAATGCCTGTGACTCCTGGTCGCTCGTTCAGACCTTAATTCTCAATGCATGAAGCCGCCTGCCCGTCCACTGGCGAACCAGCCTCCGCTAGCCCGCTGGTGATGCTTGGTGATGCGGGCTGTGTTTTGTTTTCCCAGCTCTTGGGCGCAGCCCAGCCTTCCCCCAACAGGGCTGCGGGCTATTTGCATTTAAATTGGTTTTCTCTCATTATAGAAACCTCTTAGGTCAGCTGGAGTTGCCATTTTCCTCAGCATCAGTGCGGAAGCTCTGTTTCTCAGTCGACAGTCCCCCATGTGATCCTCCCTTTCGCTGACTGTGAGAGGTGGTCACGCCTCCTCCCCCTTGGTGACCAGAGAGCCCGAGGAAGTCACCCCATTCCAAACAAGCTCCGAGCGTTTCTCACGGGGAAGGTGGGGTGGGGGAGGGGCTGGAGGATTCGGAGAAGGGGCTCTCAGTTAGCGCTTGTCATAAACCGCGCTCACACACGCGTGCACGCACAAGCACACAGGCGGGCACACACTAGCTAACCTGTTTGCAGGACTAACTGTGCCCAGGGATTTTTCTAAGAGACATATACGATAATGACAGTGCTTTTTTCATGGCTTCTCATGAAGACTGAATGAATTAATAATGAATAACGTTTTCCCGATGAGAAAACTGGGGCACAGAGAGATGAGCTCCCTTGCCCACGGTCATTGCTAATAAACGTTAGAGGCAGACTTGAACCCTGGCGGTGTGGCTCCACCGCCCGTGTTATCCAACCCATGCTGTCTCCGCACCTGCCCACGCTCTCGCGTCTTCTAGTCCAGTTCCTTTTCCAGAACGTGCTGGTCAAGACCCACGACCACGATTTTCTGACCTGTGCACGGGCTGTGCCCGCGTCTGCCTGGCAGAACCAGGGAGGGCAGAGCAGGGAGCAGCCCCTCGTGGTGGACCTGAAGGGCGACTAGGATTTTTCCCGAGGGCTAAGAGGGAGAACAGAGAAGCTCGTGGAGGAGGTCTGAGTCAGGGTGCCCGGCTTGGGTGGCGGCGCTCAGGCGGGAGGTGGGCTGCGCAGGCGGTGAGGCGCGGGGCTGGGCGGCTGGCAAAGACCAGACTGCGACAGGCCTCCAATGTCACATGCACAGGCTCTGTCCTGAGGGCAGGGGGCAGCCAAGGAGGGGCTGAGCAGGAGAGGGACAGAAACGGCCAGAAAGGTCTCTCTAGTTCTAGTGTGGAGCTGCCTGCATAGGGAGGCAAGGAGACAGTATAATCAACAGATAGAATCAATAGGTATGAGAGCTACCATTGATGGGGTATAATCAATAGGGTTAGGCGTCTCTGTCTCTGCACAGAGCTCCCTCCCGCCGCTCACTGATGCATCACGAAGCTGCGTCTGCCCAGGGAGGGCCGTCTTTATCTCACTGACCCAGGCGCCTGGCAGGCCGGCGGTGGCCCTGGAGGAGTGTGATAGGTAAGAGGGGCAGAGACAGGAACGAGCTGGGGCAGTGGCATTTGAGGCGGAGAGGGGGGACCGCGCGTATGAGATCTCCTCGGTGCTCAGCCCGCTGCCTGGGCTGCAGGAGGGCCACGAGGGCTGGCGCTCCGGCTCTGGTTTAGCGTAGCCAGGTCAGCCTGGTCCTTCCTCAAGCTGACACCGGGGGCGGGCAAGCTTGTTCTGTACGGGCCCAGATGGAAAATATTTTCGACTTTGTAAGCCCTATGGTCTGTGTTGAAATTACTCAACTCAACCATTATAGTGCGAAAGCAGCCATAGATAACCGGTATGGGAATGGGCATGGCTGTGTTCCAATAAAACTTTATTTACAAAAACAAGCCGTGGGCCAGATTTGACCCAAGGGCTATCATTTGCCGACCTGTGCCCTGCACAAGGAGGTGGTCCGTGGGCCGAGTGGAAAGCCAGGGGGCGAAGTGAGAGGAAAGCTCACAGGTGAGGCTCACACAGCACCTGCCTCTCCCTGAGTGACACGCATCTGCTCATAGAAAGAATCAGCTGAAATGGCAGACTAATTCCAAGGACTAGTGCCCGGACCTGGCTCGGGCAGGATGGACAAGATGTCTCACTCCAGGTGCTCAGTCTCTGTTACAGTCACAGTGGAGGCCCTGGTCTGGCAGACGACAAATGCCATACAACAGGGACACTGGCTCGCCCTTACTGAGCACTCACTCTACACCAGGCACTGGGTTGAGAGCTTTACTCACGTGATCCAATTTAATCTCAACAAAATCCTAATGAGGCAGGTTGTATACTGTGACGTGTCCCCATTTTACAGATGAGGAAACTGAGGTATGAAGAGGTTCAATATGTTTGGGGCTTGGAATCAGGCAGCCTAACCCCAGACCCTGGGCCCCCACCCACCCTCCAAAATGGGTGCCACGAGCCGTGTGGATGCCGGCAGCTGTTAAAGAAAACCCGCACTTGGGCACTAGAACACTTGGCGATCTCCTGTGCCCTGGCCCGAGAGTCACTGTTAGCGGAGGAGAGCAGTCAGGAGATGAACCTGTCCTCTCCTAAACCAACAGCAACAGGCCCGCCTCTTTGGGACACCTGTTACAGAGCAAAGTGGTGTCAGGCGGGGCCCCGGTCAAATGGACACCGATGTCTGCAGGTGGGGACAGAAAACGAGAGGACACGGCTGGTCTCCATGTGTTCACTCTGCAGACGCCCGCCACGGGCTCCGTGGACCCTTGTCCCTGCCCTCCAGCGGGGCACCTGCCGGGAGGGAGCCAGGCACAGGGCAGACGATCAAATGCCCAGGAGGACATCAGGCATGGGGGGCGAATGGAGGATGCACTGGGGACCCAGGGCAGGGACGTCTGCCTCAGCCCGGGGAAAAGGGGCCTCGAGCCCGGCCCAGGTGATCTGGGGGGCAGAGTGGAGGTGAGGGACGCCTCAGGGGGGTGGAGACAGCATCTTCCAAGACAAGGGGGGTGAGGTCATGCTGAAGTGGGAAGACCATGCCAAGGGCCCGCGGGGTCGGCCTGGACCGCGCTGGGCTGCGGGCCGCCTCGTTCTCAGGTCTGCCCTGCCGTTAGACCGGCCTCCGGGTTCGAGATGAGATGCAAGGCGCACGCCAAGCATGTGGCGATGCTGAGAGCAGCCTGCTGAGGCTGAGCATCTTGAAACAGTAAAAACAAACAACAGGCCGGCACTCTGTCCTGCCGCCCACTCCCCTCCCTTGTAGAGACTTTACCCGGCTCACACTCACCGCAAGCGGGAGAGTCGGGAGACGTGAATATGGCCACCCCCTCCCCCGCTGTATTATTAAAAATATGAACAACTCCCAATTTGAGGGCCCTCACAGTGGCCGGCGGTGGGCGGGTCGCTTTCTTTGTAACATCCTATTTAACAGAGGAGCGACCTGAGCCTCAAAGGGATCACGACTTGCTCAAGGTCACACACTGCGAGAAGGATGGAGCCAGGCCCCAGAGCCGCATCTGCCTGACACCTGAGCCCTGTGTCCTCCCACGGGGCCTCCCTGCCTTGACGTCACGCAACTTAAAGACCTTATAGATTGTTAAGAATATTAACTACTGTATCTGCTCCTCCAAAGGACCGTGTAAATTTAGCAGGTAAACCTTGGCTCGGAGAGATAAAGTGTTTGCCCCGAGGCCGTTCACACAGCTGTCGAAGGGCCCAGCTGGAAACTTGAACCAAGGTCATTCATACGACTCCCAAAGCCAGAGCTGTCTCTTCTTCACCGCAGCTCCAAGTCCACAGCAAGGAAGACGGACAGCTAACGTTCCGCCCCAGTATGAGTCTTAAAAAAAAAAAAACAACCAACTCCTATCTCTGAATCTCTGCATTGGCAGGTATTCATCAAGCAACCAAAAGACAAACACCTAGGAGAGCAGAACGTGCAGACCACAGCCAACATGACATCGCACGGAGCCGTTGCGCCAAGAAAATCTAATTTCCTCCGACAGAGTGGCAGGCTGGGAGGCAAGGCTGAAGGCACTGGCGTTGCTGGTGTCCCGACTCTGAAGGACACGTTAGATCAGCGCCACAGAAGCCACTGGGGGCATGGAGGGCGCAGGTCACGCCACAACCGCCCACAGAGGGACACACACCAATATATGCACAAGTACACGGACACACAATAATAGCACACACACAGAAAGACATATAGCAAAAGCTGTGTTCACATGCGTGCACACAAATACACCCACATGCCCCCAAAGATACACACAAGTCAATACACACACACAGACAGACAGACAGACACATAGACGTATAAACACACAGACATGTGCAAATCCACCTGCAGGCCTCCAATGCAGGCGCACACACACTCGCTCAAACACAGAAATACAGAGACACACAGGTAAGTACAGACACAGGCAGACATACGGACACACAGATCACGCTCAGACGCACAGACACACCCAGACATAGATACACCAGCGCCGCTGGCTGCCTCTCCCCTGACTTGCCGCCCGCCCCACCTGGAGCTCGGAAATCTCGTCCTTCCCCATCCGGAGGTGCTGTGAAACGCACCTCTGGACCCGTGCGCACTCTCAACTCGGGCCAGCCCGAGACTTTGTCTGGAAGCTCCAAGACGCGCCCTGGCAGCTGTGTGGGGCTGAGACCTCCAAACCGGTCTGCTCTGCACTCCCAACTGCGCTGCGGGGGCCTGGGCAAGCCTCCTCAGCTTTCTGAGCCTCAGTTTTCTCATCCGCAGAGGGGGCAGATGGTCCCTGTGATGAGCCCCCGGGGAGGCAGCCCCATGGAGCCCTGGCATTCAGCGAGGACCTGTCCTTGCTGAGTTATCTGGATGTCTCTCTCCCTCACCAGGCTGGGGGGCACCTTTGCGGGCTGGGGTCTTGCCTGTTTACATCTAAGTCAGTCCCCAAGGCTTAACAATGTCTGCCAGGCACACAGTAGGTGCATGGCAAATACATGGCACAAGAATCAAACAAGCCTAGATCCTCCGTGTCTGGCAGGGGTTGGCACAGAGGACGTGCTCCATCACAGCGCAAGTGCGCTGAGAAAGTGACTCAGGCAAGTGTCGCTGCGACCATGGACCAAGTTCTGACGACACTCCAGGCATACCTCTGACCTTATTCCATCCTCTCCATGGTCTCTACCTGTTTGTAGATGAGGGAACTGACATCCAAGGAAGTTAAGTAGTTCACCAAGGTCACCTGGGAGCAATCAAACCCAGGACTGTGACTCAAAACCTCACAGCCATGGACTTCCCCAGTAAGTGTTCTCCTCTAGTGACACTACCTGACCGATGACTCCCACAGCCCACTCTGCCTTGTCCGGGTGTGAGCGGCTCTTTAGAACGAACCATCGTATTGCGCCAGTCCCGGGCTGACTTCCCTGTACCCCGCACCTGCCCGGTGCACGCTCCGTATAGCCACGGTGGTTCATTTCACATTTACGACAGTGCGAAAGCCCCTCTGTCTGAAACTCTCCTTGCGCCCTCTCGGCTAACGTTCACATCAAGCCGTCCATCCATCCACGCATCACCCATCCGCCCACGCATCACCCATCCCTCCACTCACCCATCACTCCCTCCCTCCATCCTTCCCGACCGACCGTTTACCACGTGGGGCCCCCGCAGGTCTTTCTTCTGTGTTTGTGTAAACCACACAGCCCCATCCCGAATCAACACTGTTCTATTTTCTCTCGCATAGGTACAATTCCTGGGATTAAAATGCAGCCAACCTGTGGGCCAATTAAGCTCTTTTGCATAACAGCTGTATTTGGCAGTGATTGATGGTGCACGGTTCAGCATCTTGCGAATCCTGAAAGGTTCCTACACTGGCACCAGCCCTGCTTCTGCCCACCTCGGTCAGGCCTGCTTGACGCGCCCCCCAATCCACCCGCCCCAGCTTCCTGAGAAAGAGGGGTTTGTGAAGGCTCTTTGCCTCTGTCCGGGGGAGGCAGAGTAGATACAGCCACAGGGCGTGGAGGCCGTAATTATCCTTCCCCACAAAGGAAAATAAAATGTCCAAAGATAGTGGCCACCTGGCAGGCAGGGGCCAGCGCAGGCGGCTGTGACTCACCCTGCATGCCGGGCAGCCCCTGTCGCCTGCCTGCACCCCATGCTTGCTCACAGCCCTACCAGGCGAGCGGGCAGAACAGAGGCATCTGGGGGCGAGGGAGGCTCTGTTTCTGATAGCTAAACCCCGGATGACACGGGTGGCTTTTAAGCCTTTTAAAAAAATCACTCTCTCGCTTTCAGTTTGTGATTCTATTCACTGGGATAGCCCCCTGTGAACAGAGTAGATTAAAAAAAAATTAGTAGCTAAGCAACCCGCGTGTCCCCTGCCCTTTGCACCTCGGGTCCCTCTCCCCCGCAGCATCTGCATGAAACTCCACCGCCGCTAGTCCGTGCCGTGGCACTGCACTGGGCGCTCTCCTGGGACGGCTCTTTAAAACGGCAGCTTCCTCTTGTGTGGAGCAAAGGGGGACAGGGAGCCAGGGGCACTAGCACGGTAAGGGCACCGGGCACTTCACAAAAATCATCCCCCCAACACTCCCAGGCTCTGCTGTGTCCATTCTAGAGACGCCGAAAGGGACGTTCCAGAGGGGGAAGAGTCCTGCTCAAGGTCTGCAGAAAGGCCAGGATGCAAAGGCAGGACTGTTTGGCTCCTGTCCCCCTTCCCCCCGAAATGTTTTACCGTCCTGCTAAAATGCTGCGAGCCACACCACCCTTTGTCCGCACTGGGATTGCAAATAAGTACCATCCCAAGTGCCAATGCCAATACCCCGGTTGAACCAGGAAAAATGTGATATTCTCTGGTCTTTTCACTGAAACATAGACATTTAGGATGCAGCGTGCATCTTGCGAGCAGGAGGATCAGCACAAAGACCAAAAGCCACTGCTTGGGACGGCGGAGCCCCAGAGGTGGCCCCGGAGCTCTCTCATCAGCACGGCCTCATGTCCGTATCTGTACCTGGGTCACAGTCCTTGGCCCCTCACGGTCATCCGCTGTTGAAACGTCCTATGGACCACAGTCCGTGGTGACCATTCGACAGGATGGGGGTTCGAGGCTGCTTTTCTCACACCCTTGTCACGTGGGTTTTCCTGCTCCAGAACCTCCTGTGGGTTCGGAACAGGAGAACCGAGAGCTTCCGACCCACAGAACCCTAACTCCCAACCGGACTCCAGACGAACTCTCGCCGACTCTCCGGCCTTCTTCCCTTAGGGTCGCCATCCTGCCAGGGCGGCACACGGTGCCATGGGACATTGTGGGGTCGTCACAGTCTCCGCTCCCCATGTCCCTACCTCCCCTCAGATGTCGGATGGCCCTGCCCTCTAGTCTCCGGGAATCTGTGCCCTGCGCTCCTCCGCCAACTCCCCGGGCAGCCCTGTCGTGCCTCGCCCGGTGGCCGCCTCGGGACCCACTCTGACCGCCGGCTCCGGCCCATCCTCCGCCCTGGCTCGGGGAGCACATTCTCAAGCCAAGCCGGCTCTGTCACCGCGTGCCTGCAATCCTCCCACGGATCTACATTTCCTGAAGATAAAATCCAAATGCCGAGGCCTGACTTCAAGACCTTCTGTCACGAGATCCCTGCTCACTTCTCCCGCCTTATCTAGAGACTCGCCAAGACACGACCTGCGCTCCCTCCGACAGACAGGCCGCCGCCACTGGGCCTGTCCCTGCGCTCCCCGCTGCTGAACAGGCCCTGCGCGCTGCCGGCCGCCCTTCGCTGTGCGTCTCCCTCCCCTGCCCTCCAGGCTCAGCTCACAGCCCCCAGCCACCCCCTCGGATGGTCGGTCCCCTCCTCTGAGCCTCTACACCCCGCGACGTCCCTTATCACACCTCCCTTATCACAGCCGGTCAGGAGCCCTCCTTGGCTTCTGAGCTTCAAAGACAAGATTCTCAGGAGGTTGGCAAGAAGTCACGGCTCAGCCAAAAACATTCTGAGGAAGACAGGAGCAAAGCGAGACGCTCCCCGCTTCCTGCAGAACAGGAGGATGTTCCCCAGGGTGAAGGAAAAAGGGACTAGGAGGCGGAGTGACGACGCCGCTGGGGAAGAGGTCTGCATGCTCGGGGCCAGGCGTGGGACACAGGCAAAGTCCCCAGAGGAGTGACTTGTGGGGTCCCCGAGCAGAAGGGAAGAGGGAGCCCCAGGGAGGAAGGAAGGCCCAAAAGAGCAGAGTGGCCACATTGTGCATCCCGGCCACTGGGGGTCTGGACACCTCACAGACCTTCCCACGATCCTGTGTGGCACAAGTGGTAATACAGTGACCCCCGTGAGCCCCGGAAGGTCACGGAAGTAACAGAGTCACTTGACTGGAGACAGACTGCAGATAGGAACAAGGAACAGTTCCATGGTGACCTGTGTTGAACAATGACTTAGGATGCTAAATGCCACTGAAAGCGGGATGAAAACAACGGGCGGCCTTCCTCCCATCGCCTTCCGCGCACCCAGCACAGACACAACCTTGGTGGGGGGGTCAACTGCGACGGAGTTGCTGTCTACCCCAGCTGAACGAGGCTCTGACTCACAAAATCCATGCACCATCTGAAGTAGGGTGTAAGCGGTTGTTTGATTTCCTCACGTCAAGGTGGCAGGTCGGCAATGAGAAGTGGGAAGGGACAGGGAGTAACCTGTTGCACACCAGGTCCTTACCCAATATTTTGCCTTAAGTAGCCCAATGGCCCTGAAGGGGATCAATGCACCCTGAGGGGTGCAGTTAAGTAACGCGCCCAAAGACACGTGGCCACAGAGAGGCGTGGCCAGGACCTGGCCACTGCTCTGCTTTTGAGGCGGGCCGCACACCACAGCCCTCTGACATCACTTCACCGATGATCTTTCCGGAAACAGCTGGTCCACTGGGCCAGAACCAACAGTACAGGAGGCAGGAAGACCTACATGCTTCCTTGTTCCAGAGAAATATTCCCAATGTCAGCCCAGGCAGACCTTTCCAGTGAAACTGAAAAAGCTGCAGCATTGGCTACGGCAGGGACAACCTTCTCCTCTTACCACTTACTAGTAGAATCTTCCTCTGTTACTGGGGTGTCCACCTCCCCAGTAATTTCCCAGCTTCCCTTGTTGTAAGGGGTGGCCAGTGAGCTATAAGTAGAAGTCATTGGGTGGAGCTTCTGGTAGTTTTTTAAAAAGCACTGACTCATCTGAGATTTGTAACCTCTTCTCCTCCTTCCATGCCTGGAATGTGGGCGTGATGGCTGGAACTGCAGCATCTTTTTTTGACCATGCAATGACATTGGTGATGGAGACCACACTCTAAAGATAGGAGAACCCAAAGATAGAAGGAGTCTTGGCTCCTTGGAGAGAATTACCAGGGAGCCACCATTTCAGCCCTTGACTATTTACAGCAAGACTTGTTTCACATGAGAGAAAAATAAATTCTTATCTTGTATGAGCCACTATTATCTGGGTTTTCTGTTACAGGTAGCTGATACTAGTCCTTAGTGATATACTTGCATTCTTTGTAAGGTATTCAAGCAGGATTTAGAGATTTCATTTTTAAATTGCCAGGACCCTAGACTCTCAGAGAAAGATTTTCCCCAATGCCCTCTTAGTCGAAGAATTATTGGAGGAGAAGGGGCACTGAAATTTCCCGGGCCCCATGCCCTGTCCTCGGCTCATCCTCCGTACTTGCCCCACAGTGTATTTGTGAGATGGGATCATCATCCCATTTGACAGATGAGGAAACAGAGGCTCAGTCAACCTGCAGGGCTGTCCAGGGAACCCAGCTGGGCTCTATCTAACCCACACCTGTGTGGCCCCACAGCCCGTGGTTTTCTTGTTGCTTTCCCGCCGCCTCTCAGGTCGAGAACTCTGAGTCCCAGTTCAGGCAGAAGGGGGGGCCCGTCGGCCATCATGAGGACCCTGGCTCAGGGGGCCCAGGCCTCACCCAAATCTTCCAACTGAGGCTTCCCCGCTACAAGGTGACAAAAGCAGGCCGCCTGGCTGGCCCTCTCCCTGCCTCGCCACCAGCCTGTTTGCTGGCCATCTGGCCCTCATCTCTGTGACTCTCTCGCTGTCCCACCTTCAAGGACCCTCTTAAAGGAACAAAGTCCCACCTTGAGTCCAGTAAAGGACCTCCATGCTTAAACCAAATACATTGCCAACCTTCACCAGGGCAATCCTGACAAAGAAAAGGCCACACACAGCAGGGACGTCTGGTAGCAACACAAGTCTGTTTCTAACCTCGGATCACAGCGTCCACAGGATTACCTGTTCCCAGCAAACACGTCCCCGCCCCCCGGGCAGAAACGCGATCAGGCAGCCTGACTCCTCGGCAGGCTCCAGCTCTCTCCACCGAAACCGCCTTTATCCTGTTTGAAACTCCCGTCTGTCCCAGGAGGGACTGGAAATACTCTCTTTCCAGGAGCCGGTGGAAAATTAACCCTCATTAGGAGAGAGCTAGGTGATGCTCAGTTGGGGACAGGAAGGTCCATTTGAAAGAACAAAAAAAAAAAATGTTCTTTGTAACCAGGACAAGGCTAAGCACGCCTCCTCTCCATTGGTCCGAATCTGTGCCAGCCCCCCCTGGCGTCCGTGGGTGGGTGTGCGGAGAACACGCTGTGGATTTCTATAGAGACTGTCGCCATGGCGCTGGGGCCCTCGTTCTGCTATTTCAAGGGGAAAAAATAATCGAAAGGTCAGAGAAAGAAAATCTACCCCAGGGCTTTTCAAACTATAAATATTTATTGAGGCTTCAGTGTGTGCCCAGCAGCACGCGGGATGCTGGCCACAGCGAAGCGGGCCAAGAGGGCTCGCCGGACAGCAGCCCCCACGGGGAAGCGCAGGCCCGGGGGCTGGCTGCCCAGCCGTGATCTGATTTCTGTCTCACCACAGCCTTGAAAGGACAACAGTATATGCCCCATGTTGTCACCCGGGGAAGAAAATGAAGCTTAGGTAACCCGCCCCAGGGCCTACGGGAGCTGGAATCAGGACCATGGTGTGGCCCGGGCTGAGTCCCTCTCGGAAGGACGAGGGATTGTGAGTATGAAGTGCTTCAGGTCTGTTCACGGAGACGCAGAGTGAGTTAAGGAGGTGACAAGGGTGTTGTGGCAGCTGGGACTAGCATAGAGCAAGGAAGGAAATAGCGTCATCGGCCCCATGGGGACTGCATAGGTGGGGAGGGGTCCCTGGGCTCAGAGCCGGTGGGAGTTGGGCAGAGCGGATGGAGGACGGGGCAGTGGGGAGTCAGGGGCACAGGTCCGCCCGCTGACCACGCCTGGATCCCGCCCCCTCCCCTGCCAACCACGTGGTGCCCAGCCCCATCCACACAGCCGAGAATAGGAGATGCTTCCCTGTGGGAGCTGGCCCCTACTGCGCCCACTTTGGGCAATGACCACCTGACCCAGTGGCTTTCACTGACAAGCTTTTCTTCTTGCTCAGGAATCTGAGCACAGATTGTGCCCCTGCTGGGGTCGCCTGGGCTCAGCACCAGGCTGCAGGTCAAATTAGGTCTCATTGCCAATAGCAGGGGCACAGCAGCCCAAGCCACCCGGACACGGCCAGGCCTCGGCCCGTCTCATGCCCACCCGCACCCCAGCGCGCGTCTCCTGAATGAGCTCAGAGACAGCACTGTGGCAGGTGCTGAGAACCCACGAGGTACAGGGTAAGATGTATAATCCAGTTACATGGGAATGAAGAACTAGCAGCGATATTCCAATCTATGATATTCCCCAAAGGAAAATAAAAATGTTAATATCAAAAGAGGAATAGAAGAAGGTTAAAGACAGCCAAGGTCCGCCACTGAGGTCTCATGCTAGACAAGCCCGAGACGCTGGGGGTGACGAGAGCAAGGTCGCGGGAGCCCTTCCTGCCGGCGGGCCAGGGCTCGGAGAGCGCCGGTCCGCGAGGTGGCAGAGGCTGGAGGGGGCGGGTCTCCAGCAGCCACTTCCGGACTCTGACCTCAGCGATGTCCTATCCTTGGCATTTACCAATGTCACAGTGATCAAATTCAGGAAAATTACAAACTTAGCAGTCAAAGCCCAACTCTGGGTCCTGAAACCCAAAATAGGGCAAACGGCGTGTATGAGAGGCTGAATCCAATCCCATGATCTCTGCAGAGATGGGGCAGGTCTGCCCGCTGGAGCTCACAACTGGGCCACGCATGGTTCGGCTTAGCTCTGCGTTTCTAAGCACGGCCCCTCGCTGCACCCCAGCCGTCTCACCTGCAAAGCCGAGGAGTAAGACCTGCCTTGGGGAGTGGGGTAAGGAAGGTTCCAGGCAACCCTGTCTGTGCAGAGCTGGGAGTCTATGAGGTGCTCTATGCACACTGATGCTGGAGCAGCCTTGTCGCCATAGCAACAGATGTGCCCATCACCGAGGGGTCCGAGTTGACTCAAAGACTGTGCTGTGCGGGGCATGCCCAGCGGGAAAGCTGACAGGGCAAGCGTTCACTGTGCAAGGCACCTTACTTAAAAGGAGACTTTGATCAAAGGTGGCATGTCCAGTCACAGCCACAGGAACAGGAAGGGAGCTCAACGTCCTTCCCAACAGGAGGGTTGAAAGAATAGGGGCCCCGGAGGGGAGGGGGACAAGTCACAATGCGGATATCTGCCAGTGTGGTGCTGAAAGGAGTGACTTCTATTTTGAGAACGTAGAAGGCTGCCGGATGCAAATGGCAAACACTTTGGGATTTGGGCTCAAAGTGGGAAGGACTTTGAACCCACCACAGCTGCCTGAGTCGGGAATGTGCTGCCTTATTCTGGTGCCTGGGTCAGACACACCCTGTTCAACCCCTGGCTTAGCTGCTGTGCTTGCCCCGTGTGGCCCTGGGCAGGCACTTGCGCTTCTCTGGGTCCCAGCCTGCGTCAGAGTTTTGATCGCATAAAATGCTAAGGGGTGACAGATGACAAAGTGTCCCTGACTCTGATTGCCAGTAAGAATCACCGCCAACCTCTAGAACCAGGGAGGGGGCAGAAGCCATATGAGATGCAGTGGATCCCCCTGGCACCAGGAGAGAGGAGCGGATGCGAGGGTCACTGTGAGCCACCCGCCCCCCTGCAGGACGCAGGCTCCCTCGGGAGAGGGATGGTGAGGACACTCTTGCCTCTGCCGCTGTCCCTCCAGGACCGAGCGCCGGACCTGACACAATGACAGCCTTTGACTGATATTTGAAAGAAAGAAAGGAAGAAGGAGGGCAAGAGGGAGGAATGGAGAGCATTCTATGTGGTCAATAGTCCTCCCTATAGAATCTAATCTTCCCAAGTACCTGATAAAAGGAGAGTGATCACCCCTATTTTCGGAATAAGTGGACATTAGAAAATTGCCTTTTGCAATTCATGTGACCTTGGGCAAGCTACTTAACTTCTCTGTGCCTCAGTTCCCTCACTGAAAAATGCAGGTGACGATACTATCTAGTTCACAGCTTTGTTACGTGCTTACCTTAGCGCATAATAAACCCTGACTGAAAGTAGGCGGTCGCTACCACGTTGTTAAGGGCGGCCCTGGGACTAAAGCCCAGCCTCTGACTGGAAGATTCTTTCTAGCGTACCGTGCACCTTTACAAACAAAGACGTTAAGTGGTTCCATCGCTGTAGCCCATGCCTGATAGATAAATTAATTTTCAGCTGTCTTCCTCTCCAAACTCCAGGCCCGAGCACAATTTGATAAGCCCCAGACATCTAAGTGGCTCTGAGCTGGATTTTTTAGAGATGAAAAAGCAGCACAGAGCAGGGAGGGAGAATGACTCTCATAGAACCACGCCAAAGCCACCCATGCAGATCGCGGGGTGAGCGCTGGGACAGCCCATTGGCGTCCATAAACCCCGGACCGAGCCGGCCTCCGGGAGGGCGGCCCGCAGCTCCGCAGCAGGCCGTGCAAGGGAGGCGCCGCAGGAGCGAAACGGACTCCCGCACCGGGCACCCCTCTCCCTGAAGTATCTGCCGCCCGGCCTGGAGTGGGTCAACCAGAAGGACCGGGGGCAGAGAGGGGGAGGGGCACTACTCCCCACCTGCCACCACCCCTTATAGTGTCCCAAATGGCCAGTGATCCCCCTGGTAATGAACGGAGATGACGCCATTAACAAGGGCCAAAAGCCACCAAGCCCGCCAGGGAAGAGCTGGGGCCGTGTGAACCAATCCCTGAGCCCCAAGCTGTCTCCAGCCCCTGTCAGGGGCAGCCTGGGAGCAGCTCGGGTTTCTGGCCGAGTGACCAGCGCAAACTGGAGCCTCCCTAAACAGATCCGGTTGCACCCCAGCCTGCTCCAGGGACACTCAGATGGACGAGGCAGGCTGTAGCTTTCCAGGGACCCTGAGGAGGGCCTACTGCTGCTACTTGAAGCTTCACGTAAGAGGAAGTGCCCAGTTTGAATCCTAAATCTGCCCCTCTGTAGCTCTGGGGTATCAGCTAATTACTTGGTCTCTCCGAGCCTCAGTTTCCTCATCTGGAGAGGGAAGCTGCTGTAAGAGCCCAGTTCTTGCATTTATTAGGAGACACCAGTGGGATCGGCCAGGCCGACACTTGGCACAGTGGTTGGCCCACACTAAGTGTTTGATAAATATGAGCTCCTTTGCTGCGTTGTGTGAGCCAAGGTCATCTTTGTTAGACCTGAATGGAACAATGACATAGTCTAGTGTCCAACCATTTCTTAGGGACTGAGAGTTGGGGGCCCAGATAAGCAACTTCCTGGGGTTATACAGGTGGCTGGTGGCAGAGCAGACTCAGTCCAGGCCTTCTGAGTGCCCCGCCCCGCCCCCCGGGACTGCCTCCTTCTCCTCCCCCATCGCCTCCTCCCTGCACTATCCTGTGCACACGTGTCTGTCCCCATCATGCCAGGCCGCCACGGCCCCAGATTTGAAGCCACGTGCAGAACGAAGGGGATGGGCCCGTGCAACCTGGTCTCATTGGCCTTGGCCCCCCTCTCTTGCAGTGCATTCTGGGAAGCTCTGCTGAGCTCTGAGAAGCCTTGATGGTTAGCATCCTCTGACAGGCTGTTTAACGTCCAAAGGTAACCAGCAACGCAGCCTCTCCAAGATTTCAGTCTTCCCTCAAATGTCCCCAGCCTCGACGTTGTCTCTGTCACCACTGCCTGCATTTCAAACGGCACCTGGCGAAACGACCGGAAAGTTAAAGCAAACGCTTGCTGCCCAGAGGCCTTCCCCACACAGGGGAGAGGAAAGGAAGTCTGGGGCTTGAAAAATCGCGTCCTGGGCCCTGAGCTTAGTGTTCAAGACTGAAGGTCACCTGTGCTGTTATAAATGTTGTTTTTTCCCCATGAGCCCGAAATGAATTGTTGTCCAGACAAAACAGCGTTTGGCCAAAAACAAAACATCGCCAAACCCCTACGACTGCTAAACCATGGGAAACACGTGGGGGCACGGGGAGGGGTGCAGGAGGCCCAGGCTTTGAACCCACACAGGCCTGGGTTCAAGTCCCAGCTCTGCCACACCCAGCCCTGGGACCTTGAACATGCCCCTGGACCTCAGTCTTTTCATCTGTAAAACAGGGCATTGCTGCCCAGCTCATGTGCTCCTTTAGACGTAAAGAGACAATGGATGAAAAGCACCCAACACAGAAGACACACAATCAGCAAGGGTTGACTGTCCCCATGGGACGACTTCCCCCAAAGGCGTTTCAGGCAGAATCCCAGGATAGTTCCGTTGCTAATAAGAGTCTTGCAAAATCACTGAACCTCTAAACCTCATTTTCCAGGTGAGGAGCCTGACGCCCTGAAAGGTAAATTAGAATGGAAGTGGAGAAGCTGAAAACGTCACCAATGTCCCTCAAGTTCTTCTGGGGCCTGTCCTGCTCAAGGGGCTAGAGAGGGACAGACAGTGGGATCAGGGATTTTGAACCTACTGCAGGAACAAAGAACAAGGTCACGATCAACACGGAGCAGGGGCTTCCACACGGCGGGTGCCTCGCAGGTGGCTCCATGTGTGTGCCTGAGACCCCCCGCCTGCCAGTCTCAGCAGAGCAGGTCCAACAGTTTGGGACAATGTTATTTTATCTTTCCCTATATGGCTGACAACAGGAACCTAGTGTGGAGGTAAGTCACCATCAGCTCCTACACAGACATTTCACACACGTGTTTCCCTACTCAATGCTCACACCACCCAAGGACATAAAGCTGTCGCTGTCTGGGTGAAGGCACGAAACTCCAGCAGGAGAAGCAAGGCTCTCACGATCCCAGGTCTATCCCTCAGGCCCCTGAGGTCTGACTTGGAGTCACTTCTGCCACTGGCTACCCGTCTGAAGATCAAGGGTCCCGGCCACTTCTCAGACCAGGGACACTCCTGAAAGACCCACCGCGAGTTTGAAGAGCCGCGTCCTTGCCTGGGGAAGGAAAGTAGCCCCACTGCTCAGATCGACGGCATTTCCATGGCCATGACCCTGATTTTGCAGGGTCCCTGTCAGGCTGGGCTGCCAGGTAAAATGTACGACACCCCCATTAACGTCCCATGAAAAATGCCCAACACATATACAAAAAAATTACCTGCTGTTTATCTGAAATGCAAATGAAGTTGGGTGTCCAATACTTTCATTTGCCAAATCTGGCCATCCCACGCTCAGAGCAGGGAGCTTAACTGTTCCGTCGGCCCAGGGAGCTGATCTCATCTCCGAGAGAGGCTGCCTGGCCCCCGTCACGCTTGCTCCCGCACCACGGGAGCCCGGAGGCTGCTGGGAGGCCGAGCTGGTCGCTGCCCCGACAGCGACCCAGGCTGTCTGGGAGGGGCTTTTCTGGATGCTGTTTGGCACCGATACCACGGACGAGAAGAGGTTGAGAGCAGAGAGCAGGCGCTAACAGAGCTGAGGTTTTAGGGCCTCTCTCTGGCACAGGCCTCGTCCGAGGCCCCAGTTCACACTCATAAATATTTGGATGCTCTTTCTTGTATCCCTTTGTTTTTAAAGACTTGCTCTTTTAGAGCAGTTTTAAGTTCACAACAAAACTTGCTAGTTCATCTCTTTTCAGCGCTGAAAAATATTCCATTGTCCGGCCGGACCCCAGTTTGTTTATCCATCACCTGCTGAAGGGCATCCTGGCTGCTTCCATGTTCTGGCTAAAAGGCTGCTGTAAACATCTGTGAGCAGGCTTCTGTGCGGACGTACGTTTTCAGCCGCTTTGGGTAGATGCCGAGGAGCACGGTTGCAGGACTGTGAGTCAGAGTATGTTCAGTTCTGCAGGAAGCTGCCAAAATGCCTCTCAAAGCAGCCGCACCGCTTCGCGTCCCAGCACCAGGTATGGGAGCTCCTGTTGCCCCACGTCCCCGCCAGCATTTGGGGCTGTCGGTGGTCAGGCTTTGACCATTCTACTAGGTGTGTAGTGGTATCTCACTGTTGTTTTAATTTGCATTTCCTTGATGACATATCACACAGGGCATCTTTCCATGTGCTTACGGCCATTCGAATATCTGCTAAGGTCTTGGGCACCTTTTTTAAATGGGGTTATTTTCTTATTGAGTTTTAAGAGTTCTTTGTATATTTTAGGTAACAAGCTTTTATCAAACATGTCTCTTGCAAATACCTCCTCCCAGGCTCTGGCTTGCCTCTAACTCTCTTGCTGGTGCTTTTTGCTGACCAGAATCCTTCATGGTGCAAAATCAGGGTTATCAATTCCTTCTTGCATGGCCCTGTCTCTGGTGTCATGTCTCAAAAGGCCTCGTCGCGGCCAGCGTCCTCCTGGTTTTCTCCCACATTGTCCTCTAGAAGTTCCACGGTTTCATGTTTTACATTTAGGCCCGAGGTCCCTTTTATGTTACTTTATGTGAAGGGTATAAGGTCAGTGTTTAGACTAATTTTTTTGCACGTGGAGGGACAGTTTTGAGCACCATTTTTTGAAAACCATCTCTTTGCCATTGTTTTCTTGGCTCCATTGTCAAAGATCAGCCGACTGTGTTTATGTGGGCCTGCTTCTGGGCCTTCCGTTCCAGCCCCTCGATCGGCTTGTCTCATCTCTCACGTTACAGCAGGGCCTTGGTGATGATAGCTTTCGGGTGAGTCTTGAGGTTGGGTGGTATCAATCGTCCGACCTGTTTGTTTCTGTTTTTGTAAAACACTGTGTTGCTTATTCTGGTCTTTTGCCTCTCCATAGAAACCGCAGAACCAGTTAGGCAATATCCAAAAAATGTGTGGGGATTTTGATAGGATTGTATTAAATCTATAGATCAAATCAGGGCAAACTGACATTTAGACAATACTGAGTCTTCCTAGCCACAGATATTTATTTAGTTGTTCTTCAGTTTCGTTCATCAGAGTTTTGTAGTAGTCTTCAGATAGATCTTACATATGTTTTGGTAGATTTTTACTTAAATATTTCATTTTGGGGGTATTACTGTAAATGGTATTGGTTTTTAACTTCAAATTCCACTTGTTCATTGTTAGTGTATGGGAAAGCAATCGACTTTTATAGATTAAACTTGCAACTTGCAAAGTTGCTGTAATTGTTTTTTAATTCCAGAAAGGCTGCTCTTTCTCAAAGAGAGGCCACACGTTGTATGGACTCCGGGGTCCCCCAGACCTGGATGGGGCCCTGGGAGAGCCAGAGGCCCCTCCTCAGCGTGGAAGACCAGAGGTCAGTGCCGCTCATTGAGCACCTACTACGTGCCCCGGCCACAAGCACACATTACCTTCACACCAACACCCCGGGCCAGACCTCGCTTATCCTGCAAAGGCATAAACTGAGGCTCACATTGGTGGGGAACTTGCCCGACATCACACAGGGGGAGTGGCAGACAAAAGGCCTGAATCCAGGTCGCGTTTCCGTCTTGCTCTGAGGCCAGTGCTCAGGCGCCTGTCACCTTCTGGGCTCGTAGGATGGGGAAAGAAGGGGACCTTCCTGGAGGGTCCCACCGGTCTAAGCACTGCAGGAAGGCACTGATCCTCAGGGAGGGCGGGGGCCTAGCCAGGGCCAGAGCACCAGCTGGTTCTAGAAGCACGAATGAACGTTTCAGGATTATGCTCAACAACTAAAAATACCACCGAGCACCGATTCCATGCCAGGCAGAGTTGCTAAGAGACTTCACAAGCATCGTTCTGCATCGCCCCCGCAGCAAGCCTGCGAAGTTTGAAGGCGAGCTGCTCTTGACAGACGAGAGAGCCGAGGCCGGTGCCCCCAAGCACCCCGCGGGGACAGACCTGGGCTTCAGGGAGGAGGCTGGAGAGTCAAGGGAGAGGCAGCACCGGGCCCCGTGTGGGGAGCGGGGGGCTGCTGTGTCAGTTTCCCACGGCTGCGGCAACAGAGTTCCATACACACAGTGCCTAACAACGCAAGTGCGTCACCTTACGGCGCTGCAGGTCCGATGTCCAAAATGTGTCTCCTCGGGTTAAACCAGGGCGGTGGCTGGGTTGTGTTCCTTCTGGAGGCTGTGGGGAGACTTCATTCCTTCCCTTTTCCAGCTTCTAGAAGTCACCTACACCCATAGGCTCATGGCCCCCTCCTTCATCTCCAAAGCCAGCAGTACAGCATCTTCCAGGAGGAGAAAAGAAAGGTTTCTGGAAGTGGAGCAGGTTTTCAAAGTTCAGATGCCTAGGAATGGCAGCACGGCCTGGGTGAATCCAAAAGCCTGTTTTCTACCCAGGAAGAAATGAAGGAAGAGGCGGGTCCATTCTGGAGCTGAGAAACCTGGAGGAACAGGAAGGACAGTGGAGAAGCAAAACGTGGAGGCACAGCTGGCCATGGGCCTCCGGAAGCCCAAGGTGTGCAGGACAAGGACCCAAGGTAGCATTTTGGATGTTAAAACACAGAAAGCTGAGTGACTGGGGACACCAGAGTTACAACGACGGGGCTCCTGTATTTTGCTTTTCTTTCTTTGTTTTCTCCCCTTGCTTTTCTTTGGGGATAAATCCCCAAGAAGACGCATCGCCCCTCAAGCCTTGAGCCAGGTTGTGTCTGAGATGGCCTCCCTCTGACAATCCTCCAAAACTATCCGGCAGGTGTCTTCCTCCTTGGAAGGTCCAGGCGGCTCTTTGGGAAGAGAACCCTGCTTTTCCCCAGGGCATTGGGGCCTGTTCAGGAGAGAGTCCAGTCATCAGTGGCTCGGCTGCATCTGTGTGGGCCGTGGAGCTATGAGTAACCCTCGTGAGCCAATGTTGCAACTGGCATGGCATGGAACAGCAGCCACCGAGCGTCCCCGGCCCCTCTCTGCAGCATGGCTGGCTCCTGATTCACCGAGGGGCCCTCAAGGGGGCTGTGGGAGCAGCTGCCTCCTGTGCTGGGGTCACGGCATGAGGCCCCGGGCCCTGGCTGGAGTCTCGGTCTCCCAGCCGGGCAGGGCTCCGCACGGCATGTTCTGGGCACATTTGGGGCTCCTGAGGGAGCTTCCTGCTTGTAAAACGCCTGCTCCCAGACGGACAGCACCTTCCTGTGTCCGAGGCGCCCTTCTGCCTAGTCCAGTGACCCTGCAGGGGGAGCCAAGTTTAGAACACAATAGACTGAGTTCAGATCCTGGTTTTGCAACGTCTTAACTGAATGACCTTGGGCATTTGGCCTCATTTCCAGAAGCCTCAGGGTCCTCGTATGTAAACTAGGGGGGAAAGCTGCTACCCTTCACATTTGCTCCTGACACTGCTGCCGAATTGTGTGAGGACCTCGGGCTCGGGCAGAGATGTCCCCATTTAAACCTGGGCTCTGCTGCCGGCCAGCACCGTCATCCTAAGGGTTTCTCGGACTGGCTAAGCCGCAGTCCCCTCATCTGTAAAGTGGGACCGATGACATTAGCTGATTCACAGGGTTGCGGAGAAGACGAAGTGCTTCTCACACACTCTGCCGGCCATTCACCATCTCTCCGCTGACTCTGTTCTCAGGGCCCTGGAGGGTGCAAAGGCCGTGGAGGAGACCCAAGCGACGCCCCCTATTTTAGGAACACCATCCATTCAGACACGAGGCACTTTGTTTCCTCGCCCAGGCATCAGGGAAGGTGTTCGTGTTAGCTGCAAGCCAGCTCTCTTTCCAGATTTCCCGGACGGCAGCAGGACAGCCGGTATGGGAGCTGGACTATGACGATGTAAATGTCACACAGTAGGTCTTCACCCTCTCAGGGATGGCTGGCAAGGGCAAGAGTAAGCCTCCACTTGCACCCAGAGGGCTAGTTTCACTGTACCAGCAGATTAGCCGTGGGATGAGCAGCAGGAGGCGGTGTCGGGAGCCTGGGCGAAGGTCGGCATCAACAAGAGCCTGGGAAGGACCTCCCGTGTTTTGTTCTCAGAGGCTCAAATCACATCTTGTCATCGTGGCTGCTTCTGCCCTGCTGCTAAGGCAGAAGCAGCTGGCATTGCCATGGCAACCAGGCAGCATCAACTTCCAACTCAGCCCTGGATTTCCTATAACAACGGCAGAGCCACTGAAAACATGTTTGGAAAGTGAGAGCCACGAACAGAAAATTACACCAGGGCACTGCGGGGAGGGGGGGCTCTCCTGTTTCCTCTCCTTGGGGTGAACCGAGTGCGCAGCAGAAAGACACACAATGGAGCCACATTGAGGCCCAGGAGAAGGAGATGTCACCGAGCCCTGCCTGTGCTGAGCTACAAAGAGGAGATGCCTCCTTCTGCAGTGATCATGCGCACTAACTGCTCTTTCTCAGGCTCCGGGTCAGATGCTGGAACGAGGGGCTAAGGAGACGTGAAGGGGGCGGCACCTGTCCATCGGTGGGTGGAGGCACCCGGAACCCAAGCAGGAGAGGGCTTCACAGAGGGCGGTCTTCAGTAGATAGTCAAGGTTGCAATTTCCAGAAGGATCATCAGCACTGGGTACGGGCCCCTGGGGGTCCAGGAAGACTCCCCGAAGAGGAGTCCGTGCTTCCCTGAAACCAGGGAGATAGAAGGCTGAGACCCGGGGGTCAGCAAGCCGGGCCGCTGGGAGAACTCACCACTCCCCGCCCCCCGCAGCTGGTTCTGGGAACACAACCCTGCACAGCCAGTGCATCCAGAGCCGCTGACTCTTGTCAGAAGGGAGGTCCCTCCAGTGTCATCGGAAGGCCGGCTGTTGCAGGGCCCCCGGGACCCTCCACTCCCTCCCAGCCTGCCCTCAGCCTGGCCGCCTGCCTCCATCTCCCAGGCAGCAGGACGCACCCAGGCCTGATTTATTAGTCTCAACCTGGAATCATCCCAGATGCCGCCCCGGCCTCATTTACTGACCTGCCGCAGGGCCGGGAGGAAATTCATGAGGCTGGGCAGAGCTGGCGGCCAGGCCCATCTGTCTGGGCATCTGTCTCCCCTCCCCTCCCCTCCCCATCTACCCTCTCTACCAGCAAAGGGAGGATCCCGTGACCCCGTTCAGGATCACTGAGGCAATGACACCACAGAGCCACCGGTCCCCCAGGGAGGATCCCGACCAGGGAGGGAGAGGCTGGAGTTCCCTCAGGAGCTCCCTCACAGCCCCGGCCTCCGGCCCTGACCCAGGACACGAAGCATTTCCTTCTGCGGATGTGGAAGCCTCTCACCCAGTAACTGATGGCCGGCCTACTGGACCGGGATTGCCGGTTTCTAGGCAGAAGGGAGCCCCCGGGGCAAGCCGCTTGGGAATCAGGTTTTGACCTGCTGCCGTCTTGAGCGCAGAAGGTGAGAGGGGGCTTCTGAAGCATCCTCATCCCAACACAGGGCAAGTGAGGTGCTATTTTAATGTGCAATAAATCGGGTTTAAAAATATATAAATTTATATCTAGCATAACCATGTTATAACTATTTGACATAAATCTTTAATAGGTATTTACATTTTCAAAAGCACATTGATGCAATGAAAAATGCTAAGTAACGAACAGTTATAGGAGGTATGCAGATCTGATAAAAATGCTAGCGTTCAGGACACATTGCTTTTAAAAGGACAGGGAGATGAAGGCATTGCCAAGGTTACCTCTCCTGAGGTGAAGCTGGCCTGGATTAAGCCAGCCCATCCTGCGCAGGGAAACTGCCCCCCCCAGGCGACCTGCTCAGCCCACAGAGTTCCCCTGGCCTGCGGGGGAGACCACTGGGCCCAGAGACGCTGCTGCGTGCACAGTGACCCGGGGGTTGAGCAAATACGGCCTCCTGCTTAGGTGAATGTTTAGCCTCAGTGGCTGGCAGAGGGGCGAGGCCCGAGGACCTCTGTCCCTGACAGCTGACACCACGGGGGCCAGCTGGAGTGAGGGGGGCAGGGAGGGAAGCCTGGGTCCCCTCCCTCCCCAGGGTGACCTTTTCCGATCTACGGGGAGGGAAGGTGCTAAGACCCTCAGAGGCTGCAGGAACAAATGAACAGCGGCATTGCAGCTTTGTCATTGTCAGTAACATCCTGGCGTCTTACACACGCGCAGGAAGCGAGTACAGTATATACTCTCAGCCGTGGTATGAAGGGCCCGCCCCCCGGGCTTCGGGAGATCCCATCAGACACAGGGCCCTCGTCCCGCACGTCCCCTCTGTTCACAGCCTCCCAGCTGCCCGGGTGGCTGCAGCACAGTGTGTGGGGCCGGCGGAAGGGGGTTTGTAGGTCACGGAGAGCCGCCTGGGTTTTATTAACGGTGCCCTGAAAAGATGTAACCAGTCTTTACAGTAAAAACAAAGAGGTTTTAAGCAGCGGAGTGATGGGCACAGGTCTGTGTTTTACAAAAATTTCCCCAGGCGACTGGGAAGAAGGAAGAGGGGCCGGGAGATCAGCAGGAAGCAGAGAGGGAAGCTAGCACATTCACGAGACACGCCAGGGCGGCCACGGAATCTGGCACAGGGTGGAATTTGTGCCTTAAAGAAGGAGGTGACAGCGAACCCTAGTTGCCAACATCAACAGCTGAGTAGAAAGTGGTGAAATTTGAAATAACTGAAGATGAACCAATGTGGGGGGAAGCATCTCTATTAGACAGGCCCACCGGTCCCCGCCCTGGTCACCACACTCACATAAGTCACCGCCGTGGGCAGCATTCGCGCCATCCCTGCCCCCAACAGGGGCCTTGCCTGGCCTGCTCACGCACCTCGGCGCCCCTTTCTCTGCAGGTGAGCTCCTTCCCAGGCGTCCGCTCAACTCCCACAAGCCAGCGCCCCCCACACCTGCCGGGCCTGTCGGGAGCCCTGGGGGAGCCCGGGGGAGCCTGTCACGCGGAGCCCCCCGTGCACTCGCTCCGCTCACCTCTTGTTTAGGCCTCTAGCCCCTGCCGTTTGCAGACCATCTGTACTGGCCCGTGAGCTACCAAAAATTGCTCTTTGGATTTTCTAGAAGTTGGATAGCAGCCAAATGTCTTTCCCTTCCCCTGACCATGGCCTTCATCTTGAATGGTTTGCTTTCACTGGACGCGGTAGAATGACGTGCTTGAGCCAATGGCCTTTGGAGTCAGATCTGGGCCGGAAACCAGCCTTTGCCGGGTTAAACAGCTGTGTGACCTTGGGCAAAGCCACCCAAAGCAGAATAAGGCCGTAGGGCCTTATTCAATGGAAGGTAGCAGTAATCTGGGGAATTTGAGAAAGGAGAAAAGAATGTCGGCTGGAAGGGGCCCTTAGAGGTCTTCCTGCCTTTATATAGGTGGGGTAAACTGAGGCTGGAGAGTGTGAAGGGCTCGCCCAAGCATCCACTCAGAGGGAGACGGTGGGGGAAATGCCACACCCGGACGCTCTGCCCAGCCCTCTCTCCAGCCCTCCTCTGGGAGGGCCTTGGGCACTCGCGGGGGCAGCGTGCATGTGCAGTTGCCCGCAAGGCTGGCCGGGAGCAAAGGGGCACACGGGCACTCCACGGGCTGGAGGGGGCTCGCTTGTCTGTACAGAGCAGGCAGCATGAACTACGCGCTGTCATTTACAGATCAGATGTATCATGTAAAAATCCAAATTTCTTTTCTTTGTGTAAAAACGTGGAAAGCGTGGCCACCCCAGACCTGTATTCTCGCGGGGCAGCAAGCAGGTGGGGCCGAGCTGGCGCCGCTCCCTGGGGCCGGCCCTGCACTCCCTGCTTTGGCACGGTCTCCACCCCTTTCTGTCGCCCCTGTACTTGACCTTCCTACTTGACCTACTGCATTCTGGACCCATGGCCTGCTTCCATCATGTACATGACCTGTCCTGTCTTGCGGACATGAGTTTATGATCCTGGCCCTAGACTATCTCCTTTAAGAAAATGTTTTAGGAAATAAAGCTACATACATGCTCTAACCCAGATGGTACCTGCTGTTGTGCCATCCTGAGACGTTTCTCAAGCTCTCTTGGCAGATGTTTTCCCCCTGAAACCTTCCTCCCCACATCCACCTGGAAATAGAAAACCCTGCCTGCTGGCGTAATCAGCCCTTTCTCCTCATTCCCCACTTTCTCTCTTCTCCTTTGTTTGGATTGTGCCAAGGGATACAGTTTTCGCTTTTCCACGTTGTTTCCTGCCCCCGCCCCACCCTCGCCTCTCCTCCCCGCGCCCTACGAAGCCCGCGTGGCTTGCCTTCCTGTCGGCATCTGGTGGGCCAGACGCTCCAAGGACAGGCCGCACTGCCGAGCACTGCCCCACTCTCCAACCTGCGGTGGCCTCCCCACCATCAGACCCCCCGCCCCTTCCTCCTCCCTCAAGCCTGCCCAGGCCTCTCGCTGCCACCAAGAGCTCCTGTCACCTTCAGAGGAAAGCCTAAGGCCTTGGCCAACCAGGTGCCCACCAATCGTCCGAGAATCGTCTCTCACCTTCCCCACCCGCAGTCAGCGCCCAGGCCAGGAAGCCACAACCCTCACCTTATCCTCTATTTTGCCTGTGTTGCTTCCTCTGCCAGGACACCCTCCCACTGAATCAGTTTTGTTAAACAACAGAAGCAACAGGCCAAAACGCAGTCCCTTTTGCTGAGCCATGTCACCAAAGCAAACTCCGTAACTAACCTAATTGCAGTTTCAGCCTCTCCCAGGGGTCGATTTTTAAGCCAATCCGTCTGGAATTTCCTGGCCAGCGCTGGTCAGGCGGCCAGTGTTGGTTAGGTGGCGTGCCTGCCCGAGGAGGCCCCAGCCTTCCCCTAACAGAAGGTGGCCTTGCTCAAAATAATCCACTCTTTCAACATCTATGTCCCACCCTCCTCCTGCCCATGAAAGCCTTCCATTTTGTACAATTCCTCCCAGCACCCTTCTAGTTCCTAGATGGTGCGCTGCCTGATCCGTGGATCACTTAACAAAGCCGCTCAGGCCTTCAAGTTTACTCCGGCGAAGTTTGTCCTTTACCAGTTTTGACACCGTCTCCTCCTGACTCCTCGTCCTGCCACCAGTCCCCACCACGGTCCCCTGGTGGGCTCGCAGCCCTCTGCTGTGTCCCGCCTGCCTGTGCTGCCCGCACGGATCTGTCTCCCAGACTCTGAGGCACTCATCCAGGACCCTCCAGGTCATCGGAGTCCTCAAAACCTGGAACAGAGGGCCAGGCACGAAGAATGGCCGACGAAGACTTGGGGAGTGGAAACAACACAGCGCTGAATTTCAGCGAAGACCCAGAGGGGCTGTTCACTGCTCAGCAGGGTCCTCCTTGGCCTTCTGAAAGGGGGCCTCCTAGTTCATACTGACGAGAACTGCCCCTCAAGGAGACTCAGTGGGCCGCCTCCCACCCTTATCAGCTGCAAGGCCCTTTCTCTTCTCCATCTGCTCGTGCACCAACCCGTCCCATCACTGGGCGCGGACACTTGACCGCGGAGGGCCTTGAGCGACTACTAACCGTTTCCCGGGTCTAGATCTTGTGACTCCAAATGAGCAGCGAGATCCTCAGGGTTGATCTGTAATATTCATCCATCCATCCATCCATCCATCCCCCTGACCATCCATCCATCCACCCATCTGACCGTCCATCCGACCACCCAGCCACCAATCAAGCATCTCTGCTGCACCCTGCACTCCAGTGGGTGCTGCAGAGAAAATGGAAAGCAAAATCAGATGGGACCTCTGCCCTCACTGAAGCTAACAACGTAGCCTGGTGGAGGAGACATGTAAACAATCACAAATAAATGTAAAAGATCAACCGTGACAGGCACCTTGAAGGGTAAATCGGCAGTGCTATGAAGCCCTGTAACCGGGAGATCGATCCCGGTACGCGTGACTGGAGAAGCCCAGCGCGGCGGCAGCACCGAGACCACGGGGCCACGTGGCACAGATGAGCAGGTGTTAGGGAGGTGGCCGTGTCCAGGAGCCCTTTCCGGGCGCACTTGTAACAGTAAGACGCGGCCAGTGTGGAGGCAGTGCTGTGCCATGGCTTGGCATTTCATACATGTCTTTGTTTGCTTACACAAACATGCTCAATAATATACATGCATTTCCTGTGACGTCATTTTCTCTTACATAATACAAAGCATGTATTTATAGACCATATATGCATTTCTCTCTATAAATACACAGACGCGTACACATGTACAAGCACACGTGCACTAAGTTTCTTCCTTTCCTCTGACACTCAGCTCTACATAAGGTAGTCCACTGAAACGCAGCCGTTGTGACTGTCTCCATAATTATATAACAATCACATCTTATATTTGTTTATTCCATATTTGATGATTATATAGCTCTTTGGTGAGTGCCACTTCACCAGAAAAGCCGTATCCACCTTCTCTGCTCCTCCCACCCGCCCCACCGGAGGGGCTCTGCCTCCCCACTAAAAAGGTCGGGGAGGCAGAGCCCCGGGACATGACAGAAGCGGGGGCAGCACCGGAGCCCACGTCTGTGTGGTACTACTGCCCTGCTGCCTCCTTTCTAGAATTTTAGGACCCAGAGAGACCTGAGAGAGCGGTCAGACAGCTGGCTGAGTTAGCAGCCTCCTGCGCCTGCTGGAGAGTTTGTCTCTATTTAAAGAAAGAGCCGTTCAGGGAACGGGACCGCGACCACGGCTGCACAGGCCAGCTGGGCTCTGGGGACTCAATGGAGCCGCGCAGCCATCAAGCCCCGAACAATAGAGCCGCTGACCCAGCAGTCAGAGGTGACCCCAGAGGTCACTGGCCCCTGGCCAAGGAGAAGGGGCGCAGGTCTGTGACCCCCTTTCCTGTGGACCACACAGGGAGGGTGAGAGAGGTTGGACTCAGATGAACAACCTTCAGGCCCACTGGGAATTTGCCCCAGGCCTTTGGGGTCAGGCTGGGATTCATGTACAGCCAGCCTGGGCTGCACGTCTGACATTTGCTAGGCCCTTACACAAGCATCTTTTCACCGACCCTCAGAGTGACCCTTTGAGAACGGTACTATTAATATCCCCATTTAGAGAGGGACAAAGGGAGGCTCAGAGACATCAAGTGTCTGACCTAAGCTCACACAGCTTAGTAGCAGAATTCTACTCAGAACAGTTTAGCATCCCTCCAGCCATTCATGCATGCATTCATTCAATAAACATATGCAGCGTGTCTGCCTGTACCAGGCACTGTCCTAGGCACTTGGAGTACAAAGGTAAACAAAACAGACAAAACCCTGGCCGTCAGGGAGCTGACATGCAAGCGTCAGAGCACCAGAGCCTCTTACCTGGTCAGAGTACCAGGTAAGCAGACAGTCGCTTACCGACACAAGGGAAACAAAGGCCCAGTCCTTGCCTTCAGAGCACTTGTGGTCTAGTGGAGGGGACACATATACAGAAAAGTTAAACGCACTATGGAAAGTTGAGGGTGCTTTGATAGGGGTTAGCAGAAGGTGTGTGGGAAGAAAGGGTGGGTATCAGGGAAGGCTTCCTGGAGGCGGTGTTACCTGAAATGAGTGTTACAGGATCAAGAACAGTAAAATCATTCCAGGTAAAATTCACAGCAGGGAATGGAGCCCAAATCTGGTCTCTTTTGGCTGCTGTACTCGGAGACCCAGGCAGAGCTGCCTAGACCTGGCTTGTTCTCCTAAGAACAGCTGAGGAAAGGCCCAGAGGCAGGAGGCAGGTCTCTGGTTCAGGGAACTCTACCCCTGGCTATGAAGGTCCAGGATAGACATGGCTGAGGAGGAGAATGGATTCAGGTAGATTCGGGCTCTTAGGAAGCTCTGGTGAGTTTTAAGTGGCAAAGTGGCCCAAGGCCATCGACGGTTTCAAAGGTCCCTCCGGGCCGAGCGGAGGCTGGCGTGGAAGGAGTGAGCATGGATGCAGGGCGCGGGCCAGGCGGGCGCCCAGGCGGTGGCGGTGGCGGGATCGGGGGCAGGGGGAGGGTCACCTCCAGGGTAGCGCTCGGGAAGGCGTTTTTTAATTTATCTTTTCAGAGACACGATTATCCTTCCTCATTAAAAACCAAGAAAAGGAAAAAGAAAGAAAGAGAGAGGGAGGGTAAGGGAGAGGGAGTGCGAGAGGAAGGAAGGAAGGGAATAGAAGGTAGTGAGAAACGTCTGAAAGCGAAGACCAGCCTCCTCTTTTAAAAACATTGTATTAGCGAATATATCACGCCGTGTGTATTAAATTATAAAGCATGATAAGGAAACAAAGAGCGGTGTCCCAGCGCTCAGTGGGAGATCAGACCCCGCAGGAACGAGGGACACTGAGGGGGCGCGATGTGACGCCCTCCCCAGCCCCCGCGGCTTCCCCGCACACGTGTGTCGTCCACTCCCTGAATTTCATTTCGGTCTCTTTCCTCACCTTTATGTTTTGTGTTCACCGACCATGAATGTATCCCTAAACAATACTGGGTGCGGTTTGCTTGTTTTCCCGCTTTATTCAAAATGCATCTTAGCCCCTTCCGCCACTTGCCCTTTGAAACTCTGCAACGCGTGTCTCGGGTTCACCCACATACGAGTGCGCGGCTATGATTCGGGCACTGTCACCGTGCGATGGTGCAGCCCGCCGTGCGCGCACGCTCCGCCTCTGAGTCCGAAGCCCCTGCGGAGGGCCCGCTGTCTGCCATCTCAAACAGCATGGTGACAGCGCTCGTGTGCCTGCCTCCTGGAGGGCGCCGCCGGGCCTCCAAGCCACCTTGGGGTGGCACGGCTGGGTGGCAGGGCCTGCACTCTTCCCACGACTGTCCCGAGCAGGGCCCCCGCCCCCAGGTCAGCCTCGGCGCAGCGTGCAAGGAGCACGGGGTTGGGGGGCAGCCCAGGCCAGCCCCCCAGTCACCCCAGGGCTCGTCTACCAACAAGGACAGCGACCCTCGGCTAACACCTAATTAGGTCACAAGAGGGTGTCGCTCTCTCACGCTGCCTTTGTTCCATTCCTTGGGCCCAGCAAGGCTCTGTTCACAAGCCACTGGACCCCAGGGACACAATAATAATAATGGCCAGTGAGCTGCAGCATGCCAGGCACCGACCAAGCGCCTCCCAGAGGTGTCGACTCGATCTTCGTACATGACGGGAGCAGGCAGCGCCACGCCGTCCCCACCGCACGGACGGGCAGTGAGGCGCACCTGGCCGAGGGGCTGACCCGGACGAGCGCGTGCTGAGCAGCGGTGAGACCGGCTCCAGGGCCAGCGGCCCGGCCGGCCCATTGCTTCCGAGAGGGCGGGCCGACTCGTGCCCAGTCCGGGCCCTGCCAGCACGCCCTCCCCGGCAAGGAAAAGAAACAGAACTTGAAGTGAATGTAAGCAAAAAAGGGGACTTGCCGGCTCACAAAAGAAAACCCAGACGAGACAGGTGGGGAGCCCACCTCAGGGCCCGCTGGGTCCAGGGCGACCGACGCTCTGAGAAACCCCCCACCCCACCTTGACGTCTGCTGGGTGCTGCCTGCGGGGTCCTCCCGAGATGGGGGCAGATACAGGGCGCCCGCACCTCTCGCCTCATCTTCTGACAGACACCCCAGTTCCCATTAGAAAATGAACCCAGCCGACCAAACTGCCAGGAGGGCGCCGAGAGCCCAGCCCGGGCCGCCCGGCCTTCCCTGGGGCAACACCGGGGGCTGGGGCCGGGGGCCCTGGCATGGGCGCAGGAGGGGCACGGCGCAGCCCACGGCCACGAAGGGGGCACCGCACAGACGCGACCCCCGGGCCGGAGGCGGGGTGGGCGGTGGCCACCGGGGCGGTCTCACTCAGCGACAGGGCCGGCCCGTGCCGAGCAGTGGAAGAAGCCTCAGGGACCTCATTCTCCTTGAGCAAGCCTGGCTCTGCGCCCGCATCCAGCCCGGCTGAAGGAATTTCCCCTTTCAGTCGCCTTCCATTGGCACTCAGGCAGAGGACTGTTTTTGTTGGCATTTTTAACCAACTGAACCTCCTTCCATGCACCTCACCCGGGGGGGCCCCGGGCCAGCAGGAGTGCGGACGTCAGGCCAGGTTGCTCAGGGCAGCCGCAGAGCCTCCGGATGGGGACAGGGGTCCCCTGGGGGCCTGCTGATGACAAGCACTGAAGCCCAGGTGCCGCTCCCTCAGGCCACAATGAGGAAGCCACAAAGGTGGTGCCCTCCCCACCCAGTGGAACTGGCTCAGGGCACTGGGAAGGGAAGCAGAAAGCAGGTCGGGGAGCACGTGACCAGCCAGGAGAAAACCCCGCGTGGCGGCCTGGCTCCGCGCTGCCCGTCTTGCCCCTGGGCTGCACTGACCCCCGCCCAGCCCTGCGCCGCAGCCTCCCTGGCAGCCCCGCCAAAGGCCCGTGTGTCCTCGGTGAAACCGGGTCAGAGAGCGTCCCAGCAGCAACTCAGAAAGTCAGGCGGACGCAACTCTGAACAGCAGAACAAAGCCAACCTGTCCGCCGAGGAAACTCAATCCGATTACGCCCCGGCCCCGTGGCCGGAGCAGCCTTGTGACAGAGAAGAAAGGGCGCTTTCATGGGCCGAGCCCTGCCTGCTGGCAAACGGGCCCTGCCAGCGCCCGGCCCGCTCTCCACGTGGCCCCACGGGACCTGCCGGCCCCCCACCCAGCCCGGGGTGGGCACAGGGGCAGGGCCTCTCTGTCCGGCCTCAGAGGAGAGGGGAGGCGAGAGAGGGACACCAGGAGAAGCCGAAGGCAATGAATGGCTCCAAGGTGAAGGCTCTGGAGATAAAAAAAGACAGTGTGTGTTTGTCCTGGAAATTGGCTCACGGACAGATTAAATTTAGGAGGAACCAGGGCAGATACGCAGGGAAGCGTGTTTCCTTAATGAGCCGTCTTTATTTAACTGCCTCATCATTTACCGGGCCATGGAGTCTGGAGGTGACCCCAAAAGTCATGACAGGGAAGGCAATGACGGACCGAGCCCTGTGGAGCTGCATCAGGGCCGGGCTCCTGTGACACCAGGTCCTTGGGCCTGTCATCCCTGTCATCTTAATGGGGCAAGGGAGGGCTGCTCTGACCCCAAGATGACCCCCGGGGGGTCCAGCCGCTTCGCTCAGGAGCAGTTTCTCTCTGCCATTGCATCTCCCTAGCGGGGAGGGGAGCGGGACAGGCGAAGTTAGTGTAGGGGGTGCCTCCATCGCCCGCCCTGACACCCCCTCCCTCCTGCCAGTCCCACGAGCCCCCCAGTTTCCTGTGCCCCCTCCACGTCGCTTCTCATCCAGCCGTTCGTTCGTTCGTTCGTTCGTTCATTCATTCATTCAACGGAGCATTTCTGAGCACCAGTGTCTGCCGCATGGGGTCGCAGTGTGGTGTGAAGACGTCCAGTGCAGTGACTGCCTCATTCACGGAGCTTCAGATGGCCCAGGGGGCAGGGTGGGCGGCAGACTTCCTTCAAATGATCCCAAAACCAAATCATTACAATAGGAGGGCTGAAGGAGAAGTGGAGAAAGCCGGGTTCGGGGGCGGGGGCGGGGGCGGGGGATGGGTGGAGCACAGGGCATTTTGGGGCAGTGACCCTATTCTACGTGATACTGTACCCACAGTAAAGACACTGTGCATTTGTCAAAAGCCACAGGACCGTAGGACACACAGAATTCTAACGTAAACCGTGGACTCCAGTTAACGATACTGAGTCTGTACGGGCTCGGGGCAAGTCGAGCGGCCCCCTGGGGCTGCAGCAGAGGCAACCCCTAAGGAGCAAGCACTCTCCCCGGCTTCCTTTGTGCTTTCTGACGGAGGCAAAATCAGACAGCAACACCTGCCTCCCGGGGGCCACATCTCCAGAGGGCAAATCAAAGGCTGGGGCGGAGGCCTCGCGCCGTGACCTTCCTGCTGTGGACAAGCCACCCCCTCCGAGTCCCTCATACCAAAGAAGGAAAGCAAGCCCCGCTATCTAGCCTCAGTGTCCGGTGCAGGGAAACGTGGGTGCCAAGGCCCAGCTCGCATGGCCAGGGCGTACGGGCTCACGGCAGGCGCTCTCCGGGTCAGTGGCTCTCCACGTGCGGTCCCTGGAGCAGCCGCATCCTCATCCCCTGGGCACTTGCCAGAAATGCCAGTTCCCGGGTTCCAGTCCAGATCTGCTGCATCATAACTCCAGGGGGGACCCAGCAGTTTGTTAGTTTTGAGGCGACCTTCAGGGGTTTCTGGTGGTCGCTCCGCGTTGGTGAGGCCCTGCGCAGACGGGTAGCAACCAGGGGGTCACGGGTATTCTCAGAATCCCTCCCAGGAGGCTAAGGGCAGGGCTTGGGGTCAGGCAGGCCCGGGAGGCGGCCTGCTGCCTCCGCTTCCAGTAGGCGGCTTTGGGCAGGCTGGGTGCTCTTGGGGAGCCGCAGCTTCCTCATCTTTGACGAGGAGGAAGGCCTGACTTGCCATTGGCCCAGGGCCTTGACGTGGCGCTGTCGCCGCCGGGAACATTGGAAGAGGTCAGCAACTGGTGGTTATTACCGTTGCTGTTTGTTTCCTTCTTAAACAATCAGGAATCAGGGATTTCCGTCCTTCAAAGGGTCCAGTTGCTCTGGCACGAATCCCGCCCACCCTTTCATCATCCCCCAGATACACGTTCCCAGAAGGGCCGGTGGTGCGGAAATTGCCACGGGCCCCCCTGCTTCCCATCTGATGGGCGCCTTTCCATGTTGGAAGAGAAGGAGGATTTCGGCGACCCAGGGTTACAAAGGAGGCTCCGGACCCACCATATGGCCTGGGCCTGGCCGCCCCGTCATCCTGTGGGATCAGAGGCTCTCGTGTGAGATATTAACATAATATTCCTTCCAAAAGCGATTACAGAGTTGCAGGCAGCAGAATGTCATTTGGTGGCCTCAGCCCGCTCCCATCAGCAGCGATGACTAAACAAGCTAATCAAATCAGCACACATTTGCACACGGCCTGGCAGCTGGGCCCGAAAATTGCCATCGCGAAGGCGTCATCCCGCTGCAGGGTGGCCTGACGGACGGGCTCCCGGCGGGCGGGCGGGTCCCCGTGGGCTGCCTGGCAGGTCCGCGTGGGGAGCGCGGATGCACCCACAGGAAGCCACCGCCAGGGTCCCAGAAGGGACAGAGCCACGTCAGCAAACAGCAAACAGCAAACAGAGGGGGAGGGGCAGGAAAGGCAGATACTTGTGTATCAGCCTCACCGTGTGTGCATGTGCACGTGTGTGTGCGCGCACGTGTGGAGACAGAGACAGAGAGAGACTGTCATTACGTGCTCACATGTGCCCTCTCATTGGCCCCTGAGAATGTGGGCTCTGGAGGCTGCCTGCGTCCTGTCATTTGCTGCGTGTTCTTGAGCAAGATACTTAACATCTCTGAGCCCAGCGTCCTCATTCATAAAGTAGGGAAGGGAGTTTTCTTAATTCTTGAGGTTGTTATGAAGATCAAATGAAATAATATAAAGTTTATCACATAATGTCTGACACAGTGAATATTCAATAAACAGCAACTGTTGTTGTTGTTATTATATTGTTCAGCAAACATCACCGCAGGCCTTTTACACGTGTGTGCCAGGCCCCAGACTCTGGGAATGCCATGCTAAGGACGACGCTGTCCTTGCCTTCGAGGAGCATATGCCCTGCCCGGGGTGATGGAGAGAGTGACAAGAGTGCCACGAAAGAAGAGAGGAGCAGGGGCTGAGGCCACAGAGCAGGGCACCCGGCCTGAGGGACCCGGGGGGTCGTCTGACAGGAGGTGAAACCACATCTGAGCGGGAGAGCACGTTGGGCTGATGTAGGAGAGAAGCAGAGAGGCAGGGCCAGGGGTCGGAGCCCCCACGCCCGGCTGCGCAGTGGGAGTCCCCTGAGGGGCCCGCAGGCAGAGGATTCTCAAGTCCAAGGCAAAATCGGGAGGCACCAGCATGTCCGAGAAGACTGGGATAAAGGGACGCGTCCTACGGGAGAATTTCATGACCAAAGCCTCCCAGACCACAAACAAGGGACGAAGCTGGAAGTCATCTCCGGGGGCAGCAGAGAACCGTGGGCCGCAGGAGCCTGCCCGCTCTGGGCAAGGCCCTTCCCAGGCTACGGTCCCTCCCACACAGGGGCAGGGTCGCAGGCTCAGGGTCACCCCCCTTCAGTCGCCTCCTTTCAACTTCACAAGGTGCCACAGCCACCGAAGCCTGCACAATTATTGACTTAATATACTTGTCTCTAAAGCAGCCCCTTTTAAAAACTTACATCACTAATTTAAACAAAAACTGTTAATGCTGCCTTAACTGAAGAAGAAAGGTGCCAAAATACGATGAAACCAACAAGGCCGTAGAGCGGCGGTTAGGCCCGTCACTCCGAGCCTGGGTCCGAGGGCTGGGGGCGAGGGCGGGGGCGGTCGGCCAGGGTTCTGGGGCCGCCAGCACCAGGGGAGGTTTCACCAAGGCGAGGCTCCCTCCCGTGTGTCACAGGCCGACACAGACCGAGGGAGAATCGAAGGGAATGCGATCCTCGTCGCCGGTGACCCCGATGTCATTCAGGACCAGGTGCGCGCCCCCCTCTGTTCCCACAGACCGCAGGCCATTGCCTCCCCTCCCTGCCCTGCGCTTGGGGAAATGCTGGCCCCAGTGATCGCAAAAGCCATTTCCAGCTATAAAACTCTTCAGTGACCCACCGGCCACCCCACCGGTCCTGTCTGAGCCCCTCCTTACTCAAGCCCAATGACACACAGGCCCAGACGCCACTCCTGGAAGGGGCCGTGCCCAGCCATGCGGCCCCTGGTGTGGTCCAGTGCGTGGGAACCTCAGAGTCTTGGCTGGAGACTCTCAGGCAGGACCAACCCACAATCCCTCCCACGGCCCCACCTCAGGGACACCTGGTCTTCCGCACCTCGCAGCCCAACCGCACCCCTACCCCCAACCCCACGCACACCTCCCCCTTCCTGCATTGCCGCTCCTGGGCTACTGCCCACGCCCCACCCCGCCCCCGCCACCCGCCTGCTCTCTGGAATTCTGGTATTTTCCCAACTCTCCACTCATTTAAGTCCATCCTCCTTTTAATAGCTACTGTGAATTTAGGAAAACTGAATTCTAGCCACATCATTTACCTACTAACGGCCCTTCAGGACCTGAGGGTCCAAGTTCTAGGCCCTTAATTGTATGTACAGAGTAGACCACTGTCATCTGGCCCCGTCCTCCCTTTCCAGCCCCAGCTCACGGCTCTCCCTTAACCACACACTGGGCCCCCCAGCACAGTGCCGGCTGCAGCTTCCTGCCCGCAATGTGTGGTTCGCACCTGAGGACCTTTGCACGTGCACGTCTCCCCGCGCAGAACGCCATTGTCCTCCTAGCCTCTCGGTCCCACTTCCTAGCCTGCATCCCGTGTCGGTCCCGTTCACTGCTTTAGCCCCAGCCTCTGCAGGAAGGCGGGCTCACAGTAGGACATCCACAGACACGTAGGAGTGGGCAATCTGAGCAAAGGAGCCCTTAGGTGCAGCCCAGGCCCCTGAGGGACCCCAGTCGCAGTATTTTACGGAAATCCTCATCTCCCCCGCCAGTCTGAGGCCTCTTCAGGGTGGGGGGACTCAACGGAGCCGACAGAGCCAGGGCCCCAACGAGCTGCACGGCCTGCTTGGCAAGGCTTACCCCGTGTTTTCTTTCTTAAAAAAAAAAAGTTTTAAATAATTGCCAGTATTAGGTGATTTCTAAAAAAATCAAATACAGGCTTCTCTTGAAAAATATCATAATCTGCCCGCTCTGGGCAGGGTCCCTGTGTGAGAAGGACAGGCTGACGAGCAGCTGCTCCTTCAGCTGGGACACTGCCCTCCGGCCCCCACAGGCCCGCCCAGCCCCCCTCGCCCACTCACTGCCACCTGCCTGGCTGCGCGGGTGTTTGAGTTTCCTGTCTCAGGACACAGTGTATCCGTTTGCGAAACTCTTCTCTTACATGTGTCCTTAGTGAATCCCTGGCACGTGGCACACCTTACACACGAGGACAAATAAGCCGGCACTTCAGCTGAATTGAACCTGCTTTTCTTGGCCAAAAAAAAAAAAAAAAAAAAAAGATCAAATGCAAGAGGTGAGTGCCCGTGAGATTTTTAAAAGCACAAACTGTCCAAAGTCAGTACAGCCGTCCTCCTAACAAGGGCGCAGGGCTGGGTCCCCCAGGGCAATGTGCCTCCAGCTTCAGCACGTGCAGGAATCGCGGGCGGCGGGGGTGGGGGAGTGTCTGTTAAAATGCAGATTCAGATCAGCGGGTCGGGGCAAGGCCTGGGACTCTGCATTCTAACAAGCTCCCAGGGAGGACGATGCCACGGGTCCCTGCACCCTCTTTCACCAGCAGGCTCTGTGTCACCCCCGTGACAAGCAAGAGAGGCCCTGAAGCCCAGCTGCCACCACGCCCTCCCCCCAGCTGCCTGGAGGGATCATCTTCCAGGACATTGAGGGGTCCTTGGGATGGTCACTTGCTTGGTGTCACCATGATAAAGATAGCAAGCCCTTCTTTGAATGCCCAACTGCTTCACTGCAGTCCCGGGAAGGGAACTGTGTAAGCAAGGGACACGCAGCAGACGGGCAGGTGGGCCTGGCAGGGCTCAGACACCTTTCCCCACTCCCCGTGGCTGATCCCCGTAAGTTCCCAAGTGAGTCACCACACGGGTCTCAGACTGCGACCCCACCTTGGGATGCAGGGCGCTCCCAAAAACTCAGGGAGCAATAGACGGAGGCATAGGCCGACCTGAGGCACAACCCCAACTTGCAAGTTGGTCTTCTTGAGCCGGCATCACGCTCAGGCTCCTGTCCCCAGCGGACTGTTTTTCCAGGTGGCAGGCGGGAAGCGCGTCAGGGATCTCGGAGGAAGCAGAGAGAAAGCACAGGCAGGACGAGCCCCAGGGGCTTCCCTCTCCGGCCAGTAAACAGGAAGTGGCAGGTACACGCTGCAGGAACACCCTGTAGTTTGCTGGCTTGTTTTGCAGCCTCCTGGCTCATTCAGATGAACCGGACTGAAGATTAGCAGAAAGTCACTGCGTCTGTCCGCGGCCCACTCCGCAAGGCTTGGCGACGGCAAGGCTCCTGCGCAAAGACATGCCCCCTGGGAGGGGCCTGCGGTTGGGGGCGCTGCAGGCCGTGGGGTGAGCCCTCTGGTTCTTCTAGCCCACTCGCCCAATCCCCTTCTGCCACCCCCTAAAAGAAACCTTTTTCAGGGCCATCAAGGGCAGCAACCCGATCCCCGGATGGTGGCTGCAGCTGGCACAGCGTTGGCGCCTGCTCTTGGCTTTCATTATAGTCCTGTGGTTCCAAAGTGCGAGCTCCGGAGGGGGCTGAGGAGAGAAGAGTCTGGGGATTCGCGCAGCCTAGGTGCACAGAAATAGCCGCAGACTGAATGTCCTTCATCAGCGATTGCCCAGGGAACAGGGAGAAAATTCTTCTCGTGGCCCAGTTATAAAAAGGGCCTCGCGGCTCTGGGAGACAGCCTTCTCCCTGGGAGAGAGGGGGACACAAAGTCACTATTCCTGACACCCACTGGGAGGGTCCCTGCTGGAGAGAGGTAGGGCCGGGCTGGAGGGCTTGGGAGGCCGCTAGGGTGGCAGGCCCGCCGCCCACTAAGGCACGGAAGTCGGTTCCCAGGAAGGGGAGGCTGTGGAGCCTGCTGGGTAGCCTGGAAATTACCAACCGCAGGATGAGTAGAATCAAAAAGCATTGAAAACTGGTTGTTGGCTTTCCCGGGAGTTGTAAGCATGTTAGGGAAAAAAAATGACAGGTAGATTGAAAAAAAATTTTTTTCCTGAACCACAAGGAGGCATTTCCAGTAACCGTGTCAAATAAAGCTCTCCAGGGTCCTCTTCTGCTGGGACTTCAAGGGTGGCTTTGTTATTTCTTCACACAGGTGGTCTAGGAAACACGCCACGTATTTTTCTTTTCTTTCTTCCTTTAGGCTTTTTTTCCCCCCCAGAAGAATCTGAGTCTTTCTCTTTTGCCCATTTCTTATTTTATTTCTATTTCTGATTCAGGTAAAAGTACCTTTAGAGGGCCTTGGAGACTATTTATATCACAGGAGATGTTCAGATTCTTATCCTTCTTCCACAAATAGCCGGTCCGGACCTGGCCACCATGGCGACCGTCGGGCCGGGCACTCACAGTGAGCGCGGGTCTGTGCGGGGGCCGCCTGCCAGGGCTCCTCAGGCACTGGCGTGTGGTCTGTCTACTTTCACTCGGAGTTTGCTGTTGTTGCTGTTGCGTTGTTATTGGGTGGGATGAGTCCTCTATCTACGTCGAACATTAATCTTTTATCAGATACGTGATTCGCAAATACTCTCCTCCATTCTGTGGGTCGCCTTTTCACTGAGTCAATGGTTTCCTTTGCTGTAGTCCCGCCTAATTGATTTTTGCTTGCCCAGCAATCCAACCCTCGGTATTTATCCACAGGAAATGCAAAAAGGATAGTGAGGAAATGTCTTCACTCCCTCCCAAGTTTATTGCAGAATTAGTCACAATAGGCAAGAGACGGAAGCAACCCAAGTGTCCATCAGTGGATGGATGGAGGAAGATACGGTTTACATACACAGTGGAATGTTACTCAGCCATGAGGAGAGGGAATCCTGCCACAGACGACACACGGATGGGCCTTGTCACTTCCATGGGACAAAGCTTAATGCACAGTGACAGGCGGTAGAAGGGTGGTTGCCGGAGGCTAGGAGTCGGGGAGTTGGGGAGACGCTGGTTACTGGGTCCAAACATGCAGCTGGAACGTGAGTGAGTCTTGGCGTATTTCATGTGCAGCAAGGCGATCAAAGTCAGCAAGACTGTAGGTCGTAAATGTTCTCACCACCAGAAAGAAATGACAATTATGTGACGTGATGGGGGGTGTTAGCTAATGGACGGTGGTGGTAAACATACTGCAATAAATACAATAAACATATCACTCAGCTTGTATCCCTTAAACTTGCATGATGTTACATGTCAATTATATCTCAATTAAAAAAAAAAAAGACTGGTGTGTGAACACACCGTGCGGCTCGTCAAAAGAGCCTGATTCCGGAGGAGGGTCTGAGAGCCCACGTTCCTAACAGCTCCCGCTGACGTCGATGCCGCAGCCCCCGACCAGACGTGGCGTGGCAGAGCCGATACCCGGGATCTTGTCTAACCCTCACGTCAGGTTGGCAGAGCTGACTTCAGGAGAGGAAGAGAGCGCTGGCATGGAAAGGTGAGCAGGTGTGGACAAGGCCCCTGTGACGGGGACGTGCCCAGGCTTGGGACGCCCTCCCTGAGCTACAAGAGGTGGGAGAGTAGACCTTGGGCTTTGGAGACAGAGGGGCACAGATTCCAGTTCCAGCTCAGCTACTCACTGGCTGGCTGGTCCTGGGCAAAGTCATGTCACCTCTCTGAACCTCAGTTTCCCCATATGTAACATGGGGGCCAAAAACCTCCTGCCCAGGGTTGCTGTGAAGAGCAAATGAGGAAACACACATTGAGCACTTCTTACTGCCACCTCGTACCTGCCCAATACATGGCAGCCGTTCATGCACTCAGCCAACGTAATGAGCATCTACCGCGTCCCAGGCCTGTGTTACTCGCTGGAGAAACAAAGGGAATGGACTGATGGGGTTGCAAAAATAATGAACCAATGGCCTCCCCCAAGATGTCCACACCCTAATCCCGGAACGCGTGAATGGGCGACCTCACATAGCAAAGGGGTTACGCGTGAGTGATCACGGTTAAGGACTCGATGGGGGAGGGGAGCCGGGGTTAGGCAGGGGCCCGGCCTAATCACAGGGAGACAGAGACGCAGGCAGAGAGCCTCTCCCGCTGTGGTCAGGGAGCCGCTGGGCCCTGGCGCGCAGGGCCCAGTCACCTGGAGATGAGACGCTCTCTGGCAAATGCTGCCAAACCCACTGGGACATCTAACCCTCGGGGAGGGCTCAGATCCGCTCTCTCAAAAAGTGCTTTTCACGGTTCACCTCCGTACGAGTCTCCAGCTATCGGCTACCCACCTTTGCCAGAGGATATCAGATGCCACCCGGAATCCAAGCCCGTGATGAGGAAGAAAGCCTCACGTCCGCGGCTAGAACAAAATGACGAACTGCGTCGGAATGTATTCAGGGAGGGCACTGCTGGAACAAAGAGCGGGTGGGGGAGCAGAAGACAGGGACTGTGGCTACCCAACACCAGGGGCCATTTCCGGGAGTGCGACTCCAGGAAACACTGTGCGTGCCGCCCCCTAGAGTTGTGCGACGCGGAGGTGCTGAGGGGACACCCCCAGTAACGTATTCTGACAACAGATGTGGTTCCTAAACTGGCCAGGGAAGGTTTCCTGGAGGCGCCGAGTGGAAATGGTGGAGGACCACCGCATCATTTTCCACAGTGACTGCGCCCGCTGATGCCCCCACGAGTAATGAATGCATAGGCTCCCAATTTCTCCGCATCTTCCTCGACACTTGTCATGTGCATTGATTCAGTTTTTATAGTAGCCACCTTAATGGGTACGAAGTGGTAGCTCATCGTGGTTTTAATTTGTAGTTCCCTAACGATTAGTGATGTTGAGTATCTTTTCATGTGCTTATTGGCCATTTCTGTATCTTCTTTGGAGAAACCTCTATTCAAGTCTTTTGCCCATTTTTAAAGTAGGCTGTCTAGTTTCTTGTTATTCAGTTGACAAGTCTGAATTTCTAAGTCCTTATAAGACCTAACTAATCTTCTGTCCTTGAATTACCAAGTCCCTAAGAGATTCCCCATTGACAAAATAAACAGTCCGCGACAATCAAAGACTTTCACACATCAGAAAAAGGGGGCAGCCTTTCCCAATCCCCCACCCGTCCTCTGCTCAGATTCTAATCGGAGCAGCCTTCAGCTGCTGAGAGCCGGCTGGGACGGAGACCCACGGGCAGGCTTGTCCTCCCTCACCTTGCAGCTCTCGCCTGGGAGGCTTCCATTAGCAGGGGACCCAGTTCCAAACCCGCAGCTGCTGGTGTCCAAAAACCCCAAAGTCACAGACCTGGGCCCACAGGCAGCTGCCCTGTGACTTGACGGTTTCACTCATGGGCAGCTGGTTTTCCTTGGAAACGAAGGGAGATCACGGGGTAAGCACTGAGAAAAATCAATCTCTCCTTGGTTTTCCACAAGAAGATAGATTGAGTTGCGCAGGATTGAGGCTATTCATTAAGAGTATCCTTTTCTCCCTTTAATACATGCAAATTTGAGCCCAGAAGAGTTTAGTCTGAAAAGCTGCATGATAATATACCAAAATGTGTATTTTAGCCACAAGCCACGTACATGTTCCTGAGCATGGAACAGGCGCAGAGGCCGTGCATTGCGTGTACTGCGCAGCACACTGCAGGAAGCGTGTTGCATGTGCGCGATGCAGTGCACTGCACAGCTGAGAACGGAGGCACCAGGAAGGAAAGGTGCAAAGTGCCAGTCACTGCTAAGCATCATGGGGGTATCAGGAGAAGAAACAAGGGAAGGTCAAGAACGGGAGCCCCAACGGTGCCAACTATTAGCTCCAAGTCCTTGAGCCAGCCACTTAAGCCTCAGTTTCTTCATCTGAAAAATAGAAACAACAGGACCACATCTCATCAGTTCTCAGACGCACAATCTGTATTACACTGCAGCAGATCTGAAATCAGAGCAGGCCATACAAGCCGCAGAGTTTCTGATGCGATGGAGAGAAGGTATTACCTGTCTGACAACACTGTCATGGGGATTAGAGAGCATGACACACATAAAGTGCTGAGCCTCAGCTCTACCTCAGCCCTAGGCCACACATCAGCAGCCAGTGCTCGGTCACCCCCAGCTGCGGCCCTGGGCTCCCCCGTGGCCGCCTCCTGGGCGCCTTAACTTGTCCGAGCAGGACCCTGGGTTCCTCGCCCGCGCCTGCTCCTCCCAGCCTCCCCATCCGGATAAACAGCACCACCTTCCCCAGTGGCTCGAGGCCAAAGATCGAAGAGTCGTCCTTGAAACGAAATCCATCCCCAAACCGTCTCGGCCCCGCCCAGGAAACGCGTCAGGAGTCTGACCGCTTCTCACCGCCGCCCCTCCTGCTGGCCCGGCCACGGGCACCGTCTCCTGACGCCCTCGCTGTTACAACAGCCTCTTGACTCCACTGCTGGCTTCTGCCCTGCAATGGCCCCCCCAGCCCCCAGACACCACCCAGCCCTGCAGCGAGCGGCCAGAGGACCCAGCAGTGCCCCGCACACGGCAGGTGCGCCCCATACACCTGTCGAATGGCAGAGTGACTGAGTGGGTCCGCATTAGGCTTGCTTTCTAGACAAACGAAGCTACCTATGTGCATCTGTGTTATACATGTGGTCGGCCCTCCATATCTACGGGCTTTGCATCTGTGGATCCCACATACCATGGGTCAAAATATTTTTTTAAAAATCCCAGCAAGTTTCAAAAAGCAAACCTTGAATTTATTATGCCAAGCATTACACTGAATCCACACGAATGAAGTGATGTATAGGTACGCCCTGTTGTCACCTGTATGCAAATATAAGCTATGTGCAAATTCTTCACTGCCTTCTATAAGGGACTTGAGCGCCCTGGATTTGGGTATCTGAGGGGAGTTTGGGAAACAACCCCCATAGCTACCAGGGGGCAACTACATGTGTGTTTACATAGCCACACTATTCGTATCTATATGTCCCTATCCAGGTCCACACCCATATCTACCTGTAATCTGTATTTGTCTATAACACACAAAGCAGGACATACTCCTTTATAAAGGGATCCAGACCAAGATTTTATTTCTGGCTCTGCATACATGGAGAAATCATACTGACAAACAACGTTGTTTTTGAAGAAACACGAGTCCAAGGTCACAGAGCTACTAGGTCCAACAGAGGACAACCTTCTACCGACACTAGGTTGCCTCTTAAAGGTCTCCGCATACGCTCTGGAGATGGGGCAATAATAGCCAAAGGATGTTAGAGCTAGAAGACTCCCCAAGGTCCTCTGACCCAGGGTCACAAGTCCCCCGCCCCCGCCCCGCGCACGCCCTGGGCAGACATCACCAATGGATCACAGGGCTGTCCCCACTGAACTTCTGCGTCCTTCTTAGCAGAGCGCTGCGGGCGGCCGCAGCCTCTCAGCTGACGCGATTAGCTATCCAGCTCTGACCCACTCCCATCAGTTTTTGGACTGATATTCCAAAGCCCAGAGAGGAACCCTTTTTTTATCCCAAAAGGCAGAGCTTGCCAGAGGCCTAGCCCAGCCACCTGGTTTGCGTTCCCAAGGTCAGACATTAAGCGGGAAGGGTACTTAGAGATTATCTTTAATATCAGATCACAGAGTCAGTGAGTCACTGTTTTCTGGGTTGTTTTTCTTTTTTCAAATAATCTTTCATTACTTCTGATTATTTCAAAAGATTTCAATCAGTTACAGGGAAAGTCAACTCGCTAATAAAATGAGTACAGGGATCAGCCCACTACTGGCTGCCAGCAAGATGCCGCGTAGCACCAGCTGCAGTCAAGAGACCAAAGGAAATTGCTGCCTCCTGGAGACCAGGAGAAAGTTCAGCAAAAATAAAAGGACTGGATGCATCAACGGTGGGAAGTGAAGGCAGAACAACAGAGTTTCCAACTAAAAATGGAACCCTAGCTTTACTCAGGTCTCCACTTCTTCGACGAGGTCACCCTATCCCCCAGTCCAAGGTTAAAACCCACTTTGTCCAAGCCAGACATGCGGTCCCATTTTCTCTGTCAATGTTGAATATAAAACTGCCTGGGACACCATTCTGACCCCAGTCCTGCTACAGGACCCTGGGGAACGCTGGCTCACCCTTAGAATGAGAAACAGACAAAGCCACTCTTCTTTGTCTCTGGGTAAAATTTTATCACGTCTGAGTGGGACGACTGGGCCGTGGCAGCTACTTTCACACCACGAGGAAAGCAGCCTAAGTCAGGACTGACAGGCCTAGGACGCCAGAGCAATAGGATGGAAGGAAACCAGCTGCTTGGTGATGCCGAGAACCCTGCAGTTACCCAGCAATGAAGACCCTCTGCCTGTGATCAGGGCTCTTCCTTTGGGTTTAAAGCATTTTAGGCTGGATTTTAAGTTACCTGCACTGCAGGCTCCCTAAGTGGTTCAGAAAGCTGCCTCCATTTCTTCCTGGCGATTAAAGCAGGCCTAGTCAAACCCCTAGGCCTTGCCCAGCTCCCAGGCAGCGTGTCCCTGCTCCCCAAGCCCTGTGAAGGCAGCGCAGACCCTGGCGTCCCAGGGCGGCTGGGAGGGCGCCCGGCTCCCGGGAGCGCCCCTTGCCCCTTGGCTCACCGTCGGAGCTCAGATGCGGGGGCTGAGCGCTGCGGAGGCCGCTGGAACCCTCAGGATGCAACTGCACTGCAGCACCGGCTTGCATTCCACCCCCACTCTTCCCCACTCTCACCCCCAAGTATCTATATTTAATTGTCTTTGCAAAATCAGAGGCTCCGAGCGATTTCGCACAGGAGATCCTTTCTGAACGTCAGAAAGGCAGCAGCTTGGCCGGCCGCGTGCTACAGTCTATTAATAGCTGGGCTGCCTCTGCTAGGGCTGCCTGGGGAGCTGCTTCTTCCTTAGGGGCAGGGAAGCGATGGCGGCCGTCTAAGTCAGACCCCCCACCCCGCCCCCGCCTCGCCTCGCCCTCCCCCACGTCTCCTTCTCTGCCCGCTGTCTGTTCTGCAGGATGGTGATATTTTTTATTTTTTTATTTTTTGTCAGCACTGATCGGAGTGGCGGGGACAGGAAATAGGAGCCCTAGCCCACGGGGAAGTGCTTTCCCAGGGTCTCCAGGGAGAATCCCGTGCCGTGTGCAGCGCCAGGGGTCACGGTCACCTTGGCCGTGAGGTGGCCTGTTTACCGAAGTGAAATGAAGATACCGGTCAGATGTCAGTCAGGGAAACGCCGCTGGCGGGCGCCTGGGCGGAGAGCCGAACTGGACCGCGGGGCCGGGCCGGGCCTTCCTTCCCGGCCCTGCCGCACAAAGGCCCCGGGGACTCGACAACTCCGATAAGAGGTCAATAGGCAAATGTCAGCTCTCCGACTGAGTGCTCCTCTTGGCCTAGCTGCAGGGGCTTCCAGGAGGCCTCTGTCCCTTTTCCTCGTCCCTCCCCAAGGCTATTCAACTGGAGGAAGGGTTAGCTTTTGTCTGAAAGCGGCCTGGCCCGCCCACCCCTTCCCTATCTCGGGCAGGAAAGAAAGCCTTATCCCTGGGGTCCCCGGTGGGGAAGCGCAATGAGAACCGGCCTCATTGTCCTGCTGCCGTGGGTCGGAGAGGCGGGGTGTGAACCAGGGCTCGTCCCTTAGGAGGATGGAGGGGACTGGATTCTGCCCAGGAAACAGCGGAGCCCTGTTTATTGCTGAGTGACAGATGTCACTGCTGTGCAGCCTGTCCAGGCACGCAGGCCTCCTTACGGAGCCACTACCTGAACCCCGGGGTCGGAAGGCCCAGGGTGACACGGGACTGTGCGGTGTGTCTCCTCGGAGAGGGGCCCCTTTCTCACTCCTGCTATTGCTTTTCCAACACGGGGTTCACATCCGAGAGGAGGTCCCCACCCCTCTGGGGAGTCGGAGCCACCACTGACAGATGGAGCTGGTGGGCAGGAAGCGCCCACCCCATCCTGTTCAGGCAGCCCCCCATCCCCAACTTGAGTGGGACCCCCCTGGGCTCTTCTGCATGAAACTCAACAGCTACTGCGTCTCGGTTCCTCGTCCTGCGTTTTTCACAAACTCTCCCGCTCCAGCCGACCCGCCGCGTCGCTCTTTCTTTGGGCTCCTTCCTCCAGCCCCGCATGTGTCCCGATGAACCCACCCCCCAGGAGCCCTGCCCTGCTCTCTCTCAGGCCAGGCTGCTCTCTGATCTGCTGACGTCACGTCTGGGTGAAGCAACAGGAAAATGACGATCTCATACGCAGTACCAGAACGAAGCAGGAATGACAACTCGCCTCTCTGCTGCCTGCAAAAGGCAGTTTTGAAAGTATGGTTTCCTTTGTCCCGCCATGAGGGTGGGGATGGAAAAGAAAGCCCCCTGGCTCCTTCCGAGCCTGAGAGCAGACCTTCGGTGTCCATCAGCCATGCCGAGTTCCTCCTTTTGCCAGAGCCCTGATGATCATTTGGCGACCGTCGCCAGCAGAGCCTTGCAGAGCGAGGGCCCTGGAGTAAGGGCAGGCCCTGCAGAGTAGCACTCACCAGCCGCAGAGCCTCAGGGACCCTGCACAGCTTGGGGGTTGGGGAGGGCCGAAGGCGACAGGAGAGAAGGTCGCTGGGTCCGGCTGCTGCTGCGCTGGGCGCTCCCTTTCCTTATCTCATGGGGGTGGGGGTGCGTCGGGACTGCGGGGAGCCCTGCACGGACTGCGGAGAAAAGCAGCCCCTCAGAGCTCAGAAAAACCAGTGACAAACAGAGCCGTCTCAAATCCTTTTTCCTTCTTCAAGAAATCAAGTGCCATCCGGAAAACTAGCCCCCTGCGCGTTGGGTTTTCTGAGGAGGGCGGGCTCCCTAGGGCCATCGGGGCGGGGGACTCGCCCCAGGGAAGTGTGAGGACGCGACCCCCACCCCCCCCCGTGGCTTCTGCTGGCCTCTTTCCATCTGTGCCCTGCAGCCTCCCCAGAGCCACCCCCGCCCTGTTCCCGGCCACTCTGGGCTGCATCGCCCAGTCTCTCAGCCTCCGGTTTCCAGTCGACTCACCCAACAGAGGGCGCTGAAAAGAAATGGAAAGGGAGGAGGGAAGTGGTGGGGGCATTTTGTCCCTGCATCTGCCTTCCTAAGGCACCTGTGTCCAGCAGTCGTGCGACCCTTCAGACCTGGGGATGGCGACAGATTCTGCTGTTGTCACTTGTATCAGTTGTCTATTGCCGTGTGACAAATTGCCCCGAACTGACTGGTTTGCTACAATCCTCATCGATTTGCAGGCAGCTCTGCAGCTTGGGCTGGGCTCAGGGGGCAGTCCCTCTGCTGGTCCTCGGGGGTCACTCACGTAGCTGCTGTTACCTGACAGCAGGACTAGGCAGGTGCCCTGGCTGGCGGTGGGTGCTGACCGCTGGCCAGCTGCCCTGTTCTCCTGCACGTGGCCTCTCATCGCCCGCCAGGCTAGACCTGGCTTCTCCCCCTGGGCGTCTCAGGGCACCGTCCGAGAAGGGGATGGCAGGAGTTGCAAGGCTTCTAGAAGCCTTGCCTAGGCCCTGGGACAACACCACTTCTGGCACTTTCTGCTGGCAAAACCAAGTCACAAGACAAGGCCAGATTCAAGCAGCGGGGAAGTAGGCTCCGTCTCTTAATGGGAGCAGCTGCGACGGCACATTGCAAAGGGGCCTGGACACACGGGGACCCCATAACTTGCAATTGAGCGCCACAGGCTCTGTCCCCTTAATTTTCCTGTCCTGTGTGAGTGGTCCCTTCTTTAAAATCTCTTCAATGGGATCATCTGGATGGGGTTCTGTTTTCTGCCGGGAGCCTGATGACTATACCTGAGCCCTGTGGCGCGTCCTCCCTTGCGCACCTGCCACAGGTGCCGCGGGGCCTTTTCGGGCCCCCAGTGGGGGTCCGCTTCAGCTCTACACCGGCTCACGTCCACCCTCACTGGCGCTCCCCGAGGCAGACCTCGCATCCAGGTGAGTGTGCAGGGAGCCCATGGCCTCCCAGCTCGCCACCGCGCTGGTGCCGTTGACGTCCGACCTGAGCCGAAGCCCCAGAAACATGTACGTGAAGAAGGGTACCTCCTTTGTTTTGTGGAAGGTGGCCCTGTCCCTGGAAGGTGAAACGGTTTCATTCTCCCGCCTGGAGCACAACAGGAGCTTTCGGATTGGCGGCCCTGCTCCCGCCTGGGGCCCCTCCGATGGGCTTTCCACCCAGAGTTCTAGCCAAGCCCCCGCCCGCTTCTGGGACAAGCGCTGGCATTTGTTCTCAGCAGCTTCAGGAATCAGACCTCGCTCCCCAACCCCAGGACTCGGCCGGCAACAAGAGAGAAGGCCAGGCTGGGGACACGCGGGTGCCTTGGGTTTTCGGAGAGAGAGTGGCTCTCCAGGGAAGCAGAATGGCAGCTGAAGGCTGGGGATCGAGCCTGAGGGCCAGCCTGCTCACTAGAAGCCGACCCTGCCCTCGGTCTTGCGATGCCCAGCGCTTCCCAAACAAGGCTGCCTCCCGGCCTCCAGGCGGCCAGAGGCACCGAGCTGCAGGGTTCGCACAGCCAGGGCTCCGGGTGAAATCAGGAATCCCTCTGCAGAACAGAAACACACACACTCCTCCAGCGCGCCCGGTAAAGCTGCCCTGGGGGCCTGCTCCGGGCCAGGTGCTCAAAGCCCCAGGCTTTCCTGCCGGCTTCAGCGGGGCTGGCAGGACACACCGCCCTCCGGCTCTAACATCCAATTGCCTGCCCAGGGCTATGAATCCCATCTCCAAAGGCAAAAAAAAAAAAATTTAAATGGGGGCAGGGGTGGGGGACAGTTCTCACAGAACAGCCTCGATGAGCCCATTTCAGCTTTGACATTATACCTTTCGGGGGGCATTTTTAAAATACTAGTCTCAGACGCTCCTGTTTAAAAGAAAAAGATCTATAGAAGCGGCTTCTGTCAGTAATGAGAAAATGGAAATCACAAGCAAAACCCGAAAACCGATCCCACTAGAATCTTAATGACCTCCCGGGTGACGGTGTTGGTCTCTCCCATCCAGGGACGATGGCTCTGGGTTTCATGTGAGGGTCAGGTGGGTTCATGTTTTTTTAATTGGTCTCATTTCTAAGCCATGTGCTTGTCATGATGCCTTAATCCCTTCCCTGTCACCCAGCAAAAATGCTTCCTTTCCAATTGTTCCCCTCAAACAAATGCAGCTTCTCCGAGGGGAAATGAGCTTCCCTCTCCTGCAAACAGATTTCTTATCCTATGACCGCCCCGCGGTGGGGGCTTGCATTTCCCTCACATAAGCGAGCCGTTTCCCGAAGGGGAAAAAAGAGGGAGGAAAGCAAACTGCCTGCCGCTCCTTGTTTTCCACATAAACTCCTTCGCCTCGGCTCCGTGCCAAAGATAATGGGAGAGAAGCAGCGTTATTTCAGGAGGAGGAAGCTCTGTCTTTCAGGGAGCTGTGGGATGTTTTCTTGCATTTGTTTTATTTGGTGGGACTCGCAAGAAGGAACAAAGTCGTGGACAATTTTAAGGGTTTCCAGGCAAATACCTTTTGGTAAAATCTCCCAACAGCGTCAAGTTCAACACATGGGAAAATGCTGGCAATATGGCTGAATCCAAATCTGTGGCCTTCGTTTAGAATGTGTAAAATGACTGGTGAGCTTGTAGATTTAATAAAAATAAAAGTGAGGCCTGGGATGGGAAAAGGGAAGTGTAATTTTTCAAGCAGGCTCGGAGGTGTGAAAGGTGACAGCAGCCACCAGTTAAATAAAGAAGGGCCGGCGCTTTGACAGACAGCGAGCAGACCTTGCAGTCTTGGCCACTTCACGTCCCTCGAGGTTGTGGCGACCAGCTTTGTCCGGCCCCAGGACGGCGGTGAGGCCGGCCCCAGCCCAGGGTCGGCTCTGCCGGGGAGGGGTGCGGTGGGGGGGGGGGTATTCAGGGAAACAGGAAAGAGAGAGGGAAGGAGTGAGGAAGGGGAGAGACTACCATTCTGTATTTACTCACAGATTTGATAAATGCTTTTTGCATACCTACTATGTGCCGGCTCATGCCAGGTGCCAGGGAGAGAATGGTGAGTAAAACCAGACCCCACTCCAACTCTCTTGGAGCTATGGAGGAGATGAATTCAACCACATAAACACACGACTAAACATCAGGCTGTCACTATGCTGAGTGCCACCAGGAGGGCTTGGACCTGCTCCTGCGCACAGCAATAAGCAGATGAGCCCAGCCATAGGGGCGGAGGGTCAGCACAGAGTGGCTGGGGCATGGGGGTCTTTGGGGGGGACGTCCATCACGTCCGGGCGCTCCTCGCATGCCGGGTCCCGGCTGAGGAGCTCCACAAGCACCACCTCATTCACCCCTCGAACTAGCCCCACGGGATGGGCACTGTTCTAATCCATTACAGACGACACCCTGCGGCCTGAGGAGTCACTGTTCACCCAAGGAGCTCATTACATGCAAGAGTCCAGACTCAAAGCCAGGAGGACCTGTCCCCAGAGCCCTTGGCCCTGACCGCCACAGCATGACAGCTCCCAGGGGCGCCGACACAGAGAAGGCCAACCTTCCCCTCCCCCTTCCCTGTGCTTCCCTGCCCCCTGCCCAGCAAGCTCCACCCCCCACCCCCTCCCCCATCATAGGCACTGTTCCCCTGCTCCCTCAGGCCAAGGCGACCCTCAGCTTCACCACCTCCTTCCTCCCCAATCGAAATACTCCTTTGGGTCCTGTGGTCCAGGCCACAAGCAAGGTGACGAGCTGGGATCCCTCCGGGGATGTGGCCAAGTGGCCCAAAGGAAGGACCATCCCACAGGACCTTGGGCACGAACAGGCACGAGGCCCAGAAAGCGGAGGGAGAGCGTTCTCCGGGCGGAGGACGCGCTGCGCGCGGCAGCACAGGGGTGTGGGAAGCAGGGCGCGCACCGCAGCTGGCTCAGCCGTCCCTGCCCCCCACGGGGCCTCCCACAGGGCTTCCCTTCTCAGCGGAGGCTCCGCCAGCCCCTGAGGTGCACTGACCACAAATGCAGACGGTGCCGCAGCACCTGCCCACTCATTCATCCCAACTGCCGCCAGATCCCCCTAAATATAGCGCGAGTCGGCCCACCTCCCTGCCTCATCCTCGCTGCCACCGCCGTCCGCCCAGCACCCGCCACCCCCTCGTGGACGGCCACCGCCCCTCCGGCAGGCCCCCACAGGAAGGTGTGCTCCCAGCCCAGAGTTGCTCTATGGGGCCCGGCCCAAACAGCCAGCTCTCAGCGACAGAGACTACGGCCCAGACTGGTCAGGACCCTGCTTTCTCCTCCACGACTCACTGCTCTTTCCCCTCGGACACCCAGCAAAGCTCGCTGTGTATGTCTGTGATCACGTGGTCCGACTCTCGCAGCTACAGGAGGGTGGGTACGGCCGCCACCCCCCACCCCCGGTCCCTCACACAGCAGATGTGTGGCCACCCTTCGCTGAGAGATGGGCAGGCGCTAAAGCCCTTGGGGGTGTGGCAGCGATAGGGCCTGCGGGAGAGTGGGGCTGAGGGACGGATCCCTGGAGCCTGTCAGCCACCCTGCGGAGCGATACAAGGGACAGCACTGGCAGTCTCCCTGGGACGCACGGGGTGTCGTGGCCTGCTTCTCCCCTGATGCGGGCAGGCTTGGGAGAAGGGCCGGCCGGCTTGGGCTCAGCGGAGGGCCTCTCTCCCCCGGCATGCCTGGGCTGCTGATCAAATAGGCTGGCCAGGGTAAGGTAGCATGTTTGCGGGGTGCTGACACGTGCCACCCACAGCTAAGGGCACCTCGGTCCCACCCGCAGGCTTTGCGGCACCCAAGGACACCCACCGCTCCGTGGGGCCCTGGGAGCTGGCCGAGGCGGCCGGCACCTTCCTTGCCTCCAGAAATCCCAGCGAGGCAGTCGGGGAAACGGGGGCTCCTTCATCGCAGGGAAAGTTGGGGGACAGAAAACAGGGCCGTGCGATGCTCACAGTATTTCTGCGGCTGCCGGAGAGGCCAACAGAGCGAAGTCCTTGCTCACGTGACTCCAGGCCGCCGGGCCCACCTGGTAGGTGGGCCAGTGCATCAGAAAAAGGGGTGTCCTTCGACACCGCACACCATGGCCCGGCTGGGAACGCGCGACAGCGCTCGCCCACTCGCTCACGCACTCGTTCACTTGCACGGCAAACGCTGGCGGCGCCCCGCCCACGTCCCAGGCCCGCCACGCCGGGCCCCAGGGGTCCACGGGGGCCAGGACGAGCTCCCCCTGACCTTGTGGTCCTTAAATCCTGCGCAGGGCCAACGGGCTGCTGGGCACATTTTGTTTCCTTTTAACAGCAAATGGCTTCCCATTTCATGCTGAAGCCCAGGCCTCTGGCTTCTCTTAAAAAGACTAGAAGATTCCGTGTCCACTTGGCATCAGTTGGGTCAGTGGGTCTGCCCCTCCCCTAGTCGGCTCTGCCACCGGCCCGGTGACCACTGCTCTCTGGGGACAGACACCCATTTCTGTGAGCTCCCTGGTCCGGGGGTCCCCTGGTCAGCACCTGAGAGGGGCAGACGGCCCCCACATGGCTTCCGGCGGGGTGACCACGTGTGATGGGGGCGATGTGAAGGAGAAGCACAGAGAGCCCTGGAACCAGAGGTGGGTTCCTGACCCCGGGCCAGACAGGGTTGAGGTCCCTCCCACTGCCGAAGGCAGGGGCACCTCCTGCCGGCGCTGGTTCACCTGAGTCACCAAGTTACCCAGCTGTATGGGAGAGTGACATCCCTCCAGATCATGCCAGAGACCCCACTCCTGTCTGAGGGCCCAGCTCCCAGAGGAGAGGGACCCAAGCCCGCCAGGCCCAGGAGCTGCCTGCCTCTCACCACGGCGTCCCCCCGGCCACCCCCCGCCCCCTAGGAGCAGCGGCTCCCACAGGACAACGGGAGCTCAGAGAAGCCGAGCCGGTTGGGAGGTGGAAGACAGGTCAGGTGTCCCCAGTGAATTACCTCGACTATGGAAAAAATATTTGGAACATGCTAGAACCCTTTCTGGAGCTTTTAGTTGGGGGGGGGGGTTGCTTTTTCTCTGTTGGCACACACACCAGGGGTGTGTTTTCCTTTTTAGACCCTAAACTGGGATGGTTCTTCAGAGAGAACGTCGGCAGCTGAGACTCCGTGGGTCAGATCTGCAGGCAAGCGTCTTCCCCGCCCCCTGCCTTTTCACGTGGACAAACGTGAGGAGTAGGGCACTTGGTGCTTCAGAAGTATTTGAGGACCTGGGGCTCCCAGGCCCAGCGACGCGCCTGGCGGCCACGGGCACAGCCTCGTGGTGGCTGTCCCTTCGGTGGCGCACGCTCTCTCCTGTGAGCCCCCGCCCCCGCCCCCGCCCTGTCCTGCCACAGCAGCCCGCCCCCCTCAGGCGACGCGGCTGCCGCAGGCCCCTGCTGATGGCCTCAGCTCTAGCGACCGTGCCAAGGCCTCGAGAAGAGGCAACGCCAAGGCAGGGCCGGGCTCTGAGACGCATTTCTGTGGCTGTGCCACGTGCCTTCCTGTGACTGACTCCATCATCAACTGCTGGCAAAATCAGGCTCCCTGAGCACGTTCCGCCGGCGAAGTCCGACGTCCCACTGGGTACGTGCTGTGTGATTTAAGGGAGACCGCCTACTACCTCTGAGCCTCTGTTTCCACAGGGATGACGTGAGGATGAGATTTTATCATCATTATTTGTAATTATTGTCTCACAATTTTGTGGGTTGCCTGGGGGGCTCTTCTGCTTAACCCTGCCCCTGGCTGACCACCGGCTTCTCCTCCCTGCACCTCTCCACCGGCTGCCCGGGCTTCCTCACCGCGTGGCGGCGGGCGGGCAGGGCATTCCTGGAGCAGGTGACAGATGCTACGGCTGTCCTAGGGCCCAGAGGCCACCCAGCATGACCTCCGCCGCCGTGCATCGATCCTCACGGGTGGGAGGGCCGGCCCCGAGGACCCGATCAAGGTGGAAGCTCTCCTCCCAACGTGGACGTGGGTTTCCTCCCACAAAAGTGAGGCAGGCAGGCGGTAGGCTCGCAGCTGCTTCAGAAACACAGTTTTCTACCCATGTCTTTCCACAATGACTAATACACAGAAGACCATCAAGAGTTCGTTTCATTCCGCACATGTAGTCCGCGCTCACCATGTGCCCGGCCTTAACCAGGGCGCAGGGCAGATGGAGTTGGCTACATCCGTCAGGAAACCAATGCGCGGTTCTCGGGGGAGACGCCAGGAGAGCGGAAGGGACAGTGCCCCACCCACGGTGGCGGCTTTGCTGTGGAGTGCGTGTGGGGGCTGGGCCGGCAGGAACGGCCTGGGGGGCGGGTTGGCTCTGCTGGGAGGGCAAAGCTCATGCCCACGGAAATCTCTGGCCGGCAGCAGGGTGTCCGGGGCTGCCGGGCACAGGCTTGCCCTCCCAGGCACATGGGACCTGCCAGCACCCATCCCGCCACGGACGGCGAGGGCTTCGGACAGACGAGCCAATCTAGTTCCGTTCTTTTGCTGAAGTAATCAGGGCTCCGGTGTCCCTCCCTTCTCATCCAAGAGAACCCCTACAACTGCGGCACCTCTATGGCACTCAGAGTCTCATGGGCAGAACCCAGAGCAGCAAAGAATGACGCCTCCCTGTCGTAAGGGAGAATGCAGAGACGGGCCTGGGGCATGCGGGGGAGGCACTGGGGGCGGGTAAGGAAGTTCTGGGCCGTTTCTGGAGGGGCCCCACGCACACACCCACCACAGGGCTTGGCCCCAAGTCTGAGGCTCCTCCATTTAATAGGTGTGTGATGTGAGGTCCCACTGCGTGCCCCCGGGCCGTGGGAAAACCTGCCGGGTCTCCAACAAAACCAGCAGAGATCAGATGGTCCCGGTTTAAACCTGCCCTCTTCCTAACTCCCTAAATTCAGGTTTTAGGAACTGGCTGCCCGCGGGCCTGCGGGACAGACACGGGACCTCCTTAGCGAGAGCAGAGCCCGTTCCTCGAGCTCCAGTGGTGGACGGCCCGGACAGGCCTTTGACATGCATTGGCTTGTACGAGCTAGTGGCTCTGACTCAGAGAGCCAATCAGATGTTGCAAATCGATGGGCCCTTTGGGGTGCTGTCTCCGCACAGAGCCACAATGAGGTGACTCTGGATGCCTGCGTTGCGAGAGAACAGAGAAGGGATGTCAGAATCGTGGGGAGGGCTAAGCTGATCAAGGCCTGCACAGCGCCCTCACGTCCCCCCCCCCACACCCCGCACTTCGGCCCAGGGCGCTCTGCACAGAGGCTGTAATCGCGCGAGCCTTCCACCCCGCCCGCCTGAACAGCTACAAGCACCAGGCTCTTAAAAAATCCCTCCCCTTATTCCACAAACATTTGTGCAAAAGCTCCGTTAAACTGTCACTGAATGTTGTAATTAAAAAGGCACTTCCTGGGCCACACCCCTGTGCCAGGTACGGTTCAAGCACAGGGACCCAGAGGAGGTTGTGGTATGTTCCTTGTCCCCAGCAGCTGAGAGTGCAGAGACCCAAGCCCTGCATGTGGCCCGCGATGGGGCTGGGAGAAGGGGCTGCAGAGAGCAGAGGCGGTCACGGGGAGGCACGCTGGCTCGGGGCGGGGCGGTCTCCCCGGCAGGGGCGCCTGGGCTGGGCTCTGAGGGCGGCAGGGGAGCTCGCCAGGCCGGGAAGAAGACAAAGGGCGTCCAGGTGGGAAAGGGGGTGTGCACACATACAGACGTGCGGGGACACACAGAGGCTGTCGCCGGGGCACACAGGGCACGGTGAGGACGCGTCACTCGGGCAAAAAGGAAAAAACCTTCCTCACTTTCCCCACTTCTCTTAGCTTGGCAATAAGAACAATGGAAAAGGCAAAAGAGACTTCCCTATATTGCTTCCCCTGCTGCTGGCAGGGGTCAGAATTACTACAGCGCTGTTTGGGAAGTCATTTACCAACATCTGCTCAAATGTAAAATGTACGTATTTTTAATATATATGATATCTGAACCAGAAAATTCCACTTTGGGGACTTAGGCTTACACATTTGTTTAAAACACACATGGGGGGAAAAACCCACAAAAATGAAACACCAGCCTCAAAGGCGACACCTACACTGATGTTCCCTGAGGGAGACACAAGGGAAGGCCCTGAGGACAGGTCTACCTGTGAGGAGACAGTTAAAGGAAGCGGGCCGGCGCCGCGTCGCGAGGTTCCGCGGAGCTGCAGCAAGGCCGCGGGAGCCTGTCTGCTGGTCGGACGAGCCTGGGGGCCTGGGGAAGCCCTGCTCCCCAACACACTCGGGGCAGGAGTTCCTCAATTCAAAGTTATAAAAAAGACACCCAGTTTTAACATCCTTAAGCTTTGCATTCTTCTAGATTTGTATCAGTTTTCCTCTTTGTGTTAAACCACAAAATGTTGCCACAGCCCCCGCCCATCCCTGCGTGCCCATTCCTTTGTGATGTGACTTTGCTGCTCCTTCCACCGAATGGAGCTGGGATGACCTCGTGACCAAGTGCCCTGGCCGACAGAATGCAGCCGAAGTGACTTGAGCCTTGCAAGCCCTTTCAGCTGTCGTGTGTGGCCCTCTTGGAGCGCTGCCCTGAGGCGACCCTGTGAGGAGGCTGGTCTGGCCCACGGAAGGGCAGCAGGCAGCCAGCGTGGGACGCCGGCGCCCGAGCTGAGGGTCCACACCAGCTGTCAGACAGCGGGCGGGGCCCCTCCCACCTGCCAGACCCTCCCGCTCAATGCAGGCGCTGAAAGAACCCAGCGGAGGCTGAGCCACTACTTGGGGGGAGTTTGTTACAAAGTAAAAGATAACTGGTGGACCCCCATCTTTCCATTGTCTTGAGAGCAACCACTTTCAGAAAGTTACATCTGACAAGTCTGTTCTAAACATTTAACTTCATTTTCATTGAAAGGAGCTTCTTTTTCTTCTGTAGTCTCATTGCAGCGATCTGAAACACATTAACTGCAGGAAAGGTGTCCACAGGCTTAGGGACCAACATAGCCTGCCTCCCAGAAGGCCAGAAGCCGGTGCAGGGCGCAGAAGGGCGCAGCGCACGGGACAGCAGTCTGCTGGCCGACAGAATTTTGGGGAGAATTCTCCATCCTGGGAGTACTCCAGGTGGGCAGGGGCCAGCCCACACTACAAACGCTGAGGTGCAGTCCACGGCCTTCCTCGGAGCGAGGGAGATGGCACGTGAGCGGGGAGTTGCCTACCGGACACGCCCTCCGGGCACTGACATAGGCACCCGCGATCCAGCAAACCAGCACTGCCAGGAGTCCGCTCTGGCAGGGACAGCGGCCGTGAGCTGAGTTAGGGCTCCCCGGGCGGCTCGGCCCCTGGATCCTGGCCCGGCCCTGCTAGTGCTGGGGGTGTTGCTGGGGGTGGGGGGAAGCGCCTGTGCCCAGCAGCGGGACAGGCGTCTTGCAGCTTTTCCTGCTGGAACAACCTCCCCAACTGGGCCCCTGGCCCTCCCAAAGACTCTGGAAAGGACCCAACAAACCGCCTTTCAGATATTCTTTTTGGCGTCCCCTGGCGGGGTTGCTGCCAGTCTCTGAGCAAGGACAGAGGTGGCAGAGCTGGCCACGAGCAGGACGCAGGCGCTGGGGAGGTTCTGCGGAGTTCACTTCCCTGCTCCAGCCGTGGCCTGACCTGGGGACTGAGGAGGACCCGAATGCCTTGCGCGATTCCAAGGGAGGGAGGGACGGGGCCAGGACAGAGATGCTGAACTGGGCAACGGGGCCGTCCATGTGCAGGTAAAAGACAGGTACACTGTTCCCCTCCCATACTCTATAGAGACACCTTCAGAGGCGAAATTCGGGTACTCGTGGTTCACTGAAGGCAAGCGGGAGAAGGATGTGAAAATTTGAAACAACGGAGCCTCTCCTAACACTGAGAAAAAGGTGGCCAGTCTTGGTCATCTACTCCACCCAGTGGTTCTGGGACTGAGTGAACTGCACATACGGGTTCAACTGGACACCACGGGCCCTTCGCGAAGGGCAGAGCGGTCCTGGGGTTCAAAGAGCCCCCCCAGCCCCCTCGACTGCAGCCCCGTCTGCCGTCAGCACATGCCGCGAAGTCAGGCTTCCAGAAAGCCCTGGCTTGAGGGGCACAGGGCCTGTGCATTCCAGACATTCCGCGCGCAGCCTAGACGCCGCCCCGCGTCCCGGCCAGGAAAGCCCTAGGCAGGCGCTCCTGGAATTTGACTTATTTGTCTGTAGGTTGTTTGGGGATTGTCAGTGGAGAATCGGGGTCATCATTCGGAGAAGCCAAGCATATACACTTAAAATGCCAATAAGCCAAAGCTCGTTACTGATACCCCGCGAGCAAGTCAGCCCACGCAGAACTCCGCAGCCCCGTTCACCGCCGCAGCCGCGTCCGCATTTCAAGCCTCCTATGAGGCTGAGGCTGGAGGGATTCAGTTGTTGGGGGGTGTGATTAAAATGTTCTGAAATAGATTTTTCTGATGTTCGCACAACCTTGTTAAAAAATTTTAAAAACTGTTAACTCATGCACCTTAAAGGGATAGATTGTATGGAATGTAAGTTATGTTTCCATAAAGCTGTTACCACATGACATAGAAGGAGCGTGGAGAGGGCAGGCTGGGTAGGAAGCCCGGCCCCACTACGCACGCCAGCTGTGGGACTTGGAGCCAGTCGCCCAGCCTGGCTGAGCTGGGCTCTTCGATCTGTAACCAATAAAACATGATCGAATCACACTCATGCCATGGAATCAATGTACCAGGGAAATGAGGGGCCCTCTGTGGCACTGGCCGGCCCCTAGAACACACTCGGTAAATGTGGGTGCCCCAGCGAGTCCCCGCTATGTGCCGGACGTGGGGGACACGGAGACCGATGAGACCGCTCCTGCCTTCAAGGAGGAAGCAGTTCAAGGTGAGAACAGGCAGCAACACTGGAATGTCACCCGTGCTGGGATTCGGGGACTAGACCGTGCAGGTGCGGACGGCCAGACGGCCCAGGTGTACTGAGGTCACTCCTGAGACGCAGCCTCCCTGACACCCTGTCCCTACGGCCCCAGGGCTGTCTGCCCTGTCACCCCCTTCGTCCCCTCCACGGCATGGCCTGAGTGGACTCGGCCCCCTTCACTGGTGCCACCTCATGCCTGCGGCTCTCCGCTGAGAGCTGGCAGCTCCATGAGAGCAGGGCATGCATGGGGGTCTGTCTCGGTCCCCAGTGGCCGAAGCCACGTCCTGTATGAGTGGACGCTCAGTGAGCACTTCCTGAATGAAAGAAAGCGTCGCAGTGAGGCCAGGAGGAGTAGGAATTAGCCAAGTGTAATTGCCAGAACTGTGGGGGCACAAGGAGAGGGGACAGGAGAGGAGGTGGCAGGAGAGAAACATGGGGCATGGGGGGGGCCAACCCCATGACAAGTCATCGTGGCCCTCGCTGGAGGGGGGCGGGGCTCTAACCATGACCCCATTCTCCCTCTGCATTGGCTCCAGTCTGTGAAAGCCACAGCAGATCCTGGGAGGCATGCTGAGCTGTGTTTCTATAGTAACCATCACCATAGTACCAGAGGCCTGGATCCCACTTCCGGCTTCGCTGAGGCCCCGAGCTCCCGCCCCCCTCCCCCAGCACCCTTCACCCACAGCGCAGGAAGGGGACATGGCCGGGCATCTGCACTGGGGACTTGCACCCAAGCAGGGTGGAGGCCCGGTGCAGGCACAGGACAGAGGATTATACACCAGGTACACCACAGCAGGCGCACCTGCCCAAGGCAGGTGCAGACAGAAGGTGCACCAGCAATTTTAATTTGCATTGCTTTGCTTAGAGAGGGGATTTGCAAGCGCTGGCTGATGAAGAGGGACCTCCCTGGAGCTGGCAGGGTGGGGCCTGGAGCCGGGGGGGGGAGCGGGGGGGGGCTGGGAACCCCGGGCTCCTGGGCCTCCCGGGCCTGTGGCCTCAGCCTTCCATTCTGTAAAGTGGGAAGGAGGAGCCATGGCTATTGGCCCATTTCAGGTACCAGAGAAGTGAGCATAGCGCCTTGGACCTGGTAGGTAACTGATAAATATTTAGTGTGGCAATTAACAAATAATATGAAAATGAATGCCTTCTCCTGTCCCCAGAGCTCCAAGCCCTAATCCCCTTCTCTCCTCGCTCCCTCCCCTGCGCACAGTCCTGTCACATGAGCTTCCTGCCTGTCCCCTGTCCTCTGCCATGCCCCGGCCTCTCCCCTGGAGGAGTCGTCACAGGCGCTGAGTCACAGACCCAGGTTCTAATCTGGAGGCCGGGACTTGCTGGCCTGTGGCCCGGGCAAGTGGAGTCACTTCTCTGCTGTCCGCCTCCACTGGGATGCCCGTACGTGTCAGGCGCAGCCAGGCTGGCTTACGCCAGAGCACAGGGGAGGGCCGGGCTCCCCGGAGCAATTCCATCCTTTCTACAGATCGAAGCTCCATACACGATCTCATTTATCCATGCACTCCTTCGCCCAAACGCATTCAACAGCTGGGCACCGCGCTGCCCCTGGTATCATCTGAAACAGCACTTGCTGCATCTCAGGGTGAAAGCTGCCCCTTGCAGCCGTCTGCATGGCCTGACTCGCCTCCCGCCGCCCGTGCGCCCCCACAGCCTCCGCTGCCCTCCCTGCGGGCCGGCCGCCCCGCCCGGTTCAGCACCAGGGTTCCGGCTTTCCTTCCTCCACCCCTAGGAGTGTGGGCTGCTGGGGGCTCTCACGGGCCCCCCTCTGGGAATGACGCTGGGCTGAAAAAGGACTGTGTGCCTTTAGTCCCAGGCTCTCCCCTGGAGGCGGCGACAGCCCGGGGCCGACCGTTGTGCAGACACCGAGCTGAGCCCCCCCGGCTTCCATTCGGGACAACCCCCAGGTGCCCAGCTCTGAGCTCCCGGGGTCACCGGCTGAGGCCCCGTGGCAGCCACCCCACAGCCCTGCTTCTCCTGCTGGTCCTGCTGCACTTGGTTCCTACCCGTGTGGGTCCCGAGCCCACACCCCAGAACCCCACCTGCCTCAGAGCCTGTTGCCTGGGATGCTCCACCTGAGATCCCTGCAAAGGCACCCGCCCCAGGCCCCGGCCAGAGCGGCAGGCAGCTCCGTCCCCCTGCAGCCTCTCCCCATCTGAGACTGGAGCGAAGGCAGCCCCGCTGTGCCAGACACCCTCCCCAGAGCCCCCGTGGTGCCCCACACGCCTCCACCGGCCACACGTGGTGTCACCACACCCTCCACCGGCCCTGAACCTCTGAGGTGGCCGGGTTACTTTATTCATCTGTTTGAGCACATAGCTAATTAGCTTCGGTCCCAGTTCCCATTGCTGGGTCGTCAGGTGCACCACGGCCTCGGCTCCAACGGCAGGCACTGCGTAGGCCAGGCCTGCGGGAGGAGGGAGCAGCCCGTGAAGGGAAGGAGCGGGGAGACTGGATTACGAGCATCAAGGAAAGGTCACCGCCCCCCCCCACCCCTCCCGGCTCTGCCTTTGAGCGTGAAGGGAGCAGTCAGCCCTTCGCCTTCTGCAGGAGGCCCCTTCCTGCCCCGGCCCAGGGCCCAGGGCCCGGGCGGGCGCGGTCCGCCTCTGCTCCACGAGGGCCAGTCTCTAAAAATAGCCGAGATCTGCCCCAGGCTCAACCTCTAACATTTCTGAAATTTAATTGCAAATTACTGTCTCAGCAGTTCCGTAGGCTTCCCAGTCTGGCCCCACCCCAGGGACGAAGGCAGAAAACAGATGGCATCAGAGCCTGCGGTGCACGGAGGCGGTGATCTGGGAGGCGGCCGCCAGGGCCCCCAGGGCGATCGGACCACGCACCCGCCGGGCGGCGGGGCTCCCCCCGCAAGGGCTCCAGGTCGCCACGTGCACCCCCCACACATAGGCAGAGTGACATGGGGCCAGGCGGCCTGGCCATCATCACCCTGAAGATGTGGACGCCACCCCTATGAAAGGAGCACCTACTATGTGCCAGGCCCTGGGCCAGCGGCTCTCAACAATCTTCGCTCTTCAACTTTACATACTTAAAAATGACTGAGGACTCCAAAGCACCCCGTCCCTATTTAGCATACAAGAGACTGAAGAATCATACAAATACTCACTCATTTAAAAAGAACAATAACAAACCCATCACATGTTAACATGTAATGTATTTTATAAAAATAACCCCTATTTTACAGAACGAAGGATTTTGTGAGAAAAGCAACGTGGTTTCACATACTTGCCAATCTCTTAACATCTGGCCGAATCAAAGACAGCTGAATTCCCCCGTCGGCGTCTGCGCTCGGGCTGCCGAAACCCCTTGCTCTGCCTCCTCTCTACAAAGGAAACCTGACCTCGCACAGATACGTAGGTAGAAAAGAAGGATGTTTTTTGTTTGTCAGTTTGTCTGCTGTTAAGGCTCTGGTTGGTGTTAGTTTGGGGGTTAGGGTTAGGGTTGGGGTGACGGCTTGGCTTTGAGTCAGGGTTAGGGTTACAATTAGGGTTGGGGTGAGCATCCAGGTTTGGCTAAAGGCTAGGGCTGAGGAGAGGGAGAAGTGTTTTTTTGGATAACGACAGATATTCTTTGGCAGCACACCCACACTTGACACGTGGTTAAGGGTGGTGCAATGTCAAATCTGCAACCATGTGGATGGGACTTGCTACTCTATTATGTTAAAATGCACTGGTCTGTCTTGCACTTTCAATGGATCTTCAACCCAGGCGTGACTTGACAACATCACACAACGCTCATTGGAAAGACTGCTGCGCTGACTCACGCAGACCTTCCAAATATTGACACATTTCATTATGCAGCATCAAAAATTCCAGTTCACCGGTACCTCCGCAGCTCTCATCACAGACGTTGCACGGGAAGGTGGCAGGTTTGCGGCGGCAGATTCAGTCTTCCAGACTTTTAGCTTTCATATAACAGCCTGAATTTTAACATGGGCAACAAATACTGCCAGTCGCTTTCCTTAGAGTGCCAGGCTCCGTCGTTCATTTTTAAGAAAATATCTGCCAAGTAGCCAACTCTGAGTCGCCATGGCCTGTCCAGTAAAAACGGTGTGCAGTGACCGGGAAGAAAGCAAGGACCCTTCCAGCCCACAAGTCCAAGCATCGCAACGGCTTTTTGCTGGAGGTGACGTGGTCTTCAACGTTGTGTTCTGGGAGCCGCAGAAGCGCTTACGTGTACTTCCCCTTCGGTCCCCACAGATTCTTAAAAAGACTTGAACTCAAAGGCCGAGACGTGATAGAGCTCATCATTTTACCGCTTTCTCAAGGATGCTCTCAAGTGAGACTGGCGGGTGTTTTAATGCCAGTGTGGGACGGTGAAGGATGTGGCGGTCCCTCATACACCACTTCCGTGACCTGTGTAGGACGCCAGCAGCTCCCCCACCACCAGCGCAAATGTCGACAGGATAGAAAATGCAAATAAGGCCCTAGAATGATTATGAAAACATTTCTGACCTCAAGGACTTCCTGAAAGAGTCTGGGACTCCCCGGGGCACAGACCACGCCTGGAGCACTGTGGAGCCTGGGGAAAGGCTCCTGCCCTGGCTGAGGGGACAGGATAGAGGCAGACGCCGCCACCAAGGGATGCAAGGAGGGTAGGAGGCAGGTGCGGCAGAGAGAGGGGCTTGCTTGGCAACCAGGGAAACTGGCAATGGTCTCACAGTGTGGGACACTTCTGAGAGGGATTGAGGGTTGAGTAGGAGTTCGTCCAGAAAGAAAAGATGGATCTTTTTCAGGACGGATCCTACGGCGGCAAAGCCTTTGCAGATAGGTACCCCAAAAGGGAAACAAACAGGAGAGTTCATATTAATAAATAAAAATACTGGCCGCCATCATGGAGCACCTGCTGTATGCTTCACACTTTACATATGTTATCGTATTTAATTCTTTCCAAAAGCCTACAGAAGTATCATTCTCTCTGTTCAGAGAAGTCAGGCAACTTCGTCAAGGTCATGGAGCGAAGTCATGGAGAAAATCGAGATAAAACCAGAGGCGCCTGACTGTAAAGGCCGCTAGTCCTTCCGTCCCTAAGCCAAGAGGGAGACCAGTGCCCTGGCCGCATGCCCCTCATTTCTGTCTTCTCTGCTACTGACAAAAACCAGCCGCACCCCACCCTTGACATTCCAGGCGCCCCGACCCGGCTCCACGCGGCCTTCCCAGACACGGCGGGGTCCCTCCCTGTTATCCCGATGTGGCTGGGGCCTTGGCCGGAGCAGCGACCTCCACGGGGAGTCCCGCCCCCCTTCCCTTCTGTCTTGCTCTACTGTTGGGACCCTATGCTGACACCCCTGCTCTCTAACCCTCTGCATCTCTTGGTTGTGCCAATGTCCCGCGCCATGGTCAGCCTCCAGCTAGTGACCACCTTCTCTATCCAGTCTCCTAACCCAGTGACCCCAGCACTAGACTGCAGGCTCTTGGACGGCTGGGACCATGCTGATCTAAGGATACATCACCTGTCGGTTCTTGCGTTTGCCTTGTGAGCCTCAGTTCACCCCTCTGTAAAATGGGGAGACGAGCCCCTCCCACCCCATTTTAGGTGAGAATTAAATGCATCAGTATCCATCAAGTACCTAGAAAACTGCCCAGCCCGTAGTAAGCACTCAGCGTGGGCTGCTGCTATTACTGTCATCGCAATAACTGCGGCCCTTAGATGTCATTCGGGGAGGGGGGGGTGAGCACTTCCTGCCCCCCGGCGCTTTCGTGGCCCACTTTCTCATGCATTTTCAGCTGACCTAGGAATGTGGCAATATGTTCCCATATTAACGACTTTGGTTTTCCTGCGAGGAGTTCTGGGCCTGAGTGCCTGTTCCTGTTGGGTCCCTCTGCTCTGTCCCTCCCGTCTGCCAGGCCTCCATGGGCCTGGGAAGTCTGAAATCGCTGAAGCAGGGCTCTGATTAAAACTTCAGTGGGGGGCCCCGCGTCAGCTGGGTCTCCTCCCATTTTCACTGCCACGCAGCCACGCCCCGTGGGCTCCCAGGGAGGGCAGCCCGTCAGCCCTGCCGGGCCCCTGCTAACAGAAGACTGGCCAGAGCCCAAGCGCGGACCCCGCAGCCGTCAATCCGGAGAGCGGAAAGGAGCGCTGGGCAGCCCCGGGCCCAGCCTGCGTGAAGCCGGCTAGCAGACTGTCAGGGGGCTGGCATCGCTGTTAAGGTTGGGAAACAAAGCGCCCCACAGCGAAGTTGCCTGGGTTGGGTTACTCCGTTCTCGATACGCAATGGGCTCCTGGCACTGAGTGAATCCTGATGGCAGGATGTTGTGTGTGAGCTCCCAAGGGCACCTCGAGAGAAGTGCCTCGGTCACGTGGGGGCCCCGGGTCCTATTTCCAAACACGCTTCCGGCCCGCGGGTGCCTTGATGAGGGGGCATGAGCACCTCCCTGTAAGCACTTGGTAGACAGGCTCCATCACTCACAGACTGTTTATCATCTTTCTGAGGATGGTACAGTGGTTCTCCCACCCGATGCCATGGAGGGGAACCATTTCTGTGGCCCGTGTTCAGCCGGTCACCACGGCGGTGATGCTGGCACATTCTACACACCAGCCACTGGGTGCAGCACTCCACAGGCATGGTCTAGGTCAATGATTTGCCACCGGTGTGACGCACGAATTTTTAAAACATGCAACACCTGGCTATTTAGTCGGGGCACCGACCTCTTTTCCCTTAGATTGTCAAATAAAAAATGACAACAGCAACACAGCAATAGCCGCCTGTTGTGCATGCCCTGTCCTGAACCGTAAATATATAGGGCATGTAAGAGAGTGGCATCTTATTGGTCACATCACATAACAACATTGGGTCTGATTGGTTAATTCTTGGTACCAGAAATCCTTACATACAAGTATAGGCACCTTATTTTTTAAAGTCACTTTGCAGCAAAAAGGGTAAGTAATTACTGTTATTATTGTTATTATTTGTAAATCAATCAAAATTATACCTACTTTTTGCCAGATTGGCAAAAATATATATTTTGGGTGGGCTGCAGAATTGTAGTGATTAGTTTAGGGGTGCCAAGAGATGAGACAGGCTAAAAATTGCCGGCGTGGGTTCACGCTGAGCACAGTCCCCAGGGGGGCCTCTGGAAATCTCTGTTTCAGAGATGAGAATGAGTCTGGTGTCCGAAGGACACCTGTCCCGGGGCCGGAGCGGGAGCCACGCCAGGCACCACGCCCAGCGCCAGCAGCCCCCAGAGCCAGCGCTGCCCTCCCTCTCCCTGCCGTGGCGCTTCGCTGGAAGGAACCAGGAAAAGGTGCAACTAGGGTTTGGGGGTGTGCCCGCGCGTTCCCTTATTTCATGCGGCAGGCAGCCTGGGCAGGGAGGGACTTCACCACCAGTCTGTGGAAGAGGATTGGGAGGCCCGACCTGCTGGCCGGCTCGCCTGGAGCAAGCGGGCCCGGCGCAGGGCCCTGTGAGCTCCGCGGCGGCCCTTCCGGGCCAGCTCGCTGTTTCCCTGGCGCCCGGACACCGGTTCCCCTGGGAGGGAAACTTCTGTACGGGAGCATGGACGACGATGACGCAGGGTGGGTCACTTCCCATGACAGGAAAGGAAAAAGGTCGGTACCAAAAAGATTTGGGGATGGAACTCAGCGAGGAGAGAAGGGCAGGCCCCCGGGAGCAGGGACGGGGACCCCGGGGGCAGACGGGTTGGTCCTGTGATCACGCTGCTCTGTCTCCTGCCATGAGACCTGCTCCCCCCACCCCCGCCACCCGTTCCGGGTCACCCCAAACGCCAGGGCTTGGTGCAGTTGCCACTGGTCCCCAGAGCCTTCCTGCGGCCGCACCGCCCCTCCTGCCCGCCAGCACCTCCAGGGGGGCCTCTCACGCCGGCTTTAGATGGCGCTGTCTTCAGACAGAAAGTGCCCTCAGATAGCAGGCTCTCCTTAGGGCGGAGGCCACTGTCCTGTTCATTCCTGTTTATTCCTCTCAGAACCCAGAGGACTGGCAAAAACAAACACATGCTCGCAGAAACGCATGCGGTATTAAGCCATGCCCAGCTGACGGAGAATCACAGAGAAAAGCCTGTCAATTAGGTCCGCAGATCCAGGGCCATCCGATTTCCGCAGGACAGCTCACGGCCTGATGGCTCCTGCACCCCATCAAAGGCAGATCAATGCGGACTGATTGAAGGAGGAGGATGGGGAAGGAGGGGAGGGAAGGGCGGAGGGAAGGGCAGAGGGGAGGGGGAGAGGCGAGAGGAGGTGAGAACAGGGAGGAAGGGGGAGGAGGAGGGGGGAGTGGGGGTTTAGCTCTGGAATGGAACACAGAGCTTACAACTGAAATGGGTACGAAATCAGATTGGAGACAGAAATAGCATCTTTTCTCAAGCATGAATTCTATTTTGCCTAGTCTAAAAAGAGATTTTTCTGCCATGCACAGCTCTCCGTCTGTGCCCGCCGCACCAAGAAGTAGGTATAATTGACTTCATCGGGTGTGAAAACCTAACCTGCCGTAGCATGAACTACATTCGAGACTCTGTCAGGCTCATCTCGACAGAAATCTGGGGACAAGGTCAAATCTTGAAGCAAAACAAAAGAGACAAGCGGGGGTGTGCGGCCCGCGCCCCTCCCGCGGCACGGCGCGGCACGGCGCGGCACGGCGCCGCGCAGCTGTTTCTGTGAGGGCCCTCACGCTAACGGTTCACGTCCCGGGGACACGGGAGATGCTCCTCCAGACCCGTCACCTGCCACAAACACCGTCCACAACCACCGAATTTAACCACTTTCGTTAACATCAGGACTCACCAGCCAAGCCTGAGAACCACAATGGTTCTGACCTAGGTTTTGCCTGCTGGCTCTTGCTTGCATGTGACCTCCAGGAACGGAGGCCGCACCACCTGTGACAGGCTTTCGCCCACGTCCTGGCACAGGGCGGGTGGCACAGAGCAGGCCCTTGGTAAATGTCTGTGTGACAAATGAGCGGCAGACTGGCTGAGGGCACGCGCTCCATCACTTGGCGAGGACCAGGGCCGCCACAGCTCCCCAGGGTCCGTTCCGTGCTGGGCTTGTCCAGCAACGAGACTGACCCCCGACTCCACAGGGGGCCGATGCTGTCCAGAAGGTGTAGAAGGTCTCCCTGTGTGGGGATGGCTGCTGGGACCAGGGAGGTGCTAACTGCTGGTCTGTAATTTCACTGAGCACAGACTATAGGGAAGCGTTTGCCACGCAACCCTTGGGTTTACTTGCAGCCGCCCTTCCAGTCGTCACCAGGGTGGACCCCAGTTCACAGATAAGGAGACAGACTGTGGGGGGGGGGGGGGGGGGGGGGCGAGGGCAGGTAAAGCGACCTGGTCCAGGTCCCTGGGCTGTTAAGTCACAGACCCCATTCAGTGGCCCCTGGAGAGCGGTGCTGAGGCCTCTCTTCCTGCCTCCTGCTCATTCCAGGTCAGTGTGCAAACCTGCGCCCACAGGGGACAGTGCAGGAAAAAGAGCCCACTGTCCCCTTCCCTCCCCCAACAGTGCCTCCATGTGGGTGCCAAGGCCCAGGGCTGGGGACGCGGAGCAGAAGCTAAGCCCCACCCCCTGCAGCTCAGGGGCAGCCTTGTAGCGAGCCCTTCCACAACGGTCTTCTAGACAGTCTTTTCTAAATTAAGGGTAATTAAAACTCCTCAGGTTTTGAGGATTTCTTAAAATTCCTTTGGCAGAGGACGACAGTGACGGGCTGTGGCGTTAGTGCTGGCGTGTGAGCTCAGGGGAGGGCCGTGGGGGCGGGGGGCGTGGCCAGAGGACAAGCTGGCTAGGTGGGCTGGCCTCCCAGGACTCACCTCGGTTTGGAGCCATTTCCTCCTGAGACTCCGACTCCCCAGCGCCCCCTAGACCCGGGGGCGCTCGTCGGGGGTGATGTGCCCAGCTCAGCGCTTTGTAGCAGGTCCTGGAGTCCAGGCACCAGGACCTCTGCTGAGGCACTGGGATTTTTCACTTTGAAGCCCAAAGCTCACTCTCTTTCATTCATTTGTTCCTGGCAAACCTCTCGTTCCTTCCCCCTCCCACCGCGAGCGCATTGTCGTTCGTTTCAGCCACTGCAGGCCGAGCTCGCGGAGGCTCCCTCTTCCAGATTTCTGTCGGGTGGCTGGCAAGGACAACGCCATTAGGAGCAGGATTTGGTGCCTGGCTTTTTAATTTCATGGCCGGAGGTTGTCAGGACAGTGCAGAGAAAATTGCCAACGATGCGGAGAGCGGCCCCTGAATGTGGGGCAGAGCAGCCGAGAACAAGGGCGCGCTTCAGCTGGGGGGGCGGGTGCTGGCAGCCACTCGGGTGAGAAAGTTCTCTTCATCTAAATTTCTTTGATTTGGATCCTGTGTTAATTTTAAAAGATCGATTCAGCAATTTTTCACCCTTCCTCAATAAAGTGTTTCAGGCGGGTGGGAAACGAAAGGAGAGCAGGGGAGCGGGGCTTCCTTCTGTGAGTGGGTGGGGGGGGGTGGGCACAAGGTCATGGATTTGAGGGGGGCTGTTTTATTTCCAAATCAGTTTGCAGACTTGGGTCACAGCGCCAGATGAAGGCACACGGTCAGGGCACAGCGCCGGACCCGCCAGAGCCGCTGCGCGGCTGCGGCTAGTGACTCGCCCTCTGGGTTCGCACATTGCGAAGGGTTGGGTGAAGTCACCCCTCATGTCCTCCCCCACCTTTACACCTCTCTGCTTCTAACACCAACCCCATCAGGGATCTGCTCATCCCTTTACTCCCGGGCTCTCTGACCTCTTGGGCAGAACCTCAGATGGGCCTGGATTGCTATCGCCAGGTTCGGCGAGGGAAGGCTGCAGTAACAAAAAATCCTAAATCCGACTGGCTTAACACCAGCAAAGACTGACATCTTGTTCACGCTGTACATCCACCAACGGTCAGCCGGGGGCTCGGATCCAGGTCATCCTGAGCCCAGGCCTCACGCTGACGGAGCAGCCACCACCTCAAATACCGCCCAATGTCACTGTGACAGCGGGAGAGACTGGCAGCAGCATTAGAGGCTCAAGTCCAGAAGTCCACATGTCACTTCTACTCAGGACTCATTGGCTGGAAGTAGTCACATGGCCCCGCACTGGGGCCAGAAGGCGAGAGCGTGGACTCTGGTGAGTAACGCTGACGATGCCCACAGCCCACGACAGGGAGCCTGCCGACCAGAGGCCTCGGGGAATGGGGAAGGGGGACGGAAGACAGGCACTGGAATGGAGGCCAGAGGCCTGAGCTTCCTTTCAGACCGAGCCACTGGGATCTGTACATTCCCCTGGTGTCCCCGGGGGCTGGAGGAAACCCCCACCTCGGGGGCGGTCACAGCTGGTGGTCTGATCAAACTGCACGGAGCAGCCGCCAGCGTCCGGGGCGAGCAGAGCCAGGAGCTGAGCACGGCCTCCTGCAGCGCGGGCCACAGGCAGCCTCGTCACACCCACGGGCTCCTTAACAACCCCTTGCCACCCTGGAAAGATGGGTGTCTGCCAGCAGCCCGAGGCTCCCTCTTCCCACACCGGGCTGACGCGCAGCAGGAGTGGGGACGTCCCGTGTGTCCACAGGCCTGCGGGGCCCTTGCTCCGTTTTGGCTGCAGGGAGGCGACAGGCCAGGCTGAGCCCCAGGAAAATGAAGGGAGCGCGGTGGGGGGATGGGAGAAGGGCCATCGCCCTTAAGCCTGTGGCCCCAAGTGAGCACCCGTGACAGCTCCCCAGGTGGTACCTGACCCCTCTGAATACTGGCAGTATTCTGGCATTTGGTTGAGGGCAGTATCAAAAATCTTAAACGGCCGTATTGTATATCTAGAAGGGCAAATTTCCCATTTACTCATTCTTTCTTCCTCTCCCCCCCCCCCACCCCGTCTATCACATTTTTATTACCAAGAGCCTGATGTACCAGGCACTGTTCTAGGTACTAAAAACACAACGGTGAACAAAAGCTGACCATCCCTTCCCTCATACATGTAGAAGTTAGTCGGGGGGACCAAGGTTAATGAAATAACCGCCCATCCCAAATGTGCATCCATGACCACAACATGTACTGAACACTTGCTCAGGGCCAGGGATTATAAATGGATTTGCCAAAATGGTACTTAATCATCTTCAAGGCCCTGAGGAACTTAGGCTCAGAGGGGTGCTGCCCCTTTCCCAACGTCACACCCCCCAGTGTGGCAGGGCTGGGACACCCGTCCAGCACCAGTGGTGCAGGAATCCCGTGCACTTGCTGCTGTGTCAGAGCGCCAGTGGCCACCTGCCGGTCTCATTTCTACCCAGTCCCTGACCTTTCTCCTTCGAGATATGGTTTTTGGGCTCTCGTGGTTTCACACTCTTATGGGGTCTTTGACACAAAATATTCCAGACCGTTAATATGTGCAATTCACTGGGGTTGGGCAACTTGTCGTAGATTTTAATACTGAGACCCAACAATGATTGTTTCCCCCCTAAAGGATACCTGAAAACGAGATTACTACCTGTGCAAAAGTTAAAACAACATTCTGTGCATGAAGCGCAAAAGGTTCTGGATTATTAATGTAGCAATGGCACCCCCTGGTGACCATTATTGTGTACTACACATTTCTTGACGAGGGAGGATTTGGGATGTACTGGCAGCTTCCCATTCCACGTTTGGCTGAATAATTAGCCTCCCTTCGTCCTGATCACCTTTGCATCCCATCCCCCACCCTACTTCTATCACTTCTAGTTGGGAGGTCACAGGTACAGAGTACAGCATCTTCTCACGGTTCATTGTTCCAGCAGCCAAGACACAAGACCCACATGTCCCGCAGTGAGGTTGCCAAAGGGTAAAGCATCCACTGGCAATCTCAATCACTAACCAACCCATTAGGTCATGGCGGGTTAATCCAGAATCTTCTGCTGTAACGCTTCTTTTCTGAAGATCGTGGCTCCCGGTGACTGTGCCCCACCCTTTCATCCTGTCCTATCACTATAGGTAACAGACGGGGACTTACTCTCTCTGAGGTTGGCACTGTGTCACGAGTGAGGACACAGTGATGGAAAAGTTGTGGTCCCAGCTCTAGGGCTTACACTCTAGCTGGGGAAACAGGTGTCCAATTAGCCTCTTCATTATTCTCTTTCGATGACAGTAGTTGCTGCAAGAACGAAGCTCTGAGTGTCTGTATCAGTGAGACAAGGCCAGATTAGGTCTGAGGGTCAGAAAAGTTTCCCCTAAGGAGAAAGTGAGGTGTGATGTGCCAGAAATGGAGATGAGGCTGGTCCAACCGATCGTGGGGAGGGGGCGCGGGGGTTGGAGGAGAATGAACATGGGCTTCTCCTGGCGCTAAAGGCGAGTGGGAAGTTCAGGGTCAATTAGTAGAACAGTCATTAGGCAATCTCAAGGATGGAAAAGTACTCAAGAGAGAACGCTTGTCATTAGTCACTGAGGAACACTGAGCTGATGTTGAAGGATGACTATAAACTATCATGAATATCTGAGGACTCATTTAAACTCTCCTGAATAGGAAATGTTGGAGTGGAAAGAGCACCCCTAATCTCTGTCCATTTTGCCTCTTCCCAGAAGCCGAAGATACTGCAGAATTTATTATTGACATCCCCCTCCACTGCTTATTTAAGATGAGAAGTAAGGTGAGACGCAATTCCTTGGGTTGCAGACAGAAGTTGAGGTGACAATGGGCAAAAGGCTGAAACAAAGAGAGAGAGGACAGTGGTGGCAGCCATTGGGTTCCAAAGGTGAACTGTGGCTGCAAAAATATTAGGATATAAAGCCTTACCTAGTGTATGATGCCAATTAGCTCTCAGGATGTAGCATAAGTTAAATATTGCAAGATTTGGATCCAGAAAACTTGTGTTCAAATCCTCCTTGTCTGCCTCTAGCTATGTGATTAGGGCAACAAACTCTGTTCCTCCATGTCCTCATTTGTAAAATAGCAATGATAATACTATCTGCTTTTTAGATTGTAGAGTGTGTAAAGTTTGCAGCTGCATGCCTGACATATTCCAAGTACTCACTAGTTTATTATTATTGACAATATTTAATATCTGAGAAGAAATCCACACGTGTAAGAAAAAATTCAGGAAGACAATTTTCCATTATTTTCCAAAGGATGCACTGCAATTAAAATCAGAGGGGCATTAAGAACCCCACACTTTTCTGAATAATAGAACTTTGACTAGTCCACTGTCTCCTAAATGTCCCGGATAATATTGTCCAAGGAGGCCCAGATTCCTAAGCCGCGAACCAAAAAAATAGGTGAAAATCTCTAAAAGATAAACCTGTTGACCTACACGTTCAACCAGCCACGCAGGTGATTCTTATAATCAGGCACTGTTGGGCGGTGCTAATTTACAGCAAGGGTTCAGTGATAGGCGAGAAAGGCCAGCTCAGGTGGCAGGTATCACGAGGGCCTACGCCTACAATTCCCATACTGCCCCCGCAAACTGGCGACGAGCGGGCCCGAAGCCTGCCGGGAGTTGTAGTTCCGGTCCGCCAAGCTTCTGCCTATAAGAACGCCGGAGGTAACTGCCGAAAACCTCCCGCCCCACAATGCAAATACCACTTGTGACGTCATCCGATGAGCGCCTGGGGTGGGACGGGCGGTTTCTGCCGCCGCTACCACCTCCTCCACTGCCGCCGTCCCCTCCTCCTCCTCCCCCCCCGCCGCCGCCACCTGTACCCGACCCCGGCCTTGTGTCCCCGAGAAGCCGTATTTGGTCTCCTTGGCGGGTCCCGGACGCAGCCATGGCGGATGGGGGCGGTGGGGGTACGGGCGCTGTGGGCGGTGGCGGAGGTGGCCCGGCCTCGGCGGGGGCGGGGACGGGCGCGGCGGGGGCCGGTGGGAGCGGCGGCCCCAGCAACCCGGCCTCGCTGCCTCCCGGCGACCCACAGCTCATCGCGCTCATCGTGGAGCAGCTCAAGAGCCGGGGCCTGTTTGACAGCTTCCGCCGGGATTGCCTGGCCGACGTGGACACCAAGGTACTGAGCCCGCCCGGACCGAACGGGACCGGGAGCGGGCCCGGCATGAGGCCGCCCAGATTGCACCTTTGCATTTTCAGAGCAGAGAGCAAAAACGAAAGATACCTTTAAAAATCTCATCCGTGAGGTCAGACCGCTTGGGGCAGCACGGGGAGCTTTCACAGTGATGCGCACGTGTGTTGGGCTCCCAGCCCTGTCACTGTTAGGAAATGATTTAGTCCAGTCGCATCTCCGAACTTGGGGTTTCAATACTGGTTTTAGAGCCTAGACTCTTATTTTTCCTAAGATGAGATTCTTTAAGCCTCTTAGCAAAAACCTCAATATGTTAACGGTGGAGGAAGCCAGGTAAGTAAGGGTAAAATGGTTTGACTGCACAATCATCAATATTGTAGCCATTTTGTTCCTTTTCTCTAGCTCAGTGATTGCAGTCTTGCTCATGCAGTTGAGTGAAGAAGACACACTGATGGTAAAGCCAGCCACCGTTTTGTACTCCATAGCGGATGACGGTGCATTTGGTGCTTATTTTAGATCCTAGTGCCATAGGTCAGCCCCTCCCCCACCCCAGTAAAATGCTGTCTCATTTAATTGCCAAGGTGGTTTGGATTCAATGAGTGCCATGTGCGCTGTGTCAGACATGCAGTAGTTGCTGCAGCATTTGTCTCAGAAGCTTTCTCACAAGGCTCTGGCTGTAGGTTTAGGAGGCTGTTACTGACTGGGCTCCTCCAGGGAAGTGACTTCCCCTCTCTGAGCCGACCTCGCAAGATTGTGAGCTTAAAATAGACCTTAAGACTAGGAAAGCCTCATTTACTTAATTCACTGAACGTGTATTAGCCTGTGCCATGCCATGCCATGCTGTGTGGATACTGGAACAAGTCAGCTACTACCCAGTCCTCAAAGCTTGTGTGCCAAGTGGGGAAAAGGACTCGTCGACCAGAGAGTATATAGAAGTGGTCTGTACTGTTACTCTCCTCCAAGATTAAAAAGCCAAGGAAAGGTGTGGTCCTTGAAATGAGGTGTTTAAGTTTTCTCCATTAAGGGTCTCAGATACATATTGTCAAATATTCCCCACTCATGTTTCTTATGTTTTGTGTGGCTTAATCCATGTAGTGTGCATTTTTAAAAAATTAATATGGAGAAGCTGTTGGAGGGGAGAGAATTGAGGCTCCTCCACTTAACACCTCCTTAGACGTTCCTCCTCCTGGTCTTACCAGGTTATTTTAATTCTCAAGAATAGTGCATTTTCAGGCGCACCTGGAGTTTTTTATTGCTTTAGGCCCCTGTTTCTCGAAGTGTGGTCCTTGAATCAGCAGCATTACTGGAGAACTTGTTAGAAATGCATATCCTTAGGCCCCAGCCCAGACGGCTGAGAGGAAGGTGTAGGGGAAGGTGTACTGATGGTTTCTGCAGTTTACTTTGCAATGCATCTGAACTATAAAGAAACAGAACAAACTGATCAGGGAGTTATGAGAGTGACAGGTAATATAATAAGCTGTTAATGGCAGGCACAAAAGGCCCTTTCACTTCACGAATAAGGGAGCTAATCTGTACTGACAGGATCTACTCGGGTTTGGCGGGGACATTTGCTCTCCTTTGCCCTTTTATAGTAAATGGTTATCTCAAACCAGGAGTTATTTTGAACAGAAGGTACAGTATCAGGATGCGTGGCTGCGAGGGACAAACCCAATTCCAGCTCCTCATGGACGCCCAGGAAGGACTGAGCGAGCAAACTGCCGGCAGCGTGGGGCGCAGTTGGACCAGGGCGGCTCTACGAGGGCTGCCCCTCATCCCCATTCTTTATAACCGTTATACTCTCCTGTAGAGCAGGGTCCTCCTTTTGGTTGCTTGTATCTCTTGATTATATCTTATTCTGGCTTCACCCTCTAGGAGGGGACTCTCAGCTCCAATTTAAAAAAAAAAAAAAAAAATCCCAGGGAACGTCTGCCTTGACGTAGCAGTCAGGCACCCACTGCCTTCCCCTTGGGAAGGCGGGGAGAATGGTTACCAGGAGGAGGAGTGGCAGGGCAGACAGTACACAAGCCCTCAGGGCTGCGGACCCCCACGTCCAGCTGCTCTCGGTGGGCTTCGGCTGGGTGGCCCAGCGGCGGGCTGCAGGTGGCCGGGGCCTGGGCCCATGCCACGGGTTGGGTCAAGTCTGCTGCACGTGGACGCATCCTAGGCTCCGGGCTGAAGGGGCAGAGATTGTCCAGGACATGCTGTCACAGAGGGTCATCGGGGCACAAGAACCAAGCCAGGCAGCACAACTGCCTTTAAGGTCTCGTCGCTAACATGCCATTGACCGGAGCATGGGGGGGTGGGGTGAGCGGTGTGCTTATCACACTCGGTTTGGAGAAGAGCACCTCATGGCACTGGAAGTTTCTGGAGGCTCAGGACATGCGTTCTTTGTGTTTACCAAGTCCCTTCTAACGTCCTCCTGGTGCCAGTCAGGCCTAGAATCAGTAGGGACCTCTTGGCTCCTTTGGGGCCTACAATGTGCTTCCCCTCCGCCGTCCCCGGGGCTCCCAGGCCCTGCCTGTGGTCAGCGTTCTTGCGTCGTGCTGAGGCTAGGTGGTCCTCCGTGTGTTGCTCAGACTGGCCTGTGAGGTCAGCGGGGTAGTAACCGTTTCCCAGTTGGAAATGACTGAGACCCCAAGGTTGCGGGACTTGTTGAAAGTCAAGGGCTGGTAGTGATGGAGCCGGCTGGGACCCAGTGCCTTTGATGTGGCAAGAGCCTGGGTCTCCATGTGGCTTTGCCTTGCGGGCAAGTTGTTTACTTTCTCTAAGCCTAAGTTTCTCATCTCTGAAAGGAGGGCAGGAGAAAGCTGACAGGACCTCCCTTAGAGAATTACTTGAAAAGTAAATGAGATTATAACAAAGCATGTGGCACTGTGCCCACCCACCGTAGCGTGGGTGCTCTGCCCACTGCATGGTCTTCACCATCCCCACGGGAATGTAGTTAACTTGAAAATCTGCATTTCTATGAAAAGCAGTGTTTGGAGTGACTGATTACCAAAATTTTGATGCTTTTAACTTCTGAGCTTCTGCCTTCTTTTCAATATTTTAGCCAGCTTACCAAAACCTGAGGCAAAAAGTGGATAATTTTGTGTCAACGCATCTGGACAAGCAGGAGTGGAATCCTACGATGAACAAGAACCAGCTGCGAAATGGCCTGCGGCAGAGCGTGGTTCAGTAAGTAAGCAGAAGTGCGGGTGGACAGCAGCCACACGAGTACACGACACACGGGCGGGCTGACGGAGGTCCCAGGCCACGGCTGGGCCGAGGGGGGTGGTACCTCCCAGCCACCGTCACGCACAAGCCGCAGCAGGCTGCTCCGTGATCGGAATTCGGGGCTGAAGGAGCACGGCGCTCAGGTGAACTCCTGCGGGCGTCCCCGCCCCTGCAGGCTGCCTGCGCGTCGCCGCCAGGGGCGCTGAAAGAGGTTCCAGATGGCAAACGTCATCTCTGCTCTCGGAGGTTTTCGGTGTAGTCTGAACACACATGGGCGTTTTCCACCAAGATGCCAGCGTTTGGACTTTGGGCACAGGAGCTGGGTCTTTAATCTCACAAATGAACGCTTAGTTTTACCACCCGTGTACATTCCCCAGCTTTTTTTTTTTTATCTAGGATGTACTTAACCAGAAAATGAATTTGGACATGACACTGGGACATTTCCCTGTGAGTCTTGCTGACATTTTGAATCCGAGGCCAGTCTGAATATAATCTTGGAACGAGGATTTGCTTCTTAACCCTGGAGGGCTCCTGCCTGATGAGACCCCGCAGCCCAGCGCTGGCCCCATGGCCGCGCGACAGGGCCCGGAGGCTGGGTCCCAGGTCTGCGGCGTGGAAGGCTCTGGGAAATCGGGCTCAGCTCTTGAACCTAGTGGTGACAAAACATCTTTTAACTACGTGATAGCTGCGTGTTGCCCCTTCGGTTTAGGCTCCTGACAAGATTTCACGTCTCCCTCAAACGCTTTCCTGACCCCCGGAGAGCGAGCCACACCGTGTCTCCCCTGGTTGGGCTTCCACAACCAGTGAAGGCCCTGGGGGTCTGCCTCAGGAACCGGGGTGTCGCTGGGAAGCACGGGGCTTGTGACTGAGGAGGAGAGCTGTGATCCCCGGCCCTCCACGGCCCGGCGCTGACCCCGCTGTGCTATGTGCCCGCCTCGGAGGGCACACCGGACAGACGTGGGGCTCCCTGGAAGTGCGCTGGGCTCTGAGGGCGTTGTGTTTACATGCCAGCTTCCTGCTGATAAGCTGTCGGTCACCCCGAATCCAGGGAGCACTTTGCTTACTGCCCACCCGAGCGCTCCCAGGCTTGCTTCCCATCTCGCCTGTCACTGTGCTCGTGCGCTTCCTCCGCGGCCCTGGACGCCGCCCGCGCAGCTGCCGCGGGGCCTGTTTTTGCCCCAGCAGCGGCCGGCCCGAGGGCTCTCCAGGCTGACGGCAAGGCAGTGAAGCCCGCCCGTGGGCTCGTGGCGGTGTTTGCGTCTTTCAGGCCTTAGCGCTCTCACTTGAACCTCTGTGGATGCTTTTCCAACCTTTTCAAGTGTGACGTTGAGTCCTGTCACCACACTCTGCCTCGCTGCCCTGCCCCAAGTGTTGAATCCAGACACTTTGGCTGATTTTTGCTGTACTTTAGAAAAGGATTTGGAGTGTATTTCAACCCTGCAGGAGTTTAGAACCAGTTCATTCTCTACTTACTGTCTGCTTCCAAATCCCTAGTGCGTGTTCTAGGGAACGGCCACAGCTGCAGGCCACACGGAGTTGCGGGCCATGCGGTGCCACCCCCAGCTCACGCTTGGTGACACAGACATTTGCAGTTCGCAGCCACGCGGCTGTGGGGGCTGCTTCTGCTGCAGCCCGTGCCAGAACAGGTGGCAAAGGAGACGCGGTCAGGTCTGAACTCGCTGCTGGGACAGGACAGGGAAGCCTCTCGGCTCTGTCCCTGCGTCAGGTCCCTTCCTACCACACCATCACTGTTCTGTTGTCTTTGGGATGGGCCGCTTCATGCTCTTTGGCTCCTTTGTCCACAGCCGAGATGGCCGGGGAGCAGACCGTGAGGCGGGAGTGGGAGGGGGCTGCTGGGTTTCATGGGGGGCAGCCCGCACCCCACCTGCGAAGTGGATTGCCCTGGAGCGGGCTCCCTGGGGGCAGCGGCCCTGACCAGGTGCACGGTCGCTGGGCCCTCAGGGACACTTGCTGGGGAGGAGCGCAGCCCGGGGGAGCCACGTGACAGAATGCTCTCTCTGTCTCCACAAGGTCAGGGATGTTGGAAGCTGGAGTGGACAGAATCATTTCTCAGGTGGTGGACCCCAAACTAAACCACATCTTCAGGCCACAGATAGAACGAGCAATTCATGAGTTCCTGGCGGCGCAGAAGAAAGAAGCCGTGCCGGCGCCGCCCCCGGAGCCAGAAAGCCAGGACCCGCCAGCCCCCGCCCAGGACGCGTCCTAAGGTCCGGTATCCCGTCTTTTGTCCGGGAGCAGTCATCTCTGACTTAGAGAGATAGGAAATGGATAGAAAAGGGGTAAGCCACCACTGGGGACAATCCCGTGCCTTGTCTGTTCCGAGCAGTGGTCACGCAGACAGACTCCCCCTGCCGCTCGAGTCGTTGTTCACTGTGAACTAGTTAGCGTGTTCCGTGTCGGTGAGGGTGTGTTCCGGGGCCACCAGAGCGCAGCACGTGAGCCGTGCAGAGTCGCTTTGTTAGAAGCCGGCTGGGGTGATTGGGGTGCATGAGGGAAACGCAGATGAAAATCTTATTTCTTCTTAAATTGTTTACATGAGTCTCACCCTGGATTCGGGTTAAATTTGGGTTTATGACTCGGCTCTAAAATGGAACAGTGCCTTGGTGAGTGGCTACAGCCTAAAGGGGCCGAGTCGGCCCGAGGCCCCGCTGGGGCGCCATGCATTCAAAGGAGCGGAGCTTGCCGCTGTCCGCTCCCCTGGCTGCCGCTGTTAAGTGCACCCCTTTTTTACTACATAGGGGATCTAAGTCTTAAAGTTCGCTGTAGATACACAAACAACTTTCTGCGGAGCTTGGGAGACATGGGCCAGTATGAGCTGCGACCAGCCGCGGGCTTGTACTTCGCCGTCGTCAGTAGCCACTCGGTTGCCTTGCGCCCTCATGCTCCCTTGGGGTCCAGTTTGTAAGATTGTTTAAGGTGCCTGTGACTTGATGAGTGTCAGTGAGTGAAAAAGCAAGCGCTTCGGGCTGCACGGGGCTGTCGCTCAGGGGCGGCACTGTCATCATGCCCGTGGGGGTGGGGGCGCCAGTGCCCTTGGGGAGCATCTGACATCCGCCTCAGGCCTTCCTGGGTTAACTGTAAATGCTTTTAGGAACATAAAATTCAGTATCGGCAAGCACTTTGATATGATTCTCTTCTTCTAGGGTACACATTGACATCTTTTGGAAGCCCCACTGCATGGTGGGGAAGAAGTGGATTCAGTCCGTAACAGGACCACTTTGGGGAGCAGACAGGCCCAGGTCGTCACTGGTGTCGCCTTTGACTTTGGGGCAGGGTCCGCAGTGAGTGGGGAGTTGGCTGTGTGCCTCTGCCACCCGGCCTGCCTGTCTGAGGGGATGACACCAGCAGACACTGCAGGCATCTAAAGGAACACTACATCTACCTGGGGCCATCCTGGAACAGACCTTCGTACTTGAACTTGGAGACTGCACATGGGCTTTCAGGCTTGCCCCCAGGGACAGGCGGAGGTCGCGGGGAAGGAACGTATGCAGCCCCAGAGAGGCAGGGTCTGGGAGCAGCCGTACAGGGTAGCTGGGAGTGCGTTCTGGGCTGTGCTGCTTTGATGTTGTTTCTCAGTGGCAAACTAGAGTGTACAAGCCGTTAGCATCAAGTAGCTTTCAAGTTGTTGTGACCCTCTTGTGCGTGAACCTCGTGGCCTCAGTGTCTGCTCCCCCAAGAGGCGACAAAGCCCGGGACCCTGATGCATGAGCAGGCTCAGACACTAGGCAAGAGGAGACATTGCAGGTGCTCTGTCCGGTCTGCTTCCTTCCCCGTAGGGACAGGAAGTCTTGGGTGTGTGTATTGTTTTTCTCGTGTTCGTGTTTTTTTAGAAAAGTGAATGATCAATAAATAGCTTAAGTTTTGTAAAAAAAAAAGTTTGCTATTCTTACTCTGAAGCTTCAACAGAATCTTACACCCCAGGGTGTGAAAGGTGAACTCCTCCCTTCCTCTGCCTGCAAGCAGCTCCTGCACACAGCAGGTGACTTCACGGCGGGAGGATCGTGGACAGACCTCGGCCTGCCCTCACCCTGAAGCCAGGGGCGCAGCTGGGCATGGGCGGGCAGGGGGCAGGTCCTCTCCTCCCCAGACACGACCAGGACTACCGACACCAGCCTCTAGCTTAGGGTCACGCACTATATTAGTGTTCCCAGACCTGAATGTGCAGGAGGGTCACCTGGAGACCTTGGGAGGGGCAGGGGGGCAGAGGGGCCTGAGTGTGTGTCTCACCAGCTGGCGGTGTGGAGGCCAAGGGCTCTCCCCAAAGGCCGTATCTTGAGCCTGGATGATGTCAGAGATCACATCAAACTAAGAGACTTCGGTTCTTAGTTGAGTCTGCTGTTGGATATTGTTAATGTAATAAATTGTAACCTATAGTAAATCCTGACCTAACGTCATTGGTGGGTTCTTGGAAACTATAACTTTTCAGCAAAATGAAATACAACAAAATCCTTTTCACCATCAGCTAATTGATGTAAATAAGAGTTAAGCTCCCACAGCATCTTTCTGTTCACAAAAATATCACCAAACTTCTACATAAAGATCCAAAACATTTCTAACATTAACCACTGAAATAAATGTGAGCTATACCTACGAAAGACAAATAGAAACAAGATAGTTATTTCCCCAGCTGCTGCTTCCAGGTCAGGGGCGCAGGTGCCAGGCTCCGGGTAGCTCGAGCCCGGGACCCACCCTGCACAGGCCGCTCTTCCCTCGCCGGGCCGCCCACACAGGCCGGCACGCTCGGACGGCGCGGCACACTTGTGGGCGCAGGCGGAGACCCACACCGGCCTGGGGAGGACATGCCCGCTCCACGCAGGCGGGGCCCTGCCGGGAGCGGGGTGGCGGTGGTTCATCACCGTTTAGATGAAATGGCATCACTGGAGGACGTGGGGTACTTAGCTGCTTCCATGAAAACAGACCACTCCCGCCTTTACTACCTGCAGCCTGAGGCAGGGCTGCTCTGCCACACTCGGAGACATTCGGGCAGCACCTGCCCTCATGGCAAAGCGGGCTGGCCACGGGATTAGGGCTGGGTGGGCGCGACTCTGTGTCCAGATGAAACAGGGGCGTAACCCTTCTCAGTTTGGGTTCAACACCCAAAATCCTCAGCGCACAGAGGAGGCCCCTGGTCCGCTCCTCGACTAACAGGCAGGCGTGAGTGGCTGGTCGGTCTTCCCCAGGCCTGTGCTTTGCAAAGAACTTTCTCAGACAAATCCACCCTGCCCCCTCCCACTTTGTGTGACTCGCTGTGGCTCAGGGTCAGCCCCGCTGGTGGCAGCTGCCTGTCTCCTGATGCCTGCCGAGGGCTCGCTCCTCGTACACCGAGGCAGACCACCTGGAACACACCCACCAAACCGGGTCCACGTCCAAGCAGCCATTTTCACCAGCTGGGGCAACAAACAGAAACTTGTTCATGTTCCACAAGTTATTAATAAGCTCAGATTTTACTGGTTTCCATTCCAAGCACAAATCCAGCAGTAAACGCTTGGGTAAGGGCGGAGGAAAACACAGTGGACATTATGGGGTCAGCTCGCCACAAAAGCAGCTTTGTCACCCGCCACTCGCGTTCCTCACTCAGTGCATGCTGGGAACACCTTGTGGTTCGCAGCCAACCTGGACACCCAGGACCACTCCTCCTGCCTGGGCCCGGCCTCCCGCCTCCCCGCACGGCCCCGAGGACGATGTTTGCACAGCCGTTGCTGGTGAAGTGGCCCTTTATTGTCAGTGGAGCCTTTCGCCCCGAATGCTGACAGCCAGCTCCCGGGAGACAGCGGGACCACACAGCGGCTGTGTTTGCCAGAGCCGGTCCCCGGTGGCAGGGCTGGCTGCCCCCTCAGACGCTCAGAAGGAGAGCACTCCTTGTCACCGCGCCAGGAGGGGGAGCCATCGACACGCTACCTGTGAGACAGGTCTGGAGGAAAGCACCTTGCGTTTTCCCAGAGGAAATGCTTCCATCAGACCTGCGCCTCGGGGCCTGTCTGCCTGCTCCTTTCCTGGCAATGTGGAGGGGCTGGGCGAAGGGCCCCCGGCTCAGTCACTGGCTACCTGGGCAACCCCGGCAAATCATCGGTCCCCTCGAACCTCAGTCTCCTCATCTATAAAATTGCTTTGAGGACTACAGGTAACATTTCAACAGCGACTACTGGTGTTTATTTGACCCAGGACTGCAAAACAACCAAGGCAGAGATAGCACCATCTTTGACTTCAAAGCACAGCTGCGCCCCGAAAGCGGCTGGCAGCCTCGGACCAGCGCCTCAGCCTCTGTCGCCATGCCGTGGAGACTGAGCACGTGTGTGAGGCGCTTAGTGCAGCCTGGTATGCAGTGAAAGCTTCAGACATGGGGGCTGTTGGCGTGTCTGCCTTTCCCCCTCGACCTGAACCAGACCCTGGCCTGGCTTTGCCTTCTATCTCACCCCGCTTTTGTCCCCAGTTTCTCAGCCAAGTGTGGCCTGAAAGCTGTCTTTGTGGGGCAGCCACCCAGGCCCGACCACAGCGCTGGGTCTTGTCAGTGCCACTGCTATAAACAGATGGAGGCGGGTAAGTAAACACCGCTCCCTGGTGGCCCTGGGGCCGCCCGCTGCGCAGGAGGTCAGTGGGCGGGGGGCAGCCACTCGGGTGGAAAGAACAGCGGAGCCCAGGGCAGGCCACGGAACAGGGCGGGCCACAGGGCGGGCCACGGCAGACTTTCGGCTGGGGAGGGCAGCAAGCGGGGTTTGAAGTCAGAGCACATCCAGGCTGCATCCCCAGCCCCTGTGTCGCCGCCCCCCGCTGGTCCTGGCCGGCACCCTGCTGTGGCTGCTGCTCTCCTTGGAACTTACCCCAGGTGTGACCGCAATGTGCACGCCCAGGTGCCTTCCGTGCACCATCATGATACCCTCACGATCCCGTGGGATCGGCGCCATCGCAGGTGAGGAAACTGAGTCTCAGGAAAACGATCTCAGCAAGGAACACGCCCCTCAGGTCTCAGAGCTGCAGGTGGCCCGAGGACAGCGCCCCAGAAGACAGCGCCCCCTGCACCCGGAGCAGCACGCTGGAGGCAGGCGGAGCTGACGGGGCGGGCAGCAGGGAGCACGCGTGAAACCGCTGCGCCAGATGGCCACCTCAGCCTTTCCTTCCGGAAACAAACCTCGGTCCTTAGGTGACACCAACTCCTTTGGCAGGGACAGTGTGACCTTGGCCACGGACCTTGAGATATTCGCAACAAGTGATCTGCACAATCAAAAGGACAGGCACTTAAGAGCCCAGACAGCTTCCCAGGGGCGGGGCAAATTTGGGCAACTGCAGCGTTTTATTAGATGGCCGTCCCTCTGCAGCAAAAATAACTTTTGCCTGGAGCAGTCAGGCCTTGCTTTTCCCAAGTCGCTTTTGCCGCTCATGAAACAGCCCGAGCTAGAAGAGTCTTCCCTTTCATCACAGAGTGGAAAAATTCTTGGTGGCCTCCTCCAGAGCTGGGACCTGCTTACGAGGCCCGAGAGCCCTGTCTCCCCGACCGGGTGACTCTGGGACATGCACCGAGGGACAGCATGTCATTTCAGGAGGAGCAGGCACACAGCGCGGCGCTGGCCCCTCATTCAAGGAGGGATGAAAGAGGAGAGACACTCTTGAGAGATTATTTTGCTGTGGTTTTGTCACTGTTTGACCTCTTTCTTTTTTTATTTTTTTCTTTAACACTCTGCTCAGTGCAAAAGAAAGAAAACTTTTCCACTATTATTTAGGAAACTCCTGAGCATATTATGTCAAAATTCCGGGGCGCGACCCCCCAGCACAGGCAGGACCATGGAGACAGCCTGGGGCACCAGTGTTGGGAGCACCCCCTCGTCTCCGCGCCTCTCTCCCCCTCCTCGGCTGGTTCCCTCCCCACTTCTCCCTCAAGGTCGGGAGAGCAATTCCAGGCCTGGGGACACTTCTTCCCCAGCCTCCCTGCTGTGCTGGGTGGTAACAGATTCTCAAGAAAAGGCAGAGAAACTCAAATAACTCACGCAGCTCCTCCCGGTCCGGGAGGGAGCAGAGCGCCCTCTCCTTCCGTGGGGGCTGCCCGGAGGGGCTTCCTCCTCAGAAAGGCGAACCTGACAGCGTTGAACCTGAGCGACACCCCTCGGCCAGCGTCAGAGTGCTAAGTCACGTTGATGGCACGTTCCCCTGACAAGGGACCATCCTCCCCCAGCCTACAGCCTCAGTCGGATCATGAGAAAAACCAACAGACCAACCTCAATGGAGGGACAGTCTACACAAAGCTGGCCAGGACCTCTCTGACCGTCAAGGTCATCAAAACCAGAAAAAGTGTGAGATGCTGTCACGGCCAAGGGGAGCCTGGAGGAGGCACAGTCACTAACCGAAATGTGGAGCCCAATATGGGACCCTGGGACAGAAAAAGGACATTAAGTAAAAACTAAGGGCCTCCGAATCAATATCTGTTCATAATAATGTATCAATTGTTCATTAACTGTGAAAAATGTCCCATGCTAACATAAGATATTACAGATAAAGGAAATGGGTGTGGGAAATACAGGAACCCCCTCTATTCTCTTTGCAGGTTTTCTGTAAATCAAAAACTGTCTGAAAATGCACCGTTTGTTTTAAACAATGAACGGCTTCAGTCTCGCCTCCCGCCCCCCTTGTCTGCCTTCTCACATCTCCTCCCTCTACCAGGGGTGTCCAGCCCGCGGCCCAACACATAATCGAAAATTTACTTAAAACATGATGAGGCTTTTTGTGACTATGTGTCACAATGTATTTCATATGTGGCCCAAGACAACTCTTCTTCCGGTGCGGCCTGGAGAGGTCAAAAGGTTGGACTCCCCTGCGAGCCTTGGTAGCTCAGCTGTTCTTACCACCTTTGCTTCTCTATTGAGGTATTTATTTATTTGGTTCTCCCCCTTTGGAGATACTCATCGAAGTTCAGTGGACCAAGCCAGCAGTCCGCCTGCAGTGGACACGCCAGTGCTCCTCGGGCCCCTGGGCCATTTTTAAGGATGCTCCCGAGGGTCTGAGGCCCGTATCCGTTCGAAGGGCTATCGAAGGGCTACTGCGTACCTATCTGCCTGAGCCAGCTATTTCACACACTGGTTCCTATTGGAAGCTCTGAGTGCTGAATAACAATAAGGATTTTTAATAAGAATGCGACTTGTGTGCTGCTAATACCCTGGGGGCTGTTTGGAAGGGCAGAGGCTACAGGGGCCCTGCCCTGGATGGACCCCACAGTGTTTGGAAGCAGCCCCGCTGCCGCCCCACTGCCTGTGCACGGTGCCTTGCCTCACAGGCAGCGTTTCCACGCGTCAGCACACCATGAACTATGTCAACCCATGTGCAAGTCACACCCCTAGCTCTGATGGATGGGAGGTGGCAGGGATGGCCACCCACAGCTCCCGCCAGGAAAGACACCGCGTGAGCATCTTTTCATGTGCCGCCCCCAGGACAGAGGGTCTCTGGGCTGCTGGGTCCGCAGCAGAGGCCACGCCCAGGCAGCTGGCTCCAGTGCAGAGAGCCCCACCCAAGGGCCCACAGGAGGCCTCACCCTGCCTGCGAGTGATCACTCACCCGCTGGGTGCAGAGAGGGAAGTTTCACACTGAACTTCTCACACAAAGCCTCCTCTCCTGGTAGAAAACCTGAGAGACTGAGAAAAGAGAAGGACACGCGGAGGGCTGGGCAGGACGAGCCGACAGTGGTGTTTCGTGGGCGGCCAGGACCCCGCGCCGTCCTAGACACGCTCAGGGCAGTCACGGGTCGCCCCACGAAGGGAGCAAAATGCGGCTGGACGGGGGTGACTTGGCTTCCCAGGCAGTCCGCTCTGGCCGCCTCCCTGCGGATCCCAGGAGCCGAGGGAGGGGACCCCGGGGCCTTACCTTCAGCAGGACTCTTGTTCCTGCCTCTCTCAGTCCCTCTCTGGGGACTCCATCTTCAGGGCGACCTGTTCAGCTTTGCTTTAATCTTCAGCCTCCCTTCCTCTGTCTTCTGTTCCCTTCCTCCTGCTCTCCCCAGGGGATAGATGCGGCCCGAACCCAGGACTTTAGAAACATCTGCTGAGACACCAGCTGCCTTCCTCCAGGACCGGGGAGCCTCTGACCCCTCCAGCTCTGGGGTTTCATCCAAGGACCCTCGGTTCTCTAGCTCTTAAGATCACTTGCTGAAGTCCCTGAAAATCTGCACACATCAAAGAAAGGGGGAGATGCTTCTTTTTTATTTATTTATTTTTTTAATACTGGCTGCCTTGGAGCCTGCTTGCCTGGGAAGGGTACGGAGTCAGTCACTTCCTCAAGGGAGGAGTGTCCCTCTTTGGGAACCACCTGCACACCCTGGAGCTGTGTGGACAAAAGAGCTGAACTATTATGATTAAGAAAGGAACAGCCACCTGGAACACGGCCAGCAGCGTAGCTGGAGGAAGCAGGGCTTGCAGGAGTCCCGCGCGGACTTCAGGGCGGAGCAATTTACTTGGGGGATGACACCCTCCGTTAACGACAGACCTTCAGGAAACATCTGTGCAACTCGACAGCTGTGAGCCTCTGGCCAGTGGAGACCGGCACTAAAGAGGACAAGGACAGAAGGAAAGAGACAGTCCCAGGAGGAGTCAGGAATGAGGTGAAGTGCTCAGTGCGAACAGGAAGTCAGAGGCAGGAAGCGACTGTGAAAGTATCACCCCGAGGAGGGGGCAGGTGGGAGTCTGGGAACTTTTGGGAAAGAGCCCCAGGCTTTTCCACTAATACAAGGACAGGGGGTCACAGGAAGGAGGGCCCCAGACTGGTGAGCTTGGAGACACGCAAGGCGAAGGCACCTGGGACCCACACGTGTACATATGCACACCTTCGCCGGGCCAGCTCTCGAGCAGCGACCCTCAGCCCTGGCAGCAAATCTGACCTGTCTGGGGGCTTTAAAAGCTTGCCAGGCCTACCCCTCCTGCAAAGCAATGGCATCAGACTCTCTGGGGTCGGACCAAGCATCGGGTTTTTAGAGCTTCCAGGAGATTTCAGTGTAGACAGGGCTGAGCAGCCATGTCCACGGCGGCACAGAAAACTGATGTCACTCAGGGCCTCTTGCAGCACAAGATGCAGCCAAATCCTCCCCACTTTCAGTCAGGCACGCGCCCCCCCACCCAGACCCTCCCCCACTTCCTCTGCAGCCCCATCTCCCTCCCTCCTTCCTCGCACCCCGTGACCACAGCGGCCCCTCCCACGGCACCATGCATCAAACACAGGAAGGTGCCTGGCAGATAAGCGGAGAATAATTTTTTAGAATGCATATATTCCATGCAATCATGCAACATATTCATTCTAAAAAACTATCTGTGTTTTAACTAAAATCCAAATCTAGCTGGGTGCCCAGTGTTTTCAGTTGCTAAGTCTGATAACCCTAGACGGGGACAACTTAAAAACAATAAGGGGAAAGGCTTCTTACCCCGCACGGAACAGAGATTTGGCCAGACGACCAGCGTGGGTCCCAGAGTCCAACCGCAGGGCCCAGTCCCCTTGCCAACCAGCCAAGCTTTCTGCTTCCCCCCGCCCGGCGGGCCCGCAGCACTCTGCATCTCCACCACCAGAGGGCGCACGACGAGCGGGCGGGAGGAACCAGCTTGGGGAGCCATCAAGGACAAGACTCCTTCCACAGGGCACCGTGGTGGCTCCAGGATAGGACCGCGGAGCGAGGACAGTCCCCACATGAACATTAGTGCTCATGCAAGGGGAGGGAAATGGCCTCCTCTTTTCAACTAAATCCTCATGACAACAGCCAAGGTGGAAAAGGTTGATGTGTCTTTTGGAGTGGTTTCCTGTTGGCTGTTTTAAGTGCATAAATGAAATAGCGAAGCCATTCAGAGTTAAAGGTGAAGCCCTCCTCCACACAAACGATTTGGGTTCATTGTCAAAATTCTTTACACAAATGCCAGCACAGTATGTATGGGTCTACATCTATGCATAGTTTTCGAAACTGCATTTTTTTTTCATTTAATAAATTTTGAGAATCATTCTATGATACGCATGACACTAATTTCATTTTATCTTCACAATGGTCCTATGAGGCTATTATTATCCTACATTCACAGAGTGAGAAAGCACAGCACAGAGGGGTTAAGCAACTTTCCTGAGGTCACACAGCAAATAAGGAGCGAAACTGAGGTTTGAACCTAGACCATCTGTGTTCAGAGCACGAACGGTCAGTCACTCTCCCATAACGCTGGCTTCTGACCAGGGCCTCCCAGGATGGGCCACAGTGTGTTTACCCCCTCCTGTTTTTACGGACGCTTAGCTGGGTCTAGGTTTCCACTGGTACAAATCATGTAGCAGCAGGGACCTTGTGCAGTGGTGGCTAGGGCTCTGCAGGGCAGTGGCCCCCAGTGGAGTATACACAGGTCACATTTCCACAAAAACTGCCACATGTCACCCCCGCCGCCCCCCCCCCGCAATTCCCAGCAATCATGTATGACCACGCCTATGCCCCTTGCTGCCGCCTAAGGCATGCTGGGAAGAAGGAGCCGCCTGCAGAGGTTAGGGATGTGCTGCTGGGACTGGCGAGCAGTCCACCGAGGCTGCGGGGTGGAGCCTGTGTGCGGGCTGTGAATGTTCCCACTTCGTTCTCCGCCAATTTGATGGGCACTACGACACGTTACGGTGGTTTTAGCCTGCACTTCCCCATTACCAGGGAGCACAAGCATCTTTTTGTATGTTTATGAGCCGCTTGTATTTTTATGCTGTGAACTTTGTTCATACTCTTCCGTCACTTGGCCCAATGGGATGGTCATCTTTGTGGGTTCTCTAATATTAAGGGACAGCCGTCCTTCATCAGTTACATATGCTGCAGGGACTATCTCACAGCCCCGCTGCACACACGAACACCAGCTTTAATGACAGCGATCAGGATTGTCAAAGGGACACTGGTGAGTGACACGTTGAGGGCAAGCCGCCCGTCTGTGGACTGAAATACCGGGAGGCAGGGACGCTCACGTGCAGCCTGCGGGTGTCTAATAAACTGCTCCCAGTGACGCATCAGACATGAACAGATTTTTTAAATAATATATATTTCATAAGAGAGCCAGCGATAAAGCAAATGTAGCAAAATAGGAACAACCGATGAATCGGATAAAAGGTATATGGAAACCCTGCCCTATTCCTGCAACTTTTCAGTAAGTTTGGAATTAGGTCACAATAAAAGTTATCTAAAAGACCTTAAAAATGCTTGTATGTCCTTTTGTATTGCTTAAATATTGCTAAGGAGAATACATGCATGTTACTGGAGTGTTGTGTTTTTTAATGATTAAACAGACATTTTAAATGAAACCTTTGGTGAACTATAAATCACAAGCTGTCCAGTATTATTATATTTATTTTCATTCTGTTTATTATGGATATGATTGTTATACTTGATATTGTAACTATTTCAAGTAGTTCTCCAATTGCAGAGAGCCACGGCCTTCATGTGTCCCTGGTGCCATGGCCAGGTCATTTTGACCCTAGGGCCCTGGCCAAGTCATTTCAAACCCCAAGGTCCCCGCCAGGTCATTTTCCAGCTTCCTGGCCTGCACCCCTGCCCCAGGGGGCTCTCCGACCCCTCGCGAGCCCAAGGCTCTTGGCAGTGCCTCTCTCTGTCCGCTAGGGGGCGCTCACAGCTGCTTGTCGCCGCCGGCCGGCCTGCCCGCAGAGCCTGAGACACAGGCGGACCTCTGTCTGCTGCGGGCTGAAGGGAACCTGCGAACCCCAGTGTCGTGGGCCTGGGGTCTCTGGAATCAAACCCAACTGTCTGGTATCTTCTCCTTTTTTTCCCCTGCATAGTTACCTCTCTGCTCGAGGGGGATACTGACAATGCATAAAACCCAATAATTAAATTCTAGAGAATGGGTCCAGGGAATTACAATGAAATTAACCAATATAGCCCACCTACTCTACTACACAGAGGAGGGCTCCCCAAAAGCGGTCTACACAAAGGAGGCCCCCAGATATCCTCTGTTCAGCCTCCATGCTGCCTGAAACACCGAATCAGTGTGAATATTTTAAAACTGAGATTTCACATAAATGCATATTTCCATCTTTGCTTATAAAATGGGGGTGGGGGGGGAGAAGCCTACATCCTCCTGCGGCAACACCTCCCTGGGGCTGCGGAGCAGCTGCCCCTCTGAGCTGGGCATGTGCTCCACCTCACCACGGTCCCCACCCTGCCGTCGCACCCTGGAGACGCGGCACTGGCTGGCACCTGCTGCGTCTGTCCCGACACCCAGACGGACCTACGGAAAGGCCTCGATCAGTCACATACCCTGAGAATGGGCGGCCCTTCTCATCTGTCACACTTCTGGTCACGCTGAAGAAAAACCCTGGAGGCTGCAAGGTTTTCTGGGAATAGCTTTTCTTAAAAATTACATACTATGTCGCCATGCTTCTGTGTCGTCATTATAACCACTGTGGAAATGTAGAGGTGGACACAAGTTCAAGCCGGGGCCACCGTGAACAGTCACTTATTCTTTCCATGCCTCAGTTTCCTGGTTTGTAAAATGGTGCTATTAGTAGCCTATTGGAATGCGTTGGAAACAAGGGAGACCGTCTGCGTGAAGGCACTTAGCCAGCGCCTACAGTGCCGCAGTAAGAGCCAAGGAGGCGTTTGCGATTAGTATTATTAACCATTACAAAGGGCAGCTGAACCAATGGGAAAAAGAGGCCAAGAAAACCTCAGTGCACAGCAAAGTCCTCGGAAGGTCCTGTGGGCACACAGGTGGCTGGGTGCCACCCCCCGAGTTTCTGAGTCAGCGGGGCCGGGCCAGTCCTGAGACTGTGCCGCTGCGGCGCGTCCTCAGGGGGCGGCTGGCCTGCCGCCCGCGCTCTGCACAGTGCCGCTGCGTGTGTCGAGGCCGACTCGGGAAGAGTTGTGCCAGGTATTCAAAGAATCAACACATACCAAGTCCTTAAAAGAGCACCTAGCAAGGAATGCTCAATACATTAGGTTTATTGATAAATCAATAGAGAAAAAGCAGGAAAACCTAAAGCTTAAGACACGGAGAAGGGGCAGGGCCTTTGGGCCAGGAGCTGTGCCATACGCTGCCCTCCTCAAGCCCCAACGCGCTCCCTGTCTCTGGGCCTCCATACTCACCTCCTGCCATCTCTTCCTGGGCCGGAGCCAGGAAGCCCGTCAACCTGTTACTTTCCTATGTAGGGAATTCCCCCCCCATTTCTTTGTCTTAATCCCTTCTGTTTGGGCAAATGGTTCTCACAGGGAGACCTCTGGGGACATTTCCAGCTATCATAATGCAGAACAGGGAGCCGGTGGCATTTGGTGGGTAAGGACTGAATTTTTCTTTTTTTACATATTTTCTGTAAACTTATTAAACTATGGCATGCACACAGAAAAATACACATCCTAAGAGCACAAGAATTTTCACAAAGTGAACGTATCCCTATAATCAGTGCCCAGACCCAAACCAGAAGATTATCGGGACCCCCATAGTCCCCTCGGGCCTCCTTGTGGTCACTACCGCCCAACAGGAATAGTCACCATCTGACTCCTAACCCCAGGAATTCCTTTTTTTTTTTTTTGAACCTCCTAGAAATGGCATCACGCCATGTACACTCTTTGAGTCCAAATCCCTCCCCTCACCATCATGTTCGTGAGATTCCTCCATGTTGTGCCACGTGGTTCTTGATGGCCTGTGGGTGTGTCCAGTCCGGAACTATTAGGAAGGAGTGTGCAGGCACACGTTTGAGTGAACTCTCCTCACACACTTGTCCACATTTCTGCCGGGCACACACCGAGGAGTGAATGGCTATATCCCAGGCCGGCGTGTGTGCAGCCCTAGTGATTGCCGAAGGGTTGCCCAAAGTTGTAGCAACTGATGTTCACGCCCACACACTGTGAGAGTTCACGTTGCCCACTTCCTCGTCTACACTTAGTATTGTCTGTTGCTTGTGAGCCACTCTGGGGGGTGTAATGTAGTATCACATTGTGGTCATGGGCCATTTGGGTGGCCTCTTCTGGGAAGTGTCTGCTCAGGTCTTCTGCCCTATTTTATGGTGAGCTATTTGCCCTTTCTCCTGTTGATTTGTAGCCCTTTATATATTCTAGAAATGACTTATTGGATGAATTTCTGGATTGCAAATGTATTCTCTCATCCTGCGTCTTATATTTTTGTTCACCAAAGGCGACATTTGGTAAAACACGATCTTACAGATTTTTTTAACAGAATCTTACAGAATTGTACAGGTAGTAAAATTCATCAGCTTTACTTTAAGGTTAATAATTTTGGGTCCTAAGTAATCTTGGCCTACCCCTTTGTTTCCTTCTAGAAGTTTTAGTCTTACCTTTCACATTGATTTATAATCCCACACACCTTTTGAATGATCCATCAGACATCTATGTAGGTGAAAAACCTGTTTCTAATGACCTGACCTACAGCCTAGCTCAGCTTTACACATAGACACAAAGGTTTTTGTTTTGTTTTGTTTTTGCACAGTTTAATATACAATGAGTTTCCCAGAATGTAACTCCTGTGTAAATTTAGAGAAGATTGTACTTTGTTTTACTTGGAACTTTACCAAGATTTGAGTCATCATTTCAGAAAAAAATACGTCAAGTGACAGCAGAGCTGCTTGAGGTAACCCATAGAGCACACCTGTGTCTGTCTACATTTCCAGATGATTCTATGTTGTACACAGACATGCAGACTTAGTTGACGCATTTCAAAGTATCAGCTATAAAGGAAGTTCCAACAATCTTCGATTATTGTCTCACTTCTCTTAAATCCATACTTACTATAGCTGGGAGCAAGTGTCTGACCGCTTCAAATACATTGCCCAGTGTGGTCACGCCCAACCGGCCAGGCGTTGGCACGTATGGTTTTTATCAGAAATGACTTTATTTCTCTTTTCTATTACAACTGGGCTGTTACATTAATGGGGGAAGGGCCTTATGTGTTTAGCTACATTTCATTTCATTTCATTTCAGGATGGTAAAGTGGGTTTTACAACGTGGGTCCCAGAAGAAGGGGCCATGGGTCTGGAAGGGGGAGGACCGACGTCCCTGGCTCTGCCCGGGGGCCTCGCCCTGCGGATCGACCGGGAACGTGGGGGTGTCCTCCTCACCACAGATGCACTTGTGTCCTAAAATGGAACTCCTCTCAGCTGCCAGTTTCACAGTAACAATAACGTTCTTCTCATTCCATTCGGGAAACAGGAGCCACCCCCCACCCCCAGGAGGAATGGCACACAGGTGGCCTGCTGCTCAAAGCCGCCTCGCCTCCTCCTACCACCTGCGGCCCGAGGTAGGGGCTCCGCGCTCCTTCCCGGGGTCAGGTTCCCGGGCAGGGAGGCTGGGGTTCATGCCCTGCCGCCAGCCCGCTGCGTGGTTCTGGGCAGTGCTACCCCATCACCCGCCCGCCGCCCAGCTGCAAAAGAGTGTAAGAAGCCGCGGGCACACCAGGGAGGCCAACCGGTGAGACCGGTCACGCGTCCTGAGCACTAACTGGAGGCAACATGCCGCAGGAGGCGCCTCTCCCCTCGCGCTATGGCAGGCCTTGAGGCGGGACCCACTATCAGCCCCCACTTCACAGGGGAAGAAGGCGGAGGCACAGAGAAGGGGAGCCCGCAGCCCTCAGTCACATGGCTGGTAACTGGCAAAGCGGAGAGTCAAACCCAGGCCGTCTGACCGACTCCCGTTCCGTGATAACTTGCAGGGAAAACAGTGCCCAGCACAGGGAAGACACTCAAAAAAGGGCAGCTCCCAGCTTCTAGTGGTTCCACTGGTTACGCAGCCCTGAATACCTATGTTTTGTTCTTGCTATATGGCCCCTCCCTCCATGAGAACCAGGCACATGCCTTTGGTTTAATTCCATTCACTCTGTCATAGTGGCTATTAAACAAGTTGATTTCTAATGCCCCCAACTGCCTGCGTTTGGCAGGGCTTCTCAATAGAACACTAGGGAAAGTGACATTAACTTTAATTTGCCTGCGAACGATACAGGGAAGTCTGTGTTTGCAATGGAATTCACACTGATATTTACCTAAAAAATCCAATCCCATAAACAACAAAAAGCAGAGTGTGTCAAAAATATTTCCAAAACCCAGGCCACTTATGCCTGGAAATACCCGACAGGAGGAAGCCCAACTACCCCTCTGAGGGCTGGCTGCAGCGGGGCTTGACCTGCGTGTCTCCGGAGCCTTCGGAACCTTCTCTGAAGCGGACCAAAGGCAGGTACGGTAAACAGAGTGGCTTCCAGTGCAAAATAGACTCCACTTCCCAGCAGGTGTGGCTGCTGAAATTTTCCATTTTTGAAAATGGCTGCGGGCACGGCATGGCAGGGAGCTCTGTCGTGCTGGGTCAGGCCCGGGCCGCTGTCCAGCTGGTCGCCTTGGTGGTTGTGAGCCAGCAGCAGGACCCTGGGCTTTGGAGCCCAGTTTCAGGGCATGTCTACACTGCCACCCAGTGCTCAAAAGGCCTCGGGCCTTGGGCTTTTGCGCCCTTGCCTGTCACAGGAGGAGGCTGGACAAAGGGAACCCCTGAAGTTTCCCCTAGTCTAGGCTTCTAGGAGCTATAAGGAGCCGACACTTCCGTGAGCGGGACCTGTGAAGAAGCCAGGACTCACTTCCTGTCTCGCTGTGTGACTTAGGCCCATCGCTGCGCCTCTCGGAGCCTCGGGGTCATCCTCTGTAAAATTAGAAATAACAACGCCGGTCTCACAGGGCTGCTGGGGAGATGACATGTAAAAGGACTAAGCCTGAAACAGATGTCAACAAATGCTGGTTTCTGGCTCTCACACAGTTGCCTGCCTTCTCTAATCACCACGTTGTGCCTGCTCTCGGCCCCAGCACCCTGGGGACTCAGCACCCCGGCTCCCGCGCCCCGGCCCGCCCTGCCCTCCCCCCAGGTGATGCCGGGCATCCACACTCTCAGCTCTCCTGCCCCAAACGAGCATCTGCTCCTAGACCAACTGCTGCGTGGGAACTACCTGGTAAATGGACGCATTTATACCTGTCTCTTCCCCCAAAGATTGGCATCAAGAATTCGAAGGGTAGAATTTCAGTGCATAGAACAGAGGAGAATCAGTGAGTTAAATATGGCAACAATTGAGGAAAAATCCCGTTCCTTGAGGACGCCAGGAAGGAAGCATGTGGACCGGTTTCCCTCTTCGGTGAGTTTTATGGGCACAAGCAGCGGCTCCCGCCATCTGATCGATTCGGTTCTATGATTGATCTGCGATCTATCTGGGTTTTCCTCTAGACAAGATGACCCCGCGTCAGGGCATCCATCTGAGAGGTCCCACCCGTGGACTGGGTCTTAGAGCTGGGATTCTTGTTTGCTTTCTTCAGTCACCCGCCCCAGATTCTTTTTGGAAGGAGGTGGAGCATCCACGAAAAGTTGGTAAACAAAATTCTTTCTTTGGTCTCGTATGAACAGGCCTCGGTCTCTTCGGGTTGCTTCATGGCTCCCAAATTGCCATTATCGGCTGCTTCTTAAAGTGTCCCTCTGAACTGAGAGCCTTTAGTCGCTCTGAACGCATTCGGAATCCTTCTGGGCCGGGTAATTAAAGGCGACTCTTCATTCCTGGAGGTCAGAGAGTGGCCCCGACTAAGGAAACATCCCAGGGCTGTTGGTGTGGGCGGGGCGGGGTGGGCGAGATGGGCCGATTACAGCTCCTTCCCGGCATCCTCCCAGGGAACGTGGACCCCAGGGAAGGTCAACGTGGAGGCGGGAGGCTTCCTTGTGAGTGTGACTGACCCCTGGGGTCCTGGATGACGGAAGCTGAGACAGACCCCGCGGGGCCAGGAGACGCGCGGTTTTACTGGCCACAAAGTCGCCCTAACACCGTGGGATTTGGGTAATGCCCGGAACCACTCCTGCCTTCGGAAGGAGAAAGCTGTTCCCAAGGAGCCCATCTGCTCTGCTGCAGTGTAACAGCCCAGGCTGCCTCCCACCCCTCCCGCCGCCCAACACAACCCCGAACAGGGGCTGGGCATGGGGGGTGGGGTTCTCATCTGCAGACACCGCAGCCTTTGCCTGGTAATAACAATAAAGATAATAACAAAGGGCGCTTTACATGCGTCGCTCCATTTCACCCTCACAACAACCCTGGGAAGTAGGTACCCCTCTCATCTCTATTTTACAGAGGAGAAGACCAAGGCTGAGATGGGCAAATAAGCTCCCCAGGGTAATAAGTGACACACTGTTGAACCCAGATCGAACTGGCCCCACAAGCCTCACTTGAAAAACTGTGAGTTTCTGCCCGAAGCCTGGGAGCTGGGTGCTTGGGCCCTCCGGTCCCAGCCGACCCACCAACCCCAAGGCAGCGCAGCAGGAGCGGGCAGGCTCCAGGGCCAGGTGGCCCAGGTGTGGACCCAGCTCCAACGTGGATTCACGGTGTGGCCGTGAGCGCGCATCACTGAGCTTTCTGTGCCTCTGCTTTCCGGGCCCTGCGGAGGGGGCTAAGCCCTAGTCGGCTGCAGTGGGGGTGGGCGGGGCTGACCTGTGCCTCTCGCCGACTGCCCGCTCAACACTGCCGCCTGGGCATCAAAGCGGGCAGCTCCAGCTGGCATAAGCCAAAGCTGCTCCTCCCTCCCAACCCTGCTCTTCCCCAGCCCTACCCGTCCCCATTCCTGGCAACTCTGTCTTTCCTGGGGCTGAACTCAAACATTTTGGAGCCGTCCGGGACTCCTCTCTTTCCTGCACGCCTCGTATCTAACTCACCTGCAAATCCTTTTAGCTTTATCTTTAGATATGCCCAGAATCGGGCCCTATCTCACCGCCTCCACTGCTCCCCAGCCCGGACAACACCCGCTCCTCTCCACAAACCCCCTGGCTTCGCGCTGATCCAGGCAAGCACTCGGGGAAACCCTGGGCCCTGCGACACGGTCCTTAAGGAACCGAGAGCAAGGCTGTGGGGAAGGAGAGCAAACACTAATGGACTTTGGTTGAAATCTGTTGAGTTGTTAGATGCCTGGGCCCCCCTCCCCCACTCCCTACTGCTGGGTACCAGGAGCAGACTGACTGTTTGCTTTCCATGGAGGCTAAAACACTGGGGACTCTGAACTGAGTGACCTCATACTCAGGTGACGGGGTCTGATAGCCAGGGTCTCCTACGAGGAAGAGGGGGATTTGGTGACTGTGGGCCTGTCCGTCTTCCATCCCTCGCCCCCTGCTGAGACCCAGACCCCTGGCAGCTGGCCTTTGCCCTCTGGACGGGAGGCGGGAAGCATCTCCTCCGCCACATGTGACAGGCTCAGGTGAAAAGGCCTGCAGGTATTGAGACAGGCCCCCCACCGAAAGCTGGCACAGCACAGCACCCACAATGAAGCTCATGGCAAGAAGTTCCACCCATTCAGAGAACCACAGAACTCCTGCAAGGATGTCCAGAACCAAACAAACAAGTCAAAGCAACTGGGAGGAAGCAGAAGCCGCGCAGGGAGAAAACTTCCAAAAACTGTCCATGACAACCTTAGCAGAACAAGACAAGACATCGCATCCATGGCGCAAGAACTGAAAGCTGTTTTTAAAAAGCACACTTACAGAACAAAAACTATTCCTTGAAAATTAAAAATGTGAAAATAGGAGTTAAAACCTTTGTAAAAATGGCATGACCTCATCTTACTAATTACAGCTACCATGAGCCTGTTCTCAAATAACGTCACGTTCTAAGGTCCTGGAAAAGACGTGCATCGGGGGGGACAGTGTTCAGCCAGCACGGCCCACAGGAACAGGAGATGAGGAGGCTCTCCGGCCGGGGGTGGAGGGCCAGCCCAGTTCACAGGCATGCGCTGCGGCAGAGGGCAGCCAGCCTAGCCCGGGCAGGTGCAGCACTCGGAGGTCATGTCAGCAAGGCGAAAGTGAGACATAGGGGTTGAGTTAATGATAAATACGTAGAAAACTATGCAAAGAAACAACAGCAGCAACAAAAAAGTAATGGTTAATTCCAGGAAAACCAAAGATCAGTCCATAACCTCAGCTCTACAAGGCATCATAAACATATATAAGAACAGGGAGTCCTTATCAAGCCAAAATTACAATACAAGTATATGGGGAAGACGGGGAGATGAAAAGCGGTGGAAGTGGAGGGAGGAAAGTTTGCTAAGCTCTTATCTTCCACAGTTAATGGGTAAATTCGGGGAAAAGGCCCAAAGCTAAAAAAGCCAGAGCTATCAATTTGAGTATATATGGAGATACGGAGTAAATAGTAAAAGAGCTGAAAATGCCATCACTGGAGAAGGGCACACGGGGCAGGGGAGAGAGGGCAGTAAGGCTGTTTGTCTTAACAAAGCCTGTCGGACTGGCTGAACTACGCGTACGGATAACCTCAACTAGGGAAAAATCAAATCGAAAGAACAGCACACAGTGAGCCAGTCGTCAACAGCCTGGGGCCTTGCACGCTGCCCCATCGTACATTTCATAATCAACAAAGTTTATGATGAAACTCCAGAGTCAGCTTAACACAGTGGTTCGCAACCTAGAGCCATTTTGCCCCACCCCACCCCCCACCTCAGGGGACATCTAACAATGGCTGGAGGTATTTTTGATTGTCACGCCTCAGGGGAGAGGGAAAATGGTTTAGACAGGCAAGTGTAGTTTAAGCCACTTGGAGGCCACAGAGGTCAAGGGGAAGATGTGTGACAGATGAATCTCTGGGGTTTAGGACAGAGGTCTGGGTGTTGCCTATATGTGGCGGTCACCTGCCCTTAGAAGTAGGGTTTTGTGAGGGCTTTATAAAGCCGCTGTTTACCCCAGACCTAGCATAATGGCCACCACTAAATAGAAGATGCATATTAAAGGTGCAAGAAGGAAAGCCATGTGTACTAGTTTTCTGTAGCTGCTATAACAAAATAACCACTCACTGGGTGGCTTAAAATAACAGACATTTGTTTTCTCACAGTCTTGGAGGCCAGAAGTCTGAAATCTATGCCACCGCACTGAAACCAAGGTGCCCACTGGGCCATCCTCTCTCTCTAGAGGCTCCAGCGGAACATCGTTTCTTGCCTCTTCCAGCTTCTGTGGGCAGCCAGTACTCCTTGGCTTGTGGCCACATAACTCCAGTCTCTGTCTTCACATTGCCTCTTCCCTGCGTGTCTAATCCCCCTGCCTCTCTCTTAAAAGGACACTTGAGATGCATGTAAGGCCTGCCTGATAATCTAGGAAATTCTCTTCATCTCAAAATCCATAACTTAATTACATTGGCAAAACCTTTACCACTTAAGGAAACATTCACAAGTTCCAAGGATATCTTGGAATGACCTGCCGTCCTTAGGGGCCACCGTAGAAACAGAGATCTAGACTGCAGGTTCCTAGGAAGATAAACCTTAAAATCCTGAAACTGAGGACCTGATGGGAAGGCTGGCTAACCTAGATAGGGCCAGAAGCAGGGTAGGGTGTTAGAATGTCCACAGATTCTTTGATGCTTCTCTTCTCTCTTCAAGAGCGCATCCTAATTTGCCTCCGCTGAATATGGGTGGATTTAGCAACTCGCCTCTAATGAGCAGAATAAAGTGGACATGACAGCATGTGGCTCTGGAGACTTGGTCATAAAAGGCCCTGCACCCTCCTGCTTGCTCCCCATCTCTTCCATCACCTGCTCTGGGGGCAGCCGGCTACCAGGCCTTGTATCAGGACACTCAAGCCGCCTGTGAGAGGGTGATAGGGAAGGCTGAGGCCTCCCGCCGGCAGTCGTGGGAGGGAGCCACCTTGGAAGCGGCTCTGGAAGCCCCAGGTAAGCCTACAGGCGCCTGAAACCTGGGCTCACAGCGGCCGGCAGCCTTACAACACACTGACTGAGAAGCACCCAGAATTCCTAGCTAGCAGAAACCATGAGCTAGTATGTGCTTCTTGTCTTAAGCCACTAAATTCTGGTCTAATTTGTTAGGGGGCAATAGATAACCACTGGGCAGCGAGGACAAGGTAAAACAGAACTAGGAATGCCAAGCTCAAAAGCAAGGGGCCAGATGTCAGTGGGCAGGGCAGGGCAGGGCCGAGGGGAGAAATTCAAACAGGGGCAGCATGGAGCCTGGAGGGCCTTTGAGTCTGAGCTCCTCTATGATCAAGTGGACGGGGTTACCTGTGCCCGAGAATATCTGGCCTGACAATGAAAGCAGAGGACTGAGTTGTTTTAGGAAAGATGCATATAAGGACCTAGCACCGTCTCAAAAACATAGCAAATAACAAAACAAAATCCAATAATTCACATTCCAGTGCTGCACTGTTGCCCTGGGTGGCTCTACCTCTAGAGTCCTAATTAATACTCACTCACTGTGTCTGGTGCTATGCTCACATGCAGTTAGGTGTTATTACCCCTACTTCTGGAAGCTGAGGCTGCCAGAGCGGATGCAGCTTCCCTGCGGTCCCACGGGGCCAGGACGTGAAGCCAGAACAGGCCGATGGCAACACGCACGCCAACGCCACTGCGCTGTCCGTGTCTCTGCAGGACGCCGGTTTAGATTCCTCGGGCTCGTCTGCATTCTCTTCCCTCTGTCCCCTCACTAAGAGCTCTGCCTGTGTTCCTCCTGCCCCGCCCTTTAAAAAATCTTGTAATTACTGTTCATTCCTGAAGTGAAATGTCTTCTATTCTACAAGGGACACTCAGACAGCCCTGGGAGGGCCGCAGGCAGGGACTACGATGTCGAAGCGTCTTCAAGAATCTTCCTCATTCTCTCTCCCGGGCCTGGACGCAGTCTTGCTTCTCTTGCCGCATCCCCCCACCTCCACTCCGGCCCCCCCCCAAGTTTGGCCCGAGCAGCTCCTTCTCAGCCCCATTTCCCGGGAAAGCGTTGAGTCTGCTCTGACACCGATGCCCGCAGGGGAGCCGCGCCGCTGTCCCCACGCAGCCAGCCCAAAGGCCTTCCGGAATTTGCATTCACCTGCCTCCTGCGGCTGCTGTCAGGACAGACTTGATTTTTACTCTTCTCCCCCACGGGGCGGCCCTGACTCCCTGAATGTCTAGTCAATGAGAGTTAATAGCAAAGAAAGACAGGCCCTCCCCTCCTGCTATCTAGGGATGAGAGATGGGGGAGGGGGAGAAATTCCATCTTTTTCGCTTTGTGGTTGTAAATAACTGTCATATTGTTTAGGTCTCATTTACTTTAAGTGGCATAAATCCAATTCCAACTGGATTTGGCAAAAAAAAAGGGGGGTTGCCTTCAATAACGGGGTACTGGAGTATCTCCGGGAAAGAGCAGGGATGACAGCAGGTTGGGGGGTGGGGAGGGAGCACCAGGTGCAGTCGTGTAAGCGGCGCACTGCGCCACCCCGGGGCACCGCTGCCACATGGCGGTCCTGGGACCGGCGCCTCCTGTGCGGGGCGCCCTTGTCCGCTCTTGCCGGGCCTCTCCTCCAGGACCTGGGAGTACCCGGAAGCAGGTCCTCGCGGGCCGCCAGGACTCCCCGCCCATCCCCGAAGCGGGCTTCTCTCTGAGCACTGACTCAGTACCGCTTGCCGCGGGCTGGTTCCATCCGAGAGGCCTTCAGGTTTGGGGCAAAGCGGGAGCTCTAGTCACAGTCCGGATATTCAGGAAACATTATGATCCCTGTGCAGCCACATGCAGGTGGCGCCCAAGCTGTCCATCGTGACAGAAAATTCTGATTTCCTTCCCTAAGGAACAGCCCACAGATGCCAGGTAGCCACCTCTGTCAAGGGCGGGACAGGAGAAACGCGTGTCTCCCACGTGCCCGGCCCATCCCCCTCTCGCACGCGTTTAGGGGGCAGCCTTTGAACAGCGCTGCCCCACAGCGCTTTCTTCCATCTTTTTTGAGCCCCCGCCTTTTCATGCCAACTCTCATCACACATCACAGCTCAGCTGTTTGACCATGAAAGCCAGACGGGCTCTCTGGGTGTCACTAAATCAGGGGTTACCCTGGAAGGGGCTTGGGGGAGGTGTGGAATGGAAGGAAAACAAACACAGCTGCCACGTGCCATAAATATTCTCCAACCATTTCACCCACATGTAAGAAGGGGGTGCACGACTATTAATGACCAAAATAAATAGTCATCAATTATGATGATGGTCCTCATGCTTTTGAAATTAGCCTGGGAAAGGATGACCCAGGCAATTTTTTATTCCAGCTCAAGCAAGTGGGACGCCAGCTGGGGCTAATAAGAGCGTTCATGAACGCGTTGAGTTTCATCCAGGGCTGCGAAGAAAGCCCTCTCTGTCCTGAGGCCCAGCCCGGCCCTGACATGCCTTCTGCTTTTTAGCAAGAACTGAAAGGTGGCGAGACAGGCTGTTCTTGCCTTGGCACTGGGTGAAGCCGGCCTTGGAAAAGGCCGTGATTATTTTCGATGGCCCAGTGCTGGGGAGTTTCGTTTCCTTTGCGTCCCCACCCCGTCTCCATGCGCCTGGGTTCCAGCGCCCACCGGCGCTGCGTTCCTGACGGCGATGCGGGACCGGGGCCGATGGTCCGGGGGAGGAGGACCAGCCAGGGCAGGCAGCGAGCAGAGACTGGCGGGTGGGGAGGCCGAGGGAGGAGGAGATGCGGTTTCCGTGCAAGGGGCTATGAGTCCGTCCCTGCGCTAGGGCTGTGCAGCGGCTGCTGTGCGGAGAGAGGGTCACTGATAAATACCGGCCCCACCCCCGCCCCAGAGCATGTTTACCCAGGCGCAGGGGCCCTCAGAGCTGCCCGGCACCACCCCTGCACGCCCACTGCCCTTGGGAATTTCGTGGGGCTCACTCGCTGCTTGCTTCTGCCTGTTTCCCATTCTGCAGCCTCTCCCTTTTGCTCTCTGTCTCTTGCTCTGAAGAAACTCAAGACGAACGCCTCTGTTCAGGGGTAGGGGGGTATAAAGTGCCCCCTCTGTCTTTCAAGTTCAGGTCAGGCTCACCAGCTAAAAGTGGATCAAAGCCTCAGCTTAATTCTGCAGTTCTCAACCACAGGGCGATTTTGCCCGCACCCCACCCCGCTCATCCAGAGGATGTCTGGGCAATGTCTGGAGACATTTTGGGCTGTCACAGCTGAGGTGGGGTGCTCCCCACAACTAAGGAGTAGAGGCCAGGGGTGCTACTAAACACCCTGCAAGGTATGCAAGCAAGAAGTATTTCTCCCAAAATGTCAACACTGCTGAAGGTGAGAAACCCTGGCTTAATTAATGGCTAAGCAAGCGTCTAATCACCCCCCAAAACCTGGCTTCCTCGGAAGTCTATGTGTGTGTATGTGTTGAGGGGTGGGGGTGTTGGAGTTTGAAGGCACCTTCTGTGACAAACCTCGGGCAGAGGCCAAGCCACACCCCTGCGCGGTCAGACAGCAGGGACCCTGCTCTGGCTGGCCAATCATATTAGCTGCTCCAAAGACAGGAAGGCAAAGGAGAAGGCTGCAGAAGCTCCGCCCCTAGCTCTTCCCCTGGAGGGGAGGCAGTTCCTCCAGGGGGAGCAGGGGTGGGGTTTGGGGAGAAGGGTGAGAGGGCCCATCGCCGGGCTGGTTCCGAGTGTCTAGTGTCAGATGACTCTCAAGCCTGATGGGCCCAGGCGGCCTCCCAAGAGGTTCAGGCATGGCCAGGAGTCGGCAGCGCTGCCCCAAACCGTGCCCTGGTCTCAGTCTTCACTGGCTGCTGCATACGAGGCCTCGTGCGAGGTGCTTTCTCCATACCCTCTCTGATTCCATCTATACAACAGGGCTGCAAGATTTTCATCCCCACTTTATAGACGAGAAAACCAAGGCTCGGGAGGATTACGAGATTTGTCCAAGGTCACAGAACAAGTCGGGGCCGGAGCTGGAGTTGGAACGAAGCGGGATCTAAGGTTGTTGGCAGCCTCCCTGGATTCCGTATTTAGAGAGGACTGGAGACCTGGGAGGGCCCAGACGACATTGGCTGATGGGCTGAAGGGACAGGCGGGCAAGGGTGAGCTCTAGCGGAACCTCGACCCGTTGGTCTGGAAAGATCTGGGTGGAGAGCAAAGAGATCCAAGAGCTGCACCACATAGGAGCTGTGGAGAGAGTGAAATGACCTTTGTCTCCGCGTTCCTATCCCACAAATATAAGCTGTGGCCCTTGAATCCTTGACTCGTTCCAACAGAGTCAATGTGTAGAGCTCACCAACTCAAAAATCAAATAATTTCACTGTCAAGAAATGGAGTCTACTTAGACTTAACCTGAACTCTAAAGATTTGCATAGCAGGGACAGAGGACTATGGCTGCTTGGGTGCCAACGGTATGCCAGACACTCTGCTCGTTGCCCCCCGCCCAGAACACCATGAGATGTCCTCATTCCAGTCTGAGGGACCAGGGGCAAAGCCAGTGACACAGAACCCTGACACGTGGGCACCGCGCCCAGGTGCTTGGCAGGCTCTGTCCTTATTGAGGGGCACTGGGCTGGAATGGGGGAGGAGCTGCCTTGGGGCCGCTGCCAGAGAAGGCCCCTGGGGATCCTCCAATGTTCCCCTCCAACGCCGAGCACTGCTGGAGACAACACGCAGAGTGGCACACCCAGTGAGCCCGCCACATGAGGCAGCCGCTGGCTGCTGGACAGCCCCCACGCCAAGGAGACGCTGGTCTCTGTTTGGTGTCCTCAGAAAAAGGGCCTGCTCTCTTTTTTTTTTTTTTTTTTTTTTTTTTTCCCCCTCTGCACTGACCCATTCCAGGGTCAAGCAATCCTTCCATATAGACACACACAGGCTGCTGCCTGCTTCAGCCAAGTGTCCCCCTCCCCCATCCAGGGTGGAGATGAAGAGCAGCTGGTGGCCACCGTCTCAGAAAATCTTCCACAAACCTGGAGACCCATTATATAACCAGCCTCTTCCCAAGGAAAGCAGCTCGGTTCTTGTCAGCGTTTCTCAGAGTCTTTATTCTCCAAGTTCCCTTTGCAAGTCTGTTGACCACTGTGGAAGTTCTCTCCATTCCTCCTCATGAGGCACAGAGACCAGAGTCAGACACGACATGTAGTCCATTGCTCTGCAGAGCAAGCCTTCTTCCCGCACGCGGACAGAGGGCGACCGCCCCACAAAAGCCAACAGGGAAGAAGTGGGAACAGAGCAAAAAGCTCACCTGGGCTGAAATCTCTGCTTCTCCTCGTACTTGCTACGGGGCTTCGGGCAAACCAGCTGGGCTTGCGAGACCTCCACACCTTCACTCGAGAGCGGAAGCGCTGGTTTTCCCGGGAGGCTCCAACAAGAAGATGTAAGCTGAGTACTGGCCACTGCCAGGAACGCTCTACCCAGTAGCTACCATGATAACGCCCTGCCCTCCTCACCAGGGGGTGCAGCCACGAGTCACCCAGCCAACCAAAGACGGGGGCTCCTCGCTGGGCCCGCCTGCCTCCTGAAGAAGTGAGCCCCCTGGCCTGGAAGTGTTGGAACCAGCCTGCTCACACCGCCCAGGGGTGTTAGGGGAGGGGCTCCTACTTTGGCTGGGAATGGCCTTGGTGACCTCTTACAGTTACTTTCAACTCCAAGAGTCTGTTTCGACCCCAGGCCCCCCCAGGCCCTCGTCCCTCACCTACTTCCCCTGAGCAGCATCGAATAGAGCTGGGCTGCGGCACCACAGCTCGCCCCCTTCCCATGTCAGCCTGAAGTACCGCTGACCCTTGAACAACGCAAGGGGGCTGGGGCGCCCACCCCGACAGCGGTCCGAAATCCACGTATGACTTTTGACTCCCGCAAAACTTCGTGACTGATGGTCTACTGTGAACTGGAAGCATTGCCGATAACAGAGCCAATGAACACAATCTGTGCATGTACAGTGTATACTTACAATAAAGTAAGCTAAAGAAAACTGTTATTTTAAAAATCATAAGAAAAATACATTTACAGTACTATACTTAAAACGCTGCATTTATTGAGAAAAATTCACACCAGAGTGGACCTGCGCGATCCAGCCCCGTCTTGCTCAGGGGTTCACTCTGTAGCTGGAGGATGAGGTTCAGGCTGCAGGAACCGGCCGCACAGCCCGCTACTCTGAGACGCTCGGCCCATGCCAACTAGCCTTCCAGTGAAAGGGAGCAGCTGGGCGGACTCCCTCTTTCCAAGGTGCCGGTCGACAGGCCGCTCTCTCGATGGACTCACCACGTGGACCTCTCACACAGCGAGCCCCTCCCCACAGCACGCGTGCCCCCTCAGGTATTCCCACCAGGTGGCCATCAGCAAGTGTCCCAACATCTCTGAGGCCACACACGGGTCAGGGGAGCCTCCAGTGGGACCCCAGATGAAATGACTTTGGTGTTCAGACACAGGTGTGCTCTCTGTTGGAAGGAGCTGGGCATGCGGCTCCTAGTCAGCCAGGCGTCGCTGCCTCGGCAGAGGGTGCCCACCAACGCTGTCCGGGCAGGCAAACTCCGGCTCCTAGGAATCCTCCTCACAGTTACAAGTGTGGACAGCAACTGTGAAGTAGCTTTGGAGCAGAGCAAAGGAGACACAGTGGACGGCAGCATTGGAAAAACAATCTATGCTAACATTCTGCCTCCACCCAGGACGGGGACTCGAATGAAGGGGACGTCACCAGGAGCGATTCCTTGCCCAGCCTCTGCATCGGGGCGAGCAGAGGAAAGAACGTGTGCGTCTCTGACAGCTGCTGTTTCCTGGTTCCAGAGCACCCCGCCACCACCAAAGTCCCGCCCTCTGTCTACTCACGTGAACACAGAGTGACAGTAGGGAGGAAGGGCTCCCGAAGGAAAGCAGACCCGCCCGGGAGCAGAGCTTTAAAGGCTCATGCTGGATCATTCAGCAAGCCCCTTGCTCACAAGCTCAAATAAGCCTGTCCGGCCCTTCTTGGTGCCGTGCGTGCGCTGAGGCCCCAGAGATGGGACACTCAGTCGGCCACTATGCTTCAGTCAGCACTAGCTGTGTAACAAACTGCCCCTCACTTAGCAGCTGACAGCAGCCATTTACTTATGCTCCTGCGTCCCTGAGCCAGGAGTTCGGCCACGACATGTGGGGCTAGCTCCTCAATGTCAGCAGCCTCAGCTGGGGATACAGGAAACCCTGCGGCAACTTGCAACTGGGGAATGAGACCGTCTAAAGCCCTGGGTTGGGGTGACTTGAGGACAAAGTCTGCAGACCAGAGGGCCCCATGAGGCCACTCCATGTAGCTTGGCTCTCTCTCAGCATGGAAACTTCAGAGTGGCTGTCCCCTTTACACGATAGTGGAACCTCAAAGTACAAGTGTCCCAGACAACAGGGAGAAAGCCGCCTTGCCCTTTAAGATGCAGGCTTTGAAGTGACACTGAATCAATTCACCCTATTCTGCCGGTCAGAGCCGTCACAAGCCCGCATGGGACAGAAGCATGAGAGGGCTGTCCAGTCACCCCACGGAAGGACGTGCGCGGCGGGGAAGTCTGTGACAGCTGCCTCTAGAAAACAAGATTTGCCGCCCAGTGTTCATGATGGGCCCGTAAGAAGCGCCTCCGAGTGTCACTTCCCTGGGGGCATTAGTCGTGGTCATTCACTCATCCATCGCCTCACTCATGGGCAACCCAGAAACAGCCGCAGGCCCGTCAGCTCCTGAGACCCTGAGGAAGGACCTCCCCCACACAGTTCCATGGCTCAGGACACGCGAGCCTACCCAGCGCGCCTGCAATGTCCTCTGCCCCCCTGACCACGTTGTTGGGGGGGTGGGGAGGGGAGCGTTACATGACGTGTCTCATGAGTTTTAAAACTCATATTAGAAATGTCTGTTCTCCACTGTCCTTTCCAACAGCCCCGCCCCCCGACACACGTACCCATATCGCCAGGGACTTCTCCCCCTTGCCTCCGGGCCAGCAGCCCCAGCCGCCCCACACCCTGGACCCTCCCCTCCTACCCGTTTGCAGGGCTGGCTGGCAGTCTGACCAGCCTCCCAGGTTGGCTCAGGGAAGCCTTTCGATGCGCTGAGCAGGGCGGAGGCCGTCCCGAGACTGCAGCCCACCCCCCGGGGATCCCAGGAAAGACAGCACGTCCTGCTCACTGGCCACGCATTCAACACAGAGTGGTCGGGCACCTGCTGTGCACCAGGCACGGGTGGTGTGGAGGACACAGGGCCAAACTCTGGGCCCGTCCGAATTAGACTGTGTGGCGGCTGCTTTCATCAGGTAGAAGAAAGCCTGGCGCTATTATTATTAGTGTTGCGCTCGTGTTGTGGTTAAAGCTTTCGCCGGGGCAGATCCCTTTCGCTTCTGCGAGAGACTTTACCATGTACTACGGAGGCTACTCCCCCAGCCTCAGTCATTCGTGAACTTCCTTACGATGCTGGCCGCTAGTGCGTACCGCCTGTGTTTTATTGTAAGGCCTTTATTGTAAAGGCTTATTGCAAAGGTTTATAGGTAAAGGGCTTTCTATAAGCCTTTACACTGACTCACTTTCTTTACTTACCATTTTAAAATATTTTATATCACTACCATAAATGGAAAACTATAATCCCTTGCCATAAATAGAAGGCAACCCTGAAATTAAATTGTTTTAACTCTATACTATAAAACTTCAGCTAAATACAGAAACTTGAGCCTATGCCCACTCTCTGTTAAAAAGGGTGCCTCGGATGCACTGAACGGGTGTTAAAGACAGCCCAGCGCCACTCCGAGGCCCACCCCGCGCGTCACCCGGGAGGAAGAAGGGAGGAGTGTTGTCACGGAGGGGCACGGTACCACTTCCGGCCACCTCTGCACCGCATGCTGGCATCCCAGGCCCTGCCAGTGCTTCCCGCCTCGACCAGCCAGGACGGCCACAGGCTGCTGCAGCCAGGACCCTCGAACCTCAGGGGCTTCGAGCACAAAGGTTACGTCTTGTTCATAGTCGCTGTGAACTGGCTAGGTCGCCACTCCTTGTCGCTTGGGGTTCCGGGCCAGGGAAGCAGCCACCGCCTGGCGTGTCGAGGGTCATCGCGCCACAGAGAAAGAGGAGCGGGATACGAAGGACGCCCTGGTTTTGGCACTCCCGCCTGGCAGTGACTCCTCGCCCCGCGGCTCGCTTTCCAGAGGCAACGCCAGGCCACACGCCCAGCCGGGACCCCCCCGCTGAGCCGGGGGCGCAATCGGCCCTGTCCTGGAAGGAGGGGGAGCGGGAACGCTCACGGACAGCCGTGCGGACTTCCATCCCACCCCATGCACGGAGGACACTGCCCCAAACAGCTGGGCCTCGGTCTCTCCAGGCACGGCTGTGCGTACACCGCGGCGATGCACCGGCAGAGCAGGCTACTCACCTTGCTGTGAGCACGGCCACACCTGCCCTGCCTCACCTGCCTCCGCTCACGGCCCCCACAGATGGGGACACCCTCTCCCCGCCTCACCCTTCAAGACCCCACCTGCTCCTGAGGCTGTCAGCCCCAAAATGAAAGTGATCTCTGTGTGCGGTGGGGGTGGGGGGAAGCTGAAGTTCCTGGGCCAGGAGGGATGGGCCCTTCCCTTTACAACAGGGCTCCTCAATCCCAACGTGGCCGCCATTTGGGCAGGACAGTCCTCTCCTGCAGGCGACTGCCCCGCCCACTGTAGCACGTTGAGGAGCATCGCTGGCCTTTGCACAGACGCCAATGGCAGCTCTTCCCTCCAGTGGTGGAAACCACAAGTAATTCACAAGAGACACCAAATGTCTCTTGGAATACAGAGCAAAATGTCCCCCTGTTAGGAACCACTGTTTTATAGGGAGGCCAACAGGAATTCAATGCTGTCACTGTGCAAAGGGCAGGAATGACCCAGGCGCCTGATTTTCCTGATTTTTAGAGGCTGGAAATGAACTTAATTTTTTTTTTTCCCACGTGCAAGCCCCACAAAACACCAAGTGTGGCCCTCGGGCCAGGCAGGTCCGCTGCCTCTACATTACACAATGACCCCTCCTGTCCTAAGGAATGAAGCCCGCAGGGTGGGCCTGGGGCCTGTGGTTTTGAAAAGCTTCTAGATGCCTCTGGGGCAACAGGGCCCTGGACAGGATGGGAACCCCCATATTAAATCCTCTCCCCTCCACCTCAGACAAGCAACATGCCAGCCAAGTGGCAGCTGGAAAGGAGTTAAATGAGATGTCCGCACAGCGCTGGGCACCTAACAAGCTCTCCCTTAATCACTGGTGTTGTTGCCATGGGCCAGGCTCATGGCGGGCGCTGGTCTGGGGCCTGGCTCTCAGCTGGGACCGCGGGGCGAGAGGGCTAAAGTCCCCAGGGTCCTCATCCACGGCAGTCAACGTTGTGTATTCTGTGGTCACACGGTGTCCCTCTCACCCCAGCCAGCTGTCTGACAGCCTGTAAACAGATGGGCGGGCGGGGTGGCCAGTGAGACAGTGCAGATGGCACTGAGCAAATCCAGCCGCACTTTTGGGAAAACAAGTCAGAGGTGATGGGGGGCCCCGTGGACTTTTTTGTGACAGACAATACACCGGGGACTCCTCCAGGGAAGTTCTGAGATGTACCAGAACGTGGCGCGCCCTGGCCAAGAACGGTCTCCACCCTGGATTCCCGTGGCACGCGGCCACGGACACAGTGCAGACTGTGGGAGGTCACCCCGGCAGGGCTCACAGAAGAGGCTGTGTAGGCCCTCCTGCGTCTGGTCTCCCAGCAAGCCCTGCCTGCTCAGCTCCCTCCCACCCCTATACCCCCATCCCTGCTGGCTTCTGGCTCCTCCCCGCCTCATTCACCTGCGCGCTCCTCCCGCTCCCGTCTGTGGGGCAGATGCACAGGCAGGAACACAGAGCTGAAGAGTGAAGGATGAGGACAGCCATGGGAGAGTGTCCAGGGGGACTCTGGGGTGGGAAGCCAGACTCTGTCTTGGGCTGGAGCAGGGAGAGAGCCCACCTTCACAGCCAAGCGTCCTCCGAGCTCCCGGCCACTGCTCCCTCTAAGCTTGATCTGTGAACAAGGCAGCGTCACCACCAAGGCTCCGTGCCTCTGCGTTCCTCCCCCTTTCCACCGCTGCCCGCTCCTCGCCTGCCGAGGGCTAACGCGGGGGCCCCGTGCTCTGAAAGCCTCCCCTGCTCCTTGACAGTGTTAGCATCCCCCGCTTCGTGCCCTCACAGCCCTTGGTAGACACCCGCTCTGCGGCACTATCATCCTGCACGCCTGACCTGCACACACACACTCACACCAATGTTCTTCACCTCCACTCTCAGGCTGATTCCAGAGCTCTAACCGAAGAGCTGGGCACTCCCGATTTTCGCCATGATCTGGCGATGCCAGTCAAAGGAAACCTAGGTTCACACTAGTACCACACCAATGGCGACATTCACGTGAACGACACACACGACTTCCGCGGACAGTGAGAGCGAGCGTTCATCCTACGGGGGAGCACCACATGCGCCAAGCCGCAGGCGCCAGCTCTAGCCCTGCTGACACCCTTGCCAGGCGGCTGCTGTTACTGCCCTCGCTGCGTCGGTGAGAGACCCGCAGCCCAGGGAGGGCGGCTGACGTCCTCAGCCCCCCAGCCAGTGTGTGGTGGCCCACCGCTCAGATCCACGTGTGGCTCCGAGGAATGATCGCGCCTCCCAAGCACCTGTTCTCTAGCGCCCCTTCCGGCAGCTGCCTGTCCTGCTCCCACCTGAGCCCACTCCTTAGCTGCTGAGCCACCCAAAGCCAGGGCACCCCACCAAAGACAGGGCAAGAGCTTTTCCAGGGTGGGTGCTCTCTGCTGTCGAGAGAGCCTTCCCCGGGCCTCCCCTGCCTGCTGCTCTCAATGCTCATAACAACGTGCTGCCACTGGAAAGCTTCTGGGCCCCTGTGCTCCTCACAGGCCTCCGGGGCAGATGTGCCCCGCAGTGCCACCACGTCCCCTTGGAGCATTCCTCAGCGGGCGCCCACGGAGGCCTCCTTCCCCTGCACGCAGACCGGCCAGTGGGGCCTGGGATTCCGAGCAGCGACTCTGAAGTCCGGCCGCCCGGGTCAAAGGTCAGCTCTGCCATGTGCTACCCTGGTAACCTTGGCCAACTATGCACTCCCGCTGAGCCTCACATCTCTCCTCTGCTAGTGAGGGATGATTCAACACCTTACTTTTGAGGGTTATTTTCACACACAGAAAGGCGGTCAGCACAAAGAGCTCAGCGCAGGCCCTCTCGTGCAGTGAGCGGTCATTAAACTCTAACTTCAAGTATTAAACAAGCACTGGTGTGCCCGGCAGCTTTCACAAGAGGTCAGAGGAGGGAGGCCCAGACCCACAGATAGATCATTTCAATGTGACGCATCTGCGTCGGGACGGGCTCCCACCGTGACTTCAGAGGAGGCTCTCCAGAGGCGGCGACTGACTGCAAGGGACAGTACCCCCCACTTCACGTCTGCCAGGCCCTGTTGGGGTTATTCCGAAATCGCTCCTCGCATAGATTCATTCTGTCTCCTGCAACCTGCAGTCTCGAAGTCCCCTTCGGCAAGGGGGTCTCCATGTGCTGTCCCTTTGCTCCCCTCACTGTGTCATCACTGAAACTGCGCTCACCTAAGATCTGTTTCTGTCTTTACCGTTTAGAAGAGGAAAAAGGAAGGAGGGCGGGAGCTTTGAAGGAACACCGTGTGCGGCGCCATCTTGCCGGCCGTCTCAGGTTTAATCCACCCCCTGGCTCTTCAGGGCGAGCATGCCGCCGCTCCCACTTCACGGTCGAGAAAACTGAGGATCAGGGAGGACATTTACCCCAGTTGACAGAACGAGAGATGACGTGGCTGGAACACGTTCCCCCGTTCATCTGAGCCCTGAGCACCTTCCAAGTGCCCAAACCACCACATTCACGTTGTTATGAGATTTCAAAAGAAGGAGAGCCTGGTGGCCACCGCAGGCGGGGGCAGGTGCGGCCTGCAGTGGCATCTGCCGTCACTTTCACCCAGCTCTGTCCCCTGCTGTCTCTCCAATCATGTCTAACGTCAATGATCAATCAATGCCTTCAGGGAGTCCCTTTACATAAGCTGAGCCCCATTATACTCACTCTAAGTTCCCTCCAAGAAGCGGAAATCCATTTTCCTCCCTTTATTTCTCCCCCCTCAGTTCTTTTCTGGCCTGGACGCAGCACCTGAGGGCTGGACATCATACCGCAGTTGTTGGCCGTGTTTCCGCTCTGGCCTTTTCACCGGCCAACCCAGGGACATGACCTCCAAGGGGCAGACACAACCAGTCAGCCCCACCAGACCCAAGTCAATATAACTTGCAACCCAAGTCTTAATTTAGAAGTGTCCCCGCCACCGCGACCGTGGCCCTTGCGCCTGTGGCTCTCTCTCTGGCCTGGGGATCTCTCTGCCCAGGTTATTTTAAGGCTGACTGACACCTCTGTCTATTCTGGGAGAGAATCTCTGGAGGGAAGCCATTCGCGCCCAGGTCCTGAGACGTCTGGAATGTAACACTGGACTGTCCACAGCACACAGCTTTCAGGGTGGGAATCTGGGTGGTGGGCTCTCCAGAGACCTGGAGAGGGTTTTCCTGTCACAGATTAGAGGGCCCTCGATGCCCTCAGCCACTGGGGATGCACACGTCTAATCAATCAATCAAACGGTAAAACCATGAAAAGGAATGAAGTGTGGACACATGCTACAACATGAATGAACCTCCAAACGTTATGCACAGAGGAAAAAGCCAGACACAAATGGCCCATGTTATATGATTCCATTCATAGGAAATATCCAGAACAGGCAAAACCGTAGGAACAGGAAGCAGACTGGTGGTTACCAGGGGAGGGGGGGAAGGGGGGGTGGCTGCTGAAGAGGGTGGGGTTTCCTTTGGGGTGATGGAAGGGTTTTGAAGTTTGATAGAGGAGGTGTTTGCGCAGCCTTGTCAATGTACTAAATGTCACCAAACTGTATGTGTTACAATGGCCAATTTATGCTATGTGAACTTCATCTCAATTTTTTTTTTAAGAAACCCAAATCACTGCCGAAAGACTTTGATGAGGCTGATGGCTGCACACCAGCATCAGGATACACAACAGGAGAAAATGGGGGTAGGAGGGCACGGTGAACCCTGCTGCGGTCCGGGAGCTGACCGCACACCTTCAGCTGTCATTTGATTTTAAGAAGTGGCTATAAACTCAACTGGAGCTTCTCAGCAGCTGAAGCAAAACAGCAGACGTGAGTTCTTCCAAAATTCACAGAGTCCAAAGACTTAAATGTGTCAAGTATTCAGAAAATGCTCTCTTGGAGGATGGAAAGGTTTTCTCCCAGGAGTCCCTAAAGGCGACCACTTTCGAGAGCGCTCCCACCAGCGGCGGGCCACCCGCGCGGCCCCCCTGCCCGCCCTGCACACACCGGGACTCACACAGCAGCCCCCTCCTGTGAGGAGAGGCCTCGGCAAACCTCCCAGCCCATCCTTCCCAGGCCTCGAAGGCGTCAATCCCATTCTAGAAAGTGCGGGAGCCATGGGCCCCCTCCCCCAATAAGCCAGAAATGTCTAGACAGCACACGGCTCAGCAGCCAGGTCCCCTAAGGTTCGCTGGGCGTCTGCCGCTGTGCCCAGCCTGGCTGGGGCCCTGGCACACGGTGCTCAGCAAAGCCAACTTCATGATGCTGGCCCTCTAGAAGGGAAGACAGGCACTGGTTTTTGAATTCCTATAAACATATCGTTGCTACCAGTGTTGAATGTGAAGAAAAAGGAGAGGAAACATGGTGAGGGGCTAAGGGAGGAGAGACTGGCCACTGGTGCGGCGTAGAGGGACGCTCCCCGTAAGGGAGTCACGTTTGCAATGCGAGCTGAAGGGAGAGAGAGACCAGGAGCCAGAGCCTGGCAGTGGGAGGGAGGTGTCAAGAGGGTGCTGGGAAGTGACAGAGGGTCACTGTCCCTGAGGCAGAGAGTGACGGAGAGAGTGGAGGAGAGGCAAAGGGGTGGTCAGAGGCCAGGTCATGGTGGACTGAGAAGGAAGCAAGGAATGGACAGGTGCAGCCGCCCTGTCAGCTACCCCGGGGACCACAGAGAGGCGACCGCCATGACCGGAAGGAAGCCAGTTTTCTGGGATTGAGGGATGTCAGGATACTGTTTCAGGCACCAGTCCCCAGGTGCAAGAAGGAAGATTCCAGAATGAACCAGGCCCCTGTCTTCCGGGTAACACTAGGCTGGAGAGTTCTTACCGTCACCCCGGGAGCTTTCCTGGCTCCGTCTCTACGGGCCAGTGGCATGTGCACCCCAAGCGCTGCTACCTCTTCTCCAGCGTTTACCTCTGGTGTGTATAGGAACTGCCCGCACATCCCAGGAAGCCGCAAGGGTCCTGCTGGCTCCCACAGCAACCATTTACTGTGCCTCGTTACATACTAGACCCTTGGGACAGCACAGATGCCACGGGAGGCAGGTATTATTAGCTACATTTTAAACCTGAGCAACCCGAGACCGGAAGAGGCTGGAGCGCCTGCTGATGGTGACTCAGGTAGTAAGCAGACAGCCCAGATCTGAGCCCAGGTCTTCCTGACCCGCAAACCGCTGCTTTTCAGCTGTGGTTCCACTGGCCCTCTATCTGGTGACCATGGGACACCTCGGAGGCTCTCAATCTTAGGTCACATCGATGCATCCAACCAGCTCGTCGACCTGAAGAAAGATACTGGAATTTGCTCTCCCAAGGAGCTGTCTGATCTCCAGTTTTCAAACTGCAGTCCTCAGCATTTTAGACCCTGAAAGTTCTCGATGAGAGAGAGAGCTCAGGGTCAAATCCACCGGAGACACCTTGCACACCCAACCTCCCTCTTGGTGACTCTCAGCGTGGCTAAGGCTGTGAGACCCTCAGTCAGGCATTCTCCACACCTGGGGGCACGGGCGGCGTCCTTTCGGTGTGCGGTCCCTAAGCTCGTCCTAGGAGACGGGACTCCCAGAGCCCGCACTTGAGGAAGCCCTGGACTTGACCGCTCAGGCACTGATGCTGTTGCCCACGAACCATTCTGGGCTCTGGGAAAAAATGAAAACGGTCGAGATATTTACATGGATCCTGCCCTCAAAGAAATCCTATGCCAGTGTGTGACATAAACACGGCTACAGTGAGTTGTACTGTCACATGCTAAGTGCCAAGCCTGGTGCCACAAGGGACAGACGCTTGGCGGATGAGGGAGGGCGAGCTGGGAGCGACGTCGGCGTGCTGAGATGACCTGGCGGGAGGAGCAGTGCGCCCCGTGTGGGTGGAGAGCCACGGGGGTGGTCAGCAGGGCCTGAGAGAAGAGGTCACCAACTGGGGCCTTAAAAGATAAGCCAAAAAGAGGAGTGGAAAAGGCGATGATCAAAACTTTATTGCCAAGAGGAGAGATCTGCCAAGGCACAGAATGTTCAGGAAAGGGTGAGTAATTTGACAAAGCTGAATGGGAGCCCAGCAGGCGGGTGCTGAGGGCGGGGGAGTAAGGATCAGGTGCTCTCCGAGGCAACATGCTCCCCTGAAAGGCCGTAAGTTTATGGCCCAGGGACCCTCGCTGCCTCCTCTCCCCTTGTCTGTGACCCAGCAAGGGTTCCCGGCAGGGTCCCTGACCCTGCCCGGCTGTTCTCTGAGGGTCCACTCCCCAAGCTCTAACCCACAGAGAGTGGAACCATTATGGTCAGGGCAGAAAATCCAACCCTGAATTTACGCCCCCACCTCCCCAATGTTCTTGTCTGGATTTCCAAAGGTTACCTAGAACTCTGCTTATCTGTTAGGAATACTTTAGGCTGTAAGTAACAGAAAAGTCAACTAAAGTGTCTTGAATAATTTTCCCCTGTGGAACAGGAAGGGCCCCGGGTGAGGTAAAAATACGGGCATCTGGGGGCACCCACATACCCAGCCCACTGCGGCCTCATTTTGGGCATCTGCCCCAGGCGGCTCGGTTATCTGGCCCCCCCAACTCCCGCCACGGGCCTCTGCCGCACAGGGGGTTGCCTCTGTCCCATGATGCAGCTGGGGGGACGTGCTGGGCATAACTCAGCAGCTCGGTGATGTCAGGACGGCTGTCTCTCCAAGCCCCTTCACCTTTCCACCTTGTTTACATGACCGCTTCTTGGACGTTTCTGCAAACCACTCAGTTCCCCTAAGGTTAATGCAAAAAGAATTTTACTGTTTAGATGATTTAAATGGACTCTCTGGGAATTTAAGGATTTCTCTAAAAGGCCTCAACTAATGACGTGCCTTAAACATAACCCACAGCAAACTCTGACCAGGGGCTCAGAGCACGGGACAGCCTGTGCTCTTGGGGACGGGACGCAAGGCTCCGCCCTCTGCAGCCATCGCCTTCGGAATCTCTCAGGCGTCCCTGGGGATGGGGCGGGGATGGGACATCTTGCTTCACTTGAGAAATGGTTAGAGATATTTAAAAGGAAGGTTCAAAACAGACATACAGGGGAAGAAGGCCTGAAAAGCTGGGGAAGCCGACTGGGTCTTCTACGTGCACGGCTCACTTAGAGCTGTGTCTTTCATGTCTGCCTTTCTGTTTCCCTCAAAGCTTTTCACCCTGAAGGCTCGGCTCCCCATTCTCCTCCTGCCCCTCACCTGGAGCCTCGGGGGGAGGACACCGAGTGCTGGCACCTGCCAGGAACAGCGCCAGGGGCTGTGCACGTCCCATCTGGCTGGGCTGCACAACTGCCCTGCGGGAGGAGAACTGTCGCCGCCCCACTGTGCGGATGCGGAAACCGAGGCTCAGAGAGGCAAACTGACATGTCCAGGACGGTTCCCTATCAGGTGCCAAGCTCCTACCCATCATGCTACTCAGCTCGCGCAGGCAGTTGTTCAAGCCCAAGAAAACGAAAGCTGCGCAGAGCAGGGCTGAGGGTCCGGGGGGCGGCCCGAGACTCACACAGGCAGTCACCGGAAGCCGAGCCCCTCCCCCGGGCTCCCTGCCAGCTCTGGCCCAAAGAGCCTGGTACCTTGGCCTGCTTCTCTGCCTTCACTTGGGAGGCGGGCAGGGGGCAATGGAAATGCCACGAACGGAGCGGCAGCTCAAGCCAGGCCGGGAGCAACACCAAACCCTCACCACAGTTCGCTGGGACTCCAGGACATCGGTGAGTGTAACAATCGGCCCTGCGGTCCGGAAGAGTCAAACCGTGCCACCGTGTGACCTTGATCAAGCTCTCTGACCTCTCGGAGCCTCGTTTCCTCTTCCGTAAAACGGGGTCCATCATGGAACTCTTGTGAACCCCAAATTAAATAATTCCTGGGGATAGCATAGCCCTCCATCAACATCAGCTACTATCTGACTGCTGCTCTAGCGTGGAGGTTCTCTTAGCCCCATTTTAAGGTGAAAAAAGCCACGGGGGCTTGCCCAGGCGGCAGAGCTAGATAGGGGCAGAAGCGGGGCTGGAACCCAGGCCTGAGTCAGCTCCTCCATGAGCCACGTCGGCCCTCCCCTCGGAGGCGACTGTGCAGCGTCCCCCTCTGAGCCCGGGCGGCCTCAGAGGGGAGCTAGCACCATGTGCTGCCAGGGCAAGTTTCCCTTTCCTCTGAAGGCCAAAACCTTGAGGAACGGCCAACTGTGAGGGCAGAGGTGACCCCTCTGCTCTCAGCAGCGAGCCCGTGGGGAGCCCACACTGCGGGCCGCACCGGGGAGCCTCGGAAACCCGCCTTCTCCAGAGATGGCATGCACGTGGCGCTCCCCGAATGTCTCCTGGCAGCCTCAGCGGGCCACAGAGAAGGCTGCTGAGCCGGGCCGCAGCTCCTGCGTGTGCCCAAGGCTCAGACGCGACAAGACGTGCGGGCCTGCCGCTGACTGTTCCTGCTCCCCGCTGTGGGTCTCCGGCCTCCGGCCTCCGGCCTCCGGGGCCTCTTCCCAGGCCGGCGCAAGCTTTGGGACACTTCTCCCAAGCGCCCCTGCTTTCTTCAAACAGGCCAAAGGGGTTTTCCTTTGGGAACCAGGAAAGTATGGCATGTTTGCACATAGATGCAAACAGATTGTTCGATGTGGCCAGAATGGTTAGGTTGTGCCTTCTTCATGAGAGCACCGAGACAAACGACCGGGGTGCTGCCTTCTGGGGTGGCTGCCAGTGTCACAGGGCGAGAGGCCTGGGGCCCGGGCGTGGCTGGCACGGCTCCCTGGTGCTCCGCACGCTGGCACTCCAGTGGACACAGCGCGTGTTCAGCCCGTTTCACAAACCCCCGTCCAGGTGCGCAAAGCGGTAAAGTCTCTGCCCTGGGCCTCCCTGCCCAGGACGCACACCATCCACATGAGGTGCTGCCTTCCTGGTAATCGGATGCCAGAAGTACCCGTCAGGGGCCCAAGGGGACAGCCGGTCCCACTCACAATGCGGAGAAGCAGCGGGCTGTGGCAGAAAGTGCAGCTGGTTTGGGTTTCCTCCTCTGTGGCCTCCACGGAGTCCCCTGTCCGCACCTGGAGATCGTGGTTCCTGGGGCCCTTTCTGCCCCTCCCAGGGGTGGACAAATGAGGAGGGTGCACAGGCTCTAGGTGTAAAGGGCCTGGAACGCAGGAGGCACCCGCCTGCTCCTGTTTTTTAATGAATTGACAAGTTGGTATACTCACAGGGGACACAGGTGCTGAGAGGGGTCCTTCACATGGTCGTGGCTGAAGCCTGGCCCCATTTCACGCGCTGGGGAGACGTGGACAGACAGCTGCCGTGGTTTCCTGAGCACGCGGGGGAAGCCGGGAGGCGTCCGTCATACCCAGCCGGGGCCCATGGCACCCTGCCTTGTAACGCCCTCCGACGGGTCCCGCTGGCTGAGGTGAGCGCCCCATCCTGCCCGTATTTTATAGGCCCCATTAGGTGAGCCAGGAAAGAATGACAGCAAGGCGCTGTGGACCCAAGCCACGCACGGGTGGGGGCCCTTCCCCACCCAAAATCTTTCAGGGATCTGAGTCAGTGCTGGGGATGCGAGGCAACTACTGCTCAGCTTCTCGGGGGCTCTCCAATTGCACCACCTTCCTTTCCAGAGTGCGACTCTGTGTCAATGAACTACTTCCTGCAGTAAGACAGGAAGGACAGCCCCACCCCTGCACCATGCCCCAGGGTCTGCACACACCAAACCTTGGGGGATCTGCCAGGCAAGTGAGCGGTAGCTCTTGGGGACAAGCGGGGAGGAAGGCAGGCCCCGGGGGCGGGCGGCCTTGAGAAAAGCCCACACCCTTCGCCTGTGAGCCAGCCGGGAGCACAGCGAACAGGGGCAGGCAAGTCTCGCCAGACCCTGCCCTGGGGGTTGGGGCCACGCTGCACTCTGTGGGGGACGGGGTCAGAGGGCAGGTGCCTCTCCCTGTGTCGCAGCCACCTTGCACTAAAGAAGGCAGGAGTTTCAGCAGTCTGACAGCAGAAGGAGTTCTGTGCAACCTCGACGAGTTCGATTTCTTGGGAAGCCCCCCTCCCCAAGCCCCCGCATCGGGAGGATTCGCTGCTCCAGGGGCTTTAGGCCAGCACCGCCACCGGTCAGCTGCACTCCCCTGGTCCCTGCACCGCCAGGTCAACAGCTGCTTGCTGGCCTCCCTGGGCCGTCCCAGGGCTCACGCCGGCCGCAGCGCAGCGGGGGTCCGCAGCCGCCCGCCTCGGAGCTCTGCCAGAGCCGCCTGTCTTCCTGCTGGTGACAGCTCAGCCCCACCTGCCGTCCTGCGTCCCCAGGGCCTGCCGGTGCTCCGTGCGTCCTTGGGGCTTTCAGAGGGGTCCTCGAGCCCTGACCCAGTGCGCACAGCCTTCCCACTTAGAAATCAGGGGTCTCTTCTGAAGCGTCATGGACAAAATGGGGCCTGTGTCCTTTGGAGTCCCACCCCACGTTCGCCTTGTTTCTAGTGTCATTTCAGTAATGGCTCTTGCTTCTCTATCTTTTCACCCTTTAGGCAGGACAAACTTTTTTCCTCTTAGTAAATTTCTCTTCAAACATTCCAAAAGCAGCATGCGCCTGCCCTGCTCAGTGATACAGCAGGAACGTATAGAAAGAACATGCTCAGCTCTCCCATCCCCGTTCCACCCGCCCTCCCGCCGCCTGGCCCGAGCTGCACTGTGGCCTCACTCGTCCCCTGCTCACAGACGTGTATGCTCAGGGGTACACACGTGGCCTTTTGGTCGGGGCCGGTAGGTAGTTCTGGCAAAGCTGGGATCCCATAATACACACTTACCTGCAGTTGCCTTTTCCTTTAGCAGGGCGGCACGGCTTGCCCCATTGACAACTCACACCAAAGGCGCCACAACCCATTTGTTTAGGCGGTGCCCGCTTGCTTAGGTGGTGCCCGGCTCTTTGTCAGTGTGAGCTTTTTGGGTGGCATGTTGAGAGACCAATCCAGAGAGAATGGGAGGGGAGAACGTGGAGGGTGGGGGGTTAAATCTCCTTTGAGTTTTGTCTGACAGAGGCACCACCAAATGGGACAAAAGCTAAATAGGGAAGGAAAGGTCAAGAGTAATTTGCTTTAAGATGGGAGGAAATAGGATGGTTGCGTGCTGATGAGAATTATTTTTAAGATGGGAGGAAATAGGATGGTTGCGTGCTGATGAGAATTATTTTCAACTCTTTTTATTTCAAGGCATTTAGCTCACTGGCTCTGGAACTCCTTCTCCCTTTTCCCTTACTTTATCAATGCTAGATAATCTCTCTTGACTCTAACATAAAAGATAAGTATGTGGCTCAATTCACTACCTCCTGGCTATCCCTGTCTGCCTTCCAAAGTGTGATATTGCGTGTGCGTGTGTGTGCGTGTGTGTGTGTTCCACTGATTACTTCTGCAACCTTCCGTAACCCGCCTAAACCTCCATTTCTTGTCCCACTGCTTTACACAGGTGCCTCAGCCACTCGCTTCGTTCAGCTGAGGTTATCAGTACTCCTCCCTTTCCCCAATCTTTTCTTTCCCTCTTCCCATTTCAACTTGGATTAACAATAATTATTTATAGATCCACAACAGAAGACGGCGACCGCGGCAAGACTGGAAGCAGGGGAGGCGAGCCCTAGGACTGCCCCTGCTGCCCGCCTGGCGGGCACGGCCCGGCTCTGGCGCAGGGAAGAGGCCGAGCAGAGCCCGGCAGCCACTGTGTTTAAGAGAGAAAACTAAGAATACAGTTTTCTATGGCCAGAGCTTGTAGGACACAAGAGCAAAGAGGAGAGAGCTGCAAAGGGAACCCCAGGGGTTGGCAGGGGGTCCCCTTGAGCACTCAGCTAAACACTTGTCAGGGCATGTTTGTGAAGAAACAGCCTAAGAGTTGGGGGGAGCCACCCGAAAGGATGGGAGGGAACAGGGCTTGTTAAAATCGGCCAGGCTGGTTATAACGCTGGGGCAGGGGTGGGGGGACCCTATTTCAATGGGTATTAGGTACAGCACCAAGAAAGGTCTTAACTAAGTATTAGAAAAGAATTAGCCCTAGGCAGAAATGCTGCTTGGGTCCAGGCTAAAAGAAATTTTAAAGCAAGACCTGAAAGGATCAAACTGTGTCCAAGTAACTTAGTCTCTTCCCAGAATGAAGGTCAAAAATATTTATAGGAATACAAAAATATCCAGCAATGAAGAATGTGAGGTTCCTAATTTTCAGCATCCAGACAAAAAGTACCAGGCAGTCAAAGCAGCAGGAAAATATGGCCCATAGGGAGCAGAGAAATCCACTGAAAAGGACCCCAAAATGCCACAGCTATAGAATTAGCAGGTAAAAACATGTCAAGCGTTACTGTAACTGTTCTCTGTATGTTCAAACGCTTAATACTGAACATGTTAAGTAGAAACATGGAAGATAAAGAAAAAGGGACACAAATCGAACATCTAGAGATGAAAACCACAATGTCTGAGATGAAAAAAATACACTGAATGAGAATAATGACGGATAGGACATTGCAGAAGAGACTTGGTGACCTTGAAAGCAGAGCAATAGAAACCATGCAAAGTAAAACACAAAGAGAACACCACACTGTAAAAAATGAAAGCCGTGCCCTGGCCTGTGTGGCTCAGTCGGTTGCAGGTTCAATTCCTGGTTGGGATACATACGAGAGGCAACCAATCGAAGTTTCTCTCTCACATTGAAGTTTCTCTCTCTCCCTCTCTCTCCCCCTATCCCTCTCTCCGCTCTCCCTTCTCCTCTTTCTAAAATCAATATGCATGTTCTCAGGTGAGGATCAAAAAAAATAAAAGCATTTTTGAGTTGTGTGACAACTTCAAGCAGCTTAATATAGGTAAAATGTGAACTTCAAAGGAGAAGGATTAGGACAGAAAAAATACTTGAGGAAATAATAGTATAACATTTTCCAAATTTGGTGAAAAATAAAAACCCATAATTATAATATTTAAAAAGCTCAACAAACTCCAAAAACAAGGAATACCAAAAAAACCTACTTCAAAATACATCATAACCCAATTGCTTAAAACTGATGATAAAGAGAAAATCTTAAAAGCAGTCAGAGGAAAAAGAAGATACATTATATACAGAGGACCAAAGATAACCAAGACAGACACTGCATCTCTCCTCAGAGATTATGCAAGCTGAGCTGGCAGGCCAGAGGCAACACCTTTACAGCGCTAGGAGAAAAATAACTGTCAAACTAAAATCCTATACCTCGTGAAAATATCTTTCAAGTTATCAAGAAATAAAGACTTCATGTAAAAACTGAAAGAATTTATCACCCAAAGATCTGCACGACAAAAAAAGTTAAGAAAACTTTTTCTGACAGAACAACAACAGATGGGAATATGGATCTATACAAAGAAAAACAATGCTGCGGGTAACTACATATTTTCTCTTAATACTTAAAGGTTCTTTAATTGATTGGCTAGACAGAATAACAACATTGTATCGGTGGGTTCCTAATATATGTACAAGCAAAATGTATGACAACAGCACAAAGGCTACAGAGGAGAAATGAAAATACACTCTTTGTAGGACGCAGGTAAGGCAGGGCTTATAGGGAAATTTATAATACGAGATATCTAAGAAGAAATACCTCAAATCAGTGATACCAGCTTCCGTCTTAAGAAACTAGAAAAATGTTTAAAGCAAATGAAATTCAAAGTAAGCAGAAAAAAGAAAATAATAAAAATCAGTACCTAAATAAATTAAATTTTAAAGAAACAGAAAAAGCAATGGAATAAAAAAAAAATCAGTGAAGTCCAACAGGTCTCCTTGTCCTTTGATAAGATAAAAATAATAATGGACATCTAACCAGGCTCATCAGGAACAAAGAGAGAAAACACAAAATACTAATGTTAGAAATGAGAGGTGGCACCACTAAGGGTTCTACAGATATTAAAACGTAAGGAAAGTCTATTTTGACAATGTTATGCCAATACTTTACAACTTAGAGGAAATGGGCAAATTCTTTGAAAGATACAAACTACTAAACCTCATTTAAGAATAAACTGATACTCTGAGTAGATTCGTATCTAATCAAGACATTGAATTTTTAGTTTTAAACCTTCACACAAGCAAACTCCAAGCCCAGGTAGCTTCACTAGTGAGTGCTACCAACATTGAAGAAAGAAAATTAATACCAATGCTACACAATTGCCTCCCCAAAATTGAAGTTTTAGGGACTATTTCCCAACTCCTTATATGAGTCCAGAATTATCCTGACACCAAAACTAGATAGAGATATTACAAAAGAGACGAGGGAGAGAGAAAGAGAGAAAGACACCAATATCTCATATGTGTACAGGTTAAATAATCCTCAATAAAATACTGGCAAATTGAACCCAGCATTTTATATAAATAGAATCAATGTAATTCACCGTATTTGTAAAAGAAATATTCATATGATCATCTCAATAGATGCAGAAAAAACATCTGAAAAAATCCATTCAATCTTCATTCCTGACAAATATTTCAGAAAGCAAAGCTTAGGAAAGACCTTCCTCAACTTGCTAATGGGCATCTATGAAAACCCTACAGCTAATATCAAACTGAATGGTGAAAGACTAAATGCATTCCCCCTTAAAATCAGAAACAAATCAAGAATGCTCACTATCATGATTTCCATTCAAATTTGTCTAAGGATTTTGTCCAGTGCAATAAGGCAAGAAAAAGAAATGCATGGCATCTGTATAAGAAAGGAAGAAGTTAAGCTGTTTTTATTTGCAGATATAATCATCTATCTAGAGAATCTTATGGGATCTACCCTGCAAAAAGGTACTAGAACTTAGAACTGAGTTTAGCAAAGGTGCAGGTGCAAGATGAATACCCAAAACACCGTCATGTTTTGATATATTAGCAATGAGCCATTAGGAATTTAAATTTTTAAAATACACTTACAGTAGCATTAAAATGTTAAATATTTGAAGTCAAATATGAAAAAATGGTATTCAAGACCTTTCCATTATACTGAAAATTTAAAATCACTAGAGAGAGAGATATATTTCATGAGCCAGAAGACTCAATATTGTTAAGGTGCCAATTTTTCCCTAAACTGTTTTATAAATTTTTTGTAATCTCAAGCAAAATCCCAGCAATCCTTCTCATAGATGTTAATAAGATGATTCTAAAATTAATATTTCAACACAAATGATCTAGAATATCCAAAAACACTTTCAAAAAGAACAAATTTGGAAGACTAACACTATTTTATTTCAAGACTTATTATAGAGCTAGAGTGTGGTAGTCCCATGGAGACCAACAAACAGGTCAGTGGCATGAAGCCTAGAAAAGGTCCACATGCAGTGGAACTACTAGTTTTCAGCAGAGGTCCAAGAGCAACTCAGTGTGTAAGTCTCTGTGACTTTGGGTTAGGTAAAGGCTCCTTAGATACGCAATACAAGCGTGATCCATACATTGAAAGAATTGGTACACTGGGCTTCATATTAATTTAAACTTTTTCTCTCCCCCGCCATGAGCGCACGGATGCCAGAGCTGGAGACTAGATGGTTCAACGAAGGAGATTTTTATGGCCCCGGCTGAGAGGTAGTATGCATCCCTCTCCCACTGGACCAACCTAACTGCAAGGACAGCTGGGGGGTGTAGAGGAACGTGAGGAATTTGGCGCCCACCATACGTCTCATTCTTAGACACCAAAAAGTCTATGAAATTTTTGAAGAATTCCAGAACTCCAAAATCTCCAAATTCTTGAAATGGAATATGAAGTGGAATGCTTTCTGTACGCCAGTCCAGGGCGGGGATTCAGGGCAGCAACAACTCGGCTCCACACAGTCCCTCGGGGACCCAGGCTGGCAGCAGTTCCGCCACATTAAAAGCGCTCAGAAGGGGTGGCAAGGGCCAAACCCAGAAGCTGCACTCACGACTTCCACTCACATTCTATTAGTCAGGACTCAGTCACATGACCATATATGAAGAAAAGAAAGGTAGTACAGTCTGTCTGCCAGGCGGAAGGGAGAAAATGGATTTTTCTGCATAGATAGAGGATACTGCCCACCTGGATTTTCTCATTAGACTTGCCAAATACCAGTTACTTCTCATTTCTCCCGCTGGTACCCTTCCTCCTCCTCTCCTTCTGTGGTTTGACATGTGCGCGCCCGGCCGTACCTCTAGCGGGACATCTCACAGCTTCCTAAGTCTGCCTTCTGAGTATAAGTTCTTCCTTCCCGCAAGGAGGCTGTGTGAGAAATGACTGAATGGGCTCTTGACAGCAAACCCCACGTTCTTCTGCAGTTCACTCATCTGGTGACAATTCACTTGGATTTCATTCTCCTCCCCTGGAGGAGAGCAAGGCCCTGTCTCCTGCCCTCTACTCCCAGTGCCTAGAACTGTTCACTTGGCACATTGTCAGCAACTCGATAAATGCTTGTTGAATGAATGTATTAATTTTCTTTCAGTCTTAGAATCTTAGGAGGTTCCTATTAGTTGCTGGAAAAAGCCCTGACCCGTTCTGTACGATCTGACCTCCCTGATCCCTGGGAAGGCACCCTGACCACGAGCCACACCCCTCCCTGAAGCTCACTCCCTCCCTAGCTCTACTTCCTATCCACCCGCAGTGAACTTTAAAGAAACCACGTGCATTAGAAGACCTTTCTTTCCCCTCTTTGTTTGGTATTGCTCGTCTATGTGGAAACTGGAGCAAGGAGACTTAACAGTCCGCCTGACCCCACTGTCCCATTTTGGTCAACGCTGGCTGTCAGTATGGAGCCAGTGTCTCCGCCACAGCAGATACGTGTTGCGGAATGAGCCCTGAACTCAGCAGAGACAGACTCATTTGCATTCCAGCTAAGCCACTTAACGGCTGTGTGGTTCCCGTAAATTACCTCACGGCTCTGATCTTCAGCTTCCTCTTTGTAAGAAGGTGACAATATCTACTCTGTCAACTACACAGGATTGTCATCAAAACGCATTTGTTCATTCATTCAATACATAGCTCTCGGCGGCCTGCTATATGCCGGACATTGATCTGGGTTCTGGAGATACATCAGTGAATAAAACAAACTTCCGGCTTCTCAGAGTTTATGGTAAAGGGAAACAGACTGTAAATAAATCAACAAATGACTACATAATACAGCAGGTGGTGGTCAGGGCTATGGAGAAAAATGGCACAGGGTAAAGGAGATGAGGGCCGTGGAGCGAAGGCACTTTGATATTTTATATAACGCGGTCCAGAAGCAACAGTGGAACCGAGAGCTGGAGGGAGGGAGCCATGCGGAGATGTGAGGGACAAGAAGGAACAGCATAACTGTAATAATGAGATAACTGTACCTGATTTTGTGGCTCGCATTGCCCCCTTTGACCACTGGGGGCTCACGCCTCTGCTCTGCAGCATGCTGATTGGGGTACTATCCCCATCATGACAAAGATGAGAAGGAGGCCATCATTCAAGCATCAAGACAAACCCAAGGCCCCACAGCCCTCTCTGACCTCTGGGCCGCGCTGCAAACCCTCAGCCCTCCTCTGACCCTCTGTCCAATGGCTAAAACCGCCAGGCAGCTCCTCTGAGAAAGTCAACAGGGTCACTGCTGGTTGTGGGGCATCCCTGTGTATGTGGCCTCTCTCTATTCGGAAAACTCACAGCCAAGGGAAGGGTAATTACACGCCTCAACGGAGAAACAAAAAACGTCTGAACGGTATGGGCTGTCGTGAAGCGGTTCGAGGCTCCCTAAAGAGCGCTAAGTCCTCAGCCACCTCAGAAGCAAACGAAAGCTTGTCTGGTTCTGGGTGTGGACTCGCTGCCCGGCCCACAGCCCCCCTCCCCGGTTCCAGGGGACTGCACAGGAGTACCACCCACGACCAAAACACCGCGATCAGGAACATTTACACAACCCCAAGGACAGGAGGGGAGCATGTGGGGGCCTCACGGGGCGCGCTGAGGTTCTAGAACCCCACAAACCCCCTCTGGAGCCTTGCAACCCCTCTCCTGGCCCCAGACCGCAGAAGCCAGCATCTGACCCTGCGCCTTGATGGCAAAGAGCCTTCTTTTTACCTCAGCAGGGAGCAACTTGGGAAATAAACTGGCTCTGGGTGGAAAGAATAAAAAGTACCGCCACCAAGAAGGCCCCTTTTGAAGAAACTTTCATACAGGGTCAAATCCTTCAAGGGTCTACATTGTGCAGTGGGTTAGATGTGTGGTTCCTTTTGGGAAAGCAGCTCATTCAGACTTCACTTCAATGACGTGCTCAGGCCGTCGGTCACTCAAATGTGAGGCGTGTGTCAAAGCCCAGGTCACGACCCATTAATTCTGAAGGGACCGTTACCGAAGCAAATTCTTTTATTATTTTTTCTTTTTAGGTCCAACATCTCTTTGCAAGTATGTTTAAAACAAAGCTTTATTACAAGATATTTCAAACATAGGGGCAAGTCTTCAGAATACTAACGCACACCTTGTAACCTCTAGCCCATTTTATCGTCTTAACATTGTCAGAGATCTTTTTCCTTTTTAAAGCAAGAGAACGTCCTCACATGTCCAGCCAATCCTTGGTTCCATCGCACGTGACCAGAATGGTAATGTCACGTGACCGAACCCTGGTTACTTAGGCAGAAGACAGCACTGTGCCTCGGCTTCTGTGCAGGTTCCCTGGGGCTGTCATGCACACGGTCACAAACTGGACAGCTTAAAACCAGTATTTTTCCTCCCACAGTTAGAAGGACACGGTCTGATGCCCAGGGGTCAGCAGGGCCGCTCTCCCTGTGCCGGCAGCCGGGGAGGCTCTTCCTCGTCCCTGCAGCTTCCAGGGGCGCCAGGGGCTTGTTGGCGCGTGGCTGCTTCGCTCCTGTCTCTGCCTCTGTCTTCACATCACTGTCTGCTCCCTGTGTCTCTGTGTCCTCTCCTCTTGTTACAAGGGCAGCAGCCATTAGACTTAGGGTCCACCCTAAATCCAGGGTGATTTCACCTTGAGATGCTTCAGTAATGACACCTGCAAAGGCCCTATTTCCAGATAAAGTCACATTGCCTGGGTTCCCAGGTGGATGTGAATTTGGGGGTTCGCTACTTCAACCACTGCAGCTTCTCTTCAGGACAGGGTTGTGGCACATACATGCACACGTGCACATACACTGGAAGCAGACTGCGGGCTCTGCAAAAGCAGGGGTCACTTTGCCTGTGTCGCTTCTTTTGGATCTGCCTGAACAGGGTGCCGGGCACTAATTCAGTGCCCACTGATTGATCTAGAACAGAAAACGATTCCACAACATCAGCTGATCTTTCACAGTCCTTACCTTTTGTGTTTTGCTCTTCTACCCACCTCTGACACCCTGCAGTCGCCACGGTGGCCCGGGAACAGTTTTCCGGGCCACCCACTCCGCACAGCGCCATGCAGAGAGACATGGGTGTGCTCCTTTGCCGCCTTCTGGACACGGGACTGCCACCATCCGTCCTGGAGCCTCCCACGTCTCCCTGCCTGGGAGCTGGCTGAGCTCCACAGCCGAGGCTCTCTTCCTGTGCCCTCCCTCTGTGTCGCACGAGGGGACACATGGGATTTGTTGCAATTCAAGCTTATTCACCAAATGTTCTCTGGTGGGAAAACAAAGCCAACCCCAGAGCCCTGGTTTGGTTCTCAGTGATATAGAAAAATATGTGGATTTGGCTCAAAGTTGAGCAAACTGGTTCATAGCTCAGTGCAAGGCCCTGCTCCAGACAGAAGGAATGTCACTGGAATGCCTCTGTCGGGCTCAGCAGCCTAAAGGGGCGGACGGAGGCTGCCTGCTCTGTGCTCCCAGGGGCTCCCTGTAGCTCCAACTCGGATGGTCGAGGCCTCGGGGACAGGGCCTGGCCGCCCGCCTGCCACGCCGCCTCCCAGGGACAAGCAGAACGCCACTGCCCCACAGGCCAGGCAGCCGTGCCGCTGAGCACGCTCTCGGCCCAAGGGACCGGGAATAGGAGTGGGTGGGGGGTGTCACTGTGTAAGTCTTCAGCAGGGGCCCCAGCAGAGAACCCGGTAACTAAGGCAACGTCTGGCTAAGCGGGAGGCGAGGGGAGTGGCAGGTGACAGGACAGCAGCCAGGGGCATCCACATGCGAACCACCTGGAGCCTAGTGCTCTTCCGAGCACTGGCCAGTCAGGGAGGCCTGCAAAGGCCGCTCCAGGGCTCCCGAAGATTCCAGGCACAGCGCTCTCCCTCCCCCACCAGGAGGCAACACAGGGCCAAGGATAGGACAGCACGCACTCTTGTCCCCAGGGACTTCCAGGGGACGGAACAGCTTGGGATGTTGGGGACACCTGGCAGTCTGGCAGTGAAATCATCAATGGAGAATTTTGAAAGAAAAACACGTATGTCCACTCTAGTCTCCCTCCCACGCTGACCCATACATCAAATGGCTCCTCGGGTGCAGAGACCTGGTCAGCTGAGTGGACTGGTCTGTCCTGGCTGCTGGAAGCCGAGGGCCAGGACCAAAACGCACATCCCTGGGGGGCTGTCCCAGTTCTGCGATGTGGGGGAGGCAGCCCTCTGGTCGCCAGGCAGGAAGTGAGAAAGGCCGTCAAGAGAACAGGAGCTCAAGCCCCAGAGGAGCTCTGGTCCAAATACCTCTTTCTCAAGATTGTTTTTCCACTCTTTACCCTTTAAATAATCAACCAAAGGCCAACCTTATCAAAGGCAAATCGGGTGTTCTCTGACTTAGCCCAAAGCCATTTGTATCTGCCCTGGCTCCGAGGGTAGCCAAGGCTGCCTGAGACATGATCCAGAGATGTTCCCGCGCCGCCTGGCCGCCCGGCGGGATTAGGCTGTGAGCACAGGCGACGCCGCTGCGTGTGCTTCCTGCTCGGCTGTGCTTGTTACGAGCTGGATTCAGTTACAGGCTTTCCCGCACTGACATCTGCATTAGTTCTACATTGCGGAGGACGTGGAATGTGCTGTCAGTTAAAAAAAAAAAAGAAAACTGGTGGTTTTTTTTTTTCCAGGGATTCAACACTGTCCAGTCTTATTTTTTTTAAAAAAGGAAAAAAATCCCTTGGCTCAAGCATACATTGCTAATGGTCACGGAATTGATCCACAAGTCCCCAATTCTAGTTATACAAAAGGAATTACTGCAACCCATTGGTTCCACAGCCAATATTCAGAGGAGGCTGCACATGTTGAGAGAGAGAGAGAGAGAGAGAGAGTATGTGTGTGTGTGTGTGTGTGTGTGTGGGAGAGAGAGAGAGAGGGAGGGGAATTGGGAAAGAAAAATGTAAATAAAAACAGAACTATCAGAGAACATTCTAGGTGTATGTGTGCACACACACAGCCCTATAAAAATTTTATTTAGATAAAGATCTCAAAAGAAACAAAAGATGATAAAGATCTTGAAAGAAACAAACAAAGCAGAACCCGCAGAAGTCAGAAGCCCGAAATGCCCAGAGGGCCCCAGGCCAGGGCTTGGGCGGTCTGGACGCAGGAAGTTGGGGGCGCAGCGCCCCCAGCCACCCATTCCACAGCCAGTAGCATTTGGCACGCCACAGCCACTTCCCACAGCAGAGCTCACCCCAAAGCCCTGGCGAAGCTGCCTGCTGACCCTCCGTGCATAGAGTTTCATATATTTGTGGCCCTGGGGACCCCACTTCCCACTCTGTCCCTTAACTGGGTCCCATAGAGCAGAAAGCTTTCGGCATAAGAGGACACAGCATGAGGCGGGCTATGGAACATTCCACGGAACTCCAGGCACCACTTCCCAGAGGAACGACGTTCACAGGGAAGGTCTGCAGACCCAAAGGCACCTTTGCCGGCAGGGCAGGCATTCAGAGCTGGGAACTCGGGAAGGGCTGCGAAGGCAGGCCCTCCCCGGTGACGCAGAGACGATGGAATGGATTTTGCGGACTTAAATGTGAGACTTGACATTGATTTGTTCCATTCACACTTGGCTGGAGCCTAAGACCTTTGAGGCTCTCCTTCTGCCACCTCTAGAATTGCCTTTCTGGGCTGGCACTGTGTCCTCTGCAGATGTGGCAAGTCTACCTCACCCACCCTTATTGAGGCCATGAATGAACAGGAACCTTGACACACGTGGAGCCCCGCCCACTCCTCAAGAGGGTTGTTCAACCAGGGGCACGTTGGCCATCACGCAGGCCTGGTCTGCCTGGAAGGGTAACAGCAGACCGGGGGTGGAGAGGACGGTGTCACGGGCACTTGGTTACTCACAGCATCTTCCCTTTCCCCGGCTTCACAAAGCGTTAGGAAGCACGGTGTGCGGACAGGACCTGGTGGGCGGAGCGAGCGTGCAGTTACGGACCCTGGCCCAGACTGTGGCCGCAAATTCCTCTCCTCAAGTAGAGAAAGTCCTGGCTTCTCCTCAGTGTTAGCTCTGGCCAGCTTCTGTGGATTCTCGGCCTGGCGAGAGAGGCCCATTTAAAAAATTCTGGCAACTAGGTGGGGTCTGTCACATGGTGCCTTTGATCCCGGGATCTTGATTTAAGCTCAAACCACGTAATTTTCGTTGGGTTCTGTTCGGGCCTCCTCCTCACCTTGGATCTGGTTTTCTGGGATCGGTCCTCCAGCAGGGCGCCAGGGCCCGGCAGTTCTCGGGGCGTGTTCCCAACACACCATCCATAAGCAGTGGCAGGAGAAGTAGGAACACATCTACTCCTCCACCGAAAGGTTCAGCCCGAGGACACAAAACATTTTTAAATAAGAAAATGAAAAAAAAATTTTTTTTGAATGTTTGAAATAAATAACTGGAAGTCCAGTTAACTCCCAATCAAAGCGCATTTACTCACTTGAGAAAAGACGATGGCGCTCAGGATGCTCCAGAGGCCTGAAAGCGTTCCGTTCGTCTGTGTTCCTGAGACCAGGCCTGAGGCGGGCCCTGGGGCGACAACAGTGCCGCTCCCCAGGGTCACGGGGCTTTCGCTGCCACGTGTTCCCATCTTACAAACTGACGGCAGTCAAGACTAGAAGGGGTTTTGCTGCCAATTTGAGAACATATAGACCCGCGGGACCAGGGAATGAATTTCAGCTCCCCGTCCAGCTGCCTGGGGGACAGCTGCTCACCTGGAGGATAAACAGAAGGAACGGGCTGAGAACTTACAGGAGAAACACTGCCATGGGTCCCGAGCGGAGGGAGAAGGGACAGGCCAGAGGCACAGTCCTTCGGAGTTCTAGACTCAGCTTCCCTTCTCTGTAGAACGGGGAGGCCTTGAGCAGCTGCGAGGGTCTAGTAAGAAGATAATGCAAGTTGGAGAACTATTGGGAGGGAGAGAGAGAGAAAAGAAAGAAAGGAGACAGAAGATACCGCCTCACCCATGGATCTTCACCACAGAGAAAGGCACAGTTCATTTTGTTCATGCAAAAATATTTGTTGTTATAACACTATTCTAAATGACCACACTAGATCAGTGAATAAAGCAGATGAAATTGCCTGCCCTCCTGGAGAAGTGAGCCATGCTGAAGCCTGATCAAACTTTGCCTGAAGCCTTACCATCCCTTAGGCCTTTGAGTTACCCGAGCCGATCATTTCCCACAGCATTTGAAGCCCCCTTGAGTTGGCTTTATGTTGCTTGCAAGGCAAAGTATCCAAACTGCAACCACCATCCATAGGCGTGGGGGCACCTGACCGAACCCTGGGTCTGTGCACATGTCATTCCACATTCAAACTGAGGAGGGACAGAGAAGACAAAATGGTCATGTCTCTGTCTAAAAAACAGGCCACCTCTGGGTGGCACACAGCTCTTATAAACAGTCAGGAAGCAGACTCAGGCTGGAAAAGGAATTTTAACAATTTTGGGGGGGGGGGAGACAAAAGAGAAAGAAAAAAAGGGAAGAATGCCACAGGAAATTGAGGGGAGTGTGGGAAACAGAACGTAGCAAGCATCAGTGGACCATGTCCAGGACAACCGGCCAGAACAAGCCTGCCCTTACTAAAAGCACCAGCAGTGACTGAGTGTCCAAGAGGGTTAGGGCCTTCCCCGAGTCCCCACCGGAGAGATGTTTAATGGATGGCATTTCTGGGTGCGGTTTATATATGTGGATAAGCATTTTTGCTTCGTTTTGTCCCCTGAAGCTCCCTTGGGAAAGATAATGCTCTGAATTTTAAGGGCGTCCAAATGCTCCTTTTTCAAAACAAAAAACCAAAAGCAGTGTTTTTTGTTCTCCAGTTTGTGGGGTTCATAAAATAAACTCCCTTTGTCTTGAAGTCTAATGGAATAGCACCCTCTGCCCCGACCAAGGAGCAGGGCTGCGGATTATGACACAAATGTTCTCAGAAGGATTTGTCAAAGTAACCCACATGCTCCCCTTCCCTACAAGGAAGTAACGTGACAGCCGATGGCCATTGCCTTTTAATAAGCCCGTCTGACTTTGTAGGTTGCCATGGACTTTTTGCTATTCCCGTCTCACCAGTCTCTACTCCGCAGTCTCTGAGAGGAACACCCAGTCCTCCTTGGGGAGCCAACCGTCTTCCACTTGGAGCCTTGTGTTTTAGTTAGACCTGACCCTATGCCTTGGCGGCAGAGAGGGACATGAGACCCAAACCCAGTCAATCAGACCACCACACCCTCCTGGCCACATGGTAATTGGTTGAAGGATGGTCACGTGACCAAACCAAGCCAATGGGAATCAGCCCAACAACTCTAGTTGGAATTATTGGGAAAGACACTGTCCCTTTCCGCTGTGCTGCTTAGCAGATAGGAGGCAAGCACAGAGTCACCGCGGTGCTGATGGGCAGGTAGCAGAGCCGAGGAGTGGAAGGGAGAAAGTCTTGATGATGCATCCGGGCCTCCCGATCCAGCCATACCTGAAGGCCAGCTCTGTGGACTCTAGGACATTTGAGCCCCAAGTTTTCCTGTGTGTGTGTTTTTTAAACCTGTTTTAAGTTACGTTCCTATCATTCTCAACCAAACTCTGTGGCTCATTCATAAGTACAGGCCACCTGGGTATATCCCACACCTAACACGCGCAGTCACAGCAGGCTCGAAGTAGCATAAGCCCCTCCATCTACCCCTTGGTGTCTTCTAAACGCTGCTTCTCTTCAAAGAAAGGCTCTGCCTTCACAACGCCACCCTTCCCTCCCTCTCTCCGCTCACTATAAACTCCAGCGGTTCCTGACACTGGGTCTGCAGGGCCCACCCAGCTGCACGGACCCCACAGACCCTTAAATCCAGTGCAATTGTTGTGTCCCATGATCCTTTCCTGGAGGAACCCGAACTCTAGGTACTGCACAGAATGTTCCCGTGGTGGCCGACAAGGGAGAGCCACCCAGAGTCCTGGTCAACATGGACCCCGCCTTGGACTTTAGGCTCGTGTTCAACGTGGCTTCAGAGAAGTTCGCAAGCTCCCTGGAGCAAAGCAGCTACAATACCACGGCAAGAACGCCAGCAGAGCTTCCATCACAAGCGTCTTCCAGTTCTTTCCAGCCAGCTTGCTGGGCCCTGCCATCATCCCCGAGTCCTGTCCACACAACTTCACCATCACATGCCTCTGTTCTTTTCAGGAAAGGCCACCGAAGGCTCTGTGACCTAGCTCCACATGGCCTTGAATCAAGTGGCATTCACATGTACACAGAGAAAGGCTGGACCCAGGTTCCGATTACTATCCAACCTGGGAGCTGGGGGTCAGGGTTCTGCCGAAGTCCGAGGGGCATTCACGCTCCCTCACTTCGTGGGGCACCTCCTGCTCCACGGCGACATTGGTAGGTTGAATAATGGCTCCCAAATACATCCCTGTCCTAATTTCTAGAACCTGTGATGTGATCTCACATGGTAAAAAGAGGCTCCACAGATGCAATGAAGTTAGGGCTCTTCAGATGAAAGAGGACCCTGCATTGCCCAGGTGGGCTCTGTGTCATCTCAGGGTCTTTACAGGAGGAACTGGGGGCAGGGGGTCAGAGGACAAGCCACGTGATGACGGACGCAAAGGGGAGTGATGTGCCGTGAAGACGGAGCAAGGGGCCACCGGCCGAGGAATGGAAGTAGCCTCCAAAATGTGAAAACGGCAAGGAAATGGGTTCTCCTCTAAAGCCTCCAGAAGACCAGCCCCTTGACTGGTTTCCAGCGTCCAGCCTCCGGAAGCGTAAGGGAATAAATGTATGCTGTTTCAGGCCACTCCCTTTGGGGCACTAGGCAGCTAATCCAGGGCCCCTGGGAAGATGCCAGCAGCAGTCCAAGCCCAGCTCAGCCCGAGGCCGGCTCTGGTTCTCAAGGTTGGGAAGAAGCTACCTGTGCACGCAGTCTCCCCATCCCACAGGTCCCAGCACACCCTGGCCCCTCTCCCCGCTGGAAGGGACCCCTGGGCTCAGACTCAGAGCCCTACCACCAAGCAGAGCCGGCCGGAGCCCTTGGGGAGCAGGGGTCTCAGCGTTCCTCCACCCGCCCGTCACCAACACGGCTCCACCGGGATGGGATGCAGCACCTCCTCAACCTTCCCCTGAGCAAGTGCCGTGTGAGAAAGGATGGCCGACACCCCCCAGAAGATGAGCAACAAAGGCGAGTTCACTGAGTGAAGGAAACCGCATGCACCGGTCTCCTGGGGCCCCTGTAACAACGCACCACAAGCTCAGCGACTTAACAATCAGAAATTCTCCTTGACTGGCATGGCTCAGTCTCACACAGCGATGTTTCTCTCCCTCACTTTTTCTCTCCCTTCCCCCCTCTCTAAAAAAACAAAAACAAAACAGAAATTCATTTTCTTACAGTTCCAAAGGCCAGGAGTCCCAAAGCAGTCTCACTGGGTCAAGTCAAGATGTCAACTCTGGGAGCTTCAAATACAGAAACTGGAAAAGACAGTTACGGCAGAAGTCAATAAAAATAACTGGCACCTAAATCAAAAATCAAGGTGGAGTTCCCTCTGGTCTCCTCGGGCCACTCCTGTCCTCTGGGCCAACACTGTATTGTCAGGTGCTCTAGGGAGCGCCATTCAAGGTCACGTGCTCACGCGCCCCTTCCCTCCCTGGACCCTCAGCTGTGACTTGGCAAATTCTCACTGCGCAGCCGCACATGGTAGCCAGGCTGGAGGCGGCTCCCACAGGACACGGCCCGATGGGCGGTGGCCGGCCTCACTGGCTTGTACCCAACCTAGACAGCAGCCAGGTGCCCAGAGCTGCTCTCCATGCCCACAGCCTTGCCTTATGACCAGAACAGAATGTTCCCTGTCCCCACAGACCAAACAAAGGCACAGGAAAACAGTGGCCCCAGGGCAGAGCCGTTAATATGCCAACAGACGGCCCTCTGTCAAGATGTTCTCTGGGGCAAAGTCCATCACAACAGAATGTGAAGATGCAACTCCTCGTTCCCCCGAAATTAACGTCAATGCCAGAATGCGGACCCGCATGCCTCCCTCCTGTCGCCAGCAACGCAGGGGCGACCGCTTACCAATTACTTATGGGTGTACAGTCTGCAGGCGGCATCTCGTTTAGCCCTTTTAACACCCCGTCAAGTTAAATGCTTTTGTATTCCCATTATATAGATAAGGACACTAAGGTTCAGAGAGTAATTTGTCAACTTCACTTACTCAGTCCAGCCCTTATGTTCTCTCAGATAGCTGCTGTCCATCCCCGGAGCTGCCACAACCGCGCTCACAGGGAAGGGGGGATACTTCCTCCAGCAGCACCAACGCGAAGGGCTGTGCGCGCGGCTGGCTAGGTTTCACTCCTGCTCTCTCCTGTGGCCCCAGGCTAATCCGCCGTTTCTGCAGCAGCCAGGGTGCTCTGTGTTCCATCCCCCGGGTAAGAAATGAGTCGGCACAAGAACCTTTTGCTGACTTGAGTTTCAAAAGTGTAGTCCCTTTGAGATGTGCTGTGTTGCAAAGACAGCAGAATAGACTCAGGAGAAGCTGCGATTTGGAATAGCAAAGTTTCCTGCCATCTCTGACCCCACCCCCACCATATCCAGGTTCAAGGTCCCTCAGACCCAGGGAAGGGAAGAGAGTTTGGGGTAAAGCAAGGGATGAGAGAGGGCCAGCCGGTCTCCTGCCCCTGGACTTGGCCCAAAGAGGATGCAGAGGGTGGCAGAAGTCCCAGGCAGTTGTTCCCAAACTTCCGTCATTCGTGTGCCAGTGCCGTGCATGTTTGCTGTGACTTTTCACCTTAGCAGGATTTACTTATGATTTTCCTTTAAATCAACTTTAAAAGGGGAGCGCAGAGGATTTTAAGGGCGGTGAAAATACTCTGTATGATGCTATAACAATGAAGACATGTCATTATACACTAGTCCAAACCCATAGAATGTATAGAACCAAGAGTGAATCCCAAGGTGAACTAGGGCCCGTGGGTGAGGGTGACCTGTCCCTGGAGGTTCACCTGCTATAACATACGTACCAGCTGGTGGGGGGCGTTGACAGTGGGGAGGGCGTGTGAGGGACATTGTACCTCCTGCTCAATGTTGCTGCAAACCTAAAACTGCTCTGAAAACATAAATTCTTCATTTTGAAAAAAAGGAAAAATAACTCTTTTTAAAACCAGCTTCCTCTTAAGCAATAATATTCTTAAAATCCCAGACTTGACATGTTATTATATTTTCCTAGCACTCAGGAAAATAAATCCATTACAGTAAGCATCATTCTAATGCTTGCACATTGTTAAACACTTGCCGCATGTGGGGAAAGGCTGAGTTAACGCTACCAGGGAGCAGGTGGCACTTTCATGCTGAGCCCAGGGGCACAGGGCGCATAACCAGGAGGGAGGGTCTCTAGGAAAGACCCAGACGACCACCGGAGACCGTGGGCCAGGCTGGGCATATGCTGAAGGCAGGAAGGGACAAAAGCCGCCCATCCTCCCCGCGGCCACTGCACTCACCAGGGCGCCGGGCTCTCTCAAGGCCTCTGATCTGGGACAACCCGGGAAATAAATGCCTTTCAGATACCCCCAGGTCCCTGCCTGAGTCATGAGAGCACCCCGGCCTCCGCACGTCTCGGGCAGCGAAGGACCGGATAGCAGCCCCCTTCCGACGAGATCGGGCGCAGCCAGGGTGGCATGGCCACAGACTCCCTTCTGGAAAAGAATAAGGATGTGTCCCCGTGAGCTATTTGGTTTTGCTGGGTCTACAAACCCACATGCCCACAGAGGCCAGGCAGACAGTGAGTGAAGTGGGTCTGGTGGCACAAAAGTCACAATGCAAACACGATGAGAAACAGCCATGGACTCTCGGCCCCAAAAAAGGGAGGCGAGAGGGAAGGGTGGGGGCCAGGGAGAGCTGGGAAGCAGGCGTCAGCTTTGCCTCAGTGCCAGCTGGCTGCTGTGTGCCCAAATGGGGGTCTGCTCGGGCCAGAAGTTCAGGCTTTTTAAGGTAACCTGGAAGCAGTTATTGTTAGGTACATGCTCCTAATATTAAGTGTTGATAACCCAGATTAAAAGGATGAAACCTTCTAGGAATACCATATGGACCAAACTGACCCAAGGCATCTAGTGGTCGCCTCTGTGTTTGGACCACAAAGGCAGAGACTGGCGCTTGCTTCTCGCTGGGGATAAAGTTGCACACTTCTGGCTCAGGTTCCATGATCAGCACAGTCTCTACTTCACAGCCTGCAGCCTGGGGTGAAACGCTCTGCGGGCCACCGGAAGACCACCACGCAGGAGACCACGCAGGCCTGGTTCCAGGCCCAGGCTGCATCCCCTCCCTCTCTGTGCCTCCTTGTCCCCATCTGAGACACGGGCACAATAGTCACCGCTGTTGTCCCACCGCACTGCAGCGAGGTCTCGGGGATATGACAGGAAGCCGGCTCCTCAGGAGCCGAGACGCAGCGGCTGGCATGGTAGCTGGCACCGACAATTATTTCACGACAGCAAGGTTAACAGGTCTGGCATTTTTAGATTTGGCCAGACTAGATCGGGCTGCAGCAGAGGGGCCCCGGAAGTGGCTCTGGGCCTCCTGGACCAAGGGCTGCAGGAGAGGGGGCCTGGGGAGGGGTCTGCACCCACTGCCGGGATCATATGGGATGGAAACAGGGTGGGCAACAATCACTTCTCTCTGGAGAACAGGGGAGCCCAGGCCTCCAGCTTCCAAATGGGGAATGCAGAGGGGTCACGTGCCCATCGTTACTTAATTCATTCATTAACTGTTAAGTAAGGAAGTGTGGGAATACAGGACTAAGATAGACATATTTAAAGAAACTGATGTCTGCAAAGATGTGTGCATTGCGTTGCATGTTCAAAAACCTTGTCAGCAAACAGTGAACTCTAGTTCACCACACACATGCCGGAATCTACTGGGGTGTGCGCTGATGTCTGCGCCTCTCTCGGAAGCGCACCCCAGCATCCCAGATGGACGGGCACAGGGGGAGGGGCTCGCTGCGGGGACATGCAATGAACCAAGTAGAGTACCAGTGCATGTGGAATCCAAGTGGGGCTCCCTATAAAAGGCCTCCTACTTCTCCGCATTATTTGAACATTTTTTACAAAAAGAAGTTAGAAAAATGGATGCCTGCAAAATAATTTGAATGACATGCAATACAGCTACACTGCAATGTTAAGCAGAGAAAGCAAACTGCATGGTCCCAATTCTATGACAGCTCCTCCACCACTGCGATGGGGTTTGAGGCATTCTAGAAGGACTCCTCCTGAAAACAAGAAAACAAGAAAACAAATCTCGGCTGAAACATCATTAGAGGTTCCTTCATCACCACCTCAAAGGCTCCAAACCTCCCAGAATCCTCTTCTACGTGCAGGGCGTCCTTAAAGAAAACACCCATCCAGCCGTTACCGACAAGCATCTGAGCAGGAGAGAAACTGGTAAGCGGCTGAGAGTAAGACAGATTCAGGGGCAGCCAGAGGTGGGAGGCGACTGCTAAGGAGATGGGGAGCTGGGGTCAGATGAGGTCAAACCCTCTCCTGAACCTGGTCTCCTACCGGCTGCGTCAGAACAGCTGCCATGTTGTGACACACAAATAGGGAAACCGAGGCACAAAGGTGGAAAGAGACCTGCCTCAGGTCACAGGACGCACCACAAATACCAAAGTTGGCAGCAGCGCCTGCACCATCGCTGCCATGGGGTCTGTTCTGCCCCGCACACCTGCCCGAGAGCGAGCAGAGGTCAGAAGCCCGGGGCAGGAGCACTCAGGCGAGGCCGGGAGCACGCCAGAGGACGTGCGCTGCCGGCTTCCTCCAGGCGCGGGGGGCGCGGGTTCATCCCTCTACACCCCGTGGGCAAATGCCGGTCTGAGCCTCTTGCCCCTCCAGAAAAGACATCCCAGCCTCTAGGTGGGGGAGGGAAGACCAACCACCACTGGCCCAAGGGCCCGTCCTTCCGCCCCCACCCCCACGGTCGCCTGTCGCCCTCCTGATGCAGAAGCCCTCAGGGAGGGACTGGGCCCTGAGAGGGCAGGGGAGTGTTCTCTGACAGGTCCAGCCGCCCTGTGAGATGACCAGGGCCCCCCCCACGTAGCCCACTGAAGATGGTCCGATGCCAAGTCAGCCTAGAGACCCTGATTCCTGAAAATGCCAAACAGCCTCTTAACTTGGGGATCACCACGGAAGCACTGCATTACTCAGAACATATTTGCCCACAAACTTCTCTTTTTAAAAAAAAACAAAAAAAACAAAAAAAAAAACCTATTCTTTCTTTATAAAACCTGTCTAGTCAAAATGTTTTGCCTGAAAAGTTTGTAAGTGTCTCAAATCATATTTATGTACAGCTCTCTGAGACAAGGCAGCTTTTGCTCAGCGAGCTTGCCCTGCCTCCGCACTGCAGTACGGGAGGGGGTCTGGAATCCGAGCACAGCCCCAAAGCTGGAAGGAATGGCAGTGAGCATGTGCCTCCCCTCTGACCAATGGAAGTGGCCTCACAAGGCTGCGTCCCACCCAAGAAGATGAACCCCGAGGCAGAAGAGGGGCAGTAAGCTGCCTTTTAGGACAACAAAGACGGCGAAGTTCAGAATCTTTCCACTGATGAGCATTTACTGAGCAGCTACTAAGTTGGTGATGTGACCAAGAGGCAACAAACCTGTGTATGACCAACGTCATGCCCGGCGGTACAAACCATGGCCATGCGGGACATGGGGGCCACTGTGAGACCGGAGGGCTCAGGCAGCGGCAGAAAGGAGGTCAGCTCGGGCTTCGCCTGACGCGCGGGGTCGAAGCTCTCCTGCAGCCCGGTCCGGGAGCCTCCATTCCTGGGCCTCGGGGCCGCCTGTGACTACAGGGCAGCTGCCTGGGGAAGGGGATTCAGGGTGTCGACAATATGAGGAGCTGGGGGTCTGGGGGCAGGACTGGCACAGGCACAGTCCCTCAGGCCTCCCACTTTGCTCACTGGCGGCGCTCCCCTCCCCCACAACCCACACTGAGAGGCCCCCTGCCCTCCCCACTCCAAACACTCAGCACGTGCACGCATCACTCAGCAAACCCTGCTTTGAGCTCTCCCTAAGAATCCAGCCCACTTGCTAGCCGCAAGGACACCTGTGGAACCCTGTGAGAAGAGTGTCCCCAGATACACTACGAAACACTGTCCTTTGGCCCGCTGTCCTCCACAGAGCAGGAGGAGGCCAGCCTGCAACAGGCCCGGCCTCGCTGCCCCCCAAGGCAGGCGCTGCGATTCCCCGGAGTCAGGGCCGGATGCACTGGGAACCCAGAGGGCTCCCTGGCTTCTTGAAGCGCACGAGGAGCAAGCCGCTTTGCTTTGATCTCTGCCCCAAGCCCTGGGCGAACAAACCACTCTGAATCTGTATTTACACAGGTAGCTCGGCTTTCAGGCAAAACTGCCCCGCTCGAGTGAACTGGGGCTGGCTTTTCCCAGGTGCGGCCTGCCCCGGCTGCCCGTGCCCAGCCCTGTCAGCCTCTGCCTTGGCTCGTCAGCCCCCACGCAGGACATTAAAGGCTGACCGAGCTACATCTTTAATAATATTTTTAAATGTTTAAGAACCACCATAAACATCCACTGGATGGCATTTTTCTTCCACTTTGGCAAACCTAGAGTCATGGTCTATGTTATTACAAACCCAACCACAAGAGAAGAAAGTCGGCCAGTCACAATTTAGAAAGTCACATTCCAACAGCGCTGGGAGGGTACCTTAGCTGAGCAGAGGTGTGTCCAGTCACATCTGTCTTTTTCCACAGACGCTGCCGCCCCAGGCCCCTGCTAGGCAACCTGTCCCCTGTCCAAGCGGCCTCTGCGTGCTGGAGACCCACCTGAAGTAACGCTCGGTTTCCTCAAACCTGCGGACAGAGAGGCCTTGGACTTGCCCAGAGGAAGACCCCTTGGCCCTGCCAACGCCACTCTGCCAATTTTGAAAGTCTTTGGAGAGAGTATTAACTCTAAAAGGTCCCTTATAAGTGTAAGGTGTTTTCATCCACACAGCTGCTCGCACCTAGGTAGGCAGTAATCTGATAACAGCTACCATTTACTAAGCAGCTACTCTGAGCCAGGCACTGAAGCAGGCACTGCAGACAGTCACTTAATCAGACTCAGATGGAATTAAACCCTGTAAAGTCTCGATGAGGGAGCGATCAGGCATGTGATGAGCGAGGGGTTGGGATGGGGATGGGACCCACACCACAGAGAGAGATGGGAGGCCAAGGGGGAGGTGATGAGCTTTAATGGTGGCCTCGAGTGAGGCAGCACAGAGGTGACATTTCAGTGGAATTTTGAAGGGTGAGGAGCAGTTCAATAAGCAGCCAAGACGAAGAAGGGAATTCTCAGTAGAGGAAAAAACCATCGGCAAAGGTACAGATAAATACAATGACGTGCTATCTCTGCGACCCTGAATTCCAGCAGGAAGACTCAGATTAAGAGGCTGCAAAACGGGCTCAGGGAACAGGCTACTGACAAAGGTGTGGGCAAGGCACAGGGAAACCAGAGAGATAGCACAGGCCTCCGCGGCTGGGCCTGGCTCGGGGGACGAAGGCGGGCAGCCGTGAGCTGACCACAAAAAGAGAAAATTATGTAGAGGGCGGGCCACCCTGCAAAGATCTGAACCGTCTGAGACACTCAGCTACCTGAGCTGACCCTGCAGGGAGGGAGCCAGGGAATCAATTCCTCCAGCCTCTCTCCCCTCCCTCCTCAGGTCTCCTGTGGGGCTCCCCATCCCGCAAGCCCAAAGGGAAGCCAGGGGGTGGGACAGGGGACCCTGGGCGATGCCCCCATAGCCATCTGACCCCCAGGGCACTGAGCTAGGCATAGGAGAGTGGAGGGGGACCTGGGGTGGGGGCGACTGGAAACTACCCAACACAGGGCATGAGATGAGGCCAGCACACGAAGCTCCTTGCTGGGGGGAGTGGGATGGTGACAGGGACACAGAACGGGGACGTGACAGCAAAGGAGCGCGTCTGGCAGGCTGAAAGTTAAGTGGAGAACGCTGACCTGATGTGGGCACAGAGACTCCGGCAGGCAGCGGCTGGCCTTTGCTGAGGGCCCTGGGAACAGGCGTCCGTCTGTCAAAAGACCTGACAGCCAATTAGCTCGGCGCGGCCCGGCCCCCGCCCCACCCGCTCAGGAAGCAAACCCCCGCTGGGCGCTGTCTCCGGGAGCTCCCGGCTGCGGGGGCGGACAGGCCTGGCAAAACAGGGGTCAGCGCCGCCAGTTCATGCCGTCTCTCTTTTACTCCTCGTCCATTCCACCCCCACCCCCCACGCGGAAAGAGGGCTCTGAGATGGCTCTGCGAGAGCAGGTTTCCCAGAAAGACAAAAAAAGTCTGTCTGCTTCCCCCAGGGACGGTTCCAGGAGGCAGGCTGCAGGGGAGCCAAGTCCGCCCTGCCCTGCGTAAGGCTCCGAAAAAAGCGCCAGCCCCTCTCGTCTGGGAAACATTAAAGGCAATCTCTGAAGTGATTCATTAAAAGCCCTCCAGTGGCAGAAGACCATCACCCAGATGTGAAAATAAACCCAGAGGGAAATTCCAGCACCAGAACGGTTTCAAGTCTTTAAACAAACGCAGCTAGTTGAGGGGAGGGGCGAGTCTTCTAACCATCTTTCCAAGCCCCCAGCATCCAGGTCAGACTCTCCCCATCCGGCAGGCCAGGCAAGTTCCCACAATGCCAGGCTCCCCAACTGAAAACCCTCACTTGACCCTCCAGGCTCTTCCCGCCTGAACTTCTCCGCAGCCACCGGCCAAGGCCAGTCACCGGAGCTTACCAAGCCTCTGGGGGCGCACCCTACAGCTCAGCCTTTGTACAGGATCGGAAATTAAAGCGATGGTTCCATTCTGCTCTGAAAAAGTTGACATAGAAATAAATGGCACATGAACCAGAATCAAGCAAACCTGAGTATGTATGTGTATATACACTGGTAAAAACATGGTAAAGACTGGAGAAAATGTATGTACATTTGGGCACAGAGGACATGTCATCATGTCCAGTGTCTGTGAGTGAACAGCACACAATCAGCATCCTGTAAACACATCAGAAAGCGAGGGAGGGAGGGGGTTCTCCACCCAGAGGACGTTGTCCAGAAACCCAAGAATTAGTGACATGTGGGCTTCGCTTGCAGGAACCCAGGAGGCCCACAGCCGACCCCTACTTCCCACCAGTAAAAACTAGCTCATCCATCTGTCCCTCATCCACACCACCCATCCACCCATCCCTCTGTCCGCCCCCCTTACTTCGATCCATTCCCTCATCCCTCCATCCCTCCATCCCTCCATCCCTCCCCATCCAACACTTACTGAGTGCCCATCCTATGCCAAACCTGACAGAGCCATTGGGAACCAAAGGAATTATAGAACAGACCTTTGCACAGGAAGTCACACATAGGAAGTGGGGAAAAACAGCAGTAATGACGAGAACAGCAACCACCTATTTAGGACTCCACACAAGGCATGGCTTCGAGTGCCTCCGCATTTAACTCTTCCAACAGTCCTATGAGGTCATGCTGTTAGGACTCTCATTTTAAGATGCAGAAGTAGGGTAGAGACATTAACACAAAGCTGGTAAGTAATAGAGCCGAGACTTGAACTAGAACCTCTGACGCCAGGGTCCATGTCTCTAACTGGCCTGAGGGTCAGGACATGTTAACATCTGGTCTGGCACAGGCACCGTGCATGGTGGACAAATGCCAATAATCCCGCGAGGCTCTCACGCACCAGCAAACGAGCAGCCAGCTTTGCAGGAACCAGCTTTAACCTCTGGCCCGCAGAAAGCTGAACCCTAACGGGAATGCTGCAGCAGACAGAGGCCGGGGGTCAGGCTTGAGGGCATGAACAGGGTGCCCGGCAGCTCCGCGGCAACAGCGGCAGGCCAGCTGCTGTGGCACTTCAACACCCTGACGGCTGACAAGTGGTGAACATGGAAATTAGGCTCTTCGGCACGGCCCCTTCGGGAGCTCCGAGAACTGTTCTCACCCCAGCAGCTCATTTAGCTGTCAGGACAGCCCCGGGAGGGGGATCTGATTACACCCCCACTTTCCAAAGGAGCGGCCTGAGGCTCAGCGGGGAAGTGTCGCAGCCGGCTCCCAGCACACCTATCGGTCGAAGGCTCCTGTCCGACCCAGCTGAAAGGGCTCCCCCGAGAAGGTCTTCGGCCCAGTTCTGCATATTTGCCAGAAGTCGTGCAGCTGCGCCTGGGTTCCGTCTCTTCGTCTCCACCAAGGACCAGCCCAGCTACCACAGTCCCTTCCTTTATCCTCAGCCCGGGACGACCCGCCCTCAACGGCCACACCACCGCACCATCCGAGGCAGCAGCTCCGCCGGCCGCCTCGCCCTGCTCTGCTCTGCTCTGCTCTTCAGGACACTGTGGCATCACAGCAGGTTTATCTGCGTAGGGTCTGTCTTCCCCTAACTACACTGTAAGCTCCATGGGGACAGGGGGCCTGTCTATTTTGTTCGTCACAGAATCCCAACACCTGGAACACCACCCAGGACAGGTCCTGGTGCACTGCGGGGGGTCAGTGTGGCTCAGGCCAATGAATGAATAAATGAGTGCATGGAGGCGGCTCTGGGAATTACAGCCTTGTCTCAGAAGCCACAAACAAGGACCAGAAACTCACCAGGAACCCCACCCCCAGGTCTGAGGCACTCCCAGGCTTTGCCTGACCGCGTCCCTTTCAAAGACACTATCCTGGGTGTCATGCCCATAATGTGCCCCTCCTTTCAGGGACCCTCTGGATGGCACCTTATAGCCTCACCCAGATCCTACCCACCCATTCCCTCGTACACATGTTCTCCCTTCCATCCCACCCAAACAGGCCTGGGCCCTGTCTGTTGCCTCAGTACCTGGGAATCCTGTAAACTCATTCATGCCAAGGCGACAATGATAACAGGTAACAGATGTGGCTGGTAAAGGAGGCCTTCTAGTGACAACGGGGTCACCCATTAGAATGGCTAATTGGAGGAGTTTCGGGGATCCTGGAAACGAACGTAATGCGCCGCGTCATCAGACACAGGGAACTACCCGTGGATGCCATTCCTGTACTCGTGTCTTCGTTCAGCATGCCAGCAAACATCTATGCAATGCCTCTGCCTGCTGGGAAATGTCCCGTGTGCTAAGGACACCACAGGAAGCCAGAGAGCCAAGGCCCCAGCTCTCAGAAAACCCACCGTGTACTTGAGGAGATAGGGCAGAAAACAAAGACCCTGCTGAAGGGTTCGAACCCTCCTTACAGTCGAGGGTGGGAATCTGCGTGGGGGCCAGAGGCCGTTCCGCCGGGACTGAGCAGTCAGGAAGGCTTGCCGCGGCCACCACGGTCCTCCCGGCTGCCAGAGATCACCAGGGAGCCGAGAAGATGCGGGCACTCTAGTGGCTGCAAGGCTGCGGAGTCTGAAACGGCGTGAGCCAGGCTGGCCCTGGGCCCACTTGTGCAGGGGACCCTCCCAAGCGGCTGGAGCTCGGCACAGACGAGGCTTTGGCGCCAGGCAGCAGGAAAAGCACCAGGGCACATGGCCTTGAACCCGAGCAGCACCGGCAGGTCTTCCCTTCCTCTGGAATGTTAGCGACTGAGTCTTGTGCTCCTGGGGCTCTGTACCCCCTACAAAATCGCCCAAGTTCATGACCATATCAACACAAGAGGCAAATAGGCCATCCCCGCAGACACCCTGCAGTGCCTCCTTAGGCTGGCAGGCCCCTGCTGGTTCAGGATTCCACTGGGTTCCCTCCCCTCAACCCCTTCCATACACATGCCCCCCCCCCCTTCCCACCGGGGCAAAGAAAGCCTCTGGCAATACTCACAACAATTACCGGCGACCTGACAGCTTTCTCTGACCTGCCAAGTAAGGTAAGTGCCTTTTTGCAAAGATACCCAAGACTTCATTTTAATTCACCTTGAACCCAACTTTCCCTCCTGGGAAATGTCGCCAACATGTTCAGTCACCCAGTGGAAAGAATCACAGCCCTTTCCTCCCCTGGCTTTCTCTGCTACAGCCAGCTTCCAGCACCCGTCAGAAAGGAACGCAAGCAACATCCACAGGGGAGACCAGCCTGTGAAATTAGTTCACACATACAGCAAGGCACTGTCCTCGCTGCAGAAAGACACATGCTGTTCCATGGACAAGCGCCCATTCCTGAGTCACCACGCATAATGGGGCATTGTTGAAAGTATTGGGAACATGAGAATTTCCTCACTGCCCAGTGTGGGTAAGGCTGGAGTTACAGTTGCCTCCAGAAATGAAGTCAGACAGATTCGGCCCAACTTCCAGAGACCAGGGGGCTGCTGTGTTTTCAGGCTGACTTGGGTTCATGGGAGTCACCCCCCAGAGATATGTGTATGGTGACCCTCTCATCTGCTTTGACAGAGGACATGGACGGAACTCTGACCTCCCACCCTGGGGACAGGCGGGAGGGACGAGGAAACGCTTGCGCACGCCGCCGCGGTGGGAGGAAGGGGTAGGGCAGGCAAGCAGGCCGCACTCCACCTGCAGCGCCGCAGAACAGCCCTCCGTTCTCGAGTGTTGGTTGCGGGCGGGCTCTGTCCGGTGCATTACGGGCAGGCTTGACGGCCTTGCCCATCCCTGCGACACAGGCAGGCCACGCCAACCTCACTCACAGAAGGGAGCTGGCCTCTGAGAGGCAGCAGAATATTCCTGGTCTGTGGAGCCAGTGGTTTGCACACCGAGATTTATTTTTTTGGAGTACTGGGTGTCTCTGACTTAAAGGCCCACTAGTTAAAGCAACCTGGCCAGCAGGCATTTCACCTGGAAAAGTCCACCCTAACCCGAGGCTATGCTGCGGCTGCCCTATTCTCAGGGCGCACTGGCCTCTCGGGACTGTGGGGATAGCAGTGGTGGTCACCGAAAAGGGCTGGAGGCGAGGGCTTGGCGGCAGGGCTCCGTAGGCTTCTCTCTGCTTCCCAGCCTCATGCTGGACCAAGGGGGCGAAGGCACGTGCTGCGCCCACCCCCAGCCGAGCAGCTCTCAACACCCTCTGATGTCAAGGCCCCGCGATTACACTCTGCCCCAGGGCCCATGGCGGGTGCTGGGGCCCGCGAGAATGGGGGTGTCCACACGGGGCAGTTAGAGGGGGCTTGGCCAAGCCTCCAGGCTCAGGTAAGTGTCATTCTGATGGGTGACCCGGAGGTCACCAGAAGGCCATTCACTGGAGTGGCTAGACCAAGAATTCTCAGGGCTTCCCTGGCAAGGAGACATCCTAGAATGTCACAAAGCCCTGCAGGCACCGGGTCAGCTCCCAGCTGCTCCCCAACAGTCTCTCGAAGGTGACCTCCCCGCCTCATGCCAGCCCCAGGCCCACTCTCCGCCACCCCTCCCTCCAGCCCAGGCCCCTCCTGTGCACTGAGGTAGGGCGGGGGGAGGCCCAGGAGGCCCTGCCTCGGTCCCCCCCAATCCTAGTGTCACAGAGGACACTGGGCCTGCTCCCACAGGGCCGCGCTTGTGACTCGCCGAGGCCGTTTTGGTTGCCTCCGCACTGGACAGCTTGGCAGAGCGAGCAGTTACGCTCAGGCTCGGGAAGCAGCCCTGAGCCTGCGTCTCACTGCCTCCCGGCTGTGGAGACACCATCCATTTTCCCGGCTTCTCTGTGCTGAAGTCCTTTCATCGAGCTTTAGTCTCATGCCTGCAGCAGCGACAGGATCCAGGTCCACCCTTCGCGGGAGAATGCAGAGGACCGTGTTCACCCCAGTCTCAGCCCCAAGGCCCCTCACCCCGCGCGGCTCGACGACCCCCGCTCGCCTCCCCGGGGCAGGCACGTCATCCCAGGCCCACGGCGCCGAGGCAGACTCAGGCAGGACGCGAGGGAGGTCACTGCCGACACCGGCCGGGCCCTGTGAGTGCCATTTCCTGGGAATCGAGTCCATGGGAGGGCGCTGAGGAGCCTGCAGCTCAAGAAATGGGTGCCTTGGATGCATGAGAGAATACATGGCTTTCCACAGCAAGGGCTGGTACATGCAGGAAATAGTCAATGGCTTTGAAATATTTAAATACATTCATAGAGGACAGATCCGGAAGGCATCATGAGAGGGAACCCAGAACAGAAAACGGGCTTATAAATTAGCCAATGACCACAGCAGAGCGGCCTCCAGCTTTCCCGTAAGAACAGCATTGCCACACAACAAGGTTAGGAAACATTCCTGACCTCGGACTTCACGACAACCAAATCATTAATATGACTCTTAATATGTCAGGAGAACCAAGACATCACAACCATAAACCTTTATAATAATTTACCGAGCTAAGAATTTGCTTAGAGTGCCTGATGAGACAAACGTCACTTCATTAACCATATTAATTATACAAAAAGTCCCACTTTACTATAAAGCATACAAAAATCAACTAAAAAAATACAACACAAGTGTACCATCAACTTGACCTAAAGCTGATACGTTAGCTACAACATACACTAAATTTGCAGCAATTTGACCCGCCTTCTTAAAATGTGTAGACTTGGGAAGAATGATTTCAACAATTGCGGTCTCTTCTGAAGACAGCGCAAGAAAAATTAAACAGACGCACTCATGTCCTTTCCAGAAGTGGCCCCGGAGCCAGGAGGGGCATCCGGCCTCCATCCCCCGCCTCAGGGAGCAGCCAGAGTCCCCGCCGTGACGGTGGTGGGCACGCCAGCAGCGGTCTCTCCCTCCTCTCAGGAATCTCCTGGGGATTCCGTCCCTTTCACTTGGAAGCTTCAAATGCCAGAGCACTTGCCACGCGGCTGCTCTGTCCATCGAGGGAGATATCTGGTCTCCCTACTTCTACGTCTGCTTTCCTGGGACACAGAAATAAAGCTGAGCTTCCTTTTGCAGCTCAGCTTATGCCAGCTAAGGCGCCATTAGTTTCAAGAAAAAGAAAACCCGGCTCAAGTTGGATTAAACAGTAAGGAGATTTCCTGAATCTCCTGAGAGAGGCAGCTCCAAGCTGGGGTAGGCTTGGTGGAGGCTGGGGAGAGTGACTGATCTAGTGGTCCAGCCACCTCCCAAGGCGGGTGTCCCTTGTGTTCTCCAGGTGGCTGCCAGCAGCCAGCAAGGCCACCTGCCTTTCTGTTCACTGCTGGCAGGAAGGGGTGGACAGAGAGAGGGTCCCTTCCTGAACTACTCCTACATCAAAGCACAGACCCGCCTTCCTAGAAGCCCCGACCAAACCTTGCATCTCATTGGTCTGACATGCCCCAGATCTGCCCGTCTCTGAACCAATTGCTGAGACAATGGGGATGGAAACTCCCTGACTAGCTTAGCTGTAGACCAACCAGGGCCTTGCCAAGCGGTGGGTCAGTCTGCCAGACCCCCGCTGGAGTCACACAGTGGGAGGAGGGCACGGTAGCTGCCGGAGAGCCCACCACCACGTCCACTCCACAGTCCTTCTCCCCAGCTGGACAGTCCAGCCCCTCCCTCCGACCCTGTGCAGGCAGGACCCCTGGGCCCTCCCAGCTTGGCTGCCCAGCCAACACGCTGCATTCGTGCCCTGGACACCGCAGCACACTGGCTATGCCCAGCCCGCAGCTCTTATAGTCACGCCATGGGCGGGGCTTCCGCTCGACAAACCTCCGAGAGCTTCGGGGGGCTAGGGCGGTTCCTGCTCTACCACTCATGGGTGCAGGACCCTGAGCAGGCTTTTCCAAGTCACACTCAGGTTTCTCATCTGTACAGTGGGAATCACAGTGGGGTCATTTTCGAGAGACGAAGCATGTACAGTTCAAGCCTGCTGCATGGTGTGCACGTTTCCCACAGACCTTGGTGGGATTCTTATCATTGTTAGTAACGAATTAGTTCTCTCCCGTCAGGTCCCGACCTCCACTGCACAGGGCGGTCAAGGCTCTCTGCTTCTCCGTCGCTCTCGCCAGGTCGGGAAATGCGACCCTTGCCACCTGCGGCCGCCCAGCTGTGCAAGAGGCCCAGTCTCTGCAGGAGAACCCGCCCTCGGCCAGCCAGGGGCCGCCCCTCCCTCCACCTGCTCTGCTGCTTGCACCACCCCCAGGCTCTTGCTGCAGAGACTAACAGGACTGTAGACTAAGGGACCCATGGACAAGGACAGAGCCTCTTTTCCCTGCAACTTCAGTTGCTACTTTGTGCCTCCATTACTCAAATATAACAAAGCAACTTCTGAAATACTGAAGTTCACTGCAAGGGGGGGGAAAATCAGGCTGCTGGAAAGATAGTTTGTTTCAACAATAACCACTCATCTCCTAAAATGTTCAGCCTTCTCCAAGAGATGAAAAAGAAAAGTAACTATGATACTATATTTCTTTGCAAAGGGAAGGATGTGTTTAACTAACCTTATTGTGATCACCTCACTATATGTATGGTGATCCATACATCCATACCATATATATAGTGAGGTGATCACAGTAAGGTTATGACAAAAAAAAAAAAAAAAAAAAAAAAAACACAGCTTGACAGGGCTATGACAAAGTTGAGCGGAATTTCCTGAACTTTACAGAGTTAAAAATTCATCAAGCCATTCTGCTTTCCAAGTCCCCACCTCTCCCTCCAAAAGAACCCACTATCTTGTCACCGAGGGTCCTCGCCCCTCAGATGCATTCCGGAGCAATGCCACAAATGCATGCCAGCAAGCCAGATGCCCTCGGCCGCTGACGGAGGCCATCTGAGGAACGTGGCCCCTTCCAGCCACCCCACCCCAGCTGTCAGGTCTCCCCACTTGGAGTCCTCAAGTTCCTGAAATGATATCAGCAGGCAGATGTCACTGGGCTCGCGGAAGGCATCAGTGCGGCCGCGGGCCTGGGGCGCGCCCCTGCTCAGCTGTCACAGCTGATCTGGCCGCCCATCCACCCAAGGGCTCGCTCCGAGAGTCCCCGAGACGAGACTCGCTCCTCCTCCACCAGAGGGCAAGCAATTGACATCCCAGCGATGGCCTTGCTGTGACTGGGGATTGGCAACATGAACACCTCTGAGGTCGCAGACTTTACTGTCATTTTTTAAATTTCTTTCATTGTGATAAAAATACAGAGTTCGGCACAATAGAACCCTTTTTAATTTCAAAATCTTTTATTACAAAAACATAAGCATGCCATTCTGTAACATAGCAATATCATACTCGAACACACCCTAGGACATTTTAGGTGAAATGTTCAAATTAAAACGATAAATTATTACACCCATATTAGTACCCTACCAACCACACTCAAGTGGGCATTACTTCTGCTGGACCTGGTACATATAACAAAAAGTTGACTGCCTTAACCATTTTTCAGTGTATTATTCAGTCTTGTTAAGTGAATTCACGGTGTGCGACCAATCTCCAAACGTGATTATCTTTCAAAACTGAAATTCTGTGCCCACTAAACGACAACTCGCCGCTCCCCCTCCCCCAGCCCCTGGAACCCACGCACCACTTTCTGACTCTATGGATGGGGTGACCCTGGGTGTCTCCTGTAAGAGGGATCACACCGCATTTGTCCTTTTGTGACTGGCTTATTTCTCTCAGCATAAAGTCCTCGAGGTTCATCCACATAGTAACAGGTGCCAGAGTGTCCATCCTTTTCAAGGAGAAATAACATTCCTTTGCATGCAGATACCGCGCTGTCTTTACACAGTCATCCGCCAATGAACATCTGGGCTGTTTCCACATCCTGGCTGCTGAGAATAACGCTGCAAGGAACACGGAAGTGCTGATGTCTCTGTGTCAGTTCTGCTGAATCTGCACCCCAGAGTGTGATCACTGGGCCACGTGGTAGTCATACTGTCTCCTCCAGCTGCCGTCCCATTTTACATGGCCACCAGCAACACACAAGGGCACTAATTTTTCCACATCCTCACCAGCACGTTTCCTTCTCTGGGCTTTGTTTTCTCTGGTTTTCTGTCGGGTAGTTGCCATCCAACAGACGTGAGGTGACACCCACCTCGCTGTGCCTCTGACTTTTACAGTCATTTTTGTTGAGATGGTCACTGTTGGGACCTTCTCCTGTTGTATCAAGCTGTGTGTGTTTTTTTAATCTTTCAGAGATGGGCTCATTTCACTTTGAAAATGCATCGTTCTTGCTACAAAGGGCCAACCTCGTCTAGGAGAGATTCTGCTGCAAAGTCGCAGGGACCTGGAGATCCTAAGTGGCTGACACCACCCTCCCCTTTCCCGAAAGGGAAACAGAGGCAGAGAGATGCTGAGAGCACACGGGAATGGGTGAGAAATCTGAGGTGGGCAGAGCGGGACAGAAAACCTGGCTCGGCCACTCACCAGGAGCACGGCCCTGGGGGTTCTCTTGTTCGTTCGTTTGTTTGTTTGTTTCATCTGCAAAATGGAAACAGGAACACTATCTATTAAACAAAGAAATAAACCAGATAAAACATGCTGGACACAGTGCCTGGCATGCAACTGGTGCTCAATAAATGCTAGTGGCTGCTGTGGGTGTTATTTTTTCATTCGTATGAAAGAACTTGCCCAAGTCCCAGGACTAGTGGTTAGCTTTCCTGGTGCCCAGGTTATGTTCTTGCCGTGATGACTCTTTTTTAATTCATTTTTATTTGCAAATTACAGTTGACATTCAATATTGTGTAAGTTTCAAGCACATAGCATGGTAGCTAGACATTTGTAGAACTTACAAAGCGAATCCCACAATCGGTCTGCGCCTGCCTGACACCGTGTCTAGTGACCACAATACTGTTGACTACATCCTCTATGTTGCACCTCACATCGCCATGACTATTTTGTAACTGCCAATTCATACTTCTCCATCCCTTCACCTTCTCCACCTAGCCCCACAACCCCTCCCCCTGCCAGATCTGGACACCACTGATTTGTTCTCTGCATCTATGAGTTTGCTTCTGTCCTGCTTGTTCATTAATTTTGTTCCTCAGATTCCACATATAAGTGAAATCACATGGTACTTGTCCTTCTCGGTCTGACTTTTTGTCTTGACCCCCAGCAGATATGCCCACCTAAGTGGCCCTCTCGGTTACTGGGCTGTAACTGATCACCTCGTTTCTAATTACCTCCCCAAAAACCCCCCTCCAAAAACCGTCATACTGGGGACTAGACTCCAACATACGAATATAGGGCGGATCCAAACACTGATCCCCAACACTCCACCACGGGCCCCCCCAAATCCACATCCTTCCCAGGGGCAAAGTACATTCGTGCCATCCCAACAGCCTCAAAAGGCTTAAGCCATTCCGGCACCAACCCTAAAGCCTAAAGCCCAAAGTCACCTCCAAAGCAGCTCTCCATCGCACGCTGGGAGTTCATGCAAAGCGACGCGGGCGGGCGCCCATTCAGGACCCGTGCGGAGCATGCCCCCGACTGGGTCAGCTGGAGGAGGGGGGGCTGGGCCTGGATTTGTCAGCTCTGCCCTCAGCTGCTGAGGTTTGCCCCGGGCGGCTTCAATACCCTCAGAGAAAGCCCCCCGGGAGAAGGAGGTGGGCCTGTCAGGGGCCCCAGTGGCCTGGGGGGGTAGAGAACAAGGACCACCAGACTCTGCTGTGGATCTGTCACCACCCCCCAGGAGGTCACGGGGTGGCTTCTAAAGTAAGTGTCCCTGTTGGTCAAGGAGAAGATGTGTGCGAGCTCATCGCTGGGGCCCAGGGAGCAGGCTCTGTGATCATGACAAATGCACGCAGAATGCCTGGGGATACAGACAAGTCAGACAGAGACTCTTCCAAAACTGGGCTTCAGGAAGGAGGGCTCAGCACCCCTGCACCACAGATCCGAGCATTGAAATAACTGTGCTCGAAAGCAAAAAACACAACCAATACCCTAGGAAGGGTGGTGGCAAAGAGAGAAACCTGGGCTCCTCGGCAATACGGTTAAGCCTTGCACTGGCTCACCACCAAACCTCTGGCCAGGAAAGCTAATTTAAAGTCTTTATTACTGATCCACTATAGATCAGGTTTGCTGTCCCTTGGAGCCCACAATACCCTAACTGACACCGCACATCCTTTTTCCCCAAGATCCTCCCTGAGAACTTTCACTGTTCCTAAGAGACCATGTAGGAAGACGGTACCCAGAGAATGAACTGAGCTCCTCACAGTCACACGGCCAAAGGAGCTGGAACTGGGGTTTCCCCGAATCCACGCTATTACAGGACGCGACAGCGAACGCAAGCCCCGTCTCTCCCCACGCGCTGTCACCTTAAGGGCTGTGTTTCGTCTCCGAACGCCGCGGGGCCTGATTACCAGCCGCTGCCCCCTAGTGAGTGCCACGGCCGTGATCCACCGCCGCGGTGGCCTCTGCTGGCGGCAGGGGCGCAGGGGCGCGGAGCGCCGCTGCCCAGACGGTCGGCACCGCTCCCTGCCTCCTTGGGACATGGTTTTCTGCCAGCCCCTCCAGGACTTTCATTATGTCATTACGTAACCACGCGCACGCATTCTTGCAATAGTTAAAAGAGTGGTTATGAAAGTTATGTAACGACATTAGGACATGATACGTTAAGTGGAAAAGCAGGGTACAAGTGGCATGCACCAAGGTATTAAAAAAACGCATACGCACATGAAAAATAAAAGCAAAAGCACTAGGCAGCGTGCTGCTATTGTAGTGGTGTGGTAAGACTGTGGGTGATTTCTTGTCTTCTGAGTTTCCAAATTTTCTGTTATGCACTTACAATTTTAAAAATAGGTTAAAATGGGTTTGTTTTTTTTTTTTAATCAGTTTATCTGGCCCCGCTCCTGGGAGACAGCAGAGTAGAGCATGCTAGTTAAAAGCATGACAGCTAGAGCTTCACTGCCTGGGTTCAAATCCCAGCCCTACCACTGAGGAGCTGCACGACCCTCAGTGAGTTCCTTAACTATTTATTCTGTCTCAGTTTCCTCATCTGTAACATGGACTAATAAAAGCACCTGTCTATACGGTGGCTTTAGGATTAAGTTAACATTTGTAGAGGGCTTAGAATGGTGCCTAGTACACAGTGAGATGCTCTAAAGTGTGGGCTAATACAAGCCATTTCAGTGCACCTTGTCCACCGGACGGGAGAGGGGCTGTCTCAGAAGGGACTGTGATGCAGAAGTAGGACACACCTCATGTTGTTTAGAGGGACTCGAGTGGCGGGAGCTGCAAAGGTGGGTCTGGCCAACTCTAGAGCTCTCTCACCCCCAGCAGGCTGGCCGGTGACCTTAGCGATTCAGCCCCAGTGGCTGTCTGTCATGAATACCATCTGATGCCTCAGAGCTCATAAAGCACCCCCACATTAGGCTGCTGGAGAATTAGGCGAGGGGAAGATGAGCAAATTCCCACCGCGCACAACGCCACTGAACGTGTGTCTTCCTCTGCTCAAATAGGAGGAAGTCCTCTAGTGGCCAGGAGGCGACACTACAATGCCTCAGCCGAGTCCCAGCCCAGATGCCCAACGGTTGCTGGCGACCTTCCGCTGGGCTTCGTTTTGCGAGGTGAGGCACCATCTGCAGAGAACGCAGAGCTCCTCCCCTCCCCACACCGCGCTGAAGGAGCCAAACAAAACCAAACAAAAAAAGTTCCCAAGACCCAGGATTCGCGTGGAGGCCCCGCCCCCGGCACTTCTGGTCGTGTGGGCCCCTGGTGCGCACAGTGCATCTGCTTAGAGGCAGGTTTCCACAGGCGAGAGCTTAGGAAGGGTTAGGACGGGGGGCGGGGGGTGCCCAGTCGACAGCCTACAGCCTCGCAGTCCACCCCCCTCACTCTACAAACGGGAGAAATCCAGCATGTAGAACAGTGCTGGCAACACAGTAGGCACCTTATAAACATTTTACGGGAACTGGTGTCACTTTTTCATCCTTATCATTACTTTGGAGTGGCCCTCATCAGAAAACTCACCTGATGCTACATGGACGGCTCTTGCTTCCTCAACTTAGCACGGGGAAAATGCCCGCGAAACAGGGCGCTCCATGAGGAACAGCCTCCCTCTACTTTTATATTTTATGTGTTATGACATGGCTGGGAGAAAGAGAAAAAAGGCAAGTGGGGAAAAGCAACAGACCACCGGAAAAAAAAAAAATCTAGCACAGCTCTTGGCAAACTTTCTGTCAAGGGCCAAGTGGTAAATAGTCCAGGCTTTTCAGGTCATGAACCTCTGTCGCTACTCAACTCTGCCGTTTGCAGCATGAAAGCAGCCACAGACAGCACGCAAGAGAATGGGCGTGGCGGGGCCCAACACGACTGGCGCCCTCATGGCTCTGTGGTCCCTCCCAGGTGTCTTCTCTGCCATCGCCTCTAACACAGGTCTCCCCTCTGCTCCTGCAGCTCCCTGACCCACACCTTGCCTTATTTTTCTTCATAGCATTTCTATTCTTGTCCATCATCGACTGTGTATCACTCATTTGTTTCTTGTCTGTCTCCTTCTCCAGAATATAAGGTCCATGAGGGCAAGGGCTTTGTTTTGCTCACTGCATTTCACAAACTGAAAGTCTGTGCCCTGCCCCGCCTCCTCAATTCATACATCTAAGCCCTAACCCCCACAGGGATGGCATTTGAAGGCAGGACCTTTGGTAACTGGTTTAGATGAGGTCATGAGGGTGAGCACGCATAATGGGATTGGTGCCCTTATAGGAGGAGACCAGAGAGCTTGCGCTCTCTTTCCCCTGTGGGAGAAGGCAGCCTTCTGCAAAAGAGCCCTCACAAAGGAACAAAATGGGCCAGCACCTGGGTCTTGAATTACCAGCCTACAGAACTATAAGAAATAAGTGTTTGCTGTTTAAGCCCCCAGCTGATGGCACTTTGTTACAGCAGCCTGAGCTGACCAAGCCTAACTGTGTTGTCTCCATTACTTAGAGCGGTGCTTGGAGGGTGATGGATGCCCCACAAATTCTGTGGAGTAAAATCTTCTCACAGTCCTCTGGGTAGAGCTTATACCTCCATCTGCTTCTCTCTCCAGAATAACGGGAGGCAGCCTGGGGCTGTGACCCAGCTCTGGGGCCATCGCTCACCCTCCGCACGCAAGTCCACGCTCCATCCTAGAGCTCGTCATGCTGCCTTGCCATGACTTGCCGTGACATGACACATCTGTCTCGTGCACAAGACCAGGAACTCTTCCTGAGTTGAGTGAAACGCCGGGTGATGCTCTAAAGTGCTTCCTGAGGTCTCTGCGGTAGGAGGGCCTGTTCCAGAGCAGGTGCTGCCAGTACCCGAGGAGGCCCGCGAGGGGCAGCATGCTGGCTGGGTGGCTGTAACAGTACCGGTTATTTTAGTTCCCGGTGACAGAAAAGCCAACTCAGGCTCAGCCTTCAGAGGGAACTAAAGATTTTGAAGGCAGGGCAGACTTCGGGTGTGGTCTGACCTCGCAGCTGAACAATGTCGCCCGGTAGCCATTTCCTGCCACCTCTCTGTGGACCTACCCCAGGGTCAGCTTCATCTGAACGCTGGCTCCCCCCAGGGTCACAAGAGAGCTAACCGGGTTCACCGTCCTCGTTCTTGTCACAAGGGGGAGGGAGGGTCTCTTTCCCACACCCTTCAAAGAGCTCCTGGGCTTCCCCTGTCGGATCCTTCCCCCACGCCGCCGAGCCAACTCACTGCAGCAAGAGTTAGGCTGATGGCCTTCCGCCAGTAAAGAAAGGTCCACTCCTGGACCTGGGGTGGAGCCACCCAACTACATGCTGGGACATCTGGGGTCCTTCGGGAAAGGAGGAAGAAAGGTGGGTGCTGGGGAAGTGACCAGAAAGTCTCAGCACTGTGGGCCTTCAGAGCGTCAACCCTCCCAGGTGACTCTGCCCTTGTCTCCACACGGGGTTAGTTCTGGGTCTGGCGGTCAAGTTACGGTTTTTATGAGATATGAGCGAACCTAACCAAGGCTTTGGAATGTCTCTTTTGGAAATTAGTGGTGAGCAGGCCAAGCATGCAATTAAGGACTGAATTTTTCTATAAACACACAAACACAGATGCACACAGAACAGAGCACAGCATTATGTCCTCCAGGCAGATGCCTCTCCCACCAGCCTGCCTCGTGCCAAACGGCCGCTGGTTCGGGAACATGCCAAATGATGAAGCTGGAATGTTCCATCAGGACCGAGGCCCAACAGCACGTGCCGGCCCGCGGCATCAGCCCTGAGGGCTCTTGCTCTCTTTACGCTTCTTCTCCCTCTCTCTCGCCAACATTTACAGGAACTTGATGCTACGCAAATCTTGACTCTGCTAAATAAGCTTCCTGTCTCGACGTGATTCAAGGATCCCAGAATGCTTCCTTGTCTATTACCCTCTCTCCCATGAGTCCATTAGGAGCCTAAAATTCCCACAGTGGCCAAGCCTTTGCATTGGGGGTCTTGAAAATGCAAGACAATTATCTCTTGGGTAAGTGAGTAACAGCTATTGACTCCCAAGGCTGTTTCAGTACACTGTGTGTATATATTACACATTTATGTATTATATATAGTGTACTCTATCCTACACTATCAGAGAACGATATGTAATAATATAATAGTAATATAGTGATCACAGCCCTTGTAGAGTTCTTGGTGGATTAAGTGACACACTTGGCAAAGACTGAAACGCTGGCCTCATTTCTCTGTGTCCCTGTGGTAGTGTCACACACCCATAGCCTTGCCATGGTCTCCAGGAGCAGGGAGGAACGCTCCCTCCCCTCAGCTTTGGACTTGACTATGCCACTCGCTCTGACCAGCGAGGTGCTAGCAAAGGCCGGAAGTGGGCCTGCCCGCCTGCCTGGCATTGCACTCTGCGACGCTGCCTTCACCTGAGGCACCAGATAGTGAAGGAGGGTGAGCACCCAGCGTGTAGCCGGAGCCCAGCATGGCCAAGCCACACATAGACCAGGTGACCCCCAGCTGCCCTGCAGGCGTGTGAGCAAAGCCCCTGAGGGTCTGCGTTCATTTATTACAGGGCCAAAGCGGAGTGCATGGTAAACACTCAACAACACGTGCTCTTCACATTATGACTCCTGGCACAAGAAACTGCACATGGCTCATACAACCAGGGTATTCATTTGCCCGGTCAGGTTTATGATATTTGCTCTCATGCTAGACATTACACTGAGCTCTCAAGGGCCCGCTCGGGGGCTGAGCCAGCAGGCGTCCCGCGGCGTGCGAACCAGCGGTGCCATCAGCTTGCCTCCCCTCGGATCGGCTCCAAAGCTGTCACAAGTTCGTCCCCCACTCCCTCGTCTGAGAGATGTTTATCTAGTGCTCTCCACATTTGCTAGGCAGGAGGGCAAACCACAGTGGACGGCACAGACAAGAGTGAGTCTTCACAGAACTGCCAGCGAGGAGGGAGACAAAACAGACACACACATAGAGAAGCACCCAAGTCCAGACACTGGACCCGGGGGTGAGCACGGGTGAGGAGCCAGAGAGTGACTGGGGCGGCCCCTTTATCTAGTGGCCACAGACGAGGCCAGGGCAAGTGCCAAGTGTCTGAAGAGTCAAAGGGAGCCATGTGGTCCGAGAGGAGTACGTGAGGGGCGCGTGGGGCGAGGGCGAGGGGGCCGGCCTTGAGGGTGGAGGCAGGAGGTCTGAGTCTATTTCCGGCGCAGTAAGAGAAGCCTTGGGAGGGTCCAAGGGAATGGGGCCCCCCGAGCCGGTGGCAGGCTAGCGGGGACCTGTGCCTGGTGGGGGCAGAGGGACAGGCGCGCTAGCCACAGAGTGGGAGAGAAGAGGCCGCCCTTCCTGCACGAGATCAGGCCCCTACAATAAACGCCCCCATCTGCCCCCTTGAAGCCTGGGCAGAGGAAAGCCCCCTCATGCTGGCTATGGTCTGTAGAGCCTGCAGACGCATGAAAGACCCCTCTCGACACTGAAGGGTCCCCAGGAGGAGGTGGTGATAGACAGGAGAGGCTCAAAAACAGGGGCAAGAAGGTTGGGGGAGGGGTCAGCAGTGTCAGGGGAATGGGGGACTTATGTGTGGGACCTCCCCAAAGGTTTACCCTCAAGCCACGTGCACAGGGGACAAATCAGCTGAGGTCTTTATGGAGCCCTGGCCCTGACCTGTGCTTCTGGGGGGGTTCACCTAAGTTCTAAGGTGAGGGGGAAAGCACCCCAACATTCTCTGTATCCCAGTCGCTGGGCACCTCCTGGACCTAGTTGCTGATGGGACACCTGCCTCCCCCGTGGGGATGGCTGGGCCAAGATCACCAAACGCAGAGGGCCCCCCCCCAACAGCAGGGAGGCCCCAGGCCCTTTGCGCGCATCTCTGCTGCCCCGTAGGGGCCAGGGGTAGCAGCACAGGACAGGAAGGAGGACCTTACTATGCAGGTTGCATTTGTGACCAGGAATCCTGGACAGCCCCCTCTAAAACAACAGAGGCCCCTGTAAGGTGTGAAGGTAGAGACAGCTCATCCCACAGTCCCCGGTGCCCGTTTAGAATCCAATCACTGTTGCCCTGGCAACACCACTCTCCTGACCCAGGAATTCAAGCTGCTCACTGACTTCTTTGCTTGCAAGTAATAAGAATATCAACTGTACCACAGGCCCGGACCAACATATAAGGGACCACATGTGACTCTGAGTGACGGTTTCCAGTTGTGCAGAAACTATAGAACTGACCCAAATCGTGGAGTCCCTGGGGCCAAGGCAGGAGGACGTCACCTCCCCAGTAAAGCCCCATCCTGGGCCACTGAAGAGTCTGTGACCAAAACCAGGAGACAGTGGAGTCAGCAAGCCACGGACAGCCAGCTGAGGCTGCCACCATGCGGGCCCCTCTCTTCCCTGACGTGTGTCATGTCTCCGTAAGGTCCGTGGAAGCACGACAGTCGAGTTTTCAAATCCCTTCTCAAAGATGAAGGCTTCTGATGAACCGATGCCCACGAGGGCCCCACGGGCTGGACCACAGGTGCCACTCGGGCCCTGGGGGAGACGTCTGCTCGTGGGCTGCGTGGGGAGGCTGTCGCGGGGCTTCCGCCCAGCGGGTGTGGGCAACGGGGTGAGTCCACAAGCGGCGCATCAGCGAAGCGTCCCTCTGTCAACCTTTCTGCCCCTTAGCGTCCCCTCCTGCCGCCCCTCACAGCCTGTCAGCCGTGACGAGTCTGGGGCTTCCACGATGCACCTCCCACCCTAACGGTCCTTTGCGAGTCAGCCGCACCCCACCTTCCCCGGAGACTGCCGTCACCCCAGAACCACGATGCCCGCCTGGCCCCTGACCGGCCTGCACCGCCCGCACGCCGCTCGTGGGGACGACACTGGGTGGGGGGCGTCTGGCTGCACTCTCCTCTCCCCTGGACCCGAGCCTCCTCCTCCTCCATCCACGCACCCAACAGTGAGCTGGGCCTGGAGGAGACACCACGATAGGCACAGTGCACACAGAGGGACAGAGGGCGCCACGGCCTCAGAGGCAGACGAGAGCAGACATTTGAACCTTCGAAGACAAACGTAAGGGTCCCAGAGGGCACCAAACCAAAGGACAGGGTCCAGCCCCAGCAACCCCTGCTGGCGGCCCCGCCCCAAACACAGGCCTCTCCGAGCAGCTGAGAGGCAGATGCATGAAGGAAACGCCCTGGGACACTCGGCTGACGCTAGGAAGGTGTGTGCAGTTTAGGACTCTCCATGCCGGTGCAGTTCTGCACAATGGCTCAGCTATTTGAAGAAACACAACCACTTCGGTTCCCGCCACCGGAAGGGCATGGATGGTGAAGAGCCGCCCGTGGCTCCAAGCCAGCCTAGCAGCCCAGGGCCGCTGCCCCTCAATGTCCACAGGGGCAAAAGCCCCTCCCTCCTCTACATGGTAGCTCAGGCCCAGCTCAGACCCCTCCAAAAGGCCTCCTCGGACCCCAAGTGGGAGTGCCCTGGGCTTTCTCAGCGCTCGGGGCACCGGGAGAGGCAGACAGCAGCTCTCCTGAGAGTGGGCTCTGGGGCCATTCGTCTGGGGTTCAAACCATTTCCAGCTTATCACCTGTGAGCCACAAATGGGTCACGGATCTCCCCTGCTTCAGCTTCCTCACCAACAAAACATGGGCGGTAACAAAACGTGCCTCCCCAGGGCGCGGTAGCAACGAGTTCATAGATGCAGAATGCCAAGGTCACAGCTGGACATGAAAGACACACTGTGCCACTGGCTGCCGTTATTATCATCACCACCATCGTTATTTCTTCTCTCAGGATGAAGATCACATCCTTTCTTGCAGGATCACAACTGCTGAATCCTGGACTGGAGGCGTCTCCCTGAATCAGCGCCCCAGATCTTTGCTTCGCTGCGTGTGCCTTACACCAAGTAAACAGAAATCGAGAACTACTTCCTCGATGAACGTGCAGGCGCGCTGCAGGGGCGACACTCACTCCCGGGGCCGCTGCCCAGGTGCGGCTTCAGCAGCCCCTTCCCCAGGAGCCCGGGCGGCGGCAGCACCCCCACTCGCCAGCCGCGGCCCAGCGGGCCCTTTCGGGGTCCAGGCCACCTTACTTTTTCCTAAGGCTCTTGTCCCCCTCAGCCTCCTTTTCTACAACATAAAGGAGGTGGGTCCTGTGGAAGCTGAAGAGCAGAAACAAGGGATTCAAAGCCAGTTCAACAGGGAGGAACCACACAGCCAAGCAGAGGTGCCTGCACTCAAATGCTGGCTCCAGGCCTCCCCAGCGCCACGGCCCTGGACAGGCCATCCCAGCCTTGGAGCCTGTCTTCCTCATCTGGGAAACAAGGCTCAGATGTCAACGTCCAGGCGGGGGTAGGGAGAAGCACATTTGCAAGAGGAGTGTGTGTCCTGGGCCTGCTCCCAGCCCTGGGTTCTGAGGGCTGGGAGAGCCCAGTGAGCCCAAATCCATGTCTGTCTACACTGAAAAACCCCCGAGGGTGCAGCAAGCCATTTAGTTTCACCTTGGTTCGTTTTTCCCAACAGCCTAGAAGACTGCCGTGGGCATGTTATGGGCACCCCCCAACCCTTCAGACGAGCTGGACCCTCTGGCCTGTCCACGCAGAGGGAAGCTTCAGTGGCTCAGCCATGGGGTCGGGACTAGAATTCAGGTCTCCTGCCTGCAAGTCCATAGTTGGAGACATGAGACTTAAGTCTCACAGCCCGTGGCCACCCACAAGAGGACAAACAAGGCCTGCATGTGCCAGGGTCAGATCCGGCTGGGCATGGGCCACGAGGTTTGCAAGAAACGAAATAAAAGAAGCCTGTGCATAATGTGAAATGTTAAAACAAAACCAAGGAAAAAGGCAGGCCCTCCTCCTCACCAGCAGCCAGAATGAAGGGAAGGAGAGAGGAGGAGGCGGAGCCAAAAAGAGAGAATGTGGGGAAAGGAAGGAAGGGAAAGCAATCGAAGCAGGAAAGGGAGCTAGAAAAGAGGAGGAGGTTCCCTGAGGGTCATAGCAAGACATCAATGAGGGGGCTGAGGAAAGGCCAGGGAGCGGAGTGCAGAGGGCTGGCTGCAGAGAGCATCCAGGGAGGAATGCTCCTTCGGGACCGAAAGCAGGGACTGGAGAATCAGGCGCTGGGCCGCTCCGGGGGTCCAGGGCTCGAGTGGGACCCTCCCTCCGGCAGGCAGCCCAGGCAGGCCACGGGAAGGATGGCTATAAACTCGTGCTTCGGAGCCCGAAGCCTGACCCAGGAAGCAGTCGTGTTGCCAGGAGACAGAGAGGCTAAATTTAAAGAACCGATCGCAGTTGAGGAAGAGGCAGCCCTCTTGGCTGGGCTGCCCAGTCTGGTCTGAGCAGGAAAACGAGAAGCACTTCTGCTGGCTGGGCTTCCCGTTTTACAAGGCCCAGGGCGCTCTGGGGGCAATGGTGGTGGCGGGCGCACAGCCGTGTGGGAGTGCCTAATGCCGCTGAGCTGCAGGCACTTAACCATGGTTACAGGGGTCGGCTTTGTGTTATGTGTATGTTGTTACAGTAAAATAAATGGGAAACTGTGGCATGTACGTACAGCAGAATGTTATTCAGCCATGAAAAGGAATGAAATTTTGGTCTATGCTTCTTTTAGTTCCAAGGTTCAATTTCCAACGTGGAGGGGAGGGCCCACACCAACAAGTGATTCTTGGGACGCCAGCTGGGTGGCCCATCGTTCAACTCAGTGTTGATACTCTCTACCCGGAGACAGTGTCAGATCCCACAGGTTGAGGGCTCAGTCCTGCAAGACTGGTCCCCGACCCCTGCCGCGTCAGACTCCAGTGGCAAACCCGGGGAGCCTCCTGTGCTTCTGACCACTGGCTCCAGGTTGGAGGTTCCTACAACACCCTCCTCCAGTTCAATTAATTTGCTAAAGCAGCTCCCAGAACTCAGGGAAATGTTTTACTCACTAGATTGCCGGTTTATTAGAAAGGATGTAACTCAGGAACAGCCAGCAGAGCAGATGCGGAAGGCGAGGCGTGAAGAAGAGGCAGGGAGCCACCGTGCCCCCTGGACGCTCTGCGCCCTCCAGATCCCCACTTCCCCAGCCAGGGGCTCCCCAAGCCCCGCTCTTTTGGGGGTTACGGAGGTTTCATTACACAGGCATGCTCAGTTAAACTACTGGCCACTGGCCACTGATTCGCCCTCAAGACTCTCTCCCCTCCCCAGTGGGACTGGAGTGCCAACCTTCTCATCACCTGGCAAGGAGGCCCCGTCCTTAGCTGCTTTCCAAGCCACCTAGTCACATAACAAAAGACACCTTTATCACTCTCAACACAAGAAATTCCAAGGGTTTTTGGAAGCTGTGAGCCAGGGACTTCGAATGAAGACCAAATATGTATCTATGATAACTATACTTTAGTCATCTAAAGACCAAGTACTATTTCTTATAAATCACAATATTGCAATGCTACAACATGCATAACGTCACGTTAAATGAAAAAAGCCAGATACTAAAGGACAAATAGTTCACGATCCCACTTCTATGGAGTACCTAGGAAAGGCAAGTTCACAAGAGAGGGAAGTAGAATAGAGGTTACCTGGGGCTTGGGGGAGGGAGCGGGGCCTGGAGGCTTTGTCAGGGAGGTGAAAGGGCAGGGGGCAGACAGTGGTGATGGTGCGAAACCCTGTGAAGGTATTTGCTGCTACCAAACCGCATACTCAGACTGGTAAGATGGTAAGTCTTGTGTTACATACGCTTTATCACACACACAAAAAGGACGGTCACTCTACATGTATGCCTGTCAGAGAAACAGGACAGGCCCCAGTGGCACCAGGAGTGCTCAGTACCTTTTCAGTTTGGGGGATCCCCCTCCTAAAGCTCCACTCTCTGCTAAGCCTCCAAGTTCAAGTCTTCATAGGCTGAGGACAACCTGTGTCCTGCAGGGGGCGCTCCGCTGCTGGCCGCTCTTCACCAGGGCCGCTGACGGATCTGGGTAATCTGGGGCCAGTGTCCTTCCTGAGTCTGTGCTGGCCCCCGGATGCCTGCAGAAAACATCCCAGCTCCTTTGTCTATAAAAAGCGACTAGCTCACAAGGTGTGGCCGAAACCTCCCAAATCAAATGATGAATTTAATCCCCCCTGGCATCAGGGAGCAGGGACAGGAACCGGGCCCGCCACCCTTCCTACTCTGAGGCAGAACAAATATAGATGGCCATGACACTGACTTTCCACCCTGTCTCCCTGCCCTGCCCTGCTCTGCCAGGTGGGCTCGGACAGCATGTTTGTGACAAAGATCCCACACTGTATTCAGTAGTGTCTACGACCATTGGGCGGGGATGGGCACCTTTCCATGGACTGCGGATTTTAGAATTTAAAGCATCTGTTGAGGTCATCTCACCAAATTTCTCCATTTTCCCCAAAGGAAAAACATGGGGAGGGAGCAGTGAGGACCATTGATTTTTAGAGTTAAGTTGCCCTGGACTTGAACATGACTTTGACACTTCCTAGTCATTTGGTCTTAAACAAGTTGAGTTGTCTTAGGCCACAGTTGCCTCATCTGTAAAATGGAGATAACAGTGCTAACTCTGCAGGGTTTTTGTAAGATTTGATTAAGATTAAATAATAAATGTCTAGAGCCTGGCACATGTGTCTCACTGCGGTAGGTCTCTTCCTTCTCTTCCTCCTCCTTCCTCCCCCACCACCTTCCTCTGCTTCTCCTTCCTCTCCCTCTTCACCATTATCACCACCACCATCATCATCAGTATCACGAAGCTAAAGCCAGGGAGATGGAGGTTGCATCCAAAATCACAGACAGCTGTGGCTTGTAGCAAAACAAAGTCTCCCACCCCAGTGGGTTTTTCCATTTCATCACCCTGAGACAGCACTATTGCCTGGGCCTAAAATTTTACAGCACTTCATGGAAAATAGTTGAAATTATATGGCTTTTCCACATTTCCAAATTAGAAGCCCAGCTTGATGTCCAAGAGTCTTCAGCACAGAAACAAACTGTCCAGAGTTAAGCTATTGAAACCAAACAATGTGAGTCTCTTTGCTCTCTGCCTCCCGTCTGAACCAGGAGTTCGCAAGGGGGATCACAGCGGGGCCAGAGATGGTGCAGAGAGCTCGCCTGGAGGAGTGGGCACAGGAGAGCTGCCCATGATGGTGACTGGACTTCTGATCAGAAAGCTAAAGTCTGGCCCTGGCCAGCGTGGCTCTGGTGATTGGAGCATCATCCCGTAAACTGACAGGTTACAGGTTCGATTCTCAGTCAGGGCACATGCCTAGGTTACGGGTTCAATCCCCAGTTGGGGCACGTACAAGAGGCAACTAATCAATGTTTCTCTCATATCAATGTTTCTCTCTCCCCCCCTCCCTTCCCTTCTCTCTAAGATCAATGAATATGTCTTGGGGTGAGGATAAAAAAGTAAAAATAAAAAAAGAAAGCTAAAGCCTCAAAGAAAGTTCAGATGAATCATGAAGGGAACATATATAATAATCACAATGACTGTATTGAGCATTTAGTATATATGCCAGACACCATATTAAGCACCTTACATTTATTACCTTTTTTAATCCTCCAACCTTGTGAAATTATCACCTACATGAATGAGAAAGACGAGACCAAGGACCCTTTAGAAACTCACTCCCCAAGGAAGGCTTGTTGCATCTTATTGCTAAGGTCTAGCCACACCAGGGTATCGACTTGGCTCCCCAAACCCCTGAACTGCCAGGCTCTCCCATGTTCTCTCTCCAGTGAAATGGCTCCCCTCCTCTCTGCCTGCCACAATCCTGCTCACCCGTCAAGGCTTAGCGGGAGCAATACCCTCTCAGACTTTCCCAGGCATAATTATCCATTTCGCTTTCTGACTCATTCGCCTGGAAGTTCAGCCCATATCATATTGTATTACGGAGGGGGGGGTGGGGGTGTGTGTGTGTGTGTGTGTGTGTGTGTGTGTGTTATGGGGGGGCGCGGGTGTGTATATGTGTGGGTGTGTGGGGGTGTGTGTGTGTCTCTCGCTCAGTAAGGGTTTCAACTGTTTCATTTGCCTTCACATATTGCTTAGCGCACATAAAAGGTGTTCAATAAAGATTTGTTGGAATCTTTTTTATGCCCTTGGGCACACAGAAACTAGGACACCACCAGTGGGGACTGCCTTTCACCTCTAAGAGCTCTCCAAAGATGCTGATGATTAAAATTTGCACCAGTACAGTTTCAAACGAGTAATTTACCCTCTGGGGTCACCGAATAAGTGGACAAAGCTCCCTATACAAGTGTGTTCATTCCAGCCTTGTTTCTAGTGGGGAGAAAAGGAAGCACGCGGCATGGCTGACCAGGGAGGGCTGGTTAGAGGTGCCTCAGTGAAGACACTGCAGTGTGCGCCCGAAATGAAACGCTGTTGCTCGAGAATGACCACATGCATCTCAGCGTACATATATAGGAAGCTGTCTGTCATGGATTCCTGCAACAAAAAGTAGGCTCCAAAGCCACACCATTAATACTATCTCATGCAGATAAGCTTACGTAACTACCAAGAGCGCACATGTGTTTAGGAAGGCTTTGAAGGGAGAGTACCAAAATTAACAGCGGTTATCTGTGTGAAGATGTTTGGGAGAATTTTTACTTTCTTTTTATACATTTTATACATTCATTAAGCTCTCTGCTTTGAGAATGTATTGTTTATATAATCAGAAGATAAACGGTGATATACTTTTATTTGGGGAAGAAATATATATAACCTCAAAGTAGATTTTGTAAGTTCATAGGTGACAAGACTGCAAACTACTTCCTGAAGAGAGTTCAGGACCCATACATACTCCTTGCCTGGTGTGGCTCAGCGGACTGAGTGCTGGCCTGAGAACCAAAGGGTCACCGGTTGGATTCCCAATAAGGGCACAGGCCTGGGTTGCAGGCCAGGTCCCCAGCTGGAGGCATGTGAGAGGCAACTGATCTATGTATCTCTCACACATTGATGTTTCTGGCCCTTTATTTCTCCCTTCATTCCCCTCTCTCTGAAAATAGATAGATAAAATCTTTTTAACAAAACAGAGGGTGCGGTCTCAGTGGGGGCGGGGGAGGGACCCTAACTTCCTCACAGGGAACCGAGCAGTGCTATTGCTTGCCCTTCCCACAGGGCTGCGGCAAGGAGTGAAGGGGTTTGAAACGCTTGACAAATAAAAGGCACCAAACAGATGCAAAACTCAGATTGTCTTCAATAGTGTAATCACTGCTTATTAAGAATTTGTGATAAATTGAGGGAGGCGCGTTCTCAAGTTGTAATCTCAAATGCTGTCAGGGCCCAGGCAGGTCAGAGAGACCAGTGATCACTAAAAAGGAACCTGAAGTCCAGGCTGTTAGGTAAACTCTCTCCATTTTTAAAGGCTGGCATCTCATTTTAAAATTTCAAACATCACATCATTGTGCCATGGGTATAAAACAGCCCCAAAATCACATGTTGGCGTTTTCTGGTATATGTTCCTTTAACTTCACAGAAAATCCAGCATGAACTATCAATCTTTTATCTCTAGTCTGTTGACAAAGCTACATTCATCTTTCCAAGACTCAGGTGTCTCCTAAATTAAAAAGACCCAATTATGCGCAGCCTAACTTCAGAGTCAGATATTTTATTGCATTCTTATTTTGTTTTGTTTTTTAATTTATTTTACTGTAAAGATTGGGGAAGGGAAGGAGAGAGGGAGGGAGAGAGAAACATCGCTGTGAGAGATGATTGTCAGCTGGCTGCCTCCTGTAAGCGCCATGATGGGATGGAGCCGGAGACCGCCACTCAGGCATGTGCCCTGACGGGGAATGGAAAACCTTATACGTCCATTCAGGAAATCTGAATAACAATCTCAAAGGAAAAAAACATCATGCATAGGCTTACCATCCAAAGACAGCTACTGTTACCATTTGGGCCTGGTTTCCTTCCAATTCTTTTTTCCTATGGATAATTTGTAGGCTTTCTTTTTAGTTTATATTTTAAAAAATCTGGTACTGTCTTCAAATGGTTAAAAAATAATAACAATATACAAAGGTGTATGGTGAAGTCTCACGTCCATTCCTGTCTCCATTCACCCCACCTTCTCTAATTAATCACTTGTACGTGGTGCATCCATCTTTGCCATGTTTCTTCATTCAAATATTCATCAAATACCGGCTCTCACTTCTCCCCTTTCTTACACCAAGGGGCTGGCGTTCCGCCGTGCGCTGCACCTGCAGGATTCCCCGCGTGGGCCCTTCCTTCATAGCCCCCTGCAGCCGATGTCCGGCGGTCCTGGTCCCTGACTGCGGCACCTTGGGAAACACCTGCACCCACCCACCTGGGCCAAGCTTCAGCAGGGACGTGGGTCTCTGAGCCCATAACACTCTCTGGACGGGGCTTATCCCGGCTGCCCCCAACTCCCCAGACTTCTCCCCTGCTTGGCACCCCCTTCCTTGGTCCTGACCCCTGACAGACACCACACGGCACGGTGTTTTGGTAGAAGTGGCCAAGGGGCTTTCGTCTGAGTCTTGGGAGGGTCCAGCAAGAAAAGAGAAAACCTATACACATCGAGGGGAAGGGAACTGCTATGAGTCATGTGGCGGGCCCCCCACATTTAGCTGTTCAAGCCCCATCACCTAGTGCCTTTAAATGGACCTAAGGTGTTGAAAGAGATGACTGGATTAAAATGAGGTCACTAGGATGACCCCGAATCCAATCTGACTGGTGTCCTAGAAGAAGAGGAAGAGTCACCGGGGAGCATATGGACAGGGGGAATGACCACTGAGGACACATGGGAAGGCTGCCATCTGCGACCCAAGGAGCAAGGTCTTGGAAGTAACCAACCCTGCCAACACCTCGACCTTGGACTTCCAGCCTCCGGGACTGTGAGAAAAAAACTTTACTCTTGTTTAAGCCATGCAGCTGGTGGTATTTTGTTACAGTAGTCCTAGCGAATGAATACGGAAACCACCTCAAAGAATGTCCCCAGAGCAAAAATGAGTGGCCAAGCAAAACAGAGATGCTCCCTGGCATGGTTAGGTGCTCCTAGGAGAGAGAGTTTCAGTGGACCCAAAGAGGCCCTCAGGGTGGTGCCAGCTGCACCCAAACACAGGAACCTCATCACCCACGCAAGTGGAGACCAAAGATCAAAGACTTCAGTAGTGGGTGGTGGCAGGACCCACAGACCGATCAGGAAGGGTGAGCAGTCTCCCACCCTGCAGCCCCTGTGCAGGGTACCAGACACTAGGCCAGACCAGCCACACCACAGCAGGGCCCGTGGGACACTGCCGCGAGGACCCACACCCTGCCGCAGCTACCCGAGCGTCCCCTGGCCCCCGCAGGGCCCTGGAGAAAGGGGAGAGGAGGAGAAACGGAAGAGCTCTGAGTCTGTCCCCCAAAGAGACTGTTTTCACTCAGAACCATTTAAGTTCTCTTTAACACACAAGTTTGAGGCTTTCCCACTTTTTTTTTTTTTTTCACTTCTGAATTACTGTAGATTCGTTTCTGTTACGGGTGGTAAAAAGCCGTAAGTGAGACAGCACGAAAAATGACCTAAACTTGGTTGAAGTCGTGAAGACGCTTAAGGCATTGGAGCAGAGTTTGAACTGTCTGGAACTCCATTCAACTGGGTCGAGTTCCCGGAGCCTGAGGGGTCAGGTAGCATGAGCCCTCTCTAGAGATGCGGCATGGACCCCAGAAGCCACATATTATGAGGTTCTGGTCTGTCTCACCAGGGTGAGTTCCGTGTGAGGACTTGGAGGTCTTCCTGCTTTTCCCATTTTTAAAAGAGCAGATGTTCTCCCGGGAAAGAGAGATTTCGGTACCCAAACAAACCAGAGAAGTGGAGGAATGGAAATAAACCAGACATCTGCCCGCCACCGGGGCAGTGCCCAGAGGACTCGCATTAGCTGGTGGGGGGGGGGGGACACCCAGCCCCAGGAGGGCCGCGCAGCTGGGCTCGGCGCCTTACCTGAGCAGATGACAAACACGACTGTCTTCGTCCCCATTCCCGACATGAAGGAGGGTCTGTGCATTCCTTGTCTACTTTGTCGACTCTCGTAAAAAGCATTCATAAATTTATTCTTAGCGTCAGCGGTGCTTACCGGTGTCAGAGCGGAGTCTTTTCAGACAGTTGCTCCATGTTAAAACAAGCCACTTGGATACATCTATAAATAATTGTCTGGGCTTCGTTTAGTTAACAAACGGCTTTTTCTTTCCCTCTTCTCTCTTTTTAAAATCAATTCTAAAATGATTTCATAAACAACAGGAGGAATTTCCCATTAATATTAAAGTGTGTCTGGGTCGGTCATTTTAATAGCACTTCCCAGAGGGAACAAGCAGTCCTTCCATCTTGTCTGTGTGAAGCCTGTTCCCGTTTCAGAGCAAGGCGTCTGGCAGCGCAGCCTCACTAGGGCCAGTCACAGCTTTCCCTCCCCACCATCCCACGTCCGTCTCTTCCACTGCTTTGGCCGAAAGGAGGGACACGGCGAGGCCGTAGACAGCAGCAGCCCGAGCCGGTCAGGAGAGCGTGTCACTGCCCTGAGGCCTTCGCTGTTTCCACTCTGACCTCACATCTCCAGAATTTTACTTTTCAGGCCACCGCCCACCTAGGATAGAAAGGTAGAATTATGGCTGTTGACAGAACTCCCCCCTGCCAGCCCCCTGCAAGTAATAGTGGCTTAAAAGAAGACATAAATGTATTTCGTACATAAAAGTCTAGAGATAGACAACTTAGGGTTGGTGCAGTGGCTCCATAGTGTCACCATCTGTCTCTGTTCACGACCATCCTTAACCTGTCACCTCATGGTACAAGATGGCTACTCAAATCCAGGCATCACATCTGCATTCCAAGGAGCCAGAAGAAAGAGGAGATGAAGGATGTTCCCTCCCATTTAAGGTCATGTTCTGAATTATCACACAATATTCCTCCTTATACATCATTGGACAGAATTTAGTCAGATGACCTCACCTAGCTGCAAGGGAGGCTGGGACCAGCTAAGCAGAGGTGCTACTTTGAGAACAGATATTGAGAAGAGTGAACACTGGTAGGCCCACTAGCCATCTCAGCCACAATGAAGACTGCACTTGATCACCTCCCATGAAGTCTGCCAGCACCTAAAACTCCAAACGCCCACATGGTACTGCCACTGTTCTATTTTTAAAGAGTTTCAGCTTTCACATCCCTTATTTTTAAAAATTACTTTATATCCTTCACCTTTTCTTTCTCAGAGTTGGGATTCTGAGAAATAAGGCAGCCAGACTGAATTCAAGCTTAGTTCTCAACAGCCGGGGACTACATGTTGTCTTAAACTCCTGCCCCATGCACCTGTGCCCACGCTCTGAAGGTCCTAGGAAGCCAGGCATGGAAGTCGTCCCTATGAGTACCACTTGAAATTCAAATTTGCTTGGTAACTCCTGCTTCACTCAGGGATCAACACAAACCTTCTAGCCTTTATAGTCCACACTCAGGAAGGTGCGAAAAGCCAGGGGTCAAAGCCACTCTGGCTGGGATGAACCCTGACCCCCTTTCAAGGGTGAAGCCGATGCCGAGCCCAGACCTGCGGGCCCCATGGACAGCCTCCTGTTCCTTTGGGCCCACCCTAGATCCCAAAGACCAACCTCAGCCACAACCCCACACCTGAGCCCCAGCCACCGTCCCTGCCTTGCCAGGTGGGATTTCAGCAGACCACGCGGCACCGGTATCAGTGGGCCTCCTGGTGCCAGCCACCCTCTGGGCCCCTCCACCCATCCAGTTTCGAGCCATCTCCTCTCCACTTCAGCCTCATTACTGCCAGTGACAAGCGCTACGGAGCATCCAGTGTCAGAACAATAGCCCCCAGATGGAGTCCACCCCCCCGCACTGGGTCGCGTGAGTGGAGTGGTAAAAGGACACCCAAGCAGTTGTCATGAAGAGACAAAGTGAGAAAACTACAAGTAGGAACGGCAAGGAAAGTAAGCCACGAGGCAGCCTCTCTTAAAAGCCATTCCGTGGCCACAAGGGCCATGCAATGTTGATAGGTGCTTCCACCTGCAAAAGCACGGTCAGCTGAGTTCGGGGACTGCTGCCATTAGCGATTCATGCCTAAGCAAATTAAAGGCTCCGCGAAGGCCTGCAGGATCTCCTGAACCTTTAGCCCCTTTGTTTCTGGAATGTCTACCAATACCTCATGACACCAGCGTCCAACAGGACGTCGAATGATGCAGTGACACACTGAGGACCACAGCTGCTTCTCTGGCTCTGGAATCAAACCACTGGCATTCAAATCCCTGCTCTAGCAGTTTCTAGTGGTGATCGTGAGCATGCTACTCAATCTCTCTGCGCTTTTAGTTTTCTCTTCTATAAAATGGGGGTATAATAGCACCTGCTCCCTAGGGTGGCTGAGGATTCAGTAAGTCCACGTGTGGGGAGGGCTTACAACAGTTAGAATAAGTGTGAGCAGTGGTAATGGTGACGATGACAAAGACAAAGACAACAGCCCAGCACTGGAACACCCCCCACAGCTTACAGGTATGTTTCTCCCAGGAGTCAGGGTTCTGATTAAAATCACCTGTGTGTCTCCAGCATCCAGCACGGGACTACACTAACGGAAATGAGCAGTACCGCACAAGGAAGCATGCAAAGCCTCAGCCTCTTTGCACAGTGGCTACAGGGAAAAGTGAAGCAGAATTCCCCCAAGGGACAGAGCCATACTTGTCCTCCCTGATATACATACAGACCTCAAAGGACCACCAGGTTGGTGAAACAGGACAACTGCATCTTATACACACTGTCCTGTGAGCTGGAAGCACACACACCTTTTTTCCTGCAGAACCAACTTACTACCAGGTGGCCTTGAGTCTGCCCACCCTGCCACCACCTGGGGAGCCCCAACCTGAGGGTGGAGCCAGCACAGGGAAAGACGGAGCCGAGAGATGGTAAGACTCCCTGGTGTGCCCTGTGGACACCCAGGTGCAGCCATGCCTGAAGCCAGCCCTCCCGCATCCTGCTCAGTGCGATGAGATGATTGTGTTTAGCTCAGTTTTCTTAGACCCACTTAACACAGGGGCTCCGAGACACAGGCCTGGGCATGTCCAGGACTCTTCCCCGTGGGGAAGAAGTCTGCTCAGGGGCTCTCAGCAAGAACAGACACAGTGACGTTCCGCGAACAGAAGGAACTATGGGAGCAGAGAGCGTCCCTGCTCCATCCAGACCACACCTGCACCCCAGTGCCATCTGCTGTTCCGGTCCCCATCCCCCTCTCCTCCCTTGTGTTTGTGCCCTAAGAGCCTGAAGCTTCAAGAGAGGCATGGGAGCTCCCCCTCCTCTGGGCGGCCCTTAGCTGGTGACTGAAGGTTGCGGGGTGAGAGAGCCCAGGTCTCTTGCTCAGAACCAACTCTGAGCAGTAGGTTACACCCCCAAGTCGTGGGCTCAGTCTAAAGTCGTCCTCTTGCTTGGCCTCATGTCCTGCTTCCCACGTGTCACAGCCTTCCCTCGGGGCACTCACTTCATTAATCAGCTGCACACAAATCCTCTGAGTAAGGTAACTTAAGACACCAGGTGCAAAAAGGCCCAGGCCAGGTGGGTTCTGGGCTCAGGGCCGGGGACCTGGAGGTCATCCTACCACCAACCCCCAGAAGACACTGTGGCAGCAACACAGGCTTTGTCTCTGCCGCTCCCCCAGCAGCCACGGAGCAGGGAGGAGGTTGCCTCCCGAGAGCCCACCTCCAGGCTTGCAGCACAGAAGGGACACCAACCCAACTCCCCGCCCACAAAGGACAGCAGGGGGCTGACAAAGGACATTCTGGCACACGGTCTTGTTCCCCCCTCTGAGCCCTGAACTGGAGGCCAGCCTGCACAATGCACGTGGCTCCCTCTCCTCCTCCAGCTCTCACACTGCCTCGGAAATGTCCAGGGTCACCGGTTCAACGACCGTGGTCCGGTGACCGGGAACTCAACTAGGCAGCTCTCCAGCCCACCCCGGATCGGCCCAGAAGGCCACATGCCAGGATCACGCTGCAGGCCCTCTGCTTTCCTCTCCTCCTGGGGGCGCGGGCAGAGAGGCTGTGCTGCTACTTCTTCTGCTGGCACAAGATACGCTCTTGCTCGTAGCTCAAGGAGAAGGAGGGCCTCGCTTCTTGGTGGTGGTCACTCTGTGGGTGCCCTTCCTGGCTGTGGACAAAATGCCCAAAGGAATGGGCACAGCTTGTCCCAGCGTCGAGTGGGCACCGCTGCTTTGGTCTGTGCTCAGAGGCCACCTCCCCTCCTACCGGTCAGAACCCTGGCCCTGTCATTCGGAAGGCTCCACTGGTGAACAGTTGACAGTGAAATAAATACATAAACCCTTGGCCACAGTGATGGGCTGGGGTGGACCCGCGACCACAGCCAGGCCAATGAGACGTGACAGTGGACTTGGGGGTGAGGCATGCCTTCCTCCTGCTGGGCGTGAAGCTGGGAGCACAAGAGCGTGGAAGTGGCCGGGAGCCATGGGGAGGGTCTGTCAAGGGCGAGGTCGATGCTCTCTCGTCTCTGGCACTGCTGGGACTGGACCGGTTTTTCTTTTGGCTTTCTGTTTAAGCCCATTTGAACTGGTTTGTTCTGTCCCTTGCAACCAAAAGCATAATAGCTAATAGAAATATTGATGGAGATTGATGTACGAGAGAGGCAACCGTCTCTAGCCCCAGCTCTGCCTCCAGCTCGTCCTATGGCTTCGGTGGAGGCCCCTAACACCTAGGACAGGCCGTGGGCAGGTGAGCAGAGGTCTCTTCCTGGCTCTGAGCAGAACACAGCACATTTCCATGCCGTTGACTTCCTTCCACAGAATTCTCCTTCAAGGCCCTTCCCCCCGCTTCGAATCCCAGGAGGCCTACCCTTCCCTCCCATGCCCTTGGGAGGCCCTCCCTGCTTTGAATTCCTGCAACGTTTCCCAGCCTGTTCCGCTAACTGGTCCTTACGACACCTTAATAGCTTCAGGTCACAACCATGCACATGTGCTATGTCCCCCCTAAGCTCCTAAGGGTTGCCAAGTGCATTACCATATTCCAGGCACCATGGGAAGCCGGCACATGCAAGCGCCTACAGGGCACTCACAGACATCCAGCAGGCGGAGCATGTTGTTATCTTATGATCCCCGTTTACAAGATGAGGAACGGAAGCTCAAAGCAAATGAGGCACCTGCCAGAGGTCCCCCAGTCTGGTGAGCCAAGACACGGATTCTGTGAGATGAAGAATTTCTGGATCACGCCCTCTGCTCCACTGACATGCCGCTCAGCCCAGCCTCACTGCCAGTCATCAAGTGCTCCTAAACACCTGCCACGACTTCACCCATGGCGATCGAAGGTTGGGAAGGTGCCAGCCAGGCACGAGGAAAGACCCAAGTGCATGTCCAGGCAGCGCAGGTCTGGGCGGAGGGGCCAGCATGCCGCTCACGGCTCTGGGCACGCTGCCCAGCTCATCCCGCCCCCCGCCCACTCACAGCCCCGCTCTCTGCCTGGCCAGCAGGTGAGGCATGTTCCTTGGGAGTCCTGAGCCGCCTGCCAGGGAGCCGTGCAGTCACTGGCAAACAGAGGGGCCGTTCTCCCTGGGAACAGGGGAGGCTCAGTTCTTAGGAGCTCACCCCTCGGCCCCCAGCCAACACAGCTCATGGTCTTCACCGGGGCCCTGAGCGTGGCCCAAACCTGAATTGTGTTACCAAACAGTCAAACAAAATGAAGTGCTTCATTCCAAAAAAAGAAGAAGAAAAAGGCAGTCCTGTTCGAACCTGAGCTGAACCTGTGTATCTCCTAAGATGACTAAATAGGAACCAAAATCACACATCAAAGTGTTGTGTGAACAGAACCAATATTCATCTGACCCAGGTTCCTGATTTGAAAAGACATTCTGGGAGGAGCGCTGTACCTCCCCGTGTGGCTCTGTGGGGCGGGTACAGCGTTCTCAGGAACACTGTGTAAAGAATGTGGTTTAAAAATGTGACTTTATTTTAACCCTCCATAAGGACAAATCAGAAACTTTCAGACCAGCCAGCGCCCCACATCCTGACAAGACCATGTCACGACTGAACCGTCATAACAACAACAGAGCCGGAACGCATCTGCCGCGAGGACAGAGCCCGCAGCCTGGGCCCCAGCTGCCCCCGCGACCCCAGCACATCTCTCTGGGGCTGTGTTCACCAGCAGTGCAGAGCAGGAGTGGATCTCAGAGAGCCTGGCTCAACTGCCTGATGCTGGGCATGGAGGGCCCCCTTGGGCATGTCCCCTTTTTAAAATCCTGATCCTCACAAAAGCATGTGACCCCAGGTTCCATGCCCTGGTAGAGAACCCATTGAGCCAGCTAGACCGTGCGGTTCTCAGTCCACCCCAGCCTCTGGACCAGCTGCTTTCAGCGTCCCTGAGCAGGAGTGAGAGCCCACCCCGCCGGCCACAGACACCCTGTGACCGTGCCAACTATAGGGCCCAAAGAAAGAGAACGGGGAGCGCAGTGCATAGGAGGTGGGTGAGGAGCCACACCCATCAGCCCCCGCGCTATCACAGCGCACACAAGGAGAACAGGCCTTACGCCAAATAGCGACCAATTACCCCTGTCTGAAAGACCAAGGGCTTCCCAGGGGCTAACAGAGTTACTCTGGGGTACACGGATGGAGAATAGGAGGCACGGAGATTGTACCTGTCATTTGACTCTTCGTAAGGTGATGCATGCACTGCACTGATGATGTTTACAGCCAAGGTTAAAACGCACGCGTGCATATGCATTATGGGCTACGCTTACAATAAAGGCAGAAACCACAACGGACTTAACTACATAAAACGGGAAAACTTCTATTTGTAAAAGAAGAAATCACCTTACACTATATTAGGAGAGGAAAATATTCACAATATTAGTAATAATAAGTACTTACTATGTTAACATATAAAAAGCACTTAGAGGAAAACCACACTCCAACAGAAGAAAAAGCAAACGGCATAAGGAAGCAACTCATGGAAGAGGAAACATAATATACTCACCCCCACAGAAACTGAGGACACACAACAAAAAGTCGGATAACATTTCTGTCTATCAAACTAGCAAATACAGTTCCAATTTTGTACAATGCCTGTTGGTAAGAGGAAAGACAGGCAGACAACTGCAGGCACTGTTCATGGGAGGCTGAACTGGCGAGACCTTTTTGGAGGGCGGTATTGCAAAACCGGCTAATAACTTTTAAAATAGTTATAAAGTTTGCAGTAGTGCATAAAGTTTGGCATAGCAATTCCACTTCTAAGCATTTATCTGTAAGGAAAATCATCATGGCTAAAGAGACATGGACTCAGATATGCAGGGAAGCATTGTTTATAAAAGCAAAAAGTTGGAAACAGCCTCACTGTCCAAACAATGAAGGACCGGTTTAATGTATGACGGCGTCATACACAGGGAATAACTATGAGGCTATTATAATGACGGTAGAGAAAAATATGAAATAACTTGGAAATGTTTACAATATATTAATTGGAAAACACTGCTTACAAATGGTTTGTACAATATGAACCTCCCTTTATAAATAAATATAGGTATGCATCCACACTGAATTTTCAGACATCTGATTATGGGCTTTTTTAATTTTCTCCTTTATGTTTTCCTGCATTTTTTGTAATGAAAAATCTGTGGATTTTTTAAAATAAATACCCAGTGCTGAAACATATCTGAGAATCATTTTCAAGTCCTCAATTGGGACACGTTTTAAATCAACAAGTTAAGAACCAAAGACACAGCAAATGAGATTAAAGTAGTATCTATTGTTCCAAATAACCCTTCCAATTAATCTTTTATGCCTTTTCTTCTTTTTCTGAAAGCCCACAGAATATGAGTTCATAAAGATGAGGTCACTGTGTTACAAAATTTGCTGGACTGGACAACATTCTAAAATCATAACCCACTCCTACCCACAGAAAAGAAGAAGAAAAGAAGCATGCTCCCTTATTTTCCGAGGAGAAAACAATTGCATCTTTAAAACTCAAGATGAAAAGGCTAAAGCCAGATTTCATAGGGTTCTGGGACCAGGATTATTTAGTTCTCCAGCGATACTGCTTTGTGCCAGTGTGAAATTCAGATTTTCAAAGAAAGGGGTCCACTTGAAGAGAAAATGCTACTTGCAAGCTGCAGAGCACTGACCTGCAATGCTGAGAAAGAGAGGCAATGGCAGAGAGAGAGAACCAGAGACCCCAGTGCCCGCAGAGCTCCCTGGGGCCAGAGCTCACGCCTGCTGGCACCAAGCACGACCCAGGAAATGCTGGCGGTGAATTTCACTGGGCTTCTATCACGGCTCCTATCTGACCAACCATCCTCTGCCAGAAATATTTTCCCTCTCAGTGGAGGCCAGCACAAAACATTTAGGCGACAGGACTAGGATTTTCTGGACAATACAACATATCAATTAAGAGATAAATTAGACACAGGAGAAAACCGTAAACTGGATGCTAATGGATTAATCCATTAATACTTCTTCCCCACTGGCCTCCAGAGAGATCCTCCCCAGCAGGCAGGAACCTCCAGAAATAGGGAAGCGTGACTGGCAAATCCATTCAGGACTCCTGGTCAGACACACCTGTGTGCTGGAAAGAACGTCTCCTTGGTTCATTCAGGTCCTTAGGGTAAGACAATATTTTCATTCATCTGTGACTCTCTCTGGTCAGCTCACCAGAATCACAGCTCCGACTGTACTATTGATCCTTCCCAGGAGCCAGACAGTGGCCCCTTGCGATTGGCCGCCTGGCTGAAAGCTAAAAAGGGCGCTTCCTGAGGGAAGGTGGGTTCCAGAGGCCTCTGGTGGGCACCTCATCGAAGTCTGTCCGATGCGAAGATGCTCAGACATGAGAGGCAGAAACATTTCCCGAGAGGGGTCATGCTAGTGTATCAAGGGTTTCAGTCCTGAGCAACGCGATCAGGGAAAGGACAGAGACAGAAAGGCCTTGTGGCCACAACAGGAGGAAGACACTGAAAGTCAGACAGACATCAGTCTGTCCAAAACTCATCCACCGTACTTTGTCCCAAGTAATGACTGGGCTGGTTAGGTGAGCAACAATCGTTGAGCGTAAACTGTCTTAAAATTACTATACTAAAAGAATAGGCTTTGTTCACTTCTGTGTGGCATCTAAAAAATATATATGAACAAACAAAATAGAAACAGACCCACAGATACAGAGAACAGGGGGATGGGTGCCAAAGAAGAGGGTGTGGGAGGATAGGTAAAAGGCGAAAAAAAATTAAAATTAAAATAATTTTTAAAAACTGCTGTATTAAAAAAATGAGGGTTTTGTTCTATAAATGTTCTTTGTCAAATCCATGACGCTTGCCATTTTTGGCTGGAACTCTGGTTTATACTATTTATACAGAGATTTATGTCACTCTTAGATGACTTTTGTATATCTTTGTGTAAGCCTGCTCCCTCTGACTTTGCATATGGCCAGCACCAAATATATGTTTGCTGCAGGAAGAGACAAATGCATGGCGGCCTTTGGAGAGCAAACATTTCCAAACATCTGGCCACAAAACTAGGGGAAAGGCTGAAGATCTAATAGGATACAAACCTGATCCCCCCTCTCACAACCTGAAGGATCCCATCTGGAAATCTCCCCAGAAGAAAACCAAAGAACATCTATGTAAGCAAAGGAGAAAAAGAAGTAGGCCCACTGGGGAGTTGAAGAAATTGGGGCTCACATTCATTTTCTCGAAGCTCATATCCCAGAAAGCCAAGCACCCTCCGGTTCTGTCCCTGAACCTCTGCTACCCGCTCTGTGGAGGACAGGTCACAGCCCTTACCCGGGCACACCAAGTCCAGGGACGTGGTGGTCAGGGCCAGGCCGCAGGACACGACCCCTGGCTCTTCTCCTCACATCTCAGGGGTGACACCCCAAATCCACGGAGGATTAATGAAAGCACACCTGCCAATCCACACTCCACCGAGAGCTGGGCCCCCCCAGGGTCTCCCTTTACCCCTAATACAGAAGAGTACTAAAAATAAAAATGCTACAATTCAATAGAAATCTACAGTTCAGTACGCAGACTCACCACTGAACAGATGCAAGATCATTTTAGGTGAGGCTTAGTTGAATATTTATTGTTAAGCTAGTTATATTATCTGTTTACATTATATCATTTGTATTATTTATTTTATATGATTTGTTTGCATTTCCTAGGGAAACTATAGCCAACCCCTGAACTACTGCTTCAGATGAGTACTTCCCAAGGTGATACCCCACGAGTATCCCTTTCAAAAAAGCGTCTGAGGTGAGGGTGTAGTCAGGGAACAAGATTATGTTGCTCTAGATTATGTTGCTCCTTTTCTTTGTCATCAGCCCTCCCCGTTTCCCTCCTCTGGACACACAAGCACCGACAGCCACCCACAGGGAAGCAGTTCACCAGGTTTCAGGGATCCTGCAAACCACACGGGTGTAAGTGCCTCGGCCCAGGAAAGGCCCTGGGCACGCCTGCAGTTACAAAACCGCCCGCTAACCTCCCCGCCGCCTTTTCCCACATGTGTGCACCACTAGCCCACAGGACACAACTTGCAAGTTATTGCTCCACGTTCTCTAAACTTTCCCTTTGGGTAAAATGTGACCATGAAAAGGCTGAATGGTTGGGCCAGAGTGCCTGGGGCTCCTGTGCGACCGCTTTTATTGGAAGGGCTGTGCTTGCCTGGCATCTGCCAGCACGGAGGGCGTCTGTTGGGGAGCCTATAAAACTCACCGCCCTGCTGCGGTGAGGAAGCCCGCCGTGAGCACCAGGCAGAAGCCTGCCGGCCTCGATTCCAGCTAGAGCTGTGCTGTCCTGAGCGGGCAGGCTTGGGTCCAGCTCACGGAGAGCCTGAGTCCTCTTGGGGACCCTATTCCCCTCTTTCCTGTGGCCACCACTAAGCCTGCTGCCAAACGCCATTTCCCATGCGTTGGCTAGAGGGTGCCTCGACTCCGGGCGGAATGAGTTCACAGACATCTCAGCCCCTCTTCCACCCCAGGAAGATGCAGCAGGGCCGCGGGATGGGACCAGCCTCCTGCACAGGGGAAAACAAGCGGCCTGCTTGCTCCGGAGCAGAATGGCTGGCGTTTTTATGTAGCTGGCTTTTTCACAAGTTTGGTAGATTGTGGTTTTCTGAAATTATTTGTTTGGATACACATCATCAAAAGTGATGTTCGTACTTTGCTTACCTATTTTAGGTTTTGTCTTTTTTTTCTTTTAATTCTTGTGCCCTTAGAGTCTGGATCTACATGTGGCCCACCTGCCCTGCAAGGGGAAATGCTGGGCCACTTCTCCGCAAGTCTCAGGAGCCGATCGGCCCCTCTCCCCACTCCCGGCTGATGACAACCGGACGGCGGCCGAGGCCCTCCCCAGGGCCCTCACTGCCACCTCCGAGCAACTGGAGCAGTTTTGTGTCCAATGCTCTTCCAGATTAGGGGTAAAGGGCGACCCTGCGGGTCCTCTCTCACGGTGTCGGTGAGCTCGTACTTCCTTACAGACACCATCCATGCAGGACGGCGAGGGGCGCGCTCTCCTTCACTAGAGAGAACACCCAGACCCAGGGAGCCGTGTTGAGTGTGCTTCATCCCCAGGTCAACCCCTCAGGGAGTGACGGGAAGACAGGAGGGGTAGGAAACGAAAACTCCGCCTCCAAATTCAAGGAGCTCCAGCAGAAAGGCAGCGGGACATCCAATAGTGGAATGCGTTCGTCCATGTCCCCGCCCCCTCCTTGGTCAGCTCCCCTCCTTGGGTTGAAAAATCCCCCTTGTGCCCATCTCGCCCTCCCAGAAATCTGCTGTGAGGCTGATACAGCCCCCCCTCCCAGCGCCCCAGAAGTTCCTTCCCCGTGATGCTCCTTTCTCCCCAGCCTTAGCCACTGTCCTTCCTTCCATCCTCAGTCACAAGGGGAGAGCCCTGAGGAGAGGGAGCAGAGCCACCAGGTAATTTGCTCCAAGGCAGCTACAAAGACACAGCCCTTCCTGAATGTGTTCTTTCTCTCAGAACGTTTGCAATAGAGGTCGGCGGGGTGGAGGAGGGCGTTGGAGGAAAATAGAGACAACTGTACTTGAAGGAACAACTAAAAAATAAAAAAGAATGTTTGCCAGAGTCCACAGGGAAACACCGACACCTTGACTGAAAGGAATACAATGTCTAATGCAGTAGATTTGGGCAGCAAGCAGGAGGCTGGGGACGACTCCAAGTGGCAGCGGCTTACTGGCACCCTGACTGCCATACCGAGGTGTTGTAGAGGACACCCATCCCATGTCCTCCACCATGTGCCCAGTCACCTTTTATGGCTGGTCTATGACAAAGGACAGAGCTGCCACTGATGGAGGTCAGCCTGGGAACAGTCTGGAGGTCAGAAGTGTGGGGGTCACCGCCGCAAGTATGGCCCTCACTGGCCCACCATGGACCCAACTGGACAAGATGCAACTGCCCATCCTTCCCCGGGAACCAGACCTGCCTCCAACAGGCACCCATCAAAAGGCCTCGCCCCTGTGGGGCCCTGCCCTGCACTGGTTCTCAGAGGCACCCACTCCCCTGTCTGTGAGTTAATGCCCGCAGCCTTGGCTGTACATCCAAACTCCCACACCCCCTAGTGAAGAGAGATAAGCATGTGCCTCCCAGCCCGGCGTCAGCCCCACTCCAGCCCCACGCAGCGGGCCACTGCAGAAAGGAGAGGGGGCCCCACTGGGCGCCTCTGGTCCTCCCCCGGTACCCCCAGATGGCCTGGGCCCAAAGGTTTTCTGGCCTACCCAGTGAAGGCCAACTCTCGGCCGGTGAGAGGTCAAAAGGTGCCTGAGAATGGAAGAAGCGTGTCCACACCCTGGCTCTGTCAATGGGAGCTCAAGGAGTTATGGGACCAGACACTGGGAGGCTTTCGACTTCCATCCTCAGCCAGATGTTTGGCCGTTTCAGGCTTGCACGGGCCCAGTCAGGCGCCACCGTCCCCTGTTCGAGGTGAATCGCCTGGCTCAGAGGCCCAGATCAGGCTGCACTGTGGCTGCGGCTGCTCACAGGCCCTGGGGAAGCAGAGCACTCTCCCTGCTCAAGAGCCAGGGGGATGCCCTGTCCTGGGAGCTCGCCCTCTGTGGTGTTGGACCTGTGGAGGGCCCTCGTGTGTGGTTGAGGGGTACGCTTTTGGTTCATCTGTTGCTTTTCCATCAATTGACAAAAATGTAAGAAAATTCCATTTTCCTGAATTCCTTGGCTGGATGAGCATTTGTGCTCACTGACTCACTCTGATAGAGAGTTGCAAGGAAAGGTAACTGGGACCAGGACAAGATGCAGCCTGTCCGACAGAAAGGAGAGACATAGAGAATATTCCAGGCATTTGCCTGATCGCCTGTTCTCCCACACTCCACCCCAGCCTGGGCATCAGGGCGGGAAGGGAAATGAGCCTCCCGGACTCGACCCTCCAAAAGCTCCCCCAAGACCAGTGAGGGAGACAGAGGTGGGGGGGAAAGTGCAGTATTTCGTATTTGCTTGAGTCTTGAAGGAGCATAGATCTCCTCCTCAGGGACCTTTCCGAGAGCCCCTTCCTGCCTCTGACACCCACACTGATGCAGCCCCAAGGCGGGCCGGCCCTCTGCCAGGGCTCCCCTGGGGCTGCCCTCTGTCTACCTTTCCTGTGTCAGGGACAATGACGGGGACACACACTGGAGCCAGATGAGGGAGATGGCTTTGGCGAGACAGATCCAGCCTCCACGTGTTCCTTTGGGCCTCTAAAATAGTTCTAATTTTTTTTATGAGTGCCATGATTTAAAAGATGGAATATGCCACATAAAAGTTATCTTGAGTTTTTCTCTTCTCTGGAAAAACTGAGGTCATGATGCCTCTGGGACCACAGGCTGGCTTGGCAACTCTCGGCCGGCCAAGCGGGGTTCCCGGCGTCAGGCAGCACGTGTGCCACCAGCCTTGGCTGCGTAAGGAACAGCCCAAAGCTTGCAACCATCACCTGTCGGCCACGACCCTGGATGCCGGCGATCTGGGCCAGGCTTGGCGAAGCACTTCGCCAGCTGGCCTCACCAGGCTCACACACAGGGCCACCGTCAGAGGCCAACAGATGCTGGAGGACGCCGGGGTTCCCCTCCACGCGGCCACCCTGGTGCGCTCCCATCCGCAAGCAAGGACAAGCCTCGAGGGACAGGCATTTTCTAAGCTTCTGCCTACGCACCTTTCATTAATGACCCGTTGGTGAAAGCAAGACACCAGAGCAGCCAGGTTCAAGGGTCATGGAAACAGACTTCACCTCTTGACAAAAGGAGCTGGGGAGGCCCTGTGGCTATTCTCTCGCAGGCCCTCCGGTTCACCATAATGCCCACCTTGCAGATACTGGGGGTCAGCTGCCATTTCTCCTCGAACTTGGGCGGCTAGTTTCCCTACCTCTGGTTTTCCTCAAAATTTCACTACCCCTGGAGCCGTGGAGGCATCAAAGTTAAGGAATGGAACCTAGAATTCTCCTGGGACTTGGCTCGGAACAAGCTTGCTCATAAGCATGGGAAGGTGAATGGATTTGATGAACATAAAGCCCAGAGAGAGGATCCAAAGCAGCAGGTGAAGGCTTTGCCTGGGGAGGCCGAAGGGACATCAGGACGGCCGGGCCCCCCGGTGGTAGAGCAGGTAGACACAGCAGGGTCTCAGGTGAGCAAGGTGCCATCGGAGACAAGTTGGGGCACGAAACAGTGCGGGTCTTACCAGACAGCGCCAGGAGGACTCACAAAGAGGACCGCTGCCGACAAGAAAAGAGCAGAAAGCTCCTCTTCTCACCCTCCCTTCTCATCAGGCTGGCTCTGCAGCCAAGCTCGCGGAGATGGCAGGAAGCCAAGGCCAGCAGGCCCAGGGAGGTCGTGATACTCACAGCATGTGCTGTAAGGCAGGTGGGACCCCCAGAAGCCGGCAACACAGGATGCTCAAGGGCGAAGAACTGGACCTAGTCTCAGTGAGCAGAAGTCCTAGTACATGGTACAGAACTTCTCCGGAGAAGGCCAGAAGATGGCCGGGAAGATTCAGTGCATGGCCGGGGGCGGGGTACAGCAGAGGACAAGGGCAAGTTCTCTTAGCACTGATGATGAAAGACTGTCCTTCCCCCTCTTTCTTTGAGAACGGTTTGGCTTTTGCTATCCCAGGTACAAAAGTGTGTCTGAAGTTTTAAAAATGCCTTTAACATGATCCTTGGATCCGATGCTAAAGTATGCATTGCAATGAAGGACACAACACCCCCCATGACGGATTCTTGACAAAAACGAATTTGCTCAAGCCTGTAGCCTTGACTTCTAGGACGCAGGAAACACGGAGGACAGAGGAAAAACAACAGCAGCAACACAAAGAAGCACTCAGATGTTCAAAACATGGGACCCGGTGCAACCGAACTGGTCTAGCCTCTCATGGCTATTTTAAAGAGAAAGGAGGCAGCAGACTGTTCTAGAATGAGATGAGACTGTTCCAGAAAGAAGTATATCACACAAATGCAATGCAGGAACGCTGACTGGATTCTAACCCCTAAAACAACAAAATCCTAGCCACAAAACACACCTGGGGGACAATGAGGGAAACTGTAGCAAGAACTGCATGTGAGATGGAATGAGGAAAGTGCTGCTTCTCAGGCATGACAACGGCACTGTGCGTGTGGGAGAACACTCTTAGTTTGGAGTTTGGGAGACACGCGCTCTAATGTTTACTGTGTGACCCACATGCTGTCTCTTGGCTGCAAACCCGCCCTCCTATACTTGGCCTTGGAGGCTGGCCTGGGGCTCTGTAAACCCTGCGGCAGGCTCTGCCAAAAGGGGGTGCTAGAGAGAAAGCCTGCAAGGCTGCAGGAGGAAAAAGGGACGGCTCCTTCCTATTCACTTCCTATTCCTGCTCTGCCTGCCAGCACGCTCCCCCCATCCCGCCCCCCGCCCCCCAGCAGCTGCTGGATCCAGCCCCACCGACAGCAGCCCTTCTGGCCAGCCCCCTCCTCGGAGGCCTGGGTGCGGGCCCCGCAGCTCAGAGGCCAGCACTGGCCAAGCAGCCCCTTGGCCTCAAAGGTCAGAGTTTCGGTGACACAGAGCCTCTCTCTAAGTTTCCAGCTCAATAATCCCGACCTTCTGCTTTTATGCGTGAGCCCTAAGGACGGTAGCTGCTTGCTGAAATTGCCTCCTCCACGATTCCTTAGAGTTCTCTGCTTACTCTTCTCGTTACCTAGTTAATAACTTTATACCCAGTTAAGTCATTATAGTAAATTCTCTCCACTCAAACAGCAGGTGTGGTTTCTGTTTCCCAAATGGGTAGTATGATAATGTTTGCAATTAAAAGGGGACAAAATCATCAGTAACTAAGAACATCTGAAACACACACCCCCCCCCCCCCCCCCCACAAACAACCAACTCCACTTCTCACCACCTGCCCTTGGGAGAGAGACTTCTTTCACAGGCGCACAAAAAGCATGAGCATGAATGTTCCCCGAGAGCTGAGTGAAGCAGGGACAGACAGGAGGCAGCCTGAACAGCCATCGAGGGGGCAACAGATGAACCAGTGTGCAGCCATCCTATGAAACCCCAGCAGTAGTTAAAAAGAATGGAGCAGACAGAAGCAACAAGACCCAGCGGCAATGAACATGCCAGCCCGCAGACCTTAGTCTACAATCCCATTCCCAACTAAAAGAAACCAGAGGTCCTTAGAGAAATGGATGATTCCAGGGTTGAGGCAGGGCAGGCACAAGATGAGGCTGGAACATTCTGTAATGCCAGAAAGTAATGGAGTACTCAAAAAAAAAAAAAAAAGCTGGGTACATCACAAGGATACCGGAAGGGGTGTCCAATGACTGTATCTGGAACAATTTGAGAATTAAATAATTAAGGACAGTAATAAATTATTATAGATCACTAAAAATGAGAACCCATGAGCCCATAATAAACAGATAACTTAACAAATACAGGGGGAGAAGGGAGAAGCCCAGCTCACAGCAGACTGCCACGTGCCCGGCACTCCTGGGGGGCGGCTCCACCTGGCTGCGGCCATGGGAACGCAGGCCAGCTCGGGCAGACGCCATCGACGGACGCTCAGTCCGGGTGGGCGTGCGGATGAGGGGCAGGAATTTGCACAGTCCTGACTGTCTTTCAACCAGCTGCATATTAGTGGCGGGGGCGAGGGGGGGAATGGTAACTTTATAGCAGACAAATCAGACAGCACCTTGCCTGGATGATCAAAATTCACATCACCAACAAGGGCAGGTGGACATTGATCAGGTGCCTTGAGGACTCGTCACCTATAGATTCTGGCTAAAAAGGCCTCACTTGAACCTATCCATCAGTCTAATAATGAGAGAATATCAGAGAACCCAAAATAAGAAACAGTCCATTTTATAAAAAGTGACTGTATTCTTCAAAAAGGTCATTATCATAAAATACAAAAACGACTATCAAAGTATTCCACACTAGTAGGAAAACAGAGACATCACAACTAAATGCACTATCTTTTCCTACACTGGATCCTGGACTGGAGGGGAAAATACTACAAAGGACATTAGTCCGTTAAGTGACGAAAATGGAATACAGATGGCAGACGAGGTAAAAGTAGCATGTCATTACAAAATTTACAGAAGTCAGTAACTACTATGACTATTTAGAGAATCTGTTTACTCTTAGGAAATGTGCAGTGAAGTATTTAGGGACATGATATATAGCACCCATTCTCAAATGAGTCAGAAAAGAATTATATTACACATGTGTTTATATATACACACATGATACAGGTACACAATATACACATACATATAGCAAAGAGGGCAAAATATTAAATCTAGAGAAAGGGTATTTGAAGAGTCTTTGAACTGTTCTTATTCTTGCACATTGTTGGCTTCAAAATCAGAAGTTATTGCTTTAAAAGAAAAGTTCGGGGGGGCAATGAAGGAGGTAGCTCTATGCACTGGCCTGTGACGAGCTCCAACGATATCACTGAGTGAAGAATGAAAGTGCCCAAGAGTGACAGCTCCCTACCACGTCCACCTGTACACGAGCAAGAAGCAGAGAAAGGCCTGGAGCACGCCGGCTGGCGCAGTCGCCTCTGGGGAGGCGAAGAGGACACCAGGAGAGCAACTCTGGAGTCCTTTACCTTTTCTGTCATCTTTTTATTTTTCTATGAGTATTTATAAGCTGCTCATGCAATTAGAAATAATTTTTTTTTAAGGCTGAAGTGGCCGTGCTCAGTTCCCATCGGTGACAAGGACTGCGGCCCAGGTGTCCTGAGACAGTGCCCCTTTAAACAGCGGGGCCCCCCGACTGACAGCCTCTGAAGCTCAGCGGCTCTGGGGTCTGGGAAATCTGGCCAGAACGCGGCAGCCGGCCGGGGTGCCTGGAGGACTCTGGGCTCAGAGTCCCACGAGCTCACCCGAACCCTGCCTGCGTCGCTCGCCCTCCGAGCGACCAGGGCCAGAGACAGGCCTCCGGAGCCCTGGCTCCCTCCCCTGTAAGAAGGGGCAACAGTGCCAAGAGAGCAGAGGCGCCCTGAGCTTTGGGTACAAGGACGGCATTTGCATGTCCTCAGACAGCAGGCACACAAAGTGCCCGAGTGCACCCTGGGCTCGGCTTATTGTCACCATCGGTTTACTGGTATCATCCCGCCTCTTTTTAGTCATCGGCTTCACTGCATTATTCCCCAGGAGCCCAGAGGCTCTGCAAGTCCCTCCTCTCATCTCTGCTTCCCACTGTGCCTCACAGAACACTGTGTCCATGAGCAAGTGACAAACATCTGGTGGCAGGCATATGAACTTTGTCACAGAAAATCTAGAGCAACGTGGGAGCCTATGGTGAAGCCCCAGGTTTACTTTAGAATTATCAAATATAAGCAAACACGGCCTCTGTCACCCTGCAGAAATCGGTAAATGCCAGGTGACCACTGACCCGCATGTTCCTGAACAATGGAGGTGAGAGGGCACTGCGAACATTCTTCAAAGCCAGAGGTGATGTGTCAAAACAGGTGCTATTTTGAAGATTGTCATTTGTTTATTTTCTTTGACAGGGGAAGGGAGGGAGAAAGAGAGGGAAAAAACATCTCCCTCTGATGTGCAAGGCATACATCAATCAGTTGCCCCTCACACGCCCCCAGCTAGACCTGGTCCGCAACCCAGGCATGTGCCAACTGGGAATCAAACCACCAGTCTTTCGGTTCGCAGGCTGGTGCTCAATCTCCTGAGCCACACCAGCCAGGGCATAACAGGTGTTATTTAAAACTGGTCTGTGGTTTAAAATGGTTGGGAAATGCCAAATTAGACGAAAGTAGGCAGGCTTCTTTACTGCAGGGCTTATGAGCTCCCTTAGCATGCAACTGTGCATCGTGACTACCCAACAGACAATACGGTGCACAATCTAGTCTAATCTCGGGGCCCAGAGCCCACAAAACACTGCTCAAAGCTACCCCACGGTCAGTGCGTGGTAAAAATGGTACTCAGTGGACATTCAACACTGCAGCCTGTTCATCCAACCCAAGGACACTGGGGAATGAAGTGAACCAAGGGCATAGGGGTCGCTGTTCAGGCCCCCTCATAGTCCTCCTCTTCCTTTGCCCTGCTGGTTCAAGGGACGTCCGCAAAGAACCCCGACAGAAAATCACGGTGACAGCTGGGGAGGCAGACCCCTATACTGTCCCTCCAGCCATTCCAGCCTCTCTCAGTCCTGAGCATTCAACACTGTGCCTCAGTGGGTTGGGCGAATGGCTGCAATGGCCAGGACCCTGCCCGGCAGCCGAGCAGCGGACCGCATGCGGGGATGCTGCCTGCGCCCCGACAGAGTGCAGCACTGAGCGAATGTTCCACGGGATCAGGCTGAGGAGGCCGGTAGCCATAGTCCTGCTTCTTACCGGACCTCAAGAACAGGCATGGAGATAGTTCAGATCACCTCCTTTTCGCTCACCCACTCTGAGTAAGAGAAATCTGACATCTTAACCCATACGGCGCCCACGCCCCCTTTTGGGGGGCAACAACACACTTGTCTTTGGGGGAGTTATTCTTCCCCTCCTTCTCGCTCCTACACCAGCCCAGCCACGTCGCATATGGTCAATCCAGGAGCCCTGTGCCCTCTCACCCAAGGGACGGGCACTGGACCCAAAAGGGCCCATCAGTCCCTCCCTCACACAGGCATCGGGAAGCTGGAGTAGAGGGATACAGGCCAAAGGCTGGTCGGTGTTTCTGTGCTTGTCAGTAGGACCAGGAAAGGTGACCTTTCAGTTCAACTCCCCAGGTCCCCGGCACATCCTGGTGCCCGTCTGCGTGACTCAGGCACTCAGCTGAGCTCTGACCCCCCGGGTGTGCTCCATGTCCTGCCAATGAAGTCCCAGAAGGTCTCTAACTGGGAGCTGAAGAACCCAGCCCCGTTCCACTGAGCAAAACAATCTCAGCAAATGCCTACTTGCCTTTCCCAGAAAATCGCTGGACTTAAGACCTGACACTGACCTCAAAGCCGCCCTAGTGGCCTGATCACATTTTTCGAAAAAGGACACTCTTATTTATTTTAAAAGGCTAACCCAGTGACCTCCAGTTCACACGCAGCTGTCAGGTGCCCCCCAGCCCGTGTTCCCGAAGCAGATTCCCAAACAGCATCCCTTTTCTGTGTCCTTAGGGGACACGGCACGGCCGTGAGGGCAGAGAGACACCCTCGGCGGCTCTGGCTAGCTGGTCGGAATGTAACCGCTTTCCTCCCCTCCTGTGCCGCCCATCACCATTTCTCCCCAGCGCCCACACATCCTTTAAATAGGTGGGGGACACGGCAGCCCTCGCAGCGCTCGCAGCCGGCCCCCATTGCAGCCCCTCAGCTCCCCGGGGTGAGGGGCTCCAGGCACAAGCACGACAGCTCCCACCCTGAGGTGCCTGTCGGCACCTCACCATGGGCCCACAGCACACCAAGGACACTCCTATTCCGAGGGTGGCCCCGGTAGGTCTCCTGTCATTGGCGACACATGCATTTACTCTGGAGAGAGCTGTTTCAGGCACATGTGTAGCAGCAGCGAGCAATACTCCTTTATACACAGAACACAAAGTCATCACGTAAAGTGCGCCCCAATTGTCAGAGTGGGGCTGAAAACAACCAACTCACCCCAGGATCACCTCTCGGGGTGGCCTGACGTCGGAGTCCCAGGCTGCCACGGGGACCCGGAAACGTAACAGACTGCAGTGCTCGTGGGCTCTCTGGGGAAGGGCTGGCGACCAGCGCCCCCATTCCCCTCTGTCGAGCTGATGCCTTTGCTGGTCACTGCGCACGCCTCCCAGATCTGCGCCCTGTGAAAAGCAAGGTCAGAGGAGAGTTGGCGCCAGGTCTCCGCAGTGCCGCCGAGGCTCTCCGAGCGAGGGCAAGGGGGGACCCGGACCTGCCAACCCACCCCAGGGAGGGGAGAGGCCTGCCGCCCCGCCTGGGCCCTGCTGGTCGCCCTGTGCCTCTCCTCTGGCCTTCCCTGGGCCCTGGACGTCCCCGCCTCACTTAAGGGGGCACCCTCCAAACCCCGCCCACCTCCCCACCTCCCAGGCTGAGCGAGGCGCCCACAGCCACCCCAGGCCACCATGTGCCCCTCTGTAACGGAACCCCACCATGCGTCTCTGAGCCCGTTTGCAAGTTTCCCTTTCCCACCGGACTCTGAGCAACATGAGAGTAAGGCCCAGGCACACCTGTCTCCGTGTCCCCAGTGCCCGGCACAGTGCCCCATGCACAGCAGACACTCGACACAGAGAACGTCTCAGTGAAGAGAACAGAGCCAAAGACACGAGAGCCCTACACACACAGTGCCCACCGCAGCTCCAGCCCGAGAGGGAGCAGCTCTGTCCACAGTCGCTCCCTCCGCCCACACCAGACCCACGCTGCCAGGCGGGGAGACAGCCTGGCCACACTACCTGCGACCCTTCACAGGGCCAGCCGTTCGCAGAGGGCCGGTGCCAGAGGTGCCTTCTGATGCTAGAGAGAGCAGCATCTGAGATCAGGGCGTCCAGAACCAGACAGCTGGTCCCAATCCTGCCTCTGCAACTCCCACGCCGTGTGAGTGTGGGCCAGCCAACTTCCCGATGCCTTGATTTCCTCACCTGTGAAACGGGAGCAATCGTCACATAACATCAGAGGGTTGTTGTAAAGAAAGTGAGACCCACTCAGTGCCTCCACTCTGCAAGTGGGGGCTGCTGTCCCCAACGATGGTTTAGGGGACCCCCAGCGAGAGCCGCAAATACCATTAACTCAAGAATCTAATGTGTTCTCAACTCTCTTTCTGATTGTGTCAACAAAAAAGTCAGTTTAATGCTAATACCACTTTCCCCCATATCTAAAACTTGCCCTTCTCCCTCTGAGCAAAGAGAAAGTAAGCCTCAGGCTGACAGCTCAGATGCACAAAGTGACTTCGCCTTTCTTGTACGATTACTATCACTTAATGGCAATCAACACTCATTTTCCATTTACAATAGTGGTATGATTTTTCACCTAAGTACCCCTGTTGATATTAAACAGTAAGTTCAAAGGAAAATATGAAATCATGCAAACAGCCGCAAAGGTACTACGGCAAAAAATCACGAAGGGGCAGCCACCGCTTCTAAAGGGTCTGGGTACATCATCTCTGACCCTCAGACTCCCCCCTCCCGTACGCGAGGGACCTGAGAGGCAAAATGACGGGCAGCTGGGACGTGGCCCGGGTCTCGGTGCCTCGCAGCCCACACCTGCCGCCCGCCTCCGGCCCCCACTCCTCACGGGGAAATGCGAGTCCGGACAGCGCCAGCCACCGAGTTGGGAGAACCGATTCGCCGGCTCGGGGCAGCGGGGGAAGGCTGCCCAGAGAAGGTGATGTTTGCCATGAGACCTGAAGGACACGTCGGGACTCTGTTGGTAGAACAAAGCAAGCAAGACTATGTTCGTTCATTCATTCATTCCACTCCCTATTTCCAGCACCATGCCAGGCACTCAGGCTATGGTGGTAAACGCACACAGCCCCTGTCCCCAAAAAGCCTGCTTCCTCGTGGAAGAGACAGGAAATAGAATGAATAAAAAAATTATTACTAATTTTGGGTGCTGCGAAGAGCTGTGTAACAAACCGCAACAGAGAATACCAGGAAAGGCTATTTCAAGACAGTCAAGGGAGGACTTTCTGAGGATGTGACGTTTCTGCTGAGCCTGAAAGATGAGACAAAGATGCTGTCCCCGTAAAGTGAGGGGAGAGCCAGCACTCCAGGCAGAGGGAACAGGGTGTGCAAAAACCCTGAGGCGGAAAGGAATTGTGTATTCAGGGAACCCGACAATGAGAACGTCTAGAAGCAAGTGAGTCCAAGAAAAGGCATCATTCCAGGGGAGGCTGGGAGCGAGGCCAGCCCGGTGGGGTAGGGGGTGGAGGACAGTTTTATTCCAAGCGCAGTAAGAATTTACCTTATGAGATCAGGCCTCGGTTCCCTCACCTGCAAAATGAGAATAGGAGAATGCATAGCATACCCGCCCTTGTTGAAGAATCGATTGAAGATGTTCTGAAATGTAAACCTGCATCACCTGAGGTGCTTGTTAATCAAGACTGCTGGGCTGCCCCCCCAGAGACTCGGGGAGAGGCCCCCAAGTATGCATGGCCGGCAAATTCCCAGGTGATGCTGCAGCTGGTCATCCAGGACCCCACTTTGAGAACCCCCGGATAAGAGAGAGCCATGAAGGGGAGGTGCGATTGAGGTGCTGCTGCAGTCGTTAAGGGCTGGGCGTGGGGGAGGGGTGAAATGATGTCAGTGAGATGGGAAACGTGGCCCAGAACGGTTCTAGTTTGGAGAAACCACGTGTCCACGACGAGCCAATGGCCTGGATGCTGGGGATGAGGGCGAAGGAGAAAACGAGCAGGACACTCTGAGATCTCTGGCTTAACAGTGGCAGAAACGGGAATGGGGACCACTTGAGGCAGAGTGAATTTGGAGATAAGGGCTGAGGCATTCTACCTTTGAGACCTCTGCAACCCCAAATGGCCGTGTCAAACAGGCAGGCGGCGCCTTCCTGAGGACAGCAATCCTGTCTCTTGTCCTTTTCATTGTATCCCCAGATCTGACCCAGGGCCCCCTGGCCTATGATAAATATTCAGAAAACCTGTGTTAAAGGTTGAAGAACAAACGGAGGCTGAGGAGCAGGGATCACCAAAGGCACTGGGTACGACTCTGCCGCCACATTTGAGGAGGCCGCCAACAGTCCCTCTGCTAAGTCCCTGGGCCGGCTCCACCATGAACTCCATCAGTTCCTGCCCTTGTCCCAGGCGAGGAGGTGGGAGGTTCGGGGGAAGAACAAAAGACACATGTAAGCCACCCCGTTCATGGTAGGGTTCCACCAGCAGACATCAGCACTGGCACACTCGAGCCTTTCTCGGGTGGGTCTGAGATGGAAAGGTTTGAACCGTCGACTTCATGAGGGTGAAGGCCAGAGAGATTTGGTTAACCTGGGTTTTTTATAAAACAAATCATGGGAAAATCAAGCTGTGCGACTAGAAGAAACGGAAAGGGAGGGATGGGGAGACAGGGAGAGAAGAAACAGGACAGACAGGAAAAGCGGCTTCACCGAGACCATCGACCCTGTAAGGGCAGAAGGGGACAGCCTCTGGACTTGACCTCCCAGGCCCACTTCGATCCTGGGGTCCTCGCCGCATGAGGGGCAGGCATGAAGGACCCTCAGCCTCCCCACTTACCGACTTGTAAATTAAAAGGCTGTAATTCCAGCCAGGGGTTCTGGTGACATCATAAACCACAGAACCACAAGCTCAAGTCACCAGAAGCCCCAGGATGGAATTACACCCTTTTTTCCTAATCCAGGCAGCTCTGGTCACTGCCATTTTTTCATGATATAATGGAAGTGAGCAACATGTTAACCATTTGTGTGTGGCCTTTCCCATCCAGCCACAGGGCCCGTCTCCTGGCCTCTCTCCTCCTCTTACCCCACTGTGTGCCTTCCTGCCAAGGGGTCTCCTTCAGGAATGTCCCCCACTTGGCCTGGCCACTGCCCTTTTAGGCCACTTCTCTGTCCTCTTTCCCCCAGACCTCCTGCTCAGCTGTCTCTTCTTATGAGCTAGCAGAGCCCTGGCCTCTACCTTAAATCTGCTTTGCAAGAGAAGCCTGATCTCTTCGGTTCTACAGCAATGACCTGAAGAACAGACCCCACTGTGTGTCTGAAATACATTCCCGAAGTGTCAGGGAAATGCAGTCATGTTTTAAATGCATCAGGGACGTTCACAGCTTAACGAAGCATCTTCCTGGGAGCAAAGCAAACGGTCGCTTCCAAGATCCTCTTGTTTTGTTTTAGACTCCTAATTTTCATAAAGTTTTGTTTATGAAAATCACTTTACCTTTACCACTGCTTAAGCCCAAAATTGGTACTTAAATTCCTATGGGAACCTCACCGACAGGAAAAAGCCACGGGGATGGTAATAATAAAAACAGCTACTATTTGATGAGTACCCTTTGTGTCTCAGATACTCATGTTATTCTTCATCGCTTTCACAGAGATGTTCTTTTCCACATTTTATGGAAGAGGCTCAGAGACATAGACTACTTTGCCCAAAGTCCTACCCTACTAAGTAAAGCCCTTGGACTTGACCCCAATCTTTCTGACTCAAAAGCTTATACATACAGGCCCTCTCAGCGTCCCTCCAAATAAAATATTTGGAGCATTAAGTGTTGCATTTGACTCCAAAAGGACTTACATGATTGATCTTCAAGTAACGTGATTTTTTTTTTTATTTCAGAAGTGATGAAAATTCTACACTATTTTAGGGTACAATAAGAGTCAAAAACACATTCCAGTGTTCTGTGTACTAAAAAAGCATAATAAATTATTTCAAAAGGATTATGATTTCCCCAAACAAACCAAAAAAACAACTTTAAGTCCACATGGATATAATTTGGCAGAAACGAGCTGAACCAGTGACTCTTTTTATAAAGTGTCATCTACAAAAAAGCAAAGGAAGCTGCCATCTTAAGAAATGAACTGGTGTTTTGTGGATGACACTTAATAAAAAATAGAAATAAAATATAAAAATAAAATTCCCTCAGGATCCCCTAAATCTCATAACATGCAGCTACAGAGCCAGACGGGTAACTTACTGAGGCAAACAATATCACGACAAGCAAGTAGGTACATGGCCAGGCAATAGCGTAGTTACTACTGCGAGAGGCAGCTTTCCCGCGAGGCACGAGAGGCAACCACAATCGCGAGAGGCAGCCACTCGGAGGGCTTCGAGGAGGGCCACTCTCGCGAGAGGCAGCTACGGGGGTGGGGCTATGTTACAACAGGTGTTTACACGGCCTTTTCTGCGATACGTAACACTAATGAGGGGGAAGATACAGTGTGTGCTCGAATGGGAAGAGCCTAACTGGTTTTTGTTTCTGCTGTTTTGGTCATTAGGTTCCATATACGAGTGGGGTCGTGTGGTGCTTGTCGTTTATTTCTCTTGGTCTGGTGCTCTCCGGGTCCACCCACACACGGAGCGGGATTTCTTTCTTTCTTTCTTTTTTTTTTTTTTTTTTTTTTTACCGCAGAAGAGTGGTGTTCCATTGTGTGAAGGTACCTAACTGGATTTATTTTTCATTTACACATAGCAAAAAGTTTGTAAGTGCAAAAAAATAAAAATGAAAAAGTCCTCCTAAAACGTGGAGGAGTTGGAAGCAGAGTCAGAGGCATCTTATCCGACTAGTAGATGCCGAGGAGACCCCTGCCCAGGCTGTCCCTGACAGGGGCGCACGGAGCCCGCGTGGGAGCTGCTGCAGGGATACTGCCACCCAGTGGGGCCTCCCTTCATGCACCCAGCCCACCCTGGGCCCTATTATGAGGACCTTTATTGAGACCAAAATATCATTCCCTATAATTACGACTTTTGGTTCTTGATTTGCCTTAACATTCTTATGTCTAATCCTAAATGTATACACTCAGCTGGTCCTTACTTGGCCTAGAATTAGCTCTTGAGGAACCCGAAGACCAGACTGGGCGATTTTCATGATAAACGCATAGAATGAGTATGCTATTTAAGAATCAAGTCTCAGGGGGACTCAGTGGAGGAGGGGTGGTGGAATGGAGGATGCATCAGCTCTGGCAGGGACGCTGGGGAGCCAGCAGGCAGCGGAGGGCCTTGAATCCCAACGCAGGCCAAAAAAGTGGGCAGTGGGCCATCCCTGCATTCCCTGGGTCTCTCCCACCCTGGTGTCCTGGGCATCAGAAACTGTGTGCTGGGCCAGATACTAGGAAGTTGAGACCCGGTTCCAGCCCATCTTTACTGGGGAAGGCCATTTAAGCTCTTTCTACCACAGTTTCCTCTTCTGTAAAATTGGGTTAATTATGCCTTGTCTTCCCACTTTGTAGGTTGATATTAAGAATCAGGTGGGATAATGAACATGAATTGCAGAAGGGATAAAGAGCTCCAGGCATAAATACCAGGTAACATAGCCTGTCTCTGCTTCTCTCTTACCTTTCAGCCTTTAGTTTTCTTTGCATTAGGTAAAAACCTATTTACACTTGTTTATACATTTTAAGGTACCTTATATCCTTTTTGAAATATGGTGTGGAATAAATATAAACATATACAAAAAAAAAAAAGATGGCCACTGTCAAGAGTTTATATGTACACATCTGACTGCCCAGGCTCTGTGTGGTATGTGGTGTGAACCCTGGGCACCTGGGACATGCCCCCTGGTGGGAGAGGTCGGGTGCCTGGGCACCTAGCCAGTGTCCTCGAATGGCTTGAGGAAGATGAGCTGCAGAGAGTCGATGCTTCAGGGGTTAAAGACTTCAGGACTGTGTAAAATGTGATGATGTTACAGCTGAAAAGAAGGCTCCAGGTTGAGCACTTCATAAAGACTAAGACACATAGTTGGCTTCCTTTCAGAATGCTCTCTGCAGACGTCTGCGAAAACAGCAGTCCTGGAGAAAAGTTGGGCTGAAGGAGGAAAAAGCATGGGTTTTCTCTCCAGAAAGGGCATTCTGCCTCCTGCAGCACGTGCTGGCTGGCTTGGGGAAGACGTGTGTGAGGCAGCGACTTGATCTTCTTCCTCTCGCATTGGGCACAGTAGACAGCACCTTCCCAGCGAGGACAGATGGGGAAACCCCGTCAGCATGCATTATGTGAGGTGACAGAGTGGAAGGGAATGCCGCAGCGAATAAACAGGCGTCTTGCTCCTCCAACTTCAAACCTCCTAGTGATAGAGGACAATTTGTTCATTCCCAGGAACAAACATTTAGTCACCAAATTAATCCCCTCTCATTGTACTGCATGATGGGAAATCGGCATCATCTTCCAAATGCGGGGAGACAATGGATTGAGGAACATCTTGTGGGTTTTCCTCACATACTAAACATCCAGGACCCCACAAGAGGTGTTCACACCCGTGGACCTGCTACCCAGCCAGCCGTGATCAACAGCACAGAAAGCCCCAAACCTTCATGACCTGCACGCAAGGGTTCCCATGAGGCAGTGGTTAAGAGCACAGCCTCTCACCCTGGCTGAGTGGCACAGCTGGCTGGAGCGTCATCCCGTGCACCAAAAAGCTGTGGGTCGATCCCCATTCAGGGCGTATACAGGAGGCAACCGAACGATATTTCTCTCCCTCATTAATGTTTTGCGCTTTCTCCCCCTCCCTCTCTCTCTAAAATCAATAATGAAAAATATCCTCGGGTGAAGATTAAAAAAAAAAAAAAAAAAAGGCGAGTACAGGCTCTGCAGCCAGACTGCCTAGGTCCGAGCTTGACTCTGCGACCTTGGACAAGGTTTTTAACTGTATGTGCCTCAGTTTCCTTGTCTGTGAGATGAGCAAGAAGATACTACCTCACAGTCTTGCTGTGAGGATTAAATGAAATATTACACAAAGTGCCTAGCACAGTGTGTAGTAAATACTCAGGGACCAATATCTTTTCTCCCCCACTAGGCTTGGGGACTAGGCAAGGACTAATGTTGACCAGGACTCTTGCCAGAGATAGAAAACCTGACTGAGCTTTACTCACATGACTGAGACGCCCAGGGAGACCAGCCTCAGGTGCAGCTCGATCCAGGGGCTCCAACGGCACTGTCAGGCCCTGATCTCTCACCATCTCCTCTCCCCTTCCTCTGGCATGGCTCCATTCTCAGGCATGCTCTCCCCGCGTGGTGGCAAGATGGCTGCCACAACATCAGCCTACATCCCGCCGGTTCAAGTGCAGCAGGAAGGAATGCAGCACACATCTCAGCAGAGCAAGCACAAACTCAGGAATTCAGCCTGACCACAGATCACTGCTCTTCATTTCCTTGATTACTGGCAAGGTGAGAGAGCACACTGTCATATACCCGTCAGCCTTTATGTCATTAAAGGCTGAACATGTCCACACTTGAATGACAGGCGTACGCCTGTACCCGAGAGCCTCACCAGCGTGGAGACCCTGCTGCAGTGCTGCCCAAAGTGTGTACACGAATTGTCTGCAGGGAGAGGCATCTGTCTAGACACACCAGGCCTACTGAGAGCCCAAACCACGCGGGTAATGTCCTCGCTCTCCCAGTCGCTGCGTGCACACACGTGTACAGATCTCAAAGTTCTCTGTTAAGTGTTCTCAAACTAAAACAAAATCCCAAACGTGAGCAATGCCATTCAGAATGTTCCTTTGCTTGTTTCCACTTTCAGCTGATCCATTGAGAGAGAGAGTGTCTTCCTGAGTCCTCGACGATGGCTTCATGAGGTGATGCCCCCAAAGGTGTCCATGTCCTGATCCCAGAAACCTGTCCCAGAAAACTGTGTCACATTACATGGCAGAAGGGATTTGCAGGTGTGCCCAAGGGTCTGTCGCTGGGAAGATTCTGCTGGATCTTCCAAATGGGCCTAATATAAACCCAAAGGTCCTCATTAGAGGGAGCCAGGAGGGCCGAAGGCAGCGGAAGCAGAGCTTGGAGTGGCGGGGCGGGGTCCTCAAATCTCACAGGCTCTCTGCCAAATTCTGTCAGTCCCCCCGGGGCCCGCAGAGGCCCCACGATGCAATGTTTTTTCACTGCAGACAGACCACAGAGCGATGCGGACAGTCACCCAAAGATGCAAGAAGCCATGCATTCCAGGACAGTGACGGGAGAGAGCCGCTCAAATCACATGCAGGGCCGCTGGCAAAGAGGGTCTGGCCCGATCCGCCAGCTAATCGCAGAAAAGGAGGAGCTGGCAGGGGTGGTGCTACAATAAGAGTGTCCAAAAAAGAATGAGTTAAACACCGGAATGTGATGTCCTCAAATATTTTTGTCAACATCAATCCTCTTTATAATAAGACTTCTGGATATAGCTAGTACTGCTATCTTATGATTTGGTTTAAAAAAAAAAAAATCGTTTGACTCTCACTTTGTGTGTACCAAGAGTTAGTGCACAGTTGCAACTATAAATTAAATTTGGTTAAGTGTGTGGTACATTTTTCCCAAAGAAATGGGGTGAAGGGTAATCTCATGGAGGCCTTGCTTGGCCTGAATTTTCCCGACCCTCATGAGATGAGCCAGCATTCACAAAGGAACTGGCCTGTCTCGTGTTTTCTCTGTTGAGCAATATCTGTTCATGGCTTTGCCCATTTTTCTACTTTTTTTCTTACTGATTTATAGGTGTTCTTTTTATATCCTTGATATTACTCCTTTGTTGTGTGCATTGCAAATATCTTCTCCTAGTAAGTTATCTATTGATGGTATCTTTAACAAAGTTTTGGACAAGGGTTTTTTGTTTGTTTGCATGTTTATTTTAGATGCAGTAAGAAATTTCAGCCCTTATTTTAAGCAGATTTTCTTTAAGAGTTGGTTTCCTTGTACCAATCTCCTTCAGATAAGAACTTGTACGGTTCAAAATCAAACTACTTTCCTTCAAGTCAGTGCAAGATGCTGATAAATTTTTACACTTTTTTTTCTTTCAACATTTCTAATCAACACCAGGGAATAACCAAGCATCTTTTCCAGGGGTAGACCAGACCAGATATATTTAACAGAACTAGCGTTTCCTTTACATGATACAGTTTGTCTTAAAATTCATAACTTCTGTTACTTTAAGTTCCTTTTTGGGACTTAGAAAACACTCCACTTGCATCACACCTAAAAATCAATTAGGTTAACCATTTCCTGAAAAGACACCTACAAAAAAAATTGATATTGTCTTTAGTTTTCAGGGTAGAAATAACACTTATCTTTATAAAAATCCTATAACTACACTGGATTTTATTCACCATGATGCATTCAAAAAAAAATTATTTCTCCAGCTACAAGAAAAACAGAATTAGAGTTATACCTCCTGCCATATAAAGCAGCTAATTCCTACACAATAATGGTCGAAATGTAAAAATAAAACAATATCAAAAAGAACATTTCCATAAATCTATGAAGACCTTCCTAGTAAACAGGCATGAAAATTAGAAACTCCCAAAGAAAGAGTAGGCAGATGCAACAACATAAGCTTCTTCATTGTTTTAGGGTGCATGCTTCTTAACCCAATTAAAAGTGAATAAATAATAAGAAATAATAAGTGAACACACACTAAAACCAAAAGAAGTAGGCTCCCGGCTTGGCCAACCTAGTTTTCATCATGGCGTTACAACCCAGGCTCACTCTTTTTCACTGAGATCCTCCACTCTGGCGTTTGGCCTCGGGCTTGTCCCAGGATGCTCTTGCTGCTGTGCCATGTCCTTCCACAACAGTGTCCAGAGGTAAAAGAAGGAAGGACAACACTCCTTGGGTCCCTTTTTAAGAGCAGGAGCCCATTCAGCCACCTCCCTGTCTCTGAACCCCCAGGAGCCCTCCATCACTGGGAGGTGCGCCTGTCCCCACACCTCCCTGGCCTAATCCCATCACACCTGTGCCTCAGGCCCAGAAATAGTGGGGGAGGGGAGCCAGGGTTGGCTTGAACTGATCAAAATGCACCGTCTAGGAAGGAGCCCATCTCCTACCCCTGAAGCCCATGGCTGCCCCTGTTAGCAAGAAAGAAGAGCCCTGGCTGGGTGCCTTGGTTGGAGAATCATCCCATACACCAGAGGATCACAAGTTCGATCCCCAGTCAGGGCACATAACTAGGTTGCAGTTTGACCCCCAGTCATGGCGTGTAAAGGAGGCAACTATTCAGTATTTCTCTCACATCGATGTTTCTTTCCCTCTCTCTCACTTCCCTCTCTCTCTCAAATCAATGAACATATCCTCAGATGAGGATGAAAAGAAGAAGGAAGGGGAATGGACTTTGGGTAAACAAGCCACAGTACCTACCAAGGACAATATAAAATCTCCTCGGAATAAATAATTACTTAGTTTAAAATGAGTGCCAAGTTGCCCTCTAGACGCTCATGGTCTAATACAAAAGTTGGCAAACTTTCTGTAAAAGGCAAGATGATAAATAGTTTAGGCTTTAAAGGACATTTGTTCTTGCACAACTACTCACTCTGCCTTTGTGGCTCCGAAGCAGCAGCAGAAAGAAAATAACAAAAGGGCCTGGCTGTGCTCCAATAAAACTTTATTTACAAGAACAGGTGGCGGGCCAGATGCGACCCAAGGGCCGTAGTTTTTGAACCCCTGTCTAGCAGAGAGAAAAGCATGTAAACCAAAATCTCACACTGGCCTGCAGACAGGTTTTGTTTGGCAAACATTGGGTTTAAAGGCATTCACTTTCCAATTGACCACAGTTCACACCCCTCCCTATTGTCTCACACCGCACCCCTTTCTACATCAGCTGCCAGGATTTCTGAGTAAAAGTAAAGGCGGTTTCACCTACTTACCTATTTAAGCCATCCTTCGAGACAGATTTTTTGCTACATAAATATCATTAATACCACACAGTGAAACCATTTGCTCTACTGTGACCCTTGGCATACGTGGGGACCAGAGACACCCTTGCACCATTTAACTATATTATTCGGGCGCTGACTTTTCCAGGTATGCAGCCCGAGGAGCCGCGCAATGATCCCTTCCCAGAGGGGCGGACAGCCCCGCGCAGGCCCTGGGACGAGCTCCGCAGTAACTCAATCTCTGCATTCTGCTGACGAGCCGCGCTCCGTGGTTTATGAGCTCAGTGGAATCCCTCAATAGAATTATACCCTTTTATTGAGTCCTGAACCATATATTTTCGTGAATACTAAACCAGTTCAAATGGTCCATCTCCTCCGCCTTCACATGAGACAAAGCCTTCGGCAATTACCCTTCTCATCAAAGAATGTGTTTTCTTTGGCACCAAAACCTGATGGGCCCAGCCTCGTGCACGTCCCCTGCAAGCCAGCTGCCCCGACTGACGTCGGTGTCGGGGGTCATTTGGACAAGGGCCACTGGGAAGCTAAATATCTCCTTTTCCATAAAGAAAGGATTAGCAAGAAACATGAAAAGCATGGGCTCCACTTCAGAGGGGATGATTACACACCTGAGAAAGAGCAGCAGCTCTGTCGCCTGACACCTTCAGGTGACATCAGGCATCTACCTGAGAAGCATGCTTTCCCCACAATGAGCCAGAGGCTCTCCAGCAGCGGTGCTTCCGTCAGCGATTCTAAATAAGGAAACATGCCACTCGTTTTCCTCCATTCACCATCTACTCATCACCCGCTGTGTCAACCACTGTGCGGAGCACTGAGGGTGCAGTGGAGGGCAGAGAGGAGCCGAATCTGGCCACTGGTGTGGTGTTGTGCAGGGTCAGGAGTCAGGAATTAACAGACCGCCCACTCCGTGATAGGAAAGTCAGTTGTCATAACTGATATGAAGAGAAAGGACAGGGCGCTCCGTGCATGAGTTTCTGACAGCTGCTGTTACACATCGGGTGGCTTAAACAATAGAGGTTTATTCTCTCACAGTTCTGGAGGCTGAGCATTCAAGATCAAAGAGTGAGCAGAGCCATGCTTCTCCAATGCTCTAGGGGAGAACCCTTCCTTGTCTCTCCCAGCTTCCCTGGCCCCGGGGGTTCCTGGGCTGGTGGCTGCGTCATTCCAGTCTCTGCCTCCATCTTCAGACGGCCTTCTCCCCGTGTACGTCTCCTCTGTTTCTTATACAGACATTTGTCATTGGATTTAGGGTCCAGTCAATAAGCCAAGAGGACCTCATTGGGAGAACTTAACCCTAATCTGCAAAGACCCCTTTTCATAGTAAGGTCGCACTCCCAGGTTTCAGGACATGTCTTCTGGGGGACTGCCATTCAGGCCACTACACTGTGAGAGGTAATAACGGGGGAGCCTATGTCAGATCGGAGAAGGCCCCTGAGGAAGTAAGATTTCACCCAAGACTTGAAGGCCGAGGGCAGCCCACCATGCAAAAGCGGGGGAACTGCGGAGAGGGAGGCGGGCATCACTCACGGGGGCACGGTCTGGGCAGGGCCCTGGGGGCAGTTGAGTGCTCAGTACTCTGGAAAGTGGAGGCCAGTGTGGCCGGAGCACAGCGAGTGAACGGCCTGAGGCAGCCTGGGAGGCATGGGCAGAGGGTTATCCTGACGCCCCGGTTGGGGACTGGATTTTACTTCCAGTGCAAAGAAAGGCCACTGAAAAGTTTTGAAGCATAAAAATAGTCTGATTGGCCCTGACCGGTGTGGCTCAGTGGGTTGGGCGTCATCTCACAAACTGAAAGGTCCCCAGTTCAATCCCAGTCAGGACACAGGTCCGGGTTGTGGGCCAGGTCCCCATTTGACGTGCGAGAGGCCATCAATCGACGTTTCTCTCGCACATCAATTTTCTCTCCCTCCCTTTCTCCTCCATTTCTCTCTTAGATAAAATAATAAAATCCTTTTTTTAAATAGTTATAAAAAAAAGAATAGCATGCTTAAATTGACAATTTAGCTTGAAGATATTTTCAAATTGCCTAGCTGGCCTCAGTTGAAATTGGGAGTTATTGTTTGTATCGTAGCCTTAGCAATAATAAACACTTAGTATTTTATCATTTACGCCACTACAGGCATTAACTCATGTAATTAAAAAATGCATCTAACCCAAATGCAAACCAGGCACCCCGTGGTCCAGTGTCCCTCTGATGTCACGGTTTAGGAAGTGCAGGCTAGAGATCAAAAAGAATTCAGAGTAATTCCAGTCTTTGCCAGCGTCTCTTCTAGAACATTGAAGGGGAGCCAATGCACAATCCAAACCAGCACTGAACCCTTTTTCCCCATTGCTCTGCTCCTCGGCCCCCAGCAATCCTGACCTACAGCCTCCCGCCTGCCTCCCTCCTCATGCCCAGCTTCGATTAATTCCCCATCAAGATCTCCCCCGAAACCCTAGCCTATAGCTCTCCACGACTGCACCCCGACCCCGCTTCCTGAACCCAGCTGACAGACACCCAGCCGCTGCTAACAGTGGGGAGGCAAGGCCTGAGCAGCCAGACACAGAATCCAAAATCCTCCAGAAAGTGAGAGAGATGATATAGTCATGGGTACGCAGAGAGGCCGCCGTGAGCTACAGACACGGACATAGGTGTCTGGATGGGTGACAAGCAGGAGCGAGAGTACAGTTTTTATGTCTTACCTGATTTCTTTTCACACACAAATTTTTTAATTTTTATAACTTCCGTGAGGCACAAAAGACACCTTTTGCGTCTTGCCTCCCCTCCACGGTGAAGCAGGCCGCCTCGCACAGAGGTGAGATGGAGCTCGCCCGAGACCCTGAGTCCGCGCTATGTGGCCAAGTGTTCTTCCTACATCACTCCACAGCCTCTGGACTGAAACTGTCTGGTCTTAATTAAGCTCTGGCGACATCTGTCCTGAGTGATTGGCGATATTTTTCCATCCATTCATCACTCCTAAAAATGGACTCATTCCTGCTAACGAAAAATCAAGAGACTAAGTCAGCTGGAGCATAGGTGAGGGGGTGTGCGGAAGTCCTGGGGGGCAGGGGGAGGGGGCACAGGGAAGAGGAAGAGTGGCTGCCACACTGGGGACCCTACTCCCAACAGCAGCTGGCATGGACGGCAAGGTCCTCTTCCACCAGAAGCACGTTCTGTCAGTGGGACATGATCCTAATAGAGACAGAGGGAAGCAGCAGGGGGAAGCGGGGGAAGCAGAGAAGCGGGTGAGGAGGACAGGGGGAAAGGGGGTCTCTCCAGGAAAAGTTTGGGAGGACCAAGAGCTTGTGTACCTCCTCATAGTCTGCAGACTTCAAAGGGGCAGGAACTGTGCTTAATTCAACTCTGTACTTCCTGCCTCCCCTCCAGCCTCGGGCCTCCGGCTCCAGGCTCCTGGCCTAGCACCTAGCATTCTGTGACGCTGGTGGCCTGGTGGGTTGCACAAGCAACTGAAATCTCTACTGAGAGCCCTCAGTTCCCTTCCCAAGCTCTGTCCCTCTGAGACCTGACAAAGCCGCAGGGACATTTATGTGCCCCTGCTCCCTGAAGCCAGCCCTCCAGCTTCCCAGACTGAGAACGATGAATGATTTCTTTGGATCTCAGCGCGGCATAATAAAACAGATGTTAGGTCTTCGTCCTGCTTTGCCGGCACAGAGCTCCTAAAACACTTGAGGTTTTTCTGAGTGGTGGGAATGTCGCCGTTCATCACAAGCCCCTTTCGACCATAGCTGAGTTTATGCTACCGAGGTGACCCCTGGCAGGCCCCGGGGTGGGTTCTGGATCGGGGCTGGATGCCAGAGGAATCCTCTGTGCGACCCTGCGCAGCCCTAACCTCCGGGGAGCGGGGAGGGGCCGGAGGCTGAGCTCAGCCATCAATGGCCAATGATTTGATGGACCACGCCTAGTTTAATAAAAATTCTGAAACACAAGGCTGGGGCAGTTTTCAGGTTGGTGAACATGTGGATGTCCTGGGAGGGTGGCACCCAAAGAGGGTGCCCCCACCCCCAACCGTGACCTATGCATCTCTGGCATCTGGCCAGTCCTGAGCTGTAACCCCTATCATAAAACTATAATTGTAAGCACCGCGCTCCCCAAGTTCTATGAGTCATTCTAGTGAATTACCCAACCTGAGAAGAGCAGGGTCATGGGAACCCCCACACTTGTAGTTGGCCGGCAGAACGTAGGTGACCTGAGGACCCCATTCATGACCGGCCTCTCAAGTCGGGGCCATCTCGTGAGACTGAGCCCTCCCCTGTGGGGTCTGCGCTCACACTGGGCAGTGCATGTCAGAAGTGAACTGAAGTGTAGGACGCCCAGTTGGTGGTAGAGGGTGGGAGAACTGGTTGCTGGGAAAAACAGAACGCACAGAGACTCCCGGGGGGCTCGCCTCTGTCGAGAGGGGCCCAGCCAGGCCACCTGTCAGAGAATCCTGTGGGTTAGAACTTTCTCATTGTAAGCACATGTGATTGCTCCCATTTTACCTTTCCTAACGGTTTGCAAAGTTCACTAAGTCCCTCCTCAAATACAAACCCGTGTTAATCACCTCTGTGAGGTGCCCTGGGGCGGTGGCCTCCAGTGATATCACATATCACCCCTAAAAGAATTCCAGTGCACTAGGCGGGGCCCTTGCCCATGTTTTGGTTGACATGCAAAATTTTCACCATAAGTTTAAGTAGGACAAAAGATGCAATTCCCACAGTATTATAAATATTCACGCGCGCGCGCGCGAAACACACATCACTCGGTGACATCACTCTTTTACATGTTTCCCATGGAATCTAAATGCCATGGTAATTTGATTCCCACCATCAGCTATTTTAAAAAAAATACATGAACAAACTCTTTTCTATAAGTCAGGAACGTTTATATTTTTCCTTTTTCTTCCTTGCAATCTTATTTTCTTTTTCTTGCAGAATTTTCTTGTAATACATTTTTTATGATAGAAAGTATTTTACCACCCTCTCCAAATCCATGCAGGAAGTGTATATAAACTGAAATTCTGGCTTCCTTTTTAATCTCTGCAACCATGAGCCTCTGGGTGCCTACATTTTTTCCTCTGGATTGAACTACCATTGCAATTATTGTCAGTACACAGGCAACCTAGACAATATAGATATGTTACAAATTGTGGTGTCCACGTGTTAAATACACACACACGCTATTTATTGCAAATACGTCCTCCTCAGGAGGCGGGCCGACTTGAAGGTCTCACAGACACTGCTCTTCTGAACGTCACTGTTGGACACTCAGGGTGAGGGAGGGCCGCGTCTCTGTGAAAATGTGAGAGAAGCATCCGGAAGGAAGAGAAGGCGAGGAGAGCCCGGCTCAACGTGGGTGCGTTGTCAGGCAGGCGTGTTGGTGAGAAGGGCAGGTCAGCGGATCCTCGGGAACTTCCGTTGCTCACATCCCCCGGGAAGGTCTCCCACTCCTCCAGGGAGACCCGTAGCCCGGCTCTGAAGATCAAGCCGTACGCAGCACAGGGAAGAACGAGGCCCATTTCAGTCTTTCACGAGTTTACATCTGGATAAGGCCACAGGCTACCCGCACTGCGCCCGAGCCCAGGAACAGTAAAAGATCTAAAGGACTGTTCAGACAACAGATACAATGGGCGGCAGATGGCCCCCAGAGAGGTCACTGACCCCCAGAACCTGCGCGTGTGTCACCTCACATGGCAAAGGGGGATGTTGTTAATGAGCTGACCTTCAAATAAGGAGGTCATCCTGGATTATCGGGGGGGGCCAGTGTCGTCATTGAATGGCTATAGCTTAGCCGGTTGTCTTCATTGGGAAAATCCTGTTATTCGAGTGTCACGAGCACCGTTCTTGAGTTTCATTTTCTCAGATTCAAGGAACTCTAGTTGGCTGTTCATAATGAGCTGGTCTTGAGTTTTGTGTTCTTAGATTCAAGTGCATGGGCTCTGCTGAGGTTTTGGTTTGCTCTTGTCGGCCGCCGACGGCCTCTGGCCACCTCAGGCTCAGGGCCTCCATGTCTGGCTGCCTTCACAGTAAGCAGCTTTCAGGTGCCTGCCACCTGCTCCTGAGACAGGGAAGCACCCTTGCCAATCAAACGCTGGGCTGGGGAGCCGGCGCCCTCTCTCTTACGTAGAAACGCTTCTCAGCTGTGGCTGCCCTTGGACTCACCGAGGGGAGACTTCAAAAAGCCCTTCCGCTCGGGCCCGTGACGACAAACGTTCCGATTCCGGCGATCTGGGGGGGCATGGGCACCAGGGGTGTGTTACGCTCCCCCAGGTGATTCGAATGCGCGATCAAACATGCCTGGCCCCAGCGGGTCAGGCATCGCAGCCCCGAAACAGGAATACCTGCAGGTGGAGCTCACACTGGGCTCGTATAGACCAGGCTCCGTCCTAAGTGTTCTGCCTGCGCATATTAACTTGGTCCATACAACCACCTCCTGAGATAGACACATTATAATCCCCATTTTGTAGATGAAGAAACTGAGGCACAGAGAAATTTGTTCAAGCTCACAAAGCTAACAAGCGGCAGTAGCAGGGCTTGAACGCAGAGAGTTTGGCCCCAGGGTCTGCCGGCTGACCACACTGCCTGCTTCCCTGGGGGGCAAGCCCTGCGTCCCTCCGCCCCCAGGCCCAGGTACCCAGGGGTTCATATTGCCCAGTAACTGCCCTGGGGTCAGCAGATGCCAGCCGCAGCCAGCAGTGCATCCATCCCCTTGCAGCAAGGCTGAGAGCTGTCTCTGGTTCCGAGAGAAAAGTCGGGGAGGGAGGCACCTTCCCCTCCCACATCTGGGCGGCACCACCATGCCCCCTCCCATGGGGGACCCCCGCTCCCACTCACTGCCATCCCTGGGCCACCGCTCCATGGACTCTGCATGGGTGCCCTGTCTCCTGGAGAAGCCACATTTCATCAGAGCAGAAATAGGATGCTATTTGCAAAATCACTTTAAAACATTACGGGCAGATGAACATTGTGGAATGGTGGGGGGCGGGGGGGACTGTTTACAAAAAGAGTGAGTCTAACAATTCCCTTTTGGTGCAAACACACGTGTCTACACACGTTTAAACCGGAAAAATATACTGCAAGGTGCTGGCAGAGGGCGGTTTTTACTATTTCTGATTATCCAAGTGTTCTAAATGTTTTAAAATAAATTTGCATTGCTTTTGAAATAAGGGGAAAATCAAAGTAATTATGTTTAAAGTGGCGGTGTTTAATAAATTAAGATGCTTAGAATTCTCACCAAAAGTATTTTTGCACCTAATCCTATATTAGCGAAGGTTGCTAAGGAACCCTGTGCGGCACGTCGGGAACAGTCCCCAGTGTAGCTCAGAAGGGCGACAGCAGAGGCAGGCAGGTAGATGGAGGCATCGTGAGGTCTGGGTCTGACCCCACTGGCTCCTCCTCCTCCCACTCACATGGAAAAGAAGGATGGCCTGTCCCCCCAGGTCCTTGAGTGCAAGAGGATAAGGCCCAAGACAGCCTCGTCTCCGGATAAGTCAGAGCAGGAGGAACTAGTAACCATTAGTGTTGATCAGACACTCACTATGTGCCGGGCCCTGGGCTCAGCGCTGTTATCATCCACATTTTATAGACACAGAAACTGAGGCACAAAGCGTTAGGTGATTGCCCCAAGTCACACAGCCAAGAAGTGTCAGGGTTGAAACTCTGAGCCCAGAGATCCTGGTGCCCAAGGCCGTGAAATGCCACCATGTCCAGAGAGAGCCTGTGAGAGCTTTCGTTCTGATCTGAGCTGAGAATAAGACGCAGCGGGGTGTGGGGAGGCGGAGGAAAGGGTGAAGGAGACGGAAGGAGACTGGGCAGCGAACACACACGCAAAATACAGGTGATGCAGACTTGTACACTTGGAACCTAGACAACTTTATTAACCAATGTCACCCCCATAAATTTAATAAAAGAAAAGAAAAAGAATAAGACTCAGAGCAGCTTTCAGAGCCAGAGTAAGAGTGAGAGGAAGAAGCAGCCTCTCTCCTGAAAGCAGAGAGAGAAAGAAGGAAAAAGATGAAGTGAATAGTGAGAGAGTAGAGAGAAAAGTATGAGGTTTCATGTTGACATTTATTTCCTTAATTTCTGCTCACTTTGTAGTTTCTATAAATAGGGTGTTGTTTGACATTTATGTTTGCCTACTGAAGAGCAGAGTTGCATGGTGCTTGTGGCCACGTGTGTGTGCTTCTGCATGTGTGCGGGTGGTGTGTGTCCGTGTGTGGACACATGTGCCCATGAGGGTGTGCATGGGGGGCATGCGTGTGTCCGTGCATGTGTGCATGTGTGTGTGAGAGCACCGTGAGCTGCGGCGCCCGCCCGGAGTCAGATGCCCAGACCATCACCGACGCACTTGTGTGTCCCCACCCACCTGGCCTAATTCCTCATTGGAAATTAACAGCCTCCTCGGAGCCAGCCCTCCACCCGCCTCGGAGCGGCTGCCGACGACTCCTCCTCTGTCTCCCGGTGCGCCCACAGCGCCCCGCAGACAGAGCGGCTCAGTCTGAGTTGTTGACAAACTGACAGCAAGCAGGGCTGTGGCCGGGGCAGGCGGGTGGGACAGCCGGAGGCACGGCTAGGGGCCCCTCCTTTCTGGTCGGACACTCGCCTTCGTACATTCCTCCGATTTGAAAGAAGAGAAAAGCTTGCTTATTCCACCCTCCCTGCTGGTGCACAGGGTATAAGTGACCAGTGCTGAGAAGCAGAGGCCCAGGCGGCCAGGTCACCAGCCCTTCCTTCCGGATGGGCTGCACAACTTAACCCATGCCCTCCGGAGCGGGGCTGCTCCAGCTGTGGCCACGGCCACATGCTCAAGTCTGCCCCTCACGTGGCCCTGTGCTTGACCCCACGGGGAGGCGTCCCACTTTGGGAGGCTTTCTCGGAACCAGGCAAACAGCAGAAAAGCAAGACCTGGCAGGAACTTCTTAGCAAGCGGGCATCCTCCCGGCCTGACCCTAATGCTGTCGTTAACCCCCAAGCATATTGTAAGTCCTAAAACAAAGCCGTGCGCAGCCTTTCCTTGACACAAGGCAACGAGCAAAGCCTTTCCCAGGGCAGCTTGTGCAAGACCCCCGCCCCTTAACATGACAGAAGAGTCACCCAGAAAACAGGTCCCAAGGAGAGGCGCCACAGAGAGCTGTCTCTCCACAGACTTCGGTAACCTGAAGTAACAACTCCCCCTGTCCCAGCCCCCTGCCCCCTAACCCCTTGGCCCAAGGTCCCTGTCCCAGCTGGGGAGCCAGAGAGTTCTGGGATCGTTTCCAAAGCAAGGGGAGCAAATGTAAGAAATGGAGAGAAATGGCAGGAACGGTGCAGGCTGAGCCTTCAGGTTAAAGCCTCCAGAAGAAAAGTGTCGATTCCCCAAGGAGGGAAATTGCAGAGTCAGAACAGGCCCACGGAGAGCTGTTAGTGCAGAGGGAGACGGGGAGGACTGATCGTTAGAGCGACGGAGAGAGAGCAGCGTGCACAGGGAATGACTGTCAGAAGTGTCGCTGAGGACCAAAACCATGCCTCCATCCACAGACACCTCATCAGCGTCCACTCTGCCCCAGGCCCCCGGCTGCACATTTGCTGAGCGCCCGCCGGAGCCAGAAGCCGGCCGCTCCCTGCGCAGAGCAGTGAGTAAGGAGGCCCTTCTGTCTCCCTCTGACCGTGTCTGTCCCCCCAGTAAGAAAGCCAGCACCCCCTACCTGCCCAGGCTTTGTCCATCCTGAGAGGCAGCCCCCTAGTTTCAGAGAAGAGGGACAGAGGGTCGGGTCGCACACGCACGCGGGGCAGACGCAGGACTAGGACCCAGGCCTCCTCGGGCCTGAGTCGTTGGGGTCCCCATTTCACATGCCTGGACCCGTCTCAAGCAGGGCTCTGGGGTCAGGGAATGCTGCCTGGCCCGAGCGCCCCTCACCCTGCGTGGAGTACGACGGGCCCCAGAAGCCTCCAGCCATAAATGGGGTGCCAGCCCAGGCCGAAGCTCACACCGCTTCTCATCTATAAAATGCACATAGTGGCTGAACCCCTTATCCCTCAGGCAGCACGTGTTCCAAGACCCCCCTGACGCTTCTTCAGGCCTGTGCACCAAGCCTCGGGCCATCAGGAGTGACTGAAGTTCAAATGCCCCGCGGGTGAGGCCAGGCTCCGCCCCACGGGCATGGTGCATGGGGTGAGGGAGACGGTGGGCGGACCCAGAAGGGCCAGCAGAAATGTGATATGCATCTTGGGAGGGAACTAGGGCCACCTCTGGATCAGAGAGCCACCAGGCCACTGTAAGAGTTCAGGTGAGAGAGAGGGCAAGGGCCACACTGAGGGGCGGGCAGCCGGCCATGGATTCTAGAGGTCATTTCTAGATCGACGGTGGCGACGGCGGCGACGGCTGCGCAATGTGAATGTACTTAATGCCACTGAAGGGCACGTTTAGAAATGGTTAAAATGGTAAATCACATGTTTTGTATGTTTTACCACAATCAAAAAATGTATCTCCCCCTAAAGTTACACTTGTAATTGGTCAAAAAGACAAAAAGGCATAAATTCCAGGACCACCCACTCCTAGGTCTCAAACACTATGAAGAATGAAGGCGGGCAACAGTCATTGGGGGCGTTCACTGTGTTCATCTATTGTACTAAGTGCTTATATTAACTCACGACAACCCTACAAGGCGGGTACTGTTATTACACCCATTTTACAGATGAGAAAATTAAGCACAGAGAATGTTAGTACCCCATCGACAGGATGAGGCAAAATCCAGGATCTGAACCCAGAGAGTCTGACCTTAGAGTGTGCATGTTTACCCACTGCACACTTCATCCACTTCAGTGCTAAATGTCTAAAACAAGAACAAACCAGAAAAAAATGTTGTCTACTGACCAGCGAGCCCCCCTCCTCAGTAATTTGGCTGCACAGAGGACAGAAATGCAGGCAGCTGGCTACATTTTTTTTTTTCCATTCTCATCCAGATGTTTGGCATCACACAAGCAAGATGATGTGCCCCTGACTGGGAGCCACTCGGGAATTAGAACCGTGCCACCAACAGAAACTCTGTCTTAACACAAGGTTGTCATTTCATGAACTCACATCCCCCCCGAAAATGCCTGTCTACCCTCCTTGTGCATTGTACTTCTGAAGGATCCGTTTCGGTCAGCCTCTTGCTTAACGCAGTTTGGGTTCAAGCAGTAGTTAGCAGACATCCTGCCCATTCCTCATCCTCCATCCCATATTAGCTAAAGTCACATCAGAAATTTTTTTTTTTGCATCACAAATAACAAAAGCCATGCATATTTTAACTTCATCTCTGGGATTAGAGTAAATACATAATTTTGGCAAATTACTCAGAATTACGGGCTAGCAGCATCTGGTTCAGATATTCTCAAGTAAATTATTGGCACGGTCTCCGCCGCATTTTTTAATTTTAACCAAAATGTTCCCAGAAACATGTGTTTTCTGTCCTGCTTGCATGTAATCAGCTCTAGAGGGCCTTGGAGCTTTACACTGGGGTTTCAGCAATTAGCTGGCACACCTGGGCGCTGCCCCGGGGCCGGGCGGCGCGGCCCCCTCCGGGCACCGGGGAGGCCACTTTCTGTCCCCACCGCCAGCCCTTTGGACGAGAGGGCCCGCAGGTGCGGCGCGGATGCGCTCTTCGGCCTTCGTTCTGCTCCCAAATTACATACCTCGCTTTTATGTCAAGTCCAATATAGCTTCCTTAGCAGTTTTCTTTTCCTCCTTATTCCACATCAAGCGTACCCAACTGCTTTTATAAATACTTGTTTTAAAAATATCACAGTTTCCTGCTGCTTCAAATTCTGAAGGGCTGTGCAGGCTTTCAGACTCTTATAAATGTCTCAAACAGTTCATATTTTATCAACAAAGTGTGCTTTTTTTTTTTTTGCCAACCCTAAGTATAACTCCTCATCGGAGACATTCCCCCCTCCCCCACTTATTTTTTTTTCCATAAAAAAAGACAAAATAAAAGGAATTTTTGCCATTTCAAAGTCATTTGCAATGCGCTCCTTGGGCTCATTAACTCCGCCTCGCCCACCCACAAGGGTGGTGTTTTTGGTTAAAAGAGAAAGCAGGAGGGTTGTCAATTACAAACCACCCCAGCAGAGGTAAAGCAGGGCTATGAAGTAGGTCTTTAAAAGAAAATTCCAGGAAGGCCTTGGCTTTTGTTAACACTGAAAAGCTCCCTAGCTCAAGGCAGAGCCTTCTTCACTGACCGTGCACTGAAGTCGCCAGGCCACGTGGTGGACATACCAGGAGGACCGCAGAAGGTACCAGTGTGCCTGGTGGAGGCTGGCTTCCGGGTCCTGAGGGCGCCACTTGTCCGACACTCAACTCAGCCGCCCGCGTTCAGATACCCCAGGCCAGGGATAGCCCCTTGGGAGGCAAAGCCCAGAATGACGTTTGATCACAAGCAAGACGCAGTTCTAAGCGCAAGAAAAATCGAGCCACATCCACCCAGCAAATGACCAACTGGAAGCTCAGGAGCTTCCCGTGCTGGTCTCTCTGCTCTGTCTGAACTTGTGTCTGGAAACCACGCTGGACGGTAAGAGATAGAAAAGGGGAAAAGAAATGCAATCTGGGTATATTTTAGAGCCTTAGGCCTCAGGCACAAAAAGAATACACCAACTCTTTGAAGTGTGACCTTGGGTTATATACCCTTGATTATCCCCCGAAATCCAGGGAAGTGTTTGTAATCAGCGTAGAGTCACCAGCGTCCCCAAGCCCCCGCCCAACCCCACCACAGGAATTCAACCAGCAAATGCTTGGTGCCACCTGCTACATGCCCGTTCTCCTGGGAGCCGAGGAAGATCTACAGGAGGAGGACATGGGCACGTCGCCTCCAGAATTGACCTGTGGAGGCGCAAGCTTAACGCGACAGAACCCCGCCAGGCACTACCTGAGAGAAGTCAAGGAAAGACCCGTGATCCATGCACAAGGAACATGTTGGAAGGCACGGCTCCTGGGGGCTGGCTACTCAGAGAAGGACCCCAGAAAGTGAGGTCTGGGCCAGGCCAGCGGAGGTGTTCTCAGAGAAGCAGAACCGGTAATATGCGTACGCGCGCACACACACACACACACACACATGGTTGATTTCCTGTAAGGAACTGGCTCACGCCGCTGTGGGGGCTGGCAAGTCTGACAGCACAGGATGGACCAGTAGGCGGGAAGCATAGGCGGGAGTGGGTGCTACAGCCTTGAGCCCGAATTCCTTCCCTAAGAGACCTCGCTTTTGCTCACAAGGCCTAGATGACTGTTTGGGGTCTTATCAAGGGTGCACACGGGGGCACACCAGCCCAGGTCACCCTCTGTGCCACCCAATCCCAAAGCAGAAGGAGGGGGCTCACCAGCAGCTTGCACTGTCCCCTCAGCCGGGCACACTACTTTCTGACATCTTTGCAAAGATTTTTCCCAAACCAGGATGATGTGGGCAAAAGAAGAGGGTCCGGAGAGCGGGGACTGCATCTTCAGGCATCAGCAGCCTGGACAATGGCGGAGGTGCCCTGAGAGGTAGGGGGTCCCCTGCCAAGGGGGGCCCCAAGAGACTTACGCTCAGGTTCGGAGGATGCCAAGGGGCCCTGAGGCGTCACATGCCTGCCACCTGCCACCTCTAGGAGTCTCCGTATGGACACTGAACCAAGGACACAGCAGACTAGGAATTTGGAGGTTGTCATCGGACCTCTTAACCTGGTAAATCCAAACTGGTAATCAAGCCACGTGCAAATACCCAACACAGAATGAAAGAGTCTGTACCCTAAAAATCATGTTGCTTTTACTTCTGTACTTGCAGAAGGGCTACCCACAGCTACACAAGAACCAAACGTGGCTCTTGTGCTTACCCCTGCAGCCAGCACCTCGAGGCTCCATGGACAAACTGCCTGGCGCGCCAAGTCGCTGGCGGGAAAGGCAAAGGGGTGACACCGGCGGAGGGCGCCACGTTGGTGTGGCCTGTGTTCAGAAGGCTCTGGTCAGCAGGCCTGCTCCAGCAAGTCCTCTACAGAGACGTGGTCAGAGAAGGACTGGGCGAGCGGAGCCTGAGGCTGGTCACACGCCGGCCACCCTCGAAAATATGCACAAGCAGATTTTGTGCACCGCGCGAGATTTATCTTCGACCGTACTTATGGAAACATTATTCAAGAACATTGTGAACGCACAAAAATAAATCTTTAAAAATACCACTTGGACGACATACACATGCGAATTCTCTCCTTCTACTACAGCAGCCCATTAAGGCGTTTTTTCAAAAAGCCAGTGTGGGAGTTAACGGCACACCGGCACCTGCAAATCCACGGTACCTAGTTACTTACTACCCACACAGCTTCCCCCAGAGGAAGCCCACCGCGACCCCACCGTCCAGGCGGACTCACTTCGACCAAGGTGGCCGGAGGGGCAGCTCGCCAGCACTGTTTCCTGCCTTCTGAGGAGCTGATGGTGCCCAAAGCAGCAGCAGGTCACGGCTCTCGCTCAGGCTCGCATGTGGGTCAGAGAACGGCCGCAGCCACCACCCGCTCCTTAATCGCCTCTGTTCAGTGCCTGAGGGGCCACGCACTGAGCAGGGCGTGTTGACACACTACCTCATTTAGCCCTACCACCACCCTGTGGAGTCCACAGTGTCATCCCTGGACTCAGGCTGAAGAGACAGAAGCTCAGAGAAGCGAAGGGGCCTGGCCACAGTTGCACAGCCAATCGGAGTCAAGACTGAGAGTTGAATCCCATGGCGTCCAGACCCCACGCCCCTACCCTCCTGCCCCCACGCGGAAGCTGTGCCCGCCTCGCACTCCGCAGGTGAGCTCTCCTTGCCCTTCTTCATCTTCGCCATCAGCTCACTGACACCGAGGGGCAGCATGTTCTTCTTTTCAGCCTCTCCTCAACGCCCAGCGCCGGCCGGGCCCACAGCGAAGGCCGTGGCCGTGGCAGCGGGCCGCCCCTCTGCGTGCGGCTCACCAGGTCTCCCCTCTGGCCAGCCTCTGCCTTCCCCCGGGGGTTGTGTTCTCTTTTATTGTTTTCCTCAGCAGTTACCAGCTTCTCGCTGCAGTTTGACGTGCCTAACCTGTCTCATTACCCACTTGTTTTTGTTTGTAACCTTGCCAGAGAACAAGAGGAATCTGGAAATAGGCTTTGGCTTTCTTTTAGATTATAATCTTACCTTTGTTCTTTTTTCTTTCTTTCCTCTGAGGTCCTTTGGTTGAGTGTCTCTTTTTCTTTTCTCTCTTCCTAGTTCTTTGGCCTTTCTCAAGGTTTCAAGGTCTTAGGGAGAAAAAAATTTAAATACACACGCACACACAGAGAGGCACGTATGGCACATACATGGCCATCAGGCTAAATTCACTTTGATCAGCATCAAAATGGCAGTGTTTTGCAACATGATCTGTCATCCTTCCTGTTCACTGGCGGGGATGGTGAACGGGGGTATGACTTTCAGAACAATCATAAAAGACAAAGACCTGGACATTTGAATATCCAGGTCCCCATCTTGCCTCAGACAAGAACCTCCCAGCTTGAGGTTTTCATCCGTAAAATGGGAACAACCACTGGATTCCCTCTCAAGACTGTCAAAAGGTTTCAATGAGCCCTGTATGCGAAAGCACTTTTAAGCCATGAATAATTTCAGCCCAAAGCAATTATGCGATCAGGGCCTTGGTGGGACCAGGACATGCCCCAAGAGGTGGGAGGACACCTGCAGAATTATCCATGGACATCACACCCTTTACCTTCACCGCCTTCCCCCCAGACAGGCTTCCCCTCTGTAAGCCCCAGCCCTGCTGATGGAACCAGGGGGCGTACTGGTATCCAGTAACCACACGGACACATACGCGCATTTGTGAATGGCTGTCAGAGTGGGTTAGTGCTAGAGACTGAATGTATCCCCTTCAAAAATTCATGTTTGAAACCCTAATCTCCAACACGATGGTATTTGGAAGTGGGTCCTTGGGAGAGGGTTACAGTGAGATGGATTAGGAGGGTGGGGCCCTCACAACGGGATTAGTGCCCTTATAAAAAGAGGGGCCAGTAAAAGACCCCCTCCCCCCACCATGCAGGCTCCAAGGAAGGCGATGTGAATACATAACCAGGAAGCAGGCTTTCACTGAGAACCTGACCGTGCCAGTCAGAGCTCTCATCTCAAACGTCCAGCCTCCAGAACTGCGAGAAATAAACGTTTGTTGCCCAAGCCACCCGGTCCATGATATTCTGTGACAGCAGCCCCAGCACACTTAGGGAGTTAAGTTCTAAAGTCTCCAAACAAAGGAAAAACGTGAATGATCCAAATGAATCTTAAAAATCCTATATGCCGCATACTAAATACAAGGTCCATGTCACGCGTCCCCTACAGGGCTTCTTGTCCCTGTCGGATTTTGAGAGGCACTGAGTACCGTGCAAGGGAAGAACGAACGGAGAGGTCATGACGTCTCTCGTCTCTCGTTCAGACCACCCACTTTCAAACAATCATGGATCCTTCAGGGTGAGCATGTGGGGGTAAGGCGGTTAGGAAAGGGCTGGGATGCAGGCAGACTCCACTTGGCTCTGCCTTGCCAGAAGGAGTCTGCTCGATTTTTGTTTTAATATTTGCCTCTGTAACCTCAGGCCCAGTCCGCTAGGAAAAAGTTATCATCCTCATTTACCATCAGGTTCCAAGTAGCCTTTTGATGTTTCTGAATAATTTATAGAACAATAAAGGGATAGTTTTAAAACCTTGTTAGGAAATTTAATAACTTAAACATAGCCATTTCTCATCCCCTATTTCCAGGGCGTTGAAGGCATGCAAACCCGAATGGCCCGTGTTCTCCAGGGCAGCTGGCCATCCGACGGCCACCGTGAGCAAGCCGGGGACGGCCCGTCTCACAAAGACCGACGCCAGAGCTCAGGTAAATCTCCAGTAAGTTCTGGCTCTTCTCCCACTTCCATCATGAAACTAGTTACTTGTGAAACTTTTGCTGGCTCACAATTTGGTGAAAGAGAAGACGGTCCTCTTTTCTCCATAACTGCAACATGTTTTTGGTTTTAAATTCATAAACACCAGGAAGAGTGACCGGTCCAGTAATTTTGTTTGGATTCCTGAATCACCTATTATTTCCTTTTGAACACCTGTGTAAACACATCTGACTTCATCCAAAGGTAAGAGAAGACTGGCCCCGTTCCTTTAGCAAAACAGGATAGTCCAAGGTCCTGCTGCAAAATATTAAGTGATAAAACCCTTCCCATGGAATGTCTAACTGCATGGAAGTACCCTATTTTCTTTTCCTCCTCAGAAATACATTATTTATTCATCGGCTCTAGAGTTCTTGAGAAAACCCATCCAGACTGTCGTCTTGCGAGACTCACAGTCAAAGACTTTGCTTATGGAATCTGTGTTCCTATGGTTATTGGCGTCAATCTCTCTACCAACTCTCCTGATCTGTCTCGCTACTGTAAGACAGTTCCCTTTGTCTACTTTCTTCTCTTTCCCATTCTGTGCTGGAAATGAAAGCTTCTGTATTCTTGGCTATATGCTGTGAAAGTCATAATAAAGCTACAAAGGCAATATATCTTGTATTGTCCTTTACAGCTCCTCGAAAGGTGGAGAGACACCCTCAGGAACGGAGGGGGAAATACTAAGGGGGGATGCAGTCCTCGCATTCACACCCCTCCCCCCCGCCCCGTTCTATCATCCTTTTAGGCACTCACTCCATCATTCCTCCATTTCCTGTTATTTTCACATTCTTCAGCATAATTGGCCATAATTGATGAGTAATGAAATCATTCCTAGGATGCTAAAGGGGAGGCTCTTTCAAGAGGTAAGAAAAGTACGGTCACTGAAATCCCTTGAACTACCTTAGATTTATAAACGGTTCCAATGGCCTCATGTGGCAAATTCAAGGCAGAATGAGTTGTATCCTGTTTTTGTTAAAAAGTAAAAGTTCTCTTTGATAGTGGAAAGATTTCTTTTTTAAACAAAAAAAGAACAGGCCCTTGCTGGTGTGGCTCAGTGGACTGAGCGCCGGCCTGTGAACTGGGGAGTCACCAGGTCAACTCCCAGTCAAGGCACAGGCCTGGGTTGCATGCCAGGTCCCCAGTAGGGGGCGCTCGAGAGATAACTACACATTGATGTTTCCCTCCCCCTCTGTCTAAAAATAACTAACTAAATAAATAAATCTTTTTAAAAATTTTTAAAATAAAATTTTTTTAAAATAACTAAAGTTATGACATCAAAATCCTTACAAATAGTTAGACCTGCTCAGAGAAAAAAAAAACTAAGATTGGGTTCGACACACCCTGATTGTACAAGACTGATTAAATCACACTAACAGGTTTGATCGTTTCGTGAAGATTTTCAAAACCTGGCTCCCTGGAAAACTGCCCCACAAAAAAGTCAGTCCTCATCTGCCGGAAACCCCACCATTCTCAGACCGCAGCTGAAACGCAGTCACAGAGCTGCACTGCATCCAGCACCACAGAGCCCACCCGGGGCGCCACCAGCAGCCTCCACGGGGCCCAGCAGCCCTCGCCTGGGACGTTCCCTTCCTGGGGTTCCGTTCCACACACAGCGAGGAGGCGAGACTTGAGGTCCCCAGGACAACAGGGCGGGCTTCTGGAACACTGTTCGGGCTTCAGAGCAAGGAACTGAGACAAAATTCAGAACACAGACACCTAACACCTACCGCCATTACATTCTTTCCAGTAAATGGGTTCATTGTGAGGGCGCCAGTGGTCTTATTTTAACTACGGGTTGTGTTTTTTTTTTTTTTTTTCATCTTTTGTGTTTTCTGTCAGTCCAGGGATACAGTTTGACTATTCATCTATGACACAGAGGAAATGTCCAATTCACAAAAGTGTTCCCAAATTTTGGGAATTGGCTGTTTGGGGAAACTCAGAATCCACAGGGTTTGGCAGAAGTAACGCCCGTTTGAGTGTGGTTGGTAGGGTGATCATACGGGTGTAATAATTTAGAGTTTTAATGTGAACATTTCACCTAAAACATCATATGATGTGCTGGAGTGTGACACTGCTAAGTTACAAAATTACAGGCTTATGATTTTGTAATAAAAAAGGGGCATTATCTGTGCCGAATACAATAAGCGGCATTGTAAGTGGTGGTGGGCTTCTCCAGAGCAGCCCAGCAGAAGCCTTCGGAACTCCTAATGTCGTTGAAGCCCTGTACTTCTACAGTCAAAATCAGCAGAAAGCCATTCTGTTGCGGCACTAAGAAACAAGCTCAAACACTGAAGACAGATTCTCCTTCATGCTGAATTTGATTTAATGAAACCACCAGGTTAATGAAAGGAGACAAAGGGAAAAGATGGGGACCTTCTAGGCAGGGACTTCTGCCGTCCAGAATTGGGGAGCCTAAAACAGCAGTGTGCTGTCTTCTCTCTGCCAGCTTCACTTCGATGCCTTGTTTCATGCCCTCCATTTAGGCGTGATGCAAAGGAGCCATGATTAGGATAGATTTCGGGCTCACGTGGGAAGGTAGCAAAGAATGAGGAGGAAAAGCAAAAAGTTCGAAAGGGGTTTCCCTGACAGGTGATTAAATCCTCTCATTGGGAGATGGTTTGCCCAAATCACCATGAACTGGTTGGCTAAGGAAATTGAGGAGGAGTCCGGAGACCCAGCATTAGTGCGGCAGGCCCTGGAGTCAGGGAAGTCTGCTGTTTGGTCAGGCAGTTCCCCCTATGACCATAAGGTGGTGCCATCGGCCCAGAGAGTCATCCCAAGGGGGCAGGGCCTACAGCAGGAGGAGCTCTCCACGTGGAAGCCACGTTTTCCACCCAGGCTCTAGAACTCACAGGAAGCCCGGGCGAAACAGCATGCATCACCCTCCACACAACTGCCTCATCACCAAGCAACTGCTCCCACCCTCCCTCCACGGCCCCACCTGCTCACACCTGAGCAAGAATACCTCCTGGGCGCGGGGCATCGCAACCCACATCGAGAGTCCGACTATGACTTCCATTCTTCTCGTCGGCGTTCTTCCCAGCGTTGGCACAGGGCTCCACACAGTTCCTAATTCCGAAAGGGAGCGAGTCTAGGCGCCTCCTGGAGTCGCACCCTTACCTGCTCTCACGATGGCAGAACAAGGTCTTTTAAGGCGAGCACGGATTTGTCACAAAGGCCTGGACTACACGGCCTCAGCCGCTCTTGCCAGTTTATCTTCCAGCTACCTTTGGTTTAGTTTAAAATCAAACCCAGCAACCTGATTCCAGACACACACCTCCCCCCACCCCCCTCCCTGCATGTATCCCTGCTGGTTCTCCCACCTACCAGGCCCTCTCTTTTCCTCCCCCTCCTTGTCAGTATCCTCCGGCCTTTCAAAGTCCAGCCCAGACTCCCTCACCCCCAAGAGCTACTCATGAAGTGTTTAACTGAGATTAACTGGTGAATGGGAGTTAGAGAGAAAACTGAGGGTTCCACGTGTCCACCACAGATGCCCTGGAGTGTCAAGACGCAGGCCTGCCTCATCCTTCCTAAGGCTGCTTGGGTCTTAAACTGAGAAGGAGGGCTGATCCGGGCAGGCTCCCCGCTGAAGCCCCAGGGCAACCGGCACCAGCTGGCCCGGCCTCGCTCCTCCCCAGTCTCAATTCCCATCTAGGGAGGACACCAAAGCCGCAAGCTTGGTGTGTGGCACAGTGTCTGCTCTCAATTCGTGTTAGCTTCATAGTCATAACAATGTTGCTATTATTACTGTCCCCTCTGCACGCCCACTCCCATCAGCCACAATCGGCCAAACCAGGCCCGAGTTACAGAGCTAAAGCAATGAGGAGGGGAGATCGCAGCCAAGTCAGGGAGCCAGGCTCCCCTCCCCCACCTCCCACCCCACCCCCCACCCCGGGCCTCTGCCTGGGCTGGCAACCCCAGCAAACTGCCTACTGACTCTGCAGAATACACTCTGCCTGGCGTGACCGGCTGGAACGGGTCTTCTCCTCTGGATGCCAAGTGGCCTGGAGATAAAACCTTTAAGCACTAGCGCCTATACTTGCAGCACCTCAACATCTAGCTACCATTTGTCTTCTTCTAATGGCCCAGTGACTCAGGTGGGAGACCCAAATGTCCCCTGGGAGGCTAGAGCAAATAGCCTCAAGGTGGATTTTTAAATGATGCAGGTCCTCTGAGGGCAGCCCCGGGGACACAGGGTGGCCCACGGCAGCACATCGCCAAAGGCCGTGAGGAAGCAGGAGCCCCAGACCTTCGCGTGCCTGGCTGCTGCCCCAGGGGCGCTGGGCACCTTCCGCCCAGCTGACTGAAGCCCAGCCGACTGAAGCGTCTGCCTCCAGCAAAGGCGGCCGGGCTCCTGCAGGCTGGGCCTCTCCTGTTTCTGCCGCTCAAAGAACCAGGTGGCCTGCTGCCTTTTTTAATGCCAATATTGCTCATGTTCTCACCTATGAATCGGCCTCCTCGGCAAGAAAGCCTGCCCAAGACATTCAGGGGCTTAGGGGGCTGGTGAGAGGGCAGAATGCCGCTGTTTGTTTGTCAGGTTTTGTCTTTTACGGATTTACTGGAGTTGGTTTTTCATGAACTAATGAGGGAAGCCAAGTTCACTGTGCAAACAAAAGCAGGCTGGGAAATGCGAACCACCTGTTTTAATGTATTTGCACCCCACCTGTTTCCACAAAAGATCTGAGGCGGCAGGAAGTAATTGCTATTGGAATCATGGGCGTGAGTGGTCAGTTTCTTGCCACGGCTGCACTCAGACCTTCAAAGTGACCGTTTATTGGGGCGCTGAGAGTCGGGTAGGGATGGCGGTCAGCTGCTCCCGGTGCTGCAACCCAGAATAGAGCCCACTCGGGCGGCGCCTTCCCTGCCCCCTCCTCTTTCTCCTCCCAGTTCAGGGCCGAAGGACGCTCGGGCCAGCCGCGACCAGCGGCGGCCGCCCTGGACCCGCGCCTGAGTGCAGCGGGACCCTGGGAGGGAAGCTCTTCTGGAAGCCCAAAGGCGGCCGGAGGATGGCCTGGCCCGAGCATCTCTGCACCCCCTCCCCCAGCCTTGTCACAGGGCGACCCCTAGGAAGCTCGCAGTGCGTCCCGCCGCGGAGACCCAGCGCCGGGTCTCCGCAGGCGGCGGGTGATGAAACCTCCCCGGCGCATTACCGCAGAGGCCGGGTCTGGGAGCGGGGCGGGGTGGTGGGTGGGAGCTGGTACCCGGGCTCACCTGTTCTCCCGCAGGAGGGTGGAGACAGCGCCCTCCCCCAGCCCCGCGAGCCCCCAGAGCTGCGCCATCCGACTGACGGTGCGCGGAGCAGTTCCTGTCCCCGGCCCGGCGCCGGGGAGACGTGAGCGTGCACACGTACACACACAGCGGGGGAAGCGAGGCTCCGAGCGGCGCCCAACTTTCTCCCGGCTTCCGCGCGCTGGTGGAGAAAGCGGGGGGCGGGGTGGGGGAGGGCACCCTGCCCCGGGCGGGCTTGGGGAGGGAGCTCCAACTAGAACAGAGAAGAGATGGGGAGAATTTCCTCGGGGTTTTTGTGAGGGCGAGGGGGCGGTAACTATTCCCATCAGATGAGAGGAGAGTAAAGGGAACCCAGAGTGGGACGGGGGAGTAGCGCTTGGGGAAAATGGAAGTGTGTTTGGAGACGCGTAAAGTTGCCTTTCAAGCTCCGGCCTCCTGGGCAAGCGATGCTCCGCGGCGGCTGACTCAGTGCTGCCTGGGCCTCCCTGCCACCCGCCTGGAAATGATGCAAGTCCAAGCTGTCACCTGGATCCCTGCAGCCCGGCCCGAAATCGGTCTGGGTTGGGGGAGGGGGAGAAACTGGCACCCCAGGCGTTGGGCGGCCCACCACAGTGGGGCAAAAAGAAAGGGGGGATGCCGGGGCAGTTGCTCGGGCCAAGCCCTATATCTAGTGCTTCTGCTCCTAAAGAGTTTGAGGGTTTCTTCAGTGCAAAGCGTCACAACGCCAGGGATTCCCAGATGGGCTCGGTTTGCCCTCAGCATCACTGTGTCCACGAAACTCCTTCCATCCGTCAAGGTCTCGGCGCTGGGACTCTCACTGAGTTCCAAACGGCGGAGAGACGAAACTTTGCAGGTCCGACGTGGGTGTGATGCGAGCCAGGGGCCCGGGGAGGCTGTCCCAGCGCAGACCTTCCCCTGTTGCCTTTCTTCAGCTGCAACCGGAGCTGCAACTCGCTTTTGTTTTTAAGCCGGTTCGGCCATTGCCCTGGAGCCCCCGCACACGCACACGCGCACGCATCTCCGGCCGCGCTCGCTCACACACACTCACACACGCACGCACACCGGTGGCCGACGCCAGGTCGGCAACTTCGTGGGGCGCTCCCGGCGGAGCCCGGCTTCCTCGCGTAGTAGTTCGGCGCAGGCCCCGCCCCTGGCCGTGTTGTCAAACGGGCCGGGGTCTCGGATTGGTCCAGGCGCCGGGACAACACCTGCTCGACTCCTTCATTCAAGTGACACCAGAGCTTCCAGGGATATTTGAGGCACCATCCCTGCCATTGCCGGGCACTCGCGGTGCTGCTAACAGCCTGGTCACATGCTCTCCGGAGAGCTACGGGAGGGCGCTGGGTAACCTCTATCCAGCCTCGGCCGCGAGGAGGAGGGAGAAGGCGAGCAAGGAGGAAGAGTGGGAGGAGGAGGGGAAGCGGCGAAGGAGGAGGAAGAGGGGGAGGGGAGCACAAAGATTCCAGGTCTCCCGGCGGGAGGTTTACGCCAAGAACGATGTGTGCCGATCGGCTGGGCCAGTTCGTGACCCTGGCTTTGGTGTTGACCACCTTCGACCCGGCGCGGGGGACCGACGCTACCAACCCGCCGGAGGGTCCCCAAGACAGGGGCTCCCAGCAGAAAGGCCGCCTGTCCCTGCAGAACACAGGTAAGCTCGTGCGCCCCCGCGGCGGGGAGCTGCTGGGAGACGACACCGGGCCCCCACGCAGTGCTCCCTGGGCGCTTCGCCTGGAGCGGGGCGCCCACCTAGGGCCGTGCAAACTCTTGGGGTGGCGCGGGACACGCCGAGGAGACCGTGAGGCCAGGCGAGGTCCGCGCCGGGCTCCGCGCGCCCGGAATCCGCACGTGCTGGCAGGGTGATGAAATCGCTTGGGCAGGACTTGTTGCTATCCTGCCCGGGGTCGAGGGTAAATGAGGCAGCGCCTGGCAAGGCCGGGCCAGTGCGGACCCCGGGCTCCCCCGTCCGGTGTAAAGCTTCCTGCTCCAGCCTGGCCGCCCCGCGGGAGGCGCGGAGGGTCCCCGGGGTTGGGCTGCACCCTGCACCGGGAGAACTTCTCTTCCCATCCGGCCGGCTGTCCTCCCCCTCCTCAAAAGATGCCCAACAACCGAGAACTTTGTAGGCGAGACCTTGCGTGGTGAACTTCCCCCCGGGGGTGGGGGCTTGCTTTCGGACAGGAGGTGGGGGTGGCGCAAAGCGTACCTCTGCGGTGCTGCCGCAGCCCCCCGCTCCAAGGCGGTCAGCAAGCCACGAAATGGTGACACGGCCCCAACGGTGCACCACGACTGCTCAACCGGCTCCCTGCTCACCGGCAAGCCGCCGAGCAGAGCCAGGCGTGCAGGGCGCGGGGCTGGCCCTTTTCCCAGCTCCGGGGAGAGAAAGAAAACCTGCCTGCAGCTCCTTGGCTCTAGGCGGTTCCCCCTTCATTTCGGGGACCTCGGAGCCCGGCAGCGGGGAGCGTGCGCTCCCGCACGAGCAGGAATGCACGGGCGCCCATTAGGGGCTGCCCAAGCGATTGACTCACGGCCCTGCGCGCTCCTGCCCAGCGCGCTGGGGCCACGCGTGGGATCACCCCGGAGCCCCCCACCCCGGACGCGAGCGCCCTCGCCCAGGTCCGAGCCGCTCCTCCGAGGATCCTCGCCCTCCCTTCCCCCTCTCCAGCTCTTTCCTTGAGAATTGAACGTAATTCTCGGTGGTTGGTGACCCTCAACAAATACACGCCCCTCCTTCTTTCGGGAGCTTCAAGTTGAATGTGGATTATCTACTCCTAACCCGCCCTTCTTCCAAAATATACTTTTCTGATGTAATTTTGTGGTTGGTTGAAGTCCGGGCATTGGGAAGGGGGGAGGGAAGGCAGAGAGGCTTTGCACACGGCAGCTTGACAGTTAACTCCCTCAACTCGGTCCTTTCAGACAGACGAATTAGGGCCACATTCTGCGAAGGAGGGCGGCAAAGTCCCGGTCGCGGGAATTCTAGGGGATTAAGTGACATCTCACACCGGATCTCTATTTAAAAGGAGCTTCTGACCTCGAAGGGTGCGTTCCTGAAGGCTAGCCCCCGTCCCGCTGGATTCCGAGCCTGCCCGGGAACCAGTTTCCCTAGCCTGGTATTTTTAATGCGGATGGTTTGGAGGCGCTGCCTTAATAGGAATTTTGTTGTGATTTTTAGGTGTTGAATCATAAAGCTGAATTGAAACTGCTTTTTGGACGCTCTCATTTGGGGGTCAGGAAGGAAATGGCTGTGATTTAATAGCAGCAGCTTCAAGTTCCAAGTTGAGAAGGGTATTTCATTGACGGCCTACAGGAGGGAGGGGCAAGCTAATCATTTAAAATCTTATTTTTGTCTGTGGGTTTAGAAAGCTGAATTATCTTCTGTTCTCAAGCTAAGAATTCCCACACACACTGCCATAAGATGGGAAGGATGAAAAATGAGGTGCTCAGACCTAACTCCTGCGTATGATTTTTGTAACGTGGGTTTGGCTAATTTTTTACAAATATTTACACATACAGCTATTTTTCATAGGTAGATTAAATGACGACATTTTCTTTCCCTGGCTTTTTAGGTCCTGAAATAGACCTTCTAACATTTTTTTTCCCCCTTAAATTTTCTTTCGGTCATTACTTTTATTTCAACTAACCTCTCTGCATTCCCCAGCATGGCTGAGAATTTTGTATATATCTGTATGTAATTCTCATTTTAGCGGAAATCCAGCACTGTTTGGTCAACGCTGGCGATGTGGGGTGTGGAGTGTTTGAATGTTTCGAGAACAACTCTTGTGAAATTCGGGGCTTACATGGGATTTGCATGACTTTTCTGCACAACGCTGGAAAATTTGATGCCCAGGTAAAAACCATATAGAGCGCAAAGAATGTTTGGGGTTAGTGTAGCATGGCTGAAATGCTCCTTGGAAAGACTTGTTCATGGGTCTCCTGAGCTGATGGCTGGAGTGGTATTAGCACTGACAAGTCAGTCTAGGTGCACAGCAGGAAGCCCGCGTTGCCACAGCCCTGGAGTTCCGCTCTCTGGGGCTGTCCTGCAGGCTAAATCCTCCTCCACTCAAGCTGTGTCTACACAGACAAAGTGGACAGGAGACTAAGTGGCACAGTGATCTGAGGCTCCTCGGCCGAGAAGACAAAGATCATGATAAACGTCTGTCTTGTGGGGGTGGGGGCACTACCTCCGGCCACCCCGAACCCAGGCTGCAAGGCCCATCCCATAGGAGCACCAGGTTGAGGAGCAGAAGGGCAGAGACTCCAATTATACATGCCAACAGCTGCTTTTCCCTAGTAGGCAAGAATCAATGAGACACAAAGTTTGGAGAAATTCACCTCCTCCTGGTGGCGGTGTGAGCAGGCACCGTGGAGACACCGAGGCCTCCGGGAGAGCAGGCTTGTCTTCCTCCCGAGCAGCAGAGCCTCCTCTCCCCACCTGCAAGGTCAAAACCAGGAATGAGTCGGTCACGGCTGCACTCTTCTTCTGCTCTGTATAATAGAGTCAGGGCCTGGCCCACTCTGGTGGGGCCAGGGTCCCAGGGCAGAGCCCAGCTGCTGCGTGGGGCAGGCAAAGAACCCCACGAGCAAACTTCCGGCTCCAGTGCCAACCACCCACGTACACGTCAGGTGGCATGAGGCCCACCTTCATGTCCTCCCCAGCCCATCTCGGCTCTGTGAAGCCCCCGTTATCCTCCCCCATAAACGTCCTCTCCCGTCTCACTGGAGAGCGATGACAACGTTTAGATGAGGCCCACAGTTTAGGTGTGATTTATCAACGTCACCGGCTACCTTCTACTGACATCCTGTAGAGAGCCTGACAAAGCAATGCCTGGGAACCCGGAAGGGATGCGGCCGGGCTGGCAGCCTACCCGCCAGAGGATGTGGGGTGGCAGGAGGGGAAACAGAAGCCGGCGAAGGGAAGAGGTTGCACGTTTGAACTCCTTGAGGCTCCCGAATCAAGCATCCCTTCTGGATGAACTGGAATTAGGAAGCGTAATAGGAAATCCGGAGGAAAGACGTGTGTTTCAGGGCGACCCCACAGGATGTCGGGAGGAATACCGAGAACAGATTGCCGCAGTCCTCGCATAAATTAACCTTCCCTCTTATTCTCAACTGAGAGGAGTATGTTCTCAAGTCAGAAGCACCCCTTACAAGTCCTTTCTCAGTGCATAACTACTTCACAAACCGGCACACCCTGCCCTCCGTCCTATTTGGCTCCCAGTGGAGAGTCGAGGAGAGGGGGCTGGGGGGAGGTGGTTTTCCGTGACCAGACACTATCTCTAGACATTTCGATTGCTTCTGAAGGGAAGAACCGAAATAAACATGCTGGCTGGCTTCCCACTCCCAACCTAAACCCTTTTATTTTCTCAACTTCGTTCCTTCTGGGCCTGTCTAAAACCAGGGGTGACCCCGCTCAGGACAGCTCGTTTCTATAGTAATGGGGGCATGGCATCCCTGGTAGGTCTCCCACAATGCCTCTCTGCCCCCGGGGCTGGTAAGGGAGCTAACGGCCCAGCTCGCCTCCACACCCCCAACAGCTGTCTCCTTTCTAGGATAAGAACAATCTAAAGGGGTTGCCAGGAAAGAGAAGTGTGGGCCAGATGTATGCCTGGCTGCCTTCGCCACTCAGAGGCAGGGCGCGGGGGCGGGGCTGGCGGCCGAGCCAGATGCTGCCAGGCAGTGTGCCAGGCGGGCCTTTTAGAGGCAGTAATCCTAACAGTTTAAAGGAGTCGAATGGTTTTCAAAAAGGAAAAGAATGCTCCTCCTTAAAAGATGGGGGAGACAGGAGTATGGGCTTGGGGCGCTGGGAGGCGTGGCGGCAGAAAGGACAGGCACCATTAGCAGCCCCGCCTGACGCACTCGCACTCGTTGGGTCGAAGGGAGAGGAAAGGTGTGAGACTTGGAGAAGCAGGCACTTTCTACTTGGGGAAAAGGCTTGCTGGGAACCACCGAGGGATTCTGGAATAATGTCTGGCCAAAGTCCCCTCATGTTCCAGAAAAGTTGCCACCCAACGGCCAACCCCGGTCCGTCTGCCTTGGGGACAGCCAGCCACGAAAGCCCCAGCCTGAGGGACGCTAGCAGAGCAGCGGGGGAGGCAGGAGGCAGCTCTGTCAGTCTCCCCGAGGGGCATCCTTTTGGCCAAACGCCAGAGGTGTCTTGTCAGTCTGGACACACCTCCCGTTGAAGCGCCAGCATGTCACCTGCAAGGATGTCAGTCGGCAGCAGGGCTTGGGGGTTCAGCTCTCGAAAAGCTCCTGTGTGAGGCCAACAGGGTCCGTGTCTGAGCGTGTAACAAGGCCTCGTCTCTCCTGCCCCCTCTCCCTCCTCTGTCCTCTGTCTGCAGGGCAAGTCATTCATCAAAGACGCCTTGAAGTGTAAGGCCCATGCTCTGCGCCACCGGTTCGGCTGCATAAGCCGGAAGTGTCCGGCCATCAAGGACATGGTGTCGCAGCTGCAGCGGGAGTGCTACCTCAAACACGACCTGTGCTCGGCAGCCCGGGACAACACGCGGGTGATGGCCGAGATGATCCACTTCAAGGACCTGCTGCTGCACGAGTGAGTGTCCCCAGGGGTCACGGTTCGGGGGCCTGTGTGTAGGGACTGAGCTGTCCTTTCGGACGGATGGACAGGGGAGGTTGCGTTTTACCTCCGAAAGCTGCCCTGGCTCCCCTGGGAGCGCCTTTCCTGCTGACCTTTAGGGAAAGCGAAAGAAGTTTCCACCATCGGTTTCAAAGTCAAATGCAATAGGAACAGGAAACGTTTTTACTAAGCATGAAATGGGTGGGATTCAGAAATGCCCATTGTCTTCCCCTCGGCCAAGACCCCACCGTTCTCTGAGTGTTCCCCGTAGCTCTGCAGGGGCCCCGAGAGACCACTGAGAGCCGGTGACACCTGCCCAGCATTCACCGGGTACCAGGCAGGCGGCCGAGCGCCTTCTCTGAATTTTTCACTTGCCCCCGACAATAGCCCTGTGCTGGCCCCATCCTTGCCTCCGTTTTCCAGATGAGAAAACTGAGATACACCGAGGTCCGGGTCACCAAGAATGAGAGGCAAAGCCAGGACCTGAGCCAGGCAGTTCGGCTCCAGACCCTACTCTCTGCACGGCCAGCCGCTGACAGCAGTGGCTTCTTTGTTTCCTGCTTCCATCGGCTCCCCTTGCCCTTAGAAAGTCCAGTTCTCCTTCTCTAGCACACGAATGGCCTCCCGGAGAAAAATGCAAAACAAGTGTCCAAAACTCGGCCCAACACCTTTATGCCAAAGCAAGGAAACAGGGACTGACTTCTTTGAAGACTTGAGGTTCAGAAACAAGCCCAGGATGTCTCGCTCCTTAAAAAGCGCACCATCGAGTGCGTCCTCAATCTTGCAGAATGGCGAGGCCTCAGGCACACCTCTGCTCCTCGCACGAAGCGGTCGACAGTCCCTGGAGGTTACGATGCCTCCTTCTTCAGAGAATTAGGACAGAAAGCAAGCTCCTGGCTGAGCAGCCCAGGACAAGTCATTGTCAGCTTGATGGCACCGTTCCCCTTTGTACGGTGACTCATTGGGCCAACTCAGTACAAGCTTGTGAACTCTCGTTCCTTCGTGCTGATCTCCCCCAGCTACGTTCCCGCAATGGGCTGCTCCCCACCCACCTATACCACTTAGGTCACGAGGGACAACAACCTGCTGTCACTTTCCACTTGGTCATGAGGATCTAGGTATCTTGCCACACCCTGGTGAGTGTTAGAATCATAAGATTCACCGTGAATCTCCACAAGCAGCTCTTCCCTTTGAGTCACACTAGGGCTTGATAAAACATTTTTTTATTCTACCAAATACCTGTACAGAGACAGAGCAACAAAAACTCGAATGAGATAAAAGCATTTTTTGAGCAGGCCAGGCCCGGGGCCAGGGGCTTTCCCTGGATTGTCTCAGTTGTCTTTCCTACCACCGCTGCAAGATGGAGGTGACTATCCCCACTTTACGGAGGAGGGAAGGGAAGCCGAGTTTGAAAACCTCCCTTGAGATTTGATTCCCACTTTCCAGCACGGGAATGGGTGAGACACGCGCCTGGAGCCAGCGGCCAGGAGCGGACCCCGAGCCTCCTTGCTGTGGCCCTGCCCTCTCCCCACTAGGCCTGCGAGAGGCTCCTTGGTCCCCACGTGTGGCCGGGGGCTTCCCCTTTACACGAGGCGAGTACTGTGAAAGTCCCTTCAAGGCGCCCCTGGAAGACACAAATGCCCATATGGCCGACAAACTCATGAAGGTCGTTTGTCCAAAAGCCACGTCCCATTAGAGACAGTGAATGTATTGGCTCCAAGAATGGACCACGGGGAGCTAGTTTATAAGTCCTTGATATATTCCTAGAGCCAAGAAAACTGTCTTTTTGAAGAAAAATCTTCCTTCAGAAAACTGCAGGTTTTAAAGTCCACCCCCGCCCCTGCATTGAAGCAGCAGCAAAGCACTGTGGCTTCCTGTGTCCCCTGGGGCCCTGGACCCTTAACCTCCAAGGGTTCCCTGCCTCATTTAGAACAAACATGTAGCCCCCCCCCCAGCCCACTCTGGAAATTCAGGAGGCCCACCCCAAAAGGATGCCCCGGCCTCTTTTACGAAGACTCACTGCCCTGAACCCAAGCCCTCTCGCCTCCTCTAAGGCGGCCCCTCCAGGCAGCGGGTCCCGCCTAACCCCAGCCCCACACCAGCCCCCACTACTGCCCCTTCTGAAGCCACGACCATGTAGTGCATTCACTTGAATGAGTTTCTTGGGGTTAGTTTTTTTTTTCAAACTATCTTAACTGATTTTGGCACAAAGGATCTCGTCAGTCCCCCCCAGATCAAGACGACCATTTAAGAATGTGTGGCATTGGTCCCAGAGATAGAAAATGAGAATTGAATTTGCTTTTCACTTTAGAGAGGAGGAAATCGTAGTCACCCCAGTAACCACATGACCCCCAGTCCTCAACCCCAACCCCACTCACCCCCAAACACTGTCACATCCGATTAAAGAGGTCCCCTCACCTCTTCCCGCCCCACTGGCTCCATATCAACCACCTTGGCCACCGCATACCCTGTCGCTGGGTGCTGGGTGCTGGCCGCCTCCAGGCATATCCCCTTCCAAGTACTTTCTTTTTAAAATCCTTTCTCCTTGCAGAGACCCAGTTGAGAGAGCTGGGCTGTGTCATTAGACACGGGCTGATCTTCAGCCTGACAGGACACCACGCCAGCTCAGAGCTCAACGTAGAGCGACACGCACCCCTCCCCATGGTCCACAGCTCAGGAAGCCAGTGGCCACAGGACATGTGGAACGGTCCGGCCCTCTTGGGCCCACCTTGGGTACCGAGAGCCATCTGGCAGGCAGACCTCCCGGGCGAAGGGGACAAGAGCCCTCCCCTTACTCCGGGGAAGGAAACGTGAGAGGAGCATCAGTTTAGTGTCCCCAAAAGACAGACAGATTCTCAGCCTCTGCAATTGGCTCCTAGGGCCCAGAGCAGAGCCAGGGACAATCAGGTGCTCCTGTAGCAGGTACCCACTTGGTGAACTTGAACTCCCTGAGGCACAGGGAGGGAAGGAAACTAGCACAAACTGACCATCTTCCCTGTGTTGCCCCATGTTCTCCTCTCCCAGCCCAAGACGACAAGTGCCATAACTGCCCTTGTCTCCTTGCCACTGTTAGGGGCCTGTCTTAGAGAGCTTCAGCTCCCTTCCCATCAGCCACGCGCAGACTCCAAAGGCATCTAGGAGGCCTTGTAAGGCAGCCCGATTGATTGGCCAGAACATCCCTCCTCTCCCCTCTCAGCCCAGCCCGTGGCTGCCCAGGCCCAGAAGCTTCCAAAAGCACTTTCTCCCCACCTTGAGTCCATCTTTGTATCTATGAAATGAGGACAGTTCACTCAACTACAACTAACTCATAAAAATGGCAGTAAACGACTTCCCAGGGCTTAACACAGTCTGCCTTCCTGCCTAGCAACCATGGCCAACTGGCAAAGAAAAGAGTAAGTGGGCTATACACGATGCAGCCGCCCAGGTGGCCCAGGCTCACAGGGGAAACAGTCAGGGGCCGTAGACCGTGGTCCAGAGTGATTTTGCTGCCCGAGGTGACGGCTGCGAGGCTCACAGTCAGAGACCCGGGACTCCGCTGGCTGAGGCCTGCTTCGGAAGGCCGGCGAGCCGCAGGAAACCTCCCACGCCCGCCCAGGGATGAGAAAGGACCAGGGAGGTGTAGGAAGGGCTTTTGCCACCTCCTGCTGGGGACCCCTAAATATAAAAAGCAAGCACCCTGTCCCCACCTTCTGCACGCAACTCCCAGCCCAGGAGGAAGGTCGGCATCAAGGGGTCCCCGCTCCCGCACTTTCCCTAAAGACAGACCCACGGCCGCTGGAACGGCCTGAGCAGCCTGCTGTCCCCTCCAGAACCGAGAGTGTTTATTTCGGAGACAGCTGGCTTTCATTCCAAACGCACAGGCCCCTCGCGGCCAGCCCTCACCTCCGGCTCTGGGGAAGCCCCTTGGGAAGGTGCTTAGCCAGCCAGCCCCGCTCCTCAGCCCTGAATGCTGACACAGAGGCACGCTCTCTGGGAGGTGACGTCCCAGGGAGGCGGTGTCCCCCACCCTCTCGTCCTGGGCCAGGCTCGTCCAGGTGCATGAGGACGTGCGCCCAGTAACTTCCAAAATCATCCTTCTGGGTCATGAGCCTAAACCAGGGACTGAGACAGACTCGGGGAAATGGCTCCTGGGGAGCCTCACTCAGAGGAGGCTTATGTGGAAGAGTGACACAGCCAGGTGGCCCTGCTGACGCCACGAGTGAGGGGACAATCTGGGGCTCCCCGCGTCCCAGACCTGCAAGGACTCCTGCCTTCCTACCAGAAAGACTCCTTGGATTGGTATTGAGGCCCTTCACCACTTGCCTAATTACCCCCCCTCTGGCCCCGAAGGCTCCTCTCACGCCCACTGAACCCCGCCCAGCACGCCCTGAAGCGAGCCCAGGGCTCCCGGGCCTCCTGTCACCGTTTGCTCGGCTGCCCCGCTGGCATTGTCCGCCCACCTTCCCCAGAGGCTCCTCCTCCACTATGGGCACCTATGCATCGGCTCTGCCCCAAGCCCCTCACGCTCCCCCAAGCCTGGCACGGGGCCTGGCACATAAGGGGCGCCCAGTAAATGGTGGTTGAGACCAGTACGGCATAGGCTATGGGTAAAGGCCGGAGGCAGTTCCAGAAAGCTCTTCCACCCCACCAAACCCCAGCCAAGCCCTGGGCTTGCCACCTCTACGGTCCCTGCTACGGTCACGGCCTGAGAGGCCCAGGCAGGATGGGTGCCATTCCCGGTCTCTCTGCTCTCTATGCCTAGACCCTACGTGGACCTGGTGAACCTGCTGCTGACCTGCGGGGAGGAGGTGAAGGAGGCCATCACCCACAGCGTGCAGGCTCAGTGTGAGCAGAACTGGGGCAGCCTGTGTTCCATCCTGAGCTTCTGCACCTCGGCCATCCAGAGGCCGCCCACAGCGCCCCCTGAGCACCCGCCACAGGGGGACAGAGCCAAGCCCTCCAGGGCCCACCCCCGGGACACGGGGCACCACCTCTTGGAGCCCGGCAGCAGGGAGAGCGGCCGAGGTGCCAAGAGCGAGAGGGGCAGCAAGAGCGCCATTCACGCGCACGTCCACGCCCGGGGCCGAGCAGCGGACCACGTGTCCCAGGGAACTTCCGGAAGCAGCGAGTGGGAGGAGGAACAGGCCGAGTATTCCGACATCCGGAGGTGAAACCGAAAGCCCGGCCTGGAAAGCGTTCCTCTGCGCCGTACATTTTCTTCTCTATGGACATTCCAAGACATTTGCCTTTAAAGAGGGGGGATGTCACACACAGGATTTGGTAGGGATTGCGGACTGGATGGAGGTGTATGTTAGCGGAATGAACAGGTGAGGCGGAGACTCCCCAGGCGGCGGCGAGGTCTCGGCTGGGCCACGCTTGCGCCTCCCGTGGACACACCACGTGCGCTCCCTGTAGCCTTGTCTTCCTTCCATCCGTGGAGCCACTGGGCACGGCTTGCGGCTTCCTCTGCTGGGCGGGCGGTGGGCCGGGGAGGGGGCAGCGGGCACACCCGGCTGGACCATGCGCTTGGTGCTGCGCCCGTCTGGTGCTGTCTCGGTGGAGGGCGGCAGGTTCTGGTGGGGGAACGGACATGAAAATCTCCCTGGGAAGGAGAAGGGTGGAGAGGATGCAGGGGCCATGCGGGGTGCTTGGTGCCAAATGGAAATTCAGTTTTTGCATGGGACCTGGAGGTTTGGAGCTTCTTGGGGGGCGGGGAGGGCGAGGGTTCTAAGTGTAACTTCTGAGCCATTGTTCTGTCTGGGGCACCCTGTCTGAGGGAGTGGCCCGTGTGTTTGTATTTTAACCACTGCTTCAAGTCTTGATTTCACTTTTTTATTTATCCAGTTACATCTACATATCTCTCATCTAAATAAATGGCTTTCAAACAAAGTAACTGGGTCATTAAAACCAGCTCAAAGGAAAAACAAACCAAAATTTTTAAAAAACCCAGCCCATCTTTGGGGGCTGATTTTGTTTGTTTGTTTGAAATACTATTTTCAAAGGAATTCTAGAGCAATGTCGCTGTACCTCTGACGGCCCAGTGGGGCTGGTAGCCACCGAGGGCGAACCCCATGTCCGGGGGAAAGTGCACACGAGAACATCTGACGGATCCCCCCGCATCTCACAATCTCACCGTCTCACCTCGACCCCCCGCCCAGCTCGATGAAGCCCCGCAGCCTGGGTTCCCGGAGCCGCACTGGACAGCTGGCTTCCCCGCGCTGCTGGAAGGCAGACCAGGGCAGAGAGAAGCAAGGCCACTCGGTAATTCCCATCGGGGATCGCCGGCCTTTCACACATATGGAGGAGTGGCCGAAAATCATGTGCAGGGCCAGGATTTTCCAGCTCTGGGTTGGCAATTCAGCAACGCGGAAAAGAGTCGGAGTGGACAAAAGAAAGCCGGGGAAGAGAGACAGAACCGAAAATGCCAGGAGAAAGTAGATTCTAATACAAAGTGTCCACAGAGGTGTTCCTGCGCTTGCTTACAGTGTTTCAGACCGAGGCCTTTTTCTTTTCTCTCTTAATGGGTCTCAGATGAAAGGCTATCCTTTCTTGCAGCCAGCACTCAAGTAGGTGCTCAGGATGGCAAGCAGGGGACAAGGGTCCTGGGCCAGGTCCTTCTAGAGCAGGACCGGTGAGCTTTTTGTGAAGACCCGGAGAGGAAATACACTGTTCCCAGTTTGGCGGGTCATACGGTTTCTGTCACAATGACTCAACGCTGCCACTGTGGCACGAAAGCAGACACACACAGACGAGACATCACAGGCTTGGCTCCGCGCCAATACAATTTTACTTAACAGGCGCCCGACTGGATTTGGCTCTTACACCCAAGATCGCTGAGCCCCGTTCTGCTGAGCGGCACCCCCCGTTTATGTCAGCTCCTAGCTCGCCCTGAAAGCAGCCTGAAGCCAGAGATAAGGGAGCTAAATTTATCTCCTCTAAAATGACTTGTTGCAGGGAAGGCCTTACCCAAAACACAGCTAGGACTTCTGGGCCCCCATCCCTGCTGCCAATCTTTCACGACCCATGTGGGGTGCTGGGGGGAGGGGGACCCACTGCTGGAGAAGCACCCAGAAAGAGCTGGAGCTGCAGAAAGCAGAGGAGATGGTGCACTTAATCCAGCCCTGCCTGCGGGGCACGGGGAGGACCGGTGTGTCAGGCTCTGCCATGGGAACGGAGCGTAAACTGTGGCCGTCTCATGCCACGGGTCACGGCCGCATGCTGACTCTCCTCCTTACGTCACTCAAGAGCTGAAGCAGTAACATGTGCCCGCGTTGCTGGGTCAGCTGTTCATTTGTTCGCCGGCTGCTGGGCTGGGCATGTGAGAGGCATCGCTTTTATATTTCCCTCAGTGTCAATGTCATATGTGTTGCTTCTACTGTAAATATGTGTCATTTGTATTTATTATCTTCCCCCTAAGGCATAAAATCGCTCACTGTGTTCCTTTGAACCCCTTCAATGATCGCTGCTGTTTGTTTTTCATGCCACCGGTCTGTTTCTTCTCCAAAGTTCAGTAGCTAGCGTTCCATTCTGGTTCCTAATGTTTTAAAGCTGGCAATAGGAGGTATTGCTAAGGTTCTTTTGCTCAAAACCGAGGAAAGTCCAAACTCCTGGGAGCGTTGGCAGACAGGCATTTGTACGACCTAAAACGTCAGCAAAGCCTTCATTAAAAATAGAGCCTGCACTTGGGCTTCGTGCTTCATACAAATTTACTCATGAGCCTTCCTTTGAGGAAGGATGTGGATTTCCAAGTAAAGATATAATGTTTATTTTGAGCTTTGCATCTTAACAAGATGATCTAACACCTCCCCTTTGTGTCAATAAATAGCCCTGTTCTTCTGAAACGAGAGGACTGAATCGACTGACAGGCGGACACCCAAAACTAATAGCAAACACCAGCCCAGAACTGTAGCCACACTTTGACACACACACAAAGGGAGAAATTCAAACCCCGACCAAGGAGAAGGCTTCGCAAGCGCAGCTTGGGAAAACAATGCGCCCAGGGCCCATTTCCTAAGGAAGAACCACCTCTTCTGATCTCAGAATTGGCACCGGCTGAGCTCGCTCGCTCATAATGTCTCTTTCTGTTATGGATTTAGGCAGCAGGACCTGTGCGTTGTCACGTGGCATTATTTTCCTCCAGGCGCTAATAAAGGTTTTAAAGAAACGGCCTCCACTCGAGCTGCGTTACCGTCTGAGAGGATAAAGGGGGGACGGGCTGCGAACTGGGGGGCACTGGGGCCCTTTTAAAAAATGCTGGGTGTTTGGCTTCTGGGGAGGGAAGCCGTAGGAAGGAGACCACCCTGCACTTCCGCTCCCATCGGAGGGACTCTGTCCGAAACCCCACCTCAGTCACTCAGGCCAGGAGGAGCCTGAACTCCGCGCAGCTGGCCCGGAGGTACCCGCGCCACGGCCATCCGGGGGTGCCCGCAGCCCTCTCTGGCCTCAGCCAGGAAGTCCACAGCCCCCTCCCCGCCTCTTCCTGTGTCACTTAGACCACAGCCAGCGCACTGCCTCTGGGCTAGGCACTTCGCATACCTTACCTCGCCCTGTGTCCCACAAGTGGCAGGGATGGTCCCATTTTACAGGTGAAGATGCTGAGGCACAGAAAGGTAAAGTCACTGGCCCCCAACTGTGTGTCCAGCACGTGGGGTTCTGAACTCACACTGAGATCGATGACTCAAAGTCCACAGGCTTCCCCCCTCCAGCCCTAGATTCGCCACACTGGACTTACTTTTAATTTAAACCAATCAGCATTACTCCTATTTTACATGAGGCTTCAAGAAAAAAATAATTATACTCTTATATTTATAGCACCGGCCTCCAAGGAACTCTGCCTTAGAACAGAAGGGAAAATTGATACTCACCTTTCCTCTCTGCAAAGACTCAGATTTTGGGTCTGCTCAGGGAGAGCCAGCGGGTCACGGCATCTCATCGCTTTTCCATGCACGTAGATCATTTTCAAAGGCAGTTCTCTATGCCCCTGAGGAAAGCACTTTGGGAGCAGCTAGTTTTTGTGGCCACGCAGCCAGAACTTTCTGCGCGAAGCCCATCCTGTCACCAGCCCTGTCTGAGAGGCCAGGCTCCCCCGAATCGCCACCATCGTCCTCCTCACTGTGGTAGGTACTCTTTCCTCTGGATCCAACACGTGCCCCACGTGCTGCCTGGTGCTTTGCAGACATTATTTCTGGGTCCCGTTTGACCCAGAAACAGAGGTTTGAAGGCATCTTAATATGCCTAGAACGGGTCACGAGGCTAGCAAGCTCTGGGGGCGGCACGCCCACCCGCTGAGGGCTGACTCTGCCCCACCTCACCCAGCCTCTCTCACCCCTGCTGTGAAGACGTGGGCTACAGCCACCGCGTGCAGAAGCGCAGCCGCCCCCCACCCCCTGCCACCCGTGCATGGGCTCCAGTCCCTCCGCTGGGGGTGAATAGGCGGTGGGCGGGGGAGCACAGAAGGGCTTCCCGACACACTGGGATCTGAGCAAAGTTTCCAAAGGAAGCTGGGGCCACACGCCCCAAAATCTGGAGACAGACATCGGAATATGTTCTAAAGTTAACAGAAAAGGAAAGCCCCCTGCTGAGCGGGAGTTGGAGTGGGGTGGGGGGCAAGCCTTGGCCAGAGGACAGGTTTCAGGAGAAGTTATTTTCTGTGGGCGGAGAAGAGCAACGGAAGCCTCGGCAGTTGCCCGTGGCTGCCGCTCGCAGGGGCGGTTCAGTTGTCATCGCTCCCCGAGGAGCGCGCACACACAAAGATCACTCCCTAAAGAGAAAGCGGGGGAGCCACCAAGCCGTTCTAAGTGTGGGTATGAAACAGGTCCCACCAGGAGGAGCCCTGCCCTCCCACAGAACCCCGGCTCCGTGGTGCCTGAGGGGGTGCGCCCACCCAGCCACCATCACAGGGCGGGGCGGCCGGGGCCGCGAAAGCGCGAGACGGGAAGGCTCCTCCCAGGCGCTCGGAGGAAGGGCGGGCGGTCGTTCACAAGGGACAGAGGAGAACCTTCTGGTTCCACTTTCCATTCGACAGTTTCCTTGGTTCCTAAAGTGAAGAGGGCGCCATGTGAAAAGAAACGGCGCCCTGACGAGCGAGCGAGGGTGGTGGCTCAGCAAGGCCTGGGCCCCCAGGGAGCTTCCCGCAGGAAAAGGCGCCAGGCCTTAGAATTCTGTCGGGGCTGTTCGTTGCGGGGTGAACAAACTGCCCCCAAAACTTAGTGGATGGAAACAGCCGTTTTCTTTTGCTCACCATTTTGTGAGTCAGCAACTTAGAAAAGGCTGAGTGGGGAGGCTGGTCTGTCTCCTCCGCGTGGGCCACCAGGGCTGGAAGGCCCCTTCCCAGACGGCCCCTTCGGGGCGGTGCCTCAGTTCCCGCAGCCTCTCTCTCTCTCCCAGCCCCCACCTGGCCCCTCACCCCGCCAGGGCCTCTCAGAGCATGACCGTCTGGTCTCCCTCTTCCACGGCGGGGAGTGGCTTCCCCAAGAGAGGGCAGAGGGTCTTACAGCACGTTCCTAAACCTAACCTAGGGTTTTGATTTTATCCTTGATTCTGTGACCACCCCAGGATCTGAACGCCATGAAGGCAAAACCGGGTCACTTTTCCACACAGTTTCCTGTCTCCCTAGCAGCCCTGCCGTTGTGCTGTGTGAACGAACGAACAAATGAACGAATGAATGAAAAGAAACCTCTTACCTAAAAGGTACAAATTCTCTGCCCTGACCAGTGCGGCTCAGTGTCGGCCTATAAAACAAAAGGTTGCAGGTTCAGTTCCCTGCCAGGCACAGGCCTGGGTTGCAGGATCGGTCCCAGTTGGAGGTGTGCAAGAGGCAGCCACGCATTGATGTTTCTCTCTCACAGTGATGTTTCTCTCCCTCTCCCCCTCCCTTCCCCTCCCTTTAAAATCAATAAATTAAAAAAAAAAATGTTTAAAGGTACAAATTCTTAAATCAGTTAAGTTTCAATTCACTTAAACTCCTAAAGTATATTAATCCTGTGTCCTTGTAAAGGGTCATTGACATGTGATAGAACCAGCAAGTGGCTGTCAATATTAAAAATCACTGGGGAGCCTATCGCTTTGGAGTCAGGAGATATAGATAGAAATACCAATCCAGCCAGTCACTCATTTTGTACCAGATACCTCTCGCTCTCCCTCTTTCTCTCTCTCTCTCTCTCTCTCTCCTTTAAATAATGACTGAAAAAAAATAAATCAGGACTGGCCCTGAGACCTTGGCAGACTGGTTAAGGCTTCCAAGCCTGTTTCCTCAGCTATAAAAAGAAGACCCAAAGAGCTAGCCTGTTTCCTTCACAGGGGTGCTGAGATGAAATGGCTGAGGCTGCATGGACATCACGATGCATAGGAAGTGCTTCGAAGACAGAAATGCCACGGGAACTGCGGGCATGATTTCTCCGGGCCACTTTGAAAAGCCTCCACCCAACGCCAAGAGCACAGCCGGGACCAGCTGCCCCATGCTCTCCCCTGTCCTGCCTGTTCTCTGAGGCAGGGATGACGTCGTCCATGGCCAGGGCAGAGGACTAGATGGGGACCCTCCAGGAGGTGGAAGAGAGGCCCCTGAGCAGCCCTGTGAAGCCTCAGCTCTCTCCAGACGTGAGTTCTGTGAGGACCTCTGAGCAACAAGCTCGCCAGACAGCAACGGGGCCACGCGGGGAGCAGAGGGCCTCCCTGCCAGGCTCTGAGCACAGACCTCCAGGCGAGACACCCCTAGAAAAGCCAGTTCGCAAACCTCCTTAATGAGAGAGGGAAGCGGAGACGGCCGGCCGGGGGAGGAAGGAGCGCCAGGGCCAGAGCCCACTGCACTGCGTGCCAGCGTTCCTAAGAGCCTGACATTTGGAGAGGAGCTGGCCTGGAGGAGCCAAGGGTTTGGGACAGGGCTCCTTCCGGCTCCCGGGAGTGTCAAGAAGAGGAGAAGGAGGAGGAGGAAAATGACTCAGCTGAAATGAAGAGAAATGTATTTTTAAAGAGCGCAAGGATGAAAGGCACAAAGGAACGAAGCGCAGCCCCAGGATGGGGTCCAAATGCCTTCTCAGAGGAAGCAGGGCGAATGTGCAAAAAGCTACGGCGCTCACTGCGGTTTCCAGACCAAGAATAACACCAGGAAAACGCAGGGACTCTTCTGGGCTTGCCAGGCGCGGCCCGGGGGCTGGGCCACCTCCGCAGGAGACACGCTGAAGCCACCGGGCCCTGCAGCCACTTCTCCACACTTGAGATTCTAGAAACGGAGCGAGCTCTGTCAGAGGAGCTGGGTGGGAACCCAGCCGCCTGCAGGCTCCGGTTTGCCCAGCAGGGCGGGGCTGGCTGGCGGCAGGGCCCTCCAGACCCTCCCTGGCTCCGTCCCACCGCAGAGAGGCCCCGGGAACCAAGCAGGAGGGGAGCTCGAAGGAGGCTCCCTCCCCGGAAGCTGGCACAACTCTGTCCCCTCCAACCGCCAAGGTCAGATGACCCTGATTGTAAACGTATCATTTTGAAATGGTCAACGGGCGAACAAGCGTGACAATGAGGAGAGATGGGAGCATGGAGAGACGCCACCCCCTGACGGCCCTGCCCCGCCCCTCCCAGGGTCGCACTGGGGTTCCACCCCCTCCCTGGCGTACACTCAGCACAAAGTCGCATTTCTAGAAAAGGGGGTGTTGGGAGGAAGAGGTTAGCTCAGCGTGACCCATGAACTGTGACCTCTCTCAGGGACATGTCAACCCTGCTGGCCTTTTAAAGAATCTCCTGAGAGTTTTCAGACTGGAAAGGCCTAACAAGGACCCAAGACAGTGAATGAAACACTCCCCAGCAAGAGGCGTCCTTGGGGAATTTCAGAACCCCTGGGGCCAAGGAGGAGGAAGATGCCAAAGGCTGCCAAAGGCTGGGGAAGGGGACGGGGAGGTGGCGGGGGGCGGGGGCACATTACAGAAAAGAGTCAGACATCCCTATGGCCTCCCGTTTCTGCCAGCGCCCGTGGCCCCTGGGATGTGGGGGCTTAATGGGGGGGGGCGGGGGGCGAAGGACCTCTACCCCAGGCATGTCATCCACTCAGCGGACAGCAGTCCAGGTATTTTCAAAACATGCAAGATCACGAAAAATTCCCATCTCAAATATCCTTTGGCAGAAAGCTCCCAAATGCTACACTCCGCCAAGATGAGGGAGGAGCTGAGAACAAAGTCACACTGGGGTCCAGGAAGCAGGCCCAGCAAAGGAGAAAGGGCCGGCAGTAAGCAGAGTCCAGGTGACAGCTGAGCAGGCAGCCCGCTGGGAGCAGATGACAGAGAGGAGAACAGATGATCACTTCACGGTTCTGTCAGAGGGCTGGGGGTGGGGCGGGCGTTGGTTAGTGGTGGTTAAATTGGCTACAGGGAACTACGCACACCAAAAATGAGCAAGAGACTTAAATGGGTATTTCACAGAACAAGATGCCCACATAGCCAATAAGCACACGAAAAAGGCCTCGTCGTCATTAGGCACTAGGAAAAGGCAGAGTGAGACTACGGTGGTGTTCACTACCTACCCTGCGGGGTAGGCCAAATTAAGAACGAAGGGCAATCCCAAGGGCAGGCGAGGTGGCAACATGCCTGGACCTCACACGCGTTGCCAGAGGGGTCCAGCAGCACCCACAACCGCTTCGGAAAACTTCTCGGCCGTTTCTTGTTAAGTTAAACATATGCCCATACTATGGCCCAGCAACCCCACCCCCAGGAATATGTCCAGAGAAACGAACACACACAGCCACCAAAAAACAAGCACAAGAATATGGAGACCAACTCCATGCATCACAGCCCCAAACTGGAAGGGCCCGAACACCCGCCGTTTCAGGAATGGACGACCAGAGAGGGTGGTTTCCCTCCCAGGACTACGGCTCTGCATTAAACGGGACTGAAACACCAACACACACAACCACACGGCGAGTCTTTAAACACCAAGAAGAAAATACATTGGTGTGAGGCTCTTACATAAGGTTCAAAAAACAGGAGAAACTAATCCATGGGGTTAGGATTCAAAATAGCAGTGATCTCGGGCAGAGGAGGAGCAGGCAGAAAGAGCAGGTATTAAGTGACATAGGGACACCTCTGGGATGACAGGCAGGTCGTGGTGTCACAAGTACAGCAAATGTAAGTCATCAAGCTGGGCCCTCGAGATGGTTATGTTTTACAACATTCAGTTTATTCTTCAATAAAGGACTGGAAGGACTGAAAACTAACCAAACCCAAAAAGGTGCGTTGTTAACCCCATGAAAAGGAAAAAAGTTATATTAAAAATGAAAATGTAATCATGGGGCACTCCCCGTAGTATAAACTTAGCCTGGTCGTGAAAATAATCGCCTGATTGTAACAATGGATACGTACATAACATGCATTCAACCAGCAATCTGGGTCGGCAGGGTGAGCGGGAGGGCAGCGGCTGAGCGGCACAGTGGGTTGGGGGAGCGAACAAGAAGAGCTAAATCCTAATATTTTATAGTGGGAAGTCAACAGAAAATGTCTAAATCAAACAAACAAACAAACAAGAAAAAGCAGAGAGGTGGGCTATTGAGACACCTGGAGGTAAATACTAGAAGAAACAGCTAAAAGGAAGCAAGTGGTTGTCTCTGGGGAGTAGAATTCAATAGAGGGGAGGAGTGGGGCAGGTTTTGGATCTGTTAAAATTCGTTTGGCAGAAAGAGACAGAAACCCAAATCAAAATCCCTTAATTAAAACAGAAACATGTCTCGTGTCAGGTAAAAGTCTGGAAATGGGCAACACAGGGCTGCTCTGTGAAGTTCTCAGACTTGGGTTCCTTTTCTCACGCCTACACCATACGCAGCCTCCAGTTCCAGGATTACCTTATGGTTCCAGATGGCTGCTGTGGCTCCAGCCATCGAATCCACATTCTGGCCAGTAGGCTGGAAGAAGGGACAACGATGAAAAAGGATGTATACCAGCTGTCCTTCCAGAATGTTTCCCCAAAGCCACAATACAACTCTTCTGCTTAAATCTCATTGGCCAAAACTGAGTCCCATGGTTCCTCCTAGCTATGAGGGAAGCCGAAAAAACCCCATCTCTATTCAGGACATTCATGTGAGGGGACTCTCCGCCAAAATAAAAAGGACCAGCATGAGCAGCCAACAGACAAAGGAGGGAGCAGCTCTGCTCTGTGGACTCGCGTTGTGGGCTGCACCGGTCCGGAGTGCATCGCTGGGCAGGTGGGAGCTCTCCTGCTGGAGCGGTGCCGCTGCCTCCAGCTCCCACCACGGCCGGGAACCAACAGTGGGACCCACGGAAGGAAGATGGAGAAGCCGCTACTGCTGTGCAATGAACGTACTGGGCAACGCACCCAGGGCAATAACCCACCACAGGGCGAAGGGACCCATGACAACAACCTTGCAGACAGCCCCGAGCTTGGACATCTGTCCTGCGCTTCCACATTCGGATGTTTTTGAACAGATAACGTTGTACAATGCCCCAAGAAAGGTGGGCCTCACGGATCCTCTTTTACAGAAAATGACACAGGCTCTCAGAGGTTAAGCAACTTCCCCGGGGTCCAGACTGAGCAGCCAAGGCCGAGTCCGGGTCCCGTCCTCCGTGGTGCGGGCGTCCCTCCAAGGGAGCTGGGCGGCCACCCGCAGCCTCTGGATCCTCTGCAGGGCCACATCAGGCCTGTCAATAAGTCACAAGAAGCAGTGAGTCATCTGAAGACAAGATAAACAACAGGGAGGCCCAGTGGGACACAAGGTCCTGTTTCCTAGGAAGTCGCCTTCTTCGGGCTGAAGAGTACACAGAGAGCAGGCAGGAGCCCCTTCCGCAAACACCAGCGCAGCGGTTTGCAGACAAAGAGAGAGCGCTGCTGGTGCTCCAAACGGGCGGGCGGGCTGGGAGCAGCCGAGTTATTTCAATCCTGAAAGGGCTTTTGTTGGGCCTGGACCACGAGCCTGGCTATATAGAATTCCAGGCTTTTCCCTTCCAATCCCTCCAAGGCCAGAAGGGAAAGTCCCCTGCCCTGTTCCAATAATATTTATCTGCTGCCTGTCGTTCAAGGATCTCAAAATGCTCCACCAACACTTCAGGATAAAACTGCAGACCCTCTGAGTGACGCTGGGGCTGTCATTTCCTCTCCCGGTACCCTGGTCCTCGGGGGAAGCAGATGGCTCTTGGGAGACGGCGGCCACTTGGCCAAGGGCAGAGGGCGCTGCCTGCCCCCAGGACCCATCCTGGCCAGGTCCGCCTGGATGCAATGAGCTCATGGGGACCAGGCAGAGCCCAGACAGCCCAACAGGAAAGTGGCAGGCGGGTCAGGGAGAGCCAGGCAGACAGAAATAAGTGCAGGGCAGGGCAGAACTTGTGGAGGCCGGCAAGAAAGACCCAGCCCAGGGCTCGGGGACAAGGCCCAGCAGCTGCAAAGACTCAGGTCAAGGTGGGACCCCGCCCCCAGAAAGAATCTGCTCTCGGGCAAAGGATCCAGGGAGAGCTCAGGCAAGGCTCGGTCATCGGGAAGGCAGACCGGAGACAGGCCTGCAGGGCGCTAGGTGAGAGCGAGGTGACGTCATGCTGACTCAGCCAGAGAGACCTCAGAGGAACTTTCCGTCCTCCCTGACCGGTCATGGAACTCAGACCGCAGTCCGCAGTTGAGGCGGCTTCGAAAGTCTGGGGCCAGGGCAGTTCTGAGGCAAATCAGGAAGCAGCAGGGGCTAGGCCACCTCCCTCAGGACCCCCTGCTCAGGAGGTCCTTCTCCTTCTCCTCCTCCTCCTCCTCCTCCTCCTCCTCCTCCACATCGTTAAAGGTGACCTTCAGAGCAGCCCTGATACCCCGGGACAACACCCAAGACAGAGCCCTGCTCATTGGTGACCCCTTCCTGGGCTCCTCCGCCTTGAGTGTTTCCTTCCTAATGTGAGAGTTTTACCTCTGACCCAATTCGAGTCCCCTGTTGTTATTTTAAAATGACTTCGCCTCACTCTGTCCCAGCGCCCAGTGCGATGTCGAGCGGTCAGAAGAGCTCACTAAATATCTCTGTTTTGTTTTATTTTGTTTTTACTTCACTAGAAAATAATCCAGTTAAGGAGATTTAAAAAAAAAAAAAAACTCTATGAAAAAATGACAATATACAAATAAGCAGAAAATTGTGCCATCCAAGTAAAAGTCATAAATCCTGAGGGAGCAATGAAAAAATAAGTGAGTCAGAGAGCGGGAGCACTAATCTGGGAAGGCAACTTGGAGGGGTCAGCTTTGAATCAGTTACGAAGAGAAAGAGTTTGATTTTATATATTAGGATTATTTTGGTTTCAAGCAACAGCAATTCAGAAAAAAGGAAGACAGGAAGGAAGGAGAAAAAAAAATACAAGGCATTGTATTGGCTCAGGCGATGGGATGTAGGCATGGCTGAGTCCAGGGTCTCGAGTGATACCAGGAATCCGAGTCTCTCCTCTCTGCTCTCCCCTGTGATAGCGGCATTCCAGGAGAGCCTCCCGCCAGGATGGCCCCCGAGACTCAAATCCTAAAGCTTTACAACCCGACCAGGAAGCGCCGGCGTCTCTTTCCCAGTAATTGAAAGAGATTTAAAATAAAACAAACAAAAGAAACTTTTGTTGTAAAGAAATTCTGGAGGGGTTGATTTGTTACTGCAGCTTAGCCTGGCCTCTCTTGACTGATACATGTTTCCTTGGTCTAGCTTGGGACAGAAGCTTATCACCCACGACCCCTAGGCTGACAGGGTATGGCGCTCTGATTGGCCAGGTTGACACTGGGGTTTGGTGCTCTGATTGGCCAGGCTGACACTTTGGTGCTCTGATTGGCGGGGCTGATGCACAGGCCCACTCCTGGAACCAGGGAGCTAAGGCCAGCCCCGCCCTAATCATATGGTCCGAGATTTCCCCAAAGGACACTAAAGATGCCACCACCAAAGAGAAAAAGGGAGTGGACACTGGCAACAAGAAGCGGCAGAGCACAGCATGCACCTGGCAGAGTGGCAGCCGGAGGTCGGACATACTTCACACCAACCCTTCCTGCACCTGGGGCCCACTTTTCTGTCTAATGACACCCTCGCTCTGGGGCACGTACACCAAAGCACCAAGGCCACGGCCTCTGCGTGGCAGATTCCTGAAATGAAAGCTGGGGCTCCCGAAGAGAGCTGGCGGCTCCCAGCGGGGGCAGGTCTGCGCCCCACTGCTCGCTGCCCACCACCTGCTCTGGCCAGGACTCCCAGGTGTGGAGGCTCCCGGCCCTGCTGGGGGCCTGCAGGTGTCTGACCACGCCCTGGAGGCCCTGTGCCCACACCTGCGACCTCTGAGGGACACCAGATTCCTTGGAGCCCGCCAGCAGCAGGCACTCGGCGCTCACTCCTCATTCCAGGGGGCCGGGTCCTCCGGGAGCCCGGGGAAGCGCGCAGCAGTTTTAGCGCTCCCCTTCCCCTACATATTTTTAACCTCCCGGACGAAAGAATTTAATCCGGCTTGTCGGCCTGTCCCCACGGACCTCAGCATCCAGCCGGAGTCCCTACGTCACACTTCCTGCAGCAGCCGGGGGTCAGGAGTTCACCCGCTGAACCACTGCCTGGGGGGCGGGGGTCCTGACAAGCGTGACATCCTCCCCCAAAGCCCCGACAGCTGTGGGAGGGGGAGAGACCAGAGGGAGCAGCAGGAGGGATGACGTGGAACAGAAATGTTCAGCGTGGGGTTCCGGGTCCACGGGTCGGGCTCTCGCTTAGGATTTCGCCAGGTCGGCTGTGCATTTCTGCCCGTGAGGCTGGTGACATGGGGGTGAAAGGGATCCTTTCAGGGAAGGGAGCCTGTCTTTCATCGAGGAGGAGCCTCCGGATCTGGCATCTGCCGGGCCCTGGATGAAGCAAAACTGCAGAGGGCTGAGCCACCAGCTGCAGGTTTGTGGGTCCCCAAGCACCTCTCCGAGGTGACCAGGGCAGGCAGAAACAGGACTGGCCAATGTGTCCCCAAACTCGGGGAGCACCAAAGTCAAGGGGGCCTTGGAGGACAGAGGACCTGCCACTCGGAATCACAAAGGCACCAGAAACAGAGCACCAGCAGGTCGCCAAGTTCGGGGAGAGGGATGGAGAGAAATAGGTGTATGACCAGGCCAGGGCAGGCGAGAGAGGGGCGGTTCCTGGCTGTTAGTCTAGAACTCAGAAGTTCTTCATTGAGGGGGGAAAAAAAGTAGAAAATTACAAGAAAAAAACCCTGTATAAAGCACTTTCTATGCACAAGGCGGGGGAGCGCACAGCCAAACATAAAGGACAGAGCCCACTCGGGGCTGAGGCTGACTGAAAGCCCTTTGTATAAAAGGTGCTTCAGAAGAACAAACCCAGCACACTCACTCCAGTGGTAGCAAGGGCAAGTCCTGGCAATTGTTAGGCGATTCGGGTTGCCAGTGGCAGCGGCCCAATTCAAACTGGCTTAAGCCAACAACAAGGGGAACGTTTTGGCTCACTCAGCTGTAAAGGTCAGGGGCTCCAGCTTCAGGCATAGTTGGATCCAGGCTCAGGCAGCCCCAGGAGCGCAGGACCCCTCCTCCCCATCGCTCGGCCCCGCCTCCCGCCCAGCCAGCTGCATCGGAGGATGCCACCTGGTGTCCCCTGGCAGCTGCCGGCTCACTGTCTCCGTCCTACCGGCAATCACAGCGGGAAAACAGCTTCTCCTCCCCGAGGTTCTCCCTGACCCAGTTTGTCCCAATGTCACAGGGGCCGGGATATACTGGCTGCTCAGACCAGAGCCACGTGGGGAGTCTCATAGAAGGGTCTGGAACTTGGGAGAAAGGCCTGGGCTGGAGATTTAAAGCGGGGGTGGGAGGGACCAATTAAAATACGCTGCCATTGCTCCGCTGTGGAGACTGAGTGAGTCAGTGTCGCATGCGCTCCTCTGCTTCCTCCTCTGCAAATGGGGTGACAGTTCTTACTGGAGGGCACTGCTGGGGAGGTCAGACAAGATAATTTATGGAAAGTGGCCAGGGCAGGGCACTCAGACTCCTTTTTATTTCACGTTCCTCCCTTTAGTTTCCCTTTTCCCTGTCCCTCCCTTTAGACGGCGAGAGACTGGCCTCCTCAGGACTCAGTATCCTGGGAAGCGCTGGGCCGAAGAGGTGGGTCGGGGCAGGACACCGCAGGGCCTGGCTGGTTCTCCTCTCCCTCCCGAGTGGGCGTGCCGGGTGCCCCCCCGAGGCCGAGGCTGGGGCTGGGGCTGCAGCAGGGGGCTCTACCCGAGAGACACCCAGACATCGCGAGCAGCTACTGGGCCAGGGAAAGGGCCACAGCAAAGCCAAGGACAGAGCCTCCAAGAATGCACCTCCTGGGTTTAGCAGCCTCAGGGAGGGAATGGGATTGGGACTGTGGGTGGAGACGGTGGGACCAGGAAAGGGGAGCAAAGGAGGGAGGCAGAGAGAAGTGACCCCCGGAGACTGACCCCTCAGTGAGTCAAGGCCATCCCCGAGTTCCACGAAACTGGAGAAATTCTTTGAATTCAGAAAAACATCAGAATGACCCCACCCCCTGTTCCTGGAAATGGCTACATGATGACACCATCAATCACGGCCCAGACTGGGGTGGGGATGCAGAGGGGAGCTGTCAGAAGGAAGGCGCGGGGGACAGGGAGGATGAGGCAGGCAAGGCTGCCCTGCTCCACCTGCCCACCAGGAGGCCCCCCAGAGCAAGAACACCCAGTTTGGGGGCTCAGGAGCAATTCTTAAAAGACCTGGGGCAGGGGGAAGGTAAGGGGAATAAATGGTAATGGGAAAAAAATACAGCAAAAAAAATTTTTAAATAAAAATAAATGAACCAACTTTAAAAAAAAAAGAAAAAAGCATCTCTAGCATGTCCACTACTGGCAGCAGAGTGCCTCTCCCTGGGCTTTTCTGAGTCTGAAGTCCTGATCAGAGTAGCAAAGGCAGGGGGCCGGGAGGGGGCAGTGCAGCCAAGTCCCGCTCCTGCATTTCGGAGCCTCCCTGGTTGGGTTCAAATACGGGCTCCCAGCCTTAGGAGCTGTGCAACTTGGGGCGAGCCGCTCCCCGGCCCTGGCCTTCACTCTCCATCTGTAAAATGGCGACAACATGAGCTTGTGTTAAATGAATTCAACAACTGGCGCATTAAAAATCACTCAGCGGTGGTGGCTTCTCTCATTGAAATCATCATCATCATCAGGTTCAGGGGATGAAAAGAGGTCGTCAGCAAAACATTTCAATATCCACAGATTCAAGAGAGGCCCCGCCCCGCCTACCATTCAGTTTTATTGCTCCTTTACTCACTGCTTTCCTGTCTCCTGGGCACCTTCTCCGCGAGACGGCCCACCCATCTGCCGTCCCTCGGCCAGCAAGCAGTATGGAAACGGATGTTAAAAACTCAGACGAGGAAGTGGGACAAGCTAAGAACAGACAGGAGCTTGAACACCAGACTGACACACGCACGTTGGCACCTGACCAAATGCACAAGTAGTGCCCATCTGTGGCCAGTGTCATCCGAATTCTCAGGGGGCTTGTAGGGGACAAAGGGGCCGAGGCAGTGGCTTCCGGGAGCTGAGTGGCAACACTGTGTTATTTGTCATATGTAAAGATGGTGCGACTGGTCTCCAGTCACAAGCACAGAAGCCGTGGGGAGCCCAGGAGAGGGGTTTGCAAGGATCCTGTCCCAAGCCTGGTTGCCCCCTCCCCTGTGTCCAAAAACAGTGGCATCCGTTTGCAGATCATCGGGAGAAGCGAAAGGACAGTCAGTGACCTGACAGGGAGAGAGGAGCCGAGAGGGCTCAGGGATTTAGTTCGGGCACCACCAGCATCCGCAGACTTGTGAGTGCCGGCCCTGCATGGAGCTTTTGATTCATCAGACATCATAAGGCAGCTGGATGCCTCCAGCACAGTGGCTGGAAGTAACAGGAGGTGGCAGGGAAGGTGCTCAGGGACACTGGGGCACAGGCAAGGGAGGCCGGGAAGGGGCTAAAATGTTCCAGGTCCTCCCACCAGCAGGCCTGGAGAAGCAGCAGCCTTCCTGGGACCTAGAGGACAATTACGAAGCCCCAAAGCCAACATGCTGCAGGTGGTGGAGTGGGCAGAAAGGAAAGGCCTTGGTCTCTGGGGCCGCCAAGGGGCTGTGGAGCCGAATCTGTAAGTGTCCTCCCCAGATGCTTTGTCTGTGAGTTCATCAGATTTCCTATAGCCTAAGCCACGGTTGGTCGGGTTTCCTGTTCCTTACAGCCGAAGGCAGCCGAGCCGCTGTAACAGGAGGCCCGTCTCTGCCCCATCGCCACCCCAGGTCAGCATCCTGCCCTGGCGGCCTTCCGGGGCCCAGGCTGGGGGCGGGGCTCTTTACCACTGGCAGAGCACACACACCCGCACGAGACCCCCAGGTACCTGCGGGCCCACGCCAGGAGCAGCAACCCCATCCTGCCCCTGCCTGGGGCCGGTGGGATGGCCGCTAACCAGGCTGGGGCCTATGGGCCACACGCCCGGTCAGTGTGACCCCAGAACCCACAGGAAGTCCCGCTTCATCATGCTGCCTCTCACATTGGGTTTCAGTATTCCTTGACTCACTCCCGCTGTATCTCCCTTGCCCAGTGCGTTTCCTCCTCTGCCTTGGATCTTGCCTTCCCTCTTCGCCCTAAACGGTGACTACTTAGTAGCAGCTGTACCTTGTCGGCTTTCTTTCCTCTAAACATCTCAACTTTGCTCTGCCCTTAGTTCTTCCATAGCCGGGCTGTGAATTCGTTTCCTATTCCATAGCGCCACCTGGTGGTCATGGAGAGTATAGCGCGTTCTTGATCTAGTGGGCGAAGGGAGGAAGCCTCACCTGCTCCCGGACCTGGAGATTAGGTGAATGTCACACCAACGGCAAAACCAATGCTTCCGTCCCAGCCCGCTCCTCCTCCCCGCGGGACTCACCCTGGCACTCACTCCTCCGCAGCCCGCCTTGCTGTCGTTGGGCCCAGACACTGAAGCCTCCCCTTCATCACCAGGTGGTCTCTTCCAGGTTCTGGCGGCAGCTGGGCATGGTCCCGTACAAAGCAGGGGACGCCAGCCCTGCAGCAGACTCCGGCTGCTCTGCCAGGCCCCAGGCAGGGAAGGGGACACCCCCAACTGCAGAGGCGCCACCAGCAGCTCTAAATCAGCCAGAGGAGAGTTAGGCCTAGGTCATCCCAAAGCTTCAATGAGCTGCCTCTTCCTTCCAGCTCAGGGCGAAACTCATTCTTATGACGTCACTTTAAGTGGTAAATGCAGAATTGAAAATTGTACCTCCTGGGTGGGGTTCTATACATTTTACAGAAACTTGATATGTTACAAAATTGCACATATGTTATTCGTGAGTGGGATTTTTAATATACTTTTCTATACATTCAGCTTTTCCACAATTATCCTGGAATACCTTTAACACGAAGAGGAGGCAGAAGGCATGTTTACACTCTTTGGAAAATTGAAAATATTTCCCATGGCGCACTGGGGGGCTGTGGTGTAGGAACTAGCCTTGAACGTGGGGTTGGAAGCCCACTGACAGGCTGAGCATGCTTGGGTAAGCCACCTCCCTAACCACCCCCATATCCTGTCCTCAGTAAACTGAAAATAATTAGAGCCACCCACCTCCCCGCGTTACCGTGCGGGCCAAATGGGGTCGTGCATGTAAAAACACCGGTGTGGGCTAGGTGCTCGGTAAATGGGCTTCGAGTAACAGTGGTTTAACCTACTTAGGATGGAGCCGTTCAATGCAAGAGACAGAAAGCCAACTCAATCCAGTTTAGGAAAAGAAAGAAGGACAAAATTCCTTAAGTTATCACACCAAATGCTCTTAGGTTTCAGGTGCAGCTGTATCAGGTGCTCAGAGGGTATCATTCGGGGTCTACTTTCTCCTCTCTCTGTTCTTCGGTCCCCTGTACTGGCTCCAAGTGCAGGCAGGCTCTTCCTAGAAGGGGCAAGCTGGCCCTAGCAGGCCTCGGCTCGTGTCCCACCGTCTCAGGTGTCTCATCTCAGCAGCCTTCGCAGGAAGGGAGCTTCTCTTTCCCAGGACCCCCAACAAGAGCTGCTTAGCCCGAATCCAAACGCTAATGCAAGAGCCCGACGGCCACGCCAGGGAAGTCACAGCGCTGCCTTGGGAAGGGGGTGTCCGGGCCGGCCCTGTCCCAGCCATGTGGTTATCGGGAGTGTTTCCCCAAAGGAACCCTGGGGTACAGGGGCCAGAGGAAGGAAGAAACAGAAAAACATGAACGTTCATCAAATCGCACAGCACAAAGGTTGTCACGCACATGGGGGTGAGACCCGGATGCCGGTAAGTCGACTCAGGACCTGTGCAAAGAGCCCCACGGTAGCGGGAGGAAGCCTGCTGGGGGGCAGGACACGCGCATTCTGCTTCCAGCCCCTCCTATGACCTACATCCTATGCCCTGGCCTTGAAACTGATGGATCCTCGTCGCCTCATCCGTCCACCAGGGTGTTGGACCCGCACCCAGGTTTGGGCACTCACACGCCTCCAGGGCCGGACCGCTAGCACATGAGCGGTGCCGCAGCTCGGCACGGCGGGGCGGGGCGGAGCGCCCCCCGGGGGCCCGAGTCCACTGAGGCGGCCCGGCTGCCTGCCTTGTTGTGATGCTGCCCCGTTGTCACCAGGTCATCTGCTTTTTCAAGCCGTTCGGTGACTTCTCTTGACTTTTTCAGTATTAAAAATGAATCTAAAAGTGATGGTCACACAACTCTGTGGATCACGAAAGCCACACAATCGTCTCCTTCAGCAGGGGACTTGGATGCTACGTGGACTGTATCTGAATAAGGCTGCTACGAACCAATGGAAAAGCCCAGTTACTCAGCCTTGAAGAGGGACACAGTACCGGTGAGTGCGGCCGTGTGGGCAGGCCGCGACAACAGTACGCAAAGTGGAAGAAGCCAGCCCCCAAAGGCCACCTCGTGCATGATTCCATTGCACGAAACATCCAGAACAGGCAGAAGCGGACGGGTGGTGGCCAGGGTCTGGGTCGACAGGGAGTGCCCGGAATTGCCTTCCAGGCCGATGAAAATGTTTGGAACCAGAGAGCAGTCCCGGTTGTACAACATTATGAATGTACTAAATGCCACTGAACTGTACACTTTAGTATGGTTAATTTTACGTACTGTGAGTTTCACTGCAATTTAAAAAAAATAATAATAAGTTTTTTAAACAGCCTGCTCACTGAATAAAACACATCAGTGGGTTGAATCGGGCCCGGCGGTTGCTGGCTTCTAATCTCGCTAAGGTCCCCTCTGACTCTCCGATCCGTGTTCCCAGGGACCAAAACGCTGCCGCCCGTCAGGGCAGCAGGGCCAGCAGTTTCTGGCCGAGAGGGGAGAGGCCTTCTGTCTCCTCCGAGCAGAGCCTCCCCAAGATAATGGGAGGCCTGAGAATAAAAGTCTGCCAGGGCTGGAACGCGGCCAGGGCTTGCCTTTTTTTCTAACTGCCCTTTGCCACAAGGAAGGACAACGGATTGCATCTGGGTGACAGCGAATGGACTTTGTTGACACGGGCCAACTTTAATTTTTGTGAAGTTAATAATTAGGCTGTCATCCCCCTGCTCCAGAGCAATTAGTGGCCTGCAGGGGGGATGAATGGGTCCTATTATCGCGGGAAATTATAAATAGAAGGGCGGGGGGCAGGGAGCCCTGCATAGCATCACCCCTGCCCTCTCGCAAGCACCCGCGTCTCCACCAGCCCGACTGGGCTGACTTGCCTCCGGTTGACAGCTTGAATCCCAGCTGCCATCCCAAGGGCTCTAAATTCTGTCTCTGTCATCCGAGCCTGACTTTTTACGCTGTCCAGAGCCGCGCGAGCCGCCCAGCTGAGCAGCAGGAGAGCGGGACGAGATAAACGCCTTTGTTTTGCTTGCCTCCCGACTCCAGGGGCTGGAGGTGTCTGGTGCTGAGCAGAAGGAACTGGGCTCAGCCTGACAGGCCGGGGTGTCGGGGACGCTGAGTGACAGCCTGCTCAGGGGTTCTGCGGGTCAGAGTAGGTTCCCGGCCGGGAGCAGCAGCCCCCCCACCTCGGCCTTGGTAGGGGACAGCCTGGGGTCAAACTGGGATGCTTGCTCCGCATTGGGCCCTGCAACTAACAACCAAGACCTCGGGCAAGTTCATCGCCCCTCTGCCAATTCTTCTAACTCCCGGGTCAGATGGGAAGAGAGTTTGGTGGTCCAAGAAGGAAAAGCAGTTGGCACTGCAAGGGAAAAGCAGCAATCCCCCCAAAATGCAAATACCTGCAGCCAGAAAACAATTACAGTGAGTTAACCTTTACATAATGTTGCCACACACCAGGCACCTTTTATATATTAAGTCATTTTTAGCCTCCTCAGCAGCCCTCATTGCCTCCGTTCCACAGATTTGTCAACCAAGGCAGCAAACAGCTAACTTGTCCAAGTCACACAGCTAGTAGGTAAAATTCAAACCGGGACACTCTGGCTCAAGACCATCGTTAACTACTCTTTCTATGGCTTATCCCTCAGTCCAAGAGTGAAGCCGACCGCGCGGGGAGACAAGGCATGCTGGGGACTGCTTTTCAGCACCCAGAATAGGCACACAGCGGGGACTCAATGGTTGTCAAACAGTCCTGAACACACAGGACAGCCACGCGTCCTCGCTTCAACCAGTTTCTATAGCTCCCTCCCCAAAGCTGGGTGCTGGATGCAGCCACGGCTGAAGGCAAGCCATTGGGGTTAGGACCAAAGATTCTGCTCACTCCCTCGCACTAAGAATGGGTGCCGGAGCTAAGCTTCAGTTTCGGGCGGCGGAGGATTCCGTGTGATTCTGGTTTACGGGACACACCGGGTTAGCCAGTGGCTCCCCCTCACCAGGCCACAAGGGGGCAGCAGTTCAGCATCTCCAGACATAGGCCCATCCCAGGCGGGCAAGGCTGGATCTGAAGGCTGCTGCCAGGTGCCCTGCCTGGGCCCTCACTGCGGATTTGTTCCTGCAAAGGCTGTTGGGGCAGAGAGACCACCATGCCGGGAGTGCCTAAGAAAACACTGGACGCACCAAAGTATCAGTGCCCACCGCTAGGGGGCAGCTTATAGCAATCCCACTGCTCCAGCTCAGCCCCCTGCAGACTGTGCGGAGAAGAATGTGGCCCCTGCAATGCGGGAGGGTCTCCAACTCACATTGATAGGAAAAAGCGAAGTATGGCTGCGAATGCAGCACTTCTATCTGTGTAAATAATTTTCCTTTTCTGCTTTTTTGTGCTGTTTGAATGATTTTTTTTTCTTTTTTGCTAAAGATTTTATTTATTTTTTAGAAAGAGGGGAACGGAAGCAAAGAGAAACAATGTGTGGTTGCCTCTCGTGCGCCCCCTACCGTGGGCGGGGGGTACCTGTGCCTACAACCCAGACATGTGCCCTGACTGGGAATCAAACCAGCGCCCCCTTGGTTCTCAGGCCAGGACTCAATCCACTGAGCCACACCAGTCAGGCCAGGTTTGAATGACTTTTTGCCATTGGACTGTATGGATTATTTTTAATTCACAGGGAAGTTGGGATTTGTAAAGATTTTGTGGGTTTTTTGTTTTGTTTTTTTTTTTACAGTTTCTTGGGTTGTTTTTTTTTTTTTAACCTAATTGATACTGTTTCTGGTGAGGAAGGAGGGCAGTTTAGGGCTGGCCGCTGGCGCTGCCTCCTTACCCCTCAGGGCAGGAGGGCCAGCTGGCAGAACCTGCGCAGCTCCCCCTCCAGGACAGCGTCGCCCCCCGCCCTGGAGCATGGGGTCCCGGACACCCTGAACCAATGGGAGGCCGGCATCACTCGGTGTTCCGAGGCCACCTTTGAGGATCCAGGACAGGTCCACAGGGGCCAAGGGCTTGGTGTGTCCATCCTGTGAAGCCCCCTGGCCACTGACATGAACAGTGGTGCCCCCCAGCGGCCTGTGGGGTGCACGTCTGGGAACCGCAGGGCCGGGAGCTGCGAGAGCAACTGGTATGAGCTGGGGATTTGCCTGTCAGACCTGGTCCGGGTCAGCGCCACCTAGGGTTTCATAGGCAGATAGAGGATTGGCCTTTGGGCTGGGGGGAGGTCAAGGGAGCAGGGCTTTTAACATACTTGACTTTGAACTGTCTCCTGCCTGACAGCTGGGGGACTTTGGGCAAATGACTTGACCTCTCTGAGCCTCCATTTCCTCATTTGTAAAAACAGCGGTTCTAAGAGCATCGTTACAACATTTAGCATTGATGCACATAAACTGCCCAACAAAAAGGCTGACATAGAGAAGGCATTCAATTAATGGTGACCACACCCTACCAGCATCTTCTTCCTCTAGAGATGGAAATCAACCAGGAAACTGAATGGAAGGAGAACAGAGTCCAGAAAGCCTGCGGCCTGGTGACTGTCACCTAACTGGCCCACCTCTAAGCAGATCAGAGCCTGCTCCTGCTCCCCTCTCAACCCTACACCTGAAACCAAAGCGCCCTTCCCCACTTGCCGGCCCCCAGGGAGCGCAGACTCCCGGCTGCCTCCCCTGCAGTTCCCTGAGTCCTCACTTGAAGGCAACATCGAGCTTTGGATTTCAACCTGCCCAGAGGGAACCACTCTGCCCAGTCCCAGTCCCATTGCACATCACAGACTCCGCAGAGCCGGGCTACTCATTCTAACCGCTCAGAGACAAAGGTGAGACACGCTACTTCCCACCACAGAGTAAAGGCGTGAGATGTGCTAACCTTAAAGTGGTATCAGCTGAAAACATAAACAGATTTCAGAGATACGGAGACAAAAAATAAGATGGAGGGGAGGTCTGTGTGCGTCTTGGCAGACTTACCTTTGAATAATGAAAGAATTACAATGAGAGCTATTATCTACTGAGCCACACCCCCCGGGGTTCATCTCCACCTTGATGGAGATTCTTCGGAAAGTATGAAAGGGTCCGGGGAAGCCAGAGCTTTATTCCGAGCCTGAGCAAAGCTCTTTCCCTGGTGGCCTCCTTCCCTGGACTGCAATGGTCCCGCTCCTTGCCTGGGTCGCCCCCTAATGTGGGAGCTCCTGAAGGCACAGGCCCTGCCCCAGACCCAGATATAATAGGTGATCAATCAGCATGTGTTGAATGAACTGATTAACGGAATGACTCTCTGTAGCCCTTAACCTGATTCACATACTGTGCCTGAAGCGAAGCCTGATGAAAAACATATCCATGGACTTTCAGGTTCAAGGTGGTGGAACAAAGATGTTCCTTCTAGAAATCACACGAGGACAGGAAAAAACAACATGCACCAGCTTCATCATCAGTGAAACCAGGAGACACGCAGAACACTTAACCTCAGCGTCTAAAACTGCAGGTACCCAGAGAAGTGTAAACAAGCCTGCAGAGAGGAAGCAAGTCAGACTAGAGGTCCTGCAGGGTTGGGGGGGAGGGCCCCACAATTTGTTCTACAAAATCCCCGAAAGGCTCCAGAGTAGGAGGCATCACGTTCTCCCGTAACGCATGGGTTGAACAGAGAACGAAAATAGGAATTATATGGAAAATCTCTTTAAAGAATACACAGCGTCCATCGACTGATAAATGGATAAACAAAATGTGGTCTATCCGTATGCTGGAATATTACTCAGCCATCAAAAGGAACAAGGTATTGATTCATGCTGCAGTATAGCTGAACCTTGAGAACGTCACATTAGCAGAAAGAAGTCAGACACAAAGGTCGCATATTATAGGGCTCTATTTATTTAAAATGTCCAGAGCAGGCAAATCTATAGAGAAAGAGTCTATTAGTGGTTGCCAGGGGCTGAGGGCGGGGGACAGGGAGTGACTGCTAATGGGTACAGGCATTCTTTTAGGGGAGGATGAAAATGTCTTGGAATTAGATAGTGGTGATGGCTGAACAACCTTGTAAATACACCGCAACTGAATCGTACACTTTAAAGGAATGAAGTTTGTAGGATGTGAATTATATTCAGCTTAAAAAAAGAGAGAGCGCGAGCATTCAGAGCTTCCAGTCAGCTTTAGGTTTAGTTATGAACTGAGAGGCAGGGATTACCAGATTCTTGACGAGACCAAAACATACAAAGACAACAAAGAGATCCAGAGCGAGCAGAGGTCACGCAGGGCTCAGAGGGGCTGTACGTGGGCTGAAGGCCTCATCTGCCATGACCAGGAGCCGTGGCCACACTGAGAGCTGCACAAACGTATGTGGAAACACGGCAGCAAATGCCGGAACGAAGAGCCGAATGCGTTGGAAGGCGGTGCTTCTGGGAGGAGGGCGTCAGCATTCACTGGGTGGCCCGGCGGGGGGCGGGGGGTGGGGGGAATAGGGCAAGACAGTTTTGACAAAATTTTAAAAATTATTTCACGTGCCCTGGCTTTAAAGGCAAGACATTGGTTTGACCTGGCTCCACCTCTTCGAAGCCGGAAGACCTTGAGTCAATTCTTTCCCTTCTCTGGCCTCCACTTCTCCTGAGTTAATAATCCGTCTAATATTTAACAAAGCCACGATGTCTTCATAGGTTGTTCCTTGGTCACGGCAAATGGTGGAGGTTTAGAAAGCTCTGCATTAGGGTGTTAGTCATCTTTTAATGTTTTAATCCAGGCCTGGGAGGGAGAATTCATTGAGATTCCTGCCCTGAGAGGCGGGCCTGGGCAGAGAGTCCCGTATGGCGGAGTTCATACTGGGCCTACGGGAGGCCCGTGGGTGCCTAAACTCAGCCAGGCTGTTTCCCCGGGTGATTCCAGGGCAGAGTTCCACGGGGCTCTATCCGGAGCACCTTCCTGACCCAGGACGGGAAGCCGTGGCCTGGTGCTGTGCCCCTTCGCCCAGGAGAGGGAATGAGTCTGTAAACAACCCTCAGGCCCAGGGGAAGAATCCGCCTCACCACATCCCCCCCCCCCCCCGCAGGCAGGAGCAAACCCCACTAAGTAACAGGCTTGCTGAGACCTCCCAGTCCAATCCCAGTGCGATGTAACACACCTCGGAAAACCCTCTCCGTTTCCTAAAACGAGACCGGAGGAGCCAGAAACGCCCCACCTCCTCCAAGGGGGCGGGGCTGGGGCAGGAGAGGGAACGGGGGGTAGAAACAAAGATGGACCAAGTTCAACAGAGCTGGAGCGAGGCCTTTTAATCCCCCTGCACTTAAGTTTGGGACGCTCGGGCACTCGGTGCTTTTCTGGGCGGCCTAAAAGGAGGGCCCTTCAGCACTCCTCACGTGCAAGCCGGGAAGCTGCACGCGGGGCGGGGGGCGGGCAAGAGGGTTCCTAGACTCCAAGACTTCAGGGGATTAGGGAAGTGACAGGCGTCTTCTGCAGGGAACGCGGCCAGCCCCCACCTCCCCCAAGCCTGGGTCCAGCCTCTCCCTGCGTCTCAGTTCATGACTCTGGGCATTTGGGGAGGGGACGGAGGACTTGGCAGGTCTGGTGGCCACCAACTGCCACCTTGCCTGGTGTGAGCAGAGCAGCAGGTGGGCCCAGAAGGAAGGGCAGCCTGCCTATGTTGGCATCTGGCAGCATCAAGCTGCAGCTTCCAGGATATAAATACAGGAGCGAAAATAGCTAATCCCAGATAACAGCGGTGTAATCACCCAGCGCCCGGCCTGGAATCCCGGAGAATTTGGAGGGAGCAGCTGCGGGGCTGCCCCCATCAACAGCCCGCTGCCCCTGGGTGGCCTGGGCTGAGAGCGGGAGCCGGGACAAAGTTGGGGGCCGAGAGCAACTGGGAGAGAGGGGCCTGAGGAGAAACGCCTCCAACCGCCGCTCTGCCTGGGAAGGACGATTTTTCTAGAAGCGCCATGAGAACCCTGAGCTGCAGCAGTGCGAACCTGCTCTCCACGCCCTGGCGGAGATGTGTGACGGTATTACACCGAATCACCCAGGGTCTGTCGTGTTTGTTTAACTTCAGGGTGTTATTGTCATCTCTGGTGTCATTATACGCCAGTCTGGGAGGGCCCAACAGTCTGGCTCTGAGCACCGGGTGGTCCGCCTGCGGCCGCCACCCCAGGCTACAGTTTGGACGTGCTGGCTCCCAGAGTGGTTACGCTGCGGCTCCCACTGCGAGCCAGGGCTCTCCAGTCGCCTGGGAGAAGCTGCTGGGCGTGTGTCTTTGGCCATTTTGTCTGAACGAGTCTTTTCATTAGGGCTCGTTGCAATGGTGCAAAGAGCTCCAACCTCCCCCGTCCCATTTAGTGCGTCCTTGAGTCTCTGGCAGCCGAGGGGCGGCAGCCACCAGGCTTGTTTTTCCTCACACTCTTGGGGGCGGGCCTGGCTCCCCGGCTGCATCTCTGAAGGGCCCTGGACGCTCCAACCCCTCTGCTGGGCCAGGAGGCGCTGTCTTGCTGAGACACGGGCCACAGACGGGCCTGGCTACTGTGGGAGGACATGATTGTGACCGGGGAATGCGACCAGGCCAGAGAGGGGCTCAGAAGCCAGGGTGGGGGCTGGGCCTGAGCTCTGTTCTCAGTGAGTTCCCGGGACATGTGATTCCCTGTGGCACCGTCATGACCGTCCCTCGTATATCCAGGAGAAGGAGAGAGGAACATCCCAGAGCAAAAAGTATCACTGCACACAGGGATACAAATTTGACGGCACACGGCCGTCACAACTAAAAGGTGGACGTCACGTGCTCCACGTCACAGAGAAGGATCTGAGCCTCAGAGAGGTTAAGGAGCTCACCCAAGGTCACCCAGCTACACATAGTCAAGCAAAGATTCAAATCTGGTGGATTTGTCGTCAAAGCCAAGGTCTTTGCAGCCAGCCACACTGTCCTCGCCTCAGAAAGGACATATCTACTGAGATGCATGGAAGACAATGAGGGATGAGAGGAGGAGAAGGAACGTGAGTTCGTGAGCTCGGACTGACAGATCCCCGGCGGTGGCTGACCTTTCTCACCAGACAGTTCGGCTTGGGGAGAAAAAGAAAGCCAGAGAAGGAACAGAAGTAAAGGCTCCACAGCAAAGGCCCAGGGCCGCCCTTGGCCCTGCCCACTGGGCTCCTGCCCGTGGCTCTGGGCCGAACCCCGCCCCGCCACTCTGTGAACGTGCGTTCTTCTGCACACGAAACGGACAGCACCAGGCCTTCGGTCTCCGCCAGACAGCAACTCCGCTGTAATCTAATCGCACCCTCGAAGCGCCAGCCAGCAATCTCTCTCCCTCACCCTGTCACAAACGCCATCACATTGCATCACCGATTCCCCTCACACGCACGGCCCCCGGCAGGACCCTGGGACCTGTCTCGCCCACACATCCACAGATCGGCAGGGTCAGCCCTGGTCCTGCACAGTTCAGAAAGGCCAAACTAAGAATGAGCCCCAGAGGGGCCCCCGCGGGGGGCAGGCCTGGCTGGCCGGGAAGGTCAGGCTTGGTGGCTTTCTCCGGGCCCGGTCCTCGCTCCTTGCTGGTGCACACTGTGCGTCTGCTCATGGAAAGCTATTAGCGACACCCACTAAAGAAAGAAACAATAATCCAGGGATGCTCCCTGAAGTGCCATTATTTAGAAAAAGGAATAAGAAAAGCATAATAAAGCCTCGCCCAGTGATCCAGATTTAATGCTTGACTGCTGTCGCACGGTGGGCCGTTAACCCGCCTGGCGCTGAGGCAACCCCAGGACGGGCTGCCGATGCCAGCTGCTCTGGGCGCCGCCACCCCCGTGCAGGGTGCTCCCTCCCCCGCAAAGAGTTCAGATGCTTCTGCAAAGCCTGGGATGGGGACCGGGCAGGGGACAGGCTTCAGCGTTTTGCACTCATGGTGGGTTCCAAGTTTCCATGTAGCTTATCTGTGAGGCAGGTAATCTGGCGTTATTGTCCTCTTTTGACTAATGAAAAACCAAAGGCACAGGGGACCCCTGGTCCTACAAGTAATTTGTGACAGAGCGGAGACAAGAATGAAGTCTGGAAGAGCGAAGCCCCGTGGCCAGTAATAGCAAACTGAGTCATTCAGACGACCCGCCGTTCCGTGGCGGACAAAGAGAAAAGCTGCCAAACAAGCGAACCCTTCCTTACCCGAACAAATGTAAGAAATTCATGGATTTTCTCAGAATAGATAAAGAAGGGGGATGTTGCTAAACTCCGTCACTTCGCTGGCACATTTTTAAATGGGGAAATTATTAACAGACTCAAAGGCAATAGGAACATACCCTACCCCCTTCTCAGTAAATGTAAATGCATAATTATTTTTATTATTCTTATTAGTCCTATATAGTGATCATTTTGCCTCAGACATAAGGATTTGTCACTGAAGCATGCAAAGATAAAATAGGCTAAGTGGAAAATCTGCACATGTGTGTTTTTTTAAGAAGTGGTTTCTTTGTAAGAATTTTGTCTGCCAGAACATCTTTTGAGAAAGGGGTAAATCCAGTGAAATATACTGTCAGCTAACTTAGTCATTTATAAACACTTGTTTTGTGCTCTAATAACACCGAAGATTATTCAGAGTAAAAAGCAAAGACGCAAGTTAAAAAAAAAAAAAAAAAACCTGCTTAAAGACACCAGAGATCTGACAAAATAGCGAAGCATTGTTACTAGGCATACTCCAAGGGAAGGAGGAGGCCGGGAACAGTGCGTCATTCTCTAAGCTGCCTGGAGACCTGGGGGCATTTGCTATTCTGCAAGGGGTGGCTGCGAGGCAGAGTGGCACTTTGACAGCCTCCCAGGACTAAAGGAGCGGAGCTGGACTCTGAGGCCACCCAGAGCAGCACAGGACCTCGCTTTGGATCGGGGCGCCAAAAGGGTGCTCTGTACGGTAAGTGTGAACCAGAAGCAGACAGTCCCTTGCAAAGACTACTGCTCAGCTTCGGGTACTGAAATTAGATTTGAGCAATCCCGGCTTGTTGGTGCCTCAGGAACCTGGCAGAAGTGAACACAAATCTTCTTACAAGGAAAACAATATCGTTGACCTCAAAAAATTTTGCAAGCAAGTTTGCAAATACAATGCCCAAACACAATAAAAAATAAAAAGGCACAAAAATACAAAGCGGTGTATTTTTAAAATAGAAAAATCAACAAACAATAGAAACAGACCAGCAGAGGCTCTAGATATCAGACTTATCAAAGACTTTACAGTACCTGTGCTCACCACGTTCTAGGAAATAAACAAATAAAGATAAAACTGAGACCTTGGGCAGAGAACTGAAAACTATGAAAAAGAACAAAATGGAAATGTTAGAACTGAAAAATACAATAACTAAAAATTAACTACTCAAAGAATAATTTTAGTTATTTTTTTAAATCGATAAGCTATTTTAGTTCAGCAGAAATTATCAGAATACAGTGGGAGAGGCCAAAGGATAAACAGTACAGAAGGTAGGGCAAGAGACAGAAAGAGAGCTAACATGTGTTTATCAGGGCCCAGCGTGGCGAGGGAATATGGCAGAAGCAATATTTGAAGAGATAACAGCTGAGAATTTTCCAAAAGCGATGAAAGACACCATCATACCACTGACTCAAGAAGCCCTACAAATCCCAAGCAGGATAAATAAAAAGAGATCCACACCTAGGACCATGGCTAAAAAAGACCACTGAAAACCAAAGATGAGAAGAAAATCTTAAAGTATCTAGAGAAAAATAATGGATTTCTTTAAAAAGGAGAAGAAGTGAGCATTCAGCTGACTTCGCACCAGACAATGGAAACCAAGCAACAATAAGGCTACATCTTTGATTTGCTCAAAGGACGCAGGCCTAATACAAGTCCAGTTCTCTTCTTACCGCCCCTCACACTTTTGTGTCTTGGTGGCTTCTGGAGCCGGACCAACCTGAGTTCAGACTTTTCCTGCCTGATGTCAAGCCTTTGCTTTCTTGCTGTAAAACACAGATGGTAAACTTTAGTAGCAAGTTTATATAAATCATCTGGCAGTTAGCAGCTGCTCAACAAAACAGATCCCCTGCTTCTCCATTTCTTTCTCCTCCCTCGGAGAGAGAATAACCATCACTGATCAATTTCGTTCCTCTTCTCTGTGTTTTTTCCTGTACAAGTCCTAGTGATTTGCTGAACCAGAGTTCTTTTACACATGTTTAAATTTTCTGGGAGAGTGGTCTGCTCTCTCCCACCTCACTTTCTTTCATGCTTCTTCTGTCATGGGCTGTCCCCATCTGTCCTGGTCTGGCCCACTCATTACAGCCCCTCCAAGTCTGAGCTCAGTGTTCTGGCCACCCTGCTTCCTGACGGTCGCACGTGAGGGTGGGGACCACTCTGCTCTTCCTGTTCAAATACATCCGATATCTGGCTACCTTGGGGGTAGACTAGAGCTGTATTCTGGAAGACCAAAAGCATGAACTTGACCATGGCCAAACTGCAGTTGCAGGAAAATGGTAGTTCCTTCTCAATCCTATGATCGTATGACACCAGTTAACACTGAGGGCGAACCTGCCATGGGCCAGGCAGTGCACTGAGCATCACAGCTGCTGAGATAAGACACAGCGCCTGTCCCCAGGAGACTCCCAGTCTGCTGGGGAAACCCCATTTCAGCAAGTACCAGAACAGCGTGGTCTAGTTAGAAGGCGAAAACCTACCCGAGCAAAGAAAAGACCAGTCCTGGGCCCTCGTTTCTTTCTCTATATCCTCCCTGCATGATATCACCCATTGTCATGGCTTTAGATGCCATCTCTACACTGATGGACTGGAAATGACATCGCCAACCCAGATCTACCCACTAACCATCAGATCCAGACGACAGCTGCCTGTTAGGAACCCGAATGTCTATCAGAATCGAAAACTGAACACATCGAAAAGAGAGCCATTGAGTTCCTGCCTCGTATCCCACCCCCACATTGCCTCCCCCACCCCCCAGGGAAAAACTTGTTGCCTGAGCCAGGCACTTAAGTACTGAGCTGTTACCCTCAAGCTTTCTCTTTCCTTTACTCCCTCAAACCAGTCCACCAGCACAGCAGAGGGGCTCTGGTTCCAAAATGATGTTATTTCTCCATTTCAATCTGTTCATTTTCCTTCCACCAGAATGTTATCTTCTTAAATGCAGGACCTTGGTTGTTCTTGTGGGATTTGTCTGATTGATTTCTACTGCGACGCCCCCAGCCTGCAGAACAGCGACTGCCATTTAACAGGCCTTCAATAAATATGTGTCACCAGCTAAGGCTGTCAGGGAATGTGTCACAGGGGAGGTGATACTGGATCTGGGTCTTGAAATGTAAGTAGGTGTTCACCTGCTAGAGAAGGAAAAACGAAACACCCAGAAGAGGGGGCAGTCTGAGCGCCAGCAGCGAGGCCGCGGAGGACGCGGAGGGCGGCAGGCACGGAAGCCGGGCGCGTGCTCCGTGCGGGCTCTGGCTCAGCCCCGAACGCTGAGGCCTTTTAGAACGCAGTCTCCTTACCTGACTAAAACTGGAACTAATGTTAATATGCTCTTCAGAGGGCTGTCCCAATAATTAAATAAGAAAGGGCACAACACGCTACAAGTATGTAATGAATGGTAGGTTATTAATATTAATACATGCAGACTAATCGGCAGCGCAGCTTTAATAATTTGGCATGGGTAGAGTGGGGGCCGCATGAGAAGTTTCTGGGAGATGTGACTAAATGGTCAGGTCGGGCCAAGTGCTCAAGACTCTGCAGATTTTTCTGTCGTGCAAAGTATTCGGCGATCAGCAAACCTCACCTGAAGGCAGTCGGTTCATATGGATAACACTCAACTGTGCGAGCTGGCGCGTTCATTACCTACCGCTGCAGTACAAATGGCCTAAAGCTTGGCAGCTTTAAACAACAGTGAATAGTTGTCTCTAGCAGTGTCTGTGACAGAACAGCTTAGCTGGGGCGTTCTGGCTTGGGGGTTCTCACAAGAAGGAAGTCAAAGGAGCCGAGGTGGCAAAACCCCAGCTCGAGGAGGGAAAGCCTGGCCAGCCTGGGAAATCACGATGCCCCCGCCCACGGGTCCGGCGTTGGTGCTGGCAGCTGGCGGGGCCTCCCGTCCTCTCCCTGGCGCTGTGGGCTCAGGGCCGAGTCCCAGAGAGCGAAGGACCGAGCCGCAAGGCTGCTCTGGGACTCCGCGGTTGCCTTCACCTTATTCTATTGGCCAAAGGAAGTCACAAGGTGGTCCAGCGAGGGACCCTGCCTCGGTTGGGGGGAGCCGCAGCCACTTTCACATTTCACAGGGGTGTGTGCCCTGGCTTGGGAGGAACCTCCGACTACAAAGCCACCTGCTGCGAGACATGAGATGAAATATGTTTCAGCTGGAGCGCCATAGCTCCGGGGACAGCTCTGACTATGCCAGCGGCTCTCAAAGCGTTGTCCCTGCCCTGCAAACGAGGTCTTGTTAGAAGTGCCAGTTCTCAGGTCCTGCCCAACCCAACTGAATCAGAACGGCGGGAGTGACAGCCAGCCACTTGTGTGTTAACAAACCTTCCCGGTGACCGGCCAACAGTAAGCCACCGGGTCCGACACCTGGATGTGCCCTCGCGATGGCTTCAAAGTTGGTAGGAACCAAACATCTCTCCCTTGCTCTGCCCACTTCTTCCTGGGTCTCTAGCTGTTCACCTCAGCGTGACATTCTGTCTTTTTTTTTTTTTTTTTAGGATTTTTGTTTATTCTTTTTTTTAGAGAGAGAAGAGAGGAAGAAAGAGGTGACCAGACCCGAAACCCAGGCACGTGCCCTGACTGGGTATCGAACCAGCAACCTTTTGCTTTGCAGAATGATGTCCAACCCACTGAGCCACACGGGTCAGGGCAGAAACTGACTTTAATAATGGAGCTCAGCAGGAACAGTCCTTACACTCCCAAAAGAAATGTGTTAGTGGTCACCCAGTGGGCAGGAACCAGGAACCTGAGGGGCAGTTACTGGCCAGCGGAGCCTGCAGGGAGGGGGAGCTCCGGGGAGCAGCCCAAGCAGGGAGGCAGCCGGCCCTCCTTGGGCGCTGGAGGGAGGAACCGGAAGAATTATTTGGTTTTGTTTGTGTACTAAAAATATTAGCATAAGAAATGGACAAACCCTGACCAGTGTGGCTCAATGGGCTAGGCATCATCCAGCAAAGCAAAAGGTCACGTGTTCGATTCCCGGTCAGGGCTCATGCCTGGATTTCAGGTCCAGGGCACACAAGAGAGGCAATCATTCAATGTTTCTCTTTCTCATATCAATGTTTCTCTCCCTCTCCTTCTCCTTCCCTTCTCCTCTCTGTAAAATTAAATTTAAAAAAATCTTTAAAAAAAAAAAGAAATGGACAAAATGTTAATATTCAATAAAATAAATAAGTGGATTTTTCTAAGCTAAAAAATAAACTAGCAGAGCCCATTTAGGATTTTTCATCCTCAGCCCAGGACTCCCATTTATATTGTGGATCAAGAGGTAGAACCAGACTAAACCGTTCCTGGCGGCTGCCGGCTAAGCGAACATAACCTATGAACCCCCGGCTTCCAATGCCACCACGCTCAGCGGCCGTCGGGCAAAACCAGAGGGAGAACACAGTCCAGTTCCCAAGCTACCCTCAGGCCGCCTCTGAAGACTATGCCTCCGGTTGGGGTTTTTAGTTTTGTTTGTGTTTACCAGGGAAATCACCGAGACTGTGGTGACCAGTACAGGGCCAGCTGAGAGCGCTGCGCAGGAGGACACCAACCCCCCAGCCTGTCCCCCCCGCACCAGGAAAGCCTCGGGCCCATGGGGTTCCTGCAGGGACAGGGCAGGGCACTCACAGCCTGTCCCTCCTTCCCTTCCAGGAACCCCCCACCCAGAGCCAGCTGGGTCCTCAAGGACAGTGAAGGACAATGGCACCTTACATGGTCCTAGTCCAATCCACGTCAAGATGAGCTCAACGAGATCCCCAAAAACCTCACAGTGCAACAAAATGACTCAGTCGTTGCTCAGCACAAATAGGGCTCAGCAACCTGAGATGGTCACCCTGTCCCTGGCGGGACTCAAGGGGCTTCCGGAGCCTCCTGGGGGCCACGGGTTTGGGAGCGGAGGCAGGAGGACTGTACTGACGTTCACCTGAGTCGTCCTGAGCGTCGGCCCCACCCCAGCACAGTGGGGACTGCTTTCCAAGGTAGCGGCCCTTCCACCGGGGTCGCAGCAGCAAGAGGCGGGACATTAACCAGCGACTGTTGGAGGGCTACAGTGGGAATTTAGGGACCACAGAGAGAATTTCAACACAATGGATCCCTAACAGGAGTCCCCGTGGAGACAGGCGCGCACTCCTGCCCACTCAGTCCTGCTTCGTGAACCGGAGTTCCGCGTCGAAAGACCACATCGGGAGGTCCCGTTGCTTTAAAACAAAAGCATGAAAATGACCGAACTGACTTTCAGATTCCAAGGCTCTGTGGATTAATATTTAATAATGACCACAATTACCCTCCTTGTAATAAGCTCTAACGCATGGATATAAACTATCACTATAGCATGAGCAAAACAGAACACTCTCCTTCCCCCTTCCACTGAAAAACTGAAGTCCCTCTTCTTTGATTGGATCAGGGGTGGCAGAGCTGTTTCATTATTGACCTTTTACTCTTCGTCGCTATGAGAAAACGGCGATGACATCTTCTTGGCCAGATGGAACCGATGGGAGATTTACGTAGCAGCTGAGAACTGTCAGAGCCGGGCCAGGCAGGTCCCACAAGACAATGCACATCGCCTTTCCATCAAGGAGCACGTTGCTTTCTGGAATCCACGAACACAAGAGGTTCATATCTACCCAGTCATCGGCAAGATTATCCCAACACCCCGCCAGCTGCTGCCACCCAATCCGGAGGCCTCCGCCTCTGCTCTTGAGGGATGGCATGTGACTGCCACCCTCACCCACCATCAGCCCGCCCCCTCCCCTGTCTGGCACCCACAGCCCTCCCAGAGCGGGAAACCTCATCCAATGCCTCTTGGTTACAGAGATTTCAGAAATTAGTCACAGAGAGGAAGGGGGGAAGAGAGTAGAGGTTTCCTGAAGGAGCCGGTAACAAGATCTGGGGTGATTCACCTCAAGGTCATGGCAGCTCAGGTTGTCCCTGAGTTAGCAATGAGTGGTCAAGAACGAGATCAACCTCTGCAAACTCTCTGTGGACTCCTGTCCACCATCTCCTGGACCAACAGCGACCGTGAGGCCCTGCCTCTCATGCACACCCCTCCCCCAGTCTCGGAAGATGGCTTTCTCCGTCTGACTTCTCTCACTTAGCACAATACCCTCCCGGTCCGTCCATGCTGTTGCAAATGGCAAGACTTCGTTCTTTTTCATGACTGAGTAGTATTCCATTGTGTGTACCGCATCATTCGCTCATCAACAAACCCTTAGATTGCTTCTACACTTCGGTATTGCAAACAAGGCTGCAATGAACATAGGGGTGCCTATGTCTTTTCAAATTAGTGCTTTTGTGTTCTAAGCAAGACTTTCTGAGATGGGGCCCGAGACTCTGCAAGAAGCAAGAGCTCCAGGGGATTCTGAAGCCCACCTAAGACACAAATGGATCTAATTCTCGTCTCTTCAACTTCCCACTGCCACTTCCCAGCTACAGCCTGATCACCTAGAGTCATGCCGAATCACGGGTGACGTTTGGAGACCCACAACTAAAAAGCAGGCCACACCTTGGCAAAAATGGTCTTGTCCAGAGCTGGCCCTGCTCCTAAAGCAGAGTGCGTGGCCCCTCCATCTATTCCTATCGTGGAAATGTAAATGGTGCTTCTTTCTCCTTCCACCTCCCCCCCACCCTGGCAGGTGGCATTGGACATACGAGGGTGGGGGAGGTTGGAGAATTTCCCTAAAGGTGAGATCTTGTATCTGTTGGGTTCTTGTTGTTCTTTGTTTTCCTTCTTTTCAAATAAACCAAAGGTATAATTCGCTGTTTTTAAAAGGGAGGGCAATTTCCTCAAAATCACGTTCCCAGGAGTGAATAATTAACTGCCTCCACCTGTGTACCCACTCTCTGATGCATTGAGCCCTCAGAACATCTCAAGACTCAGAGGAATTGTGGGGTGGGGGGCGGGAACCTGGAGGGAGAAACCGAAGTTTACCTCCCTGAGCCCCACTCTGTGCTGGGTTGTGAGGTAGGCAAGGGCATGTGCAGGAAGCACAGTTCATTTTCCCACTTTCGCCCCCAAAGGAGGGGGTGGGGCTGGCAGAGCCTGGGAGAGACAGCGCCCTGGCCCCTCTGCGGGCTCTCTCCCAGCCTCACCCAGACTAGTCATTGCTCTGACACAAAACGATTTACTGCTCACTGCACCCGCACTCAGCCAAGTTCAGCTGATGAAAAGGAAGGCCCCCTCACAACAGTGAAACAAGCAGATGAACGTTTTCATCAAAGCTGAATGTTCTTTAATAATCTGGTGCCCGTCTTCCTTCCCTGACACCTGGCCGTTGTCAGTCTCCCTGTGGGTGAGAGAGACAGAGCAGCTCTCCGGTCCTGCACCCTCCCCAGCCTCTGGGCCATTCCCTCAGAGGGCCCTCCCCTTCCTAGAAAGTTCCCTCCCTCACTCTTCTCTCTCTCCCTCCCTGCCACCCCCATTTCTGTCTCTATCTGTCTCTCCAGAGCTCTCTTTTCTTAATGTCTCCTGTCTTTTCAGTTTCTTCTATCTCTCTGTCTACACCTCTCCTCTCCCCATCTCTCCCCATCTCTCTGTCTCTCTAAAAATCTGTCTGTCTCTCCATCTCCTCTCTTCTCTCTCAGGATCTCTCCATCTCCATCTCTCTCCTTCTCTGTCTCTCTGCCTCCTCTCTCCCCCCTCCCTCTCTCAATCTCTCTCTCTCTCCATCCCCCCTCTCTTCAATCTGTTTCTGTCTTCTCTCTCAGTCTGTCTTTTCCCCTTCAATGTCCCTCCCTCTCTCTTCCAGTTCTCTAGGAAAAGCAACCAGCAGCAAAGCAGAATGAAGAGTGGGCAGGGGGCCTCATCTGGCAGCCCCCCCAAGGCTGAGAGTCAAGGTGAGGTGCAAGAGCAGCGCGCGTGCAAAGCCAGGAGCAAGGCTGCCCGGGCGGCCGGCCGCGGTAACGATCTGCCCAGATGTTCTGGCTGTTGTGGAAAATTTCCTGGTGCCGCTCTGCCTGCCTCTTCAGAGGCTGGAGAAGCCTCCTGGATGTAAGGAGAGCTGGGCGGCGCCCACCATGGAAATCCGAGAAGATTCCCGGGCCCAGTCGTCCACAGCCCCCTGACGGTGCAGGGACCACCACATCTAGAGAAAAGGAAACGGACGGCTCTGCCTTTGCCTGAAATTCTACCATGTTGCCACATCCAACGCTTTGCCTCCCGCAGGTCTGAGCTCCCTGATGTCACGTCTCCTACTTGCCTTTCCTGAGGGCTGGGGGAGGGACAGGCAGGTGAACCTGAATGGGACCCAGTGAAAAAAGGAAGCACAGCCACACAGAGATCCCTGTCCCTTGCAGGAGGCACTGAGCACACCCCGCACAGGGCCTTGCTATACAGTCACTGCTCGACGTTCCATATTCATCCATCAAGCATTTGCTGAACACTCACAACCTGTGAGAAGTACGCCAAGAACGTATTCTCCGCCCTCAAATGCCTGAAGACACAGCGGTGCGTGTGAAGGCACTCAGTTTATAGAAAGCAGCACACGGGATGCTGTCGTCCTGCGTGACTGTGACTCTGGTTTTGTGTCGTGCTGGCTTTAGAGTTCAAGCGACAAAGTGTTTTCTCACACCCCCTGCTCCCCACCACTACGTTCCCCAAGCTCCGCCGCCCCCCAGCCCACAACCCTTGCCAACACCACGCTACGATTTTTATTTTTATTTTTTTAAGAGAAGGGGGATGGGAAAGAAAATGCCAGGCCTTCTGACCACCTCCTTTTCTGGCTCCTTGCAGTTTGGACTCTGTGGGTGGGGGGAGGGGAGCTCACGCTGGAGCCAAAATAAAGACACAGTGCAGGTGGAAGGCCTGAGATCATCCTGGATCAGCTTTCCGAGGGCTGGCCTGTCTGCTTCTCTTCCCTCAGAGCCTTTTTTTTCTCCACTCCGGGACAACTCTGTCCCCAGCGCCACTGCGGAGAGCCCCTGCTTATGAAACAACTAGCACCAAGCAAACAGTATGCAAATCTGTCTTGCTTCAACAGTGCTCTCCTTATCCTTGCTGCCTAACAATAGACAAGAGACCCAAAGCCTAGCGGTATGAAAACAAGCATTTGACTAGGTTCACTGATTCTGTGAGTCAGGAATCTGGCCAGGACACAGCAGGGACGGCTTGTCTCCGCTCCGTGAAGTCCAGCGCCCCAGCTCTGACCACTGGCCCAGCTGGTGCTGGGCCCGTCTGCGGGCTTCCTCACTCCCTGGTCTGGCTCAGCTGGAACTGTCGACCCGTGAGCCTCCCTGTGACCTCTTCATGTGGCTTGAGCTTCCTCACAGCATGGTGGCCTCAGGGCAGGCAGACTTCCTTTGTGACAGCTGCTCATGGCTCCCCAAGCAAGTGTGTTGGCAAACAGGAAAGAAGCCACGTGGTGTTTTCGGACCCGGCCAAGACCACAGCCGCCTCATGGTTGTAATCATCGAAATGGGGCCCAACCTGCCTCGTTTCGAAAAGCAAGCACCCAGACCCTTCGTCTCGCCTGAGCGGGTGTCAGAAACTCCGCGGCCACGTTTTCCAGCGCTCTCTGGTTTAACCCCCACCGAGTAATCTTCAGGGAAAGCATGAGTGTTCGCCCTGCTGTACAGATGAGGGTGCTGACGTTCAGGGGGGTTAAACAAGCCCAGCGACCCCACTCCAGGACCTGCGCTCCAAATCACTGCCCACGAGACGCCCCACCTGTCGTTCCTGATGTCCTCTGTTCCGGATGCTCCCCAAGTCCCCGGCCCCACGTCCACGGCCCTTCTTGCCTTACCTCTTTTTCGTTGTTTTACGTGCTCTCAATTTCCTGCCACCCTAGGGGTTGTCGGTCAGACTCCCACCTCCACCCACCTTCACCTGGGGCCTATGGTGGAAAGTTCAAGAAAGGCGGCCCCCGCAGGCCTGGCCGATCTCTAATGACATAGGGGCTCTTCATGCTCTACGAGGCCAGAGTAGGAATGGCCTTTGTCCTGCGGAATCCTCACCAGCTCAGGACACTGCCGCTGTGGCCTGGGTCCTGGGCAGACCCCGCCTTCCCTCTGCCGTTGGCCCAGGACCAGCCCTAACTGGGTAACAGAACCCCACCTGAGTTTGAGAAAGCTCCTTTATACATTATCATCAGGTGCCTTCAAATAAAAATGAAGCTTTAGGAAGACACGTGGGGAAACGGTAAAACTACCTGGGGCATAAAATAAAATGCCAAAGGGTTACTGGTTAGTAGAGACGGCTCCTAGAAATCAGTAAGGAAAAAAACTAAGATCTCAATAGAGAAATAGCCTGAAAGTGCAAACAGGTGATACATTTCAGAAAGAAAAACACAAATGCATTGCAAATCTTTGAAAATAATTAGAAGTCATTGTGCTACACTGTTTTCACCTTAACTATTTGCAAAAGTTCTTAAAACAAGAACCCCCAAATTGCTTTCCGGAAGGGCTGTACATAATCAAACCCAGGTCTCACCCATCCCAGAAGGAGAGCATGGCTCTCCCCCAGCTGCCAGGGGAAGAACCGGGAAAGGCTACCAGGAGATGCGGGACATTCTGCCATCAGTTCAAAGGTGGCATGAAGGGGTCAGTCCACATCCCATGGGTTTCAACCTAGCGCACGCCACGCATGACCTACTCAGCAAGAACACACAGCCAGAGTCTTGCCTTCATGGCCATCCAACTTCGGTTACTGATAACAATCAAATTCAGCCTTTTTTCAGTGAAGGCCGGGACCTTAGGGAAAGGCCCGCAGAGAGAAGGCAGGCCTAGAGGAGCGTCTTAAAGAGCGAGAAGGTTCAGGAATTCCTCTCCGGGAGGCCGCAAGGCGATGCCGTCCCCTGCTTAATTCATTTCCACCCAGGAATTTCTGTTTGGATAAATGGGCCCTGATAAATGAGAACCCAAATTTTCCCAAGGCCTGCGCTCCCCTGGCTGTGCTTCCGTGGGTGGTCCTCTCCCCGCAGTCAGAGTCATCCGCATGATCCAGGCAAGTCGGAAGGGGGCAAGTCTGTGTGTGAAGCCAAGAAGTAATCTCCCCCTCTGGCTTCCCAGAAGGAGGGAGCCCTGAGGGTCATGGGAGGCTGGGAATAAAGGGACCGCTATGTCCCAGTCACCTGGGTGGCTGATTTTGTGCACGTTCATGGGGCGAGAAGAAGGAGAGGATTGAAAAGTTTTTGTTGTCATTATTTAGAATATTTTTCTCAAAAACAAACAAAAAGACCACATACAACTGGCTTTGAATATTGAAACAGAAAAATGAGGAGATGTGGTAACAGTGCTTAGGCAGAGGGGGCGGCCCACAGCCTACCAGCAGGGAGGTCAGAAAACACTTCTGTTCGAGGTCTGGTCTGGGGGCAGGTGGGGGGAGGTGGAGGGTGGGGATTCACTAGGGAAGGAAGGGAAAGCCTTGCCGGCCGGCCGCAGGACCTTTGCAGAGGTTAGAAAACCAACCTGGGGCCGGGCCTCCGCTCAGCCCTGCTCTGGGCTAGCTGGAGCCAGCCCTGGCTCCAAGTTGCTGCTGGCTGGGAGGTGACGCCCCAGAGGCTAGGATGGTGGGCGGGCAGATCGGGGTCCCGCAGACCTTCAGGACTTGGGGCTGTCGCTCCCCTCCCCAACACCAGTCGCCCAGAGGTTGAGAAACCTCACTTTACCGCAGTGGAAAAGCTGACCTGGCCCCCAGCAGGCACTTCCCAAGCCCTTGCGCGGGGGCCCTCTCCAAATAATAAACCTGATTCACCCTTGCACACAAGCAAGGCGCCAAAGCACTGCTCTCAACTAGCCTATTGCCCAGCTCGTCTATTTTCGTGGTTGGAAAAAGAGATACACACCCCACCCACCGCCCCGTGTTAGCCAGAGGGCTTCCCCAGACCTGTCCATTTCAGCCCGGCACCGCGGGGAGTTCCAGGCCCCCCGCACCTTCATCCTGGCGCCCGCCGCTTCTCCCCACCCGCCCTCCCGGACGCCCAAAGGGGCGGCGGGGCCTAGCCCGGGGCGCTGCGCGTGACCCCGAGCGGAAGGGCCCCAGTCTGGGTCCTAATGCGGGTGGCGTCTCCCTTGACAGGAGACGTTTGGGGACAACAGCGGGGACGGGAGATAAGGTGACATACCAGAGCAGATTTGGTGCGCGCGCTGATACTCCTCGCCCGACAGGAAACGCGGAGCTATTTAAAAGACCCTATCGATTACTTTATCTTTCCCGGAGGAAAGCTTCTTGCCCAGGGACAAAAGATGTTCCCCTACGTAGAGATACAAGGCCTCAGGCCTCCACACGGCGGAGGTCTGCGCCGGCAACGGCTGAGGACAGCGCGCGAGCGCGGAGGGGCTTACGCAGCAGAGCGCACGGCCGCCCGTGCCTCGACCGGAGCCTGGGGGTACTGAAGGCAATCCCCGGGGTAACCCTCTGTGCCCTTGGAAAAGTTTCTGGCCGTGTGCACTTAAAACACACACAAAGACAGTGCGCGTGTCCATCCACGCCGTTTGAGCATCTTTAAAGCGCACCAGGAAGCACATTCAAAGCGGTTCCTGGTGGCTGTGGACGTTTTCCACAGATCCGTGTCTGCAATAGAAACGCTCCCCGGTGCTCCTTTTAAGGGCTTGAATGTCCACGACTGTCATGTGTGCGCTGAAAGTGTGGGGCTGTGTCAACACAGCCCTTGAGAGCGCGCTCCCTGAGGGTTTGAATCCCCGCTCCTCGCCCATTTATCTGGAGCCCGGAACGCACCCCGAGACCTCCCGCTGCTGACACTGGATTTGCTGCGGGACCTGCTGCGCGTTGGCCTCCCGGTCCCCTGAGCCATGCCCCGGGGAGGCGCTCATAAATACCCTTTGGACCCAATTGCACGGGGACCGGTGGTGTTTCCTCAGCAGCCCCGTCCCTGCCGTGGAAAGTGTATTGCATAAGTTTTATTTTGGGGGGTGGTTGTTCCCTCCCCACCCCCCGCCCGCCCGCAGGGCAGGTCGAAAGAGAAGTTGTAGAAGGAAGACTCGGGGGACGGAAACGTGGCGGGGCCTGAGAACCTGCAGCCGACCGCTGCCCGGCCATTGGCAGCTTGAATTCCGCGCTGACCAGGCCCCAGCAACCCAGGGTGAGAGTCCGGGGACCTGCCGGGTCAGCCAGAGCCCGCGAGGGCTCCGGGATCTGCGCGCGGGGCAGCGGGGCCGCAGCCCGACCGTAGGCCTCGCCGGCCCCGCGCGCGGTGCCGAAGCAGGACGCGGCTCGGCTCCTCCCGAGCCCGCGCGAGGACGCGCGCGGGGCTGCAGCGCGCGCGGCTGGCTCGGCTATACCCCCACCCGCCAGGTGTGGACCTGCCCCAACAAATCCTTTTACCTCCTCCCCGTTTCCGGGTCGCTGTCCCTCTGACTCGACTGTTACCTGATTTTTCAGGCTGTGACCTTCGCCGGGGAGATTCAGAAGCGCGGATTCCGGAGTCGGGTTCTTTCGCCTCCCCGCGGCGCCTCTGTCGCCGAAGCGGTTTGCAGCCAGGGAAGGGGGCAGGGGACGGGAAGGGGGCAGCGGCAACGGACAGGTGAAAGCTCCGAAGGAACCAGAAACGACAACGGAAATTTGAAAGCGGCGCCCTCCCATCTGGCAAACCCTAACACGAGTCTTAAAGGCGGGTCACATCCACTGACGCAGGATAAATTCGGTTTTAGAAACATACCCGCCAAAGCATAAGAAAGTAACTTACACAAAGATACTGTCAGCAAAACTGGCCACGGAGAAAATGCAAAGGAGTTCACCAACGTGCCTGCTCTCCTGGGGTGAATCCAATATGTAATGACACTTAAATGTGCAGAAAATGTCTCTAGAAGGAATATACTTTTTAAAAGCTGGTGACCACCTGGATGGGGTGAGAATTAACTGTGGAGCGGGAAGGGACCCTCTTCCTCTTTGGGTGATGCATATTTTTTGTGTGTCTAGACGGTGGCAGTCCTTACAGGGACTTGTCATGGGGCAAAGCTCACTGCTCTGCACGCTGAAACGGCATTCATTCTGCTCTTGGTACACAATGCCTTAATAAAGTTGCTCTTAAAAATAAATAAACCCAGGAACAATTTTGACTTCAGGGAAAGGAACCGGTGGCTGGAAGAGGGGCGTGGTATACTTTCTATGCTACCTCGTTTATTACTTGTTTGTTTTGTTTTTTGTCATTGTTTTGTTTTTAAGGTGTATTATTCAAAATATGTAAGTAGGATATTTGGTGATGTGACTATAAAACAATTATTAAGGAAACCAACAAAAGCCAGAATAGAAGATGCTTGCCTACCCACTGTAGGAATAAAACAAACAAACACGCTACCGAAGCCTAGGAGATATTTTGGAAGGTGAGCTAATGGTCCGATTTGTTTCATTTGAGTTTTGCTAACGTGGTGAACACGCCAACGAAAAATGAGGATGGAGAATGTTCCTGGGGCTTCTGTGCGGTGTGGGTGGCTATCGCGTCCTCTAGGACACCCAGGGCGGGTGGGCCACAGGAGAGGGCGACAGAGGCCGCGGGAGCGGGAGGAGCAGGCTATCCCGCTTCCAGCAAAGACGCGGTGGCCCGCCACGCTGTGGGGGAAGGCTGGGCCAGGCCCGCCTCGGTGGACTCGGAGCTCCCACCCGTCCACCTCCCGAAGGGGCTAGTGGCTGCGGGGGTCGCCTGTCTGGGGGAACGAGGTGTGAACTACCTCCTCCATGTATTGCCCTGGACAGCAGGGAGGAGTCACTCTGGACTCGTTCGGGACAGATTGCCCATCTGGTTCGGATTCAGAGCCATTTCACAGTGTTTCTAGCCCTCAAGACCCAGAGGGAGTATGGGCCTGAGGCCAGGTCAGGAAAAGGAGGAACTGCCAGGCTCCTCCGCTGGGGCGGGAGTTGCCAAGGAGGGGGGTGGCCTCATCTGCTGCCCCTTTCCCGGGCCCCAGGCCCACAGCAGCGGCACCCAGCAAACCAGCTGGGCGGGGTTAATGTGCGGAAGCTGCCTGCCGGTGTGCACACCTTTGATTCTAAACTCCAAGATGAGGGGAGGGGGGCATACATATGCATTTTTAACACGTACCCCAGGGGGCTCTGGCCCAGATAGGTCCACAGCCCCAAGAGTTTCTACCCTTCTATAAAGGCACACCTTAGTTCACAACTCTTGGGAAATTATGATTTTTAAAAATCCCTTTAAGGCAATGAGTGCATATGGAAACCACAACAATGACAAAAAGGAAATGGTCCTTCAAACAGTATTATGGAAAATGTCAGGTCTTATTCCTGCCCCGCCACCCCCTCCCCCAATTCTCTCCCCGAGGAGCCTTCATTACCATCTTGTTCATCCTTCGAAACAAATCCATAGAACCATATGCTCCCATTTAAAATACAAGTTATGCAACGTGGTTTGATATTTATTTTTTAAAGGCTTTCATTATTTTTTTATTTTTAGAGAGAGGGGAAGGGAGGGCGAACAAGAGGGAGAGAAACACTGATGTGTAGCTGTCTCTAGCATGCCCTTAACTGGGGACCTGGCCTGCAACCCAGGCATATGCCCTGACTGGGAGTTGAACCAGCAACTCTTTGGTTCACAGGCCGGCACTCAATCCACTGAGCCACACCAGCTGGGGCTGGTTTCATATTTAACGTATCTCAAAATGTAACTGTAAGGGAACAGATATATGTAACAAATTCTTTCTCATGGCTGCTAAGTTTTGTGTTCTATTGGTGAGCATTTTTTTAAAAGCAGTCCCCTAAAGTAGACATAATATTTTTCAATGTTTTGGTTCTTTAAACATTAAAAACTTCAATGAAAATACTCTTTTGATGTGCATATACCTATAGAATAGCCCTTCAAGTGGAAATACTTGTTCAAAGGGCTTATGTATTTTTAATTTTCATAGCACCAAATTGCTCCAAAGAGATTTACCAATTTACACTTTCAATCAACAATGCAAAAGAGTGATGAGGTGGAGTAATTATCAAAGTTCTGGTGTTTGCCAATCTGATAAGTGAAAACATTTGCTCCTTTGTGTTTTCATTTGCCTTTCTTTCCTTTTTTCTATCTACCAGCAAAGTTCTGCTACATTTGCCAATTTTTCATTGTTTTCTTGGGTCATTTTGTCATTGATTTACAAGAACTCTTTCCATATTGTGGAAATCAGTCTTTCTTGTCATCATTTCTAGCATTTTACCTGTATGTTGTTTTCACTTTGAATCTACTTATCATATTTTCGTCTGTGCACAAGTTTATTTTTATGCCACCAGGCTTATATAATTCATCCTTTATAAAGATGCTAGGTCTTTAGTTTTCCTCATCTACCCTCCCAAACATACAAACACTCCAGATTTACAGCACTTTTATGTTTTGTTACTGAGGTTTACATTTTTAATCTACCTGGAACTGAACATATTCAGTGTAAGAATAATCCATTTTCCTTTCCCTGGCACCACTTTCACTTTATCCTGAGTGTGTGTTGTTGTATGGCCCACACTCTCCAAAACAGCATAGTACCGCAATGGACAGGGACCTTATTTCCACCTCGCCATTTTCACTTTGTAGATTAAATAACTACCAACACGCCTCTCCACCCCTCCCGTGCCCAGGCAAGTCCAAGAAACAGTCTGGGGTGTTTCCCCAAGTCCCACAGCTGGGAAGGGACCTCATACCACCAGAAGAGGATGTGCTCCCAGTCAGCCAGTCGGTGAGAGAGGCAGGACCAGAATGCAGTCCTGGGTCGTGGTCTAGCACAACACGGCCTCCCTCGCGGCCCGTGTCTTAGACTGCGCAATCCCAGCACCTGGTGCATGGTGAGCACCCAGTCAATGTGGGTGGAGGGGTTCAGGGACTCAGGCCCAGCGTCTAACAGTGACCAGGCTATGGAGTCACTTGGGGCTGGCAGTTCCAGCCCATTCTTTTCGCCTTGCCCCTCACTGTCCCCCGCCTACGCCCACACTTACACATAAAGCATACAATATCCACCCGCCAGATGTGCCCTCTGCTCCCGCCCTCTGTGGGCCCTGGGCCCTTCCTAGGGCCAAGCAACTTTGGAGAGACAACCATTAAATCAGTCCGGGGAACTTCCTGCCTATGCGGGCAGGCTAACAGGGCTAGGCCATGGAGCAAAGACAGCCAGGAGCCAGATGGAGGCCTTGGGGACATAGAGATGGCATTTCCAGGGCTCCGCTCAGGCTGCCCAGAAAGCAGGCCAGTTATATAATTTGTGGGGCCCAGTATAAAATGAGAATGTGGAGCCTATTGTGGAAAACGTATCGAGAATTTCAAGACACCCACAGCACTGCGTGGGGCCTTCTAAGCTCAGGCCCTGGCAAACGCACAGGCTACGTGCCTGTGAAGCCAGCCTCCCAGAAAGGACAGGGCTAACTATAGGGGAGGGGAGACAAGGGTCCTCCTCTGGCTCTCAAGGTTTGACTTTCAGGGTAAAGTGGGCCCAGGATATAGCTAAAACGTGGAAGCAACCCCAATGTCCACCAACTGATGAATGCAGAAACAAAGTGTGGTCTATCCATAAAATAGAATATTATTCAGCTGTAAAAAAGGAACAACATACTGACGCATGCTACATGGATGAACCTTGACAACATTATGCTAATATTTAATTAGCTAAGTGAAAGAAGCCGGTCACAAAAGGCCATGCAGTATATGATTACATTTGTATGTAATTCCCAGAATAGGCAAGTTATGGGGACAGACGGAGACTAATTTATGGCGTTCTCGAACTGTGGAGGTGGGAGATGGGGGAGAGGGCTAGGGTTTCTTTTGGGGGTGATGAAAATATCCTAAAATTGTGTGACGGTCACACAAACCTGTCAGTCAACTAAGAACCATTGAATTGTACACTTTAAATGGATGACATGTATGGCATGTGAATGACATCTATTGTATCTTAATAAAGCTGTTACCAAAGGAAGGGGGAGGGGGAGCAGGAGCTGGAGGAGGCCAAGGAGGAAGAGGAGGAGGAGAAGAAGGAAGAGGAATCTTAAGTTTCCCCCTCATTCTCTCAAATGGACTTCATGCCTAAGTCCCCCTTGTCCATGAAGGTTTTGGGGAACCCAGCACCCTAACCCCAGCAGCCTGGTCCTCCTCCAGTTGCGTTTGCAAGAGAAAGGCGTAGAAGGAGGGGGTGGAGGGAGAGCGTCTGGCTTCCCCTCCAGTTGTGGCGGCTGTGGGGGACAGGGACCCGCGGTACAGCGTCCCCAGCTCCATAGTCTCGAGTTTTGCTCTGACAGGTCACTTCCCCACTGCATGACCTTGGGCAAGTCACTTCACCTCCCTGAGCCTTTGACCTCCGAGGAGCAATCGAGATAAGCGGATCGGCGATGACAAAGGTGACAGCGTGTGGTTCAGCCTGTGGGCGCTCAAAACGAAGCGGCAGGAGGAAGATTTGGTACCGAAGGAGTCACCTGAATAAGGCGCATCCCAGGGCCAGAAAAATCCGGTGGGGCGGGTGCCACCGGACTCTTTAGGAGCCTCGGGCGAGGGCCGAAGCCCCCAGAGTAGTCCCCGCCCCCAGCCCCGGGCCCGGAAGGAAGCCGGGGCGGCGGAGGGGCCCCGCGGCCCGGCGGGGAGCCGGGACGAGGGCCGGGAGCCCGGCCGCAGCCGCCGCGGCTCATCCATCAGCCGGACGAAGAGCAGAGGCGCGCTCTCGGCCCTCTGTTTGCTTTCTCGCCAATTATTGCCGCGCCTCAGCCCCTTTGTTGATACAGTAGTCCGAAAAAGTGCTAATGTTCATTTATCAGGGGGCCCGCCCGGGACTCCACGAGTTGCGATTCTTCCCAAAATATAAACACGGGGCGAGCGTCCCAGACAGAAACCCCCATCTGTTTCCCCGGCGCGGGCCGAGAGCGAGGCGTTGTTGAAGATAAAGCCGCGGATAACGCCGCCTGTCTCCAATGGACGTCTCCCTGGCGCATTAATGACATTCCCGGTTATAGTTCCAGCTTATCTTTCAATTAATCATATATACCTTTTTCGGCCTGCCGGGCTGACTGCAGGAACCGGGGGCCGCTCGGGCCGCGCCGATCGCTTTTCAATTAATAATATTTTATGTGCGTAGAATGCACTGGAGTCCTCCTGGAATTCGGCTCATCTTAAAGCAGCAATTCTTTAAAAGGCAAGAAAATAGACAGATACGTTTTCGATCTCTTGCCTCCCTGCCTCCTTTTCTCTCTCTCTCTCTCTCTCTCTCTCTCTCTCTCTCTCTCTCTCTCTCTCTCTCTCTCTCCCTTTCTCTGGGCTGAAGGCTGTTTGTTTGTCCTGCTGGTTTGGCCAAAGTGCGGCTTAGGGAGGCGGCGGGATGGGTCAGCCACCCCTGGGAAGGGAGAGATACCCCTGGTGGGGCTGGAGAATCCGGTTTTGCCCCTCACCACCCCCACCCGTTTCAACTAATAGTTAAAGGAAACAAAACCATTTTTACTCAGAAACAGAGAGGACTGCAAATAAAAGCTGCCGATTGCTCTTGGACATTTCTAGGGGGAGACCAGTGTGGGTCGCCCCAATTTCGATTCTGCCCCTACCTATCCATTTTTGCCCTGGCTTTCTCTCTCCAGCAATGCTAAGGTCTGCTTTAGAGCCAAAGGAAATTATTCCCAGACTCCCAGGGGGTGGAGGAGTGGAGAAGTCGCTGAAGGGGTCCGAATAGGGAGCGTTTTCTCTCCTTCCCTTTTCATGACACCTGACCCACAGGTGTGCCAGCCCTGGAAATCCTCATACCCTAAATAAAGCGAAACATGTGATAAATCTTCACCGCCTTGATTTGCAGAGGAAATGCTCATTTTTTCTTCCTCCAGAACTATCTCTTTAAAAGAAAATGTTTTTTAAAAAAACACTGAAAACAGGGATCCCGGATGCAGCCTCAATGTTCCCCATTAAACGGTAATATTTCAGGCGTCAGCTCACACTAATCTTTCAAACTGTCATCGCGAGCTGCCCGGCCGGCCCGTTCACTTAACAGCACTCCCAGGACCCTCGTTCTGAGCTCTTTCCAGCTAGACGTTTAATTGAATCGGATGTGGCTCGTTTGCCAGACGTCACCGCCTGGGTGATAGGGATCCTCTCCCACTCCCCAAAAAGCAATCTTCAAAGGCGAGGCGGCCCCCAAGCTAGGTTAGTTGAGAGCAGTAACTATAACCTTGGCCAAACCCTGGTGAGGAAGGGCCAAAGAAAGGCCATGGATGTGCAGACCCGGCTGCGGAGAAGCCCAGTTCGGGGGTTGGGAGGTGGGTGGATGCAGGGGGCTTCCTGGGTCTGGATAGCCCCCACATCTGAAAAAAGGCACCTCTCCACAAACCCAGCCAAGGCTCCCCAGCACCGCGTGTCGATCCTGGCGTGAGAACTCAAGCGAGACTCCACTCCAGCAGCCCAGGCCGGTAACTGGCGGCTGGTGCCTGGAGCCAGGGTCGGGGCGCCTTCTGGACCCCTCGCAGCTCCCCGGACCCGCTCCCTAGCTCGGAGGCTGCAGGCCCCGGGAATGAGGGCGGCATGAGGGGCTGGGAAGGTCTCAGCATTAGGCCTCTGCTTGACTCCACGGGGCCCTTGCCGGCGGAGCAGCCCGACAGCTCACCGTCCCACGGAAGCAGCCTAAGGTTCTCGTTCGGGGTGACAGTTGCCACCTGGCCCCCTGCTTTGTGCGTTCCCAAAGCGCCTCCGTTCTGAAGCCTTAGGCCAGAGCCGGGCCCTGAGCTCCCCTTGGGCCCTGCAAGGACTTTCTTCTCATCTAAGAGCTTCTTACCCCAGTTTCCAACTCGCCTGCTGCAAGGAACCAAGCCCTCCAAGTCTACGTGCTCAGCAAGTCCGCGCCTTGCCCCCAGGAACTTGGGTCGCGGGGAAGTTGACGCTTTCCCGCAAAGATAGGATACGGCGACCTTAGAGTGGGGCCATTCTGCCTGCTGGAACCTCCCTGAAATTGCACACACAATAAAGCGCCCCTCTGCGGAGTTGTGGGGGTGCAGGGAAGGCCAGAAGCTCGTACCAGATCTCCCAAGGAAGCCAGAGGATGAGGCGCCTGCGCTGGGATCTGACCCGGAGCTTACGCTCCCAAGTTACTGGTAGATTTGTCCTACGGAAGATCCCCACTTCACTGACCCTGGGTTAGAAATTAACACCCCTCCTGCCCTGCGCTTCCCCCACGTGCCTGGCCAGTCCGCTGCCGCTGCCGGGATGCCCCACTGGGATCTGGCTGAGACCTCAGAGAAATCCTCCCCCGCTGTGTTCAGAGGAGCCCCACCCGCCGGAGAGCTAAGCCTGGTTTGGGGCCTGAAGCCTTGGAGCTGGCAGAGGCTCGGGGGCCTTACAGCTGGGAAGTGCGGTCAGGAAAGGGAGGGAGGTGGGAACGGTGAGCTCCGGAATCGGAAAGAGTAGGCCGCTGGGAGCTAGAGCACCCAGGAGACAGCTCTCCTCTGGGAAGCTGTTTACCGGCTGGGATTCTGGGTTTCTTTCGCTGTTAAGGGGAGGCTCATCTCTCTGGGAGGAGACTGGCAGTGACTGGCGCCCCCTGGAGTTGTGTGTGCAAAACTCCCACACCACAACCTTGCCTATCTTGCCTTTCTGCTTGACACACCCAGGAGCCCCCTGGGAAGGAGGGGCCGGGCGGCAGGACTGGCCCTGCGAGCCAAGTCAAACGGAGCCTCCATGTCATCCTGAATCTGCCCTCCTGCCAACACCCCGGGGCACACCCCCTCTTGTCTTCTTCAGGTTCTGCCCAGTTGTGCACCTTCAGCAATAACGCTCCTGGCCGGGACACCCCTGCCCAGCTCCCTCCCCAATCCTTCACACTCCCATTCTGCGTCGGATGCTGAGAAATACTTCTTCAAATCCCCGATCCCGCCCAGATTCCGAGAAGACGAGTTCTTCCCGTGAGCGCGCATCCTGGTGGGGTTTCCAGGTGGGGTTTCCAGGTGAGCGCTGTGGGGAAGTCTCAGGCCACAGGAGCAAAAGGAGAGCCCTCCAAGCGTGTCGCGGCCCCTTTAAAAAGCTGAGCAGGAATTTTTTTTTTTTTTTTTTTTTTTTTTTTTTTAGCCTAATGACTATATTAGGTGACACGAAACTGCTCATCGCTCCTGTCAACACAGCCCCTGGCCCAATGGCAAGCTGAGTCCCCCTCCTCTGGCCTGATCCCGCCTCCGCTGTCCCAGAGCTCCGCACTACCTGCCGCCGGCCACAACGGGAGTGGGAAGGCGGTGCGCAGGCGGGAGGGCAGCGGGCACCATGCAGGGAGGCTGCCAGGGGCCGTGGGCCGCGCCGCTCACTGCCGCCCACCTGGCGTGGTGAGACGCGCGCTGCCACCATGTTCCCCAGCCCTGCGCTCACACCCACGCCGTTCTCGGTCAAAGACATCCTGAACCTGGAGCAGCAGCAGCGCAGCCTGGCCTCCGGGGAGCTCTCGGCGCGCCTGGAGGCCACCCTGGCGCCCGCCTCCTGCATGCTGGCCGCCTTCAAGCCCGAGGCCTACGCGGGGCCCGAGGCCTCCGGGCCCAGCCTCCCCGAGCTGCGCGCCGAGCTGGGCCCCGCGCCCTCGCCGGCCAAGTGCGCGCCTCCCTTCTCAGCCGCGCCCGCCTTCTACCCGCGGGCCTACGGCGACCCCGACCCAGCCAAGGACCTTCGAGCGGATAAAAAAGGTGAGGAGGAAACACAAGACCCTTCTCCCTTCTGAGTGGATGTTGTCCCCAAACCCCGCTGCCAAGAAACTCTGGCCTGGATGGGGGAGGCTCGAGCGCCCGGGGACGAGGGCCGAGCACAGGGGGCTGGGAGTGCGAGAAGGGACCGCGCGACAGGGCCCTGGCACCCCGGGGCCATCGGAGGTTTAGAGAAAATTCTGGGTCAAGATGTTCAGAAACAAGAGGCCAAGTAACTTTTTTGGCCTAACAAAGCCCCAGGCAGCAGCAGCCTTACTCCTGGATCTGTAACGAAGTTAAGCAATCGATTTGTGGTGGCCGACAAAACAGAGAGATTCTCTGTAACAGCGTTCTTTAAAAATCTCTTTTGGATAAACGAGGTCTTTTTCAGGACCTGAGGAAAATCGATAAACAAATTAAAATGCTGCACAACAGACACGCTTTTGCGCACAATTGGAGGAGGGTCCAGGACCTTCCGGACCCAACCGTAACCCACGTTCCAGGGGCTTTTCCTCCTTTGTTCCAGGAGAGTGGAATCTTGGGAACGAGGGCCTCGATTTTAAAACCGGGACACGGCGTACTCTCAGGAATCTGACTTACTGTCTATCGTTTTCCAGCAAAATTTCCCCCTGCGCTCAGGGCCGAGACAAACGTTCTCCTCTGGAAAAAGTTAGGGCAGATGGCGCAAAAGGTGCGGGGCAGTAGAGGAGATGCCTGGGGAGGTGGCCTAATCACCGCGCGCGCCCTCCCAGAGGCGGGGGAGGCTGGCCCGTCGCGGAAGAGGGCACATCGGTGACACCTTGGCTCAACGCGGGGTCCGCGAAAGCCCGGGGAGACCAGGGGCGCCGAGAGAAGGGCCGCTGCGGGCCCAGAGGGCATCTCCCCTGAGCCTAGAAAGGCTTGTCTAAGAACACAGAGAAGGCCAGAGCAGACGCTGGCGGGCACGGCGGGCCGAAGTGCTTGCTACCAGTCGGGATTCCAATTCAAGCTCGCGGGCCGGTCGGGTTCTGAGGACGCCCACCCGCCCCTCGGCCTCTGGCCGCTGCGCAAACTCCGCGCCGGTTGCGCGGGGGCCTTAGATCACCAAACCAACATCTCTCTGCGTTCTGTTTCTATGGTTCCGTAATTTTGAGATAATGTGACCGACCCTGGGGTGAGGCCTCGGTCTCCCTTCATCTAACCAAAGTAGGCCTATTCTAATTCACCCCAGCGCATACCCGATTTTATTTTCTTTGCAGCCTGAAATCTTAAGTCACTGTCCATCCCCTGCACCGCAGGGTGAACTGCCCGAGGGCAAGGACGGGTTTTGTTTTGTTCTCCAGTGCCTAGAGCCATGCCTGGCACATAGTAGGCATTCAACAAATGCTAACTGACTGGCGAGTGGAAACCGAGCGGTCCCTGGTGCTCAGTGCGTGGGCACAGTGAGCCGCAGCCAAGCTGGGCTCTCCAGGCAGGACAGAGTGGCGCCAACTAGGGCCCATTACCGCGCGGGCGCTGCGCGGGTCAGGCCGTTCTGACCCAGCGTCTCTCTGCCTCTCTGTGCCCCTCAGAGCTGTGCGCGCTGCAGAAGGCCGTGGAGCTGGAGAAGCCGGAGGCGGACAGCGCGGAGCGGCCCCGGGCCCGGCGGCGGAGGAAGCCGCGCGTGCTTTTCTCGCAGGCGCAGGTCTACGAGCTGGAGCGGCGCTTCAAGCAGCAGCGGTACCTCTCGGCCCCCGAGCGCGACCAGCTGGCCAGCGTGCTGAAGCTCACGTCCACACAGGTCAAGATCTGGTTCCAGAACCGGCGCTACAAGTGCAAGCGGCAGCGGCAGGACCAAACTCTGGAGCTGGTGGGGCTGCCCCCGCCGCCGCCGCCGCCCGCCCGCAGGATCGCGGTGCCCGTGCTGGTGCGCGATGGCAAGCCCTGCCTAGGGGACTCGGCGCCCTACGCGCCAGCCTACGGCGTGGGCCTCAACGCCTACGGCTATAACGCGTACCCCGCCTACCCGGGCTACGGTGGCGCGGCCTGCAGCCCAGGCTACAGCTGCGCCGCCGCCTACCCGGCTGGGCCGCCCCCCGCGCAGTCGGCCACGGCCGCGGCGAACAACAACTTCGTGAACTTCGGCGTCGGGGACTTGAACGCGGTGCAGAGCCCCGGGATTCCGCAGGGCAACTCGGGAGTATCTACACTGCACGGTATCCGAGCCTGGTAGGGAAGGGACCTGCCTGGGGCGCTCCCGCCGGATCCCACCGCTATCGAAGGGCACTGGCCCTCGGGGGAAGGGAGGGCTCCCCACACGCTCCTGCGGCCCTGCCCTCGGTTTTCACGTTCACTGTCGCAGAGGCCTCGGGGCTTTTCCCACCTCACGTGCCTTTGTCCCTACGCACGGGAGAGTTTGTAGCCGAGTTTACGCAACTTGCGGTGAATGGTCCCGCACCCTGGTGCCTTAGCCCCCGGCCGAAGCGCGTTCTCCGAGCGCCCCTGGGCATCCCCAACGGGGACGAACACTGGCCAGCTGGGCCTGGGATCCCGGGCGCCCCGGGCCTACGATCGGGCCGCCTTTCCAGAGCCGGTGCCTGAGCCTGGGCCCGGCGCCCGGGTACTTGCTGCCTTGCCGCCGCCCACCCACCCGTATTTATGTTTTTACCTGTTGCTGTAAGTAATGAGAATCCCCTTCCCATTAAAGAGAGTGCGCTGACCCGCATGTGTGCTTCTTTCAGCTGCGGTGGCTTCAGACACTGAATTTCCGGGGCAGAAGCTGCCCCTGCTGGTCTTGAGCTGCAAGCATGAGCGCTCACTGAGCAAATCCGTGACACCACTAAAGCCATGCTGGGTCCCTTGTTGGGCACTTTCCGGGATTGTCCTTTGTAATCTTCAACAACCCAGAAAGGTGGTCCTATTTTAAAAGGCTAGTGGACTGAGCCTTGGAGAGGTTTGATGACTTGCCTGGGACAAATAGCTAGTACTGGTAGAACTAAGGTTCGGTGTTGGGTCTCACTTCAGAGATGGAGGCCACCTGTCCAGAGCTCCCAACCACACCTCCTCGAACCCTACTATGTGCTCTTCCAAGTGCTGGGCATTACCTGGAGAGCAAGTGGACTCTGGGGCCCTCTGGAATGGAAGGGGCCATAACTCATCCCACTTAGTGGGGGGGGGGGCGGTGAAGCCTTGATCCGTTTTACAGATGAAAAGCCCAGAACCAAAGCCCTTGTCAAGCTTCTCAGAACCCTCCAGCCCAGCGGGACTCCGAGGGAAGCCCCGGGGGTGCTGTGGCTGGAGTCTCACCAGCTGCTCAGCTGGGCTGAGAGCAGAAGTTGGACCACAAAGAGATGTCCTATGGTCCACAGGCCACGCTTACCCCAGCAGTGGTTAGGCCACGTGATTTTACGTGGTTAGGGAACCTGCTTCCTCAACGAACCCATGTCCTCCTCGTCTCTGGGCATTTAACGACATTCACCCTGGTCCTGATGAACGAATACTATTGCTGTACAGGGTTTACAGAAGAGAAAGCTGAGACAAGGCCACATCACGCTAAAAGCCCTCTGGCTGTGGGACCTGCCCACTGCCTGCCTCCGATTTCTTGTCTGTACCAGGAAGATAGCAAGAATCTGGCGCCCTGCGCCCAGGTCCTGCCAGTGCACAGGTGCTGGGGCCTGGCTGCCTGCTCCTCTGTCCACCGGCCCCAGCGCTGGGAGGAACGACTGGCTCTTAAAAAGGGAGGAAAGCCGAAGGGAGTCAGGGCTTTGAGTTTTCGCAGAATAAGGGTCTTCTGTGAATCTTTCCGGGAAGCGCTGGGCTAACCGCCGAGGGCAGGAGACATCGGGTGGGAAGAGCGCTGGGTCGCAGTCTCAACATCGCTCCTCGCGTTCAGGGACCGAGTGCGGCTCTGTGTGCCGCTGCCGGGGTAGGAGTCGCCAAGCCCGGCCTGGCGCTGCCCTATTGTGGCACTGGGCACTGGGACTACACTGTGCTGCCCTGCGCCAGTCACGCTGTGTAATCTCCGCATCGGTGCTACCCCCAAGCTCGCCCCCGCCGCACGCGGGGGAGGAGACAACGCCAGGAGATTGAGAGAGAGCCGCACAAGGCGCTGCGTCTCGCCAGGCAGGGAGCAGGGGCGGGGGCTGCCGGCGGCCCACCCTCGCAGGGCCGCGGGCTGGGCTGCGAGAATGCAGGGGAAAGGGCTGAGCTCGGGCCTGCGTCCTGGGCTCCGACTTGAATCCCCACGGTGGCAAGGTCCGAGCCAGGTTTGCGAGGGCCAGGGGGAGGAGGCTGTGTTCAGCTCCTGGGCCTAGAATCCGGCTGCGAGCCCAGCCCCGTGCACGTTGAGCGCTCTCTGCTCGTCTCGGTGGTGCGCCCCGCGGTCCCTTCTCCATGAAGAGCACCCTGAGGCTCCACCAAGCCACCGGGCCAGTTCTAAGCGGGCTGCACTCTCCCCGCAGACAGCCCCGGCCTCGTGGCCTTGGCAGGCAGCCTCACTCATGCAACCGCGGGGAGCATTTCCCCGGCTTGGCACTGTTAACCAGCTAGAGGTATTTGCCCACGGCCTCTGGGGGCCCGCACACCGGTGGGCCTTCCTCGTCTCACACTGGCCTGCAGTCCTGTCGGAAGCACCATTTCTGTCAGTTAGCCTTATCCCCCGAGAGGAACCTCCTATGGCACCTGCCTCTGTGCCACCCCTCAGGGACCAGCTGAGTGACACCCAAGGTCTCTCACAGATGGATGACAATGGCCGGCTGGCACTGGGCGCGCCAAATGCCAGGGCTAAATGCTTTACAGTTGTCTAATCTAATCCATTTTACTATGCAAGCCAGGAAACTGAGGACCAGAGGTCAATTGACGGTCAAGGTCACACATATTCTGAGAGCTGAGCTGGGGAGCCCACCCCCCACACACTGAAGGGCGGAGGGGGAGTGACTTGCGGGGGCTCGGAGGGGGGCGTGTTTGAGAAACAGCGTTTAGAAAAGATGCGGAGGGGCCCTGCTTGGGGTCACCGTCCCAGGCGACCCCGCTCTGCCCAGGGCGGTGAGGGTCTCAGGCTTCACATCCATTGTGGCGCCAACCATGGTGCGGGGCGCTCTGGGAAGCGCCCACGGCCTTCGGGCTTTGGGCGCTCAGGGTCAGGAGTATCTTAAATTAACACCCCTGCGTTTATACAGCAATCCCATCCCAAATTGAATCGGGAGTGTTTGTTTGGTTTTTCAATCATTATATAAGCGACGCGTGCAGAGTGAGAAAACGCAGCCAGGGCAGAGCAGTGGGGAACAAACGGGGACCGCGGGCGCCTCCCCGGAGGCAAAGCTCGCGGAGGCTGGGGTGTCGCAGACGGCTGTGTGCGCATGCCCGGAGCGCCAAGGGGCCGGCCGGGGACTAGTTTCATCTAACAATTAAAAAAATCAAACAAGCACACGCGATGCATAAAAAATCGTGAGAGCTAAACTGTGACGTTATAAAGAAAGAAGCTGGGGTCGGGCCATCGGGGGCGGGCAGAGGACAGCCAAGGCTGGGGGTCTGGGAATGGAGAGACCGGGCCACCGTGCCTCTCCCCAACTCCACCCCCACCTGCCTGTAAGCCCTCTCGCTTCCTGACAGCATTCCCGTCCAGCTAAGCAGGTGTAGCCAGATCAGGATAGCTTCCATCTTTTTATGTTGTATCGAGTTCCCCTTAAATCGATCGATACTGCGTATCTCAATACCTGTATTTAAAAAAACACCAAGAACCTGCCAGCCCACCGCAGGCCTGCGAACTGGACAGTAGCCAGAAGCCGGCCCTTCCAGGGCTGGGCCCCACCCCCCTCCTCCGGGAAGTGTTCCAGGCTCAGGGCGGCTCCTGGACACACGAGGGGACAGCCCTTGCAGCCCCCAGGTGTTGCTGACTCCCCTCTAGGCGGGGCTCCTGGAAACAGGGGATGGTGGCTTGGATTTCATTTATTTATCGCTCACGGAGCTTAGCAAATGCCAGGCACTGTCCTCAGCTCCTTCCAAGGTGAACCCAACCCCTCTAACCCTCCCTCACACCTTTGAGGAAACAGGTGACTCAATCACAGACCCAGAGAGGAGGAGTAACTTGCCCAAGGCCACAGGGCTGGGCAGTTCCACCGCTTGCTTAAAAGGCCGGGCAGACTGGCTCCCTCCTGAGTCCCAGAGCACGGTGTCTTTCCATCCCCAGCTCAAAGAGGAGACATCAGGACAAATTTAATCGATTTATCAATTGATTACAGAGTACAGTAATACCGTTAGCTAACAAGTCTGTAAAGACTTTTTGTGTGTGAGGCGTAGTAAGCCCAGCAGGTAGGCACAATTCTTCTTCACTCGGGGCACAGAGAGACAGGACTCACCCAAGACCTCACAGTGGGGAGGGGGGCAGCTGGGGTCCGGCGGGGGGGGGGCAGTCTGGCCCCTTTGCCCCCCTCCGCTGCCTCCCAGGAGAGCTTACTGAGGTGAGCAGGCCTGCCACGCTGGTCACCCGAGCCACCACGGGTTTCCCACCCACGCGTGGGAAAAGGGTGCAGCTCCCTGTCTCTCTGTTCAGACTTACTCCGTGCCAGGCTCCAGGCTACATGTGGGCCCTGCCGATCTCATGCTGTCATTTCCCAAAGAGGGCACTGAATTGCAAAAAAGCTAAGGACATTGCCTACCTGAGCCACTCCGGTGGTGTGGGCTGGGGGTGCGGGGTGGGGGGAGGGGTCGCCCTTGACTCCAGATGGTTCCGCCGGAGCCCTGGCTCTTTGAACTGCTCCCAGCACTGCTCAGACTTGCAGACACGAGCTGCCGGAGGCCGGGACACACTCAAACCCCTGCCCCCCGCCCCAGGCTCCCACGAACCGCACTCCCCAGGGAGGGGCTGCCAAACCACGTTGTCACCAGGTGACTCTCATCATCTGGCCAGTTGGAGAAGCGGCTCGCACAGGCCCCAGACCCTCGGGCTCCGGGGCAGCGGGAGTCAGGTTTCCCTCCCTGGGCCCTGCGGGCTCTTCCATCCCAGGCGGGCGCCTGCGTGTTTGCTGTCATCCAGCGGCTACAGCCCCAGCCCGGCAGCCTGGGGGTCCCCGGCAGGGGTGGAGGGAAGCGGAGGGGGAGAGGTTGGGAGAGGTCCTCTGGGACACTCCTGTCTTGGCTGGACCAGAGTCATCCCTGTGGCTTACGCAGCCCAGGGCCTGGCAGTGCCATATAGGACAAGAGAGGGATTTGTGGGGACTGTTCAGTCAGTCCGTCTGTTCTGGGGTCCCTCAGGCAGGGAAGCAGGGGCAAACCCGCCTCCATGGGGGTTTCCAGTGCGCCGGGCCCCAGCCCTCTATCTGCGTGGGGTCCTCAAAGTCTCATAATCAGCGGATCACCCCGGACTCCGCTTTACAGATGAAGAAAGTGAGGCTTGAAGAGTTTTCATCGTTTGCCGTGTTCCACGATTAGGCAGCAGCCCAGCTGAGCTCTAACACCAAACCCTCCTATTTCCTATACTCCCCCGGCCACCCCTGGCCCATCCATCGCCCATGTGCAGAAATCTCATTGGCAACACTGGCTCACGCCAGCTCCGCCTCTCCCCCCAGACTGGTCTCCTCTGTCCTCAGCTTTTTGGGGGAGATTTGTCCCTCAGCCGGACACGCTTCTGCCTCAGTGCCTTTGCGCTGGCGGCTCTCTTCACCCATCAGCGAAGTGCAGCTCTGCAAGGCCATTTCATTGTAAAACGAAACAATAAATATCACAGAAGATGTGGGGTTTTAATTTTAAAATAGACAAAGGACGTGAACAGACATTTCTCCAAAGGATATACAAATAGCCAATAAGCACATAAAAAGATACTCAGCATCACTAATTATTAGGGAAATGTGAATCAAAGCTGCTGTGAGATGCCATTTCACAACCGTTAGGGTGGCTACTATTAAAAAAAAACAAACAGAAAATAACAAGGACTGGAGAAACAGGAACCTTTATGCAGCGCTTGTGGGTATGTAAGACGGTGACAATATGTGAGGGCCAATAGGGCGGTTCCTCAAAAAATGAAATAGGGAGTAGCCACATGGCCCCGCAATTCCATTTCTGGGTCCACAGCCCAAAGAAGTAAAAGCAGGGACCCAAACAGACAGTCATAGACCAACGTTCATAGCGACATTACTCACAATAGCTAAGAGGCAGAAGCAACCCATGTCCCTTGATGGATGAGTGGATAAACAAAATGTGGCACCGGCCCATAATGAAATAGTACTCAGCCTTCAAAAGGAAGGAAGTTTTGACACAGGCTACAATGTGGAGGAACCTTGACGGCATTATGTTCAATGAAATAAGCCAGACACAAACTGACAAGTGCGGGATGGTTCCACTCATAGGAGGTCCCGAGGGGAGTCAAATTCACAGAGACAGAAAGCAGGCTGGTGGGCCCGAGGGGCTGGCGGTGGGGGAGGGGAGGGAGCGTTTCCTGGGGACAGAGTTCCAGTTCGGGGAGATGAGGGCGTTCTGGAGGTGGGGGTGGGGCCCGCAGTCACGTGCGCGCACTCGCTGCCCCTGACCTGCAGGCCGGAAAAAGGGTTTAAACGGTCAACATTATGTTATAGATATATATTACCACAATTTAAAAAAATGAGGTCCCACATTTTTTTTTTTTTTTGAAAAAAAGAAAGAAAAAGAGGAAGACTTTCTGGAAGCTGAGGAAAGCCTCCGCGCACTTACACCCCAGGCGAGAGGCGGGAGAGGACCGGCAGGGCCAGCCATTAACTGAAGACGGAGAAAATCAGGGGCGTGAGGAGGAGAAACCGCTCCCAAGAGAGGGGTCGGCCATCGAGTGACCTCGGGAAGACTGAGGAAGCTCTCCCAAGCCAGGCTGTGGCGGCAGGGACCAAGGAAGTCCCGTGCGGTGACACAGCCTCGCCAGGGAAAAGCTGATGCCCCTGAACTCCTCGTCAGCTCAGAATCCATGTTTGTCCCTGTTAGGACTTAGTATGTGTATGTGGCGATAGCCAGGTCCGTGAGATAAAAGAAGAACGTTTTCAAAACTTGCTCTCATTTGAGACCTGTGTGTAGTACGTGCCCATTATAAGGCCGCCCCTACCTCACCCCGGCCCGGACCCCTGTCTTCAGAAAACAAGGAGTCCCAGTTTGTGCAAGAGTCACCCCCCGCTAGCGCAGCGGTTCCCAAACGTTTCCGTCTCAGGAACACTTCACGCTTCTTAAAGTTATTGAGGATTTCAAAGGGCTTTAGTCTGGGTCAGATCTATCTATCAATATTGATCATATTAGAAATTAAAAGTGCTACTTTTTAAAAATAGTCCATTGGTTCATTTTAAAATGGCAATAAGCTCATTACCTGATGTCTGCATAGAAGATGAGCAGACAGAACAGGAGGCGTTAATACTCGGACAAGCAGAAGCAAACATTGATGTTAGATGGGTGGTTTTAGAAAAAGGAGACCGCAACGCCGCTACCAGACCACAACACCTTCTAAGTAGGGGATTTAAACGGAGTGAGAGTGTGGCAACCTCCAGAAAATGCAAATTTCAGCCCGTTGAAGGTTTTTCCAGCTACGTGATATCTCTTGGCTTGGGTGGTAGTTACATGGGCATTGCTTTATTACTGTAAGTAAAGGTTCACATATGTGTTTTATTCCTCATTCTGTCTGTACAACTAACGATTTTTAAGTGTTTAGAAAAATGTCCCAAAGCACCAGAGGTGGGGGCGTGGGGGGGCGGAGGAGTAAGGCAGGGGGCTGGCGAGGTGAGCCTCACACGCGGGACCGGTTGGCTCATGGGTCCCAGGTCTCCACGCACCGGTACAGGCGTCACGTCCACACCCGCGCTTCCCTGACTCTTGACTTCGGGCCGGCCGTGGCACTTGCTATGAGGGATGGGACGCTGGCAGGTGTGACCTGGGCAGAGTCTTGGCATGAGCTTTTGGTGGGGGGGCCTTGCTGTCTCGGGCCTCTGCCACCGCCACGGGGAGAAGCTGCTCCACAGGCCCCAGTCTGGGGGGATGAGAGATGTCGGAGCAGGCCAAGCCCCCAGCCTCAGCCAGACTCCCGCGCAGGGATGTGGGGAAGAGAAAAACGGCTGATTTTCAGCCACTGGACTGGTGCGTGGGTGTGGGGGTGCCTCCCAGCGTCCCGGTGGATTTAACTAGGGGGAAGCCGCGGGGAGAAGCAGGGATTTAGACAGGGACCGAGAAGCCAGCTGGATGAGCGCCACCTCCGGGTCGGGGGAGAGTGGCTCTTCGCCCCGAGTCTCCCCACGCAGCAGGCGTGGTGGCACCAAGTTTGTCCTCCTGCGGGCGCCTGACGTGACCGCACTCCCCTCCACCCCCCACCTTACAGTTAGCGTGGCCTTGGGACTTGGGAGTGGGAGCCATTTTACCTGGCACCTCCAGGTGACAGCGTTGTGAGCCAGGCACCACCACGTCCCTCACTTCCCCTCTGCCAGGGAGCCTCAGTCCCGCCCAGTTCTCTCCACTGTCCCCGCCCCCACCTAGGTCCAGGCTCCTGTAGCCCTGCCCGGTGACCACAGTGGCCTCCCAGCCATCCTCCTCTTCTCCTGTGCCAGGCAGAGGAGCGGCCCCCAGCCCTGTCTTCGTCCCAGAGCTTGGAATATGCCACTTCATAGGGCGAAACAACACATACCCACAGGTGCAGGTGGGGTTAGGTTAAGGACCTCGAGGAGGGAAGGTGATTCTGGATTATGGGGGGCTGGCATCCCCCATCCCCAGGGTCCTTATAAGAGGCAGCGCCTCTTGGAACTAGAAAAGGCACTTCCAGCGGGACTCAGCCCCGCAGACCCTTTGATCTTAGACCCCCCAACCTCCAGAACTGGAAGATAATAGATGCGTGTTGTTTTAAGCCACTGAGTTTGTGGAAACAGAAAATGAACACAGTTCTCTACAGTCCATTCTCCACCCGGTGGCCAGAGGAATCTACCAAAATCCAGAACTTGGAGGCTGTCACTTGCCTGCACAAGGCCCTGCAGGGGTCCCCGCTGCTGGGGGTGGGTCGGGATTCTGAACTTCCCACCTGGGCACCAAGCCCTGCCCGCTGCTCCGGCCCTGCCCTCACTCCAGCCACGCTGGCCTCGCCTGCGCCCCTTCCTGCAGACGCACCCACACACCTGGCTGCGGCCTGGGTTCGGAGCCCAGGCGTCAGGTCTGCGGCTGCGCACCCCCAGACTGCGCGCCACAGGCTCAGCGACCCCGCGACCCTAGTCCACGGTCACGGCACTGCCGGCATCACACAGAGCCGTCACGCTGTAGAAGGATACCGCCGCTAAAGCCTCAGCTGGCAGGACACAGAGACTCAGGGGCAGAGCCAGGACAGAGTTGGGGCCCCGGGCAGGCAGTTCCGGAGCCCGTCCTTTCGTTGGGCACCGGAGTCGGCCGCTTCTGCGGACACCACTGCCTGGCACACACGAGGTGGCCAATGAACACGTCGCCCATGAGTGGCTGTTGTCTAGAGAGCAGCCACAGGGCTGAGCTCGCGGTGGGCCCGCAGACCACAGCTGCATCAGTTAAAGAAAACACCCCGGTGAAAATCATTAGGTGACAACACGAAATGATGGGGCCATCTACGGCCCAGCTGTTCCCTGTGCCACCCCGTCCCCATCAAGGGTAAAGCCCCTTAGAACTGAAACGGAGCCCCTCCTGTTTACAGACCAGGAGGGGCCATCGGCCTCACGGGAGAGTGAGGCCTTTCAGACCTGACAGCGCCCCCATCAAGGGAATGAACTGTTGGCTCCTGAAGGAATCGTCTTCAAAGCCCAGGGCCTGGCTTCGGCTTGGCTGTGCGAGGAGCTGCCGGCGCCCGACTCCCACCGACCAGGTGGCTGGGCCCCATCTCCCGGGTGGGATGGGGGCTGGCCCCCCGCAGCTGTTGGAGCTGTGGGCTGACACCCAGCGGCTGGGGCGCCTCCTCTCCCTCTTTCATCCGCAGCCTCTGGGGCCTGTGGTCCAGAGTCAAGTGCGGGGTGAGCCGCAGGGGCGGTGGCAGGGGAGGCCTGGACAGCCATTAGCTCCACGCCCAGGCACTTGCTCCTTTTCATGTTCCTGATCGTTTTACCAGAAGGACGGTGGACGTTGCTCGGAGCTGTCCTCGGGGGCTCACCTCGTCGGCGGGCGTGGGCACGCGAGGTGTTTTCAACACCGCGGCTCCATGCGCTCTGCCGCCTGGACACGGATGGGGTTAGGACGGCCAGGGGGTAGGACAGACAGCAGAGCATGGTGGCGGGGGACACCAGAAGCCGGAGACTAGGAGCCAGAACATTCTGTCGAGTGAAGAAGAAGCCCTTGGACTTGTCAGGTTTCTTTGCCAGCTGGGAGGCAGGCAGATAGGGCACCAGAAAAGTGGGGCGTTGCTCTTATGGACAAAAGATGCCTCTCCCCCAGCTTGCAAGACGATGAACTTGGACCGGGATGTCTGTCTGGCATTAACAGTGGGGTTATATGCTTTCTTCTTTTTGAATTTTTACAATGACCAGATATTTCCTTGAAAAACTGAAAAAGTACATTTTATGTTGAAAAACCAAAAAATGTCTGTCCTTGCAAGGATACTCCGAACAACCCTAGCGGGTGCTCAACACAGCATTTGGTAGACGTCTTTCCCTCAGGGCAAAAATCGGCCCGTGAGCCGGGGGCACCCCTACCCCAGCCCAGCCTCTGGGGGCTGTTGGCAGACAGAAGACCAGCAGCTCACCCTGTCCCTAAGAGCCAGACACTGACCTTGGAGCTGGTGACCGGCCAGTCACTTGACCTTTAGGCTTTCCTATCAGGCAGACTTGTGAGCAGCAAGTGAGCTGATGTGTGTACGAGCCCCCAGCCGGGGTCCCGCACCTACACAGCAACCAGAAGCCGTGAAAGTCATGGGTTGGATTGGAAACCGGAACTCAAGCCAGCCTGTCACTCCAGTCCCAGCCTGTCACTCCAGTCCTAGCTTCGCCATTTCTGCCTCAGCGCTCCTGGGGTTGTTTACTTCCTGTTTCCCATTAGGACCGCTTCGGTCGACCCCCTGCTTTTCCTTACCTGATCCTGAACAACAATACCTGTGAAATCTCAGCACTGACGTGCCAGTTACACTTCCCAACAGCCTGCAAAAATAAGTGCAAAAAGGTTGAAACATAAACTGTTTTCTGTGTACCACCTACAACGAACGGTCTGTGACGCCCGCGGGCCTGCGAAGCACATGGTAGGACAAGCCGCTGTTCCCCGTGCTGAGCTCCGCCCACTTCCAAACAGGGTCGCTGGTGCTCTGGCGGGTCATGATACAGCAGGGACAAGAGTCCTGCCACAGGGAGGTCACAATGTCCTTATTCAAAATTCTATCACGCTGTCCTGTCACCAGGGCCGAGGTCGTCCGCTGGTTGTGTTGGGCCCAGGCTGGGTTAATTTCCTTTTAATGAACACAATGTATGGGATTTTCATGACTAGTTATGTGATGGCTGTGAAGGTTACATCAGGAGCTCAGGAAATGCCTTGTCGCTTCTCCTCACCATAAGAGCAAGGTGAATTGTTTTGTTTTGTTTTGTTACTCAGCATTATTGCAGCCATAACTCACTGATACATAGAGAAACAAATTCTAAATAGTGTAAGATGACACAGCAGGTACTGTAATAGCAGAAGAACAATTACAGGAGCCAGAACATGAACCCAGGCAGCCTGACTTGTGAACCCAAGCTTTAGCCTTCGTTCCTCCCCTTCGCCCAATCCCTCCCTTTGGCCCAGTGCTTGGTAAACTCTTGGTGAAGGAGGTGGCCCATTGGAGCTCAGGGGCCACCTCTAAATATGCCTCACCCTGGGGCCTTGTCAACCTTCACCAGCCATCTGCAGAGTCTCCTCACCTGGAACCTATAAAAAGGCTTCTGTGGGCTTCAGCCCCCTGGGTCCCTCTCCACCTGCCCATAGCCAGGATGAGGCCTATTCCCACCCCTATTGCCACCCAGCCCAGCCCAGCCTCGGTCCCATTCTCTAACTTCCGTAGAGCCCAGCCCTGGTGGCTGGACTGGCCACACCCTCCAGCCACAGGCATGCAGGGCCCACGACTGACCCGTCCTGGGACAAGGCCTGTGGGCCAGACCAGGACCTGCTGTCTGGGGGACAACAAAGGAAGATGCAGGGAGGTCTCCTGGAAGGGACCGACAGCTAGTGTCCCGGCTCTGCATCATGACACCTTGGGCAGCCCACTCTACCTCTCTGAGCCTTGACCTCCCCAACCGCAAAACAGGGCTAATAGAGCCCTACACTGTGTCGTGAGGAGGGTAAAACGCAGTAATGCAGGTTCTCCGCAAACGTCAGCTCTCCTCCACTTTCCGTGGGCCCGTATCTCACGCAGGAGACTGGGCCTAAGGCAGCTTCAGTCTGAGCCCCCAAAGCTGAGACCCCTCACAGACAATCCTGGGCAGGTGCAACTGGGTTGGGGGGGTGGGTAGAGCACCAGCTCTGGGTAGAGCGCCAGCAGCCCCGAGCGCTGCCTACCAGCTGTGTGCCCTGGGCCGATAGAAGGGAGGCCCCAGAACAGTGCCTGGCACAGAGCAGGTGCTCATCAAACTCAGCGGCAGAGCCCCGCCGGGCCCCGGTTCCTGCAGGCATCGTCGGGGTCCTGACGTCTCACCTCACAGGGCTGCGGTGGGGGCCCTTGGACATGGAAGCGCTCACGCCATGGCAGTTGTTAAAGAATTTAGAGAGCACTGAGTGGGCTGATGTCATTCAGCAGAAAGATATTACGTGTCTGCTGCGTCTGTTCCCTGGCCCGCGGCCGGCCGGCAGGGCTGATTTTCACACGAGGGTTTGCCAAGTGTGCGGGCCCGCTCTGTTGTCGCTGGGCCCTGGTGACCTTGGCCGTGTTCAGAGACCAGAAAGAAAAGGTGCAGCGGGCAAGATAGGCCTGGAAAGGGGAAGGTCGGCGAGCCTGGCTCGGGTGTCTGCGACTGTCTCACAGCTGGGAACGGTCGGGGGGGGCCGGGCCCCGCTTTCATGTTGCTCTATATTTACCGCCCACCGGCCGGCGCGGGGGCCGCTGTGTGCTGACTCCTGCCCAGCGCCTCCCTGGCTCCCTGAGCACCCTTATCGCCGGGCACGGACGCCTTATCTCCTGAAAGGCTCAGGCGGCAATTTTGCTTTCAGGTTGGAACCTCCACAAATCAACATCCCAATGCTACGCGATAGCCTGTGGCCGCAGCCACCTCCCTGGTCCACTCCCTGGGACTCTGTCTCTCCACAGTGGTTCACAGGGAGCTTTCCGATACCTTTTTTTCCCTCCAGTGAGTCACTATTCATTCATTCACTCATGCACGCACTCAGCCCACGTTTGAGTTATGGTGCTGGAGGCTGGGGATACGTGTTAATAAGATACACAAGGAGCCCTGGCTCGTGTGGCTCAGTGGATTCAGCACCGACCTGCAAACCAAAGGGTCGCCGGTTCGATTCCCAGTCAAGGCACATGCCTGGGTTGTGGACCAGGTCCCCAGTAGGGGGTATGCGAGGGACAACCACACATTGATATCTCTCTCTCTCTCTCTTTCTCCCTCCCTTCCCCTCTCTCTAAAAATAAAAATAAATTAAAAACCCTTCTAAAAAAAAGATACACAAGGAGAATGCCCCACCTGGAGCTTATAGTGAATAAAATAATGACACGTGTAAGTGAGTGCCGCCATCTGCAGGGACAACAGGAAGACAAGAAAAGGCAGGAACACCAAAGCTCACGGTGTAGTCGATGGACTGGGGCCCCCCGAGACGCCCCCTGCCAGGCTGACCTTGACTCTCACCCTTGCCCTGCTGGCTCAGAGCATCCTGGGAGCAAAGCCTCATCTCCAGGGCGGACTTATGTCATCCCAGATGTCATGGGTTTTATGGATTGCGTTGTGTCTCCCAGAAAGCTATGGGAAGTCCTAACCCTCAGGACCTCAGAATGTGACCTTACTTGAAAATAGGGTCGCTGCGGATGTGACTAGTTAAGATGAGGCCTTTAAGGGGAGCCCTCATTCACTGTGACCGGTGTCCTTGTGAAAAGGGTGAATGGACACAGAGGCAGACACGCACCGAGAAAATACTGTGAAGATACAGAGCGGGAGGACGGGCATGGGACGATGCGGTCAAAGGGCGGAGTGACGTGGCTACAAGCCAAGAAATGGCCAAGACGGCCTGCAAGCCAGGAAGCTAGAAGGAGCGAGGGGGGCTCTGCCCTAGAGCCATCGAGGGGAGCGCGGCCCTGCCGAGACCTGGACTTCAGACTTCTTGCCTCCAGGACTGTGCGACAATGATGTTCCATTGTTTTAAGCCACCTACACATGCTCCAAAATACTTAGGGAGCAACTACTGTGTGCAGACACTGTGTTAGGTCCTGGGGACACACCTGGAGGCCTGGAGGCCGGAGGTGGCAGGACCAGGGCCACCACCCACACGGAGGGGCGTCTGCGGGCGGAAGGGACCTGGAGGCAGGGGAGCAGAGGACGCACTGCGTCCCGACAGACAGAGCAGGGGGGCTGTGAGGGGAGGCCTCGGGCGCGGCCCTCTCCCCGCTCCTGCGCGCCGGGTGGCCCCTCACAGTACACGCTGGGCCTCCCTGCCCCAGGTGGCCCTGGTGGGAACGTGGGGCGTCCCCAACACTCTTCATTCACGTTTACAGCAAGGGCCTCGCTGCAGGGCCACCGTGCGGGCGTTCTGTTTGCAAGGCGCGTTTGCCAGGCCCCGTCTCATGTGTTTACCGCACACCTTGCCCACGTGAAAGCCTCTGGGGTTAAGATTATTGAAAATGTTCCACCTACCAACTGTGGTTGTAACAAACCACCCCCAACCTAGTGGCGTGAAACAACCATGTAAGGCTTCTGTGGGTCAAATATTCAGAGGAAGCCCAGGTGGGTGACTGGTCTCAATATCACAAGGCCTGGGGCCTCGGGGGCGAGGAGGCTGGAACAGCCCGGGGGCTGGAATCCTCTGGAGCTTTCTTCACTCACTCATCAGGTGCCTGGGCTGCGACGACTCGGCCGGAACTGACCACCCAGGCGTCTGCGATGGCGCCTCTGCGTGGCTTGGGCTTCCTCACGGCATGGCGGCCTCGGATCAGCTGAACCCCTTACATAGCAGCTCCCATCTCCAAGGGCAAGGGTTCCAGGAGCTGCATGGCCTTGTATCAGTTAACTTGGGAAGCCGTGCATGATCGTCTCCGCTGCACACTCTTGATCAAAGCACTCCCCAGCCTTCCAACCTTCAAGGGGAAGGACGTGGAGCCTCTGGGCACAGACACAGGCCCCTCCTCCAGGGGACAAGTAAGAGTCAAAGATTCTTTGATTCACGAAGATTCAAAGATTCACGTTTCAAAACCACCACAGCCAATCACACCTGCTAGGTAGGAAGCCGGGCTTTCCTTGGGTCTGGGTTTGGGGCCCACCTCGCCCTCCCTCCAAGTGCAAGACAAGCCTGCGTCCCCGCTTTCTGCGGCCGCCTGAGCTTTCCCCGGCTGGCAGAACGCCCTCACACAAGGGTGCCACCCACTGGCCAGCTGCGGGCCTGAGGGCTGTGACAGCCAGAGGGCCGCTCTTGTCTAACTCCCAAAGGTACCATCCGGGCGGGTGGCATCCCAGAATTGCTCCTCAAAAGGCGCAGAGCTACCCAGGGAAATGCAGGCACCCTCCTGGCACCACGGGCTCTCGCCTGAGGATGCTGTCCCCTCACCCCCTGCTGATGACCCGGCCACCTGTCTCCTACCCCTGAACCCTGCTCTGCTGGAGGCTGCCCAGACGCCCCAGCTGGGGCTTCAAAGCTGGGTGGATTGAGTGGCCCTAAGCATGGGAATCAGAGCTGCTTGCATTTTTGTAGAGTTCCCGCCCAAATTCATAACTCTGCTCGGGACAGCTGAGCCCCGTCGGCTCCCTTGAAGGGCCGCCTTTGAAGCCAGCGGTGGGGCGCTGAGCGAGGGGGAGGCCGGGGCCACACCTGGAAGGGCCACTCTGTTAAAAGGACCCATGAACACGGCCGGGGGGTGGGGGGCAAGAGGAGAGGCAGGGAGGATGCACTCCTGCCGCCAGCGACCTCTGCTCCCTGACAAAACGGATGACCGTGGGCGCAGAGGGGACTGAGAGTCCGGAAACAAAGATCCTTCTCACTTCAGTTGACGAGCTGCAGCCAGACCTGCTCCCTGTGGACAGTGACGGCTGGAGGGAGAGGACCCTGGCCCGCGGGAGGCGGGAGCTCTCCATTCCTTCCTCCCTCGTTCCTGTGTTCTTTCCCTGCCGGCTCCGCACCGGCGGTGACCCGGTGGCCGGGGCCAACCCCAGCCCTGGGTCCCCTGATCATCAACCCGCCGAGCGCACACCCAAGCGGCACACAGCGGTCTCGCCACACGGTGACGTTTCTGCGGGAAACTGCGGCAGCAAGAGTGGCCTGGGCGCGTCTCCCCGGGCTTCGGAAAAATTCCCCACGCCTTCCTTCCCGCCTCGCCACCCTGATGAAAACAGGAATCACAGAGAGTGGGAACATATTTCACGGGAAATGTGAACAAAACCTTTTCAGGAGTTCGACTGAGTGGCGCTCCAGGACTGCGGCCTTGGGGACAGGCCGCGGGCTCACGGCCCCTGAGGTGCCCCCGTTAGTGACAGAAGCTTCGAGCTGCGAGCTCCGAGCAGCAACGGTGGCCAGAAACGCTGCCTTCACAGCCCAAGTAAGTGGTGAAAGACAAAGCTCTCAAAAATGGTTTTGCCACCTCAAACACTTTACAATGGTCAAGATTACATTTTAAGAATCTCTGTCTTCTTTTTGTTTTTGGCAATTATAATGTGGGAACCTTTTAGGATTTTGAATCCAGGCGCACGTCCCTTCCTATCGAGTATTTCAAAACAATGACGAAGCTATAACCTGCAGAACACTCATACGTGGCCAAGAGGGTGGCCTGCAGGTGACACAGTTGCCCCTAATGGGGACACATTGGCCACACTGGCAGGGGAAGTGTCTGTCTGAAGATGGAGACTCAAGCCGGCGGCCTGGAGCTGGGTCTGCGGTGGCTCCTGTCCCCGTCCTTCCCTCCCCCTGCAGCTTCCGAATACCGAGGACACAGGCCCCCAGCCCCATGGCCGTGGCCCACTCAGGCGGCGGGAACTCTGTGGCTGGCTGACGTCCAGGAGGCAGGACATGCCACCGAGGCCCACGGCGCTCCTGAGGCCTTTGGGGCGCTGCAGAGCCACCTTCAGGCCCCGCCTGCTCACCGGGGCCTCCCTAAAGCTGCCCACGTCTGCGGGCTGCCCCGAGGACGGGCGTGCCAGCATCCCAGGCACACCTGAGTGTTGGGAGAAGCACACCTGTGAGCTGGGCACAGGCTGGGGACTCTGGCATAGAGAACAACACGAGCCCCGCCGAGCACCTACAACCTGGCTTGGGAAGCAAACCATTGCCAACTGCATGGAAGCACCAAGACACAGCGTCTTATAGTAAGAAATGTGGGTTTGGCCTCCGGGCCCCAGGCCGCACTCAGGAGAGGCGCGGCTTCGGGCCACGGGAAGTGCTCTGCGGGCCCCCTCAGTGCACAGAGCTCCCCTGCCCCCAACCCCCGACGAGAGAATCGCTATGATTTCTCATCTCTCTCAGTAACCCCCACTCCCGGAACCTGCTCCCAACCTTGTCTTCTAAATAGCCTTGTTGATTCTGCTATTCCCTTCCCATGTTAGACTACATGATGAAGTTCTACAGAAATTCCTATCAGGACATTATTTACTTATTTGGGGAGTTGCGTGGGATTGAGAGACAAATTTGGGAGAACACTTGGCCTTGTTAGAACTGTGAGTCTTCCTCTCCGTGGGTCCCTAGTTGTGCTTTAGATTGCTGTATTCTTTTAATGCTCTTTATTGTTTTTTTTTAAACACATTTCTATAATTTCCTCCATAAAGTTCAGGCCCAGCCCAAGGCCTCTCTGACTCATTCCTGAGTTTCTTTTCTTTCTGCTCTTAAATGTGTAATTTTTAAGATGTGTTTTCAGTGTGTTGCTTGTATTAGGAACGCATTTTTTTTTCTATATTGATTTTATCTCCAGAAACCCTGCTGAATGATAATGATGAGAATAATAATAATAATAATAGTAGTAGTAGTAGTCTCATTGGACTTTTCCATATAACCGATGATATTGTTCACAAATAAATAAAACCAACAAAGGCAGTTTGTTTCTCTCCCAAACTGTCCTCATTCTGAATAAAACCCCTAGAGAACCACGAGCCCCCGGGAAGGCTGCCACTGTCCCCAGCCCGTTGCGAGCGGCGCCACACGGGCGCACTGAGGCCGGCAGAGGTCCTGGCGCCCGGCTTCTTCGCTCTTGGCCACTGGCCGCGGTTCGGCAGGCACCCCTCGCCCTCCCTCTGCGCTCAGGTGGCGCCCGGCCTGGGGCCAGAGCCCGTGCTGAAGCCCAGGGCAGGCTTACGGCTGAGAAGGGTGGAATCCCGGACGCTGGGGCAATGCTACTACTGCCAGCTCTCGGTGAGACCAGGTCACAGTCGAGTGGGCAGCCGGTGGCAAAGGGAGAACCGAGGCACGAGGGCCAAGCCCCTGCACGGGGCCTGGGGCCTTGGCAGGGAGAGGGGGGACGGACGCTGCTCCGCTGCCGGCCACACGGACGCGGAGGGCTCCTCTCCGGGAGCCTTGCTGGGGCGGGGCTGGCGAGCCAGGTCCCTCCCTCTTGTCTCTCCTCCCCAACACACAGGGGCCACACTGGTAAGGACACTTTGGGTTGCAAATAATGGAAACCCAAAGTGAAAAAAGTTAATTTTCGGCTGACCTCCATTGGAAAACCAGAGATAGATCCAACTTCAGGCATGGCTGGATCCAGAGACTCAGAAGACACTGCCTCTTCGTGCCTCTGTCTCTCAGCTCTCCTCTTGGGCAGCACCCCCGGCGCCCGCCACCATGAAGACGGCTCCCCAGGAGCTCAGGATCCTTTCCTCCGAGGTTGCTGGTCCCAGACAAAGAGAATGCCCCCTTCCAAAGAAGTGCAGCGAGCATCCCAGGCCTGAGGTGCAGGGGCCTGGCTTTGGTCGTGGGAACCGCTCAGCAAGCCCGTCACTCAACCCTGACAGTCCAGGTCACATGTCCAGCCCTGGCGCTGCGGCTAGGTCACCATGTGGACGGGCTGGGGCAGGGTGGCTCCCCAGAGGATCCTGGGGGCTCTTCCCAGGTGAGGGAGAAGGGGTGTGGGGCAGGCAGACAGGACATTTGCCTCTTAATTGAGGGCTGAGGGACATTGCTTCCCTCCTCAAGGGAGGAGCGTGCGGGTCCTTCTCCCAGACCACCCCTAACACAGCCAAGTCACCTCCTTGGCCCTGAGCTGGCCCCATGCCCCGGTCCCTACAGAAAGGAGGGAAGGACTTCAGGTTAGCCAGGGGCACCCTCAAGCTCTGCTCTCACCTACCAGCTCCATCACCGCTAAAGCGCGCAAGAGAGAAAGCACTTCTTAGGGCGCTAAGATGCACAAGGGAAAACAGCGACCTGTGAGTGGAGTCTTTCAGGTCAGAGGAACTGGCTGTGTTCTGGTTGGAGGGCTGATAAAATCCCGGGTGGCTGATGGTGTCTGCTCAAGGGTGTTTCTGCTATGCTTTCCAGGTTTGGGGTCCAGAAAATGGTTAAAAATCGGTCAGTTGCTGCCACATTCCTTGAAGGCCCCCGGATTACAGATCCGCATTTGTTCCTGAGAGGGGCTGAAGGCAACGCCTGCGCTGCTGGGCAGAAGCGTTTGAAGTCAGGGTGACGCTGGGTAACATGAGCAGCGCGGCTGAAAGATGGGTGTAAATATTATCCCTGAGAGCTCACCTTCCTATGCAAATCCATTTTCCAGAGGGAAGATGTTTGCGATCTCGCTTCTGACCTGGGTGAGGCCGCGCTCTGAACACGGGTGCGCAAATATCTGAGTGCCCGCTTTCGGTCCCTTCGGGGATAGACCCAGAAGGGGGATGGCTGGATCACGGGTAATTCTATGTTTAATTTTTGTATTTTTGAGGGACCGCCATACGGTCTTCCCCAGTAAATCCCTTTTTATTGCTTTGTAAAACGTAAGTCTCCTTTCTCAGCAGCCCCCTCTGCCCGCCTCTCCCTGCCCGTCTCAGGCAAACCCCTTGACGGAAGGGTCCACATTCACCGCCTGCCTTTGCCAGCTGCCTCCTGCCCTCCACCCCCGGAAACCACGCTGGTGAGTCAGCGGGCACCCCGTCTCTGCTCAGACCTCGGCCTCCTGGCCGCCCCCCGCCGCCCCCAGCATCCTCGCCAGTGCTCCCCCCGCCCCCCCGCCTCCGCAGCTCTGTCTGCTGGTCCCTCCTCCCACCCCCACAGCCCGCACCCCACCCGACAGCGCCATCCTGACCGGAGTCAGACACCAGCCCTCTCTCCCACACCCTCTGCAGGAGCCCCTGTGTGAGCACCAGGCTTGGGTTCTGTCCTTGAACGCGCCCAGCGCCCCTAAGAGGCCAGTGCCATGGGGCTGTCCCTGTGTCCTACATGAGGGAGCGACAGAGCCCGGCCGGGGGGCCGAGGGCCAGGAAGGGTGCAATTCGAACCCAGCCTCTCCGCCACCAAAGGCGACATTTATGGGGGAAGGCAGAGACAAATGTATTTTAAAAAATAAATTAATTTTTAAAAAAAGACCACATTTGGACGGCTGTGCACTGAGGCCCGTAGAAAACGCCAGGGCCGGAACGGTCCCGCAGGCCCTGGGGCTTGGCTGCTGGGGACTGAGGGCAGGAGCTGATAACACCCACCGCTCCCCTCACCCCAGCCCTCATTCCTGACAGCGTGGCTGAAACTCCTATCTGGTATCTCTTAGATTAGTCCCCAGCTATTTTTATTCTGCCCTTGCTCAGGGAAGACACTCAGCTTGGGCGAACCCTCAGGCAGGGCCCCGGGGAGCCCGTCAGGAGCCGAGGAAGGAAACAGCTTATTCACTGTCTTCTTCTGCCTTAGAAGCACCTCCACCCCAACGGTGTCACCTGCTGTATCGCCTGGAGCAGGGCCCTCTGGCTCCCTGAGCTCCTGACACAAAGGACTGACACCTTCTTTTCACAGCACTGTTGACCTGCATCTGCTGGAGTCTCAGCTTCTGGGAGAGCGGGGAGGAGGCGTGAAGAAGAGGGGCGTAGGGAAGGGAAAGGGAAAGAACAGGGGAGGGGGCGTCGAGCTGAGAGGGAAGGCTGGGGCAGGGCCTACGGTGAGAGGCGGGAGCCTCGGACCCCTGAATGGCGCTGGGGAGGGGTCTGCAGTGGCCTCCCACTTTGGAACTATGTATGCTCACCCCCAGGATGTTAAAGCCGTGGGGACACGGGTGGCCTTGTCCTTGAGAGACTGTATAGGGGAGAAGAGGGAAGATCCAGGCCGTCCAGCGTCGAGGGCTGAGCAGGAGGTGAAGGAGGGAGAGTGAGCAGCAGCTGTCGAGGAGCCAGAGGCAAACAAGGGAGTGTTGCGGTCACAGGTCTCTGGGAAGAGCCGGCGGCCAGCGGGCCCGCCGCTGCTGAAACGAGGAGAGTGGGGGCAAACGTGCTCCAGATGGGCAGCCTGGAGGTCACCGAAGACCTTGGCAAGGCCTGTCTCGGCGACATTGATGGTAGCCGAAGGCAGACTGAGGGGGACGGGGAGTGGGGGTGAGGGAGCGGAGCCGTGCGCAGGGGCCGGGCAGTGAAATGTCCTGGCCCAGAGGAAGCTCTTTCCCTCCAGAGCCTCTGTGGCAGCAGGACACAGGCACCAGGACACAGAGCATGGGCTCTGGCCCCAGACCAGGCCACCGGTACTGTCCTTAAGGGCGGGGCCTCACATCTCTGTGTCATCCCCAGGTGTCTAACACACAGCGGGAACCTGACCAATATTAGATGTTTTTTGTCATGTGCAAGGGAATATCCCCGAAAGAAGCCTCACACGTCTGTGACTTCCTGCGAGGCCAGGTTTGGTAGGGGAGACCACCCCAGGAAGCCAGTAGAGGCACACGCAGGTCACGCACCCAGAGGGGGAGCTTACAGGATAGAAGCGAGCAGAACGAGTGCCTGCCGTGGAGTCCTGTGCGCTGGCCGTGTCTGCGGGTGGAGAGGCGGGCGTCGGTCTCAAGCCAGGTGGCTGCAGAGGTGGCATGTGTCCGGCGCAGGGGAAGTCCGGCAGGGCTCCGCACAGGACCCCGGGCACAGCTGAGCTCGAGTGGTGGGCGGTCGGAGCTCTGAGTTCTTACAGCCCATGGCGGGCAGACAGGTCCCACTCAGACGGAGTCCTTATCCAGTGTCCGGACTTGCAGTTGTGGCCATTCTAGGCCCTTCCTGAGGGCACTTCCCTTACACCCGTTACCTCCGTCTTGACACAGCCCTTGACATAACTGTCATGGCCGAGAGGGACTCCATATTGATTGTCAAAGGCGTCCGAAAAGTCCGCTCTGATCGTGCTGTGTCCACTTTTGATGGCGATGGCAGTGATGACAATGATGAAGAAGATGATGAAAAACAGATTCTTGAAGATAAAGCAGATCTCTTGCTGTGGGGATTAAAAGAACAGACTCCCCAGGAAGCGGAGCAAGTCAGGGCGCCTGCTGGGGCTCTGGCCGCCCCGCAGCCCTGCTGGCCGGCTGCTCTGCTCTCTCGGTTCTTACCTCGTCCCTATCTATACCCAGATCTCTGGGCCATCCCATCCGACCCACTGACTGTAAGTTCCACAGGACAGAGACCTCCCAACTTGCACCTCGTGCCCGGACGAGTCTCCCAAACTTCAGACGGACACAGCCACCGGCCCCCTGTGCCCGCGAAGTGGCTGTCTGACGTCCTAAACCCAGTGTCCAGCATCCAACTCCCCATCTTCTTTCGCCTTTGGTTACTCAGGCCAAAAATCTAGTTTTTTTTGCTCTCATTCCTTCAAGAATGATAACCGTTCCTTCAGGAAACCTATCCAGTTAGTGTTATCTTCAAAATATATCCGGAACATGACTACCACTCTGTGTCTACCACTATCAGCCAGGTACAAGCCATAACCTGCCACCTGGACGGAGGCAACTGTCCTCCTATCTGATCTCTCTGTTCCGCCCTTGTCCCCTTCACCTTGCTATTAACCCCTAAAGCCCTGCCGTGGCTCCTTGTGTCTCGGGGAGTACAAGGCCCGTCCTTCCTCCGTGGCCTTTCATTGCTCCGTCCCCTACTCTCTCTCTGGCTTCTGTTGTTGCTTCTCCCCACTCCTCACACTCTGATCCAGACACAGGGGCTTCCTTGCTACTTGCTCCCCAAGTAAACCAGACATGCTTAGTTCCTGCGCCCAGATGTCACGTGTGGGTTTTTTCCGCATCACCAGCTGGTGTCGGAGACTGGAGAATTCCACTCAGTTCTGACACTAGCCACCTGGAGAGAGCGTCCGCTCCCACAGGTCGAAGGTTCAGTCCCACGAGACTGCCCCTGCCCCCCACCTTCAGACGCCAGGCCCAGGTCCAGGTTGCCCCGTGTGCTTCCGACCAACGGGCTACAGATTGGAAGTTCCCATGATTTGCTAGAGCGGCTCACAGCTCTCAGGGACAGCACTCGCGAGATCACCGGTTTATTACAAAAGGCTGTAACTCAGGAGGAGGCAGGTGGAACAGATGCGGAGGGCGAGGTGCAGGGAAGGGTGCGGGCCTCCAGGCGCTTGCCACGCACCCCCTCCCCACACTCTGGAGTCTCGGGTGGTCACCACCTCAGAAGCTCCCGGAGTCTGTCCTTTTGGGACTCCACGGAGGCTTAGTCACAGAGGCCTGATGGCTTACATCGCTGGCCATCGGTGACTGAATTCCTTCCCCAGTCCCTCCCCTCCCCAGAGGTGGGGGCTGGAACAGAAAGCCTCAACCCTCTAATCACAGGGTGGGCTTCTCTGGCAACCAGCCCCCATCCTGGGGCGGGGTCCAAAAGTCGCTCCATTAACATAACAAGACATGTTGATTACTCTCCTCACAGGAAATTCCCAGGGCTTCAGGAGCTCTGTGCCAGAAACAGGACCAAGGCCAAATATATACTTATTACTATCAATCACAGTATCAGAGGCGCTTCCACCAGGGGCCTTTGCTCTGGTGGGTCCGTGTGTGGAGCCTGCTCCCCTTTGACTGCGTGTGTGTGTGTGTGTGTGTGTGTGTGGTGCGACCCTGCCCACCCGCCTTTGCTCACACCTCACCTCCTCAACGAGCCAACGCTGGCCACAGCGCTACATCCCAGGTGCTCATTAGCCTGCTCCGCTTCCCCCCAAACACTTGTTTTCTAACACAATGAATAACTTACTCGGCATGTTAACCGTTAATCACCTCCCTGGCCTTCCCGCACATCCTGTAAGTTCCAGGCTGACGGGGGTTCTTTGTCCTGTTTGCTGGGACCCCGGACACAGAGCCTGGCACAAAGTGGGTGCCGAGTGAAGAACTGAAGGGAAGGTCTCTCGTCCGCTCTCTACTTTTAATTCCTTCGCTGCCAGCTAATTAAAATGTAGAATGCAAGCTTGTCTTATTGTGTAACAGTGAAAATTAAAGTGATTTATGAAATGGCTTCCAAAAACAAGATATATAAGTAAGCTTTGTATGTTTTTTTTTTTTTTTAAAAACCTGGTATCTGTTAAAAAAAAAAAATCCCTAAGAGCATTTCACGTGGATGGAAGGGTTGGCCAAGTCCATGGAGCGAATGTGAACAGTGCCCCCTCATGGTGGAACGTGGAGCAGGCTGCTTCCTGCGCAGCCAGCTGGCTGCGGGTGACTTCTAACCCCGGTGGCTGTGTGGGGTTGTAAGATAAATGTTATCGATGGCATTTCAGAATGGGTCAAATTCAACACTATTTTCAAGAGGCAAGTAAAAGAGGAATAAAGTGTCAAAGGGAGAATTTTTAGGAGTACAGAGCCCACACACTTCCATATTGTGAGGAGGATGTTGACAATTAGTGGGAAGGAGTAAAGAAAAATGTTAAGACAAGAAACTCCTAACTTGATAACATCCATCTGCTGTCCTTACCGCTGGAACCTGAGCGGGAATTTTCCATCTGTGCTTTATTCTCAGCTTCAATTTGACTATAAATAAGACACACGCGCACCCAATTTGCACCCAGTGTCTTTTGGGGCCAGGAATTGTTTGCGGATGATATGTGTAAAGTGTGAATGCGCACACACACACTTTAACTCAGAGCCTACTCATTAAACCAGGCAGTCTGCAGAATGTAGCCAGTCATGACGTGGTCCCGTGATGAGCTGGCACTTCAGACCCGAGGCCTTACCTGCGGCCCCGCTGCTCGCCGACCCGACAGAACCTGGGACACCCAGGCCAGCTCCCCGCGAAGCCCTGGCTGTTTGCCGCAGGACCTCGGGCCCCTAGTTCCGCATGTGCTCAGTCACACGGAAGCTGCACTTGCTGCTTTACGTTCTCGTTTGATTCTCAAACTGACAGCAAGTGTCTAGATAAACAGCCCCCATGGTACAGGTGGGAAAATTGAGGCTCAGCGGCATGACACTTGCCCATGGCCATGTGGTCCATTAATAGTAGGGCAAAGGCTCAGAACCAAGTCTTCAAGCCCACTCTCCCCTCTGCCTCCACGCTACCCTCCCCTGGGCCCCAGGGCTATAAATACTGAGGGAGGCCGAGGCTCCTGGGCAAGGCGAGCCGGGCCTGCGGCCAGAGCGACACCAGCACCTCCAGCCTGGGCTCGCCAGGGCCCTGTCCCCTTGGCCTCAGCAGAACTCAGACCCAGACCAGCCTCCGCTTATCGCTGGCTTGGCTCTCCCGGGCTCCATTTAGCTCTGGACCTCAAAGAGAACGGTGCGGGCCAGCCCCTGGGACGCTGCACCCCCGCCTGCCCAGGCTGCCGGTGGCCTCGGCCTGCTCAGCGCTGGGTGGGCGCCTCTATGGGCGCTGTCGCGCTCCTTCCTTGGTGCTTGTGGCTTCTCGTTCTTCTTGCTCCTCGGGGGACCGTGGCTGCTTTATCAACGCATTTGTAACAGTCACTGCACCTCTAAGCTGCTGCGTGTGGCTGTGGCTTCTTACTGCTTGTTGGATGCACTAATAAATGTTTGAAGGTCGCGTCCAAGAAACCTGGACACGGAGCACAGAAGCACACTAATTCCCGGAGGGACACATCGTAAAACTCAATACATTTCACTCTGTTAAATACAGTCAAGTTTATTCAAGGAATGGACGTGAGTTTTCATCACCCTTCTCCCCCCTTCTCCCCCGCCTCCACCAGATCTGGCAGGGACACGACCTCAGGAGACGAAAAGGGGGACCGTCAAACCCCAGAGGGTGGCCTCTGAGTGCCTCGCGAGGCCGCCATCATAATGCGCGATGGCTCTTGGAGTCCCTGTCCCTGTAGGCATCCTGACGACAGGCCTCCCCTTGCTCTGCTCGCCCGTTACAAGGCAGCCACCAGCAAAAACCTGGGGGACTGTCTCCATCCGACCTGCTGAGCAACTAGAACTGCCCGGGGCAGGCGGGTGGGTTGGCAGCCCAGGCAGGAGTTCGGGAGCGCGCTGGATCCTGATGCCGGAGCTCAAAGGGCACACGCTGGCTGCTCTCGGGTCCTACAGGAACGGGAAGAGCCGCTTTTTTATAATATAGAGAACCGTCGCAAGAAAAAGGGCCAGGGCAAGGAAGATGAGGAGTTTGTCCGTCAGCTCTCGGCGATTGTATTTTGTGATGAGCTTCCGTCCCAGCTGGATGGTCCCCGACATGGACTTAAACTCCTCATTGGCATCCAGGATAGTCCGAGAAGAGTTGACTGAAACATAAGAGGGCGGGGCCTGACTCAAAGACTGCGGAGCCAAGAACCCGGCTGCTCTGCTGGCTGGGCTCCCGGGCAACACCGCTCTCTGAAGCCAGGGCCCCATGCGGAAGCAGAGGCTGCGAACGGAGTGGCAAACAGGGACAAGACGAGGAAAGGCACTTCCCTAGGTCCCTTCCAGCTCAGAGAGTGAGGTGGTCTGTTTACACGTGACATCACAGGACCATAACCAGGAGCCCCCAAAGTGGGCCCCACCAGGGAAAAGAGCAGAAGAAGGTTCTCCCTCACCATCAACCTCAGCTTTCTGCACCAGGCGGGTGCTGCTGAGAATCGCCAGCCACAAAACTGATCCCGGTGACCAGGGTCTGGTGCTGTGAGGTCTGTATGGGGACAGGACTTCCTGCCTGTGAGGGGTGCCCTGCCAGCACCCCCAGCGGCCAGATCTGCGCTGTGGGATCCTGGAAGGCCGGCCCGGCCCCGCCACAAGCCCTCACACAAATAAGCCCCGCAGTACGGACGCGGCTGCAGCTCCCAGGATGGGGCACCTGCGCTCCGGACGCTGTGCGGAGCCTGGGAGGCGGCCCACGTCCCTTATGGCTCAGGTGCCCAGGCGTCACTTTACTGAGGGTGGGTGTCTGGGCCTGGCACTTCGGGAAGGTCTACCTGACAAGGTTCTCCTACAAAGTAAAGCAGGACATTGTCGGAACCCCCAGAAAGGGCAGCGTGTTCCAGGGCAATGCACGGTGTGAAAGCAGCACGGGAGGCGTGTCCACTTCAGTGAGAGAGAGGAGGATGGGCAGCATTCAGTTTGCTTGTGCCATACGTGCATTGGGACCTCAAAGGACATAAAAGGCACTGGTAACAGTGGTGACCTCTGGGGGTGGGCCTGGCGGTCAGGGCTCAGGAGGTGGTCAGAGGTGGGCTGCCTGCCTGTTTCCCTCTCGGACCACCCAGGGCTGTGCAGGCCGACAGGGCAGCCACCAGACACACAAGGCACCTGCGCGTGTAAGGCATGGCCAGCCCGAACTGTGACGTGTCTGAGTACCAAATGCCCGTATGGCTTCAAAGACTCGGTATGCAGAAAAAAGGCAGGTAAAGTGGGTCAATAATTTTTCATATTAATTGCATGTTGAAATGGTAATATTTTACATCGAGTGGGCTACGGAAAATACGTCATTAAAGTTAATTTCCTGTCTCGTTTCCCTGTGTTGGACGCGCCTCCTGGGTGACTCACGCTGTGCTTCTCTCGCACACGCTGGACTAGCAGACTCTCCTTCGCTACCTAACTCACATCACCTGTTCACAAAGTGAGGAGTAAACAAAAGAAATTACTGGAAGAAACAGAGGAGCACTTTGAAAAAGCAGATCCAGGGAAGGAACAAACACTGACTAAGAAAGCTCCCCCTCGGCCCCTTTCTCCAGGCCTCTGCGCTTCGAACCTCACGGAAGGACCTGTCAAGCGGAAACCTCACGGGCCGTCCTTCGTCAGCTTGCCCCGCAGGGCACGTCCAGCGTCACAAAAGTAGGCGGAACCACATCATGAAACACCATGTGCCCATCGCCCTTCCTCAGCCACCGACTCCCCAGCAGCCTGTCCCCTCTCCACCCCCACCAGCAAAGCCCAGACATCGTATCCCTAACAAGCCTTAAAAAACAAACAACAAAAAACAACAACAACAAAAAACCATGGCTCTCACCAGCTTTTAAATTAAGCCGAATTCATGTGAGCCGTAGAGAAAAGATTAAAAACTGCATTCTTATTTTTTCAACAACTTCCTCTCCTACAAAATGTACCTCAAGTGCAGTCCTCAAAAAAAAGGAAAGGAAAAAAGAACAGTCCGCGACACCCCAGAACACTCAGCACCAGCGTTCCTTCCTGCCACCTAAGCCCAGCACCTGCTGCTGACGCGTCAGGGGCGGCTGCCCGTAGCCTGAGCCAGAGCAGAAAGGCCCCGACCCAGAGGCCAGGTGCCCCTGCCCCCCACGTTCCCCAAGGCCTCTCCCAAAGCTCAGCCCGCGCCTGCTGCGCATGTTCAGGGAAGGCGACTGGCCAGCTCTGAGCCTAAATGCCCAGATAAGCTTCAAACACAGGGCGTGACCTTGGGGACGAGCTGCTGCCTTTCCTTCTGCTCCTGCCTCTTTGAACAGCGTGCTGAAAAAAAGGGGGTTCAAAATCACGCATACTTTTTAGGGGTGATAATGGTATTGAGGTTTTTGGGGTTTTTCTTGGTTTTTTGCCTCAAGTCTTTTAAAGAGACATTGTGACATACTTATGATGCCTAGGATTCACCTCAAAATCATCTGGACGGGGGCACAGCGAGGACAGAGCGGAAGCAGCTTGGCTTGGCCGACAGCTGCTGGAGCTGGGTGACGGCAGGGCCCGTGTGCCACGTCCTCTGCCTCTGTCTGTGTGTGAATCAGCCCAAAGTGCCTCAGGCACAAACCCTCTTATTCTGCGGGCCACGCGGAGGGCCCACACAGCCAGGCCCACTCTCTTGCGAATCACAAGGCAGACGCCTCGGGAAAGCGGCTGGAGGGAACCAGGCGGTCTCAAGCCACTTCTCCTGTGCCCTCTGACAGTTTTTTTTAAAAGGAGTTCAGAGTAAAAACCACACGGGGGAGTAAGATTGTAGGCCAAAGCCCTGGCAGAGAAGCCGGCCGCCAACACACTGGGCAACGAGTCCCCAAGCAGCCTGGCCTGGGTGGTCCCAAGAGCCCCTGATAAAGAGCAGACTCCCAGGCCCCCCACCCAGCCCTGCCTGCCGCCCGCACTGCAGCTCCCTCGCTTGTCGCATGGGCCCCAGGGCGCACTTCCGCTGGGGAAGCCTTTCTGTGGGGATGCACAACTACAGAAGCCAGAGAGAGGTGGGCACAGCACAACCCACTCTGGGGAAAACCGCGCCGCCGAAGTGAGAAGCCACACATGTCAGGAAGCTGGGGCGGCGGGAGGCAGAGGCCAGGGTGGGGGCGCAGGCCTGGGGCAGGTGCCGGGCCAGGACTCCGCAGCGGCGTCCGTGGGAGAGGCGTCCTGCTCGGGGCCCGGCTTTACCTAGCGTCTGCATGGCTTCCTCGCTCTGCTGCACCTGCTGGGACATCATCCTGCTGATCCCCATGAGGCTCTCCGTGATGCTGCTAGACGCCTGGGCCAGGCTCTCTTTGGTGGTTTTCCTAGAAGTCCAGAGCAGGGAGTGGGATGTTAAAAAAAGCCGGGCTGCAAGGAAGCCCATATGCAAACAAGACCCCGTGTTTTCATCTATCAAAACAACACGTTTTTAAGTGTTCACGGTCAATGCCAACAAGGGCGTGCCGCACCTGCGCTCTTACTGCCTGCGGGAGGGACAGGCACAGTGCTGCCTTTGTAACAGAGAGAGGTACCTTTGCCTCAGGGGGTCTCCTCCCTGGAGAAGCTCTGCTTTCTCCAGATTGTCGATTGCGATTTTGCAAGTGAGATTCGCTTTCCTCCAGGACGTCTGGTTGCTGGAATCAGAAGGGGGCGCGTGAGTTTCTGTGGCTTCCGCCAGGCCCACAGACAGTCCGAGTGCCAGCAGTTCTTCCGCCCGGCAGGGAGTGATGGGGCGGGCGCACCGGGGTGGCCCTCGGAGTCCCCCGACCCCCGCCACTCCCTGCTCCTGGTCGCCCGGCACTTCTCTTCTGGGCCCCAGCTGCCTCCAGGATGCCCCCTACTGTCCCTGTCCCAGCCTGGGATGGCCTGAGGGAGCAGTCTGGTCCTGGCATGGCTCCGCTTACAGCACCCCGGGGCTCCCGATTTCAAGGTGACCCCCGAGCCCCTCAGCTGAGGATGCGAGGCCATTCTGCCCAGCCCTCCCTCTCACCTCTCGGCTCTGCCCTGGGCACTGCCTGGCTCTGCTCCCCGGGAACCGCCCCTTTACCCACGTTTGCACCACCAAGGTCTACGACAGCAGTTTCTGGCTCCTTAGCTGTTCAGCCAGGGTATGATGTAAGAAGTAGAAAAATCACAAAAAGGCAGTTTTCCTCACTATTTCTTCACGGTCTGCCGTTCTTTCCGCACCACAAACAGATTACAGGTGACACAAACACACTCAGCCAGCGGGGCCCGCCGTGACATGACTCAGTTAGAGGCTTCCCCCCTCCCTGGGAGGGACAAGGTGACCAGCAGCCTCGGGTTAGCGGGGCAGCCTTTGCTGATGGCCTAGGCCAAGGGGAGGGGCCCGCAGAAGGCCATGCTCACGCCCTGGAACGCGTGCTCAGCAGGCTCCTGTCAAAGGCGCCAACCCCTGAAACATTTCCGGTCAAGCGGAGAGTTCACGAACTGATGGGGCGGGGGGGGGGGGACTTCCTCCTAGCGCCCCAAGGCTGAGAGTCTGCAGACACAGCTGCTGTGCCACTTCACACCTGATATTTGACAAGAATCAGTGACGCCCCGGCTGGTGTGGCTCCGTGGATCAAGTGCCGGCCTGCGAACCGAAAGGTCACTGGTTCGACTCCCGGTCAGGGCACAGGCCTGGGCTGCGCGCCAGTTCTCCTGTTGGGGGTATGCGAGAGGCTACCTATCCATGTTTCTCTCCCTCTTTCTCTCTCCATTCCTTTCTCTCTGAAAATTAATAAACAAAATCTTTACCGTAAACAAAAAACACATTCAAGGGTCAGCACGGCAGGCGTGCCGGGCCTTGTGACGCGGGGTGAACGAGCAACAGCGTCCGCCCTCAGAGGGCTCACCGCCCCCGGGGACGAGGGAAAGTGGCCGGCGTGTGCGGTTCAGGCCGACAGGCACCGGGCCTGGTGCGCTCGCCGGACGGCCTTCTCGCCTCCGCCCGCGACCTCCACCGCACGAAGGGCCCTTCTCAACTTTAAACCCAGCTGGGCTGATTCGGTCCAGCATAACTTGCTACGCCTCACACGAGCTGTCCTCTTCATGCATTATGAACATTGTATAATCTTAGTGCCCTCGGTGGCCCGGGGACGCAACAGTCATCATGGCACCAAGTATCACTCCTGAGCCAAGCACTTTAACACGGGTTGGCACGCACACGCCCCGCCCTCCTTAGACTGGCCCCCAGCACACCCACGCCTTTGGCGGCCCGGCTCCCCCTGATCGGCGGGGGCTATACACACGGCTGCGGTCAGCTGGGAAGATGCGGGGGCATCACTCAACCCAGGAGCCAAGCCACAGACAGGCACGGGAGTGGCCGAGTCCGACAACTGACAAGGACGAAGAGAAGGCCCAGGAGGAGGGCAGCGAGCAGGGGCTTTTACAGAGAACAGCCTGGCTGCCAGGGGACTGAGAAAGATGGCAGAGCCCTCAGGTACCTTTGCCATAAAAACCCTCCTATGACTGTGGTGCAGAAGTCAAATGTGAAGGGGCAGGTACTGTTTCATGCCCCCAGACAATTTTTGTTGGAAAAGTCCCCCTGTTCAGGTTCGAGAAATAGCACTGACGTTCAGCTCCCTGATCAGGGGTCAGCCCACAGCCATAATCACCTCAGTTTTACAGAACGTAAACTCATTTACATTCTCGTTTCGCTTTTTAGGATAAAGTCCCATTCACAATTTTCTCAATTTTGGTCTATCTTTTTTTTTTTTTTTAATTATTATTATTTTTAATCCTCATCTGAGGACATGCTCATTGATTTTAGAGAGAGGGGAGGAGAGGGAGAGAGAGAGAGGGAGGAAGACAACAATGCGAGAAACCTCAGTCGGCTGCCTCCTGTGCGCACCCCTGACCAGGCAAGTGCCCTGACCGGGAACGGAACCCACGGCCTTCCGGCTTACAGGGCGGCGCTCCAGCCGGCTGCGCCACAGGGGTCAGGGCTGGTCCATCTGAAAGAGGTTCGCTTTCAGTGGGCTTTTTCTGGTCCCAATTCTCCTTAGATAGAAAGCTCCTATATTACAAAAGCAACCATTGTTTCGGTTTTGTTGTAGAAACATAAAATACAGTGTAACATTAAATGTGCCTTTGTAAAACTGCCCAGTTCCGCCTACCCGACAGCTCCTGCTTGCCCTTTTCTTTGGAAATTACTGATCTAGAGGGAACATTCGGTCCGCATATAAATGATACAATGAAGTCATGAAACCCAAGTCCCTTAGGCACACGACTCCCGGGGGCACGAGGGCCAGCAGGGGCGGCCGCAGGAGGCCAGGCCGCCTACCTGAGCATCTGCTTTTTGTGGTTCTCCACCTCCTGCAGCAGCGCCTGCTTCTCCGACTCTTTGTCTTGCTCTTTAGCCAACTGCTCAAGCTCCTATGGGGGAAAACTGCTCTGTATTAAAATGAGTTTAAAGCCAACACGAAACCCAGAGAGCATGTCTCCTTGCAGCCAGGCCAGAGCTCGCACTTGAAAACCCTCCCGGAGCAGGACCCCTAGGAACACCAGGTGACACACTGCACACATCCTTTTAAATGCATAGCTGAGGCTGCAAGAAGGTCACAGGGACAAGCCCAAGACCCCACAGTGAGGAGGGGGCTCAGCCGGCACAGTGCGGCTGCCCTGGAGTGGGGGGCCTCCTGTAACGCGGCGCGTGCCTGAAACAAAAAGGGACAAAAACACGAAACGGGAGACTGGGCCCATTCTTAGACATCATGGGAATATCAAAAACTGCCTATTTTCCAACCTGCCCTTGCAAATCCCTTTGTGAAGCCACACGCGGGACACAGATGGACTGCTTCTGAGGGTCCAGACGACCAGTCTTTCTACCAGCTTTGGAACGGACTGTCTCTTTGTGTTAAGCAACAGCGGCTGCTGGCTTGGCCTCTGGGGCCACGCGACATGAAGAGCTCATGCCTTTACACCCCATTTACAGACGCAGAGAGACTGGGTGCCCAGCACCCGCCTGGAGACGGGCAGGTCCCTGCCACCCGAGTCACCCTCACTGAAGGCACCGGAACAGAAACACCTACACTGTCCAACCTGGAGCTTCTTGCTTGGTTGTTTTTGAGATGGCACATACGAGGTCTGTCCAGAAGGTATCCCGCCAAGTCATATGGGAAAAGACATTTCTTGAAGAAGATACAAGAAACATTGTACATAGGACAATGACACCTCACTCCCCTACTTTGAAGTTCTTCTTCAGAACTTCAGTCCCCTCCTTGTACAGGTCTCCCAATGGCCATCAGCTGCCCCAATCACATTTTCCTGAATCTCATCAACGGTCTGAAATCTCTTCCCTTCCAAAGGTGAGTTTAGTTTTGGGGAAAGCCGGAAGTCACAGGTCACCAAATCTGGGCTGCAGCGGGGACTGAGTCACCTGGGTGATTTGATGTTCCACAAAAAACTCCGCACCAGGCGTGATGCGTGAGTGGGCACATTGCTGGGATGAAGCTGCCAATCACAGCTGCCCACAGCTGCGGCCTTCTGGACCATCTAAATAGTTTCCACGGAGGAATGTTCAAGCTTAATGTAAAATCTGATGCACATTTGTCGCTCTCCTCGCTCAGTCATTTTGAATGCAATGGCCATACAACACACATGCTCACTCAATGGCGTCTACTGCCCCCACTGACTACTACAGTGAAGTCATCATTGTTCACACACGTGCATTCCAGTTCACTCTCCTTGGCTGCCAGGTTACATCCATGCTGCACAAACTGTTCTCATCATGTTAACGATGGCTGGGCTTTTTCTGGACAGACCTTGTATACCAGAGTCGAATTCAGGAGCGTCGTATATGGATATGATGTGACTGGTGACTACGAAACAGAGAGGAGGAGGCTGGGCAAAGCGAGAGCCTGAAAAAAACCTCAGGCGACACCGGTGATGGACTCAGGTGAGTGGGTGAGAAAAGGAAGTAGTTCAAGTGACCTCAGAGTTTATAAATTGGAAATTCCAAGGACAACGGTGTCCCTGCCATCCACTTAACACAGCTGGCAGTGCTCCGTACTCAGGTTAGGACAGTCTCCCTCAGTGCCTAACCGTTCACCGAAGAACCTGGCCAGCTCTCGGGCAGAGGTCAGTCCGAGGACCCAGGCCCGTCCTTGGGCCCCATTCCTAGCATCACAGCTCTGCAGCCGCTCACCTGTATTCTGTGCCGCAACTCTCGAAACTTCTCCTTCACGTTAGTGTTCAGTTCAGTAAGTGCACTTAATGGTCCCGAACAATCCCGAATGTCCTAGGAGACATTGAAGAGATGGGGGGACTTTCTCAAGGCAAAGAAATGGAACGGACCCCACTGGTACAGTGCCCGCAACTCAGGCTGGCCCACTGACTGTAATCACCCTGATCTTTGCTGTTTACCTCTGCCACACAAGCAGACACATTGTTATTTACATCTTTCTCCTCCCTCTTTAAATTAACTTTGAGTAGGTAATATAAAAGCATAGAAACACAACTCTGTCTTATTAGTTAGTTCCTCAAGTTTAACACAATGCCTCCCGGCAACTCTGAAAGCTTTAAAGTAGCTTGTGTGTTCAGCTAAGATGGAAATAAATCCCAGACTGATGCTAATAACCTTAGGTCTTTGAAAATTGGGGCGCTAAATTCCTGGCACCATGTGATAAGATTAACCTCAATCTCATTTGACAAACCCTCTATTTCTTATGAATCACAGTGCTTATAGACATATCTGAGGACAGACTTAGATTTGTTTCTGGACAGTCAGAATTATGGGAGCCAGGTTTTAGAGCAGGTCCTGGAGCCACACTGTGTTGACTCAGATTCTGGCTGTGTATTTATTAGCTATGCGACCCTGGGGGAAAAAATCACTTGATGTCTCTGTGCCTCGGTTTCCTTATCATATTACCTACTTCACAGACCAAGTATGTACATAAAGCATTCAGCAGAGGAGGCGGAACACAGTGAGAGTGTAATGAATCCTGCTACAATTGATCTTTTTCCTTAGAGTTTAGAATTAGCCCGGTGTTTGTAGCTTACACATGGGAGAAGGAAAGTTCAAGAAGTTTGAAGGACTGCATCGTTTCCTCATTTGTTCCTGGCTTACTCATTAAATCACACTTCCTGGCACCACATGATAAACCAGTAATTCAGTTTATTTTGCATCTGGTTTCGGTGAGGGCCCTACTTTCCTTCACCTTTTGCCCCAGCTAGTTGCAAACTCCCAATCTCTATCTAGTGTTTAATAACATTTATTGGAAATGGAAATGATTGGCCTAAAACCAAGGTTTGAAACTCTTGGTTTCTTTTTGTCAAACTTAAGGAACCATTTCTACATTCCTAACTCTTGCCTATGCCAATTGGTTTACTGCACTACTTTCTCCTGCCCTTAAATGACTTAAGTAAGCCGAAGCACCTCCATGGCCTCTCTAAGTCCCTTCTCTAGACTAACGCCCAGTTCTGCCACTATCTGCCTTCAGATTCGGTCCTTGCCGGTTCACTCGATTTCCTCGTTTACAAAATCACAACTACGTCCAGGTAACGTTCATTTCATCCGGTGCCTCCAGTGCCAGGTGGCCCTGGGTGCCACGGGGCACAAGACCCAGCGGAGCTGGCCGGCAGGGGGCGGGGCTAACGCCTCGAGAACGCAAGCGAACGGTGGGGAGCGCCGTATCAGAAGGCGGGGCTGAACAGGGTGACGAGTACCTTGTAAGGTGGTCCAGGGCGAGGCAACACCCAAGGGTCCGAATGGGAGGGATCAAGCAGGGCCACCAAAGGGAAGCCTGGCCAGGGAAGGGGGACCCGTGAGTGTCCCGGAAAAGGGCGAGCCAACGGCACCCGGATGGAGGCTCAAGACCAACGGTCAAGGAGAAGGGACTAAAGGGAGCCAGACTGCAGGTAGCCAACCATACAGCGGGGCCAGCGACCAAGGAGACTTGACCAAGTGGGGAAAGCTCGGGAGTGACACCGCGGAGTTCACAGGAGGCTAGCGGAGCTCGGGTTTAGGGCAGTGGGAGACCAGCAGGGGCCCCGGGAATCAGTACCTGGATAAGTGCCTTCACCTCCAGGTCGAATTTGACAATCTCTTGGTTGCAGATCCGGACGTGGACATCTTGGGTAACAGCCATGTTGGAGACGCCGACTACGGGCAGCGGCGGTGGCCAAGCTCAAACGCGTTTTCTCGTCGCCCGGTCTTGCTACAGCGCCCCCTAGAGACCGGCCTGAGGCCAGCGAGAGTGGCGGCACCGAGTCTTGGGGACTTTCCGCGACACGTCGCGGTTAAATCGTTCTCGCTTCTTGCTGCGGTCCAAAAATACGAAGAGGAAGAGAAGAGGGGCATGTCAAGAATGCTTTCACAGTGGCCTCTCCTCTTCCGCCGATCAGCCATTCTAACGACTACAGATTTTTTTATTTTTTTTGCATTGAGGGGTGGGGGAGAAGACTGGAAGAAAAATCTCCACTGGGGTGCCTCTGGAAGGTGACACTGACAAGTTTTTATGTTTCTTTAAGTTTCCTTGTATGTTTCATATTTTACAGCGAACCCACACCACGTCTCCGTGCCTCAGTGCCCTCAGAGGCCACCTGGTGGTACGCACGGGGTCGGCTGGGGATTCAATAAGACGTGAAAAGCCCCCAGCCCGGGTGGGGAAGGTGGCCTCCGGGAAGAAGGCAGTGCCCGCCGGCTGCTATTATTACATTACCGACAGTTTGGGAGCGCTTCCTCTGTACCAAGCGTTTTGTACTAACTGCTGTATGTGTATCATCTAACTTAACTCTCACAACAGCCCCATGAGATAGAATTATCCCCATTTTACGCACGAGGAAACCGGCACAGGGCATGACGACTTGCCCAGGGCAGCTGGAATCGCCAGGTCCAAGGACGTGGGCATTTAAGCGTTCTGACCCATGCCACCAAACTGCTCTTCACAGAGGTTTTACCTGTGGGAGCTGACACTCCCACCAGCGTGTGTTACCAATGCCTTGCTTCTTCCCACGGCCTCGGCAACCTGGCGTGTTAAACACGGGGTGTTTTGCCAACCCGATTCAGTGAAAAATGCCATTTTAAAATTTGCATTTTTCTTATCATGAATGAGATTGAGAGTTGTCTTTGTTGTCTGCTCATTCCTCTATTGGCTTGTTGGTCTTCTTTCTGTCAGTTCCCAAGAGCTCTTTTCTATATTAGGATTAGCCCTTAGCCGTGAGCTTTTTTTCTGTCTATAGAATTTAGAGTTGGCTTAGTGTTTTTTTGGCCTTAATGGTTAAAAAAAAAATTTTTTTTTTTTCTTTTTGTTTCACATAAAGTTTATCAATCTTCACTTATACTTCTGGATTTGGGGTCCAAGTTTGGAAGGCCTTCCACCAACAGGAATTGTTTATCTTTTTTTAACCTTTAGATCTTTACCCATTTTGAAATATATGGTGGCATATGGTGTGAGGTATAGAGCCAACCTTACTTTATCCAACATCATTTTTTGAAGAATCCATCTTTTCCTCATTGGCTCAAGATACCACATTTACCACACTACATTCTTACATTGGAATGTATTTGTTTTGTTAGCCTGTCTAGTCATTCACGTGACAAAATGACACTTTTAATTATGAAAGTTTTATATGTTTTAACATGTTAGGGATTAAACACCCCATTTCCTCCCCCAGCATCTCCCATCTATTATTTTCCCCCATGTGAACATATTTTTTTTTTAACCCTATTGGTACGTCTTTGTTGGGATGGCATTATATGTTTTATTTAATATAGGAGGATGGTTTTGTTATTGGCTGCTCCTGTTCAAGCACTTGGTCTGTCTTTGCATTTGTTCCAGTTTTCTGTATCTTTCATCGTATTTTCAAGATTTCTTTAGATCTTGTACATTTTGTAAATTCCTAGTAATGTTAAGATTAAAACTTTTTAAAGAACCGTAGGTTGACATTATTCAGGTCAAATGCCCTGGACCTTCACACAATAAGCAGCTCCTTCTATAGGACAGTGAAGAAGCCCGAAGCCTGCAAGCAGCAGATCTGCCCACATGACCTTGGGCCCCTTTAACATCCTGCTTCTTGCTGGAAATGCCCACGTAATCAACAGTCCCCGACTGCATCTCTCTGCAATTAAAGCAGAAAATACAGCTCCCCTTTTCTCCCTCCTTCAACACAGTCCCTTCTAATTCTAAGCCCGCCAGCTAGATAGGCTGTCTGGGAGGGACAGGTGTGCCATTCGGCGACCCACTCTCCCAACTGCCAGCGCTGTTTTGTGTCCATCGCTTTTACACTCTGATCCTGAGACTAGCTTTTGGTTCCTCCGTCTGCTGGGTTTTGGCTTTAGTTCTTTCTGGTTTTCATATTCTAAGCCCCTTCTCTCTCTCCTACACAGACACCCACCCCAGTAACTGCCTGGGCTGGGGCCGGGTCCCCTAGAGGTGAATACGGGTGGTCTCTGAGCCCCGCAAGCCCACTGGAGCCGGAATTGGCGCTCTGCACCCCCTGAGCTGGGTCTGGAGTGAGTCCCCTCGTCTGCGTCTGGTCTGATGACTACCCACCTCACGGGGCCCCTGAGAGCAGCAGCAGAGTCCCCTGATGAGACAGCACCCAGCAGGGGTTCGTGAATGCCACCCTAGCCTTCTAGGACTTCCTGACTCCTTGCTGTCCTGACCTTCCAGCCGGGAGGTTAAAGTATATCCCACCCAGCGTTTTCCTTGGTGGCTGGGCTCCCCTGGTTCCGAGTGCACGCCGGTGAACCACCCACCTGACTGCGCGTCACTCCCAGGAGCGTTAGTTTCCTAAGAGCCACGCTGACCTGGCTCACTCCGCTCCTTCAAGGTCCTGGACCGTGGCGGAGGCTCCTGTGAGGCGTGGGCTTGAGAGGTCAAGTCCTGGAGCAGGCCGAGTTCACGCAAGGCCATGTCCACTTTGCGTCCCAACAGCCTCAGAGTCACTCAAGTGAAGCAAAAGGGCTTCTTCAGGGATGCCGGGAACACAAGCCCTTCAATTGCTAACACCGCGCCCCGCCCCCTTGCGATGTGGCACCTGTCCCCCCATGTAACAACTCTTGTGTTGTCCTGCGATCCCGTCCACAGGCTGCCCCCCAGCGCCCCCCCGCAGCCTGGAAGGCCCCGGAGGGCGCTCTCACCTCGTCAGAGCCCAGCAGCTGGCACAAGGACAAGTCTGTCCGTCAGCTGGAGGTACACGCTGCAACGGCGGGGCTCGCTCAGGTGCCCGACTTAGGCTCTATGCATTCTTACTCAGAGACTCAAAATAGTTTATTTCCCTCAGAGAACTTGCTTGCTTAAAGAATCAAAGAGGAGAAATAAGTATAAATAAACTGTGCTCCCAGCTACGAAGAATGCAAGTGTTTATCAACAGTTCTACGTAAATAGAATTTCACTAAAGTTCTCTGCTGTCTGCCGTTCGGAGGGAAGCCACAGAGACAGGCAGGGCGAAAACATGAGGCAAACAAGCCAAAACCTTTTCTTGTCATCTTTTTTTTATTTTAAATTACAAAGGATGTTGCATACACGGATGGATCTGTATCTGACTAGAAGTGCTGAGGGACTGGAAGGCGACAGAAAACAAAGGCAACGTGTGAATTGCCTTTTCTTCAGAAAAGAAAAACTGCACAACTATTAACCAACATTTAATAGAATAATTTTTAAACAGCTCATGCGTCAACAAGATAAAATTCTTTCTAGACAAAAGACAAGACTGAATCCAATAAAAGGTTTCAAAGCTCCAGTTGGGGGGCGGGGGGTGGGGCAGGGGAACAAAACTACAGAATATGACAGCGTTACAAACAGGACCCTACGCAGCTATGCGAGAGAGGTTGCCACATTGTATGAACAAATGCTTTGAATTCTTGCCCTTCTGCTCTTCTCTGTGACTTCTTATGCACGGTCAGCCTTAGCGTGACTGTTACCCACAAGTACTAAGTTATAGGACCAATCCTAGGGGAAGGAGGTAAAAAAGGCAGGCAGTGGAATACAGTGTCATAAAAACGCGGTAGGAAGGCAGATACAGTACACACATACACATTTCTGTTATTTGGTTCTGGGAAAAAAACAAAGGGCGAAGGGCAAGACGCAGGGATCAGTCCCGCTCCCACCCACCCAGGATTTAATTAACTACGCCATTGTGTTTACATTGCTATGAAAAGAGGCAAACGTAGTTCACCCAAACTTGGCACCTGAAATACCCTACTCCGATGTTCTGGACCAGTCACCAAGTCTCCAAGATACTATTTGGAAGTAGTTTTAAGGTTCTGTTCCCTCACGACTACCCCCAAATCTCTCTTTTCTAAACAAAAATGGCAATTTGGCAGAATTCAAACCCCAGGTGTAATTTCTACTTCAGTCAGTTTACTAGGCGTGAGGGTTATGCTTCAACACATAGCCCCACTTGCCTACGGGAGTATAAAACTCTCAGTAGTACGTTTCACCACCTCTCCCCACGAGCTTATTCCTTAAAACGAAACAACCATCCCTACCGGGGACATTCATTGTTACATCCCAATGTGTTTGAAATAGTAAAAAAACATGGAGTCATCTTCTCATAATGCCCTTATTAAGATTACAAAGATTACAAAAGAATCCACAAGAATTACGGCACTGTGTGAGACTTGTCTGTCATGATTCAAGGGAAGAGCGAGACTGGAGTTGTGTGCGGAGCTGTGGACATGGCCTCAGTTCCATGGGAAGTGCTGTTCCACAACAGACTTCACAAGAACGCCGACTGAACCCTGTCGCGTCAACACTGAGAGCACGATTCAATGCATCCTCAAAATTCAAGTTTCAAGATTTGGAGAGATGCTAACATTCTGTCACATACTTAACTAGAAAACACTTAAACAAAATTTCAGGAAGACTATATAAAGAAAGGGAACCTAACTATTTGTTAAATTTCTGCTGAAGGCAACTGGAATTCGTCTCTTAGAAAGGTAACTAAATCTTAGCAGCTAAAATATTTTTAAATGTGTGGAATAAAGAAAAGCACATCCATTCTTGACATTTTGGTGAATAAACTAACAGCTTTATTAATGAAGGCAAACATCAGATAATTGTATGAATATTATATATATAAAAAAGAAATCCAAACTAACAGCATTTTATTTCAAAAGTACTGTACTTCTGTTTCTTTTAAAGAGACTTGTCATCTGTTTTATAAAACAAACAAAACGGGTACTCTTCTCCTAAAAAATTCTGGAAAAATGAAATAGTCAACTTCAAGCTGATGAATAGAACACACCTTTCTTTAAATGCAGACTATTGCGATGAAGCAAATAAAGTCAAGCATCAGAAAGAAGATGTATGACAAATTCCTGAAGTCAGAGAAAAGGGATGTAGTGAAATTACCGCTAATCTTTCCCCCTCCTATTCAAAGACCATTCAAAACTGGTCTTTCATACAAATATAAAATAACTATAAAGAGAGGGAATTTGAAACGATACCCATCTGAAATCCTTCATGATGTTTTTAGAATAGCTTTGATTCTCTTACCAAAAAGGTCGAAGTGAGAGATTTAGGAAGTGGAAGGGAATGAGACGTTTTGTTTCAATGTACAAGTAAGGCACAATATAAAGCCACATCATAATCTGTCATGAAGAATATAGGAAGGGACAAGAATCATACATGGTACAGTAGAACAGGCAATCATATTGACTGAAAAAGTGTGGCACCCAATTCAAAACTCAGACAAGATCTTAACAAGAACAACTGGACAGCATGCTTTCATCATGGAGACAAACTCTACAAAGAATCCAGTGTATCTGAAACGAGGAAGAACGTTTTTTGTTTCTTTTTTTGTGTTGTTTTGTTTTGTTTTGTTTTTAAATCATAGTACTACTAGAGTCAAAGTCTCTGTAATTGCTTTTGGAACAATGGGTTCATTTGAGGTGATTTCACAATGCCTTCACTTAAAGTAAGATTCTGGACTTCATTATGAGTTATCTGTATACCATGTATGAACACAGAAAACCTTTAGAGACCTCTTCTCTAATGATCTTCACCCAAAAATACATGCCACAATTTCAAAAACAGAACATGTACAATTGTTGGGGTTTTTACATCACCCTTATAAGATTTTGTGTGATACATGAAACGTATATATTCAATGACAATAGAGGAAGCAGATTATTACTGGCATTAAAGTACAACCATTTCTAGACGGTTTTAAATGCCACAGAGTCCCCTGGTTAAAATGTAAAGCTGCACAGCTTGCCTATGTCATCTTTGTGATCAAGTTAAAACAGCAGGAGGGTTTAACTTGCACTCTACATTTTACTGCCAGGTTTTTATTTAGATCAAGTATCGCTGCAGCATTCTGACCAGCCCAGATTTAGCAGCAAATGGCAGGAATCATATAAAATGCAAATTTTTTTAACAAAGTGCTTTTCTAAGATATACATACATATATAAATAGGTACAAAATAAAGTGTCAACATTAAAAAGCTCAACTATTTAAAAGCTTTTAACTATTTAACTTAAGTAGTACATATAAAACACTGAAATGCAAGGATATGGAATCTACTAAACAGATTCAAAGTCTTTTTTGAAATGCAAGACCAAAAAATCAAATTCTGGTTTGCAGAGAGGAAAAAAGTATCAAAAACCAGAATTCCTAACAGAGCAGCTAGAAAGGGGCAATTTTACAAATCTCATCAGCTGAATCTCTATCATAAAGTGACTTTCCCGATTGCAAAACTGCCATATTTTGGAATACGTTTTAGTTTGCCAGATACACATTCTGTCAAAACTTTATATACTTCCAAGTTACAAACCTGTGCTTTGCCTTCTCCCATCTAAAAAGGAAAAACTTTAAAACAGTGAACCTACATTCTATCCAACCATCAGATCTGAGCGTATCATCTGTTTGGTGTGAACGCACCACCCAGGTACATCCCACCACGCGCACCGCAAGCGCCGGTGCGTCACAGTTCCTGGTGCCAGAGCAGCGTGTGAAGCATCGCCCAGGTGTTGCTGTGTGTTTTAGAATCAAACCTTTATAAGCTATAGCTTCATGTGCAATTGCTTACAAATGGGTGGGGGGTGGGAGGAATAAGAGAAAAGGAAATACACTATACAGACAAACTATAATAAAAGAATAAATTCTCCGACGGGTAATGGAGAAAGAGATACTTTCCCAGCAGCTAAGTCTGAAATTTTTGGTATTATTGTTATTTTTTTCTGGATAGGTAGGAATTTTTTTTTTTTTTAAGTAGAGTTTTAAGCTACCAGTTTTCAGAGTTCAAACCACAAGATTTGAGAAGAAAACAGAAAGAGAGAGACCAGCGGGAAGACCGGGGGAGGGACACGATGCTGCCTCGACACAGAGACTTCTCAGCGAGGGGAGCGCCTGCACGCAGGCCGAGCGCTGGCTGGGGAAGCTGTTTATGTGAGCAGAACAGAGCACCTAAAAACTAGATGTGCTAGCATTTCTCAGTTCTAGGAACTATAGAAGAAGTCACATGTAAGTCTGAAGAAGCTAGTTTGAAAATACCTGTACAAAAATATAAAAATCTATAAATTTTTTTGTTTTTGTTTTAAGCTTGTGTTGATCTTTGAAAATATTACATGCACAATAATACATCAATTGGAAAAGTGGCAACTAAAGAATTAGATATTTTTAGCTTTTCTCTTTCTTTACATATATATACATAATACAATAAAAATAATCTGTATTTTGGTTGTTTGGTGGAAGTATACTACAATAAGCTAAATAAACTTTAAATTCTCAAGGTCAAAAACTATTTTATCAATAGCTTACTAAAATGAAATATATTAAAATTTTCTACAATAAGTGCAGAAATAAAAAGACAAGACATCTAAATGGCCACCAACTTATCTACTGTGGAAGCGAACTAGAGGAACAGCAAAATCATAGTTGTATGTGTGGATGCTCCTTCTGTAGATAATTGGACCCAAACAGAAATAAAATTCACAGTTCAGTAAGATCCCTAACCCTGACCTTTTCGTTTTCTTTTTTCTCCTTTTATTCATACATTCATACAGTATCATATAAGCTGTGCAAAACTTTACTTAGACTGGCAGTTTGCCATATCAGTTGCATTTGTCTTTGGTACAAAAAAATAAAACAATCGCAATAATGTGCAAGTATTTGTCTTCTTCCGGTCAAGTACCGAAATATGAGTTTTCTAGAGCCATCTTTTTTTGTTTGTTTTTTGTTTTGTTTTTTTATACAATACACAGACTCTGTGGCATATATCTACATTTCAACATAGTCCTATATACATTCAAAAAATCTGAAAAAGAGTTGGAACAAAAAAACATTTAAACCCCATAATTTTTCCATCTATATATCTTTTTTCCTCATTAGGGTTTTCATCATACAAAATATTACCAGTTTTATAGTTTCCCCAAAATACAAGGCACAAAGAATATGCGTTTTTTTCTTACTTGCACAGACATTATATATATATGTATATATTTATATACACCGCATTGAGCTCGGAAAATGAACACCTACTACGGCACACGGGCATGAGTGCTGGGCTGTGCCATGGACAAGTGAGATTAATGGCGGTGGAAAATTAGAACAAAAAGCAGGAATTCTAAAACAATCTAAACTCTTAAAAAAAGGCGTCCTCAATTTTTTTTGTAGTTCAGAACATAAACCTGCCACAATATTTGGCATTTACTAATATCTTCACCCCTCCAAAATGTTTTGCTTCAACAGATTTTTGCAATCTGTATTTAAACATTTAGTTCAATGTATGAGTTTCGATTCTGATGCCAGTAGCAGTTGTAACCATGGTTTACGCTCTGAAAATGCAATAATCGAGTGTTTTGGATCATGCTTCACTTATGCTACTTAGTTCTTAAAACAACGTAACCTAATTGTAAATGTTTACATAATGCTAAACTGACATGCAAAACAGAATGAAAATTTACAATGGATAACATGACAAACTCAGACATTTCTGACCAGCGGTCTGATGAGGCTGATTACACTTTTGATGTTGGTATCCTTAGTCCCACAAGGCCTCCGGTGGGATTGCCTTCTGCGGTCTTCTCTAACACTTGGTTAACAAATTCTGAGGTTTGCCCAGCAACTGGGAGGCCTGAGGAAAGAATCAAAGGCACACTTAGGCGCAGAAACGCAGAGGGCCTGAGCGGAGCAGCGGCAGCCCTGGGCTTGGCCCTGGTTCCAGGTGAGTACTCCGCTCCTTGCCGCTGCAGCCCAGAAAATAACTCCACCCACCAGATTAGAGCCTACAATTTTAAGATCAGAAGGGTCAAGTCAAGAATAACCATAAAGAATAGCTCATCAACCTTTCAAAATGGAGCAGGGGACAAGTAATAACAGTCCCAAAGAAAAATGCAGGGCTTGCAGATTATCAGATGACAAAACAAACAAACAAAACAAAAAACAAACAAAAAGCCCCCACAAAAAACCAACTATGAAAATGAATCAATGTGAATGACATGAAAAGGCCAAAAAAAACCCAAACCCCCAAAAAACAAACAAAACCATATCAACAAATCCTAATAGATCTTTTAATGACAGAACTAAACTCAACTTATATTAAGAATAAAAATTAGCTAAATTCACATATTGAAGAAAAACTCCAAGACTAACAAAGAAAATTCAACTATGTAGTATATGTAAAAATCTAAGAGTTCAGTGGTATGCAAATCAAAAATTAAATTAAATTTAAAAATGGTTTTTAAAAGCAATGTAGCTAATGTTAAGTGATTCAGAAAGACTGAAAATGAAAGGGCGGCCCAAAGGGACACTAAGCAAACCCAGACGGTAAGAAAGCTGCGCCCAGGACTGTGACCCCAGACCGGACTGATTCATGAAGATCCAGCAGGAATGAATCCCGTTCAAACAGCCCGGCGTTCAAAACAAAACCACAGAAAATGCGAGAAGACAGGGAAACACATGAGAGGGGACTTTCTCAGCGCTGCATAACACCAAGTGGATGCCCCCTACAAAAGTGAAACGCAAAAGAAGACCAGACATAGTTAAGAATATCTGACATCTGGATAGCAGAGTCCTATCATAAAACAGAAAATATATCTTCTTTTCAAACACCCACAAAACATATACTGGGTGGATGAAAAAATCTCAATAAATCATTAAAAATAGAAGTTAATAATACATTAGAAAATAACAATCCCTACCTTCTGGAAAATTTTAAATCTCTCTCAAATGATTCTTAGGTTAAAAAGTAAATCAAACCTAAAATTTCAAAGTAGTCAAAAACCATTAAAATAGGACATATCAGAATTTATGAAATACAGCTAAAGTAGAACTTGGTAGAAATTTCAAAGGCTTTTAATTGTAATTAATGAACAAGAAAATAAATGCATTAAGCATTTCACTGAAGAAATTAGGATAACTGATATCCAAGAGTTAGTTCTTTGGGGGTTGCGGTAAGATACACTCTAATTAACTGACTCAAGAAATGAAGAACACAATATAAAGTAAAAAATTAAAGCGGCCCTGCTAGCCGCAGACCAAACAATCGCGGCTCAACTCCCAGTCGAAGCACGCGCCTGGGCTGCCGGCCAGGTTCCTAGCTGAGGGCGTGTGAGAGGCAAGTGATCAACGCACTCACGTTGATGTTTCTCTCCCTTTCTTTTTCCCTCCCTTCTCCTCTCTCTGAAAGTAAATAAATAAAATATTTTTTTGAAAAGTGAAAATGGAACACTAGCCCCTGATATAAAGGGGAAATTAAAAAACAAAGACAGTTTTCATAAATTTGCGGGCCTGGAGAAGGGGATCATTTTCTAGGACTATAAAAATTATCAAAACTGAGTTCAGAAGATGCTGTAAATATGACAACTGTCACAGGGGACACAGAGGACGTTTTCAAAGAGTTAATCATAAAAATCACTGGGCCAGATAGTTTCAAAGAGTGTTCTACCAAACCTTTAAGAAAAACTCCAGTGCATTTTAAACTGCTGCAGAGGAGAATCCTGGCAAGATGGTCCTGTGACAGCATAGATTTTTAATCTCCTCAGTTCCCTAGAGCAAGTAAATAGCAAAACCATAAACCCATGGACAACTTTAACAAGTGACACGGTATCACCACAATCCCAAAATTCAAGAGGGTGGGAAGGAACTATGAAAGGCCATAAAGCCTGCATAGTATTAACAAAGTCACTGCTTGTGCGGGGTGAGTCAAAAGGAAGCAAGGAACCTGCGAACGCGGAAGTCTACGATGGCCGGCGGGCCAGGCGCCGCAGGCAGAGCTGAGGCGATGAGACCCCTGTCCCACCGAGCAGCGTGTGCAGGGCGAGTGTGAGAAGCCCACAGGCAGATGCGGGGGTGGCAGCAGTCCAGCCTCTCTGGGACCTCAGAAAACAGACCAGCCAGGACTCCCTTGCAGGACAGGAGCCAAGGCTGGTAAGAATCAAAATGGAGCATGACAGGGACAATAGATAGGAAAGAAAGAAAAGGTCCAAACACGATGGGCGAGGGGCACAGAACAAGAAACCTCAGAAAGACGACTGATGTGCGCACCTGTGTGATAAAGCTGACCCCGCCACAAGGTCGTCTTCTTGCCCTCGCCTGCCTGTGGCCTAGTGACATTCAAATGCATCGGATCCCCCAGGCCTTTGGCTTCCGTACTCCACGCGACTCCCCTGAAAGGCACTTGCCCTGGATTGTCTGTTTCTGTCTCCTCGCCACCTGCTTGGCCGCCTGCTCCCTCGGACTCCCTCCAGCGGCCTCCCAGTGGCCTGCAGTGACTGTCTCTCCAGGGTAAACTTTCTGTTCCTGCTCTTCTCCTGAGTCCTCTCTGATGGATGCACACGAATGACTACCTCATGAACACACACAGAACACTTTTTTACATTAACTGAAAACAGGGGATTCTGTGAAAGTTTGACGTTAGAAGAGTTATCTGAACCGAACTGTGTCTTGAAATTTCAAAAAAAAAAAAAAAAAAAGGCAAGCCTGATTTCACATACAAATAACAAAAATATCAAGGTCTAAATCCCAGTAAGTTATTGTAAGACAAAAGAAAATAAGATTTGTACAAACAATACAAGTATGCCTGAAAGACATGAAAAACTACAAAAATGAATGAAAACCAGAACCCATGTTTATTTCAAAGTGAACTAGAAGACATTAAAAAAAAAAAAGATATGAGATGTGAAAGAACAACTTAATGAGAAATAAAACTCAGAAATAAGGTGACAGAACTAAGAATTACAAATAAAAGAAAAAAATTAACTCTTGAAATTAAGGCAAAATGAAAAGAAACACATGAGCAAGTAAATATAAAAGATAATGCTCTTAGGAGAAACAGAGGTGAAAGGCAGAAAGAACTTTCACACTGAAGACAGGCAAAGAAGATCCAACCCCACAAATGGCGAGACCCCGAAGAAGAAAACCAAAGCAAGGGAACAGGTAAGGTGTTAAAAAGATTTAAAACTACATACTGAAAGCGCAGAGTGCACACATGAGCGTATCGGCCTTAAATGACCAATGCCAAGACGCAGCCTAGTAAAATTACTGGAATTTAAAGAAAAAGGAAAAAACCTTAGGCAAAAATGGCAAATGGATTACAAGGAAAAAAATAAGGCAATTATTCGCTTTTCAATAGCATTTCTTGGTGCCAGAGAAAATGGAGAAACATACTTAAAACACTCAAGGAAAGAAAATATAAGCCAAAGATTTTGTATCTGATGAAACAGACTTTTAGATATAAAAAGAATATATAAACTTTTCAACATAGAAATCCTTTACATTAGAAGAAGGCAAAAAGAATTTTTTCTTGAAGTATTAAATTCCTCTCTCTACCTAACAGACAGACAGGAGAGCTAGACAGTCCAGTCTGTCAGAACCCCACAAAGTGCACAACAAGCAGGCCAGCACCTTGCCTGAGGTGTAAGCCGCAGGCTTGACAGCTCAGAGATCTTTGTTTTCCTTCTCCCAAGAGAAAGTTAAAGTTGCTAACAGTCTCTCTTTCCTAAGAGTTCACATAGTTCAGCGATGAGGTCTAAATGTGGCATGCGGTAACCAGCAGCGCATGTTTATGAATGCTCCATCTCCGAAGTCAAAACTACTTGTAGTGGAGGGTGACCACCAGGAGGGACTGGAGTTTTTCCTTATCCTTCTGAAAAGCATATATTTTACACTACATGTTATTATTTGTTACTAATTATCCAATATTCTTCTTACCAAGAGTATCTTTGATGAGGATTTCAAGCTTCTGCCCCATGTTGGGTCCTCTTTCCTCTCTTGGATTCTGTACTCGGTTTACAATCTCTTGCTTGATGGAGTTGATTACAAACAACAAATTATCTGTAAGATAGAACAAGACACTTGGAATGTGTCACTAACATGGAAGAATTTGCTTTTAATTATGCAATAACAGATATTGAATTTAAAATGGAGCATGTGTAAGACAGCATTAAGCAGGGTTATACGCTTTCTTATCCAAACAGACTAATTTCAGATGATGAGCCCTTTGATAACACATGTAGACACATATCAATGTCCACTGTCCTGTAAGCAACTTGCCTGACTTGTCCTCATGGCTTTAGGACCTATGACAGTGCCTGGTATATCAATCATAAGATCTTAGTGTTTATTAAATAAATCAAACGAAGTCTTTCAGAGACAAAAACTTAAGAACAAATTTCCCCACCTTGAGAAGCTTAAAAAAAGCAGAGTTAACCAAAAGTAAATGGAAGGAGGGACATAAAAACTGCAGAAATCAATGAAACCGAACACAAACACATAATAGAGAAAGTTAACAAAGCCAAAAGCTGTTTCTTTGAAAACATCATCAAAACTGATACCTCTTCGTACTCCCACCCCTAGCTAGACTGATCGATCATCTCTATCTAGAATGAAAAAGGGGTTATCACTTCAGAATCTAGCGTCATTAAAAGGACCCTAAGAAAATACTATGCCAACAGATTCAACGACTTAGATGAAATGGACAAATTTCTTGAAAATGCAACTTAAAATCAACTCAAGAAGAAATAGAAAATCTGAGCAGCCTATTTCCAGTGAGGTCAGTCGAATTTATCCAAAAATATTACCTCCCAAAAACCCAGATGGTTTTAACGCCAAATTCTACCAAATATACAATATAGAATTAAAAGCCAATCTCAAACTTTTCTAAAAAAATAAAGATTATGGCTAAATTCATTCCATAAGACCAGTAGAGTCCAAATTCCAAAACCTGACAGACACTATAAAAAAAGAAAATTATAGACTAACATTCTTCTTGAATATAGACACAAAAATCTTTAACAAAGTATTTGCAACAGATTCTAATATAAAAAAAGAAAATACATCATAACCAAGAGAGTTTATTAGGATTGCAAGGTTGGTTTAATATTCAAAAATCAGTTAATGCAATTCACCATATTAACTGGTGAATATGTGATATATAAGCAGAAAAGAAGAATAATAACACAATTATTCCCATAAATGCAAAAAAAACTCACAAAACCCTATATGAAAATGCTCATACCCATTCATGAGCAAAGAAACTAGGAAAAAACGAGAACTTACTCAAAATGATAGAGGGTATGCCATATACGAAAACTGCTTACAGCCAACATCATAAAGGTGAAAGATCTCCTCACCCCAAGAATACAAACAAGACAATCACCATTTGTATTTATGTCCTGGACATTGCAATAAGGCAATAAAAAAAGAAATAAAGGGCATAAAGATCAGAAAGGAAGATATAAAACCTCCTCTATTTGAAGATGATAGTTGCTTAAATAGAAAATTCCAGGGCATCTACATACCTACTACTAGAACTGATGAACAAATTTAGCAAGATAACAAGATACAGACCAATACTAAAACATTCATTTTATATGCATTTATAAGCAACAAAGAATTTGAAAGTAAAATTTCAAAAACAATTCCATTTACAGCAGTACCAAGAATATAAAATACCCAGGGACAAATCTCACAAACAATGTTCAAGCTCTCTATACTGAAAACTATAAAGCTAGGTGGAGAGAAAAGACAACATAACCAGATGGAAAGAAATACCAAGTTCAGATATGGGTAGACTCCATTTTTTAAGAAGGTAATTCTCACCAAGCTGATCTACAGATTCAAAGCAATCCCAACCAAATTTGAGTACGATTGTTTTAAAAGGTGATAAACTAATTCTAAAATTTATATGGTCATGTGAAGGACCTAGGGTAGTCAAAAAACTTTGAAAGGAAAGAACAAAGCTGGAGGACTAGCAAGGACTAACACTACCTGACTTTTAAGATTTACTATAAAATGCAGTAATCAAGATATTTTATATAAAGATCAACAAATAGATCAATGGAACAGGATACAGAGTCCACAAGTAGACCCATACATACGTGGTTAATTGATTTAACAAAGGTGCATATATACAAAGGCAAAATATATAGCCACCTAAATGCACTTAATTATGGATAAGTAAACTAACTGAACACCACAGAGACATGCCAACACGTGTCCGAGGAAACACGGACCCAGAGGCTCCCAGCGGCCCACCACACACCCCCCAGTGTGGGCCAGCTGTGTTCTGAAAGTGGTACAAACGCCACGGCACTGCACTCGTCATATCTATAGATACTCTCAGAGCTCAAGGCCAAAATGATGCTTCCGCAGCAAGAAAGAATAATAGGAAAATGGGGCACATTTCCATTCCAAGAAGCCAACTATTGTTTTACCTAATTCATTTACCTTGATTAGAGCTCCTGAGGGGCCATTAATAAATAACACATCGGTTCACTTAACAAGTTGTAAACTTCACAGTTGGAAATCCTCTGCCTGCTCTCATGAATGGAAACACCATAATCAAGATCAAGGATTAAGAAAAACTACACAAAGTTTATGAGCACTGATGTGCCAGACATCATGCTGGACTTCAGAAAATCTTCAGAAACAAATAATAATCGATCATTTTGCCACTGTTCCACGTCCTGATACAACTTAGGCCAAGAGCTACACAGTGAAGTGTCCAATCTTAAGACGCAAAGGAACATGCACGTTCTAGGATACCAGACTTAAGGAACGGGAGCAGAGCAAGGGAACAGAAGGACAGAGCTCGCACCAGAGCCCTCCCACTGTCTGGTGAGCTGGGAAGGGTTCCCGGTGCATGAGAACGGTCCCCTGCGCCCACAGAGCAGCCTCCTGGGTTACATCCAAGGATGCCTCAGAGATGGCAATGCTCTGCGTGTGCCAGGATGTGACGGACTGAGATCTAAACCAACAGTTCCCAAATATGTGCTAGGATGGCTGCATGCAAGTAATGGGGGGGTGGGACGAAAACCGTAAATTCCTGGGTTCTACTTATACAGGTTCAGAGGAGCTGGGGAGGAGCCTAGAAACCTGTATTTCAACATGTACATAGAGGGTGCCAATGAGCAAACCAATTTGTAAACCAGAGATCTAAACTACCCACTCCAAGGCTAAAGGAAACATGAGTCGGTGAATCTGGCTACCCCAGCGACACCACTGCAAAACGAAGCAAGCACGTGCTACACTCGCAAGCAGAGGAGCTCCTCCGGGCAGGCAAGGGGCGCGGTGGGGGCCAGGACAGACACCCCCGGTAGCAGGACGGGAATGAGAAAGAGCATCTTGCTCACTGAGCAGACTGACAAAAATAAAGCCGGCCTCCAGCTGGACAGAACACAGGGAGAGCAGGTAACAAAACCAAAGAAAATCAGGGTGGTCAACGAGTAACAGGAGGTTAATCAAATCCTTAAAAGTTTAGGTTTACCATATTCTGTGTTGAGGCCCCACAATTTCACTTTATTAGCTTCGTACTGGGCTTTTTTCTTTAACCGACAAGCCCTGTGAAAGGAAGGAACAATTAGTTTACTTTTTTAAAATAACACTCAGAATATACTTCTCTTTATTGCTGTCAGACATTTTCTAATAGCAACCAAAAACCACTGCCTGCTGATGTTTTTATATTAACTCAGTTACCAAAATACCCACAATATAACCATTTATCCAAACTGATTTTTAAAAATTTTAAGCATATTAAAAAATAAAGCTATGACCAGCTCACTGAAATAAACACACACATGCTGCCAAGACAAAGTGCTGTGAAGTACATGGGACCCTCAGGTAACGCCGGGGGGGATGTCACGTAGTACATACAGCTATTCTGGGAAATAGTAATTTTTTAAAAATTCTGCTTTATTACTTTGGAAATAGCTATTTTGGCAGTTTCTTATAAAACTAAACCTACACTCCTGTGTACATAACCCTAGAGAAACAAAAGCTAGGTCCACACAAACATCTCTTAAGTGAATGTTTATGACGGCTTTACTCACAATTGCCAAATACTGGAAGCAGGCCAAATGTCTTTCAACTGGTGAATGGGTAAACCGTAATACATCCCCACAAAGGAGCACTACTCAACCAAAAAAGAACAGACTATCACTCCTCACAACAAGATGGATGAATCTCAAATGTAGCATGTTAAATCAAGGAACTCAGAGCCGGAAGGCTGTAAAGCGTAGGACTCTATCTATGTGATATTCTAGAAAACGCAAACCCGTAGGGACAGGAAACACAGCAGTGGCGGGGAGGGTTCGGGGTGGCAGAGAGGGTTTACCTTTACGATGGGGCATGAGGAAATTTTTTAAAGGGATGAAAATGTTCAATATCTTGATTGTGGGCGTGGTTATATGATTATGTCAAAACTCACAGAAGTGAACATTAAAAGGGATGAATTTTAATTATAAAATCAACAAAAAACAAAGCTATGATAAAAATTTTCATTGTTTTACTAGACGTGAGTGCATTCACCTCTCCCCCTCGCCACCTTTTTTTTAATCCTCACCCGTGGGTATGTTTTTCTTGATTTCAGAGAGAGGAAGGGACACAGTGAGAGAGAAACATCAATCAGTTGCCTCTTATATGCACCCCAACTGGGACTCAAACCTACAACCTAGGCATGTGCCATGACTAGGAATCGAACCGCCAACCTTTCGGTACATGGGACAATGCTCCAACCAACTGAGCCGCCAAGCTAGCGCTCACCGCTGCCCTTTAGAAACTGTTTTCAGCGAGCATAAACACTGTCTTTTGCCCTGGTTGGTGTGGCTCCGTTGGTTGGAGCGTTGTCCCGTAACCGAAAGGCTGCCGGTTAGATCCCTGGTCAGAGCGCATGCCTAGGCTGCAGGTCCAGTCCCCGGTACAACCCCCTTCTGGACACATACAGGAGGCAACCAACTGATGCTTCTCTCTCACACAGATGTTTCTCTCTCCCCCTCCTTCTCCCTCTAAAAGTAGTTAAAAAAAAGTCCTCAGGTGAGGATAAAATATAGCATAAATACTATCTTTTACTTTCAAGGTAAAATTTGTAATACTCTCATTGCAGTTTTTATGAGAGCGTATTTCTGAATAAATGGTTGAGGGTCAGATGAGCGTCTATAAAAGCTCACTGCAAGTCTAACCTCACCTCCTGGCTTCATTCACACGAGCGGCACGGTTAGTGATTACCTGGAGGCCAGCTTATTCTTCTCCTTCCTTGACCTTGGCCGAGCAGTTAAGGGAAGCTCACTGACTGGAGTCAGGTCGCTGATCACCTTGTTCAGTTTCCGTAGTTCGTTGCCTATCTGCAGTAGCTTTTTAGGGTTTGGGGTCAGGTCTTCAACGTCAGTTCTCCGTGACTTCTTTACTGCGTATTTTCCTAGAGGTTGTTTAAATGAAGTGTAAGTTACATCATTTTATTTAACAAGAGATATATTTTCTACAGCCATATTTTAAAACCACATTTTCCCTACCCAACCCTTTTCTCATTCAGAGGTCTCGGCACATCTCAGAAGTCTCACAATCGCAACCTCTGCGGGGAGCGCAGGCCTCCTCTCCTGCCCACAAAGTGGGGGCAATGTGGGGCCGCTGCAGCCTTTTCTAAGTCCTCTCAGTTAAGGTTTCTGGTCCTGGTATGACAGAGTCTTATTATCTGCATGGCAGTAGTAAGCATCTCAAGCTTCAGGACTGGGGTGCAAGTTCACGTGCACACAACAATCAGGTCCTGAGCAACACGGCTCAGTGGGCGTGCCGTCATCCTGCGAAGGGAGAGGTCGCCAGTGTTCCTCCCCGGTCAGGGCTCGGGCCTGGGTTGTAGGCCAGGTCCCTTACTGGGGGCGTGCGAGGGGCAGCCGATCAATGTGTGTGTGTGTCTCTCTCTCACAGCGGTTTCTTTCCCTCTCTTTCTCCCTCCCTCCCCCGTCTCTAAAAATAAATAAAATCTTTTAAAAAAAAAATCAGGGCTAGGGTAAAAATACAGTGAGAAAATGATTTTGGAGATTTTACCTAAACCAAGATGCTTTGATTCTCTAACTAAAAATGTGTCATATGTGTTGGACTCCAAAGTCCCTCAAGTACGGGTTGCCTTTTTTGAAAGCTCTTCTTCGGTTCGTTTGGTACACAACCTCACAGAAGACTCCAGGGTCTCACCCTGCCACTGCAGGCCAGAGGGCCGGCGCTGGTCTCAAACTGCGACACACCACACAGCTTTCCTGGTGCTCTCCGCACGCTAGCTAGGCCTATTTATTGGTTCCGCCTTCTCCTTTCTGATAGAAAAATCGATCTTAAGGCAAAACTAGGGTGTTAAGAGACAGCAAAGCACAGACCTGGATACCAATGGAAAGGAAAACGAGGCACAAATATACTCCTGGTACAATTCCAGCGGCAAAAGTGCTTAGCAACATAAATCTGCAGACTGTTGAGCACCAAACACACGAGCGCCCTCCACTTTGGAAACATGTAAAAGTATCATTTATGCAGAAGAAACTCTACTTAATTACATCGGCCTGGGTTCACAATTCAAAAACTGACCTGCCTGAGATGAGAAGCTTCTCCCGACCCCTATTTTCTCCTCTCCTCTTTCCATCCCTTTTCTCACAGCTTTTCTTCCCCTCTCTCCCTTTTCCTCCCCCTCCCTCCTACCACCACCCCTTTGAGCCCACTCCCCCCCCACCCCCCGCCCTCCCGCATCTCAGGCACCACCCCCCCTTCTGGCAGCTGCGCCAGGTCAGCGATCGGCAGTCCCCGATCACTTCCTGGAAGTGACTGAACACAGCATCATTTTCACATGGGTCTCCCTCTGTGCAGGTAACGGCTCTCAACCCCGGTAAAAGCTACCTGGGAGTGAACAGCAGCCACAGCCGGCATGGCAGCTCTGCTGCTCCCCTCCCCAGGGTGCCAGGAAGGGCTGAACACCTACGTGCAATGATTAAACGTCATGGTTTAGTGTCTCTGTTTACAACGGCACCAACCAGCTGACTGCCATCTCCCTTACCATGATGTAGGCCATTTTTCTGGTACATATTACTCGGCAAGGTGTCTCGGTTCCACTCAGAGGGCCTCAGCATCCTCTCCTGCTGTGATGGTGTGAGCTGCTCGCTATACTCCCAGAAGTACCTCCTTTTGCCTCTCTTCCTGGAGGATATTGAAGTCATCTCCTTCAAGTCTTCCACAGAATCATTTTCATAGCCTTAAAAAAAAAACACAGCCCCACCACCCCAATTTTTAAGTTCCATAAACTTCAATAAGCCAGTCATAACAAACAAAAAGATCCTCTATTCGTTGTTTGATACATTTCTTTTCATCTGAAAACATCACTGTTTATCACTGGCACGTCAAAGATAATAAGCCAGGCCCATAAAATAACTTTCAATGTAGAAACCTCTAACTCATAAAATATTCACAGATTAAAAGCAAAGATAATTACACTATAACTATACCCAGTGTTTCTCTTTCGTTTTTATAAATTAGTATATGACACTTTGTATCTTCACGTAGGTAGGATTCAGAGAATAATGAACACAGCAACAGGAATGTCAAAAGGACTACAGACAATGACGCTTAGCCACTGTCCCGTGATCTTCAGTGTCTTCTTTTTAATGTTACGCTTCTGAACCACGCGCGCCCTGACCGCAAGCGGGGTGCCTTCCTGGGGCGCCGTCCTGCTAGGCAGAGCGGGTGAGGCGGCAGCGGGCTTCCTCTGGTGGACCCCAGTGCAGGACGACCCACCGCCCTCAGGTCCCCTCAGCGAGCGCCCGCCCCGTCTGCACCCCACGCTCCCAGCACCAGTGCGTGGGGCAGCGGGCACGCGCCATGCACAACATGGCCACGACCCGAGTGGCCGGGGAAAATGGGGCGGCACTGGCCAAGCACACTGGCCACTTTCCCTCCTAAAATGTTGGCTCCCCTGGAACTGCCACTTAGAAAGTGATGAGATCTGAGCAGTTAGGAGAAAAAATTAGAATGTTACCAGGTTTTCTTCAGATTAAGAATTAACTAGGAATATGATTCCATCTATATGACATTCTAGAAAAGGCAAAATTATAGGGCCAAAGTGGCTGCCAGGATTTGGGGGTGGAGGGAGGGCTGACCAGAAAGGATCCTGAAGGAAAGTGGGGGTAGGTGATCAAATTCTCTGTGTCTTGATTGTGGTGGCTACATGACTACATGCGCTTGCCGAAACTCCCGGAAGTACACACTTAAAGGGAGTGAATTGTACTGTGTGAAAGTTAGACCTCAATACACATGACCTTTAAAAGGAGAATCAATTCGGAGAGCAGAATGACTTCGAAGCAACAATGAGGCCCAGCTTCTACAGCATTAGCGTGCACTTGTGGTTCTTTAAAACAATGTGGCCAGCAGAGTGGCTGTGAACCTCAGCTTCTTTGTTTAGAACTGATGCAGAAGTCCAGTCACTGGGCAGAGCCTGGACCCACTTAGGCCCCAGGACTCGGGGAGTTCGGCTCCCACTGGGCTTCCTACTCTCCCTGCGCTGATCCAGTGAAACGGTCTCAATGGAGTTTTTCCCCACAGGCGCTCCATGTTAAATTCAGAGAGTCACGAAGATTTTTATTTCTTCTGCCCCACCCAAATTAGTTACCAGTTTTATTTAGTTATAAAGGTTCAGTCTCTTAAAAAAAGTATTTAAAGGGCCATCAGTTTTCTATGACTTAATATTTTAACATTTTCTTACAAGCACACACCACAAATTCACCACAGGGCGCACACACAGTGGACTTGTTAGCTGAAGTCATCTACCTTTCAACACAGAGTCCACCATGATCCAGTAAAATGCAGAAAAATTACACTCCCAGATCACTGGGCTAGTATTTAAGGTCATTAAATATTTCTCAGAGCATGTTCTGAGAAATGCTATAAGATATGCCTTCATCCCCAAGTGGGTTCTGTGGTCAAAAAAGTCTTAAGAAACTCCTCCTGCCTCTCCCTCTGGCCAAATCACAGGGCACACAGCATGTTAGAAGGTGGAAATCGCAACAGCGAGCCCACTCCACTCTCAGTTCCACGGAGACAAGGACCACGTCTCTCTCCTCTGCTCATCTCTGCACAGTGCCTGACACAAAAGGAGGCAATCAAAAAAATTTTAACAAACCAATGACTTGTTTAATGCAAGAGTTCCAACTGAGCCTTTCCCCTTTTCTTTTTCACTTGATGGATCACCAGACTGATCTAACTCATTCCTTCCTCACATGATTATCCCAAGAAAGTCAAAAAGGCTTGTTTATTGCCTAAAATTTCAACCACACATCTTTGGTTAGTAAAGGCTACTGCCATCACGCTGGGAAAGTCAACTGTAAAAGTGTTCAGTGAGGATGACAGAACAAAGGGGGCCCAACTCTCAGTCTCACAAACAAGCAACTCCATGACCCCCAGCAGCTGTGGCCCGCCCACAGAATAGGCTCTCTTAAAACCTGGGAGCCAGTCCAGCGTAGGGACTGAAACTCCCTTTTACACCTTTCCTGGAGCTTTGTAGGCCTGGGCACTGTTGTAGCGAACTGCCAAGAACCAGCATCAAGGGAGCTGGGCGTCACAAAAGGGCCTTTGTGTGCTGTCTGCTGCGAGCAAACCCAGCGACCCGCTCTGAAACCAGCGCTCCGAAGGGGCTACAACCATCCCCGCGCCTCCAGCTTCAAAGACTTTCTTCCTGCTTCTCACCAATAACTCACTTGTTGCATTCCTAAAGTTGCTTGTTTAGCTCTTTCTTTCAAGAAAAAGGAAAATTTTCATTAGCAAGTGTGAATAAAGCCCCAATTACAGCCACAAAATTGTGCTGCTTCTGTGGCTAAAGAATGTCATTCATTAGCGTCTGTGAAAACTGTCCCAGTGATACTAAACAAGGAGGGTTTACTTAAAGTCAACTGGAAATGAGTGACTTAAATGCCACCGGAACATGTAACATTGTTAAACAGCACCAAGAGGGGAGCTGTCCTCTGCAGAGTGCCCACCAACCCGTCTCGGCTTTAAAGCAGTGTTGACCGCTTCACACCAGCCAGGACCAACCCTCCTCTCAATCAGGGTCGAAGGTTGAGAACACGCAAATGAGGGTCAACCTACCAAGTGGTATCTCTTCATGGACCCACTCACCTCTCAACACAAGACCAAGTCAAAAGAGCAAGAATAAATGTAAAGCAGTTAAAAGTCAATGAAGAGCAAAACGTAAACCAGAAGTGGGGCAGACAGAACAGGCTCTGCCTGGTCAGCGGTGGGGACGTTTGCTTACTGACCTATCTACTCCTTTAAGCACTGGCTGGCAAAGGCGTTTACTTCCCCAAGCTTGCCATTTCCCTTAGTTACTGCCCATTCCTCCTGGTCTCACCCTTCCCCTACCCCGCATCCTAATTCTAAATGTGAACTCAGAGCCACAGGGCTGGCCTGCCAGACGTTAAGGACCACTCTGGTCTTACTACCGGCTACAAAGACGACGTCCCTTGAAACATCTCCAAGCAGATTTTATTAGTTTGTTGAAAAATTTTCCTGCCAAGTAGGAAAGATATTCTACCTGGACCATAGAGAGTTCTAAAGAAAACCGAAGAAAAGGCAGAACCCCTTTTCCTCCACGTTAAAGTGCCTTTTCCTTACTTGCAACCAACCCCACCCAAGTCAAACAACATGCTTGTATCAAACACATCCACATAGGCATTGGTGGAATAGAAGACTGCAATAAAAGGAGTCTTTCAGCAGTAACAGTGCCTTCAGTGCCCGCAGCACAGCTACTATGCCTTAAAAACCTTTCCAAAAATTAAATACCAAGGTTTACACTACCGGAAATTCCAACAGTCATCATAACAAATGGGGAAGGTGTTCTTTGGCAATTTATAAGGTTTTTTAATAACTTAGTTTTTTTGTATGCAGGCGTTCTAGTATCAGCATTACTTCTGAAGAAAGTAACTTTTGCTTAAACTTGAAGATCTTCACCTCTTTGTGTATTAACTGCGCTCCACTTGGCAATACCATTTTCATAAATAAACCGCACACGCTGACAGCGGCAGCAGCCCGGGCGCGCACACGCTGAAGTGGGCCGCCCCCCGCAGGCCTCGTTTTCTTCCTCCCTTGTTCGTAAGCACTGCGTATACATAAAACAGAGTCTCCTTCATGCTCGCGAAACTATAGCATAGATTTTCCTTACATGGAAAAGTACTGAGCGTGTGCCAGATGCAGCAGACACACAGGAAAAGCTCTTTTGCACTCTTCACTGAGGAGGCTCTGCTGGTGAAAGGCGTGAGCAATGCACACCATCATCCCTGGGTCCACCATTCTGTAAGCTCCTAACTTAATGGAGGGACTCACACATAAATAGGAAGATTTTTTAAAGCCAATCAATTCTTGGCATCTGCACAGCTGCTCAAGAGTGATAAATCAGGTCACTTAGCATAAAATAAATTAAGAAGTAGCCCTCGAGGAATCAGCATATGAACCACTATAGGAGCAAAAGTAATTATTTTAGAGCTGTCTGAACAGGAAAAAAAAAAGCAATTACATATCCAAGCCAAGATATTAAGCCATTTAATCCTCAAACTAAGACAAAGAAAGCATCCATAGCAAAACGTCTATTTCCAGAGAGAAGGAGAAAGGTCAGTCTCGTAAGTCTCTAAGCACTACAATACCTGGTTCAGAGAAAGTATCACTAATATCATCATCCTTGTCATCTTCATAATCCTCTTCCTCTTCCTCCTCCTCCTCGTTTTCAGAAAGTTCGTGCTCGCTGCCAAACCCTTCATCATGGTCCTCGTCATCAACATCCTCCTCGTCCTCCTCCTCTTCCTCGGGACTGTGTTTGGTTGGCTGTTCACCCAAGTTGTCAGAGACAAAGAGGGAATAATTGTGCTCTTCTTTTTTCTGGGATGAATCTGAGACCGATGTGCTGGCAGAAAGGCTGCTACTCTCTCCTGCTGCAGCCGCCCCGGGGCCCTCCTGGGGCAGGGGACTGAGTAATAGTTCCTGGGATTCTTTAAAAGGCAAAGCTGGAGTGGCATGACCCTGCAGAGGCTCCATCCCTTTCTTTTCGGGCCTCTTTGCTACCGCCCCACAGTAGCAGGTGTTCTCCTTCGCTGCGTCTGCGTGAACCTGACTCAGCGAGGGCCGGCTCTGCTGCACTGGGTTGATCTTCACTTTCGCCTTTTTTACATAGTCTTTACATTCCACGTGAAAGTTCACCTTCTCAGTGTGATACATGTTGGTCTTCACCATGATTTGTGTGCTTGAAGTGGGTTTACTTGCTTTTTGGACACAGTCTGACAAAGGGGCCTCAGCCTGAAGGGTCTTAGAAGAACACAGAGGGGCGGCAGCTCTGCTGGCGATCTTCTTACCAGGGAACGAAGAGGGCAGAGGGCTCTGTTTGACACTGAAGAGTGAATCCGGGTAATACAGGGAGTCAGAAACAGACTGAGAGTCTTCGCTGTTAAGCTGCGCCAAAGTCGGAGTTTTACTTATGACCTCTTCATCTTGGTAAGGGCTAGAAAAGTCATCCAGACCCAAGTAGTCCACTTCTTTCGTTCCCCAGATGTCACAGCTGGTCAGCTTGGTGTACTTCGTCAGGTCTTCACAGTACGTGTCCCACTGCTCCCAGTTTGAGGTTAAGGCGCCCTCGTTCTCCAGGACGTCTGTGAAGGACTCCAGATTCTCAATGTCTTTGCAGTCCTCCAAAGAAGGGAAGTTGTCTCTAGGATTCTGCTGGTAGTTCATCTCTCTGTCCTGAGAAAGGTTCAAAACAAAATTACACCCCCTAGTTTAGGAAATATCCACCTCCATCCACTTCCACATAGCAAATTGATAAACAAGTACTTGACCTCTGGTCTGTTTTATTTTAAGATAAAGGCTACTTACATGAAACTTTACCATTCCATATAACATCATTTCCTTGGACAAGAAAAAAAAGGAGGGAAAATATGTCCTTTGAGAGGTTTAAGTATGGTCCAGATATCAAGGCCTCTTGAACTTTACTATAAACACTCTTCCTGAAAAAAAAAGTTTACATTTCCTGATCTTTGACCTAGAAGGATTTTGGGACCGCCTTAGAAACAAGCTTCAATTACAAAGCAATAGCGAAGACCTTACCTTCATCATAGAACAGTATGTCTTCTTAAATGAGAACTCAAAGTTACAGGCAAAGAGCAACTCAGAGAGTTGGAACTCAGCCACAGAACAATAAGATCTTTAGTAAGACCTTGTAACAACTCTTGGGCTTGGCAAATAAAATACTCCTCATGAGCAGAGATGTAATTTTTAAAATGTAAGACTATGCAGCCATTACAAAGAACACAGTTAAACTCCAATAAATTAACATGAAAGGCTGCTCACTATATATTTTTATGTTAAAAAGGTGACAGAATCTTGTACTTACGAATATGTCTCAATTTAAAATATTCATATAATCTGATAGGCACAGAACAACTCTCTGTCAGTAGTTCCCCCTGGGGAGGTTTGGAAAGTGGAGGCTCAGGAAGGAAATGAGAAAGTTTCAGTTTCCCAGTTTTTTGTTCTGTTTTGACTTTTGCATTTGTTTGGGATTTTTCATTTTTTGCGTGTGTGTATGTGTGTATGTCTTAACATCTTTATTGAGGTATATAATTTATATACCATAAAATTCACCTATTATTAGGTGTACAAGGCAATGATTTTTAGTAAATGAACCAATTTGTATTCTTAGTTTTCCAGTTTTTATACGCTTGTGTTGCTGACATTATACATAATTATAATTATTTTTTAAATGTCTCTCTTAGGAATCGTAAGTGTCTATTCACCTCAAGAACAAATAATAAGTATGCACAGACATTGCTCGAAATTGCGACTTCTGCCCACACCCTCTGTGTCGCACACCCTGCCCCGCGTTACCATTCTTGAATTTCCCAGTTGGGAAGTTCCTCAGCACTTGGGCACATTGAAAAAAGACGGCTTCCCATCCTCATCATCCAAAACCAGACTAAAGACATTTAGAAAACCTTTCTTCTTACTATTGTCAGTAGGTTCATACATTCTTCTAAAGTTCCTAGAGTGACAGTCACAAGAATCAAACTGGGCCTAATCACATCCTTTTTTTTTTTTCTTTCCGTCATTTATAAATAAAAAACTCTACCGTAACACTCTTACCATAAATCAAAGGAGAATCTAAGAAAATGTTACTTACCAGTTCATACATGAAATCTGGATCTGAACTGTTTGCTAAGAGATCTGTGCTCATCAGAGTCTGTTCTGAAAAGGTGTGGCTTCGAAAGGCATCCCCAAAAGGCGGATCCATTCCGCTTACACTAGGCTGTGACAGAGAGATCTTAACTTTAGAATCTGAACGGCTACTTCGAGACCAATTCATTACACAGACACCCTACCCCACTCCTAGAAAACTATTTTCAGAAAGCAGTTTGGTATCTTTTCTACTGTTTAGTACATTTAAGAGACTTAACCAGCATTAAACTGCAGACTTATATTAGGACAATAACTAAGATACATAAAAACAGGCAAAAAAAGTAAGAGTGGCAGTTGTTCATAATACCTAACCTCTAAAAACTAAGCCTGTTTACCCACCAGAGCCCGCGCACAGTCCCAAAGGAGCACTTTCACTAGGCTATTCGCATTCTTCAAACCCATCCTAACCCTGCTCTCCGTACCAACTCCCTGAAGAGGGGAGCGCCCTGCCATCTCCTGGGTCTACAGAGGCAGCAAGTCAGCTGGCCCCGCACTTCTCAGGGAGCCCAGTGTCTAACTTCCCAAAGCGAGCTGGGAGGCATCTGCGCATCTCCAGTCAACAGGCGCCTCCGGGACTGTGACGGAGATACGATCGGCCAAACGGTCAAAACCTCCTGGGCGAGACCAGCTTGGACATGAGCTCAGTGGCTTTAATCCTGGTTCCTGAAAAGGGCACAATCCATTCTATAATAAAGAAGAGAGGGGGAAAAAGGGTCGGCACCCAGAGTTAAGGTACCCCCCTTTCCCACCTCAACATCTTGATAAACCACTCCAGAGTGAAGGCGGGCTTCACACTCCTAAGGTGGCCCACTCAAGAGAGAGGCCTCCCTCTGAAACCAAACTTGCAGGAAGGAAAACGATGGGAAAAAGTAAAAATTCCCTCTCCGTCTTTTTGTTCTTCTGCAAGTTTCTGCTGAAACTTTCAAAAATTATAGACTGTTTGCTTCCATTTGTGTATTCACGCACCTTCCGCCCAACCACAGACTATCACATGTACTCCCTCATCATGTTTCCCTTCATTGGTACATCCTGTCCCAAGCTTTTCTTTCTCTGATTCTTCCCCAATCCTACCAGAGGGCAAACTCAAAAGGAGTGCTTTACAGCCCTAAATTCAAGCATTCGGTAAACAGCAAGTTAACCCTGGACGGGAAAGCACTCTGAGCGGGTATGTGCAGTCCGCCTGGCAGGGAGGCTGGGGCGAGGCAGGCTACTGGTCTCTGTGACTTCAGTGGGCAAATCCCTTTTCTTCGCCTCTGTTGCCTGCCTCCAAGTCACAGCACAGTCCCAACAAGTTTCTGATTTGCTGTGCCCAGACATAGTTCTGCCTGGTCCCCCATGAAGCCCCCTAAGCTTCCCTGTCCTCTCATTATTTCTAGATTTCTCCCCAGCACTGAAGACAAAGAGGGAAGAGGGTAAAAGCTAATGACAAGATGGAAGGGAAGAAGTCTGGATATGCAGAGTGGGGACTAACAGGGCTTCGTTTATGGTTTCAGTGACTGCCTGAAACCAGAACTGATCAATTAAAAGTAGCAATACAAATGGATATAATCATTCTTAGACATGTTTTGTGGGAGGTGTGTGTGCACACGCGCACACACATGTGTATATGAATGAAAGATATACACCATTTCCTTTAAATTACTTTTAAATTCAACAGGCATGAATTGAAAGGAACAGTTGGGAAATAGAAGACAGAGAAGACGAAAACAGGCTCTCTGGGGCAGGTTAACTTTCAGGGGAGTAGGTTCAGCCCCCATAAAGCCAGCAGGTCTGTCCAACTTCTAACTTTTCATTCACCATGTCCCCTGTGCCAAGCTCAGAAACTTCAAAGCTGTATAGCAAAGAAGGAAACAGAAGCACTGGAAGGAAGGACATGTATTCAAAACTGGCTGAGATCAGAAGGAAAACGTCTTAAGAAGGCAGTATATCAAGCTGTGTTAAGACTCAGACAACGCACAGAACCAGTGGTGCTAACTTTCTGCCATGGGAAAACAAAAAAACCTTGCGCCTCCTCTGTATGATTTACCTGAGGCATTTCCAAGCCCAGATCCCGCAAGTTCGATCCCAAACTTCTTTTTTTTCTCGTTTGTAAATTGCTTTCCAGCTTTACTTTTAATTTCAGAATTAAAGATGACTTTCACAACACACGGCACGGTTTCCTGGAATGCCTTCACTTCAGCGGCTGGGGTCACTGCTCTTCTTTTCTGTGCGAATCTGTCAAACAACAACATGCAGCAACTTCACTGAGCACCATTAAAAACAAGTTGACCTTTCAAAACGACCTTAACAAAGGACATTGTAAAGGAGTAAGTCTTGTGGTTACAATATCAAGAATTCGGTTCTTTTTTAGCACCAACTACTCTAAAATGCACCATTCCTTCTTGTATTTGTTTCTAAAATAGAATCGGTCAATAAGAAACCAGCCACATTAAAAAAAACCACACACAAAAAAGCCCTCAGCCCTCACCAGGTGGTTCAGTTGGTTGGAATGTCGTCCCATACACCAAAAACTGGCAGGGGGTTGATCTCCTGGTCGAGGTGCATACAGGAGACAACTTATCAATGTTTCTCTCCCTCTCTCTCTCTCTCTTTTTTTTTTCAAATCAATATATATATCCTCAGGTAAGGATTTTTTTAAAAAACTGAAAAATTAATAAAGGCTGATTTTTCATGTGATCTGAAAGATACATTATACTTTATGTTAAAGTTCCCATTCACTTTATGTTCCATATGAAAAAATATGTTGCAACGTTTAATTCCATCTATTGTATAATCATCACTACTAAACTAATCTACATTTTACATCACTCATAAAGATACAAGAGCAATGAATACATAATAGTGAATGATGTAATTTGATATATCCTCTATATTAAATAAAATCATATTCGTACTGGTATGTACAATATTATTCTTTCAGTTATAAGTAACTGAAGTAACTGTCCTTGAAGTAACAATTATTCAAGTAAGTTTTTAAATATATGTATGCTCAGGAGGGAAACAGGGATACGGACTACTTTGCAGGGTTAAATTAAACAATGATTGCAAATTGCTTGGCACAGGGTCCTGCCTATGGAAGAGACTTAATTGTTACTTCCCTTTTCCCTACTCTGTGAAGGCCTTAATCATCAGGAACTAAACAGCTATACCCAGTTCATCATCTTTCCTAGATCAGTGGCCCAAAATTGCCCAGCACCATCCGTATCAACCTGCAAATTTGTTCGAAGTACAAAAGCATGGGTCCCAGCCCAGACCTACTACAGCAGAAACTCTGGAAATGAGGCCCAGTTATATGTCTTAACGAGCCAGCTAGGTGACTCTGATCCTCCGTAACAGCTCAGAACCACTGCCAACTCCTAGCTCTCTTTCAGTCTAGATGCAGCATCATTTCTTAGACTGACGTAAGAGCCAATATTAGCTGAGCTGCCTCTATAGTTAAAACACTCTCTGGGCTAGAAGGTTAGAGTGATACATTATTTCAAAGATCTCTTGCTGAATAAATAAAACATAGGCAACAAGGGACTCAATCATTGTTCTACTTCATTGGATTAATAAATTGACTACCATGTGTATTTCCTGGCTCTTTGCTGGGCTCTCCCCTCTGGTGGGTGTCATTCTGAGCTCGCTCTTTTATAGCCTAGGAGACAACATCAAGTGCCCAGCCTGGGCCTAGAAATAGAATTAGTTAATGCACCTCAATCCAGGGCTACAGTCTTAGTGGACTGATCCCTGCTCCTGCCAGAGGCCAGTCTGGTTCAACTTCTACTTATGTGGCTTCATGGCTGGTCCTACTGCTGGTACGTAGCCTCAGTCCTAACTCTTCCTCAGATTCCTGTGAGGAACAGGCTATTTGCGTTTTTTTTAGGCCTATTTACTTAGACCCCCAAAAGGTGTATGATTCAAGTGATGCATTCAACGAAGTGTACCAGTGTAATCGTGGTCTACCATGGGGATCTGGGAGAAAAGCCTGATACTCTGTGCAACCTGAAACTTACCCTTCCTAGCAAGGGCTGGAGACTCAAGAAGAGATTAAGTTGTATTCAACATATTTTTATTAGTATCTACTCAAGACACCATCTACCAACAGCTTCGTTTATCAGGGAAAAACACTAGATCAAAAAAAGGTCTAAATGTCAGTTGCAGCTTTTACTTGCAAATTATACAATACTGGGTAGGTCAATCTTTCTAAGACTCATTTTTCTCATCCCTCTGACTACCAAGTCTTCTATGCCATAACACTTCGGGGAGCAGTGAGCAGGAGTGGGGGAAGGGCCAACTCTCCCCCAAGCAGTGGGACCTCTTTTCAATGATAAACTCTTTAGTCTCCAGAACTCATGGCCCAGTTCACTACAAACGGTCCCCATCCCCAGCGTCTGGCACCCATTACCCAGAAGCGCTTGGTCCCCCTCCAGGCATATACTGAGAAACAACCATGAAGAACAAAGTCCCCCACCCAAAAGTGGAAAGAAGAAAAGCTTCTCCAGCAATCACCATTACACAGCCTCTTCCACCATGATACACTGCTCCAAAACTATCGCCCACACCAGGCAGCCACATGCAAAGTGGACACCAACTCCTGGGTGGCCAGGGGACACCGAAGAGGAAGGTGTAACAACCTGCTTTGCAGAACGCCTGCATATTTCCTTAGGAGCAAAAACATCCCTATTTTACTCAAGGCTTTAACACTGAAGTCCATAAAAAGCTTTTTTCCTAATTTCCTAATGTGTGACCCGAGGAACATTTGTTCCCAGGAATGTGAGAAGGACACCCAAGAGAAGGGCTGTGAGCCTGGGAAAACGCCGCGCTAAGCAGGACTGTTACCCTGCCTTCAGGCAGCACTTCTTGGAAGCCTTGCGGCGCTAGGTGCTAGTGCACATGGCAAATCACCAAGAGGTCAAAAGAACAGATGTCAAGTCCCAAACTTATTTGATCATGAAATCTTCCACTCTACCCTCAAGCTGAACTCAAAACAAGTGTTTCTTTAAAAAAAAAAAAAAACCTAGGGGAAAGGCTAAATCAATTGCCCTTCCTCTCATTCACAGTTCCCAGCACAGTTTCGTTTTCCAAGGAAGAGAAGACTGCGGTCCATCAGACATAACATTTACCAACAGATTTTCTATACCAGGGCTCATTCAACACTATCAAAACTATTCAACAACAGCCCTGGCTGGTGTGGCTCAGTGGACTGAGTGCCTGCCTGAGAACCAAAGGGTTGCTGGTTCGATTCCCAGTCAGGGCACATTCCTGGGTTGCAGGCCAGGTCTCCAGTGGGGGGTGCGCAAGAGGCAACCACACATTGATGTTTCTCTCTTTCTCTTTCCTTTCCCTTCTCTCTAAAAATAAAATCTTAAAAAAAAACCCAAACAATTCAACAAGAGCTCCTCAGCACAGGAAAACACTCTGGGTAACCTTGAACCAGCCTTCCAAAGCAGTGAGATGGGGCAAATGGCTGATTTATGATCAGTGACAGTACCACCTGGGGACGGGCAGAGCTTCTCTCTTTCAGAACAGCCCCTTCCCCCAGGGCCTACCCCTCGTGTTTTTGGTTCTCCGTTTGAAAATACGCTGAGGCTCACTTGCACCTCTGGCAAGGCAAAACGTAAGGTGGGTAAGGTCAAGGACTTCTTACAAAAGCTCCTCCCTGGGGCTGCTCAAACCTCTAATCCAATCTCTGCAAACCAGACCCTAGAGCTGACTGGTGTGCCCCAGGCTCACAAATATCCAAGAGCTTCTAATTTATGCCTCTTCTGAACCTGAGGGCTTCAGCTGTCCCTGACAGGCCACGCACAGAAACAAGGGTGACATCAAGCAAACCATACACCTCTCTGAAAATGAGAATGTCTCCTGGACAAGCAGACTCTGTCCATATGGCCGGCGTCCCCGCAGCTCCCCTTTAGAGGGCACTGGCTTAGGCCGCTGCTTCCTTTTAGTAACTGGAGGGAACTGGTTCCTCAGCAGTAAGCCGCACTTCTGAATCATCCAACATGCATCAGAGTAGATGGTCAAAAATTTCTGACACACCCTATTTTGGCCATTATCCAAAAAAAAAAAAAAAAGAAAAAGAAAAACAACAAGTGTTGGCGAGGATACGGAAAAATCGGAACCCGTGTGCACACTGCTGCTGGGAACGTGTAGCAGTGCAGCTGGGAAGCAGCTGAGAAGCAGCTGAGCAGTTCCCCGTAGAGACACACACAGAAACTACCATATGATCCAGCAATTCCACCTCTAGGGGTGTACCCAAAAGAATCGGAAGCAGGGGCGAATCCAGGTGCACTCTTGCCCGCAGCAGCCCTCTTCACAGGAGCCAAAAGCGGGAAACAGCCCTAGTAGCCACCAACAGATGAGCGGATAAACAAAACGCAGTCCAGACGTTCAACAGAACATTGCTCACCCATAAAAAGGGACACGATGCTGATACATGCTGCATCCTGGATGGACCCTGAAAACATTATGCTACGTAAACTGAACCAGACACAAAAGGACAAACATTATGTGACTTACATGAGGTACCAGAAGAGGCAAATTCAGAGAAATAGAAAGTAGAATAGAGGTTACCAGAGGCTGGGAGAGTTAGTGTTTATTGGGTAGAGAGTTCCTGTTTGGGATGATGAAAATGTTCTGGAAATAGAGCGGTGATGGTTACACAAGATTGTCAGTGTACTTAATGCCACTGAACTGTACATTTAAAAATGATTTAAATGGAAAAATTTATCTTTATTTTACCAAGACAAAAAACATTTTTAAAAAAATTTCAAGGTAAGAAATGCTGACACATTTATATTTACATTGCTACACAACTCATATACCACAGTCTATTTGGATCTTGCCTAATTTTTGCAGATTTGTTCTCATCATTTCCTTTAGGTGGGCAGAGTTCTTGGGGTCTCTCTTTGTTGTCTTTCAAGTGTGCCAGGTTCACATTTCTAAGAGGTGGTAACTGTCCTGACCCCCAATTTAAGTAAATCGTTCGACTCTTAATCCTCCAAGTAAAGCTGAAAGAAAAGGGAAGAAAGAGGAGGAACAGGATGGGGGAAGAAAGGAAGGACCCCTGGCCTGGTAACTTAAAGGCTTCTACAGTGCATACCCCATGGGACTCCCCTGTCTGGCAAGGAAGACAGTTATTGGTTTGTTCGTTTGCCCAAGCTCCTTAACAGACCAGGACCCAGCCACCGCACAACCCAGCCCTTCTGCTACACACCGTATGCCAGATTCGGGAATTCCTTTTGAAAACGACTCAGCAAAAGTTGAACCAAACAGCCCTCCGGATGCTCACGAAATCAAGCCACTACCTGCTTTATGGCACAGCAGGAATCAGAGATCCCAGAATCTCCACACCACTGAGGAAGCAGAGGCTGCCTAAGCCAGGAACACACAGGAGGAAAGGTGGGGCCACGCTCTCTCTTTATTATGTAATACAAATCCCGTGACTACACCTGCCTGCGCTGAGCGATTCTCTGCCCTTCAACAGCAGTTCTCTGAACTCCAAAATTTACAAAACAGGCAAGTAAACTTCAAGCTAGATGGTTATAGTTTATGTCAGGAGTTATTAGCAAAAGACCCGCATTATTCATTTTCTAAATCCTGCTCCTGCTGGTCTTTAAGAACAGAAAACCAGAAAGAAAGTAAGGAGAACACACAGCTTTCCCCTCTGCTCAGGTGAGGGACGAGCATCTTCCCAGCCGAGGAGCCCTTACGGCCTTACAAGCAGATGTGATCCGTTTACCCAACCACCTAGCAGACTCTGTCCCTGGGCCAATCCAATCGTCTCCTTCTATCCTCATACTCCAGGAGGGTAACACAGATGGTGCTTAAATTGGTTTTACCACAAAAAAATTAAACAAAGTAATTTTTACTGAAAATCCTAAGGAGCTAAAACACCAAATATCAAAAATGCTCTCTTTGGCATGCTGTCTTGGAGGACGACACAAGACCTTTCAAAATTTTATTCAATTCCTTTCCAGAAGCTTCACTCAACTTTAATCTTTGGGCCACAGAGACAACATATAGAAGCGTGGTTAAAATGCTTTGGAAACCAAAAAGGAAGGCCATAAAAGCAGGCTTCTGGATCAATGTGAATTGAACGGTAACAGCTACTTTTTATTTCTGTAACTATGAAGTATTAGGGGCTTCCTGAAGCCTTGATACATACATTAACTTGTTCAGGGCACAAGAATAAGAGCATGGGACAGTTTTAGACAGAACCAAAGAACACTCTTCTAACCCCAGCCATACTTGGCTACTACTGGCAACAGAATATTCACCAATTGGTATTTGTGTAGCTGTTAACAGATTACAAAGCACATTGCTATACCCTGTCATTTCATACAACCTGGTGAAGCAGTCCGGGTAAGCATGGGCACACTCATCATTCCCGACCCTCCGTCCAACCATTTTTACATCAGTAAGAAAAGTTCAGCCTGGCTAAGGGATTCAGGAAATGATGCCTCTGTGCAAACCTGCTGTCTTAGAGACCACCTCTACTTTTACTGTCTCAAAGATCACATCTAGAGGACAAGTCAATCTACATCTTTATCTTGAACACCCAAGCCCACAAAACCTACCATCTGAAAGCAGGTATTTCCGTGTTCATTCACATCCCATAACTCAGACACACACACCACCTCCTCATCCAAACATTCCTGTCCGGTCAATAGTACCATCACTCTCAGCCACCCAGGCACGGAGCACCAATCTCAGCCCTGACTTTTTCTTCCTCCTTCCCACTTGCCAGTTCTCTTTGTAACAAAGATATACTGATGACTTTCCTTGTAGCAAGCATGGTGTTTGACTTGGCCCTCCCACTTTCTCAGCTCTTACTTGCTTCATCACTTTCTATTGGCCAATCCCACAGTTGACCTGCAGATCTTCCTGCCTCCAGCCTCGCCCTCTCTGCAGTGATTATGCTGCGTTATAAAATCATTCTCCCTGAGCTACCACATCATATTAGCACACCTCCGGAAGAGTGTTCAGGATGCTCAGACATAGTGAAACTATCTTTCCCACTCCATCGTCCACTACTGTTCTATAAATATAAAACTAACATTCGCTTGATCTTAACATTTTCCCCAAATCCTTGAGGTACTTACAATCCCACTTTGCTCCCCAAAAGATCTTCAACAGTTAAGGCTCTGGCCTTTCGCACCTTGGCTCATGTTGTTCCTCTTCCTCCCCCGCAAACCCCTCGCCTCCATTACCAGGTTGTAAAATCTCTGATGACCATTGTAGCTCCATCTCACTGCAGTGCCAAAAGCAATGCCTTGCTTGCCCAGCACAGGCTCCCAGACCAAAGCTGACTGACAATGGACAGGAAATCCCAAGACCACAGGTCCTTCTGGGTAAGGAGGTCCCATATTCTTCATATACGAAGAGGACATTACCAATAAGTCAGTCATTCAACAGATATTTATTGAGCATCTTTTATGTGCTCTGAAGTGTCTTGTAGTAGCTTGTTAATCAAGACTTGAACCATTGTAATATCATGTAGTAAAAATAGTTAAAATTGTACCCATTTTGTTTTAAGTATCTAGGAAGTGCTGTCTGAATTTCAGCCAGTTCTAAAGACCTGAGATAATTCTTACCCAGGGAGCAGAAGGCAGAGGAAGGAGTAGGGTTAAACCTTATTTAAACCAACAGAGTGCACGTATTACACTGTTCCCTCCCTCCCTTCTTCTCTCCCCTTCCTCTCTGTCACACACACACACACACACACACACTTTTTAATTAAAAGAAAATATTCAATGGAGGTTAAGGTTGGAGCTTTAGAGAATCATTTCGTTTTATGAGCTGTTCTGCAATAGTATACAAAATGTAAAAACGGTACAGTACAATGGAAGTCAGAAGTCCATGGAAATATCCATCACAGGAAACTCTGGACGTACCCTAAGAACCCCAATACTCCTGCTAACAAGGGTCTGGGCTCTTCCCCAAGATGTGCTGTCTCCTTCTCTAACACAGCATGAATACAGGCAAGAGACAATGGTGAGATACCTTCAAATTCCTCCCCACTCTGTGCAGTGGGGCTGCAGCACAGGCCAAGACTACAGGACAGCTGGGTCACAGGCGATGGGCGCGGGGTCACAGAGGGATCACTCACAGATTTCCAGTCACTTCTTTCGACACTCAGAAAGTCTGGCTGCCACTTTGACTCCAATACTCCTAAAAGGCTTGCTTGATGAGAAACAAACTCTGGATTCAAGATGAAAGGTTCTCTTTTATAACTGAGTATTTGGAACTTCATTCCTGCTTCTCACTTGCCCTCTTTTATTTGTAAATACCAGAATTCCCCTTCTTTCTTTGCAGGAATATTGTGATTCATGTTATTATATAAAGTCATCTAGGCCTGACATAAAAAAAGACACTCAATAAACGATGGCTGTTTTTATTCTCAGATTCCTTCCTTGGTGGATGTTCCTGCTACTGAAGGTATAAACCCAAACTCAACCTGGAATCCTAGATTGTCTAAATTCCACACTTAATAATCACAAAAACGCAACTGCCTGGAACGAAGGTGAATAAGGGACACACCGGCATCATAGGTCGTTTAACACCCTTGCTCCAGCTTTATGAGGGTGAATGTCAATTACGTTGGTTTAATCAGCACAAGATCTTTGGGTTCACAGAGTTAATTCATAGAGCTGCAAACTAGTCATCTCTATACATAATAAAGAACCGGCAAATACATTACAACGGGAAAGAACTTCTTCAGACAGATTATTGTTCTTACTGTTCAAACAATTACATACAATTTATCTTTTTTCATAGTGAGCTATACTGGCTTCACCACAGATTCTGGGCAACTCAAGGGAATAGACTTATACAAAATTTATCTTTATATCCATAACATCCTACATGGTTTCTAATAAACACTCACAGAGTTTGTTCTATACCATACATGTCTCAATAGGGCTCTGAATAAGTCAAACAAAGGAGGCTGACTATCCCAACTGCTGGAAAGCATAGCTTTGAGTAGAACCAGCAGCTATCAGAGAAGTACAGAGTGTAACAAGGATTTGGTCCCACCTTCCCGCTGGACACTCAGAATTCTCATATCTTTCCAATCTAAGAAAAGAATAAAATTCATTTATAGTAATTCATTAGTTTTTAACTTAGGAGTTTGGACAACCAGCAAATTATTATGCTAATTTATAAAATAAAGGTGATGCAGTCCTAACAAGTTCAAATTCACTCTACTAGGAGTATGTACATTTTAAAACAAAAGACAAAAATTAGCTGAAGATTTAAAGCAAAAACAACTCAAACTATCCTGCAGCCACGAATCAATGCCTACACAAGGGTTTTGTTCAAGCTGCATATTAGTGCTACTAAAAATTTAAATTTAACTGTCAGCACTTAAGTTGGAAATTTCATGTACAATTTCTAAATCCTGCTATCAAGTGCCACTGCCTGGGGGGCGGGGTTAGATCTGATAATAACGGGCACACATTCCCAACAAGATCACTTGAGCTGAATCACTTGCACTGAAGTCAGCGTTAGCCCTTAACTAGCCTGTGCTTCTCCAGCAGCTCCACACCCCACCCAGCACCATGCTGCAGATGGGGAATCAGAGCTTGGAGAGTCTCAAAACCACACTCTATCTGTGAATGTACTATAGCTAACTTCAGGAGTTTCACTCTTAACTATCCTGCAACTTGTCCTCCAAATAAAAGGTAGTTAATGTTGAAAGAGACACCTAAAGACTATACAGGAATGTTCATCGCAGCTTTATTCACAACAGCCTAAACTCGGGAAACAACTCAAATAGCCATTGCTGGTAAAAGGACAGACCAATGGTGGCATGCCCATACAACAATCCGTACAATAAAAAGTACTCAACTGATACTGCAAACGACATGAATAAATCTCAAAAGCATCAGGTTAAGTAAAAGCAGCCAGAATCAAAAGATGACACACTCTATGACTACATTTAAATGAAATTCCCAGAAAGACGAAGCTGTAGAGAAAGACAGTAAGTCAGTACATGGGGTTGGGGTGGGGCAAAAGGGAGCTTTCTGTGGCAGTGGGCATGTTCCGCATGACGGCTGCAGAAATGCTTAGGTGACTGCACACACCTGTCAGAGATAAACATTGGGTGAACTTTATTTTATGTAAATTAAACCTCAATAAAGCTGATTTTAAAAAGAGGTGTTTACAAAATACTATAAAACTAGAGAAGAGAGTACTACTTCTCTACCTGGGAAAATTTAGGAACACTTCAGGAAAAGGTGAGATTTGAATTGGATCTTGTCATAGAACAATTTTAAGGTGCAAAAGAAGTAGAAAACACACGAGATAAGCAGTCATATTCTGCACTGCAGGCCAGAAGTGGCATCTCTGAAGACAAAGGAAAATGCTTCATAAAAGGAAATTCATAGAGATGAATAATGAGTACTTGGATAGGCATCAAAGACAGGATGATCTTACAAGATTTCCCAAGAGGGAATCAATTCAGACATATATTACGGTTCATATGCAAAATAAGCAGACAGTGTGAAATGATTTTTATTTTCTTTTGTTTTAAAATGAAGCAAAAGGATAAGTCAAAAAAGAGAAAAGAAACCCAAAGAATATAAAGGTAGGATTAGAGGTGAGGAGGTGAAATAAAGACAACAGATACATTGGGTCAGAATCAAAGGTACCTTGATACTGACAGATTAGAAGAGGAAGGAAGGTGCATCGGTACCTTGATGAGGGACTAAAAAGTAAAACTAAAAACTAGGGAAAAAGGGACCAACCAACCAAAGCCAGAGCTACAGAGAAGAGAGACGAAAGACCTGACAGCAGGCCCAGAAGAATTTGCGGACAAGGGGAAACAAGCAAGTTTTCTTCTCCTAAATCTCACTGAACGGCCTCTCCCACCCCTGCCTCAGACGGAGCCTGCTCAGACCCGGCCCAGCCCACGCAGCTTGTGCACCGATCCGCTCCGCCGCCTTGACCGGGCTAGGGAGCTTCCTTCACTGGTCTTCAAAACCCAGTTCGAATGCTGCCTTTCCTGTGAAGCTTCTCCAACTTTCTCATGCATTGTTAGCAGTCCCTCTTCCTTATTTTTGGAACACGTTGTTCTAAATATTATCTTAACGTTGAACTGCAGTGTCTGTCTCCTCTACTAGTCTACAGGCAACTCCAACAGAGCACTGAATATTAAGAACAAAAACCCTTACTAAAAAGCAGTTCAAAAACGTAAAGTGCCTCAACTAGTGGGCCTCAATGGTTGGGCATCATCCTGCAGAGCGAAGCATCGCCAGTTCGATTCTGTCAGGGCACACGCCTGGGCTGCGGGTTTGGTAAGGCAACCAATCGACATTTCTCTTTCTCATCGATGTTTCTTTCCCTCTCTTTCTCCCTCCCTTACCCCTTCACTAAAAATAAATAAATAAATACATTATTTAAAAAAAAAAATAGCACTGGCCAATGTGGCTCAGTGAATTGAGAGCTGGTTTGCACACTGAAAGGTTGTCGGTTCGTTTCCCAGTTGGGATACGTGCCTGGGTTTCGGCTGGGTCCCCATTTGGGGGCATACCAATGGATATTTCTCTCACACATTGATGTTTCCCTCCTTCTCTTTCTCCCCCCTTTCCCTCTCTCTAGATAAATAAAATCTTTTTTAAAAATTAAAAAAATTAAAAAATGTAAAGTCCCTCATCTTCTCAACACAGTGGGATGCTAAAAGCCTTGCTATTTGAAGGGATTCTGCAATGAATCATTTGAACAAGAGCACATCCACTCTATCTTTTTTTAAATTAATTTTGGAGAGAGAGAGTGGGGGGGAGGGGGAGAGAGAGGGGAGAGAGGGGGAAGAGAGAGAGAGAGAGAGAGAGAGAGAGAGAGAGAGACTGATTTGTCGCTCCATGTGCCCTGACTGGAGACGGAACCCTGTCCCTTGGCTTACCCAGACAACGCTCCAACCAACTGCGCCAACCGGCCAAGGTGCCACCCCGCCTTACTGAAGGCTGATTTCCATAATGCTTTCAATTTCTCAGTGAATGGCAAACATATAAGAGAGACGAAAGCAAACTGCGTCAGGAATGGCATGTAGCAGTCAAAGAAGAAACCTCCTCTTTAAGATAATAAGAGCTCCTTAAACTCTCACAGACAGAAGATTTTACTGAAGAAAATAAGTGTACAAGAATCTGAAGAAAACTGGAGTAAGACAAAAAGTCAGCACGCTCATGAAGTTTTCATGGGAAACTTAAAGTACACAATACCCAAAGATAAATAAGTGACAACATGTCTTTGTAACAAAGATGTAAAAGTGGTTTCGATGTTAAAAGGACAGAATGATAATATGATCAAGAGTTGCTACAAACGGGCAGGGAGATGACCAGTTTAGAAAGCTGTTTAGGGAGGAGGGCTCCAATACAGATTTTGGGAAAAAGGCTGTGAACTGGTGCAAAGGCAAACCAGGCTTGGCTGGAGACGGAATGGGACGGTACTGCAGCCACAAAGTACCACTGAAGTCGCCTGCATCACTCTCTCCCTACGTCTAGCCCTCGCCACTGGGGTGAAGCAGAATTATTAACAAGAAGGATTTTACAGTGCTTTCCCCACAAAAGGGTCCCTGGTACAGAGATAAACAATTATCCCAAACTGCTAAGAAAGGAGATTCCACTCACATTTGCCAAACACCCAGAGACCTACTGTGCCAAGAGCTAAAGACAAATCCAAAGGACAAAGGACAAGGTCTACTGTGCCTGGAAGGAGTATTCAACAATTTTAACTAATGGAATTAATCTGGGGGAAAAAAAAAGTTACCAAAAAAATTCAAAGGCTTTTTAGACATCATCAAAATAGCTTCTACATAAACTTTCTTAAAAGAAAGGGTCAATTCTTAAATAAAGACTTTTTAGTGAATATTTGAGCAGATGGTGATTAATTCCTCCCTTCCAACCAAGAAAAGCCAAACATCTCTACTAATAGACTGACTTTTATTACCTTCTGGATAAGCAGTTTTCAGGATCGTTCATTTAAACAATTCAGAAGCACTAAAAATTGTCAGGCACAGTGTCAGGCACTGGGGATACAGATATAAAAGGCCGACTCTGACCTTAAGCCCACCGTTAAATGGATAGAGAAAGTTAACCAGGTAGAGGAATACTGTAGAGAGCGGCAAGTTCTAAGGAGCCTAGTACTGAGCAGCAATAAGCAAGAAGAATCTAATCCAGACTTGAGAGGTGGTTCCAATCAGCCTGAAGTAGCAGCAGTCCCAAATATTAACGTATTCAAAGTATAAGAGCTTGAAGACACAATAACAAACAACTTCCCAGTATCTGTGAGATAGAGAACATCATTAATCCCTACCATTACAAAATAATTACCCGCGTTACCCAGTCACCCAGCCGAACAGTAGGTTAACTAGAACGAGAAACGTTATAGACCATGTGACGAAACAGTTTTAAGAAGTCAATATATTCTCCTTTCTACTTTTAGATGTACACCTGAAATCCAGAAATCCAATTCATGTCAACAAAACTGGCAAAATATCACATTAAAACAAAGCAGAAAGCTACTCGTGGAAAAAATAAGTATTTGCCTATGTAACATTCTTAGGTTATGGCATCTCTGCTTCGGTGGGCACTTAGCACCACTTGACATGTTCCAAGGAGCAAGAGGGCAGTGAGCTGTCTATTTTTGAGTCTTGTTTAAAAAAGATTCCTACCCTACTCAGATAATTCTATAAACCTCTCAGGCACTGGTATAATCAATGCGGTTTCCAAATTAACTATATGACACATATAGATGAGCTAAGTGGGTTGGCCAGTCACTTCATTAACATCTCTTACAGCAGCTATACGTGGTTTTGTAAGGAATGATACGCTAAATGCACTTTTAAACCTCCACAGGACTGTGCCCTTGCCTATACTGAGGTTCTTAGGTATCGTATCTTAAAGCCAAAATTTTTTCAATCAGAATGCATTTCTTAAATAGAATGAATATTCCAATATTTGTTTAAATGTTTTTTCAGGAAATCATTTATTTGCAAATGAAATAAAAATCTAGACCACAATGTTGCCATGTGCTCTAATTCTAAAAATTCTTCAAGGAAGGAAATATGTATGTTACGCAAGAGCTCAAATATTAGCCTAAGTGCATGTTTATACATTCTGCAATATCTGAACATCTAAGTTCTCAGAACCCGGTGACTAATGTCTTGAAACAGAGGCTCACAAATTACAGCCTTCAACCCCAGGCGGTTCTTGTAAATAAAGTTTTATTGGAATACAGCCCCCAAATACATGGTCTATGGCTGTTTTCACGCTACAGTATGCAGAGTTGAGTCGTGGTGACCGAAACTATATGGCTCACAAAGCCTAAATATTTACTGTTGACCCCTTTATTAGAATCATCAGAACCAATGATCTGACGAGCGCATGCCTAGCCTGAGAGTTCACCTACCTTAGAACATGAACCACTCAATACAGTGAAAAAGAAATCTTCCCCAAAACATCCAAGTAGAAACCCACATGGAATAACCTCTGCTGATTCATTCAAAGTCATATAATTGTCACTCTTAACAAAAAACTAAACTTTAAAAGGAAACGGTGAGTTTAGTTCTCTTAATCTTTTAAAATCTGTGCTGCATTAAAATCAACATACAAGGTTCAATGTACTTTTATTGTCACTTGTACTTAGTTAAGCACCACAAGGAACCATACTAGTTATTCCTATACTCCTTAATGGCATCCAAGAACCCACATACCATGAACTAAGCCGACTAAGCAGGACACAGTCTGTAAAAGTTTGTTTCACCTGCCATGGCAGACAGAGACTGGGACGGTAAGTGAAGCATCCAAAATCTCTTCTTCTGGATGTATCTAGTTTTTTCTATGCTTACTAGCTTAAAAATCTTAAAGTTGCTGTATTAGTCATATAAAAAAAACTGCACCCAAATTAGTCCTGTTGGATATACCTGCCATTCTTAGAATAAGAGAAAAAAACAAGCTAATATTTTTATTTGCTGTTAGTTATATTTAACAACTGAAGGCCATCAAATGAGCAGAGATTCTATTTTTACATATCATTCCTAACAGAACTGTGAGTCAAATTAATACAGAAATTGATAAATCATTTATTACCAAGTATTATTTTTCTACAGTTAACAAAATAGGGAATAATACAAATTCCTAAATACAGTCAACTCTTGAAGAGCTCTTGCATGATATATCGAAGGTGTGTTACTTCCACCCCTAAGTGCTTAATCAAAGATGCATCAACAACCTGGTACCCTTGACAATACCCATGTAGCCACAGGTTGTAAATTGATGTAAACATAAAGCTAAATTAAGCATTTCATAAGGCCGACGTGATGCCAATATAATCATGAAACAAAGTAAAATTAGTGATTTTGTAATTATGCATAGCATTTCCCACTTCGTCTCCGGTGTTTCTCCTGGCTATTCCGGATTAAAATACAATGGGGAAAAATATTTAAAAGTACAATCAAGTGACAACGAGTTTACCACAGATGACACGATTTACACAGAAGTCTTAATTTTTGCTTTTTAAAAATTAAGTCAGATCTTGATCCTATTTCTCACCTGCAGGGTATTCGCAAGACAAAATCCTAAAGAACCTTTAAATCTAAAGACTTTTCTCACGGCTCAGTTTCTCATGAAGTTCATTTACGGAAGCTACCAATGTGAGAAGCGGTAAGTACGGGAGGGCCTGCTCTTTAAAGGGGAGCCTGATGAAAAATGGAAACCCCGCTGAGCCGTTAACTTTGCTTTTCTAGTCCTGGTTTTCTCTGTGCAATATCCAGAAAAGCAGAACTTCCTCCTCCCTGCCTGCCTCTATCTGAGGCCTGATGCAGAAATGCAGACCGCTAGTTATCCAAGTACCTTTTTAAGCTAGTCTTAAAGCTCAAGCCCGCTCAGAAACAGCAAAAGGTTTGCTTTCTTCGGTTAAAGGAGGGCAATTACAGGGCTTGGCGGCCGGGTTTGTCAGAAAGCCTAGGGCCAAGAAAGAGGGAGAATCCAGAGACTGAGCTCCTTCTAGTCCCAGGAACCACCCCCAGGGACGGCTGGACTGCCCTCGGTACTTCCCTGCCTCCTCTGCTCGGGTGGCGAGAGCGGCGGGTCGGGGCCAGGCTCCCTG